>NC_058382.1:32498805-34898805 GCF_018350175.1 Felis catus | reverse complement strand
CCCCAGTGCCCTGGGGGACAGGGAGTGGAGGGGAGGCAACCCCAAGCCTGGTGCATGGTGGGCTGTGGGCACCCATCAGCCCCCTGTCTCCCTGGGGCCACTGGGACCTTGACAGCTGGCGCCTGAGACTGGTGGGGTTCTGAGACCCCTGAGGACAGTGGTGTGGATGAGGGTGGGTGGGAAGAGGCCCAAGGAAGGAGCCCAAGTGGGTCATAGCTCAGAGAGGAGTGGACGGGGGCTAGAAGCCCAGCCTTGGGGGGGGGGGGGGAGGCGAGGCTCCTGGGTGGAGGGGCCGTGGCAGACCCCCTTTGGTCCTTGGTAAGGCAGGCCAGGAGGCGTGGGCTCAAGCGGTATGTGGGAGCTGGGGCTGTGGGCCCCTTGGCTGGTCGGGGGTGGGGTGGGCGTCTTAAGACACGAGAAGCCTCAGTTACTGGGGTTGAGAAAGGTGGGCTGGGAAGCAACCAAAACTCAACGTGACTCATGGCCAGTAGGCTACCTCACCCTTCCGTCTGTCCCCTGTGGCCTGGCCTGCCCCCGGGGAATAAGCTCTTCCTAAGTCAGAGATTCAGGTGGGTGGAGACTAGTCAGGTCCCCCCAGTCTCCAGAGCTCGCTCAGGTTGAGGGCCCCTCCAAAACCCTTCAGCTACTTTCCAATTGGGCCTTCTGACCCTCTGGTCCTCTGGCTGTGCCCGAGCCAGAGGCGGTACGGGGTGGGAAGGGGTGGAGTCGGGGAGGTAACCCCCTGTCCAGAGCAGAACTGCATTTAGAAAACTCTAACCCCTGCCCTGATGGACTGCTGCTCCTAGTCGGGAAAGTAGAAACAAATACTCAATTAGTGTGCAAAAAAAAAAAAAAAAAAAAAAAAGAAAGAAAAGAAAAGAAAACCCTGGGCATAAATAAACAATGGGGCAGGGCTGGCAGGGATGTTGGAGGGGCCTGGAGGGGCCCCCACCCAGGGGCTGAGGGAGCCATGGAAGGCCCTTGCTGGGTGCCCCCAGGAGCCGTCTCAAAACCGCGGGCACCGCCAGCCCCGGCCCCTTAGCACCGTGAGGAGCGGGAGGGCCGGGCGCGGGGCGGGGTCAGACCCACTCCTGCAGCGAGCGCTTGCAGTAGAGGAGCATGCGCGGGGCGCCCTTGCGCTGCATCTGCACCAGGGCGTAGGTGAGGCCCAGGATGCAGAGGAGCAGCAGCAGCGGGGGCACCAGCACCATCACCATGTTCACTGTCCGCGTGACCTCCTCCATCTGCACCACCACTCGGCTGCCCCCGTCCTCACCTGTCCCCTCCCCGAAGTCCCCCTCTCCGCCACCCGCGCCGGCCTCGCGGCCCTCATCGCCCTCTTCGCTGTCACCGCCCGCCCCGGGCTCTGCACCCCCATCGGGGTTGAAGGGCGGACGCGCCACATCGGGCCATCGGGGTCCCGTGTCCACGTGCTCTTGGCAGCCCATGAAGTCCCGCAGGATGGATTTGGGGTAGCCCGGCTCCATTCGCAGGCGCTCGTTGTCAAACTTCCAGTACTTGGTGCCCTTGTAGAAGTACGTGTAGGCTGCAGGGGCAAGCGGGGATGAGTGGTGTCAGGCCGTGCCCCAGCCGCCGGCCGGTGACCCTCAAAGAAGACCAGGACATGCTGAAGGAGCCCCAGCTTGAAAACACCCACCCTGGGGGCGCCTGGGTGGCTCATTCAGTTAAGCGTCTGACTTCCACTCAGGTCATGATCTCACGGTTGGTGAGTTCGAGCCCCACATCAGGTTCTCTGCTGTCAGCACAGAGCCTCCTTGGGATCCTGTCCCCCTCGCCCCTTGCCCCCTCTGCCCTGCTTGCACACTCTCTCTGTCTCTCTCAAAATAAATAAAAACTTAAAATAAAACACCCACCTTCTCACTCGCTTGCCTGAGCATTTTCAGATCTGGCCCCTCTCAACTTATGGGAGCCAGACCTGGCTTGGAGAGGGGCAGGGTTTGGGGAAAGGACCTGACGGTGCTGCCTGTGCTTCCTGGCTGGGACAGCACGCAGAAGGGTCTTGCAGCCTGCCGCATAAGGGCTACGGTCAGGGGGCCCTGCTACCTTGTGCCAGGACTGGCTCACCCCACACCAGAGAGGTCAATGTCTTGCTCAAGGCCAGCCTTGCACACGGCCAGCCTGCAGCAGACCTGGAGCAGAGGCTAACATTGCCTTGGATGGGCTCTGTGGCTTTGGGTGTTCTGCCCATGTCCCATCAGCCCCACGAAGGGCCAAGTCTGAACTATGAGTGAGTCTATACTCTGCTGATCACAATGAGATCAGAGTAGTTGCATGGCGATGCCGTCACACACAGATGCCACGTGACCTGCCTAAGCACTGGCAAAGTCAGTGGGGTCTCCCCTGAGCCTAAGAACCTGGAACCTGAGAACCAAGACTAATGGTTTTTCGTAAGTTTGCCAGAGACCCTGCTGGAGAAATAAAAACCACGGCTCCCTGGTGCTTAGTTATAATGACAGAGGTCAAGCTTCCTTTCCAGGCAGGTAAGCGGGCACCTTGGTAGGACTCTTGCCCGCCATTGCTTTGAGCCAAGCTAACCCCCCTCAGGCTTCAGGCTCCCTGTGGGTTGCCCTGGAGGGAACAGGGTAGTTCTGAGTTCCTGCTCTGGACACAGGCAGACCTGGGTTGGACTCTTGGTTCCCCGCAACTTTCTTGCTGTGGGGTTTGGGGCCCTTTACTCAAGCTCTCTGGTTTAGTGTGACTGTCTGTAAAGAGGGGATGGAGACAGTGCAGGAGGGACCAGGACAGTCATGCTCTGGAAGCCCCCGGCCCAGGGCCTGCCATGGCTGCGTCCCTCACACCTGCCATCAAAAGGCTGGGTGAACCCTGTGTGTGGAGGAGGGGATGGTGAGTGCTGGGCGGGCTGCAGGGGGTTGGCCCAGTACCTGCATCGTTGCTCAGGAAGGCCCCTTTGGGGGAGGTAGGGATCCCCTGCCACACGCTGATGGGCTTAGGGTAGCCGGGGTCTCCACGCTGTGTATCCTCATTAAAGCGCCAGTACCTGTGAGCAGAAGCACCAGCTGTGGTTCTCTGGGTAGGGGCGTTCGGCTCGGGCCTTCTGCCTTTGAGGAAGGCAGTGCTCACCTGTCCTCTTGGAAGAAGAAGGTGTGACCTGTGGGTTCCCACCAGATGGCCGTGTCGATGCGGTCGTAGGGGATGCCCAGGCCGTAGCTGGTCAGCGGTTGCGGGTAGCCGGGCTCTAGGTTGGCTTCTCGGAAGAGCCAGTAGCGGTCACCTGCAGGAGGAGGGGCAGGTGGGTGAGGACAGGCCTGGGGCAGAGGGGTGTGGGAGGGAGGGGACATGGGGAATGCTGTCCTGGGCTTACACATCCACACACATCCGCTGCCGCACTTACCCACCCCCCCACGCCCTTGTACACAGGACAGTGTAGGCACTGACCTCTACACACACACAAGACAACTCACTTGCACGTCACACACACTCAGCACTCACGGGCACCTGTGACATACTCATTTACACACGTACAAGTCACTCACTCACACCTGTACCCACAGCACAGGGTCACACTATAAATGGCCTGCACTCCCATGTGAACGTCCGCGCCCCCACCCCCCATACACAGTTCTTGTACAGAGGGAGGAAAGAGGGGGAGCCCTGCCTGGACTCTGGGCCCAGGGGCTTTAAGCGTGGGCTCAGGCCAGCTGGGCTGGGGACACAGCTGATCCACCGGGGATGCTGCCCTTGAGGCCCTCCCCAGAGAGGCAGGCCGCACAGGGAGGGCCGGTGGCAGGGAGCTCCACTGTCCCTACAGACAGACCACAGAAATCCTGCCCGGGAAGGAGGGGACGGGGGGACTCTTGTCTTAGGAGGAGGGGCTGCAGGAGGCACAAGACACAAGGAAGGAGGAGTCACATGCGGAGCCCCTGTGCTGCAGATGGATGCTCGCCTCCAGTCAGAGCAGCCGCTGGCCCCCAGGGGCCCAGGTCCCCCTGTCCCCAGGTTTCTGTCTCCTCCTGCCCCACCCCTGCCTTGACTCGGCTCCCCACACTGTGGACATGCCATGTAGCCCTTCGCTCTCCCCCTCCTTCAGGCCCGCTGGGTCAGAGGCCAGGCCAGAGGTCAGGGAAGGGAGGCCGCCCTGCCCTCCCACCTACCCCAGCTTACCTTTAAAAAAGACAAAGCGTCCATCTTGGCGCTCGTAGGCAGCACTGATGTCACTGGGCAGACCACGCCAGAAGTGCCCAATGGGCATGGGATAGTTGTCCAGGACGCGGTTGTGCCGGACCCGCCAGAACCAGCGGCCCTGGGGAGGGCGTGGGTGTGAGTGGGCAGGGCAAGCTCGCTCCCTCATACCGGGAGAGGCCCCGCATCCGGCTGCCCTTTCCTAGGTCAGGGAGATCCGGAGGGGTGGCTTGGGAAGCCAGGGCAGCACCCATAAGTGAGCCCTGGGCGGGGTGTGGACCCCTGCACTCCCTGTGTGACCCTGAGCAAGTCCCGTGTCCTTCAGGCTGGTTTCTTCTTGGTCTAGGGTCTGAGGGCTCCCCAGGGGCTGCTCAGTGAGGGAGGGGTGGGTGTGCTCGGGCAGTCAGGTGGGGCAAGGATGCAGGGGTGGGATGTGGGGGCTGCTCTCCTGCTCTGAGGCCAGGCCAAGGGATCAGGGGAGACACGGGCAGGGGCCAGACCTTGAACACGAACATCTCCCCACGCAGCATGGCTACTGTGTCAAAGTCCCCGTCGCAGATGTTAGGGCCATACTGGTCAGGCCGTTCCGTGGCTCGGGGCTGGGCTGGGGGGCCTGGCTTTGGGGGCCGCTCCGGCTTCCCTCCTGGGGGTGGTGGCTGAGGGGGTCTGGGAGGCCGATGGTCTGGCCGGCCCGGTCGCCGGGGAGTCACAGTGGGGAGAGGCCGGGTGGGCTGTGGCTGACCATCCGGGGTGCCTGCAAAGTGGGGTGGGGTGAGTGGGAAGTCAGAAGGTAGCCCCTACTCAGAACCAGGGGACCCTGGGGCACCCAGCCCGGAGAGACATGTGCTTCGGCGGTGGGGTCTACCCAGGTGACGCGCCCCCCTGTCTGTCCACAGCCGACCCCTCCCCCACACCTGCCATCACCCTCAGGAGGACCTCTGTCCTCCATACAGCCCTCTCCTTCACCTTCCCACACTGGACGTGGATCACTGTGCCCCTGAGGCTGCCCTTTCCTCCACTTCCCCTTGGGGACATTCCCCTCAGGACACCAGCCTGCTTTGGTGGACACATGCAGAGGAAAGAACATGGTTCTGTGACCTCTTCCAGGGGCCCATCTTCTTACCAGGTTGCCGGGGACAGAGTGAGGAAGTATCTGTCACGTGCCCAGCAAGGCAGGTACCGCCAGCCCTAACAAGGGGCTCAGGGTGGTGCTGAGTGCAAGCCGGGCCCACAGAATCAGTCCTCAGGAGCCCTTACCACTGGAGGCCTTCTCAGGTGGGGCCTGGGCTGAGGGGGGTGCCACCTGCCTCAAAGCCACCGGGAAGTGATAAGCCAACAACACTCGCTGGCGAGCTTGGGACAGGCTTGGGTTGGGAGTGAGAGTAGGAGGAACGAGATCTGGGACCAGGGCATCTTCTAATAAGAGTATCAATGACACTGAGGAGGAGAGGAGTGGTCTGTGAGGGGCCTTGGAGACCCCAGTCTGGAGCCACCATGAGGGCCCTAGAGTCGGCCAGTCCTGCGGGTGACTTCCAGCACCATCACTCACTCCCTGAGTGATGTGGACAAGTCACTAATCCTCTCTGGGCCTGTTTCCTCATCGACACAACAGGGAGAGCAGTGGCGCCTATGCCTGGTAGGGCTGGGAGTTGAGAGGTGGCGTGCAGAGCCCGCTGGCCGTGCCCACGCTGCCCGCTCACCGTAGAGCTGCTGGATGCCCCGGAGGTCGTCCTCGGGCAGCTGGAAGGTGTCGGTGTCCATCCACTGGTAGAATGGCGCCATGATGGCACTGGGGTTGCTGGAGTGCTCCAGCCCCAGCGCGTGGCCCAGCTCATGCACGGCCACCAGGAAGAGGCTGTTGCCTGCAGTGGGGATCGGCCGGGGTGGGGGTGGGGGGTGGCACGGTCAGCTTTGCTCTGGCCCAGGCCCTGAGGGCTGAGGCCATCAGAGAGCTGGCCCTTCTGCCATTCTCAGAAGAGGCTGAGCTGCTCTGACTGCTAGGCCTCAAACTTCCCCGTCTGAGAGGTGGGTAAAATGATCCCTCCCTTTCCCTACCACCCCTTGGAGGTCATGGGACAGCAGACTGAGATACTGAGGGTCAGTGCTCTGGAAAACTGCACTGGATGAAGCTCTCCCCTCCCAACCCTGTCTCTGCTCAACTGGGTCAGAGGGCAATGCCCAGCTCCGGCTCTGCCTCCCCTCCCCTGCCCCGGCCAGGTGCTCTCACCATGCAGGTCGGTGCTGGAGAAGGTCCAGGGCTCATCTGCATCGAAATGGGTATCCCCGCCCAGACCAGGGCCAGGGAAATAGGCGTGGGCCAGAAAGCCCCCTGTGCCATCAAATGGTGAGCTGTCGCCGTGGAAGCCAGAGGCAAAGAGTACCATGATGTCGGCCTCCTTCTGCCTCCGCAGCCGGATGTCTTCATAGGGCACCTCCTGGAAGACCAGGGGCGTGGCCTGCTCCCACACACGGAAGGCCCTTCGCACTGCCTCCAGTGAGTGGTACCATCCCAGCTTCTCTGTGTAGTTCTGGATGCTGCAGTGGGCAGGGAGACCAGGGAGTGAACCCAGGGCCTACTGGGTCTGCTGTCCACTGCTAGCACCCACTGGGTGGGGGCGAAGACACATGGTCACAAGGAACATGTGTAAGATCTGAGCTGGTTCGTGGACGGTGCCCATCAATATCAACTACTAGTTTATTCTGATGTGAATTTGAAAAAGACAACTAACATGTCAAACCCAGGAGTTCATTAGGATATGGCTAAATAAGGTTGCATTGTATTCAGTTAGCTTAAATAAGAAAACCACTAATAAAAGTGCTATGGAACTAAGAGAAAGAACTAGACAGTTTGATACAAATGGCTGAGGTTTAGGAAACACAGGCCAAATGGCTCTGATGATTGCAGGGTCAGGCTGTCCTGAGTTCAAGGCCGGGCTCTAACATAATCTGTGTGACCTTGGGCAAGTGACTTAAGTGTTTCTGAATTTGAGTTTCTTCATCTGTAAAATGGGGAAAAGGAGAGTAGCGCTCTCATCTTGGGGCCCTGGGAGGATTAAATGAATTAGCTCATGTAGAACATGGGTCTGGAGTCTGCACGTGATAAAAGCATGATGAGGCCTGTTATTACCCACATAAATCAGATTACGCTTCTGAGTGCTGGACAGATCTCCTCCCTTAAAAGCTGTTGGAGCCATGAAGTCACTCTGGGGGCCTAGGGTCTAAGTGGCCGCGGGAGCCGCTCTTCCTCAGGAGATAGAGCTGCGGGTAGGACTGTGGAGGGACTAAAACAGGAAGGGGAGCCCTCAGGGACTGCCACATGGCTCGAGGCTCAGGAGGCTTTCTTGCCAAAGGACTCAGCAGAAAGGAGGAAGGTGCCTGAGCCAGGGTTTTTGCAGGGGACGTGCTGCCTGCACACCTGACAGATGCCCGGATTCCAGCCCTTTCCACACTACCCCCCAACCCCTCAGATACCTAAAGCCCCGTGCCCTACACTGTGGAGGCCCCCAGTTTGTACTGGTACAGGAGCTGAGCTGTGAGGCCAGCCCCGGGCTGCTGGCGGGTGGGGAGCGGGGAGGGAAGGAGGATAGAGCGGAAACAGCTCCAAGGGTCCTGACCTTCACTGGGGGAGGACTGGCCAGGGTGTGCGGCCGATCTTGTCAGCGTGGGAGCAGGGTCAGCTTGTCTATGTTGGACCCCCCGGGGTGGGCTTCTGGGAAAGGAAGCTTTCCAGACAAGCCCACTGGGAAGCCTGAGGCCCCAGCCTGGGAGAGGAGAGGAAAGAGCGGTCTCTGGGCAATGCCGTAGGAGGGACGCTACCACGGACAGCCATGGTCCCTACCTGAAGGTCAGGTGGTGGTTATTCCACTTCCTCCCAGTGAGGGCATAACGTTTCCGCCGTCGCCGCAGATTGGCTTTCACGCGCACCCCGAACTGGTCTGGCACCCCGCAGCGGGGTCGCTTCATCCACCTGGGTCATGGGCACGGAGGGGTAAGCCCAGAGCCTCTCCTCCACACGCCTTCCTGCTTCGGCTCTGCCTCTTCCAGGCAGTCCACCCTTCTTCCACCCTTTTGCCTTGGGCCCCCAGCCACCCTTTGCATGGGTGTGGTGGCAGTGGGAGACTCTCTGCGTTTCGATTTCCTCATCAGAAAAACAGGCACACCGACCTCAGCCTGGAAGACCGAGTGTCCGACAGAGGCTCACCTTTGTGGAGTATCACCAGTATCACCCAGGAGTGGGAGAGTTACCCGAGGCCCTCTGTCCTTGCTACGTTACGCTCACGTATGCCCAGGGATGTGGCTTTGGGTCCCATCACCCCTGTCAGATTCAGAGCAGAGCTGTGGCCTAGTGAGGATGTCCCATCCAAGGCACATGCTGCTGGTCCTCCCCATTCCTGTGCCCATGGCAGACATCACTAATCAATCCCATCCTCCTTGCTGCCCAGCCAGATTCACCTCAGGAGCTTTCTCAACATGAGTTTTCAGGTAGCCAATCCCAACCAGTCCGAACTAGCGTGGAAGATCAAACCGCTTTCCATCTCTTGTCTAGGTCACTCTATCCTGGAAACTCCACCTGCCAACCCCTTTTCAGGGCAAGCTGGGAGGGCAGGTGCCAGTGGGGTCTGGGAAGGGCCCCATGGAGGACTCACGCCTTGGTTTCTTCATCAAGCACGCCTGTGACCGGAATCCCATAGAAGCGCTGCATCTCGGCGAGGGCTGAGGCCAGGATCTGGGCAGAGCGCATGGTGGACATGTGGCGGCTAGGCTGGGGCAGGTAGCCGTAGAGCCTCAGCCAGTTCTGCAAAGGAGAGGCCACAACTCGGTCAGCGCGTCTGGCACTGCTAGTCCCAGACACGCACGGCCTGCAGCCGCCCACCGCCCACCACCTCCGCCATTGCTCTGTCGGAGCCACCACCGCCTCCCGCTAAAGTGACCACGTGAGCTTCTGTGCTGCTCTGCCTGCTTCCACCTCCTATGGTCTGTTCTCACACAAGAGCCAGAACAAAAGGCCTTTACAAGTCAGGTCTGGTCAACCTTCTGGTTCTGCTCAGAATCCTCCCGAAACTTCCCAGCTCAGAGTCAAAGCCAGTTCTTACAGGAGCTGCCAGGCCCCTCACTACCTGCCCCTGCCTCAGCTCTTAGATCTCACTCCTCCCACCCCCCACAGGCAGTCATGCTCCTGTCTCAGGGCCTTTGCACTTGCTGTTCCTGCTGCCCAAGTGCTCTGTATGGCTCACACCCCCATTTTCTTCAGTCTGTGCTTCAACCTCGCCTTACTGGAGGGGTGTTTCCTGACAACATAATGTTAAAAGAAGACCGCCATCCACTACACCCTGCATCCCTTCTCCTTCCCTGTACTTGTGACCATATGACACATTATATATTTCCCTTAGGTATTTATTGCTTGTCTTCCCCCATTGTTTGTCCGTGAGGGCAGTCCACAGTTGCTGTCCTTAATGTCGGACTGGGCACACCAGGGTGGGCCCCCTACCACTCCTGACAGACCGCTGGGGATTCAGAGGTTCAGAACCTCTTGAGGCCTCACCAAGCAGGAAAACCAGCCCCTTGGGCTACTCCCTGACAAATCCTGGGCCTCCTGGAAGCAGAGCAGATGGATTGGGGCAGCCCACCCGGGGCCAACAGGGTGGGCCAGGAGGCCTGAAGTCCAGTCCCTGCTTTGCCACAAACGCTTTGCTCTTTCTGGGCCTGAGTTTTCTCAGGGGACAATGGGGTTATTGGGGTCGGGAGATTTGAGAGAGACAGCCCTGGGAAGTGCAGCTGGCACGCCATGGGGGTACCCGTCCCCTTCCAGAGTCTGCTGGGCGGGCCTTGTCTTCTCCTCCATCTATCCATCTGTCCATCCATTCACCCACCGCACCCCTCCTGCCAAGTCTTTCTGAGTACCCTCTCTGTGCCAGGTACCATGCCAGCTGGGGGCTGTGGAGGACCACGGCAGAGGGGTGCTGACCTCCAGGGGTTCACAAGCTCCCTGGGGAGACCCACTGTACCCAGAGAGGGAGGGTTTCACACCTGCAGGCCTGTGAGCAGATAGGACCGTCACAGTCGCAGCCGGAGGATGGGATCCCCGATGAGCCAAGCTGAACTGGGGTAAGAATTCACCTTGGCCATGAGAGCATAGTGACCACCATGGGAGGCTGGTGGGCACAGAGGCCAGGGACTTCTGTGGGCCTTGGCCACACGGAAGTGTCCTTTACACCTTTCCTGGCCCACCCTGGGGCCTCTGGGGCCTCCCCCTCCCCTGAGTGAGGGCACCTGAGGCCTGCTTTCTGGGAGGCTCTGGAAGGTTAAGACCCCATATCAAAGTCCCATAAGGCAGGATGATGGCCCAATATGGTGGTTGCTGTGGACCAACAGCCATGTGTCAGCTGGCCAGGGCCACGCCCTTATCTGTCTGCCACCAGTGTCACATCCAACTCCTCAAGCACTTGCTCCCTCAGTGCCCCCCACCGGACCCTGGCACGGCTGGGCTGCCCACATAGTCAGCTCAGCAGTGCCCAGGTTACAGCTGGAGGGAATGGCTGCTGAGTCAACGAGGGTGGCAGACAGACGCCTGGCCCCAGCTTCCAGGCCTCCCGGGCCCTGGGGAACTGCCACAGAATAAGGCAGAGACATGGAGGTGGGAAACAACCGTCCGCTCTGGGAACAGATCTGGGGACAAATTGTGGCCCTGCCACTTCTGAGGTGTGGCCACATGCCTCCCGGGCTTCAGTCCGTGGTCAGTGAAAGCGGGGTGCTGTGCTAGGACCTGCCTCATCCCCTGGGTTTCTGTGAGGGTTAAGCTGGGAGTCCACACTACTGCCTGGCAATGTGACGGGTTGGGGAAAGTGCTCAATAAATGTAATATTAATGACAGAGGCCGGTCTGGTTGTCCGTGGAGCCGCAGCCTTTTGCCTCCACCAACAGAGCTGGAGGGTCCAGGCTCCAAGGGGGCCCAAGTGCCGGGCAGCCTCAGGTGAGGGCACAGCAGTGGCCTCCCCCATGACCCCCCCCACCAGCCCTCCTCACTCACCCCTCTGGCCCAGGGCTCCTTCCCTCAGCTCCACCGGACACTGGCGGTGCCGCGGGCACGCTCCCTGTTCTTCCCAAGCACGGGAAGCCTTTCCTGAAGCTGTGTGTGTGAGGGGCAGGGCGGGAGGTTCCCACCCGTAATGGACAGTTTCCCTGAAGAGGCATGGGGAGACCTGGAAGGCAAGGCCAGGCCTCTAGCCCAGCTCCAGCAGCCAGAGGAGGTGGGGGGAGAGGTGGAGCTGCCCGCTGACAGATGAGGTCGCCTCTACATCACCTATTTGCATAAGGTAAAAATATCTCACTGGAGCGCAATCACAGGCCACCAAGGGGCTGATTAGCGGTGTCTGCAGAGTGACAGAGGGAGGGCAGGCAGGGGAGGCTCAGGCTGGGGCCCTGGGGAGGGAACGGGAGGGGAGCTGGGCCTGTCTGCAGTGAACAGCTCCAGGGCCCAGCACAGCTGATGGGGCTGAGGGGCCCTTCAATCCTGGAGGCAGCTCAGGGGGTGATGGGAAGGTCCCACGGGTGCCTGCGTACCCTCCTCCGCACAGACAAGCAGCCTCTGGGTCTTAGGGAAGCCAAGAGCTCCCATTTCAATATGGGCCAAGCCTTGAACCCTCAATGCCCTTGGCCCCTGCCAGGATGAGAAGCCAGGCTGAGAACCAGCAGCCTGTGAGGGAGGGTGAGCAGATACGCGGCCTGGGCCCAGAGCAGCTGAGCCCCAGATGACAAGGCAAAGAAGCTGACGGAGGCTGCCTGACTCTGGCAAACTTGTGTTCGGGGCTGATTGCCAAGTGCCAATCAGTCTACACCCCCCGTAGGGCTGTGGGCTTCTCCTCTCCCCTGCATCTGGTAGGATGTTTCTCTCCACCCTACTCCTACTGCTAGACTCAGTGTGACAAGTCCAGGAGGGGAAGATGCAGATGCAGAGGGAAGGGGGCATGGGGCAGGGGTGCACAGGTGGGTGGCAGGGGCTGCTTGTGCCCTGAAGTCCCAGCTTGCTGGCAGGCTCTGCTGCCACGGGCCAAAAGTGGGTAGCAATTCCCAGGGTCGTGACTGGCCTCCCAGTCTCAAAGCTGGGGAGAGGCTGTGTTCAAGCCCCTGCCGCCCCGACTGGCGACCGTAAAGACTGTCCTTTACACAAGTTGCCGCCTTTCTTTCCTTGTTACCTAGATTCTCACAGGTGGGGTTAGCCAAGCAGGTGAAACTTTGTTTCTCAGGTGGGGAAACAGAGGCTCAGATGGGTCAGGGAGCGGCAAAGGAGGGGGAACTCCTCCATGAGAGCCGCTGTCCAGTGGGAGGCCGGGAAGGTTCTGAAGAGAACTCTAGGGTCCACACGGAGAGACCCCACCCACTCCAGTTCTCTCACAGCCATTTCTTTCTTAAGCTCCAGACCCCACCCCATGAGTACGTATAGATGCTTCAGGTGCATGTCTAGCCCCAGGTGCGGAAACGTGGGGCCGTCAGGAGTCGGAAGGGGGAGATTCTTGGGCCCCTGGCTCCCAGGTGAGGCCGTAAACACAGTAGCAGCAGGTTGAGACCCTGCTGTGGGCCAGGCAGCCTGCTCTTATCAGCCCATTCAAAGCTCACAAGTCCCCCATCCCATTATACAGACAGTGAGGTTCGGAGACGGTGAGTGGCCCACCCAGGGTCACACAGCTGGCCTGGCTAGAACTGGAGTCCATAAGCAGTGCAACTGGCCCACCGCCTGTGAAGTAGCACCAGCTCCTCTCGGCCGAGGAGCAGTGCCCAGGATAGCACTGGGGGAGGGCATCTAATCCTCCCCACACCCCACATCTCTGGCTGGGGCTGGGCGCTGGGCCATGTCAGCAGGGCTGCCCACCAGGATTGCTGAGACAATGCCAAGCCAGGCCTGCAGGGAGGGTACGTCTGCGAAGGAGCCTGCGAAGGAGCCGAGGATCAATACTGTGCATTAAGCCGCCGTAGGGGCGGGGTGAGCTCCCCTGCTCTGCTGCCCCCACAGCCACCTCCCTGGGCTCAGACGGCTGGGGCCCCTCCCACTCAGCCTTATCGGCCTCTGTGCGATAAAAGCCAGTCTCCGCTGGGCTCCGCTCCGTTTCTGTCAGCCACAGCTCTCTCTGTAGTCTAGGCTGACCCTGGCAGGGTCGCCAGCCAGGCACAAAAGGCGTCTTGTCAGGGCTGCCAAGGACAGACCCAGACCTTCCACGGTGTGAGGTCCTCATCGTGCCCGTCTCCCTTACCCCGTATCCCAGGCTGTGGGCTCTTGGGAGCAGGCCAAGGCCTCGCTTGGCTCTGCACTCCCAGTCTTGGGCATGGAGCCGGCGCTGAAAGAGACTTGTGGTCCTGGGGAGCCACAGACCCTGCAGACTCAGAGCGTGCACCCTGGGCCCATCGGGCCCACCCTCTAGGGGATCCGAGCTGGGAACCCATTCACCGGCAAGGTGACCCCAACAAACCAGAGACTCATCCAGCCTTAGGCTGGAGGGGACCTCAGGCCATCGAGTCCAGCTACCTCCCTGAAGCCTCTAAGGACTGTAGCTGGGCCCATGACTCATCCAGCCTGCACCCCGGCAGAGATGGGGTGCCCACCGCCACTGAGGTAGCCCATTCTGTCTTTGGGCATCAGTGACTGTTGGAAAGCTCCTCCTCAGGCTGAGCAGAAATCTGCCTCCCAGTGACACCTGTTCCTTGGTCCTGACTGCTTGTCCACATAACAGGCCTTTGAATGATGGAGGGGGGCTTATTAAGCTCCTCTAAGCTCCCGTTCTGCTCCTTCTTTGCAAAATGGGGTCGATATTATCACTCCTCACTGCCACACAGGGATGAGAGCACAGATGATGCAGACCCAAGGCCGGTGAAGAGAGGGGGCACTCCGCCAGCCCCCCTGTCCTTGGTGTGTCCTTTACCCTTCAAGGTAGCACGATTCATACCTAAGCAGTTCCAGAAGAACATACTTGCTTATTTGGGGCTCAAGCTGACCCCCTCCACCACTATGTGAAAGTTGCAGTTGGGGAAGGGGCTCTGGGTGGCTGGGAGAGTAGGAGGGCTGGGGGATTGTCCAGCGAGGCAAGCAGGAAGGAGGTGGCCACCTGAGTTCCTGTGCTCCCTCACCCTGCTCCTTCCCAGCCTGCTCCTGCAATCCTTAACCTGGAGGAAAAACCAGACGGTCCTTTGGCCAGTGGGAGGGGTGAAAAAGCCCTGTTTGCTAGTGGTTTCGGGGCTGGCTGTGAGCCAGTTCTTAGGGCCTCACCTGGAAACTCTCCTGTAGATGTTGTCCATGTAGATAGGGCTGTTCATGGGGTAAAGCCTGGGTGGCTGGATTGGCGGGGGTGGGGAGGGGTAAAGGCATGTGTGGCCCCATCTCCACCCTCTCCTTCCCACCTGGCTCCAGCCCAGCGGGCTCCCCACGGCATGGCACCTTGCAGCCTTTAACCCAGCATGCGGGCTGGGAGCTCAGCTCCAAGTCAGACCAACTAGGTTCAAAGCCCAGCTCTGCCACCCCCTGGCTGGGGAATCTGGGGCAACTTCTCTTACCCCCTAGTCTCAGTTTCCTCTTCTATACAGTGGGGTAATGATAGTCCCACATTTGCAGAGTAACAGCAGGATTAAATGTGAAAATGCTTACAGAACCTTCATAGGCCGTGCCTAGGATGTACCCAAGTAGGTTGAAGGTGCTCAAAAATAACACCTGACCCTCACTGGGCCTCATGTGAGGACCAGTGGGCACAGCGTTCAGCATTTTACACACAAATGCACCGAATCTCCCCAGGAACTCCATCCAGTAGATGCTATTAATATTCTCATTCTGTAGACAAACTGAGGCTCAGAGAGGTTTTGTGACTCGCACAACAGCAAATGCCACTTGTTTCTCATCGTTGCTGTGTTTGGCTACCACTTTGCAAGTGCTTCTTTTGTGCCCAGTGCCATGCTCATAAATGCTCAACGTGAAGCTGGGCTCTCACTGCTCATGGTGGCAGTCACTCCTGGGAGGACAAGGTAGTTCTCGGGGCTAAGAGCCAGCCTTGGAAAGCTGACCCACACCCTGGTTTCCAGGCTCTGGAAGCTGGAGCATGAGAAGCAGTAGGATGAGAAGCATCTTTGAAGGCTGGCTGATGGCTGCTACCCAGGTCCTCATCTGTCTGTCCAGATATCAGAGATTGGGTTGGGTCTTTCGCTCATTTCTTGCTGTTCCCACAAAGGAAATGGGATCTGGTAAAAGGCATCCTTTTCTGTCTCTCTGATCCCAGCCCAGCTTGCATACCTATGCTGTTCTTGCCTGGGGGTGCAAAATCTGTGCTGCCTCCCCCAAAGGGCCCAGCCCACAGCCACTGGTCTCCGGGCATCCCCGGAACCAGTGTCCTTCTGAGGAGCGGCCGGCCTCATTTGCACCCTGACTCAGGGAGGCTCATCCAGCTAGAAGGTGTGTATGGTGTGCTGCAGGCTTAGATAAGTGTTCATGACGCCACCTTCAGGACCCCAGGGCCCCACGTTCACCTGTGGAGTCCTCCCAGGACCCTTTGTAGTGGAGAGGACCCAAGCAGAGAGCCCCTGACCCCTCTCTGCTTCTGCTGACTCAGAGAACACATCTCCATGTCCAAAAGCATAAGCTGGCCATGGAGCTTGGCCCCCGCCTCCGTGGCCAGCTATGCGAGTCACATAAATCTTGAGAGGATATGGAAGATGCCAAACGTCTTAGTCTATCCAGACTGCTGTAACAAAAATACCATAAACTGGAAAGCCTACAACATTTATCTCGCACAGTCCTGGAGGCTGGCAGTCTAAGATCAGGGGGGCAGCCCCGATGGGTCCTGGTGAGGGCTCTCTTCTGGGTTGCAGACTGCCGACGGCTTGCTGTGTCCTCACATGGCAGAAGGGGCAAAGGAACTTTCCTGGGCAGCAATCTCACTCATGAGGGCCCCATCCGCATGACCTAATCACCAGAGTCCCACCTCCTAATACCATCACCTTAGGAGTCGGGTTTCAACATAATGAATGGGGTGGGGAGTGGTGGTGGAAAGTATGCAAACGTTCAGTCTAGAGCACCAACTGTAATCAGTGGTGACCCACAGCAGCCACTACAGCTGGCCTCGGGCAGAAGTCAAAATCCCAGCTGGGCAGAGGTGATGATGGCAGGGAACGTGTGGTCCAGGAACAAAAGGGGCCAGAACCAAAAGCTTGGAAGGGAGGGGCTTTTCCATGCCTGGCAGTGTAGCCATCCTGAGTTGGCATCAGAGAGTATAGGCCGTGAGGGCTGCAATTCTTTGGGGATCTGGCTGTGTTTCTATGCTGTTTCTTCTGCTCCTTGGGGTGGGGCAAAGGAAGGCCTTCTTGTCCAGGGCTCAGAGAGGCCAGGCCAGGCAGATACACTGCTCAGACAAGCACATGCCAGGCTGTTCTCTGCATGGAGGCAGCTGACTGACTGGACCCTGGAGCGGCCCAAACACGGGGGACCTGACAAAAGGGCTGGAGGTGAAGGGCATGGCCCAATTGGATGCCAGGTCCCTGGCTACACCAATCAGCCCAGTTCTCTTTGGGTTTTGGAACAGAGTATGGGAGAGGCGTGGTCTGTTAGTAGTCAGAGAAGAGACTGAAAAGCAGAGATGGGAGGGAGGAGAAAAGGTTCAGCTTCTGCAGGTTCCCGATGACAAGGCCCTCACGTGAACCCCTTTCCGTGAGGGTGGGCACAGGGACCCTCTGCAGTTTCTGTTCCACATTTAAGAGAGGGTACTAAAAAGAGAACACCAGTAGGGCCCCCAGGGGCCAGCATGGAAGTGCGGGCAGAGATTGGAACTCAAGGAGCCTGGGGCTTTGGCTTGCCAGTCAGACCTGAAGGTCAAAATCAGAATTCAAGGTGACCTGCACCCCTCCTTTTGCTCATCTGCTCAGCCCCCACTCAGGGGCAAGGAAAATCTGCGGGAGTCCACCTCTGTTTACCTGGGTGTGTCCAGGTTTTAGTGGCAGTGGCAGCACACCTGTGAACTCTGGCAGCTGAGTCACTCCCATGGGGCGGGGCTGAGAACCTGAAGTTGTGCCTAAAAGGAAGCAGTCGGGGGATGGGGGGAACCAGAGATTCTCTGGTGAAAACCAAAGGCACTTAAGCAGGCTAGGTGCCACAGCCAGAAACGGTGGGACTGAGATCCATAGGTGGGGGCTAGACTCTCGGGGAGGGAGTCCAGGAGCGCAGCGGGCACCCCACTCAGGCAGGGCCGGGGTCTATGCAGGGCCTGGGTCTATACAGCCATTCTGGGCTGGAGCCTGGGACTTGACATCCAAGGGAGTGAGTGGGACAGGGCAGAGTAAATCAGTGGTGGCTTCCCCAAGAAAGACAGCCTTCTCCAGGCTGAGGCCTGGCAGGTGGCAGGTGGCCGGTGGCCGCCAGCTCCTAGCACATGCCAGGCTCCCTGATTCCTTAGTCTGGTGAAACTCCTGTGGTTTCTGTCCTGGGAGAGGGAGGGGAGGGGAGAGAGGCTGGCCTTGACTCAGTTGCCAGGCTGCTCAAAGAAAGGTCCAGCCATGACCCGACCTGAAGTCTGGAGCTATGGGGGTTCTGGGGTGAGGACCAAGAGCCCTTCTTCAAGGGAAGGAGGCTCTCTGTATGCAGGGTGTGGGCCAGGCCCAGGAGTCTCCCCCATGCTGGTGTTCTGATAGCATGGGCCTGGGGACAGTTCTCCCACGGCTTCCTGGCAAATGGGCTGATTGCTTAAGTCATTTGACTTTTTGGGCCCAGATCTGGACAGACTTCACAGACTCCAAAGAACAACCTTGTACCCCAAAGCCACCTCTATTTGTTGGGACAGCCCACCTGTCTCCAGCCCTCTGTCTACTTTGGCTTCCAACATCGAGGGTCCTTCCACTCTCCAGAGTCTCTTCCAGCAATGACCTGACCCAAGTTTTTCCCCCAGGAGAGGGGCTGCAGGCCAGTCACAAATCTCTAGCCAGTGCCACCACAGGCTTAGGGCCATGGTCTGTGGGCACTCAGGCCTGACAGTGCAGGTCCTGGGGTATGGGGACTCCCTCAGCTGGGACAGGAGGGTGTGATGGAGGAGTAGAAGCAAAGAAAGGCCCTTCAAACCACAGGTCCCAGAGCCCCAGCTCCTGGCCAACCAGGATGCCAATTCACAGACATGGCCACCAAATTCCAGCTAGATCCATAACTGCTTCCTGTGCAGAGAAGCCATTCTTTTAATTTTTTAAAATGTTTTATTTATTTGAGAGAGAGAGAGAGAGAGAGAGAGAGAATGAGAGCAGGGGAGGGGCAGAGAGTGGGAGACACAGAATCCAAAGCAGGCTCCAGGCTCTGAGCTGTCAGCATAGAGCCCTACACAGGGCTCAAACTCAGGAACCTTCAGATCATGACCTGAGCCAAAGTCGGAAGTTTAATGAACTGAGCCACCCAGGTGCCCTGCAGAGATGCTATTCTTAAATAGACTGTAAACTCCTCAAGGGTGGGTCTATGACTTGCAATCCTCTGGTCCTCAGCTCCACAGAGTAGTAGGTGGGTCCAATAAGCACTCTCCACCCAGCACCTGGATGGGGGTCCCCACCAGCAGAAGCTGCATATAAGCCCCTGCCTGCCCGCCTGTGTAAAATGAGGGGCAGCTGGACCAGCCGGGTCTGGGCTCCCACTCCACCTCCCGCCAAAGGCCTGGCTCCCTGTGGCTTGGCCAGGCCAGGCCAGGGAGGGAGGGCAGAGCAGGTGGGGAACTGGCTGGAGGTGTAACTTGAGCCGGGAGGAATTCCCTGCCCTTCCTCCATGCTTTTATTAAAGTAGGGCGGGGAAGGGCAGGCTTCCATCGGAAAAATCTCCCAGGCTGCCGGGGGGGAGGTGGGGAAGCCGCCGGGAGGCTGGGAGGGAGCACCGGCCGGGCTGCAAATAGAAGGCACGCAGCAGCTCCGGCTGCGAGGCTCCAGGCCGGCCCAAGGGCACCGAGGCCCCAGCCTACCGGAGCCAGCACAGAGGCGGGTCTCTCCTCCTACCGTCTCATTCCTGTCCTATCTACCCTCTCCTAGTCCCGGACTGGGAGTGGGTCTTATAAGTCGGGACAGAACAGACCCCGCTTTTGCTGGGGCAACGGAGCTGGTGCCCTCACTGTCTATGCTCAGGAAGACGGCGCTGGGCGACCCACAGAGCCCGCGTGGGGTATTGCGGGGGGATGCAGGTTGGACCTCGCTCTACGCCAGGAGGCCGCGCCTGGTCACCTGCCGGACCGATCCGGAGACGGTTTTATCAGGCGGGCTCCTGGTAAAAACACGTGCGGAGTCTGCCCTCTCCGACGTAGGGGCACTAGTGAGAGGAAGCCCCGGGGGAGACAGGGTCTCTCCTGGACCCACCTGGTCATGGAGCGGTTTCCGCGTTAAGAGCCCAAGTAAGTCGCCAAAGCGCCCCCGCAACCGGAGACTGCTGTCTCGGAGGTTCTCACCCCTTCGCCCCCTCCGGGCCCGCTGCGCGCACGGCTCGCTGTCACCCAGACCAAGGGCTACCGAGGCGGGAGCGCTGCCTGCTCCGCCCGTGGTCCCCCCAGGGCAGCCCCCTCCCCACTCGCAGAGGACGTCACAGCGCGCCCGCCAGGCTCTCGAGGAATCGGCCGCCCGGAGAGAGGAGAGGAGGAGAGCGAGGGCTGGGGGCAGCAGAAGCGACTCCTGGGACGCGGGCTGGGGCGGATCAGTGTCCGGGGTAGGGGTAGAGAGTGGGCACGAGCCCTACGCCCTCCAGGATTTGGGATGAGGTGCGCCGCAGAGGGCGAGCTGGGGAGAGGCAGTTTGCCGGGCCCCATTCTTCCCCGCCCCCCATCTCCCGGACGGGGGCTCTTCTGCGCGCCCTCCACCCTCTCCCCAGGCTGCGGGCGTGGCTCCCTCCTTCCCAGCCCCCAAGCCCCCAGCCCGCCGCAGAGGGGCCGGGCGGGGGTCCTTACCTCGGCATTGACTTCTGCGTCCTCCGCCGCTGCGCCGCGGCCCAGGCAGCCCAGAAGCACCAGGAGCAGCGGCAGCAGTCGCGGCCGCGCCGCCGCCTCCCGGCCGCCAAGGAGACTGCCCGCCCAGCCCGGCCGTCCGGGCGCGCTCCGGTCGCTGCCCATGCTCTCGGCGCCTAGCCCGGCCGGGAGCGCTGCACGCAGGGCTCGCCCGCTGGCCGGCGCCGGGGCCCCGCACGCGGCTCGGAAACTTGCGACGCTCCCTGGCTCCCCGCCCGGCGGGCGCGCGGCAGACCTCTTGGTCCGGGTCCCCGCCGGAGCCGCTTAGGTCCCCTCGGCAAATTCCCACGCCCGAGGAGAGGCGGGCAGGGCAGGTCCGGGCGCGCGGAGCCGGCCCGCGGGGGAGGTGGCCGGCCGGAGCCGCCCGCCGCGGGGTCCCGCTGCCTCGGCGCCCGGGGCCCGGCTCCCGAAAGCAAGCGCAACTCCTGAGCCTTTGTCTGGCTCAGCGCTCCGGCCGCCCGGTCCCGCGGCGCCCCCTGCGCGCCCAGCTCCCTCTGTCCATGCCCGGGGCCGGGTGCTGCCCGGAGCGCGCGCCTCCCGCCCGGGGACTCTGCTCGCCCCGCGCCCGCCCGGGCCGGGGTCCCCGCTCAGTCCCGGGAGGAGGCGCAGAGAGCCGGTCGGAGCGAGTGAGCGAGCCAGGGAGCCGGCGCCCGACGTCCCTGGCGAGTTCGGCGCAGCTCCGGGCGCTCCCAGCCCTCCTCCCCGCGCGCCGCGGCCGCCGCCGCTCTTAAAGGGCCAGTGCTCTCTCTGCGCGCGGACCCGGGCGGGGGCCGGGGGCGGTACCTCAGCCCGGGGCTTCTCTGCAGCAGGTGCCGAAGGTGGAGTCGGACCAGCGGCCCTTTTACTCTTCCAGGAAGGAAGGGATCCTTGCCTGCCCGCCCCCGTCACTCCCACCCTTGCTTTTGGAGAGCAGGTTTGACACTCCCCTCCTCCCCAGCGACCCCGTAGAGACAGAGAGGGAGCTAGGAGGAAGGACGACTCTTCTTTCTTCCACCTGGCGGGTGTGTGGGGCTATAAGGCTGTGGTGGTCAGGAAGGAGGAAAGAGGGACCCAAGAGTCCTGTCTTGGGGTGGAAGTGGAGGGGGGAGATAAAAATCTAATAGTTTGTTGGCCCCAGGTCTCTTCAAATCCTCAAGATGTCTTTGGCCCTTGAGTGACTCTCCTCAAGTTACCAGGTGAGGTTGGGTACCTTGCCTGGGCAGTGTGGTCAACAGAACACAGGTTTCAGATGGAGGCAGTTGCCCTTTTCACCATTGCCATTTACCTGCTGCCTCCATGTCCTTATCTGGAATGTGGGGCAAAGGGCGGCTGAGGGTTGGTATGTTTGGGCTGTTTCCACACATTAACTGTCCACGTAGAGGACACTGTTTTGTGCAAGTGAAATGTAACAGTGTGGTTCCTCAAGGTGATGGGCCAGTGGGCAAAACTTCTACAGCACAGAGCTGAAAGTGCTAGATTTCATTCTATTTCAGGAGCAGCTTGAGATCTGCTTGGTAGCAGAAGGCCTGAGGTGGTGCGGGGGCCTTGGAGGTCTAAAGTCCCCAGAGGCTGCGAATCCAGACCAAGGACAGTCTTGGTCCTAAAACTGGCCCCAGGGACTGAGACCTTCCCTCTCTGCCACTTCCTCACCCTGGAAATGGGAACCTTCCTTACCTGAGGGCAGGTTTCTCTAGAGTAAGCCCTAGGGTAGTCCAGCAGGCCTCACCTCCAGGAACCAGACAGATCAGATCAGATCCCAGATCAGATAGAGATCTGGCTGAGCTTACAAATGGCCTGTTCAGAGACCTTGCGGGTGAAGAAAAAGACCACTGGGAAGGAAAACAGAAGTTAAACTAGCAAAGATAGATTTTATTCAAAAAATTATTGCAATAGGAGAAGAGAGATTCCAGTATAGAACTGGACCCAGCTCCAAATACAACCAGAACAAGGGGTTAGTTTATAGCCCAGGAGCAAGTGGAATGGGAAGGGGTGGGGATTGGTGGATGGGAGATGACTAAAAGGAGACGTGGAGTCTGGGGGGTTTGGCTGAAGGCAGCCAGGGTGATCAGATATTACCTGGGGAGTAGTAGGGATGGGAGTGTGATAAGATCTCAAGGGTGGAAAATTCTAGATAAACTAACTTAGCAGAATTCTTGCTAAAACTGGATTCTAGAAGGAAGTACACAGAAGGGCCTGGCTGGAAAGAGGGTTCATGGGATCCTGACAAAAGTTTGGTCAAGCAAAGAATCTTAGAAATTCTTCTTTCCTCATGTGGTCACCTTTATTTGTTTAGAGCCTTGCTGACAATAGATAACTGCTGTCCTGTATGACCCACAAGACATTTAATGAGAGGGATACCTTGAAGACAAATAGATGAAGATTAGAGATGGGACCAGTATGTGTACCCAACTTCACAGACCTTCAGAGATCTACCAGAAGCCCCAGTGCCTGTTGTCCTTGGCAGTGTGAGTGCAATGACAGTGAAACATTTCTTCATTCACCTCTCGGCCCTTCCTGCTTGTGGCAAAGGTGTCAAGCAGATTGCTGGGGATGAAGGCGTAGTAGTTGTGTCTGACCACTGTTCAAGTGTCGCCTTCTGTAGCCAGGGTCACATCGAGGGCACTGAAGTTGAGAACAGCCCACTTGGGTTTCTTGTAGTTGGCTAGTCACTGATCCGGAAGCCCATGATGAGATTATCCAGGGACGAGGTGAATGGCTTCAGTAGCAACGAATAGGTGATTCTGTTGTTGAATCTAACCTCTTGAGCCAGGTGATAGATTTCTGGGGATGGTACCCCAAAAGTGGCAAACGTCTCCCCAAAAAGTCGTGAGGTCCTGGATGGAACATAGGCCCAGTTCTGTAGTTGTTTTTGTGACCTCACCTTCCCTGGAACTGAGCTCACCTATGGGGGGGATCTGCAATGTTATGAATACCTCTTGTTCTTACAGTAAGAGTGAGGTGACCCTGAGGGAGGGGGTGATTGTTTTAGAGATAATTTAAGAATGCGAGGAGACTGTAGGAAATAGAGTAAGATGAAGAGATTGGTAAGATCAGGAAGGTAGCAAGGCGCCTGGGTGGCTCAGTCGGTTGAGCGTCTGACTTCAGCTCAGGTCAGGATCTCATGGTTGGTGAGTTTGAGCCCCGCCTCGGGCTCTGTGCTGACAGCTTGGAGCCTGGAGCTTCATCAGATTCTGTGTCTCCCTCTCCCTCTGCGCCTCCCCCACTCATTCTCTCTCTCTCTCTCTCTCTCTCTCTCTCTCTCTCTCTCTCTCTCTCTCAAAAAATAAATAAATAAACATTTAAAAAAATAAAAAAAAAAAAAAAGATCGGCAAGGTAGCAAGATCTGGCCCAGTTGGCAGGTAACACGCAATAAGCTTGGGTTCCCCAGAAAAAAACAGAATCATCGGGAATTAGCGGTCATAGAAATAATTATCTGGTCACTGAGGATAACCAAAGCATGCTAATTTTGAGGATGAGGAAAAAGATTTGACTGGAGGTGGTTTATGGTGGTTGGGCTCCCTCGGAGAAACTAGGTAAGAGGAGCATTGGGGACATTTTCTTTCATATGAGGGATCTCCAGGGAACCCTGTAGTGGCTGAGGCGGAGGTTATGTTGGACTCAGTGATGGCTAGGTAAGTGTGACAATGAATGTACATTCTCAGAAAGGGGCCCGTGATAAAACTACAATGGAAAGGACAGGACCCTTGTGAGGATAGACTGGAGCAGGTGTGGGGTTTTCTCAGAATGCCTAGTTGCAAGGTTTAAAATGGTGGCGGGGGAGGGGCACCTGGGTGGCTCAGTCAGTAAGCTTCAGACTCTTGGTTTCCTCTGGGGTGATGGGCTAGGGTCATGATGATGCCAGGCCCTGCGTCAGCCTGGGGCCTGCTTGGAATTCTCTCTCTAGCCCTCTCTCTGTGCTCCTCCCCTGCTCACGCTCTCTCTCCCTCAAAATAAATACATAGACAAACTTTAAAAAAAATTTTTTTTTTTTAAATTGCCACACCTTTATGGTTTTTCCAGGCTTATGTTTCTGGCCGTTGAGGTAAGGGGCAAGTGCTTGGTCAAAATAAAAGCCAAACAGTCCAAACCACTGTTTGTCTACTATATCCTGCATTTTGTCCCTTTCCATGTGAGCTGTGTTGTTTAAACCACACACAGTGATTCGAGAGATAAACTTGGGGCCTGTGGAGCAGACGTCTTGGTATTTCCAAAGTCCACCTGAATGGCTAAAATATCCAACTCTTCCCCATCCAATTCTTTCTGAGTCTGAAGCTGTCCTTTGGGCCATGTGGATTTCTTTTATGATTTCCTTAGGAGTCATCCTAAAATAGTTTTCTCTCTCACAAGGGAAGGTGAATAATCCTACCAGGGATCTTGGTGCTCAAAGAGGATACAAGGGTGTAGTCCCAAGGCCTGGAGACTGCTTGGATTTCTTGGGTGGTCAGGGAGGAGACTGCTGATTTAGCATACTTATCAGTCAATCTATTTCCTTAGGTCTCCTCTGAATTTTCTGTACAGTGTCCCTCAGTTTTTACCATAGTAATCTGCTGGGATAATAACAATGCCTCTAGGGGTGCCTGGGTGGCTCAGTCGGTAAGCGTCAGCCTTCAGCTCAGGTCATGATCTCATGGTTTGTGAGTTTGAGCCCTGTGTCAGGCTCTGTGCCAACAGCTCAGAGCCTGGAGCCTGCTTCAGATTCTGTGTCTCCCTCTCTCTCTGCCCCTCCCCTGCTTGCACTCTGTGTCTCTCTCTCTCACTCTTAAAAACAAATAAACATTAAAAAAAAACAACCTAAAAAACAATGCCTTTAGAAGTCCTGCTATTTGGGGTCCATTTTTGACTGGGGTATTGGCTGCTGTCAGGAGTCCCGTCTGTTTTGCATACCTGAATCATGTATTACCCCAAGGGCATAGCAGCCATAAGTGTATGTTAACCTTTATTCCTTCTGCTCTTATGCAAGCCACAGTAAGAGCAATTAACTCAGCAACCTGGGCTGATCTGACATTTGGCAGGGCTCAGTATTCTAGAGGTTTATGTTGATCAGTGATGGCATATCCAGACTGGAAGGCCACATCCTCCTTCCAGAGGTAGGAGCCATCGAAATGAAGAGTAAGGTCAATGTGTGTGGGGGGCGGGGATGGGCGGGGGGGGGGGGTGGGTTCTGATTAATCTCACCTAGGATGGGACCAGGGACTAGTGTTAAAGACACCATCGTGAGGCATCTCATTAGTGGGTAAGGGAAAAAAGGTGGCAGGGTTTTGATGGTGATGTTTGGTGATGTGAGAGCGAGAGAATAGTAAGATTTCATAAGAGGTAAGTCAAGATGCAGAAAAGTACTATGTGTTTTCATCAAGCAATAGGGTCTGTGCAGTAGGAGGAACATGTATGTCGAACAGATGAGCTAATGCTAAATCAGAGGTAGGTCGGACAAACTTGATGGTTGTAGCCACGGCTCACAGGCAAAGTGGATATGTCTTAGTCACTGGGTCGAGGTCTTCCATGGCCATTATGCTTTTTGGACAACACTCTGAGAGCATGACCCTTTTGTTCATGCACAAAGAAAATGGCAGGGAGTAATTGGTAAGCCTAAAGGTGGGAAATGAAAGTAGAGAGAGAATCCTCAAGGTTTTCAAAAGCATCTTTGGATAGGGGGCCCCAGACTTCTGGGTCTGAGGATGACTCCTTAGTCATGACATAGAAGGGTGAGGCAATCATAGAGAAGGTAGGTATATCTGCATCCTACAATATCCCACAAGACCCAAAATACCTATCAGTTGCCGTCCTCTTTCAGGGAGAGGAAAATGTCGCATAGGGGAGCCTTGGTCTGTGAAGATAGTTTTTACGCTACAGCTGAAACACCATGACCCAGATGTCAGACACACAAAGAGCATAGCTGAAGTTTGTCTTTAGCCACTTTGTGGCCCTTTCTTGCTAATGCCTTAAGAAGGTAGCTGTCAGAAACGTCGTCATAACTGTCATTCTACTCTTAGCACCACATTGTGGCCCTTTCTTGATAATGCCTTAAGAAGGTAACTGTCAGAACGTCGAAGGAAGTCATCTACATACTGGATTAAGGTGGAGTCTTCTGGGAATTTTAGTCCCCTCAAACTGCCATGTGGGGTGTGTGAGAAGTACTAGGAGCCTCCGCAAAGCCTTGGGGCACAACCGTCCAGGTACATTGGTGGTTATTTCCCGGGTGAAGGCACACAAGTATCGGATTCCTTACGAAGGGGAATTCTAAACAAGGCGGAACACAGATTGAAGACTGAAATATTAGGGGTTGGAAGGAATAGCAGACAGGATAGTGTTAGGATTAGGAACCAAGACAAATCTGGGTTTAACTGTTTTATTGACAGATCTTGGACCTTGGGCTGATAGTTTTGCCTATTTGGTTTGTTTGTTTTTTTTTAATGGCCCAAATGGGAGTATTACATGGATTAGAAGTGGGGATTAGAAGTTTTTTTTTTGTCTAATAAACCTTGGATTATTGGGTGGGGACCCTCATGTCCTTCTAGCTTTAAGTGATATTGAGGAATCCTGGGGAGGGGCATGGAAAGATCTATTTCTACTTTAAGGGGTTCTGTATCTATATGCATCCCTATTAGTGGAGTTTTGTGGGGTTTTTTGGTTTTTGTTTTCGTTTTTTTCCATAAAGAAGAAGGAATCCAGTCTAATAGTTGATTTAAATAGTCAGTGACATAGGTATTAGTTGAAGGGGGCAAAGGACCCCAGGGAAGTCAGACACAGCTATTAGGGGACATAGATGTGAAGGGGAGGAGTCAGGGAGCTGTAGGAGGAGTCCTTCCAGCGCAGGATAAACTTTTATATCCCACCTCATGAGAAGATTCCTTCCTAACAGCCTTGCGCGGCCGCAGAACTGAGAAGAAAGTGATGCTGAGCTTTAAGAGGTCCCATGGAAATATTAAGGGGTTGAGACAGACAGTTTATGAGGTAAATTATCAAAACTCACCATTGGTAAAGTTTGGTGACTCCGAGGAAGGGGGGCAGGGGACAATGTGGTGCTAAGGGTAGAATGTGTTGCCATGGGGGGGGGGGGGTCAATGAGAAGTGTGGTGGGTGCCCTTTAACGTGGAGGGTTATTTCTCCTTGTGAGTTTGGTGGCAGTTGAGGGCACTGGAGGAGAGTCCAGCGTTTTCTGGTGAGGAAGGGACTTGGGCTTTTTCCCTCCTCTTGAAGCCTGGCACTCCCAGACCCAACATCCTTTTTTCTTACAATTTCAGCAAGTGTTTTGATCAAAGGGAGATCCTGATTTCAGAATTTGCTGTAGATTAAAAATTTCAGGTCCTCCTGGCTGTTTTAACTGCAATACCATAAGCTTGCTTTCTGGATTTCCCAGTGTTTTTGAACTAGTATGTTCTTAATGCTGGGCTAATGTCTGGCACTTACACACGTCTGCCTTTTACCAGTTAATATTATTTTTCTGGAATGTGTCATGGAGCTCTAGTCTGAGACCATTTCCAAAGCTTGTGGCCAGAGCTGAGGCTGTTTGGAAAGGCGGGTCCAGCCCCGAGTGCTCTTTCCTTGTTGTCTCTGATTGATGGTGATCATTAGGCACATTGAGTTTCTTTGTTTATAACTTTGAATACATGACCAATCACTTTTGGTGAGAGAGACCTGAGGGGTGGCTTCTAGTAATTTTTCTTTCCTCATTTTCTAATGGGAATTAGGGGTAGTCTGAGACCCTTGATGGCCTTCAGGTAGGGTGTTCCTTTGGCCTTTCCAAACCGAGGGGTGGCATCCCCCAGGCCAAAAGATAGGTGGATAAGTTGATGTAAACCAGGGAATCTGGAGAGCATGCTCCCAGAACAATCCTAAAGTATTCAACAAATCTTTTCCTTTTCTTTTGGGAATTAAGAGAGTCCTTGACGAGGACAGATGACATGTTAATTCTGAGATAAAGGTTTAAATTCATTGCACCCTGCCTTCCTCCGTAAGAGATAGGGGTGCACCTTACAGTTACAGGGCGTTGAAGGACTGGGTGGTCTTGGTGAAGAACATTTTGGGAGAGCATGACGGATATGAAGGAGAACTAGGAGGGGAAAATGGGGGTGCTGTGAGGAGTTCTAGGGGCTTTACCGAATCAGAACAAATTTTCTGAAGACATTGTTTAAGAAGTTCTATAGTTTGAATGAGGTTTGAATCACTTAGTTGCTGTTCAGCTTCATACAAGTGAACAAAGCAGACCATTGTGCATCAGAGACTTTTGTTCCTTTTTGCCCTAGGGCTCCCCTTAGGTGGACTAATTTGGTCCTATCCCAAGAGCCCCCCAGAGGGCCCATTGTAGCTCAAGAGAGTTTTTAGTAAAGTTTTGCTAATGAGAAAGAAAGTGGACAGTATTCCGCTGTACAAGCATATAGTCAGCAGGAGTTTGAGGAGAGGTTTCAGTTGGTTGAAAAGCTCCCATATTCTTCTTCTTCTTCTTCTTCTTCTTTTTTTTTTTAACATTTATTCATTTTTTTGAGAGAGAGAGAGAGAGAGAGAGAGAGCGAGCAGGCATTTGGGGGCAGAGAGAGAGACACACACACACACACAGAATCCGAAGCAGGCTCCAGGCTCTGAGCTGTCAGCACAGAGCCTGATGTGGAGCTTGAACTCACAAACCGTGAGATCATGGCCTGAGCCAAAGTCGACTGCTCAGCTGAGTCACCCAGGCACCCCTTCTTCTTCTTCTTCTTTTTTTTTTTTTTTAACGTTTGTTTATTTATTTTTAGAGAGGGAGAGAAAGCATGAGTGAGGGAGGGGTAGAGAGAGAAGCAGAGACAGAGTCCCAAGCAGGCTCTGTGCTGTCAGTGCAGAGCCCAACGCACGGCTTGATCCCACAAACTGTGAGATCATGACCTGAGCCAAAACCGAGTTGGACGCTTAACTGACTGGGCCACCCAGGTGCCCCAAAAGCTCCTATGTTCCTGATTAATGAACTTTATACTTATGAAGAGAAATCCCTGGGATTCTAACCCAGCCTCTGTTCCTTACAGAATCTAGCCTTTTATAATCAGAAAAGCCTAGGACTCACCCAGCCTCTGTTTACCCAGGACTCTAACCCAGCTTCTTACAAACAGCTGCTTGGTTGGGACTCTGACCCAGCTTCTAGAGTTTATTCAGAATCCTGAGAATCAAAATCTGGCCTCCCCCTTCAGGGGACGTTTATCTGGAGTGGTGGATTCTAGAGTAGGATTCATCATCGAATACCCAAACCAGCAAACAGACTGGAGACGAAAGGTCTCTGTGTGTACCACGAAGCCTAGTTGTCATGTCTAAGAGTCCAGTGGTAGTTCAGATTTGGGTCACAGCGCCAAAAACCATTAAAGAGAAACAGAATTGGATAGAAGTTAAAGCAGTGAAGATAGATTTTACTGAAAAACAAACAGACAAACAAAACCAACAAAACAAACTATTGCAATAGGGGAAGAGACTTCAGTGTAGACCTGGGCTCAATTCCCAATACAACCAGAACAAGGCAGAATTTATAACCAAAGAGCAAGTGGGGAGGGGGGCATTGGTGGATGGAAAATTACTAAAAGGAGACATTAAGTCTGGGGTGGGTTCTGGCTGAGGCAGGCCAGGCCAAGATCAGATATCACCTGGGGGGGGCGGGGTAGTGGGGATGGGGAGTTTGATCAGATTATCAAGGGTGGGGATTTCTCACTAAACTGATTTTGCAGGTTTCTTGCTAAAACTAGATTCTAGCAGGAAGTACACATAAAGGCCTTAGTTCTTCAGGGAAAAGGCTGGGATAATTGTGTCCATTTCTACTCCCTTTTCTATGGGATCCCTCCTTTGAGAAATGGATTTCTAAATGGTTTTAAAAGTTGAAGTATAGTTAATGACACAATGTTATATTAGCTTCAGGTGTAGAAATTTAGGTGTAGTGATTCAGCGGGTCTGTACATGTACTATGCTCTAAATTTCTAAAGTTTTTACTCTGAAATGTATAGTGGTTGTCAGAAATGGACAACAGGCTTATTCTTGGTTTAACTGAATGCACTGCAATCTTTCACTGTATTTATTGCCAATCAACCAATTAAAAAAGAAGGGTTGGAGGGGCACCTGGCTGGCTCAGTAGATAGAGCATGCAACTCACATTGTAAGTTCAAGCCTCATGTTGGGTGTAGAGATTACTTAAAAAAAAAATCTTTAAAAAAATAAAAGAGTTTGAGTTTAGGAAGTTCTTAGTAAAGAGAGGGGCCCAAGAACCATCTTAGAAGCCAGACAGCTTGGTCATTGTTTTTTCTCTGTTGGAGGTTCCTCTCCTGGTGTAAATCCTACTTAAGGAGGAGGCATCCCTTGTTACTAGACCTTGAAACTCCTGATATTTGGATTCTGGCCCCTACAGGCACCTCTGGGCTTCCAGGTGGGTTTGCCCATCTATCCATGACATGGGTCTGTGGTTCCGTCAGATCTGGCCAGCACCCAAGGCCTGAGGGGACTGGCAGGACAGACCCATGTGGGCCCTAGCCTTCAGTCACCCAGCTTTTTTTTTTTTTTTTTAATGTTTATTTTTGAGAGAGAGAGAGACAGAGTGTGAGCAGATGAGGGGCAGAGAGAGACACACATACATAATCCAAAGCAGACTCCAGGCTCTGAACTGTCAGCACAGAGCCTGATGCAGAGCTCGAACTCACCAACCAACAAGATCATCACCTGAGCTGAAGTTGGATGCTTAACCAACAGAACCACCCAGACACCCCCAGTCACCCAGCTTTAAACATTACCCACGTTTTGCTAATATCATTTCATCTAGAACCTCCCCCTACTCCTTTTGTTTTCTTGGAAACTTTTGAATTAAAGCACAGACATGTGGTTTCATAGCACAGTTTCACTCTGAGACCCTGAGGTGCTGTGAGGGTCTCAAACAGCTGGGGATTAGAAGCCAGGCCTGGGGGCTGCCCAAGCACTAATTTACCAGGCAATCTTCAGCGAGCTGTTTCCCCTCTTTGGGTTTGCCTCCTCGTTTGTACAAGGAAGGTTCTGGCTCAGGTAGTGGCTGTGGTCCCTCAAAAAGGCAAGGCGCTGTGGGTTGGAACAAGGCCCAGGCCCCCCCACCCCCAACCCCACCCACCGTGGGCCCTTCAGGCTCCTGGTACCAAGACAAGGAATAAACAAACAAGCCGAGGTAATTTCCCTCTTCCTTGGAAACAAAGCTGGGGTGGTCTGGAGAGGCGTGTGGAGAGAGCCAAGAGTGCCAGGTGGAAATGGGCCAAGGAGGCCTCGATGATCACTTCCCTGCCCTGCAGGGAACATCTGAGGACACCGAGGCCAGATGTGTTGATTTTGCACTCTCTCTGGTGTGATAAAAGCCCCATCAAGAGCAATCTCTCTATTCCGAGCCAGCCTGGGGAGGGGTGGCCCCGGCCTGTGCCGGTCTCGTCTTCTGTCTTCGAAGCACATCTCCTCTTATGGAAGAGCCCCAGCTGCTTCTGCACTGTCAGCGGAGCGCTGGTGAGCGGGCGGCTCCAGCAGGCACACTCAGTGTCTGGGCTCCCGCCAAGCCCCTGACGCCCAGCCTTCTGCCCAGCCTCCTGCCCAGCCTGCCGACCCTCCCCCCTCAGTGAGTCTCCTACTTCCTTCCTCTGCCACCACCTGCCATTCCCCACTGAAGAGCCCTTTATTGATCTTGGCCCATTTCTCAAAGTTGCCCTACTGTAATTCCATCCGGGCCACATCCTCCCCTGGGACCAGCCCAGCCAGTCCTCTTGGGTTTGTTAATGGTGGTGGGGCTCTCCTGGGGAGAGCCAGTGCCCAAGATGGGGGAAAATCAGGTGGTCTGTGCCCACAGAGCCTGCCTTGAAACAGGCTGGCTTCCACGTTGAAATCGGAACGTGCAGGAAACCGGGTGACTCTGCTTGCACTTCCCAGTCTGACAAGTGCGAAGTCGGGAGTGGGGATCCTGCTCTGCACACCCTGCTTGCCCCCTCACCCTAAGCATCCAGACACAGAGCCGGTAGCGGTAAGTGCTGGCTGCACAGCAAATTCGCTGTGTTCCTTGCATGCCAGGAAGATGCCTGGCTGCTTCTGCCTCTCCAGTGTGACCTCAAAATCCAGCACTGACTGAGCAGTCGGAGTTGAATCAGCAGATCAGTGCAGTGGGGTTGGGGAATCACAGGATGGGATTTCCTGCGTGTCTGGGCACTGAGGGGGAACTTGCCTTGGAAAGTCCGGAGGTGCAGGAGGCAGAGCGGGAGCCAGAGTGACAGGTCCCCTTGCCTCAGGCCTGGGGTGGTGGTGGCGGGGGGAGGGGGGGGCAGTGGGTTGTGTGCACAGGGAGAGCAGTCCTGACCAGGAGCCCCAGGGCAGGAGCGAGGTCAGGGTGGACCAGCGGTAAGACATTTAACCTGTTTCTCTGTCCAAGTGGAAGAGTCATTCCTCCCCATCTTACTTTTCCGGGTTGTCACTGGGAGAACAGATGACATGACCCTAGAAAGGGCTGCATTAACAGCAGTGTCAAGTCTGAATGTCACTGACGAGGGGTGGCCGCCCCCACCACAGGCCAAGCCCTGGGCCGGATGTGGTTTGTGCTACTGGTAGGCCCAGCAGGCCGGGTGACCCCACTGTCGTTTGACTGAGGCTCTGTCAATGCCTCTCACAGCCGCCTTAGCAGTCATAACGGATTTCCAAGAGTCCCTCCACACCGTGAAGCAGGCTGGGGAAGGTGGGGGCAGAGGAAAGTCCTCTTTTCACCTAGTTGAACAGAGGCAGTCCCAGACAAAAGCCAAAATTAAAATTGCAATTTTCATTTGTCGAACATAATTTAAGACTACCACATAAAAATATCTCTTTATCCATCACCAAAGATCCAGGTGACAACCAGGGAGGACTGGCCTTTTGCTCTGGTGAAGGCTTGATGAAAAATAAAGTCCCTGGGTGCCCCCTGACCCCACCTCCACGGCCCCCTCGGAACGCCTGCAGCCCACAGCAGGCAGCTGAAGGCAGCGGAAAGAGAACTTTGGGGGAAGGCGCCTCTCTGCCTCTTTGGGAAAGCTGATGAGAAGCCAGAGGTCACAGAGCGTTGGAGGCCTGGCTTAGAGCCACCAGCCAGGCCAAAATGAAACATCTGCTCACGTCTCCCCAGGCACCTGGCTGGGGGCGAGTGGGAGGCAGGAATGGAGAAAACCGATGTAGAACCACAAATTAGCACTCTGTACCTTGGCCCTGAAATGCCCTCTGCTGGCACAGGAGGGGTGAGACTAAAAATAAATAAATAAATAAAAGTGACACGCTTCGAGGAGGGAGGGTGACAGACCCATTCAAGCACCTGTGTCTAGCTTGAGTGGGGAAGAGCCAGGACATGATGGTTTTAAAAGCCCTGGTGGCGGCCAAGGGCATCAAAATCCAAACAGCTGAAGGGGAAGGGTGTGGGAGAGGGGCCATTTGTTGGAGGGGCTGCAGTGGGGATTCCGGCTGAGTCTGGGCGGGCTCATCGGGTCACCCTGCTTTCTTTTGTGCGGGGCAGGTCCACAGACCTAGAACTAGGAGGCCCAGGCTGCCCTCTACTGGTGGTTCCTGACAATGACCACACGTACCAGCGCTGGACCTGCGACCCAGAGGGGCCAGGAGAGAACCAGCCCCCAGGGACCCCGGCACCCAGAGACCGCGGCCAGGCCCCCCAGTGGGAGGCTGGGAGCGTCCCCATGGACTGGAGCAGGCTCTTCCATCTCCACCCAGCCTGCAGAGGGGCCTGGGACGAGGGCCTCTGGTGCTCACTTCAAAGGCATCGAGAAGAACTTGTGCCCAGACTTGCAGCGGACCTGCTCGGCGTGCACACGCAGCACCATCTCGGAGTCTTCAAACTCGTCCACAATTGTCTTCCACCGGGAGCCGAGAAAAGACAGTCACGTTAAAGGGGACCGGGGACCCAGAGGGCACTGGAAGCCAGACCAGCCTACTCAAATCCTTCAGAGGTTGGACCCGGTGGAGGGAGACTGAGGGCCGTGCAGGCTCTAGGCTCTGTGCTTCGGTAATCTCGTGAGGTCAGTCCTATCGCCCCAACTTGGCACAGGAGGAAAAGGGTGCCCAGAGCCCCGGATTACGAACCCAGTAGAACTGGAATTGGGGTCGGATCTGCTGGAGCCTGAAACCAGGGCTGTTTGCCCCCACAGCATGATTAGGCCAAGGGCAGAGGTGGCTGCTTGACGATGGCCCAGGGGCTGTATCCCTCCTGCACATGCTTTGTTTGGCTTGCGACATGTTTTTTTTAAAAAAAATACACATTAGTTCCACATAAAAATCTGGACTTCTGGCCTCCCTTGAAAAACAAGTGCTAGCAACACTATGTCCGCATTCCCACAAGACAGCCCTTCCCCGCTCTCTCCTCTGCCGGGGGTGGTGTATCAGCAACTCTGAAGGCACCGATGGCAAAGTGAGATACATCACCTACTTATCAAAATACGAAAGCTCCCCTGGTGGACGTTCCCTACGCCTGGCACGTTTCACTCATTTCCAACACGAGCCAGGCCCCTGTGGGCACCCAAGCCCTTGGTCTCTGGGTGAGGGGCAAGGATTTCGGGAGAGGCTTCTGGCATTCTCTCAGACCAGTGTTCTAGGGTCGTGCTTCTCAAATTTTAACGTGCACGCAAATGCCTAGACATCTTGTTCAAAGGCAATTCTGATTTCTTAGGTCTGGGTTGGGGCCAGAGAGTCTGGATTGCTAACCGGCTCCCAGGTGCTGCAGCCACGGGACTGCCCTTCAAGCAGCAAGGAAAGGTGAGGAGGCCCCCTCCCCGGTCAGCTATTTCTAGGGATTCCGGTTTGCATGCCTAACCCTCAGGGCCCGTCAGCTCCCCTGCCACTCCCGGCACGCATCCCGTCGCCCTCTCAGCACCCTCTGTGCTCCCGTAGCGGGAATTCACCTGCAGCTCCCGCAGGCACTGCCCTTCCAGCTGGAGACGCGCGTCACCCACACACCAGGCCAGACTGATGTGGAAGGAGGGGTCCTGCGGAGGAATAGCAGGGAGTAGGCGGTCACCTGGATGCCTTGGCAGGTCCGGACATGACCGTAGGTCTGTCACAGTGTTGTCACAGGATCCCTGCTGGATCCCTGGCCTGCTTCATGAGAGACCAGACCCTCAGTGTTGATCCCAAGCACCCTCTGCTGATAGGGAAAACAGCCCGGGGCTGGCGCTTGCTATGGGCTGAATTGTGTCCCTCCCCCTCCCCCCACCCCCAATTCATATGTTGAAGCCTTAACCCCCAATGTAATGGCATTTGGAGGTGGGGCCTTTGGGAGATAATTAGGTTTAGAGGAGGGTATCAAAATGAGGTGCTCATGATGGGGTTCATGCCTGTGTGAGAGCAGAAAGCTAGCTTCCTCTCTTTCCTCTGTATGAGGACAAAGGGAGCAGACAGCTGTCTACAAGTTGGGAAGAGAGTCCACACCAGAAATGGACCGTGATGGCACCTTGATCGTGGACTTCTAGGCTCCAGAATTATGAGAAAATAAATTTCTGTTGTTTAAACCACTCCATCTACAGTGTTTTGTTATGGTGACCTCAGCTGACTAAGACAATCCTGTTCTGAGAGGCTTTCCTTTACACAGAGTCATTAGATCTGGGACACGGAAGAGAACGCAGGCTCCAGCTCTTTTTTCTGTCTAAAGATTTCAATAGGTGACATACTTTCTAAGATGAAATGACAAAAACTAAAATGTCTAAAGTTATAACTAATAATCTCCACTGACACTCATGCTCCTATACGTCAGCATGGTTTTAAAAGACTGTATCAAACCCTTTAAAAACCTGATACTCCATTTGGAGTTCAAGTACCCCTGGAGGGCACAGGGCGAGGGGCAGGAAGGCCTCTGAAGCTACAACTCTTCCTAGTGTGTCAGTTTTACTAAAAAAAATTTGGGAGAATTACTACTTCTTAAAAAATAGATAAACACGGATCCATATGGAGTACAATGGGTAAGTCTTGTGCATATCTGAGATATAACAAAGATTTGTAAGAAATGTTGGACTTTCCATGGGCTGCACCTGATTACACCTCAGACCCCTCAACCCCCCCAGAGGTGTGTCCCCTGAAGACTGGCATTTGGGACACTTCACATGGGCCAGTTCTGGAGGGCTTGCTTCAGTTTGCCTCCAACAAGGGCTTCTTTAAGGATGGTTTTATTCCAGTTCTAGGTGGGCTGGTGGAGAAGAAAAGGCTGTTACCTGGTAGAAAGTGGTAAGGTCAAATTCCTCCATGACTCTGTCTACCTCTGAAACCAGGTCCAGGAACTGGGCGTGCCCTGAGGTGACCTCGAGCCCAACAAACGTCCTGGGGAAGGCAGAAGTGGAGACAACACGGGCATGAGATGCAGCCTCTGAGAACATAAACCATCCTCGCTGGGGCAGAGGACGTGAGAGAAAGCAGTTAGGTTGGGGCCACAGGTTCTTGCCCCATCTCCTGGCTGGCTCTTTCCTCTGTCTGTAACCCTCCCCCAGGGCCTCACAACCCTTCAGGACCGCCTTCATCTCCCCATGTCTACATCCCCCAAGCTTCTGTGGCCCTGCTCTCCGCCATCACATCACTCCTGAGTCTGGACCCTTGGCTCTTGGGTGCCAGCTACCCTCCCCTCAGCTCTCAACATGCTCTCATCTTTAAAAACCCTCCTGTGAGCCTATATCTTCAGCCACCCCCCTCCTGGCCTCAGTAAAACTTATTAGTTGACTTGCCTACTGTCACTATCTCTAATCCATTACCTCCCAGCTTCAACCCACTCCACCACTTACGGAACACGGTTGGCTCATTCAAGCTTCATGACTGCCCACTGATGGATGTATCAAGGACAGGCGTGTGACAGTGTGGAAATGAGAGGTCACGGAGGTGAAGGTATGAGCTAAACGTTCAACTGGAGACAGAGCTGGGCAGGGGCCCAGGTTTTCTTCCAGTGGCAGGCTTTTGTTCACTTTACCAAGATGTTTTTCTCTACCTCTGTCCCTCCCCCCACGTTCCTCTAGTTATTTTTCTTAATGAAAGGTTCAGATTTGGGAACAGATGCTTTTATAGTCATAGAGTTGGTTAAAGCATAAACAAAGAAAAAATTGGGGCAGACAAGGCCAGACCCACCTTGTTTTCTCTTGGTTGGTATAAATCTTTACCCGGTTGGCAATAAAGAAGAATCTGGAATTTAGAAGAGGAAAGACCACATTTCAGAAAGAATAATTTTAAAAAATCAGAAAAAATTTATATTTAAAAAAGAGGATTTTGAAAATAGTTAATTCATTTCACACTTCATTTTGTTACCCTATTATACAGATGATATAACTGAACACTAAAATATTAGAGCAAGATAAGACCTTACATAATCACCCAGTTAAAGTTAACACATAGCTTCACTCAGATGCTAGCAAAAATTTTATTTTTAAAAGATTTTAATTTTTTTTTTTAATTTGAGAGAGAGAGCATGCATGCAAGTAGGGGAGAGGGGCAGACAAAGAGAGAGAGAGAGAGAGAGGGACAGAATCCCAAGCAGGTTCCACTCTCAGCATGGACCCCAACTCGGGGCTTGGTCCCACCACTCTGGGATCATGACCTGAGCTGAAATCCAGAGTTGGATGCTCAACTGACTGTGCCACGCGGGCGCCCTTAAGATTTTATTTTTAAGTAATCTCTACATCCAATGTGGGGCTCGAACTCACAACCCTGAGATCAAGAGTCAACTGAGCCAGTGAGGCACCCCAATATATCTTTTTGAAATTATCAAATATATTTTATTTATTATTATTAAAAATTTTTTAATGCTTATTTATTTTTATTTTTGAGAGAGAGGGAGAGAGAGAGAAAGACACAGGATCTGGAGTGGGCTCTGTGATGACAGCAGAGAGCCTAATGTGCAGCTTGAACTCACTACCCATGAGATCATGACCTGAGCCGAAGTCTGACGCTTAACAGACTGAGCCACCCAGGTGCTCCTTTTTTATTTCTTTAAAGTAATCTCTACACTCAACATGAGGCTTGAACTCACACGAAGTAGGAAACGCCATGCACCAGCAGGTGAGCATCAGGGGGAGCCAACTCAGTGATCTAGGCGCTATTCTCTGGTCCCAAAGTGAGCAAGAGGATAACGTACATCTGTGCCCCCTCAGGGACCATTATCTCTTGTAATGGCCCTTGGGCCAAGTTTCCAGAGGTCCCAGAAAGGGAGTTGTCCAGTCAAAGAACCACCGCATGCAGGGAAGCCCAGGGCCACGGCTTCTTGCCAGAAGTTTCGTTCACTCACAGTCTTCACAGCCCAGATGCAGGGTGCCAACAGGTCATTTTTACCACGAGTAACATGGCCCCAAACACAGCTGACATTCCACCTTTATCCAGAGAACAGAGCTGGAAGCAGGGGAACGGAAGCATTCTCACGGAGAAGGGGAAAGGGTTTTGTTAACTGTACTCACAAACAGAGAGCATGTTAGCCAAGTCGGACCAATCAAAGTCATTCCCGTGACTTTTGCTGAAGCCATTAGAAAAAAGGGCTGTCTCCCCAGGCTGGTAGACCAGCAGCCCCAAGTTGCCGGTAGCCTTCTTTGCCTTTGTGAGAATGAAGCCCAACGTGGAGAGGGCCTGAGCTAAGAGATGGTGACAGTCAGGTGCCATCTGACATCTTCTGGTCACCCCAATCCACGCATACATGAAGCCAGCACTATTTTCAGCTTTTTAGTTATAACAGCCTATAAATTCCCCCTCCCCCTCCAGTTTAAGCCACTTTGGGTTGGATTTCTGGTACCTGTGACCAAGAGAGTAGTGACTAATATACATATTGCTCAATAAATTTGGTGGCGACAATAAAAAAGGTCAGGGGAGGGAGTCGAATGAGGCAGAGAGAGGAGTTTTAGTTCTGATTCTCAGGCTGACCTCCTCCCTTCCTCTTCTGGCCCTCAGAAAGGGCTGAACCAAATGGGCAGTTCCCTACCTGGGCAGAGTGCATCTATGGAATCCCTGGGCCTAAGGCCTCCTGCACTGTGGGAGTGAGGCTTGCGCTAGAAGATTTCTGTGCTTCTCTCGCCCATCTACACAACGAGGCTTTTGGTTAACACCTCATTTAAGAAAGGCTCTGCAAATAAAACCACCACTTGGATGGCTTCTTAGGCTCCTTCCGGAACCAACACTTAGAGGATCCCTCTCTCCTCCTGTTCATTGGCTCAGCAAACATCCACTTGATGCCTACAGTCAGCAGAGCACCTGGAGGAGAGATGCAGGGGATTCAGAGAGAAGTCGCATTCCTGGGCCTGCGGGCGCTTGGCTCCATAGAGGGAAATGGACATGGCAATGACTGGGTATGAATGAAATAAGCACAAGGGTATGCGCCGCCACAGCATGGGATGATCCCTGGGACTGAGGAACTCTGGGGGAGACGCCAAATCGCGGGCGGAGCCCCCGTGAAGGAGCAGGGCTTTGAGCTGCCCAAGGGTAGGAGGAAAGTCTCTCTGGTAACAAGAGGAGAGAGGTATGAAAAGGTGAGGAAGGAAACGTCTTAGGCTGGCAGACAAAACCGGAGGCAGGGTTCAGTTCTGATCCTTCGCCAAGTGCCATGCTGCTCACAGGTCCCCTTGGAGGCAGCCACTACCGCTCCTGTGACCTGCCCACAGGTAAGGACTCGAGTTTTCCAGAACTTAGGTCACATGCCCAAGGTTGCTCACGATGAGGCATATGGCAGGCGGCTCCAGGAGATGTGCAGTGTTCTAACCTTTACGTCTGGCCTGCCGGCTGGGGTAGTACCCCCCACACCTGCCCCCCCCACAGGAGCTGAGGACAGGAAGAGGAGCGTGGAGAGGAGGTGAGAGGCAGATGAAACACTGGGCACTCACCCCTGGAAGGAGGCCATGCGGTCTTTCAGAGCCTGCACGAAGGGGAGGATCCAGTGATGCCGCAGAACCACGCTCTGGGACAGGCTGAGGTGGAACGCCTCCATCCGAACCAGCCGGGGGACGTAAGTCTGTGCGCGGGGCAGCAACATGTCGAGCAGGTCCAGGAACTCCTCCTTGGCTTCATCTGGAGGGAAGAGCGGATAGGGTGGGCCATTCTCTTAGCCAGGGTGGTGTGACTGAATGAAGAATCCCAGAAGGCAGAGGAAGGCCTTTGTTACTCTGCATTTTAGGAGGAAATGACTTTGAGAGCAGCCTAGCTGTATGTATTTTAATAAAACTTTAATATAATTTAATGGTTAAGGAAGTAATACACATATGCCCACTGTAAAGAATTTAAGTGAAAAAGGAAATATGCAGGGGTGCCTGGGTGGCTCAGTCGGTTAAGTGGTAGACTTAATTTTGGCTCAGGTCACGATCTCACAGTTTGTGAGTTCGAGCCCCGCATTGGGCTCTGTGCTGACAGCTCAGAACCTGGAGCCTGCTTCGGATTCTGTGTCTCCCTCTTTCTTTGTCCCTCCCCCACTCATGCTCTCTTTCTCTCTCAAAAATACACAAATATTAAAAATAACTAAATTACAAATATGTATGTTACAAAATTGTGTGTTGTAAAATGTACACTCTCAAGAACAGAAATTTTATTTTATTTATTTAAAGCATTTTTCTTTCTTTTTTAATAATCTCAATGTGGGGCTTGAACTCACAACCCCAAGATTGAGCTGCGTGCTCTTCTGACAGAGCCAGCCAGGTGCCCCAAGGACAGAAATTTTAAGAGATGAGAAAAAAAGGAATATGTAAAGAGGTTCTAATATTTTTCTTCCAAATGGATCATCTTGACCTCTCCCCCAAGGGGAATATACCCCACTTTCAAGATCACTACCCTAGGTATCCAGACTGCCAAACCTGGATGCCTATCTGCCCAGCCTTTAATTTTATTTTAAATGCTTATTTTTGAGAGAGAGAGAGAGAGAGAGAGAGAGAGAGAGAGAGAATGAATGAGCAGGGAGAGAGGGAGAGAGAGAATCCCAAGAAGGCTCTGCACTGTCAACACAGAGCCCAACGCAGGGCTCGAACTCATGAACTGTGAGATCATGACCTGAGCCAAAGTTGATGCCTAACCGACTGAGCCACCCAGGCGCCCCTCCCCAGCCTTTTCTCAGTGTATGTACTAATGTATGTATTTTATTTGTTGAAAAGATGACAGTGTACCATTCAAACTGTTCTTCCACTGGCTTTCTTCATATAACATGATATGCTGGATGGCCTTCCTCTCAGCGCAGAGGGCAAGCTCATGATTACAGCCCCATAGTTAATCCATAATCACAAACAGCACTTTTTATCAAGTCTCCTATTAGATGTTTAGAATCTCCTGATAAACACTTAGAATGCTCCTAGTTTTTCACAAAGACAAACATCACTACAATGACCACCATTGTATGTTCACTTTTTTTTTTTAATCAAATGTATGACTAGAGCTGCATGGTTAACAGTCTGCTCACACCCGGTACGTTACTCGATTTGTCCAAATGGCCTGCTGAGTAGGCAGTATAGGAATCATTCTCATTCTGTGGATGGGGAAATGGAGGTTCTAAGAGTTGACCTGATCCAATGCAAAATACTAAGAGCCATCACTTACTCTGTGTATGGTGCTTAGAGCCTGACATAAATGATCTGATTCAATCTTCACAAAAGTCCTAGGAGATACGTGTTCCCCATTTTAGAGATGAGGAAACTGAGGTTCTAAGAAGTCCAATAGCTTACTAAAGGGTACCCAGAGCAGTGGGTAGTAAAGGAAGGTCTGACTCCAAAGCCTGGGCATTTTTTGCCTGCCATTCACTCATGAGGGCTGGGAGGAGAGAGGGACTTGACCCCAGCACATCTAGGGCCCTCTTAGAAATAAACTGCCAGGTGCAGCCACACTCTGGGATGGCCTTCACACTCTGTCCTAGACCCTCCCTTGGTCACCTCCTCATGAGTGAGAAAACATACCCAGGGTTAATAAAAAATATTTCAGGCAATGAATTTGAAACTGAAACCAAGTTTACAGAAAAATTCCCCAATTCTTGAAACTTGTTCTCTCTCTGCTAAGTCCATCTCTCTCCTACCATCAATGTCAGAGGTTTCTGGTTTCTTCCTTCTGGCTGGGGCCAGCTTCCTCCCATCAAGAGGCACCTATCAGTCTCAGCCACTCGTCTTTTACACGCTACTCACACGGCACATAGACGTGGGTGGCCCAGTTGCCCCGCTCGTGGGGGAACGTGCGCACCCGGCCCCCATGTTTTGCACTGTCATCTTCAGGCCCCTCCTCGGTGCCCAGGAACATGTGCAGCACACTGTCAGGTACTGGCAACCTCTGGCTGGGAAGGGGGCTCTGGGCACTGCAAGAGAAAAAAGGAAAACGAGCACATTTATCCTCCTAGAATTCTCTACCGCTGTACATATAAAAGTTGTAACCCCTTATACGGGATGACTGTGTGCACCTACTTCCCACCAGGTGCTGTAAGCAGCTTCCAGATAACCACAAAGCTCTTTCCCCAGGGCTGTCTCACGGGTCACTCACCAACCCCAGGAGGCGGACTTTAGCTAGGAGCATGGTTTCCATGGGAGACAAGTGGGCAGGCAGCAGTGTGTGGTTCAGAGGTCACATTCCCTAACTGGACAAGACTGAACTGCAGTAGCACTTCTTAGCTTTGGGGTCTTGAACAGGTCGTGTGCACTGTGTGGGCCTCAGTTTCCTCATCGGTGAAGTGTACCTGATAAAGCTATCGTGACATCAACCCAGATACTGCTTGAAAGGCGCTCTTCAAAGCACCAGGCATGGCACTTGAGAACTGAACCTCCACGAAATAAAGGCTTCGACGGTTTTGTTCACTGCCGAATGTCCCAGTCCCGAGCCTGGCCCCGAGCGGGTGCTCAATGAGTATTTACTGGATGAATGAAAACACTCTCCGAATGAGGAAACAGACCCAGGGGTGGTGTTGTGGTGCACCCCAGAGGCGGTGGCTGGACCCGAGCGCATGTTACTTGCCTCCTAATCTTGGCCTAGCCAGGAGGGGGCACTCTGGGGCTTTGTCCAGGGCTGTCCACTGGATCCTCCTTTCCCGCTGCTTCTCTTGTCCTATCCTGGAGAGCCGCCCCGCACCATCGCCCCTTCTCCCCAGACGCTCGGGTCCCGTCTGGGTGTCGCGCTAACCAGCACCCTCCCCCAAAAGACTTCTTCGCTCCTTACCGAGGGCAGCTTCCAGCCCCCGGCTGCGCCTGGGCCCCGGCCTTGGCCTCATCCTCATCCTCCGAGCTGCTGCTGCTGTAGCCCACCAGGGGCGCCGCACTCATTGGGCCTCCTCCAAGACCAGAGGCCGACTCAGCGATCACTCGCACCCGGAATTCCGCTGCGCCGGAAGTGCCCTCCAGGGGCGGGGGCTGGGTTAGCACCGCCTCGGGGCGGGGCCTGGAGGGGCGGGGTCCGGCGGGACTCGGGCGAGACTCTACCACCGACACCACGCTGCCTGCCCGATTGCAGCGCGTGGACCGCTACCTGGAGCCTCCCGGAACCCCACCCCCCAGCCTTCGTGTGCCCATTTCACAGATCGCTCTGGGCCCTGACCTCTCTGTCCGTTGCTCTGTCTGCAGCCATCCGCGACCAGACCTCCCAGCCACGGACGGCCCCTGGGTCAGCGGTCAGTGCCCTAGATCCAACGGAGATGGGATCAGAGGTCCGGGAGCGCCCTCCTCAAGCGGGTCCAAAGGCCGAGCTCCAGGGACCCGTCCCCTAAGAGCAAGCTGAGCAGTCAGTGGCGGGTCAGTTCCAGAAGATTAGAGGGTCTAGGAGGCCTCTCTTCTCAGGTGCTGGCGTCGGGCCCCCGGTCGGGCCGCTGGAGCCTCCTTCCCCTGAGGCCAAACAGGTTGGTCGGAAGAGAGCGCCCTCCCTGGGTCGGCTGAGGAGTGCCGACCGGGTAACTGGAGAGCCACCTCGCACGCCTGACTGTCCGACCCAGCCTGGCCGCGGGGTCCCCAGCAGGGGGCGGCCTCGCTCCGCGCCGCCCGCTCCTCCCGCAGCCGCCACCGCCCCGGCTGCCGCTCCTCCCCCGGCCCCGCCTCCCTGGCCCCCGCGCCGCCCGCCTGTCCGCCGGTCTCTGCAAGGCCGTCGGTCCGTCCGTCCGCCCTCCCGGCGCTCCTCCGCCCTGGCCCCGCTATCCCGGCCGCGCACGTCGCTTCCTCGGTCCCGGCCACCGCTAGCTGGTTCCCCGCCCCCGGGCCGGCAGCCGCCGCCGCTACTCGAGGCCGGGGATTGGCAGTGCGCGTAGGCCGCGCCGCCGCCGCTGGAGCCGGAATAAAGGGGCAGCCGAGAGAGCAGCCGGACGCCACTCGCCCCGCGCCTGACCCCGCGGGCGGCCTGGAGCAGGTGAGCAGCCGGGGCGCCTGGGGCTGCGTCTGGGGGCTACTCCCGTGCCCGCCGCACCCCTTTCCCAGCCAGTCCGCCCGCCCCCCCCCCACTTCCCCCCCACCTCCGGCCCGACCCGGCGGCCTCCTGGGCCTCTGGGCGCGTTGCTACTAACCGGGCCCAGCCTGCGGCCCTGGGGCCTTCCTCGGGCTCAATCGCCCTCGGGGCCGGCGCTCTGGCCGTAGCGGCCTGGCCATTCTCGGTGAGGGCTGACAGGAGGCAGCCCAGCTGGGCGGGTAGCAGTGCCCGCGGTGGGGAGGTGATCGCCTTTCATTCGGTTTCCCAGGGAGGAGGAAGGGCTGGCTTGGGACGCAGGTGGGGGCCTCCCTTTGCCTCCTTTACACTCGTCTCTCTTCTTTGCGGAATTATCAGGCCTCCCCGCTGTACCTTCCTGGAAAGGGCAGGGGTGGGCAGTGCAGCTGGGGGCCCAGGACCGGGGATCCTGGTTCTGGCAGCCATTCATAACGGGGAAAAAAAAAAATCATCTGGGTTGGCGCATCCGGACCTAGACTGCGCTCAAAGTAGCCCCACTCCCCACTTTCCTGGGGAGGCTTCCTACCTGCTTGCTCATGCAACCTGCTGCGTCGACCCGGAGCAGCGACTCCTTTCCTTCTTTCCTTCCCGGAAGATGCTGTGGATGACAGTTTTTCCCCCGATTCTTATGTTTCTTTGGCAGAACAGATAGCAGCAGGGCTGGCCTGTGAAGCCATCCCCCACCCTCTTTTTTTTTTTTTTTTTTTTTCCTACTCTTTCCCTCAGGAGAAAACTTAGAAACTTTTTGATGTTTGAGGCAGAGGAGCTGGAAACCTGAAAGTGGGTTGCCTGTAATTCTAAAAGTTCTTCCCTCTCACTGTTGTTACCTTATGCTGCCACAAAGTGGTGAGTTAGAGATTTGCCTGGGCTGGGTGGTCTTTACCTTCCATTGATAACCCAAAATGTTATGGACTTGGAGCAAGGGAACAGGGCTGTCTCTGGAAAGGTTGTCTTTTCCAGGTTGTCCTGGAGAGAGGAGAAATGCTCTGTGGTTAGCATGCTACTTCCCACATTGTAGAGGCAAACTTCTAATTGCTTACCTTTTCCTCTAGGCCTTGGTACTGTCAGATTCAGAGGATTCAGGAGTTTTTTGGTGCTCAGGCAGATAACTAGAGTGGGGGCATGTTCTGCTGTGGAGACCTCCAGGCTGGGTGGGTCTACAGCCCTATCATCTACCCCCCATCTTACAGTGGCTAAGGTCTCTGCCAGGCCAACCAGACTGTTGTATGGAGAAAGAACAGGCATATGGTCAGGATAGAGGGCCTGGGGAATACTTGAGAGGGATGTGGTTCAGTCCTTCACAAAAGAAGGTTTTTGAGATGCTCCTCGGTTCCCGTAGCTGTTTTAAATAGTGACTGTGAGGCTGTTTGCTGTTGGGCCCTCAGATCTGGGAGGCCTGGTTCTCTGTTCCGGCAGGCTATTATCCTGAGCACCAATGTCCTGGGTTGAGATTGAGGGCTCTCAGGAGCTGGAAGGCCTCAGGGAGTCCTGCACCAGTGCATCTCTGCTTTTATCTAATATATTGGGCTTCCAAGTAAGAATCTATTTGCAAAAAAAAAAAAAAAAGAAAAAGAAAAAGAAAAAGAAAAAGTTATGCTGCTAAAATTATTTTGGCTTAACGGGTCAGTCTTCCCTTCCCTCTTCCTTTGGAGCATGAGCAGAATTTATGACCTCTTGTATTATGGGAAGATCATCCCAGCCCCTTATCTGTGAGACAGCTGACTGAAGAGGGCTGGTCATAGGCTGGGGAGCTGGGAGGCTCTCTGCTGGAGGAGCTGAGCTGCCAGCAGACTTCTGTGGACTTGTGTGAAGACAGCACATCTTCCAGCCCTGAACCTCTATCCCTTCCCTGATGTGGCAGTGGTGTGGCAAGTGCAGGCAGAACAGGGAGAGGGCCCAGGGACCAGCTGTGTATCTCTGCCTTGAGCTCACGATTTTTCTCTTCTCTACAGAACCAATCATCGGGGAAGGGCAGAGCCTTTCTGGCATTGCTGGCATCCTGCCTCGAAGAGCCCCCTGTCCTGCAGGCAGAGCCTTGTAATCTATCTTGGTTAATGACTTGGGCGGTCTGACCAGTCCCTCTTCCGTGCCTTGTCTGAGGTTTTTGTCCATACCTGATCCTAGGCAGCTTCTGTCTGGGTTGGATCACCTTAAGTGGGAAACTGAAGCCATTACTCTCCAAACCCTGTTTCATCCTCCCAAGCATGTCGGAAAGCTGGCAGCAGCCACCACAGACGCAGCCACAGCAGCCTCAGCCGCCACAGCCTCAGCACCATGCAGAACCGCCGCCGGCCCTGGCGGAGCACGCGCTGCCCCCAGGCTCAGCTGAGAACCCCCTGGGCTGTGCCGTCTATGGCATCCTCCTGCAGCCCGACCCGGGCCTCCAGCCCCCGCAGCACGCGCCCCTGCAGGCAGCTGGTGAGCCGGGCCCCAAGTGCGGTGTGTGCGGTCACGACCTGGCACACCTGTCCAGCCCGCATGAGCACCAGTGCCTGGCGGGCCACGACCGCTCGTTTCAGTGCACGCAGTGCCTCAAGATTTTCCATCAGGCTACCGACCTGCTGGAGCATCAGTGCGTGCAGGCCGAACAGAAGCCTTTTGTCTGTGGCGTCTGCAAGATGGGCTTCTCGCTGCTCACCTCGCTGGCACAGCACCACAGCGCGCACAGCGGCACCGGTGGCCTCGTGAAATGTTCCATCTGCGAGAAGACCTACAAGCCCGCCGAGGCCGCTGAGCCCGCAGCCACCGCTGCGTCTGCGCTGCCGCCGGCAGCCGCGCCGCCCGCCGTGGCTCCCGCCGAACAGGCCGACAAGCCCTACAGCTGCTCCATCTGCCAGAAGCCCTTCAAGCACCTGTCGGAGCTGTCGCGGCACGAGCGAATCCACACGGGCGAGAAGCCGTACAAGTGCACGCTGTGCGACAAGAGCTTCAGCCAGTCGTCCCACCTGGTGCACCACAAGCGCACGCACAGCTCCGAGCGGCCCTACAAGTGCGCGGTGTGCGAGAAGACCTTCAAGCACCGCTCCCACCTGGTGCGCCACATGTACGCACACTCGGGCGAGCATCACCTGTTCCGCTGCAACGTGTGCGAGCTGCACTTCAAGGAGTCCTCGGAGCTGCTGCAGCACCCGTGCACGCCGAGCGGGGAGCGGCCCTTCCGCTGTGGCGAGTGCCAGAAGGCCTTCAAGCGGCCGTCGGACCTGCGGCAGCACGAGCGCACGCACAGCGCGGAGCGTCCCTTCAAGTGCGATCTGTGCCCGATGGGCTTCAAGCAGCAGTATGCGCTGATGCGGCACCGGCGCACACACAAGACGGAGGAGCCCTTCAAGTGCGGCCTGTGCGAGAAGGGCTTCGGGCAGCCCAGCCACCTGCTCTACCACCAGCACGTGCACACCCTCGAGACCCTCTTCAAGTGCCCCGTGTGCCAGAAGGGCTTCGACCAGTCGGCCGAGCTGCTGCGGCACAAGTGCCTGCCGGGCGCGGCCGAGCGGCCCTTCAAGTGCCCCGTGTGCAACAAGGCTTATAAGCGGGCGTCGGCCCTGCAGAAGCACCAGCTGGCCCACTGCTCGGCAGCCGAGAAGCCTCTGCGCTGCACTCTGTGCGAGCGCCGCTTCTTCTCATCCTCGGAGTTCGTGCAGCACCGCTGTGACCCAGCCCGCGAGAAGCCACTCAAGTGCCCGGACTGCGAGAAGCGCTTCAAGTACGCGTCAGACCTGCAGCGGCACCGGCGGGTGCACACGGGAGAGAAGCCCTACAAGTGCCCCAATTGTGATAAGGCCTTCAAGCAGCGGGAGCATCTCAACAAGCACCAGGGTGTGCACGCCCGCGAGCAGCAGTTCAAGTGTGTGTGGTGCGGCGAGCGCTTCCTGGACGTGGCCCTACTGCAGGAGCACAGCGCGCAGCACAGCGCGGCGGCTGCGGCTGCGGAGGGCGCCTACCAGGTAGCCGCCTGCCTGCCCTGAGTGAGCGCCTTGGCCCCCATCCTGTCCCCGCCCAGACTCCTCGCATTGAGCCCTCTACCTGGCCCGTGGTCTGAGGCCCTGGGCCTTGAGTGACCCTGAGGACAGATGGCACTGGGCAGCCAGGGGGTGGGGGTGGGGGAGTGGGGACCTGGAAGTGGGGGAGCCAGATTGCTGGGGCTGGTCCTGATCCCACAAACCTCTTTCCCATTACAAGATTCCTTTTCTTGAGAGCCATCGGCCTCTCTTGTCTCTGGCGGCCTGGAACCAGGCTGGAAGTCAAGTGGCCTGTCTCTACCCTGCGGAGGGATTGGTGCCAGCCCAGCCTTCCCAAACTTTTCAGCCTAATTAGAAACCAGATAGTTTCTAGGAAGGAGGATGGCCATCGTAGGGCCTGGGAGAAGGGCCAGACCCCATAGGTGGGTTGGATGTAGGGCATCCTCCTTCAAGTTGCTGTTTGAGGGAGAAGGCCAGCTTTGTGATATGGTCCTGGGGACCAGGAGGTGAGCCACAGGCCTGTCGGTCTGCTCCAGCTAGGGGTGATGTGCCCTTCTGGTTTCTGATCGTGAGACATAACAGGAGGGCTGCACGTCTGTGAGCTGGGTCTGCCTGGAGAGAACCGGCCCGGCCCAAAGGGAGGAGGCAGAGAAGTTCTCCTGTGACACATTCAGCCAGGGACAGTGCCATCCACAGGGAAAGGAGGAAAGGCAGCTTTTGTACTGAGGGCTAATCCTGCTGTTCGAGAAGTGCCCCTTCCTACCTTTGCAGCATAGTTCCAAGCTCTGGGGAATGTGTTCTCGGCCAGACAGGACCGCTGATGTGAAAGGAGGGGATTGTTAGACCACCTTGGTGCCTGGGAGGAAGCAGGGCCAAGTGCATGATCTTACCAGTGGATGCAGACAAGTGTCCTCCCCCTTGAAGGTGTGAACCAAAGTGTCAAGGGCATAGCCCCAATCAGCTTGCCTTTGCTCTGCTTCTGGGCCAAGACCAGGCCTGGGCACCGAGGGTGGGGGAGGTGAAAGGACTCTGATCCCACAGTGCTCTCCCAGCCTGTGGGCGCCCTCCCCATCAGTCTGGCTGTTGGCCTGGACCCCAGGGGTCTTGCACTGCCAAGATGCCCTGGACAACATCCAGTGACTTCCAAGGCCAGAGCATTCCCTCAGGGGTCTCCTGGGGTCCCTCTAGGTCTCTGGCTGACCACCAGGGGTCAAGGGGGTCTGGGGCAATAGGGAGCAGGCTGGGGAAGAGGGTTAAGGGAACCAGTAGGTGGCTGGAGTCGACTGAGATCGCTGGCCAGCGATCTCCTCCCCTCCTTGGGAAGCCCAGAGGACTTTTATTATCAAAATGATTCTTTTGAACCCAGCTGTGCCCCTGTGCTCTACCAGCCTTCCTCCTTGGGTGTGGGTCTTGAAAGACTTTAATCAGTGCTTGCACCAAGGGCCCAGAGGAGCAGAGAGGCCCCCTTGTCTCACTGTCACCTTGAGAAGGCTGAAGAGCCCACATCTGCCTCTTCTATGAGACTGGGCTCCCTTCCTGTGCCTGCGGAGAGGGGCCGTTCCTTCCCCTCGGTGCTGGCTCTCCGTCACAATGCCTCAAAAGACATGGAACCCAGGCCGACCACAGGCCCAACCGCTCATTTTCCCCCCTTTCCTTTTGCTTTCTAAAAGCAGTTGTTATACTGTTCATAACATTGTATAGTTTAATTTCATGTCATTTTGGATCTTCTATTAAAATGTGAAAATTTGGATTTTTAAAAAGAATGACTCCATTTTAGATAGCCCCTTTTGATGTTAATATATAGTGAGTCCAATGTATGCTTTAGAAGTAAAGACATTGACCATCACAGACCAAAGCACTGCTTATTCTGGTCATTCTTCCACTGGGGGATGATGGGGCATGGAGAGGGAGAGAGAGGTGTGCAGGCCTGGGTGGTAGGCTTGGGGCTGCGACATAAGGCTGGGTTTGAATCCCAAGTTTTGAATGCTCTGGTCACACAGCTTTGGGCAAGTCACTACACCTCTTTGGGACTCAGTTGCTGCATCTGCAAAATAGGGAGGTAACCCTTGCCTTGCTCAGTCGCAGTGAGAATGAAAGGGCCTCACTTGTGGAGGCCCTGGTGGGCAAGCCGTGAAGGTGCTCACCAGGGCCCCAGGGAATAGGCCTGCAACCTCTTGGCCTCCCCAGGGGTCTAACTGCAGCTCCTGCAAAGGGAGCTGGGCTGTGAGGGACGGGCAGCTTGTGGATGGTCAGAAGCCAGGAACCTGGCCTAGGAAGCAGGAGCGCTTGCTCAGCCCCAGGGGAGAACCAGAGCTTGCCTGGGGCAGCAGTGGCCCCAGGCAGATGCCCTGCCCCAGAGGGTTGCCTGCTCTCACCCTACTTGCACTCACCCTGTCACATGGCCATCTGCATGTCCATGTCCCCTCTCGGCCTTCCAACCCACCTTTCTTCTGTTCCCCTGCCCCAGTGTCCCAGTGGGCCAGCTGTGACTTGGCTCCTTCCATTTCTCAAGGGCAGGGGTTGAAGGGAGAGAGGGAGAAAGCCTGCCCAGGTCTGGGCATCTGAGAGCCAGTGGAGGGTGGCTAGCTGGGTGGCCAAACACCCTGCTCTGGAGGTGGGGGTGGTGAGGGCACAAAGTCAAGAAGACAAGGAGCTGCCCGGGCCACAGGGGGCTCAAAACTGTGTGCAGAAGTCTTAGTAGAAAGGCCAAGAGGAACCTCAGATGTGACCCAGAACTAACACTCCCCTTGTCCCCTCTTTGTGTGCCCATGGGAGGACCTCCCTTGAGGAGCCATGTGGCCCTTCCTGCAGGTGTCCACCTGTCAGCAAGAGGACACCCAGGCCCCTTGTCTCTGTGTCAGGTTTGAAGCCTGGCTTCCTTTCTAGCTGAGTGACCTTAGGCAAAACCCACCCACATTGCAGAGACTCCTGGAAAGCACTGGCATGTGTTTGGTGCTTAATAGCTTCATGTTGCCCTTCCTGAATGGAGTGGTCATCATGTGCCTTGGGGCAGGAGGAAACCTGGCTGGCTATAGCTGAGCTCATGTGGGGACTATGATGACGTTCTCTTCTTCTGTCCCCACCCCCACCTCTTCACACAAAACAGCCGGTCTCCTAAGGCTCCCACCTGGCCCTCAGCCTCAGGGCTCCAGCCTGTGTCAAAACCAGGGCATTGAATGGAGCCCGGGAGCCTGGGTGTATGTCCAGGTTCAAGTCCTAGTCTTTTGATAAAAAGTGACCCCAGGCGTTTGTTGACTGCCCCTCCTGGGGCCCCAAATCCCCATCTGAAACAGAGGTCTTGACTCTGATCTCTGAGGGTCCTTGGAGATCTGACACTCTGATTCTGGGAAGGTGATAGAATCAACCCGTGTCCTCTTTTCCTCTGCCTGCCTCTCCTGGCCTCCAGCCTGCTGTCCTGCTGCCTCAGCCTTGCTTCAGTCATAAGTGACAGAGACAGCATAGACTGGCATAAGCAACTGCCCACTGCAGCTGACCGCACCTCCCACCTGCCTGCCCAGGAGCCCCACAGCCTCCTGTGTCCCATAGCTGATGTGAGCCTCCCTCTTGTAGAGCATACCTTTTTCGGGAGGGCACTCCAGACATTGTGACTAGCCGTGTAAACCAGCACTACCTCCTTTAGTCTCTGGGCAGTCATTCCCTTTGCCCCAACCACTGACAGGATAGGAAGAGGGTGGTTGCTTGGGGTGAGAGGTGACACCTGGATGACAGAGCTGAGAGGAACAAGAGGGAGAGGCCGACATAAACCCCCCATTTTGGAATTAGTACCACCCCACCCCCCACCCCCTCCTGGGGACAGACGTTCTGCACTGGTGGGGTGGGGCAGGGGTGGTGGCATTCTCCCAGGTCCTAGAAGTCATTGCCAGGGCAGGCTGGGCCCTCAAAGATGACTTTCGTAGGAAGCCTGTCATCCCAATAGCTTTGTCACTCTCCCACTGTGTGGCTGGCTGTGGGCTTGGCCCTGCACAGGGGTCGGGGGGGGGGGGAGGACCCTGATCTCTAGGGGTGGAGTCTGTGCTCGCAAGCCATGGTGGCAGTGGTGTGGTGTTGTGGTGAAGAGCACCACAGTCAGACCTGGCTAGAGTCCCGCTCTGCCACTCAGCAGCAACAAAGCATTGGGCAGGTGGTGGGACTTCTCAAGCCTCATTTTCCTTATCGGTGAAATGGAGCCAGATGCTGCTATCCTCTGGGTGTAGGGTGAGGGCAGAGTGAAACGGCCTGTGTGGAGGGTTTGGCATGTAGCGGCCACTCAGGAAAGCAGAACAGTGGGAGGCCAGAGGCCGAAGGGAGCTGGCCTAACTCTTCCATCTGAATGTCAGGGCTCTCCCCACCCCTACACGCCATGCCACTCATAAGACCCTTTTCTTCTGCCGGCTGGTCACAGCCTCATATCATCTCCATGAGATGGGCAGGGCGCACTTGAGTATGCCCTTTGGGCTGACCCCTGAGATCCCAAAGCCATGCATTTGGTGATGAGAGAGGCCTGGAATTGTGGGGTCTGGCCTGGTGGGGAACAGATAGAGAGGCTGGGACAGCCCTCAGCTCTGAACTTCACAGGCCTCGAGCTCTGGCTGCTGAAGCCTGGGGCTCTGGTTCCAACCCACTCTTTGTGGGCCAGGAAGCCAGGCACAATGGCTGGGACTGGTGCCGGCACCCGGTCTGGCCAGGGCAGCAGGAAAGCTCTTCACCATCCGGCAGAGGGGGCGGCCGGCCCTCTGGTGGGCCCTTGACTCCCAAAGGGATTAAAGCTGCTGTGTTCTGTCTCCCCATCCGTGCAGAAGCAGCTCCATAAAGAGCCTAGGCCTCCTCAGATGCCTTTGTGGAAACCTCTGTCTCCAGTCCTCCGTCCTGACTTTCTACCTCCCCACCCCATTCCCTCCTCTGCAGCAGGCCTCAGCCAGGACCATGGGCTGTTCAGGCTTTGGACGTTTGCCCGGGGCCTCCCAGCCTGGGCCAGGCTCGCCTGTGATAAGTTCCACATCCCATCCTCAAACGGGTGCTTTCTTTGTTCCTTGAAGGTCACGGCTCCAGGAAAAGCCTTGGCCGCTATTGATTTTCACAAATCTACCAAGATTCCAGGCCCAGAATGCCCAGTCCTCCTCAGGGCCCTGAAAAGGAGGTCAAGGGAAGGGGTGAGGATAGGGGGTGCCCTCGGGGTCTCCCCCTTCGCTGTGTGTGTGCAGCCCCAAACCTAGGTCTGCATTCCTGCCTCTGTTCATCCACAAGCATTACCAGCACCGGCAGCTTGCTGGGCACTGAGCAGGTGCTGCAGGGCATGAAACTGAAATTTCAGATGAGGGACTTTTGAGGTTTTCATGTATCAAACGGTAGGGTCAGAAATGTCAGAGCTGCTGACTTTTAGCACAAAATATCATATGTGAGTCCTCCCTGACCCTTGATCCATCCCCATTGCGGGCCCCAGGCCCTGGGTAAGGATGTGTATTGTGTTACTTTGTAATAAACACAACTATTACTTTGTAGTAATTGTTTCATTTAGTCCAGATCTGACTGTTGGTGTTGGGGGGCCCCAGGCCCCATTCCTGAGCCCTGTGTTCACTCAGAGAAAAGGAGCCACCAAGTGCAGTATTTCCTTAGAACCAACTGTGGGCCAGAGGCTAGGAGTCAGTCCCCCCAAAATAGCTACCGTCAGGTCCTCATGGTCTTGGGGAAGACTGGGGCGGGGGGAGAGGGGAGGCCTGGAGGGAGCCCTGCTTGGGAGAAATGGTAGGATTTGGTTAGGAAGAAGTGCAGAAAGCATTTCAGGTAGGATGAAGGCTTTGAACAAAGGGCAGACAAGAGCCTGCTGTGTTCAGAACAGCAAGGAGTCTGGTGGTGGGGGGGTTGTGTTGGAGTAATGCCTTGAGGCCCAGGGCCAGGGAGGTGGGCTGGGGACTGGCCAAAAGACCTGCAGGTGGGGCCATGGAAGCTGGACAGTCTCCAGGGCAGAGGCCATAGGGAGGATTTCTAACGTGATTGATTGATTGATTGATTGATTTTTAAATTATTGCTTTCCCAGTAGAAATTATTAAAAATTTTTTTAATGTTTTATTTATTTTTGAGACAGAGAGAGACAGAACGTGAGCAGGGGAGGGGCAGAGACAGAGCGAGACACAGAATCCGAAGCAGGCTCCAAGCTCTGAGATGTCAGCACAGAGCCCAACGTGGGGCTTGAACCCACAAACCGTGAGATCATGACCTGAGCTGAAGTCGGATGCTTAACCGACTGAGCCACCCAGGCGCCCCTAACATGATCTATTTATGAGTAAAGAGCCTCCTGAGGCTGAGAGGGCTTTGAGGCCAGGGCACAGTGGCCCCAGGTTGGGTAGGAATGGGGCTTTTCCCATCTCTTGGCCTCCGGATGGGGTTAGCAAATGTGTTCACCCCCAGGAAGCCCCCTCTGGTTTCTTCCCCACTCTTGGCTTGTATCTCTCTCATCGCAGAAAGGCGGTGGAATGTGGTGGCTGCAGGCTCGAGGGTCAGGGATGCTGGCTTCAATTCCCAGCTCTGCCAATCACCAGCAGTGTGACCTTGGGCCAGTCATTTAACCTCCCGGAGTCCATTTCGTCATTCATAACACGGGTTTAAAATTACCCATCTCATGGTGTCTGCAAAGTGCTTACTTCATACATTATCTCGTGCTTAAAAACTAGAAAGTGCGGAGGTGCCTGGCTGGCTCAGTCAGAAGAGTGTTTGGCTCTTGATCTTGGGGTCCTGAGTCTGAGCCCCATGTTGGGCATAGAGATTACTTAAAAAATAAATAAACTTAAAAAAATAGAAAGTGCATAGCGAATCAGGCTCATTGATGCTCATCTACTCTGTATTTTCTTCATTCTTGGGCACATGTTTTTATGCCTATGGAATCAGGATTCAGTGTATACCTGGTGGGCAAGAACCAAATTAAACTGCTGGTGTGGGTTACCATTCACAGTGTCTTGGGCTTGAGGAACGTGGCCTAGGTGTGCCCACATTCTCACCTTCTGCTTTCAGGTTTGAATCAGCTGGGCCTGCCTTCCTCCTACTAGGACTGGAAGCACCTCACAGGCAGGGATGGCATCTGGTCTGTGTCTTTCCCACACCCAGCACTGGGTGAGACAAGGCCTCAAATATCTGCTGGGCCAAATTCCTGGAGGGCCTTGCCCAGTCATTCAGTGTCAAGGAAGCAGGGCCAGGAAAAAACTCCCAGGGACTTGATTCTCACTGGAATACTGAAGCATGCCCTCTGGCTGTCCCAAGACCCACACAGGGCAGGACTGTTGTGATGTGAGCTTTGGGCAAATCTATCCATTCTCGGAGCTGTCATGCTGGGGGTGGCACTCAGGGCTGCAGAATGTGGCTCTGACACCTCACGAGGTTCTGCCTGTGGCTTCCCAAGGTTCAAGCCAGGTGGACTGCCCTTTGGGCTTGGAGGAAAGGGTTTCTTCCTGCATGAAATGGCAGGAGGCTGGGTGCCTTCTGAATAGGCCCTCAAGGATGCAGGGACTCTGTGATCTGCTTACTTCTTCCTGTCTGCTCCTCCCCATGTTCCGGCTCTTTTGTCAGCAGAACCCCACACATGAGGACAGACAGACACCACGGTTCCTTACCTCGGTATAAGGATAGTACCCATCACCTCCACCCCTAAAAGAAATTTAAAAAAGCCTACTATCTGTAAGGTAGCCTCTGTCTGCATTATCAGACAACAACACAACTCATCTCCTTGTTTTTTACCCGAGATTGAATAAAAGACTTCCCATTCTGGGAAATAATTTATTCTACAAATCTTGAGTGCAAACTATACATGAATACCGTGTCAAATACTGGGACTTTCTTTGAGTCCTGAGCCCTGGGTTTGGCTGGAGGTGAATGACTTCCTGATCTGGGCCTCAGTTTTCCCATCTGTGATATGGGATAGCGTTGGTTCTGGTCGCTTTGCAGAATGTTTATAGGGCATGAGGTCTGGAGGAGATAAATGAGCCACATGGCATTGTGTTCTGAATAGTGTAATATAGGCTCCAGAAATAAGAGGTTGGTAGTAGTCTTTAAATTCCTTCCACACGAGGGGTGCCTGGGTGGCTCAGTCGGTTGAGCATCCGACTTCAGCTCAGGTCATGATCTCAGAGTCTGTGAGTTTGAGCCCCGCATCGGGCTCTGTGCTGACAGCTTGGAGCCTGGAGCCTGCTTCTGATCCTGTGTCTCCCTCTCTCTCTGCCCCTCCCCCACTCATGCTCTGTCTCTCTCACTCTCAAAAATGAATAAATGTTAAAAAAAATTAAAAAAAAAATTCCTTCCACATGAGACCTGGCCTGCATGCAGTAGGTGCTCAGTAAATATTAGTGGAAGGAGATGGGGAGGGTGTAAGTAACCTAACCTTTGTGGACGCTGACTCTCCAGAAAATCAGATGACAACAAGGAGCCTCTCCATGAGAAAATGTATATGTGGGTGGACACATCATTTTGTTCACGATCTCACAAGGTTCATGGATCCCTGAGGTTCCAGATCCTAGCAGCAGAGTCTTGTTCAAACAGTCTTTGAGCTGGGTGGCTATTTACCTGATTGGGATCTGTTCTTGCACACTGCCCACCAAGTGGGATGTGGATGGGGTATCTAGAAGGTCTGGGAGCTCAACATTTATCCTGGCTCTCTAACCATGCCAGAGACACTCTTCCTTAACCCCTTTGAGTTCGGTTATCCTGGCCCTGGCCCAGGACTGCCTATGGCTGGCCCCAGAACATCGTGCTTTCCTCTCTGTAGTTTCAACAGATGAGGGCTAGTCCTGAAGCTCTGTGGATAGAGCAGACAATGCTTGCTCTACACCCAGAGGCTGCCTCTAGGCCACCAGAGCCTGCCAGGCCCAGAGAAGCCCCCCACCAGAGTATATTGGTATGGTGGAAGCTTTTGAGAGAGGTGTCTAACAATCCCTTTTGACCCGGGCCCAAGTTCAGCATCTGAAGTGGAGGGAGACTGGATGTGAGGCTGCAAGCAGGGGATGGGGCATAGGGAAAACCCATTTTGCAGGCAGCCTATCTCTACACCTCACCCCTGGCTGAGCCCTGGGGCTTAGACTCTGACTCTCTACCTGGGGTCATGAGACAGCTTTCTCCAGCCTCCCACCACTCCTCAGGAGTTGGCAGGAGACAGGTAAAGGTAGGACATCATCATCCTGAGGTACTGACCCCTCTCCCAGTCCGTACAACACATACACACACACACACACGTGCCTGGTTCCTTCCTGGGGGAGCATTAGGTTTATTTCCAGTCCGGCTGAACTTTTAGGGAGATGGGTGGTGCCACCATACCCGCTCTGTCCTGCTGGAGAACCGGAGATGGCACAGCCCAGCAGCCTGAGGACCGGCTTCCTTTTCACAGATTAATGCCAGGGGGTCAGGTAGTTGACACGACTGTGGAGAGAAACAGGGGTGAGGCAGGGGCCTCCAGGGTGTCCTGGAAAGTCAGGCTGTCCTTCTCTAGGGTTTTCCCCCAAACCCACCACCCTGTCCTCGAGGCTCTGAAAACACACCTTCCATCCTGCCTTTCTATGGCTCAAGAGCCTTCAATGGCTCCCTGTTTCCTTTTATTTATATATTTTCAGTGACTCTGCTTGACTTTCAAGCCCCCCCTCACTTTCACTTTGCCTCATCTTTTGTTTCCCATTGATTACAAATAATGTACTGCTTTGCTCATTTTTCAAACATTTAGTGCACCTGCTCTAGCAGGCACTATGTAGCAGTAAGAAATCAGAAAGCATTCCCTTGTGTGTGCACAGGGTGGGTGAGAGAAGGCAAGCTCTCCAACGATAAGTATAATGCCATAGTCTGCATGCTGTCAGATATGCGTGCACATGTGGTGAGCGACCCAAGGGGGTTTAAGCTAGAGGGGAGAGGCAGGAGATCAGCAAAGACTTCAAGAAGGATGGAACATCTAGGCTGGGCTTTCAAGGGTGGGGAGGGATTTTCCAGGCAGAGAGGGAAGGATTATCTAGGCCCAGCAACAGCAGCAGCAAAGGTGTGGAGTGCCTGGTTGTGCTGGTCCTTTGGATGATACCCAGGAGTCTGGTACTGCTGCCGTGGAGGGAAGGGGGCCGGGTAGGTGGGAGATGACCAAATGATGAAGATGCCTGAATACCTTGCACACTCCTGCTGGGAACATGAGCCTCAGCCCTTTACCACCTATCCACATCCTGGAAGGCAAACTCTCAGTTCTTTCCATCATGTGTCTTACGTGCCTGTTTAGTTTTCCAGCCGCTTTCCTCCCTGGTAAGCCCTCCTCCTTTTGGCCTAGTCTGAGCCAAATCTGGTGAGACAGGCACCCTGCTCCCCCCCATCTCCCAGCAGGCCATCCTTTTGCCTGGCGAGGATCTCTTAGGAGGGAGGCAACTCAGTCCCCCAATATCACCCAGGAGGTACCAATCCCTTGGTGCGAGGCCCCGTGGGTGCAGTGGGGTCTGAGAATCCCCAGAGTCCAGAGGCGGCAGAGGCACAGCCCCAACGGGCCAGTGGCTAGGTGCGAGCAGGGGCGGGGTCACTCCCCTACCTGTAGATTGAGCCGAAGCGTCGGTAAGCATTCCTGCGAAAAACGGAGGAGGAAGGTGAGCCCGAGGTGGGGAAGGGCGACCCTATCCAGGAACCTCACTCCCATCTCCAGAAGCGCCATCCCACCAGAAGGATTACTAAAGTCCACCCTCGTCCCACCTAAGGCCTCCACTCCGAAAGGGTGGGGTTGCCAGGGGGGACTGGGCGACAGGGTGTTCCGTTTGATAGGAATTAAACACCCATTCATTTTGAGACTGCAATTTTTTGGAGGTGTATTGGAGCCCAGCAGTTCTTCCCAGGTCTCACAGTTTCAAGAGTCACTAAGTGTACTCTGAAGAAGATGGCCATGTACTCTGAGGCCCATCCTCCCTCCCTGAGGTATGGGGTCCCGGGGCCTGTGCCGTCACTTACAGGGTGTCGAAAGGCAGGGGCTTCTGTCCGTAGCGGTCCAGGCTGGGGTTCTGGTTGAGACAGTACTGGCGCAGGGCCAGAGGAATGGGGGGTCCGTGATTCTAGGGGGACACTGGCCCTGGCCCCCGCCCCGCACATTGCTCTCTGCCCTGGGGACTGGGGACTGGGAAACCCTGCCTGGGCGTCCTTTCCCCTCCCCGACCCCCGTGTTAGCCTCTCCTTCCCCACCCCCTGGTCCCCAGGGACAGGTCAGCGCGCAGCCCTCCTTACCCGCCAGTTCTGGGTCACCTCGGGCTTCAAGTACCGCACCGCGTAGCCACTGAAACTCTCCACTGCGGAGAGACCGCCCATCTGCAGCCCCCAGCCCTCCGCGGACAAACTCCGCCCCCGCTCTTACCTGAGCCCGCCCCTAGATCAAACCACGCCCACACACTTGTTATTTGAGCCAGTCCCGCCTCCCCTGCCCCGCCAGAACAAGCCCCGCCTCCAAACCCTGCTCCAAGGGCCCCAGAACCAGCCCCGCGCGCAGCCTCCGCCCCAATGGCGTCCTCTGGCGTGGACCTGGCCCCTGCCTCCTCCACAAGACGAACCCCACCTCCCTGTCCCTCAGCCCATTTCGGTCCCGCTCACTCTCTGTGCCCAGCTCCTCCTCAGCTTCCCCGCTGTCCTTGCCACAGCCCACCTGACGCCGCCCCCCTCAGCCCCCAGCCGCAGTTGGCTTCCCGGGTCTCTCCCGCCTTATGGCATCCTCCGCGCCCAGTAGACTGACCCCTCTTGTTCAGGCAGGGCAACTTGAACTCGCCAGCCGAGGACACGAAGCGGGACCAGTCCTCAATGGCGCGAGTGAAGCAAGGCCAGTCCACCCGGTTGATGCCCGGCGCGATGGGTACCAGCTTTCCCTCATGGCACCTGTTTCGGAGTCTCCGGCCGGTTTCGGTGATGTCCTGCCGGGCGATGGGAGTCAGGGCCGCGTGGTAGGTGCCGAAGCCTGGGGGGCGACCCAGACCGCCCCATAGACAGGAGCTGATAACTTGGCCCATCTGACCCATGGGCCTGGTGGAGGGCCTTGAAGCCCCTGAAGGAGATGGGAAGGGGGAAGGGCCACAAGCAGGCAGCTGGAGAACCAGAGGTACTTGGGGCGGGCACAGGCAGGGCCTTCACACCGTCTCCCCCGAGCAAACCCAGGGCCAGAAGCAAAGGACACTCACCAAGCACTGCAGAGGTTTATTGGGGACACCGAAAAGTGTGAAGTAGGCGTTGTCAAAGTCATCTGAAGAAGAAAAAGGAGGGAAGAGGTAGGTGTCTCCTCTACTTTGGACCCGAGTCCTACTTCTGGGAATTTATCCCACATTACAGGTACACAACTGGGAAATGATATGAGTAAAAGATCTACCCATTTCAACATTGTTCATAAGAGAAAATGGCCGGGAATAGCTCAAGTGTCTCATTCAAGGACTTGTTAAATACACTCTGATACATCCTCGCTAGCAGCTACTTAAAAGAAACAGGAAATTCTCGATACAAGACCTCCAAGGTGCAGAAGAGTATATGCTGTATGCTACCTTTTGTTTTAAAGCACAAAACTGAGGAGATTGGAGGCAGAGAAGAATATACATTCAGGTCATCACCTTAACCATGTCATCAAACTCGGCATCACGAATAGCAGGATAACAACATTATGTGCCTCCTGCTGAAGCACTATGGCAAGCATGCAAGATTCTGGCCAGGGATGTTTTACCTGGTTAATCAAGCCTCCCCATCCAGCTTCTCGTTTACAGAAAACAGTCAAGGTAAACAACACCCTAAGGAAACAATCACTCGCATTCACAATGTAGGACTGTCTATCATATAACTATTTTGAACTCTAAAAAGTCGATATGAGGGAAAAATGGAAAGTGGGCAGACTATTTCAGACTGAAACTAAAGATATGTAACACCCAGTTGCAATGCACAGTCCTAGATTGCAGTCTGGTTCCAGAAGGAATTTTATTTTATTTTATTTTATTTTATTTTATTTTATTTTATTTTATTTTATTTTATTTATTTAATTTTTAATTTAAAAAAATTTAACATTTATTTATTTTTGAGACAGAGAGAGAGAGAGCATGAATGGGGGAGGGTCAGAGAGAGGGAGACACAGAATCTGAAACAGGCTCCAGGCTCTGAGCCGTCAGCACAGAGCCTGACGCGGGGCTCGAACTCACGGACCGTGAGATCATGACCTGAGCCGAAGTCGGCCGCTGAACCGACTGAGCCACCCAGGCACCCCTTTATTTTATTTTATTTTATTTTATTTTATTTTATTTTATTTTATTGTTTTTTTGTTTCTGTTTTTTTTTTTTGTTTTGTTTTTTTGAGAGAGAAAGAGCACGTGGGGAAGGGCAGAGAGAGGGAGAAAGAGAATCCCAAGCAGGCTCCAGGCTGCAAGCACAGAGCTAGATGGGGCTCAAAGTCACGAAACTGTGAGATCATGACTTGAGCAGAAACGAAGAGTTGGACGCTCAACCAACACCCAGGTGCCCCCAAAAGGATTTTAAAGCTGTGAGATATCTTTAGGGGTCATTTGGGACATTTAAATATAGACCACATATTATGTGTTAGGGAATTATTGTTAACTGTCCTAGATGTGATAATGGTATTGTGTCACAGAGGAGGCTGTTAGCAGTGGGAGCTGCTTGCCGAAGAGTGTGGGAGAGTGTGAGTGTGTGTGTGTGTTAGAGAGAGAAGAGTCAAATATGGTAATACAGTACCCGAAGCAGGTGGAAGGCAACCGGTGTCCATAGTATTATCCTTCCAACTTTTCTCTATGTTTGAATACACTCATAGTAAAAAGTTAGGGAGCAGAAGTATATATATTTGTATTTGCATTATTAACAATGGAAGGATACATTAGGAACTAGATGGACACCTGTAAATCAGCAGAGGTGGAGAGTGGAGGCGGTGAGGTGTTAAAACGTACATTATTACAGCATTTTGAATTTTGAAGCTGTGACTTGATTACTTTTATTAAAAGCATATACTTGCCGTAAAATACATATCTAAATCAAGAGCATTCCCTAAAAATGTAAATTGCTGGTTTCCAAGAGCCTTCCCACGCAGCAGTTAGTGGGAGCCCCGTGGCTGCTCCCTCATAGAGGGACAGGTGGGGGGACCCCACTTCACCTTTCATCCCTCCCTCCTCCCCACCTCCCCACCCACCTCTGGCATGTCCCATCTTGGCCCCTGCAGGGCTCTGCACGGGACCTCTGGAGGTCTCCATGCAGTCTCTGACACCCTCACCCCACCTGTCACCTTAGCTGCAACCTGGGCCTCATTCCAGACTCCCTGCTCTTGCTCGGCACCCACTCTGTTACCAAATCCTGTTACTTTATCTCCTAAATACCTTCCCAAACCCTCTCCTGTGGCCAAGACACTGTCACTCCTTCCTGAAGACTGTCTTCCCTCCCGGTGCCTTAACACCCCCCCCCCCTTATCCACCTCTGGTCCCTCTGGGCCATCCTCCACCCCCTCCCCACCCCCAGAATGCTCAGACTTCTTTTCTGCTTCAGGTCTTCAGAGGTTCCTCTTTCTCTCCCAAGTCCAGACCCCTGAGCTTAGCAACAGGGCCCTTTCTGAGCTGTGCCCTTCTCCCCTCCCCAGCTCCTACTGTGATCACCAACTTTACCCTTTGGCTCAACCAACCACCCCCCCACCCCCCCAAGTTCACCCAACACCTCCTGCAGCTTTTCTTTTCCAGGCCCCTGTACATGCTGTTCCCTCTAGCTAGGACACCTTTGCTTCCCCGCCGCCGCAGCTCAGTGTCAGGCACCAAGCAAGTGCTTGATAAATGTGTGGAAATGAATGTGTATTCCTGCATCCATTCATGCATTCATGCATTCATTCATTCATTCATTCATTCATTCATTCATTCACAGGCACCCCCACCTCCACACCCAAGCCGCTCAATGGATGAAGACTTACTCCTTGGGCCTATGTGGCCTTTTCACCCCAAAGACGCTCAGGTCCTCCTCCCGTTCACGGTAAGCGTGAGGAGGCTGTTCCTCCTTTCCATCTGGAGAGCAGGTTGGGCAGAAGCTGTCATTATTGCTTTTATTATCACTCCTACTACTGCGACAACTGACTTCTGCACAGCTCTCTCTCTCTGAATAACAACCGCCACATTATTGTTGCGCACGTACTATGTGCCGGGCACTACGTTAAGTGCTTCTCTTGGCTTGCTTTAATCTCACGATAACCTTGCGAGGCAGGCGCTGTTATCATCCCCATTTTCCTGATAGGGAAGCAGAGGCTCAGACCTAAGCAGAGCTGGGACTAGCCCTTTTAACGCTTTCATGTGCCACCGACGGCCTTGCCCTCTACCAGGGCTCTCCTTGAAACCCTCCACCCACTCCTTTCCCAAAGGCCCAGAAGGGCCGCGGACACCAGCGACAGCCAGGTGGCCTGACCTTTGCGGCAGTAGGTGGTGGACCGGCAGTGCTCGTCTGAAAGACAGGCCCTGACAGAGTCCATGTCCATGCGGCGCAGGCTGGGCAGGGCCGGGTGGTACAGCTGTCGCTTCACGCCCGCCAGCTGGTTGCGCGTCCGCGCCACCGGCAGCGAGATGGCCGGGGACGCGTACACGTGGGTGGAGCCGTCCTCCCAGGGCACCAGGTCGACGATGCGGGCCATGGCTGGGGAGCAGAGACACCCCGACCAAACACTCTCCTGTGGGGTAGCGCGACCTTGGCCAGTGCGGATTTGTCTACTCGCCCAACGGTTATGGACGATGTACCCTCGGCTAGGAGCTCCCCATGTGGTGTCAGGGACACCCGGACTCACGCACGCATGCGCAAACACACGATGTGCTCAGGGCTCTGGCAGGTGAGCACAGGGTGTGTGTGGTTGGGAACGGTCTAAAAGAGGAGGCGTAAGAGTCTTCTATTCTTAAGTAATGATCAGGAAGAAGCAGCAGCAAGTGGGTTCAGAATTTAGCTCAGTCTGCCTCTGGGTAGCTAATTATGGACTTCTGGCCTTAGCTAAAGTGCCTGGCATTTACTCAAAATTCTACAGGGAGACATAGGAAAGTTTTAAATAAGGGGAGAGGCATGAACTACAAGAGATATGAACTACAAAAGCATTGCTGGTTACTCAGTGCCTCCCTTTAAAGAGCGGCTATTCCCACAGCCTTTCAGTCATTTAAACGTTAGGAGAATTTGTTGAGCCGGCTTGCTTTCTTCCTGACCCAGTTACAGGTGCGAGAGGGAGGTGGGCGGTAAGTGGGTAGGAGGAGCGAGGACCTTGGACCATGGAGGAGCAGGGAGAGGGCAAGGTGACTGGCCTGAGGAAGCTGTCTCAGGGGTTGGCCTGCATGGGGAGGATGGGGAATGGGGCGGGGAGAAGTGGGGGGGAAGGGACACACTGCTCCTCACCCACCGACAGTGGCTACCTTGTCTGCAGGGCACAGGCCCCAGATGCACAGGCCTATGAGGGTTTTCTGCTCTTCTGACTCAGTGGGGAGAAGAGGCAGGAAGATGGGCTGGCCTCAGAGCCTTATACAGTAGGAGCACAAAGGAACATTCTGCAGAGACAATGCCCACTGCAGCCTGATTGTGAGGACGCCTGCTCCTCGGCAACCCTGGCAACTGTAGGCTCTGAGGAGAGGAGCCAGCTAGCAAGGGTGCTGTGAACTGGCCCCCGCTTTCGGCTTTCCTGAAGGTTGCTGTCTCCCAAGCCTTAGCACAAGCCAGGCATGTTGAGAAATGTCCAAATGGGCTCCCTGGAGGCAGCCATACGAGGGCTAGCCAGGGCAGGCTGTGTGATCCTGGACTAGTCGCTGTCTCTCTCTAGGTCTCAAGGCTCTGTGTTAGGCAAGACCCTAGGTCCTGCCATGCAGGGCGACTGTGGGCTCTCCTGGAAACCTGAGGGCACTGCCCTGCCTGCCTGCCAGCCCTTGGGTCTCCAAGGGTGGCGATTAGCAGTGGCCAGTATCCAGGGTAAGCATAAAGGGATCAGGGAGAGTGGTGGCCTCAGCAGGATAGGGATTAGCAGGTGATATTCTAGCCCTGGCCCACTGGAGTCCTGCAGCCTCCCTCCCTCCTTCCCAGGAAACAGAGGTCATGAGTGCCTAAGCCCAGCACCTGAAAGCCCCGGGGCCTGCCCACCATCCTGGTCACAACCATTGGTGATGGACCCCACATGTGAGGAAACCCTGGGGAGAGTCTGACTTGTTTGCCTTTATTGGCATATGCCCCACATACACCTGTCCAGGTGCTGAGAGTGACAGGTCCAGAGACCCCTCCTGTGAGGTTCACGCAGGATTTGGCTCCCTACCTGCTCCACCTCCAGGGCTCCATACAGCCCCCAGACAGCATCCCCCAAGCCCTACTCCTCAGAGAAGACTTTCCCGGAGTTGAGTCTACTCACCACCCCACCTCCAGTTTATTTTTCTTATAACGTTATAAAATATAAAAAAATACAGAGAATGCATAAATATAGAATGTAACTAATAATTTATAAAGCGAGAGCTCGTGTACTATTATTCAGGTCAAGACAAGAGGTGCTACTTTGCAAAACTGATTAGCAGTTTCTTAAAACATGAAACATAAAATTACCATATAACAGCAATTTTACCCCTAGGAGTCTTCCCAAGAGAACTGAAAATATATAGGTCCAGGCAAAAACTTATATGCAAATGTTCACAGCAGCATTATTTCAAACAGCTAATAAGTGCAACAACCCAAGAGTCCATTGACTAGTGAGTAAATAAATTCCACCATGGAATACTCAAGAATTAAAAATTATTATTGTTTATTAAATTTTTTTTATTGTTTATTTATTTTTGAGAGAGAGAGAGATACAGAGCATGAGCAGAGAAGGGGCAGAGAGAGGGAGACACAGAATCTGAAGCAGGCTCCAGGTTCTGAGCTGTCAGCACAGACACTGACATGGGTCTTGAACCTGTGAACCATGAGATCATGGCCTGCACCGAAGTCAGACGCTTAACTGACTCAGGGCCCCCCAAATTAAAAAAAAATTTAAGTTTATTTACTTATTTTGAGAGAGACAGAGACAGTGTGAGTGGGGGAGGGGCAGAGAGAGAGGCAGAGAGAGAGAACCCTAAACAGGCTGCATGCCACCAGCACAAAGCCCAAGGCAGGGCTTGAACTCATGAAACCGTAAGATCATGACCTGAGCCGAAACCAAGACAGATGCTTAACCAACTGAGCCACTCAGGCACCCCGGAATACTCAAGAATTAAAAAGAAATGAGGTATTGATATATGCTCCCATGTGGAAGATCCTCAAAGACATTTTGCTAAATGAAAGAAGTCCGACAAAAAACCAGTCTGCGTCCAAAAAAGGCCAATTTTAGGGGACAGAAAGCTGATTAGTGGCTGTCGGGAGCTGTGGCTGAGTATGGGGAGTGATTCCCATGAAGCATGAAGGGTCTCATTGGGACAACAACGGCAATGTTCTAGAACTGGATGGTGCAGGTTGCAAAGCTCAGTCAATTTACTAAAAATCATTGAGCTGTACAGTTAAAATGGGAAAATGTTATGGCTTATAAATTATACCTCAGTAAAGTTGTTTTAAAAAATTGATGCCAGCTAAAGAAAGCAAGAAATGATGCCAGCCCCTAGAAGCTTCCACCTGCTCCTCCCCAGTTCCAACCCCCTGCAAGAGGTAACCGCTCTCTGGCTGCATAACGTCACCACATGACTGCTGCTTTTCTTTTTCCTCTTACCACCTACGTGTGCAGCCATAGACAAGACAGGCTCATTTTGCCCCTTTTGAACTTTGTATATACGGACATTGGGGTCTTTTGAGCCTGGCTTCTTTCCCTCCATACACATGTGCACATGAGGGTCATCCAAACTGGTGTGTGGCCAAAGTTTGCTCATGTTCCTCGCCCTAGAACCCCTTACTCTTCCCCCAGTCACATCTGGCTTTGCCCACTCCCCAGGGGCTCCGCTGCCTCCAGGTTGCTCAGCCCAGGGAGGAGGGCACAGACCAAGCCTCACTCGTGCAGGGTCCCGTGCCATTACTCCTCCCCCAGCGCCTCACTCCCCTTGGCTTGCAGCATGCTCGCTTTCTGCTCTCCCATGTGCCAGAGGGCTCCAGGGGCCATCTTTGTCCCCTTCTCTTCTTTAGTTGCATTGAATTTCCCAGGGGTTCTGAATCTGGCTTGTGGCTTTACACAGCATGTGGAAGCTGAGCTCATGAGTCCAACATTTCTTTTCTTTTTTTAATTTTTAAAGTTGATTTATTTATTTTGAGAGAGACAGAGACAGCATGAGCAGGGGAGGGTCAGAGAGAGGGAGAGAGAGAATCCCAAGCAGGCTCTGCACTGTCAGTGCTGAGCCTGACGTGGGGCTCCAACTCACTGACTGTGAGATCGTGACCTGAGCAGAAACCGAGAGTCAGATGTTTAACTGACCGAGCCACCCAGGTGCCCCTAACATTTCTATCTCCCCAAACTCCAGACACACACGCACAGCCCTCGCCAGCTACTGCACATTTCTACTTGGACGTCTCTCAGACATCTTACCAAAGTAAAGTTCATGATTTCCCCTCCCCTCCAAACTCTTCCTCCCACCTCCCAGCTCCAGGCTTCCTCTTTTGGGTAAGTGGCACCACCTGCCACCCAGTTGCCCGAGCTGCACCCTCAACACCTCCCTTTTCCTCCCCCTCCCCTTTCTCTCTGCCTCTGCCACCCACCAGCCCCAGCCATGTCACCTCTGCATGGGCCTCCATCCAGCTAGAGGCGAGGGTGAATATCACCGATCTCACCAGCCATTGCTTGGAGGCCGGGCAGAGTTGAAGAACTTGCTGTCCCCAGCCAGGGCCTGGCCAGAGGTGCTGTGGGAGGAGCCCTTATCCCCTGCAGCCTGGCATATTTATGGAGGACACACAGGGGCCACCTTGAGCTCCGTTATTGCTGTTGGCCCTCGCTGGCAGAAAGAACATCCTCCCATGCCAGCCACCTTGGGGAGTTGCATAACAGGGGCCATGCACGAGGCTCTGGGGAGGAGTGATCGCATGGGACTGTGTGTGAGTGAGGCTTGGTCTGTGGCTCCCTCCCTGGGCTGAGCAACCTGGAGGCAGCGGAGCCCCTGGGGAGTGGGCAAAGTCAGATGTGCCTGGGAGAAGAGAAGGGGGTTCTAGGGCGAGGAAAATAAACAAACTTTGGCCGTACACCAGTGTGGATGACCCTCATGTGCATATATATGGAGGGAAAGAAGCCAGGGGTCATCCGGTCATAGAATGATTTGTTGCTCTGCAGGCTCCTGACCAGTGCACATGCTCACCGCACATCAGCTGGACAGGTGGTGCCTGGCCCCTGTTCAAAATCATCATGGGCTTTCCTGGTCCGTCCACTAAAACCCAAAGTCCTTACCATGGTTTACGGGCCCTATGTGATCTGTCCTGGCCGACCTCGATCTCATCTCCCACCGCTCTTCATTATACCCACTAACCCTCCGACCCCTCCCTGTTCCTTGGGTGCATCCAGGCTCATTCCAGCCTCAGGACTTTACCCTTGCAGTGTCTTCTGTCTGGAACACGGTCCATTCAGCTCTTGCTTTTCATGGCTTGGCCCAAATCTCCCCCTCTGGATGGAGGCCTGCCTGCCCTCCTCCCACTGACACACTCGTGTCTCTGCCCTGCTTGTGCACACTGCTGGGCACACAGGAGGAGCTCAGGAGATGGTGTGGGTGACCTAGTCCCCATCCCTTGCTGGCTACCCCTCTCCTCTACTCTCACCCAGTTCTTGTCATCTCGCTGAGCCCTTCTTCACTGGGCTGCCGTCCCTGTCTCCCTGAAGATCTCTGTCTCCCTGCTAGGGCCGGACCTCAGTTCGCGGGGCTAGCTCACACGCAGTCAGCCATCCCTCAGTCCTTGGATTCTTCCTAAAGGCGCAGCTCTGGGACCATGGCCGACCGGACAGAGCCCAAGGCAGGGGCTGCTGAGGTCCTGCCAAGCTGCAGAAGACTCTGGCCCAGAGAGACTCTGCCTGAGTCCTGGATCTGAAGCTGGAGGGCTGGGGTGTGCCTCCTGCCACTGCTGACTGACAGTTGACAAGCCTCTGCCACCTAGAGTCTCCCAGGATCACATGGGGACATCAAGCTGTTATTCTCCCACCGGCCACCCTGTGGCTTGGTCAAGGTATGTGGCAAACTGGGCCCCTGGAACCTGGGGAGGTCCCCTGGTGACTCATGGTGTCCCAAGCAGGTCCACATGGGGCTCCTTCCCTGGGACCTAGATCCCTGCTGGCCCCTGGAGGGTTGCTGCTGGCTGCCTGGGCCTGGAGCTCCTGTCTTCCACCACCACCTCCCCACCCCTGTTCGGCCCCTGCTAATCCTTTGCACACGGCACCACTGCTGCCTATTAATCCCCCCTGTGTCTGAGAGACCGGCCGCAAGTGTCAGGGACAAGGCAATTCCTGGCTGGTGGTTGGCATCCGAGCAGGTAACTCGGGATGAGGTGGTAGCTGGGTGTGGGGCCTGGTAGGACCCCCCATGCTCTCCTTCTAGCAAGGCATCTAGACTTGGGGAATAGGGCAAGGCAGGAAAACTGGGCTTCTCTCTCTGCCTGTGGGACTCAAACCTTAGTGAATCTTCAGAGGCAGCTTATGACATGCAGATTCCAGGTCCCGCAGAGGGTTTAGAGGGGCATAGGAACCTGTATTTTCCCTAGCTTTCCAGAAGATTCTGAAAAGCTGGTGATCCCAGCATCATAGTTACCCTGGGCTCTGAATTCACCCTTCCCACCTTAGCCTCCCTTATCAATGTGGAATCAGCAGGGCCGTGCAAATATTTCCATCCTGGAGGAAATGACTGGGTCTGAGGGAAGAAGAAAAATTGGGAGTGGGGAGAGCTTCCCTAATCATTTCCAGGAGGTTCAGAAACAAACTGGGAAAAGGTTTGCAGGACTGGCCTGCAGAAGCCTACCCTGGGCAAATGTCAATAGCACCGGAGGTGGATGTGAGACACCTGGAGTCCAGTGGACCTGAATGTAACTTGGCTTGGCTGCTTACCGGCCGGGTCACTTTGGGCAAGTCTACTCCTCTCTCTGTGCCTCTGTTTCCTGAGCTACAAAGTGGTAACAATTATTTTCCTGAGGCTGGTGGCAGGCAGGGAGAACGAGGATGAATGTGATCAAGGGTGGAAGACACGTAGCTCAGTCTTGCCTCATGGGGCTGGCTGGGGCTGGCTGGGGTTGGGGGAATCCTCCATCCTAAACACATGGCCTTGGGCTCTACCAACGCTGGAAATCACTGTGTCTGTGTCCCCACCCAACAAGGAAATGGAAGGCCGGAGAGGTTCATGTCTGGCTCAGGTTCACCTTTTTGGAGGCTGAGTCAGGGATCTGATTTCCCACCTTGAGCTCTGCCCCTGTAGCACAGCCTCTCCCAGGACAGCTGGTGCTGAGGCCAGAGCGGGGGCAGAAGTCGGGGCTGTGAGGAGAGGGCAGGAGGCACAGCCAAGGGGCTGTGGGGAACGGGCACTGGGGCATGGATCCTGGGCCCTGTGCCTGTCCTTTTCAGCCTGGGGCCAGTGTCCTTGGCAGAGGAGGGACAGAGAAGCACTCTATCATGTTGGGCATCTCCCCAGAAGGGCCCTTTCAAGGGTGGGAGTTTGCACCTACTGCCCTGTGTGGTGCCCCTGGGCCAGGCCATCCTGCGGGATTTAGTCATAAGAGCGGAGGCCTCCCATTCCCAGAAGATAAATGTTGCCAGAAACTGTACCCATAGAAGGTAGGGCTGAAATATCACAGTAAATCTTGAAAAAGGGATTTAATTGTCATTTTATCTTAAAATTGTTTGAATCATGAAAACAGGTTAATTTTTATGTTAAAGCATTTTCTGTTCATATGCTATTCACAATGTAGTTTTAAAAATCCATGTTGGGATCGTACTGAATGTGATATTCTACAATTACTGTTCTTGCTTGACACCAAATAATAGTCATAGCCATTTGTTAAGTGCTCAGTGTGTGCCTGCCATGTTCTCACCAGTTTATTTTATCCTCACAATGATCTCCACGAGATAGGTACTGTAACATCCCCATTTTACAGACAAGCAAACTGAGGCACAGAGAGTTTAACTGATTTGTTCATTCCTGGAGTCCAGAGTATGTACATCTTTCCATACTAGTTCAAACTGATCCACCTTTTTTATGGCTCCATGGTATTCCATTATCAGATGTATTGTAATTTATTTAATGTGCGTTCCTCTTATAGGTGAACATTTAGGAACTTTCTAATAACCAGATCCCTACAGGTAAATATTTAGGTGTTTTTCATCTTTTGCTATGGCACTGTTGTGACCAAGCTCTTTATACACGTTTTTGGCCTTAGTATCTCTATCAGGTGAATACCTGGAGGAATAATTTGCAAAAATGTTTTTAAAGATGAATGAGAGAAAAGGGAAATGTGTGACCCACCTAAGTGGCGCCCAAATGGTGGGAGCAGCAGTGGACACTCTGGGGATGCCTAAGGACTCTGTCTCCTACAGGCATCAGGATGTGGAGCTGGGTCCAGAGGGTGCTGCCTCAGCCCCCAGGGACCCCTCAGAAGACAAAGATGGAGGAGGAGGAGGAGGGGGCAGAACCAGAACCGGAGGCGGAGCTGGAACCAGAGCCGGCGCCTAAAACAGCTCTGAAGGAGGCCGAGCTAGGGGACAAATCCCTGGTAAGAGGCTGCAGCCATGCTGGCCTTATGGCTCCGGAATTCCCAGCTTGGGTCAGCTGCACCCCCGGGGACCTTCTATGAGGGGACTCGAGCACATCCAAACTTGCCAGTTCTGCATCCCATCCGTTCAGGAGCCTGATGACAACTAGTTCAGAATCTCAGTTAAAAAGATTTGATTTAGCATCTAATGGATGCCAGGCCTGTGCACTGTGCTAGGAGCGTAATGGTGAATAAGACGTTGCCCCTGGGGGTCAGCAGACAAGTACCAGCCAGGTCATTCTACCAGGAGACAGAGGTGATGAGAGAATTTGGGGAGCTCCAACACTGGATTCAGCTCTCCCTTCCCAGGAGAGCCAAATGAGTATATCAGACAGAAGTATGTGAGCTCAGAGGAGGGAGAGAATCATCTTAACTTTGGAGAGTGGAAGCTGGTGGGGTTTGCTCCCAGACACAGAGGGTGAGCCCACTTGTGACTGGAGATGGTGAGGCGGGGCGTGCCTCGTAGAGGAAGGGCTTGTCCTGGGCAGCATGGGGTATATACAGGAAACGGTGACCACCCAGGTAGAGAGTTTGTGTGCATATGTGTTTGCACGTGCACACATGTATGTACACATATGTGCATGCCCTGTGTCCTTAAGTGGTATGTCTGTGCATACATATGTATTAGCAAATTGTGTGCACACAAACACATGCACGTATTTACATGTATTTGTATGCACACGTGTATGTCACATGCCTTGGTGTGTCTGTAGGGTGTGTGGGGCATGCTATAAGTGTATGAGTGTGTACATGTATATGTTTCTGAGTTTGTGAATGTATTCATGTGTTTGTGTATGCACGTTTGTGTTTCTGTGCATGCATGTGTGTATGAACATATTTGTATGTAGCTGCATGTTTGTATACATACATATTTTATACATCTGTGCATGCAGGCTCATGTGTGAGTGTTCAGATGCAGACCTTTGTATGTGTAGGCATACATGCATATGTGTGTGCACACACGTTTATTCATCTATGTGTGTATTTGATTGTGTGTTGATGTACATTTGAAATGATGTGTTTGTGAATATGTGTTTGTATGTCAGTGCATGTGTATGCGTGTAGATGCCCCTGCTTATGGAACTGAGCTTATATATATGTGCATGTATGTATACACAAGTATCTGTGTCTGTGTATATATGCAAATGTATGGGAGTGTGCATATGCATGTGTTTGTGTGTCTGTACACTCGCAGGCATTTGCACGTGTGCATGTCTGCATGCACGCACATGTATATATGAATATTTTGCATGTGCCTCTATGCACATGCATGTGTATTGGGGCATGTATACATATGCAAACGTATATGCACATGTGCTTTGTGTCTTGCATATACACGTGCATGTATGAGCAGATCCACTTATCTGTGCATGTGTATGCACACACCGCTGTGTTACTGCACGTGTACCTATTTGTGCTCATGCATGTATGCATCTAACTGCACATATGTGGACATTTATGTGAGCTCATACATTTACATGTATAATGAGTGTGTGTGTGTGTGTGTGTGTGTGTGTGCGCGCATGTCTGTACACGCACATATGTGCACGCAGCACTAGGAGCTGCAGCTACAGAGGCAGATGAGAGGCAGATGGCAAATGCTGAACTGCTACCCAGCTGCTCCAGGGGAATGGCAGGTTTGGCCCCCCCAGGAGAGGGATAGCTGGTGGGGGGTCCTCTCCCCTCCCTCTCCCCTCCCTCTCCCCTTCAGTTTGCCTCAAGGCTTCATAACTGTCTCCAGTGTTCCTCTCTGTTCTCAGGCCACTGGAGTGGGGCAGCTTCCTGGGGGAGGTGATAGGCTTGGGGCTACCTTGGTAGGGGGGCACCTTGGATGTGGGACCCGTGGGAGGAAGTGTCCCAAGTAGAGGGTGAAGCTGCTGGGATTTACAGGGACGAATGTGAGAATAGAGCTGTTTGGTCCTGTGGGGTGAGGGGGTCCTTAGTGGGTGGGGTGAGGGCTGCCCCTACCTGAACCGGGCTGGTCTCCCTGAGGACTTACGTGGTCCTGTTTGAACCTTCCAGCCACCGGAGGAGCCATTTGAGGGGGAGGAAGTGGCTACAGCCGAGCCAGGCCCTCAGGGTAAGTGCTGGAAGCCCAGGCTGGCAGGGCCAGCAGCAGGGAAGAGTATGTTCTCTCTCAGGGCTTTGCAGAGTTCATAGGCCGGCAGGCCCATTTCACAGATGAAGAAACTGAGGCTCAGAGAAGTTGAGGATCGGGCTCCTGGGGACTTTTTAGCTGAGCTGAGCTGGAACCCTGGCCTTCTGACTCCCTTGGGGTTCTCCTCTTTCCCCTACCTCTGACTTGACCTCCCTCACAGGGTAGACCTCCCTAGGTACTCTGAGGCTCCAGATCTAAGTACGGGGAATTCTTTTCCAGAAACCCAGGAGGCTGCCCCTACTCCACCCACATCCCTCCAAGCCCAGGTTGCTGTGGTTCCCGAAGTGAACAGGTACCACACCACCCTTCCCTCTCCTCGGGGCCAGCCCCCACCCCCCCAAAAAACCAGGGAGCCACTTGGGGGTGGGGACCAGCACTGTCTCAGGTCTCCACTCATTCGCTGGCAACTGCCCAGAACATCTTGGGAACTGGCTGAAGGGATCCTCAGGCAGAGGCAAGGATCTCCTGGACCAAATGGGCAATGTGACCAAGAGAAACAGAGAATAGGGGCTGGAGCATTCTCAGTGCTTGGGAGAAATGCAGATCCAGTGTGGCCAGGGCTTCTGATTTTCCCAATGAAGCCAGAAATCCAGACTTTCATGTAAAATCTCCAAGTTGGCTCATTTTAGACCATCAGTGCTTATCCAAGTGAGCATATCTTTTGGGGGGTGGGGGGAGCAGCTAGCCTCAGGCAGTGAGTCTGTGACCCTCATATTTAGGCTGCCCAGTCTCAGCCACAAGGAAAACGCCCCACAGGAAACTCTCAACCCTTCTGACCCTTCTGGAGCACATGACGTATGCCTAGTGTAGGATGGGACCCCCTGGAGCCAGGCTAAGCAGGAAGCAGGATACTAGAACTTGGCTGCTTTGGACCAAGTATCTGATGGGAGTGGGCTCAGGATGGTACTGTGCATACCTGCCTTGCCAAGGTTTGGTGTCTGCCATTTTCCAGAGTTGGATGCAAGCCTTAGGGGAAGGTGACATATCTGAAGCCTCACAGTGGGGAGATAGACATTTGGGATTCGACCCAAGTTCTTTAGGACACCAGAGAGTGCCACTCGGATTAGGGAGGGGCCGGGGACCTGAGGGCAAACTCGGATCTTTGTCCCTCAGCACTCCCAGTGGCTGGGTGCTGACCTGGCTCAGGAAAGGCATGGAGAAAGTTGTCCCACAGCCGGTCCTCAGCAGCGGGCCAGCCCAGACCACTGCTGCTGGCTTGGAAGGCCCCACCCAGGTACTTGTGGGGGTGGGAGCTGAGGTGGTTTTGGTGGGGAAGGGCAGGGTGGGAGGCCATTGGGTCTGGGCTCTCTGCCCTCACGTGTCTGTCTGTCCTGGCAGGCAGGAGCACAGATCCCTGGGCAACGCAGCAATGGGAGCTCAGGTAAGGCCAGGAGGCAGGATGGCTTTTTGGGGGTGGGACTAGCGGAGCTCGGGCTGGATCTTGCCCCTGTGGAGAGCTCACAGGCTGGGAACTCTCATCTGCCTGGCTCTGGATTCCAACCCTGGTTTGAGTGAGGCTGACCAGGAGACGGGGTCTGGGCAGGTCTCTCGCTGCTGACCACCTTCCTTTCTTCTGCAGATGGACTCGATGTGGCCCCTGGGGCCCAGGACACTGGGTAAGTCCCCACCCCTGAGCAATGGTTTGACCCCTGAACCTCACCTATAGTGTGTGTGGTTGGGGGAGCTGTGTGCCCAAACCTGAGGACCTTGTGTTCAGGACCACATCACCTCAGTGTGTGACCTTGGACTTGCCTCTCATCTCTTCCGGACCTCACTTTTCTCATTCTTAAAATGGAGCCAAAGGGCCCTGTGCTTCCCATGGTTTTTTGTGCTGATTTCTGGGAGATGCTCCGGTGGGAGGCCATGGGGAGAAGGCATGGATGAGTTCCTCATAGATGGGCTCGTGTATGTGGGCATTGTATGGAGCCCAGGGGCAGGGCTGGGACCACTGTGGGGGACATAGGGGTACCTAGGTTGGCCTCACAGTCGGCAATAGCTTTGTACTTCTTCGACTTGACCAAGATGGGTGGCTGTCTTGTTATTAAGGGTGGGTGAGGACTATGGCAAACAGGGGAGGCCATGTCCTATTGCCTCTGTCTGGCAGGAGTTCAGGCCCAGTGTGACCAGATTCTCCAGTTTTTTAGGAGAAGCTAGAAATTTAGGGTTTTATGGAAGACTTAAATTTTAGATGTTGCCAACTAACTGAAAAATTTTCAGAATACTATGGGCCCCCCAGATTAAGCCTGGAACCTCCAGTTTGCAATCTCTGCTGGGGACCCGGAGTCATGTATTCACCTTCATTCACCCCATTCATTCATTCCTTCCCTTGTTCATTTGTTAGACTGCTGGGTTCTTGAGTGCAGGGACTTTTGTCTGGTCACTGCTGAACCCTGGTGCCTGGCACAGGGCCCGCCATAAGGAGGGGACTCAGCACGGAGGGGATGAATGAATGAATGTATGTGATTGCACTCATTCATTCATTCATTCATTCATTCATTGTTCCAGTCACTGTGGTCTATTTCTTTTTGTCCCCTGGAGGCTGCCCAGATCAGGGGTCCCCAGGGGCCACTCGGCTGACTCATGAGACCAGTAAAGCAATTTAGGATGAAGTCCCCCAGAGGACTTGCCAGCTTTCTTTTGGGGCCATACCTGGGGGGATGGGATCCCCTGGGAACGTGGGTTCCCCCTGAAGAGGGAGGGGCTGCCTGGAGGCCAGATGGATCTGGGACCCATTTGCCCCAGGGCTAGCTATATAATTTGCGGGGCCCAATGCAAAATGAAAATGCAGGACTCCTTTAAAAAAATCACTAAGAGTTTAAGATTGTGACAACCGCATGAATATCAAAAGTGGGCCCTTATAAGTATGGGGCCCTGTGTGACTGCACTGCTCACAGACCCATGAAGCCAGACCTATCTGTCCCAGGCACAAGGAGTCCCCCATGCTGCGTTCAGGTCCCCAGGCAGCTGCTGTTTCTCACCTGGGGCCCAGGTGGCCAAGGCTGGGCCTGCTGTTCCAGGCCTGGTGCAGCCATGGGTCAGAATTTGGGGCTGGCAGAAGTTGCCCCACTACCTGAGACCCTTCTAGAGTGTACAGTACAAGGTCCCCACTGTGCAGAATGGGACCAGAGGTGAGGAAGGACTGGTTGAAGCCTGGGATTCCAACAGACATTCAGGTCAGGGTGATTAGGTTGCTCCACTGATCCCTGTCCCCTTTGCAGGCCTGGGCCCTGGCTGCTCAGGTGGCTTGAGCAGAATCTGGAGAAAGTGCTGCCTCAGCCCCCCCAGAGCTCCAAGGTAAGTGGAGGAAAAAGGGGGAGTAGGCAGATGACCACCTGGGAGGGTTTCTGGGTCCCAGAAAGGATGTGTGTAGTCCAGCAGGCTATCCTCAACCCCTGGGACACGTAGAGGGAGTGCTGTCCTCCCTGGAGGGTTCTCCTTGATGGAGAGGAGTGACTGCAAAACAGCAAGCAGATTCGTGGGGAAGGAGGGGGCCCCCTGCTGCCTGCCCTGGGCACCACTGGCTGGGGAGGGAGTGCACAGGGCTCACTTTGCTCTGTGACCTCACTCCCTGTCTCTGATCTAGGACTGGGGAGATGAGCCTGCAGATGCTGCCTTGGGCCCAGGTACAGGGAGGCGACTGGGGAGGGCTGGGCTGGGGGTGCCACTGGGGCCTGAGGGATCCTGGGGGAGGACCTTAGCCCTCACCAAGGCCAGGGAGGGGTTCAGGGCTTGTGGGGGCTGGGCTGTTGTGGTGGGCCTTGGAACCCCTCCCCAGTGCAGGCTGGGAAGCCAGTGGTGTGGGACCGTCCTGTGAGGTCTTGACAAGCCCCTTGAGCTTCCTGGGCCTCAGTGCCCTGTCTAATGAGAGGCATAGTTGGAGTGGTTCCAAAGGGCTCCTTACTCAGTCCTGTTGGTGCCTGGGATCTGGTCTCCTGTGCCCATGAGGGATTGCATGGAGCCCTGCTTTGTCATCTTTAGACTCCTGCTCTGCCTGCTGCTTAGAGCCCCCAGGACCCCCTTTGGAAAGGGAGCCCATGCTGCAGGCCCCGGAGAGCCCCAACATGCCCACTGCTGGCCCCCTGGAGCCCAAGGAAGAGCCAACTTCAGAGCCCCAGGCCACCTTCCATGCTTCTTCCTTGCCGCCTGCTGGGGACCCTGCCAGGTGAGCCCCCCAAATGTCATGCTTTCCATGGGGAGCAGGATCAGTGCTTTGCCCCAGCCCAACATCCAACACTTCACTGAACATTGTTTGGTTTTTGTTTTGATAGAGAGAGAGAGAAAAAGAGAGTGTGAGCAGAGGAGAGGGGCAGAGGGGGAGAGAGAGAGAGAGAGAGGATTTTTTTTTAATGTTTATTTATTTTTGAGAGAGAGACGGAGCATGAGTGGGGGAAGAGCAGAGAGAGAGGGAGACACAGAATCCGAAGCAGGCTCCAGGATCTGAGCTGTCAGCACAGAGCCTGATGCAGGGCTCAAACCCATGAACCGTGAGATCATGACCTGAGCCAAAGTCGGACGCTTAACCAACTGAGCCACCCAGGAGCCCCAAGAGAGACAGGATCTTAAGCAGTCTCCATGCTCAGCACAGAGCCCAACACAGAGCTTGATCTCATGACCTGAGCTGAAATCAGGAGTCTGATGCTCAACCGACTGAGCCACCCAGGTGCCCCCAGACTAGTTTTTTAAATTTTCAAAGTCACCCATGCACTGGGGAGAAAATTTAAAGGGGTTTCTGGGGTCTCTTCCCATCAACAGCTCTCTGCCATTCAACACATTTTCTACCCACAAACAAGCCGGGAGGACATTTCTCCTTCAAACCAACACACGGACCAGACAACAGCAAACTGCATACCCTGTTCTGCATTTTGCTTTCTTCACCAAAAAGTGCATCTTAGGGGCATCTGGGTGGCTCAGTTGGTTAAGTGGTTCAGGTCGTGATCTCAACGTCTGTGGGTTCGAGCCCTGCGTCGGGCCCTGTGCTGACAGCTCAGAGCCTGGAGCCTGCTTCGGATACTGTGTCTCCTTCTCTCTCTGCCCCTCCCCTGCTCGAGTCTCTCTGCCTCTCTCTCTCGTAAAAATAAACAAACATTAAAAAGTTAAAGACAAAAAACACATAAAAAGTATCTTAGAGGTGGTTTTATCTGGATTGGTCTGCTTCACTCTTTCAACTGTTTCGGAGTACTCTATTATAGGGTGGTACCAGCTTTTACATAGCTTGTTTCTACTCTTTCACTGCAATCAGTGGCTTGTACAAGCATCATTTCACTCACATGCAAGTAAATCTGTAGGGCAAATCTGAGAACCTGGCATCGCTGAGCCAAAGGATGCATGCATTTAAAATCGGGATATGTGTTGCCAAATGCTCCTGGCCTGGCAGTGTGTGAGACACCTGCATGCACTTCCGGGGTGGGGGTGGCAGAGTGGGTGCTGAGCTACCTGCTGGGGTCTGAGCGGTACCCAGAGGGAGGAGGGCAACAGTCTTTGGGGCTAGAGACCTGGTCTGGTCTGCCTTCTGGTGGGCTTGCAGACAGCCTTGGGAGGGACCTGACTCTGGTCTCCGTTTCCCCGTGAGCCCCACCACTTAGACATGGCCTGCTTTCTCCCATTTGCAGGTTGATGGCTTGGCTCCGGCACAGGCTGGAGATGGCCCTGCCGCAACCCGTGCTCCATGGGAAGGCTGGTGAGCAGGTCTGTGCTGGGCTGGGGGCGGGGCCCTAGGGAATGGTGGGAGGGGCCTTGCTGAGGCAAGGACTGATGGGCTGGGGGCGGAGCTCAGGCAAGGATCTATAGTTTGAGGGCGGGGCACCGAAGGCACGGAAGGCACCGAAGGAAGAAGGGAGGCTGCAGTGAGGGCCCCGGGAAACAGCCTGTCTATCTAGTCAGCTCACGTTTATTCCACACACTTTCCCTGAGGGGCTGCGGCCACGGGGCTGAGAAGTGCTGGCCCAGCGTGCTAACCAGGAGGCCATAATCAGTGGGGGAGATGCTTCCATGGAGGGAGCAGAGAGGATGTGGGGTATAGAGGAGGACCCCCACCACTGCCCCCCCAGCATGAAGGAAGGCTTTCTGGTGGAGGTGGCTTGCAAGCTGAAACCTAGGGAGAGGTAGCATGGGGGTGGTGTAGGAAGAGCCCTTCGGACAGAGGATCAGCAGGTGCAAAGGACCAGAGACAAGAGAGGCCAGGAATGTTCTGGAAAGAAGTGGGGCTTGGGGCTTATAGGAAGCCAGAGAGCCCTGTGTGCATTTCTGAGAACCTAGGACTCTAACATGGATGGGTGGAGGGAGCAAGTCCTCTGTCACCTCTTCTTCCCCCTCTCCAAGAACCTGGCACCTGGTCCTTCTCTCTTGGGGACAACTGTATATCTTTTTTTAAGCTTTATTTGTTGACTGGTTTTTTGTTTTTTTAAATGTTTATTTATCTATTTTGAGAGAGAGAGAGAGAGAGAGAGAGCGCGCATGTGTGGGAGGGGTAGAGGGAGAGAGAAAATCCCAAGCAGGTTCCATGATGTCAGCACAGAGCCCAACATGGGGCTCCATTCCATGAACCGTGAGATCATGACCTGAGCAGAGATCAAGAGTCAGACGGCTTAACCAGTTGAGCCACCTGACAATTGTCACCTGGAACTGGGAGGCGAGAGGCCTGGTCCCAGTCCTGGCTTTGGTAGGAGGTGGGCAGAAATCCTCAGGGCCCCCTTCCCTGCAGGCCGAGCCTGCAGGCTCTGTGTCCATGTGGACTCTACGGGTGGCTGAGGAAACACAGCTTTGGAGTTTTCCAAGAGGATGAAAAGAGCCTGGTGGCAGGAACATTCTGTGGTGAAGATGCCCCCACAGAAAGGAGGGGCCCCCTCGAGTACGGGGCTGGGGCAGGGGAAGGTGTGGTGCTTTGGGGAGAGGCCTCTCCTGCAGACGCAGCTTTGACACAACCCTCCGGGGAGGGCTGGGAGGAGGTTTTCCCTACATGGAGAGTGGAGAGTGGAAGGTAGGCCGCTCAGGCAGGGGGCCCAGCCTGGGCAAAGGAGCTGAGGTGGGACCAAGTGGTGACCCAGGGAGGACAGTGCCTGGAGCACTGGGCGAGCTCTGAGAAAGGAGGGGGGGAAGCAGACCAGAGAGGAGCCGGGAGCCACGGGACCTTCTGTGGGAGTCCTGATAGGGGTGAGGAAAGCCCTCTTGCCCCTGTGTGTGCCGGGAGGGGTGGTGGAAGCAGGGAGGCCGGTGAGGAGGACATGGCATTTTTCTCCCCATGCAGGAACCTGATTCCCCTGTGGCGTGTGACGTGCAGACCGGTAAGTGACACCTTAGTGGGTCCTCGTGTGTGTCTCCGGGAGGGTTGCTTGGTCTGAGTGCACAGTGGGGTGGTTGCTGGCCAGGCCTGAACTTACTTGGGGGCTACGTTTGGGGCCTCCTGACCTGGAGCTGAGAGAGCCCATGTCCTGCAGGCCTCATCTCAGGTCAGCCCGGCCAGGTAGCCAGAGCCTGGCCCAGGGCCGCATGGTGGCTGGGGAGAGACGTGGTGGGGACCTGGCTTGCCTTCCAGTTTCTACCCAGAGAAAACAGTTGTGAGGCTGAGTCGGATGGATCCCCTTCCTCTGGGAACACCTAAAGAGAGCTCCCCACTTCCCCCTGGGCCAGTGGGTTTGGCTAGGCAGAGTCCTGGTGGAGGGATGAGGGGAGAGGCATGGGGTCTCCCTGGAGGAACTAGATCCCATAAACTCCAGCTCCAGTGAGGCAGGAGGGTTCCCCTTACCTATGGGTGGGGAGGGTGGAGAGGTGTGTGCTGCCTTTATCCCAGCCCTGCACTAGTACTGAGGGATCGACTGAGGCTAGGAGGAGAAGGCCAGGGTCCAAAATCTGTTCTTCCTCCATTTCATGGCCTCGGGACAAGCGTGTGGTGTACAGGGAATTCATTCATTCATTCATTCATTCATTCATAAAGGTCATGGAAGGCCTGCTATGTACCAGGCCTGTGATAAGTTCTAGAGGTGAGCAAAGCAGAGTTGAGGGCCAGTGGGTGGTGGCCCTATTCCACCCTGGACACAGGCCCTCAGACCATGGTGGGGTCCCTAGGACCCATGTCCTAGGCTAGAAAACCCTAACTCTGCCAGGCTGATGGTGGTCTTTATGAGCACCCTGAGGGTGAGGATGGCCACCATAGCCTGGAGCACGGACAGACCAGTTGACCATGCAGCGGAGTCTGGCAGAGTCTGGCAGAGTGGCCGTGGGAGGAGATGGGATTTGTTTAATGGTGACAACGTTGTAAGGGGTAGGCTTCAGAGCAGGGTTTGCTCAGCCTCGTGGAGTCTGCGCAGAGCAGGGACCCCCCTGGCTGTTGGGGCTGACAGAGGTACAGGGATTTGCCCAAGGTCACAGAGCAAGTTGTCACAGAGCGGCGACTAGCATCCGCTGGGCCTGGCAGCAGTTGTCAAGGTTAAAGGAACAGAAAATTCCTGGAGCACAGCTTCCAGAGTGGAGAGGTCTGAAGACGGAGCCCCTGGCCCTGTCTCCTCCTCCTCTCTGCTCCTCTGGAGGAGGCAGGGTGCTCAGCTGGCTGTGGACAGGACCTCCCCGTGAACCCGGAGTGTGTGGCTTGTGGGTGGGCACTGGGGCAGCGGGGCCAGGAGCCCAGTGTGTCAGCTCCCCAGGTTCTGACAGAACAAAGGACCACAAACTGGGTGCCTTTGAACAGCAGAAATGTGTTCTCTCACAGTTCAGGGTCCAGAAGCCCCAGCTCGAAGTGCTGGGGGGTCGGCTCCTCCTGGTGTTCTAGGGAGAAACCATCCCATATCTCTCTCCTGGTTTCTGGTGGCTGCTGGCAGTCCTCCGGGTCCCTTGGCTGCTAGCTGGCCTCCAATCTCTGCCTTTTCCTCCGTGTCTGTCAGATCTTCTCTCCTTCCTCTTATAAAGACACCAGTCATGGATTTAAGGCCCGCCCTAAATCCACGATGAGCTCATCTTGAGATCCTTAACTAATGACGTCTGCAAAGATCCTATTTCCAAATGAGGTCACATTCACAGGTTGTAGGGATCAGGACTGAATATATGTTTCGGAGGGACACGATTCAACCCACTCTATGGGGTGACCCTAAGGGGCTGGGGCAGGAGTTCCCTCTCCTGCTGCCAGCTCTACCCCCTGCCTCCCTGCCCTTTCATTCATTCATTCACGCACCTGCTCATTCATTCCCTCCGCCTGCCCACCCAGCCACCCACCCTTCTGTCTTGTTTCAGGCGTGGCGGCAGCGGGGGGCCTCTGAAACAAGAGAGAAGGGATCCTGGGAGAGCGCAGATGGACAAACGGACGGATGGATGGAAGGAGACAAGGGTGCCCTGAAGACCTGCAGGGGAGGGGGAAGAGGTGGCTGTTGACCCCATGCCCTCCTTGAACAGTGACCCCCCTGCCGCTCCCCACACTCCCAGGCTAGGCGAAGGGAGCCAGTCCCACAGCTCCTTCTCTGAGACGCCTTTCCACAGAAGCAAGAAGGGCAGCCAAGGGCAGCCTGTGGGACTCAGGCTAGACAGCAGGAGATTTTCCCACCAGAAGACTGTGGGGAAGCCCATGGAGGACTCTCTTTGAGAGGTCGCCTGCACAGCCCTCAGCGTGGTGCCTGACACACAGGCGGTGCCCCAGTGGGACACAGTTTCTCCCAGAAGAGGATCCCCTTAGGCTAGGCTGTGTTCTCTCCCTCGAAGAGTTTGGGGTCCAGCAATGGACAACGGCACATGACTTCGGTGACATTAAAAAGCATAAATTAGCACATCAAAGCTGCGATTGCATGATATATTTGCTTCAGATGAAGCTAAAATGAGTACTTAGGTTTGAAAAGTGGTTGAGTTAATGTGGCCCATGGTACTGGGGTAGCAGGAAGGAGGAGTTTGCCAGGGATCCTGATCCCCAGCTGGCCCACAGTTGTCTGTGTTTGGGGCAAGGAGTGATTTTAAATATTAGATGCCAACATCTAAAAACAAGGTGGCTTTGCATTGGATAAGTCTGGCTTCTCTATAGCAATTATAATAGACCCATGCTGTGCTTCTGAGGACACTCCTGAGGGCAGGCAGCACATGTCCCCCCTTCACCTATAATACCATCTCCCTGGCTACCTAAGCCTTTTGACTTTGAGACCCTTTAGGTCCCCAGGTGGCAGTGAGGGGAGGACAACCCAGGAGAGGAAATAAAGTGAGCAAATGGCTGGAGGTGGGAGAGGGAGAGTGTTGGGTACCTCAGCAAATCCCGAGTTTTTGATGCAGAAGTTAAAGCCAGAAAAACTGGGGCCTGGGATGCCTGGATGGCTCAGTCGGTTAAGCATCCAACTCTTGGTTTCAGCTCAGGTCATGCTCTCACGGTTTGTGAGATTGAGCCCCAAGTCAGGCTCTGTGCTGACAGCTCAGAGCCTGCTTGGGATTCTGTCTTTCTCTCTCTGTCTCTCTCTCTGCTCCTCCCCCATATACATGTGCTCTCTCTCTCAAAATAAATAAATATTGGGAAAAAAAAGGGTAGGGCCTGATCTTACAGGACTAGGCTATAGACAATGGGGAACCACTGAAGGTGGCTGAGCAGGGGAATGACTTCACAAAGACTACCCTGAGGCTGAGCAAGCATTGGAGGCAGAGAAAGCAATGGAATCAGGGTTCTTGAGCTTTGGGCCACATCCAAAGCATCTAGGACCCAGGCATGCCAGGGAGGATAAGCCAGAACTTGGGCTTTGCCGGCAACCCAGGATCTGGTGCGGGCCTTGACCTAGAATTTATGCCTCCCGCCTCCCTGTTTGCTGATCTTGGAAATAGGAGCTCCTTCCTCAGATGCCATTGATGACCTTCACTCCTGGAGCCAGAACCCCATTCAGTTGCCCTGAGGGACATCCTAGGCTGGCAGAGAATGCTGGCCAGGAGGTGGCGGGACAATGAGGGACTCCAGGAGCAAAGTTTCAGCCCCAGATGGAGCAGGAGTTTCCGTATGAGCTTGAACACCCACAGTGCTTCAGTGGCCCTCTCTGGACCCAGGGGCAGGGCCCTGAAAAAGCCAGGGAGCTCTGACTCCGATGCCTAACGAGAGGGTCTCAGGGCTCCACCAGGCCTGCAGGGAGCTCTGCCACTGGATCTGTGTGGCCAAGTACCCCGTGCCTGCCCTTCCCCTCTGGTACCCTGGCCACCAGCCTCTTCTCAGAGCCATAGAATCTCTGGCTGTAAAATGGGGATTGTATAGGGCATGGCTCAGCAGCCTGGCCCGGAAATGAAAGGAGGAAAAGCTTGTAAAATGCTTCCTCACTAAACAGTATCTGAAAAGAAAGCGAGGATGTAAACAAAGACGGCATCAACTCTTCAGGACACCAAAGGCTGGGGTCATGCAGTGCCCAGCACGGAGAGGCCACCCATGCCGGGAGGCACTCAGGGGCATGTTTCTCGCCTGGGGTAGCACACCAGGGAATTGGGAGTCAGGAGACCTGGCAATGCCTCTGACATCCTTTGTGGCCTTGGGCAAGTCATTAGCCTCTCTGAGCTGGCTCTGTGCTTTATAAAATGGCGAGAGTACTATTGTCACCATGCTGTCACCATGCAGGGTTGCTGTGAAAGCTAATGAGCTCACGAGCCAGGGGATGTTTGTTCTGTCTCCCGTATGCCATTCGGGGACTTGTACCCCAAGTGGCTGCTCAGGGCAGAGATGCTACACTGTTACTGGATGGCAGTCTAGAATGACACGTGTGACATGTCCCACCACTGGATTCGGGGCCACGCTTGGATGAGCCTCCCCGGTCAAACCCCAGGGGTGTTTGTTGGGCTGGAGGGGCCAGGACCCGCGTGGAAAAGCCTAGTTCAGGATGCGTGTAGGGGATTTCCCTGGAGGGCAGGCGGGTGCCTCTGTGTGAGGCAGGATAATGTCTATACCTGGGAACCAGGAGGCAGGAGCAGGGGAAGACAGCTCTTGGAAAGCGGACATCCCTGTGCCTGGCACATGGGACACACCTTGTAACAGAAGCTGTGAACCTGTGTCTCAGTTTGCTCATCTGTAAATGAGGAAACAACATGAAAGAAGGAAAATAAAATGGGGGGGAGGTAACAGTTATTCCCACCTCAAAAGGTTGGTTTGAGGACTAATTGAGTTAATTCATGTATATCATTAAGCACAGGGCTAGGAACATATAAGTGCTCGATAAATGAAGCTGCCATTATATTATTATTATTTTTTCTACACCATGAGCAATGCTTTCCAAAGTCACAGGATAAGACTTCAGACCAACTCCCATTTAAAGTCACTATTCATAATTTCATGCTTGGTTTAAGGATCACCAAGATCCTGGAGCTTTTTGGGAACACCTGATATCTAGACAATCTCCTCTCTTCTCCCCTTCCTCTTGACTACGGGGAACTTAGGTTCCTGATGGGAGTCCCCTGCACCCACTTCCGCCGAGCTCACAGCCCCACACTGTTTGCACTGTCAGGGACCTGAGTACGTGGAGAAATGGTGAAAATGACAGATCCTATCTGAAGGTGGGACCATCTCTGCCAGAAGGTCAATCCCTGCAGAAGCTGGAGCCTCTAGGCCCAGGAGGGAAGGACTGCTAGAAATGGGTGCTGAGGTTATGAGCATTTGGTATGCTGTCACCAGTGGGCGGCATCTAGAGAACATGCAGGAGGCAAGCTCTCTCTGTGTTCCTCTGGACATGTCGGGTCACCTTGCACCTGGATGTGCCAAGGCAGACCCCAAGCTTGGATCTTCCATATCTCCTATGATGCTGTGGTTAGAAGCATTATTTCTGCTTCTGCACAAACCTCCAAGAACGGGGGCCCTAAGGAGACACAAAAGCGAACTGTAATTGAAGCTCTATCTCAAAAGGAAAAAAAGGGGGAAAATGACCAGAAGGAAACAGGGTGAATGATCATGGGCTTCAGCCTGTCACTTTAGCACTGATCTGGCTGCTAATGGTCCTGTGGATAATCGTGCTGTTTCTGCTGCTTGGCTGAGAGGTGGCCCATGGCTGGTGATGGCCAAGGCCCCCTGTGTCGTCCCTGGGACTCAGAAGCCCAAGCCCACTCTCCCCTGTGCCCTGTGTCCCCTGCAGTCTGCATCCTCCCTGGAGGCCAAGAGGAGCCCGATCTCGTCCTAGAAGAGGTTGACCCTCACTGGGAGGAGGACGAGTATCAGGACCGGGGCACCAGTCCGCAGGGCTCAGAGGCAGCTCCAGCTTATGAAGAGGAGAATGAGGCCATGGAGGAGATGCCCAGGTGGGAACCAGAGAAGGCCCTGGAACAAATGATCGTTTGGAAAGATAACAGGCACATGGTACAGAATCCCAAAGGTATCAAAGGACATAGAACAGGAGCCAAACCTGCCTCTACTCCTTCCTCCTCCTCCCTCCCCCAGACATCCAGTCCTCTCCCTGTGAATAGACACAGTAGCTGCCAGTTTCTTCTGTGCTGGTCCAGGGAGCATCTGAGCATTTACAGGCATGATTCCTTTTTTTTTTTTTTTCCCCACACAAGATAGCATATCACACGCACCTACATATCTGCAACTTGCTCTATTCATTCAACAATATACCTTGAGGTGTTTCCACCTTCAGTGCATAGAGATCATCCACAGATTGTTTTTTAACAACCGCATAGTATTCTATTGTGTGGATGTGCCAGGATTTATATACATTTGTGATTGCGAAATTTTGTTATTGTAAACAATTTTGCAACAAACACTCTTGCACATGCACGTGAATAGGCCTGCAGGATAAATTTGCAGAAGGGGGGTTGCAGGGTCATTGGGCATGGGAATGGGTACCTATGGTAGTGATTACCCACCTGCCCTCCGTAGGGACATAATGATCTTTGTTCCCTCTAGCGATCTTGGTGATAACCCCTCAAGCTGTCAGGTCCTCAGGCCCATGACATACATCGTAAAGGTGGGGAAACTGAGGCCCAGAGAGGCTCAGAGGCTGACCCAGGGTTGCCACTAGGATGGTGGAGGCTGGGCCAGGCCCCTCATGCCGTGGAGAGGCCTTGCTGCTAGAGGGAGCCTGAGGTTGCTCAAGTGGGGTTCCCCAGGTCAAGTCTTGGTTGAGATTTTCGGGTCTGGTTTCAGGGGTCATGGGACCTGAGGTGGACTGGGGGTGGGGCTGCAAGTGGGCTCACCTCCTGCTTCTGACCTCAACTCAGGGAGCTGCCCCAGATTCAAGAGGAGAGAGAAGATGAGGAGGAAGATGGAGAGGAGGAGGAAGAAGAGGAGGAGGAGGATCCTAAGTAAGGCACTTGTGTGTTCTCAGCCTCCCCACAAGGGATGGCCCAGGGAGGGGTTACAGTGTGGGACGGGGGGGATTTCAGGGTGGGGGAGCTCCTTCCTTTGTTCTGTGCTGTGTGCTGCTGCGTACTGACCAGGGAGGCTGGGGAAGCTGGGAGTCCCCCCCAGCACTCATAATGACCCGAGACTCATATTGCCCACCCCTTAACACCCTCCCAGACGCTTATACACACACACAAACACCAGAACACAGCCTCCTCGGGGTGGGGGTAGGGGTTGTTGTGCTCACTCCCATGTCCCTAGATCCTACAACAGTGCCTGCTACAGCAGGCGCCAAATAAATGTCGGCTGAACGCGTGGATGGATGAGTGAATGGGCCCATGCGGGAGGCTCACAGCCCCTATAATTAACCAAACCAAGGCATAGGGCTGTGTCCCCCTCCACACCGTCCATGACGGTCCCATGGGTGCCTTTGAAGGCTGTTCTGGATTCTGCTCTTCTGCCCATTAATGGTTGATTCTCCACCCACATCCATAAAGATTTCAACAGGAACACACAGAGAAGTCAGTTAAAAGAAAGCAGATCAGAAACCACTAACAGTTATAATCATCAAACTACATCTTAATTATTGAAACCACTGACAATCATTCTGTGACACGATAGAGGTGCTAATTAGCACAGTGGCAATCATATCATAATATATAAATTCATCAAACTGACATGCTGTATGCCTAAAGTTCACACAATGTTATATGTCAAACGTATTTCAATAATTAAAGACTGAGAGGAAGGTGTTCAGCAGTGCGGGACAGATGGGGAGGGGGGTGCGTGGGGAGATGAACAGCAAGCAGGCAGTTGGGCCTGAGCGTGGAGTCGGGGGTGAGAGGTTGGAGATGGAACGTCGGGAGTCTGGTCATGTGGACGGAACCGGAAACCGCGGGGCTGGAGGAGATGCTGGGGGAGCCAGTGTGGACAGAGGAGAGGCCCAAAGGCCAGAGCAGAGCCAGGGAGATTCGAGGAAACAGAAGCGCCTGGGGAGGAAGTGCCCGTGAGGAGGAGGGGGTACCAATGAAGAGAGTGGGGGACAAGAAGAGTGTCCTGGGGGTTTCGAACAGGGGGGAGTGGTTTGCTGCCTCAAAAGCAGCCCGCATGTGGGGGGGACAGTGACACTGCAGCTGGTGGACACGGTGGGAGATGATGCTTCAGAGGCTGGGGGCCAGATTGTGAAGACCTGGGACTTGCTTTCTCAGGAGCAATGGGGAGCCATTGAAGGTTGCTGAGCGGGGAAATCCAGACGTGATCTGGCAGCTGCACTGTGGGGAGACTGAGGCAGGGAGAGCCGTGAGGAGGCTGTCATCATGGGGCAGGCCAGACTGATTGCATCTGTGCCTTGCATTATTCCCTGTCCCTGTCGCTCCGCTCTCTGTGGTGCCCCCTGGCCCACACCCTCTTCGCTGACTTGTCCCTCTGGCCCTGGCCTGAGGCACGGGCTCTGCTTCTCCTGGCAGAGTGACCTGGGCAAGTGCACACTGCACAGAGCTTCTGCCTCCGCGACTGTGGAACGGGGATACTGACACCTCTGCGAAGCGGTCACGGGCCAGCTGTGTATGGGGCATATTAGGACCCTGGTCGCAGTGAGCGCGCCATCAAAGGTCATTGATGTTCTCTTCCCTGCGGAGGGTTACTTTCAGTCCCAGTCGGGAAATAGTTATACCACGAGACAACACAGGACTTCAGGGCTGGAGGCCTGCTCTGTGTCATCTGCTTTTAGTCCACCTATCCCTTGTTCACATGGAATTTTTTCATCCTTGGCAGGAGACCACATGGCTACTTGTTTGCCTCCAGTGATGGGGAGCTCATGACCTCTTGAAGGCTGTCCATTCCATCCATATACACCTCTGATTATGAGATGATTTCTTCCACCAAAAATAAACGTGCCTCCCTATGGTTTCTGTAATGTGGTCCACATTCTGCCCTCTGGGCCCCCCCAGAGCCAGGCTGCTCTCACTGACCTGCGATAGCCCGTCTCCTGGGTGAAGACTTAGGTGCTGCCTAGCTTTGTTAGTGCTGGTTTGTTAGTGCTCATGGTGGCGAGTTGTCCCCCGACTAAACCTGTGTGCCCAACACGGAGGCCTGAAAACCCCTTTATATGCCACTGCTCCTGAACTGAAATACCCCCCGAACACCAGTGATTTAGTGTGCTCGCACACATGCACTAACTACATGCATGTTCTCAGTGCACGGTACATGCAGGTACATGCACACGTATCTGCACATACACACCTACACGGACACAGACACACGGGCTGGGCTGGGCACAAACTTATATGTGCGGGTATGCACACAGTCATACCCATGCACAGCCTGCATACGTGCACAAGCACATTCAGCACACTTGTTCACGTGTCCACATGCACAGGCACATTGGTACGTGCTTGCACATAGGCACGCTGTGCCCTGTGTGCACGCTCATGCACACAAACACACGTGTACAGTTACCCTCAAGTGCCGCACACACATACATATTCATACAAATGTTTACCCAGAGTTTCAAACTCAGGGGACTTTTGGGCTCCGGGGCCCTAGGCAGGGACGCGGGCACTGGGTGAGAGAGCTGAGTGATCCCAGGGCCAGGACCAGAGGGTGTCAGGCGTGGGCAAGTGGACTGAGCTGTCACTGACTGGGGAAGGATGCTCTTGGCCAGCTTTGCAGAGGCACAGGGGTTACTGATGACGTGCGCGCGGGCCCTGGTAACAGGCAGATGGTCGCCTAGCGACCTGGTCTCTGCCGGCAACAGCTCGGCTTTTCCTAGCAACCACAGCCTTTTGGTCCCCACCTGCCCTCCCTGGGGGCATTTCTGCAGAGTTCCCCACCGCCTGCACACTCCCTCAATCTGATTAGAAGCAGGAAGGATCAGTAGCTCATCTGCTACCCGAGCCACACTGGCTCCAGAGCTGTCCTGGCAGGCTCGGGGGCTGGACCGGGGCTCTCCAAATTGTCTACCTGTGGGCACCCGACATGGGGCTTGGGATGAATACCATCGCCCCCAGCTGAACTCCTGCGTCATGGGCATTCTTATCGGCCAAGACAGCGAGACCCAAGTAGGTGGCTGCTTTGTCCTAAGGGCTCCCCTTCTTTCTTTCAGGGTGGGGGTGCCTGGTGAGGACCTTAGCTTAGGGGCACAGCCTGCCGGGGGACTTGGGGGAGGAGGAGCAGGATGGGCAACTCTTAGCTACTCCCTGCACTTTTAACTTGGATAGCTGGGTGGGGAGGTTCTCCGGGATGCCCACCTCAGCGAGTCTGTGTGATCCTCCACTTGAAAATCTCTGGGATTTAGGAAGTTTCTAGAAGTTGATGGCCTGCTGCTTCTGGGATGGGCAAGAGGGGGCCTTGGGCACATCGCCAACCGGGAACAACATGGCTTTGGGTACATAGCTCCCAAACAACCTCTGGTGGTCCTGACAGGGCCACAGTAGGGCTCATTAGGTATCTTGATAGCTGGAGATGTTTGTACAAGATGCTCCCTAATCCACGTGGGTGATTCATAACCCTGCAGGACGCTCCCTTCTCTAGTGTTAGTAGCAGTCATGGCAAGAACAATCATGACAGCAGCTGCCATTTGAGTAACACTTGTTTGCTATGCCAGAGTCTGGGCACCTATTATTAATCCCATTTCACAGATGGGAGAACTGGGGCTCGGAGACAGTACCCTGTATGTCCGGGGGTGCACTGCCGGCAAGGGCAGAGTTGGTACCGAAGCAAACACTTGGTGGCCCAAACCAAGTGCTCGTTGGTGTTGATAGATGGAGGACCAGGAACAACACCAGATATGGGAAGTCTTTTCTGACTTTCCTGAGACTCTCACTGGCCCTCCTGACCTCGCTCAAATCTGTCAGGCCGTGCAGCCTGGGCAATTCCTCCCTATTTGACAGATAAGCAAACAGAGGCAGCCCGAGGGCTTCCCAGTGATGTGTTCAAGGCCATACAGGGATTTCCTGGCCTGATTCTGGAATGAGCAAGACCTCACTGGACTGTGGAAGTTCATCTCCCGGGCCTCCGTGTTCCGAGAACTGGGAAGGGCGTAGTTCCCACCATACTTTTAGGGGCCTTCAAGCACATTTTAATTTTTTTAAAAATCAGACACCAAAATGAACTTTTCAATGGAAGAGAATGTTTGAACATATGAATCTTCATATAAATGCAGTCACAGAATATAATTTTTATTTTACTTTTAAGGAGGAAGGAGCCCACAAAACCTTAAAGTGCCCAGGCCCCGTGAAAGTCATCATGTGCCTTGCTTTTGTGACTCAAATCTCTTTAAGAAAATCTGTTTCTTCCTGGGCAGAGTGGGTAGTATGATCCTGACAGTTGAGGCCCCTTTTGATGGAAAGAGCTATGTAATGAAGGGAAATGAAGTGAGTTGGGTTCAGATCTCAGGACCCTGGACTTATTCCTCCGTGTCACACGGAGCAGAGGCAGGCAACCAAGTATTACAGACATGGCCTTGAGGGTCAGAGACACTTGGGTTTTATCCAGGCTTGCCTTGTGCCAGCTGTGTGACCGTGGACAGGCCATCTGCCCTCTCTGTGCCTTTGATTGCTAAGCTAGGACCAGTCACAGCCCCGGCCTCTCAGGGTTGTTTGGGTGAGGATATGGGGAGCGACAGCCCATGGGGGCTGCTGTGACAATGTGATTGCTGACTGATTCCTGCTGCGGTCTCCAAACCGACTGGGGCTGCAGTTCTGTCCCCACCTCCTCACCCACTTCAGGAGGGCTGAGGCTTGACCCTCTGGGGAGAAGGTAGTGAATCCAGGTTTTCTGGATGCCAGAGAGAACACCCTCTGTGAGCCCTCGCTGACAGAGGTTGGGTAGGCTGGGCCTCTAGGAACCAGGATCCAATTCTAACTACAAAAGTCACATCGGCTCCTGGTTCTGAGTCACCATTTTAACCCAGAGGCTGCACACAGGCATCTAAGGGTCCAGTTTCGCTTGTAGACAAGCTCTTTTATCTATATATTGCTATGAATATATTACTTTGGATTAATTATCAGCACTTGAAGATTGGAGATTCTACCTTTAAAACATGTAGTTCAGGCTCCTCTTGAAAATCAGATTTTTCTAAGCCAAGTGGGGTTGCTGACTCGGATGAGCACAGATTCTCTAACCACAGCCCTCTCTGCACCCCTGGCCCCTGTCACCCATGTACACCTGGAGCCTGGGCCAGGGACCCCTGAAACCTTCAGCAGCGGTAGTGTGGCTCTGATCTCATGGCATGGAAAGAACCAGGGCCCGCATTCGAGGTTTGTGTGGTGTAAGACAATCCGCAGTGTGATTTTGGCCGGGTCACATTACCTCTCTGGGCCTCACTTTTCTCGTACTCCCTGCCCTGCCCGCGTCACCAAAGTTTCCTGGAGACTCACAGAGGGCAAATGCCTTTGTGCCCTTTGGTCACACCCACCCAGAGGACAGTTCCTCAAACCATCCACCCCGCTTTTCCTTGTACGTGCTATTCCCCCTTCCTGGACCCCCTTCCCTATTCCTCATGGTCAACTCATCATCCCTGAGGTCCAGCTCAGAGGCTACCTCCTCCAGGCAGGCCTCCTTCCCAGGCAGAACTGTGGTCAGCCTGTCCCGTGTGGGGAGCCTCATGAGGGTGAGGACCTATTCTTGGACGTCTTTTTGTACCAGCTCCCAACACAGGGCCTGGCTCTCAGCAGGGCTCAGGAAATGTCTAACACTCCTAACGCTAGCCCTTTCCTCCCCCTCGGTCGCAGTGTCCTGCTGGATAGCTGTCTGGTGGCACAGGCTGGCGAGCACCCGAGCGGAGTAGGCAGGACCCAACCCCAGGAGGCCGCCCACCAGGTATGGAGCCACACCAGGCTGGGTACCCAACTACCTCTGAAGCCTGGGTGGGCATCAGCAGAAGGGGCTGGGGCTTTGTCTACTTTGTTTACAGGCGGAGTTTCAGCTGGCGAGGTGCCTGCTGGACCGGGGAGCAGGGTGGTGGGTACGGAAGGCCTTGCTTATGCCGGAGGTCAGTGGTATCAGGAAGGGCCTGGGGTGACAGGCCCGTGGGTGGGGAGCAGCTGGACCTGGACGCCGAAGTCCTCACATGGTTGTGTGACCCTGGACAAGTCACCTCCCCACTCTGGGACTCAATGGCCACCTTTGTAAAATGGGGTTAACATCCCCTCCCCGGGGTGTCGCACACAGTTGTATACTGTGGAGTGCAGCACCCAGGTGGGGAGTGCTGTTGGTGGCTGCTTTAGTTGTTTGGGCCCCACCTGCACAGGGCTGCGTGAGAAGGCCCCCTGTTATAAGTCACCGATCCAGGTGTTGGGGCCCAGGGCTCCTGTATGCCCTACTCTCCACACAGTAGAGGGCACCTCCCGGGATGCCCCAGAAGGTGGGGTGGCAGGGCCTGATGGGTCAGGCCGGGCAAGGAGGGGAATCGGGGCCCATGAAGACTCTTGAATACAGATCTCCCAACAGGGTCTGGGAGGGCCGGGAGGAAGATTGATGGTCACAGCTTCTGTTTCCACTTCCCTGTTTGCAGGAGCCACAGGAGGAGGCCGTGGCTGCCAGCCCAGAAGGTAGGTGTGTGGTGGGGGTGGGGCGCACAGAATGTTGAGGATACTTTCAGGCTGGGGACGGCCTGGCCAAGGGCGCCCATCCCTTCTCCCTCCATCCCTACACCTGCCTCACCTCAGGCCACATTAGCAGAATTTGATGATGTACTCCAAAGGCCCAAGGGCGTTGCCGGAGGCTCCCAGGACTCCAGGAGGCCTGTGGAAACCCCGCTCCTAGTCAAGCCCTTCTGCCACCCCTCGCTGGGAATGCAGCTCTCTGAACTGCCATCTAAAGAGGGTTTGGCAGCAACGGAACATGTCTGAGTGGGAATCGGGACCCAGGCTTGCTAAGGGCCCATCCTAGACTCCGTGTGTCTTGATGAGCTTTTCTTTCCGGCTAAGATTCCCAGGCTGTACCCAGCACTTTGCTATTATTTACCATCCCCACTCCCAAGCCCGAGAACTCCAGGGAGGGTGGGGCAGAGTGTAGAGGACCCGAGGATAGCCAGGCTGGGGAGCCCAGGGCAGACAGACATGGAGCCCTGGCCTCATAAGGCTCCGTGTTTCTCAAGCCAGCCTGTGAGGTAGACAGACCATTTTACAGATGAGAAAACTGAGGCTCCAGGTGCTCAGGACGTGGCTGAGGGACCATTCAGACCTGCGTCTCACTCTTGGCTCCTCCCTCTTCCTTGCTGTGTGACCCGGAGCCAGGTGTGTGACCTCTCTTAATTGTGGCTCCAAATCAAGAAAGACAGGGCAATAATAGTACCCACCTCACAGGGCATGTGGGCAGAGTAAGGCGGACAGTGTGTCGAAGGTCCCCAACACCATGGCTGGCACTGAAGCAGGTGGCCATAACAGGGACCATGATGCTTGTGTCCCAGGCAGCCAGTGACTGACACGGGACTGGACGCAGGTGTCCCAAACTTGCTCCCCACCTGGTCTTTGAAAAACTTCTTCTATTAACTTCAACACATTATTCGTAGGAAACCTACTAAGTCTGCAGCCCACGTGGATGAATAAGACCAGGGTCACCCGGGTGCAGACTCAGGTTCTGTGGGGCTTGTTCCGCCCCCTCCCCCCAGTCATCTGGAAGCAGGTGGCCTGGGAACCACACTCTGAGAAACACCGAGGCATGGCCATCTGTCTGTCGCTACTCATAAGTGTGGAGCTGGAACCGGCAGCTTTGGAGTCACGAGGGAGCTGGTTAGAAATACAGAATCCCAGGCTTCACCCCAGACCTGCTGAACCAGAATCTGTGTTATAACAAGATCCCTGGTGGTTTGTTCGCACATCAGTGTTTGAGAGGCAATAGCCTTGAGCCCTGGTTCTCAAACGTGTCTGCACATCAAAATCATTTGGAGAGATTTTAACAATCAGACATTTCCAAATGTCCTCAAGTGATTCCAATGTGAGGCCCAGGAGACGTTCCTGATTCATTGAGCTCCAGAGTTTCTTTGGGATGGGAAATCCTACTGGGCCAAGGATGTTTGGCCAGTCCAGGAGGCCTGGATTCTTTGATTTTAACTTTTTCTGTCTGAGGTGGGAAATGCTACTGGTGGTCGGTTAACAGAGAGAGATAAGAAGTTTGGGGGGGGGGGCTCGGCACTGTCCCTTAGAAGTGTCACGTAGACCAGCCACATGACTTGATGACGTTTTCGACATTGGGTCCAGGGACACGAATGATGTTCTAGGCTTTCGGTGTAGCTGCTACCAGTGCGGGCGGGCACCAGGCTGGTGTGAGTTGGCGCTGGAGGGTAGGAGCCTACCTACGTGCCTTCTCTGACCCTGTGTTCGTTGTTGCAGTGCGCGGGGTCCCACATCTGCCTAAGCCCCTCTGGCCCCAGCACCATGGCTAAACCAAGGCAGGATGTGGAGCTGAATCTCCTGGTCCAGGACCAGCCACCTGGTCAGATGGCCCCAGGGCTTGCTCCCCCTACCCTGGCGGAGCACCTCCCCAATGTGCCCAGCTACCGCCCCTCAATCACCCGCATCCCTGTCCTCATCACCCGGAGGACGGCCTTGTCCAACTCCAGCTTCGCCAAGGAGACCAGGAGATCCATCCGTCGCCTAGGTAGCGTGATCTCGTGCAGCCGGCATGCTTGTGCCCGTGATGTGTGCTTCCGCATGGCTTGGGCTGTTTCCTGCATGGGTGCCACGATCAAGGTGTGGGACTACCAGTTGCATTCATGGAAAACCACCCTCTTTTCCTGTTGATCATTGCCTTCATCTTGCTTTGTGGTGACTGAAGGGGTATTTAGTCCCCTTATCTCTGTGCCTAAAATCCCACAACTAGCAATTCATTTCTTTGGGTTAAACTTTGCATTCTGTAGATCATCATATTTTTTTTTTTTACAGGTAGTCAATCACAGCCTAGTTTAAACAAGTTACTAAGACCTCTAGGCCAGGAGACCTGAGTGGAGGAAGAGAATAAATTGAGGGGGATGGGGCATAAAAGGAATGTGGGGGCCCATTTCAGACAGAATTCTAGTGAGCTTGAGGATTTTTTGGAGGTGGACTTTCTGAGGGTTGTTGATATCTGCCTAGAAAATTCCATTTCAGGAAAGGAGAGGCCCCCAGGTGTCTGCAGGCAGACCGGGAGGAGAGGCATCCTTAGGGGCCAGCAAAGAAGGAGGGCCTGTCTGGATGTGTTTAATTGTGATGAGGTTCCTGCAATGGCCTTTGGGCTGGGCTCCCGTGGCTTGCTTCCTGATGACAGAGTACTCAGGGACGTCCTGGTGCCTCTGGACCAACCCCTGTCACTTTCTGCCTTAACTCAAGCCAGACCTGCCCACTTTCCCTTTTCATTTGTTTATTTTTGGATGATACTGTGCAAGGGCACCTAGGAGGTCAGTAGACAGGTAGAACTGGACATTTCATGAGACTAGATCCACCACTGTCCCTCTCTCTTCCTGGCTTGTGATGGACAGAGAGTGGAGGTGAGGTGGCACGCAGACCATCCCCACCGCCAGGGATGACACCCCCCAGGAAAGACCGACATCTACTCACTCCAAACCATCCCCCATCTTTCCCCCACCCCCGACGGATCCCTTCTCGATGTTTGCTATATTCTGTGCCAATTCTACTTTTATTGGCTTGCTAATTTTCTTGCAGTGGATTCATTTTTTAAAAATTTAATTAAGTCTATTTAATCAGGAACCTTTACATTACTATTCCAACGGGAAACCAGCACTGCTTGCCATCAATAGAAGGTGTAAATAGAAATAACCACGAGTGACCTGAAAACAGAGTCGTGTTGATAGTTGTAGTCGATAGATCTGTGGGCTGAGGGCTCACAGCTGAGGCCCACTCTCTTTGCCGCAGACGGGAGTTAGGATGTGTCAGAGAGGGGTTAAGGCCATGGGAGCCCCAATCTGAGACTTCCTCTCTGTGCATTCAGGATCTCGAGAGAATTGAAATGGGAGGGATGTCTTCATTCTCCATTTCCTCTGCCTCGCCTGTGCCATCCCAAGTCATCTTGTGTCCTCCCTGGTCCCTGGGAGCCCCAAACTTGGGGAAATAGTCCCCCCTGACACGTTGGAACAGTGGACTGATCCAGCTGTGGTGAGACCTGCGATGATTTTAGATGCTGCAGACAAGACATGGCAGGGTGTAGCAAGAACATTATTCCCATCTCAATGATGCTGCTTGGCACGGGGTGGAGTTTTGTTTAAACAGAGGCCTGTATGTGTGTGCTGGTCACCGACCTCAGGAGGAAGTAAGAGTCTAAGAGCTAGAGCCAGGCTGCCTGGGTCCAAATCCTGGCTCGGCAGCGGGTTTCTTAACCTCTCTGTGCTTTGGTGTATCCACAAAGTGGGGATGGTGATAACAAGGGCCTCCCAGAATGGCCAGGAAGGAGAAAAGAATTAATGTATATAAAGCAGTGGGGCACCTGGGTGGCTCAGTGGGTTAAGCATCCGACTCTTGATTTTGGCTCAGGTCATGATTTCACGGTTCGTGGGTTTGAGCCCTGCATCAGGCCCTGTGCTGACAGTGTGGAGCCTGCTTGGGATTCTCTCTCTCCCCACCTCTGTCTGTTCCTCCCCTACTTGTGCTCGCTTTCTCTCTCTCTCTCTTTCTCAAAATAAATAAATAAACTTACATATATATATATGTATATAGAGAGATATATAAACACTAAGAGTTTACTAGAACAAATGCCTGGCAGGCACATAGTAAGAGCTTCATAGTAAATATTACTCTTCTCTACACCAATTTAATCATACCATATTATTCTTTCTATTTTTAAATAATATTATTCTATAAAAATGAAACACTAAGGTTAGGGGTTTCCCCTCCTTTCCCGGGGCCCACTGAGGGTGCAGAGTCCTTCTCAGGGTGAGGCAGGGGTAGGGGAGCATCTGCCCCCTCCCACGCTCCCCGAGACAGCGTTGCGGATGCCCAGGCCAGGGCACTTTCTGCGGCCCAGGTGCCGTGCTGGAGGCAATCTGGGGCCCTCGTCATCCCTGACAGACTGCCCTGGTCCTGGCTGCCCCCCATACCCTGCCCCATGCCCAGCTCACCTCTAGAGGTCTGCGGGGAAGCAGGGCGAGGCCTCTCCTCATGCTGTCTCCTGCTTTCCATAGCCTGGAGTATCTCTTGTTAGTCTGGCAAAACTTCTTCCTTGAGTTTTTAAAAACTTCTTCATTCTGGCTCATCCTCTTCCTCTGAGGGCTTCATTTAAGGCTTTAGTGGAACAAGTGCCAACTGTCTTGCTTAGGTCCCCTCCGCCAAATTTGGGGCACCTGGGTGGCTCAGTTGGTTGAGCATCTGACTTTGGCTCATGATCTCATTGTTCGTGAGTTTGAGCCCTGCATCGGGCTCGCTGCTGTCAGCACAAACCTGCTTTGTATCCTCGGTCCCCCTCTCTCTCTGCCCCTCCCCTGCTCATGCGTGCACTCTTTCTCTCTCTCAAAAATGAATAAACATTAAAAAAGAAAGAATAGGTTCTGTCTGCCAAATTCCACAAGTGCTGGCTTTTCCCATGGTGGCCATTTAAAAAGAAAGTCATCCAAGCGTTTCGACATGCAACCTCTCTCCACTTTGGGTGGTATGCACCTGCCTTGCTGGTGCCCAGGCTTGTGGGGCTGCTATTGAGTGGTCCGACCCAGGGGTGGTGGGGAAAGGGCACACCATCTCAGCCCCTCAGCATCCTCTGGGCTTCACCTCAGGTAGACCTGTCCTCACAGTCTCCGGGTGGGTGATGAAGCCTGAGGTAGGGCCACACCCAGACTGGACAGGGAGGACCGGTTCTGGGGATGTGAGACATGGCACGAGGCCTCTCAGAGGTCAGGAGAGGGGTTGGGGTGCTGAATTTCAGGGGCTCCTGGCCTGTACAGAAACAAGGAAATACCAAAACGGATTTCCAAACAGGGGTAGCATACACTATAAGGACAAACTGTTATCCTTGATTGTAAGGAATTTCCAAACATCTCCATTTGAGGCCCTTCAAGAGTGTGAGGCCATGTGCCTTTATCACCCCTACCTTGGGATGGGGAAACTGAAGCCCGGAGAGGGGAAGCAGCTGAGGCTGTGCCAGGCCAGGCCCTGGGACTTGGGCTCTCCTGGCCTCCCCATGCCCTCTCTGGGTGCCGCCACCCGACTCCCCGCCCCCCAACCTCCCCACCAAACCCCAGGTCCTCGATGCTTTCTAAGCAGTCTGAGCTTTGGAGAGCTGGACTCCAGGCAGCGCTCAAGAGCTTCTGTGGCTTCTATGGTGTCCTGGCTTCTTTTGCAGCTGCTGGGCTGGTGTTTGGGGTGGCCAAGGCCCTCAGAGTCCCCTGGGCTCTGCATTCTTGGACCCCCTGCATGGAGCTCTCCTGTGGGCCCTGTTGGGAGGTGAGGCTGCCAGAGGCCCCTCCAAACGTGCTTTCTGTGCCTTTATTCAAGAACACAGCAAGGCCCTTGGGACCTGGCTCTCTCTCTCTCTCTGACTGTCTTCTCCTTCTTCTCTCCAAGTGCCTGCTACAGAAGAGCACCCGGAAGTGCAGGTGGAAGATGCCGATGCTGACGACCACCCCGTCATCTTGGAGAACCCTCCCTCACCCGAGCTGCCGCCACCTTCTCCTGCCAAATCGGACACCCTTACGGTCCCGGGATCTGCCGCAGGGACCCAAAGGTCACCTTTTATGCTTCGCTTGGGCTTTTCACTGCACTGTGCCATCTGTCCATTTGGCAGATGGGGAGACTGAGGCCAGAGTAGGAAAGCAGCGGGCACAAAGTCACTCAGCGAGTTGGTGTCAGAACTAGGACTATGGCCCCACTTCTGGGTCCTAATCCCTGGCTTCGGACTCTATAAAGAGTTCTCCGAGGAACTCCTCTCCCAAGTACCCTCAACTGTAAGTTAGAGGGGGTAATTAATGTAACAAGGCTAATTTCCACCCCCTCATTTTAGTATCAAAATAATGGAATGGAGATACCAAAACACGCTAGAAAAACAAGCATCCATAGTACGACTGCACTAGAAGGTGATTTCATTTTGCTTCCTTCCCTTCCATATCTTGTTTGTGGGCCCGTGCTTTTGCGTGGTTTCATCTGAAGGGGTGATTTGGATCACATCTCATTTGAGACCACGTCTCATTTCGTAACCCCTTTTCCATAGTGTTAGGCTGTCTCCCTAGCACTCACTTATGGTTACTATGTGACATTCCTCCTGCTCCTTGTGCCAGAACGGACTTAACAAATACCTCTTGTTAGGCACTGCCCATATGGGGCTCTGAACATCTATGTGGGCTGCTTCTCTGTGTCCTGGGGCTCCTTTCTCAAAAGTGGGAATCCTGGTCAAGGTTGCACACGTCTTTATGCTTCTTGATAGAAATTTGTTGCATGATTAGAGTTGGTTTTGAACAACCTGAGCCAGGTAACTGAGAGAGGTCTTGCATTCAGCTGTAGGCAAACTGTGAAGTGCAGTACAGTGCTTTGTGAACAACTGCATTTAAGCTACAGGGGGGCTGCCCGTGCTTCTCCTGCAGTGGTTGGATTGGGAGACAGTTCCTTTTTCTTGGTTAATCTTGCTCTCACCCATGGGTCCTTGAGTAAATTTCTCAGCTAAGGTAAAAAACCTGCCATAAGAAAGATGGCTAGATGTGACCAATTGAGGGCTCTCTGATTTTAATGTAAAGAAAAGAGTCACGATCTCATAACGCCTTGGAACACAGCTCACCATCCCATCAATCCTCATGTTTCATTCATTGAGCCACGTGCAGAACACAGATAGCAGAAGAAATAGAAGCAACATTGTTGCAGACATCTGGTCTACCTCCCTCTGTTCCCTTTATACAGGCTGGATTGGGGGTTGGATACCTGGGAACAGAGAGGGGACTAGGCTCACTTGGGGATAGAATCTAAGCCCCCTGCCTTCTGTTTATGAGCTGGGCCTGTGAGGCTCCTCTTGTCCCTAACATTCACTCACTCACTGACTGACTCACTCACTCACTCATTCATTCACAAACATTTACTGAACATCTTTATGTGTCAGACTCTGTTCTGGGTTTTGGGGATGCATCAAGGAGAAGCCTGACAGGGGCCTGCTATCATGGAGCTGACATTCTGCTGGGGCTGAGATAGACAATTAACAGGGAATTGAATAAACAAACAAGATCCAGAGAGCACTAAATTGAATATGACTGCGAGAAACCAGGGGAGTCTCTGCCTGAGTTGGCCCCGAGAGGGGAGAATTCTGATACCTGACTTGAGAGGCCAGTGGGGCTGCCTCTGGTCAAGGGTGGAATGAGCATTGTGCAACCAACAGGCACCAAAAAGCCATGGAAACCACAGACCCTGCCGGAGGGGCGCACAGGCAAGGCCCTGCCTCACAGCTTAGTCTTGGTTTGGGGTGAGTCCCAGCTCACCACTTACCGATGTGAGGCTTAAGGCAAGCCATGTAACATTCCTAGTTCTCCATGTTCCTACTATAAGGTGGGGATAAGCGTACCACCTGTCTACTAGATTGCTGGAAGAATTCAATAAGCTGACTCGTGCCAGGTGCTGTGCACAAGGCAGGACTGGGGGAGCCTGAGATCCACACTCTAGGGTCTTGTGCAGCATGTGCTCTCCTGGGCACAGGAGAACTGAATTTGGGTCCCACCTGTGCAAATTCTGGCCTTTGTCTTAACGGGTGTGAATTTTAATTAGAGTGTGAAAGAGGTGAATCCATGAGTGTTGTCATCCTCAGTGAGCTGGCAGAAGGTAATGGGATAGTTTCAGAGCCTTCTGAAATAAAGGCAAGTACTGCACACCCCTCCGTATCCCTCTAGAAGCCTCTGGAATCTGAGTTGCAGTGGTTGAGGATGGGAAGAATGACAGGTAGATTCAAACCCAGACACCATCAGCCGGGACTCCAGTGGCTCCAAATGCAGTGCCCTGTGGCAGACTTGGACTGAATGACAGGGGGCCCCGGGACGATTTAGTCTTCCTTCCTCAGACAGGGAGGCTGGAGCCTGGGGCTCGCTCCAGGTCACTCCATGGGCTGGACACCAGACTCCATGGACCATGGATGTTTACTGTTCTGGCTGGTGGCCCAGCTGTGAAGGGAGGGAGGTGGGGCTTCCAGGAGAGTTAAGGCCTTCTCTGGCAGCTAAAAGGGTGGTGTGAGAGAGAACGCCGGGGATGTGCTGGGGACACTGTGACTGTTGACTGGAATGGGAGGGCAGAAGAACATTTAAGCTGAGGCCCCACTGAGTGCTAAGTATCTCATTGAGTTGGGTAGATCTAGTCCCATTTTACAGAGGGGGAAACTGAGGTGGTTCAGAGAGTTTAAGTAACTTGCTGAGGTCACACACTGGTAGAAGGCAGGACTGGGAGGCAAGCTCGGGTTTGCCTGATACCAAGTCAGTGTTGTTACTTTTACACTAGGCCATTGAACAGATGTGGGGACTGAGGTCCAGAGAGTGGCTGCTCCCCTCTCTTCTCCCTTTTTGTCTTCCTGCAGGCAAGTGGGGACACTTTGGCAGCACCAACCACCTCCTCCCCATTCCATTCCCAGGGTTGAGCTCTGGGTGATCTGCAGGGGTCAAAGTCGGTCACTTCCCCCTGTGACCCCTGCCCTTGCCGAAGGCCCCTTCCATTTCCGTGTCCTTGCAGGAAGGGGCCGCCCTCCCAGGATGATGAGGCTGAAGAGCTCAAGGCACTGTCGCCAGCTGAGTCTCCCATGGTCGCCTGGTCAGACCCATCCAGCCCGCAGGGCACTGAGTGAGTCCAGGGTTTCAGAGAGTTGGAAGTCTGGGTGGGGATGAGCAAGCAAGAGGAAGTGAGTGGTGGGAGGGAGAGTATGGACATTTTTAAAACCCTCCACGATAGCTTTGCCAGTGGCTTCCGAGCAGTAAGACAGGGCTGGGTCTCCTGTCCTGGCTGCTCCTGGCTGGCCTAAGACTTCGGGAAAATCTGCAGAATGCACTCGGACTCTGGTCCCAGCTGTGTTCACAGCCAGCAGTACCCAGAGAGGCAGGTGTCTCTGCACAGACACCTCATTGTAAAAGAGAGGTTGGCTGCTGGCAGGAAACCCCTGAGAGGGTTAGCGGGTACAGCAAGGACCACAGGGACCTCCAGGAGTCTGAACACAAGGAGCTTGTTAAAAATACAGATTCCCAGGGGCGCCTGGTTGGCGCAGTCGGTTAAGCATCCGACTTCAGCCAGGTCACGATCTCGCAGTCCATGAGTTCGAGCCCCGCATCAGGCTCTGGGCTGATGGCTTGGAGCCTGGAGCCTGTTTCCGATTCTGTGTCTCCCTCTCTCTCTGCCCCTCCCCCGTTCATGCTCTGTCTCTCTCTGTCCCAAAAATAAATAAAAAACATTGAAAAAAAAATAAAAAAAAAAAATACAGATTCCCAGACCCTGGCCAGACCTGCTGGATCAGAACCTCAGACAGTGTGCCCTGGGGGATTCACATCTTCACAAGCCTCCAGGTGATTTGGATGTACTGACCTGTGGGACAATGTTTAGAGGCCATGGTAAGGGCATTGGGACCTGGGTCTCTGACATCTAACTATTTCAAGGACTGGGACAATGGGAGATGTTTTCCTGAAGAATCTGAGTTGTCTAGTTGATGATGAGTACCCTGGCCCCAGGCTCTGGCCTGGAATCTCCAGCCTGTCCCACCACAGCTCCTGGAAAGGCCACAGGAGACACTGGGCTTCTCTTCCAGCCTTTTTTTTTCCACCCACAATTTTATGGAGTTGGTTTCACAGAGTTGTGGAAAGTTCAGAAAAGTTAAAGATGCAGGAAAAAAAACCTCAAACCTCATCCAGAGTTCAGTGGTCCATTTTAGTATGGAGTCACATCTTACGTAGTAGGGTAGGGGTAGGGTTAGAGTTTAGTATCAGAAAACAAGGCAGAAACCAGGTATAATAATAAAAATTACTCTTGAGGTCTCTTAAGAAGTTCAATGTGGAGATCCATGTATTAGCTAGGTAGGCTAAGCTGCTGTAACAAATAGACCCCACAGATTCAGTGGCATAAGTAACAAGATGTCTCAGAAATCATAATCATGTCACTAGACACATGTTTCAGGTCAGTGGACCTGAAACCCCCATGCAGTCATTTAGGGACCCTGCCGATAGCAGTTTTGCCACCTTCATGTGGCTTCCAAGACCCTGCTGGTCACCCCTAGAAGGGGGGAACACCAGACAAGAGGTCCAGGAGACCCATGTAGTATGTGCATCACATCCCCCCCGATGGGAGCTCGCCTGGCCACACGTGGGAAATGCAGTCCCTGGCCAGGTGTCTACGTTCCAGCGACTACTCTCTGTGGGAGAGAGCAGATGTTGGCAAGCAACCAGTGTTTCCACCATACCTGCATGCTGTCTATTGTCAGGACCCTCACACTGCCTGTCTCCAGCCTGCTTCCTCCAGGGAGCACAAGGGGAGTAGCTGGCTTGAGTTCCGGGGCCTCAGTGTATGAAAACAAATAGAGGTGAAAACACTCGTATTACACTCAACTCAGCAAGATGGTCACAGTGAGGCTACAGCCGATTCACAGCCTGTCTCAACTCAGCCAGGGTGCTTGCCTCACCCGATCACCCGAGGGGGGCGTCAGGCAGACTCGCTCACGTTCATTCCCTCTCTGCCTGTCTCTCTGTCTCTCTTGCTGCAAGTGCATACAGTTTAAATTCCTGTAAATTAAAAGGATATCTAATGTATCTGCACCATTTTTTCCGCCAATATTTCCTACGCCCTGTCCCCTCTTTGATCTGTCCCAGACACGAATCTCATGTGAGCCCCAAACTGGTTAACAGCCCTGACCTGAGTTCCAAGAGTTTCCCCCTCAATCACAAGTGGAATCAAACTTTTCTCAGAACTGCTCATCTGAGGCAGACCCTGCGTGGTACGTTCTCTAGAAGCTGGGCACTTGGGGGGTAGCCCCAGACTGAATTTCCTCCCCGGAGCCATTAAAGTGGATTCGATGTTTCTGATGTCATAGGGAAGCTGGGGGGCAGTCTTTACCTCCTCCAGGCCAGGTGGGATACAGATGCTGTTCAGTTCTCGCCCAGAGGCACAGAGGTCCCGTCCCATTCAGCCCACTCAGCTTTGGGTGGTGTTTCCACAGTGGCCAGGACCGCGCAACCTCCACGGCCAGCCAGAACAGCGCCATCATCAACGACCGGCTCCAGGAGCTGGTGAAGCTTTTCAAGGAGCGGACAGAGAAGGTGAAGGAGAAGCTCATCGACCCCGATGTCACGTCTGACGAGGAGAGCCCCAAGCCCTGTGAGTCCAGAGCTGGGATGGCTCACTCAGCCAGAAACAGGCCCCTCTTGTAAACTCATGGTGAGGGTGGCCCCAGGGAATGGTTGGGCTGCTCAAGAGAAGCCCAGATCCCCACTGTCTGGAATTTTGAGTCCTTATATACAGGTTTAGCTATGTACCCAGGGGAGGGAGTAAGGTCACAGTTCTGTCCGATGATCCAGTTGTACTTGGCTCCCTTCCCACAGGGCAAGTACCTTCACTGCCCCTTTCCCATTGGTAGGCAGGTGGTTCAGCCTGGGATGCATCTCATGGCCTTATACTCAGATAGTGTCCACAACCCACTCTGGAACCAGTCTTCTTTTTCAGAGGCCCCAGCTGCAGTATTCTCTTGGGGCTACCTGGAAGTTTCCTGTTTTCAAGATTTCAGGAGGAGTGAGAACTCTCTTGCCAGGGAGGTTTTCCAGGTCTTCCAAAAGGAGGACTGTGCCTCAGAACTCAGGGTGCCAATGATGGACCTCACAGGGCCTGACTCCAGTCCAAATGCTAGAAAGGCACATTGCACTTAACAAAAGTCAATCCCTGGGTCACCAATGACATTACCTTCGATGCACAGGGAGACTTGGCCTCATTCAGTGTCTGGTTTCAGAAATGTAGGAGCTGAGGTTCCTGTTCTGAAAAACCCAGAACAAGATTTCTCTAGTCTCTGGCTCCGGGTGGCAGGAGGCTGGGGGTATTAAATGCCCCCAACCCTCCAGAGGGACCCAAGGGGGTCTAAACACAGATGCCTAGACACCTGATGGAAACATCCAGGCTGCCCAGAAACACCTCATTCTGGGCAGCTCCTGGGAGGCAGTTCCAGACTGGTAGCTGGTAAGAGAGTCTGGGCGGGTGCCCAGGGTGCCCTGATCAGGAGCTGTGCAGTTTGTTGCACGCGGACCTGACAGCAGGCTGTGGGGTGGGGACAGGGTCCCCTCGGCTCCAGTCCCGGAGTCTGCGGTGGGGAGCTTTCTCTCTGCATCCTCTGCCTGAGCCTCAGGGCTGGGGTAGATGGTCACTGGTGTCATTGCACAGCTCCAGCCAAGAAAGCCCCAGAGTCGGCCCCGGCAGTAAAACCCACCGAAGCGGGACAGGCGGAGGAAGAGGAACACTATTGTGACATGCTCTGCTGCAAGTTCAAGCGCCGCCCCTGGAGGACATACAAGTTTCCCCAGAGCATTGACCCGCTGACCAGTGAGTCTTGGGTGTGCCCGGGAACTGCCACCACGTACTGTGTGAGGGCAGGAGAACAGGAGGGAGGAGGGGGGGAAGAACAAGGGCAAGGGCACGCCAGAAACAAACAAAAAGCCCCTGAAATAGGAACCTACGATCACACCCACCTTACAGACAAGGAGACTGAGGCACAACTAATTAGTGGCAGACCCAGGAGCCCTGACTCTTAGCCGAGTCTACTCTCTACTTTGCTCTTGCTGGCTCCTTCTTGGAGCTGCTGCTCTAAGCAGAGAAGGGCGGAAGTTCCTCTGGCATCTAAAGTGACTTCCCCTCACTTCCCTTTCAGCCCATGTGCTATTCCTCAGGAATGACAACCCTTCCTGTGGCGCAGCACTTTACAGTTTACAAAGAGTCTCCCGGCCTTTCTTAGCTGAGTTCCCTGGAGAGGCAGGCAGGTGCCTGAGACAGACCTTCCCAAGGTCACACAAGAAGTCCTGTGGGCGCAGGACTCCATCCCTGGTGTCCACTGGGCCTCTAAAGTGACCTGGTGACCTATGGTATCCATCCATCCATCCATCCATCCATCCACCTGTTCATGTGTCCATGTGTCCATCTTCTATGCATTATTTACTATGGTGTATTTACAAGCAGCAAATACATTTTTGGAAATTTTTCAACAAGAATGAGAGCAATAGTATATTCTAGTTAGCTGCCTGTTATGAAATAATGCTCCTATAGTCCCCCTTCCCCCTCACTGAGTACTCTGATTTATTAGGGCCTAGCAGTGATTTATGTTTAAATCAAAATAGTTTTACACACACACACACACACACACACACACACACACACACACACACCAGTTACAGAAGCACCACATCTAGTACTTGCGGGAATAGACAAGTGGAAAGGGAGAAGTCCCACCCTGAACCTACTGTGAGGAGCCCTTCTCCAACTGACATTCTAGCACGTTCCTGCCCCCTCACTCCCCTGCAGACCTGATGTACATCCTGTGGCTGTTCTTCGTGGTGCTGGCGTGGAATTGGAACTGCTGGCTGATTCCCGTGCGCTGGGCCTTCCCCTACCAGACGCCAAGCAACATCCACCTCTGGTTGGCGATGGATTATCTGTGTGACCTCATCTACTTCCTGGACATCACCGTGTTCCAGCTGCGCCTGCAGTTTGTCAGAGGGGGAGACATCATTGTGAGTCCCGGGCAGGTGGAGGGGGCGGCCGGGGCCTCAGGAGAAGGCCTGCCCCCTGCTGCTGTGGTAGACGAGATAGATGAACAAGATCTCAGAAACGTCCACCCATGCTTGTTCAAATCACATGCTTCAAATACTGCTCATGGGTGAAGTGGTTACTGGACCACCCCATAGAATTAAAGATGGAGAAGCGGACCAGAAAATGACCTTCAGGTGGACCTGGTTCAGATCCCAGCTCTACCACAACCAGCTGAAGCACCCCTCTGAGCCTCAGTTTCCTCATCTGTAAAATGGGGGTAGTAACTGTTCCCACCCCACAGCGTTGCTGTGAGGGTGGATTGAGATGATGTACGCAGATTGCTCAGAGCCCAGAACTGCTGGCAAATGGCATTTCCTGGGGGTCCCGCAAAGAGCATGCCATTTGAACCGGCTTGAGACCCTGTGCACTGGCACAGGCCCCATTACTGGGGAGGAAACTGAGTCCCGATTCTGACTTGGCAAAGGCAGGGGGCCCAGTCCCTGTATCCCTGTGCAGGTCACTTTCCAAAACGCCACACTGGTGGTGCCTGCTCCTCTGTGTGCAGGCAGGTTAGGGTTGTGTCTCTTAAACGATTTAGAGGAAAAAGAATTCCATGGGCAGTCTTTTTCCAGGCCTGATCCAAGCAGTTGCCAGTTTCTCGGTAAACAGGGTTGCAAATGGTCCAGTTAGGACCAACATGCTAAGACAATAAGCCTGATACTGACTTTCCAGCTAGGAAGTGGGAGTCTAGCTGGGTGACCTTGGACAACTCCCTCCTTCTGGGAGCCTCCACCTCCCTACCTGCAGACGCCGAGGCTTTCACGGGAGCTCCGAGCGGCTTCTCTGAGAGGAAAGCTGGAGGCTCTGCAGGCATTTCCAAGCTGCTCCCACGGGGCCAGAGATTAAGGTCTCGGGCCATTTCATGGTCAACATTCCATTTTTTTCAGACGGACAAGAAGGAGATGCGCAATAACTACCTGAAATCTCGTCGCTTTAAGGTACGTGCCAGGAGTGCAGATCCCAGTGGGTCTTGGAAGGTGGTTTCTGGGGGCCCTGGATGCTTTGGGGCTTGTGTGACGCGATTCCCACCAGGATCGCTCAGGGCAGGCAAATGGGCTTGGTGGCGGAGTGCTCTCCGTCCCTTCCTGGGGCAGTCTGACCTCACCTTCCCACTGAAGGTAGAGACCCTGTCACTCACCTAGCCCCAAACCCTGGGGCTGCCTGTTTTATACACCCTGTGCTGTTCCACTGGGATTGCAGATGGACGTGCTCTGCCTCCTGCCCTTGGACTTTCTCTACTTGAAGTTCGGTGTGAATTCCCTCCTGCGCTTACCCCGCTGTTTGAAGGTAGGCTTCCCATCCAAGGCCTTCAGCCCCTCCGTGCTCTGCGCCGGCACTGACATCTTAATGTCTGCCTTGAGCGGCACCAGGGAGGGGGCTGGGGATCGGGGGAGGAAACCAGGGTGGTCCGAGGGGAGATGAGAATTTCCTTACAATGGTTAGAGCTTCTTAGTTGTGCTGTGTGTTAGGTATTGTCCTGGAACTTTAGAAGCACTTACGCCTCAACCCCATGAGGTGAGTGTTGTTAGTACCAGTATTTCACCAGAGAGGTTACATAACTTGCTGTAGGTCACACAGGTAGGAAGGAATGGCGTCCGGGTTCGAACCCAGGCAGCCTATCTCCACCGTCTGTGCTTTCAGTAATTACAGAAACACAACAGAGGAACTTCCGCTTTATGAGGGCCTGCATCTGAAAGATGGGAGCACTGAAGCTTGAAAAGCTTGAGTGACTTGCCCAAGGGCACAGGAGCCAGGAAGTGCCCAGGGTGGGTTTGGATCTGCAGCCCTATACCTGTTTCCTTGGTTGTTGCTCAGGGTCATTACAGCCGTCCCTCCCGCCACTGGGGCAAAGCGCCCTGTGTCCCAGTGAAGGTGACACAAGGTAAAGTAGAGACCTGGTCGCTGTCCTTTAATGTGACCGGGATAGACAGCCAGAGCCCTTGGGATCCCCAAATGGGTTTTCCTGGCAGACCCATTAAATTCAGCTCTCTCCTCACGTGATACTATGGCCTCTTCCCCAAAACAGTAATGAGGGAATTTACAGAAGAGGCAAACACAATGACCTCAATAACTTGGAACAGGGCAGAGGAAAATAGGAAGCGTGCAAGTCCTCTGATGAAAAGAAAGCACATCTTGCTGGGATCGAGCACGGATGCCGCTACTGAGCTTCCCGGCTGCCAAGAGGCAGGAGGAAAGTGGAAGTGGCACCAGTCCTCGCTGACACATGCCAGCCCCCTGGGGCTTCAGAGGCAGGTTGCTTTAGAGCTCGACACCAGAGCAAGGAAGGCTGGATCCACAAGCCAAGTTTTCCTCCACATGTGGCAGCGGGATCCATCCCTGGGTTCGCACGGTGGTTGTGAGCGTGCGTCACTCGGCTGCCTGATGTTTACCACGACTCCGGACAAAACTCTGAGCCTAAAGGGAGAGAGATCCAAGCCCACAGCCCCCTGCATCCAGTGCAGACTCCGGAGGGACACTGGAATGACCACCCGGAGGATGACCGGCACATCCCTCAGGGAATTTCCCTCACTGCCATTTTCCAATGTCAAACAACATGTGTGCAGTGTAGCGTAAGGGAGGGAGCTTGCGGCTTTGAGTATGATCTGGGTTCAAATCCTGACTGTCACCCAGCAGCTGTGTGCTTTGGCCCGGTGGCTCAACTTCTCTAAGTACCAACTTCCTCTCTGTAAAAGGAGAATGACAACATATACCAATAAGTAAAAAAGGTGATGCATATAAAGTGCAGTCGTCGAAGGTGCTCAGTAAAAAAGAGCAGTTACTATTACACTTTTATTGTTATAAACAAGTCTTTTAAGGATCTAAGTCAGGGGAGTTAGAGATGCTGTTTCTTTACAAAATGTCTTCCTTTATAGGTAAATGTTGAAAACAGGGTCCTTAACCCGAGATGCGTGTATCCCTAAAAATTTCATGGCAGGCTTCAGAAGTCTGGGAGTCCCCTGACCCCATGCAGACTGTGAGAGCATGACTGGGTGTGATTTCTAGGGGAAGAGAGGCTATTGTTTCCAGCAAACTGGTACATGGAGTTCTTCGCCCCCACCCCTCTCAAAGGGCTGAGGACCCCTGGTTTTGAATGCACACTCTCTGCCCTCCTCCGGGGGGCGCTGCAGAGACAGCCCTCTGTTCTGGGGAACAGACCAGGAGAGTAGAGGGCCACCCCCACACACGGGCTGTCCTGATGTTTTGCCTTCTTCCCAGTACATGGCCTTCTTCGAGTTTAACAGCCGCCTGGAATCCATCCTCAGCAAAGCCTACATTTACAGGTGAGATGCCCTACACACACACACACACACACACACACACACACACACACACACACGACACAGGCCATTTGCAGCAACTATAGAACTAGGCATTCTCTACCCACATTTCTTCTCCTTTCAAGCCCCCCTAGCCGTGCAGGCCCCAGCACTACCGGAAGCCAGGCCTTTTCCTGGCCCTTCTCTGAAGGGATGTTTGTTTGTTTTTTTTTTTAGAGAACCAGGAATGTCCCGTTTCCCCCAATTGTGAGGAGGGCACACGTAGGTTCAGATGCATGGCTCACCCGTGTTTCCAGGGAGCTGGGCCTCATTTTGGTCTCAGCTCAGGGAACTGAGCCCTGAAATCTAACTCAAACATGGGGGAATGGTGGCCACCTCTTGGATGTCTGAGAACGGGGCACAAGACCAGCCAGGCCACGCTCAGGGACAAAGCTTCCCCACATTGCTCACGGAGTGGCACTTCTCTGCACGCATCTGTCCCTTCTCTGCCCCTCTCCAAGGGTACATCCCCGTCTGGTCCTTTACTCCCCCAGAACTGTCTGCACATGGAATTCGGGGTCATTCCAGCCCCCAGCCTTGACAGCTGGCTGTTCACACACCACCGGCCTTAGCTGGCGCAGTCTCAAAAGAGCATCCGCTTGGTGCAGTCCGGCCACTGGCTGGGTCCCCGCAGCCAGATGTTCATCCTGTCAGGCAGTGGGGCAGGGCTGTGAAGCTCCAACAGGGTGATGTCTGAGGTGGGCGTTGGGGGAGGTGAAGGTGGACTTGTTCCCAGCAGTCCTACCCTTGGGGTGAGGTGTCATGGCCGCCCTTCCTGCCACTGTGTTCATGCTTTTCCTTCTTTCACAGGGTGATCAGGACCACGGCTTACCTGCTCTACAGTCTGCATTTGAACTCATGTCTGTATTACTGGGCGTCAGCCTATCAGGGCATCGGCTCCACTCACTGGGTTTACGATGGCGTGGGAAACGGGTGAGCCACAGTCTTCTTCCTGGGCTGTAATTCACAGTCCTAAGAGTCCCGGAAGGGAGTCCCATCGCCACCATGTTACTGAGGCCACCTTGCTCCCAAGCCACCATTGACATGATAAAGCTTGAGGACCACGTCTCCGTGTCCTCACTGAGCTAATATTTCCTGAGCACCTGCCAACGGGCCGGGCAGAGGCCAACACAGACGTGAACAAGGCTTGCTAGAAAGATCCTTTCAGCCTCCCAAAGTGTAGTAGAGTTGGCAAATTCACTTCACATGTGCGTCTACCCTTCTACCCCATGGTCACGTCCAAGTGGGAAGGAGGCCAGAGCACACTTCTCAACATTGCTTCCTGGCTAATCACCAGCCGTGCAGAAGCTGGCACACAAGGCAAACCTTCCTGCCAATCCAGAGAGCTGCCTTACATTGTGGGATGTGCTCAAATAATGATGATGGCAACGGTACTGCTACTAATAATAGCGACAAGCACTTAGAACAGACAACACTTACTAGGTACTGTTTGAAGTACTTAACCTAGCAATTCACTTAATCCTTCCAGTAATCTTCCAGGACACGAGGTAGGTACCGTCATCATCTCTGTTTCACAGAGAAGGTAGCAGACGTGAAATGATCTCCCAAGGTCACACAGTGACTTCATAAGTTCAAGAGCTGGGATTTTAACCCCGGCAGCGTGGCGACAGTCTACACTGGTGTAGCATCTGCCCGGTGCTGGAGAGGTGTGGAGAAGGTGGCATGGGACAATCAATTACAAAAAGTTAAGTTTGATTTTGGCCTCGGTAGGTGGAGAGAAGGGACAGAGAACCCCTGAGGGAGGGAGCGGCCCATAGAAAGGTGTGGAGGTGCAGAATGGTGGCATCAGGGCACTGGGAGCCATCTTGTGTGGTAGAGAGGATGGTCCAATACTGTGGCCACTAGCCACATGGGGCCACCAACTACTTGAAACGCGGTGTGACAGATGTGAATTACACGCAGGTTCGGAGGACATGAAGAAAAAGTCAACTGCCTTATTGCTGATGTCTAAAATACTGGTTATGTGTCAAATATTGATTTTGATATTTTGGGTTGACTAAAAAACACTACTGAAATTAATTTCACCTGTTTCTTTTTACTTAGCAAAAAAGTAGCAACTAGAAAATTTTCAATTACATTTATGTGGGTCGCATCATATTTTTATTGGATGGTGTCGTTCTAGGCAATGGAGAACCAGTAGAGAGTTCTTTTTTGCTGTTCTTTGTTTCATATATCTTTATTCTGACTATAAAAGAAAGATCAGGGAGCGCCTGGGGGGCTCAGTCGGTTAAGTGTCTGACTCTTGATCTCAGCTCTGGTCTTAGTCTCAGGTTTGTGGGTTCAAGCCCCATGTTGGGCTCCGTGCTGGGCATGAAGCCTACTTAAAAAGAAAGAAAGATCAGGAACATACTTTGCTATATTTCTTTGATTCTAAGATTCAGTTAATTATATGATACAATATTGAGTCAACACAGCCTTTTGGAAAAAAAGAAATATTACAATAAATATACACATATTGTAAGATACATCCTAATTTTAGAAATGTGAAAATGTGGAAAAGTATGTAGCCCACAGGGATATGCATTATATCATGCATATTTGCCCATCACTGAATTGTTTTCAAGCCACTGTCTACACCCGCCCCCCACTGCCCCGCTGTACAGAGAGGCCAGCATCCCTTCAACCATTCCATCATCATTGGGCGTGGAAAGTGTTTCCATTTCTTCTGACACGTGATATCGCAGTGTGCATCTTTGTATATGAATCTTTGTCCTCTGGCCTGATTGTTTCCTCACACTGAATTCCAAGGGGGGGATGGCAGGGCCAAGGATATGAACATTTTTAAGATTAAAAAAATTATTATTATTTTAATTAGTACACTATGTTTTTAGAGCAATTCTAGGTTTACTGAAGAGCCGATGGGAAAGTACAGGGAGTTCCCATATGCTGCCACATTTTTTAATGCTTAAAAAATTATTTTTTTTTTTATTTTGGGGACAGGGAGGTGCAGAGAGAGAGCGAGAGAGAGAGACAGAGAGAGAGAGAGAGAAAGAGGGAAACAGAGAATCCCAAGCAGGCTCCACACTGCCAGCACAGAGCCTGACGTGGGGCTCGAACTCACAAATGGTGAGATATGACCTGAGCTGAAGTCAAGAGTTGGACGCTTAACGGAGTGAGCCACCCAGGCGCCCCTGCCACATTTTCAAAGGTCGGATGGATGTGGAAAGCTAGCCCAGTTACCCTCTCACCTCTTGCCTCAAAACCTTTTAAGCAGGGGGATGACAAGACCCTGGGAGATCTCAGAAAGGAGACTTGCTGGTTTTGGCGGAGGTGGGGACAGACATAGAGGACAGGAGCAGAGGAGCCAGTTAGGGGGAGCAACAAAAGGCCCAGACAAAGGGTTTCTGTGATCGAGAGAAGGGAGGGCAGTGTGGGAAGGAAACCAGAAGCACGCGAGGTCCAGACCAGGGGAGTGAGCCTGGAGATCCAGGGCACAGGCTTTAGGGACAGGAGGCCAGGGTAGGAAGAATAGAAGCTGTTCATTGAAATTAGCTCAGTGACCTTGGCTGAGGCCCTTCCTTTTTCAGAGACTCAGTTTCTCCTCTACAACATGAGGATAGTCTTGTATTCAGGTTTCTCGTGAGGAATAATAAACTAATGTGTGTAACACGTCCAGCTCGTGCCTGGATGGGAGTCAGTGACCACCTCCTGGCTACACTCATTCTTATGGGGAAGCCGGCATACCAGGAAAGGGGTTCCCAACCTGGGATCCAGAGATATAAGGGGGTCCCACTCCCAACCCTGGAAATTGGAGCCCAGTTTTGAGAACTTGCTGGCTTCCCTAAGGAGAAGATTGCTAGCTTTCCATATCTATCCATCAAAGGGGTTTGTGCCCCAACAAACTTAAACCCAAGTCCCAGGAGCAGGCCTGGCAGGCCCATCACGGGCAGGCCCAGGATGGAATGGCAAGCAGGGAGGGGGAGGGCAGGGGACAGCTGTCTGGGACTCCCTTCTGCAGGGACCTTGGAAGGGGCACACTGTCTTGGCCACACTACTCTTCTCCAGACGAAATCCTACAGGGAACCCCCAATATGTGCCACAAAACCACAAATGGTAAAGGATTCCTCCAGAAGTCCAATATCATGGGTAATAATCACTTTCAAAATAGTGACCATTTGTTGAGTGTCTGCTGTGAGCCAGGGGCTTGAGGACCCAAGTTCCCACAGAGCTGGGTCCTTTATCCTGCTCTGCTTCTGCCTGGCCTGGAGCATGTAGGGGTCCCCACAGGACACAAGGACTTCAGGGAGGCCTCAGAAGTGCCAGGCCAACAGAAGATTCCTCCAATCAGAAAGAGTGTGGGGAAAGCTCTGGGGACGTTGCTCATGTTGCCTTTCTGTCGGGTGGCCTGGCAGCCCCCCCCTCTCCCCCCCCCCCCCCCCCCCCAGCTCCCAGCCAGAGGTCAGCTGTGTCTGTGCTTATGGCTGCGCCCTCTGGTGGCTGCGACCAGTATGATGGGGGACTTAACAGGGGAGGCCTGTGTTGTCCTGGGATCTCTGTGTACCGGGAGGGAGGGGTGGTGGTGAGGAGCAGGGCTGCCCAGAGCCCTGCCCCAGGCCTTGTAGCTAGTAGTCAGAGGCAGAGCACCCCCCTCAACTTCCCAACAACCTCTGCTTCCCTCCCCCCCACCCCGGCAGACACCAGTAACAGTGAAGGCTGTGGCCGCTGACGTGTACTGACAGCCTGTCAGTTCTAGCACCTCATTTCGTCCTCACGATCACCCTGTGAAGGATGTTTCACTGCCACCATGCCCATTTTAGGAGAAAGAAGCTGAGGCTTGCTGAGACTGAGTAATTCGTCCGCATCGCGCAGCTAGGAAGTGGCAGAGCTGGGTTCGAGCTGGGCCAGTCCAGCTCCAGGGCCCGTGTTCTAACTATGACTCTGCATAATTAGCTGGTGAATGGAGCTCAGGGGAGGACCCGTTTGGGGCCATCCTCAGGCTGGATTATCTGCTAGCCGGATCATGTTCTTGATTGTGGAGCTGTGCAGGGACCTTGAAAGTGTGCGTGTGTCAGGACACGGGAGCCAGGGCAGGCTCTGGATGCCCTGGTAGGAAGACAGGAAAGCCAGCTGGGATTGCCCTGTCTTTAAGCTCTGTTGACCTCACCCATTGCTGACCCCTGGGAAGGCATAGCCTGAAGGCGTGAACAGGTATATGAGGGACTCTTATTTCTTTGTGATAATGAGATCAGCTTGGGGCATCTCCTATTCCTTTTACCACCGAGTGGGACCCCATCGCCCATACCTCCCTTCCCTGGATCATGTGCCCACCAACAGTGGGGTGACAGCTCAGAGAAACAGATGGCAACCTGAGTTCTGATTCCAGCTCCAGACCTTGCCAGCTGGTGACCCTGAGTGTTTCCTTTCCCTTCTGGGGCCTCAGTTTCCCTGTCTGGAAAATGGATGGGCAAGGGAGAGGGTCAGAAAAGATAGCCCTCAAGGTATCTTCCAAGTCTGATGTTGCTCTTGCTTTCCATGAACCAACATGGTGGGATGGCCAAGGGAAGTTGGTGGAAATTGAAAGAATATTGAGGGAGCCCAGGCATCAGGAGTCAGAAGACCCTGGTCTATCCTCCTGCCAAGTGTTTTGAGCAGTCTCCCAGAGCCTCAGTTTCCACATCCGTAAATGGGGGTGATAACATGCCCCTTCAGGGTTGGGGCAGAGCCACGACCCAGCAAGACAGCATCTGTGAACACACTCCAGAAAGTGCAGAGCGCTCTATGCATGTGCAGCTGTTTTCCTTGCACTTAGAAGGTGTAAAAGGTTTCCTTTTTTGCACAATGCGCATCTGTCAGAGCAGGATACCCAGGCTCAGCACGGTGGGGCCTTTGCTGACCGCAGTCCCCTTCTTCTTCTCTCTCCAGCTACATTCGCTGTTACTACTGGGCTGTGAAGACCCTCATCACCATTGGTGGGCTGCCTGACCCCAAGACACTCTTCGAAATTATCTTTCAGGGGCTGAACTATTTCACCGGTGTCTTTGCTTTCTCTGTGATGATCGGACAGGTACCTGGGTCCCTGGTCTGGCTTGCCACGCACCTGCCTGAGGGGCCCGTCTCCTTCCCACTGCTGCCACAGATGTCACCATCTGTGGCCATTTCTTTTGAACTAAGCCCGGGAAAGAGCACAGGACCTCGAGTCAGGAGGCTGGAGCCCTGGGGCCTGCCGGGTGAAGAGGATGGTGCAGAGGTCTGGGTTCGATTCTTCTCTGCCGTTGCTTCCATTTGAAATGTCAGTCCCTTTGGGGTGTCTTTGGAGAGCTGGGCCGAATGGCTTTCTGCAAAGCCTGGGGATTTGGGCTGTTCCCTTGGAGAGAAACCTTGAGAGTATCTATTATGCTGGGGGTGCATCTCATGTTCTAATCAGCACATGGGGCCGCAATCAGCCGGCCTCAAAATTGCCTCTAGGGGCCCTGCCCTGCAGGGCAGTACACTGAGTTATTTCCTCCAGTAAGTTCAAAGTGGCCTCTGGTACTAAGGGACCATGTCATACCAGAATCAGCCCAGCCCAGCGAGGCATCTCCTCCTGGTGGGGCCCCAGGGGCCCTCACGTCCCATGTCCACCCCGGAGGTGGAGTTTCCCTTGTCAGACAGTCCCCTGTCTCTGTGTGTAGACATGGATCTCCCGTTTCCTGATCCCCCTTCCTCGAGCACCCCTGGTCAGTGTAGAGTAAACATGCTCATGACACATGTCCCCAGAGCCCCACTCTGATCCTTGACTTTTCCTCCCCGGCCCTAGATGAGAGACGTGGTGGGGGCCGCCACTGCAGGGCAGACCTACTACCGCAGCTGCATGGACAGCACAGTGAAGTACATGAACTTCTACAAGATCCCCAGGTCCGTACAGAACCGTGTCAAGACCTGGTACGAATACACCTGGCAGTCCCAAGGCATGCTGGGTAAGACCAGTGCCCCGGCTGCCAGGCAGCTACCCCCTGGCCACCTCCTCCCGGGGCCCTGCCTTTTTGGTCCCAACCTTTGACCCTGTGTCCCTGAGGTCCTGAACACTTACTTAAGTGAGAGGGGCCTAGGGAGGCCTGTGAGGTGCCCCAGGCTGGGCCGTCGAGAGAGCCCTGAAGACTTGAGAGCCGTGTCTTCTGGATGCCCTGCCCCCTCACTTCACCTGCCTTGAAATACATCCCCATCAGAGATGGAAGTACAGTTGAAATCAGGAGAGAAGGAAGACCCCCTCTCGCTTTCTCTTTCCATATACACACATACACATATATTGTTTGTCAACTTTTTGATGTTATGCTTTCCTTCTGAAATTATTTGGCTACAACCATGCATTTCATTCACCACTGTTTCTGCCTTCTTGTCAGAAGAACTGGGGTGTGCCCAGGAATTCTTGCAAAGTGGGAGAACCTTAACCTGTACGTTGTTTTCAAATGTAGTGAAGTTTTTGTGAATTCTAAACGGAACCCTTCATAAAATTTGAATATGCTATTTATATGTTGATTTATTTACAATTATGTTTTTTCCAGTTTCTTTTTTATCTTTGGGAGCTACTAATTTGGTTTTCAGAGCGTAGACATCATTTTGGAGCCCTCTGACAAGCCTGTGGGCCACTGACTGTGTGCCTTAGAGCCCCCTCAACTCTCTCAGCTAATTAACGAGCCCCCCACTGCTTCCATGGGCTTCCCTCTGGCCTTGAAGAAGCTACACCTCAACTCCAAGCTCTCCTGAGCTGAAGGTGTTGTCAAATCTGTGAGCGTAGAACCTTCATTAGCGTCTGTTGCTACTGTACTCACTCTACACAAGGCACATTCACATGCATGGCCTCGTCTGTGCCAGTGATGGACTTGTGACATCTGAATCATTGCCCCCTTTCACAAGGGTGCACGTTAAGGACCAGAGAGGGCTCTGACCTGCCCAGGGTCATACAGATCAGCTCTTGAGCCCATAAATAACTGTGGTGGAGTAGAAGGGAATCGGGATTGGGGTCAGGTTGTGCCTTTCTTGTCCCCAGTACCGACATTCATTCTGTGCCAGGCTCCCCACTGAGCACTGCAGACCCATCATGGGGAAAAATAGACAGGGCCCCTGCTCTCCTGGGACTGGCCTTGGAGCCCCACGGCCTGTGTGGGATCTGATTCCATCCCCCTGGGCTGCCAGCAAGTCACTGCCCTCCTGAACCTCCCTTTCTGTAAGGTGGGGGTTATAGTAGTGGGCACCTCTTGTGTTGCTGGGAGATTTAATAAAACCATCTCTGTAAAGCTCTGTAAAACAGTGTTTGAAATACCTTGGTTCTTGCTAACATTCTTAGAGCATGAGGAGGACAGACTAGTATTAACAAACCACTGCAATAAAGAGTGTGATCAGCGTTGCAGCACAGAGACTGCTAACATAATAGCGGGTGGGGGAATCTCAAAAGAAGGCTTCTTGGAGGAGTACTGGGTTCTGAAGGATGAGTGGAAGTTAACTATGGGGGTGTTTCCTGCAGAGGGAATAGCATCCAAAAAGCCCAGAGAGGGTACTCTCCCAGTATAGAGTGGTTCTAGATAGCAGAGGAATGGTGTGGCTGGGGTCCCATGTGGGGGGAGTGGGGGGTAGAGGCCTGGATGTGTCTCTGACCATTGCCAGGGTCTCCTTTGCAGATGAGTCAGAACTGATGGTGCAGCTTCCGGACAAGATGCGGTTAGACCTCGCCATCGATGTGAACTATAACATTGTCAGTAAAGTGGCTCTCTTCCAGGTATGGCCCACCTAGCGCCCTCATCCCCAGGGTTCTGGGAAGCCCCAAGCCCCCACCCTCCTCTAAACGGGCATTCTTTCCCCCTCCTCCTGGGGACAGGGCTGTGACCGACAGTTGATCTTTGACATGCTGAAGAGGCTTCGTTCTGTCGTCTACCTGCCCAATGACTATGTGTGCAAGAAGGTGAGTGGCCTGAGGCAGCTGCAAGGCAGTCTGGGATTTACAGCGCATCTCCCTGCTAGGAGCTGTGCTGAAGGGGGTGCCTCTGAAGGCCCAGGGGGTTTGCAAGCCCAGGGAGAGCAGAATTGCTGGGGAGGGACAGGGACTATAGCACCAGTGAGCTGACCCCAGGGCTCCTGGGTTGTTTGGCATTGAACTCAGGTGTGCCTCAGGCTTTGCTCCTTTTGACACAGGACCAGGGGAATCAGGACGAGGAACCCCACTTTCCAGAAAAGGAAAGTGACCAACCTAACGAGAAGTAGGTCCTTGACTGTGTAGATGAAACTGCTCCCAGGGTCTTGGTCTTCCTTTCAGAAAAATGGGGCAGCAGAAGGGCTGGGATAGGTCAGAGGTTGCAAACTGATGGCCTTTGCATAGCAGCCAGCCCATTCGTTGTTTCGTGGGGGTTTTTTCATAATCCTAAAAAAATGTTGAAATAGTCCCCAACCTTTAAAAACTTGAAGGTTTTGGGGTGCCTGGGTGGCTCAGTTTTATGAGCATCCAACTTCAGCTCAGGTCATGATCTCACAGTTCGTGGGTTCAGACCCTGCATCAGGCTCTGTGTTGACAGCTCAGAGCCTGGAGCCTGCTTCGGATTCTGTGTCTCCCTCTCTCTCTCTGCCCCTCCCCCACTAGCACTCTGTCTCTGTCTCTCTCTCTCTCTCTCTCTCAAAAATAAATAAACATTAAAACATTTTTTTTTAATTTGAAGCTTTGCATAGAAAGTCAGATTTCTGGATGAAAACAGAAAAAAATCTGTTAGCACTGAGGCCTACTTTCCCAAATAGCAAGAGTCCCCTGAAGGGGAACATTGCCCTCCCTCCTGATGCCACAGGCCCCACCCCTCCCCGCTGCCCCATACCAGGCTCCCCTCACTCCTTAAACCACCCCTCTGATCCTGGAAAACATTTGGATTTGAACCCAGGGCTCCACATGTCTAGGGCTTCTGCTTCCATTCTTCAAGGTGAGACCAAGGTCACCTGGTGAGTGAGTGGTTAAGGTGGAAGGACAGGAACTCAGGTTTGAGTCCTCTTGTTCCCAAGCTGTCAAGACAATGTGTGTACAGGGGTGAAAAAAAAAAGCCCAAGCAACCCCTGTAAGACTCAGGAAACCAGCCCAAGAAGGCCCCCATCTCCAAGTTGTATGCTGTGCAGCAGTGAAGTTTCTGGAAGCAGAGAGCCCAGGGAAATGGGGAAACAGTGTTACAGCTGGTTGAGAATTTAGAGAGGCAGCCCTAGAGGCCAAGGGGTTTGGGAGCAATAGAGTGATTTGTCTGATGCTGGAGCTGCTTCCTAGCCGTGCAGCCTTGGGGCACTGGCTTCCCCTCTCTGACTCTCTCTCTTCTCATGGGTAAAGTAGGGATGTTGAGGGTACCGCCTCATGGGATGGTTGTGCAAATTGAGTAAGTTGTGCCTACAGAGTTTGGCACCGTGCTGGCACAGAGGAGGTACCATTGCTGCTGTTATTATCCTTGAGGGTAATTCCCTTGAGGGAATTTACTGCAAATGAGGAAGCGTCAGCCAGGTGGTTGGAGTCGGCAGGTGGAAGCGAGCCCTTGATGAGCAAGTGCGAATGGCACCCTCTGCTGTCCAGTTTTGCTCCGTGATGATCTCTCTGAGACACCCCTGGGGCACCTCCCCCTCACCGCCCCCCCAAACAGGGCTGGTTAGTGAGGTGAGGGTGAGCTCTTTAGACCCTTCAGTCCGTGTCAAATTGAACACAGAAACAGGGAAATGAAACTTCCCGTTTGTTAAGAAGCTCACGCACGTGTGAGATGTCCAGGAAACGTTTGTCAAATGAATCAGAAGTGTAATCGATTTACCTGCCCTTGATCTCTGTCCTTTCAGGTGTGACCCACAGGAAGTAGGGGTCTGTTGGGGGCATGAGGATCAGAAGGTGCATAACAGACAGGGTTTCTGATGGCAGTCCAAAGCAAGCTATTCATTCATCATTTGTTTTAATTTGGGGTTAAGACCATTGAAATAGTTTGCTACAGTTTCTGTAACAAAGGACCAGAGATTGGGTGGCTTAAACAACAGAAATGTATTGTGTCACCATCCTGGAGGCTGGAAGTCCAAGATCAAGGTGTCGGTAGGGATTGGTTCCTTCTCAAGGCTGTGAGGAAAGGATCCGCTCCTCTCTCCTTGGCTTATAGATGGCTCTCCCCTCCCTGGGTCACTTCATGTTGTCTTCTCTGTATGCCTGTCTCTGTCCAAATGTCCCCTCTATAAGAACACCAGTCATGTTGAGTGAGGGGCTCACCCAACTCCAGTTCGGCCTCATCTTAATTTAACTAATTATATCTGCAATGACCCTCTTTCCAAAGAAGGTCATATTCTGAGCAACTGGGGTTAGGACTTCACCAAGTGAGTTTGGGAGGGACACAGTTTAACCCACAAAAACCATAAAGTCTGGAACCAGACCGTCTGGGTTCAAATCCCTGCTCTCCCCTGGCCTAGCTTTGTGCCCTCAGGCAAAGAGTTCGTATCCCAGAGCTGTTGGGGATTAAGCAGGCTCAGACACATAAAACACTTATAACAGTGCGTCGCACAGACGAACGTTGTACAAGGGCCAGACAACATGACTGATGTTGTTCTCATTCCTATTTCAATCAGCCAATGCTTACCAAGCTCCTGAAGTGGTATGTGCTTGGCACAGGTATCAGCTTGTTGTATGAACCACTGTTGGACTTTCCATGCCTCTGGGCCCTCCACTGGAGTGTATCAATGGGAGTTTGCAGAATGCATTGCACCTGCACCTCCTAGCTTACCTCGAATTTTGCTTTCCATCACATCACTAACTCCCCATATAACCCTGTCAGGCAGGTTTGGGGTGGCCACTCTCCCCAATCCACAGATGAGGAGACTGAGGCCCCAGAGGGGAAGCAACCAAGTTGGTGGTGGGGCTGGGTGCTGGCTCACGTTCCTCTGTGCTGTGCCACCAGCCTCTGGGCCCAGCACTGCTGCCTTTATGGTCATTTTGGGAAAGGACAGAGGGGCTCACCCTTTCTCTGTTTCAGGGGGAGATAGGCCGAGAGATGTACATCATCCAGGCAGGACAGGTGCAGGTCTTGGGTGGCCCTGATGGGAAGGCCGTGCTGGTGACGCTGAAGGCTGGATCTGTGTTTGGAGAAATAAGGTCAGAGGGACGCTGGGGTGAAATGAGGGGACGTGGGCCCCAGCTGGAGGGGTGGGTGGCCAGCGGGTGGGACTTCGTCCTCAAGGGCTGTGGATGCTGACATATGCAGGGTCGGCCCCGGCTCTCCCCCTTGTGGGGCTGCCACTGTGCTCCAGGCAAGAGGTGGAGAGGAGCACTTTAGTGGGATCACAGCCACAGCCTGCCACATCTCACCTCCCTCCCTTTTCTGCCCCAGCTTGCTGGCTGTTGGTGGCGGGAATCGTCGCACCGCCAATGTGGTCGCCCACGGGTTCACCAACCTCTTCATTCTGGATAAGAAGGACCTGAATGAAATTTTGGTGCATTATCCCGAGTCTCAGAAGTTACTCCGGAAGAAGGCCAGGTACATTATTTTTATTAAAAAAAGTCTGTATCCACTTCAGTGTACATTTTGTAAAGACTAAAACTTTCGCTTATATAACCGTTGTACCTTTATCAAAATCAGGAAATTCAGTATTGAAACGATGCTATTATCTCATCCCTAATCCATCTTCAAATTTGATTAATTGTCCCAGTCGTGCCTTTTACGGCCTTTCCTATCTTCTTTTCTATTCCTGAATCCAGTGGAGGACCACCTGTTCATTACACTGCCTCGTATCTGCAGTCTCCTTCGATCTGGGTTCGTTCCTCAGCCTTTTTCCATCTTTAGTGACTTCGAAGAGGACAGGCCAGTTATTTTGTAGAATGTCTCTTCATTTAGATTCAGCTGATGTTCTGACATTTTCTCATGATTACCTTCAGGTTCTGCATTAGGGCAGAAATTACTCAGAAGCGATGTTGTGGGGGCGCCTGGCTGGCTGGGTTGGTAGAGGATGTGTCTCTTGTTGTTGTTCAAGCCTCATGTTGGTTGTCGAACTTACTTTATTTTTTTTTTTAATTTTTTTTAACGTTTATTTATTTTTGAGACAGAGAGAGACAGAGCATGAACAGGGGAGGGTCAGAGAGAGAGGGAGACACAGAATCTGAAACAGGCTCCAGGCTCTGAGCTGTCAGCACAGAGCCCGATGCGGGGCTTGAACTCACAAACTGCGAGATCATGACCTGAGCCAAAGTCGGACGCCCAACCGACTGAGCCACCCAGGCGCCCCGAGCTTACTTAAAAAAAAAAAAAAGGGATGTTGTATTCTTCTTAGTGCAGCATATTGAGACGCATGAGATGCTGGTTTCTCCCAGTATTATTGATGATTTTCCTTTCCATCACTTGGTTAATTAAGCCTTCTGGACTCTAAAGTTAACATTTTTCTCTTTGAAATTGATAAGTAATTAGTGGGGAGTTACTCTGAGGCTATCTGGACCTCCTGTTCCCCATCAAGCCTTCACTTGCTACTTCCAGTGCCCATTGAGGGTTCTTGCTAAATCAGTGATTGCCGCAGTGGTTGCCAAATGGTAATTTTCTGACTCCTACATATTGTGCCTTCTACGTTTATTAGTGAGCATTCTACTTTAAGGAAGAGCTTTCTCTTCCTTCCCATTTATTGGTTTATTCATTTATTTATATCAATATGGATTTGTTTTGTTCCATAAATATCATGTTACAGTCATTGTTTTGGTGTCAAATTGCACTAAATTTGGCCAGCAGGCACCTCTTCAGGCTTGTTCTTGTGACTCTTTGTAACGTCCCCAACACGTTTTAGCACTTTCTTGCTAAGAGCCACAATAAGATGCTCTGGGGTCATCTTGTACTTTCCCTGCCACATCCCTGGAAATGGCCATTTGATTCCTTGTAGGTGGAAATGGTTTTTAGAAACCAACATTTGAGCACTCCATGTGCTCATTGCTACTGGGGTGCTACTAGGCTCTGAAGTGGGCAGAGCTGGGAAATACACCCACATGCAAATGTACATAAATAAGTGTAGGAGCACCTGGGTGGTTCAGTCAGTTGAGTGTCCGACTTCAGCTCAGGTCATGATCTCATGGTTCATGAGTTCGAGTCCCGCATCAGTCTCGCTGCTGTCAGTATGGAGCCTGCTAGGATTCTCTCTTTCCCTCTCTCTCTCTCTCTCTGCCCCTCCCCCACTTGTGTTTTCTCTCTCTCTCTCTCTCTCTCTCTCTCTCTCTCTCTCTCAAAAATAAAACAGTAAACATTAAAAAAATAAGTGTATCTATATATGTGTATATATCAACATCTATTTTGCTGTCTGTATCTGTGTCTGTACCTAACGATTTCAGTCCAACACCATGGAAATCCTTCTAATCTGTTCCTTTCCCATATTTGGTAAATTTCTTCTCCAACCCTGAGAAATTTAGCTCTCTTTACCCTCATTACATTAACTCCTTTGTTCAGTCCTACCACATAGAGAAAGCAGTTTCAGAATTGCTCTCCCATACCACTGGGGTGGGGGCTGGGGAGAAGCCTTCTCAGCAGAATTCAACATTTGGTGCATTTCCTTTGGTCTTTAGCCTGAGTGTCTACGATGTAAGTGTTGTGTTCAGAGTTATTTGGATTCATTTCTTTTTTCTCCCTTTAGTGTGGGTGTTCTGTTCATGTGAAATACACCCAGGTTTGCATCCCACTTTTTATGATTCCTCTCACCCCCAATCCGTGTTGATTTTTTGTTGTTTTGAATATGTCAAACATTAACATGGCACCCAAAGTCATAATGCAACAAAATGGGATGCCCAGAGACTGTCCCAGCTACCCCCCAACCGGTTGCCCCTATACAAACCCAGGCTCATTAGCTTCTGCTGCTTCCTCAATGTGTTTCCTTCTGCAGAAATGGGCAGATGGGTGAATATTTTATTTTCTTTTCTGTCTCACACAAAAGGTAGCATACTGTAGACTTTCTTTTGCACTTTGCTTTTTTTCACATGACAACAAGTCCTGAGAAGCCTTCTCTATCAGGCCGTAGACCCATCTGCATTCCTCTGATGCTTGCAGACCATTTCTTTGAATGGGCGTTTAGGCCATTTCCAATATTTTGCAATTCTCAACAGTGCTGCAGCGAACCACCTCATGTATCTGTGTTTTGTACTATTGAAGAATAGGTAAGTTTTTAGAAAAGCAGTTTTTTTATTTTTGTTTGTTTTCAAACCCTTCAGATCAGGTTTTGAGTTGAGTGATGGAGGCAGCAGGGTGTGGTAGAAAATCCACAACAGGCTTGGGAAGTTACAGGGCTCAAACCCTGTCCCTGTGAGGTACTGGATGTGTGGTTTTAGAGAAGTTACTCAACTTCTCGGGTCTCAGTTTTCTGCAGTTCTATAAAATAAGGGTAATCCCCTCTACTGTGTTGTTGGGAGGATTAAATAAAATAGTGTGTATGAATGTCTCCAGCAAGGTACCTGGCATGTGGGAGAGCTCAGTGAACATTAATAATGGTTCCTCTTTATCCATTAAATCCTCTCTATAATTTTCTCATTGGATAAAACCTTTTCAAATCTATATATCTAGTTTTGCCTCCCTTGCCTTTTATCATATATTCCTATTTTCTACCTCATTCTATGAAATGACACCATAAATAAACTGCCTCCATTCACAGCACACAATAATGTATTGCGTACATAGTTCTAGGCCCTGGGGACACAGCAGGGACCAAATAAAGCTTGAATTCTAATAGGGGAGACCAACAATGGAGAAATGAATGGTTATGTGATATCCCCAGCTGGGCACAGGGCTGTGAGGGGACACAAACCACATCGAGGAGACAGAAGTGATGGAGGGAGTTACTTGAGATAAGTTGGCCAGGAAAAACGATTCTGAGGAAAGTGGTATTTCAGCCGGGACCTGCACAGAATAAAAGCATGAGCAGGACTGCTTGCAGGGAAGAGCATTCCAGCCAGAGGGAACAGCATGTGCAAAGGCTCTGCGGAGGAGCAAGCTCAGTGTGTGCGTGGACCAGCAAGAAAGTAAGAGTAGCTTGATATGGGATGGGAGAAGTCAAGGGGATGAGCTTGGGTAGGGCCTCTCAGGTGACGCCTTGCAGTGGCTTTGGGTTTTATTCTGAGGGAGATGGCAACTGTGTGGGGTTTTACACAGACAAATGATTTGACATGACTTAAGTTTTAAGAAAACCCCTTCGGCACCCCCAGGTGAATGGAGGCTGTGTTGATGTTGGCCCATAATACATGCAGGATGCTGGGGTCCCCTGAGGAAGGAGGCCGCCCTGTAACCCAGCTTCCCTGTTTGCTCTTAGGGAAGCCACTGGGCCCTTCCAAAGGCCGGTCTGTCTGAACTTCTCCCACAAAATTTGCCCATTTCCTCCTGCTCTCCCGAGGAACAGGGAAATATAGCCAATCCTCATTAGTCGCGTATTTGCGATTCTGTGTTTGCAATTCGCCTACTCACTAAAATTTATCTGTAACCCCGAAATCAGCACTCACGGGCGTTCCCAGTAATCCGTGGATGTGTGCAGAGCAGTGAAAACTTTGAGTTGCCCAAAGTGCACGTCCTGGGCAGAAGTTGAACAAGGTGACGCTCTGCTTTATTGTTTCAGCTCGTAAGCGTCTGAACACTTGGAAGCAAGCGTCCTTTTGTGGTCTGTTTAGTGCCACCTTTTTCACATTTTTGTGATCCTTATTGGTGATTTTGCTATTTAAAATGGCTCCTAAGTGTAGTGCTGAGGTGCTGTCTGTGTTCCCAAGGGCAAGAGGGCTGGGATGGGCCTTACAGAGGAAACACGTGGGTTAGACAAGCTTCGTTGAGGCATGACTTTCAGAGATGTTCGTCGTGAGTTCAATGGTAATGAATCAACTGTGTATTACATAAGATGTCTGTAAACAGAAACAGACACAAATACTAATCAGTTGATGAAAATGTTGTCATGAGAGGCTCGCAGAAACCTAAGCCTGTGTTTGCCCCAGAAACAATGACTCGGTGTTCACTAATTCGGTGTTTGCAGGGGCTCTACAGAGCGACACTACCAGGAATAGTGAGAATCGACTGTTTATGTCGGAGAGCGGGCTCCAGGTCCCCCTACCCTGCCTTCTTCCCCCAGCAAGAGGAGCAAGGCCCAAGAAAGCCACCCGTTTCTTTGGCTAGGTTAGGTGAGGGTGTGGCAAATCAACTAGCATCCCGCAGAGGCTCCTGACCATGTGTGGTGAGCCTGTGCCTGGCACTGGAGGAGCCTGAGGGGCTGAGGTGCTGGCCTGGGGTGGGGAGCAGCCAGAGAAAGGAGTTGCTGATGGGCCTTGCAGCACAGAGGCCCTGGGACCAGAGCTGTGGCATGATTCATCAGAGAGGTGGTTCTCTGGAAAGGTAAGCTTGAGGACAGAGGCAGGGGATCATGTGGGAGCTCTGCCCATCAAAGGAAAAGACACGATCTGAGAGCCACAGAGCCTGGGGATGTCTGAGTTGGTGACAGCCACGTGTGGGATTCTGTCTAAACTACCTGCTTTACAGATGGAGGACCGGAGGCCCCGAATAAGTGAAGTGCTCAGCTCTCTGGCTTGGCTGCTCCAAGAAATGGGGCAAAAAGGTCTCATGCATGCTACTTTCTCCAGGGATGAATGTGCGATCCTACTTATAGGAAAATGCGTCATCGGAAAATGAGGCTGAATTTCCTTAATCTGGCAATGTCCCAGAAGCCAGCTCAGTGTCTCAAAAGAGAGACAGCCCCTTAGCAATCAGAAAAAGTCCCATAGATAGTTCTTTTGTGTCATTTTTGTACCACGCCGAGCCTTCCCACAGACTGTCATGCTGTGAGTTATGGACTAAATGACACAGGTGACAGTGCCTGGCATGGAGAGGCCGCTGATGAATTATCATGTTTGTGTTCTCCTGGGGGAGTCCCAGCCGGAAAATGCAAGTCTTGGGCAATTAATATCAATATGCACAATTTAAATCCATTGCCTCTGATTAGATAAGCAGCCAGTAATGGCCTCATTTTTAAACAAACAAGTTTTGCTGGAGCCCTGGTGAATGAATTTGCCAATTAGGAGTCTAGGCCCACTAGACTGCAGACACAATTCATTTGTTCTTGAGCCAAACCACTCATCACATATCTGTAGCGTGAAATATTCCTTATCAAAGGCTGGGGCTCTGTTCGATGGAAGATCGTCTCCTTATTTAGAGAGTAGGGTGGTAAACTGCATTTAAATCTGGGTTTTAATTCTGCCCCTGTGATTTCCTCACTGTGTGACCTTGGGAAAATTACTTACCCCTCTGGCCTTGCATATCTTTATTTGAAATGAGGGAGAAAAATTGGGCCTACCTGTGAGGATTCTGTGAGATTTAAATGACAGAATGTGTATCAGTTATCTGTTGTTACATAATGATATTACCACACACTGAGTAGCTTTTAAAACCACACGTATTGATTACCTCAGAGTTTCCGTGGGTCAGAAGTCTGGGGTGGCTTTGGTGGGTCTGCTGCAAGGCTGTAATCAAGGTGCGGGCCAGAGCTGAGTCCCATCTCAAATGTCCCCTGGGGAAGGATCTGCTTCCAAGGTCACATGCTTGTGAGCCGACTTCAGTGTCTTGTGGTTGTAGGACTGGGGGTCTCAGTTCCCAGCTAATTGTTGGCCGGAAGCTGCCCTTGGTTCTTGCCACGTGGGCCTCCCCCAACATGGCCACTTGCTTCATCAAAGCCAGTGAGGGAGAGTCTCCTTGCAAGACAGAGATCACGGTCCCATGTGACATATTCACAAAGGTGGTATCTGATCGCCCTTGCTGTATTCTGCTGGTTGAAAGCAAGTCACATGTCCCACTCACCCCTCAAGGGGAGGGAACACCAGGGAGGGGGATCTCAGGGGCCACTGAAGAGGGTCTGTAAAGGACTGAGCATAGCACCTGACACATTCAGACACTCAGTAAGTGTTGACAGAGGTGATGGTGAGGATGGCAAAATGACAGCGGAGCAAAAGGAAGAGAAGGGAAAGGCTTTGGGTCCTTTTTCGGCGGAGCATCCTATTTCTGAGTCCATATGTTATAGTATCATTCAGTATTTCCCGTGTGACCTCAGAAAAGTTCTTGACCCCTCTGAGCCTGCAATCCTCCTCTATAAGGTACAGACAACAAACCCACGTCGTCCCGGTTGCTCCCATCACTGACTGAGATGCGACGCATAAAGCACTTCGCGCCCTGCTTACTCACAGTTCGCCAGCCCAAACCACCACCGCCACACCACAACCCCAGTGGATTCCACGTGAATGATGCTTTCTTCTCTCCCAGAGCATGCTTGTGATGTTCACGGGCGCTGCTTTCTTTCAGGCGCATGCTAAGAAATAACAACAAGCCCAAGGAGAAGAGCGTGTTCATCCTTCCTCCCCGGGCAGGCACCCCCAAGCTGTTCAACGCCGCCCTGGCCATAGCAGGAAAGATGGGCGCCAAGGGGGCAAAAGCCGGCAAGCTTGCCCACCTGAGGGCCCGGCTCAAGGAACTGGCTGCGCTGGAGGCAGCAGCGAGGCAGCAGCAGTTGCTGGAACAGGTAACGCGGTTGGCTCCCCAGCCTCCCTGTCCATTTCAGCCTCGTCCCAGAGAGAGGGCCAGGGTGCCTCAGAGAGCGGGGAAATCTCTCCCCCTTCTTCACATCAGTCAGGACTCATTTGGTTGCAAGTGACAGAAATGCAAGTCACGGTGCCAGCTCACGTTAGCTTAAAAAAACAGGGAATCGATGGGGGTCAGGTAGCTGGGCAGTTGAGGCAAGGCTGGATCCAGGAGTTCAGACGATGCCCAGGGGACTGGTTTTGCCATTCTGTCATTCCTGCTTTCCTCAGGGACGGCATCCCATCACAAGGGCACTAGGGTTACATCCTTCTGGTTTAGCAACTCCCAACAGAAAGTCCCTCTTTCCCCGTGATTCCAGCAAAAGTCCCAGGGCTGTCACTGGACAGAATCAGCTCGCGTGCCACTTCCCCAGCCACCGACTGTGGTGGTGTGGAGAGACCAGGCTCCCTGCCTGGGCTGAGGGGGGCAGTCCTCCTACGGGAAGTCCTCCTGCACTTGCAGAGGTAGGAGCAGTGGGTGTGGGCAGGGAATGTCCCTCCCCAGATGGCAGTGATGTCCTCATGTTTTATATTTGTGTCTGTGACACTTGAAAAGATTTGAAGAGAAAAAACTCTGCAGCAGGCACAGTGCCAACTGTCCTACCCGCCCCAGTCCTCGGAAATCTGAAGGGAATTTTAAAATTAGTTCTGGGACTCTTTTCTGTGACTAATGCCAAAAATGCCAATTAGAATGATTGCACTAATTATGACTATTCATGACTGTCCTTTAGGGAGGCTGTTGGGAAGGAGGCCGTGGTTAGGTAGCAGCTCTGTGGCAGGGAGGGGACTGCGGTCCACATGACAGAATTCAAAGGGGGCACCTGGGTGGCTCAATCGGTTAAGCGTCTGACTTCAGCTCAGGTCATGATCTCGCAGTTGCGTGGGTTCCAGCCCCGCATCGGACTCACTGCTGTCAGTGCAGAGCCTGCTTTGGATATTCTGTTTCCCCTCCCTCTTTGCCCCTCCCCCACTTGCGTTCTCTTTCTCAAAAATAAATAAATCTTGGGCGGGGGGGGGGGGGGCGCGGCAGGAAATGAGCCTAGTGAACTTAGTCTCAATCCAGGCTGGTGTCAGAGTCTGGGGGACCTGTCCAGAGATCACTTGATATCTGGAGTCTGGGAGTTGACATCAAAGCTCCCTGGGGTTCCAGTATCTTCTCAAGATACAACCACCCAGGGCCACAGACTGAGGACAGATGTGATTGCCTGGCTCACAAACTGTCAGAGTCAAGGTCGAACCAGCAAGTTGGGGTCCTTAGTGCCGGCTGCTGCGTGGGACTGAGCAGACGTGAGCTCCAAGGCTCTTCTCAGTACAGTGAAAGGCTTTATCTGAAATGGGGCTTATTGCTACTGAATATTAGCTCTTTACCCAGGCAACTTGGAGATGTGAATTAAATTTGCATGAGAATTCTAATAAAAGTCAATTTTAGAACAATCAGGGCAGAATGGCAGAGTGCAAGGAGCTCTTAAATAATAATCCAAAGATACGGGTCTAAATCCCAGCTCTGTCACCACCAGGTCTGTGATCCGGGGAAGTTCCCCAAGCTTTCTGAGATGCAGATTACTCATGGTTGCCACATGGCATTGTATAGATGAAGCAGGATACCTTGGATGTCTTTTTTTTTTAAATATTTGTTTATTTTTGAGAGAGAAAGAGAGAGAGCATGAGTGGGAGAGGGGCAGAGGGAGAGGGGGACAGAGGATCTGAAGCAGACTCCAAGCTGTCAGCATGGACCCTGATGCAGGGCTCGAACCCACAAACCATGAGATCATGACCAGAGCTGAAGTCGGATGCTTAACTGACTGAGCCACCCAGGTGCCCCTTGGATATCTTTTATAAGGCATTTTGAACATGGCGAAGCACTTGACCAACCTTCCCACGATTCTTCTGGATCCATTCACAGCAGGATGCTTCAGGAAGCCCCATCAGGGCACCATCTTGCCCTGGAAGAGTGTTGTCAGAGTTTAGGGCAGATAGGGGAAGGTGGAACAGGTGTACCAAAACATGCAGGAACACTGAGACAGAGGGAGTGGTTTGTCCCCAGAGCTGCCTTGGGTTCTTGGAGTGGGGTTCCCTACCCCACTTCCCTTCCTTCAACACCCTATGACTTGAGCAAACTTCAGACGTCTCTGTTCCTCACGAGCATGCTTTAATTCACATGTGGGTCTTGCCTTCACTTTAATTCACATGTGGGTCTTGCATAGCTGTGGACCATTCAGGCCCCCTTTTCTGGGGGCCACTCTCTCCCATTTATTTTCATGCAGAGATGGGTCAGACAGGGCAGGTGGAGTCACGAATATCCAAGAAGGCTTGGGTTTTTACTGATACACAGACCATGGCCAGTGTCCATAGGAACCGCAAAGGCTGGGGTTGGAAGTACCCACCAAGTCCCCAAGTATGGGGGCTGAGCCCAGCCTAATGCCAGTGGTATCCTGCCCATTTTTCTCCCGGGGGAGGAGAGGTCTCAACCTTTGAGAGCTTCCAGAAAGGGGGACAGCCCACAGCTACTTCTGCCATCTCAGCCTTTTACCTTGTTTGCTTAGAATTTGTCTCATTCACCCAGGAGCACCCAGCCCTGGTAACTGGACAGTGGACAGGGCCACTGGTAAGTGGACAGGGCCACCGGCTCAGCTTTGCAAAGGCTTGGTGGTTCTCCTTCTTGGTCTCAGCCTCTCCTCCCTCATTGGCTCAGGGGCAGGCTTGAACCTGCAGCTCCACTCTGGCTTCTAGCCCTGCCCATCAACACAGACCCAAAATATCCCCAAGACCTTCTGCTAAGTCCAGCCAGGAATTTTAATTCCTAAACTTCACCATAATATACTCTGTGTCTACCAAATAATCCTGATGCCTTCCATCCCCCCACTTCTCATCCATTATATTGAACCCCTGAGTGCTCTGCCATTCTCCTCCTTGGGGGTATGAGGAAGGGGAACAGGGAGGTGTGCAAGACCCCTCTAAGACCCCTCCAAGAAATGTCCGATGTTCTTTGCCTCACCAATCACCCTTTCCGGTTTCAGGCCAAGAGCTCGCAAGACACTGCGGGAGAGGCGGGATCCGCCGCCCCAGACCAGCCAGCACCGCCAGAGCCCCCAGCCCGCAGCTCTCCGCCACCTGCCTCCCCTGAGAGGCCCGACGAAGGCAGGGAAGGGGCGGCTGGGCCGGAGGAGCACTCGGTGCAGATCCGCATGAGCCCAGGCCCAGATCCCGGTGAACAGATCCTGTTGGTGGAGATCCCGGAGGAGAAGGAGATCCCCGAGGAGGAGGAGATCCCGGAGGAGAAGGAGATCCCCGAGGAGAAGAAGGAGTTCCCGGAGGAGAGGGAGATCCCCGAAGAGGAGGAGATCCCGGAGGAGAAGGAGATCTCGGAGGAGAAGAAGGAGTTCCCGGAGGAGAAGGAGATCCCCGAGGAGAAGGAGATCTCCGAGGAGAAGGAGACCCCGGAGGAGAAGCAGGAGGCCGAGTGAGGCTGCCGCCAGCGAGCCACTTCCGGCAGGTGCAGGCGCGTCCCGAGCAACGCGCCCCTCTCCTACAGGCCCAGACTCCCGGACTCAGTAGCGTCTGTCATTCTGGCCCAGCGGGCTTCTGCCAAGGCTGGTTTTGAAGTCAACAAATGTCATTAGTGTCCCTGAGTTCCCACCATCACCTGAGAACCCTACATCTTCCGACTGTTATTTTTAAAAACAAAATTCTTTTCTATTTAAAAAGTTTGTGGGGAAAGGCTAGGCAGAATGGGACTCCAACCCTCCGGGAAGCTTTGTTGGAGACTAAAGGGTTATTGAATGTTTGGGTTTCAATCTCCCACATTTCAAGGATAGAAAACCTGCCAGCAGGTGGGAAGCCTGGCTGGCTCAGTGGGTAGAACATGGGACCCTTGATCTCAAGGTTGTGAGTTCAAGCCCCACATTGGGTGTAGAGATTAAAACAAAAACAGCTTGTCAGCAGAAGGGTAGTTATGCTCTGCTGCTCATTTGACTAAATGGGAACTGTGGCTCACCTGACCTGCTTAGGGACAGGATGCCCATTAGGGTAGTTAAGCATGGATCTGTCCCCGGGTTGCATTCAGTTCTGAGTCCGATGTCTTCACCTAGTTCTGGTCTGCAGGGATTCGTGCTTGCTTACTTTAACACCCTTGCCATAGAGATGATGGTGGCAACTTCCATTAATCCTGGAAGACAAAATTACAGCTGACACCACTGAAGTTCCTGATGCTTCCCCAGATCAAGTCAAGTCATGTTGCTTTAATGATTCAAAATAAAAGGGGGGGAGGTGGGATGCGGAGGAGTCCTCAGTCACTGAATATTGGGAGGATTTCATTTGCATATCTAATGGCTCTTGGGGGAGTGGGTGATTAAACACAAAAACCCGTCCTGGGCCATTTGTTTCCACCAGCAACAATGAACACAAAAAGCCCCGGAATTCCAATAGGTACTGCCCATTTTATATAAAATTGCAGGACATTGTGAACTGCTGAAGAGGCCTTTGAGGGCTTACAAATGTGTGTATTTGTCTATCGGCCTAAAACCAGAACATTCATTTCCCCTGTGAAAAAAATGAAACAATATGGGAGTTCTCAGCCTGGTCTAAACACTTCCAAATCCCAGGGTAACAAACAGATTTCTCTAGTTGATGACATACCATGTGATCTGAGCAATCACATTGTATATAGTGATGAGCAGCATTATTTTAGCCTTTTAAAAAGCTTTTATTATTAATTTATTTTAATAAATTTTTATGGGTATGAAAGGCCACCTAGTTAAAATGATCCCTCCTACCCCTGGTGCCCAACCTCCCTGGTCCCCTTCCTGGAAGAAACCACTATTATCAATTTCTCATGCTCTTCCTTTTTTTTTTTTTCTTTCACAAATAATAACATACTAGAGCTGCTGTTGTTTTTCATTTGATTTATTCTGAAGATTCTTTCTTCTTACTATATAGAGGGGATGCTTATTTTTCATGCCTACAATCTAGTCCATTGTCTGCAAGTATCATAACATTTAACGGCTCTCCAATTGACAGGCATTTGCCATGTTTTCAATCTTATGCTGTTAAGAAATAGTGCTGCAATTAAAAAAATCATATACATAACTTCACTGGGAAACACTGTTTTTAAATAGGGGAAATCTGGAGGTTTGGGCTAATTTTTGCTTTACCATCCCCAATTATCATATTCATATTTACACTACATATTCTGTTTTCTTTCTTTTTTGAGAGAGAGAAAGAGAGACAGAGCGTGAGTGATGAAGGGGCAGAAAGAGAGGGAGACACAGAATCCGAAGCAGGCTCCAGGCTCTGAGCTGTCAGCACAGAGCCCGATGCAGGGCTCAGATCCACAAACCAAGAGCTTGTGACCTGAGCCCAACTCGGATGCTTAACCAACTGAGCCACCCAGGTGCCCCCGCACTTCATGTTCTAAATCCAAGCATAGAAAATGCTTCCATTTTTAGCAAGTATTTCAGATATATCAATCAAGTCAGTGTATTACCCTTCAGTAGATGGCAAAATGTTTTGAAGGCACCTTCACTGTGAGATCCTATTTTATAAGGAAGCTTTTTTTATATGAACATACTCATTATTTTAGATATCAACTCTTGAATGTATACTGCTTATTATATAAAGCGAGAGATTCTTGAGGTTTTCCAAGAATTGTCCTGGAAAGAAAATTGATTTCTTTTCTTTTTCTTTTTCTTTTTCTTTTTTTAATTTACATCCAACTTAGCATAGAGTGCAACAGTGATTTCAGGGGTAGATTCCTTAATGTCCCTTACCCGTTTAGCCCATCCCCCCTGCCACAACCCCCTCAGTAACTGTTTGTTCTCCATATTTAAAAGTCTCTTATGTTTTGTCCCCCTCCCTGTTTTTATATTATTTTTGCTTCCCTTCCCTTGTGTTCATCTGTTCTGGTCTTAAAGTCCTCATGAGTGAAGTCATATGATATTTGTCTTTCTCAGACTCATTTCGATTAACATAATACCTTCTAGTTCCATCCATGTAGTTGCAAATGGCAAGATTTCATTCTTTTTGATTGCCGAGCAGTACTCTATTGTATATATATACATCTTCTTTATCCATTCATCCATCGATGGACATTTGGGCTTTTTCCATACTTTGGCTACTGTTGATAGTGCTGCTATAAACATTGGATGCATGTGCCCCTTCAAAACAGCATACCTGTATCCCTTGGATAAATACATAGTAGTGCAATTACTGGGTCATAGGGTAGTTCTATTTTTAATTTTTTGAGGAACCTCCATACTGTTTTCCAGAGTGGCTGCACCAGTTTGCATTCCCACCAGCAGTACAAAAGAGATCCTCTTTCTCTGCAACCTCGCCAACATCTGTTGTTGCCCAAGTTGTTAATGTTAGCCATTCTGACAGGTGTGAGGTGGTATCTCATTGTGGTTTTCATTTGTATTTCCCTGATGATGAGTGATGTTGAGCATTTTTCATGTGTCGGTTGGCCATCTGGATGTCTTCTTTGGAGAAGTGTCTATTCATGTCTTTTGCCCTTTTCTTCACTGGATTATTGTTTTTTTGGGTGTTGAGTTTGATAAGTTCTTTATAGATTTTGGATACTAACCCTTTATCTTCTATGTTGTTTGCAAATATCTTCTCTCATTCCATCGGCTGCCAAAAGTTTTGCTAATTGTTTCCTTCACTGTCCAGAAGCTTTTTATTTTGATGAGGTCCCAGTAGTTCATTTTTGCTTTTGTTTCCATTGCCTTTGGAGACGTGTTGAGTAAGAAGTCGCTGCAGCCAAGATCAAAGAGGTTGTTGCCTGCTTTCTCCTCGAGGATTTTGAAGGCTTCCTGTCTTTCATTTAGGTCTCTCATCCATTTTGAGTTTATTTTTGTGTATGGTGTAAGAAAGTGGTCCAAGTTCATTCTTCTGCATGTTGCTGTCCAGTTTTCCCAGCACCACTGGCTGAAGAGACTGCCTTTATTGCACTGGATATTCTTTCCTGCTTTATCAAAGATTAGTTGGCCATACTTTGTGGGTCCATTTCTAGGTTCTCTATTCTGTTCCATTGATCTGAGCGTCTGTTTTTGTGCCAGTACCATACTGTCTTGATGATTACAGCTTTGTAGTATAGCTTGAAGTCCGGGATGGTGATGCCTCCTGCTTTGGTTTTCTTTTTCAAGATTGCTTTGGCTATTCAGGGTCTTTTCTGGTTCCATACAAATTTTAGGATTGTTTGTTCTAGCTCTGTGAAGAATGCTGGTGTTATTTAAAAAAAATTTTTTAATGTTTATTTCTGAGAGAGAGAGAGAGAGAGAGAGAGACAGATTCAGAGTGGGGGAGGGACAGAGAGAGAGACACACAGAATCTGAAGCAGGCTCCAAGCTCTGAGCTGTCAGCACAGAGCCCGACACGGGGCTTGAACTCACGAACTGTGAGATCATGACCTGAGCCGAAGTCAGACGCTTAACCGGCTGAGCCAGCCAGGTGCCCCATGGTGTTATTTTGATAGATACTGCATTGAATATGTAGATTGCTTTGGGTAATACTGACATTTTAACAATATTTGTACTTCCTATCCAGAAACATGGAATATTTTTCCATTTGTTGGTGTCTTCTTCAATTTCTTTCATAAGCTTTCTATAGTTTTCAGTGTATAGATTTTTCACCTCTTTGGTTAGATTTATTCCTAGGTATTTTTTGGTGCAATTGTAAATGGGATCGATTCCTTGATTTCTCTTTCTGTTGCTTCATTATTGATGTATAGGAATGCAACAGATTTCTGTGCATTGATTTTATATCCTGCCACTTTGCTGAATTCATGGATCAGTTCTAGTAGTTTTTTGGTGGAATCTTTTGGGTTTTCCATATAGAGTATCATGTCATCTGCAAAGAGTGAAAGTTTGACCTCCTCCTGGCTGATTTGGTTGCCTTTTATTTTTTGTGTTGTCTGATTGCTGAGCTTAAGACTTCCAATACTGTGTTGAATAACAGTTTTGAGAGTGGACATCCCTGTCTTGTTCCTGACCTTAGGGGGAAAGGTCTTAGTTTTTCCCCATTGAAGATAATATTAGCGTTGGGTCTTTCATATATGGCTTTTATGATCTTGAGGTATGATCCTTCTATTCCTACTTTCTTAAGGATTTTTATAAAGAAAGGATGCTGCATTTTGTCAAATGCTTTCTCTGCATCTATTGAGAGGATCATATGGTTCTTGTCCTTTCTTTTATTGATGTGATGAATCCCATTAATTGTTTTGTGGATATTGAACCAGCCCTGCATCCCAGGTATAAATTCCACTTGGTCGTGGTGAATAATTTTTTTAATGTATTGTTGGCTAATATCTTGTTGAGGGTTTTTGCATCCATGTTCATCAGGGAAATTGGTCTATAGTTCTCCTTTTTAGTGGTGTCTTTGTCTGGTTCTGGAATCAAGGTAATGCTGGCTTCATAGAAAGAGTTTGGAAGTTTTCCCTCCATTTCTATTTTGTGGAACAGCTTCAAGAGAATAGATGTTAACTCTTCCTTAAATGTTTGGTAGAATTCCCCTGGAAAGCCATCTGGCCCTGGACTCTTGTTTTTTGGGAGATTTTTGATTACTAATTTGATTTCTTTACTGATGATGGGTCTGTTCACATTTTCTATTTTTTCCTGTTTTACTTTTGGTAGTGTATATGTTTGTATGAATTTGTTCATTTCTTCCAGATTGCCCATTTTATTGGTGTATAATTATTCATAATGTTCTCTTATTATTGTTTCTATTTCTGCTGTGTTGGTTGTGATCTCCCCTCTTCCATTCTTGATTTTGTTTATTTGGGTCCTTTCTTTTTTTTCTTTTTGATCAAACTGGCTAATAGTTTATCAATTTTGAAAATTCTTTCAAAGAACCAGCTTCTGGTTTCATTGATCTGTTCTACTGTTTTTTGTTTGTTTGTTTGTTTGTTTGTTGTTTGTTTTTGGTTTTGATAGCATTGATTTCTGCTCTAATCTTTATTATTTCCTGCCTTCTGCTGGTTTGGGGTTTATTTGCTGTTCTTTTTCCAGCTCATTAAAGTGTAAGATTAGGTTGTGTTTCTGAGACCTTTCTTCCTTCTTTAGGAAGGCCTGGATTGCTATATACTTTCCTCTTATGACCACCTTTGCTGCATCCCAGAGGTTTTGGGCTGGGGTGTTATCATTTTAATTGGCTTCCATGTACTTTTTAATTTCCTCTTTAACTTCTTGGTTAGCCCATTCATTCTTTAGTAGGATGTTCTTTAGTCTCCAAGTATTTGTTATCTTTCCATTTTTTCTTGTGGTTGATTTCGAGTTTCATAGTGTTGTGGTCTGAAAATATGAACGGTATGATCTCAATCTTTTTGTATTTGTTGAGGGCTGATTTTTGTCCTGGTATGTGATCTATTCTGGAGAACGTTTCATGTGCACTGGAGAAGAATGTATGTTCTGCTGCTTTAGGATGAAATGTTCTGAATATATCTGTTAAGTCCATCTGCTCCAGTGTGTCATTCAAAGCCATTGTTTCCTTGTTGATTTTTCTGATTAGATGATCTGTCCATTGTTGTAAGTGGGGTGTTGAGGTCCCCTACTATTATGGTATTCTTATCAATGTTTGAGTTTCTTTATGTTTGTGATTAATTGATTTATATATTTGGGTTATTCCACATTTGGAACATAAATGTGTACAATTGTTAGGTCTTCTTGGTGGATAGACCCCTTGATTATGATATAATGCCCTTCTGCATCTCTTGGTACAGTCTTTATTTTAAAGTCGAGATTGTCTGATATAAGTATGGCTACTCTGGCATTCTTTTGGTGTCCATTAGCATGAAAGATGGTTCTCCATCCCCTTACTTTCAATCTGAAGGTGTCTTTAGGTCTAAAGTGGGTCTCTTGTAAACAACATATAGATGGGTCTTGTTTTCTTATCTATTCTGTTACCCTATGTCTTTTGATTGGAGCATTTAGTCCATTGATGTTTAGAGTGAGTACTGGAAGATATGAATTTATCGTCATTATGTTTCTTGTCGAGTTGGAGTTTTTGGTGGTGTTCTCTGGTCCTTTCTAGTCTTTGTTGCTTTTGGTCTTTATTTATTTGTTTTTTATTTTCATCTTTTCTCCCCGCAGAGAGTCCTCCTTAAAATTTCTTGCAGGGCTGATTTAGTGGTCACAAACTCCTTTAATTTTTGTTTGGGAAACTTTTTATCTCTCCTTCTATTTTGAATGACAGCCTTGCTGGATAAAGAATTCTTGGCTGCATATTTTTTGATTCAGCACATTGAATATATCCTGCCACTCCTTTCTGGCTTGCCAAGTTTTTGTCGATAGGTCTGCCACACACCTAACCTGTCCTCTCTTGTAGGTTAAGGACTGTTTTTCCCTTGCTGCTTTCATGATTCTTTCCTTACCTGAGTATTTTGTGAATTTGACTATGATATGCCTTGTTGATGGTCGGTTTTTGTTGAATCTAATGGGATTCAACACTAGATGAATGTGCTCTCTGGATTTTGATGTCTGTGTCTTTCCCCAGGTTAGGAAAGTTTTCAGCTATGATTTGCTCACATAACCCTTCTACCCCCTTTTCTCTCTCTTCATCTTCTGAGACCCCTATGATTCTGATGTTGTTCCTTTTTAACGAGTCACTGATTTCTCTAATTCTTAAATCATGCTCTTTTGCCTTAATCTCCCTTTTTTTTCTGCTTCATTCTTCTCCAAAAGTTTGTCCTCTGTATCGCTGATTTCTCTGCTCTGCCTCATCCATCCTTGCCACCATGGCATCCATTTGAAATTGCAACTCAGTTATACCATTTTTTATTTCATCCTGGCTAGCTTTTACTTCTTTTATCTCCACAGAAAGGGATTCGAATCTATTTTCGACTCCAGATAGTCTTCTTATTATCGTGATTCTAAATTCTGGTTCAGACATCTTGCTTGCATCTGTGTTAGTTAAGTCCCTGGCTGTCGTGTCTTCCTGCCCTTTCTTTTTGGGTGAATTCCTTCATTTCATCATTTTGAAGGGAGAAAAGGAATTAATGAGGTAAAAACATTTTTTTAATTAAAATAAAAAAATTAAACTTAAAAAACTGAAAACAACACACACACACACACACACACACACACACACACAAACTAAATAAACTATGCTAGATCCTAGGTGTGTTTTGGTCTGGGTGTTGAAAGGAGCTTGGTTAGAGGAAAAAAGGGAAAGAAAAAAAGGAAATCCTTTGAAAATTTGAAAAAATGAATACACTGCAATAGAAATAAAATGAAATGATGGAAGTAAAATAGAATTTGAAAAAATTTACACAAAAGTAAAATATATAGTGGAAAAAATAAAAATATTTTTAGTAAAAATTGAAAATAAAAATAAAGTTTTTCTCTTTCTGTATTCAAGAAAAAGAAACGAAAAAGAGAAAAAAAAGAAAAAGAAAAAAGAAAATTGAATAGATGGACCAGTGAACAGACTGAAATACGATTGAACTTACTTTATTTTCCCCTAGAAGTCAAACTATGAATCGCTTTATAGTCCGCAAACTAAGGAGGCAGAGAGACTAGTGTTCCTCAAGAAGGAGGTTGGCCCCGTTGGGTGGGGCTTGGTGTAATGGCTCTATTCTCCACTAGATGGCGCTGCTTTAGCTTACTGGGGTGGATTGTGGTGGTGCTTGTCCGTGTGTATGCGCATGCGCGGATTGGTGACAATGGCGGCACCCAGGTACCCATTCTCTAAGATTGGAACTCTGTTCTACCCGATAAGCAATCCCGCACCCATCCTTTGTCTCTGGTTTCCATCCACTCCCCACTTTTACACTGTCCATGACCAAGCTGTCAGGTTCCCAGGTGGTACCTCCCTCCTGAGTTTTATCTCAGATGCGACTGTGTTTCCTGACCCCTTGTTTCTGAGGGACTGTGGTTTGACTTGCTCCGCCCCTCTGCGGGAGGGTCTCACCGAGAGATGGCCGGGTGCGGGTCTGGAACTTTTGTGGGTCTGTGCTGCCACTGATGCCCAGACTGCAGCCGGGTGCCAGCCCGCCCCAGAAAAAGTTCACGCGATCGCGTAGCAGCAGCGTTTCAGGGGTTGTGGCAAATCACAACATGCATCTGGCACCAGGCTTCACCCCTGACGACCTTGTTCCAGCACCAGCGAATGTGGTTGTTTGTTCTCCGGGGTCCGCTGACACCTTTGCCTGTGGGGGCAGGGGCCACACAGCCTCTACCCGATGTCCTGCCAGCAGGGGAACCACCACTCCCCATGTGGCCCGAGGACCGCCCAGACTTCACTCTGCTCCTGGGGACTCGCCCTTCCCACCAGAGCACCGCCAGGTATCAGCTGCGGAGTTTCCGACTCTGCGCTCCCCCTGTTACAGAGTCTTAGTGGAATTGAAACCCTCTCCTTTCTCCCTTCTCTCTTTTTAGTTCAGTCCCTGCAGCTGTTTCCACTTTTCCACTTTCTCTCCAGCTGCTTTTGGGGGGGGTGCTTTTCCCATATTCCACCCTCCCCCGCCCCCCCACCGCCATCTCCTACCTCTCTCTGCAAGCAAAAACAACTCCCTACCCTCCATGGCTTCTCTCTCCCCCAGTTCACCTCTCCGCGCCGTGTACCTGCTGAGTTCTGTGGTTCAGGTTGTGCAGATTGTTGTGTTAATCCTCAAATCAGCTTTCTAGGTGTGCAGGATGGGTGTTGATCTGGCTGTACTTCATGGACGCAAAAAAAAAAAAAAAAATTGATTTTGAAATGAGATTAGCAGTGTCTTAATTTAACTGTGATATTTCATTAAACTTGACGCTTTCACAAAAGTTGGATATTAAATAAATTGAATTTGAGGCTAGCATTATTCTCCAAGCAGAATTAGACTGGGTGATTGCCAAGGTGTGGATGGCATAGCTCAGAATATTGTAATTCTGCAGCTGAAACAGAATCTTTATTTATGTGTGTTGAATCTCTACTAATTTAAAATGTCTCAGCGTTCCCTGTACTGTGGTAGAAAATGAATAGCAAGCTATTTTTTTAACTATATAAATATTTTAAATAAAATTAAAACCAAGAGGCTGTTTAAAATTCCATTATCAAAATATATTTGGCTACCTGGAGTATTTTCATCTGTTTTCTTAGCAAACATGAACACTGCCTTTAAACTCCAGCTTTTATCCTATTACAGTGCATTTTAATTAAAGTATTTAGGCAAATGTTCCGGGCTCGTGGGTTCCTTTCAGAAACTGTGTGACAGACCCTTTTGTGAGGAAAACTAAGTTTATTTCCTGGCTCAGACTCCCTAGCTTATTTGTGATTGACATCCTTGGAGCTATCATCCACCCTGCATTCCTGTTTGTGGAGGGATATCCTTGGACACACCTGTCCATGGACCCTAGGACTCTAAGACCTTGAAAAACAGTCTGGTCAAACCTACTGCTTACAATGACCCCAACTCCATTAGACTTGTCCAGTCCCATGGAGTGCTGATAAACGTGGACTCTGGATTCAGACTGCCCAGCTTCCAATCCTAGCTTGACCATGTACCACAGATGACCTGGAACTCTCTGAGCCCCAGCAACCTCTTCTAGAAGATGGAGATAATACATTACACTGCACGGGGTCATGCTGATGATCAAATAACACACAGCAGTGCCAGGTCTGAATGGGCACGCGGGGTGAAGCTGGCTTGCCACCCCCCCTTCCTCTGCTGCAGGTGGGGTACAGTGGAAGCTCCCTGAGAACCTGTGTTCCCTGAATTCTGCCTCTGTCCGGGGTTATACACCCAGAAGAGGTGTGATCACCTCTTCCTTTGTTCTTTAACTGAGAGTTTGTACAAATGCCTGGACATATGTTAATTATACCAATACAAATCACAGTCCTCCCCACCGTCCACGAATGTATTTAATCCAATTTCATACAAACACAGACCCTAGGGGCACCTGAGTGGCTCAGTCGTTCAGCATCTGACTTTGGCTCAGGTCAGGCTCTCATGGTTCGTGAGTTTGAGTCCCACATTTGATGAGCTCGAGCCCCGCTTTGGGTGAGCCCCACTTCTCTCTCTCCCCCTGCCCCTCCTGGGATTCTCTCTCTCTCTCTTTGTGCCCCTTGCACACTTGTACCCTCTTTCTCTCTCTCTCTCTCAAAAACAAAAACAAAAAAATAGACCCTAAAACACCACACCTCAGGCTTGCTCTCCTAGGATGATGGCCGCTTCCATTCTGGGCTAGGCCCAGGGCAGGCCTTATGGTTGTGTGACCCGCACAGTCACACACGGCCCCATGTTCAGAAGTGTCTCATGTTTGTTTAATGATCTTCTACCCACCATCTTGAAATTAATAACAGTTTTTGAATAAGGCATCCCACATTTTTATTTTTACTGGGTCCCCCAAATTATAGAGCCTGTCCTTGCTAGGCTGGAGTACCTCCTGATATCTGAAAAGGCCAATGGGAGAGAGAGGGAGAGATGTGTCCTTTTTGTACTCAGCTTTCCTCCCCCTTCTCCCAGCCATAGGGTCCTGCTCCTTTTTGAAACAGTACCTTTCACTCATGCCTTCTGACTCAAACATGGTGACCAGAGCTATGTTGGCTGCCTTTCCAGGGAAGATGAATCCTGAGAGCTACTGCCCCTTCCTTCTTGCTAACAGAACTCTGATTTAGTTTTGTGCAGCAATATGCCAAGCCGCAGGAGATGAAGCCCTGGTGTAAGCCAATCACTGCTCTTCTCGTCACTTATGCCAGCTACTCACTTTCCCAGCCTTCCTTGTGGCTAGAGGTGGCCATGTGACTCAGTTCCAACCAAAGGATTGTAAAGGGAAAGGTGATGGGAGGCTTCCTTAATAAAAAGGAGCACCCCCTATTTCTGCTATTTATCTTTCTTTCTGCTTGCAATATTGGGGAAAGAATACACTTGGAGCTGCAGCAGCCATTTTGTGATGGAATGGCCAAAGAATCAGAGATGTAGACTGTGACTTGGTCGACCAACCACAAACCACTCATCTCCAGAATACTTGTTACATGAGGCAATGAAATAGCTTCATTATTAAGCCATTCTTAGTCATGATCTCTTATCTGCAGCTGAAAACATCCAGCTAGGAGGGCAATGAGACGGTGAGGAAGAGAGAGAAAACAGAAACAGGTGCATCATGGTCCCGACACCCTGACTGCACACACCCTTTGTTCCCGTTGCCCAGATCCCTGTTACTGTCGTGTTCCTGTCCTTCCTGGCCTGGTCTTCAGCTTTTCCTTAATTACATGGACTACCTTGTGCATTTTGAATAAATTCCCCTCAGCCTTAAGTCAGCCAGAGCTAGATCCCATTGCTCACAATGAAAGAAACCTCCCCGATGCAGACAAAAATACTTTGGGGAGTTGTCTGGATGTTAAAAATTCAAGATCTAGGCCACCCACCCTGGGTGTGATTCTTTGGTCCAGTACAGGCCCTTGTGGTTTCTAAATTCAAGCACCAGGAAGAGACCTTCAGAGGAGGGAACGGAGGAGAGAGGAGACTGTTTTGACCAAGATCAAATTCAAATGCTTCTCTGTGGATGGGAGACCCACTGGGAGGCAGTGATTTACCCCACAAGGAGAACTTGGGTATTAAGATCCATTTCCCACAGGTTCCTCCCAGCTCTCCTGTCCTGCAGAAGGAAGCAGCAGCAGCGATCCTTGAGACAATCCCTCCTCGTTAACAACACTTCAGACTGGTCTGCCTCTGCCTGCTGTGTTTTGTGAGTAAGACTAAGAACACAGTTGATTGTGGTCCCCCTTGTTGGAAGAGCCTTCTCCTTCAATTAGTTTTGTCCACTGTGCTGCTGTGAGGTGATCAGGCCGGGAATTAGTAAACCCAAATTAGAGATGAGGACATCCAAACGTGCTCAGGCAAAGGGATTTATCCTCAGGGAATCCGCAGCCCTGGGCTGGAGGCAGAAACAGTGAAAAGGCCCCAGAGGCCACTATCCCGCCTCTGCGACAGACGTTCAGTGCCACCTCAGCTGGGTAACTTTCATTCATTAAATGAGTATTTCTAAAAATTCTTTCTATGTGTTGAGCACTGTCCTATCATTTTCTGAGCTTTAGGAGTTCTATCTCCAAGCTGGAAGAGAGAAAACAATCCCTCAGGGTGGCCGTGAGAGGATTCAGTGGATGTTTGCTGAGCTCACTGTACCCATATTGCCTTGGTTTGCTCGGGCCGCCATGACAAAGCACAGACTGACTGGCTTAAATGACAGAAATTTATTTTCTCATAGTTCTGGAGGCAGGAATACCCAAGATCGCAGGTTTGGTTTCTGGTGACAGCTGCCTTCCTGGCTTGCAGATGGCCGCTCTCGCACTGTCCTTGCAAAGCCTTTCTTCTGTGCGCATGGAGAGAGAGCTTGAGTCCTCTGCTATCTCTACTTATAAGGGCACCACCCCTATTGGCTCAAGGCCCCACCCTTATGACCTCATTAGCCTTAATTATTTCCTCAGAGGTCTCATCTCCAAACACAGCCACACTGGGGGGGTTAGGCCTTTACATGGATTGGTGGGGGGACACCTTCGGTCCATAACACAAAAGGTATGAGGGTCAACATTTCCCGGATTCAGTATCTGAGCACAGTCTCCAACATCCCTTCAGAAATGAAAAGAAAGGTCTATGTGGCCTTTTAAATTTATTCATTCAGGGGCGCCTAGGTGGCTCAGTCTGTTAAGCGTCTGATTCTTGGTTTTGGCTCAAATCATGATCTCACACTTGGTGAGATCGAACCTGGCGTTGGGCTCTGTGCTGACAGTGTGGAGCCTGCTTGGGATTCTCTGTCTCTCTCTTCTCTCTGCCCCTCCCCTGCTTGCTCACACACACCCTCTCAAAAATAAACTTTAACAAATAAATAAATTTATTCCTTCAATGGACATGAGTTGCTGGTATCTCCCAAGAGGTCACTGTTGTCATGGTAGAGTGTCAAATTTAGCAAATGAAAACACAGGATGCCCAGTTGAATTTCAGTTTCAGATGAAGAATGAATGGAGGTTGGTTTGTTTGTTTGTTTTTAAAGCATACGTATGGCCCATGCAATGTTTGAGATATGCTTATGCTATTAATTATTTGTTATTTATCCCAAATTCACATTTGATTGGGTGTCCTGTATCTCACCTAGCACCTCCACTCAGCGCAGACCAATTGCACCACAAAGGGCTGCAGCCTCTATTGTTGACCTTGGCCCTGAGGCATTCTGGGCACCTCCCAGCCTAGAAAGGCAGGACTAGGCTTGTGATTGGACATATTACTCCCTCCCTTCTCCTGAGCTAGTTGTAATTGGTGGATGAGGAGGGAAAAGATCCACCGCAGTCTAATAACCCAGTCTGTCAGTGTTTGGTTTTTAATGTTATTAATTTTATCCTGAATGCACACATACAAGGTGTTCTGGATCTGAGACAGATTTCTTATTAACCATTTTAAAGTAAGAAATAAGTATATCACCACCACCCCCAGTTCCTCCAGAACTTACCTCTCACCAGGGGTCAAATGTCCTGTGCCAGGAAAAGTAATGGTTCTCGCTCATAAAGAGGAAGGAGATAGCTCTCACCTCCCTTCTTGAAAGACTCTCCTTGGATACTTAATGGGTCTGAAACCTAAATCCAACCCTTTGGTGTGTAAATAATCTCTCCAGGAGCTAGACCACCTCCAATGTCTCTGCTTTTCCCACCTCGTAGATTCTCCAAGTTCTCAGACCTCATTCCTTTTGATGTAAATACCTACCTATAGATGTAGCACTGCAGTCTTCCTGTGCCTTGGGGCTTAACCTAGGGCCCTAGGTCCAGCTGGAGCCATTTGGCCCTCTCCCTGAGATAAGAGGGACTTTCCCATCCTCTTAGAAGAGCAATCAACCAGATTAATGACTACAGATCTAATTATCAAGGCATGTGAAGGGCCCCAGGAGGCGAGGGCTTTTACCAGAGCATTAGCACCGGGAAATCCAGGAAAGTTGTATTTCCCCATATACAGTGTATACAGAAACGTGCATATAGACTGCTGTGGTCAACCCCCCTTTCACATTCCCAAGTTTCTGAAACCAAAGTGTTTTTGCTCCTTAAAGAAAGGGACAAAAGAATTCAATGTGTTTCCAGATGAGTCCAAAAGAATAATTCAGATAAGACTGAAAACTTCCATAGATAAGCTGAAGGTTTTTAAAAGCAAGAGGCTTTAAAATCAGTTTTGCCTCATTTCTACAGAGGAAAATATATTGATGACTCTGGGCAAATTTCTAATGAACAGCACTTAGCAGGAAAGAAAGCTGCTGGGAAGGAGTATGAGCCACAAAAGTTTGTACCAAAAAATAATATTCTGCATTTTATCGGAAACCACGTTTATCTGAAAGGGTAGAACTGAAGACACAGATAGATCCCCTTTTAAATTACCCCTTTGGAACATTGCATGACAACAATGGAGAAGAGATTTTGGAAGACAAGGAGATCAGACAACTTTGTATGATCCAGATTTGAATTAACCTGGGGTAATCCTTCCAGCTATGAGTAATGCCCCTGGAGACAGTAAACCGAAACAAGGAATAATGCTTGCTGAATCACAGAATTTCACAGACTTGCTTACAAGGAAATCAAAGGGCACCCACCTGCCGGAAACAGCAGGAGCCTAACCATACATGCCCAAGGTTGCTAACATGAGAGAAATACGAATATTTCTCTTAAATTGTCAGCAAATGCTGGGACAGTGAATAGCACAACCAGAAACAGCACTCAGTGCTTGGGTGCTTGGGGATTGGGAGTGGTTCTCCTTGGCATTTCTTTTTGGTGTTTGTAGACTATCTAGTAGAACGGTCTGTTGCTCTCTTAGAGCAGCAAAATGAAACAATGAAGTGGTCAGCTCTAGAGACGACGTGGGTTTCTCTAATGTTTTATTTCATCATGAGCTTCAGTTTCTGCTGAATGCGTGTTTAAATCTCTTCATCCTCCCTGCGTTTGTAAGCTGGATATTTGCGGTATCTTCGATGAGCTTTCTTCTTTTCTTCAAAAATATTTTTTTCTTTTTTTAAATGTTTATTTATTTTGAGAGAGAGAGCATGTGCTTATGAGCTGAGGAGGGAGAGAGAGAGAATCCCAAACAGGCTCCGCACTGTCAGCGCAGAGCCCAACACAGGGCTCGAGCTCACAAACTGAACCATGAGATTATGACCTGAGCCGAAATCAAGAGTCTTAACCAATGGAGCCACCCAGGCGCCCCCACAGTTTGCTTTCCTCCTCGTATTCGGTCAAGGATTTTATTACTGAGCCTAGACTCACTCTCTTCAAGGCCATTAGAATGTGAATGCCTTCCACAACGTTCCTATGTTGCAATTGGTTCTTTATTGGGTTTTTGACCTTTAGTCTTGATGTTGCTCAAATTTGGTATTTATAGGACCTCGATGTCCCTGCTTCATCCTAGTCCTCAAGTCCTGGCTGGTCCAGCCTCCACCAGCCCTGGAAACGCCATCCTGCGTTTATTTTCCATGAGATGCTGTGTCTAGCTATTTTGGCTTTAGGCGTCTATTCCCTTTCTTATTATTTAAGAACATTTTAGATTTTTATAGTTAGGGAAATTATATGCGATACTCTAGTCCTTGTTTCTTTTGAGGTCTACAGTATATACATATATATCCCCAGACATTGAGACAATGTGTTTTTTGCTTTCCTTCTTTTATTGGGGTCCCAGCACGGCATTTGGTGATTTCCTTTATTTACATTGTGGAACACGCTGAGGTAGTCCACTGTTTTATAACTTTGGGAACATTGGTCTTCATAATACCCTTGAAATTTATTCTATCCAGACAGTTATGTAATTTTTCAAGAATATTGTCTATCTAGGAGAGCCTGGCTGACTCGGTCGGTAGAGCAGGTGACTCTTGATCTTGGGGTTGTAAGTTTGAGCCCCATGTTGGGTACAGAGATCACTTAAAAATAAAATCTTTTAGGGGCACCTGGGTGGCGCAGTCGGTTAAGCGTTCGACTTCAGCCAGGTCACGATCTCGCAGTCCGTGAGTTCGAGCCCCACGTCGGGCTCTGGGCTGATGGCTCAGAGCCTGGAGCCTGTTTCCGATTCTGTGTCTCCCTCTCTCTCTGCCCCTCCGCCGTTCATGCTCTGTCTCTCTCTGTCCCAAAAATAAATAAACGTTGAAAAAAAATTAAAAAAATAAAAAAATAAAATCTTTTAGGGAAAAAAAAAAGAATATTGTCCATCCAGAGGCTCAGAGTTGCCCATAATTCTGCTCATTTATAATCTCAGGGCTCCGATTCCTCCATTGAATGGATCCCAACCACATAAAAGCACATGCAAAATTGACTTTCAAAGCATACAGCCTTAATTTTAACGGATACTCTGTCTTTGACTTACTAAAGCAGAATAATTTCATTTAAGGACTTGATTTTTTTTTTTTCCTCCCAAGCAACTCTATTCTTGCCAGGCTTTAACTCCAGGCAGAATGGAGACAAAAATGAATGTTGTTTATATTGATCTATACATTGATGTAAATGGTTAGGTAGCAGTTCAGCCGACAGAAGTGAAAAAAATAGGAAGACAAAAACCACACTCCATCGTATGACGCACATTGTTTGAACAAAAGAAATTATTTCTATTGGATTAGGTAGTTCAATTATCTTTCATGTAACTTTCTTTATTATTAACCAAACCCAAAACGAAACACTAGGTACGTCTGGTAGGTGCACAAAGCTTGTAAACCAGAAGTGCTTGGGCAGCCAGGATAAGAAGTGACATTTTTCAGGCTGAGCCTTTGTCATATGATAACCGCTGATCGAGTTGACAGGTCCATTAATCAAGGGACACTTACATCCAGCAAGCTGAAAAGACTGGCCTGAATTGTTGAGTATTCATTACAGGAAAGATAACTCTTATAAAAACCTCTAAGCAGAGCACACTTATCAACAAAAAAGAGGTAATGACTGTGACATCGATAGATACACAGTTTCCAAATGGAATTTCGGGAGGAAAAAAATGGGGGAGTTTGGAGACTAAAGAAAGAACACATTTACATTTCAATGGGTGCCAGTCCAGAAGGTAATTTTTCACAAGAACCTAATATATTTTAAGTCCCCATGAAATTAATTGCAGGGGTTTCCCTTAGTTGGATTTTATTATGAAGCTGATGACTTTGCATTGAGCTCATGGACCTTCTCCCCAAGTGCTTTGGTGACCTATTTGAGCATTGTTAGAATTTAAATTTTTTGTTTGTTTTGAGTTTGTTTTTCAAGGCTGTACCTGTGAAACTCTTTTTGAATTTGTCAGGTAAAACTGAGCTGATCCAAATAGAACATATGGTCTTTTATGTAACTGTATTAGATATAAAAGAGATACCTCTAATAAGCTTACAGGTTGAGGCATATATTCAGTGGCAGGTAAAATGTAAAAATCAGGCACAGACCTGCCTCCTGAGTCCATCATTCATAACTGCTACATTCTTTTATGTTGTTAATGCCTGAACCAACTGCACCCGGCCAGTCATTCTCTTTCTTCAAAGCTGCCTCCGAATCCGGCCCATTTCATTCTGATTCCAGTCAGAAAAGGGCCAAGTCGTTTTCTGGTTGCATTTTTTGCCTTTTCCAGACACTTCTAGATTACACATTTCTCAAGACAGAAAGCAGAGGTGATATGCCCTAGCAGGGCCCACTTCCCCCTTTGCGCCGGTGTGCACGTACGTTCTTGTCAATGCAAGTGGCCTTGGTTTTGGTTTGGAAGATACGGTCCCTACAGTGGAATGGTCTGGTTTCAGTGTTATACTACATGTGTTTCTGGGGTCGTGCAATAATAATTACTGCATATCAGTGATGTAAGTAGGTGTCAGCCAGTAAGCAGCTAGTGGGAACAGGTTTATAGAGTCATGCACGCTGCAGATGTAGATTACTTTTTTTCGAATGTGATTATGCTCTACAATGGGATCTGCCTTCAGAGACAGTTTATACATAGGACCAGTCAGTCTTGCTCCCCACTCAAAGGCCCTTCTTCCCTCAAGTGTCTGTAAAGCAGCTACCCTTTTAAATGTTTGCTTTGCCCAGAAGGTGGTCTCAGGAGCACGGCTCCAGGGGACAGATCATACAGCAAAGACACCACATCATTCTCCTTCAGTTTTCGATTAAAAAAACCAAAAAACAAAAACCTGTGTTTATTTGTTCCGTTGGTTGGTTGAGTCTTGCTTTTGGCAACCAGAAAGTAACTTAGAAAGCAAAGATCAGGTTGATAAAATGTTTTGGTGAGTTTTAAGGGGATGTGCCCACGAGCATTCCATAAGCACTAAAGTTTTTGATATTGTTTTCCTTCTCCCAGAATTGTCTTTAATATTTTCTATATTGCTAGTCAACCATATTTGGATTTTTTTTAACTTTTATTTATTTTTGAGAGACAGAGAGATAGAGTATGAACAGGGGAGGGGCAGAAGAAGAGGGAGACACAGAATCTGAAGCAGGCTCCAGGCTGTAAGCTATCAGCACAGAGCCTGACATGGGGCTCGAACTTGTGAACAGCAGGAACATGAACTGAGCTGTGGTCAGACACTTAACCGACTGAGCCACCCAGGTGCCCTGGCATGTTTGGGTTTTTAACATTTCTTTCTTCTTCTTTTTTTAAAAGACTTTCTTTTAAAGTTTATTTATTTTTGAGAGAGAGAGAGAGAACTCAAATGGGAAGGGGTAGAGAGAGAGAGAGAGAGGAAGAGAGAGAATTGAAAGCAGGCTCCACACCACCAGTGCAGAGCCTGATGCAGGGCTTGAACTCATGAACCGTGAGATCATGACCTGAGCCAAAGTCTGAGGCTTAACCAACTGAGCCACCCAGGCACCCGGGATTTTTAACATTTCTTTCATCCCACTCTGGTGAAGGTTAAAAAAAAAAAAGACATTTGAAAAGACATATATACTCTTAATGAAATAATTTGTGCTTTTATTGGGTTTTCAGAGTTCTACACCATTGGTTCCTCAAAAGTACATTTCCTCCCAAGGAAAAGAGTTAATCGGGACAAGCGGTAACTTAAAAAAGGAACAAGTGGACCCATGGCACACAGGTGTTGTTTTCTTGACTTTTTCATGTTTTAAGGATCCTAGTTGGCTGTTTCTTACATGTTCTGAGATTTACTCCTTAAGCCATCACCAACAGAAAGGACTCTGAATCACCCAAGTTGGGCCTCTCGGCTAACTTCACATTTGACCTAATTTCTTGCTGCTTTATAAAATAATTAAGCTCAGGGTTTCCTTCTTGAGCCTACAGTCGGTCCCCATTCCCCAGCCTTTCTCCCCATTGCTACTGGAGCTCTTTATCACTAGATGGTGCTAAGACTCGGGTTATAGCTGCCAGGACTCAGGGGAACAGTTGTTCTGGAGCCCGGCCAGCTGTAATTGGAGAACTGGAAGATTCCTTTAAAGCTCCTTCTGGCAGCACTTTTGTTTCACGAGTGAGGAAATAGAAACTCCGTGAAAATAAGTAATTTGCCAGAGTCCCCTCCACTTCTCCCCTTCTGTTGCTACTTCATTTTGTTTGTTTGTTTCTTGTTTGTTAACAGCTCCCATGTAAACTCATTGCCAGAGAAGGAGCCCGGGAACGAATGTAATTCAGAGAGAGACATGGTCAGATTCAATTCGCAAAAGGAGCATTCTGGCATCTGCAGGGTACCGTTCATTCATTCATTCATTCACTCATTCATACATCTACAAAGCAGCTATTGAATACTTGCCTTTTGGTTTTTGTTTTTTTAATTTTATTTTGAGAGAGAGTTGGTGGTGGGTGGTGGAGAATTCTAAGCAGGTTCCACGCCAAGCGTGCAGCCTGACTTGGGGCATGATCCCATGACCCTGGGATCGTGACCTGAGCTGAAATCAAGAGCTGGATGCTTAATTAAGCCAACCAGGCACCCCTGGATACTTACCTTTTGTTTTGCACAATGCTAGGCACTGGGAATTTAAAAAAAATTAGACAAGGGTTCTATGAATTCATATTCTCTTAAGAAATACAGAAATGGAAAAAAAATCACACCCTAAATCAAAGATGCTATAAAAGAGGTGATTATAGTATGCTTTGGTCACTTGGAGGAATGTGCAAGCAGCTGCTTGAGGAGCTGAAAGGGAAGATTTGGGGGAGATAATGTTAGAGGCTGAAGGACACAAGGGCTTGTAGGCTGAGAAATGGGAGGCAGGGAAGAGAGCATGGGGGAAGGTGGCTTGCTGGGGAACTGCAGGCTGTGTCTGAGCCCAAAGGGCGGGGGCAAAGCTGTGGCTGGCAATCCTGGAAGCAGGGAACAGACTCTGAAGCCCTCATCCAAGGTGATTCGGGTTGCAACCAATATCTTTAGAGGCTTGTTACAGGTCTCGTGCTTGATTTACTTACGAAGCATTGATGAAATTAATTTTTAATTAAATGCACATATTACTTGGATGACACCTTTGAAATATTTTTAAAATGCAATTTAATGGCATTCCAAATTAAAGAACAGAAAATCCTCCCATAGAGCGCTTCCCCCATAAAAGGATAAAAGGATGGAGAACCCCTGTTCCCCACCTCCCCCAGCACTGCCTGATAAGAATTAGGGAGAAACAGACCTCCCCTGGCCCCCTTTGTCATCTCCTTCCTCTTCTGGAACATGCTACTGATGTTTTCCTCTTAGCTGTCCAAATCTGCTTCCACCAGAACTTTTCTCTTCTGGCTACCACCACTGATGACTGAAGACATTATTTCTCTCTCCTGGACCCACCACGACCAAGACCAGCCGGAAGTGGCCCACCTTGTGGGTTGCAGGACCTTTTCTTGTAGCTGGAGGGGCAGGACTTTTGGGGCCACTGACGGGGGCTGCTCTGGGTAGGCTCTGAGCTGCCACTTTCCCCTGGAGGGGCTTGTCTTTTTAAGAATCTCCAAGTCCAGAGCCATCCTGTGTTCCCTTGGTCCTACTCAAGCACTAATTATATTTGTTACTACTGTGAACATCACTCAAATTAAACGTCCTGTGAATGGAATTACATTTCAAATGTGTCCTGGGGGTGAGGATGGGGGTGGGAGGGGCTGTGGGTGGAAAGAGGAGAAGCAGAGGCCTGGATAAAATGAAGACCCTTGAGGGGCGCCTGGGTGGCTGTTGGTTAAGTTTCTGACTTCGGCTCAGGTCATGATCTCATGGTTTGTGAGTTCAAGCCCCGTGACGGCTCTGTGCTGACGGCTGGCAGCCTGGAGCCTGCTTCAGATTGTGTCTTCCTCTCTCTCTTCCCCTCCCCCACTCATACCCTGTCTCTCTCTCTCTCTCTCTCTCAAAAATAAACATTTAAAAATTTTTTTAAAAATGAGGACCCTTAAAATGTTCTAAGCACACGATAATTTCTTTGTTTCATTTGCATAGATTTCCAAGTTCGGTGTTTCCTTTAAGAGGTAATAAAAGTTCCTATTTATCGAGGGCTTACTCCCTTACCAGTGTCAGGCATTTTTAGCATTTTGTCTCTAATCCTCGGGGATCCTTCCCTGCCAAGAAAGTTCACCTCAGCTCCTCTCTTTGGCTCCCCACCATACCCTCAGAGCCTCACTCTGAGCCAGCACATTATGGGGGCTCAGTGAAGGTCTGCCCCCATTGACTGTCCTCATTACAAAGGAAGAAATTCAACTCACTTGTAGGCCCCATTTCTTCATTCACACGTGCATTAACTAAGCACAGTAAAACCCTGGACTGCAAGTAACTTGTTCTGCGACTGTTCCGCAAGATGGGCAAACATTTCTAATGCATTTTAACTTGATAAACGAGCGAAATCTTGCAATACGAGTGACACCGAACATCACATCCTCACAACTGAGCCAATGGTTCTCTCTCTCACTGCGGGATTGTGGGTGATTGTCACTGCAATGTCACATTTCTGCAAAATCCTCAAAAGGAGGCAAAAGCAAGTGTCATTGCATAGGTTCCCTGTTAAAGTTGCACGAAAAGAAAAAGATTCCATTGAGCCAATAGATAGCAGCGATTGCGTTAATGATGGTGAAAGTTGTCCTACACAATAACCCTCCTCTCTCTTGTCTCCCTCACACCAGCCACGAACATTTTCCAAGGTAAGTGCAGGCTAATTTGTTTATTTTTCTTTAGATTTTGTATTTTCTTTATTATTTTGTATTATATGACAGTATTGTAATCATTTTTATATGGATATTTTTGTGTTGCAGGATGAATTGTCTGAGTTTCCATGATTTCTTATGGGGAAATCTGCTTTGACATACAAGCACTTTGGATTACAAGCATGTTTCCGGAACAAATTACGCTTGCAAACCAAGGTTTTACTGTACTTAGTTTAGAAAGAGGTTAAGGGAAACGTCTCTGAGGTGACCCGTGAGGAACAACAGAAGAGATCCCGGACACAGGCAGCCCGAGACAGCCCAGCCCACCAGGATTTGCACCCCGAAGCTCATCCTCACTCTTTGATGGTCCTTACACACTACCGTACTGCCATTCCCTGAGCTGGAGACGACTTTGCCTGTAGGAAAAGGTTATGTTGCTCACATTGTACCCTTGTGCCTGCCCTGCCCCCTTTGTACCATGGTGAACGTGCCACATCACCAGCGACTGCCAGGGAAGTGCCAGCTCCCTGGACCATGGTTCTTCCTGCCACTGGTGATGTCTCCTTGAGAGCTTCCAGGGATGCTCTTCGCCCCAGTCGACCCTGTGGGATCTAGGAGACCGACAAGTTAGTCATCGGAGGAATCAGAGGGAAGGACTTGAGATGAATTGATCATGGTGATGAGTGCAAACACATAAGTTAATTTCATTCGTATGCCCAGTTTGATTTTCTACCCTTCACTCTGCCCTTATGTGATTTCCTTGGTAGGCATGAGGAGCCCTTCATCTGCCGCACTCGTGGTTTACTTGTTTGCGTGTTTGTTGTTTTGTAGGTCATGTATTTTGAAATGAAACCAGTAGTTCAGGGTATTTAGTTACCTACACATTCCCCGCCCCCCGCCCCCATTCTCACTGTCTATCACTCAGGGTGTGGAAGGGGAACGGTGTGGGGGAATTTCTAAGGCCAGTGTAGACAACATAATCTTGGGGTCTGTAGCAGCTCAGTAGGGATGAATGAGCCCCCTGGGAGAGCTTCTGAAAGCTTGGGGTGAGAACAGTTATAATTAGTGTATCTCTTTCACTGCTGCCCTTTTTATTCCTAACTAAAGTCAGCATGCCATTTTAACTGCTCTGCCGAACTTTTCTCAAATTTGGAAGTGGAAGCAGGGAAAATAAGCAGAGAGCACACATTAGTGAACTATTTTTGGCGTGTGGAAAATAAGTGTCTTTAGTGAAGACATTTCTGGAAAGGCTTGGTCTCTCCTCTCTGAATCTTTTTGCCCACCCCAGTAAAAGTGGTAGGGAGGGCAGACATGGCTTTGAGAAAATCTAACTCTGAGGTGGCCATGGTCCTATATATTACTTTAAGACATACAAGAACGTGGGGCGCCTGGGTGGCGCAGTCGGTTAAGCATCCGACTTCAGCCAGGTCACGATCTCGCGGTCGTGAGTTCGAGCCCCGTGTCGGGCTCTGGGCTCATGGCTGGGAGCCTGGAGCCTGTTTCCGATTCTGTGTCTCCCTCTCTCTCTGCCCCTCCCCCGTTCATGCTCTGTCTCTCTCTGTCCCAAAAATAAATAAAAAACGTTGAAAAAAAAAATTAAAAAAAAAAAAGACTACAAGAATGTAAAGCAAAAGTGTCTGTTTGTTTACCTTCTTTTCCATAAACCCAGAGAATATTTGGTAAAATTTGTTTATGCATTTGTCTGTCTTGATACAAATGGACACTAAGTTTGTCTTGAGAATTCAATTATATATTTTTTTTTCTTAAAATTTTCAAGGGAGCGAGGGATAAAAAAAAGGTGTGCTTGTGAATTCGTGAGCAGTAGAAAGTAAGCGGCGTTTAACGACCCACCAGGAGCAGAATAACAGAGAAAGACAATGCCGGCTGCCACGTTGTGCACTCCATTTCTCTACGAGTGGTGCACAAAACTCAACATCGCATGTCCGTCTACTATAGGACAGGAAGAAAAAAATAAAAACAAATGAGACAAAAACAATGACAAAACACAAACCTAAAAGCTGTTCAGCTGCTTTTGAACTCTGGGGAAAGAAAGTTTCATCAAGCGGAAGCGTGCTCTTCATCCTGGGGACATTTTATCGATGGACCTTCGGGTTGCGCAGCGAGGCTCTGAGACCAAACTAAACTACAGTTCTCTGCTTGCTAAGTGTTAAGTTAATTTGAAAAGGCAGAGAAAGGGAATTTTTGTTGGGGTTGGGGGAGGCAGGGGAGGTGGGGTCCGAGGAGACTCTGGGAAGTGAAAAATGAGAGAAGAATCTCAGGAGGCCCAGGCTGAAGTCAGGGGACTGAGAGCAAGGTTCAGAAATACGCTTTCCCAAGGAGGGAGGGCTGGCGTCTCAGGGATGCTGATGCCTGGCCTTCAGGTTCACTCTGTTTCCTGGGGAGGCTGGCAACAACCAGGATAATACGCACTTGCCTCTGGAGTTCCTTGGAAAGACACACGGCACCAGGGAGGGTGGGCCTGCGCCACCCTCCCTGGAAAGTAAAGCCTTGACCTATCTTTAGAAAATGGATTTTATGACATATGAAATGTTACTGATATTACTAATACCAAATTCTGGGCTCATTGGTTTCCATGATGCTGGCCTCATAAAGGTACTTGGGAGGTGTCTCGTGCCTATTTTCTGGAAGAGATTGTGCAGAGGTGGTCTGACATCTTCTCCAAATATTTGGTAGAATTCCCCAGTGAACATCTGGTCCTGAATTTTTGTTTTGTTTGGTTTTGTTTTTCCAGAAGGATTTGACTGTAAATTTAATTTCTTATAGCAGATATATAACTGTTTAGTGTGTCCATTTCTTCTTGGGTGAGTGTTGGTAATTTGTGGTTTTAAGGAATTGGTCCATTTCATCTAAGTTGTCAAACTTATGTGGGTAGAGTTGTTTGTAATATTTCCTTAGTATTATCCCTGAAATGTCGGCAGGGGGTCTCATTTCTGATATTGGTGATTTCTGGCTACTCTCTCTTTTCCTTTGTCCATCTGCGTAGAAGTGGATCAGTTTTATTGATCTTTTCAAAAAACTAGCTTTTGGTTTGATTGGCTTTTCTCTATCATTTTTCCAGTTTAAATTTTATTGATTTCTGCTCTTAACTTTATTATTTTCTTGCTTTTGCTTGCTTCAGATTTATTTTATTCTTATCCTTGTTTTCTTTTAACATTGTTTTTGTTTTTGAGAGAGGGAGAGACGGAGTCAAGAGCAGGCTCCAGGCTCTGAGCTGTCAGCACAGAGCCTGATGCGGGGCTCAAACCCACAAACTGTGAGATTATGACCTGAGCTGAAGTTGGACACTTAACCGACTGAACCACCCAGGTGCCCCTATTCTTATCCTTGTTTCTTAAGGTGGAAGCTTTGCTTTCGGGACTGAGACCTTTTCTAATGTAAACATCTATACATTTGCCTTGAAGCACCTCTTATTTTCATCCCACAAACTTCGTATGTTGCGTTTCCATTTTCATTCCATTTCAAGTATTTTCTAATTTCTATTGAGACTTCGGTTTTGATTCATGTATTATTTAGAAATGTGTTTAATTTCCAAATACTTAGCGATCTTCCAGATATTTTCTATTGATTTCTAGTTTAATTCCTATATGGTCAGAGAACAAACTTTATGGGATTTAAATTCTTTAACAATTATTAAAGTTTGTTTTATGACCCAGAACACAGTCAATCATGGAGAACCCTCTATGGGCACTTCAAACGAATGCGTGTTCTACTCTTACTGGGTGGAATATTCCATAAATGTTAATAAGAGTCAGTTGGCTGATGATGATACTCACTTCTATATCCTTGATGATCTTCTGCCAATTGTTCTATTAATTACTGAGAGATTAGTTGAAGTTTCTAACTATAATTTGGGATTTGTCCATTTTTTTCTTTTAGTTCTGTCAGTTTTTGCTGCCTGCATTTTGAAGCTCTGATCCCAGGTGCATATGCAGTGAAGATTGTTACATTTTCTCGGTAAGTTGACCCTCTTATCATTATCTAACGTCTGTCTTTTTCCCCGGAAATTTCCTTGCTCTAAATTTGCTTTGTCTGAGATTGCTGTAGCCACTCCAGCTTTCTGTCAGCATGGTATATATTTTTGCATCTTTACGCTTTTAATATACCTACATCACTATACGTAAAGTAGGTTTCTTACAGGCTGCATAGTTAGATCTTTTTAAAATTCCAATTTAACAGTTTCTGTCTTTTAATCCATATGTTTAGACTATCTACGTTTAATGTAATTATTGTTATATTTGAATTTAGGTCTACCGTTTTATTAGTTGCTTTCTATTGTCCTCTCCAGTTTTTGTTTTTCTATTTACCTTTCCTTTTAGGTTATTTGGACATTTTTTTTTGTATACCATTTAAATTTATCTATTGGATGTTTCATTATATTTCTTTGTACAGTTCTCCTATACAAAAAATTTCTTTATTTATATATTAGGGCATGCTAGTTTCAGTTCTATACAAAAAAGTTCTAGATTTTCTATTCAAAGAAATATTCTACAAAAAAAATTTTTTTTTTTTAGATTTTTTTTTTCAACGTTTATTTATTTTTGGGACAGAGAGAGACAGAGCATGAACGGGGGAGGGTCAGAGATAGAGGGAGACACAGAATCGGAAACAGGCTCCAGGCTCTGAGCCATCAGCCCAGAGCCCGACGCGGGGCTCGAACTCATGGACCGCAAGATCGTGACCTGGCTGAAGTCGGACGCTTAACCGACTGCGCCACCCAGGTGCCCCATTCTACAAAAAAATTTTAAACTTTGCAAAGTCCACTTAGAATAGATATTCCACCACTTGAAGTGGAATGCAAAAATTCTTTTGGCACGTGTGTTTTCTTTACTCCTTCCCACTTGGGCCCATTGGAACTTACGGAAAATTATTGTTCCTAACATGAATGCGCATTGCACCAACCCCCTTGAAGTAAAAATGAACGTGTAAGACTTCTAGTTAAGCATAAGGGCTTGAGCATACGCATCTATTTCCATCCCTTCCTGAACCTGAATGAAATGACTGTAAAAGGTGTAAAATGTAAAAACCTATAAGGATGGAGATCATAGAAGAGGGCAAACATTGGACAAAAGGTGTCAAGAAATCTGGACTTAGAAAGACCTGGCATGGAGGAGTGGGCTGATGAGGCATCGAACACCAAACAGGGATTAAGTCAAAATCTGACTCTGAACAATGAGACCTCTGGCCTCCTTCTCTCTCAGGTCTCAGAATACCGGCACCCAGGATTATATCCAACCTCTGCAGGAGATGGGACTATGTGCTTGTGGGGAAATTGACCAGCTCAAGAGAAAGGACCTAATAAAACTGACAATCGAGTCTCTCCAGTGAAATGTCCCAGCCATCACCCGTTAGGAAGTCCTCCAACCAGAAGCTCCACCCACACAAACAGCTTCCAATTGCCTTTGTAATACTCCATCTGTAAATATGAACAGAGAGTCAAGAATAATCTAATAGGAAGTCTGGCTGACAAATAGATACCAACACAAAGCAAACAGGAAAAAAGAAAGAGAAAACAGGCAATCCAGATGGCAGGAGACAGAGAAAGAGAAAACCCAAACCCTATAATTAATAGTCCCAGAGAGATGAGACTCAATTGCATGCTTGGAGTGCAATAAATTAATAAATAAATATTCAAAAAACAAGAAAAATCTCTGGGGAGTTAAACAAATACGGGGCGCCTGGGTGGCTCAGTTGGTTAAGCATCCAACTCTCTGTTTTGGCTCAGGTCATGATCTCACAGTTTCATGAGTGTGAGCCCCATATCAGGTTCTGTGCTGACAGCGTGGAGCCTGCTTGGGATTCTCTCTCTCTGTCTCCCCCGCCCTGCTCATGCTGTTTCTGTCTTAAACTTAAACAAATATGTGAGGTGGGGGAATCGATAGGTACGTTGGAAGATAGGGTTGAGGGAATTTCTCAGGAGCTGGAACGAGAAGATAGAGATGATACATAGAAGAGAAAAGAAAGGTAGAATCAAATTAGGAATGCCAAAGGGGGATCCAAGGGAATTCCAGAGAAAACCAAGAAAATGGAGGGAAGGAAAATATCAGAGATATAACACAGGAAATTTCCTGAAACCAAAGCATACGAATTTCTAGACTGACAATGTCCTGCTGAGTTCCCAGCACAATGGATGACTCATTCTTTAAAGAAGTCACAAATCTCAGGTGCGTCCTGATGTTTTCCCAGTGTATTTTACTCAGATGTTCATCGCTAAGTGAAGGAGGAAAAGAAAATTCTCTCTCCCTAAATAAAGCTTCCCCCTTAAAAAAATTTCCCATTACAAACAAGAGTGAAAGCCTTTGAATTTTGATGTCCTGCTGTGAGGAACTTTAAAGGTTAACTGGAGCCAACATCTTCTAGTCCAGAAGCATGAATTTTGTGTCCTTCCCTTCATAAGACAAAAGGTACTAACTGTAGTTTAAAAGGCTATACTGGGGCGCCTGGGTGGCGCAGTCGGTTAAGCGTCCGACTTCAGCCAGGTCATGATCTCGCGGTCCGTGAGTTCGAGCCCCGCGTCGGGCTCTGTGCTGACAGCTCAGAGCCTGGAGTCCGTTTCAGATTCTGTGTCTCCCTCTCTCTCTGCCCCTCCCCTGTTCATGCTCTGTCTCTCTCTGTCTCAAAAATAAATAAACGTTAAAAAAAATTAAAAAAAAATAATAAAAGGCTATACTGACTTTCAGGTTTTTTTTTTTTAAGTTTATTTATTTGGGGAGCGGTGTAGGAGAGGAGCAGAGAGAGAGAGAGAGGGAGAGAGAGAGAATCCCAAGCGATCCGCCCTGTCAGTACAGAGTCCAACTCGGGCTCCATCTCACAACCTCAAGGTCATGAACTAAGCCAAAATGAACAGTCCGATGCTTAACCGACTGAGCCCACCCAAGCGCCCCCCTGACCTTCAGATCCTTCAAGTGCCACTACGTACCCACCGAGCACATTAATAAGTGTTTAACAGAATTCCATCAGTAACGGCAAAGACAGTGCCTTCAAAGACACGCACACAGAGAAGTTTATCACAGTTGACCTGGGGTAAATTTGCCTCATCATTTTCTACAAGGTAATTTATCGCAACGAACCCGATCTGCAAGCAATACGTTGATGAGTGATAACCTGGGTTTCATTTCTGGGGCTTATTTACAATTCACCCTTTCTGCTGGGACCACCAATTACTAAGAAGTTGTTATGGTATTGGCCTCGAATTGGTTAATAGGGTTTTTGTCTCCACCAATAGGAGACCCAGTGTCAGACTAATGGAGCTATAGGTATAAACCTCTAAAGCTTATTGCTAACCTCTTTGCTAATCCCTCCTACCATCTGATCACTCAGTACTATTGTTTTCTGCTTGTTAAAAAGCACATAAAAAGTGGGTTACTTACCATGAATCTGAGGGGAGAACCATTTTAGGACTTTTGGATTACTGTTTCATCGAGGGGAGAAAACGATGACATTAAATCATCATAGAATTCTTATAAAGCTTAGTTTTCTGTGACTATTTTCCTTACACAAAATAAAGTTGAAGATCACTGTCTCCAGGGAATCTAAATTCTTTAGATTTTTTTTTTTTTCTTCTAGCAGAATTTTCACAAACATGAACAATTACGTCTGAACCTCCACAGTTTTTCCTTCAGGCTGCCTGAAAGTATCATAAGCATAAAGACGCAGTACATCTTTTTGTTAAAAACACTATGTAGTGATTCTTAGGGTTTCTGTGTAGCGAGAGAGATGCTTTGGTGGTCTGCACACAGAATAGAAAATGAGATTCACTAGGCGTCTTAACACGGGTCCTGAATTTCATCTCTCTGTGTGGTCCTTCTTCAATCAGATAAATCACATCTTGTTCACTCCCAGCTTTATACTAAAGAAAACAATGACTCCCAGACACCTCTTACTTCCCAAGGGCATCAAAATAACAAATGAACACCCAAGTGGACACAAATGAGCTAGTAACTCTAGTAGACTCCCCCAAATGTGTGGCAATTTTGAGGTGTTGGATAAAAAAATGACTTAATATTAAAACTTTGGTTTCTGATTTATTTTTAAAGACAAAGATGCTACAACAATAAGTTTTCAGATTCTTTTTTTTAAGTCAATTTTTTTAAATGTTTATTTATTTTTGAGAGAAAGAGACAGAGCATGAGCGGGGGAGGGGCAGAGAGAGAGGGAGACACAGAATCCGAAGCAGGCTCCGGGCTCTGAGCTGTCAGCACAGAGCCTGACGTGGGGCTTGAACTCACAAGCTGTGTGATCGAGACCTGAGCTGAAGTCGGACACTCAACCGGCTGAGCCACCCAGGTGCCCCAAGTTAATTTTCTTTTTTTGTAATCTCTACACCCAACGTGGGGCTCAAACTCACAACCCTGAGATCAAGAGGCTCATGCTCTACTGGCTGAGCTAACCAGGTGCCCCAAGTTAATTTTCTTTTTTTGTAATCTCTACACCCAACGTGGGGCTCAAACTCACAACCCTGAGATCAAGAGGCTCATGCTCTACTGGCTGAGCTAACCAGGTGCCCCAAGTTAATTTTCTTTTTTTGTAATCTCTACACCCAACTTGGGGCTCAAACTCACAACCCTGAGATCAAGAGGCTCATGCTCTACTGGCTGAGCTAACCAGGTGCCCCCAGAGTGTTTCAAAATTGCTCTGTGAAGGAATCTTCTGGCATCTGGCCTTAATCTGAAATAGATACTCTTGAACAATAAGATGAAGGAAAAGAAGCTTTAAAATTCTCTTCCACGCTCATCTCTTCAGCAGACCCTCTTACAGGATGTACCTGCCCCGCCTACAACAGGAAGCTGGGCGGGTTCCATCTGTGTTCTGCACTGTGCAGACTCTATTCGGAGTCGCAAAGGAAAACAAACTCCTTTTGATTGATCATTTCTTTGTTCTGCTCGTAAAAGAGTTACCCCAGGTCATAGTTGGGCTCATGAAATTCATATAAGGAGAAGATTTTCAGAACCCAACACCTGAGTGTTTGTTTGGGGAAGGAAATTACACCTGTCGGAACGGAACGAGTGTGGACCGACGGTGCAGCTTGGGGCCAGCCACGCGAGTGACATTTCTAATCTGCTTTGCGCCTTAACACCCAGATGGAGAGGGAGAGAGAGGAGGGAGACCGGCTGTCTGTGACCAGATTCATTAAAGAGTTGGGGCCAGGATGGGTCGGACAAGAGACGGGGCCGCTCCGGCTTGGAAGGCTACGTTTCCCAACAGGACACTATATTCCAGCACCTGCAGACAGCTCCCTTCTGCTAGGATCACTCTGTACCGTTCTCTTTCTTCAGCAATCAACATGTTTATTTAGAAAAGCTGACTGCCTGGAAAGCCTGGTGTCCAGGTTGGAGGCGCCTGGGAGGCCGCAGGTAGGGAAAGATGTACCCTACCTCTCTGTCTGCTTCTCCCAGCCTGATATTGGGTTTGGAGCCAGGAGCCCTGCCAACTGAGGACCCAGTGGGTGGAGGGAGTCCTCCGCTGCCCAGCCCCATCCAGGGACACGGGTGGAGCTCTCCCTGCACCTAGCTAAGGGCCCCTAGAGGTCAAGGACCTCCCTTCTCTGTTGGAGCGGGGGTGGGCATAGGCTTATAAGTCGCTGTGTGGGGGGAGAGGGTGTTTACCTGGTCTCCAGCCCCTCCCTCACTCCCTCTTTCCCTTCTAAGCTCCCTGAAGAGTTGGACAATCCAAAACATTTCCTCTGTGCTCTATCTCATCTTGGTTTGACAGAAATTCTGTGTCTCGAAGGGCCTCCCCTTCCTGTTACAACTTTACTGAGCCCCCTCCACGTGCCAGGCTCTGTACAGCTGCCTGAGATACAACGGCAAACAAAATAGGCAAAGATCCCCAGCCTGTATGACTTACTCCCCCTCATAGAGAAGAACAGACCTGAACATTGGGTACAACCACTAAGTATATCATTTAGCATGCCAGGGGTATTGAGTGCTATGAAGGGAAAACTAAGGCAAGGTGGGGGACATGGGAGGGCGAAGATGGAAGAAGGGGGTGAGGGATGGTAAGGCCATCAGGCTCCATCTCCTTGAGAAAAGAATCTGAGCCATGTGGATATCTGGGGAAAGGGTACCCAGGTAGAGGAAACAGTCAATGCAAAGGCCTTGAGGGTGCCCGGTGGATGTCAAGAGCAGGGTGGAAGAGTGTAGAGTGGTGGCAAGTTCAGAGCAGAGAGGCCTCGAGGGCCCCTGTGAGACTCGGGCATTTACTCCCAAGGGATATGGAGGCCATCAAAGGCTCTGAGCAGGAGTGAGTTGATTCGACTCTGATTTAAGCACGACGGTCTGGCTGCCGAGCCGAGACGTAACAGTGGTCAGGGACTGGAGCCAACTGTAGGCGTCAGGCAGGGAAGGTGGGAGCTGTGGAGGTGGTGGTGTGAAAGAAAGGAGGAGTCCACAAGTCATGGGAGGGAGGCAGCTACTATTAGCTGGAGTGGGAAGGCTGGGCGTGAAGCAGGATTTGGGGGGAGATGAGAATCAGGGCTCGCTTGTGGACATCTTGCGTTCCCACTTGAATGTCAGGAGCCTAATTAACTTTATTCTTGCCACCCACCCCCCTCCCCGCCCCGCCCCGTTCTGCCACAATACCAATTCTTCTCAAAACTGAATGGACCTCAAAGGAGACACACCGGCTAGAAAACCCAGAAGACAACATTTCAGGACCCTTGCTTGCGACCCAAATCGGTCCCTGGAGGCTGAAGGAGATCCTGCCCTCAAAGTCTTTTAATTGCCGCACTAAAGACTGAATGGCCGCCTTGTTCAGCACCAAAGCTACGTCTGGTCCAGCGAGGAATTGGTGAACCAAGCAGAAAATTCCAGGGCACAGGCTATTACAGGCTCCAATTTGGAAGCTTCTTCTCCCACAGCCTGACAGAGCAAGCCGGGCCACGGGCTGCCATGTTTGTGGTTCCAGCCCTGGTGTGGCTGAGCTCGAACAGCTGGGTCCTGCGGAGGGGGCAGAGAGAGGAGGGGGAGAGAGACCCCAGTGCAGGCCAGGAAGAGGCCCCTGGCTGTCACGGCTGGCACTGGCCTGGACCCTGCATCTCCAACCGAGCTGTTCTTGCCGAACTTCAAGCCCCCTCCCTAGGAAGCATCCTGGTCTCAGAGCCAACGGGCCACAGTTTACAGGTAAGGACGGCTACCAGATGTTGCCAAGGGGGTTATATTGTCTTTAGATAAAGGAAATAACCTTCCCCAGAAAGGAGCATGGATGTTTTCCTTCAAGTCCTGCAAACACGTCTCAAGGTGGCCGGATTTAGGTATATCTAGTATCTTCTGTACTCAGAAACTCCTGCCAACTGACAAGATTTCACAGAGCACTAGGTTTTTCCTGTGGTGAGTATCTGTTGAGCTAAGGCCGAGTTGAGCACCCAGCTCCGTCACTTCCTGGCCGTAGGACCTTGAGCAAGTTACGTAATCATCCCATGCCTCAGTTTGCTCATTTGTAAAGTGAGGATAATAACACACAGTAATGAGGTAATACATGTGAAGTGCATAGCGCAGCATCTGGTGGAAAGGAAGCGCTCAGTAAATGACTTACATTCACCTTCTGATGATACTGTGGTTGGATCTCTGTCAGGTAGTTCAGAATTCTTTGAAAATCCTTTTATCTGAAATATCTCAATTTGCCTATGAGATCATCTGTCTTTGAAACTCTTTCTCACAAGGTTTCTCCTACACTGTAAGTGCTCCATGATGTTTATTTAGAGGAATTTGAATACAATTGTGTGGCCCAGCGTGAGGACATTGGCTCTGCCCTATACTGGCTGTGTGACCCTGGGCAAGTCACAAAACATTTCTGAAACCTCAGTGACTGGACCCTATTCAGATGGGAGTGACGGACCATCTCACTGGGTTGTCACAATGAAAAGAGATAGCAAATGCCAAGGGCTTTGAATAAATGCCCAAGTGACTTGTGTTCTTAAACTGCTTTTATTGAATTGAATTATGAGATGGAGTTATTGAATTTTTATTTCTATTGCTGCTGTTGCCTTATTGTTGATAAAATGGCAGAGCCTGAGACAGGGGTTGATTGGTTTTTGAGTGATGCCCAATTTGTTGCCCGGAATCTCGTTAATTATTTACAAGTTTGGTAACTAGTTCTCCTTGACTGATTGATTGCTTCACTCAGTAAGTATGTATTGAACATTCGCTCTGAACCAGGCCCCATTCCAGGCCGTGAATAGGCCACCACGATTCTCTCCGGGAACTTGCATTCCCTGTAGCTGAGGCAGGCAGGAAACAATTTCAGATGGTGGTAAAAGCCATGATGAAAATAAAACACAGAAAGCAAGCAGGTTGAGGGAGTCTGGGCTGGTCAGGGAAGGCCCTTCCCAGGAAGTGACATCTTTAAGACCCGAGGATGGGCAGGAGCCGGCCTTGAGAAAAGAAGGATAAAGGATGGGTATGCCTACATGGAGGGGTGGATGGGGTGGCCCAGATGGGGGAGCACCCACAGCAAAGACCCTGGTGGGGAGGAACCTGGCAGGGTGACAACCCAGAGAGATGCCCGTGTGGCTGGAGAACAAAGGGCAGAGCGCATTAGAGAGATGGACTGGACACGTCCAATGGGACCTCAAGGGCGGTTGTAGGGAATTTGGATTTTATTTTCACGTGATAGGGAGCCACCGGAGGGTTGCAACTCTTCCCCCCAGGTATGGTGCGGACCGCTCTCCCACCTTCTCCGGGTCCCAAATGCCCCTTTCAGCGACGCTTTTCCTGACTACCCTACCTAAAGTTGCAGTCCCGCCATTTCAAGCTCTGGACTGAGGTCAGCTTCTCACCACGCTGCATGGTTCTCCTTCTCTGTGTCGTTTTTCTCCACAACACTTCTTATCCTCCACCACAGTCTACGTTTTACTCTTTAATTTCGGGGGTCATCCCCTCCCTGACAAGCACGAGACGTCTAGCAAGGTCAAGGAATTGCTAGAACAGTGCTGGCCCAGAGGAAGTGTGCAAATATTTGTCAGATGAAACCTGAATAAAGTGACAAGCCGTAGATTATGCTTTTAACAAGGTCCCTCTGGCTGCCTTGTGGAAGGAGGACTGGGGGACACAGGGAGCCTAGTGAGGTGACTTCCAAAGCCTCCTGGGATGAGGATGGTGAGGGGTGGTCTGGTTTAACATTATCCTGCACGCAGGACCCAGTGCTAACAACTGGGTTGTGGGTTTGGGTAATGAGTTCTCGCTCCAGGATTTTGATTTGAGCGACGGTGGCCATTTCTTGAGGCTGAGAAGGCTGGGGAGAAGAGGACGGGGGAGGGGACAATTCGACGGGGGAATCAGCTGAAGGGATCTCTGTAAGATAGCTAAGAGTGCGTTGTCCATGGTAAAAGGTTTTGACGCAAAAAAAGTACTTAAAGCAATGGAGAAACTGTCAGGTGGACAAATGCGTGTTGCACAAGCATCATGCAATTTTAGGCTCAGGAAAAAAAAAAATCCAAAACCTAGATTGAAATAAGTTTGGGTAAGTAAGCTTGACACTTTGATTACATTTGAGTATCAAGCATCAAATAATAATGTTAACCAAAATGCCTAAATTTATAAGTCACAGGAAGTGCTTAAAAATTTTTTTAATGTTGGGGCACCTGGGTGGCTCAGTCGGTTGAGCGTCCGACTTCGGCTCAGGTCATGATCTCGCAGTTTGTGACTTCGAGCCCCGCATTGGGCTCTGTGCTGACAGCTCAGAGCCTGGAGCCTGCCTCGGATTCTGTGTCTCCCTCTTTCTCTGCCCCTCCCCCACTCATGCTCTGTCTCTCTCTCTCTCTCAAAAATAACTAAACATTAAAAAAAATTAAAAAAATTTTTTTAATTAAAAACAATTTTTTTAATGTTTAGTTATTTTTGAGAGAGAGAGAGAGAGCACCCATGAGTGAGGGAGCATGAGTGGGGGAGGGGCAGAGAAAGAGGGAGACACAGAATCCGAGGCAGGCTCCAGGCTCTGAGCTGTCAGCACAGAGCCCGACGCAGGGCTCCAACCCACATTCTGTGAGATCATGACCTGAGCCGAAGGTGGACGCTTAACCGACTGAGACACCCAGACGCCCCTTGGGAAATACTTTAAAATAAACTTCAAAGGCATTTAAAATAAAGTTAGGGAATGACAACGTGGGAGGTGTCCTATTTATAGATTTTTTTTTTTTTTTGGCCTTTCCTTTACAGAGACAATTACAAATAACCTTTAATATTTTAGGAGGTAGGCACCACCCCGGAATAAGGGTTATTTCCCAGAATGCTGCTCTCACTATTTTTTTTAATGTTTTTATTTTGAGGGAGAGTGCACAAGCAAGGGAGAGGCAGGGGTGTGGGGGACAGAGGATCCGAGGCAGGCTCCGCGTTGACCACAGAGAGCCCGATGCGGGGCCCAAACTCATGAACCATGAGATCGTGACCTGAGCCAAAGGCAGATGCTCAATGAACTCAGCCACCCAGGGGCCCCTCAGTTGTTTTTTTAAGTAAGCCCTAGCCTGTATGTGGGGCTTGAACTCATGACCCCGAGATCAAGATTCGCATGCTCTGCCACCAACTGAGCCAGCCAGGTCCCCTGCTCTTGGTTTTTTGGAGGAAGCCCACTGAGCTTTTTAGGCCACCCCCACATTTCCCAGAGACCATTTCAACCCAAGTCACCCTTTGCCCCAAGAGCTTCATGCACCTGCCTGCAGTGCTGCTGCCTTTTTGTTGTTTGGTGTTCAAACGACACCACGGACGCTGCAGATCTTTTTATGATGAGATTTTGCGGGAACTATAAAGCTCAGGAGTGGTTTCAGGAGCAAAGATAACAACGCCCAAGCCTGTGAAGAAAGGGATTAAGCCAAGCTATGACACTGGCTAACCTAGATGGGCTTCTAGAAAGCAGGTTGCTTTTTGGAAAATGGAAGCTGCAGCATCATAGCAGTTTCAGCCCCTTCCTTCTTTACGGGGACGTCATCCAAGCACTAGTCCCGCCTGAAGATGTTCCTGCCCCCACGGAAATGATTTGCTGACGGCTCATGTTTTCCCATGCGGAGCTGTGCTTTGCGAACACTCTGTGTTCAGATGCTGGGTAACAGATATGCGTGAAGCCTCGCCTTGGAGAGAAATTGCTGCAGACAAGTGCGGGCAGGGCTGTAACCAGGTGGCCGTGTCGGGAACTCCCGGGGTGTGTTTAGTATTCTGTGTGCGTGGAGGCTTCGAGGGCCCAGCCAGGGCTGCCTCCGGGATTGGGATGCAGCTTGCGGGGCACGTGCACTCCGAATCTCACAGACTGCTCGGAGGAGGTTTGTAGTTAGAACATCAGCTGCTCCTGCAGGTAAATCCTCATTTAATTCCATCTCCAATCGCCGAGCTGGAGGATGTTCCCGTTTCTCTGTTCTTTGTTCCGTGGCAGCAGATTTGCTGATAATGCGTCGTCTGGTGGGGAAAATGATTGCTGTTTGGGTATATCAAAGATGGCCCTGTTCTTTCGGTGGGTTTAGGCTGTGCCGTGCTGCCTCCTTGCCTCATCACCCCTCCCCGCCCACCGCCAACCCCTGTTAATTGACCACAGTTCAGCAAAGCCAACATGGAATAGCCACCCAGGTCTGAAACCAGGCTCTGCCTCAGTCGCTCTGTATGACCGTCTGCCAGAGCTTCAGCATCCCATCTAGGCAATGAAGAAGGTCAAGAGTACCATCGTCTCCACCTCTGTTACACGGTGATGATGCTCTGCCTGTCACGGGTGACACAGGGTTCTCTGTGCCGACTGTCCAAGACCCCGATTCCAAGGACCTTATCTGGGGGCAGTACCAGCCCCCCAGTCGTGAACTCTGACCGAGGCAAATGGGCACACCCTCATCCTCCCACATTCCTTGAGGACGCATATCTGTCCACACCTGCCCGGAACAAATGCGGGGAAAATGAAAATGTCAATTAAATTGTTGCCATGGCAACACAATCTCATGTTTGCTGCTACATTTTCAGTGTTGTGATTTTTTTTTTCCTATTGAGCTGATTGAATTCCTGAGTTGCTGCCTGCTTCCCCAACTCTGTCACCCTTTTGAAACACACACTTACACACACATCCACACATCCACACATTCACAAAAACACATAATACACGCAGATGACGTTGTCTTTAAAGGACTGAGCTGAAAGCTGGAAGAATGCTTTTGGGGCAAGAGGGCACATTTTTGTGATTTTTCTGTGCCTGTTTGGGGTAGTTCAATGAGATAGAGTTTTCAGCCCAAGAACAGAAAACTCTGCCATGAATTCCTTTTTTGACCGTGCATGCATGAATTCAACTTTTGGAGCGGGAGCCTTAGCTCTTTATCAAGAAAAAAAAGAATGCTCTTAGCCCCACCAGGGGACTCTGATGAAGACTGGTAAGATAATGTCTGCAGCTTTCGTGTCCCCCTCACCCCCCCGCAGGACTGACCTGTGCACCCGTCCAGGCTCTGGCGTCCAGAGCCACCTGCGTGAGGAGCAAGGGCCTGGGTTGGAATGGAGTTTTCTTGGCCACAATACTCTGAGCAGGTCACTTACTCCTTCGGTTAGTACAAAACGGGCTGAGTAGTGCCCCCTCATTGAGCTGTTCTGAGAATTTCATGAAAGGCCAGAGAAAACGCTGGCATGTAGTAAGCACCCAATAGATGATAGTTCTTATTATAGTCATGTTGGTTATTTCAGAAGATCCCCAAAGGAAAATTGTGCTGTCAGCTTGTCATATAGCTAGCTGCAAGATTCGTGCTCCCAGTTGCCACACCAGTGTTTTGGCTGCTTTTTGGAACGCGTTCCAGCTTCCTCTTTCACGACGAGTCGGGATACAGTAAAACACACTTTCGTGTCTTCCCCCTCCCTGTGGATAAAGGGGTTGATTTGATTTTGATATTTTTAAATTGTGTGGGTTTTCTTGTGTTTGTTTGGTTTTTAAGATTTTTTTCAATGTTTATTATTTGTGATATTTTTTTTTAATTTTTTTTTCAACATTTATTTATTTTTGGGACAGAGAGAGACAGAGCATGAACGGGGGAGGGGCAGAGAGAGAGGGAGACAGAGAATCGGAAACAGGCTCCAGGCTCTGAGCCATCAGCCCAGAGCCCGACGCGGGGCTCGAACTCCCGGACCGCGAGATCGTGACCTGGCTGAAGTCGGACGCTTAACCGACTGGGCCACCCAGGCGCCCCATTTGTGATATTTTTAAATTGCGTGGGTTTTTTTGTTTTTGTTTTGTTTTTTAAATTTTTTGAAATGTTTATTTATTTTTGAGAGCCTGAGCGGGGGAGGAGCAGAGAGAGAGGGAGACACGGCATCCAAGGCAGGCTCCAGACTCTGGGCTGTCAGCACAGAGCCCGACATGGGGCTCGAACCCACAAACGGTGAGATCATGACCTGGGTCGAAGTCGGACGCTTCACTGACTGAGCCACCCAGGCACCCCTTGTTTTGTTCTTAAAAGAAGATTTTTTTTTTCCCTCTGTTGCCAAAACCTCCTGATGACGAAATGGCCTATCACCTACTCAGATATTGGTGCTGAAGTGCCTTGAGGGAAAAGGCAGCGTTCTCCCATGACTGTGGCTAGAACAAAAGAGGGCATCTTCCTCTCTCTTACTCATGGGGCGGAGGGGCCCTGCAGGGATCCAGTCAGTCTTGGCAAAGAGGAAAGGAAAGAGGACACTTTTTGTTGTTGTTGCTTTTTTTGTCCTCCTGAGCTTTGCTATCACAGGCAGGTATCTCCCACTCTTTCCTAGATGGACTTCCCTGGGGAAGAACAGGTGGCCTGGTAGCAGCAGAAGGCCTGAATATTGCTAATTATCCGCTGCTTCTGCGGAGCCTAGTGGCTTCGAGAGGTGCCAACAGGTAACAGCCGTTCGAGGGTACCACCTGGTGTTCTGATTTCACGGAGATTCCAGAATTTTATCTCTTGAGAAAAAAAAAAGAGATCAGGGTGAATGTTTTACTGAATAACGAATGAATTGTATAATGTGTATAACCTTTGCTTCATTCATTCATTCATTCATTCATAGGTTGTTTAAACTGTCAGGGAGTGCAGTTTGCTCAGGGACAAACTAAACTGATGTTTCCCGGGGCACCTGGGTGGCTCAATCGGTTGAGTGTCCAACTTTTGATTTCAGCTAAGGTCATGATCTCAGGGTTGGCAAGATGGAGCCCAGCATTGGGTTCTGCACTGACAGAGAGAAACCTGCTTGGGATTCCCTGTCTCCCTCTCTCTCTGCCCCTCCCCCCTCAAAATAAATAACACGATAAACTGATGTTTCCTGGGCATAGAACAATTGAAACGAGGAGAGCTCCACTGGGAAACAACACTAAAAGATTAGTTTAACAGATGGTAACCTTTAGCGATTTTTTTAATCAGACAGTATATTCAATAACGTGTTTATAAGCCACAGTGCGCGTATGACTCGAAAGTAAAATGGTAACTGCTTTCCTAATCGTTAAACTAAGTATGTGCCATGAGTATGAAACCACTTGAAAAACTGTTATTGAAAGGGGCACCTGGCTGGCTCAGTCGGAAGAGCATGGAACTCTTGATCTCGGGGTCGTGAGTTTGAGCCCCACGTCGGGCGTAGAGATTACTAAAAAAAAAAATACACTTAAAAAAAAGGAATTAAAATTGTCATTGAAGGTGTCTAGTTCTGTCCCCAATTTCCCTTGAAGAAGGGTGGCCATAAATTCCTTCTCAATGATTTTGGAGCCCCTCCCCCTTCCGGGTATCTCCAGAATGGGGAACTCACCAGAGCCAGGGGTCGGGGCTCTGCACCTTCTATGTCACCATTTCTGATGCTGGCATTGTAACTGTTCCAGCCTTTGGGTCCCCCAGGGGGATCCGTGGGGGCTGCTTCCAGGTGGAGCTGGCTTGGGGTGGGGAGCCTGTTACAAGGCTGGAAGTTTCTCCCTGAGGTTCAGCTCTGCCTGGTTGTTGCCTTAGCAGGTGCACGGTCTTCCTTCCCAGCTCAGGGAATCCCCTAGGGCGCTTGGCCCCAGCATCCCCAGAGTGCTCTGACTAAGCTGTCCATGTTCAGGAATTAGGGAGGGGTCCTGGTGGAGTTGATAGGGAGGCCAAAGGCCCCCAAACTTCCCTGTGGCACCATTGCTACCTGCCGCCACCCCCTCTCGCACAGGTGGGAAGGGGAGCCATGGTACCCTCCCCCATTCTGGGCCTCTGGGCTTATACATATATTTTTAAGATTTTATTTTATTTTCTAAAGTTTATTTATTTATTTTGAGAGAGACAGAGACAGCACAAGTGAGTGAGGGGCACATAGAGAGGGAGAGATAGAATCCCAAGCAGGCTCTGTGCTGTCAGCACAGAGCCCTACACAGGGCTCGAGCCCACAAAGCTGTGAGATCATCACCTGAGCTGAAACCAAGAGTCGGACGTTCAACTGACTGAACTACTCAGGTGCCCCTAAGATCTTATTTTTAAGCAATCTCTACACCCAATGTGGGGCTTGAACCCACAACCCCGAGATCGAGAGTCACGTGTTCCACCAACTGAGCCAACCATGCTCCCCTGGGCTTATGTTTTTGTAAAAAAAGAAGAGAAAAGCCACCCCAAGAGGATTCTGCCAAAATCCCTCTTTAAAAATACCTTCCCTGGGGTACTTGAGTGGCTCAGTCGGCTGAGTGTCTGACTTTTGATTTCGGCTCAAGTCATGATCTCAGGGTGGTGGGATTGAGCCCTGCGTTGGGGCTGCTCTGTGTTGAGTGTGGAGCCTGCTTAGGATTCTCCCTCTCTCTCCCTCTGCCTTTCTCCCCTGCTTGCGGGGGCACGTGGTCTCACTCTCTCTCTTTCTAAAAAAAAAAATTAAATAAAAATACTTTTCCATAAGCATGAAAAGGGGAATCCTAAGGAAGAGGCTTAGGAGAAGGGGTGATAGCAGAGGATTTGTCTTTACCCAGAGCCTTCTCTTTTTAAAAGGGAAGCATCTGACTACTGCAATTCATTGTAGTTTTAAAGTCTCTGTGGTGGGGGGCCTGGATGGCGCTCTTGGTTGAGGGTCTGACTCTTGATCTCGGCTCAGGTCGTGATCTCACGGTTCAGGAAATCGAGCCCCGCATCAGGCTCTGCACTGTCAATACGGAGCCTGCTTGGGATTCTATCTTTCTCCCTCTCCCTCTGCCCCTCCCTCTCTCTCTCTCTCTCAAAATTAAAGAATAAATTGGGGCGCCTGGGTGGCTCAGTCAGTTAAGCGTCCGATTTTGGCTCAGGTCATGATCTCCTGGGTCATGAGTTCGAGCCCCACATTGGGCTCTGTGCTGACAGCTGGAGCCTGGAGCCTGTTTCGAATGCTGTGTCTCTGTCTCTCTCTGCCCCTCCCCCGCGCACTCTCTGTCTCTCTTTCTCTCAAAAATAAATAAATGTAAAAAAAAAATCTTCAAAATAAAAGAATAAGTTAAAATCTCTGCGGCAAGACAGCTCCAAAGGTTCTTGCTACCTGCAATGGGTGTGTGGGAATGTGGGCATTCTGGAAGGACGAAAATGAGCCATTCAGTAAATTATCCCGCCACAAATGTTTCTATTTAATTCCTCTTGTACCCCATCCCCCAGCAAAAAAGGGGAAATCATGAGGATCTAGTTTAGAGTAGTGCAGCTGGCTCTGGAGTGCAGACGACTCAGGGTCCCCTGGTCGACCACACGGAGGGCAGCCCCAGAGGAAGGCCTTGCCCTCATGCATCAGCATCACCCGGGAGCCTGTCAGAGATGCACACTCTCAAGCCCCACTGAATCTTAAGCTGCACTTTAACAACATCCCAGGTGGTTCAAGTGTAATTGGAGAAGCACCACTGGGGGGGGGGGTGCTGTCACCTGAGGAGGCTGCCTACAGCCAAGCCCTGCGGGGACACTTGGAGAAGGCCCCACGTGGGGTGAGCGGGGCTCAGCCTGCCTGGCGCGCGCAGTTGTGGTTCTGACCATAGCACCAAGCCTGGTGGGAGACAGGCTCGCCTGCTGCTCACCCGGAAGGGACCCTCAGCTCTGCTCATCACTCAGGCCTCTGTTCTAGTTCACGGTTTCAGCCTGATATTGTGTAATCCTGGACTTGCGAGGCTCAAGTGTGGCGTAAGTCACCAGGGCTGGTGAATTTCCGACTCTGGTGACACTTTAATTGGAGACAACCCTCTTCTTTTGTTAGCAAGGTGACTATCTCCTGTTTAAACGGTGTCCTCAAAGACTTGGAGGGAAAATGAGGCTGACCTCACAGTAATAGCAGCTTTGGTGGCTTCTTCAAATGTATCTATGTCCTGGGAAAGCCCACAGCATTCCAATTACCCAAAGCCCTAGGGATGTTGGGATCAATTTTTTTCCTCCCCCCAAAATAAATATTCCTCTGGCTTTTAGTTGCAACCACTTTTTTATACAGCAAGCATTTCCTACACAGGAAGCATCTGACTGTTCTCACTGCAACCCTCTGGGGATGCAGGATTGTTACTATTACCATTTCCCAGAGGGGAAATCAGAGTCAGAGAGGTAAAGTAATTTTCACAAGGTCACACAGCAAACTAAGTGGCAGGGTAGGGACCCTAACCCAGATCTGTGTGACTCCAAAACTAGGGCTCTCTGTCTACCTGGGCTATACCTGAACTTTCAAAGACACAATTTCTACCTTTGGTCCAGGCTGTTTACTATTTTCTGTTGGGTGAAGAAGAAAAGCTGGAATGTTCTTCTGGATGATCTTTGTCATTCTTCCCCTGCTTCTCCCAGGCAGGAACTTCCGGGGACTTATATTGTTCCTCACCTTCTCTTCCCGAATGACCTGCCCCTGAGATGTGACACCTCTGCTCTTACAGTCCCTGCCAGGAGCTGAGCTGGGGAAGTTTGCCCGCCAGGGAGAGTGGCCAGCAGGGTGAGCGTCTATGGCCAAGTAGCCAATCTGCCTGAGGGCCTCCCAGGGACAGGCGCACACCGCAGCTCCCAGGATCACCCTGTGTGCTGCTCCTTTGACACTGGGAGAGAGGCTGGGGCATTACTTTGAGGCCTTGGGAAGGGAACAGATTTGGGTTCAGGTGCTGCTTACTCAGAGTGGCATGACGACTCTTGTGAGTCCCAGGCACTTTTGCCTTTGTGGTTCCCTTACTCCACTAAAAAGAAAAATCTAGGGGCGCCTGGGTGGCTCAGTGGGTTGGGTGTCTGACTTTGGCTCAGGTCACGACGTCAGGTTTGTGGGTTCAAGTCCTGCATTGGGGTCTGTGCTGACAGCTCAGAGCCTGGAACCTGCTTCGGATTCTGTGTCTCCCTCTCCCTGTCCCTCCCCTGCTCATGCTCTATCTCTCTCTCTCTCACTCAAAAACAAATTTCAAAAAACATTAAAAAAAAAAGAAAAATGTAAAAACATATCTGCTACTACATTGATGTAAAGATGAATATATTAATGTTATATATGAAAACATTTTCATTATGCTGAAAGTTTATTTTTTCCTTCTGATTTTTCACTGAAATTAAAACATTTTCATGGGCCCCCTAAAAGTACCGCGGGCCCTGAGCATGGTGCTCACTGCTCTTAGTGGATAAGTCGGCCTTGGGCTTACTAGGTTTGTGGTGACCTTGAGCAAGCCGTTTGACTTTCCTAAGTCTCGGTTTCCTCATCCATAAGATGGGTGTAGCGACAGTGCTTTAATCCATAGCGAGGAGCTTGCGTGGAGGTTGCCCTATGACACCTGGCATCTGGTTAGTGCTCAGAGGTGCTTGCTGTGGGGGGGTGCTGAGTAACTACCCTGGGGAGGGGCCTGCTCCGCAGGCATTTGCTAAAAGGTCACTGTGGGTAAGGGTTGATGCCGTCCGCCCTGCTTCCCACTCCTGCATCACCAAGTATTAGGGCCGGAAGGGTCGGCAGAGCCTGCCCTCCACCCAGACCCACGAAGAGGCTGGATCCGTCCGGGCAGAGCTGGGACAAGAACCCAGGCTTGGACCCCAGCCCAGAGGCACCGGGCCCCACCCGAGGCTGTCTGTTCAGGGTGCCACCCTCAGGTAGACAATGACTAGCACATCTTCTTGGCAGAGACACGGAGAAGGCTTTGCCACAAACCTCCCTCCCGCCGCCCACGATGCCTCCTTGGCCATTGCCCCGCTCACTCCATCTCCTCGCGGCCACGTCTGCACGTGGGCTGCCTTGTGCAGTGCCCAGCGAGGGCCTGGCCTTTCGAGATGGCGCAGCCCCGGGACGGATCCTGGCTCTAGCACGGAGCTGCTGGGCAGGTCGCTTCGTGTCAGCTTCTTCACCGGGGAGAGGGACATGGCCACGCTTCCTACGTCACAGGGCAATTGCGAAGGTGACATGAGATGATGCAGGTAAAGCACTTGCTCAGTGACAGGCTTATGTGGGGAATCCGTCACGAGGATGAAAGTAATGGGGAGAAGGCAGGGACAGGAAGCTGCTTTCTCCTCCATTCTCCTTCAGAGTCTGCTCACAGGAAAGCCCCTGAGGGGTCCGTGGGCAAAGCGGTAGGCCCCACTGCTTGCCAGTAGTGTGACATCGGGCAAGTACTTCACCTTTTTGTGCCTCAGTTTCCTTACCTGAAAAATGAGATATTCCTAGAGTTTACCTTGAGAGGTTATTAGGAGGGATAAATGAGTTAACACATCTAAGATGCTTACATTGCTACCTGGGATGTAGTGAGTGCCCAGTAGATGGTAGGTGTTTTTTTTTTTTCTTGGTACACAAGCCACTGAGGCTTTAGCCTTTTAGCTAAGGCCTGAAGGCTTTAGCATTCAGGATGGAACTTTCTAGAACTTACATGAAGTTTTCCAGGAGTGGGAGTTTCCAGTTTCTTCCTCTCTAAAGGGTGAGAGACATGTTCTGTGTCCACAGGAAGGTTCGTAGCTCAGGGAATATAGGGGACGCAACCATGGTGAACTCCAGGAACTTTGAGCGAAGGGGGAAGGAAGGGAAGGGATAATAGGTTTTGAGTATCTCCTCCGTGTCAGGCACTGGGTGGCTCTTGGGTTCTGCTGTAGATTTGTGGATATGGCCCCATGAGAGGTGAGTGGCCCAGGAGACCGTCAGCCAGGGTCCTTGGCTCTCTGGCTTTAGCACTTGCTATGTCTTCGCTGTGGGTAGTGTCCTCAGGCTTAGAGCCAGCTGGACACCAAGATGTGGCCTGTGGCCACTGCCCTAGGGAAGCTCCTGTCTCCCAAGGGTACCAAAATCAGACCCTGAGCCTGTTGACATTAGACCGACCAGCCATAGGCTGTTCTCGGTTCTGCTTCCTTATAGATTTTCTCTCGTGGACTCCCTTTCTTCTGATGTGGACCCCGAATGAGAGACAATGTGCTCTCTGTATAGTGCTTTCCCGAAGACACTTTTGTTACCCTGAGTCCTTATTGGCTGCCGCCATAAAATATTAATACCGAACTGAGCGTGTGAGCTCTCAAGCCTTCCAGACGCAGGGTCTGGTTTCACAGCCCTGAGGCGGCAGCTGCAGGCAGGGTCAGCAGGAAGCCCCGGGGCCCCAGGGCCTCAGTGGGCCACTGTGAGGAACAGCCCCAGCCCAACACTCCTGCTCAACAGCCACGTTCTAGAAATCTGAGGTCAAGGAGCATAAGGACAACCGTGAGAGGTATGTACCGTGGTGGATGGAGCGTGATAAAGAATCTGACTTCTGGAATCTGAACTGAATTGCGCTAGCTGTCTCTGTGACTGTCAGCAGAACAAACTGGTTGCTTCCTGTTTAATGACCGCATCAAAGCACACACGCACACGCACACGCACACAGAGGTGGTGGTCAGATGCAATTTTCTTACATGCATTCTTTTCCCTAACCCAAGATTTCTCCTCCTCCTCCTCCTCCTCCTCCTCCTCCTCCTCCTCCTCCTCCTCTTCCTCCTCCTCCTCTTCTTTTATTCATTTTTTTGAGAGAGGGAGAGAGAGAATCCCAAATCCCAAGCAGGCTCTGTGATGTCAGCTCAGTGCCTGATGCGGGACTCAAACTCACGAATCACGAGATCATGACCAGAGCAGAAATCAAGAGTCGGATGCTCAACCAACCCATTGAGCCACCCAGGCACCCCTCCCCTACACCAAGACTTCTTAATGTGGAGTCTGTGAGCTTCCTTCCAGAAATTCAATGCAAAAAAAAAAAATTGCATAGATTTTTTTTCTGGAGAGAGGTGTCTTATTTTTCATTAGATTCTCCAAGGGGTTGAGGGTTCCTACCCAAAATTTTAAAATGCTAGCAGTTCCACTTTTAGGAATTCCTACGACTACTTGTGAGAGCAAAGATCCATCCAGGAGGACATTCCTTTTGGAAGCATTGTAATCTAAAAGATTAGAAATAGCTCAATTATCCGTCAACAGAGACTGCTTAAGTCAACTGGGTCCATTCACCCTTTGAAAGATACACAGCCTTTGGGGGACAAGTCTCTGTGCGATGTAAAGGGCTCTCCAAGAGGGTGAAGTAAGAAAAGCAAAGTATGCGTGCTTTTTTTCCTGCACGCAGAGTGATATGTGTGCTGTGCTAACATCTGTGGGAGCTTATGTATGGGGTCTAGCTCTGGCAAGGATCTGCCAGCCACTGGTTGCCATGATTGTCTCAGAGGAGGCAGATCGGGGGACAGAGGTCAGGGGTGAGGGGGAGTCTTGCTTTTCACCAGAATTTGTACTGTCTGGACTCGTGGCATTAAGGCAGTCAAACAAGAAAACAGCCCCACAGGGCAACATGCCAACTTGGCTTGCAAAAGACCCTGAGTGGAGAGAGGCATGTGAATGGCGGAACCGAGACCGGACAGGGGGCAGCTAATTTGGGTGGGCAGCTGCTGCTTCTCTAAATTAAGAAGGTGGCCGAGGTCAAGGCTTGATTCGCAGCTGGCTCCGCAGTGGCGTCTCCCTTGCACGGTGTTTAACGGCCTGCTGCGTGCAAGCTCGTATCCTTGTCATAATCACAGCATCGAGGCTTTCATGGATGGAGCTCAAAGCTGGTGTGCAAACTCCATTCACCTGTCTCAGAGCCCTCTGAGGCTGGGAGGCCACAGTGCAGACGCTCAGTATCTGTCGGGGAAGGACAGGGAGGAGGGGACTGTGCAGGGACTCTTGAGGACTGACTCTGGTGCCTCGCCCCACCTCACTCAGGGGGAACGTCCCCCGGAGGTCACCTGCGAGCCCAAGGGCCCGGCCCCAGGCAGTCATCAACCTGCCAGGCAGGCTGGGCCGGGGTGAGTGGTGCTGTAGGCCACATTCCTCAGCCGTGAAGTGCCCTGTTGACGGAGCCAGAGCTCAGACTAAGGACATCCGTCCATCCTTGACAAGTTGGGTTCCAGTTGGTCACAGTGACAGCTGAGTAGGCTTCAGATGCAGGTTAACTATTTGCCTGAGGCTGAGTGAGGGCCTGGTCAGGAGGCGTCAGTGGGACAGGGCTGGCCTCACCATAGGCTCCAATTTACTCTTGGGGCCTCAGTTGTGATCCAGGCAAAGGGCCACTTGACCACTTTGAGATCTTGTTGTGAGGCAAAACTTTATTTGCCTGTAAGTCTCGGGCCCAGCTCTTGCTGAGTGAGATGAGATGTCTGGCCTGTCTTGTGTTCGCTCACAGCAACTATGCCCGCAGGGCCCCCCACTTCTGCAGGGAGGCTCACTGGACCCACAGAGGCTCACCTTGCGTCCGCAGTATTCACCCACATGTTGGCCCAGAAATAGGGTGACCCCCCCCCACCCCCCATCACAGTTCACACAGGACTGAGGGATTTCCCAGGATGCAAGGCATTCAGGGCTAAAGCCAGGACAGTCCCGAGCCATCCTGGACAGGGGATCACCCTCCCCGGAAGGCTGTCACCAGAGAGACATGCTCCCCTCTGGCAGGGGGCTATGCCAGAACTTTGCATCCTTCCGAAGGCAAGGACCATGCATTTCTTCTTCTTTCCCTTTCATAAGTAGACATTTTACGGAAAAATTGCAAGAAAAATACAAACAATTCTGAGATACCCTCCACCTAGATCCCATGAGTGTTAACATTTTACATTTGCTATATCTTTTCTCCCTTTCTCTGAGATTAAAGTTTTTTTTATGTTTATTTATTTTTGAGAGAGAGAGAGCGGAAGCCGGGGAGAGACAGAGAGGGAGGGGGACAGAGGATCCGAAAGGGGCTCTGTGCCGACAGCTGAGGGCCCGATGAGGGCTCAAACCCATGAACTGCGAGATCATGACCTGAGCTGAAGTCGGACACTTACCCGACTAGCCAGCCAGGCGCCCTCTCTGTCTCTGAAATTTAAGAATAAGTTGCAGACATGAGACTTCAATGTATATTTCCTAAAACCCAGAAATTCTCTTTTATAACCACTGTATGATGGTCACAAGCAGCCAATTACTGCTGAAGATAATTCTACTATCTAATGTCAATTGTCGATTGTCAATTGTCCCCATAATGCCCTTTATGGCAAAAGGAAATCAAGCTAGGGTCTTGCCTATAGCTGCCATGTCCCTTCAGTCTCCTTTGACTCGAATGGTTCCTGGGGCCCCTGAGTGGCTCAGTCAGTTAAGCGTCTGCCTCTTGATTTCTGCTCAGGTCATCATCTCACTGTTCTTGAGATCAAGTCCCACTTGAGATTCTCTCTCTCCCTTTCCCTCTGCCCCTCCCTTGTTTGTGCTTTCATTCTCTCTCTCTCTCAAAAATAAACTTTAAAATAGAATGAAAGAAAAAATTTTTTAAAATATTAAAAAAAAAAAGAACGGTTCCTGAGTTTTTCTTTGTATTTCATGACATTGACCTTTTGGGGGAGGCTAGGCCAGTTTCTTTACAGAATGAAGGCTCCTCTAGCAACGCCTGGCCCATAATTCGCTCCTAGTAAGTGCTACCATCCCAGGCTCTCACACACATCGTGGTCATTCAACGGTTATATCCCCATTTTGCACCAAGGAAACTGGCTCAAGGAGGTTTGGGGGCTCTCCTGAGGTCATTCAGCCAGCAAGAGGTGGGCCCTGATTTTAACCCCAGAGCCCATTTTCCTAACCACTGAGCCACTGTGCCCTGGGGGAATTTTCTTGGTCTTTATTTGCAGATGTTGTTTTTGTTTAACTTCTGGAGCAATGAGGTCAGCAAATTATTGTAAGATCTCCAACCATCCCCTACCTGGAACCCTCCCCCAAGCACCTATGGAGATAAGAAGGATGACCCTTGTACTTCCCCCAGGCCTGTAAGATGCAAGGTGGCAATTAGCTTTAGGAGCCTTGGAGAGATTGCATGCAAATGAGTGCAGAGGATTATGGGATGAAAGTTCACCTTTGAGTCTAACCACCCCTGCCCCCTCATCCAAGTTATGTTATGGGCTGGAGGAGGACGTGGACTAAGGAGCCCTCCCTGGTCAGGTCTCCATGTCTGTGGCTATAGCTGGAGCAGCAGAGGGTCACATGGCTCCCCTTCCTGCCTCTGCCTCTGCTCAGAGCTGCAGCCTGAGACACAGCATCCTCTCAGGGGGTCTGGTCACTCTCCTCCAGGAAGTCCCTCTGGCAGCCCCAGGCATCCTTTACCCTATCCCCGTCCCTGACGCCACTGCCCCCCACCCCCAGAGCAGCTCTCCTCACTGGTGGCACCTGACAGGTGTTTGATACTCATGAATGAATGAAGGAATGAGTGAATGAAAGTGTGCAGGATGCGTTGGGACCTACTTTTTGTTTGTCACCCTAACAAGTAACTTTTCTTACCAGACTCTTCGTGGTCTCATCAGCCCACTGGTTGGCCACAAGGTCTGGTCTGCACGGCTGTTGAGAAAACAGCCTCCTTTCTGCCTGTTTCTGCCCTTGTTTGTGGCCAGGCAGTGCCTCGTGGCTCCTACACTCCTCACCTCTCCCCGATTTCCCCAGCGGCTTCCACTCAGGCCTTGGCCTCATGGGCCGCTCAAGGGCCATCTCAGCTGCTGGCCTGGTCTTTTCCCAGGCTTTCTTTGGGTGATCCATCTGTGACTCTATATCTCTGTTGAATTCAAGCATTTATTTATTCAACAAATACCTACTGAGCACCCGCTATTGTGGGAGGCACTGTGCTAGGTGCTTGGGGAAGCAGGGGACAAGACAAAGTCTTTACCTTCTTGAAGGAAGACAATTAAGGAGCAGACAGGAAATAAACAGGACAACTGCAGGTTAGGGAAAGTGCTCTGAAGGAAAGATAATTGGAGAGGCGGGGATTAGATAGATGATAACTGGGGACCATTGATACTGGATTGGTGGCCAGGGAAGGCACCGTGAGGAGGGCACAGCAGAGCTGAGATTCTGAGGGTGAGGAGTTAGCATGCACCAAGTTGGTGGAATGGTGTTCTAGGCAGAGGGAACAGTAAATGCGAAGGCCTGGTGGCATGCTTGGGGAACAAGAAGGAAGCCTAAACAGCAAGAACTGAGTTGAGCTGAAGGAGGTCATTGGAGCCAGCCCTGCAGAGCCTCGTTGACCACAGGAAAGAGTTTGGATTCTGTTGTGAGCAACATGGGAAGCCACTGGGGCATTAAAGGCAGAAGGTGATGTGGTCTAGCTTTTCATGTTAGGACCTCTGTGGCTCTTGTGGTGGATCAGAGGAGAGGTCCTCCAGGGTCCTGCCTTCTGGCCTGCACCACTTTGTGTCCCCCCCACCCCCTTGCCCTGCATGGCCCAGAGTGCACTGGCTCCCGCAGCTGCTGGTCCTTAGTCTGCCTTCCCTCTTTCAAAACCTCCTCCAGTGCCCCCCACCCCCACATCCCTTGCATGTTCTAAGGCGCTCCCCCATCAGTGGTCATGCTCGCAGCCCTGGACCGTCCCTGAGCGCACTTTCTGCAGAGAGCAAGACTGGGGCTCTGGCTCAGAGGCCTGGGACCAAGTCCTGGCTTGGCCACTCGACAGCAGAGTGAGCTTCCTCGGAGCCTCAGTCTCCTCCTCCGGGAAAGTGGGGGAACCAACAGAGCCTACTTGTGGGGCGTTTGTGAGGATTAGCGGAAAGTGCTGCACTGTGCCTGGAGCCGGGCCAACGGTGGGCTGTGTCTGTGTCGTGACCCCTCCTGTCTGGGAACGACTGGAGGGACGGTGCCCACTGTATCTCTTGCTGTGGCGGGGCTCCACGGCTCACCTGTGGGCTGTGAGCTCCTTCTGCGGTCTTGACCCGGTTTGCCTCCGCTTGGTAACCGCTTGAACAGCTGGCCTTGCTGCTGGCAGACAGCAGTCTGGGACGAGGGGTGAAACCTGAGGAGGTGAATTTAAGCCGCAGATTTACAATACCTTTTATGGGCTTGGTAAGTGTAGCTGAAGTAAACACAGAATGGGTATTGATCACGCTAGGCAAATGGCCTTGACTGGCGTGGCAGAGCTTTGGAATGTTCCCGTGAGACCCCCATTTGGAGCCTATGTAACAGGGAGTGCTGGGCCTGGGGTCCGAAAATCTGCTACTCGTTAGCTGTGTGACCTTGGTCAGGTTAACTAATGGAGCTTCCATTTCCATATGCTGTAAGCCAGGCCCTCAAGACCTGGTGAGAGGAAAACATGACGATGGCCAGGAGACGCTTTGTGGCCACTGAACCACTAGGCCCCCGTGAGGAGACGGTGATGAGGATGTCTGGCACAATATAGTGTGAGTTGTAGAATCCGAGGGACTGCGTTCCATTCCTGGCTGTGTGACCTTGGGCAAGTTGCTCAACCTCTCTGAGCCTGAGTTTTATTACCTGTAAGATGGGGTTGTTGGGAGAATCATAGGTGATGTACTGGGTTGAATAGTGTCTCCTACAAATTCATGTCCACTTGGAACCTGTGAATGTGACCTTATTTACAAATAGGGTCTTTCTGCAGAAGTTATCAAGTTAAGATGAGCTCATACTAGATTAGAATGAGCCCTAATCCAATTTGACCGATGTCTTTAATTAGAAAAGGGAAATTTCGACAAAGAATACAGACACACAAAGAGGAGAACACCACGTAGACCCGGGTTGTGGTAATTTGTTACAGCAGCCACCGGAAATCCATATACACGATAATCCAGAAAAAGTGTTCAGTGCGGTACCGGGCATAGGGACACGTATTATTGTTAACATTCTTATCATCTCTGTAGTAATGGCTCAAGGTGGGTTCTGTGATGGCTACAGACTTGATTGGGGGAGAGTCCTGCCACCCCTCTGCCCTCCAGTCTTGATAGGGGTGAGGGTGGGGTGGTTGTCCAGGCCACGGTCCCCGAAAGCCCTTGCCTGGATGGGGTGGCTGACTGTGGGGACGGTGGCTGGCTCCCATGAATCTCGGGGGTTATGCTGAGGTTTGGGGGTGGGTCTCCATGAGCCCTTGTTGTGGGGAGGGGTGGTGGCTGCCCTGTGGCCGTGGCCTCCTGGGAGCCGCCTGGTGTGGCAAGAGCCCAGGTCTGGTTTCTGGAGCCCATCTCGGCAGATGCCTCATAAACCTGTCTGGCAACAGCATTCCTCCGACAGCCTGAGCAGCCGGCTGTCACTCCACAGCCCGTTGTGGTTTTGTAACGCGTAGACGAGGAATGTCAGCTGTGACTCACTGAGCCCAGAGTTTCCCCTGTGTAGGCAGAACCCTTGCCTCCTGCCCAGCTTCTGTTCGGCGACGGAGGTGGGTCTTCTGAGGCCTCCTTCTGAAGAAACTGAGGGAGGGCCCCGCCTTCCCTGGGGACCTGTCATGGCCTCTGGGTCTGGGTTTGGGTTTCAGGTAAGAGTAGGCAGGGGAGAGAAGTGGCCTGGATGCTTGGTTCTGGCACTTTCTTTGAACTGGCCACTTTATCTTTTAGGGCCTCTGTTTGCTGTAAATGGGGATGTTTTGAGGACATGAGGAGCTATTGGAAGAGGCGGGTGCCCTCCCTCCCCTCTGCCCAACGGCACCAGGCACATTTGTGAATGACTATTAGGAGCAGGTCAAATGGCCGGTGACAGAGTGTGACCACATCCTTCCTGTTTGTGTCCAATAATTTACATCAGGGCCTAGGAAGCCTCAGGGAGAAAAAGGCACAGGAGTCCTGACCATCCCAGGTGAAGTTCAAGGATGAAAAGCCAGTCTGCTGGGCAGGGGCAGCCCGGCTGAGTCTATCACATGGACGCAGGGGCCCCGGGGCAGAGCTCACCACAGGACACGGACTTAATCTGGGTGCCCAGCACTGCCTGTGTGCCCGGGTGGGGCAGTGGCAAAGAAAGGAGCGTGGGGGTTTTGGGGGTGTTTCTGGGAAGCCAGAACATTGTGACGCCATGAACCCAGGCAGCCTTACTGTGGGACAAACCAGGCCAGGCATAGTTGAGACTGTGGACCATTCTCCCCTCTTCCCTGCCACGAATGGAGTGTTTTTCAGAAGTGTGCTTCGCTTTTACTTTTGGACCTGGTGTTTCCAATGTCAAGAGGCAGCAGCACCCCTTTGGGGACAGCCCCAGCTTCCCTGGTGAGGGGGTTCAGATGTTCAGGTTGAACAGTCAGGCCAGGACCACTGATGTGGTCCCAGCTCAGCCGGTGGGGGTGAATGGCAAAGATCCTTGCAAAGTAGCCCCTAGGGCTTCTGAGAAATGGTGGGGGGTGTGGGGGTCCTAGAATTCACTGGGGTGTTTAGAGCTTGGAGCACGAAGACACGGGGCATTCTTTGAGCTGGCAGAACCAACCCTGAAGCTATTTTAGTTATAGACATATGCAGAATTCTGCCCCCGGTCAACCTCCCAGGACCCTCAGAGCCTCAGTCACCACCCACCCGGGAGGCCCGTTCACCAAGGGGCTCCGAACACTGCAGGGCGGGTTTGAGCAGGGTCTGTTTCTGTCTGTAAAGGCAGGGCTGATGGCAGAAGTGAAAACAGGCCACCCACCCCAGGTCCCCAGCCTCAACCATCTGCTGGCGTCAGCCTCCAAAGATGGAATCATCCCAGCCGGGACAGGGCTGGGCTGGGCACTCTGGAGCGCTTGGAGGGCACTGTTTCCTCTGGAACTCTTTTCTATTCAAGTCCCCTCCCGTTTTCACCACATTTGAACTTAAGGATCAGGATTTGAGTATCTGTTTCATGCTTGGCTTCGGGACAAAGAATGGCCGTAATGTTAGTGGTGGTAATCCTAACAACAGTGATGGTTTCTCAATCTGTAAAATGAGGCAACAGTACCTTCTTCCTAGGGTGCTGGAAGGATTAAATGAGATCATGTACATAAAGTACTTAGCACATAATGCCCCGATCATAATAGTGCTTAAGAAATCATAATATTTATTATTATTACGGCTGCCATTTATGAGGACAACGAGGCTCAGAGACACCAGATGCCTTATTAAGGTCACACAGCATAGGAGCTCCATGCCCAAAGGAGGATCCTGATAAGTTCCCCACAAGCTCCGACCCAGTGCACCAAGTGAGTTAAGGGAAGGTTCGGTGGTCCTGGGGGAATTCTGACTGGGTAGTGTCAGGAAGGCGCCATGGAGGTGATATTTCCACTGGGCTGTCATCATGGAGGTACAAAGGTGAAAGGCATAGACACACGGTAAACTCGAGGAACAGAGAGAGCTGCCTTGGGGGGACCGATGAGAGAGAGGGCTGAGCAGGTCAGCTGCAATGGATGATAAAGAGCCTTGAATGCACACTGAGAATTAACACAGGTGACCAAAAGCACACTGACAGCACCCTTGAGAGGCAGTATGGTGCAGTGGTTCAAGACCTGGACTCTGGAGCCAGCCGCCTGGGGTCAAAGGTACAGAGTGGGGCTGATAGCAATGCACCCCTTAGTAGGAAGAAGCAGGCAAGGGCCCTCAGCCCAGGGCTGGGGTATATTCCCCCTCGGCCTGTATGCCAGGCCCAACATGGCTTTTATGCCGAGGGAGCATTCAGGTCTCCTCCCTGTGATGAAGCCCACTGCAGAGGACTGAGCCCATCCGGGTGAGGGGTGCCCCGCCCAGACGGCACCGGCCGTCCAGTGCCATTTGCCCCAGGAGGCTCACGTAAAGAGGATGTGAGCCGGGGGAGGTCTGTCTGGGAGAGGTGCCTGCAAGGTCGTCTGCCTTTGGAGATTTCCACCGGGAGGGAGGCCGTGGCTCCCAGACCCTCTGGGCGTCTCCCTTTTCAACAGCAAGCTGCCCTAACAGCAGGAGTGGATTGGGCTCCTGCCTCTTATGGACCAATTTTGCCCCCATTTTGGGTCCCCTGCACCTGTGCCCCCGACTCGGGGTCAAGTCTGGGCTGCCGTTGCCTCTGGGACAGCTGCACCGGACTGTTGGCCACTTCTGCCAAGCAGAAGACAGCGGTGCCGGTTTGCAGGGTGGGGGGCAGGTGGCGCCCGGGAGCGCAGGTGTCTCTTGTGCTCGCTTGCTGGTGCGCCACAAGGGTTCCAAGCAACCGAGAGAGAGAGCCCCTGGCCGGCCCCACGTTTCCCAGCCGGGGTCTGTGTCTGGGCCCTCCCGACCGGAGCAACACTGTGCCCCAGCTCAGGGCCTCTTCCTTGGCACCTCCCTCTGCATTGGCTTTCACCCATTTTCTTGGCATCCCCACCCCTCTTCCCCTATTCCTCCGGCTCTGCGCCTGCTCTTTCGTTCATGGGTCCTTCGGCCTTCAAGGACAGCAGGAGCTCCTGACACTTCCAGTTAGAACCTGGAGCCACCTCCTGCCACTTGGGTGTCTTCTTCACAGACACCCTCCCCAGGGTCTGGAGCGTGGATGCTTGGAGGAGAGAGAACCAGGGAAGGGCTGGGTGCCGAGGGTCCCACTCCCAGGAGGTAAATCCCCAAGACAGCTCCGACCCAACCTCTATGCGGGTCTCCTTCCTCCCTCCCTCCTGCCCTCCTCTTTCCTTTCCTTCCTTCCTACTTTCCTTTCTTCCTTTCTCTCTTAAACAGCTTTATTGGGATATAATTAACATACCATAACATTCACCCATTTAAAGTGTACAATGCAGTGGTTTTTGCATATTCGCAGGGTGTGCAACCATCACCGTAATCTAATTACAGAACATTTCATCACCCCCAAAAGGAACCCCGTTAGCGGTCACTCCCCATCCCCACCCCCGCCCCTAACCACTAATCTCCTTACTCCTTACTGGCACTTATTTGTGAAGTGACTGGTAAACAGGGAAGCCGGAACCAGGCGGGAATGACCCCTCCCTTGGCCCAGGCCTTCTGCGGGTAGAATCTTGGAGTCATCCCTTCCATCTTGCCCACTCACTCCCTCGTGGCATTGGTGCTGGAAAGGTCACGAGCCCACCCTTCCCACTTATCCAGGGAGTGACATGAGAGCCAGAGCAGGGGAAGAAATCTGCCCAAGGTCCCTCAGTGGTTGGGAACAAGGGCTCCTGCCCCGGAGCGCCTGCCTTTTGCAGCGCCCAAAGCCATCTCCCCACAGCTGCCCCCTACTCATGCATGGGCCTCCCGCTAGCCATTCTTAAAACATAGTACCTCAGTTTCTCCAACTATAAAATGGGATGATAACATTGCCTGTGTTGTTGAGAGGATTAAATGAAACCGAAGACAATCCTTTCTGTAAAGAGTTCAGCCCAGTGCATGGCACTGTTAAAAAACAAAATTCGGGGCAACTGGGTGTCTCGGTCGGTTAAGCGTCTGACTTGGGCTCAGGTCATGATCTTGTGGTTCGTGGGTTTGAGTCCCGCATCAGGCTCTGGGCTGACAGTGCGGAGCCTGCTTGGGATTCTCTCTCTCTCTGTCTCTCTCTCTCTCCCTCTGCCCCTCCCCTGCTCTCGCTCTCTCTCAAAATAAATAAACTTAAAAAAATATTTTTTTAAAAAATTTTTTTTCAACATTTATTTATTTTTGAAACAGAGAGAGACAGAGCATGAACGGGAGAGGGGCAGAGAGAGAAGGAGACACAGAATCGGAAACAGGCTCCAGGCTCTGAGCCATCAGCCCAGAGCCTGACGCGGGGCTCGAACTCACGGACCGCGAGATCGTGACCTGGCTGAAGTCGGACGCTTAACCGACTGCGCCACCCAGGCGCCCCTAAAAAAATATTTTAAAAAATATAAATAAAAAACAAAATTCATCTGAATAAATTTAAAGATCAAATATTTAATGATTGGTGAATCAGGCAGCATCCCAACTAGAAAATGGAAACGATCCCTGTTGAGCTACAGGCCAGAAAGGTTTTTAAAGGCAGAGAGGGAATGAGAAAAGAGGAAATTATTAGCAAAGAATGCAGTGTTAGGCAAGGTCACCTTTCTAAGGTGTCCGGAAGGGGTCTATCAGCAAATCTAGTGCTGACCAGGAAATTCCTATATTGCCTGGTTACAGATTACATTCTTGGGGGTCAGGGAGTGGAAACTGTAGTCAGATCAAGTTTTAAGTCTTGGTGTACTGATACAGGGCCTCTGACACAAGTGACTGCATTTTGGGCCTGTGGTTTTCATTTTCATAACACATAGCTGTCTCTCAGCACAGGCAGACCGAATCAATTTAGATTAAATTCCCGCTGTGGCATTCCAGGCCCTGTGTGCATTCCAGTTGTTTGGGATGGATGGAGGTTCTCTCTCCCCCCTCCCCCACCCCCATCCCTAAGATGACGGGTGAAGGCCACCGAAACTAGCGAGCTCCTAGTCATTTCTTCGCCGTCACTGTCACCTGAAGCTGGTGATGTCGGAGGGGCGGGCGGAAGGTTGAGACTTGCCACGATGACTAAGAATGCAGAGCCGTGGGAGTCTGGTTAATCAGCAGCGTCAAAACTTCCTGTGGCTGTTTGCAAACAAGGGCCACCCCCAGAGGCGAGGACCAGAGTCAGGTGGTGGGGGGGGGTGGTGGTGGAGACCTCGGGGCTGCCGCAGAACCTGGGCGAGCGATGCCTGCCGGCAGTGCCAAGGGACTGACTGGGTGGTCCGGAGCTGTGGCTGCAGAGCACACAGCTTCCCTTACCTGGAGGCTGCTCTGTGTCCCTCCCCCCCGCCCCCCACCCCCAGGAATGGAAAGCTGACTGCAGATCCCAGAGCCTCTTGAGGGAGTCTCTTTCCAGGAGTGACGGACTGACTTACTGTAAGAAGCCACAGAGAAGTGCCCGGCTGGTGTCAGAACAGGGATAACCTTAGTAACACTAAGGATCACCTGAAGGGAAACTTCCAGGGTTGTGGGATGGCCCGAGACCCACCTGGGCAGGTGTCTGGGGGCCAAAAAGCAGGCAGGGAGAGGGTGCACTGACTCAGTGCTCCCAGCCCCACCCGACCCAGCCCAGCAGACAGCAACATTGGCAAACAAAGCAGACGCTCCTCCCCTCTTGACAGCCATCACTCAGACATCTTTTTATATGTCTCATGCTGCACAGGGGAACCAGCCGGGGCCGGAATCTCAGATCCAGGAGAAAAACTGTAAATTAGCGTAAGGAACAGTTCTCGTCAGAATTGCTACCAACGACGGCGTAAAGTGTAAATTTGGTACGGCCCCTTCTGATGGCAATCTGGCAACATGTTTAGAATGTGTAAAAAAAATGCTCAGATTCTTTATTCAGAAAGCGTTTATGAAATTAACAACACCCCTTCCCCTGGGAATGAACAGGCTGCGTGTAGGGAGATGTCAACAGCAAGGCTGTTTATGCAAGTGAACATTTGGGAGCTACTCACATATCTGACCTCACAGAATGATCAGCTCAGTTGGGGCACAGCCATTCAGGGAATATTATGCAGTCATTTAAAATGATTGTTCTTTCCAGGTGTCTGGCTGGCTCAATCGGTAGAGCATGTGACTCTTGATCTTGGTGTGGTGAGTTTGATCCCTACATCGGGTGTAGAGATTACTTTACAAAAAGAAAGAAGGGGGGCGCCTGGGTGGCGCAGTCAGTTAAGCGTCCGACTTCAGCTCAGGTCATGATCTCGCGGTCCGTGAGTTTGAGCCCCGCGTCAGGCTCTGGGCTGATGGCTCAGAGCCTGGAGCCTGCTTCCGATTCTGTGTCTCCTTCTCTCTCTGCCCCTCCCCCCTTCATGCTCTGTCTCTCTCTGTCTCAAAAATAAATAAACGTTAAAAAAAATTAAAGAAAGAAGGAAAGAAAAGGAAAATGATTATTCTTTCCAGTCATTTTTACTGAGCACTGGGCGTGTCCCCAGATACTGGGATCCCAAAGTTGATCGGGACCTGGCTCTATCCTCAGTCTGGGGCATGCAGTTCAGAAAAGAGCAGGACATAGTAGAAACAAATAACTCAGAAAATGCTTATTATATGATTTTAAGTGAGAAAAGGCGAAGTAGAAAATTGCATTCACACTTTACCTCCCCCTCTACCTGAGCTAGTGTTTGTGGATTACTGAACACGTGCCAGATGCGGGCACATGTTTACCTCTTAACAACGATCCACAGGGTTAGGTATCAGGGCTACTTCCATTGTCACAGGAAGAAACTGAGGCACAGAGGAAGTGATTGAGCCAGGGTTCAAACCCAGGACTACCTGACCCCTAAACCCAGGTTCAACCATTTCCCTACACGTCTCTCCTTAATAGGGAAATAATGTCTGCTCAAGGTCAAATACTGAAAATAAAACCTGTGCCAATAAGATAAGGGTGGTGGGATCTGTTTTTTTTTTCTTTTCCTTTTTTTTTTTCCTTTCACTCTTGATTTCTACCACATTTGTGCTGGGGAAAAAAAAATGAAGTTAAAAAAAATGCCAGCCACCTAGAATTTGCAGCAGATGGGTAAAAATGAATGGAGAAGCTGAAAAAAAAAGTGGGAACGGTGTTAATAATGCATGCCTTGGCTTCGAACAAGGAGCTAGAATGATTTAGGAGCAAGAAGCGAAGCGGGGTCAGGGGTTGGGGGGGTGGCGGGGAACGTCTGGGTGAGGAAGACCAGGCAGCTTCTGGATGGCGGGCAGGCAGGATGCGTAGACTCAGGGAGGAGGGGCAGGGGCAGGGGCAGGGCTGATCTCTCATGGCCATTCTTGCTAAATCTTTTTATTACCTGGCGCATGAGTACATATCTTCTCAGTGTTTGCATTCCTCTCATTTTTTTGACTACAGGAAATGATAACGGAAAAAAAACCCCTCTGTTTGCTTATCACCCTGGAGTGCCAGGAGAGGTATCTGCCAAATTTTTTCTCAGGTCAGGAAGAGGTTTCTGTTTTCCCTCACCTGAGAGCCCAAGGAAGCACTGCTGGGTCCAATCTCCCTGGCAAATGCAGAAAGGTAGTCACTGTCTAGACATTCTAGGGCAAGGTGGTTTTATTGAGGGAAGAGTTGCTTGGTTCCCTGCAGAGACTTTTGTAAATAGGAGAACTGTTTCCTCTGTTAATACAGCTTTTAGAAAGAAGGCACCCTTGGGCAGGGATGGGAGAGTGGGCGGTGCACAGAGGGAGCTGGAAGGAAGAGGAGAGAGAAAGGTACCAGTTGTTCAAGTGTCTATTGAGCACCTAGTGCCTAGAGCTTAGCGTGTAGCAGATGAGAACGACGGGAACTTACAGACCAGCCACGGGTTGTCCAAGCCCCCACCCCTTCATGTCCACTGAGGAGCGTGGCTTCCTGAAAGCTGGCAGGTGTGAGCCAAGAACCGAGCCCTCCCTTCCCCCCACCCCCACCCCCCAATATGCTCAGAGGTTAAGGTGCCAAGTCCTGCAGCTGGGAGTCAAACTCATGATTGCAGGGCTGGGTTCAGAACCCATGGGATCCTCCATGGGATTCCTCCCCAGCTCTTTCTGCGCTGTCCGTAACAAACTCTTTCAGGAGCATTGGAACCTGTGGCTTCAAAACAATGGCTAATTGAGTCAGGACTGCTTAAATATTTGACTCCTAACTCTAGAATGTTGCTCTTCAACTTCAAGAAACTGTTACCCAGAATCGTGCAAGGATATATACTTTTCATAACTGCAGGGTGCTCCTTATTGACCACATTGAAATAATTGTTTAAGGATTTATCTCTTATCTCCTTTTGATAAGAATTATCATTAACTTACACAAGAAGAAAGTCTGTTTGCAAATGCTTTAAAGTACCTGTTCTTTCCCTCTGAATTATATGTAATCTATTTATGTAGTCAACGAAAATTTACGTGATACCAGGCACTGTAGGGGTTTTCCTTGGATCAAGTCAGGAAAGGGCCCTGCCCTTCCAGAGCAGTGTAGACAAAAGAGGCCATTATAATCCAGTGTAGTGGTGTGGTGGGGGGATGGGCAGTCAGGAGATATACTGCCTGGGAGGGTCAAAGAGCGTGACCTCTAAGCTTGAAGGACTTGAACAAGCAGGAGTCAGCCAGGTGGGTGGAGGCAGGTGGGAGTCGGTGGAAGGAGAGAGGCCTTCCCGGCAGGGAGAACAGCATTGCAAAGGCCTGGAGGTGATTGAATCTCAAGGTCAATCATTAAAACTGGAAAATCATGTAAATCTTAGGTGTGCTTTATTCTAGATCAAACCAGATCCATGTTATTCCCCCTCTTTACTTCCCTCTGGGTGTAGAAGTCTTGGGCTCCTGGCTACTACGTCTCAGACACAGACCTGAGAGTGAAGGAGTTTCAGGCTCTTTGAACACAGAGATGGTGCTGCCGTCCCCCGGCTGGAGGGCAGGACCTCAGCATTGGGATGGCCAGGTTTCTGGCAAATCTCTACCTTCCCTGTGGCCAGGAGAGAGTTAGCAGCCTCCATATCAAGGCATCAGTGAAGTTTCTGGCATAGAAATGACCTTGAAGTCATTGGTATGTAGTTCTTGGTGACATTTTATATTTTAAACTAAATTCCAACAATCATAAAGCAATTTGCTTTTACATTTCAAGTCAGAGTTTTGTGAGAATTCCAAAAATGTGTCCATCTAATACCTCAATTTTCTTTTTTCTTTGGTGCTTTGATCTTAATAAACTCTTGCATCTGATATCTGAAACTCATTACATATCATAGTATTATTTGTGTGTACTATGTATTATACATACACACATACCTATGTGTGTAAGGTACATTTATCCTATGAGCTCTGTCACACACTGGGTTTGTGAATGAACTATTAGAGGCTCAGTTTCCTCTCCTGAAAACTGGGGATATAATGGTGTCCACCTCCTAGGGTGATCAGGGTTAAATGGGGTCTTGTTTATAAAGAGCTTAGCCCAGTGCCTGGCACAGTGTTAGCTTTGGATAAATGGTAGCTATTATGTGCATACAAAAAAAAAAAAAAAAAAAAAAAGACTACTAAAATGTTGGCAGCACTTATCTCCAGGGGGTGGGATTATGGTTACAATGAACATTTATTACTTTTGCAATCAGAGAAAACGAACAATAAATGTTATTATTAATTTAAAAATCTGTCTTTGGCTTTGTCGGAAGGAACCTGCAGTTAATGTCACTGTACCAGCCTGCAAGTAAGACAAGGCCTCCAGTTTCATATGAGGACTTTAAAGACAAACAACCTTGTTCAGTCGAATAATAGAGACTGTAGCAAAGGGAGATACTTAGGATTCTAGAGAAATGCTGCCCTCATCCAACCCTGCAGTCCCCCTGACCACTCTTGTCTGGAGAGCAAGCAGGCAGGGGGTTCAGAGAAGGTAATTCTCAAATTACAGCCTTCTCTCCTATTGGGAGGTTATCTGGGGTTCTTAGTTGGAAATCTGTAACTCTCCAAGGAACCATTCCAGGAGAGTGACATTTATCCTCATCTGGGCCTTTACTTGGGTGTCTCAGAAAATAAAACACACATTAGCCCACTTCCAGTAGGGGGATTGTGAGTGTCCTCTTCTGGCATCCAGAACAATCTGAGGCCCAGGACCTTGGCTATGTTTCCGGCTGAGATTCTTGACTGCCAGCCCAGTGCCTGGAGCGGCAGGAGATAGAACTCTCCTTGATCTGAATGCCCCACTCCAATCCCTCCTTGCACCTCTTGGGCCATGACCTGAGAAGCAGGAAAGAGCCAACTGCCCACCCTTTGCCGATTATCTGCAGAACCATCAGCCTGCACTGGGCTGGTTTCTGAGCTTCTTTCTCCTCCTTCTGCACCCTGGAGGGAGAATACTGCTGCAGACTCTGGAGTAAAATGCCGCCTCTGTTTGGGAGACAAAGAACAGAATAGCTCCTCTGGGTCAGCTGTCTCTCCTTGGCTGGCCGGCTCCCTGGCCTCCCCTGTGCTTCTTCTGAGACATAAGGAGGGACTTCTGGGCTACCCTGGGAGCCGCTGCCTGCTCCTGAGCGGTTGCATTCTGGACGTGTTTTCACTGGAGCTCAAAGGAATATTTTACTTGGAAAAATCTTAAGCACTGGAAGACGTTAATTTGGGGGTGGTGCTGTGGCTGGGGAGGCAACTGGCATGTGTATCCTTACTAGAACTAGTGAGAGCATGTGTGCATAAACAGGAGTGGTAACGTGTGACACGCATGCGTACCCATGCATGCTAACCCGAGTGTGAGAAGTGTGTATGAAAGCGTGGACTCAGGTTTAAAAGGATGTGTATGTTACAGTGTTAGAGAACGTATGTGAGCAGGAAGAAGGAGATATGTGCACTAAGGAGCAAGCAGACCATTTGTGGGAAGGCATGAGTCTGAGCGCCAGACCATAACGTGAGTGGGTGTGTAAAGTGAATAAGAACGTGGAAGTGTACACATGTACCATCTAGAGTGTGTGAGAGCATGTGTGAAAGCGTGTGTGTTAGAATGTCAAGAAACGTGCTCGCGTATGGGAGTTTGTGAAGGGCAGCACGGGAGAAGCCTAAGTGTGAGTAGTAACGAGTGTGTGCGAAAGTTCCGTACGAGGGTTAGCAGATGTGCGCGTGTCGGAGTGGAAGTTTACCTGCAAAAGCACGTATGTAGGACTAGCGTGGGGACGTGTGTTGAGAACTGAATGTGTGCGTGTGTGCGGACTAGAGCATGTGTGAAGGCATGTGTGAGGGAGGTGTGTACTGGCTTACGAGAGCCCATACACGAAAGCACAAGCACGTATGACGCTCCGTGTGCACCAGTGGGTGTGCGCGCACGTGTGCACTAATGTGTGCCGAGCGTGGGGGACCCCGGGGCCGGGCGGGAACATCCGGGCGGAGCTGAGAGGCAGCCGCCGAGTGGGCGGCCGCGCGTGTGAATGTGAGCACGCGCGGGAGAGTGAGCGGGAGCGCGCGCGCGCGCCGCCGACCCCCGCCTGGGAAAGAGCCGGTTGCCATGGGAACGCGCCGCGGCCCGAGTTAATCATTTCCTGTGGAAAGTGTGCGGGAGGGGCGGGAGCGGGGCGGGCCGAGGAGGCGGCGGCGTGGAGCTGCCTCCCGCCGGCGGGCCGGGTCGGGCCGAGCCCCGGGCTCTGCGGCGACGCCGGGATCCTGCCTCCGCCAGGCCGGTGAGTCGGGGACCCTGGCGGGCGGGGGGCGGGCTGGGCTCTCGGGGTCCGCCCGGTCCGCTATTCCGGGCGCCGCGTCCGGGCCCGCCTTGCCCGCAGGACCCCCTCCCCTGCCCGGACCCGCCGCGGGGCGCGGGGAAGGCCGGGTGCCGGAGAACCAGCCCTGCGCAGTCGCCAGCCGCCCCCCGCGCCGTCCAGCCGGAGCCGAGGACCTTGCCCACAGCACGGCCTGGGGAAGCACGGCCCTTGGGGTCCGAGCAGCCTCGGGACCCCCCCCCTCCGCCGCCCCCCTTCCAATCTCTTTGGCCCAGGAGAGCCGGAACCTACCGCGGGAACCGCGTGTCCCGTCCGCGCACCCCCCTCCCTTTACAGAGATCCTCCTGTACACCCAAGGATCTCTTGAAGGCTGCAGTTTCCAGCCCTCCCACCATGTACGTTCCCTGGGCAGTTCGCTTTCCCCCTGGAAGGGCAGGGGGAGGGCAGACCAGCCTGAGGTTGGCAGGAGGGCCTGGGCCAGTGCCCTCCTGGGCAGTGGGGAATTGAGCCACTGACAGCAGCAGCCTAGGGGATCCCAGTAGGGAGAGCAAGCCAGAAGCCACCTCCTTCAACCCCCTGTTGTGAGTTAGAGCAGAACTCTGGCGCAGTGAAGGGCCTGGTCCTGGAACATTTTAAAGAGGAAGCTGTATTTAAATTCTCAAGTACTCCCCCAGTCCCCAACGTATCTGTCTCAAGGTTGTGGGTCAGCTGTCCCTGACCTTTCACCTTCCCCAGCCCTGAGGCTGAGTGAGCACCTCTCCTTGCCCGGGCACACTCTCCATGCCCTTGATAAACTAGCTGTCTCCTTGGCCAGAGAGAGTCATTTGCAAGGAATGCAGCCTCAGAATGGGGCTGTATTTGCAGTGACTGGACTTTAGGGACATAGGGTGACGAGTTCTGCTGTCCTTATGGAGCCGAGGTTTTGAAGTCTGTGTTGTCCTGGAAAACCCAGGACGTGTGACTGTGTGCAGGGGAGGGCCCAGCCTCTGTCCAACCTTCCTGACCTTTTCCCCCAGAGAGACTAAGCCCTCCCCAGCAGCAGTATCTGGGCAGTTGTCAAATCTGTCCCTCAACCATTGCAATATCCCTGGTCTGGGGGCAGTGGGGGCTGCACTCTACTGCCATAGCCTAAACAAAGAGGGGCAAATCTGTTCCTCTCTCCAAGCCAGCCCCCCTGCATTCACTCATCCCTGGAGAGAGGGAGATCACTGAAAAATAAAGATTTTCAGTTCCTTGTATATGCCAGTATTGTTCTGAATACTTTATATATGCTTTGTCTAATTCTTATACCAACCCTATAAGGTGGAGTTCTCCCCATTTTCAGATGGAGATAGTAAGACATGGAGAGGCAAAGTAATTCTCCCAAGGTCACACATCTACCAAGTGGCCAAGCTGGGTCTGAACCAGTTTTTGGTCATAGCCACTCCACTACTTGTCCCCATTACCCCACCCCGTGAGTCCTAAGTTGGTAGAAGCCCCAGCCTTGGGCTTATTTGAGTCCTGGATACTTTTGACCTTCCCACCCTTCTGGCTGCTAAATTCAGCTGCTTTTTCCTCTTCAGGATCTTGCACACACCCTTCCTCTTTCTTCCTGATATCTTCCTGGCTGCTCCTCTGACTTCCCTTCCAGAAAGCCACAGCAGCATTGTCTCCTCCTGTCCCCACCCCTCAGACTTAGAGGATCTCCTTAAAAGTCTTCTCCCTCACCCGTGGAATCGACCTTCAATGCCCATCTCACCTATCCGGTGGCTTTGGCATGTAGGTGGAGCCTCTCTCCCTCCTTGCCCGTTGCAGCTGGTCCTCAGCGTTGGTCGTGTGCCCAGCTCCATGCCAAGAAATCTGGAGCAAAGGACATCTGGCTATTTCCCCTGGTTCCTTCCACTCCACACTGGTCCACATCCATTTTCCTCAGTGGGATCTGGTGCACATATTTGAATTAGTGTCTGCCCTGTCCTATGGACCATAGTCCAGTAACACTGTACCCAGGAGCTTCCTCCAAGTTGTCTTCCTCAGTCCAGGAGCCTGGCATTCTTCCAGAGCTCAGCTCTGTGACCTTCGGTCACCAGATCTTCTGCCACCCAGCCCTGAACTCTTCTTTGTCTCTCCGTGCTCCGGTTGTTCCTGGCTCTGTTGACCCAGCATGCTCAGATCTCTCCTATTCTAAATACCACATTCTCTGAATTCAGCCTGTCCTCCTCATCCTAGCCAAACTTCCCCAAAGAGAAGGAAGTGGCAGCTTCCTTTAGCCCCGCCCACCTCTTGGGCCTTCCCAGGTCTGCCCTCTGCCCTGCTCCACTGATATGCTCCCTTCAAGAGCCCCAGCTGCTTTCTTCCAGTTTGAGCTCTCTGTGGCGTCACTCACTGGGAACTGACCATCCTCTCCTTCCCACTCAGCATCCAGTCACGTCTGAGGACTCTGCACCTGCCTGGTGCTGTTGTCACCTCTGACCTTCCTTCTCCAGCTTTCCTTACCACCCAGAGTGAGCTCTGGTTACCTCTAGTATCACCTTTAGTGATTGTATCCTCACCTGTGGCATTGGGACGCCCAGAAGCCTCTCACCTCCGAGTCTCCTTGTTTTTTTCCAAGATGCAGCCCGAGCTTCTGTCTGCATTTATTTCAGGGCATTCACCCATCAAGCCACTGCCCAGAGCTTAGTGTGGGTGTTGCTGCAGCTCCAGGCTGGGTGGTATGGGGCTGCACAGATGATCGATCTGTGGGCCCCACCCTGGGGAGCCATCCAGGGTCAGGGGAGTGGACACCGATCAACCAGATAATCTTTACTGTCTGGTAGAAAGCAGTCTGCGGCCCACCTGGCACCATTAGTAAGTCCCCGGGTGCCTGAAACTCCCATTTTAAAACCAAAAGCAAATTCCACATCACCTCCCTGAGCTGACTTGACTTCTTCTGTTAACGGCATCACTGTCTGAGTCTGGGACTGTAGCTTGGTACTTTAAATGCCCTCACAGCTGCTTTGCCACACGATAGGTGCTCCATAAAGACTCGTGTAGTGAATGCTTAAAAGTCTGTCCTGTCTATTGCTCAGTTCATGAGGGACTTCTGGGGCTTTCTATCCAGACCAGTGCTCCCCACCCCCTGCCCCCCATTCTCCCATACCACCTGGTGCTTCCCTGCATTCCTGTTCTGATTGTGAAGGTTTGTTGAAGTGCTTACCACCCTCCTGACAGGGAGCTTTGAGGCCCCATCTCTCCAGATCAAAGAGGACCCCTGGTAGGTGTCTGACACACAGCAGACACCAGATAAATAATTATTAAATGAAGAAGGAATGAATCTTTGCCTCTTACTGCCTGCCAAGTTGTAGCCACAGAGTGAAGGCTAGTTGAATACATGAATGAGTGGCCTGTAAAAGAATTTGATATATATAAGCTTAGCTTGTCACTGGCCACAGTCAGGCCCGGTCTGATTACGTTTATGGAGATGCTGTTGATTTTTGCTTCCTCCTTGTGGGGCTGTGACCTGGCGTGGAGGCTGCCAGGCTTCCTGTGGAGGGGCTGAGATGTGAGGTCTCCACAGTATGCCACAGACACACCTGATGGGCTCCTCACCCACTTCTGAGCCTCCTACTTGGAAAAAAAAAAACACCCCGAAATGGTACCGTGTTCTGTCTGTTTTATCCCACAAGCCCCGGGGATCTTTGGGGTGGGATGGCGGGAGGGGTCGGGGGTGGAATTTCAGTCGGGGCTGCCCTTCTGGGTAACAGGTGACCCTGTTGCGGATGGTGGGCTCCGATCTGCCCCCCCCCCCCCCCCGGGGTGCCGGCCAGCCCAATTAATCTCGCCTCCCCTGTTCTGTCCGCAGGCTGCCCGGCGCCCCGACGACGAGGCCGCTGAGCCCCGGGCCATGGTCCCGTCTCGCCGGCCGTGGAACCTGGGAGCCACGCCCTCGCTGCGCGGCCTGTGGAGAGTGGGCCGGGCCCGGGAGCCCGAGCCCGGGATGGCTCGCCCCGCCCCCGCCAGCCCGGCCGCCCGCCCTTTCCCACACACCGGCCCGGGGAGGTTGAGAACTGGTGAGTCCGCATTTTTAAAATGCCTCTTTATTTCCCTTCCTTCCTCCAGATAGCAGTGATGAGGCCGGGCTTTCTCGCAAGTTCCTAGGCTCAGTCAGAGCTGTCAGGTAATTACAGGGTGCCCGGCAGCCCGCGGGCCGGCGCGGAGTCGGAGTCGGGGCGTCAATCTTGCCGGCGCTCCTGCCCCGCGCCCGCCTGTAAAGAGAGGTCCTGGACGCCGAGTTAAACTTCAACGCGGTCGCTGGAGTCCGGGGACAACGCCGCCCAAACCACGCGATCTCCGGCCAGTCGGGTCGGGGCGCTGCGCGGGCGGCCCGTCCTTGGTCCTTGGCCGAGCGCTTGCGGTCTCGCTCCGGTTTCTGCCCGCAGCTGGTAAACAAGGTAGGTGAAGTGGCAGCCCGGTGCCCGGCGCGGCACTGACACCTGATCGCGGCCGGCCCGCCCGCGGGGGACGTGAGGAGCGGACCGAAGCCGCGCCGGAGCGTGGCCCCGCGGAGTTTGGGTGCCATGCGCTGGGTTTCAGGTGCCATCTGGGGCGGATCCTGTGGGGGCCCCGACAGCAAGTGGGCAGTGAAGGAGTTTGAGTCTGGACCCCTGCTGCCCCTTGGGGGAGTGTCCTTCTTTCTGGGTCATGTCCCCTGGTGCCTCACACGCCAATAAGTGAGGCACCTCCGATTTCCAATGCGGACTGGATCATCGGGTCTGGCGCACTGCCCCATGACTATCTCCTGAGCAGAGCATTCTGGAAGTGTGGAGGGACAGAGGGGTCTTCAGTCAAGATGTCTTCAGAGGCTTGCTGTCTGTTGTTCTGACCCCCAGAGGAAGGGGGTTAGATTACCAGCCTGTCTGAACTAGCAAATTCCCTCTGGGCCATCAGATCCAAACCCTCTGATGTACAGAAGGGGAAACTGAGGCCCAGAGAGGGCACACAGCAAACTCCTGTTCAGTTCCCTCTCTCCCACCACATTTGTGCCACTGATGGCAGCCAGAGTGATACTCTCCAGAGTTTCTCTGTAGGGGACGGTGAGGCTGGGGATGGCCCCGGGGGGAGGGGGGGGTCTCTGGAAAAAGCTTGGGCTCTTGGGTCAGATAGCCTCAATTGTCTGGAAGGGGATGAAGATGTACTCCACAAGGTTGTCCTAAGGATTACAAATATAATATGAATGAGTATTGCTTTTCTGGTTAAAAAAAAAAGAAAAAAAGAAAAGAGCAAAAAGAAAACAAGAAGCAAAAGATGAAAACAGGTTCCTTAGAACACTAAAAAAAACCCTTGAAAAATCAAGAACACAAAAAACCCCAGAAAAAAGTATAAAAAAGAAAATAAAAATTACCTACAAGATCGTTAGTGAACATTTTATATAGTTCCTTCCAATCTTGTGTATGTGCGCATGCATGCATATGAATGAGTATTATGAAGATACAGACTTAGCCACTTTGAAAATTTAAGACAAAGGTCAAATGAAATCCTGTGTGTGAAATGCTAAGCAGAGTGCCTGCCACTGAGTAGGGTTCCAGCCAGCTTGGTTCCCCCCCTCCCCTGCCCACCCCAGCCCCTCTGTCTCCACCCCCACTCTTATCACTACCTTCAGAGGGATAGTCAAACAGAGGGTGGTGGGTCAGCACATGGGACTGGAATACTGGGTCAGCGTGACCCTGGGCATGTTATTATTAACCCTTCTCAGTTGTGGTCCTGACGGCCTGCATTTGTGGCCACTTTCTGTGTACCTGGCACAGAGTGAGCGTTTTACATGTGTCATTCCGTTTAACCCTCGCCACGGGACTATGAGCTTGGTTCCTTATCCCCATATTCTTGACAAAGAAACTGAGGATCGGGAAGGGCATTAAGGTCTCGGAAGCGCTTGGCCCAGGATATCATTACCCCCCAGCGCGGTGGCTCTGCAGCTTGCCCCTGTGAGGTGCACCCCCTTTCCCATCCCATCCCCCCTCACGAGCTGTGGTGGGGGGTTGAGGTGGGGTGCATGGGATACCCATACCCCACTCAGCTCTTTCCCCCATCCAGTGAGGGAGGCAGTGAGTCAGAGGCTCAAGGGGATGTGCTTCAGCTGGTCCCGAAGATGCTTTTGGAGGCTGCAGGGACCAGGCCACCCGGTGTGGGGTTGGTCTTTATGAAGGCAGGGGAGAAATTGCCACCTAGAGGCAGCCTTGGTAATAAAACCACAGCCCTGGGGTGCACCTCCTGTGAAGGTTGGCACAGCCAGGTTGGTGTCGGCTTCCCTTTGCTGCTCTCTGTAGAGGGTGTTCATGAACGAGCGCCAGCCCCAAAATCCACTGTGGAGGGCGGGGAGCACCCCTCCTGCCCCGGAGGCCTTGGGTGCCTTCCTGAGGAGAAGCTTGGGGTGGCTTTTGGGAAGAAAGGAGCACAGCCCCTGCCTGGTGCCAGGCCTTCCCTCTGAGTAGGTCAGGCGTGTGAGGGCGTGTGAGTCCCTGCTGGCCGCGCCTGGGCCGGCCCGGAGTGTGGGGAAGCAGAACTCAGCCAGGGCCCTGGCCAGCGGTCTTCAGCCAGGGGCCTAGCATCTTACCCATACTCTCTGTCCCGAAACAGGGCGTGGAAAAGATACCCCAGTCAGCGGTGACGAGGACTCCAGTGCCCGAAGCGCAGCTCGCCCGGCCCTAGCTCAGTGCCGGGCCCTCAGTGTGGACTGGGCCGGCCCTGGGAGCCCCCACAGGCTCTACCTGACCGTGCAGGTAAGCACTGGGGCCTTCGGGAAGGTGAGGGCCCAAGCCAGGCTGATGTGTCTTCGCCCTCTGAGCTCCCAGCAGCGGGGTGCCCAGCAGGCTCTCTGGGGAAGCGAGCACTGAGAGAGAGCCGGGGACCTGCCTTGGTAAGCTTCTCACAGCGCGCAGAGCCCGGATGGAGCAGTTTGCTTTACTGGGTTATCTCAGGGAAAATCGCAGAGCAGATGACAGAAAGCTTTCAGCCACACCCTGGCTGAGGCGTTAAAGTGAGAACTGCGGGGCCTTTGCTGAGAAGCTCTTAGGAAAACAGGCAGGTTTTGGGGTAGCCGTTAATTCCTACTCAGCATGTTTGTCCGTGGGGCAATACTTGTATTTCCTATTTAACGTGAGGATCCAAAGCCAGACAGAGGACTTTGCCAAAACTTGGATTCTTTTCTCTCGCAGTTATCACCAACTGACTTTCAAAAGACAAATTTTATATATATTTGTATATTTGGTTGTAGAGATCATACATAATGATAGTAATAATAGCTGCTATTTATGGAACACTGGTTTTGAACCAGGCACCGGTGCCATGTATTATATAGCTCACATTAGTACTCATGGTCCTCGTAACAATCTCAAGACACAGCTACTGTTTTATTGGAGGTGTATGGATGAAGTAATGGAGGCCCAGAGAGGTTATGTAACTTGCTACTGGTCCCACAGCAAGCGGGGATCTGAATAGCTAAGCATGACGTGCTCGATAACGTATGGTATAAAAGAATTCACACAGGGATATAACATCTCGAAGCTGAATGTTTTTTCCAGTCCTGCATCTTTTGAGAAATCCACTATTAAGAGTTTGGTGTTTATGTGTCTTTCCTATATAATCACTTAATTATGTTTATACAATTTTATTATTTATTTTTACAAATTATTCTGTGACTAGCTCTTTCCCTTGACAGGAAATCTGGTGATTTCTTCATGCATGTCAGTATACAGAGAACTACCCCATTCTTTTGAACTGCTTCATAATATTCTACTTCAGGGTTTACCATAGGTTATCTAACTGGTGCTCTGTATTATTTCTGGTTGCAATGAGCTACTTAAATATCGATGCATTCTCACAACTGTGGCTTTGAATAATTTAAGGACGGCACAGGCACTGCACTTTTTAAAGGAATACAGATATTTATGAAGTGCCTCTTCTGTGCCAGGTTCTGCGCTAGGTGCTGGCCCATAACCTAGCGGAGAAATAGACCTGACAGCCTGGCAGGTGTGCCACAAAATAATCAAGTGATCACAAGTGTATGAATGCAAACTGGACAAGGACCATTGACACAGTGATGGAGGATGAATGACCAGAGTCACTTGGGCGGGTTGCAAAGCTCCCTGCCCAAGAAAGATTGCACACAAGAGGGCTCACTTTGAAGGGACATGGGCACATGGGGGGCAGGAGGGAGAGGAAACCCAGGTGCCCTTTGAGGGCATATCCTCCCTCATGCAGATGAAAGTCCTGGGCCTGGGCGGCGTGTGGCCCCAAGTCCTGATCTGAATGTGGCCCAAAGCTTGATGTGGCTTCAGGAGCAGTCTTGGGATTCAAGGCTTTTCTTGGCCCTTCTTGTGTGGTTCATCTGCCACCCGAACCAAACAGTCCTTCTTTTATGTTAAGGTCTGCAAGAAAAGCAGGTCTGGTGTGGGAACAGTTAAAGAAACTGGAGAAGCCATTTGTTTTTCCTCTGAGTTGAGCCATTGGTAGTTAAATCGGGAGGTGGTCAGAAACCGGCTGCCTTGAGTTGGGCGGTGGCTCTGTTCTTGAATTTTGATTATGGGGTGTTGGGTTGTGGTTGCTGCTGAGTCCTGGGGTCAGCAGATCTGCTGAGAATCTGTGAGGAGCTCCTGTAAGCAACCAGTTTCCATGTTGGTGTCCTTCTGGGCCCCCATGAAGCTTCATTGTGTTTATAGTTTGCTTCGAGGATAGGGATGTGGGGCTGAAGGAGGGACCCGGGCACTGTGGGGTGAGCAGGTAGGCTTAGTGAACCTCCCCCCTGCCCCAGCCTCTCAAGTAGTTAAAACCTGAGATGCTCCCTCTGAAGGTGCTGCAGAAATCCCCAACCCCCCTGGCGTCCCGGCTGCCCTTCCTGTGGCTTGGCCACCAGGCCAGAAATAGCGTGACCTTTGCTCTGGTCGGCAATTGGAAACTTCCAGCTGCTGCCATTGCCGCCACCGCTGACAAGCCTGCTCGTGATGGTGTGGCAGTTGGTCAAAGGGTGGGGACAAAATAAAGTCGGGGGGGGGGGGAATTTTCCTACATATGAGAGACTGTGCTCGCCACCCTCCCTTCTCAAGTAGAAGGTGAGGTCGAGAGAGAGGGAGTCAGAGACGGTGAACGAGGCTGCTGATGTTGCTCTTTTCCTCTTTTCCATTCTGTTTATTGGATTTGGGGTTACAAAAGTTAAAAAAAAAAAAAAGGAAGAGTGCAGAAAAAGTACAATGCTAGTGGCTACCTGATATCGAGCCCTTTCTGTGTGCCAGAGGCTTTGAGTACTTTGCACAGTTCCTGCAGTTCCCCTTCACACCAGTGGCATCAGGGGGCTAGTACTGTTTCTCTTGTAGGAATGGGGAAAATGAAGCTTCAGAGAAGGTAAGTAACTTGCCCAGAGCCACACAGCTCACCTGAGGCGCAGCCATGTTTCACACCCAGCTCTTGCCGACTCTGGACTCAGAACGTTCTTTTAGACAGAACGTTTGTCTTTTGTTTCCAATACAGTGGGCACAAAGACACCAAAAACGTGTCTGTAGGGGCACCCGGCTGGCTCTCAGTCGCATGAGCGTGCAATTCTTGATCTTGGAGTTGTGAGTTCGAGCTCCCTGTTGGGTGTAGATGACTTAAATAAATAAAACCCCCCAAAAAAAAATGTGTCTGTAATGCCCCTTCCCAGATAATTTCTATTGACATTAAAAAAACAAAACAGAACACTGTAGATGCTTATAAGGCTAAAAATAGGTTCAAAGTGAAATGTAAGGACTCTTTGCCCTTTTCCCCCACATTCTCTTAGTTTCTTTTTACTCTCCCAAAAGTTTAAATGATGCACGTTTCTCCTCCTAGTTGCTGCGTCACCTGACCTGCCAGAGACAACCATTGTTTATACAGTTCCCCAGATTTTTTTCAAGGCCTGTTTTATTTCTCTTATCCTCAAATGAGATTGCACTTTGCATGCGGTTCTGCGGCTTGCTTTGGATGTCTTTCTGTGTGAGCTGCAGGTGATCGTCTCCAGATGACTCTTTCTGCCCCTCCCTTCTCTCTCTCCCTGCCTGTCCACCTGTCTGTTCCTCCTTCTTGGCCTCGGTTTCTCCTTGACCAGGAGATGGGGGGCATGGGCTTCCCCTGCTTGTGCAGATTTGTGTGCCCCCCTCTTGGCAGTCTCGAGCTGGGGGCAGCTGACATCGCGGGGGGTGTTGCCCTGAGATTGCCGTGTGCGAGTGGTGGGGCTGTGGGCCCGCAGCAAGTAGGCTGCTGCACTGGTGACTCCCGCCCCACAGAGCCTGCAGGGACAGCCCAGTGAGCTTCACCTGAGAACTTCTAAGTGCCCCAGAACCTTCTTTGCCGGTGCAGATAGCTGGCTGCCGAATGGGGGCCAAGGGAATGCACTGCCACTGTCCTGTCGTGGCATCTGGGCACATTTCCTTCCAGACCCCGGGCCTCATTGTCCTCACCCACTCACACAGCAAGGGCTGGGTCCCTGTGCCCGGGATGCTCCCAGCTCCAGGAGCACACCATCCGCAGGCTCAAGGGCGTCCCCTCCCGCCTGTAGTCCCCTTCACGTGAGGATTCTGGTTGTGTCTTGGCAGCAAGCCCTGCTGGACAAGGGGTGCGAGAACAAGAGTCAGGGGACGAAAGAAGAGACGCTCCTGAAGAGGCAGGCGCCGGGCCCCAGGCGGGACCGGGAGGCCCAGGAAGCTGGTGGCGCCATGAATGTAGAGAAAACAGGTAAAGGAGGTCTGCCCGCCAACCTGGAATAGCCCTCGCTAAAGCTGGCACTGGCAGGGAGGCTGCTGTGGCATTTGGACTGTCCTCACACCCTGTCCTCCTCACCTGGAGGTGGCCCAGCCAATTCCTGGCCACCTTGACGTGGAACTCAGAGACCCCGGCCTGCCCATCCCACTCCAGGGATACCCTCCTCCCACTGCCCGCAGGGCCCCACCAGTGATAAGAGGCTTTGGCCCGTGTGGGCTGGGGTTGAGTTTCCCTGCTTTTTGTCTTTTCCCCAGTGCTTGTCAAAAGCAGGCCAAGGGTGGCAGCCTCAAAGACGCCACGGCCTGTGGAGAGAAGCCTGACCCCATCCCCTTTATCTGTGGATGCGTCAGGGACCCAGAGGCTGTAGGACAGGGCTTTGCTCTGCTCCCTCAAGGCCAGGGTCGAGGAGCCGGTGGCTCCATTCTTCTCTGACCAGGATGACTGGTTCTGGAAGATTCTATGGACCCCCTTTGTGGGGCTTCTCCAGCTCAGGGAAACCTGAGCTCAGTAATTGGGGAAAAAGCATCCTCAGGAGCCCAGAAGGAAGGCCAAGACTGTGTGGAGAAAAAGCAGCTGGTCCTTCCCCTGTTCTCTTCCTCCCGTCACCAGGGGTCGATCTGTGTTTCTGAACTTGCTGTGTGGTGGAAGGAGCCACTCCCTTCTCTGGGGTTGTCCCAGAGCTGCAGTCGCCTGTCTGGCATTCAGGGACAGGTGTTGGGGTCTGGCTGAGGTGTGGGCAGACAGGACTTGGGAAGGGGTGAGCTGTCCAGCCAGTCAGATCGGCTCTCCCAGTTCGTGGAGAAGAGAGAGACCAGTTTCTGTCAAGGGGGTGGACTGAGCCTTGTCAGTGGGGCTGGGGCCAGACTTCTGTCTTCCTGAGCCCAAGGCACAGTGAGCAGGCAGGGTCTCTGAGGCATGCTGTCTTTTAAAACTTGCACTGACATCCGACCCGCTGAGAGGCATGTGGCCTTCTCAGGGCCAAGTCTCATTCACTCCCTGGCCCCCAAGTGCCTCTTTGACCTCACCTCTCCCTCCCTCCTCTGGCCTTCCCTCAGCTTCTTCAAGGTCTTTTCTCCCCTAGCAAGTGCTCTCTAGGCCCTGTTTCAGCTCCCCTGGCTGTGCCCCTCTGCTGGGGTCAGGATGAACCCCCGTGTGGGCTCCAAGGGCATCTCAGAACCTTCCGAGTGTCCTGGACGAGAAGGACTATTCTGTGTCTTGTTCCAGCCCTATGGTCTGTGGGATGACGCTCACTCACTTCTATGCATCCTTCATGGATCCCAGACTCCTTTCCCAAGGTTGCCTCGCTGGGACCATTGTCCCCACTTCACAAAGGAAGACCCCAAGCCCCCCCCTCCCCACACCCCCATCTCCCAGGTGGCAGAGCGAGCTCTCAGGACCTAGAGCCCTGGTGTGTTCCCCACCACACCATGGCAGTCTGCAAAGGGCTGAGGGCCACGCTGGTCACATGCTGCTCATGGCAGCCCCGTGTGCGGGCCTGGAAGCATCCACCTGACCTCACTCTCTCTAGAACAGATAGCAGAAGCTTGGCCAACTGTGTATGATATGCATGCTGTGTCACATGCAGGCCACACTGCCAGGGCCACTAGCCAACCGGTAACTGAGCCTGCTCCAGCTCTCCAGAGGGTCTCGAGTCGAAGCTATTCCAAGGGATTGTGAGGAAGGGAAAAGCCAGCCCGTGTGTGCTTTACTTGCCCTCTTGAGAGTGGGGCCCGAGATCCCTCAGGGTCTACCCTCCTGGGAGCAGGGCTGTGACATCCCACCCAGCCCGGAAACTCTATTGTGGCTTCTCTGAAGTCTCAGTGAGCGCACTTGCTGCCTCCCGGTGGGTTGAAGCTGCCAGCAGGGTGTGTGACTTCAGGTGCAGAGTCTGGGGCCCCTCCAGTCCTGCCCCATAGGGCTCTGGCTCCTGGGATGTAGTGTGGGGGAGCCCCGAAGCCTGGCTGCCCTCAGACTGGAGGCTTGGAGACAGCAGGTGCCACTTGTCGCACCTTGGGCCCTTCTTTCTGCCTCCTGGGGCTTTGGTTGGGTCCCAGTTCAGGCTGCCCAGGGGGAGAGGCAGATCTCCTGCCTTCGGAGCTTCTCCTCTACCCCACTCCTGCACACCCCCTGCTCCTTGCCTGCTCCCCACCTGCAGAGACCATGAGCGTTCTTGGTATCCTCCAGGCAAGCTATGACAGGCATCCCAAGCCCTATTGTCACATCGTGGCCCTTGATTCTGTCTTTGTCCTTCTGTCAGTCTCTCTGTTTCTCTCCTGCTCCTGGTGACAGGACAGTGGAAGGCCGTGGGAGGAGGAGGATTCAGGCTGAGGTACCACCCTCTCCCGCTGGTATTTATCACTTTGTCGTGCCTGTGCAGTCCCTGTGCTCAGCGCAGGTGTCGGCCCCAGAGCGGGCCTGGCTGTGTTCCTGCTCACATGCTGTGTCTGTCTCTGTGCGTCCTGGTCTGGCTGCCCCTTGCACACGCACACCCTCCCCTTGCCCCTTCTCTGTGTGCAGGTGACCACTCCCTGCAGAGGTCAGGGCACAGGCTGGGGAGCCTCTGCCTCTCTTCTGTACTCTAGAGGGGGTTTGGGGTTTAAAGAAATCACGTTTTCCCCCAAGAATAGTGTTTTCTGGGGAGAGAACCCCGGACTCTTAATCAGCTGTTGCCAGAAGGCATGTCTTTCTCAGCTGCGATTCCTTGCGGCCTGGCCACAGGGAGGGTATCGCCCATCAGACCTCAAACACATACTTTGAAGGGAGTCTAGGGCGAAAGTCTCTTGCCTCAGTCCTTATCCAGGCAATTCTGTCTCCCAGAAGCTGCCCGCTGAAGCGGCTTCCTCCAGGGCCTGCCCCGGCCAACCCACGCCGCTGCCGCCCCCAGCCCTCGCCCCGCTGGCTTGCATCCCCTCCCCATCCCTGACGGTCTGCCCTGCCGTGACGGGCCCCCTCTCCTCATCCAGGGTGGGTCCTCTGCTGTCCTTTCTGATCGGCCACTACTTTGCTCATAGGTGGGCGGCTCTTTGGCAGCGGGAGGTGCTCGAGCCTGGCGGGGCCGCCAGGTGCAGCCCCCATGGTGCATAGGATGGTGGAGGCCATGTCCCAGCTGCAGGAGGAGAAAGCCCGGCTACAGGAGGAGCTGGCAGCCCTACAGGAGAGGCTGGCCCTCCGAGACAGTGACCAGCAAGCCACATCCACCCAGCTGCAGAATCAGGTACCTGGGGAGGATGGGATGGGCAGAGGCCACTCCCCCCCGTGGAGCAGATCAGAGGACACTGCGTGGGCCGCCCAGAACCAACCCACCGGGCGGCGGACGTGATGGACAGATAGGGTCTCCTCTCTCGGCTCAGGAATGCATGAGGGGGCAAGGTGGCAAGAGTCAGAGGCCTGGGTCTCCCATCCTGCTCATCCTTGTGCCCCATTCCTCGTGGTTCCGGGGGGCCAGGACGTGCCTCTCCAGGAGTGACAGGCTGTGTGTGTAGATGTGAGGGAAGCAGGGAGGTACGGGGTCGCTCCCAGCCCTCAGGCCGGTGCCGAGTCCACCCCATCTTATTCGGTGCCTTGGACTGGGCAGTCCAAGTGGACAAAAGTCACTGCAGTGGTCACCCCAGGGAAAACTGGTAGGAGAGGAGAGGCTGGTGTGAGTGCCTGCGGGAGCAGAAGCACTCAGACTCTGGAAGCCAGGGAGGGCCTCAGGTTTATGCTGGCGAGTGCTGTCTCCTTCCTCGGCTGGTCAGGACATTCGGGACCTCGGCTGCATGCCCTGTGGGACTGACCGTGGGCCCTCCTTCCCCACCTGCACGTGGACCCCGAGGCCCCTTTCCAGAGGTTCAGCTCCCCACACCCATGGCCACTGTCTGTCTTTTGTGTCTGTCTGAACTTTCCCACTTCCCCAAGGTCCCCCCACCCTCTCTCTACATCATCTCTGCCTTGGATCTGTGCCCTGAGCTGTGGGCCCAGGACTCTCTGTTGATGGGCCCGCCTTCACCTGGAGCCAAGTTCTTACTCTGTGGTTACCCACCATGTGGACCTTTTGCTTGGGGAGACATCACAGAATACTGTGACTTGTTCTCAGTTCCAGGGAGCAGCAGATTCTTTTTATGCATTTTTAATTTTTATTTTTTAAAGAGGGAGGGAGAAAGAGGGAGCAGGGGAGGGGCAGAGAGAGAGTGAGAGAGAATCCTGAGTAGGCTCTATGCTGTCAGCGTGGAGCCTGATGCGGGGCTCGATCTCATGAACCGTGAGATCATGACCTGAGTTGAAATCAAGAGTCAGATGCCTAACCCACTGAGCCACCCAGGCGCCCCTATGCATTTTTTAATGTAGGATTTTTCCCCCAGCTTACGGATGTATCCTCTTCTCCGGAACTATCTGTTCTGACCACTTGTTCCTTGCTGGGTTAGGTGGGCCTCCTTGGGGCATCCCTAGTGCCCTGTGTCTCCTTCATACACTGACCCCGTTGTTTGCTGCCTCTGGGCCTGTCTGCCTCACTCTCAGGGGCTCTTCTAGGCAGGGTGATACACTAGCTTTGTGTCACTGTTGCTTCCTTCGGTGCCCGCCTGCCTCTCTCCCTCAGCTGTTTGCTGAGTGCGCGGTGTGCCCTGGGCACCAGGCTAACCACTGGGGATGTCCAGGTGGGCAGGTGTGCTCTGGCCTGTGGAGGCTATGGTCTAAGGGAGGACAGACATTTGTTACATGTACCCATGTGAAGTTAGAAGAGCGACAAGGGCTCTGCAGGTGGGCACACACACAGGGCATGAGGGCTTGTACCAGAGGCCTTTGTGAGGGACATCAGGGCCTGGCGGGGAGGTCAGGGACAGCCTCCTTGAGAAAGTGGTGCTGGAGCCAAGGTCTGGCACAAAGCAGAGGAAGGGGGTTCTGAGCTAAGGGAATAGTCTGTGCAAAGGGACTGTGGCAGGAGGAGCAAGATATAGGGGCAGAACCAAAGCTTGGGTAGCCCTGTGGGACTGGGGGCTCGTCCAGGGCCCACCCCACAGGGCACGCCTGGCCCGTGGCAAGAGCTTATCCGCAGCTCTTCCTTCCTTGACCTTCTCCAAGATAGACTGTCCAGGCAGTTAATTTTTGAAATAAGTTTTTTTTTTTTAAAAGAGGTTTACTGAAATATAACTCACATACCATACAATTCACCCCTTTAAGGTGCACAACTTAAATATATTAAGTATATTGAGATGGTGATACCACCATCACCATCATCCAATGTCAGAACATTTTCATCACCCTAAAAAAGCCTAGTCACCCTCCTTTCCCCCTCCCCCCCAAACCCCTGGCAACCGCAGATCTGCTTTCTGTTTGTGTGGACTTGCCTTTCCTGAACATTTCATGTAAATGAAATCATAACCATGTGTGGCCTTTTGTGACTTTAAATGAATTAAAAAAAAACATTTTTTCCCTTTCATTAGCAAAGTTGGCTTACTTTTTAGAGGGGAAGTTGAAGGTGAAGGATCTTGGCCTTTTTGTGGTCTTTGTGCCCCCAGGTCTGCAGATATCCCCAGCCCCTGTCCTCTCCCATCCCCGGCCCCTCTGGATGATTGAGAGAATTCAGAATGGTTCTCCGTCTTTGCTCAGGCTTTATCCTTGAACTTCTGACTGCCAGCTCTTTTCTGAAAACTTCAGGGGGTGCACCTGAAATTCCAGGTCCCTGGGCTACTCTTCGGAGTGTCCGAATCTGTGGAGCTACGTTCAACCACATGGGCCGGGAGCCGGGTTCAAATACTGACTTTGGACACTACTCAGTTTCAGCTGTGGGACCTTGGGCTGGTTAATTACCACTCTGCACCTCAGTTTCCTCATCTGTCAAGTGGACATAAAAGCACCTGATGAGATGATCCAGTATTGTGGTTGTTGCTGCCAGCACCGCCATCTTTACTGGGAAGAGTTTTGGATTTGGAACCACACAAACAGGGTTCTAGTCCTGGCTGTGCCACTCGCTGGCTGTGCGGCGGTAGGAAGTGACTTCCTCTCCGAGCCTTCGTTTACCATTCTCTAAACTGGGACTAATCAATGTTGCTTCATGGTTATTGGACAGATCAGTTGTGAGACTGGACAGAAAAATGGGTGATAAACTGTAAAGTGCTAATGCCTCGTGAGGTGTCACTTCTGTGTGCTCTGGTCTTCTGTCTGCCTCACTGTGGTTTGACACAGATTGACCTTCCTCCTCCTCTAAGAAGAAAAGCCCATCAGTGGGGGACACTCTGCCTCACTGCCGTGGTGCCTTATTCCCAACCTTTTCCAGACTTGCCTTCTGGGTGTGGCTGTTCCTGAAAGGCAGGGTAGCCTAGTAGTTGAGTTTGAGGGCCCTGTAGTGGGGGTGGTCACTCAGACCCAAGTTTAATCCTAGGTCCACCACTTAGTGGTCAGATGACCTTGAGCAAGCTACTTAACTAAGGCTTTCACCTCACCCCACCCCACTCTGAACCATGTCAGAGTTCTCGGTCAGACTTGAAAACACTTTAAACCAAGTCCTTGGCAACCTCCAAATTATCCTTGGTGACCCTGATATCCCTGTGGCCATAATCTTCGGACCAAAAGGGCATATAAAAAGCCACCTTAACTAAGGCTTAATCTCTTGGAATCTCAATTTCTCTTCCTGTAAAGTGGGGATGATAATAGTGTCTACCTCACAGAATTGGGGATTCGAAGTGATGATCTCAGGAAGTCCTGTACCATGCTGGCAAAGCTGACTCAGGAAATGGGGCTGCCATTATCACTGTTGGACCTGGGCTTGTGGGGGCGGCGGGAGTCTTTTGAGGCTTATGCACTGATAAGTGTCAGATGGCGATAGCTGTATTTACCAGGAGCCCACCGTGCTCCTTGTGGGGAGCACGCGGGCCCAGGTCCTCGGTGCTCAGGAGGACCTAAGCCACAGAGGCCACTGGTCTTGGTCTGGCAACAGGAGAGAGACCACAGCTGGTCTGGATGACCCTCCCTGATGTTGGCAACTATAGCCCCGGGCCACATGCTATAGCTCCCCTCCCCTTTTGTGAAGTGCCTGGAGCAGTGGCCTCCACACTCCCAAGGCCCTGCCAGTGTTACACGTTACCAGACTGGCCACACACACCCCCCCCCCACCTTATTGCCCCTGAACCTCCAGATAGAAGCTTAAAAAACTGCTCAGAGACCACAGGCTGGTAGACTAGATCTAGCCTTCAAGTGTGTCTGATTTGTTTGCCTTTTTTTTCTTTTTAACCATTAAAAAATTGTGGTAGAATACGCACAACAGAAAATTTATCACTTTAACCATTTATTTATTTATTTATTTATTTTTATTTTTTAAATTTACGTCCAAATTAGTTAGCATATAGTTTAACAATGACTTTAGGAGCAGATTCCTTAATGCTCCTTACCCATTTAGCCCATCCCCCATCCCACATCCCCTCCAGTAACCCTCTGTTTGTTCTCCACATTTAAGAGTCTCTTATGTTTTGTCCCCCTCCCTGTTTTTATATTATATTTGCTTCCCTTCACTTGTGTTCATCTGTTCTGTGTATTAAAGTCCTCATGAGTGAAGTCATATGATATTTGTCTTTCTCTGACTAATTTCAATTAACATAATACCTTTTAGTTCCATCCATGTAGTTGCAAATGGCAAGATTTCATTCTTTTTGATTGCCTATGGACATTTGGGCTCTTTACATATTTTGGCTATTGTTGACAGTGCTGATATAAACATTGGGGTGCATGTGTCCCTTTGGAAAAGCATACCTGTATCCCTTGGATAAATATCTAGTAGTGCAATTGCTGGGTCATAGGGTAGTTCTATTTTTAATTTTTTGAGGAACCTCTATACTGTTTTCCAGAGTGGCTGCACCAAGTTGCCTTCCCACCAACAATGCAAAAGACATCCTCTTTCTCTGCATCCTTGCCAACATCTGTTGTTGCCTGAGTTGTTAATGTTAGCCATTCTGACATACGTGAGGTGGTATCTCATTGTGGTTTTCATTTGTATTTCCCTGATGATGAGTGATGTTGAGCATTTTTTCATATGTCAGTTGGCCATCTGGATGTCTGCTTTGGAGAAGTGTCTATTCATGTCTTTTGCCCATTTCTTCACTGGATTATTTGTTTTTTGGGTGTTGAGTGTGATAAGTTATAGATTTTGGATACTAACCCTTTATCTGATATGTCGTTTGCAAATATCTTCTCCCATTCTGTCAGTTGCCTTTTAGTTTTGCTGATTGTTTCCTTCACTGTCCGGAAGCTTTTTATTTTGATGAGGTCCCAGTAGTTCATTTTTGCTTTTGTTTCTCTTGCCTCCGGAGACGTGTTGAGTAAGAAGTTGCTGCAGCCAAGATCAAAGAGGTTTTTGCCTGCTTTCCCCTCGAAGATTTTGAAGGCTTCCTGTCTTACATTTAGGTCTCTCATCCATTTTGAGTTTATTTTTGTGTATGGTGTAAGAAAGTGGCCCAGGTTTATTTTTTTGCATGTCGTTGTCCCGTTTTCCCAGCACCACTTGCTGAAGAGACTGTCTTTATTGCATTGGATATTCTCTCCCGCTTTGTCAAAGATTAGTTGGCCATGCATTTCTGGGTCCATTTCTGGGTTCTCTATTCTGTTCCATTGATCTGAGTGTCTGTTTTTGTGCCAGTACCATACTGTCTTGATGATTACAGCTTTGTAGTATAGCTTGAAGTCCGGGATGGTGATGCCTCCTGTTTTGGTTTTCTTTTTCAAGATTGCTTTGGCTATTCGGGGTCTTTTCTGGTTCCATACAAATTTTAGGATTGTTTGTTCTAGCTCTGTGGAGAATGCTGGTGTCATTTTGATAGGGATTGCATTGAATATGTAGATTGCTTTGGGTAGTATCGACATTTAACAATATTTGTTCTTCCTATCCAGAAGCAGGGAATCTTTTTCCATTTTTTTGTGTCTTCTTCAGTTTCTTTCATAAGCTTCCTATAGTTTTCAGTGTGTAGATTTTTCACCTCTTTGGTTAGATTTATTCCTAGGTATTTTATGGGTTTTGGTTCAATTGTAAATGGGATTGATTTCTTGATTACTCTTTCTGTTGCTTCATTATTGGTGTGTAGGAATGCAACCGATTTCTGTGCATTGATTTTATATCCTGCAACTTTGCTGAATTCATGAATCAATTCTAGAAGTTTTTTGGTGGAATCTTTTGGGTTTTCCACGTAGAGTATCATGTCATCTGTGAAGAGTGAAAGTTTGACTTCCTCCTGGTCGATTTGGATGCCTTTTATTTCTTTGTGTTGTTTGATTGCAGAGGCTAAGACTTCCAGTACTATGTTGAATAACAGTGGCGAGAGTGGACATCCCTGTCTTCTTCCTGACCTTAGGGGGAAAGCTCTCAGTTTTTCCCCATTGAGGAGGATATTAGCATTGGGTTTTTCATATATGGCTTTTACTATCTCGAAGTATCATCCTTCTTTCGCTACTTTCTTGAGGGTTTATATCAAGAAAGGATGCTGTATTTTGTCAAATGCTTTCTCTGCATCAGTTGAGAGGATCATGTGGTTCTTGTCCTTTCTTTTATTGATGTGATGAATCATGTTGATTGTTTTGCAGATAGTGAACCAGCCCTGCATCCCAGGTATAAATCCCACTTGGTCGGTCATTGTGAATAATTTTTTTAATGTATTGTTGGATCCGGTTGGCTAATATCTTCTTGAGGATTTTTGTATCCATGTTCATCAGGGAAATTGGTCTGTAGTTCTCCTTTTTAGTGGGGTCTCTGTCTGGTTTTAGAATCAAAGTAATGCTGGCTTCATAGAAAGATTTGGAAGTTTTCCTTCCATTTCTATTTCTTGGAACAGTTTCAAGAGAATAGGTGTTAACTCTTCCTTAAATGGTAGAATTCCTCTGGAAAGCCATCTGACGCTGAACTCTTGCTTTTTGGGAGATTGTTGATTACTAATTCGATTTCTTTACTGGTTATGGGTCTGTTCAAATTTTCTATTTCTTTCTGTTTCAGTTTTGGTAGTGTATATGTTTCTAGGAATTTGTCCATTTCTTCCAGATTGCCCATTTTATTGGCGTATAATTGTTCATAATATTCTCTTATTATTGTTTTTATTTCTGCTGTGTTGGTTGTGATCTCTCTTCTTTCATTCTTGATTTTATTTATTTGGGTCCTTTCCTTTTTCTTTTTGATCAAACTGGCTAGTGGTTTATCAATTTTGTTAATTCTTTCAAAGACCCAGTTTCTGGTTTCATTGATTTGTTCTATTTGTTTGTTTTTTGGTTTTGATAGTATTAATTTCTGCTCTAATCTTTATTATTTCCTGTCTTCTGCTGGTTTAGGGTTTTATTTGCTGTTCTTTTTCCACTTCTTTAAGGCGTAAGGTTAGGTTGTGTACCTGAGATCTTTCTTCCTTCTTTAGGAATGCCTGGATTGCTATATACTTTCCTCTTATGACTGCCTTTCCTGCGTCCCAGAGGTTTTGGGTTGTGGTATAATCATTTTCATTGGCTTCCATGAACTTGTTAATTTCCTCTTTAACTTCTTGGTTAGCCCATTCATTCTTTAATAGGATGTTCTTTAGTCTCCAAGTATTTGTTACCTTTCCAAATTTTTTCTTATGGTTGATTTCGAGTTTCATAGCGCTGTGGTCTGAAAATATCTTGATCTTTTTGTACTTGTTGAGGGCTGTTTTGTTTCCTAGTATGTGGTCTATTCTGGAGAATGTTCCATGGGCACTGGAGAAGAATGTATATTCTGCTGCTTTAGGATGAAATGTTCTGAATATATCTGTTAAGTCCATCTGGTCCAGTGTGTCATTCAAAGCCATTGTTTCCTTGTTGATTTTTTGATTAGATGATCTGTCCATTACTGTGAGTGGGGTGTTGAAGTCCCCTACTATTATGGTGTTACTATCAATGAGTTTCTTTATGTTTGTGATTAATTCATTTATATATTTAGGCTATCCTACATTTGGAACATAAATGTTTACAATTGTTAGGTCTTCTTGGTGGATAGACCCCTTGATTATGATATAATGCCCTTCTGCATCTCTTGGTACAGTCTTTATTTTAAAGTCTAGGTTGTCTGATATAAGTATGGCTACTCTGGCATTCTTTTGGTGACCATTAGCATGATAGATGGTTCTCCATCCCCTTACTTTCAAGCTGAAGGTGTCTTTAGGTCTAAAGTGGGTCTCTTGTAAACAGCATATAGATGGATCTTGTTTTTTTATCCATTCTGTTAGCCTATGTCTTTTGATTGGAGCATTTAGTCCATTGATGTTTAGAGTGAGTACTGGAAGATATGAATTTATTGTCATTATGTTGCTTGTCGAGTTGGAGTTTCTGGTGGTGTTCTCTGGTCCTTTCTAGTCTTTGTTGCTTTTGGTCTTTATTTATTTGTTGTTTTTTTTTTTTTTCATCTTTTCTTCCCTCAGAGAGTCCCCCTTAAAATTTCCTGCATGGCTGGTTTAGTGGTCACAAACTCCTTTAATTTTTGTTTGTCTGGGAAACTTTTTCACTCTCCTCTATTTTGATGACAGCCTTGCTGGGTAAATAATTCTTGGCTGCATATTTTTCTGATTCAGCACATTGAATATATCCTGCCACTCTTTTCTGGCCTGCCAAGTTTCTGTGGATAGGTCTGCTGCAAACCTGATCTGTCTTCCGTTGTAGGTTAAGGACTTTTTTCCCCTTGCTGCTTTCATGGTTCTTTCCTTGCTTGAGTATTTTGTGAATTTGACTATGATATGCCTTGTTGATTGATGGTCGGCTTTTGTTGAATCTAATGGGAGTCCTCTGTGCTTCCTGGATTTTGATGAGTGTGCCTTTCCCCGGGTTAGGAAAGTTTTCCACTATGATTTATCCACATAACCCTTCAACCCCTATTTCTCTCTCCTCCTCTTCTGGGATCCCTATGATTCTGATGTTGTTCCTTTTTAATGAGTCACTGATTTCTCTAATTCTTAAATCGTGCTTTAATCTCCCTCTTTTTTTCTGCTTCATTATTCTCTATAATTTTGTCCTCTGTATTGCTACTTCTCTGTTCTGTCTCATCCATCCTTGCCTCAGTGGCCTCCACTCAAGATTGCAGCTCAGTTATAGCATTTTTTATTTCATCCTGACTAGCTTTTACTTCTTTTCTCTCCGCAGAAAGGGATTCTAATCTATTTTCGACTCTAGCTAGTATTCTTATTATCGTGATTCTAAATTCTGGTTCAGACATTTGTTTGTATCTGTGTTGGTTAAGTCCTTGGCCGTCGTTTCTTCCTGCTCTTTCTTTTGGGGTGAATTCCTTCATTTTGTCACTTTGAAGGGAGAAAAGGAATTAATGAGTTAGAAAAAATTAAAAAATATTAAAATTAAAAAATTAAACACACACACACAAAATCAAATAAATGATGCTAGCTCCTAGGTGTGTTTTGGTCTGGGTGTTGAAAGTGGCTTGATAGGTTAGAGAAAAAAGGGGGGAAAAAGGAAATTGTTTGAAAATTTGAAAAAATGAATACACTGAAGTAGACTAAAATGAAATGATGGAAGTAAAATAGAATTTGAAAAAATTTACACAAAAGTAAAAAATATAGTAGAAAAATGAAAGAAAAATATTTTTAATAAAAATCGAAAATAAAAATGATTTTTTTCTCTTTCTGTATTCAAGAAAAAGAAAGGAAAAAGAGAAAAAAGAAAAAGAAAGAAAATTGAATAGATGGACTGGTAACAGACTGAAATGCCACTGCAATTCATTTTCATCTAGAAGTCAAACTATGAAGCACTTTATAGTTCGTAAACTAAGCAGGTGGAGAGACTTGTGTTCCTGAAGAGCGAGGTTGGCCCAGTTGGGCGGGGCTTAGTGTAATGGCTCTGTTCTTCACTAGATGGCGCTGCTTAGTTTATTGGGGTGGATTGTGGTGGCGCTTGTAGGTGCGTATGCTCATGCGCGGGAGCGGTGAAAATGGCCTCAGCCAGCTGCCCATTCTTTAGTATTGGAACTCTGTTCTCCCAGATCAGCAATCGTGCACCTGTACTTTGTCTTCAGCTTCCCTCCACGCTCCCCATCCCGCTTTTTCAGTCTGTGACCAAGCCCCAGGCAGCACCCCTCTCTTGAGTTTTGTCTCAGATATGGCTGTTTTTCTTGTCCTCTTTCTTCTGAGGGACTGCGGCTTTGACCTGCTTCTTCCCTCTGCAGAGGGTCTCACCGAGAAATGGCCAGGCGCCGGCCACACCCAGGAATGCTTGCGGGACCGTGCCTGCTGCTGGTGCCCAGACAGTGTGGCCAGGTGCCAGCCCTCCCTAGAAAAAGTTTGCGAGATAGTGTAGCAGCAGCGTTTCAGGGATTATGGAAAATCACAACACACATCTGGCACCAGGCTTCACCCATAACGACCTTGTTCCAGCACCAGCGATGTGGTTGTTCTCTGGGGTCTGCTGGGACCAGGTGGCCTCACAGTCTCTACCAGCAGTGGAACCACTTTTCCCTGTGTGGCCCGAGAACCTCCCGGACCCCACTCTGCTCCTGGGGACTCGCCCTTCCCACCAGAGCACCGCCAGGCATCCAGCTGCAGAGTTTCAGACTCCGCGCTCCCCCTGTTATAGTCTTAATGGAATTTAAACCCTCTTCTTTCTCCTTTCTCCCTTAGTTCAGTCCCTGTGGCTGTTTCCACTTTTCTACTTTCTCTTTAGCTGCTTTTGGAGGGTGCTTTTCCCATATTCTCCTCCCCCGCCTCCATCCTCTCTCCATGTGCAAAAGCGGCTCCCTGCCCTCCACGGCTTCTCTCTCCCCAAGTTCACCTCTCTGTGCCAGGTACCTGCTGAATTTTGTGGTTTAGGTTGTGCAGATTGTTGTGTTAATCCTCAGATCATTTTTCTAGGTGTGCAGGATGGTGTAGTGTTGGTCTGGCTGTATTTCATGGATGCAAGACACACAAAAAAACTTCCATGCTGTTCTGCCATCTTGGCTCCCCCTCCCATCTTAACCATTTTTAAGTGTATAGTTCACTGGTATTAAGTATATTCACATTGTTATTCATGTTGCAAACCTGAAACTGTTCCCATTAAATACTAACTTCCCCCTCCCCCCTCCTCCAGCCCCTGGCACCCACCATTCTACTTCCTGTCTCTATGAATGTAGCTCTTCCTGGTACTTAATATAAGCGGGATCACAGTATTTGTCTTTTGGTGACTGGCTCATTTCCCTTAGCATAATGCTTTCCAGGTTCATCCATGTTATTGCAAATGGCAGGATTTCCTGTTTTTAAGGCAGAATAATATTCCATCATATGGATATACCACACTTTGCTTATCCTGTCATTCATCAGTGGACACTTGGTCTGCTACCACATTGTACCTATTGTGAATAATGCTGCTATGAACATGGGTGTGCAAATATCAATTTGGAGACCCTGCTTTGAATTCCTTTTGGGCAAATACCCATAAGTGGAATGGCTAGATCATATGGTAGTTCCAGTTAAAATTTTTTGAGGAATCCACCATACTGTTTTCCACAGCAGGTACACTGTTTGACATTCCCACCAGCAGTGGGAAAAAGGTTCTAATTTCTCCAGATTCTCATCAGTATTTGTTATTTTCTGAGGGTTTTTTTTTTTTTTTAACTAATAGCCATCATAATGGGTTGAAGTGGTATCTTATTGTGGCTTTGATTTGCATTTCCCTAATGATTAGTGATATTGAGCATCTTTTCATGTGCTTATTGGCCACGTGTATATCTTCCTTGGAGAAATGTCCATTCAAGTCCTTTGCCTGTCTTGAATTGGGGTTTTTGGGGTGGAGTTGTAGGGGTTCTCTCTATATTCTGAATATTAACCCCTTATCAGTATACGATTCACAGATAGTTTTTTCCATTCCACAGAGCACCTTTCTACTCTGTGGATGGTATCTTTTGATACACAAAAGGTTTTATTTATTTTGATGAAGCTCAATTTATCTATCTTGTCTTTTGTTGCCTGTGCTGTTGGTGTCCGATCTCAGAAAGCACTGCCAAATCCAGTGCCATGAAGGTTTTCCCCTATGCTTATAGTTTTGGTTTTCACGTTTAGGTCTTTGATCTCTTCTGAGTTAATTTTGTCTGTGGTGTAAGGCAAGGGTCCAATCTCATTCTTTTGCATGTGGACGTCCAGCTTTCCTGGCACTATTTGTTGAAAAGACTGTCCTTTCCCCCTGGAACGGTCTCGGCACCCATGTCAAAAATCAATTGACCACACATGTGAGGGTTTTTTCTGGGTTCTCTATTCTAGTCCGTTGATCTGTATGTCAGTCTTTATGCCAGTACTTTATTGTTTTCATTGCTGTAGCTTTGTAGTAACTTTTGAAATCAGGAAGTGTGCGACCTCTCACTTTCTCTTCTTTTGCAGGTATGTTTTGGCTATTTGGGGTTCTTTGAGATTTCATATGAATTTTAGGGTGGATTTTTCTATTTCTGTAAAAAATGCCATTGGAATTTTGATGTGGATTGCATTAAATCTGAAGGACGCTTTGGGTAGTATTGATATCTTAGCAATATGTCAGTCCATAACCTGGGATGTCTTTTCATTTATCAGTGCCTTCTTTAATTTATTGAGCAATATTTTATAGTTTTCAATGTACAGATCTTTTGCCTTCTTGATTAAGTTTATTCCTAAGTATTTTATTCTTTCTGATGCAATTGTAAATGGAATTGTTTTCTAAATTTCCTTTTTTGGATTGTCCATTGATATTGTGTAGAAGCACAACAGATTTTTACGTAATGATTTTGTATCCTGTGACTTTGCTGAGTTTATTAGTTCTAATTGGCCTCCTTTTTTACTGATCAGATTCGTTGCCAATTTTTATTTTTATTATATTTATTTAATTTTTTAAAACATAATTTATTGTCAAGTTAGCTAATGTGCAGTGTATACAGTATGCCCTTGGCTTTGGGAGTAGATTCCCATGATTCATCGCTTACATACAACACTCATTGCTCATCTCAACAAGTGTCCTCCTCAATGCCCATCACCCATTACCCCCCCCCCCCACCCCTCTATCAACCCTCAGTTTGTTCTCTGTATTTAAGAGTCTCTTATGTTGCCTACCTCTCTGTTTGAAACTATTTTTTCCCCTTCCCTTCCCCCACGGTCTTCTGTTAAGTTTCTCAAATTACACATATGAGTGAAAACATATATCTTTCTCTGACTGGCTTATTTCACTCAGCATAGTACCCTCTAGTTCCATCCACATTGTTGCAAATGGCAGGATTTCATTCTTTCTTATTGCCAAGTAGTATTCCATTGTGTGTATACACACACACACACACACACACACACACACACACACACATCTTTTTTTATCCATTTATTGGTTGATGGACATTTGGGCTCTTCCCATACTTTGGCTATTGTTGATGGTGCTGCTGTAAACATTGGAGTACATGTGCCCCTAGGAATCAGCACTCCTGTATCCTTTGGATAAATTCCTAGTAGTGCTATTGCTGGGTCGTAGGGTAATTCTAGTTTTAATTTTTTGAGGAACCTCCACACTGTTTTCCAGAGCCAGTTGCCTATTTTTAAACCTTAGTTAAGTTCACATAAAGATCTGGAATTCCTATTTTGTCAGAATATGTTGGAAGACATGGCACCTCTGGCCCGACAGTCCCACGTGGCACCCACATGCCTGGAGCCTTGTAGCAGCTCCTTCCTTTGGCAGAAGTGAGTGTCCTCCTGCTGGTGCCCAGTGGTGCCCCAGCCTCTAGCACCCCTCCTGGCCCCACCCTGCCTGACAGCCTCACTCACAGACCCTGCTCAACTCAGCCCCTTGTGCACTCATTCTTCCTCCATGTGTTTACAGAGCACCTGCTGTGTGTCAGGCACTGTCCTAGGCACTGGGAATTCGTCACCCACACTACAGACAGAGATCTCTGCTCTCACGGGCCTTTATTCTAACAATAGAACTCGCTGTGTGCTGGGGTCTGTCCTAAGCGCTTTACTTACGTTATCTCATTAATCTCACTTAATGCCCTTGTAGGGGTAGCCTCACTGTCCTGATGAGGAAAGCAAGAGGCATGGTGAAGTTGAGACTTTTCCAGGGTTATCCAGTGAGTAGGGTGATGTCTGTATTAGAAAGCTGGGCAGTCAGGCCTGAGAACCCCTGTGCCCGACTGCCCCTCAGTGGCAGAAGGACCTGAATGTGAAAACTTGGCAGTGGGCAGGGCAGGGTGGATGGGGCCCGACGGGCACAGTCGGTCATGTAGCCATATGTCCTGAGAGGGGGAGTGTGTTGGTGACGGGATGGGGTGCTTCCGGGGGCCGCCCCTCTGGCCTCTGTTTCCTCAGGGTGCTCTGGGTCCCGGGACCTCTTGCCTTTTCAGCTCAGCAACGCCTTGGTCTCGCCACTGGGAGAGCCCTCTTTTCCTCAGAGGACAGACAGCTGGTGATCAAGAGCCAGGCTTGGTGGGAGGTGGGGAGGTAATCAGCAGGTTGTCTCCACTGATGGGAGCAGACAGCTGAGAACACAGACCTGCGCAGGGCAGCCCCACCCTCTACTGAACCCACTTCTGCTGAGAGATGGAAATGTGGGTTTGTGTCAGACGGGCCCCGGCTCCCCGCTCCCACCGAGGCCCTGTGCACCAGGCCCATGACCCAGTTTCTCCGGCTGACAAGGAGCCTGGGCCTGGGAAGGGACGTTGCACAAATCTAGCCTGGTCCCTTGGTCAGCCCTGGGGTTGACATCATACCCTCCTGGGCACCAGCACAGCAGCCTGCCGGGGACCTGCTTCCCCTTCGGCCTGGCTCTTTGCCCTCAGGAGTGTGCATGCCGCTTGTCTGCTGTCACTTCTAGTGTTCATTGGGTGTCTACTGCGTGCTGGTCACCTGCCGGGGTCGGGGCTTATGACGAGTAATAGAGAAGGTCCCTCCCCTCTTTGCGGATAGATGCCAGCACGATTGCTGACTCAGAGCCCCGGCGGGTGTGGACAGGATGGCTCTGGGGGCTCTCTCCTGTGGAAGGCCTTCCTCGCTGCTCTGGTTCACCCTCAGCACCCCGCTCTCTGCTCTCACCGCTCCTGAAATAGACCCCTCTGGGTAGAGGGCAATGGCCCCACTCCTGAGCGGCATACATCCTGACTTCTCAGCCCCAAATGCAGCTGGCCTGCCGGGGCACGGTCACCATGCGCCACAGCGGTGACTGGTGCCTGACAGGCCACACTGCTGTGTTGGTGGGTCATGTCCCCCGCTGTCTGAGACAAGCCAGGAGATGACTGTCTGACATCTCTGACAAAGGGAGTCTTTTATAGCCTCTTCCTCAACCCCTCACCCTCACCCCTAGCCTGCCCCATTGTGTAGCCACCTCCTTTTGGGGCACCCCTCAGAAATTCCAGGTAGAGCCTAGGAGTGCCCAGAGTTCTGATTGTGATGCAAGAAAGGAGCAGGAGCCTGGGCTACAGGCAGGTGGCAGGCAGGCGTCCTGACCCCGCAAGTAAGCACTTGGAAACCCCCATTCTCGCTGCATCTGGGGCTGAGTGCTGGTGGCGAGGTCCCAGCACACTCAGCCCGGTGCTGAGGAAGCAGCCTGTCTGAGGCACCTGTTCAGTGCAAGTGGATCTTCCTGGGGTGCTTTCTGAGGGAAGGAAGGGGGGTGGGGGGACTCAACCTTTCAAAAGGAGGTAGACCCACCTATATCAGGATGGGGGGAGTGTGTATGAGAGGAGTACGTATTCTTTGAGGCTTACAAGTTACCGAAAAGCATAAAGAATTTGGCAGAATTCTACAGTCCAGAGACTTCTGCTTCTTGGTGTTACATTCGCAATTTTGTTTTCAGACTTTTGACTTAACTACGTTCGGGAGCCTTTCTCCAAGTCACTTAAAACTTCTGCTAACCCTAACCGTGACGACTACGCACTAGTCTGCGTATACCTACGCCATAACTTGCGTAACCATTCCCTTAATGCTGGGGATTCACGCTAGTCCCGATTTCACCACCAAGGAATGAAAGGCTGCCTTCTGTGGGGTGTCCCTCACTCCCCTCTAAGGCCGGGGGATCTGAGTACTCCTCCCACCAGGGTCTCAGCGAAAGGGGGCATCGGAGGTGGCACAGGCCTGGTCTGCATGCTGCCCATGCTACTCACACACTGTTGATGACATCTCAGCCATGTAAAGTGGGGAGATTTGACATATCCCCAAATCCCAACATCTGGCCTGTCTTGAAAGGTCAGACGTTTGGAGACATGGGCCTGCATGTCTCTGGCCGCGGCCTGCAGGGAGTGCATTGTGGCTGCCTCCTAGGGGTGGATAGCAGGTGTCCAATCCTGCACTGCCCCTCACCTGCCTTACCTGGCCCTGGCTGGCCCCTGCAGGCAGAGGACTTTGTCACCTGTCGCTTAGTAATAAGAACCTAGCGCTTCGTGGTCCGCTTGTGTAAAACCCACCTCTCCTAAGCCCCCGCTGAGTGAGTCTGACTCTTACTGTGCCTTCTCAAGGTGAGGTATGGTAGGGTATGGTCCTCATAGAATGTTCTGCAAGAAAACCGCCAAACATGCTCTAATGAATGCTGGTGCCAAAGTCATTGGCTGCATTTGCAGTTATCTCCCGAGAGGTTCCTGCAGGTGGGCTGATAGAGAACCAGGGTTTGGGGCCTGCGAGGAGGATGGCCAGCGGGGGGACAGCTCTAGGGGAGGGTCGCCATCCTGGGATGTGCACTCTCGGAACTGGCATCGTGCTTGCCCCTGCCCTGGGCTCTGGCTGAGCCAGGCCACCCTTGCCTCCTCACAGAGCGTGCACCCCTCCTCTTTCTAATAGCCTCTGCTGGCCATGGCTCTCCAGCAAGACAGGCTGGGAGCTGGGGTGGACACAGGTCTGAGATGTGCCCTGGTCACTGACAGACCTGTCTCCACAGGCAGATTCACCAGGAACCACTTGAAGTGGAAAAATTTAGGACTTGGGCAAGGACTGATCCAGGTTTTGTAGTGCCTAGAGTTTATACAATTTGGAAGCCTTTTTAAGGAAAAAAGAAAAAAAAAAATATATATATATATATAATTACAAATACCTAAGTAGACGCAGGGGCCGATGCAAGGCAGGCGTCCTGAGGTCAGCCTTTTGAGTCTCCCAGGGAGCTGCCTCTGGCGTGGGCTTGGTGGTACACGGGTCACCTCTGCTTTGCTTGCTCCCCAGACTTTCCTGAGGGCCCAGGCTACCTGGGTCTTGAAGTGGGAGAGGTTGCTGAAGGCTATTGGGATGGGGCAGGTATGTGTCACCTGGAGTCCCAGGTGTGGCCTGATGCTTGAACACAGGGAGGGCTGGGTCTGAGAGACCAGGCTGGGTGTGGGCTGGAGGTGAGGAACAAGGCTCACCGTGACCGTGACTGTGGCTTTGTGCTGGCAGGTGGAAAACCTGAAGGAGAAGCTCATTAGCCAAGCCCAGGAAGTGAGCCGCCTTCGATCAGAGCTGGTGAGGCTCAACACTGCCATCCTAAGGTGGGCGGGGGAGGCGGGGGTTGGCGGGGTCTCATGCAGACTGACCCTTCCAGATGGGATGTGCGACCCCATCTCTCCAGGGCCCTCAGGTCCAGCCCAAGCCGGGGCTGCCCGTGTGCCCATCAGACTGCCATCCTGCCTGGGAGACGCTCCCTGAATACTTGTCTCCACTCACTAGGTCCTCAGAGGTCATGTGACCCCCAAAGGGAGGGAGGTTAATTCTCGTTTGCTGATGTAAAATAGGAGTGTGATCTCTGTGTATAAATACGACTTTCTTGTTACTTTCACACTCAGGAAAATAGAATGAACGGGGCGGGGTGAAGTCCGTCCCTCCAGCTCCCCTTTCCTCCTGTCTTCTCATTTCCCTCTGGAGCTCCTGCTCTCTTCCCTCCCTCTCCGCCTTTCTCTTTCCCTCTCCTTCTCCCCACCTGTCTCCTCTCTCCCCTGCCCTGGTAACCCTCTCCACCTCACATGCGTCCCCTGTGCTCCGGCCGTCTACAGGGAGGCACGGACTTGGAGAAGCACCGGGACCTGCTGATGGTGGAGAATGAACGGCTGAGGCAGGAGATGCGGCGCTTCGAGGCAGAGCTGCAGGAGCTGCGGGCCAAGCCGGTGGCCCCCTGCACGGGCTGCGAGCACAGCCAGGTGAGTGGGCTGGCCCCGGCCCCACCCGGTCCCAGAGGGCTCAGTCCCCAACGGTGACCCAGTTCCTCACAGTGACCCCTGCCCGCTTGTCTGTCCTTCCCTGGGTCCCGGCGTCGCTCGCCACCGCCTGCCTGCAGGAGAGCGCCCAGCTCCGGGACAAGCTGTCACAGCTGCAGCTGGAGGTGGTGGAGAACAAGGGCATGCTGTCGGAGCTGAATCTGGAGGTGCAGCAGAAGACCGACCGGCTGGCGGAGGTCGAGCTGCGGCTCAAGGACTGCCTGGCCGAGAAGGCGCAGGAGGAGGAGCGGCTGAGCCGGCGCCTCCGGGACAGCCACGAGACCATCGCCAGCCTGCGGGCCCAGTCGCCGCCAATCAAGGTGAGCCGTGGCCACGTGCAGGGCCTTGGGAGCGCCCTCTCCATCCCGCGCCCAGGGCGGGGCCTCCCGGAGGAGGGGCTTAAGCGTCTTGGTGAATGAGGAGGGGCAAGTGGTTGAAGGAATCATTGCAGGTCTGCCCTTAGTCTTGCCCCTTCCTCTCCTTGCTGTCCAGGGCCAGGCGCGTAGCGGGCATCTGGCAACTGAGGCTTGAGGTGCCCGTGCGTGCCAGGCATGGATGTGACGCACCGCGAGGTTCTACCTTCATCTTTGCCCTCCTTGTCTGTCCTGTGCCCAGGCTGGGGCCACAGCCAGGCTCTTGGTGGGCTAATTAGATGAGAGCATTCCAGGAGGCCCTTGCAGCATCCTGGAAAGCCAGTACCTCGAGGCCTCTCTAGTTTTTTCTGGGGGCTCTTGGCGGGATGTCCCTGAACGTCCCTTCCCAAGGCCAGTGGCGTCTCAGGACCCCCGGGTGAGGTCGAGGCACCAACGCGCCGCCACGCGCCCGTCCCTCCTTCCCCTCACAGTATGTCATCAAGACCGTGGAAGTGGAGTCGTCCAAAACCAAGCAGGCCCTCAGCGAGTCGCAGGCCCGGAACCAGCACCTGCAGGAGCAGGTGGCCATGCAGAGGCAGGTGCTGAAGGAGATGGAGCAGCAGCTGCAGAGCTCGCACCAGCTGACCGCGCAGCTCCGGGCGCAGGTGCGTGGGCTGCGGGGGCGCGCGTAGCTGTGGGAGAGCATGCGCACGCCCGGCTGGAGAGAGCATGCGCACGCCCGGCTGGAGAGAGCATGCGCACGCCCGGCTGGAAAGCCAGAGGCGGGCCTTCAACACAGAATGGTGGGTCAGCGCTCCGGGGTCCGACGCGCCTGGGTTCCGGTCCCTTCTCTCCCTGCTGGCTGTATGACCAAGGCCAAGTTTTGTTAGTGTCTGTTTCCTCATCTGTAAAATGATGTGATCGCAGAACTCCCCTCCCAGTGGGGCTCAGGGACATAATCATTAAAGGTTCCTCACACAGGGTCTAGTGCACACGTTCTTAGAAAAGAACCCTGGTCACTTCTGTATAACAAGTGCTCTCCCCTGCCCTCCTGGGGCCTGTAGCTTGTGCACCTGTTACGTGCCAGGACCCAGGCTGGTGCCGGGGGTAATGCAAGGAAGTAGCTGCACGGAGCTCCCAGACCTTTCGAGGAGCGAGATGGCCATCTACCCTTCTCCTGTGTGTGTGTGTGTGTCTATGTGTACATGTAGGGGTCAGTGTTTGCTCACGTGGGCTGTGGGGTAGGTGAGGGGCTTCTTTCTGGCTCTCTTCCCCCCCCCCTTCTGAGCTTCTCTCCCCCCCCCCACACATTGAGCTTCTGGTCTTGGCCATCAGATCGCCATGTACGAGTCAGAGCTGGAGCGGGCACACGGGCAGATGCTGGAGGAGATGCAGTCCCTGGAGGAGGACAAGAACCGGGCCATCGAGGAGGCCTTTGCCAGAGCCCAGGTGGAGATGAAGGCTGTGCATGAGAACCTGGCAGGTGAGCCGACTGGCCGGGCCCTGGCCTGCCCCGTGCCGTAGCCCCTCCCCCTGTCCACTTTATACCTCTGTGTCCCCATAGGTGTCCGGACCAACCTGCTGACGCTGCAGCCAGCGCTGCGGACCCTCACCAACGACTACAATGGGCTCAAGCGGCAGGTGCGTGGCTTCCCCCTGCTCCTGCAGGAGGCTCTCAAGAGCGTCAAGGCTGAGGTGAGTGCCGCTCATGGCTGAGGGGACGGGGGAGGCTGGGAGAGGCCCTGGAGCCCAGGGCTCCATTCCAAAATGCGGTGAAGCCCCCCAGACAGTAGCCCCCCCTGCCTCACCCACCCACTGCCACCCCCAGACCCTGTTTGAAAAACACACTGGTCAGGGGCAGGTATTTGGGTATTTGACTTATTGTGATGCTTTAAACCAAACATATTACATATATTCTTATATCTCAAACATGCTGCGCATATTCTTACATCTGTTAGTTTTGATTTTTTTAAGCTATACTTGTACAGTATGAGAATAGCCAGCGTCTCTTAAGTGCCTCCTACGTGCTAAGCCTTTTATAGCTGTCAGCTCCTTGAATCTGTACAACAGTCCTGCAGGGTAGAGAGACTGATATATTTTGGGAATAGAAAATAGTTCTCTTTCTGTGAAAAAAATTATGTCAGTAATACATGGACGTGGTAGAAAGTTCAAACTATGCAGAAGAGCATCAGAAGAAAAGGAAGGGCCTCTCTCTGCCACCCTGGCCTGCTCCCCGAGGCAGATGTCTGTCAGAATTTACCCCCCGAGCGTTCTGAGCACGATGAAGCCTGTTGATGTATTTGCGTGCATGTGCACACTTCCCTTTTCACCCAGCGAAGGGCAACATATGCACGCGCGGTCTGCATTTTGTTCCTTTCCCTCATGAAGCGTAAGGCGGAGGTCCGTACCTACCAAGTCCTACAGATCCGCGAATTAGATGGTGTTCTCCCCAGTTTACAGAGGAGAAAAAAGAGGCTCGACGACTGAGATGGTTGCCTTAGGTCCCCCCAGCTACTTGAGATGAGGGTAGAGCTGGAGTATGGGTCCAGCTGAATCTTGTTGTAGTCAAGTGCTAGTGCTGTGAAGTGAGGGCTGAGTCCTGCCGTTTGCTCATCAGCAGAGCAATAAGCCCCGTTGAGACTCAGTTTATTCCTCTGTAAAATGGGCCTGGCAGCAGTACATGCCCACAGGGGCTATTGGATAGAGTTGGCCTGTGACAGCGGACCTCAAGTACTCAGCCCAGGGCGGGAGGCAGTGAGCAGCTGCTGGGGTGGGGGGGGGGAGGTGGCAGGCAGCGTGGTAAGCCAGGTCGGTGGAGCCAGCCCGTGACAGCGCTGCGCACCCCCCACCAGATCGGCCAAGCCATCGAGGAGGTCAACAGCAACAACCAGGAGCTCCTGCGCAAGTACCGCCGGGAGCTGCAGCTGCGCAAGAAGTGCCACAATGAGCTCGTGCGGCTGAAAGGTGACCGCCGGGGGTGCTGGGGGGCCCTGGCACAGGGGTCCCAAGCTGGCTCGGAGGGGATGCAGCCCTTCCCCCCAGCCCAGCACCGCTCCTTGGAGCTGTGCCCTGCCACCGAGGGGCTGCTGTAGCTCCGTCTTTGTAGATCCGGAAACCCAGAGAAGTCGGGGAGCTTGCTCAAACCCGCATGGCTAGTAAACGGTCTGCCCTGGATCTGGACTTGGATCCATCCAACTCTGAAGCCCTCACCCCAGTGCCCATGGCAGGTGACCCCTGGGCCCCGAGGGGGCCGGGTGGGCTATTGAGGCACTGGGTGGGGTGGCTGGTATGCTGCTTGTTCTGACCAACGGCCTGGCCAAGCTTGAGGGTACCTGTTTGCTACACAAAGGTCTAGGGAGTGCTTGCTGTGTGCCAGGTGCTGTTCCAGACACTGAGACATGGCCGTGAGCCCACATAGATGCTGTCGCTGGCCTCACGGTGCTCGCTTCAGCTGGGGCAGCAGTGATCGTTAATCACCCAGAGAACCTCAACACTGCCCCTGTTACCGGGACTGGGGAGGGGCTCTCAGAGCCCCTTAGTGTCTGACTGTCGAGCGTGTCAGGGGGCTTCCCGGAGGAGGTGCAGCCAGACCTTGGACCTGGATGGTGAGGTGGAGTGTACAGGTGAAGGTGAAGGTGAAGATTCTGGCTGTAGTGGGGAGTTTGTTCTTCATTCCACTGAGATCCCACTGAAGGGCTTGAAGCGATCAGATCTATGTGCCCACACACCCCAGGGCTGCCTCGTTGCCTGGTTCTATCTGCCTATCTGATTCCCAAGCCCTGTCCTGGCATCCATGGTGTCCTTTTAGAATGACAGAATAAGTCTCTTGGCTTACTGGGACCCAAGCCCTATCGTATAGAGAAAACTGAAGTCCAGACACATAGAGAGAGCGTCCATTTGGTATCCCACCCAGACTGGGCGCAGGGCCTGAGCCCCACAACTCACCTTTCCTCCCTGTCCCCAGTGTGAAGCTCCCACTCTCAGCTGGCTTGCCCAGGAAGAAAGGGTACTGATACTTGAATTCATGATAGTGTGAGTGACTGATCACAGCTTTGTGGGCTACCTTTCCTTGGGGGGCCTTGCTTAGAAGGCAGCAGGTTCCTGAGCTGCTGGGTTGGTCAGGACACCAGAGGATGCCAGTGTAGAGGCAGTCTGATCTTGACCCAGCCTGTACCCTTCTCTCCTCCCCCACACAATCCAGGGAATATCCGGGTGATTGCTCGTGTCAGGCCAGTCACCAAAGAGGACGGAGAAGGACCCGAAGCGACCAATGCTGTGACCTTCGATGCTGACGATGACTCCATCATCCACCTACTGCACAAAGGAAAGCCTGTGTCCTTTGAGCTGGACAAGGTCTTCTCCCCGCGGGCCTCACAGCAGGACGTGAGTGTGGCCCTGTGGGGAAAGGGACAGAGCAGTGGAGGGTGGGGGGACACACAGGGAGAGATGATGGGAGCATGGACCGAAAGAAGTATAAGAGTGGGGAAGACACGATGGGGAGGCGTGGGGCACTGGGATGCCTTGCTCCCTCCACTGGAGGAGAGAAGAGGGTGGGAAGCTAAGATTGAAGCCTCTGCAGGGAGGGAGAGATTCATGCACAGCCTGTGGCACCTACGTGGCCCCACCCAACCACAGGACCCTGGTGGGCGTTACTTCTCCAGCCAGGAGCACTTATGTAGGTCTGCCTAGGGACTCCCCCGCTGCTCCTTGGCCCCACTATGGAACCCTTGGCCTGTGAGAGCCATGTGGTCTCAGCATCCTTCTTTTCTCATCTCTGCCCTGGCTGACCGGCCAGGACTGTCTTGCCTGTGCCCTTCTGTCCCTGTGCTGAGCTTTACCTTTGCCCCACCCTCTCTGCTGGTGTACAGGCAGGCTCTGGGTGCCGGGCACACGCTGGCCTCTGCCTTCAACTCACTGAGCACTCCTTTGGTGCCGGAGAAGTAGAGGTGGGGGCCCCTGAGCTCCAGGGCTGGGCAGCAGGCACTGCCCTGTCTTCCCTTCAGTCTTGGCAGCTCGACTGATGCCTATTGTAAGTGACTTATTAGTCAGAAATTCTTCCACAGTGAGCCACTCACCAGTAACAATATGTGTTGTACTGTTACTGAAGGAGAGAGTGGTCAGGGGAGGTGGCTGGACTTGGAAATGGTGGGTGACCCGGGGGGGGCTTGCAATCTCCATCCCATGTCACCTCCCCAGGTGTTCCAGGAGGTACAAGCCCTGATCACCTCCTGTATTGACGGCTTCAACGTCTGCATCTTTGCCTATGGCCAGACGGGTGCCGGCAAGACCTACACGATGGAGGTGGGTACCCACTGTACGGGGCAGGGGCTCGGTGAGGACCCCACCCTGTCGCTGTCCTTGTGTCTGCGGGTTTTGTTTGGTACAGTAGCAGAGCTGGTGGTTATCTGTGTTAGCCTGGGGCACCAGGCCTGAAGAGAGGGGCACCTTGCTCAGGTGGACTTGGGATGGACCCCTGTGGTTCTGGAGGGGCAGGTGTAATGCCCACAAGCTCTGGCACCAGAGGGGTCTCTGCCTGAGGTTAGAGCCCAGGGCAGACCGCCTCTGCATCTCCCCGGATGGACCTGTTTCACCCATGTGCATTTATTGGGATCCTGCCATATGGCTGCCCTATGCTGGGCCCTGGGGTATGGGGATGGAGGAGGGCAGTCTCTGCTGCTGGGGCCAAGCCCCCTCTGGGAAGGGCAGCGGGAGATGGGAGCTTTGAGGGGAGGAAGAATCTCAACCAGAGGTAAAAATGGAAGGCCGCCCTTGGGGGTTTCTTTGGTTTGTTAGCATGTGCCTGGCTCTTGAGAGGGTGCTGTGTGGTTCTCTGGGAAGGGGTGAGGACAGGCGTCCCAGTGTCTGAGGAGGGGGGTGAGAAGGCTAGACAGGTGCCTTTAGGTGACAGGCTGTCATCATGGCTCCTTCCAGTCTGGGCCCCACTGTTGCCCTCGTTCTGGGATTCATGAAGACTGGTTAGTGGGGGCCAGGCCAAGCAAGGTGGGGGAGCGAGGGGGTTGGGGGGGCTCCTAACCCTATCTTGGGTGCTCAGAGTTGGGGTGACCCCCAGGAACATCTCTCCTCCAGCAGTGCCTGCCAAGGCCCATGTATATCAGGTGCCGTTCTGGGCGCTGGGCACAGTTTGGCCACAGAGTGTCTGCTCCCGGGAGCCAGCTCACCGGTGGGGAGGCTTCAGTGCTCACAGCACATCAAGCTGTGTGTCCTGGCAGGTGCCAGGGAGAAAACTTAAAGCTGACTATGAGGAATCAGCAGTGAGGGAGGATCAGGTCAGGTGTTAGTGGGGAAGACAAAGCCATCTCCCCAGGAGGCGGCATTGGAGCCAGCCATGGGGGTGTGTGGGGAAGAGCATTCAGGGACCAGGAACAGCAGGGCTGAGGCCGCGAGGCTGGAACATGCTAGGGGTACTGAGGCCTGGCAAGGAGGCCTGAGCAACAGATGGGAAGGGGCGTGGGTGGGCTACTTAAGGGGAGGTGACCGCTCAGGTGAAGACTCCAGATTTCTTTCTAGAAGGGCCGGCCAGCCCATCTGGCCTCAGGGCACACGTGTCTCTGCTTGTGCCCCCCTTCTGCCACCACAGAGCCCAGCTTGTGGCTTCCCTGATGTGAGCCACCCTCTAGGCGGTGGCACGGAGATCATAGGTTCCCAGTGCTCCCTCCCAGGTGGCCCCCCAGGACCAGGTGTGCACCTGGTGCTCAGTGGCCCCTTGTGCAGGGCCGCGTCGGGTGCTTCACCCAGTCCTCTGCTTTACGTCTCAGGCTGGTCCTGACAGGGCAGTGCCGTGGAAAGGTGGGGAAACTGAGGCCCAAGGCGATGAAGTTGCTTGCAGCTAGTGGAGGGCGTTTTGGGGCGGACCACTAGGCACGGACAGGGAGGCTGGCCTGTGAGGGGTCGCCATAGACACCACATGGGCATCTGCATGGCCCCCCCTTGTGGTGGGGAGAGGCCTGGCTCACTGGGGCCCTGCTTCTGCCCCCAGGGGACCCCCGAGAACCCAGGCATCAACCAGCGGGCCCTGCAGCTGCTCTTCTCCGAGGTGCAGGAGAAGGCGTCCGACTGGGACTACACCATCACCGTCAGCGCTGCCGAGATCTACAACGAGGTCCTCAGGTGGGCGGTTCTGGCGCGGGGCACGGCCCGCCCGGTGGCTTTGTGGTCCGCGGGGCCATGCAGAGCTGTGTGTGACGAATGTTGGAGTCGGGGCTACATGTCCGGATCAGCCCAGGGATCGGGTGGCCCCCGGCCCCCGCCCCACACCGGAGGCGGCAGGGAGAAGGCCTTGCTCTCAGTCCCCCCAGGACCCCTAGACCAGACCCAGGTGCTGCTTTTCCTGCCGAGTCTACCCAGTCTCCCTGCAGGCTGCACCAGGTGGTGATAAGTGAGAGTGAGGGACTTGGGGGTCCCTGCCCACAAGAGCTCTGTGCATCGTGGGGGCGGGAGTAGTGCTACTACAAGACTGGGGGGAACATTTGGCCTCTGCCCCTCAGCAGACTGAGTGCAGGGGAGGAGCTGGAGGAGAGAGGGGCTTAGCCCTATGGTTAAGGAAGGCTTCCTCAGGGTGTGATGGGGGAGCGGGGTACAGTGCAAGCAGAGGCACAAGTGGGAGAAGGGAGTGACCCGTGTCGTCTGTCCCCACAGGGACTTGCTGGGGCAGGAGCCCCAGGAGAAGCTGGAGATCCGGCTGTGCCCAGACGGCAGCGGGCAGCTGTACGTGCCGGGGCTGACAGAGTTCCGGGTGCAGAGTGTGGAGGACATCAACAAGGTGCAAGGCCGGGGCACCTAGAGGCAGGGAAGTGCCGGGGAGGCCCCCACATGCAAGTGGGGCCGGGCGGGAGCAGGACATAGGCAGCCTGTCCGCAGGTTTCCTCCTCTGTAAAGTGCGCAGGGTGAGCCTCCTCGGGGACAGGGTGATTGCGAAGACCTCACTCCAAACCCTGGGCCTCCGCCCTCCCTACTCCCTGCCAGGTGTTTGAGTTTGGCCACACCAACCGCACGACCGAGTTCACCAACCTGAACGAGCACAGCTCCCGCTCACACGCCCTGCTCATCGTGACGGTGCGCGGGGTGGACTGCAGCACGGGCCTCCGCACCACGGGTGAGTGAGGGCGCCGGGTGGCCTGGCCGAAGACCCCTGGCACCTGCCCCCACTGGGGCGGCCTCGACCTGCCCGGCACCCTCCCCACAGGGAAGCTGAACCTGGTGGACCTGGCCGGCTCGGAGCGTGTGGGCAAGTCAGGGGCTGAGGGCAGCCGCCTGCGGGAGGCGCAGCACATCAACAAGTCGCTGTCAGCCCTGGGGGACGTCATCGCCGCCCTGCGCTCTCGCCAGGGCCACGTGCCCTTCCGCAATTCCAAACTCACCTACCTGCTGCAGGACTCGCTCAGTGGAGACAGCAAGACCCTCATGGTGGTGCAGGTGAGGGCCTCGGCTGGCCAGGCAGGGTGGCCCTTCGTGTGTCAGGCTTGGCCAGCACCGTGACCAGGGACCCCCTCCCCCTGTGGCCCCCGTACATCCGGCTGTGCAGGGAAGGGACACCCTCGTCCTCTGCAGCTTCAGTCAGTGAGCATGCTGCCCCCTCCAGTTCTGTCAGGGAGGCCTGTTGGCCTGGGTGGAGAGTGAGCTCTCGTGTCCCCTAGGTGTCCCCCGTGGAGAAGAACACCAGCGAGACGCTGTATTCCCTGAAGTTTGCAGAGAGGGTACGCTCTGTGGAGCTGGGCCCTGGGTCCCGCAGGGCAGAGCTTGGGTCCTGGTCCAGCCAGGAGCACTTGGAGGTATGGTGACTGCCACGGGCCCATCTTGGGCAGGAAGGAGGATCTGGGATGGGAGACGGCCTAGAGCGGCAGGAGAGGGGAAGATGCCAGAAGGGGGTGGACCTAGAACTTGAACCTGGGAGCCTCGGTCTGAATATTTCGCCTTGACCTCAGAGATACTCATTTTCTTCTTTACATGTATTATCTCATGTAATTCTTGCACTAACTGAGCACGGTGGAGGCGGGGAGCCAGGACCACGGCCCCCACCCACCTGCTCACCCCTGCCCACAGTGGGAGCCGGCTTGCCAGACCCCACAGCCCTCGGCACGAGCACACTCAGCCCCCAGCTCCGGGACCACCAGCCGCCCAGGCTCCATCCGGAGGAAGCTGCAGCCCTTGGGTGAGCCTTTAGGGAGTGGGCCAGGGTGGGTGGGTGAGCCTCCCCTACGGGAGGATAGCCACGGGACTGCCCTTGCCTGAATGGACTTTTTGTTTTCCTTTTTGGTTAAGTTTATAAAAGCCATCCAGAACCTGTTTTACCACCTTTTCTAGCCCTGGGAAGTAGTCAGGGCAGACGGTGCTAGATCCATTTCACAGATGGGAAATCACAGGCTCCCTGGAGAGGGAATAGTGTAAGGAGGAAGCAGCCCTTCGGGCTCCTAGCGGGGCTACTGACTTGAGGCCCAGGACCCAGTTCTCCCAGGCAGGGCTCCAGCAATACACACCTTCCAAAGCAGGCCAGGAACCCCCTGTTCTGGGCCTTGGCTCCTAGGGAGGGTGGGGGGCAGGGCCCAGCCCGTGTCCCGGGTGAGGAGTGAGCCCGGCCGTAGGACTGGAATGCAGAGCTCCAGCCCCCTGCCTGGCCCCACTCACAGAAGGGCCTGGCAGGTGCTAGAGTGCAAAGAGGTAGGGGCAGCAGGATCCTGGGGAGTCCTGGCCCAAGGCAAGCCCACCAGTGAGACGCCTGTTGCTTTGATTTCAGCCTGACGGCTGGGGCTGCAGAGTCTCCAGGTGAGTGTGGGGCCAGTGGCCCGGGCCTACCTGCCCACTTGCCTGGCCATCTTGGGTTGCAGGGCTGTGCCGGGGAGATGGCTGCTCAGGGCTGGGTCCGTCCCGCTGCCTGCTGTTTGTGCGCTTCTGCCTGGCTCCCTCCTGCCCTTATGCACAGAGGCTGACGAACCCCTCCTCCCCCTCCTGCAGGGAAGTCAAGGCCGGTGCCTGTGTGATGGACGTGTCCACCCTACCAGACCGGGGACTGGGTCGTGAGGCCTTGCTGGCCCGCTCCTGCTGTAGCACTGGGAGCCTAGGAGGCAAAGGCCAGGGTGGAGGCACCTCTTCCACCCCGTCTCCACTCAGAGATGAGAAACATGCTCAGAAGGAAATGGTGTCTCTCGTCCGTGGCTGTGGGTTCAAGTGGCACAGGCCGGAAGGGTAGGGATGGCCCACTCTGCCTGACAGGCCCGGGCCATCAGGGGGCCCTCACGGGGAGGGCAGGAGTATGCGGGAAGGTGGTCCTCTCGCCCAGCCTGGTCCGACTCTCCCCTGCCTGCCGGGCCCCGTCTCTAGTGGGTGCGCTGAGGAGCCCCCGGGGGGCACAGGAACCATGACACCCGGGCAGTTTGGTGGGCACCCTGGGGCAGCCCTGGCCACACGCGGGCCCTGTGCTGGACATGTACATAGTGTTCTAGGTGTACATAGGGGCACGGCCCTCCCCGCCGAGGGCTGGCCTGTATTTATGGCTGGCAGGAGGCCAGTGGGTGGGGATTCTGCTGCTCCCCTCATCTGCCTGGTACCAGGCTCTCTCCTTGCTCACTGGCCTCTTGACATCTTCCCCCCTTTGAAATCCTATTTAAGAACTTTTGGAAGCTTAGCCATTTTTACTTAAAATAAAAACCTTTTTACACAAGTGTGGTCTCAGTTGGTCTCGTGAGGCCCTGGTCAGATTATGGGGATGAGCCTTTGGCTCCACACTGCTAGCTGGTCACCCACAGCCCTCCTGGCCTCTCCTGAAGGCCATGACCGAGTAGGTCCAGTGCCTCCTGGCCACCCTTGTCACAACTGGCCCACCCACAGTTATTGCCTCCATCCTAGAAGATGGGAAACAATGGCTCTTCAAAGGCTTGAGAGCCACAGCCGGTAGGGCTGGGCTAGCCTGGCTCCCCTCGGTCCTGGCCTTGCCCCTTAAGTGGACCAGCTGTAGGTGGGTGCCAGCCTTCTCCCAGGGCTACCGGACCCCAACCACAAGCTCAGTAACTCCCCACTCCCACCCCCCGCCGTGGGGGTTGTCAGCCTGTACCTGGTCTTGGCCTCGAGGGGGACTGCACAGGGGCTCAGTGGGGCCCCCTCTCCAACTGGGGCGAATCTACCAGCTGCTGCCAAGGAGCACAAGGGATCAGTGCTGGGGGATCCTGCAGGGAGTGAACACAGTTCAGAGCCCTCATTGGAGGACAGGGCAGCTGCCCTTCCAGTCCTGTCCCTGGAGGCCTCTCAGAGAAGGGGGAGTGGTTTGGGGAGGGAGGTGGGCTCTGTGGCGGCCAACCTGTGAGGCTGGGGTCCTGGCACCCTGAAGTTTACAGCTGTCTGCTGGCCCTGGAGGCACCCACAGGACAGCTGGGAGTGTGGCTGAGACAAAGGGATGGGCCGGTGGGGGTGACCCCTTGCCTGTTTCCCTGAGCCATGAAAGGGGGGAGCTGCTGCACCCCCCCCCCCCCCACCATAGGTCTGAACTTGCCCCTTCCTGCAGGCCTGGCACTCTGCTGCCCCCTGCTGGCCACTCTGCCTGGTGCACTGCCTCCGGGAGGGGGAGCGGTCTCCTCCGTGAGGGGCCAGGCAGGTAGCCCTGGGCCTGAGAGCGCTACGTGGCCAGAGAATGCCCCTCCAGGCAAACAAACCAGGGAATAGTTACAAATTTAATAAAATCCACCTTATAAATTACAGCAGCAGCCCCAGGGTGCTCTCTGCTGCCCCAAGAAGCGGGAGTTGGCAAAGCTGGGCAGCCACTGCTGGGGAGAAGTTGTCTGAGAGCTCAGGGCTGTGCAGGTGGCCAGTGGGCCAGCGCCACCACCTCCAGGATGGCCGCAGGGCTGCAGCAGAGGCCAGGCAGAGGCTCACGGGCCCAGGAGTGCACAGGGAACAGGAGTGGAGGCTGAGGCCAGACCCAAGAGCTCCTCAGTCCAAACTGGCCATGAGTAGGTGCAGCTCGCGGAAGGCACTGCCGTGGCGGCCACTCAGAGCCGACTTGCTCTTGACGAGGCCACTGATGCTCTTCAGCTGCTTGTAGCAGAGCCGGCACTTGTGTAGCCTGTGGGCAGAGAGGTAGCGCTTGAAGTGCCAGGGCCTCTGTCAGACCACTCCCGCCCTCCTCTTGGAGGCAGGCCAGGACACAGGACTCATCCAGGCCACACCTGGGCTCAGGGCAGAGCAGGCCACCCCCATCCCACGGGGGTAACACGGCCGAGCCACTGTTCCAGGCACAAGCTCCTCTATAGGCTGCCTATAGCAAGGCCGTCGCTGAGCAGGCTGGGCCCTCAGGCCCGTGGGCCCCAACATCCCAATGCCGACACACGGCTGGGCCCCTCACCTCTCCTCCCGGCTGATGTCCACACCCACAGATGGCGGGGCCGCCAGGATGTCAGTGATCAGGGGCAGAAACCGCTGCAGGATCAGCTTCAGGGAGGTGCAGCCAGTCTGGACATAGCTTCAGAGGCAGATGAATGATGGAGCCACAGACAGAAAGATAAACAGAGAGCAAGGTCCACAAAGACAGAGGGGTAGACGGAGGAACAGGGACAGCACAGGCTTGTTCTCAGCGCAGCCTCTCCCGACTTGGCGGGGACGGTAGAGCTGCAAAGCCGCTTCACACGGTCACCAGCCCTGGGGTCCTTCCCCTCGTCCCCGAAGGAGCCTCTTGCCCCTCCCATCCCTGACGTGAGGCAGTTGTGGCTTCCCCACGCCTACCTCTCGTACTTGCTCTGCAGAAGCTTCTCGATCTGCGGCAAGACCGTGGTGCACAGGTCCAGCTTCCACAGGGAGCTGGGGAGAGGGCGGGGGACGTGGGCCCTTAGCACCCGGCCCGGCCCGCTCCGCCAGCCCCGTCCACCACAGCGACTTACGCTTTCTGGTTGACAATGTTGAGGAGGTCCACTACCACCGACAGGTCATTGATAGCCACGGCTGAGTCCACCGACGTCTGTGTAAAGAGAGCACCTGTCAGAGGGGACCGGGGACACAGCGGCCCCTGCCTGGGTGTGGTGTGATGGACTTTGTCATGGGGTGCTAACAAGACTGCACCTAAAGTGATGACCGTGAGGCCCACAAGAGGTGTTCGACAAACGGCAGCTTGTGATGACGATGGTGGCAGAATGGGACATGAAGTCAGCCAGTGTGGTGACAGGGGCCACCCAGCCCCTCTGCCCCGCCTTGCACAACGCCTGGGGGAAAGGTGGTGCTTGCCTTGATGTCACCCGTGGTCCACACGGCCCGCACGGTGTCCAGGTTCTTGTGGCGGCTGGTGAGTACCACGCACATGGTGTCGTGGCCTTTGCGGATCTGCGACATGGCGTCCTCGTCGACCAGCTCCGCCTGCTGGGGGATCTTCACGGCCTGTGTGGGACGGGTGCCCACGTGCTGGCGGTGAAGCTCCGCCCTCGCCCATGGGCCTCCTTCCCGCCCTCAGGTTGGACCCCCACTCACGGGCAGGAAGTCAGAGGCCTTCAGCCCAATGGGCTCATTCCGGGTGGCAGGGATGATGGCAGGCTCGGCCTTGGGTGCAGGAGTGGGAGTGACGACCGGGGGCCGGGGCAGGACCTCGAGCTGGTAGGGTCCAGAGCTCAGCGGGTAGCCAGCCTGAGGCCTCCCTGTCTGCCCACCCCGGCACGGGAGGCCCCGACCTTCGCTGGGGACCTCGGCCCCTCTCCCAGCCCCACACTGCGCCCTCTACACCTAGACATACATTTGGCACCGGGAACTGCGAGTCCATGGGTGGGCTGGGCTTTGCCGCCTCCTTGGCTGTGGCCGTGTCTGGAGGAAAAGAGAAAGGTCTCTGGGTCAGGTCAGGCCAGAGGGACGGGCGGGAAGAAGGCAGGCCTTGTGGTGGACCTCTGGGTGGCGCCTGTTAACTGGGGGAGATGGGCAGGAACCAGTGGGGCAGCTGAGGAAGGAGACATCAGCAGTGGGGGGTTGGGATGGGGGTGGGGGGGAGGGTTAGGTGTGGAAGGCTCCTGGGAAGGCCTGAGGGTGGGGGTCAGACCTGTCCCCTCCCTTTCCACCCACTCCACCACAAGTCTGGTAGAAAGCAGGCATCAAGTACGGTGTGTGGATGGGACCCAGGGAGCTCCCAGGAGTGGCCATCCTGTCACCTCACTGGGAATGGAGTGGGGGTGGGGACATGCAGTGAGTAGATGGTGAGTGGGAAGCACAGGAAATACCACCTTGAGGGTGAATGATGAGATGGCCCCTTGAAGAGGAAGCCAGGTGGAGGAGGGGAGGGACGTGGGGGCTGGCCTCCGGCTCCCAGACCCCAAGACCCGCCCCCCTCCCACCTCCCTCCCACCTGCTGCTTTTCCTGGCTCTCTCTTCTCTACCGGCCCACAGGGGCCCTCTCTCAGCACACCACACCCCTGCCTCCACAGCACGTCCCATCCGCAGACCTAGCAGTGTGGCTGTCTGTCTGCCGTCTGTCCTCCTCCCTAGGGTGTGGGCTCTTGGGGGGAGCACCTGCCCGCCTTGCTCATGCTCCATCACCAGGGCCTAGCAGGGGCCGGCGCACAGCAGGTGCTTTTGGGTGAGCCCAGAGAAACTGGAGATGGTGCCACGGCAGATGAGGCCTGGGGAGCTGGTGACCCTGGGAGGCCAAGCTCCGCCGCCCGACTCACCGTCCTCGGGGGGTGCCGGGAAGGGCTCACTTCTTCGGGGTGGTGTCCGACCTGCAGAGGCAAGGAGGGCTGGGGACTGATAATGGCCAGCCTGGGGCTCCTGCCTGAGCCCTCAGAGCCGGGCTGACCTGGGACACAGGGGATAGAAGGTGGTCCCCAGGTGCACACACAGCTGCAGACCTGTGACCCCGTTCCTGGTCCCAGGAAACCCCAGGCCTGCGCCGTCCCATCTATTTGCCCCTATGGGGCCTTCCCTTGCTCGGGATGGGCTGGAGCAATGAGTGACTGCGGGGCCTCTGCTGGGGCCTTGAAGACCTGGGACAGAGCCTGGGTTCCAGGTGTAAGCTGGGAATCAAGCCTCGGAAGCACAGCGACATCCACACCGTCCCCCATAAAGCACCATTGGCCTCCATGCACAGATGGGGGCCCCGGACTGGGCAGGGGCCGGGGGGCGGGCCTCACTGATGCTGTTCTTGGGCTGGAAGATCTCGTTGTACTCCTCGGCGTTCTGGATCTCGGCCCGAGACTCCCGCTCGTCCCGGTCATCCTCGCTGCTAGGGCTACGGCGCTCGCTCTCCGAGTTCTGCTTCACCCTGTGGGGCAGGGCCGAGCCGGTAGGAGGCCGGCCCCGCCAGCTGGGGCCGGTCCCCCAAAGCCTTCTCAGTGCCGGCCCGCCTCCTGAGCCCTCTGGGGCCTGAGCACCCTACCTCTGCGGCTTGCTGCAGGCCGTGCTGGGCCGCTCATAGATGCGCCGAAGCGGGGCACTAGGGTGGGCTGACTGTTGCGCCAGGGGACGGCTGTCCTGCACAAGGTCCTGGGCCACGGTGCCTGTCCTGGTGACCCGCGTCAGGTCCACCACATAAGAGGAGACGTTGCTCTGGGAGAAGGCCACACCTATCTGCAGGAAGTGGCAGAGCTGGGGTACGGGAGGGCAGGACCCCAGCAGGGCTGGGGGGGACGTGAGGGCCTGAGGGGGAGGCGGTGGGTGGCTCTCTCACCAGCTGGTCGTTGCAGACAGCCAGGTCGGCCACCTTGCCCCAGCTGACCAGGACCACGTCAAAACAGCGCTCGGGCTCCCAGCCATAGACGCGCAGAGAGTCCTGGCAGCCACTGTACAGGCAGCAGCCGTCGGGGTTGAAGAGGACGCTCCTGGGCCAGGCGAGAGTGGGCCGTGGGTCCCAACAAGTCCAGGAAGGCTGTGGGGAGCCCCGGACAGAGGGAGCAGAAGCGGGGACGGGAAAGACCCACCCATACCCACATCCCATGGCCCCGGAGGAGGGCCCAGACCCGCCACCCAGCTGCCTGCGCACCTGACAGGCCCTGGCTCTCCTTCGATGCAGCTCACCACCTGGAACTTCTCCAGATCCCAGAACCGGATGGTCCTGCAAAGGCAGCCAGGCTGTGCTGGGGAGCCGGCGGCCCCGTGCCAGCCTGCACGCGGGCCCGGGGCCTGGAAAGCCCGCTTCTCTGCAAACGCCCGTCCCTCTGGGTTGTGGCCACCAAGAGCAAGGCCTAGGGCCAGGGGTTGACCCTACACAGGCAGGCGAGGGGCCGTGGCAGGTGGGAGGTGAGCATGGGCTTTAGATCTGGACATGCCATGACGGCCCAGGACGCTGGGGCCCGGGAACCAGGGCTGGGGGTGAGATGGGACCAGGACCCCACCCTGGCACGGCCGGAAGTCAGTTCGGTCTACAGAGCATCACCGGCATAGGACACCTCGAGACAAAGATGGACTGGGACAGAGAGACACACACAGAGGACAGAGATGAGAGGTGGCAGTCATGGGTCACAGGCCTTGCTCCTCCTCACCTGTCAGAGCTGCCAGAAGCCAGGAGGTACTCATTGGGGTGAAACTCCACCACGTTGACAGGCCCCGTGTGACCAGGAAACTCGGACATCATCTTGCCAGCAGTCAGATCCCAGAGCTGGGGCAGGGCGGGAGGGAGGTCGGGACCCGGCCCGGGACCTCGTCTGCCCGCTCTCCCTCTATTCCCGCCCCGGCTCTTTATCCACGAGCCGCCTTCCGCTCTCGACAGGCTTGGGATATTCGAGCCCGACTGGGGGTGGGGGGGATGGCAGAGGACCCAGGCCGAGCGTGATCAGCAGACCTCAGCCCGCCCCGGGCCCAGGTCAGGCCAGGAGCTACCTTCACTGTGTGGTCATCTGCGGCCGATGCCAACCACTTCCCGTCGGGGCTGAACCGCAGACACCGCACAGCCTGGCTGTGTCCCTGAGGAGAGGACAGAGCACCGAGCTCACCGTAGGGGCCTAGGCCCAGCGGGCCTCCCTCCTCACCACCCCGCCCTTGACGAGCAGGCCTGTGAGGGAGGGGTCACGGAGGGTGTCACAGAGGGACACTTCTCATGCACTCAGGACTCCTGGTCCTGCAGGATGCTCCAGGAAATCCAGATTTATCGGTCATCCCTATTAGTTTGGAAAGCAACATATCTCATGCCTCTTTTTGCAGAGGTACGTGTCCCCTCTTAATGTCAAGGGTCTAAAAATGTCCAAAATTACTTACTAAACTCGGTGCTTCCAAACCCATATGAACAGGAATGCTTTCCACCTAATGACACCTGTCATCTGCCTACAAAGCCAGAGTACGGAGCACAGTTCGGTAAATACGGGTCTGGGAGGAGTCATGGAAAGCGGGGGACCCAGGTGGACCGCCCACAGCACTCCTGCTCCGCTCTAGATCCACGTTTCTCACTTGGACCCTCATTTCCCACATCGTCACCCATATGGGACAGAATTCCGCCCCCACCCCACCCCCCGTGCCAGGGTCTGGGCACTACCCCATGCTCCACGCCTGCATGGTGCTCGCGGAATGACCGACAAAGGGCGCCCTCCTTACCCTGTATCGGAAGACACAACCTTTCCTCCTGATGTCCCAGAGCTGTGGGGAGAAGAGCAGAGGGGCAGAGTCAGGACAGGTCATTACCAAGGTGGGCTTGGCCTCGAGGGGCCAAGCTCAGTCCTGGTGCCCAGCTCAGAGGGCGGTGTGCGGCCATGAGCAGAGAGGGGTTCTAGGCACCCCCAGGTCATTATACCCCAAAACGACAGGGTTCTGGAAACTGTTCACTAAAGGTGAGGTTTTTTTTTTTTTTTTTTTGCTGAAAATCTTACATTTTAATTTTTATTTCTTTTTGAGAGAGAGAGAGAGAGAGAGAGAGCTAGTAGGAGGGGCACGGGGACAGAGGGGACAGAGGATCTGAAGCAGGCTCTATGCTGACATCAGTGAGCCCAACGTGGGGCTCAGACCCACGAACCATGAGATCATGACCTGAGCCAAAGTCAGATGCTCAGCTGCCCGAGCCACCCAGGTGCCCCAAAGCTGGGCATTCTGAGAATGTCTGGCAAATGTTTCCACATCCCTCTTCCTTGGAAGGTGCAGACACTACCAGAGGGAAGACGCACCCCCCACAGAGCCAAAAGCTACCTGTGTCGTCCTCAGGTACGACACACAGCCCAGGGCCCACTGCTGGCCCAGCGGGAGACACGGGGCACAGAACAGTGTCGCACCTTGATGTTCGTGTCCTGGGAACCTGAGGCTACGAACTCGCCGTACGGGTGGAAATCCAGGCTGCAGATGTTGGCTTTGTGTCCCATAAGTGTGCGAAGAACTGTCAAGGAAGAGAGCAGAGACGGGGCATGAGGCGAACGAGACACCCAGTGGGGGAAGGGCTGCCACGTTCACTTGTGTGTGTGCCTCCGTGGTAACCACATAGCAAACCCAAACAGAGATTTTAAAAATAGGGAGACAGATCAACCAGGGTCCTACCACGCCGACTGATTTTCCTATTTTCCTCCTGATAGATGAAGCCACTTCTGTCATTACCTAAACCCCCAGGAAATGTAGCGCACGCTCCCTGTAGCTCACGCCCCTGGGCTCGTCCCAGTGTGTGCTCACAAGGACGCTGCCCTAGAGTCAGCAGAGCCGGACGATTGCACTCGGTTCACTTACGCTCTCCTGGGCCCCCCCGCCACAGCTGAGGCAGAAGAGGGGTGCAGGAGAGGTCCATGCTGGGGGAAAAGCTGCTTGGTTGAAAAGAGAAATCCAGGAAGGCTTTTTGGAGGAGGTGGTATTTGAATAGGACATCAGTGGGTGGAGGATGAGGGAGGATATCAGGCAGAGGGAAAAAGGGGGCAAAGGCCCCAACGAGGGCAGTTGGAGGGCATGCCTGGAGTGGCCGTGGTCCTTACACCGGCCCCATGTCCAAGGGATCTGGAGGGTGGCTGTGAGGATAGGATGGGCGCCATGTGAACTGAGAACACAAGGAGGACATGACTGCTGCCCTGGGGAACCTCGGCTCCCATCCGTCAAGCATTTGCAGGCAGCTCGGTGGCCAGGCCCAGCCCGACCCTCAGGCAAACCTTGTGCTTCTATCTCAGAGTATTTCGGGCACGACTCAGATTTGCTTCTTGTCTCTGGCCTCAAGTGTCTTGCTTGTTAAAAGATTTATAATTTCACCACCTGAATGAAACTGATCATCCCCTAAGTGTAGGGGCCAAGGGGTGTGGAATCCAGCCATCCTTAGGTTGAGCCAAGGTGAAACAGTTGCCTTGTGAGGTAGTGAGTTCTCCATTGGAGGTGTTCAAGCAGACTCCAAACATAATGCTTTAGGGACAAGAGAGTTGAGCTCCAAGTACTAGGTCAGTTAAACAAAGTCTAGTGTATGATTGCCTCCTTCCCCCAAGGTCCAGGTGCAGGACTCGGAGCCAGACAGAAAAGGGAGCAGCCTGGCTCTGCTCCTTGCTTGCTACGGGACCCTGGGCGATCCCTTACCCCCATCTGAGCCTCGTAATGGTCATGATCGGAGTTAAGAAAGTAGACATAAGGTGCTTAGCACGGGCCTGCACGCAGTAAGTGCTCGATGATGCCAGCTACAGTTATTCTTGTAATTCCTTTCTGCACGAAAGCTGCTTCCTCTGTCCCCCCCAATGGAACCTTCGCCCATCCTCCGGCCTCAGAGCACATATCCTGGTTCTCTGTCTTCTGACGCCAGTGATGACTCCTCAGTGCCCATGACCATTTGGGCGCTTCCCTCGTCCCCAGGACATCTGCTGAGCACTTCTGGTGTGTGGAGAACAGCCTGAATGACATCAGCACATGAGCACCGCCCCCAAACACCAACAGGAGGTGGGCGAGGACCTAAGGCTCAGAGGGTGAAGCAGCCTGCCCGAGGCCGGTCAGCAGGGCGCAGAGCCAGAATTTAAAGCAGGCATCGGCGTCCTGAGAAGCATGCTTCACCACGTGACCCTTTACCTGAGTCAAGGGCGCTCATTCGTCTATGGCTCCTAACACAGAGCCAGGTGCACCTAAGGGCAGGATCAAATGAGCTGCTCCGGTCTTTATCTGCCTTGAGGTCAAAGTGCAGCCCTCCGCCCCCCGCCCACCACATCCACCCATCCTACTCGCTGCCACTCTGCAGCAGGCCCTGTCAGGCGCCAAGCTGGGACCGACCCATTTTTAGCTCCTCCAGAGTGTGACGAGGCACACATCTGTTGACATCTGTTGACTAATTCAACCACCACATCTGTTGCCTATCTAATTCAACCACCAAAACCTGAGCGGCCGCCTCTCCCCACTCTCCGGAGCCGTCACATGCCACGGGGGGCTCAGGGGCTGTTTTGCTGGCCAAATCCGGGGCCGGAGGGTACAGACGTGTGCTAGCCCCTGCTCCAGGCCACGCCCACCTCCCAGCCCACTTGCTTTGCACCCCACGGCAAGGCTTCCAAACTCCAGCCCTGCCCCGAGAGGATGTGGCCGGTTCCACCCCTGTGTGGGCCAGATTCGCGAAACGCAGGCTACCTTCCTGTGGGATGGCTGGGCTGACCCACCCTTGCCCTCTGGCTGCGCTGTGGAAAGCAGGCAGGACCACATTCTTCTGGCGTGACTTCTGCCCTTGCTCTTCTGTCCCGGGAGGGCCCCTGGAAGTCCTGCTACTGCAGGGCTCGGTCACGGGATCCCAGAGTCGCGGAGTGGAGGGGCGTCCTGGATCCGTCTGCCCGGTGTGAGGACCTCCAAGGCGTCCTAGCTGAGTAGCCGTTCGACCTCTGCCTAAACCCTCCAGTGATGGGCTGCCTTTCGAGGCAACCCACGTGACAGTCAGTCAGGCAGCCCTTTTAGAAGCCCCTGTGCACCTGGGATGCCAACTGGCCCGTTGTTTTCACTTAAGCTGTGATGGGAGGGGTGGAGGTCGGCCTGAGGTCTTAGCTCTTCCCGCCAAGGCTGCTGACGGCAGGTTTCCGTCCCAGCATCGAACCCCCCGAGTGGCAGGGTGAAGGGCACTAGGATGGGAGTCTTGATGCCAGGATTTGAGTCCCGGGTTCTGCCACCCCAGCCACGGAGTCTTTATGGGGGCCCTCCTCGGGCCCCACTTTGCCCATGTGTCAAATGAGGGGGCCCTGCCGACCTGGCTCTGCATCAGAATCATCTGGAAGCGCACTGAAAGACAGATTTGGGCCCACGCCACTACTGAATCGGGTCCTCCGGGAGTGAGGTCTGGGCCATGTGTTTGTAATGAGCTCCCTGTAGAGTAGCAAACACTGAGAGCCCAGGGCCCGGGAATCCCACGGGTCGTCGGTCTTCATTCTTTGCCTGCCTCCGGCTCCTCACATTTCCCTCATGTGTGAAGTCGTCACGGCTGAGAAAGCGTGGCACCCTTGGCTCCTTCCTTTCGTCCCTTGCTCCTCAGTGGATGGTGAATGGCCGGTGCCGTCCACTGCGATTCTGATCCAGGTAGAGACTTCCCAGGCACGCTGCCTTCTGCCCGAGCCGTTCTGCTTTCTCAGCTGGAGCCCAGCCAGCCGGAGCTTGCTCCTCCCCGGGCCCCGGAGTCCAGCAACACCCAAGCACAGCATGCCCTGCCTGGCTCCCGCGTGTGGCTGGGCAGCAGGAACGCACAGCCAAGACACTAAGCTCAGAGCCCCGGTTTGTTATCTCAGGGGCTTTGTCTTGCACATGCAGCCCATCACCGGGCGGGCAAGCATCACCCAAAAGGCCCAGGGGCGACATCTCTCTTGAGGACCATCTACGTAAGAAGACCGCTATTCTTGAGCACAGAGAACCTGGCCACTGGGCATGCGTGGCTGACGGCTGCTGTCCTACGGCAGAGGTCGAGCACACACCGCAGGAGAGGCCCAGAAAGACCTCTGGGTCTCAACCAGGCAAGGGGGCTCTCTTCTGGAAAAAGCAACCTCAGCAAGACCCCCGCCACAGTTTCCTCTCCCGTCCTTCAGGTACCGGAGGGCCTCCGCCCGGCATGCTGGCACTGGCAAAAAGCAGCGAGCAAACAGGTTTTACTTGGACCTCTCACTGTTGGCCTGCATAGTGTTCTGCAAAAATACTGAACTAGCTGTCAACGTTCAGAAACGGGGGGATTCCACTGAAAGTTCCAGATTCCCAGCTTCTCTTTAAAAAGTCTGTACGGCGGGGCGCCTGGGTGGCTCAGTCGGTTAAGCGTCTGACTTCGGCTCAGGTCATGATCTCGCGGTCTGTGAGTTCAAGCCCCGTGTTGGGCTCTGTGCTGACAGCTTGGAGCCTGGGGCCTGTTTCAGATTCTGTGTCTCCCTCTCTCTCTGACCTTCCCCCATTCATGCTCTGTCTCTCTCTGTCTCAAAAAAAATGAATAAACGTTAAAAAAAAAAAAAAGGCAAAATAAATAAATAAATAAAAAGTCTGTACGGCTGGCAACACTGGGCCCAGGCTGCCATGTGGCAGCCCCCGCTTTGAGGGAAGGCAGGACGCCCCACGTGGCCCGGAAGCAAAGGCACAAGTTTACACACTGAAAGATCCCAGCAAGGATTTAGCATAGGACCAAGGGTCACCACTGCAAAACCTCAGGACACCGGGACAGAGTGCCTGCGAGCAGATACGGGACCCAGGAAACTGCACGCGTCTCCCAACAGCAACCAAACGGGAGCCTAACATGCGATGTCGCCGCACCTTCAAAATTCTGAGGGAAAACTATTTCCAATCTAGAGTTCTACAAACTCTGAAAAATAAATAAACAAGGATGAGGGTAGAATAAAGTCATTTTCAGCCGTGGATGGTCTCTAAAACTGAACCCGTCACGCACCCTCTCTCCGTGAGCTATGAAAGAACGTGCTCCAGCAAAAAGAGGCAGAAAACCAAGGAAGATGGCAAATGTGGACTCTGGCGCAGCCAGGCTCCCGTCACAGAGCTAACTCCTTGACTTCCGTGGGAGGAAGGCAGCAAGAGACGGACAGAAGGGACAGGAGTTGCCGCGATACCGTGTTCTCAGAAAAGCGGAGGCAGTGAGACACGAGGCAGAAGGACAGAAGGTTGAGGCCCCTGGAGGATGGGAAGGAGTGAGGTGAAGCCTCCTCATTTCCGTCACGATTATTTGGAGAATGGCCGGCATTTGGCTTTTTAAGCTCTGTACAACTTCTATAAAGATGAAAACCAAGTTCAAACAAACAGAGCACAAGGAGACAGAAGACCTACCCGCCCTAGGCCCCATTCCTGCAGGCAACGGTTGCCCAGAGCTGAGAGGCGGCGCCCCCACGTCACGGCGCACGCACCCCGGTTCTCCCCGCGGGCCCCCACACTTGTTCATGTGTCTCGCGTAGCCCCTGATGTTCTCCCAGGTTCTGAATCCACACCAACACCCACCCGCCCATCCACAGGTGTCCGGGACAACTCCTGGGCGCCTCCTGGGCGTCAGCACCCGGAGGCAGCAGTGATGTCGCTGCTGCCGGGCTCACGGGGGCGGGCAGTCGCCACCCAGTATGGTCAGGTTTCCAGGAGGGAAGCACCCAACACAGTCAGGACAGGCTTCCCGGAGGAAACAGCTCATAGCAGAGCCTGAGACAACACGACTGCAGGCGTACATGTGGGGAAAGAAAGCGCAGATGCCTACTTTTGGCAGCTTCTAGGTCCCAGACGCGGATGGAGCCCGACTGGGAGCCGGCCACAATGAGCTCCTCCGGGGTGTTGAGGCGGACGCTCTCCACTGGGGACGTGTGACCTGTCAGGCTCTGTGGAGAGAGGGTAGCAGCTTCAGGGCACTGTGTGGAGAAGCCCCCGCTGCTGCCCCAGTTTCTGGCTCCCCAGGAAGGGCATCAGCAAGAGGTGGCTCAGCAGGGAGGCTGTGCTCCACGGAGCCACACCGAGGCTCTCCCGCACGCAGGCTGGGCAGCCACTTCTCCGGGCCTCGGCCTCCAGGGCCCAAAGGGAGCCAGAGCCCGGTCACGCTCCAAACCCCTCCCGCTGCCCGGTGTGCCCCAGATGAGGACATCGTTTGCCCAAATGGCCCTGGGCCCCTTACAGGGGAGCCGCTGACCCTGAAGCCCTGAGTCCAAACCACTAAGCTCTGCTTCCACCTAGGCTCTGCTTCCATTCCCACTCTGCCCGGCCATGCTCCTCAGGAGGAGAAACCCTGACAGAACCGAGGCCCAGCTGGTCAATGGCACACCTCACCCCTCTGGAATGCCTGGATCCCCGGGGGTTGCCCCTGGCGGAAAACCCGGCCACACTCCCAGGCAGGGGCTGGTGGAACCCAGAGAGCTTGGCAGTGACTCTACTGTTAAAAACGCTCATCCAACTCAACGCAGGCCAAAGCGGGGCAGGGCTGGGGCAGGGCTGGGGCAGGGCTGGGGCAGGGCTAAGCCAGGTCCCAGCCCAGCCCCTTAGAGGGGTGGGAGGTGCTGGCATTTCCAGCTTTCTGGAGAGAAGGCTGGAATGTGAAGTCCATGGCATCTGTCACTCCCCGCCCAGCACTGACCACCTCGAGGCACAGTGGTGACTCCATCATTGTTTGCTAAGACGATGTTCCGAGGGAGGGGCGGAGATGGCAGGGGAAACTGCTCCCCAGCAGAACTACCCAAAGGCCAGACAGTCACAAGCAGCCTGTGTGACTCACAGACGTCACCAGTAGGAGTATAAATGAGTAGAAACTCCATGGGGGGCCAGTGGGCAAAATGTGTCCACACTTAGAAATGCACATTCCCTGCATGCCACAACCCTACCTCTGGGGGCCTCCTCTGCACACGCTCAAACACATGACAAACAAAATAGACACAAGGTCGTTCACCGCAGCGAATCTTTTACACAAAAGACTAGAAGCCATATAAGTGCCCATCGGAGGAAACTGGTCAGCTAAGCTGTGGTCCTCCATGCAACAGAAAGCTTATCACTTGGCCATAAAAATGAATGAGGGAACCGTCCGAATTATAATAAAGACTCATCTTCATGACACTTCAGGCGAGAAAAGGTGAACGGTATATACAGAATACTGTCTGTATATTAAAAAAACAAAAACAAAAAAAAGAAGGGGGAAAATTCTGGAAGGATATAAACTAATCAGAAACTGTGCTGTGGTGGTCCGTAGGGAAGAAAGTGGGAATCGGGGGAGGAAAGAAGACCTTTCACTGCTTACCCTGGATCATTTGGATACTGAACTATACGAAGCTCACACATACTCAGAAACACACAAACAGGTAAAAGTGGACCGTCTACAGGGGGCGTAGTATGGGCCTGAATCCGAAGGTGAGCAAGAAGGTGGTGGGGGTGAGGAGCTGAGAGGCCTGGTATGCAGTGTGTAAGCAGGGGAGACATGGGGGGAGGCCTGCAGGCTGACCCCAGTGTAAGAAGGGGGTCCCCCACCGTCTGGCGGGGGACGCGAGCATGGGGTCACCTCACGTCCATTTTGGTTGGTCTTTACTGATTCGTTTTCAATCAGTATGTATTACTTGGGCATTTTGGGGGTGGGGGTAGGACACACTTGAATCCCAAGAATAAAGTGAAGCGAAACAAAGCAATTTCAATTCTGTTCTTTACCCTGGCCCTGATTCAGCTTGGATCTCAGTTCTTGGCTGCATCTCACAGAAATACTGAGGTGATTAAGTTTCTACTAAAAAAAAAAAAAAAAAAAAAATCACTTCCTATCCCTTATCTTTATCTTCACGTGGCCAAGAATCATAAGAATGTTAATACCCTGCGCTGGCAAGGTCGTGGGGGGCGTGGGGTGGGGAGGGCAGGTCCCCATTCTTCTGGCAAGAATATAAATGGATTTCTGGAGGGCAATTTGGCAATATGTTTCGAAAGCTTTTTAAAAAGTGCAAACCCTCAGATAATGCAACCATCGCAGATCTGTTCAAAGATTGAGGTAGATGAGGATGTTCCCCTCTGTGGCTGAGCAGAGCCACAGCACTGGAAATAACCTTTAGGCCGGGAACAGGGCAATGGCTAAGCTAATTCCGGCTCATCCCTACAATGGAATACCAGGAAGTCATTAAAAATCACGCTGTGGAAGGATATTTGTTGACACCGGAAAATGCTCGCAAACAATAAAGACTGCTATCTTTCCAGGCTACAGAGGAATAAGATAGTGCTCCAAAAATATATGGTTATATATTGCTATGATGCGCATGTGTGCACGTTTGCACGTGTGTATACGTATGCCTGTATATGTATCTGTATCAGCACCCAGAAGGGCATAGACCAAAATACCAAGTGTAGTGGTCTTTGGATGATGGAAATAGATATAATTCATTTTTGTGTTTTCCTCCTGTATGTTTTCCTGTTTTGGAGGCAGTTTGGGGCAATGAATTCATTGTGTGACTGGGAGAAAGTGTTATTAAAGAACCAGCTCGCTAATCAGCTTCAACTTGGTGCCCTCAAATCTTTTTTGTGGAAGGAGACAGGGAACGATTCAAAGTAACCTCCAAGCGCAGCTGACAGGTGGACGGATGGGCCAGCGGGCAAACCTCAATCTTGAGTCCATGGGCTTATTTTAGCTTTCTCACATAGGCTCCCTGGAATTCTGTCCACCAGCAGGGGACTTCCCCATTCCTGAGGGCTAGCTACTGTCCCAGCCATCGGGATTGTCCTGGGCCTCCCTTGAGCACATGGCTGCAGGCCGGGGAGGTGGGCACTGATGTCGTGCTGTGTCCCCCTAGCCTCCGGGTGCCCTAGACCTGACAGAGCCTGCAAAGCCACCTGCTCCCCAAGCCCCGACCCCACCCTGCTCCCCAAGCCCGTCCCCTCCCTGGGCTTTTGTCCTGTTTCCCGCAGGCTAGCGAGGCTCACCATGATGCAGTTGGGTTTGTTGATGGACCATAAGTTGACACGGCAGTCATCTCCACCAGTAGCCAGCAGCCGCCCGGAGGCTTTGCCCAGTACCAGTGAGGACACATTGCTGGCGTGGGCAACAATCTCCTCTACACGAGAAAGGACAGGAGAAAAAAGGCATTCAGAGAAGGCGGCCCCTGGTCCTGGCACGTGAAGCCCAGGCGGAGGGCTCTGCCCACTACAGCTCCCCTTTGGTGACACCCTGCCATGAGCCGAGGCCTGGCTGCTACGACAGGCCTTGCACCTGAGGCAGAAGTGACTATTTCTCAACCTCAGGCATTCCTGTTCCACACTCCGGCCTGACGGTTTTCTCCTTTTTCTGCATATAAACTGATAGTATTTTTATGTTTACCATGCTCAACTTAAAAAAATGACTTGCCTTTTGTATTTAGCTCTTTCTAAATAAAGACAATTAAGCGGTAAAATTCATAAAGTCACGAGATTGGTATGTTCATTATACTTTATCTATAATACAAAACAAAAACAATTATTAAAAGAAAAAATATTGACCCACATACCACCTAAGCATCTCTCTGGGGCTGCTTGCTACACACATAAACCCACTTTGGAGAACATACTTGGACCATTCAGGTCAACTCTAGACAAGCTATCTCCAAGTGAGCTCACCCAGGGCTTCAGCCCCCAGCTTCAGAATCATGGACCAGGTTCTGGTCTGAGCTCTGCTACTGTAGGCTGTGTGGCCTTAGAGTAGTCACTTACCCTCTCTGAGGGCTGGGTTCCTCCTCTGGTAAATGGAGGTAATAACAGTGCTTGGTTCATTGAGTTGCTGAGGATTCCCTGAGAACATTCTGTTAAGCCGTGCTCAGTGGTTGTTAGCAAGGCTAAGGCACAGAGAGTGGGCACTGGGGGCCCTGGCGGGCATAGGCGGGTGGGCTGCCTGGGGGTGGGAGGCCCGGGTGTGAGGGGTGGGAGTGAGGGCTGACCAGACAGAGTGGGAGGTATGGCCCCGGTGGGCAGCCATGAGGGCCCCTAGCCAGGACTGCTGAAGCCGCAGCGGGGGAAGCAGACGTAAACCACAGAGGGTCTCATCAGTGCTCCAAAGGGAACAACATGAGCAAGGAGCTAAGAGGCAGCCCAGGCCTCGAAGCCAGGCCCTAAGTGACTTCCTCCTGGGAATGAGGAGGACAGAGGACAGGTCTCCCCACACCAGCATAGGGAAACCCCCAATATGCCGACGCCCTGAGGCAACCGGGAGGCCGGCTTGGGTGACGCTGAGGAAAAGGGCTTGCGGTCGTTGCACAGAGGGCCTCTCCTGCGCTCCGGCCTCCACCCTGCCTGGGGGTCTCTGTGGCACTGGCTTCGCACCACAGGGCGGGTGGGAAATGGGGCCCAGGAAGGCTGCTTGTCAGGAAGTGTGGCTCAGAGGGGATGTCATCAAAACTGCCCTGAGGACCAGACCCCCAGGCTCACTGTCACAGATGATGCGCCACCTCAGGGCCCCGCCCGGCCAAAGCCCTGCACAGGCTGAGTCCAGCCCCAGCAGAGGCCCACGTGTCAGCGGAGGCCTCGGGAACCCCATCACTGGACTCAAGGGAGCTGAGTCCCTCCCTAATCTGCATCTCAACTACGGGCAGTTCTGTCCTCTAGACACTGTAGGGACAGATGCCTGGGGTGCTCTGGGGCTTTGGCCACAGACTCTTGTCTGTTCAAGAGCTTCTGTTGGGACCTAGTGACTTCCCAACCCAGAAAGAGAGCACCCACCTTTTCCCTGAGCACTCAGTTCCCAAGCCTTGGGCCTTCTCCCCTTCTCTGAAAACACTCCCTGCATACACTGCCCTCCACTTGTGACCTACCTAAAGGCCTGGGTGTCTACCTTGGCTCTCACCCTTCCCAGGGAAACCTCCGGCTAGGCTCCACCTCACCGGGCTTTCTTGGGCACACTGCCACCCCTCTCTGGGCCTCAGGACTACTGCCCCTTAATTCATATATAAATGCTTCCTGGGCGGCTGCTCCAGGCCCAGCACTGGGGAGAATGTGGGGAACGACAGTGAGAAGGTTCCTGTGTTTATGCTATAGCCTGATCAGATGGGTCCTGGGACATGGCATCCCTCTCGAAGAACCACAGATGTTGGGGTAAGAAGGATGTGGAGGTTGGGTCTTTCTAGAGGGGCTCAGCTCACTCCCCTCTAAGCAGCCTGACCAGGGTCTCTGGCCTGATTGGAGCCCCTGGAGGAGCCGGGGACCAGCAGGAGAGGGAGGTACACCATGGGCACCAGGCAGAGGAGGCTTCGGCATGGGGCACTGGCCTAAGAACTCTCCCTCTGGCCTGAAGGACAGCAACCACCGATGGCCCAGGCCTGGGTACCGAATTTTAGTGCAAACAAATAAAATTCCTCACAGCATCTTTTGGCAGGCCAGGCTGATGGCTGCTGCTCCACCCTCTGGCCCAGGCCTGTGCCAGTTTCTCAAGCTCAGTTGGCACAACCTGGGCCCCACGTCCCAGCTAGAGCCGGGGACACTGCATTCTGACAGAGGTGCTGAGGATTTGCATCCTAAATGGAAGGTGCAGAGAATTGGGTTTCAATGACCCAAACTGGCCTAGCACCTTCTGATCTTTGCTGGATTCTAAAGCCACAAGGAGCAGGGATCATTTGGCTTTGGATCTTCAGACAGCTTATACTCATGACGGCTGCTATGCACATGAACTTGTCAGCAGAACCGACATGCCTGATCATATTACCTCTTGTTTGAACACTTTGATGGCTTGATCTTGCCTTCAAGATAAAGCCAGGGCCTCAGAAGGGCTGGGGTCCCGTGGACAAGTGCCCCCAAAGGCCCCAACAGCCTCATGTGACACACTCTCTCCACTGCCGTGCGGCAGCCTTCTTTGAGCCCTTCCAACATACCGAGCTTCCTGCCCCAGGGCCTTTGTACGTGCTATTTAGGCAGCCTAAGCACTCCCCTACCCTGACCATTATCTAGTTAATGGACTTGAAGCACAGGTCTCAGCTTGGAATCAGAGAAGGAGAAATGGAGGGGTGTGGTTATTTGATTCCTGCCTGTTGCTCTCCCCAGGCTCTGAGCCCCGCTGCACAGGGACCTCATCTATTTTGCACGCCACACCCCCCCTCCGGACTGCCTCCTCAGTGCCTGATTCTATGCTCAGGAAAGACCAGCTATGAGGGAATATATAAGCCCCCAAATTACAGAGCCACTCTGTCCAAACTGTACTCTCCTTGGGAGTCCATAACAGGGTTCTCCCAGAACCCTAGGGCTAAGAATAATTTGAAACTGCCCAAACTTCTCATTTTACACATGAGGACACTAAGATCCAGCAAAGGGCTTTGCCCAGGTTCTGAAAACAGCTCAGAGGAGCCTTGCACAGCTTCCGAAAACAGCTCAGGGAGAGCTCATAGCAAACGGTGACCAGTGTGGGCACAGCAAATCTATGCCAACCAGTTATTATAGGTCAGTGGGACCTTTGGATCCTCAAGATCCTTTCCAAGGGTCCAAGAGAAAACTATTTTCAGAATAACACCGAGATGGTACGTGACTTTTACCCTCTCGTTTGCTCACAAGCATACGTGGGATTTTGGGGGGGAAGACATGTGATGACATCATCACAAATGGCATGTTTGACTGTATATGCCTGTGTTTTAAAATGTCTGGGTATTAATTCCTAACGTGTAAATATGGATAACTCCCATAAACAAAAAGCCGTCAGGGTCTTCAACAATTTTTAAGAGTAAAAAGAGGTACAAAGATCAAAACGTTTAGAACTGCTAGTGGAGAATAACGTGAAGGTGGGTGATGTTGCTGCTCAGTCACATTCCAGACCCTTTTGCCAGCACCCCTCAGCCTCCCCTCTCACCCCCACCCCCGCTCCAAGATGCCCCACCTCATGGGGGCAGCCCGACTCGTGAGATGTCTGCAAATGCCAAGAACACCTCTTGGCATTTCTCTAATCCCGCCTGTCAGCCTAACTGCGCTGAGAGCTGCTTTTATGTTCACCACCTCGCTTGGGTCTCACAGCAACTCTGGAATGTAGGTGTGATCGTCTCACTACACAGACAGGAAATTAAGCCTCAGAGAGGTTAAGTCACCTGCCCAGTGTCACCCAGCTAAGAAGGGCCAAAGTCATGATTTGCTTCCTGGTGTATCTTACTGCAAAGCTGGGAGTCTCTCTCTGTGCCAAGAACAGGAGACAAAGCTGGGGGTTCTGGCTCTCCAGCAACAAGCAGCTAACAGAATAAACGGGGTGAGCAAGAAGAAAAGAGAGAAAATCACTCACGCAACTTCCAGGCTGTCTTGGTGACCACGGGGGTGGCCATCCTTCAACCGGCTGCACCTGAAGCTCTGCCCACAAAATAGACTGTGCTTTCCTCCAGGGGTGGGGGTGGATCCCCCCCAGGATCCGCCAATCAAGTTGGCAAGGAGTTCCCACACATCCAGGCAGAGGGAATGCCTCGACTCTCAGCTCCGGATTGCCTCCTGGTTTTAAATCATTCACAGCAGCCACAGCAGCAGCCTGTGTGTGCCCGTCAGGATCCTGGATTGTGGAATGTCAGGCTTGAGCCATCTCAGCTCAACCCTGGGCTGGAACACAGACAGAAACGATGGCTTGTTAGAAAACACTTGGTATGAGTTCGCCAAACTCTGGGCTTGCAGAACTACAGCTGCAGCTCCCTGGATCACCAAGGCCACTTGACAAAGAGACACCCACCAAAGCCACCAGAGCCAGGAGCTGCCAATCGGGTTTGAGAATCTGAAGGAGGCACCTCAGGCAGGGTGACTTGGGACCAGGGAAAAAAGGTCCTCCCAGATGCCGGGATGATGGGATGGGAGGAGGCTCTGTTCCAGGAGGCTGGCCGCCTGAAGTGCAGCAGCCGCAGTGGGGCGGGGAAGACCACATGTCCGCAGTTCAGACAGATCTCTGGGAATGACTGCTGTGTCTGACGCTATGGCAAGGGGGTGGAGTCAGAGGCTAAGCTTATGGGCCCAAGAGAGGCACTCCAGAGACAGGCATTTAAGTCTTCTCTGGGTAGAATCTCAAAGAGGGCCCCGAGGGTCCAATCCCTCCGTTCATGGCAAGGAAACTACTCCTGGCCCTGGCAATTCCCAAGGACAGACTGGTAACTAGGTCTCCAGTCTGGGCATGAGTCGGTAGGACTCCTCAACTCTAAAAGGCCACCTCATGAAGCCTTCTACCCTTTTCTTCCAAGCCTCTTTCCCATGAACGCTCTCCTGTCCGTCCCCTCTCCTGGATTCCCCAGTTCTGCCTCTCTAGTCCGCCGTTTGTTCCCTTTCTCCTTGCTGCCTGTGTCCCCCATCCGTGCATATCCTGTCTCCTGGGCTCCCTAACTTGACCCCTGCCTCGCCAGACCCCCTTTATTTCCCTCCCCACTCTGCTATCAGTATCCCCCCATTCATTCACTCTCCTGCTTCCAGTGTCCCTATTCACCGCCCATCCTCCTGCAGACCCCCAGCTCCGCTTCCGGCCTCCCGGCTTTTCTCCTCCGGCCCCCAAGCCCGTCCCGCCAGTCCCGCCCGTCCCGAGGCTGGGGCTGGTCCCACGGCCTCGCCAAATCCTCCCACTCCTCTCGGCTTGCGGGGCACGGGCTCCAATTTCCCCCCGCCCGGAGCTCTCTCCGCCACGGCGCGGCTCGGCCCGGCCTGGAGTGGCCCGGTCCAAGGCCCATAGGCCCCCTTTCCTCCTCGCCCCCTCGCCCACTCCACCTGCAGCTGAGGCTCCGGAGGCCGAGGCTCCTCTCCAGGCGCGACCCCCACTTGCCTCCATCCCCTGCCCTGATTGGCCGCTGCTTGACAACCGACCCTCACAACAAAACCTCCGGCTCAGAGCCCCGCCCTCCTCACCACCCGCACCAATGAGCCGCCGCGAGCGCTCCACCTCCAGCCAGGCTTGACCAATCGAAGAAGGCGCTTCTGCCGCTTTTCCTAAGTACCCGCCCCCTTTTCCTGAATTGGGACTAATCACGAGGAAGGAGAATTCAAGAGCCTCCCCTCAGCTTCTAATTAACCAATGAGGGCTGTCATTTCCTTGGTCCCGCCTCCACCTCAAACTTTCCCTTTCCTCCGCTTTCCTTCTCTTCCTCAAACTTAATTCGCGTTTGAAAGCATTTCGAGCCGCCCTCCAATGCCGGCTGCGCCAATCGCTTTAGCAACCGTCCCAATTTAACCAATAAGCTTAAGCCTTATTGGAAAACCCAGTTCCCAAGTAGCCAATGGGGCGGGGACATCGGGAGCAGCGTGAAGCCACGGATCTTCCATCTTGGAGGGGGGCGAGGAGGTGAAGTTTTATCACTTTGCGGTAGTTCCTGCTCCTTCCCTCTAGTCGGGGGCGGTGCTGCGGTGATCTAAGAACTTTACTCCTCTTCTCTGGCTCGGACTGGAGACCTTCAGGGAGACGGAGCTTGATCCCGGGTGCGAGCCGAGAGTGGAGATCCCGGGTGCTGCCCCACGGCCCGGCGTCGGTGAATGGATGTGTGGGCTGCCACCTTAAAGGCACCACCAACCAGGAATCGGAGAGAGGCCGGCTTCATTTGATTCGTGGGCAGGAAGGGCTTAGGGAAGGGCAGTGACCGGCTGGAGCCGGGGCCCCACACGTGGCCAGGCCGCCTAGGAACCGCTCATTAGGGACTCGAGCCCACTGGTGATGCCCAGGACCCGGTGCCTAAAGACCCCCGAACCTCCCCGTTTATCCGCCAGCCGCTCACTGCAGCTCAGGGCAGCTTGATCTCTTGTAACGCACCTGACAATCCTAAAAAGTAGGAATTCCTGTTCCGATTTACGGATAAGGAAACTTGAGGTCCAGATTAACGCGCTTGTAATAGGCCACACGATAAAAAAGAATGGTGTCCGGATTTGAACCGTTGTTGTTAAAGCAAAGTCTGCGGATTTCTCCACGGTACTGCACCCCCTGCCAGACAGAGGCAGAGGGTCCACCCTCACGTTGTACTTTTGGGAAGTGGGTGGAGAGAGGTATCAAAAGAGGACTAGATGAGCAGAATAAAATCTGATTGATCAAAGCTGTCCACTCTGTATTTCCCCTCAACTTTGTATTGTGAAAAACTTCCCAGAGAAAACTTGCAAAGAATTCTACAATGATGTGTGATAGTTTTAATAGTACAATTCACCTGGTGGATAATCCAACACTTGCTAACATTTTTCCGTATTTGCTTTGTTCATGTATGTATGTTTGCTGAGTGATTTGAAAGTTGTAAACATCAAGACATTTTGCCCTCAGTGGCACTAAAATGCTGAGCACGTACCTCTTAAGAATAAGGCTCTGGTCCTGATAAGCATTAAATCACCACATTTAAAACAACAACAACAAACTAATAACTCCCTAACATGCAGTCCAGATTTCCCCAATCATCCCCAAAAGCTATGTAAAACTTTTTCTAGCTAGGAAACAAGATTCACCACACCTGGCTCTTTAACTCATTTTGTTCCAGTCCAACTTTTTTTTTTTTTTAAATAACATTGATCTTTTGAAGAGATTGATCAGGACTTTTACCTTGTAGACTGTCCCACATTATGATTTTGTCTCACTGTTCACTTCTAGTGTTGTTTATTTGTTTCTTTCCCTCTGAATTTCCTGTAAATTGGAAGTTAAAACTTGATTAGATTCAGGATCAGCATTTTAAAATACTTTTTTTTTTAAATTTTTTCTTTAACATTTATTTATTTTTGAGACAGAGAGACAGAGCATGAACGGGGGAGGGGCAGAGAGAGAGGGAGACACAGAATCGGAAACAGGCTCCAGGCTCCGAGCCATCAGCCCAGAGCCTGACGCGGGGCTCGAACTCACGGACCGCGAGATCGTGACCTGGCTGAAGTCGGACGCTTAACCGACTGCGCCACCCAGGCGCCCCAAAATACTTTGTACTGAAGTATCACGCACATGCCCCAAAGGGCATAGACTCTAAGTGTCAAAGTGAGTTTTCACAAACTGAACATGCTCAGGTCAGGAACATTACAAACTTCCCAGAAGCCCCCCATGGTGCTCCCTCACATTCACTAACCCTTACACCCCAAGAGCAGTGATTATTCTGATTTCTAATACCATCAATTAATTTGTCTGGGTCCCCCCCCCCCCCCATATAAATGGAATCAGGCAGCATGTACTTTTTTGTATCTGGAAATCTCTTGATATTGTATATGAGGAATCTCCATGTGGCTTATAGTTCATGCATTTTCACTGAGCCTAAGTAGAGTTTCTCAACCTTACCATTACTGATATTTTAGGCTAGATCCTTTTTTTAGCAGGGAGCTGTCCTGTGCATTGTAGAATGTTTAACAGTATGCCTGGGCTCTACACACTAGAAGCCAGGAGCATTCCCATACAGTTACGACAAAAATCTCTCAAGACCACAATATATGTCTCCATTCTACTCTTGATGTGCATTTGGGTTCTTTCCAGCTTGGTACTAATAATAGTGCTGCCATGAATGTTCTAGTACATGCCTTTTAGTGGATGTATATGTGCATCTTGGTTGAGTTGTTCATCATTCTTGTTCATTGGATGAGCGGGTGAATAGACGGATGGGGGAGCGTGGATGGATGGGTGGATGGGTGGATGGAGTGGAACCTAGGAGCAGAATTGTTGGGCCAAAGCTTAGTCCTAGATACCTCCAGTTTTCCAAAGTGGTTGTACAGATTGACCCTTCCACTGGGAAAGCTATGGGAGAGTTCCATTTGCTTCTTATCCTCCTGACACATATTCATGGCATATATGCTGGTGGGTTTGCGGTGGCATTTCATATCCCTGATGACTAATGAATTTGACACTTTCATGTGTTTCTTGGCCACTTTTTAAGCTAACATTGAGTGCTTTCTAAGTGCCGTTTCCAGCCCTCTGATTTACCAGTGTTATGGAAGACAACAACGCCATCCCATTTCACAGATGGCTAAATAGTAGTTGGTAAGAAGAGGAGCTGGGGGCTGTTCCTGGCAGTCTAATATGGAGCCCCCAGGTCCTGGAGCATGCACCTTGGCTTTGCCATTCCCACCTTGTCGGCTGGGCCACCCTAGCCACATTGAGATCTAACCAGTTGTTTGAAGGTGGCTGTGGGACCATCTGCAGAGGTGCTGCAGAGACTCAACATTCCAATGGGAAGACGGACAGGAAGCAAATAAAGAAGGTGGCCAAGGTGAGTGGGCAGGTGGTGGCCCCTAGGCTATAAAGACTAAACATGAGGTGCAAGCAGCAAATTCAAAGTGTGTTTATTTACGGGAAGGTCATGAGAAGCAGGAACAGACAGGGCCACAGGGAGGCGGTGTGGCAGTGAGGTCGCCCAAGTGGACTGTCATTTTCCGGGTGTGGGGGGCACAGGGGCCAGGCTGTGGGGGAGGTTTCTTGCCCTGGCAGCTTTGGCCAAGGCCCCATGGCGGGCATCAAACAAAGACTTTCATGAACTCCACCAGGCGTGGGTCCTTGTAGAGCTTTTCCTCCAGAGCCAAGTACTTCAGCGGGGCCAGCTCCTTGTGCCTGAAATCAGAGGCAGGAACAGGAGGTGGTGAGGGTTCACAACGCTCTGCTCCAGCCTCCTAAGGGTCCTGTCCAGCTCCCCCGTCCCTCACCGGTTGAGCCGCTGCTCCAGGATGCGGATGCGGAACATGGCCTGAGAGCAATAACTCAGATACAAGTCCTCGTCCTCGACCGTCAGGGTCACCTGGTTCTCCTGGTACCACTGCTGCTTCTTCTGCAGCTCCTGGGTCTCCTGCGGGCATGGGGAGCGGAGAGCAGAGGAGTCGATGAGGGCCGGCCTTGCTACCACCATCCACAGAAGCCAGAGCGGCAGAGGCAGGGGCCACACAATGTCTTGCGTGGGAGCCAGTGGGGGATCACATTTAGAGAGGTGTCGTGTTCATGAGGAGCAGGCCTCAAGACTGAGAGCCTGGTGAACAAGTTTCCAATATTTTCAGAGCTTCCAATTCCTTGTCTGCAGAATGGAGGGCACTGTATACCCTTGCACACACCAGAGAGCATTGTGTGCAGGTTAAAGGAGATAATGCATGGAAACTTCATGGCACGTAGCTGAATATGAAACGCAGCGAGGACTAGGGGTTGTTATAATGTACCACCCCTCCATCCACCCCCCACCCCTCCACCCCTCCCTCCCCGCTTCCACCCAGCAAACAACGAGGAAGGTCAACTCGGTCTTCTGGAAAATTCCAAGCACTGATTGACTCATTCCCCCTCACTGTTCCCTCAAAAGCGTGGAGATGGCGAGCAGACAGCCCCGGGTCCATTTTCTGGACGAGGATGCCGAGGTTCCCTCCCCTGCCCAGGCCCTGGCCGCACCTTCTCGAACCGGGCCTGGATGAGGTTGGCCTTGTCGATGAGTCGCTGCTTAAAGTCACTGAGGCACTCGTCCTTGACACGCATGGCCTGCCAACGTGTCATCTTCTCACTCGGCGGGAGCTGTGCCAGGAAGGGGGCCAGATAGTCCAGCTGGGCCTCCACCTGCCGCAGGTGTTCCTCGTGCATCACGCGCTCCTGTGGGGGGGGGGAGGGTCAGCTGGACGAGCAGGAGCCGCAGAGACCTCCCGACCAGCTCTGCATCAACATGTGACAACACAAAACTAGGCCTTAAATCCAGATCCCAGGGCCAGGTGCCGCTGGGATGGAGCCCGCGGAGGGGCTCTTCGTGCCGGCCCTCGTAGCAGTGGTCATAGTCGGTAACAGCCAACTCTGCATACCTGAATTCACATCTCTCTGCCTGAGCCCTGGCAAATAACCAACGCTCAGCTGATGCTTGTTCAATAAATGGTAATAAATGGTGATCACAGTAACGGTAAATCAAAAACTGTCAATAACTCCCTTCTTTTTCTCTCTCACCCCCGGTCTTCTAGCCTGTATCGGCTGAGAACCAGTGAGTGGTCTAATGCCCTGTCCTGCCTCGACAACCCCAAACTATTTTTAGAAATCTCCACACTTGGTGGGTGAAGGAGATTTAGAAGCTGGCCTCGAAAACCCAGCTGGGCCTTGCAACCCGAGGGTATCACCCGAAAGTCCTGTGCGGCAGGTGCCCGAGAACTCAGGCCTGTGGCCAGAGTGGGCTCCCTGGGGCTACCGGCCCAGGTCCTGACCTTGAGGGGAGCCCTGGGTGGAGGTGGGTACACGATTTCCATTAGTTTCCCATGCGGCAGAGGCCTTGGCTTGGCCACAGCCCCTGGAGGTGGGGGGAGACCTTCTGGATCCTGAGCACCCTTTGGTGTTCATCACAGAAACGGTCAGCTCAACAGCAAGGAGGACCGCGGTGGTGTCAATAGCTTTGTCCCCTATAAGGAGCTCCCTGGCAGAGTCCCTGATTGTCCTCACTGTCCCGGAGGCCTGGGGGGGCAGCGGTGTCCAGGAAAAGCCAGGGCCTGGGCCAGGGCACGAGGCTCACCATGGCCTCCCGGTACTCTTTGCTCTTCTCGTTGCGCTTGGTGTCATAGATGGAGATGGTCAGCCTGTGCTCCTCCTCCTCCTCCTCTCGAAGCTTCAGGATCTCCAGCACCTAGATTGGAAAGCGGGGGACGGCATGGATAAGACACCCTCTACCCTTGCCTCCTCCCACCCACCCACCCACCCTCGCCACGGGACCACCTCCAGCTCCGACTCCCAGGCCTGATGTCTGGACAACTTCTCCTCATTCTTCAGCCTCATCATGGCCTCATACTGGTAGAGAAGCTTCTTGGTGTGCTCCATGGGCTCCACCTGGGACAACCACAACCACAGTGACAAGGAGAAGCAGCGATGGCTAGGGTCATGGGCAGACTCTGGAGCCAGACTGCTTGGGTTCAAATCTTCCCTTGCCGTTTTCTAGCTGTGTGACAACAAGCAACTTGCTTGACCTCTCTGGGCCTCAGCTTCGTCATCTATGAAAGTATAGATTATAAAAGAAGGTGAACTGGAAGCTCAGAGGGACTAAGGAATGTGCCAGAAGAGTGAGGAAAGCCAGCTCCTCAGAGGTGGTAGGACCTTCTCCTACTCCTGTGTTCGTCCGGGATCTGGGGTCAGCTTGGTCTAGGACTGGGGGGGAGGACGAGTAAGGAGAGTAGCCTGCTGGGTTGCCTTTCTTGATGGAAAAAGGGCAGATTTTCAGAGGAGCTGCAAAGATGAAGGTCCCCAGATGGGAGCTCTTGATTTTCCCAAGGGGCAGAGATGAATTTCCGGGCTGGGAACCATGAGTTTCCATCCCAGTTTCCCCAAGTCGTTGGGATGGCACAGAGGGCCCCGGGAACTTCTCCTCACCCACCCGGCCCACCCGGGCCAGCCACGGCGCCCAGGCCCACCTCAAAGCTGATACACATGTCGGGCGTCATGACGATCTTGTTGCCCTTGTTGTCCACCTCGGAGCGCCGCAGGAACTCGCGCTTGGAGGCCGTGATGTGGTCGTCACGGCAGTGGTAGCGCAGCTGGATGCGCTCCTCCGAGATCAGAAACACGCGTTCCGCCACATCCTCATCCGCAGGCTGCTCGGGGTTGCGGGCAAACCGCTCTGTGATTTTCTGGGAGGCCAGATCATCATAGGATGGGAGGTGGGGAAGGGGCTCTCTGTGCACACCCCTCAGGGTGGAAGTAAAGGACAATCGGACACTGGGCTTTGGGGGCTTTTGGGACTTTATATGGAGCAGTCCTTCCCAGCCAGACAGTGGCTCTCTGGCTCCGTGGGTTCTCAGCACCCGGCCACCTCAGCCCTGTATGGTGCGGCGTTTCTTCTCTAGCTCTCTCCACAAGATTCTATTTGCTCACCTCCAGAGATGGGGAGCTCACCACCTCTCCAAGCACCCTGCTTTATCATTAAACATCCCTTACTTCCAGGAAGAGCCTCTTTGGCATACAGCCGTTAAACACAGTTGCCAAATAATTTGTAATGATGTAGAGGAAAAAGCGCAAATTTAATGTTAAGTGAGTGATGAGGGATTCTACCTTCCCTCGCACACACACACCACACACACACCTCAGTTAGACTTAGACTCTCAAAACCAAACCTATTAACACATGGCAATATCTGAGAGATACCATCCAGAGATACTTTTCCTTTTCTTGTTATATTTTTCCATATTTTCTAAATGTTTGGTCACGAGTGTGCACTTTTTATAATAGTAAGGAAGTAACACATCCATGGCCCAGTGGCTGAGGGCACAGCCTGGCATCTGACAGCCTCAGGGTCACAAAACAGGAGAGGGCACCTGGGAAAGATGTGGCTCCAGAGTCAGAGCTGTCCCCATCCCAGGGTCACCTCAGCCTGCCGGAGACAGTGGGCACCCTATCCCCAGGCCCAGTGAGTGCTCACCACAATCGGCCGGGGGTTTGACTCTGCACTGTTCAGAGACAACTTCTTGACCCTGTCCCCGAAACTGACATGGCGATAGGAGAGGAAGTCAGACCGTCCTCGGTAATACTCCGTCATTGTCTTCGATGTCTCCTCCCGCTTTACCAGGCCGTCCACACGGGCTCTGTCATAAAACTCCATGATGCGGTCCGTTTCAGGTTGCATAGACTTGTACGAGTGCACTGTAGTGGGAGACAGGGTCCGGGAGGTCAGCAGGGTGAGACCAGGAGCTCTGGCCACTGGCTTGAGAACCCAACCCCAGACCCCAGGGACAAGGCATGCCCGTGAATGCTCATGGATGACCACGAGTTCTGTAACCAATCCCCTACAGCTGAGTATTTAGGTTGCCTCTGTCCTTTTCGTTATTATAAACGACACCATGTTGAACATCTGCATCATGCACTTTTCATTCTTGCCCATTATTTGCTCAGGACAAATACCAGCAGTAGCACTGCTGGTCAAAAAGCATACATAGTTGAGGGGCACCTGGGTGGCTCAGTCAGCTGAGCGTCCTACTTCGGCTCAGGTCTGTGATCTTGCCGCTCGTGGGTTCGAGCCCCGCGTCGGGCTCTGTGCTGACAGCTCCGAGCCTGGAGCCTGCTTCGGATTCTGTGTCTCCCTCTCTCTCTCCCTCTCCCCTGCTCATGCTCTGTCTGTCTTTCTCTCTCTCCCTCAAAAATAAATTTAAAAAACATTAAAAAATTTTTTTAGAAAGCATCGTTGGAAGCTACTATTGATTATTTTGCCCAACTGCTTTCCAGGGACGTTGCACCAATTTTCTGTCCTACCAACAGTGACAGGGGGCAAATGTGTTTGCTCACACCCAGTAGGACCATTTTCTTCACCTTTGCCAACATGAGGCTCGTAAGATGGTCCCTTATGGATGTCCTTCCTTCCTTTCTTCCTTTTCTTTCTTTTCACTTCAACTACCAAGTGAGATTGATAATTTTTTTTAGATGTATATTGACACTGTGTTTTTCTTTTGTGAGTCTTCGGTCAGGGCTGTTGATTCTCTCCCAACACATGTCCTTCCCTCACTTCCCAGACTCTGGGGCTCATGGCCACACCTCCGCCCCCTACTGCATCGTCCTTGCAGAGCACATTCATTGGTTTTACTGCTCAGCATTCTGACCCCTTGGAAATGTGACACTCCCCCCCACCCCCCACTGTGTGCCTAGGCCTAGCCACAGAATGGGCCCCGTGGCCCTAGTTTTGACTTTCCTGGAGGGACATTTGTCACATTTCCTTGGATTTTCTGCACTTCCCCTGACCTCCCACGCATCTGATTTGCTCAGGGAGGCAGAGGCCAAGTACACTGCTTGCCGCCTAAGAGCCCTGCGGATGCCTGGGTACTGGCTCCTCCCAGCACGGGCCAGCCACATGGAGGCTGCTCCAGGAATGAGAAGCGTCCCCACCCCGGCCTCCCAGCTGGACACTCACCACGCAGAGCCTGGGGGTGGCCTGGCTTGAAGTAGTCGACATTCAGGCCTGTGCTCTTGTCTATGTGCTTCAGCTCCAGCATGTCCTCCCGATTCTGAAACCACTCCTTTATCTCCAAAGTCTTGGTACCTGCGGGGCGCGATGGGTGCTTGGTGCAGCCAGGCCGGCTCCCCTGGCCTCCGTCCACCTGCCCAGCACAGAGGCCGGCAGGGCCCGCACTCACACCGAGAGAGTGGCAGCGACGTGCCCGAGGTCACACACCGGGATGGAGACCCCGGCTCTCCTGCTCCCACGGGCGGGGCTGCCCCCCTTACACTCCAAGTCCTCGTAGGTGGTGAGGCGGCACACGAGGCCGTTGCTGTTGAGATATGGGGCCCACTTCTCCAGCTTCGCCCTCTTGTACTGGATCACCTTCTTCCCATTTGGGCAGCGGGTCTCGAAAGCTGCAGAAACAGAGAAGGCTGGGGTCGCTCCTCCCCAGATCAGGGCGGTGGGGGGGGGGGGGACCGGAGGGCCACCCTCCCCGCCCTCCCCAGCCACTCATCTAGTCGCTGTCCGCTGTGCTGTCTGCTTAACTCCAGGCCCCCAGCCCACTGCAGGGAGATGGAGGAAAGTGGTCACCAGGGTGGCTCTGTCCCGGGGGACTTCTCAGGTTTGAACCTGGCCGTGGGAGCTGTGACCTACCACACCACTCACCCACTGCCAGGCCTTGGCCTATGCAGGTCTCCCTGCTGGAAACACTCTCTGCTGGGAGGCTGGGCCGGGTGTTCCTCCCCTGGTTCCCATGAAGCCCCCTCTAGCCCTTCCCACCTATTAGAATAGCCCATGCCCTCGCCGTGGGTCTGGGCACCCCCAGACAGGCACCTCAGCACCCAGTAGATGCCGGCATGGGACACGAGTGTCCCTGCCCTCCTGCTTTCTCTGCCTGCTCCTCCTGGTCCTGACACCTCCACTCCCCTGTGCCACCTGTACTATGCTTGGCCTCCTCCTGGCAGGGAGGGTGCGGGAGGGGAATGACTGCATCCTGGTCCCCTGTCCTTTATCACCCACCCTGTGTCACCCAGCGCGGCTTAACTGAGCCCCCTCCCGCATGCCAGGTGTCAGGCCCTCGGCCACAGAGCTACTGCCTGTAGCAGGAAGGAAGGACGAGGGTGCAACAGAAGGCAGAAGGGGTGGAAATGAGGGGCTGGGGCAGCCTCGGCTGGCTCCCCCCGAACGGGTCCTGGGGAGGCGGGTGAACACATACGTGCATATACCTTCTGGGGAGATCTCAATCTGCTCCACCCATGAGGGCGGCATGTCGAAACTCTTATCCTCGTCCTCCTTGCCCTGTTGGGAGAGGGTGGAGGGGGCAGGCTCTGGTCAGGGCTGGGCCTTGGAGCGGCAGTTAGAGGCAGAGCCTCTGTCTTGCCCGCCAGGGCCAAGCCACAGTGGCCATCAGCTCCCCCAGGGGAGCCAGAGGTCACGGACGGTTCTGACCTGGCGTGACCCAAGGTAGAGAGGAAGAGGGGTGGTTCAGGAGCCTTCCCTTGACCGCCTGGCTAGGACAGGAATCCCCTGCCCTGCGTGCCCCACCTCCTGTCAGTCAGCACGGGCACCGGGAACAGCTACACATCCTTCCTTAAGAAAGGGGCTTCTGGAGTCAGGTGGACCCAAGCCCCACCCTCCATCTGACACCAGCTTGGCGTCCTGGGGGAGTAAGTCCCTTAACTGCTCTGAGCCTGTTTCCTAACTGTTAACTGGACCCCGTGGGAGGACTAACTGATAGAATATACAGGGACGCCTGGGTGGCTAAGTCGGCGAAGCGTCTGACTCTTGATTTCGGTTCAGGTCATGATCTCACGGTTCTTGGGATTAAGCCCCAAATCTGGCTCTGTGCTGACAGCTCAGAGCCTGCTTGGGATTCTCTCCCTCTCCCTCTGTCTCTGCCCCTCCCCTGCTCATGCTCTCTTTCTCTCTCTCAAAATAGATAAACATTTACTAAAAAAGGAATGTACACAAACCACTGAGGCACTGCCTAGCTACTGTTTTTTTTTCCCCCTCTTCAAGCCTTAGTTTCCCCATCTGTAAAATAAGGGCTGGTCTACACAAATGGTCCTCAAGCTAGGTAACCACAGAAACGTGGATAAGATTTTCTCAAGGTGAAACTGTTCTCCCACAAACATGGCTCACACCTCTGCCTCTTGTTCATCTAATCTGTGCTCCCTGGAGGCCAGCAGGGGGCGCCTGTGTCCCAGGATTTAGGGCACACGGAGGCTCTCTGGTCTCCAGAGATGAGGACGATGAGCCAAGTTCGTCGTACCTATGGTCTCCTTTTGTCCCTGAGCAGTCCCAAGAGGTAGAACGGAGTCACTGTTCAGAACCCAAACTTGGGAGTCAGACTGCCAGATCCCAGGTTCAAGCCCCAGCTCTGTCACTTACAGGCCATTTACCATTGGGTAAATTACTTCACCCCTGTGTTAAGTCTTCTTCTCTGTAAAATGGGATGATGATAATCATGAAGGATCATACGAACACCCACCTCACCAGGTGGTTGTAAAGACGTGGACGAGTTAGTTCAGGTCAAGTGCCTCCTGGCACTTAGGGTCATTCGAATGTTACTGGGGTGGGCTGAACTGGGTCCCCTAATCATGCCCCAAAACCAGTACCTCAGGATGTGGCTACATTTGCAGACAGGATCTTTAAAGAGGTAGTTAAATTAAAACTAGGCCATTAATCCAACGTGACTGGGTCCCTGTGAGAAGAGATTAAGACACACACACAGAGGAAAGACCGCACGAGGACCCAGAGAGAAGACAGCCATTTTCAAGTCAAGGAGAGAGGCTTCAGCAGAAGTCAACAAGCCCACACCTTGATCTTGGACTTCCAGCCTCCAGAACTGTGAGAAAATTAATTTCTGTTGTTCAAGCCCCCCAGTGTGTGGCACTTTGTCATGGCACCTCTAGCAAACTGATACACCTGGTGCTATAACTGACCCCACTCCCCCATTTTACACACAGATGGGGAAAATGAAGCTCTCCGTGACTGGGAAGTTTGCCCAAGGTGTCGCAGCCAACAGCTAAGGCCTCTGGGCCCCTGACCTCCAGGCACGGGTCCTCACAGAGACCTGCCTGGAAGGCCCCCGGCCAGGATATAGGAGAGGGGATGTTGATGCCGTGGGGAAGGCCCCAGGCCAATGGGCTGATTAGACAGACAGAGAAAGGCCTGGAAGCATGTGAGGGGGACCGTGGTGGCTATGCAGGAAGGTCTGCAAGTGAGGCCAGGGCTTGTGGCCATGGTCCCATCACCCTACTGCGGGGGACATGCTCTTAACAGAAGCAGGGCAACCACTGACCAAGGCGGGCTGTGTGTGGGGCAGGAGCCATGGATGCAAGTCTCAGCCTTTCCCTACCCCACTGGCTGTCCCGGGCAAGTCAGTGGACCTGCCTGGGCCCGAGTTTGCCCATCTGTAAAATGAGAGCAGGGTCCAGGCCCTTCTGCTTTGAGGGATCTATAACTGGTCTGTCTGGCACATTCCCCACCAATACACATACACGTGGTGGGGGACAGGGGTCAGGTCGGCCTGAAGCAAGACAGGGCGTGAAGACCCCGTCCCACTGCCCAGCCCCGCGCTGCTGAGACTCACCAGGTTTTCCACATCGTCGTCATCATTCAACCCATCTTCCTCTTCCTCAGTCAAGGACAGGTGAGACTTCTCGGTCCCCAAGAGCAGGTACTCCCATCTCACAGGGTCTCCCAGGTCAAAGACCAAGTCCTGGTGGGGGAAGGATCATCTGAGTGCACCCCACCACCAGCACACCCCCTCCTGTTCCACGCGGTAGCGGGGAACAGCTGTATCCGGAGTAGAGGAGGGACCTGGGCCAGGGTCTCAGGGGGGCAGAATGTCGGTTCCAGGCCACCTCTCAGAGGCCACGCCCATCCTCCTCATTTCAACAGGGGAACTGAAGCCAGCCCCGCTGTCCAATCTCCCTGCGAAGACAATCCCGCTGTGGGTCTCTGTGAGACTTGGCCACTCTCCGGCCTGGGACGGTCCTGGATATGGGGCTTATCCTGCTGCATCGGCGGGGGAGGGGGTGTCCTAGGCGGTGTTCAGAGCAGATGCAGGCCAACTCACGGTTTCTACCCATGCCAGGGAGAAAGGAACCAGGCAGGCACACGCAGAACTGTGCAGAGGAGGCAGGCGGGAATCTCTCCTCCATGGTGGGGGGCTCTCACCTTTTCAGCCCAGCCTACCTGAGCCTGGGTTCACCTGCCAGATAACTCCCAGCAGATGGGGGCACTCAATGTCCCAATCTACCTCCCCAGGATGGCACCCCCTGACCCCAACACCCCCAGAATCAGTGTCCCAGAGGGAGGTCAAAGGCTTAAGAATAGCTTCCCACAAAGGATTTCAACATGACGCTGTCCCGAAGGCAGCTCTGATCTGAGACCACCTTGAGTCCTGGGGGGCTCTTACTCTGCTCTAGCTGGGAGGTGGGGGGAGAGGAATGAGGAACATGGTGGAGGGCAGGGAGGGAGAGAACTGCCCGCAGATGTAGTAGTGACTGCGGATAGTCAAGGCTTAGAGGAGAGGAAGCTAACCACACAGATGTTTGTATTTCTTTAAGGCACGTCCTCCATTCCATCACCTTGGTAACTAGAAGCAGTAGTTAGATGTTCTGATACTTTAACTTAAAGTTCTGTTTCCACAGAGAAAGCATACATGAATGGACAACCACCACGTCCGTGAGCCTGGGGTGTGTTTGCACCAGCCAGTCTCTGTGTGGGTGCCTCGCGTGGCTCTCCGTTCTCAATGTCATTTCAGGGTCATCCGAAGGAACAGAGCAGCCGCTCCCACTCTTCCCTGGCAGAAGTGACAGCCAGTGTCATGATCTATTTCTTCATGGCCTCACTTGGTGATGCAGTACAGCCTCTCTGGCTTCGCTCTCCACCAGACCACCCTTCCATCTCCACCTCATCTCATCATCTTGTGCTATCCCCGCCACAGATTTCCTTCTCCTGGCGCTGGTGCAGAGCATGCTGGGAGGGGGAGGCTGAGGACCTTCAGTCCAGTCTGGGAGGGGGCGAAGGAGGACTGTAAGCAGCCTCTAAGGGTCCATTAGCCTTTAGAGGGCACTGACCGCCATGGCAGTTAGGAGCCTGGGCTCTGGGGGAGGGCAGTCTGGGCGCTGCTCTATCTGTGTGGTGGGGTAGAAGCTCTTTCTGTAAAATGAGAGTAACAATAGCTAACATTTGTTGCACAGGCAGGGACTATTCGAAGCATCTACTGCACATCTACCCCACAACGTTGTGAAGTCAGTGAGAGCCAAGCCTGGAATCAGGCTGAGAGGCCAGCGTGGTGACGGGAGGGGGGGCTGGGCTGATCCTCACTTCGCTCAAGGCAGAAGTTTCCCCATCTCAGAACATCTGACTTCCACACAGGGTGACTTGCACTGGGGCACAGGTGCATCAATTCTGCCCATCTGCCACAGGGGTGACAGCAGTCCCCTTGGACAGGGTCACCTTGGAATAGGGGGCAAAGGGCCCAGGATCCACCTTTGGGAAACTGGCCTGGTTGGAAATGGAGGAATTTGGAAATAACAAAAGAGCACAGGATGTGGAGCCTGGAGCCTGTGTCTCATTTGGTTTGTGTACAGCACAATGAATTTCTAGAAACTGAATGCACTCTGGTTCCCTGCACCCAGATTAAGAAATAGAACATTGCCCACACTCCAGAAAGTCCTTTTGTGTCCAGTTACGACTCTCCCTCTCCCCCAAACATGTGCATGTATTTTAACTTACGTAAGTGGCACTGAATTTTATACACACACACACACACACACACACACACACACACACACGTATGTGTGTATACATATCTACACACACATTCATGGGAATTTGTTGGACTATACATTTAGGATGAGTATGTTTTCTGCATGAGTATATTTTTCTACACTTTAATACATTGTTTTAAAAAATCGCTCATATAGGGGCGCCTGGGTGGCTCAGTCGGTTGAGCGTACGACTTCAGCTCAGGTCAGGATCTCGCAGTTCGTGAGTTCCAGCCCCGCGTCAGGCTCTGTTCTGACAGCTCAGAGCCTGGAGTCTGTTTCAGATTCTGTGTCTCCCTCTCTCTGCCCCTCACCCACTCACACTCTGTCTCTCTCTCTCTCTCAAAAATGAATAAACGTTCAAAAATCACTCATATAAACAACAATCCACTTTTTATAAGGATACACAAATCAAGAGAGAGACAATAATATTAGAATGGTTATTTATGGACAAAGGAGTGGGCTATGGGGACTCAGCTAATGGGGAAAGTCTGAAGCTCGGTGGTGGCCAGCTCACCCCACAGGTCACTCCCCCAGCATACCCCCCCACCCCCGCCCGACTGTGCCTGTCACATCGCCCCCGCCCCCTGGCCCAGTACCTTGCAGCAGTTCCAACAGTCCTGCATGTTGACCCAGTAGTTCTTATGGTTCCAGAGGCTCTCGATGCCCAGGAAGTGGTCGTCCTGGGTGCTGTAGCTGCGTGCCGTGAATGGGTCGATAAAAAAACTCTCAGGCACCTCCCGCTTCCCCGACAACACCAGGACCCAGGAGTGCACACGTAGGCCATGCAGGGGGTCAGTCTTTGCTTTCTCCACATCCTGCACGGGAAAGGTGGGTGACCATGGGCCAAGGGGTGGGAAGGGGGGTGTCAGGGGCCCAAACATCTCCCCAGGGCTGGGGAACCAGCAGGCGAGCCAATTTCTGATCCTGACGGCAGCACTGGCCGACTGCATGACCTTGAGGACATCCCCCCCCCTTCTGAGCCTGTTTTCTTATCTGTAAAATGGGACGGTCTGAGTTTATCTGTAGTTTACAAACTGGGCCCTTTGGAGTCCCGAAGTATCTGGGATTTACTGGCTTTCTGCGTTGTGATTCTGGGTGAGATATCATCCAAAGGAAGGTGGAGGGGTACTGCGTGGCCTCTTTGTCTTCTTCCCTCTGGAAGAAGGGTGACTGTGTCATGTTCTTCTTTGTATCCCCAGTGCCTGGACCACAGGAGATGTTAGTAGACACTATATGGAAGCGAAGGATGGGAGGGAGGGAGGAAAAGAGTTGGGGGGGGGCGGGAGATGAGAGTGTGGATGCATGGATGCATGGAAGGAGAGCCGGGAGGATGGATGGGAGGATCCAGACCTGGGATGATGGGGAACCAGGGAGGATGGATGAGGAGTATATACAGGTAGGGAAAGAGTCTGGAACAAGGAGGACACCAGAGTCCGGCACAGAAAGGCTGGCTCCAGGCAGCAGAGCTCTCTGACATTAGAAACTCATGGCAGAAGCTGGCTGACCACCAGTGGGAGCTTCCCACATGGCTGGACTGATGTGGGGGATGGTGAGGCGGGAGGAGGGGATGCGGACCCCGGTGTGCGGATCTGTGTCGGTTTACAGTTGCTAGCGGCCTCTCCCGGAGGACTGAGTGCAGGGGCTGAGGACGCAGACCCACCAGGAGGCGCTCTTCCTCCTCCCTCAGCCGCCTCTCCTCCTCCGCTTTGATCTCCTCCAGCTTCTTTGTCTCCTGCTCTTGCTGGAACCTGCTGGTCAGGTCCCTGGGCGGTTTAATGGCGTACTTCTTAGGTGGTACCTTTTCTTCCTCCTGGACCACCTGTCTCCCAACGAGAGAAGGATCAGTGGCCCTGCGTCGCCCGCCCCACTGACCAGGAGGTCACAGCTTTCTGGCCCTAAATGCAAGAGCCTCAGCTCCCATTCCCTGACTTCAGGCTCTTCTGTAGAATGGGACGGGAATAAGAACCTTCTCTCGGGCTTGTTCTGAGACCTAAAGACAGGAAAACGCCCACGGGAGGTGCCGGGCGCGGCAGAGCTCAGGAGATGAGATTTTCGCCCCTTCGCCCCCCACTGCCCTTATTAGCTATGATCTGGATCTGACCCAGAAAGCGGGAGAATTGTCAGGAGTCGGACTTCCCAGATTCTGGCACTGGAGGGTGTCTCGTGTTGACCTAAAGACTCTTCTGGGCTAGGAAGGAGAAGAAAGCCTGTGTGCGTGCACGCACGCGTGTACAAATGTGTGCCAGGTGGTCAGCACAGTGTCGAGGGGAGAACGCCGCAGAGGCTGCGGAGGGGGCCGGCCACAGTGAAGAGGGAAAATGGCCAGTCTCCGCAGCTGCCCATCAGCCAGGTGGGGCCTCAGCCCCTGTCTCCGTTCACCAGCCGTGTGGCTTCGGCCACGTTAGTCCATCTCTCTGTTCATCTCTACATACTCGTCTGTGAAATAGGAGAGATAACACCCACCACACAGCGCTGTTGTGAGGGGAAGCCCCGTCAACGGACGTGAAAGCGGTTTGTAAACCCGAAAGTTCTCTGCATCTAGTAGCTATTCTATCACTTTAATTATTAACATTTTGGCTGGGGTAAGAGGCCCGAGTGTGGGCTCCCAGGCCTGCGGAAGCCAAGCGGAAGGCAAGGCGGCCTTCCCTCCATCTTCCGGGGGAGGTGGACCTGCGAGAGCAAGACTCTCACCCGATGCCTCCCTCCAGCAGAACACCAGCCCCAGGGCCCCCGGGAGCTTGCTCAGGTGTGACACGGGTGCACATGCATAGTGCTGGAGGCCCCAGGCCCCCCCAATGCCCTGTCCTGAGCTGCAGACACCCACGGGGGCTTAACTCTGATCACAGAACCCTGGAGTCAATCCAGTTCCCCAATAGCATTTTCTGTCTGTACCGTGGCTATTTCCCAAAATGCAGAGATGCTTTTGGAATCCTAAAATTAAATTCATTTCAGAGCGTCTCTTGTGTTCACAGCAGCCTCTGGCCAGTTGGGAGCTGTCATGTCAACAGATATAAAAACACACCCACCACCTGCTGGAGAGTTGGTGACAATTTTTTTTGCTGTTAAAAAGGGGTCTTTTGAATTGGGAGGAAATAGTGGGGCGGAGGGGGGGGGAGGAGAGCGAACTAAATGCCCACTTGTCTGTTTTTTTCCTTACATGAAAACGGCTAGGCGGATTTTTATCAAACACGGAGGATAAATCTGGGAGAGACTGACTTTAGAAGCCGGTGGAAGCCGGCGGCAGTCACAGAATTCACCTGGTGGGGAACAGCCGCTTGGAAGTGAGTTAGGACAAGGGAAGGAGGACAGCGATTCGGGGAGCCGGGCTGTGTGTGCTGAGACACCGGGACAGACACACCAGGACAGACACACCGGCAGCGTGAATGAAGTCCGGGGCAGCGGGGGGCTGCTTGTGGGGCCGGGAAGGGGCAGGAAGGGAGGGGACGCGCTGCGTCACCAATGGCACGCCTTGCGGGATGCCCGGGGCAGCATGAGCCCCCGTACCTCCTGGTGCTTCACGGTGAGCGGGCACACGTCCCGCGTCAGGTCCATTTGACACATGTCCTGTGAGCCGTAGCCGTTGACACAGTAGGCGTCATAGCCAGCGCCGAGGAGCATGGAGCAGAGCAGCGTGCTGAAGTCGAAGCAGTTCCCCTCCTGGTACTTGAGCACCGTGGTCGGGGAGTACAGGTGGGAGGGCTGGCCGCAGAGGGCTAGTCAGCGCAGCCGCCCCGCTGCACCCCTACCTGTCCTCCCACAGGCCCGCAGCCTGGTGTTAGGGCCAATGCGCATGCGGGACCCCTCCCCACCCCAGGCTCCTCCCCTTTGTCAGGCCGAAGAGCCTATCGAGAATGGGATGGAAACCTCGAACCATGTGTAGAAACTGCAATCCACATTTGCCTGTAATTTTAAGTGGCTGTGGACTTCCTGATAGGAAAGACCATCTGGACTAGTTAGAAGCTTCTGGTCTAATGCTCTCTGATTGGTCATTTTACGGTTTTATCCAAACTTGTCCTCACTTCTTCTGATCGAAGGATCTTGCCTTTCTCCCCTCTCCCTGTGCATCTATCCCTCTCTCCCTGTCTCCCTCCATGATCAGTGGGAAACACATTGAGCTAGACAGAAGCCCAAAGATGAGGCTGGGGGTCACAACCAGCAAGGCCCTCCCCTCTCTCCTTTTCTCACCTCCTCAAGTCATGAGAGGAAGACTCTGAAGGCAGAAGGAGGAAAAGGAGGCAAAGAGGTAGGAGCCAGGAGACCAGGCTTGCTGTGTGACCTCAGGCAAGTGGCCCTCCCTCTCTGGGCCCATTTCCCCACCCCACCCTAGAGGGGTCTCTGAGGGGCTCAGACCAGATGCAGTATGGCCTGTGGTGTGAGCCTCACTGAGCCTCCTTCGCCATATCCCCGGCTTCCCCTCCTAGGTCCCATGGGCCTAAGGATGCAGCCAAGGGTGGCTTACCGGCTTGAGGGGGTCCAGCAGGGGCACCATGGTGAGAAAGTCTGAGACGAACTGGGCACAGCTGTCCCAGTTGTAGAGCTCAGGGTAGGGCATCAGTGTGGGTCGGATGGTTGTGCTCACTAACTTCTGCAAGGGGAGAGACCACAGACCCCTGGAGGGCTTTCTACCTGGGGGTTGGTGGGGGGAGGCCAGTAATCCCAGCAAGCCAGAGCCCTGGGTGGGGAGGCTCTCTAGGCCTCTGCCACTCCAGCCCAGATGCCAAATAAGCTTGTGCTCTGCTGAGTGCTGCCAGACCAGGCACCACCTCCCGATCCCCCAACAACCCTGTAAGTCAGGCCCAGTGGCAGATGGGGAAACTGAGGCTCTGAGAGGTGAGCTGACTTGTTCAGGTTCACAGTCAGTAGCAGATCTGGCCTGTCTGGCTCTTGACCACCACCCAGTGCGAGGGAGCTAGTGCTACCCCTTTGAGGGGCTGCTGTCACCCCAGGGCCCATGGCCCAGTCCTCCGTGGTCTCCCTGCAGATTCGAAGAAGGCCCACCAGCATAGGATGTCACATGGCCCCACCCGTGCAGGCCTGCTGGTTGCTCCAGGGGAAATGCACACCTGGGGTTACCAGATCAAGAGAAGCGGGAGCTGGGACCCGTATGGGAATCACTGAGTTTCAAATGCTGGCAGCTAATACCAATGTTAAAAATTACCATGTGGACCAAATAAAACAGTCTGTGGGTCCCTATCAGCCTGTGAGCTGCTGTTTTGCAACCTTTGCATTCATCCTATGTCATTCCACCTAGCGATGGGGGAAACTGAGGCCCAGAGACACTCAGGACGTGCTTGGGTTACGGGGCTGGAGGGAAGGAGGCCAGGGCTTGGGTCCCAGTCTATCTCATCTTATTTCTCTGCCCTTCCCCGGACAGAGCTGGGGTCCGGGGCTGGAGACTGCACCAGGTGTCTAGCTGTCCCGTAGCTGGCGTGGGGTCTCCAGGCCCCCAAAGGCCCCCAGGGGTGATTCACATCGACCCTGCTGAGGTCTGCTGGCATTTGGATTTATGCTATCCCCGGATATAAACTCTGACCCATGAGCTTTGGCCCACCTCCCTCCACCCTCTGCTCTCCAGCCCTTGCCCTACCCTCCACGACCCGGCCTTACGGGCACTTCGCACTCGTTCAGTGGGTGCAGGAAGAGGGGCACGCGGTCTGGGCACAGGTGGCTGTACTGGCGGGAGAAGCTGTCCGCCACCTGCAGCAAGTGTTCCTCCTTGAGCGTGTTGCTTTGGTAGGAGAGGGGTAGCTTGGAGATGTCGATAGTGTCCTTGGTAAAGGTCCTGTGCCCGTAAGAGGGGTGGCATTAGTCCGTGTGAGGCTACGCCTGGCACACAGGGAACCATCAACCCACCTTAGCTGCCGTTGGCTCTATCCTTTCCTCATTTAATCCTCACAGCTGCCTAGAAGCATCATCGTCCTGTGCACTTTTAAATAGAAACGGGAACGGAGGCACAGAGAGGTTGAATGACTCACCCAGGGTGACACGCTAGTGAGGGGAAGAGAGGGGACTCGGACCAGGCCGATTGAAAGCAGAGCCCTCCTTCATATCTGCCTCCCTCTATGTCCGGTCCTGCCTCCCAGCCCTAGGGCCACCGTTCTGTCTGGCTCTTCTCTCACCCAGCCCCGGTCGGACCCTCATCAGGGCCGCCAGGCCCGAAACCCCCACCCTGGCACGCACGAGAGCTTCTCCGGGATGGCCATCTCAATGTCTGACAGCTTCTTCTCCAGGTCTCTGAGCATCTCCTGTGTCATGGGGGCTTCCTCTCTCCGCACCTCCATCGGCCTCACCACCTTCTCGCCCCTCTCAGCCCGCACGGCCGCCTCCTCCCGCTCGGCCTCCTCCTCCTCCTCCACTTTCTCCTTCAGGACCTCCATCCTGGCACGTCTCTGGCCGCCTAGAGGCGGAATGTCTGTGGGAGGGATAAATGCACTCAGAATGGCCCACTTCGGCCACCAAGACCACCTGTGTCTCTGGGAGGTGGTTTAGAGGGGGCACAAGCGAGCCCCTCTTAAACTTCTCTTCTATTGGGGAGAGTCTTGCTTGGTGCTGGCATGCCTGTAACACCTTTCTGACATGTGCAGACCTCTCTTAAAAACAAAGACACAGCAGGCCACAGGTTGAAAGCTATTGTCAAGGCCAGAGTAGGTCCTGGTCCAAACTTACTAATGCTGCTTGCCAACCTTCCCTCCATCCCTCCTTCCCTCCTCCCTCCATTCTTTCTTTCTCTCTCCCTTCCTTCCTTTTCTTTTTCCTTCCTTCCTTCCTTCCTTCCTTCCTTCCTTCCTTCCTTCCTTCCTTCCTTCCCTTTCTTCTTTCTTTCTTTCTTTCTTTCTTTCTTTCTTTCTTTCTTTCTTTCTTTCTTCTGAAAGTACCTTCTCTTTATGGCAAGCAACACTAATACCACAGGGGTTACAATGGTATTATGAAGTTTCCTACTAAGATATACTTATTAAGTCAAACAAGTGAATTGGAAAATTATTCATAACAGTAAGGTGATATGGAATATGATGAAAGGAGAGAGAAGGAAGGAAAAAAAAGTAACATCACCAAATTCGGAGCTGAGGCACAGAGAAGGCACGGGCAGGGCACCCGGCCAGGGGGCAGGTGTGTGGGGTGTGACATAGCCTGTACTCTCCGGGCCAAGCCCTTTGTCAGCCCACAGGATGGAGGTCTTTTGAGGAGCCACATTGAGATGACATTTGTGCTCATGTGCCCTAGGGAAGCCCTTACCCGCAGCCACAAGGCAAAGCCTCACTGCAGTGGACCACTAGTTGCCTCCCCAAAGATCCAGTCCCCTCTTCCATATATGGCAGAACCCCAATTTCACTGGTGGCAGCAATGTGCTTGGTTTGAAATGTTCAGTTCCCGGCCTCACTTGCAGCTGGGGGTGGCCTCAGCGATGTGAACCCGGTTCTGGCCACTGAGATGTGAGTCCAAGTTGTCGGATGGTAAAGTGCAGGGCCCAGATGGCACTGACTGTTTGCCCCTCTCTTCTTCCTGCATAAAGCAGGAGGTGGGACAGCCAATGCCTGATCGTGAGATGACCACACATGAGGACCAAAGCTGCCTGCTAAGGACGGCAGAGTGGAGAGACAGGGGGATCTGGGGTCCCAAACGGAACCCTGGCGGCCCTGAGTGCCACCTCCAGACTTCCCGTCATGTGAGAAAATCCAGGCTCTGCTTATGGAAGTGGCCATGTCGGGTTCCTATTACACCAGCCCAGCTGATCCAATGGCCTCCTGCCTCCTGACTCCATCTCCAGTCTTTGGTATTTGCAGCGCTCTACCTCAAATGTCCTGTTTCTTTATGGCACACAGGGCAAAGGTCCAGAGGGAAGGGAAACCAACTCAATGCCCAGGGTGTGGTGGAGTGGGAACAAGGGAGAAAAGAGCAGGGTCTCCCCAGATTTGGGTGGAGCCAGGATCCAGGGGGGGTGGGGCAAAAGGGACCAGGAGGTAAAGGCTGGGCCCACCTCCCCACTCCAATCCCTATCTGGAGCCTCAGCTTCTTGGGGAGGCAAACTGACCGCCAGCCTGGCTAAACGGAGAGCTTGGCTGTGCCATCAGTTTCTGCTGGGGCCTTGGGCCACTCCCTGCCCGTTTCTAGGCCTCGTTTTCCCCTTCTGCAACATGAAAGGAGAGACAGATGTTTTCTGTCCCATGCTGACATTCTGTAGGACTCAGGACCCAGTAATGCACCTGTTACTGGAGGTCAGCCCACTTGACGCCCAGGTGGCCGACATCACGGTAGAGGCCTGTGTCTAGCAGGCTCATTCAGGACCCCAGTTCTCTGCAGGCAAACCTCCCACTGTGCCTGCCAGCCCCGCAGCACAGCCCAATGCTCAGATCTGTTTGTCTGCCCCTTGGGCGCAGAGAGTATTCCGCCACAGGGAGGACAGTAATAACCATCACTAGGTGCTTACTGTGTACCCGATACCTACTGTGTGCCAGGCACCGTGCTAAGGGCTTCCCAGAGATAATCCCACACATCCTGCAATGAGTCAGTGAGATCCCAGAAAATATGTATTGGTCTGTGCCTCAGTTCCTGGCACAGAGCTCCAGAAACCCTTGGAATTTCCTGAGTGATGAGAGCACAGGGAGCATCTTTTGTTCTGACGAGGGGACTCGGGTGGGCTGTGGATGGGGCTGGTCGCTGCGAAGGCCATGCTATGCTTAGAAGCTCAGAATCTTCAGCCACACGACCCCCCCACTTCTCTAAAGAGAGGAGAGAGGTTTGGAAATGAAGTTAATAATTGATGGTGCTAAATGAGGAAGCCTCCATGAAATACCAGCCGGAGGGGGTTTGGAGAGTTGCCAGGTGGGTGAACCTATCCACCTATATGACACCACCACCCCCACAGGGACGGAAGCTCCTGTGCCTAGGTCCCTTCCGGACCTCACCCTATTACCTCTTAATCTAGCTACTCATCTGTATCCTTTTTGGATCCTTCAATAAACTGATGAATGCAAGTGTTTCCCTGAGTTCTGTGAGCCATTTGAGCAAATTAATCAAACCTGAGGAAGGCGTCATGGGCACCAACCTCCAATTTGTAACCAAGGAAGACAGAAGTTGTGGGTAAACCTAGGGACCTACTACTTGAGATCGGTGTCTGAGGTGGACGGGCCATCTTGTGGGACTTAGTCCTGAATCTGTGGGGTCTGATTCTATCTCCAGGTAGATAGTGTCAGAATTGAGTTACATTGTAGGACACCCAGCTCACAGAGAATTGCTTGGTGAGTCACACATTTGGTGACCAGAAGTGTCAGGGGTGAAGTGTCCCATGTGAGTAGTAAAGGAGAAACACAGGAGATAGGACACTGAATTGAGTTTTTCCATTACGGACTCTAAGAAGCAGACAGTGCTATGATACCCACTTTGCAGATGAAAAAATTGAGTCCTAGAGAGGTTAAGTGCAGTGCCTAAGGTCACAGAGCTAGTAAGTAGCAGATCTGGGGTTAGAAGCCATATATTTCTGGCTTTGAAAGCCAGGCACTTAAGGGCCTACTGAGATGGGAAAGTTCTAGAAGGGATGAGGCGGGGGGAGTGGGAGAGGTAAGTAAAGATAGAAATGGGGATAAGGCCAAGGTATCTGTGGGCTACAGAGGGTTACAACTGTGACAGGCACTGAGATGGGCCCTGAGCCCAAGGTTACAGAACACCTTTATCAGAGGTGGAGCTGAGCTAAATACTCCCCAAACCAGACTGCCTCCTCAGCTACAGCCCAGTGTAGGGAGGGCAGTCCCTGCCCAGAGGCCCTCCCCAACCCTCGGCCCTTTTCTGCACCCGTCCCTGGCAGCAGCCTACACACACACACACACACACACACACACACACACACAGACATACCCCTTCCCCAGAAAGATCAGGGCTGGAAGCCCCCCAAGCAGAAAAAGCCCCCTCCCACCACCACCCTACTTCTTACCCTGCCACCAGCTACCTCAGGTCCTGGGCTCCCTCCTCACCCCTCTGAGAACAGCCCATACCATCTGTTAGCCCATCTCCATGGTAACAGCTTTCGGAAGCTGAGGACAGGTTCTGGGAGAGGAGGCCTCTGGGAAATGTAGTCTGTCATTGTCCCGGCCTCGGTCCGGAAGACCACCTGCTATAGGTCCCTCAGCGAGGGACAGGCTGGAGCCAGTTCGTGCCAGTTTGCAAGGGCTGACTGTTAAAATTTCAGAAATGTTTGCAAGCCCGTTGACAAACAGCCACGATTACACATTAAATTAGAAAAACTTGTAAATAAATAGGTTATATTAAAGCAAAGGTAATTAATACTCAAAATTCATCACTTGCTAATTATTTTACTACCTTTCTCTAGCATGTATGTTCTTGGAGTTGTTTGCTACTATTGTATCTCTATAATGGAAATAGGCAATGGTGAGCTCCTCTGTATCTCTTCCCAGCTTCTCTTCAGTGATGTCATATCAACGGCTTAAAATTGGCCATGGGGTTACTTACACCACAGAACCAGCCTGCCTAGCTGAGGCCTGGGTTCTAGTCCACCCTGGGCCTCTGACTTAGTGTCTAACTCATGGGACAGGGAAAACTTATCCAGAAGGTTAGTGGTCTATAAAAATTAATTCTAATTGCTTTCAAATTCAGAAAAAAAAAATGAATAGACTAATAATAAGTATACAATTATGAGTCCACTCTGGATTGTATTCGTCTTTGTACCGATGAGGTAAAAAAAAAATATTTTTACTCTTTTGTTATTGGAAGAAGGAGCCCACAAAAGTTGTAAAGCACCCTGTGGGGTGTGGGGGGCCGCTTCTGGAGAAACACTGTCCTGACAAGTTTACACAGTTGCTGCTACTGGGGGAAACATAGCAATAAGCTCAATTCTCAATAATAAATCATGATTTTAAATTCTGGCTGGAACATTATGCAGTCACGAAAAATAAAGTGTGAAGGATAAATTAAACTGTCGTGGGACCGTGTGCCCTGCAATTGCCCCTGAGGAATCCGCCTGGGGCGAGGGCAGGCAGGGAGGAGCGGCAGGTAAACACAGGGTGTGTCAGGCTAGTCTCATTTCTTTTGTATATTTCTTTATTCCTTGTTATCCTCATACCCACTCCAATTATCTGATTCTTTTTTTTTAAGTTTATTCATTTATTTTGAGGGAGGGAGGGGGAGAGAGAGGGGGAGAGGGAGAATCCCAAGCAGAGAGCCTGATGCGGAGCTCAATAATGAGCTGTGGGATCATGACCTGAGCTGAAAATCAAGCGTCAGAAACGTAACTGACTGAGCCACCCAGGAGCCCCACCCCATTCTCTGACCTTTATAGGCAGCCATTCTGATACATTTTTTTTGTTTCAAAATGACCATTCTTTTGCACGTTGTTGTTTTTAACTCACGTAAGTGATACAGTGTTACTACCTCCTCTGTTTCTTATTGCTAAAAACTGCGTTTTTAGATCCATCCATGTGGCTGTGTGTCTGCTGTAGGGATTCATTCTATTCTCCCTGTGATGGACCTTACCTCCCCTTTGCCACCAGCTCCTTTCCACTACAAATAATGCCATAAATAATGCCACACACCCGTCCTCGGTCGTGTCCCTTCTAGGCATGTAAGAGTGTTCCTCTGGGGTCAATAACCAGGAGCAGGGTTGCTGGATAATGAGCAGCAGCACCCCATTTACTCCAGGCCATGAAACCTACACCCTACACAACCTCCACAATGCCCCAGGAAGCCAGCATCCATAGTATGCAGCTTCCTATCATGCGTCTGCCAGTTTAACAGGGATACAATGAGGTCCCTCTGTCATCTTAATGTGCAACTCTGTGATCACTCATGACTTTAAAATTTGTTTTAAATTTTATTTTTGAGAGAAAGAGAGAGAGAGAGAGAGAGAGAGAGAGAGAGAGAGAGCAGGGCAAGGGCAGAGAGAGAGACACACACACATACAGAATCTGAAGCAGGCTCACGGTCTGAGCTGTCAGCACAGAGTCTGCCCCGGGGCTTGAACTCATGAACTGTAAGAGCTCATGACCTGAGCTGAAATCGGATGCCAACCGACTGAGCCACCCAGGAGCCCCTTTAAAAAAAAAAAAAATTGGGGGGGGGACACCTGGGTGGCTCAGTCGGTTGAGCATCCGACTTCAGCTCAGGTCATGATCTCTTGGTTTATGGGTTCAAGCCCCGCATTGGGCTCTGTGCTGACAGCTCAGAGCCTGGAGCCTGCTCGGATTCTGTGTCTCCCGCTCTCTCTGCCCCTCCCCCACTCGTGCTCGCTCTCTCTCTCTCTCTCTCTCTCTTTGAAAAAAATAAACATTAAAAAATTTTTTAATTTTTTTTAATGTTTGTGTCTTCACATGCTAAATTCTTACTTTTAGATATTGTCTTCTCTGAAATTGCCTTATAAAACCTCAGCCCATTTTTCTGTATTAGGGAAGTATCCTTGCTTTGATTTGCAGGCCTTCCAGATGTTAATCTCTGGCTTCAGATGTTGCAAATACCTCGCCCTATTCTGTCCCATGCTGGCTAACATCGCCTGTGGTGTCTTCCATGGAACAACAACAAAAAACTCCATAATTTTGATGTACTTAAACTCACCAGGTTTTTGGTCTGATGTTTCGTGCTTATCGTTTTTTGTTTGAGAAGTCCTTCCTTGTCCTGAGGTCACAAAGCTATTTTACTGCATTAACTTTATAGTTTTGCCATTTTGTTTAGAACCTTTACTCTGCCTGGAGCCCATCTCTGGATGAGGAGTTAGATATGGATCCCATTTTATTTTTCTTCATATAATAAGCCAGTTTTCCAACACCATCATCAGACCCTCTGTCCCTTACTGGTGATGCCACTAGTATTGTGTCTTAAGTCCCCCAGGTGTATATAAGTCTGCTGCTGAGCCCTTCATTCTCTTCCACCGGCCTTCATGCCTATCCCTGCTCAGACCCCATGTTGGATTTACCATGATGGCCTCGTAATATCTTTCTACCAAGTCTTCTTTCCATGCCCTCTTTCACTAAGGGTGACTAGCTATTTGAGGCCTATATGCCTCCAAATGAATTTTAGAGTACATTTTTGGGAAGTCTAAGCAATCCTTTGGAATCTATTAGAACTGTATTGTATTCATAGGTTAATTTGTGAAGAACTTTTGTCTTTCGATATCAAGTTAGCCATCTGGCACAGAGCCAGTATGTCTTATTTCCTGTGCATTTGTTATAATGTAATGAAAAATACAAGGAATGAAGAAGCAGGAGCAGAACAGGAAGAAGCAGCCATGGAGGCATGCTGGGGGACCCTCCTTGCAGCACACAGACGGCCACTGCAGCCCAGGGCCTGAGAAGCTGGTGGCCCAAGCAAAGCTCTGGCTTAGTCACTTTCACGCTGGGCCGGGGGTCCGGGCGCTGGGCTCTCCGCCATATCTCTTGGAAGCCTCATCCATTCCGTGGGGGCAATTACTGCTCTCCCTGCTTTATGGGTTCAGTAGGTGAGGAATTGGCCCAAGGCCAGTTGCAGAGGAAGAATTTTTAGTCCAGACAGGCTGACCTCAGACTTTGTGCTTTTAATCATGGTGCTGTCCACCTCCTACTTTGCTGCTGGATCGCGTGGTGATAGTGGAACCCCATCCATCCTCACCGGGCCTTGGGGTGCCTTTTGGCCATCACTCCACCTGGCCTTGGTACATGCTCAGCTGGACACTCAGAGTCACTTTTGCAGTGACCCCAAGTAATGACGGCCCCCGGCCCCCCTGCCCCTGCCTGGCCCTGGGGTAGACAGCCAGCTGGAAAAGGAACACATCCCTGCCATCGACCACGTCTTCCCATCTTCCCTCTCCAGCTGCACCAGGAAACCCCGCGCGTTTGGGACTCGTGGTTTGGCTGCCCCCACGTCCGACTGGGAAAGCCAGAGCCCGGGGTTTCCGCTGAGACTCAGGGACCAGGACTGAGGCAATAATTCTTGAACCCAGGAAATGCTCTAGGAGGAAGCATCAGCAACCCAGAGAAGCCTCGCTCTGCATCAGCCCAGCTTGGAGAATAGCCTTGGGCAGGTTGCTAGACGTCTCCCGGCCTCCATTTTCTCCTCCCCACACAGGGCTGGTCTACTCGGCAGAGCTGTAGAAGGAATCTGGAAGGGATTTTTAAGGTTCACACCTCTCCTATTTTACACACAGGTCGCAAAGGTTCCCGTTTCACACAAGGGTTCCACCTGATCTTTCTGTGAGCCTCAGGGGTCTCTAATTCCTGCCGTGCCTGTACCCGGCACTTTACTTTTGTCCCTTCACTTAATGCTCTCAAGTCGGGGCAAGAATTTGATGATTCCCGTTCTATGGATGGGGCACCTGAGGCTCAGAGAGGTGAGGCGACACACCCAACATCACACAGCCCCTAAGTGGCAGAGGCAGGCCTGTCAGACAATGAAGCAGCCGTGGAATACAAAGGTTTGTGCTCAGAAACTCTGAGACTTTGAGGTAAGAGGGCCACGACCTTCAGCGTGAGAAATTGGTGTCAGTGAAAGAAAGCAAGTCCCCAGACCCACCAAGTTTGTCCACAAAAACTGATATACTGTGGCCCGGCTGATGCAAGGTCCACACCCTAGAATTTCCCTTCCAGGAACACAGCGACTTGCATAAAGCGAGGGCCCCTGCCTTCCTGTCTTTCATCTGTTTGTTGGGCGGGAGGAGGGAGAAGGGAGGGCGTCCACTCAGCATAGTCATCGGGGAGCAGGAGACGGCTGGCGGCCCAGAGGCTGTGGGGCACGGTCTGATAACAATAGCTTCTCACCTACAGCAGGTGCTTGACCTTGGCCAAGCCCACTGGGGAGGGTGGGGGTGAGTAGGGAAGGTGAGATGTCCCCAGTGGTTCGGAACTCAAGGCTAGACTTGGGGCGTGATCGTGGGCAGTGGGGCGGGCCAGGGGGCTGCTGTCTTTCTGTCCCCTCCACTCTTGTTTTCTTTCTTTGTGTTGGTTTATCTGTTAATTCCCTCTCTCTAGCTGGCTTTCTCTCTCTCTTATCTCTGCCTCTTTTGTTTCCTACTGAGGAAACCAGCAACAGTTGCGAAATGGAGGCCCAGCCACTGGAGGTGATGTACCCAAGCCGGGCCTGGCCTGAGACACTCCCCTGGCTCCGAACCATGCAGGCTGATGCCAAACTCATACATCCATCTATTCAGACAACAGATATTTATTTGGGGCCTGAAACGTGCCAGGCTTGGGCTGGGCTGAACCGGTGAATCTGCTCAGCCCAGCCCTCTCCCCTGCCCTGCCCCTCGGCCCTCAGGTGTGCGGAGCTCTGGACCATCTGCCTTCTACCCCACTATGACAGTAGATCAGAGGTCAGGCCACACGTGTGGCGGTCAGGGTGGGGAGGGGAGCCTGCTTATGGTATCACACCCACTATTGAGTAAGTGGCATTCTCTGAAATTCGGTGTCCCCAGACAGCTGGAGGGTGGGCGGCCCCCGGTGGCAGGGGCTCCTGCTTATCTATCCATAGATAGACCCAAACCTCTAGTGCACAACTGTCCAAGTGCCTGAGAACAGGCAGCCAGAGGGTGGGGTTGTGAGAGGGCGGTGGTAAGAGGGAGAAGAGGAGAGGCTGGGACTCCCTCAAGGGGCAATTCTTTTTTTTTTTTAAATTTTTTTTTTTTTCAACGTTTATTTTATTTTTGGGACAGAGAGAGACAGAGCATGAACGGGGGAGGAGCAGAGAGAGAGGGAGACACAGAATCGGAAACAGGCTCCAGGCTCCGAGCCATCAGCCCAGAGCCCGACGCGGGGCTCGAACTCACGGACCGCGAGATCGTGACCTGGTTGAAGTCGGACGCTTAACCGACTGCGCCACCCAGGCGCCCCCTCAAGGGGCAATTCTGATAACAGAGTCCCCTGTGACTAAAACCAGAGGTGGCCAATGGCAGAGATGAGCTGTTTTGCTCTGTAGGCAGGAGGTGCAGGTACAGGTACAGGTGAGGGCACTGCTCTATGCTGGCAGCGGTCTTCAGACTCTCGCAATCCTGGATCTGTGGACTCTAGGACCCACAGAAGTATCTGGACGGAACCACTGAGGCCAGGTGGTCCAAACTGGCCCCCGTCACCTCCCTTCCCCAGCCACATTGTACAAACATAGAAACCAAAGGCCAGGAGGAGGCAAGGAGCAGCCTGAGTTCACACAGGGAGTCAGAGCCGAGTCCACAATGTGCGGCCGGCTCCCAGCCTGGCCCCACGGAGGCCCCCTATTCTTGAGACGCGGTGTGGACCTGGTCAATTCTGGCGGTGCCAGAAGAGGAGGCCACGGCAGTCCGGCTGGGGAAGTAGAGCACGGCGAACCAGCAGAAGATGAAGACACCTGTCAGGAAGGAGAAGGACTGGGTGAGCTGGGGGTCGGACCGGCAGGGCGCTGGGCAGCCTGGCTGGCGGCCGTCCGGAGGAGAAATCTCTCCACCGCAAAAGCTCAAGAACGTATGGAAAAGTCAGGCAAAAATGAAGCCAACCCCTGAAAGAGAAGCAAATGGGAATCTTGGAAATGAAAAACGGAGGCCATGAAATCACGTATGCGTACATCTATCACAGAAAAGAAAGAGCAGGATAAAGGCATTTTCAGACATACAGAACAGCCACCACTATAGTGACCTTCCTCTACCCCCCTCCACGAAGGATGATTACAGGATGCACCCCAGCAGGAGGAAGGGGGAAGGTGGGAGCTATCAGAAGTGTAGCAAGTACAGACATTGATAGAAAAGTTAAAACTGTGTGTGTGCTTAAAAGGAATTTACACCACAAGTTTTAACCACGATAAACTATTGAGAAGCATTCAAGGGCAGCTGAAGTGTAGGGACTGTTGCGTTTGGGAGGAAGAGAGATGGACTGAGACCCGCACGCTCAGCTGAGACAACTCGGTAGGGTGAAGCGTTCAGGCGTGAATATTAAGAGCGACCTCCGGAAGAATAATGATATAATCTAGTTTCAAGGTGTGTCCCTCCCCAGCCCCAGATGTTCCAGATGTGGGCTCCTGTTTCTTCCCCCGGGGATCGTCTCAGAGAGCCTGCTGTTACTGACAGAGTCCGCACAGACCGAAGGCCTACTGTGTCCCCCACACGTACTGTCTCAGGTACTCATTATGAAGTCTGGTGAGATGCCTGGGTGGCTCGGTCAGTCAAGCGTCTGACTTTGGCTCAGGTCATGATCTCACGGTTCATGGGTTCGAGCCCCGAGTTGGGCTCTGTGCTGTCAGCGTGGAGCCCACTTCGGATCCTTGGTCTCCCTCTCTCTCTGCCCCTCCACTGCTTGTGTTCTCTCTCTCTCTCTCTCTCTCACCCTCTCCCTCAAAAATAAGTAAACATTTTAAAAACTTTAAAAAATAAGATGAGGGCACCTGGGTGGCTCAGTCGGTTAAGCATCTGACTTCTGCTCAAGTCACGATCTCGTGGTCTGTGCGTTTGAGCCCCGCGTCGGGCTCTGTGCTGACAGCTCAGAGCCTGCTTGGGATTCTCTCTCTCTCCTCTCTGCACATCCCCTGTACTCTCTCGCTCTTTGTCTCAAAAATAAATACATTATTTACCAAGCTGTGTGTATGGCACAGTGTGAGGAGCGAAGAGGATGGGGGGACCGTCACCCACACCCCGGGTGCCTTCTCCTCTGCTGGGAAATCAGAGGGAGGACGAGGTGGGGAGCAAGGAGCACACCTACCCCTCGTTTCCTCCGCTAATCACTTCCTTCTGCCAGCACAACTCCTTGCAGACTGTCCATGTCATGTGACCATCACATCACGTGACCCTGCCCTACAGGTCACAGATGACCGGACCAAGATGGCTCAATCTGATCCTTGACTCTCCTAAAAACACGGACCGACTGAATCAGAGCACCCTCCCTAGACAGAGGTCACGGACGGTGGAAGAAGCCGTCTGCGAGCCTGGGTAGGAAGGGACAGAAGGGACAGAGGACAGAAGGGACAGACAGAAGGTGAGAGACTACACGCAGCTCCAGAGAAAAAGACGGAGGCGGTATCTGCTTTGGTTTGGGTGGCTTTTTCTGACTCTGGTACCCGTTCCCACGAGGCTGGTCAGCCTTCCCGTCCTGGGGTCCTTGGGAGAGCCCTTGATTTGAGCCAGCCTGAGTGGAATCCTGTTTCTCGCTGTCTGTCTCCTCCCCGTGCCCCCAAAGCACCCCCTTGCAGGTGAGGCAACCCGCCACCGCCCTGGCCCAGAAGCCTCACCTTGCAGGGAGTTGAACAGCGCGAAGACATAGATGGTGGATCGGCCCAGGGGCGTGAGGATGGCCAGCCACCAGGTCACACCCACCAGGCTCGAGAGGCCCAGCACGGTGAGCACTCCCTTCCAGTTCGGTCCCTGCTCCTTGCCTGCTGTGGCAGTCGACAGAGTGAAGATCTTCCAGGCCACCAGGCCCAGGACCACAGCGCTGAAGAGGCAGGTGATAAGGAAGTAGCCATGGACGGTGACGTAGAGGGCAGAGACAGCGGTCTTCTCACGGAACCAGCACCTGGAGGCAGTAGATGGCCCCGGGGATTGGAGAGGTGGCCCTGTCCAGCAAGCCCCACACAGTCTTCCCTAACTGACCTTCTGTGCTCAAGAAGACTCCTTCCCCCACTGCTACCCACCAACCCCCTATTCTCCTGGGAAGGGGCTGTCAAAAGGCTCCTGTCTGCCATCTCTTTAGGCCAGCGAGGGTAGGGGCACCTGGGTGGCTCAGCCGGTTGAGCGTCCGACTTCGGCTCAGGTCGTGATCTCTCGGTTTGTGAGTTTGAGCCCCATAGTGGGTGCTGACAGTTCAGAGCCCGGAACCTGCTTTGGATTCTGTGTCTCCCTCTCTCTCTGTCCCTCTCCTGCTTGTGCTCTGTCCCTCTCTCAAAAATAAACATTAAAAAAATAATAAAAATAAAATTCTTCCTAGACCAGCGAGTGCAAAGGGGCAAATTTAGGCCCAAAGACATGTTTCATTTGCCCCACATCATGTTGTTAAACAATTGAATTAACAATCACCCTTTAAAAAGTGGGAGGCTTGGCGTAAGCATCCAGATTTCTGCTTCTCTTGTAAAACGACACGCAGCAGCTCTGTGGATGCCCTCCAGAGGGACGATAGATGGGTGTGTGACTGCCAGTCTACTGCAGTCTCCCCCTGGGCCACCGCGTGCGCTTATGTTACGTCTCTAGCCCCTGTGGCCCCTGCATTTGAGGTCCTGGGAACAAGACCAAGGCCCCACCAGCCTCTCTTAGCACAGAGCCATGGGCCCGGGGAAGGCATTCTGGGGGAGGCTCAGCTGAGCCCCGTGCAACACGCACTGCAGGGCAAAAGGTGTGAAAGAATAGGTTCATCACACCTCATTGTACAGATGAGGAGACTGAGGCCCTGGGAGGGGCCAGGCTAGGCCACACAGCAATTCAGAGGCAGAGCCCAGAGAGAACCAGGGCTGTCACCAATGTTGGGCAGGTTGTGTCCTGCACAAGGGCAGCTGGCTGAGGGGGCAGGTGGGGCTGAGCCCCTGGCATGACAGGTTGGCAGAGCACCTTTTTAAATTTGCCCAAAGGTACCATATGCGCCGGTGGTGGCCCAGGCTAGAGCAAGGCATCCTGCCTCCATTCGCTTTCCTCCATTTCAGACCCCCTGTCTCATCGAGCTTTCTCCATCCAGTCCTCAGTTTACCGCTCCAGGCCATGAGCTAGCTGGAGGATCCTTTGCCTTGACTTACTCAGTCTCTCTTCCCAGGATTCCCTCCTCTCCCCACATCCCTCTGGCCCAGATATGTGCAGCCAGGGACCTGATGTCACCCCTGCTCCCGCAGCCACCACTCACAGCTCCAGCGTGGCCATGTTCTTCTTGTCGCGGATGGCATAGTGGCCATAGCTGTTGGCGCTCCCGGTGCCAATGACGATTAGGGCAGGCAGGCCTGTGCACAACAGGAGGGGCTGCGGCATTGCTGGGCTCCCTTGGCATGTCCTCCTCCCAAATCCCCTCCAGCGGCCCATCCCCCAGGTCCTGAGCCTGTACAACAGAGGGAGCCCCTTCTCTGCCCTAGGCGGCTCTCCCTCCTGTCCCCCTCCCAGGGCCAGCCATGCTCACTGCCTGTCTGAGCTGCACCTACCCCAGCCCACGAGGCTCAGCTTCAGGAAATAGTGCCCAAAGTAGGTGTTGAAGACCTTGATGACGAGCAGGTAGAGGTGGAAGGCTTCCAGGCCCATCCAGGTAAAGGTACAGAGTAGGAAATAGTGGAAGATGGCCCCCCGGGCCCAGCAGGTGGCATCTGACGGCTCACGGCCATGCCCCACATTGATGAAGAAGGCTAGATTCAGGAGAAACAAGCTAATGCTCAGGGCCACGTGGACCTTGGGGGCATCTTCTGACTTGAACCGCTGCCGGTAGAACCTGGGGTGAGAAGGGCCAATGAGAGGCTGCAAGAGGACGCAGCTCCCATGGGGCACCACGGCCTCTCCATTCCACCTCCTCTGTTCCGCCCCTGCCAGCAGCTGGAGTGTGGATGCTGTCCGGTTCAGGTGCAGATGCCATCTCATGGCCCTCAGGGTCCCGTGGGGGCCGGATCCTGCTGGCCTCATCCTTTGACTCAACGCTCTGGCCAAACTGCATTCCTTGCAATTCCCTGAGCGCATTCTGCTTTTCCACACCTCCCGGACTTTGCCCCTGCTCTTCCCTCTGCTCTCAATGCCTTTCCCTACTCTTCCTTCAAAACTTCCCCGGGGGCCTTTCCTTCTGAGGAAGCTGTCTCTGACTGCCACTTATTCCAGGCTGATTTGGAAGTTTCCCGCAGCTCACTGTAGCCACCCCCCTCCTCGCTGGCCGTGACCTCGGGCTAGCACAGTAGGCCGGAGCCAGCCTTGCGTGCATTTGGTTGAGTGAGTAGATGGACTGCGGGACTGGGCACGGGTGCAGGAGGCTGGGACGTCGTAGGGAGAATGAGGCCCGGAGAGGGCCGGAGGCTCACTCCCTGTCCGTGGAGTTCACACTCTGAATTCCTAGCAAACAGATCCCCAGGGCTCTCACTGGAGGGATGAGAGCCCAGGGCTGCCTGGACAGGAGCATGAGGCATAATGTGCATCTCACCTGAGACGCCAGGGCCCACCCTCGAGAGTTGATGACGATTCCTTCTGGCGCTCCAAGCCGGGCTCACAGGGTCCAGCGGTGCGGCCAGCTGGCAGGTCATGCTCAGCTTGTTGGGGATGGGGGCTGTGTCCCAGGCGGGGGCTTGGTTGGGGACAGGGGTGGCACCGCTCACACTCACGGCTTGCTCTGAGACAGAGGGAGTGGGGCTGCTGGGGGCTGCAGCCCAGGCCCGCACGGTGACAGAGGCAGAGAGGCACGTGGAAAAGGGCAGTCAGAGGGCCCCAGACCGAGTCAGGAGACCCCAGGGCTGCTCCAGGTCAGTCACGGGTGGGGAGGCTGGGGTCCAGGGCAGGCTGGGGCATGTGGCTGCTCCCGCAGGCTCCTTCAAGCCGACAGTTCCTGTGGGTCCCTCGGCCATGGCCTGGACCCAGAGAACCTGAGCACAGGCCAGTGATCTCTGCCTGTCGGGCACCCACTCCTCCTTCTAGAACGGGTTTCCCTGAGGAACCCCCTTTCCCGCTCTCAGCCCTGCAGTTTGGCTGAGGTTAACCCTTTGTTAGTTCAAATAAAAGCAGGCACATGACCTGGCTTGGCCAATCAGTGTAACCCACCCCTTGACCACAGTGACCTGTTCCATCATGGGCAAATGGTTCAGGTTAGAGCAAAACTCAACTCTGGTATACACGGGATAAAATTGCATAGAAATACACACACACACACACACACACACGCACAGAGGAAGGAATGCATGTAAAAAATTGTGGAAACTGTATTCTAGTTAGTAGCACTGTACCAATGCCAATTTCCTGGTTTGGGTATTAATAGTACAGTTATATAAAATGTTATCACTGGAAAAAAACTGTGGGACTCTATGTAGTATATTTGCAACTTCCTGTCAGTCTATAACAATTTCAAAATAAAATGTTAAAAGAAAAAGGCTTTAATTCTGGAACTTCGTTTAGAAAATTCACTGCTTAGGCAGACAAGCCTGGGACTCCCTGAGTGTGGAGAAGCTGCTTGACAAGACTGACAAAGGAGAGAGCAAAGTTGGGAGAAGCAGAGGGAGAGCAAGTCTTTTGAGCCCCTGGATCCAACCGTGCCTGAAGGCTGCCTTACAGGAACCACATATTCCCCATTATATTTGAGTGACTTTGAGTTCCTGCCACTTTCAACTGAAATAACTCTGACACATTTCATCCCCCAACCCCATTTTACAGATGAGGAAACTAGGGTTTGGAGAGGATATCTATAATGCTGCACAAGCAGTGTACTTTCTAGCCTGCACCTCTCCTGACTTTCAGGACAAGAGGGAGACATGGGGTGGGGGGGGGGTCACCCACCTCAGGGCAGCATACAGGAGAACAGTGAAGGCCAGGAAGATCATCGAGGCTCCACAGCCAGCCTGGGAAATGCGAATGAGGGCCTGCACCGTGGCCCGGTCCAAGATCGGCCTCTGTGGGCAACACCCCCGGAACCGGAACCGCATCAGTCAGAGGCCAGGCCCCACACATCCCAGAGCCCCTGGCCCCTGCCAGGCAGCCTCGGTGCCTCCAGAACTGCTGGGATCAGGGCGGGTGAGCTGTTACCAGCAGCAAAGCGAAGAAGGTCAGGTGGTCACAGCGACAGACAGTCCTCTTGGCGCTGAGCTCTGTGGAGCAGCCTGTGGAAGACCAGTCTCCTGTTGACCCTGGAGAGGAAGGGAGGGGAACATAGGAGAGTGTATGGGAATGTGGGGGAGTGGCGGGGACCTGAGAGGAGGGGAGGGGAACAGAGAGGAAGGAAGGGAGGGGGAGGGGCCCTGCCGGTGGCGTTCTGCCGCCCACCTCGCCAAGGGAGCCCGCACTCTCCCTGCCTACCTTTAGTCACATCCCAGAATACACAGCTGAAGGTCATGTTCTGAAACCAGAGAATGGGCATCAGGGTGGAGGCATGGGGCGGTTGGGAGAGGAGAGAGGGCCGAGGAGAGTGTGGGGAGAGGAGGGGAGAGGACAGCGTGCCCCCCCGCCCCCCGTTGAGTGCGCATTGGGTAGACAGCAAGGCTCACCCCGTGGGTCACACAGGACCATGGATTGCACCATTTGGAGTGCCGTGGACCAGCACGTGAGAGGCGTGGGGCTGTGAGTGGGAGGGTTGCATGTCTGTGTGCATGTGCCTTTGAGGGAGCACGTATGTGGGTGGCATACTGGTGGGTTTGCCAGGCCCTATGTGCACGCCCAAAAGCACAAGTGGGAGGGGACCTGGGGGTCAAATGGGCATTCGTGTGCAGGCGGCATGTGTCCCTGGGCACAGCCGTGTGTATGGTCTTTGTGGCTTCTGCCGGGTGGCTGTGGAAGGATGGGAGGTGCAGAGTCCTATGTGTGTCTGCCTGTGTGCTTGTGGGTGACCACCCGCCTGTCTGCCCCTTAGTAGCTGCCAGGCCCGGACTGGGGGCTCACAGAGGGTGGGCGCTGGTGGGAGAAGGTGATCTCCAAAGGCTCAGCCAGCTTGCTGACAGATATATTGCCCAAACTCAAGCCCACCACGCGGTTGTTCAACACGCTGCTGCTGTCCTCCAGGCTGAGCTCGGGGCCCTGTGGAGGGAGATGGGGAGCTGGGCTTAGGAAGGGGCTGTCCCAACCAAACTCTGTGGGGGTTCCTGGGAACGTCCAGGACCCATCACCCTTGCCTAGAGAGTGAAGTCTGTGGCTAGGGGACCAGGGGACCGAGGGATCATGGGCGACTTTCCTCCTGCTGCTCCCTGTAGTCCCCTGCCCAGGCTGGACCCCAGTGAGCCCAACACCCCAGGCCAAATGGTCACAAAGCCATGCGGCCAACAGCTCTCCATTGCTGGCCCCAGGGCTCCTCTGCCCACTTAGGTGGAGAGCGTAGGGCTAGAAGAAAGACCAGCTGTCCCACTGGAGGGCAGTGGGTGCCTATGGGAGGTGAGCACGGGCCCACAGCAGCACTCATCGTGCACTGTGTCTACACGTGAGTGGATTACACACCTCTGGACAGGCATGCCTGGCACACATTTGCAAGAACCTGGGTACCCTTGCTTGTGTGGACACGGTCACACAGGAGCACACGCGATTACGTACACACCAGGAGTCTGAAAGAATATGTGCATCTGTACATGCACAAGGACACACAAGGGGACATGAATGCTTGGGACACACGTACAGGTCCAACCAAGGACACTGGCGCGTGGGGTCCAAACACACTGTGTGACCAGTGTGAGTTTGCAGTGCACAGACTCCGAGGACAGAAGTCTGGGATGACCTTGGGCTGCTTTAGAAACATTCTCCGGAGGCTCATCGCCTCCTCCATCCCCGTTGGGACCCACAGCAAAGACCCGAGAGAGGGCAAGCTGGGGCACAGGTCCCTGGTGAACCGAGCACTGACCCACTGAGCTGCCCTGAGCCTCCATCAGGCCTCTCCTCACCTTAAAGAGATTCCCTGGACCGATGTCCAGGAGCGTGATGGCCAGCCGGACCACCGACCTGCTGTCCTGCAGGGATTCAAAGAGACTCCGGGGCAGCCGGACTCTGTCGGGGGGCTCATGTTCCTCCTCTGTCACTGGCCTTGGAACCTGTAACCACAGACCCCGCAGCTCCCGTCTTTCCCCCAGGGTTCCAAGACACCCGTCTTGCCATTCCCCTAGTTGGGAGGGGAAACTGAGGCATTGGGTGGAGGGGTGGTGCCCGAGGGCATCACTCTGAGAGGCAGGACACCTGGAGGCACACTGCAAGCTCTGCTCTGTCCAGACTGTGAGCCCCTGGACAAGCCCCAGCCTCACGGGCCCTCAGTTTTCCCAATATGGAGAATGGAGCTAACAAGTTGCCTGTGTGGCCACCCGTCAGGGTCAGGCCCAAAGAAGTCGGTGAAGTTCATTTTACAAGTGTGAGGGAGGGTCGGCCAGCTTCCTGCCAGCCCTTGTAATTACGTAGGGCTTTATGGTGATGGTGTCTGGCTTCTGAAGCAAGAATAACTGGAAAGAATAAAGTCCCCCAGAAAGGGACACCATGAGAGCAGAGGCGGAGAATACAAAACACATAGAATGTGATTTCCCCCCTGCCTGACGACATATTTGGTAAAAGCTGAGAATGGTTAAAATACTAAATTTCATTGGTAATTTGTTCATTCTCTGACCTCACTGGTCCACTGGGCTGCAGCCGGGTCCCAACTGGTCCTGCCTCAAAAGCACCCCGTGGACACTGGAACAGGAGGAGCTAAGGGTAGGAGGCGAGAGCCCCACCTTCGTCCTTCCCATCTGGACCCTTGTCAAAGAACATGGGGGTGATCTCTGGGGCCAGCGGGTGCCCCCAAGCAGAGGGCTCAGCTGCTTCGGTCACATAAATAAAGGGTTGGGAAAGGTCTTCTCTTTCATCGCTCCTTTTCCAGACAGGCCTAGAAGTACCCTGATGATAGCCAACTTGTCTGCTGCCTGAACATCATCCTCAGCTTCCCTCCTTAAGGGAGTGAAGTCCCTGCACCCAGGACTCCCTGTGCATTATCTCACTTGCTCCCCCCACAACCTTGAAAGTGGGCACTACTGTCACCGTTTTACAGATTGGGGAAACCAAAGCTCAGAAAATTTCGGTCATGAGCTCAGTATCACATTAGCTGGTAAAGGGCAGCGCCGGGATTTGAATCCAGACCAGTGTAAATCTAGAGTCTGCCTGTGGGGCCCTTTGCAGTATGGTGAGTGCGCCTTTACCTGGTTTCAAATGTGTTCCCTGGGAGGGAGGGCAGAAGGGAACCTCTGACCTTGGAGGAGCCTTAGTGCTCATCTTACAGATGAGGGCTCCGGGGCCCAGAGACAGGAAGGGGTTTCCTGGAAGACACCTAGGGAGGGGGTGGGGAGGCCAGGACTGGAACCCAGATGCCCTGACTCTCAACTTGATGATATTCCCTATGCGTCTTCCTCCACCCTGGGTAATCTGTCACCAGGATCCACTCATCCCAGTAACTCCCTAGCACCCATTAGCAAAGTGGCAGAGCACTACCAAATGGGACAGGCGAGGGATACAGTTTGGTGGGCACCAAGCACAGACCAGGAGTCTCTTAGAATTCTGAAAAATACGTCTGAGGGAAATGGAGCCAGAAACAGCCAACAGGGACAGGGGCCTCTTCACCTGGGAAGGCGTCAGAGAGAAGAGCAGGTCTTCTGAGATGTTGGTGCTGACACTCTGGACAACAGCCTTCAAAAAAGACATATTCACTATCCCCATCTGATTCTCCACCAGATGGAACTCGTATTTCAGCCAGTATCTGCAAAGGACCGGGAATCAGGGAGAATAGATAGAGTATTGCAGGCTGGGATTACGCACTCACCTGGTCCCCAGCCTGGATGACAAGGAAGCCACCATCCGGTTCCTGGGGGAGGAGGGGTGACCCAGAATATCAAAGAAAAGACCCTGGGATCACAGCGGGGGAAGCAGGGTGTCGTGAGAGCAAGCCAGGCTCGTTCTGGGAGATTCCGGCCAGTAGTCCCTCTGAATAGTTTATGTGTTTGTCTTTTTTGGTAACAATATACGTAACGTAACGTAAAGTTTACCATTTTAACCGTTTTAAAGTACACGATTCAGCGGCATTAAATACATTCACAGTGTTGTGTGACCACCATCGCTATCTAACTTTGGAACATTCTCATCACTCCAGAAGGAAACCCTCTACCCATGAAGCAGCCATCCTTTCCCTTTTCCCTCAGCCCCTTGCAAACACTAATCTGTGAATTTGCCTGTTCTAGAAGTTTCTTATAAACGGAATTGTATATCTGGTCTTTGTGTCTGGCTTCTTTCATTTAGCATGCTCTTAAGGTTCATACATGTTGTATAAGCATGTGTAAGTATTCCATTCCTTGTTACGGATGAATAACAAGGAATATACCACATTTTCTATATACACTTATCCATTGATGGACATTTGGGTTGTTTCCACTTTTTGCCTATGATACCCAGGGCTGCTTGTATTCAAGTACAAGCTTTTGCTTGAGGACTTGCTTGGAATTCTTTGGGGGTATATACCTAGGAGTGGAATTGCTGGGTCATATGGTAGTTCTGTGTTTAACTTCTCGAGGAAGTGGCAAACTGCTCTCCACGGCTGTACCAGTTGACATTTTCACACCAACGCTCGAGGGCTCCGTTTCTCCACATCCTTGCCAACGCTTGACATTTTCATTTTATGTTCTTTTGTTTGCAATGATGCCATCCCAGTAAGTGTGAAGTAGTATCTCATTGTGGTTTTAATTTGCATTCCCCTAATGACTAATGATGGTGAGCATCTTTTCGTGTACTTAGTGGTCTTTGTATATCTTCCTTATATAATCCTCTGAGTATTTCAAACAGTAGGATGATAATTGCGTGGCATGAGTGCCAACTCACATTTATTGAGCTCTGGCTACATACTGGGAATTCGCCCTCTAAAGGCTGAACTGTATGGGAAATGGCTTATGGGCACTGAACCAGTGTTAGAAGTACAGAGAACACAAAAGTTAATTGCCATTTATTTTATCACAGCCCCTTTGCCATCAGCTAAAAGCAACCCCCTCCCCCACTCTCCATGGTACTGAAAGGTCCCCGTGACCAGAGTTCCTTTTCCTAAGCTGGGGTCCTGAGATGTGCTGCCTACCTTTCCTTAGCAACTCTGCATAGGTGAGGGCTGAGGTAGCAATGGGAGAGAAGGGGATACAGCCAGATACAGCCAGATCAAGGCTGTTGGAAAGGAGTAGCTAAGGAGAGCCTGCCAGGGAGACAAAAGGGAGGCTTTATATTGCCCACTATAGAGAGTAACCCATGCAAATATGTGCAAATGTGTTTAGGTGGGGCAGGCAATTAGAACACCATCCAGCTAGAAACAGTGGGGTGAGGTTGTCGAAATCTACTGATTGAGCTACACTGAGTCTAGCTTTTTATTTACCCTTTAAAATTTTAAACAAAAAATATTGTGATTTTCATTGTTACCAAATAAAATAAATTCAATATTTTTTGTGCACTTAATTGTATCTGTGTGTGTGTGTGTGTGTGTGTGTGTGTGTGTGTATGTGTGTGTGTGTGTTTAAAAATCTTTGACCTCACAAAACAACCTAATTCACTTAAAAAAATATTTTTAATGTTTATTTATTTTTGAGAGAGAGACAGAGAGACAGAGTGTGAGCAAGGGAGGGGCAAAGAGAGAGGGAGACACAGAACTCAAAGCAGGCTCCAGGCTCTGAGCTGTCAGCACAGAGCCCGACGTGGGGCTCAAACTCACAAACTGTGAGATCATGACCTGAGCCAAAGTTGGATGCTTAATCAACTGAGCCACCCAGGTGCCCTGCTCCCAGTTCACTTTCTTAAGGGAAGATTTCCTGATCTAGTTTCCAGAGCACTTTTAAAAATTGTTTTAGTTGTGAAATGTAACATAGAATCAAAAAGTCTAATGCATATATGTAAAGTTGAATTTTTAATTACAAAGTTGATACCCATTTAAACATCATATTCTTTGTCTGCTATTAACATAGCTACTCAGATATCTTTGGTTCATGTTTGCATGAACCATACGTGTTTTCCCACATTGTGCCTGTTTTTACATTGTTAAGTGGTGGGAGTTTCAACAGCTTGCCTTTTATTAACCTCCTTAGGAGGGGGTATCTCGATGTTCTCCAGACCTCTGAATACCTAGGAAATTCCCTGAAGGGAGGGGCCCCTAAACTCTTGTGGGGTTTATTTGCCATGTTCTAGTTCACTTTCATCTTCCTAAGGCATCTTAACTACTTGCCACTTTCTGTTCATCAGATCCAATCAACATGATGTTGTCCATAAAGCAGACCAGGGTGATGCTCTATAGAATGTCAGGATTAATACGGTCTCTGTGAACTATATGACAGAGATCAAGAGAACTGACATAGCCCTGCAGTATACTGTTGGCTTTGCCAGGTAGAAGTAAACTGCTTCCAGTAGCCCTTGAAAATTAGTATGGAAAAAAGTGCATTAGCCATGGAGTAGCTACATATCAATTGCCAAGGGAGGTGTGTTGATCTGTTTGAGTAAACATACTCATCTGGGACAGGAGCTGCAATTGGACAGCAGCTGCTGGTGGTGACCACCTGATTAGTGTAAGACAGTCCAGAGTCATTCTCCAACACCCACCTGACTTATGGTGAGGTAAATGGAGTTATGGGAGCCATCACCACCCCTGCATCTTTCAAGTCTTTCCTGGTGACATTAATCTCTGCAGTTCTCCCCAGGGAGGTAGTTTGGTTTCTGGTTTACTATCTTGGTTGGGAGAAGACATTCCAAATCTTCCATTTAGCCCATCAGTGGAATGCCCTTCTAAAACAATTCAATGGAGAAAGCATTCTTTTCAACAAATAGTGCCATAACCATTAGACATCTAAATGCAAAAATTAATAATAACTAATAATAATATAAAGTTAGACATTTACCTCACCCTGTGCACAAAAAATTAACTCCAAATGCATAACCTAATTATAAGAGCTAAAACCATATACACTTGTAGAAGACAACTTAGAAAAATCTGTAGCTAGATGAACATCTCTTTGATACGATATCAAACACACACACACACACACACACACACACACACACACATTTAAATTTGACTTCCTCAGGGCACCTGGGTGGCTCAGTCAGTTGAGCGTCTGAATTCAGCTCAGGTCATATCTCATGGTTTGTGAGTTCGAGCCTTGCATCAGGCTCTGTGCTGACAGCTCAGAGCATTGGAGCCTGCTTCAGATTCTGTCTCCTTCTCTCTCTGCCCCTCCCCACTTGTGCTCTGTCTCTCTGTCTCTCAAAAACAAGTAAATGTAAAAAAAATTTTAAATTTGACTTCCTCAAAATTAAATGCTTTTGATTTTCAAAAGACATCGTTAAGAAACAAAAAGACAAGACATACACTGAGAGAAAATATTTGTAAATCATACATCTGATAAAGGACTTGCATCCAGAATATAGAAAGGATTCTTAAAACTCAATAGTGAGAAGATAAAACCCAATTTAAAAGAAGAGGGAAAGGTGGGCAGGTCAACAGTGGGCAGAGAAGTAGGGGGACCCGAAGTTCTCTTGTCCCTCAAACGCAGCAGTATTGAGGCTAGAGGATTTGGAATTCCAAGAATCTGGGCTGAAGAGTGACAGAAACGTCTCTAGGGGCCCACGGGGACAACTTGGCAGGCCATAGGTGCATGATTGTGAACTGGGAGAGATAAGACAAGTGGTGTAGGAATGGAGGGCAGGGATCCCCTTCTGTGCAGAGACAAAAGGAAGAGAAAGGTAGGCTGTGGAAGTGTGGGATTGTATTTGGACAAGAGAAAAACCACGGACCGGGGATCAGAAAAAAACAGAAAAAGATACAATTTCTAACTTTGGGGTTTTCCCCAGACTGGGGCCAGCTGCCCAGTTCACATGCCTGTGGGGAGGGGAACCAGCCCTGGGCTCAGTAGCCAGCTCAGAGGCGCGTTTGTGGTCGGTCGGAGAAAGCAATCCCCTCCCTGGAGGGCAGTGGGAAGAAGGCAAAGAGCTGTTGCAAGGACAAAAGACCCTGCTTGCACCCACCAGCCAGAGACCCTTTGCCGGCTGAGCGGAGTGGCACTATCCCGGAACCAGGGTGTGCGGGCGGGATCCTTTAAGACACTGGGGTTTGCATCCCAGCATCTGGGAGGAACGGGAGACTGTGGAGTGGAACTAATGGGCCTGCTCATGCTTGCACAGCACTGTGAGGACGGCCTGAACAGAGTGGTTTGGGTCACCCAGTCCGAGGAGGAGAGACTGGGGTGTCACCATTTTTCTTCCCATCACCAACAAAGCGGGGCTTCAGGAACAGACAGGGGGCTGGCAGTGGAGGCAGAACCTGCCTGCACCAAACCACACCCCTCCATGCCTGGTAACTGGGTATCTACCAGAGCAAGACTGATACTGACCTCCCCCGGCGGCCCCTCCTCCAGACCAGCACAGCCACCGGTTCCAAGGCACCATCAGATATCAGTCCAGTGGTTTTGCATCTTCTGACTTAATTCTTGGTCAGTTCTTATTACATATATATTTTTTTTTCTTTTCGTCTTCTTATTTCTTCCCTTCTCTAGTCTGGTTACTCTGACCGTTGGTTTGTTTAAGCAGACGTAATTAATCTATTTGTTTTAAACCTCTTCTGTACCTCCTTCTTCTTTATTCTCCTCTCTCTCTCTCTCTCTCTCTCTCTCTCTCTCTGGATTAAGTTGTATAGTTACTCTCCCTGGTCAATTTTCTTTTCTTTTTCCCCACCCCTGTCATTTCTCTCTTTGTATGGGATAAGGCTTCTTCCGCAACCACCACCCCGTTTTTTAAAATTTTTTTTCCAGGGTTACCTCAATGAACAAATCAAAACACACCTGATGGAAGGTCCAAACCACCACTACGAGTAGAGAGAGAAAGCAACCAGAGTCACAACAGCAGACAGCACACAACACACTCCAAAAACACCTCCTGAAGGGCCAGGCCCTGGACAGCATATGACCCCTTTTTAATATAGTAGTGCTCACAGGTGCAGGACACATAACAAGCTATTAAAACACATAAAGACAGAAAACTAGCCCAAATGATGAAATGGAAGAATTCTCCTCAAAAGAAATTCCAGGAAGAAATGATAGCTAAGGAATTGCTCAAAACAGATATAAATAATATATCTGATCAAGAATTTAGAATAATAGTCATAAGACTAATCGCTGGGCTTGAAAAAAGCATAGAAGACAGCAGAAAATCTATTGCTGCAGAGATCAAGAAACTAAGAAATAGTCACAACGAATGAAGAAATGATGTAAAGGAGGTGCCAAATTAACTAGATGCAGTGACAGCAAGGATGGAAGAGGCAGAGGGGAGAATAAGTGAAATAGAAGATAAAATTATGGAAAATGATGAAGCCAAGAAAAAGAGGGAAAAAAATACTGGATCACAAGGAGAGAATTAGAGAACTAAGCGACTCAATGAAATGGAATAATATCCGTATCATAGGAGTTAAAGAAGAAGAGAGAGAGAAAGGGGCAGAAGGTGTACTTGAACAAATTACAGCTGAGAACTTCCCTAATCTGGAAAAGGAAGCAGACACCCAAATCCAGGAGGCACAGAGAACTCCCTTCAGATTCAACAAGAATACGTCTTCTCTATGGCATATCATAGTGAAACTGGCAAAATACAAAGATAAAGAGAGAATTCTGAAAGCAGCTAGGGACAAATGGGCCTTAACCTACCAGGATAAACACATAAGGGTAGTAGCAGACCTGTCCACTGAAACTTGGCAGGCCAGAGAGAGTGGCAGGAAATATTCAATGTGCTGAATAGGAAATATATGCAGCCAAGAATCCTTTATCCAGCAAGCCTGTCATTCAGAATAGGAGATAAAGGCTTTCCCAGACAAACAAAAGCTGAAGGAGTTCTTTACGCTAAACCAGCCCTGCAAGAGATCCTAAGGGGGACTCTGTGAGTGGAGTGCTGCAAAGACCACAAAGGACCAGAGACATCACCACAAGCATGAAACCTACAGATAACCCAATGACACTAAATCTAGATCTTTCAATAGTAACGCTGAGTGTAAATGGACTAAATGCTCCAATCAAAAGACATAGGGTATCAGAATGGATAAAAAAAAAAAAGATCCATCTATATGCTGTCGACAAGAGACCCATTTCAGACCTGAGGACACCTGCAGATTAAATGTGAGGGGATAGAGAACCATCTATCATGCTACTGGAAGTCAAAAGAAAGATGGAGTAGTCATACTTATATCAGACCAACTAGATTTTAAACTAAAGGCTGTAACAAGAGATGAAGAAGGGCATTATATCAGAATTATGGGGTCTATCCATCAAGAAGAGCTAACAATTATAAATGTTTATGCCCCCAATTGAAAGAACACAAATATATAAATCAATTAATCACAAACATAAGCACTCTTATTGCTAAGAATACAGTAATTGCAGGAGACTTTAATGTTCCATTTATAGCAATGGACAGATTATCTAGGCAGAAAATCAATAAAGAAACAATGGCTTTGAATGATACACTGGACCAGAGAAACTTGACAGATATATTAAGAACTTTTCATCCAAAAGCAGCAGAATACACATTCTTCTCAAGTACACATGGAACATTCTCCAAGATAGATCACGTACTGGGTCACAAAACAGCCTTCAATAAATATAAAAGAATTGAGATCATACCATGCATATTTTCAGATCACAATGCTATGAAACTTGAAATCAACCACAAGAAAAGGTCTGGAAAACGTCCAAATGCATTGAGGTTAAAGAACATCCTACTAAAGAATAAATGTGAATTAAAGAAGAAATTAAAAAACATATGGAAGCAAATGAAAATGAAACCATGACAGTCCAAACCCTCTGGGATGCAGCAAAGACAGTCCTAAGAGGAAAATACATTGTAATCCAGGACTATCTGAAGAAACAAGAAAAATCCCAAATACAAAATCTAACAGCACACCTAAAGGAACTAGAAGCAGAACAACAAAGAAGCCTCAAACCCAGCAGAAGAAGAGAAATAATAAAGATAAGAGCAGAAATAAACAATGTAGAATCCAGGGGCATCTGGGTGGCTCAGTCAGTTAAGAGTCCAACTTTGGCTCAGGTCATGATCTCACGGCTTGTGGATTTGAGCCCTGAGTCAGGCTCTGTGCTGACAGCTCAGAGCCTGGAGCCTGCTTTGGATTCTGTGTCTCCCTCTCTCTCTGCCCCCTCCCAGCTCGTGCTGTGTCTCTCTCTCTCTCAAAAATAAATAAATGTTAAAAAAATTTTTTTAAAGAAATTGAAGAAGACACAAAGAAATAGAAAAACATTCCATGTTCATGGATTTGAAGAACAAATATTGTTAAAATGTGAGTACTACCGAAAGCAGTTTATACATTCAGTGCAATCCAAATCAAAATTGCACATGAATTCTTCTCAAAGCTGGAACAAACAATCCTAAAATTTGTATGGAAACACAAAAGACCCCGAGTAGCCAAAGTAATGTTGAAAAAGAAAACCAAAACTGGAGACATCACAATTCTGGGCTTTAGCCTCTACTACAAAGCTGTAATCCTCAAGATAGTATGGTATTGGCATGAAAACAGACACATAGACAAATGGAGTAGAATGAAGAACCCAGAATTGGACCCACAAATGTATGGCCGATAATCTTTGAAAAAGCAGGAAAGAGTATCCAATGGAAAAAATCTCTTTAGCAAATGGTGCTGGGAGAACTGGGCAACAACATGCAGAAGAGTGAAACTGGACCACTTTCTTACTATACACAAAAATAAACTCAAAATGAATGAAAGACCTAAATGTGAGGCAGGAAACCATCAAAATCCTAGAGGAGAAAATGGGCAACAACCTCTGTGACCTCAACTGCAGCAATTTCTTGCTTGACACATCTCCAAAGCCAAGGGAAATAAAAGCAAAAATGAACTATTGGGACCTCATCAAGATAAAAAGCTTCTGCACTGCAAAGGAAACAATCAACAAAACTAAAAGGCAATGGATGGAATGGAAGATATTTGCAAACGACATATCAGATAAAGGGTTAGTATCCAAAATCTATAAAGAACTTATCAAACTCACACCCAAAAAATAATAAAGTGAAGAAAAGACATGAATAGACACTTTTCCAAAGGAGACATCCAGATGGCCAACAGACACATGAAAAGATGCTCAACATCACTCATCATCAGGGAAATACAAATCAAAACCACACTGAGATACCACCTTACACCAGTCAGAATGGCTAAAATGAACAAATCAGAAAACAGATACTGGCAAGGATGTGGAGAAACGGGAACCCTCTTGCACCGCTGGTGGGAATGCAAACCAGTGCAGCTGCTCTGGAAAACAGTACGGAGGTTCCTCAAAAAATTAAAAATAGAACTACTCTATGACCCAGCAATAGCACTGCTAGGAATTTATCCAAAGGACACAGGAGTGCTGATGCATAGGGGCACATGTACCCCAATGTTTATAGCAGCACTTTCAACAATAGCCAAGTTATGGGAGGAGCCCAAATATCAACTGATGAATGGATAAAGATGATGTGGTTTATATATACAATGGAATACTACTTGGCAATGAGAAAGAATGAAATCTTGCCATTTGCAACAATGTGAATGGAACTGGAGGGTATCATGCTGAATGAAATAAGTCAGTCAGAGAAAGACAGATATCACATGTTTTCACTCATATGTGAAATTTGAGAAACTTAACAGAAGACCATGGGGGAAGTGAAGGGGGGAAATAGTTTCAAACAGAGAGGGAGGCAAACCATAAAAGACCCTTAAATACAGAGAACAAACTGAGGGTTGATGGGGGGGGGTGGGGAGAGGGGGAAATGGGTGATGGGCATTGAGGGGGGCACTTGTTGGGATGAGCATTGGGTGTTGTATGTAAGCGATGAATCATGAGAATCTACCTCAAAACCAAGAGAGCACTGTATACACTGTAAGTTAGCCAACTTAACAATAAATTATATTTAAAAAATTTTTTTTAATAAAAGATGAGGGAAATATTTGAATAATCATTTCACCAAAGGAAAGATACAAATGGCTAATACGCACATGAAAAGATGTTCAACATCATTGGTCATTGGTGCAACACAAATTAAAACCACAGTGAAATACAACTCACACTCACTGGATTTGCAACTGACAAGGTTGCAAAGATGTATTAGACCTGAAGTCCTTTTGCATGCTGATGGAAAAGCAAATGATACACTTTGAGGAATAGTCAGGCAGTTTTTTAAAAGCTAAACATATGCTTACCAGATATCCCTGCAATTCTGTTCCTAGGTATTTACCCAAAAGAAATGAAAACATATGTCTACAAAGATTTGAATTCAAACGTTCATGGCAGCATTATTCATAATCACCAAACTGGAAATAATTCAAATGTCCATCAACTGATGAGTGGATAAACAAAATGTAGTATGCCCACACAAGGGAATATTACTAATAAAAAAAAGAACCATTGATACATGCTAATATATGAATATAACTCAAAACCATGGTAAGTGAAGGAAGCAAGATTTAAAAGACAACATATTGTATGAGTCCCTTATGGAAAATATCCAGAAAATGCAAGTATATAGGGTAGAAAGCAGATCAGTGGTTGACTGTGGCTGGGCATATGAGCAGGGATTGTCTGCAAACAGGTATGAGGGTACTTTTGGGGCTGATGCAAGTGTTATTAAACTGATCATAATAACGGTTCCACACACTGCATAATATACCATAAATTATTGAACTGTACCCTAACAATGTATAGATTGGATGGTACATAAATTATACCTTAGTAAAGCTATGAAAATTAATAAAAAGAAATGAGATACCACTATATCCTTTCCAGAATGGCTAAACTTAAAATGACTGGTAACACCAAGCATCGCAAAGGTGTGGGATAACTGGAATGCCCACACGTTACTGGTGGGAATGTAAACTGATATGGCCACCACGGAAAATTACGGCAACACTTACTAAAATTCATCAAACCTTTGACATCGATTCCCTTCTAGGTATTTACTCAAGAGAAATGAGTGTATATGTTCATGAAAAGACATGTACGAAAATGTTGATGGCAAGATATATTTTAAAAATTCATGCCAGTGTTATTCATAATAGGCCCTATTATGGACAAAATGTTTGTGCCCTCTCCCTAAATTCCTATGTTGAAATGAGTTGATGGCCAGACCCACTTCAGAGGGTTGTGAAGATAAACAAGGTAACTTGGTTAACTGATGAGTTGGGAACAGAATCCACATCTTCTGATCCCAGAGCCCCTGCTTTTTCCAAAGTGTTTATCCCCGTCATAAAAGAGCACAGACAGGAGAGCACAGGCTATCCCTGAATAGCCTCCCAGAGCTAAGAAGCCACTGAAGCAGGTGCCGGTGGGAATGGGAGTGTTTTCAGGCCCCTGAAATGACATAGTTCAATCAGATTGCCATCTTAACACCGAGCCTGAGAACACAGGGTTTTCACTCATTTTTTTTTTTCAGCAAGCATGAATTGAGTGCCAGCTATGAGGTTGTCCTGCATATCTTAGAAGAATTCAATTATAGCCAGCTTTGATTGGAGGGGAGACAGGCAAAAATTTTTGGAGATGATTCTTAGAGACGTCGTATTCTAAACCCCTTCTCCCTCAACCCACTCTCTCTAATTTTTTGGCCTTATCAGTCTCTTGGTCTTACTGATTCTGCGTCGTACAGTGTTTCTAATTCATCCCTCCTTTCCAGGTGCACAGGGCCAATTGGTGCTGCTGGTGGTGATTTAGCACCTACCCAGGTGATTCACTCCTACGCAGACACTGTGGTTGCATCCTGGTCCATGTCTCTTCCTGCACCACCACCCTTGTATCCTTCCCTGAAAACGGAGTGATCTTTCTAAAGTGCGAAATTGACTATGCTTTTCTTCTGTTTAAAAATCTGTCCTTGCTCTGCCTCCTCCCACATTAGTACGGCTTACGCGACCCTTCACACTTTGGTGCTACTTATATTTCTAGTCTCTCCCCTACCCGGCCCACCTCCCCATTGTTGCCTGCATCCCCAGAATGTCACTCTTTCACATTTCAAAGCGGTGTGGTTCTCCCCCCAACACTCCTGAAGTTCTGCTGCCTGTATCCCCTAACATTGCTTGGGTCCAATTAGAAAACTCCCATGGAGTCTTCAAAGCCTTTTCCTGAGTTGCCTCCTCTGTGAAGCCTTGGCAGTCTTCCTTTGAGCTAAGCCGGCACCTTGTCCACCCTTTTGTCTGATCACACTCTAGAATCATCATCATTTGGGCCCCTGTCTGACCCTCCACAATGGTAGGAACAGGGGCTGATTCGTCCCTGCATCCCCTGGATCAGAAAGGTCTCAGTGAGTAGATTGGAGGGAATGTGGGTGTCAACGGGGTGGGAAGGTGAGATGGCAGCCTCACTTTCTGGAGCCGTGGGGGCTGATAGCTCTGTCTCTTCCTAACAGCCTCCCTGCCACCCTTGAAGGAGCCCCAGATCCCTGCTCTAGCTCAGAGGGCCCCCTTACCTCTGTAAGTTTTTCAGGTCGCAGGGTTCATTCCCTGACTGCCTGCATTTTGTGAAGCAGCCAGCTGTGTTCTCCAGGTGGAAGGACTTATAGTTGCCCTCATTGATGAGCCCCAGGCAGACGTTTCTCGGTTGCTCCAGGATCGTAGAATTTTCCATACCTGAAGGAGGGATGCAGAAGGTGGGAATGGTCTGGGTAGGGAGGCAGCAAGGGCGAGAAGTAGAGGGTAAGATGCTCAGGCCCCAGGTCTGGTCATGTGGGCTGAAATTCCAGTTCCATCCATCTACGCTAACTAAGCACACTTGAGCTGGATTCAGTTTCCCAAGCAAAAGGAGATACTACGCCTGACCTCACAGGGCCGGTGGGATGTTTTGGGGGAAAGTGTGTACAAAGGGCTTGGCACATGGCTCCTATTACCCTTTACCACCTCCTCCAGGGAGCCTGCTGGGCTTTCCACAGTTGTTCCATATCAGACATTCCAAAGCCCTTGCAACTGTGGCCTAATGGTATAACCCTTGGGCATATTCTGTCTCAGTTTGCCTTATTCCCCCACTTTCTCATTACAACCCTCACAGGCTACCTCCTGGGGTAGGGGGAGAACACAGCAAACTGAGGGCCCCTGGGGCACAGTGACTTGAGTGAGGTCACCAGCTAGTTGGGGGGCAGCTCCGGGGCGACAGACCAGCTTCTGTGACTTTTCGCTCAGTTCCCCTTTCACCTGGCACGGGGCATGGAATGGAAGCTCTGAGTCATTTACTCGCTGTGTGACCTCAGGGACACTTAAACTTTTATGTTTCCACTTAAACTCTCTGAGGCTCCATCTTCTCATCAGCTAAATGGAGCTAATAGTACCTTCCTTTTGAGTTTGGGGAAGGATTAGAGTTCAAACGCATAAAGGGTATCGCTCATCGTAGATGTACAGAGAGTCAGTGTTCCTTATTCCAGGAGGTGAGAATTTCATTGTAAAACTGACTCTTTATGTATTTGTGTATTTATGCTGGGTGTATGTATATGTATACATATTTACCTGTCTCTCAACAAAATTAATACACGGACAGAGGTTTCTTTTTCTAAAAAAACCGTACAGGGCACCCAGGCAGCTGAGTCGGTTAAGCGTCCAACTTCAGCTACGGTCATGATCTCATGGTCCGTGAGTTCGAGCCCTGCTCCAGGGTCTGTGCTGACAGGCCAGAGCCTGGAGCCTGCTTCAGATTCTGCGTCTCCCTCTCTCTCTGCCCCTCCCCCTCTCATGCCCTGTACCTCTCTCTCTCTCTCTCTCTCAAAAATAAATAAACATTAACAAAAATTTAAATAAAAAATACATTAAACTGTACACAAGGACATAAAATGGAAAGTAAAACTCCCTGCAGTTCCCAGGTCACACTCCAGAGTTCACGACCCTTTGCAATTTACTGCACAACCTTGCAGAAATTTCCTATGCGTAGGCGAGTGTTGTGATATAAATCATTTTAAAATGTACGTGACTGGGATCGCTCAGCAATATATGTTGAAGAACCTTCCACGTCGGCACCTGCCAATCCGTGTCTTTCTGTGGACATTTGAACACTGTTCCTTCCGTTAGGTGGGTCTTGTGACCCTTGTTCAACCGCTCCTCTGTTGGCCGGCTTTTAAGGTTGTCGCTCTTTTTTTTTTTTTTTTTTTTTTTCCTGTTTTGAACAACACTGCTTACCTCTTTGTCAGCCTGTGTTAAGAATTCATAGAAAACATTGCTATCATAGGAATCTCTGGGTCAAAATGTTGAGCTTTTAAAAATTGGTAGGTGTTACCAAATTTCCTTCTAAAGGGGATACACCCATTTCTACCTGCAGCAAACGGGGTGGCTATGGACCCACATGTTCCTAATCCTAGACTTCACCAAACCTGCAAGCCTTTGCCAACCTGAGGAGTAAAATTATATTTTTGTTTTAACTGAAGAAGGAGTCGGAGCATCTATTTGTATGTTTTTTCCTGTGAACGGCATTGTTTTATCCGTTGTCCATTTGTGGGGGTGTCTTGACAACCTCTGCACCTTGGCCTTTCCGATGGGCACACCAGGAACGGTTAAGGGGGGGCTACCTCTAGGACGTGCGGTGCTAAGGGTGAGGTGGGTGGGGCGACACTTACTTTTCATTTCTTGTACCCTTCTCTGGTGTGTGGGTTCTTTTTCAAGAAATCACACACAACATGACTTTCGCAATAGAAGAAACAAGCTAATTTTTAAGATAGAGACACAGATAATGGCAGATCAAAGTTAGAGTAATGTAGGGCTTTAAAAATTACATTTTAGGGGCACCTGGGTGGCTCAGTCGGTTAAACATCCGACTCTCCATTTCAGCTCAGGTCATGAGCTCGCGGTTCATGAGTTCGAGCCCCGCATCGGGCTCTGCACTGGCAGCACGGAGTCTGCTTGGGATTCTCTCTCTCTCTCTCTCTCTCTCTCTCTCTCTCCTCTCTCTGACCACCCCCCCCCCCAACTTGCGCCATCTCTCTCTCTCAAAATAAATACATACACTTAAAAAAATTACATTTTAGGGGTGCCTGGGTGGCGCAGTCGGTTAAGCGTCCGACTTCAGCCAGGTCACGATCTCGCAGTCCGGGAGTTCGAGCCCTGCGTCAGGCTCTGGGCTGATGGCTCGGAGCCTGGAGCCTGTTTCGGATTCTGTGTCTCCCTCTCTCTGCCCCTCCCCCATTCAAGCTCTGTCTCTCTCTGTCCCAAAAATAAATAAACGTTGAAAAAAAAAATAAAAAAATAAATTACATTTTAGAGTGGATTTCATAATAATCAGATCTACGATGACAGTGTTTTAAGTAACCTATAAAGAAACTTTAACTTTCTGTTAGATTGTAAAAATATTCATGACACCGTTTAATGGGAAGAAGCAAATGCTCAATGAGCATGTGTATAATATGATCTACATTTGCTTTTTAAATAAAGGAGAAAGAGAGAGAGAAAAGAGGGAAAAAGAGAGAGGGCGAGAGAGAGGAGAGGGAAAGGGAGTGGGGGTGCCATTCTCTATGTAATCCTAGCCCTCTTTGTGCCCGAGGGGTCCCAAATAGGTGCTGGGCACAGGTGGCACGCCGGCGGGTGTTAACATAGCCGCCCTCCTGCCTGCCCCAAAATGTTAGCACAGTCGTGTATGTGAAGCTTTTGGCGAGGGCAGAAAAGATGATTAAATATCTTTTTTGTGTGAATATTTTTTGAAGACACTGGAAGCATTTAGCCCAGACAGAGACAGCCTGAACCAGGCCCGTGTGAGATGATGACAGTCCCCACCTCAAGACCTACACTGCACTTCCCCATCCTGATCTGCCCCAGGAGCTGGCCTCCAGGAACCACCTCGATCCATGGTCAATTGGGAAGCAGGCCGGAAGTCAGAGGGCGGTTTTTGCCCCTCCCTACAGCTCAGCATCAGGCGACTGCTTTTCTCTGCCACAGCCCAGCCTCGTTGGCTCAGGGCCTGGCCCTGCGAAGAAGTCACCATCAGTGTTTATCGAATGAATCAATCAAGGAGCAGACGATGCTGAGTAACCCATAAATATCCACAAAAGAAGGAGACTTACCTTTACATATAAACATATAAATCTCTCAGGCCTCCTCATGCTATTCAAATGGCTGACGCTTTGCCCAAACGGGAGCTCCCACATCGACCATAGAATGAACCCAGTCACTATGGGGAGCCTTGAAGCCCCAACTAGCGTAGTTACCGCTTTTGTGAAGGGCCTGGGGTCCTTATGATGCCCGCTGAGACCGGACAATAGCCACCACTGGTTATCGTGGTGGCCAGGGACGGGGTCAATCTGTGAAGCGTTCTGCCTGATGGCCTGTTCTGCCAGGAGGACATCATCATTCCCCCCCTTTTTTGAGTCGACTGAACTTTGCACTTGGCCGAATCTCCCAACATTGAAGAGAAAAAGGTTCTTTGAAGCCCAAAGACCTTGACCCCATGTGACCCCATGACCCCACGAAAGCCACATGACCTCGTGTTGGACAGACACGTAAGGGGACCGGCATGCAGGCCACTCACTGAGTCAGGAGCAAAACAGGAGAATGGGGCGTCTGGGTGGCTCAGTCGATTAAGCGTCCAACTCTTGATTTCTGCTCAGGCCATGATCTCACTCTTGTGGGAGTGTGCCCCTGCCTCAGGCTCTGCGCTCTCAGCATGGAGCCTGCTTGGCACTCTCTCTCTCCTCTCTCTCTGCCTCTCCCTCTCTTCCTCTCAAAATAAACTAAAAACTTGTAAAGTAACAACACTAAAGAACAAAACAGGAGGGGCACACAGGGCACTGAGCTGGGAGCACCCCTTCTGCCTGAGAGGGTCACTGCAGACATCACAGGGTGCCAAGGAGGGTGAGAGCTGGCCAGGTGTGGGCTCAGATTTCCCGGGAGAGAGTACAGCAAGGGCAAGACCTGGGGTCCTCAAACTGCTCTGGAGAACCACCACGTATGCAAGGCTGATAGCGGGTGAGGGGCGGAAAGCCTTGTTCCCGGCTTGGCTCACCGGAGACTAGGTGGCCATTGCCGGGTCAGGGAGAGGAGAGCTGGCGGGGGCAGGGGGAGCCATGGGGGAGCTCAGTGCAAGCCCCACCTGGCCTCAGCCTCCAGAGCGTCCTGTCCCCTCCCCCGGGAGCTCAGAGGCCAGCTGGATATGAGCGTGTCCACGGCCCAGTCGTGTCCCAGAGCCAGACCCGCCAGGAAACCACAGCCCAGAGTAGGGGCGGGAGGAGATCACCTGAGACCCAGGCTGACTCGAGTTCATCATGACGACGTCTAACTCAGGATGAGGTGAGAGAAGGTGCAGAGGCTGGCAGAATGGTCTCCTTGGACACACATGCTCAAGACACCCCGACCGTACCCCCTCCCCGGCCCCTATCCCTCGGTGTCCCGGGCTCGGGAAGAGGGGATGAGGAACCAGCCACTCACCTGAGGCCCAGAGCAGGAGGAGCAGGAGAAACAGGACCCTCAGGGCCCCGGGTGTCACCATCCTTGGCCAGCCTTGTCCGCGCTGGCCGGAGCCCGGTGTCTATGTGTCCCTCTGGCCCCAGGCTCTGCTGTGTGGCCTGCCTCCACCCCCTCCCCCCATGCAGCGTCACGGCTTCCTGTGGCCTCTTTCTCAGCCTTCCTGCTCCATGGCACCATCGGTTGGGTTGTGAAAGGTGAGCGTGGGGAACTGGCCAGCCCTCCTGTCTCCCCCCACTCTGCGCCCGCCTGCAGAGGGGGCCGCTGCACCCACCCAGGGACGCTGCCGGGCGCTGTGAAGTTGGGGTCCAGCGGCCGCAGAGGCCTCCGCGCCCAGGCGTCCACTTGGGCGTGGAGGCCCAAGTGGACGCCTGGGGATGGTGAGGGGCACAGGCTTTAGAGTCAGACACACCGAGCGCAGACCCTCCTCTCACAAGCTGGGGGCCTCTCTGAGCTTGTTCCTTCCTCTATAAGGCAAATACAGTCATAGGGCTGCCGCAGAGAGCCGTGCTGGGGTTTGAGGACACCTGTAATACACCAGGCACACAGCCTGGCTGCAGGGATAGCGATGGTACTCAGGCTCCTTCACTCATGCTTATGGCTTGCACGAGACCAGGATCAAGGCCATGCCTGCTGGGGTCCTGGGAGCAGCAGAGGGCTGGCCCTGGAGGCCCCGGCACCACCCTGCCTCCTACCAGACTGGATAACAGGAGATGTGGGACGGGGTGGGCAGGAGCATGGGCTCTAGGGTTGGTCAGGCCTGGGCGTACATCTGTCCTGGCCACTTCCTGGCTGGGTGAGCTCGGGTGAGCTGTCTGCTGCTCGGGGCCTCTCACAAGACATGCGGAGAACTCATGAGATCATGCGTGTGGAACTGTCCAGGCCAGGGGGCAGGGGGTGGCCACCATCACTATCTCCTTACACGACTGTCAGTTCTTCACAATTACTGTCATATCGCCCGGCTGGTCACGGGTGGCCCAGACAGGAAGTGGGGGCAGCAAACACACATGGAGTGCAGCATGAGGGAAGGGGAGGGGCTGACCACTCAGGCCCCAGCTCTGGGGACTCCAAGGAAGCCGTGCAGATGAGGCCAGGGCCCTTGGCATGGTCCCACGGTCACTGCAAGATCAAAGTCCGAGAGCATCCCACCAAGAAGGTGCATCAGGACAAGCATCTCCTACCTCACGGCCAGAGCTAGATGTGCTCCACCTCGAGGGTCTGAGGACCACCTCCCTGGCCCCTTCCCCTTCCTCCCAGACAGTGTCTAGACAGGATTCAGTCCCCCACTGGGCCCTCTGGGCCTGGCGGGGCCGGGGGGAGGTTGGGGAGAGGATGTCGGGGTCACTCATGGGGCGTGGGTGACAGGTGGGAATCTGGCATGGAACCCCAGGCATTTCCTCTGCAGGGAAGGCTTCGGGGCAGACAGGAACCACTGGGCCTGTCCTGCCTCCTTCCCAGCTGCAGCCAGGTGAGGTGATAAAGTGGACAAGGGCTTTGTGAAGTGCGGACTTGCTGGGTCCCCAGTGGAAACCCGTCCTGGTGCCAGGGCCCTCAAAGGGGCTCACGGGTGCCTGTTTGTGAAGAAGGGTCCAGAAGGAGGGACCCAGACCATCCAGCACACCTGGAAAGACAGGACCAGGGGTCTAGGAAAGTGGCAAAAGATGGCTGGGCAGGGCCAGAGGGCTATCCCTCCGGGGCCCCACCAGAGCTGGGGACTGCCTTGGAGCCATGGACAAAGCCCTGGGACCCCCAAAGCCCAGGGCAAATGGAACTGCAGTTTCCCTTTCTGCCACCTCCACTGCTTGTCCCCGTGGCTCCAGATGGGCTCCAGTCTCCTGGCCAGGCCTGGCCAGCGTTCACCTTCTAGTCACTTCCATCCATTCATTTCTCGTGCCAGAGCAATGTCTCCACACGCAAACCTGGTCATGTCCATCTGAGAACAGCAGATGTCCAAGGCCCTACAGCCCAGGGAATAAGGACCGTCAGGGGGCCCATCTAGCACCTGTCTTAAGTAGATGGGATCCAACCCTCGAGAGGCCCCTCCTTGCTACCTGAGCCAGCCTCAAAGCCAGAGCCGAATGTTCAAGAATTCTCTGAAGTGGGAGAATTTGTTTGAAGGGAGTGCCATCTGCCTGGGGAAGGGGGCTGAGTCCTTTCTTTCCCTCCTGAGGATGGGGGAAGGTGCCCCCCCCCAGGCCTAGCCAAGTGATGGGGCCCCAAGTGACCCTCATTCAGAGAGACTGAGCAGTCTGCGAGGAGGGAGCTGGCTCTGACCCCCCTGAGCTGCCCAAGCAGGTCACTGTGGGCAAGGCTTCCCTCTGTCCTCAGGACTTGCCAAAAGGTGGAGGCAGACGACAATGAGAGAGGGGACAGGAACAGAGGAGCTTCAGAAAAGAGGCAGGTGCAAGGAGGTCCCATGTGCTGAGGTCCCTGCAGGTCCCCAGATCCCACATTCATGCCATCAGAGGGCACTGCCGGTCTACCCCCGGCGGCTAAGGTGGCTTCGTACCCATCCCGTCCAACTCCAGACCCTGGTGCCATTTTTCCCAGCCCGTGATCCCCCTGGAGCAGCCAGATGATGAGGAAGGAGACTGTGCAGGGCAGAAGCTCAGGGAGGGCCTGGGATGGACCTGCGCTGGGCTACGAGACCTGGATGCAAGTAGCAGTGATCACTCGCCAGTGCTCTCTACTGAGTGGGGACAGAAACCTACCTGGTCTGCCTCTCCTGTGCCATGGCACGGGCACAGCAGACTGGACGCAACCAGTTTGGAGGTAGTGATGGGAGGCAAGTCTGGTCATTTCTTCTTGCAGCCCATCAACTACACACTGGCCCACAAACTGGCTACATACATCACGCAGCCAGCCAAGGGCTGAATTCAGTCCCAAAGCTGATTTCTTTTGGCTAGTGAATTTTTTGGATGAGCCAAATCTTTAAATCAGGGGATTCTGTACCCCCACAGCCTGGATTTCTTTATTCTTCCTTTTTAAAAAATGTTTATTTATTTTGAGAGAGAGAGAGACAGAGACAGGGAAAGCAGGGGAGGGACAGAGAGAGGGAGAGAGCCCGATGCGGGGCTCGAACTAATGAACTGTGAGGTCATGACCTGGGCAAAATCGAGAGCCGGACGCTTAACTGACTGAGCCCCCCAGGCGCCCCTGGATTTCTGATTTATCATAAAAGGAGGGTGGTCTGGCTACCTGGGCCCTCATCCCTGCGTGGTGGTAGGCGACTGGAGCTGAGTGGCTCCCTCGGCATCGGGCTTGTAATCTTTAATCCACCACAGACCCCAGCAACCCCCACTGCTTCCCCAACACTGACGCCAAGTTACCATTTATCCCCACTCGTTCTGGTGGATAAAGTTTCCAGCGGTTGATTCTTTTTCACACGCAGCCTTCTTCTCTCATTCCTGTTTCCCGATTGGCCCCAGGGTGTTTGTGTCAGTGACTCTTAATAGAAGCACAGAAGGAAGCTCAGAAGGAAGTGCTCCAAACTGTTTGCATTGGTTTGTTAGGTGATAACAAGAGATGATTTTTATTTTCTTCTGTGTACTCTTCTACAGTTTCCAGATTCTCTACAACAAACGTCTACTTCTTTAAATTCAAAAGACAAATGAGATAGCAGTACTTAAAAAGAAAGGCCTCCACATCTTTAAGGCGGAGATCCAGATCAAATGCTGCCTCCTACAGGAAGTCTTCCTGGGTCCCCAGCAAGAAACGATGGCTCTGCTAACCCCACACCTGTAGCTCTGACCCTTTAGGAGCACGTTGGGCTCTAGGCCAGGGTCACCAGGGGAAGCACGTCTCGGTCTTCTGGGGCACTGGGGCAGAAACAATTCTGTGTTGCTGTGCCCCACAGTTCTTGCCACAAGAGGGCTTCGAGAGAGGCTGAGGGCCCCTGTGAGGGATGGGCTTGGCAGTGGTGAGCAAGGGTGATGCAGCTTATAGAAAGGCCCAGATGGACAGACAGACCTGGCCCAGCCCATAATGTCTATACTCTGCCTGAGTCAAGGGCAGGCAAAAGTCTGTGCAGTAGATAGAGGTTTACGGCAGGCACCAGGCAGCTCTTGGAAACCACGACCCAAAATATAGCATTGGGCCTGGGGGCCCCCAGGGGACCCCCTGGGGCTGAGCGGAGGGCTGGAGAGGGCGGGCTGGGGAGGATGACGGAGGGCCCTGGGCTCCGAGGTAGAGGCGATGTTGCCCAGGAGGGGGCTCTCCCCCAGAGGTCTGGCTCAAAGCTCTGCCCCAACCCCACCTGCCCTGAGTACCACTCTCAGCCTAAAATAACAGGACTGCCGAGTGCCCTCATGGTGATCACCAGAGACAGAACAGCTATGGCACATTTCTGTCCTGGGTGGGGGCACAGGACCAAGGTTGCCACCGGGCCTCACAGGCCCGGGACCTGACCTTCGGGCCGTGAGGGCTCCCATCGCCAGCCACGAGGGCCAGGCCCAGCGGCGGTGACTTAAGAACAGCCTTCGGCCCCCAGCGAGGACAGCGGCGGGACGGTCCCACTCCCGAGCCCCATGTGAGCTGGACCTGAGAGCCGAGCAGTCTGCAGGCCAATTCAGAAGGCCCAGCCTGGGGGTCTGGCTGCCAAGGGCAACCGTCCCCTCACTCTGAGGTCCCTGGGCCTTCTTCTCAAGTCTCCGGCTGACCCTGAAGTGTCCGGCCTGGCTGCGGGGGCGGCGGGCGGCGGTGAGGAGAGGCCGCAACTCGGTTTCCTCACACAGCTCCTGGAAGGTGGCTGGTGGCCTAGATGCGGCTGGACGAGGTGCTGCCCGAGCTGATGGGGAGCCTGGCGCTGTCCGAGCTGCTCTTCAGAGGGGAGGGCCCGCTCCGGGCCTGCAGCCGCATGGACCAGTACCAGAGGAAGATGAGGAAGCCTGTGGGCAGCAGGGGGGCACAAGGGTCAGCAGGCTGGGGGCAGCCCTGCCCTTCTCCGTCCTCCCTCCCCAGCCTACCAGCACCCATGTGATCCAGGGGAGCACCTGCTACGTGTTAGACACCGTGTGATTCCCTGGGCCCCGTCTCATGGTATTCTCACGAGGTCCTTATGAGGTCAGGCCTGTTTGTTACTCTTTTGTGTCACTAATGAGGAAACTGAGGCCCAGGGAGATAAGGGGACTTGGCTGAGGCAGGAGTTAAACAGTGGTGTTCAGGTTCCAGAGCCTACCCGTTTAAGCACCTCTCGGCCAGAACAGAGGGGGGTGTGTGTGTATGTGTATGTGTCTGTCTGTCGGTCGGTCGTGGCAGGGTGGGGGATGGTAGAGGGGTACAGGTAGAAGGGACCCTGTGGCATCAGGCCCAGGCCCTTGTGACCCAGCCCCTCTGCTCCTCTCCCCTTACCACCTCCCCTCTCCCCCCGCCCCCACTAACCCTTTCGCCTCATTCCCCCTCAGTATTCTTTCAACACACGACCAAATTCCAGCCTCAAGACCTTTGCTCCCTCAGCCTGGCCCACTCTCCTTAGGCCGGACCGCCTCAGCCTGTGGCGTGCACACCCTTCTCTGGGCTTCTGTTACGATGTAGATCTGATTTGGCACGTCCACTGCTAGCGGGCTTCCCACAGTGTTGATGCCCACGGTGCAAGGAACACACACAGAGTAACAAGGCCCTTGATCTCTCCCCGGCTGGACCCTTCCGTTGTCTTCAGATACCTTCTACAGAGGCCTCCCTGGCCACCCTCCCCAAAGCGGCCCCCACCCCAGCCCAGATGGTCTGCCCACCACGTCACCCACTGTTACTGCCCTAGTCTCCGAGATCCCCTCAGATGGCTGCTTGGTCCATGCAAGCAGGGGGCTGCTTGGCCCCTCAGATGATTTCTTGTCATGCTTGGTCTTTCCCACCAGACATGAGCTCCATGGAGGGAAGGCCCTGACCCAGCCAGTTCAAGGCTTAACATAGGGCCAAAACATAGTAGATACTCAATAAAGACTTGTCAACTACGGCCAGGATGCCCCCATTTTCCGCATGGGAAGACTGAGGCCCAGAGAAGTGAACCTTTCAGGTTGGGTCATATCTTCCCTGCCCAGGGCTCCACATACAGGCACCCTGCCCAGGCCAGGGGTGGGGTCTTCTCCGTGCCTACCTTGGAAGGAGGTGATGATGCTGAAGAAGTAGAGAACGACCAGCTGGAAGGTGCCAGAAGCAAAGGAGAAGAAGATCAGGGCCCAGGGCAGACCGAGGACCAGGCTGAGACCGAGCAGCGTCAGCACGTGGGGCCACTTCTGGGCGTGGGGGCGCAGCCGCAGGATCTGCACCACCATGGTGCCCAGCATGGCAGTGTTGAACAGAAACACCAGGCTGAAGAGGCCCAGGTTGGTGACGTGGCTGACCAGGGAGTCCCGGATCCAGCACCTGCGGGCGGAGATGGGAGGGCTCAGCGCACGACGGGGCCGCACCGTGCTTCCTGGGCCATGGGTGTGCACCACGGTGATCCCCAGAGCCAGGGAGCTGTGACTGACTCACGGGGGGGGGCTTATTTTCTTTAATTCTTTTTAATTCGTGCCTTCATCCGCTCCAACCTATATTCCCGCTCACAAAGGAAAGAAACGAAGGTGCTGCGCGAGGTCACCTGGTGAGCGATGGGCAAATCCAGGCCTGTGCTCACCCTCGCTGACCCTCCAGCCACTGCCGGGCTCCAGCAGCCCTGGCACCCAGGAGTCCCCTGCTCAGCGTGGCCCAGGCCCAGGCCGCTCTCTGGCCTCTGCACCCCAAGGCCCCTCTCCCCGCCCCCGCTGCACGCAGCCACTCACATGGAAGGGTAGATGACACTCTCTGGAGTCCTGTGCACAGCCAGGATGATGGAGCCATAGTTGTTCTTGTCTACCAGTGCCACCAACGTCACCAGGAAGACGGGGAAGCCTGAGGGCAGCAGAGCATAGGGTTCCATCTCCCACCCTCCCCTGCCCTCTGGCAAGGCCTTCAGAACCTCCCCTTCCCGCCGCTCCAGTTTGGGTTTCCCACAGAGAGCCCCAGCCCTGCTTCACCCCCACCATCCTAGGGGCCCGTGGGAGAAAGGGCCCGCACGTCCCCACTGAGGGGCAGGACATCACAGGGAGAGATGGGGGACACCGGGAGGGGAGGCCTCCCAGAGTCTGCACTGGGCCTTGACCTTGTCCATGGGCTGGAGATTGAGAGCTCTCCAGAAGTGGTCTCCCACCACCAAACACCTGCATCTCGACACAGAGCCAGCTCTGAAGGAATTTTATGTAAATCAATGGAGTGAACCAAACAAGGGCCAGATGAGAAACACAAGAGGAGTGGCAAACTGGGTCAGGGACATGCGGAGGTTGGCGGGCCTGTGCAACATCCACTTGTGATGTGTCCCTGGGCCCAGGCCTGACTGAGAGGTCTGGGCTATAGGTAACTTGGGTTGTCTTAGCCAAGGACAGATGCCAGAGCTATGGGGAATCTGTTACCTGAAGCTTCAGAGGATCCACAGACAGAGCCACTTCCAGCCTGGGTGATTTAGGTGAGTGGAGGACTGGATTACAGTCCATTCACCCCCAACTGGGTGCCTTTGAGCAGTGCACAACCTGCACATCCATACGTGGTGGCTATGTCAGCAAACCCCCCTTTCAAAAGAGTAAGCAATGTGGAGAATATGTGTTTCTTGGGGCAGTGCTCACCATCTCATCTTCCTAACGGGGACCTTAACCTGCAGCCCAGGTAAAGAACACCTGTGGGTGGGTGGGTGGGTGGGTGGTAAAGGAAACAGTGAGGGAGCAGTCAGAGAGGTAAGCAAAGAAGCGGAACCAGGTGCCTGGGTCTTGCCACGTAGCAGAGGCAGGTCCGGAGGGCCCACCAGCACCCTCTACCAACTTACCCCAGCCCACGATGCTCAGCTTGAGCAAGTAGCCAGGGACATAGGTGCCAAAGACCTCGACCACGAGTCGGTAGAGGTTGTAACCCTCGAGGCCCATCCAGGAGAGGCAGGCGAGCAGAGAGAAGTGCAGGAAGATGGCGCTGGCCCGGCAGCCAGCCTCGGAGCCTGCCAGGGCCACGGGCTCACTCAGCAGGAAGCTCACATCCAGCAGGAAGACAGCCAGCAGTAGGTTCATGTGCACCTTGATGGTGTAATCCCGAGTCTTCCTCCTGCGCGGGGGAGGGGGTGGGGGCAGGTCACCCTGGTGGCCAGCTTGGGAAGGTCGGGGCAGCCTTCCCAGGGCACACACATTCACACCCTATCTTATTCCTATGGCTGCAGCTAGGTCGTCCCCACTTGTCCCCGTGCACCTACCGTGTGCCCAGCAGCCACAGGCTGAGGCCCCGTGTGCACCTGTAACAGCAGATTGAGCCAGACAGAGCCAGTGAGACAAATCCAGCCACGAGAGTCAACCAGAGGCTCCCAAAGTTGGAGGGGAAAGACTCTGGATTTGCTGCTGTGTTTGGAGAATCCGTGCCACCCATGTTCTGTGTCACCTGTCTGTCTGCACGATCATGCGTCTGTGAGGCTGTGAATGTATGTGCGTGCGTGTGTGTGTGTGTGTGTGTGTGTGTGTGTGTGTGCATGTCTGCCTGTCTGTCTTCAGGTTTGCAAATGTGTGTGTGCACAGTCCAGCCCCGCTCTGATGATCCAGGGCACTGTCGGCCTTTCCTCCCCGGGTCCCCACGCCCCCAACTACGCTCTGCCTGGCACCATCCACCACGTGTTCCAGCGGGCACAACAGAACAGCCTCGCCCACCCACCCTAACTCCAGGTACCACCTTGGGCCGGTCCCTTGCCCCTCACCCTCAGTTTGCCCATCTATGAAATGGGGGGACGGCCACTTCGCAGGGTAAAGCGTCTGGCACAGATAAAATGCTCAGTCCCTGAGGTTTCCTGTTCTTGTCCTTGGGCACTTTTGTGACTGATGAGTAGCTGCCGGGAGGCTTGTGGCCCTGCCCCCTGCCCTCCCCTGAGCCTGCCAGTTGTCCCTTGTCACCCACTGCGTGCACAGCTGTGGGCTCACATATGCACACGCATGCACACAGCTCACCCTCCCTTCCTCCCAGTCGAGAACACCCACAGGGTTTAGAGTGTCTGCCCTCTGCCCAAACGGGCCCAGGCCCTGACTGCAGGTGGACCTCAAATTAGGCCAAGCCTGGCACTGACGGTCCGGACCCGTCCACCCAGCAGGTCTGAGGATGGGCGAAGGCACTCTCCACCAAACACTTCCCATGGGGCACCTTCTGCCTCAAGGCACCCAAGTGACGGCTGTGGACTCACAGAAGCCTCCATCGGGGGATGGGAGAGGCTTTGTCAAACTCGAATGCCTGCAGGGGTTCTGCAGAATCAGATACCTGGACCCAGCCTGCCTGGGTTTAAGGCCGCCTCTGCCACTTCCTTGCTGTGTGACCGCAGGCAAGTCATCACTTACCCTCTCTGAGCTCTCTTTCATAAGGCCCTTGTGAAACTGAAGCAATTTTGTGCTCGTAAAGCACTCAGAACAGTGTGTAGCCCGTGGGAAGCTCACCATCATATTATTATGTGCCTCCAGCAGTGACACATCTGATTATTCAAAGGCAGAAATCGAGAGTTTTACGTCACCCCTCTCGATTTTCGATGCTGGCAGACAACGAACATCGTAAGTGCTAGGTCGTCCCAACACCACAGATCTGAGCAGGACGTACAGCCCCCGGGGCCAGCTGACCGCGCCTCCCAGGGCTCCTGCGAGCGCAGGCACATTTTGCGGGGGGGTCAAGCCAGTCCCCAGGGTGGGCCTCGGGGGTGGTGGGGTCCCGGAATGAAGGTTCTCCTCCCTCCCTGTTTCCCGCCCCTGCCAGGCCCTACCTGGAGCAGAGGTAGGCGGCGATGGTGAGGACACAGGCCAGAGCGGAGATGACACAGCCCACGTAGGAGAGGAGGGTCAGGTAGTGCTTGTGTATGGCATCTACCTCCACGGAGGCGACCTGGGTCCACGACACGGGCCAGGGCTGGCTTCAGCGTCCCCAACTCGACACTGAGGGTTTGCCCCGGGGGGAGGGGTGGGCCTCAGGCATCTATGAACCACCGCCACCCCAACCTGAGCAGAGCGTGGCCCCGTGAGTGCGTTATTCGGACGGGGGGCGGGGGGTGGGGGTGGCGGTAGGGGTCTGTACTTTTCGTTCACCACGGCCTCACAACGGTCAAGAACCCTCCACTAGGGGATCCCTTCCCTGGGCCGGCACGCCTTGTTTTTCTACAACCTTCGTCACCGGAGTGAGCCTCCCATGAGAGACTGGGCACCCCACACCCGGGAGAGCTGGAAGCCCACTCCGATCCCACAGAAGCTGGGTCCCAAGATTCTGGGAGGCGAACCTAGGACTCAAAGCTTCTGTGCCCTCGGGAACCCTGAAGTCCGCTGTGAGGGCCTCCACAGTGGGCCTCAGTATCCCCTTGAGGGCTCACTGGAAATGTACTCATGGCCCTGCCCCAGCCTGTGGAATTAGGATTCTCAGTTAGGGCCAGGGCTCTGCATTTTTATCATGCACCAACATTTGGGAATAAAGAGCAGCTTTTTTACTAACTAGCTGTGTGACCTTGGGTGAATTGCTTAACCTCTCTGAACTTAGGTTTCCTTATCTACATAATGGGACGGTGGCAGGAGGCACCTCGGGGGTTGGTGTGAGGAATGAACAACACGTATGTGCAAAGTGGCTGGCATCCAGCCCGTGGTATGGCTGCGGGGCAGGAGCACTGCTCACCATCAGCACCGCAAAGTAGGTCAGGTGGTTGCAGAGGCAGGACGTCTGCGTCTCTCTCCTGATGGTCTCACACCCCGCGTCACTCCAGCTCCCCGGGCTTCTCACTGAGGAGGGGTTCCGTGGGGCTCTCATCAAGCCCCGTCCTTTAGGACCCCACTGGACACCCCCAAAACGCACGATCGCATGACTGCTCCAAGCCTTTGCAAACATCCACTCTGCCATCATTCCTTCTTCAAAGCTCACCTTTCTCTGGGAAGCCCTCCCTGATTAACCCCATCTTCCCCACCCTCTGAGACCCCCTTTCTCCTCCAGATGCCTGCCCAGTTCAGGGACCCCTCCACACTCACATGTCAGGTCTTCAACCCAGAATACACATTGGAGAGTCACGTTCTTCTGCCGGGACAAGAAAGGAAGAGTGGACCCCATCACAGTCTTCTCCTTTCTGGGCCAGGCTGAGGAGGTCAGCGTCAGGCCACCATCCCGTTTGCACCTGACTGTCTGGTGCCCTCAGCCAGTGGGTCATTTTGTTAAAGGTGAGTGATTCAGAAGGTAGGGCAGAAAAGGAAGGACCCTCGTGTCCTTGGTTGGTTTGCTCCCACTCACCGGCTGTGGCTGATGCTGGAAGGTGAGCGTCACAGGCTCCGAGAGGTTGGCTACTTTGGTGTTCTGCACAACGATACCCAAGACCTTCTCACCCAAGACTTGGCTAGAATTCTTGTCCTAGATATATGGGATGGGGGAAGAAAGTGGGGGGGTGGGGGGTGGTGGTGAGGCCTGAAGGCTGAGAAGAAAGGCCAAGGAATTTCCTGGTTTCTCTAGACTCCCACACGCTGCTCCGACATGCGGAGGCCCCCTCTGTAAACAATTCCTGCACGTGTAGTCATTTACACTGTAGTGAAAACAACATAATTTAGCCTTCTCCGGGGGAGATTTGCACGTCACGGTCCATTTTCTGACTTTACAAGGAAAGGCTCTGACTTGCGGAGGACAGGGCCTGGCTCCACGCCTGCCTTCCACCTCCCCACCAGACAGAGACCGCTTTTCCCCAGGGGAGGGCGTGAGGATGTGGGCCCCATACCTGGAACAGGGCTTGACTGCTGAAGTCCACCAGAAGCAGCCTCTTTTCAGCCTCCCCCCTCCGGCCTTTGGTCTTCTGGAAGAGCACGCGGGGCAGGAGCACCGAGTACTCCCGGATCTCGCTCTGTGCCTCCTGCAGACCAGAGTCCCTGCGGGGCTCAGCCAGTGGTGGGCTCCTAGGTCTCCTGGACACGCACCCCCAACACCTCCCTGGATGCTGCCACCTCCAAGCCCACCTCCTTCAGGAAGCCCTCCTGTCCTTGGCTCCAGCGTCGGCTGGGGAGCCTTGTGGTTAGAGCCCAGGGCTCCAGGGGGATTCACACAATGTCGTGCTGTCTGGGCCTCGGACGCCGGTGCTGCAGACGGCACCCCAGGTGGCAGGATGTGAGGACTCCCAGCTCCCAGCCCCTCAAGAGGCAGCCTTGAGACTGAGGCGCACCCACAGGCACGTTGGGACTGGTCTTCTGTTTACACGGGGGTGCCATAGGAGCCTCTGATGCCGGTCCCCCCCACCTCTGTCCCCACCCCTGGGGAGGGTCCTCTGCCATGGGGTAGCCACTAACAGGGTATTCCCTGGGCTGGAGACCTTCCTGGTCAGCACACATCTGGCTCCCAGAGTGCTCACGCCTCCACATCTGTTTCCTGCCCCGGCCAGCCTGGCCCCTGCCTCCTGACCTCAAGCCTGGAGTGGATGTGCAGGTCCTGGAGGCTGGCTGTGGGCTGGAGCTTCCACACTGTGGCGTTGACCAGGTCCTCCTCGAAGGACAGGGTGTCCCCCGTGAACTTCACAGAGGTCAGCTTCGACTCCAGGCTCTGCAGCTGCCTAGCAGGGGGAGAAGGGGTGGAGAGGTTGATCAAGGCGGGTAGGGAGACGGAGCAAGAAGGGGAGACGAGGCAGATACACCGGAAAGAGGCAGGCAGAGGGTGGGGGGTGGGAGGGAGAGAAAACAGCCCTCTGGTGCTGGACAGGAGAGAGTAACCTGCGGGGGGGGGGGGGGGGGGGGCAGGGGTGGGGTGAGAGGAAGCTGGATCATCAGAGCAAACAGGAAAGGGGAGGCTATCCTGAGCACCAGGTTCCGGGCCCAGCTCTGCCTGGACTGACCCCCTCTTGGCCATGGAGGAGCCCTGCCCATCTCTGGGCCTCAGTCTGCCAAGCTCTCAAACGGGCCCATCGGGTCTCCTTTCTTGGCGGGGAAGAGGGCTTGGGTGGCCGTCCTGGGATGACTCAGTGTGATAGTTTTGACAAAGGCTTGGCCTGAGGGCTGTATTTCCATTCCTCCAGGAGGAGGTGGAAAGATGAAGGGAATGTTCCAGCCCCAGGAGAGGCTTCCTCCATGGTGTCTCCTGCTCCAGGTCACCGTCTGCCCACCTCCGGGTCTGGGGGCCACGCTTACTGGCTGGCAGGTGTGGACGAGGGCCTCCTCGAGGTCTTTCCGGGGTGCTTCAGAAGCTGGCTGAGCAGCTCAAGGTCTCTTTTCAGCTCACATATGTCCACCGAGGCATTGTGGGAGGCCTTCGGGGGGGGATCTGGAGCAGAGGACAGACAGACAGGCCTGAGGCTAGTGAAGGAGGTGCCACACCGCCATACTCCCATTTAACCCTCACATGGCTCTGAAGGCCTCCAACCCCAGTTCTACGGAGGATGAAACTGAGGCTCCAAGACGTGGGGTGGAGTCCCGCAAGGTCACCCAGAAGCCAGCCAGATGGGGGCTCTGCCACATGGAGCCTTCCCGCAACTCCAGCCCCAGCAGGGTAGGCTGGGACACAGCTACCCAGGTGTCCTTCTGCCTACACACCTGGGCCGAGAGGGCCCATCCCAGGAGGGTTCTTGGGGCGGGGGGGGGGGGGGGGCTGGGGGCTTGTGTGGCCTCTGGCTCCTGACACCCGATCCTGTCTTTCCGTTCTCTCTGCTCCCACCCTGGTCAAGCCTCGTCTTCCTTCGCCTGGACCTTCCCTGCAGCCTCTGGATGGGACTTTGCCCCTCTACCTTCACCCCCTACCTTCCCACAAACCTCCTGAAGCACATCTTGGATCACATTCCTCCCCTCCTCAGACACCTCCAATGGCTCCCCAGTGCCCGGGAACAAAGCTAAGCTCTGCGGCCCAGGCCACTGCCCAGACTCCAGGCCTTTGCGCAATTCCTTCTGCCTGGAGGTCGCCTTACCGTGGAAGGAGAAGGTGAAGCCAGCAGCACTGGGCAGACTGGTATTCTGGGGGCTCCACCAGGAGCTGACAGAGGTGGCGAGCAGTGGGGGACCCTGGGCCAGGCTCTCCTTCTGGTGCCGGAAGCACAGGAGTCTAGAGGCTTGGTCACTCAGCAAGAAGTCGTTCTTGCCATAGCGAAGATGAAATTTCCCAGCATGGCGGTTCCAGTAGAGGCAGAAGTGGTAGAGGCCCCTGGGGTCGGGGAAGAATCGGGAGGTCGGGAGGGCTCCCGCGAAGGGGGCGTAGATTGTGAGGGCTTCCTCGGAGTTCTTGATGGAGATGTGCAGGTCTGATGTCTGCCTGTAATGGAGGCTGCTCTTCTCTGTCTGATTCCTCTGGCCACAGAAGCGGAAGTCTTCACGGGGGCTCCTGCCACGGGCACCTGAGGAAGGAAAGACTATAGACGAGACTCTCCGGCAGGGAGCAGCCAGGGGCAGAAGAGGGGGGCAGGCCTTGGGCCCAGAATACAGGATCCCGGTGCCTGGGACTCACACATGTTCCACGGGCCTATACCTCCAAGGTCTACAAAAATGTGAATGTGCCCTGCTCACAAATGATGAAAAGAACTAAAAAGTAATGATAATTTCAAAGGCGAAAACAATTTTTTAATGTTTATTTATTTTGTGAGAGAGCACAAGCAGGAGGAGGGGCAGAGAGAGATGGAGAGGGAGAAGATCCCATGAGGGTTCTGAGCTGTCAGCACAGAGCCTGACATGAGGCTCAAACTCACAAACTGTGAGATCATGACCTGAGCTGAAGTCAAGAGTCAGACCTTAACCAACTGAGCCACCCGGGTGCCCCAAAGGCAAAAAAAAAAAAAAAAAAAAAGGCAATAAAATACTTCCTGAGGCCATGCCTACCATAGACAGTTGTGCAGGCTGTGCACTGCACAAGGATGTTCTGGCTGCAGAAGTGAGTGGGGCCAAAACCCAATCCATGTTCCCCATCCCAAACTGTGCACTGTGGGACTGCATCTGCCAGAAAGAAGGGGTCCCTTTTTCTGCAAGATACCGTCCACTTGCTAAACTGTGTCTAAAGTCCCGTGCCTGCCCAAAGGGGTTCATGGATATGCTGGCAGCTGTCCCAGACATGGGGGCATTTTAATGTAAACCACAACGGTCCCACAGCGTCTCCAAGATAGCCTACCTTGAACCAGGAAGAGCAGACCCAGCAGGAGCAGTGCCGTCTGCAGTAGCACTTGGGTGGCCATCTTCCTCCCCAAAGTCACCCTGAGAAGTCACCGCCTGAAAGAGGCCAGGAGTGTTAGCCGGGGCCAGCCCCGCAAGGTGGTTGGGCGGGCCCTGCAGAGGGGGGGGCCAGTGTAGCTTGGGCGGGTGTGGGACGTGAGGTGGGGAAGCAAGTGTGGCTACAGCCCGTGGACCTCGCCAGAGCTTCCAGAAGCTGAGCGTCGAGGGGCGGCAGCTGTCCAGAGCCCGGCTGAGTTCAAGCCCTGGCTCCTCCCCTCACTTGCTGCACGACCCTGTGTAAGTCACAGAAAATGGGGCCAGTAGGACTTCCCTCCAGACCCAGCAGCGATGGGTAATCTTGGCCAGAATCTGGTGGGAAAGGCTTCCCAGGACCACCCGGAACCACCCCCACCACCCTGCCCCTCCAGGCCTGGGGGAGATGCAGGAGAAAGGGCTTCTCCTCCAGGAACCTCACCATCATCATCCCCAAGACCCAGTTCAGAGGACACCTCCTTCAGGAAGCCTTCTTCACCTCCCTCTACAGTCAGTCCTGGCCTCCTTTGCTTCCCACTACTGGCCAGGGCCTCCTCTGACTCCAGGCAGTGCCGGATGGTGTACCCCCTCCTCCGCTAGCGAGGGAGCCCCTGGTCCATCTCTACCGACAGGGCCGAGTACACTGAGCTTGCGGGACAAAGGCCGGGCGGTTGGAGGGGTGAGGGAAATGGAGTGAAGCATCAGTGCACCCACAGCGCCCTCTGCAGGGAACAGAGGAAAAGGGTGCTTCCTGTCATGACCACCGGGGGGAGCCAGGTCCCAGCCCTCCCCCGCACCCCCTCCCCCACAGCTGGAAACACCGAAGCGCGTTCACTCTGACAAGGACTCGCTGACAGTACCGCCCAGCTCCCCCCCAGCTCCACCCCAGCGTGGAGTGGGCCCTCGGAATCCCCAGGATCTCTATTGGCCGAGAGCCAATCTGCCAGCCTGTGCTCTCCCGCCGCACCTCTGTGCCTGTATTAATCCTCGCTTCAACCCCGTGGAGTGGGCCCCGTTGTTGGCCCATTTCACAGACAGGGAATCTGAAGCCCAAGGGGTTAAACGACCTGGCCAAGATTACCCAGAGGCCAGGGCTTTCCTCACCCGGTCGGGACTGTGGGGCCTGGCAGGGAACCTGCACGCCTGGCACTCAGAGAGAGATGCCAGGCGGCTTGGTGCTCACCACTGCCAGCCGGCCCTATGACTGAGCTGGGAGCTGACAGACACAGACAGGCATCTTCATTGCATGGGTACCTGCATATGGCTGTGGCTGCAGATACAATCGTCCGTCACAAGCCAGACAAAGGGAAGCCTAGAAAACTGGGTGCACCCAAGGAGTCTAAGTTCAGGAGAAGCCAAGGGGGGCTTCCAGGATGAGGTGGCTTTCAGACAGAATATTTGAGGGTAGCATTCGAGGGACAGGTGGCCCCGGCAGGAGCTCATTGTCTCCTTCCTTGAACTAACCTGGCCCCCTGAAACTACAGCCAGGCTCCTATGTCCCACCGTGCATAAGGGAACCCCAATTTTTTAGACCTTGTCAGTTCAGACCGTGTCATCATCTTGCCTCAGTGGCATCACAGGACCCCTCAGAAGCAGCATATGAGGGGCTCCTGGGTGGCTCAGTTGGTTCAGCGTCTGACTCTTGACTTGGCTCAGGTCAAGATCTCATAGTTCGAGCCCCGCGTAGGGCTCTGTGCTGACAGCGCGGAGCCTGCTTGGGATTCTCTCTCCCTCTCTCTGCCCTTTCCCGGCTTGTGTGCAGGCGTGCGCCCTCTCTCAAAATAAATAAACTTTTTAAAAACAATGTTCTTTTTAACACATATGAAAGTGTTTTAGGGAAAGGCCACTGCTACCCACGTTGTGATTTTTTAGATTTCACCTTGTGTTCTCTCTGAGCATTTTGCCTCCTTTCGAAACTGCCTCCTGTCACCTCAGGCCAGCAGGAGGAAACCCAGCATCCGGAGACAGCAGCATGTCCGGACCCCTTTCTTTTCTGCCAGTCCCTGTTGCTGTCTACCTCTGATCCCTGATCCAAACGTCACCTCCTCCGGGCCGCCCCCCTCACAGTGGCCACGGCTCTATTCTTGTGAACTCGTAGCTGACGGATCACTTGCGAATTTGGTCCAAATCTCCATGTTATGGTATTCGGATTCAAGGCCCAGAGAGGGCTAATGGCTTCCTGACATGACCCAGCAAGCAAGGATGGGGCTCGCCAAAATCCATGTCTCTCTTTGGCCGGCTGACTGTTCAGAGTGAGCTCCCGCTACTGGTAGACGAGGGCCCAGGACAGCGCAGAATCATCCACATTGCATCAACCCTCCCAGATTGAGCTTCAAGAGCAAAAAAGCCAAGACGAAGAAGAGAACTTCTAGTCACTGGAGGGGCATGAGCGAGGCCGCACCCCCACGAGTACCATGGAAGGGACTCACTCACAGATACAGGCCCAGCTGCACGACCCTGACACTTCCAGGCTCGTCTCCACTCCATCTTAGCTGTTTCAACAGCCACTCCAAAATGGGCAACGTTGTCCCCACGGACATTTTGGGGATTTGAGTGGGAGGGTCTGCCTGGCTTCCTTTAACCCACTCTCAGGCAGTGGAGAGGACTCTGGAGCCAGACTCTCTGCGTTCGACTTCCAGTTGCTGTGTGTCCTCGGGCTACTTACTCTCCCTCTCTGGGCCTCCTGCAAATGAACTGATGCTTGTAAAGGACTTAGAACAGGACCCTGCATGTGGTAGGCGCCATGGGTGTCAGATAAATAACTCTGTGTGCTTTCTGACCAGCTAATGCCTGACCCTAAGTCAACCCGGCCTTCCTCCCACCCCTCCCTCCCTCCATGCCCCCTGCCTTGTGGCCCTGGCCAGCTCAGCCTCCAGAGCACCTTGACAGGAAATTCTTAGAGCATGAAACTTCCCATCCGGGAGAGCAATGGGGAGACTGAAACCCCACCCTTGTAGCCTGGATCCGAGGCTGTTCACAGAACAGAAGATAGGAGATAGGAGAGTGGGACTGGGGACAATGAGAAGATTCCAGCCCCTGCCTGGAAGGGGGAGGGCACTGCCCAGCTGTTCACTTAGCACCTTCCCATCCCCACTTCACGCAACAGAGAACCCCGCCCACTGCCCATCTCATCACACCCTCCTCCCTCGCTCCCCCCGCTGCCCATGGGCAGGGGGGCTCCCCACCGTCTTCCCCATGTACACACACCCGCCACCCCACGCAGCCCACATCAGCATCCTCGATAGGGGCCACACTCTCCCAGCACCTCCCATGGGGCTGCAGAATGCCCTAGTCACCACCCTGGGTGCCCCCCACTTGGCTCAGCCCGGAGGGAGGGATCCTGTGCTTTGGAGGCTGAACCCCAGACTCAGCAACCAGCGGCCCCTACGTGGACCTCTACACAGACCATGTGGACAGAACCTCGTCTCTGGCCTTGGGAGCTGTGGACCGGCAGAGCGGGACCGAGTTTGGCCACCAAGTACTCCTCAAACCACCATCGGCCCGCAGGCAAGACCCCCGTGAAACCTCACGCAGCACTAGGCCAGGACTAGGGAGCCGAGGGGGGCTATCCCAGCAGCAGCACCACGCCGATCTCTGCGGTGGGGTCACCTGCGCTGTCAGGTGAAATCCCCAGGGCCGCTGTGTCAGATTGGTCCTACCGTTTGGCCATTCTACAGACCAGGAAACTGAGGCTAGGGAAGGGCCATCCGATCCAAGGTCACTCCAGGTGGAGCCAAGATACAGGCCTGGGTCTCGCTCTGGAGGGCTCCTCGCAGAAGTGGTACGGGCAGAGGTCCTAGAGATACGTGCTCCCCTGGCTTTGGGAGATCCCCCCCCCACTTCAAAAAAGGAGAGAAAAATGAGGGGGTTGGCCAAGACCACCGGCAGTGCAGACAATTCCAGCCTGGGAGAGGGGGCTTGGGGGCCAAACCTCAGGAGAGACCTCCCCCCGCTCTGGAGCAGCTGCCCTTGACTTCAGGCCTTCCGTAAACACACGCAGAGAACAGAACGGTCCAGCCCAGCTTAACACAATGGGTTAGCATCACAGGGTCCCCAAGGTCCCCAAGGACACTAGTGGAGGGTGGCCACGGCTCATCTAAGTTGACACTTCCCCCACCCCCACCCCCACCCCCGGGCCCTGCTGGCCCCAAGAGGCCTGGCTCCAGCTCAGGCCCAGCCCTGCCCATCCTCACGATGCGGGAGGGGGCAGCGGGCAGGGGACCCGTGGCTCACTTTCTCCCCCCCGGGGCCTGAGTCACTTCCTCTGCCATCCGTGTAGAACCACGAGTCACCGCTGGCCCAGTCCAGGCTCCTGGAAAACCCATTTCCTCGGAGGATGGAGGTGGAAGCTGAGTGGATAGGACCTGATCGGCCTTGGGGTTAACCCTTCCTGGGCAGGCACCTCTCCAACATATCCGGCTGGGCTGATGCCCAGACCTGCTCCCCCACTGCTTTCCTCCTTCCCGTCACACACCCTGATGACCGCAAACACCTCGGTGCCACCTCCAGACTGACCCTTTACCAGGAATGCCTGCCCCATCCCTAGGATGACCCAACCCACCTACTGGGACTCAGTTAAGACACACCCTCCCCATGAAGTGTTCCCCAACCGCCCAGTCCCGATCAGAATTAACTATGTGTTCCTGGGGGGAGGGGGAGCCCTCCATTCTAGATGGTCCCCACTGCCCCAAGACTTCATTCCAGAGGTGCCCAGACTCGCCCGAGGGCCAGAATCATGCCAGGGAGTTCACTAAAATGCATTTCACACGCCCCGCACTCTGAGGATCAGAGGCAGCAGGTCCGGGGTGGGAGTGGGGAGCCTGGCTTTAACAAGCATCCCATGGATTGAGACTCTGAGGGCTTGGAATCATGGGTGACAAGCCTGGGCTAACGGTAACCGTGTTTTACAGAGAAAGTCAGAGACGACAGGGGCCCAGCCCCAGATCACTCAGCCGCTGAATAGCAATGGCTGGGCTGGGGGCAAGGACATGTCGTGTTCCTCTGCGATTCACCTGGCGTTTAGCAGGGGCCTCCCAAAGGACAGAAGGGAGCAGGAGGGCATGGGTGGAAGGGGAGCGCTGGAGTGGGTTTTCGGGCGTGAGCCCCATCTGGCCCTCCTTGGGGGTGGGACAGAAGGGAGAGGACCCAGCTCGGCTTTCCAGCTCCAGCCTGGATCCTTAGGTGCTCTCCAGAAGGTGGGGGGCAGCATGGTGCTTCGGGCTACCCCCCTGAGCCCCGTGCAGGGGGCTTAGGAAAGAAGGATTTGACCCAGGACAGGGAAAAGGAGAGGGTGGGTGAGCATGAAACCTTGCGAGTGTAAGCATGCATGCGAATGCGAATGCGTGTGCACACACGCGAGTGCAAGTATGCAGAGCAGCAAGGAGAAAGCCGAAGACGGCTGGGAGTGGGGGCGGCTGGGAGTGGGGGCAGGTCAGCTCTGTGGGGGAGGAACAGAGGGCTGCTCAGACCTCAAAGGGCAGCCGGGAAGGCAGTTAGAACAGAACAGAGAGCAGACGCCTGCAGGTGTTTCCTCTGTGAGGGGTGGGCTGGGGGGGGGGGGGGCTGAAGACCCTCCACTGGTGCTTTCCAAATTACTTGATTAAAGTAAATCTTACTGGGGCACCAGGGTGGCTCAGTTAAGCATCCAACTTCCGCTCGGGCCATCATGACCTCGTGGTTTGAGGGTTTGAGCCCCATGCTGGGCTCTGTGTTGACAGCTCGGAGCCCGGAGCCCGCTTCGGATTCTGTGTCTCCCTGTCTCTCTGCCGCTCCCCCCACCTCTCATAAATAAACATTTAAAAAAATCATTAAGAAGTAAATCTCACTTAGAAACACCATGTAGCCAACAAATCAAAGGGCGAGTCCCCGGAGTCCTGAGTGGGACCCAGGGCCACAGTCCCCTCCTCGCCCAGCCCTCCACACTCTGCCGGGGCTCACTGTCTCCTCCCTCTGCTCCCGTTTCCCAACTGGGAACTGGGAACAGGCGGCTGTGCTCAAGCTAGGGGACCACCTAGGCCGGAGGATCACCCTGGAAGGGTGTTCTGGGATGGCTGGGGGAAACAGTGACTTCAGGTGTCAGGAATTCCTCTACAATAAAGGAGAGTAACAATGAAGCTAGCTGCTGGCTGCCAGAGGCTGGCGGAGGCCAAGGCTGTGCCCACTCACCGCCCCACTCACTGCCCCACTCACCGCCTGGGGTGAATCTGGCTTTCTCGCCCCGGACCTGCCGGAGGGCCGACCCTGCCCGCACAGCCCCACCTCCCCGCGGCTTCTGGTCCAGCCAAGCCCTCAGGCAACGACTCCCTCCGCGTGCCCAGATGGGCCCTGGCCCTGTGGGGAGACCGAGGAAGGGGAGAAGCAGAGAGTTCCCTGCGAGGGGGGGAGGAAAGGGTCTGTCCACGTAGAAGGACACTGAGTCCTCCCCAAGAGCCAGTTACCAAAGCCACACACCCTGCAGCCTGTCAGCAGAACACTCGCTTAAGAGGCCTCAGGGGGTCCAACAGAGAGTTGCCACTCGACCAGAGGCGAGCCCAGGCTCGGGGGTTCCCTCCTCCGAGCCTTTCCACACACCAGTCCTCCTCCCTGATGCCAGCCTTGAGATGTATCTCATGCCCTGGGCCTCGGGCCTCTACTCCCTTTCCCCACTGCCCCCGCACTCTGGCCCCACGCCACATGGCGGGTGGGGTTGAACAGGGTCTGTCTGGCACAGGGGGAGGAACCCCGGAATCCAAGGACAGGGAGGACGGCAGCTCCCTTTGGCAAGTGCTCAATTTGTGCTGGCATCGTGCAAAGCATTGCGCAAATTATCACTCAGGCCCCAACATAAGTCTGTGAGGCAAGTGCTATCATTACCCCCACTTTTTTAATGTTTCTTTAATTTTGAGAGAGAGAGCGCATGAGAGTGGGGAGGGGCAGAGAGTGGGGGACAGAGGATGCCAAGCAGACCCTGTACTGACAGCAGCGAGCCCAATGTGGGGCTCAGACCCACAAACCGCAAGATCATGACCTGAGCCAAAGTCAGATGCTTAACCGACTGAGCCCCCCAGTCTCCCCATTACCCCCACTTTAAAGATAATGAAACTGACGTTCAAAGAGGTTAGGTGATGCCTAAGATCACGTAGCAAGTAAGCAGCCAAGCCAGGTCTCAAACCCAAGGCCTCCCAACCCCAAAGCCATGCTTTCTGTCATTGTGGTCTCCAGAGTCCTATCCCTTGGAGGAGACTGTCTCCCCATCTTTACCAAACAGTAACTTGCCAGAGTACTTTCTAAGTGCTAGTTCCCAGTTAGAGAAATGCTGCAGGCCCTGTTTGGTCTTATGTATTAGCACATCAAAGGCTCTGATAAGTCCTGCAAAAAGAAAATCCACAGAGCTTGGTTGGGCTTAGTTTCCCAGCCCACCGTGATGGTGTATCCTTTTTAGCATGAGCACCTGTTGTCAACATGAGAAACATGTTGCTCTCAAAAATCTTGACTCCACACACATAAGAAACCTGTCAGCAACCTCCCTTCCAGCCTCCAGCCCTTCCCCTCCCCTCTTAGGCCATTAGCTAGCCTGAGATGGGCTGTGGGAGCCATTCAGGCTGTGATGTTCCCCAGGGCAACTCATCACCATCCTTGACTCTTCCAGGCAAGAGGTCCCCAGGGAGCCGGAGGTGTGTGAGGCCCCATCCCACCTCCCTTAGGCTGGCAGCAGCAGCTCTTGAGGAAAGGGGACACTGCCAGCTCGGTCCCCAGGTTAGCCATTCCATTAAAGTCAGCCACAGCCAGCTGGGCTCTCAGCCTCGCTTCAAGCAGCTGTGACACTTAAAAAGCTGGAATTGAGAGGGAAGGAGGGAGAGAAGGGCAGAGAGGGAGAAAGAAAGAGACAAATGAACATGCCAGAGCTTTTAGAAGCTGAGAATTAAAGCCTCTTATAATTTGAGAATGGATTATAGGGACCTGCCACCTAAAGAAGACAAGAGATCAGAAGAGTCCCAGATCTGGCCCAGGCTGGGTTTGGGCTCAGGCGCCAGGATTTCCCAAAGGCAGTCCAGGGACCCTGGTGCCAGCTCCGTGCTGCCGGCGCGTTGTGCGGCCCCCTGCCAAGTCTCCCCGCCGCCCTGTCCCCAGGGAGCAGTTGAGGCTGGACTCTAGGACCCCAGGGCACACACTGTCGGCACCTGCCCAGGGAATGCAGACTCCCGGAGCAGAGTTGGCGGGAGTTAGGTGTGCAAGGTCCAGACCTGGCCCCCGGAACTTTCAGCCAGCCTGTCCCCTCTGTGAGCCTCAGTTTCCTCCAGTGTTAAGTGGCTGACTGTGAGCCCTGTCCCTGCCGCCACCACTCCCCCCCCCCCCCACCGCCAAAGTCTTCTCTATAGCCCAGGCCCTCAGGATGCTTACAGGGAAGGGCAGGGCTTACCTCCCAGGTGACAGAAAGGAACAAAGAAGATGCTGGGCCCCTCTCCTCCTGGCCAGACTCTCTTCCCTCTCAAACCACAGGCAGACCTCAGTTGTCTGGCTGAAAGGTTCCTTCCCCATCTGTGTTCCCACACTGCTCAAGGCCAGGCCTGCGAGGTCAGCACAGCTACCTCCCTGCTCTGGGGGCTACAGGTCAGCTAGGCTGGGCCTGGCAGAAAGCCCGTCTTCGGGGTATAGGACCCTCGCATTTTGAAGGCCAGCCACCAGCCCTCCCTTTCTTCCCTCTTCCTCCGGTCCCGCTCCTGGCTGAGAGGACAGCGGGACACACAGCCTCCTCCCCCAACAAGGCTGGGGGCCTGGTCAAGGCTGAGGGACCAGCCCCCTCTGGGGAAGGGCAGCGGACACACAGACCAGGATCGCATCCAGCTCGCTGTTCCCACGGCAGGCACCACCCAGGACCGCGGGGTCCTCCACCCCCATTCGCACACCTCAAGGGCGGTGTGCCCGCTACCTCCCGTAACAAAGGCAACATGGATTAAGTTCTTTGGAAACGCAAGATTTGATTCTAAGCTCTTTACCCAAAGTAACCCTCATCCTCCCCCAAACCTTAAGAGACAAGTAGCATTACGCTCATTTGACAAATAAGGAAACTGAGACCTATAGCCAGCGAGTGGTGGAGACGAGATGCTGCTCCCAGGACCTGGCTCCAGAAGGGATGCTCTTGTTCCTGTAGCCCATTTCCCCTTGACCTTACCTGGCTGCTAGAAAAGGCTTCTCTTTAAAACTCACAGAAGAGATGCTCCAAAATGTGTTTCCTTGGGGTTAGCTGAACACCCTTCCCCTGAGGGTCCAGGGGACCCCCATGCCCATCATGGAGCATAGCTCCTGCCAGCCCAGCCAGGGACACAGCCTCCCAACACCTCTCAGAGGCTTATCTTTAATCATTGGGGGTGGAGCCCAGGGAGTGACCGAGGGGAGGGTTGTGGGGCCCTTACTCTCAACCATTCCTCCCTGTTCCTGAGCCGCTCTCGAATCGAACTGACAAATCCCTCTTAGTGTAGCATCTGTGACTCTCCCAGGGTCCCTGGTGCCACCTAGCTCCACCCCCACCCCACCCATCAGCTATAGGTGTTGGGGAGAAAGGGGAGATGGGGAAGAGGGATGGAGGGAGAGAAGAAAGAGAGGGGGAAGGGAAGGAGGAGGAGAGGAGGAGAGGAGCAGGGGAGGGGGAGGTAAAGGAGGGGAGGGAGAAGAAGGAAAAGGGAAGGGGAGGGGGAGGAGAAGGAAGCAGGACCAGGAGTGAGAGGGATGGAGGGAAGACAGGAGGAGGGGAAGAGTCGTACCTGGAACTCCGCCTTTGTGGCACCGAGCGGACTGCAAGTGCATAAAGAGCGCGAACGCGAGAGCAAAGGGTTGGCCTCCCTTGCAGACTGCTGCCTGCTGGGGAGGTGGCTCGGTCTCCGTGAGGAGGATTTCCAAGCAGAGCCACCCCAGCCCCTGCCCCCTCCCTGGAGCTTCAAACAAAGCGGGCAGCCAGGGAAGACGGGCTGCAAGCCCCAGTCACCGGCTGGGGGGGGGGGGGGGGGGGGAGAGAAGGGGCGCAGGTGACAGCAGCCCCTGGCAACCGTTTCCCTGGCAACCGTTGGCAGCTGCAGAAAGGCAAATACGTCACTCCCGGCTCCGACCCAGCACAGCACAAGCCCCCTAACTTGTCTGGTACCCAAGTCTCCAGACTCAGATGCTGCCCTGGGTCCAGCAGGGAGAGCTGGCGGGAGGAGGTTATAGAGAGCACTGGAGGCCACCTGCCTAAGTTTGTCAGCACTGACTTTAAACCAAATCCTTTTAGGACCCGGTGGGGGCTACTCTTGTCACCCAAGATGCTTACTGTCAGCTGCATTTGCCCCTGGGGGTTGCCAGTCTGTGGCCTTGACCTCATCCCAAGCTGGACACCCCTCTAGCCTCCCCCACCAACCATTGGCTGTCAGAAGTACAGAATGTGTACCTACTTCCCTAGAAGAGTCTTAGGGGGGCACCTGCTCCAGGAAGCCTTCCTAAGTTGCCAGACCCCACCAGGAATCTTCCTTCTGAGTTATCCTTAGGGCTGGGGAGCTTCCCCCTGGCTTTCTTTCAAGAGAGTTTTCTGAGGGCCAGGAGTGGGTCAGACTCTCCTTTCTGTGATCCAGAGTAAGTACCAGTGCGGGGAGGGAAGGGAACAGAGGCAAAGCTTCCGAAACCCCTTCTATGTGCCAGGTACTACGCCAGGCATTTTGGAGATCGACTTCTACCACTCTCTGAGGTCAGCCCTGTTGAAGCTCTCTTACAGATGGGGAAGCAGAGGCTCAGGGAAGTGAGGTGGCCAGGTCAAAGCCGCCCAGCTGGCAAAGGAGGGGTGTGGGTCTCAAACCAAGATCTCCTCTGAGACGCGGAGACATCAAGACCAAATGTGCCTCTGATGCTTGACTAATCCTGCCCCCCATCCAGTGGACATCTGAACTTAATTTGATCACCTCCAGTGAGAGGGAGCTCACCTCCTCCCGGGAGGGCACATCACTGTGACCTCTAAAAAGTCCTCCATAGCCAGTGAGTCAAAGAGGAAAGGACATCAAAGGCACGGGTGGCCTCCACGTGCCAGACAGGCCAGGGAAGGGAACCAGGGACAGACGTCTCGGCTGGAGTTTTGGCTCCAGAGCAGCGGCAGATCAGAGACAGGGTGGCGCTGTTCAGGGGGCTAAGGGGCTAGGGTCGCAGCCAAGCAGCTATAAACACTTTCCCAGAACAAGTGGGGAACCCCCTTGGCAATCACACGCAAAGGGGACGGAGGGGCTTTGCGGTGGTTTCTGGCAGAGGCCATGGGAAAGGCAGCAGGGCTTGGGGCCAGGGGGATGGAGTGCCCATGCACCCTCACACCTCCTCCCCCACCCATGGACCAGAGCCAGGAGGCAGCTATTGTCTTGCCGCTGGCCCAGAGCTGTGTCCCATTCAGGCACTATTTTTGGCCCCGGGAGGAAGAGGAAAAGAAAGCAAAGAAAGGAGCTGCTGTTCTCAGTGGAACCTTCGCCCGGAAAGGATTCTAGAGCCTGCTGCGCCAGAGAAGGGAGTCACTGTTGGATCAGAAGATTCTGTGCTTAAAAAGAGTTGGCAGGGGGCTGCAGTTCAGGGGAGCCAGGGGAGGACGCAGATGGGGCCCCCCTGGCCTTTTACACACACTTGGTGCTCACTAACTGCAGCGACAAGTGGGGAAACAGAGGCGAAACATCCCAGGTCCCACCGAAAGTCTCCAAGCACTTGCGATGACAAAGATACCTACAATAGCTCATAGGTCATTGCCGCCCTGAGCCAAGTCTCTGCCAAAGACATCGACAATGGTCTTGACACTGATGACCAGAGAGGAGGTGTGTGGGACAAAAAATGAGGCTCCTTTTACAAATCAGAGAGCTGAGGCTCAGGGAGCAGCATGGCTACCAAAATAAGCTAGTGACCCCACACCACTCTCTCCACCTTAATGCCACCCACTCCCTGCTGAGTTCACCAACTCAGCAACACACTAGCCTTCTTTCTATCCTCAGACACACCTCAGGGCCTTTGCATGTGCTTTCCCCGAAGCATAGCACATTCTTTCCTGGACCCATTCTCTGATTGGTGTCTTCCCTTCTCAGTCCTTACTTCAAATATCTCCTCCCCCAAGAAGCCATCCATGATTACCCAACCAAAATTATCCTCCCTGTCATCACTCTCTTCCGTATCGCCTTATCTTCTTAACTTTACAGCACTCAACACTGTCAGATGATCCTCCAATTAGCTTACTTGGTCTCCATTTCTCAACATTTACCCTGTCTTGTCTGTCTGGCTCACCACCTGTAGCTCCCGCCCTAGCAGGAGTCTGGCCCCCAGTAGACGCTCAATGACTACTCGTTAAATACACGAATGAATGACCAGAGCTGGGATTCTAACCGGGTCAGGCAGGCTCCAAGCCTCTTGCCAATAGGAGCCAATTCCCGATGCTACAGATTTGAGCCAAAAGTGCCACTTGCGGCAGGGGGTTCCAGCACTGAGCCATCCCGACTCCCCAGCATCTGACTGGTCAGGGGCATACGTACCTCTGCCAAGTGCTTGGCCAGAGAGGGACTTCCAAGACTGCACAGCTTGAGAATAGGGATGGGACCTGAAACTCCAGCCCAGCATTTCCTTCAATACACGGCTGCCTGGTAAAGGCTCTGAAAAGTCCTACAATGCAGAAGCTTGCAAGATCAAGCCTTTTCTGAATCATTGGGACCAAAACAGACTTTCAAAGTTGCTAGATTAGATGATGTCTGAGATGCCACCTAAATTCGTGATCACTGAACCTTGGGTTTTCTCTTGACACAAAGGCAAAGTTATTAACATCAGGCCCCTTGACCACTCACTCCTCTGGCCCAGGGCTAAGAGGGGGCCCAGGGAGGAATTTGCCAGTGAAGGTGGGTCCCATTCCCACTTCTGCAAATGCTTAACTTCCATTTGGACTCCTGTGGGCTCCCCAAGGTGGAGCAGGGATGGGAAACAGCACATGTCTGTGGCCACGGAGGACCCTGGGGTCTAGGAACCTGGGGGTGGGCATATCCCAAGGGCCAGCACGCAGAGACTCACAAGGCTGCTGGGGCAGGGAAGGGAACCACGTGGGTGCACAAACCATATGAACTGCACCTGACTTCCATAATGCACATGCCCACACTAGGAGGGGACACTATTATGCCCATTTTACAGCTAAGGAAACTGAGGCTCGGAGAGAAGAAGTCGCTTGCCCAGGGTTACACAGCTGGCAAGACTGGACTCCAATCCAGCTCTATACACTCCCTTAGCTGCACTGTCCCCATTGCTCCCTGTGGCCCCCCAGGCCCCAGTCCTGGCATCTCCAGTACATGGAGAGGAAGCGTCAGCCACTCTAGGGAGGTAGATATGCAGGTCTACAAGGCTGTGCTACATCCAAAACTTCACAGCCTGGGAACAGGGGCCAGGCCCCCTCCTGCCCACACCCATGGGGTCTGCAAACACTCCTACCCTCCCTGGACGGCAGTTACTGTGGCTTCCAGCTCTGTGAAAGAGGGAATCCAAGTTGGGGAGCCGAGGCAGGACTCCCAGGCGTGCTGACACCTGCTGCAGAGTCTCCGTGGGAAAGCACCGGCCGTCCCCCCAGCCACAGCTAGTGACGGGTACTGCGCCCCGGCCTGGCGCCCCCTTTGCCAGGCCAGGCACCAGGACCCGGGTGTCCTTGGCTCCCAGCCCGGGAGCTGGAGAGCAGACCCTGTCCATCTGGTCTGGGGTGTGTGCATAGGCGGCAGGGCCCAGGAGACTGTGGCAGGCTCAGCCACAGACATACGATAAATACAGCTTTGAGGAAAGCGCGTGAGGACTCCTTCTGGCCCCGCCTGCTGCCCTCAGCTCTCTCGTGAGGCTCTGTCACATGCAAGTGTGTGGGAGGGGCTAGAACCGCAGAGTTGGGAACACCCGTACCCAGGCACAGGTCCATGGGATAGGGAGAGCAAGGGACAGCATCAGCTCCCTGATGATTGGGGAGGGGGGGTTCCCCCTTTCTGACCCCTCCATCACAGCCTCCTGTCTCAGTTGGTCCCTGAGCCCCGATGCCCTCACACCCGGTACACCTTCACCTGGCGCGCTGGATGATTAGGCGACAATGGGAGCGTCCCAAAGATGCCACTGGATGGGTGCTAATGGTGGAAGTCTGGACACAGTGACAGGCGAGGCTGTGGAGGCACCACCCGCCCACAAACACCATCTGATGCCATTAGGATGACCAGTGGGCTGGCTGCTCAGGGACCTAATGCCTGGGGAGAATGTGGGAATTGGGTGCCTCTCCCGCCCACGGCCAGAAAAGCTCCGGGCTGGAAGGAGCCGTGAAGAACCTCACACTCTGCTCAAGCTCCCTCTACACTGCCCTGCCAAACTTAAACACTTGCAGGGACGGGGAGCTCACTACCGCAAATGGGTGCAGCCATCTGTGGTGCTGTGGGAAACAGCCCAGCCCTGTGCTCAGGCCCCCACGGCCACTGACTGGCCAGCGAACTTGACACCTGCTTCCTCATCTGTGAAGTGTGGATAAAGATTCAAATCTCCAAGGGCCAGCAGCACCCAGGACTGAACGAGGGTCTTTGTAGGCAGTACAACTGTATGTCCTAGGTAGGAGTGGGGGTGGTTATGAGTCTCTCCGGGGTTTGGCGCATGCCCAGATGGTGACACAGCCGGTGGAGCACTGGGCAGAGGGCGCCAGGCCAAACGTGACTCAGTTGCTCCAGTCGGCCCCTGGGGCTCACCCCTCCCTCACATTTGTCACCATGAAGACAGGTGGGTCTGGGCAGTTGTCCCCCCTGCCACAGGGTCAGAGACCCAAGGTACTAACCACAGAGCCCTCCCTGAGAGCCATACTTGGCCAGGGACCCAGAGGGGGTCAGCCACCCAGTGCAGGCAAGGGGCCAAGAGGCCAAGGGAACTCAGACCAGCGGAGAAGTAACCACAGAGTGCTGCCCTAGGAAACCCGCCCAGCTTGAACTCGGGCCTCCCGTGGAGGCCCAGCACAGTGGCCAAGCGGGTCAGTCCCTGGGCCACAGAGAAGAGCAGGAGGGAGCCCCATTCTTGAAGAATGCATGCCAGCAGATCAAGACCCCCCTAGATGGGGGCGTCCAAGGCCCCACGGGCTCTCCGGTGCCTGGCGACTTTCCCCATGATGTCATGGGGGCACAGGGCTAATGCTCCAGGATGAACTCACTGTTGCTTCCTAAGGTCTTGGTGGTGGCCCGGAACAGTGGCAACAACAAGATCGCTTATGGCGTGCCAGGCACTACACTCAGCACCTAAAACTTAGTGGCTCACTTAACCTTCTCAAGGTGCCATTACCATCCTCATTTTTTTTTTAACGTTTATTTATTTTTGGGACAGAGAGAGACAGAGCATGAACGGGGGAGGGTCAGAGAGAGAGGGAGACACAGAAACCGAAACAGGCTCCGGGCTCTGAGCTGTCAGCACAGAGCCCGACGCGGGGCTCGAACTCACGGACCGCGAGATCCCGACCTGAGCCGAAGCCGGACGCTTAACCGACTGAGCCACCCAGGCGCCCCTGCCATCCTCATTTTTAAGATGAGGCAAACAAGGCACAGAGAGACTAATACACCTGCCCAAGTTCACACAGTTGATGGAGCTGGGACAAAGCCAGACAGCCCCAGGGCCACCATGCTGCTTCTCTTGGGGGAACAGCTGAACTGGATGACGGAGGAGCAAAGGTCTGGGACAACTGGACGTGGGGGTCTACTGCCCGTGGGGCCCTATGTGTTTAGGCGTCTCAGCTAATCCCCACAGGGTCCCCTAGAGATACCAGGTACCTTCATCCCCATTTTATAGCCTGAGTAATGAGGCTTTGAGAGACAGAGCTTCCTGCTCAAGGTCACTTTTCAAGGATTGGAACCTAGTTCTAACTTGGCCACCATGTGACCCTGAAGACAAAACCTTCAGCCCAGGTTTAGGGAAGGCCTCTCAAAGCTACACAACGTGCTTAGGACACACTTTGCCCCCATCGGCTGCCCCAAATTCCAGCAACCACCCTGCCAGGGGGTGGCACTCTCCTCTCCACGTATAGCGAGGACACTGAGGTCCAGGGAACTTGCACCCTTGGGCCCCTGTAGCCCTCTGCTCTCCCCCCTGGGCCTGGAAAGCCAAGGCCAGGGCTTCTGGGAGGGGGAAGGCAGAGGCCTGAGGACAGGGCAGAGACCTGAGAGGTCTCTCTCCCCTCTCATTGTTGTCATTGTCATGCTCATCTCCAGAGTTAGTTTAAGTGGCCCTGAGCCTGAGGAGCCAGCCTGGAGCCATTAGCTGTGAACCGCCAGCCTCTTTCAGGGAGCTGGAGCTGGGCTGGCTTCCAGACAGCGAGGCCCCCGCCCCGGGCCGCCTCCCTGTAATGCAGAGCCCTGTCCTCCGATGCCCAGAGGCTCCGCCGGCTTCTCTGGGGCGATGCTTTGCTTTTATCTCCGCCTGCCTGCAACTGCCAAGCACGCGCAGACTGTCTGAGCCCGAGCCTGCAGCCACGCAAGAGCCAGGTGCCCACGCCACTGACCTCCACACCACAGCACAAGTCAGGCAGGAGGAGGAAGGGGTAGGTTCTGCCAGAGCCCAGGAGGCCCCGGCTCTCCCCAGGGGGGAGGCAGGATGAAGCACCTAATCCTCCCCCTTCCCCCCTACTGCTGCCGGTTGTTACAAGTTGTCTCCGGGCCTCAGTGCACCCATCTGCCCGCCGTGGAGATCATATGACAAAGACGAACGTTTATACAGGCCAGGCGCTATGCTAGACGCTTTACTGCATGAACTCCTTAATGTTCACAACTGCCCCCCAACATACACACTACGGCTATCCGCTTTTTCCACGTAAGGAAACCGGGGCAGACACCCCAGTTCACACAACCAGAGGGGAACGAAGCCAGGATTCTCCCCAGGTAAACCAGCCTTGCTGTCTCTGTGGGTCCTGACACCCTAGCGGACCGTGGGCTCGGCAGTGGCAGGGATGGGTTTGAGACAGGGGCACGTGCCCTCTGGCACCCAGCGCGCAGCCCGGTCTGGTCGAGGAGCCCCCTCCTGACTGAGGGGCCAGGAGAGCACAGTGGACGAGATCTCACACTCTGCAGCCCCAAAGACCAGCACTTACTCATGGGTAAGCCTCCTGTGCCTCAGTGTCCTTGCCTCTCAAGCAGGCGACCAGGGGCACGTGCCTCACAGGAACGAAGGGTGTGCAAAGCGCGGAGCCCAGGGCCCAGCGGGGTCTGAGGCCGGGAAGGGCCAGGATGTTCCTGCCCCGGCCAAACCACTGGGATCCAGGGAGAGTTGGGAGGTTAAGGGACCCGGGCAGGTGCCTCAGCCCACCTGTGCCCGGGCAGGCTGGCACCCGGCAGGGGTCACATACTGGTGTCCCAAACTCCTCCCACACCCTCAGCCCTGCTCCCCAGCAGCCCGGGCCTGACCCCAGAATCTGCAGGGCTCCGCAAGGGCCTCGAGGAACTCCTGGTGAGGCATGCCGACCGGCGGAGGGTAAGCCTGGAGAGGCGGAGGCCCAGCCAGCCCCTCCCCGCTGTTCGAGGGACCCCTCTGTGCCAGCCCTGCCCCACTTCCCACTCGCCATCTGCCTGGTCCCTGGGCGCCTGCGTCCCTGATGATGTGCTCACGTGATGCCCCATCTGCCGTGAATCAGAAGGCAGGGTCCACAGGGCCTCCCGAGGACGGGACTGCGGGTGCCAGGCCCGCTCGGGCTCTGGTTCAGGGGGAGGGGCGGCACTGGGCTTCGGGGCTGTGTTGCCACGTTTTCCCATCTCCCCACCTGCACCCCGGACACCCCCACTGCCTCCTCCACGCCCTGCCTCAGAGCCCTGCCCCGACTCTTCCCCCCTGCCGTGTAGAAGCCCACCTGTGCCTGCATCCCCCAAACGGGCACTGCCCCCAGCACCCACCACCCAGCACTTACCACCCACACCCACACCCACACGCGGCTCTTGCTGAGGATGAAGCAGCCTGTGGCCCGGCTCAGCTGGAGCACGGTCCACGTGGCCCCTTCGCAGCTGTGCCTGCCCCCCTCACCCCTCCCGTCTCTGTCCTGCCCGGCCCTGCTAGGAAGGCGATCCCCACAGCACAGAGACCCCACCACTGCTCTACTGCCTCTTTCATCCGCTGTCCCTTCAGCTGAGCGGCCACCTCCCCCTCCGTCCCCACAGCCATGAAGCTGCCTTTCAAGCAAGAGCCCTGAGCCCTACAGCCTGGGCTTCGGGCAGCCAGGCCACGGTGCATCATAGCCCTGCCCTCCCCATCCTGTTGGGGTCACAGCCAGAGCACCCAGCCCCCACCCAGCACCCATCTGACCTGGCTGTTGGCTGCTGTGCTGCCCACGTCATCCTGCCATCCCTCCTCTGCAGAGCAGATCGAGACCTGCCAGCCTGGCCCTGCAGGCTCCATAAAGTGACCCGTGCCAGGTCTCCAGGGCCATCATCTGCCCCATTTCCAGGCTCACATCATTCCGAGCCCTTCTCTATGCAACTGCCTCTGCCCGAAATGCCCCGCGCCCCACCCTCCCAGAGGCACACCAGCCCTCTCCACCACTCTCCAAGCCCAGCCGGGTCCTCCCAGCCCAGAAAGTTCTCTCCCCCTCTTGGCAACATTTTGACACTCCTCCGCCTCAGGTCCTAGCTATCTTGTTTGTCTGTGTCCCTGACAAGATGGGGTGTCACGGCCAGGCTGACCAGCCCCTGCCCAGCGGCCCAGGGCCCTGAAGCCAGCAGCAAGAGTGTGCACAGGCCTCCCGGCACAGCGTCTCCCTCACAGGCTGGGCCTGGGGTGGTGTCTTTCACAAGCCGACACTCTCGGAGCCAAGCCCCAGGACCACTGGAGGCAGGGCATCTACCATCATGCCTACACACCCATTTAGCAGCTGAGACAACTGAGGCCCAAAGAGAGAGGCAAGGCAAGGTGCTATGACTGAGGTGGACCCGTATCTCAGGTCCCCAGGGTCCCCACAGCAAAGGGGGATTTGGTCCGGCCTCAAAACGAGTCCAACCTCTAGATGTCGGCAGAGAAGGTCCCCTAGGACCCTGGCCTGGGCTGGGGAACCAACTCAGCAGCTAGCGGCTCTCACTGCCAGGAGATGCTTCTTCCCACTCAGTCTCCAACCCCAAGAAAGCACCTCCGCCCTCAGGGTGCCCACAGTGAGGGGGCAGGGGCCCTGGCGTTGGGTCTGGGCCATCCATGGGTTCTAAGACACCTTGTTTATCTCATTCACTGCCCCCACCCCCAGGATATCATACACACAGCAGGCACTCAATAAATGTTCAGGTGAATAACTTCTTTGGCCCTCTGGAGCTGCAAAGCCTGTTCTTACCCACCCGCCTAGGCCAGGCCGGGACTGCTCCAGGCAGGATGGGCATTGGGGGGTACGGCGAGAGGTGCCCGTCTCAGTATATGCCCCCCAACCCTCCTCAGTAAAATGAGCACCAGTTCCTCCTGTGGGGCCACCAGAGACCTCAGCTCGGCACCGCAGGAAGGAGGCTGGTTGGGGAAAAGGGAAGAACAGTATCCAGCAGATCCCCCAGGGCGGGCGCTGCGGTAGCACCTGGAGAGAAAGCCCTATCAGTTCCACACAGATGGGGGCACCGGGGTCTGGAGGTTAGTGGGCAGGGGGCTCCAGCCTCAGCTTCCACTGCCCCATGTATCCGCCCCTAGTTCTCAGGACCCTCTCTCACTCCCCACGTCCAGACCCCATGGCCGGGACTACCTCCTCCCGAAAGTGGCCTGTGTGGTGAAGAGCCAGACTGCCCCTGGCTCACTTGGGGACCCGGGACCCAGCCCTGGACATCTGTGAGCAAAACTGTCCACGAGAGTCCTGTCCTCCCTCGGACTGGACCCCGGTTCTTTATCCCCGGACTTGGTACCTGACGTTGGGTAAGCCACCTGAGAGCCTTAGCTCTCCCATCTGTGCAGTGGGAGCAGGAATGGGGAGTTGTCCCACAGCCCAGAGAGCAGACCCCAGCTTGCTGGGTCCTGTGACGATACCACCCTGAGCCTCAGTTTCTCTAGTTAACAAAGGACTGGCGGCTCTGAGAGATTCCATCCTGTGGGGCCCCGTTCCCTTCTCAGACACCTCCCTGTCCGTCTACCCCCAACACCGGAGACCCCGCACAGCCGCGTTCATCCGGGCTGGCTGCCCCCAAGAGGCCTCCCCCTACCCTCTGCCGCACACCTCCCTCTTCCCTCCTGCTGTCACACCCTTGATCTGGTACCTGGTGCCGGAGGAAGGTCCTGTGTGGGACCAGGCAGCTGGAACGCCTTTCAAGTCCCACTTCAGAGGCTTAGCCCCCCAGCCAGGGTCAGGCTGCCCCCAGTGGGCAGGCTGGTGAGTGTGGGAGGCACCCAGCTCCTCTCTTGCAGCAGAGCAAGGCGGGCAGGCAGCTGCGGAGGCAGGCGAGGCGGCGAGGCTGCGACTGTTTGTGGGGGGACGGCCCCCTCCTGCCCCAGTCGGGCTCCTCCCTCTTCCCTAGCTTGGCTGGGATGACGGGACCATACGTGAGTCACGGATTTCTCAGAGGGGGCAGGGCTGAGAGAGCTCAGGCGGTGACCCTGGGGGATGCCCGTGACTCAGCGCTGGGCAAGGGGGCACCTCAGCCTCACCACCCACCGATCCTGGCAGACAGGTGCCAGGCTTCGCGGACAGACAGCCCCGCCTGGGGATAACTCTGCCTCCCTGCCCTCCATCTGTCGCTTCCCCAGGGCTCTTCTCCCCAAAGTTCCCGCAGAGAGGCTAGGGTTGCCATGGTGACAGGCCACTCAGATGCTGCCCACCGCACTCCCCACCCCCCGGCCCCGCCTCAGGCCCAGGCGACAACTGCCCCTTCCTGAAGGAGAGTCCAGCCTCCTTAGCAGCAGACAGGAGCCGGCGCTGACCGGCAGAGCGGAAGGCACTGGGGGAGGGGGGGTGTCAAGTGGCTTGGCATGTGGCCACCCAGGCCACGCACAACTGACCACCTGACCTTGAGACTTCCTTGCGCCTCAGTCCTCACAGCAAAGGGACTCATCTCGATGCTTCCCGGGTTCCAACATTCTAAGACTCCCGTTCTAGATTCTGAGACCCCAGGGGCTTCCGGAAAGGTCCCTGTTAGTACATCTGCTGGGCCAAAGGGGAAACTAAGGCCCGGGTGAAGAATCACTCCTGCTGGCTCCAAAAGCTCAAGGGGAGAAACTGGGATTGGGGCTGATGCCTACATTCCCTTCTGGCCACTGGCCTCTGTCAGCAGCTCCCTCCCACGGCTAAGGTTAATAGCCACCCTAGGAGTCAGGAAGCTTCGGATGGCTCATGGCCCGCCCTGCGCCCTGTGGAGCAGGGACTCCCTGTCGTCTCTCATCCCCACACGACTCCCAAGTCAAAGGTGCTGTAAGAATTTCACAACATAATGAGGGTAAGTGGTGACAGCAATAATAATAACAGTAATAATAATGATTACATTTACTGACCACTTACTACATTCCAGAATCTTGCCTCACACCACACCATCACCATAGCACCACAGGACAGTGGCGAGGAGGAAAACACATTGCTCAGGCCAGTGCCCGGCACTTGATGAGCCCTCAGTAAATATTTGCCGTGAATGTGGCGACGACAAAGGGAGAGCACAAGGCTGAGAAATGCAGCTCAGAGAAGGGAATTAACTTGCCCAAGGCCACAGAGCTGGGAAGTGGCAGAGTGGGGATGCAGGCCCGGGAGGTCTGGCTGCGCATGGCTCTCCCGACCACTCATGAATCCAGCCTCCCCAGACCTCTGGCGTGGGGCCTGGGCACAGCAGGTGCTCAGGGCACCGTAGGCCCCTTCTCTCGTGCGGGGATCTGCATTCTAAAAGAGGGACCTGAAAAAGTCACGTGATATCGCACGAATGGAAGTTTTTTAGGCAGTCCAGGAGGCCGGGGATCTGCTGCGGGGGAAATGCAGCCCTCACTTGCCTGCATAGATCCTGCTGCAGGGAGGAGAAAGGCAATAAAGATCATGGTGGGGTGCAGGGAGGCCCTGAGGTCAGAGCTTCCAGTGAGCAGCGCTTTGCTCTCCAAGTGATCAGCCCCCTGGTGGCCTGTGGCGGATGCCCAGGGCAGGCAGGCACTGTAGGCACTTGCTCATTGCTGGGCCTGGAGGGGCAGTTCACACTTGGCCGGACGAGGTGGGGGGAGGGGGGAGGGGGCAGGAAACAACAGAGAAGAAAAGTGGGTTATCCAGGAAAGGATGTGGGGTCCCTGACCTGCAGTGTTCCTGAGCAAGTTACCACCTCTAAGCCTCAGGGTCTCCAAGGTCTGTCCTTCAGGGCCAGGCCACCGGTAGCTGGGGCAGCCTCAGCTGTTCCCTGGGGGCCACGCCGGCAGGGAAGCAGGCCCTCCCGAGACACACACACACACACACACACACACACACACACACACACACCACAGAGGGTGCTGACCAGCGGGACATGAGTGGAGTGTTGGGGGCGCCACTCTCTCCGCATGAGGCAGGGGCACCCTAAGCTGGACATCTGAGCGAGGGACTCAGAAGCCAGGAGCCAGCTGCCACTCTGGCCACACAGGAAAGGCCTATGTGGTGGGCCGGCCAGGGTAGCAGAGAGCTTGCCAAAGCTCTGTCTGCCCTGTCACCACCGGGCTTCTCAGAGACCTACTACGTGCTGGGCACTGTGCCAGCCTCCAGAGCAGGGATGGGCAGCAGGCCCACCCAGCCCCGAGTCTGGCTCACATCAGGGAGATGTTGGGAGTTCGTTACTGGTATCGCAGAGCTCCCAGCCTCAAAAATGAGCAACCAAGTAAATTATTATTAGTTACAATAGTACCTATTATTAGTACTAATAACAGGACTGCTAATAGGTACTGTGTCCATAGGGCTCACTGTGTAAGATGCTCTGTTCTATGTGGATTATTCTCATTTCATCCCCCCCAAACCTGTGGGCTGGGTGCCACTGGTATTTTAGAGACGCAGAGTCATTCCGTGAGGACAAAGCCTGGTTTGGACTCTAAGGATTTACACCGGCAGTGTGGACAGAGGGCAGGTCTGGTGGGGCGTGGAGGACATGGAGGCAGAGGGAGGTGTTGGGGGGACACTCTGATCCAAGAAACCAGAAGCAGGGCTAGGACCCTTACCCCACACACATGAAGACAGAGGGAGAGGAGAGATGTTAGGAACTGCCTTGAAGATTGGGCGGGTGCTGGATGGGGTACAGAGCTGGCAGGCAGGGAAGAGGCTGCCCTTGGATACGGCAGAATGGGGGTGCCCCCATGACATGTGGGGGAGCCTTCCAACAGGCCCCTGGAAACACATCGCTGGGGCTCAGGGGCTCAGGGCTGGGATCCCCTGAGCTCAGAGAAGGTCATGTGCATTACTGACTGGTGACAGAGGCCAGAGGAGGGGGAGGGAGTGCCAGAAGGTGAAGGTGCAAAAGGGTCTTCATTCTGAGGGATGGAGGAGAGGCTGGAAGCCCGGGCTCTGGGCTCAGGCCAACTAGCTTCTCCTCCCGGTTCCGCCAGCTGGGTGACTCAGGCACCGTCTCTCCAGCCATCCACCTTCTCCCCTATAGAGTGGAGACAATGCTGATAATAATTAACAAGGCCACATGCATAAAGCAACACAGCCCAGGCACGACTGAGCACCCCCGATGTGTTTGCAAGGGCTTGACTGTCCAGAGCAGGCTGAACATGAAACAGACACAGGGCTGCGACCACGTATGGCCCCCAGGACAGGGATAAGCCGACCGAGCTCCACGGAGCCCACTGTGACAGAGCCGGGAGGAGAGGCTCTATCCTTCTCCATCTCTCAGCCCCCAGCCAGGGCCATGTGAGTGAGGCTTAAAGACGGTGAAGAGCTGTGCCCACCTGTGGGAAGGGTCACGGGCAACCGTCACCTGCATGGCAGTGGGTTTTTATTGGACAAGAGCACTTGCAGCCCAGGCTTCTCCCTTTGCAAGCTGAGTGGCCTCATCAAGCATTGAGCACCACGCCTGGCCGTAGTAGGTGCTCGATAAATAATGGCCAATGTCGTTGCGGTTATCATAAGGTCAACACAAATGCCAAAGGCCTGGCCCTCCACAGTTTGTGAAGTCCGCTCACGTCCAGCATCTCCTCTACAAAACAGTGGTGATTGTTCCCATTTAACAGAGATGGAAACTGAGGCTCAAAAAGAGAACCTTCCCGAAGCCTCACAGAACATCAGCAGCAGAGCCAAGACTTGAACCTGGGGTCCTGGGATTCAGACCATGTGCTTTGTGGCCAGTACTCCCAGACACCTCCCTGTTCATTCCCGTGGGAAAGCCTCCTGGCCACAGGCGCGGGGGCAGCTGTAGCCCCATGATAACACCATCTCCCGTCACACCCGCCCCAGGGCCCGGCAGGGATGGCATTGCCCATGTGACTCAGCCGCCCTCACAAAGGGAGCTGTGTGCCCTGTGCCTTAGGCCTGCCTCCCCCACCCGTGCTCATCCCCTGGCTGGAGGAGGAACAGGGAGTCCGACATATCCAAGACTTGGGGAGAGCAAGGGGCACTGTAGGCCATCAAAATGTGACAAATCTAATAGAGATTCAAGCCCAGGCTTGGGATGTAAGAGGTCGGTGCCAGCTTCCAGAGGGAAGGCAAGACCAGGCACACAGGAGGGTAGAGACTGCCCAGGTTCCACGCCTGTTTTTCTGAGACCTTATTTGGAGCTCCAAGAACAGACTCAACCCAGCCGGCTCCCTTGGGGGTGGAGCTGAGGCACCTGCCCACATTTACCTGCATCAGATTTCAAAAGCCCTGGAGCTTGTGGTCAGGGAAAAGACACTCCCCGATTGCCAGCAGGGCTCCTGAGTCTACACCTGTCCCCAGCACTGCTCTTTTCCCACCCCGTCCCCCAGAAGGCTTGAGACGCAGAACCCATGCACCCCTACTGAGCACGGTGTGCCAGGCAAGTGACTTGCGTTTTCCTTCCACAACTCTAACAAGGAGGCCTTGCCCCATGTGCTGGAGGAGGAGGCTGAGGCTCAGAGGGGAAAGGGAGCCAGCCCAAGGTCACACAGGATTTGAGCCAGGATCTAACTTCAAGGCCTGAAACTCCTCCAGTCGCTCCTTCCTGGTTCCAGTAGCATCTTGACCTCATGCGATCAAGAAGTGGCCTTGGGCCCAGCACAGACAGGCAGGCAGGCAGACAGCCCCCCACCCCCACGGTCACCCTGTTCCTGTCCTGCCGGGAGGGGACCGCTACAGAAGGCAAATGCTTACAGAGTGCAGGCTGGCTGGGCATCCAGGGACCACCCCTGCTGCCCTCGCCAGGAGGCAGGCACACCTAGGTGCCCAGCGGCCTGAGACAGAAGGTAGACAGAGCTGCCACCCCCTCTTTCCAGGCATGACGGAATGTCTGACCTCAGCCCAGCCTCCAGTCGCACTTGGCAAGAGGGCTGGATCCAGCCAGAACAGGCCTGGAAGGTCATTCTGGCCACACTCCCGCCTCTCAGCCTTCAGAAGCCCCTGAGCCCAGGGCAAGGATGGGCCCACCAAAGATGGACCCCAAGCTCTCTCCCCACCCCACTTCCATGCCCGGCCAGCCCAGACCACGCTTGCCATGGGAAACAGGTGCAGGGACAGGCATGTAGAGGCCTGGATTCCTCAAGGGAGGCCCTAGCCATCTGCAAACATCAGCCCCCCACCCCTTTGTAGCTCCGGAGATTGGAGCTAGGTGGGCTGGGTGGCGCCTTCCCACTTGGCCTCCGGAGCCAGCAGTACAGCCCCTCCTCAGAGTGACAGCTGGGACGGACCGCTCTTCCCCTTGGAACCTCGGGTGCCCTGCTCAGGCCTGGGGGAGACCCAGCGACTGGGAGGCTCCAAACTGCCCCTCGCTCCACCTAGACGCCTCCCAGCACGGTCCCAGAGTCCTTCAAATAGCACAGCACGAAACCCAACACCAAATTGTTCCCCTCTGAGCTTTCTGTGCCTCAGTGTCCCCAGGTGTAAAATGGGGACACCAGGCCTTCTCACAGCAATAACAGGTGTTGTCACTACCCCAGGCTCTCTTTTAAAGGCAACTTCCCTCAATGGGGTGAGGGGTAGTACCCGGAGGAGACTTCTAACTCCTCCTCCTCCCTGTTCAGACGGGAAGGCTGGGACAGGCCACCAGCTGATGTCTCCACGGCTGTGCCCCTTCTGTCAGCAACCCCCTGGGCCCTGGCCTGTGAGGTTTGGGCGGCAGCTGCTTGGACACCCAAGACTTAAGCCAGAGGCCTCTGGTCCAGCAGTGAGGCGTTGTAGCTCCCGGGCCAAGGGAGGCAAATGAGGCCCGGAGAGGTCTGGCGAGTACCCAGCAGGTGGCACGGCAGTGTACAAAGAGGCGACATTTGCTTTGTCTTGACGATGACTACGTGCCATCTCACTTGACTGCCATAGGGTCCCCAGGGCAGGGGATCTCGCCTTTGCACGGGGCTGTGCAACGGTGCTGGCTGCAGGAGGCCCACCTGGAGAGTCCACAGGAGGGGGCCGCAGTTTCCTCACCCGGGAATCCGGCTTGCACGGCTTCTCTTTCAGTAAAACAAGGAGCCGGGGTTGGACATGTTTTGTGGACAGCCCACAGAGCGCCCCGCAGTGCCTCCCGGGTCCTTCCCAGCAGCCAGGCAGCTGCCGGGGTCCCCCCTAAGTGCGGGGGCGCAGCTGGCTCAGGAGGCATAATGGAGCACAAATGACAGCCACTCACTAGTGAGGGCTGGCTAATTAACAGAGGGATCGTGGGGGGCCCATTTTGCCGCCCACACACCGCAAGGGAGCCGAGTGGGTAGGAGCAGAGCTGGCCAGGAGCCAGGCTCCTCCCATCTGCAGCCACCGGCTTCTTGTCTGGCTGATGTGTGGGGCTGGGAGACCGGGAAGGCTGCGGGGTGGGGGCACGGGGTGGGGGGGAACCTGCTCCACTCTGTTTTCAGACTGTGGCCCTTGCCCAGCCCCCTTGCCCAGCCCCCCTCTGGGTGCAGAAACCACCCAGAGAAGGAAAGCCTGGCCCTAGAGCCCAGGAGGCACAGCGGGGCCGGGCCCTTGCCTCCACGGAAGCTCTCCTGTCCCCGTGTATCCTCAGCCACCATATAGGGGTCTCATCGCAGAGGCCTGAGGGGTCCGGAGAGAGGCAAAGAATCCTGGGCATGGGCCTGGTCCCCTCCACTCAGCTGACCAGGGCGAGGCTGCCTTTCTCTTCCTTGTCAAAAGTCACATAACCTGGGCCAGCCTGCTCCCAAACCGGTTTCCCCTGGGATCCCAGGAGGAAAGAGGCTGTGGGTGGCTGGAAGCAGGCAGAGGCCCTGGGTGCAGCCTCCTGCCTCCCCACATAAGCATTAGGGCTCCAGCCTCACCTTGGACCTCAACCTTATGTAGTCGCCCCGCCAGCTTCCCTGTGCCAAAAAGACCGCCACGCCTGCCCGGCAGAGGTTGACCTCAGGACAGCCAGGGCCTCCGAATCAACCCAGGACCCTGCGCAGACCAAGGGCCAGGCCTCCCACATGTCCTCAGGGCATTGAACTAGACCTGAGAGCCTGCCGAGGTCAAGCAGGCCAGGCTGGGAGTCAAACTCTGCTGAATTTTCCTGTCCCGTCCTCCACCATAAACAGCCAACAGCAGTTTCTTACCTCTGAGTCTGGGCACGCCAGGCGTCAATGGCCGGACTCTGCCTCCTCCCCTTCCACCTTCTCCTAGGGCTCACGGGCACCCAGCGGGAGCCTGTCTGGGCAAGCTGTCCCAGGTAAGGCCCCGCCTGCCTTCTTGCCATTTCCGGTTGGCTGCCACCTCCCTCTGTCATTCCTGGATTTCCCGGCAGGCGCTGACCTGGCCCCACTGGGTGCTGAGCGCCCTCGCCCCTGGCCTCAGCCTTCCGTGGGTTTTCGGCCCTTCTACTGAACGCGTGGGCTGCTGGCCCACCCATGGCCCCCGGACGAGCCTGGGGGAGTCACCTCTGGGGGATACTGCCCCATCATATGTAATTACCACCTCTGTGAGTTCCCTCCTGCCTCCTTCCTGAGCTCAGGCTCCACCTGAAGCCTGGGCCCAGGCTCACCTGCCTATAATAAAAACAAGTCAGCAGACCGAAGCTGGCTGGAGGCTGGAGGTGAGGGGGTGCGGTGGGAGGATGGGGAATGGGGTACACAGTCTCTACTCTCAGAACATCCAGCCTCCTGCAGGACACAAAGCAGGAACTGAGTCAGACAAAAGGTGGGGGCAGGGATGGGAGCTTCTTCCTAAGGAGTGGGGGGCAGCTGCTCCAGGTACCCACGGGGGTACAGAGGCAAGTGGTCCAGGCAGGCTCTGCCCCACCTAAGAGGCTCCCATGGGGGCCCTGGGAACACCCCTCCCAGCCTCCTCCTGGACCACTGGCCCCTAGGCCTGCCTGGCCAGCCCCAGCCCCAGCCCCACCCTTTGGCCTCACCTCAGACCTCCAGTTCTCCGGGCACGGAGGTCTTTTCAAAGTTCTTACAGCCAGGAACCCCTTTCCCCAGGTGACTTCTGATTCCAGCCCCCACCTCCGGTATCCTTAGTATCGAGACCTGAGCCATCACCTCTTCCAGGAAGCCACCAAGGCATCAACTCACTCAACAAAGCCTGTATGCTGTGCCGCTGTGGACTGCCCTGTGCCCTGGGAAACTTCCCTCGCCTCTCCCCTCCTCTCTATCTGTGTGCCCTGCCAGGTCACCAAACCCGAGCCCCAGCACAGGCCCAGATGCAGAGAAATTCTGAGTGACTGGTGGATGACAGAGGAAGTGTGGGAAGACGGAATGGCTGATGAGCAGGTGGGAAAGCAGACAGGTGGATGGACTCAGCCATGCATTTAGCCAGTGCTTATTGAGGACCTGTTGCATGCTGGGCACTGTTCTGGGCTCTGGGGATACATCAGTGAACAAAATGCAAAAATCTCTGCCCTCTTAGAGCTGGAGGGGGAGATAAAGAAGTAATTAATAAGCAAATAAATGTGAAATATATCCAGTGGTAAGAACTATGGAGCAAAGTAAAGCAAGTGGAGGGGAAAGAGATGGAAGAGAAGGCTTGGTTTCACCTCTCTCTGAGCACGGGCTGAACATGGCAAGGGAGGCCGACTGCACAATGTCTGGAGTGAGAGCATTCCAGGTGGCAGGGATAGCACATGCAAAGGTCCGGTGGTGGGTGGGCACTTGCTGTACCTAAGGAACAAGGAGGAGGTGGGCAGAGCTGAATGAAAGAAGCAAGGTAGACATGAGAGGAGGGAGGTGAAAGAAAGCCAGATAGACAGATGGACAGAAAGGGAATGGGATGGAGCCAGGTCTGGACAAGTGTTAGAGAACTCCAATCCCAAGGGTTAGGCCCTATTGGCCACAGCTCAGACCCACTGGAGTTCCTCAGATCACCCCCTCACCTCTCTTCCCTGGGCAAATTTCCAGCTGCTATACCGCCTCTGCTCTGCCCATGGGCACACACGCATGCCTGCTTTGCTCAGCAGGAAGTTGCGGGCCCCCGCCACCCCCATGGGCTGAGCACAGATGAGGGGACACTAGAGAGACAAACAGGCCTGCAGGAAGATGGCCTGACTCTCAAAGCCCCAGGATTTCCCCAGGGCCCTGAACGCTGTACCCACAGCCCCAGAGATGCCACCCACCCTGATAAGGACACCAGGGGAGTCCCAGTGACTCCTTGTATACCCGTTGGTGACTCCCCTACTCCCGACACCCAAGCTCCATACCCGCACCCTACTCTGCCCTCAGGCCCCCTGACAATGATGCAATTGCCAAGCCCGACCAAGACAGATGGGGCTGGGACTGGAGCCTTGGGTTCCACCCTCATTTGCTGGCGCACTGGGTAGTTGCTTAACCTCTCTGTGCCTTAGGTCATCTATTAAATGAGAACACATGCCTTTGCCCTGCTTGCCTTCTGGAGGAAAAGGGATGGGGTCAGCAACGTGCCCTGCCAGAGGAGGTATCTGAGGAGTATGTGTGGGGCTGGAGGCTTGGTCTCAAGGACTGCCCCACCCCCATCCAGGACTCCTCCTCACTCCACCCTATGAGATAGGACCCACTTTTTACTGCAGGTTTTACAAGTAAAGGTGAGGGGTAGGGGCTGGGAAGTGTTAAGTAACACATGTGAGGTCATACCCGGGAGGTCCGATCCAGGACTGGGACCCTTCATCTGTCCCTGGGTAAGCCCAGCCTCCCTTTGCTCCCCCGCCCCAGCCCTGCTCAGTGGGGAGCCTCAGGCAGTATGGACTCCTTCTTTATCTGGGCATGTGGGAAGTGTGGAGGGGCATGAAGGGCTCCCCAGCTCTGACATCTCATGCTCTAGGAGGACCATAGGCTTAGCCTCCACACTCCCTGTGAGAGCTAATGCTGCCCACAAAATCAGGAAGTGAGCTCTCCATCTCTGGGGGGAACCAACGAGGTGCTCAGCTGGGGTGTCACAGAGAAGACACCCGCCACATTCCTGGGGAAGACTACATGGTCTCTAAACTCACTTTCTACTCACAGGTTAATTCACATGGGCCATTTTTACTACTTCATGTGTTTGCTCACTCAACTGATAACGACCAGGTGCCAGCACCTTATGTTTTGGGACACACAAGGCCCACAGGGCAGGCAACATAGCGGCGACTGGGTGAGGGGCTCTGAGCGGGCTCCCCGGGTGCTGGGGCCAGCTTCACTTGCCAGTCACGTTACCTCCCTTAGCCTTGCTTTGCTTGTCTGCAAAATGGGATAACAGACAGAGTATCTGTCCACGAAGTTGTTGAGAGGAGTAAATGGGAAAATGTTAAAGTGCTTCCAATGGCGGCTAGCACGCAGATTTAAATTCCAGACTTTTTTTTTTCTTTTGAGAGAGAGCAGGGGAGGAACAGAGAGAGTGAGAGAGAATCCCAAGCAGGCTCTGCACTGTCAGTGCAGAACCCCCACACAGGGCTCGAGCTCAGGGACCGTGAGATCATGACCTGAGCCGAGATCAAGAGGCTGACACTTAACCGACTGAGACACCCAGGTGCCCCTAAGCTCCGGACCTTTTTAAAGCCCCTTCTGGTCCTTGCTGTGGCCCCTCTGTTGAGTGGAGTTGGCCTCTGCTCCTCCCATTAGAATGAGAGCAACACTTACCTCCATGTTGGCCACATCCGAAAGAAGGTGATCTCCAGAGCCGGATGTGAGGGTACAGGCCCACAGCTCTTTAGCCCCGCCAGCCTCACTGCGCTGGGTGGGCTCCCGCTCTTGAGAAAGGAAGTGGAGAGATAGCCAAGGGCATTCTCCTGCTGCCCTCTGATGAGTTCGTTCTCCACCACCTGCGTCATTTTAGTCACTCCCACCTTCTAGGTGCCTCTACCTGATCGCCCATCTGCACCCCGTTCTGGAGATCAGCTCTGGGGCTGCTACCCACCGGCCGTATGCTGCAGAGCAGGTCAGGGCCCTCCTCTGAGCCTCAGTGTTCCCCATCTGTGAAATGGGAAGAATAAAGGGACCCATCCTGCAGTGTTTTCAAATGAATGACATGAGGAGCCAGGGCAGAAACCATCTGAAATGTACTATGCCAGCCAAGACTCATTTCACTGTCCCAGCAACTCAGGGGAGTGTCCGCCCCCACTTCACAGGTGAGGGGACTGAGAGCAACCCAAAGAGCGCAATGGCCTCAGGCCACATCCTTGGCTTCCGTGACATGTGGGAGCCATCCTCGTGAGCCATCCTCGTGCAGGTCTGCCCCGTGTCAAACTGACTCGGTTCTACCAGGGTTGGTAGTGGGGCAAATGAGTCACCTCCTCCTGGGGCATTTTCAGACAGGCCTCCCCATGTCTCCTCAGAGTCAGCCTTCATTGTGTACAAACCAAACACAGGAAATGGGTACAAAGGAAATGTCAAGGCCGTGGGGGCAGGGAGGCTGCGGGCTGAGAACAGGGCAGCTCGTGCTGGGTCTATCTCTGTGAGAAGCATCAAGAGCATCTCATCCAGCCCCAGGGTAGGACTGACTTGCCCATGGGTCTCTCCCTGAGACCTGGTGTCCCTCCTCTCTCCAGACCTCCCACCCCCATCTCTGCCTAGAGAAATTTCACTTACCCCCTTGTATGGCCCATTTCAAATGTCCTCTCTTCCAGGAAGCCCTCTTGGAGTTATCCCAGCCTTTCCTACAGGAAGTCAGCCTCTGAGTCTCTGAACCTTGGAAGTCTTGCACTTTACCTGCAAGAACACTAACACCCAACTCTCTTGAGCGCCCCCGTGCATGCCAGGCTCTTTCCTAAAACTGAATGGATTCACTCATTGGATCCCCATCGCCATCTTATGAAGGAGGTACTGTTATTACAGAACAGAGACTGAGGCCCATAGGGCTTTAGTAACGCATCCTAGAGCACATCACTAATGAGTGCCAGAGCCAGGGTTTGAACCCACATCTCTGTTGGAGTGTGACGTATCTGTGTCATCCAGCCCCTCAGTAAATGTATTTGATTCATTCACTCGGCAAACTTTTTCCAAGGTCTCATTAAGTGCCAGGCCTCATGCTGGTTTTGTGGACAGGAGATGGAAACCACCTCTGCCTTCATAGAGCTTATATTACAGTGTGATGGAATGAGGGATTAAAAAAAAAATCAATGAAGTCATTAATTAAGCAAGTAATTCAAGATGTCTGAAGACACATAATGACATATAATGCAAGGACAACAAAGGAACCAAACCAAAAACCAAAAGGACAAAGCTGGCATGCAACAGGGAACCTGCTTTAGCCAGGTAATCATGGAAGTCTTCTTGGAGGGGGTGGCATTTGTAACAAGGTCCTGATGGATAAAGAGAAGCCAGCCTTGGAAAGATTGGGGCCTGGGACACAGAGTGGGCCTGGGGCATAAGGAACAGCATATGCAAAGGCATGGAGAGGGGAATGAGCTCAGAGAGTTGGGGAAAGAGGCAGCTGCTAAGTGTGGGTGCAGCAGGGGGGCAGGAGAGAGGGGGCCAAAGAGCAGGACCGTGAAGACAGGGATGGAGGTGCAATCTTCGTCCCCAAGAAGGGGGACGCCATGGGCGGGTTTAAACAGGAGTAAAGGGATCAATACACATTTCAAGGGAGAGTAGCTGAAGGACTAGACTCTGCCCTGATTAGGTCAAGGCTGGGTCAAGACGGGACCCGGTGCTTCCGGGTCAGCCTGCATCCCAGGCCAGCGTGCATCCCAGGCCAGCCCTGCTCAAGAGTTCAGCTGCTAACATTACCACAGGAAGCTAAGAGAGAGAGGTACCAGGCACTAAGCAGGAACCCCGCAGAAGTACCCTAGGGCAGTGGCCTCCCACGCCCTCCGTGCGGGAGACACTGACCCTAGTCCAACCACAGAGCTAGAAGGCAAGCAGCCATCCGTCCATCAAGCAGTCTGTCTGTCCATCTACCCATTAGCCCTCTGCAGCCTTGGGCCCAGAGCTGGTCTTCCAGCCCCCACCGGTGCTGAGCTGCTAAAATGTAACAACTGGCTCTCTGAGTATTGTTTGCACGCCAACACTGACGTTTTCCTTTACACCGCCAAGACAAAAGTGAAATGACAAAGACATGTCAGAACCCCACTTGTCCATCAAGGTCATGAGTGGTGTTTTTTGCAGAACTGGACAATAGTCTTCAAATACTGGAATCCTTGCGGATTCTGATCATGGCTTTTGACACACTGCTGAAGGGGAGAACTGTTTTCAGTCTTTTGTGCTATTCATGATGTAGTGACCACAGACACGACACTGGAACGAACGTGCCTGATTTACATTTCCTCCGCCCCCCGCCTTACGTCTAGCTAGACAGCCAACAAAAAGGCAACTCAGAGCCTGATCTGTAGCGTTTGCAGGTTTCTGTGGTGTAAGTACTCCACGTGGCCAGTGTCAGGATACAAGCATTGACCGTGGACTTGGGGCCACAGCTCAGCATCCTACGGTATTTCTGCCATACCAGAACCATAGGCGTCAGTAACCTCAGAAACACGATCAGTGTGCTGGGGCCGCTGTGACACAGCAGCACAGACTGGGCGACTTAAACAACAGAGATGTAACGTCTCAGAGTTCTGGAGGCTAGAAGTCCAAGATCAAGGTCCCCGTAGGATTGGTTCCTCCTGCAGGCTGTGAGGGGGAACCTGTTGCATGCTCTCCCCTCACCTCTAGTGGTTCACTGGCCACCTTTGGCGTTTTCGGCTTTGAAGAAGCATCCCCCTGATCTCTGCCTTCACCTTCAGGCAGCATTCTCCCGATGTGTCTATATCCAAATGTCCCCTTTTATAAGACACCGGTCATACGGAACTAGGGCCCACCCTACACACCTCCTAATAACCCGATCACCACTGTAAAGACCCCATCTCCAGGTAAGGTCACATCCTGAGGCACTGAGAGGTAGGACTCTGCCATATGAATTGCAGGGAGGGACACAACTCAACCCTTAACAACGGATGTAGCAAAATGGGGCATAATAATTAGAAAGTAATACACATGTACATTAATATATATTAAAATATATTTTTTAAATTTTCTTAATGTTTATTTTTGAGGGGGGGGGGCGGGGCAGAGACAGAGAGGGAGACACAGAATCCGAAGCAGGCTCCAGGTTCTGAGCTGTCAGCACAGAGCCCGACGCGGGCTTCAAACTCATGAACTGTGAGATCATGACCTGAGCTGAAGTCAGACGCTTAATGGACTGAGCCACCCGGGGGCCCCATGTGTGATTTAATTCTTAATAGTGGCTGTGTTTGACGATCAACTCCTACGAGCCCGTACGAGCAGGCTCCAACACACCACAGGCCCTCGCCACTGCCCTCAGCCCTGTCCCAATTTCCTGGCTGACCCCCTCTGCAGACTCAGATGAGGGACCGGTCAGGAGAGTGGGGTTGACTCACGCACACCTCCACACCCAAAGCCCATCTTCTCCCACCCGGGGAGGGGTTCCTGAGGGAAGAACGCTCAGTGACGAGCCGTGGTCACGAGGCTGCCCAGCCTGACCAGCCAAGAAGGGAAAGAGTGCAGGGGTCCAACACCAGGCAATGACTCGGAAAGCACATTGTGCTCTGTGCCCCTAGGGTGACCGACTGTCTCCATTTGCCCGGGGCAACAGATGGACTGTCCCTGCTTTAGCATTAAAAGCTCTGCATCCCAGGAAACCGAGGCAAACCGAGATAGCTGGCCACTCTCGCCTCACAGTCATATGGCCGTGACCAAAATAGCTCTTACCGCTAAGTTCAGTGAAAATCAGCAGAAAACGAAGGGGATGTCTCTCCCCGTCTCAGGAGTTTTATGTCTCTGCTCTGAGGCAGGGCTGGCACCAGGGGCTACTCAGAAATGCTCCGGTATGGAGTGAACGGTGGGGTCGACGTTATGTCCAGCCTAAAGGTGGCAGGGGTGTAGGGGAAGGAGAGGGGTGGGGCGAATGCAGGACACCGGAGCAGGCTCAGATCTTACCTTTATCACATGCTAGCTGTGTGACTTGAGGAGATGACCTGACAGCTCCGTGCCTCAGTTTCCCCTATCCGCAGCCCGTCCCTACTTCCCTGGCCGGTCGTGCAGGTTCAGTGAGAGCAGCCACGGAAAGCGCGGTGTGTGACCCACGGCAAGTGCTTCAGCGACGCCGCCGGGAGGCGAAGCCAGCGGCTAGGATGGTGGGGGGCTCTTCCCATTTTCGAATTATTTCCATGATGGCTGTTCTAACGTAGTTTGTACAACAAAAACAGAACAGAATGAACACCTTGGTATCTATGTGCATGTGTATGTAAACAGAGCCTGAAACCCAATGTTGGACTGTGGTGGAGGGGGTAGTGGGGCCTGCTCCTGGGACGCTGCGGCCGGCCCCAGAGCCGCCACTCCTGGAGGGGTTACCTTTAGGACAGCTGACAGGCACTGTGATTGGTGCGTCTCTGAACTTATCCAGTCCGTGTCAGAACTAAGCCTGAGAAGACAGCTCCACTTGAGGAAATAGCAGGGATGCGGTAGAAGCTCCTGACACAGAGAGGGCGTCTGTGTTTACAGGGCAGCCCAGCACGGACACGGCCACAGCTAGCACCGTGGAACTCCCCTCCAACTTGGGGCTGTCCCAGCCCCGGAAGCGGGGAAGCGGGGGGAGCCCGTCTTTTTACACAGACGGGGGCAGCTGCACCCTCTCAGTTGGCTTTTCCACTTGTCTCTGAGCTCTGTCCCGAGGATAAGTATGTCCTGTGTGTGGTGGGGTGAGGGAGGCACCTAAGGTAGAAAATTTAAGGAGGTGCTCGCTGTCAGATGCCAATGACCCTGCAGCTCCCTCTAACTCTCCACGACTCTGTCAGGCAGACTGTTCTTACCCCATTGCATAGTTAAAACAACAAAATAAAGGGCTGAGAGAGCACAGGTTACTTGCCCTGAAGAGTGACAGAACCAACATTTGAACCCAGGCCTGCCATGTTCTAGCAGCTACTTGTTTAAGCACGGAGCCATCCTCCCCACCGAGCACAGGGGCACTTGGCTAAGCCTCAGCAGACCGACGTGGCAAAAAGCACCCTGAAGCTGAGTTTGCAGGCTGGGAGCTAGGGTCCCAACCCCGGCCAGGCTCACTGGGTGACTCTGATCTGTTCGGCCAGCCTCAGCTTCCTGGTTCGCAGAAGCTGATGGCTGCGCTGGGCTAAGAGTTACAAATGTAGTGCCCTCAGGGGCCAGCCAAGCCAAGCAGTGAGAGCAGGTAAGAAGTGGGGCAGGGAGAATATGGGCCCATGTTCTCAAATGACGCTCGACTGGAAGAAACCATCACTTGAAGGGCTTTGGGTGCCAGAGAGCCTGACTCTTCAGTTTTCAAGAGAAGCCAGAAATCTGATTTTTTTTTTCTTTTGGTGACATCTACATGGTTAAAAGTTGGGAATTCATTCAAATGGATTTAAAGCCCTTTGAGAATCCATCAAGACCCATTTAGGGACAGACACGATCCATGGGCCTCCAGCTAACAACCCCTAGATTTCAAGTCAGATGGTTTGAGTATTTGCCAAGAGCCACTGTGCCTTCTAGAGGAGGGACCCATAGCTCCTCAGAATATCATCCCCTAGTTTCCCTTGCTGCTTAGTGTGGCCACAGAACCAAGAGCACCCATCTGCCCGCCGTGGAGATCATATGACAAAGACGAACGTTTATACGGGCCAGGCGCTATGCTAGACGCTTTACTGCATGAACTCCTTAATGTTCACAACTGCCCCCCAACATACACACTACGGCTATCCGCTTTTTCCAGGTAAGGAAACCGGGGCAGACACCCCAGTTCACACAACCAGAGGGGAACGAAGCCAGGATTCTCCCCAGGTAAATCGGCCTTGCTGTCTCTGTGGGTCCTGACACCCTAGTGGACCGTGGGCTCAGCAGTGGCAGGGATGGGTTTGAGACAGGGGCACGTGCCCTCTGGCACCCAGCGCGGAGCCCGGTCTGGTCAAGGAGCCCCCTCCTGACTGAGGGGCCAGGAGAGCACAGTGGACGAGATCTCGCACTCTACAGCCCCAAAGACCAGCACTTACTCATGGGTAAGCCTCCTGTGCCTCAGTGTCCTTGCCTCTCAAGCAGGTGCACCAGGGGCACGTGCCTCACAGGAATGAAGGGTGTGCAAAGCGCGGAGCCCAGGGCCCAGCGGGGTCTGAGGCCGGGAAGGGCCAGGATGTTCCCGCCCTGGCCAAACCACTGGGATCCAGGGAGAGTTGGGAGGTTAAGGGACCCGGGCAGGTGCCTCAGCCCACCTGTGCCCGGGCAGGCTGGCACCCGGCAGGGGTCACATACTGGTGTCCCAAACTCCTGCCACACCCTCAGCCCTGCTCCCCAGCAGCCCGGGCCTGACCCCAGAATCTGCAGGGCTCCGCAAGGGCCTCGAGGAACTCCTGGTGAGGCATGCCGACCGGCGGAGGGTAAGCCTGGAGAGGCGGAGGCCCAGCCAGCCCCTCCCCGCTGTTCGAGGGACCCCTCTGTGCCAGCCCTGCCCCACTTCCCACTCGCCATCTGCCTGGTCCCTGGGCGCCTGCGTCCCTGATGATGTGCTCACGTGATGCCCCATCTGCCGTGAATCAGAAGGCAGGGTCCACAGGGCCTCCCGAGGACGGGACTGCGGGTGCCAGGCCCGCTCGGGCTCTGGTTCAGGGGGAGGGGCGGCACTGGGCTTCGGGGCTGTGTTGCCACATTTTCCCATCTCCCCACCTGCACCCCGGACACCCCCACTGCCTCCTCCACGCCCTGCCTCAGAGCCCTGCCCCGACTCTTCCCCCCTGCCGTGTAGAAGCCCACCTGTGCCTGCATCCCCCAAACGGGCACTGCCCCCAGCACCCACCACCCAGCACTTACCACCCACACCCACACCCACACACGGCTCTTGCTGAGGATGAAGCAGCCTGTGGCCCGGCTCAGCTGGAGCACGGTCCACGTGGCCCCTTTGCAGCTGTGCCTGCCCCCCTCACCCCTCCCGTCTCTGTCCTGCCCGGCCCTGCTAGGAAGGCGATCCCCACAGCACAGAGACCCCACCACTGCTCTACTGCCTCTTTCATCTGCTGTCCCTTCAGCTGAGCGGCCACCTCCCCCTCCGTCCCCACAGCCACAAAGCTGCCCCAGCCCTAAATTTCCTCACTGCCCCCACTCAGCCTGCTTCTCTCCAGGCTAAAGAGGCCTTTGACCTGGACTGCTACGTACGCATCCCATGGTTGCTCCATGACCTCGGTACATCTCAGCCTTCTCTGGGCCCCTCTCCATTCTAGACCCAAGGCCTCCCACCACAGTTCCTGATTTAACTGGTTTGGGATGATGCCCAGCACTGGTCATGTTTTTTTCACAAGCCTCTCCAACCGGGTGACTCCAGAGTCCAGGAATGGGAGTGTGGTGCTTTCTTTCCAAGGGTCTTGGGTATTAGGTGCCCAACCCTTCACCAGCCTGTCACTGGTTCAGCCTTTCCTCTGGAGGTATCAGGTACACAGGGGGCAGGGATCTGGGCCCCTGCACAGTGGAGAATGGAAGCCTTGGCTGGTCAAACACCAGGAGGCCGCACCTGCTGCTCGGCAAACACACCCGCTGCCGCCTCTGAGCAGAGGACACCGGGGGGGCACTCAGCCAGGGCCACCCAGCTCCAGCCTTGCCGAACCTTGGCAGAGTGAGAAGGCAGGGAGTGCACCGCTGTCCCCCATGGGGTGAGCCGGCCACAGGGCGTCCCAGAAGCATCCAGTCCCTGGAGATACACAGGCCAGGGGTCTGGTATCCCTCCATCACCACCTTGAAGTGACCTTGGACAAGTAAGTCCTTGTTTGACTGTGAGCTTCAATAGACCTCGACTTAGCAACAGCGGGATGAACGGCTCACCCCAGGGTCCAACGCAAACAGCAGCATAACAGGAAAAGAGAGAAAAAAAGATAAGCTGATTCTTTTTTCCAGGGCTTGCAGAAGTCAATAGATAATGCCCAAGGTTAATAAATCAAGAAATAGCTGTATACGCATGTTATTTATTGCTCTGGAGGTAACGGCCACATGAACTAAAACTGTCTGAGGAGGGCGTCTGCAGGAAACTGGGCCTTTTGATAAGGTTTTCTTTTTACCAGTTCATGTTTTTTAGAGTCTATTTATTGTAAGTATTTATTAAAAAGTGACTCAGCCTCTCCAGTGCTGTTTTGAGAGGTCATCGTTATTAACAGAAGTATTGTTGGCCTTTGAGGCCAAAATAAAATCAAATGCTCCAGTTGTGGAGGTGGGCTGCGGGGGTTCAAATTCCGGCTCTGCAACTGACCAGCTGGGCCACCTTGGACGAGTAACTTAACCACTCTGTGCCTCAGTGTCCTCATCTGTGGAACGGTCATAATAACCCCGTGCTGCTGACATGGACAGTACACAGTTTTTTGAGCTATTATTATTTTAGATACTTGTCACTCATATATGCAATTGTTTCACAAAGATATGATTACTACGTTATATATAGTTTCGCAACTTGCTTTCTTTTCTCTTGCCCAGATATGATGGATGTTGTTCCAGATCAGTAGATAGAGTTCTAGTTCATTCTTTCTAATTGCTGCAGGAATTCCATTGTGCAGAATATAAAATTTATTTTTCCATAAACCCCTTTTGAAGGAAATTTAGGCCGTTTCCAATTTTTAGTAAAATCTATTTTCCAGTAATTAACACATATTTTGGGGCACACAGGTGGCTGTTTCTGATGGATAGATTTCTAAGAGAGAGATTGCCAGGTTGAACTGCAGAGAATTTAGGCAGCTCAAACTTTTCTAGGTGCTGCTAAATTGCAGTAGCTATACTTTAAGGTAGTATCTTAAGGGGCATCTGGGTGGCTCAGTTGGTTAAGCGCCCGACTTTAGCCCAGGTCATGATCTTGGGGTTTGTGGGTTTGAGTCCCGCATTGGGTTCTGTGCTGACAGCTCAGAGCCTGGAGCCTGCTTCTCATTCTGTGACTCCCTCTCTCTCTACCCCTCCCCCGCCTCAAAAATAAATAAACATTAAAAAATTTTTTAATATTTCCCATACCGTATCAATGTTTGTTTGTTTGTTTGTTTGTTTTTGAAGTTTATTTATTTATTTTGAGAGAGACAGCATGAGAGGGGGAAGGGCAGAGAGAGAGGGAGAATCCCAAGCAGGCTCCACGATGTCAGCACAGAGCCCGACGCAGGGCTCGAGCCCACAAACTGTGAGATCATGACCTGAGTCAAAACCAAGAGTCAGGAGCTTAACTGACTGAGCCACCCAGGCATTCCCTCAATGTTTTTTAACTTTTGCTACTCTGGAGAAGGGTGACATTATTGTCTTAACGTTCCTATCTGTAATTGTGAATTGTAATCATGTAATTTCATAACTTCATCGTCCATTTTTATTTCTTCTTGTGTGATGCAAATGTTCATATCCTTTACCCATTTTTAATTGGGCTTTTTGTCACTTTCTTACTGATGTATAGGACCTTTTTACATATTAAAATCCTCATTCTCTATTACATATGAGGCAAGGCACCTGGGCAGCTCAGTCATTAAGCATCTGACTTCAGCTCAGGTCATAATCTCACAGTTTGTGAGCTCGAGTCCCACATCGGGTGAGCTCGAACCCCACTTCAGGTGAGTCCTGCTTCTCTCTCTCTCTCTCTGCCCCTTGCTCACTTGCACCCTGTCTCTCTCTTACTACTACTACTACTATTACTAATACATATGAGACAATATTTTCTGCATGCCTTTTAGTCAAATTCCTAGTGTGTTTGGTCATAGAAAGTTTTCCATTATTATTTAGTCAAATGTAACGTTACCTTATGATCTTTGACTTTCATGTTTTGACTTTTTCTGGTTGGGTTTTATTTTTAAAAACCCCTCTATTTTCTTCTAATACTCTCAAATACTCTTATCATTTTCTTTTAACATTTAATCCATCCATCTTTAATCTATGTGGACTCTTTGTGTGTGTGTGTGTGTGTGTGTGTGTGTGTGTGTGTGTGTGTGTGTGGTGTGAGGCAGGGATCTAACTTGATTTCCTTCTAAATGGAGGGGCCAGTTGTCCCAACACTATTTATTAGTTAATCAATCACTTCATGTCTGACTTGTGACATCTTTTTGCGAAATGTAATTCTCTGACATTTTAAGCACCCTTGCTGTGACCGGGGCATGACAGAACTCTGTAAATGGTGGCTTTGGGAGCAGCTGAAATGATAGCTGAATGGGAACCAGCATATACTCTAGTGCAGCAAAGTACAGCCCTCAGAACTCAGACGTAGCAACAAATATTAGTGGCCCCCAACATAAATGAATATTTGTGGCTTTGGTTTTAAGTTTGTTTTCAAATCAGCTTTATGTACCTATAATACGATTTCCACATTTTAAGTGTACAGGCTGATGACTTACAAATGTGTACACTCATGCAACAAACACCCAAGTCAAAGTATAGAGCATCTTCATCTTTCTAGAAAGTTCCTTCCTGCCCCCTTTGCAGTCAACCTCCCCTCCATCCCTGCCCCCAGGCAACCATGATACTTCTTAAACTATGTGCATGTAGTATCTTGATAACATTTGCAGAGAAATAAATAACTCACTGCAGCATGAGCCTGATGGCTCAGGAGGAAGGCCAGCTTCCCCTCTGGGAAAGGACTTCTCTCTTGAAACTGCCAAACCGCTCCCTGGACTTGTCTGGTTAAGAAGAGAAGGGATAACCCAGACCAGGTCTCCCCAGCTTCAGGCAGGCAAGTTCATTCTCACTGTTTTTTTTCCAAATCTAGAAATCAAATCTGCCAAATATTTACCTAATGTTTTCTTTTAGGTCTATTGATTTTTTTGAAAATGTAATTCAAAATGATAGATTTTCAAAGAAAGTGCAATATCACTGTGTTAAGTGACCAGAGTCACATGCTGTAATTGAAGGATATGCATAAAACGAGGGACGCCTGGCTAGCTCAGTCAGTACAGCATGCCACCCTTGGTCTCGGGGTTGTTAAGTTTGAGCCCCACATTGGGTGGAGAGATTTAAAAATAAAATCTTTTTAAAAAATAAAATAAAGGCTATACATGAAACGAAAATTAAAATGTAATCTTCCTATGCCATCTAAAACCACATTATCATTGCCTTGTGGGGAGAACCACAGACAAGGAAGAGGTAGGTAGTGAGAAGCAGAGACAAATCCGGAACTTGAAGATTGGACCTGGAGGGGACCAGCCAGCCTCAGCATGTCTGAGGTCCTGAGGGCTTCCTTCATCACTAAAGCAATGGAGTTGCTACGAAAACAGACCTGAGTCCAAACAAGTCTTCCCTGCAAGGCCATGAGGGAGTTGGTCAACAGCCCCTTAGCTTACAGGTTCTGGAGCCTTCCATCCATAAAAGGAAACTGGTGTTTGAGAGGCCACTCAAGGGGAAAATACCTTTGGAGTCAGACCCACTGGGATCCATTTGTACTAAGTTATGTGACCTTGGGAAACAGAATAGCCTTTCTGAGCTTCAGCTGCCTCACCTATAAAATGAGCATAATAATAGGACTTTGGGGGCACCTGATGGCTCAGAGTGTTAAGCACCTGACTTCAGCTCAGGTCATGATCTCACGGTTTGTGAGTTCGAGCCCGCTTCCAGTGAGCTTGAGCACAGCTTCGTGCTGACAGTGTGGAGCCTGCGTGGGACACTCTCACTCTCTCTCTCTCCCTCTCTCTCTCTCTCTCTCTCCCTCTCTCCCTCTCTCTCCGCTTCTCAAATAAATAAATAGAAATAGTACTTCACTATAAGACTGGATGAGGTGGGATTTGCACACCACACCACTTGGCACAGCACTGACTCTGTATTTCCTCCCAGCATCTTGGAGGATGCAAGTCCGCAGATATCAGCCTTTGTCCAAGTGACTAAGTGGTTAATAAAATCAGTCTCTGTTGAAAGAAGTTGCTCTGGAAGTCATCAGTTTTATCCATTAATTGTTCATTAAGGTCTTCCTGTTTTGCTAATGGGAGCAATTAACTGCCTGCAGACTGGGGGCCCTAACTAAATGATAACTAATTTGGGGGTTGGCCTGGAGGCCCAGCAGGATATGGAAGCCCTGGCTTTGGGAAGGAGACTCCAGCACCTGCTCTGGAACTGGGGCCAAGGCCTCTTCTGAGTTCTGACTCCCTCTGGGATGGAGGCCTGGGGCCTGCAGAGGCCTGGGAATGGACTCCAGCCCCTGAGGCCTGGCAGAGGCAGGGAGGGGCACTGGTGGGGTGGGAATTGCTTCCTGTCATACGGAGCACGGACGCTGTGCCAGGCCCGGGGAACCCTGTGAGCCCCGCCGTGTGGGTGCTGCTCTCCGTGCCCGGGTGAGGAGCACTGACCCTCGGAGAGCTCAGACCATAGGGTGGTCTGGCCGGGGTCCCTGTGCTCACACTCAGCACTGCCTTTCCCCTGCAGTGGCGGCCGGTGGAGACAGGGCCACATGCTAGGAGGGACAGTCACACATGCCTGGTGGGCAGGTCAGGTGGAGCCTTATCTACGCTGTCCCCCATCCCATTTCTTTCACGGGGGACTGAGGCCCAGAGAAGGGCAGGGACTGATTTGAGGCAGAGTGCAAGGCCCGAAACCTGGTGTCCTGCCTCAACCCACGGAAGGCAAGACCGAAGTCTCAGAGGCCCAGAGAAGGCCTGCCTGCCTGAGGCCACCTAACTAAAGGGCTGCAGCAAATTCTCACCCCGAGCCGTGGCCCTGTCACCCGCCCCTCCCCGTGGGAAACTGCTTACGCAGGCCAGCTGGTGGGTAACACCTTCATAAATGCTCTAGGTATGGTAGCAGTTGGTTTGAGGCTACAGGCTCTCAAGCTTGTGGATTCCCAGAAGGCAGCTTCCACTCACCATTCCACTGCACGTCCTCAGTGCCTGTGGGTCCTTGGGTGACCTCAGCAACTGCTAGCCCCAGACCTCTGAGCACAAGCCTTGGGGCTCGGTCATAGTGTCCTCCACTGGTCTGATGGAGCTGGGAGCAGGTGGAGGAATGACCAGCCTTCCTTGTTGGTTCACCAACAGGAAAACCGAGGCCCAGAGAGAACAGACCAGGCCACGGTCACACAACCAGTCACTGGTGACAGAGCTGGGCTAGAACCCTGGAGCGCTGCTTTCCAGGTCAGGGGGCCAGTGGCCTGCTGGGTGGCCTTGGCTGAAGCTCTGCCCTCTCTGGGCCTCAGTTTCTCATCTATAAAATGAAGACATCACACTAGATTAACAGAGCAGAAACAGCAGCAATATTGTGTCCATGGGGCGCCTGGGTGTCTGACTCTTGATTTCAGCTCAGATCATGATTTCATGGTTTGTGGGTTCCAGCCCCATGTCAGTCTCCGTGCTGACAGTGCGGAACCTCCTTGGGATTGTCTGTCTCATCCTCCTTCTCTGCCCCTCCCCCGCTCGTGCTTGCTCACTCACTCTCTCTCTCTCTCTCACTCAAAATAAATAAATAAACATTTAAAAAATATATTGTGTCCACGATTTCAGTTAACCTGCAGAGGTACATGAGACAGTTTTTATCATCCCATTTTTTAAAACAGATTTTATACCACTTGGTACACACCAGGCACACTCTTAAGAACATTGCATTTAGTAACTTGTGTGTTCTCCTATTAACTCCATGAGCTAGTTACCATTATGACCATCCCCATATTGCAGATCTGGAAACTAAGGCATGGAAACGCTAGGTAATTTGTCTGCTTCCTGGTAGTCACGCCTTTATGCCATCCCTCCACTTCTTTGGGCTGTATTTGTTAACTCACTTCGACTGAACGGAATGTGGCAGAAATCATGCAATGTCATTTCTGATATTAGGTTATTAAAAGTCTGTGGATCCCATTTTAGGTGCTCTCAAATCTCCTGTCCAGGGGAAGCCAGCTGCCATGTTGTGAGACAGCCCTATAGATCCCCTCCACAAGTCAAGCATTCAGCCCCAGCCACCAAATTAATAGCGATTTCACAAAAGACCTTAAGCCAGAGTCATCCAGCTAGGTACCTGATTCATGAAAACTGGAGATGATAAATGTTTCTTATTGTAGCCACTACTTTTTGGGGTGGTTTGTTACATATCAATAGGTCACTAATACAACCATCATGTATAATATTTCAAAATATACCAAGTACCTAGAAATAAATCTAACCAGAAATGTGCAAAATCCAGCTAAAATTCTAAAACTTAATTGGGACATAAAAAAACAGACTGGGGTACACACACCAACGGTCCCACACATATGTGGCTGCCTGGTTTATGACCGACGTGGCATTTCAGAGCATTGTGGAAAGAGTTGACTTTCCAGTAAATGGTGCTAGGACACTTGGGTGTCCATACAGGAGAAAAAAACAAAATTTTACCTTAACACATACCAGTCACGAAAACCAACTGCAGGTGAATTAAAGACCTGGCAGCAACAAACTATGAAACTTCTGGACAATAATATAGAAAGATGTCTTCCTGACTTTGAAGCTGGGAAGGAGTTCTTAAACACAAAAAGCACTAACCATACAGGAAAAGTGTAATTCATTACATTAAACTAAAGAATTTCGGTTCATCCAAAGACTACAAGGGGAAAAAGTGAAAAGACAAATCACAGACTGGGAGAATACATTTGCAATAATATAACTGACAAAGGACGGGCGCCTGGGTGGCTCAAGTCGGTCGAGCATCCGACTCTTGATTTCAGCTCAGGTCATGATCTCACGGTTTGTGGGTTCGAGCCCTGCATCAGGCTCAGCATTGACAACACAGAGCCTGCTTGGGATTCTCTCTCTCCTTCTCTCTCTGCCCTCCCCCACTTGGACTCTCTTTCACTCCCTCAAAATAAATAAATAAATTAAAAAAAAAAAAACTGACAAAGAAGTTGTGTCCGGAATATATAAATATCTCCTACTGATCAAGAAGAAAAAGATGAGAAGTAAACCTGAGCAACAGTGTATCTAGAAGATGACACCAGAGGTAGGAGTGAAGGTTGGAATGAGCAAGACAGGATAAGCAGACACCCCAATATAAGGGCATCATCAGGTCTCTACTGAGGGCCGTGGGGGCTCCACAACCCCTAGGGAGCACCAGACTTGTTTGCGAGAAGGTCGGGAGACCGAACTACCTCTCCAGCTATCATCCTGCCATTCCAGTCTTTTCCACAATGCTGGAGAAGACCCTGAGGTAGAAGTGGGAAGGCTGGCCTTCTGACAGCGGGAGGTTTGTTCACCACAGAGTGGCCGAAGTCAGAGGGACACTGGCACCAGAGGCATCCACTACGAAGACAGACAACCTAGTAGAAAGCAGCCAAAAGATTCGAATAAACACTTAAAAAAAAAAAAAAAAAAAAAAAAAAAGGAAATCCAACTGGCCCATCAATGCATGAAGAGGTGCCCTATCTCATTAATTGCCTTAGAAACACTTGTAATACCAGTGAGATATCCCTCCATGCCCAGCAGATGGCCAGAAATTAGCTATGCCAAGTGTGGCACTGGGAGCAATGGGAACGCGCATCCAGGCTGGATGGGAAATTTGTTCAACCACTTCAGAACACCGGTATCACGCAGTAGGGTTGAAGATACATGTGACCTGTATTCCAGAAATTCCGCTCCTAGATGCATAGCTTGGAGGAAAACGTGCATACGTGTGCCACCACCTACGTAGGAGAAGGCTCCCGCATCCTTACAATAGCGGGAAATCGCAAGCAACGCACCCAGCAAGACGCTACTGGGTTCATGACTTGCAGCAATGAGCACGCGCAAACTATCTACGCATGCGCAAACTGTATCTACCGACGCATGCAGGCGCAGTATCTACGCATGCGCAAACTGTATCTACGCAAACTACACACAACAAACAGCACGGGTGAATTCTACAAATACAGGTGAGTTGAAGGACTGTGGGCTTTTGTTTAGATAAACTTGCCAAACAGGCAAAACCCAAACTATTGTTTAGACATGCAGATACAGGTGGTAAAACTATCAATACAAGTGAGGAAGCGATTCTTTTAAGTGTCAGGATGTCTCTCTCAGGGAGGTGTGTAATGGAGAAAGGGGGCGGGGGGTTTCTGGGGGCGGTGGTTACATGGGGATAGGCTTTTATCATTTTTTGTTAAATTGTGTGTATATCTCTACATTCACGGTGCTTTGTAATGTTTAAAAATGATTAAATCAGTAAAACTGCCTCACACACCACCCGCTCTCCCGTCCTGTGCGCCCCACCGCAGTTACAGACAGGCCGCTCCAACCACCCAGGACCCCCAGGTATCAGCTCTGATGCCTCCCAACCCTAAACGACATCCAGTCAGGCCTTCTACCCTGCGGGTCCTCCTTGCAACTCCTCTCAGAGCCTCACCCCCTCTCTGTACCTGTATCAGCACCACTGGGAGTGGGGAGGCCCAGCATCATCTCGGGTCCACCCAAGGGTAACCGGAGACAGCTGCTCCTCCCTGGCTGTCCCTCCAACCTGTCTCCGCCCTTTTGAAATGACCTTTTTGAAACACCACTTGATCAAGAACTCTCCTGGTCAGAGGCCTTCAATATCTCCCTGCTGCCCAATCTCCGTGACCGAGCCCCTTCTCCTTCCTCTGGTTCCCCTCCTGCCTCTCTCACTGCCACCCTGCCCACTAAACCCACTTGCTTCTCTCTCTCTCTCTCTCTCTCTCTCTCTCTCTCTCTCTCTCTCTCTCTCCCCCCCCCTTTTCACCACCCCCCAACCTCAAGCCTTTGTCCAAAACACCTCTTCCCCTCCTCCGGTCCCACCCTATTCAAGACTGAGGTCTCAGCTAGAAGCCCCCTTTCACAAGAAGCCTCCCTCCCTGCTGGATTACACCCCCACCCTGCCCCAACACCCTGCCTAAGGAAGCAGCCAAGCCCACAGGCTCCAGGCTCTGGGCCATGGGGAGGCTGGTGTTCCTGCAACCCAGGCACCTGGTATGAGGGAACGAAGCCAGGACTTGCCAGAGACCAGAGGCTCCCACTGTTGGGGACAGCTGGAAGGAAGGCCTGGGGTGCCTCTGAGATGCAGCCTGTCAGCTTCCGTCCAGCAAAGCTTTCCCTGGGCCAGAAAGCCTGGGGAGGGGCAGGGAGAGAGCCGATGGAAGAGATTCCATGGGCTCCAAAACAAGGGCTCCAGCAGTGATGATGAGGGGTGAAGGTCTTTCCCCCATTTTCTTTTAGGAGCAACATAAGCCTCCCAGATTTTCATTGAACTCAAGGGCCTTCTCCACAAATGACAAACTGAATGTCCCGCCCAGGCAGGGGAAGGGGGTATTAGGGTCTAATGTGAATTAAAAATTAATAATAATGAAATGTGACATTTTTGCCAAGCCCCCAAGTCTGTCCACATACATCATGCTATTTTATCACTGCCTGGTTTGTCTTCTGTCCCACCAGATGGTGAGCTTGGCAGGGGGGTGCTGGAAGCAGGAACTGTACCTCCTCCCTTCATGGGGAAACCCAGGGCTGAGCAAGGTCTGGCTCCATAGAAGATCTCAGTGCATGTGGGATATACAGTGGGTAGATGGACAGATGTTGGATGGATGGATGGATGGATGGATGGATGGATGGATGGATGAAGGGGCACATGGGTGAATAGAAAGCATGATAATAGATGCACAGACATTAGGATGGACAGGTGGACAGACGGATGAATGAAGGACAGGTGGATGGCTAGATGGTCCGGTGGATGGCTGGATGAGGGGGCAGATGAATGGATAGATGAACAAATGGAAAATAAAGGGAAAAAAAATGGATGGATGGACAGACAGAAAGATGGATGAACAAACAGACGGGTGAAGACAAAGGGACAAAGGATTGGTGGATCAGAGACAGGTAGACAGACCCACAGCTGGATGGGCAGACTTACCAATTTTCTTCTTTAACGGAGGTATGGAAGCCAAGTAGGTCAGGGCTTCAAATGCACCCTTTTTGCCAATGCCCCACCCTGCAGCTAGCAGGAAGGTGGCTGCCCCTGCTGCCCTCTGCAGGCCACGTGAGGGAGCTGGGACCAGGGAGAAAGGCAGACACGGCCAACGGTGACCCCTGGTGGTTGCCATAAGAATGCCCACCCCAGATATCCCAGAGACTGGATGACTCAGTTGGTTAAGTGTCCAGCTTCAGCTCAGGTCATGATCTCACGGTTCCTAAGTTTGAGCCCCGCATTGGGCTCGCTGCTGTCCCTGCAGAGCCCACTTCGGATTTTCTGTCCCCGGTTCCCTCTGCCCCTCCCCCCCTCTCTCTCTCACAAAAATAAATAAAAACAAACAAAAAAAGATGTGAAGAGGCACAAAAGTCAAACAGTAAACATTAAAAAAAAAAAAAAAAAAAAGAATGACCACCCAAGAGCCTGGCTTGGCCACCCTGGCCATACCCTGCCAGCTGGGGAGCCCACCTTCGCCCTCACCCCAGACCCTGACCTCCTGGCTCCTAGGCTGAGGCTCCCATCAAATTGTTCTTAGACACAGCCCACAGAATCTGTGATGTGTCCAGTGGTGGACCAGGCGTTCACTTACACTGTGGAGGGCCTGCCATCTGCCCAGCCCTGTTAGAGATTGCCTGGAGAGAGTGTCAAGGACATCTGTGGACAGGTGACCAGTAACAGCCCACATTTAAGCACTTAAGACCAGGCCACTCACAGCTTTTTCTCTCTGATCCCTCACCTCACCCCTAGAAGTAACAACTTGAGCAATCTCCATTTTACAGGTGAGAAAGCTAAGTCTCAGAGAGGCCAAGGGCTGTGGTGAGTGAGTGAGTGAGTGAGTGAGTGAGTGAGTGAGTGGCAGAGCCAGGATTTGAACCCAGGTTGTCTGGGATTCCCCCATCCTTGCTCCCTGCCCCTCTGACAAACCCTGCTGTGGCAATAATTGTGGTTGACTTTCTGAGTATCCAGGGGGGGACCACAGCATGAACACACACATACGGCCTCCGCCACAGCAGGACTTGTCACCTGGTTGGGTCACTTCCATCCCCTCATTGTTCAGCACAGGCTGGTTTGGATCTCAGCTTCAGCACTGAGTAGCTGTGTGACCTTGGGCGAGTCACTTAACCTTTCTGTGCTTAGTTTCCTCATGGATGTAACAAGTATGATAATAACCACGTACCTCACTGGCTTGTTAGGGAAATTAAATGAGCTATTACACATAGTGAGCATCTGGTACACATAGTAAAGGTTTCCTCTCACCATTATGAGGGAGAAAATGGGGCTCAGAAAAGGAAAAGCCTGAATATTTACAGGTGTGACAATTCCCTGCCTCTACACTTACCTTCCTGTGTTAAAAAAAAAAACAAAACTTTGGGGCACCTGGGTGGCTCAGTCTGTTAAGCGTCCGACTTTAGCTCAGGTCATGATCTCACAGTTTGCGGGTTCAAGCCTCGTGTCGGGCTCTGCTCTGACAGCTCAGAGCCTGGAGCCTGCTTCAGATTCTCTGTCTCCCCCTCTCTTTGCCTCTCCGCCACTCACGCTCAGTCTCTCTCCATCTCTCAAAAATGAATAAATGTTAAAAAAAAAAATTAAAAACACAGTACAATCACATCAGCCTTCTCCCTGGAAACAAGTCCTGTCCTGTGTTACCTTCAAATAAAATCCAAATTCCAGAGCCCCCCTCTTCTCTTCTCCCTCCTCACCTCTGCACCCCAGAGGCTTCCTGAATTTTGTGGGTTTCATCCACTTACTCTTAGTATGGATACACGCATGGATATTATTTACTTTTGTTGGTTTTACACTTTATAAAAAGAGCATCAGACTCTATCTAGTCCCTGAGACTTGAGTTTTTTACTCAGTATCACATGTCTTAGACTCACCCACATTATTGCAGCATTTCTGCAATTGTAAGCAGTGCTATCATGAACATCCTCAAGCTGCATGTATTTCTAGGTGCACCTGCGAGGCTTCCTCTTCAAATCCAGGGGTGGGGGGGGGGGCGGGATTCCTAGGACACAGGTGTGCCAGGGTCCATCTTCACAAAGAAATGTCCCACTGTCTTTCTATGGTGCTTGAACCAATTTACTCTCCTACCAGCAATTTTCGGTTTCTGTTGACCCACATCCTCGACAACATTTAATAGCACCAGACATCAGGCTTTTTACCAGTCAAATGGGGAGAAAGTAGTGTCTCATTGTGGTCTTCATTTCCAGATCCCTGGTCACCAGAGAGTGTAAGCCTCTCACTGTGTTTTCTGACCGTAGCTGGTTCATCATTCGTGAAATGCCAGTTCACAATTTTCGTGCATTTTTGCCTTGAGCTGTTTATGCTTTTCTATTAGTCCTGCTCTTTTTGTTGTTGTTGTTGTTTGTTTGTTTGTTTGTTTATTGGTTTGAAGAGGCCCCTAGTCCAATGTGGGGCTTGAACTCATGACCCTGAAACCAAGAGTCGTATACTGTACTGACTGAGCCAGCCAGGTATGCCTAGTTTCTGTTTTCTCCTTCCTTAGCCTTTTAAAAAGCTTTCAATGTGTTTGTTTTCCTACCTTTACCTCTCTATTGGAATGAAATGTATACATTCCAGTTTTATTTTTTTAGTCATTATCCTTGAAGTTTTACCATGCACGTTTAATTAACAATACCTAATGTTAAACAATATATTGATGACCCCCCCATTCCTCCCAAGTGCAAGGTCTTTAGAGCACTTTAGCCTTGGTCTTACTCTGCCCCCAATGGGATCAATTCCTTGATTTCTCTGTCTGTTGCTTCATTATTGGTGTGTAGGAATGCAACCGATTTCTGTGCATTGATTTTATATCCTGCAACTTTGCTGAATTCATGAATCAGTCTTAGTGGGTTTTTGGTGGAATCTTGTGGGTTTTCCATATAAAGTATCTTGTCATCTGCCAAGAGTGAAAGTTTGACCTCCTCCTGGCTGATTTGGTTGCCTTTTATTTCTTTGTGTTGTCTGATTGCTGAGCCCAAGACTTCCAATACTGTGTTGAATAACAGTTTTGAGAGTGGACATCCCTGTCTTGTTCCTGACCTTAGGGGGAAAGCCGTCAGTTTTTCCCCATTGAGGATGATATTAGCATTGGGTCTTTCACATATGGCTTTTATGATCTCGAGGTATGATCCTTCTATCCCTACTTTCTTAAGTGTTTTTATCAAGAAAGGATACTGTATTTTGTCAAATGCTTTCTCTGTATCTATTGAGAGGATCGTGTGGTTCTTGTCCTTTATTTTATTAATGTGATTGATCACATTGATTGTTTTGTGGATATTGAACCAGCCCTGCATCCCAGGTATAAATTCCACTTGGTCGTAGTGAATAATTTTTTTAATGTATTGTTGGATCCAGTTGGCTAATATCTTGTTGAGGATTTTTGCATCCATGTTCATCAGGGAAATTGGTCTATAGTTCTCCTTTTTTTAGTAAGGTCTTTGGTTTTGGAATCAAGGTAACGCTGGCTTCATAGAAAGAGTTTGGAAGTTTTCCTTCCATATCTATTTTTTGGAACAGCTTCAAGAGAATAGGTGTTAATTCTTCCTTAAATGTTTGGTAGAATTCCCCTGGAAAGCCATCTGGCCCTGGACTCTTGTTTTTTGGGAGATTTTTGATTACTAATTCGATTTCTTTACTGGTGATGGGTCTGTTCAAATTTTCTATTTCTTCCTGTTTCAGTTTTGGTGGCTTATATGTTTCCAGGAATTTGTCCATTTCTTCCAGATTTCCCATTTTATTGGTGTTTAATTGCTCATAATATTCTCGGATTACTATTTTTATTTCTGCTGTGGTGGTTGTAATCTCTCCTCTTTCATTCCTGATTTTATTTATTTGGGGCTTTCCTTTTTCTTTTTGATGAAACTGGCTAGTGGTTTATCAATTTTGTTAATTCTTTCAAAGAACCAGCTTCTGGTTTCATTGATCTGGTCTACTGGGTTTGTTTCTTTTTTGTTGTTTTGTTTTGTTTTGTTTCGATAGCATTGATTTCTGCTCTAATCTTTATCATTTCCTGTCTTCTGCTGGTTTGAGGTTTTATTTGCTGTTCTTTTCCCAGCTCTTTAAAGTGTAAGGTTAGGCTGTGTATCTGAGACCTTTCTTCCTTCTTTAGGAAGGCCTGGATTGCTATATACTTCCCTCTTATGACCGCCTTTGCTGTGTCCCAGAGGTTTTGGGCTGTGGTGTTATCATTTTCATTGGCTTCCATGTACTTTTTAGTTTCCTCTTTAATTTCTTGGTTAGTCCATTCATTCTTTAGTGGGATGGTCTTTAGTCTCCAAGTATTTGTTATCTTTCCAAATTTTTTCTTGTGGTTGATTTCGAGTTTCACAGCATTGTGGTCTGAAAATATGCATGGTATGATCTCAATCTTTTTGTACTTGTTGAGGGCTTATTTGTGTCCCAGTATGTGATCTATTCTGGAGAACGTTTCATGTGCATTGGAGAAGAATGTATATTCTGCTGCTTTAGAATGAAATGTTTTGAATATATCTGTTAAGTCCATCTGGTCCAGTTGTCATTCAAAGCCATTGTTTCCTTGTTGATTTTTCTGATTAGATGATCTGTCCATTGTTGTAAGTGGGATGTTGAGGTCCACTACTATTATGGTATTATTATCAGTGAGTTTCTTTATGTCTGTGATTAATTGATTTATATATTTGGGTTATTCCACATGTGGAGCATAAATGTTTACAATTGTTAGGTCTTCTTGGTGGATAGACCCCTCAAGTATGATATAATGCCCTTCTTCATCTCTTGTTACAGTCTTTATTTTAAAAGTCTAGATTGTCTGATATAAGTATGGCTACTCCGGCTTTCTTTTGTTTGACCATTAGCATGGCAGATGGTTCTCCATCCCCTTACTTTCAATCTTAAGGTGTCTTTAGGTCTAAAGTGGGTCTCTTGTTAACAGCGTATAGATGGATCTTGTTTTCTTATCAGTTCTGTTATCCTATGTCTTTTGATTGGAGCATTTAGTCCATTGACGTTTAGAGTGAGTACTGAAAGATAGGAGTTTATTGCCATTATGTTGCTTGTAGAGTTGGAGTTTCTGGTGGTGTTCTCTGGTCCTTTCTAATGTTTGTTGTTTTTAGTCTTTTTTTTTTTTGTCCATCTTTTCTCCCCTCAGAGAGTCCCCCTTAAAATTTCTTGCAGGGCTGGTTTAGTGGTCATAAACTCTTCTTTTTTTTTTTTTTTTGTCTGGGAAACTTTTAATCTCTCCTTCTGTTTTGAATGACAACCTTGCTAGGTAAAGAATTCTTGGCTGCATATTTTTCTTATTCAGCACATTAAATATATCCTGGCACTCTGTCCTGGCCTGCCAAGTTTCTGTGGATAGGTCTGCTGCAAACCTGGTTTGTCTTCCGTTGTAGGTTAAGGACTTTTTTCCCTTGCTGCTTTCAAGATTTTTTCCTTGCCTGAGTATTTTGTGAATTTGACTATGATATGCCTTGTTGATAGTTTTTGTTGAATCTAATGGGATTCAACATTAGATGAATGTGCTTTCTGGATTTTGGTGTATGTGTCTTTCCCCAGGTTAGGAAAGTTTTCAGCTATGATTTGCTCACATAACACTTTTACCCCTTTTTCTCTCTCTTCAACTTCTGGGACACCTATGATTCTGATGTTGTTCCTTTTTAATGAGTCACTGATTTCTCTAATTTTTAAATCGTGCTCTTTTGCCTTAGTCTCCCTCTTTTTTTCTGCTTCATTATTCTCCATAAGTTCGTCCTCTAGATCGCTGATTCTCTGTTCTGCCTCATCCATCCTTGCTGCCATGGCATCCATTCAAGATTGCAGCTCAGTTATAGCATTTTTTAATTTCATCCTGGCTAGCTTTTACTTCTTTTATCTCCACAGAGAGGGATTCTAATCTGTTTTTGACTCCAGCTAGTATTCTTCCTATCGTGCTTCTAAATTCTGGTTCAGACATCTTGCTTGTATCTGTGTTGATTAAATCCCTGGCTGTCATTTATTCATGCTCTTTCTTTTGGGGTGAATTCCTTTGTTTTGTCATTTTGAAGGGAGAAAAGGAAGTAATAAGGTAAAAAAATAAAATTAAAAAATTAAAGGGGCGCCTGGGTGGCTCTGTCGGTTAAGCATCCGACTTCGGCTCAGATAATGATCTCACGGTCCGTGAGTTCGAGTCCCGCGTCAGGCTCTGTGCTGACAGCTCAGAGCCTGGAGCCTGTTTCAGATTCTGTGTCTCCCTCTCTGTCTGCCCCTCCCCTGTTCATGCTCTGTCTCTCTCTGTCTCAAAAATAAGTAAACGTTAAGAAAAAAAATTTTTTTAATTAAAAACAACAACACACACAAAATCAAATAAATGATGCTATATCCTATGTGTGCTTTGCTCTGGTTGTTGAAAGGAGCTTGATAGATTAGAGAAAAAGGGGAAGAAAGAAAAAGAAGAAAAAGGAAAATATTTGAAAATTTGAAAAAAAATGAACACATTGCAATAGAATAAAATGAAATGATGGAAGTAAAATAGAATTTGAGAAATTTACAAAAAAGTAAAAAAATATAGTAGAAAAAATAAAGAAAAATGTTTTTAATAAAAATTGAAAATAAAAATAAATTTTTTCTCTTTCTGTATTCAAGGAAAATAAAAGAAACGAAAAAGAGAAAAGAAAAAAAAATTGAATGGATGGACAAGGACACAGACTGAAATACAATTGATATTACATCGTTTTCCCCTAGAAGTCAAACTATGAAGCACTTTACGGTCTGTAAACTCAGCAGGTGGAGAGACTTGTATTCCTGAAGAGTGAGGTTGTCCCAGTTGGGCCGGGCTTAGTGTATTGGCTCCATTCTCCACTAGATGGCGCTGCTTAGCTTATTGGGAAGGATTGTTGTGGTGCTCGTAGGTGCGTATGCGCATGCGCAGGAGCAGCGAAAATGGCGTCACCCAGCTACCCAGTCTCTAGTATCAGAACTCTGGTCTTCCCGATCAGCAATTGCTCACCCGTCCTCTGTCTTCAGCTTTCGTCCACTCCCCGCTTTTTCACTGTCCGTGAGCCATCAGGCTGCCAGGCAACACCTCCCTCCTGAGTTTTACCTCAGATGAGTCTGTGTTTCCCGACCCCTTACTTCTGAGGGACTGTGTTTGGCCTGCTCCGCTCCTCCGCGGGAGGGTCTCACCGAGCAGTGGCCGGGTGCTGGCCACACCCAGGAACGTTCGAGGGACTGTGCTGCTGCAGCTGATGCCCAGACTGCGGCCGGGTGCCAGCCCGCCCCAGAAAAAGTCCACGCAATCGCGTGGCAGCAGCGTTTCAGGGGTTGTGGCAAATCACAACACGCATCTGGCACCAGGCTTCACCCCCAATGACCTTGTTCCAGCACCAGCGAATGTGGTTGTTCTCCGGGGTCCGCTGACACCTTTGCCTGTGGGGGCGGGGGCCACACAGCCTCTACCCGATGTCCTGCCAGCAGGGGAACCACCACTCCCCATGTGGCCCGAGGACCGCCCAGACTTCACTCTGCTCCTGGGGACTCGCCCTTCCCACCAGAGCACCGCCAGGTATCAGCTGCGGAGTTTCCGACTCTGCGCTCCCCCTGTTACAGAGTCTTAGTGGAATTGAAACCCTCTCCTTTCTCCCTTCTTTTTAGTTCAGTCCCTGCAGCTGTTTCCACTTTTCCACTTTCTCTCCAGCTGCTTTTGGGGAGGGGTGCTTTTCCCGTATTCTCCTCCCCTGTCTCCGTCCTCTCTCTGCAAGCAAAAACAACTCCCTACCCTCCATGGCTTCTCTCTCCCCCAGTTCACCTCTCCGCGCCATGTACCTGCTGAGTTCTGTGGTTCAGGTTGTGCAGATTGTTATGTTAATCCTCAGATCAGTTTTCTAGGTGTGCAGGATGGTTTAGTCTTGGTCTGGCTATATTTCATGGACGCGAGACGCAAAAACAAACAAACAAACAAAAAACCCAACTTCCATGCTGTTCTGCCATCTTCTCCAGCGTTTTCACTTCTGTTGTGGTTGTTGAGAAGTCAGCTCACGTTCTGTCATCCCTTTGGAGATGATTTGTCCTTTCTCTCCCACTGCGTTCAACATCTCTCTGCGTCTGGCATTCTGTGGTTCCAATAAAATGTCTGTAACCCTTACATTTCTTTTTGTTTATTATGCTTGAGATACTTTGAGCTTCCTGGTTCTGTGGATCTGTTTTTCACTGCTTCTAGAAAATTTACAGCCATTAATGTCTTCAAATGCTGCTTTTCTTCCATTCCCTTTTCCTTCTACTTGGGGGGCTCCAGTATATAAGATCTTCTCATTCAATTCTCTGTATCTCTTAATCTCCCATTCATATTATCCACCTCCTGAATTCATTATGTGCAACTTCTGGTCCACAAATTCTCTACTCAACTGTTTACCGTTGATTAAATTTTTGATTTTGAAATTATGTCTTTCACTCCTGGAATTTCCATATGTTCTTCCCCCAAATCTCTCTCTCTTCACCTTTCTTTGTTTATATGTTCATCTTTTCTTTTTTTTAATGTTTATTTGTTTTTCAGAGAGAGACAGAGCATGAGCAGGGGAGGGGCAGAGAGAGAAGGAGACACAGACTCCGAAGCAGGCTCCAGGCTCTGAGCTGTCAGCACAGAGCCCGACGTGGGGTTCGAAGTCATAAACTGTGAGATGGTGACCTGAGCCGAAGTCAGATGCTTAACCTCCTCTGTGTAACTATTTTTTAAACATGTCATACGTGGCCACTCTGTATTCTGACCCTAGGGGACTCGTGTGGTGCTTCCTGTCTCTGCTGTCACTCATGGTAACTTGTCTTCTTGTGACTTGGTAGGGTTTGAATTTTAGCTCATCAGCGAGTCTTACTCTGCAGGGGTCCTCCTGGCCCACCTGAGGGAAGCTTTCCTCCGCCTTGAGTTTACTTTTGCTCCTGCCAAGAGCCGAGGGCTTCCCAACCTGGGACCACCTCACCAGCCCCCCTTTCGAGTTTTTCGTCACAACAGATACAAGTTCCCATCTTCCCCATCCCTAGATCCAAAGATCACTGTCACCATGTGGCAAAACCTCTAGAGGACTCTGGCCTTGGGGCTCCCCAGGCAACCAGCCAATCAGGCCAGCTCTCTGACTCTCTCCTACCCACCCCAGCACCTCTGGATTCATTCTCCAACCCCCTCTGCTGAAACCCGAGCCCCGGCCTCTGTATCCCCTCTCCCTCCTTTATTTTTCTAATCGCATGAGTTCCCACTAATGATATCCTATTCATTTGTTAAATGGCTTATTATATGCCACCGTCAGCAACCTGCACAGTGTCTGGATTGTGCCTCACAATTACGTGATGGACATATAATAAATGAAGGAGTGAATGAGGCATAGTACCTGTCCCCCCAACTGCTCTCAATCTGGAAGCTGAGACAGACCAGGAGACAGAGAAATAACTACTGCTAAGGGGAGAGAGCAGGGGCCGTGGAGGCGAGAGAAGACCCCAGCCTAGATGCTGGAGGGCAGGGCCAGCTTCCTAGTCCAGACTCCAGGAGGTCAGGGGAGGGTGCAAAGCGGAGATCTCAGGGCTGGGCTCTCATCTTTCCACGGATGAAAGCACCGAGGGACAGTGTTCTGGGAAAAGAGAACAGCTTGTGCCGAGGCCTGGCGGTGAGAAAGAACCTGTTCGAGGAACTGAAAGGAGTTGAGTGTGGCAGCTGCTAGGAGGATGAGGAAGGAGTGGTGGGTGATGGGCTGGAGAAGAGGGCAAGGGGCAGACCCCCAGGGCCTTTGGAGCTCCTGTGAGGAGTTTGTCAAAAAGGAGGAACAGAGTAGAGAAGGGCGTGATCAGGCTGCAGGGTGGAAATTCCCTCTGGCTTCTGAGTGAAAGGAGGATGGGAATGAGGAGACAGGGAGGCCGGGGAGGAGGCTCTGCAGGGATGGAGGCTGGGCCAAGGTGGATAGCGGTGGAGGGGTGCAGCACAAGGCCGACTCCTCGAGCGCCCTCTCGGCGACCTTGGCAGGTAAGGGGAGCACCGAGGAGAAGCCTGGCTGAGTCAGCCCGAGTGTGCAGGGTTTGTTCAGTGGGCAGAGGGGCTCCCCAGTCAGCACATCTGGGGTACAGTTGAAGGGCAAAGAGTGCATACCCTGCACTCCCAAGCCAGTGCTCCTTTGTAATAGGGTTGCCAGACAGCCAAAGAAAGGGGGAGCATGATAGAGAGACAGTTACAGGATTCGCAGCTAAACTTGAATTTCAGATAAACGGTGAATAATTTTTTAGTATATGTCTCTCACATTGGGCATTCTGTATTTTATCTGGCAACCCTGCTTTCAAACCCCACCCCCTCACGCACACACTGTGCCTTCCTGATGCGGCAGCATCTAAACAACGCAGACACCTCTAGTTTGCGGCCCCACGGCATCCATTTGTCATCCTACCCGGTCCATCTCCCCACTGGCCTGCAAGCCCCCGGAGATCTGAGCCCAGTCCCCAGGCTGGGCCAGGCCAGGACCCTGCTGGGAGTGAGGGGAGGGCAGGGAGGTCCAGCAGGTCTCTTTCATCCCTGCCCCCACACCCGGGAGGGGCATTTCTGGGAACTGATCCCCATGGTGCTCAGGGCCACATGCCTGGGCCTGTTTTCTGGAACGACCAGAACGACCCCTTGCCACTGTGGCCACATCCTCCCTTGGGATATAGCCCTGGGCTTGGTAGGGTCTAGAGGTGGGGCCTGAACTAGTGGGGTGGGCCAAGTCACAGGCAAGGCCCTTGTTCACTGGGCTACAGACCCGGAGCTGTCTGAGACCAGGAGTGGGAACCTGCCCTGATCCCTCAGCACCCTCGTTAGTATGAGAGCCCCCCTCCCCCAGGCCTAAGGAGCCTGGTACCACTCAGGACTGGGCCAACCCCAGGCAGGGGACTTGGATGGGGACCCACATCACCCTGATAGAGGTGGGGGGCCACTCTGAAGTCGGAGCAGAGGCCACTCTAGGGAAAGTGGGGGAGGAGGTGATGAAGCTGAGGGACAGCAGGTTGTGCCTAGTAATGGCATGCCCTCTCAGGTGACTCTGTTAATAATAATAGCAAAAACACTAATGATAACAATGATAACCGTTTATTGAGCACTTGCTACGCGCTAAGCCTCTTTATATGTTTTTTTTTCATCTTCAAAATAGGCACCCCTACTACTACCCCTATTTTACAGATTAGAAAACTGAGGCACAGAGAACTTGAGTGGCTTGTCACATAGCTGGCAAGTGGCAGAGCCATCTGAGCCCAGGCAGTCTGGCTCTAGAGACCACAGAACTCACCACCCAGAGAAGGGCTATTTGCACCAAGAAATGGGCAGAGGGCAGAAGATCCCCCCCCCCCCCCCCGGGAGAAAAGGGATCCAGCTCCAGTTCCCTCGCCACGCCCTCCACAGCCATTATTACCTGTCTGACGGCCTGGGGTGGCGCCCTGAGAGCCTACCCCAGCCCACGGCTTTAGCGCCGGATATGCCCAGAAGAGCCAGAACCGGCAGCTGCCTTGGGAAAAGAGAGAAATGGCCATGTAAACGGTGTGAGAACTCTTTCTTTGGTCCCTCAGCAGGAGCAGTTCTGGAAGCAGGACCTCTGCAGCTTGTGTGTCAAGTCCACAGACAGGTGACATTTCCAGATGGATTTTGGAGCCAACAGCCTCTGAGCACAGGCCAACAGCGCCCTCTGGTGTGCATCCTGGGAATGCAGCTGGCTTCGTGAGCCCTCCCCCTCTTGGTCTGACGGATAGGTCAAGGTAGGTCTCTACAACTGTGGCCTTAGCTTGGGTTTAGAATCCATACCCTCACGCCTACCACGGGAAATTCGATCCTAACCGATCATCAAATACCCAGGTCACAGGCCCAGCTGGCTCAGGTGGAGGGGAAAGAGGCTCTGCCCTCCTATCCCCAGGAAGCCCTATCGCCAGCTTCTGTTCTACATGGCCTATAGGGGTCTTGGGAGCACTGGAGGAGGAGCTTCTGGGAAGGACTGGACTTCCTGATCTTTAAGAACAGGCCTGGAGTTGTGGGTCATCATAATTTGGGGGGACTGAAGGAAAAGCAGCCTCAGGCATAAGCTGGTGAGGTCTCAGACACTGGGTGAGACTCAGCTCTGGGCTGGGGACCCTGGGCCAAGATGTGGTCTGGCCCTCCCCAGAAGGAAGGTGGCAGGGCCCAGCAGGAAATATCCAGGGCAGATTGGCAGAGACCCCGCCCCCAGCAGGCAGTTGGAAGTAATGGGGCCCACTAAGACCTTCTTCCCTGGTTTTACTCAGTCTTCACAAAGCTCTTGGGCTAGGCAGGACCGAAGCCATCTGCCCCATGTCACAGATGTGGAATCCAGGGTCAGGGAGATGACAGGCCCAAGGTCATACAGTAAGACTCGGAGCCAAGCCTCGAAATATGGCCTCCTGACTCCCAAGCCAGTGCTCTGCCCATGGGCCTGACCAGGTACCCTGGGCCCAGGCACCCCAGTAAAGTTTGCTGACCCCCAGCGGGGTTGCACCTGTCCCGGGGCAGAATGCCCTGCCCTCTGGGCCCGGGGAAGCCATGGAGGTAGGGAAGCCTCCCTGGAGGGCACAGGGGCTTCTGGTGTCCAGCAGCTGGCCTGCCACCTTCTCTGGTGGGAGCCAGAGTCTTGGGCTGCAGGCAGCCAGAGAGGCTACGGGTTCTGGGCCAGCGGGCCCAGACTACGGCATTGTCTGGGAGGAGCTGAACGCCTCCATCTCTGCCTCCACTTCTGCCTCCGAGCGGCACCTCTGGGAGCAGAACCACAGGAAGAGGAAGAAACCTGCAAGCGAAAGACTGGTCAGGGGGACACTGGCAGGAGCAGTGTGGCGCCCCACCCCGAATCCAGGGATCTCCTCGCTGGGGGTGAGCTGAGCTTCCTTGAGGCCCAGGAGTCATTCTTAGGGCCCCTTACTGTTGGAAGCCAGAAGGGGCAGAGCGTAGAAGCTGGAGGACCAGCCACCACTGGGCCAGAAGGCGCCTTTGTGCCAATTAGAAGGACATGCTCCTTCCCATGGGCAGAAGGAGCCCCCAAACCAGCTTGGCAGGGGAGCTGGATTTCAGCCCCTGACTTGCCCCCTTGGCCTGAAGCCCTTCGGGCTAAACATCCACCTGCCGCTGTGCACTCCCCTTGGGGCTTCTTCCACGCCTCCCGCGGGCCCTACCGTACAGCGAGTTGAAGATGGTGAAGAGGAAGAGCTGGGGCAGCAGGAAGACACCAAAGGAGAAGAAAGCCAAGGCCCAGGTGGTGCCCAGGAGCATGGTGAGGCCCAGCACGGTGACGCTATCTCGGCAGGCCCGGGTGCCCGGCACCTTCTCCTGCGCCCGCAGCCTGCGCACGGCCCGCAGCGCCCAAGCCAGCACCACCAGGTTGAAAAGGGATGTGAGGCCACCATAGCCCATGACCAAGATGTTGTGCACCCAGGGGCTCCGCACCCAGCATCTGTAGAGGAGGGGTGAAGTTCAGGGTCGGTGTGGCTCCCAAGGCCAGGGAGGGGAGGAGATCCTGGTCTCTGGGCCTCTGGATGGGCTCCTGAACCTGGGCCTGTCTCCTGGCCCAGACCCGTTGTTTCTTTTCCGACCACACGTGTGGTGAAGTTCTGGGCCCAGCTTTCCAGCCAGGCCACCACATTAGGCCCCACCTGCCACCTCAGCCTCCTACCTCAAGCCCCCCAAGCTCTCCTTCCCAGCCACACAGGGCTCTCTCATGCCTCCATGCCTTAACCCACCTGAAGACTCTTCCTCTCCTTTCTACGTCTTACCTCTCTCCCCTTCCACGGCCAGCCAAACCGCCAACTTGTACGATACTGTCAGATCATTGGCCCGGGGGCCCTCTTTCCTCTTCCCACCCGCCACACGGTCATCACCATCCAATCAGCATCTCTGTGCAGTGGACCCCTCGCCACCTAGACTGGGCCGACATGCTGGGCTCTGAGCAGCAAACAAGCTGTTGCAAGTCGGGGCAGCCTGGTGGAGGGGCACTCACGGTGACGTGTGGACCGAGGAGCAGAGAAGAAACAGCAGGAAGATGCCACCGAGGACTGAGGAAAGAACAGAGGCCTGGCAGTGGCCCCAGCCCTGCTCCTAGACCCTCCCTGAGGGCTTCATGCCCTTTGCTTCCCCAGGACACCTGCAAGACAGGTGGTACCTTTTACCCACTCAGACACCGTGTCCCATGCTTTCCGTGGATTAGCCCATTCAGTTCTCATGATGACCCCATGAGGCAGGTGCATCCCCATCCCCGTCCTGCTGATGAGGAAACTGAGGCTCTGGCTTAGGAACATGCGCTAGTAAGAGGCAAAGGTGGGATTTGAAGTCCCAGGCTCAATGCCTGTGTCCCTGTCACAGTCGCCTGCTCGAGCCCCTGCTGTGGCAGCCACCATTCTTGAGTGTGATCTTGGGGATTTATCCAAGGGACTGAGTGTGGTCATGGATCATTCCTTTTCACCACAGTGTGGCAGTCCAGCAGGGGTGGCTCTATCGCAATTTACTAACCAGTGTCCCGTCAGCGGGCACTGGTGTACGTTCAAGGGTGGTTTTTTGTTATTGCTTTTTGTGTTCAGGCACACATATCTACATAGGAAGGGTCTTTTAAATGCAGGAGAATAAAAGTCATGAAGCCAGATGAGAGGGAAAGGAGAAGGAAGGAAGAAGCTTTGGGAGAAGCTGGTCCTTAGAGTGGGGAGTGCTCTGACAGCCCAGCAATAATGTCCTTCCTGTCCCCACTGCAGGGCACACAGCACATATTATATTAAAACTCATGGTGAGGGGCACCTGGGTGGTTCAGTCAGTTAGGCGTCTGACTTCGGCTCAGGTCATGATCTTGTGGTTCATGAGTTCGATCCCTGCATCAGGCTCTGTGCTGACAGCTCAGAGCCTGGAGCCTGCTTCAGATTCTATGTCTTCCTCTCTCTCTGCCCCTCCCCCACTCGTGCTCTGTCTCTCTCTCTCTCTCTCTCTCTCTCTCTCTCTCTCTCTCTCTCTCTGTCTCAAAATAAATAAAAATTCTTAAAACATTTTTTTAAAAAACTACATGGTTAAGGAGCCCCAAGTCACACCTCCTCTGACGAAGCAGCCTGACCCTTGCCGTGAGGAATGAACCCCACTCTGCTTCCACTCGGTGCCCAGAGTCCTCACTTCCTGGAGGCTGGGGGGCCGAGCTCTGGAGCCATCCTGCCTGTGGCCAAGTCCCAGCTCTGCCATTGACCATCTGGGTTTCCTTGGGCAGGGTTCATCAGCTGTCTGTGCTTCAGTTTCCCTAACAGTAAACAGAGGCTGACAACAGGACCCACTCCTTGCTGCAAGGCTTAAACAGGATAATTCATGAGGCCTGCCACAGAGTTGGCCCTCAGCAGTCCTGAGCTTGTGTCAGCCAGGAAAGAAAGCAGGATGGACAGCCGAATACTGGAGCTAGGTCGGCGGGAGGTTATTAAGCTATTCTCCCTACATTGGCTGTTAGAAACTTCATAACAAGAGAAAGGTTAATGTCTGAGAGCACAGGAAGAAGCAACAGAGTCTGGCCCCCAGACCCCCAGACCCCCAGGCCCCCCAACACACACACACACACACACACACACACACACACACACACACACACACACGTGAGCCCTGTCCTTGGGATGTCCCAGCCCTTGCAGCACTCTCTCTGACCAGGAGGGTCTGTGGGCTGGCAGTGCTATGCCAGGCACATATCGGTAGGTGCAGGAGGCTGAGTGAGCACAGCAAGGTGGTAGGAAAGGACAGCAGAGTCAGGCGCAGGCTGAGCTCCCCCAGTGAGGTCTGAGAGTGGGAGGGGGTGCTGGGCCGACCTCTGTGCTGCCAGGAGGTGGAGGGCCTTCTACCCGGGCTTGGGAGGCCCATGAGCAAGCACCAGAGTTCATGCCAGGGCTCCCTAGGGTTAGCTGGCCTAGGACGAGAGCCTGCCTCTGCAGGAGGCTTCAGGGATCCAGCAGAAGGTGTGGCAAAGGCCCCTGAAAACCACCCCCTCTCTGAGTCCTGGTCCCCTGCTTGCCCCACAGCCAGTGTCCTGCCTACAGCACACCCTGTTCAGAGCCCCTGGGTCCTTCCACCAGAGCCAGAGAGCCTGCCACAGCCCTGAAGGTACTCACATGGAATTGTTCTGGAAACCCGTGCCATTTCCCCGGCTGTCGAAGAGTGGGATTGTGTGAGGTCCATACACTGAATTCTGGTCAATAAGAAGGAGCAGCACCAGGAGGGCTGGGACCCCTGAGGGATGAGACAGAGTTCTCAGCATCTGTCAGGTGACCCCAGAGAAATCATGGGTCCCTGGGGCTGCTAAAACAGAATCCCACTGAGCAAGTGGGGAGGGAAAGGGACTGTTCCGAGCCCCCAGTCCCTGCCATATTGTCCAGCTTCCAAGCACGTAACCCGGAGGTCTGAGAGGAGACAGCTCTCCAAGATGATGTTTGTGAGGACTCTAGGGTGGGATGGCAATGGCAGTAGCAGTGGGGAGATCGAGCTAATGGGACGGAGGGTTGGGAGAACTTGTGAGGAAACAGAGATGCTAAAGAAGGGCTAGGATGGCGATAGAGGTGCCAATGATGGTGATGCCAGAGATAGTGGTGAAGACGAGGATGAGTATGGTAGTGATGGAGGTGGTGGTGAAGATGATGGTGGAGTCAGAGGTGGTGATGGAAGTGGTGGTGGTGGAGTTGATGGTGTTAGAGGTAGACATGGTGGAGACGATGGCAGAAGTGATGGTGGTGTTAGAGGTGGAGGTGATGGTGGAGGTGTTGGAAGTGATGGTACTGGAGGTGTTGGAGGTAAGGTGTGGAGGTGATGGAGGTGGGGGGGAAGGAACTGTTAGAGGTGTTGGAGGTGTGGAGGTGTTGGTGTGGAGGTGTGGAGGTGATGGAGGTGTGGGGGTGGGGGGAATGGAGGTGTTTGAGGTGTGTAGGTGATGGAAGTGTTGGGGTAGAGGGGATGGAGGTGTGGAGGTGTGGAGGTGTTGGGGTGGGGAAATGGAGGTGTTGGAGATATTGGAGGTGTGGAGGTGTTGGAGGTGTTGGGATGGGGGGAATGGAGGTGTTGGAGGTGTGTAGGTGATGAAGGTGTTGGGATGGGGGAATGGAGGTGTTAGAGGAGTGGAGGTGATGGAGGTGTTGGGGTGGAGGGAATGGAGGTGTTGGGGTAGAGGGGATAGAGGTGTTGGGGGTGGGGGGAAATGGAGGTGTTGGAGATGTTGGAGGTGTGGAGGTGTTGGGTGTGGAGGGGATGGAGGTGTTGGGTGTGGAGGGGATGGAGGTGTTGGGGGTGGAGGGAATGGAGGTGTTGGGGTAGAGGAGATAGAGGTGTTGGGGGTGGGGGGAATGGAGGTGTTGGAGATGTTGGAAGTGTGGAGGTGTTGGAGATGTTGGAGGTGTTGGAGGTGTTGGGTGTGGAGGGGATGGAGGTGCTGGGGGTGAGGGGAATGGAGGTGTTGGGGTAGAGGGGATAGAGGTGTTGGGGGTGGGGGGAATGGAGGTGTTGGAGATGTTGGAAGTGTGGAGGTGTTGGAGATGTTGGAGGTGTTGGAGGTGTTGGGTGTGGAGGGGATGGAGGTGCTGGGGGTGAGGGGAATGGAGGTGTTGGGGTAGAGGGGTTAGAGGTGTTGGGGGTGGGGGGAATGGAGGTGTTGGAGGTGTTGGAGATGGAGGGGATGGAGGTGTTGTGTGTGGAGGGGATGGAGGTGTTGGGGTGGAGGGAATGGAGGTTTTGGAGATGTTGGAGGTGTGGAGGTGTTGGTGGTGTTGGAGGTGGAGGTAATGAAGGTGTTGGGGTTGAGGGGATAGAGGTGTTGGGGGTGGGGGGAATGGAAGTGTTGGGGTGGGGGGAATGGAGGTGCTGGAGATGTTGGAGGTATGGAGGTGATGGAGGTTGTGGGGATGGAGAGATTGGAAGTGTTGGGGGTGGAGGGGATGGAGGTGTTGGAGATGTTGGAGGTGTGGAGATGTGGAGGTGAAGGAGGTGTGGAGGTGGAGGGGATGGAGGTGTTGGTGGTGGAGGAGATGGAGGTGTGGAGGTGTTGGAGGCATTGGAGGTGGAGGGGATGGAAGTGTTGGGGGTGGAGGGGATGGAGCTCTGGAGGGGATGGAGGTGTTGGAGGTGGAGGGGATGGAGGTGTTGGGGGGGAATGGAGGTGTTGGGGGTGGTGGGAATGGAGGTGTTGGCGGTGTGGGGGGATGTAGGTGTTGGGGGTGGAGGGGATGGAGGTGTTGTGGGTGGAGCGAATGGAGGTGTTGGAGTGGAGGTGATGGAGGTGTTGGAAGTGGAGGGGATGGAGGTGTTGGAAGTGGAGGGGATGGAGGTGTTGGGGGAGGGGCGGATGGAGGTGTTGGAGGTAGAGGGGATGGAGGTGTTGGAGGTGGAGGGGATGGAGGTGTTGGGGGTGGAGGGGATGGAGGTGTTGGGGTGGGAGGGGATGGAGGTGTTGGGGTTGGGGGGAATGGAGGTGTTGGGGGTGGAGCGGATGGAGGTGTTGGGGGTGGAGGGAAAGGAGGTGTTGGGGTAGTGGAGATAGAGGTGTTGGGGATGGGGGGAATGGAGGTGTTGGAGATGTTGGAGGTTTGGAGGTGAAGGAGGTGTGGAGGTGGAGGGGATGGAGGTGTTGGTGGTGGAGGAGATGGAGGTGTGGAGGTGATGGAGGCGTTGGAGGTGGAGGGGATGGAAGTGTTGGGGGTGGAGGGGATGGAGCTGTGGAGGGGATGGAGGTGTTGGGGATGTTGGAGGTGTGGAGAGGATGGAGGTGTTGGAGGTGGAGGTGATGGAGGTGTTGGGGTGGAGGTGATGGAGGTTTGGAGGTGGAGGGGATGGAGGTGTTGGGGGTGGGGGAATGGAGGTGTTGGGGGTGGGGGGAATGGAGGTGTTGGGGTGCGGGGGATGGAGGTGTTTGAGTGGAGGGGATGGAGGTGTTGGGGGAGGGGCGGATGGAGGTGTTGGAGGTAGAGGTGATGGAGGTATTGGAAGTGGAGGGGATGGAGGTGTTGGGGGTGGGGGAATGGGGGTGTTGGGGGTGGGAGGGGATGGAGGTGTTGGGGGTGGGGGGAATGGAGGTGTTGGGGTGGAGGTGATGGAGGTGTTGGGGTGGAGGGGATGGAGGTGTTGGGGTGGAGGGGATGGAGGTGTTGGGGTGGAGGTCGCCATGGAGGTTTGGAAGTAGAACCGACGGTAAGAATAGCAGTGTAGAAAGTAGTGGTGAGCGTTGGCAGGGATGATGATCAGTGCTCATGGTCGCTTTGATGAGGAAGAGGAGAAAGAGAAGGGCAGGAGAGGGTAGACTGCCTGTGTGGCTGGAACCCTCAGGAAGCAAGAGGGGAGGGAGGCTCTGCTTACCCCAACCCACTGCACACAGCTTGAGCATATATCGGCGGATGTAGATGTTGTAGACGCGCACCAGGAGGAGGTAGAGGTTGAAGCCTTCGATGGCCATCCAGGTGAGGCAGCTGAGCAGCGCAAAGTGCAGGATGGCCGCCAGTGCTGTGCATGCTGCCCCGGCCCTGGCCAGCACAGGACTCAGCAGGAAGGCGACGTTCAGGAGCAGCACAGACGCATGCAGGTTCATGTGGATGTGTGTTGTGGAGTCACCCTGCTTCCTGCGGGTGGGAGCATGCCCTTCCGTGGCCTGGGGACGTCACCCAGGCAGTGCCACCCCCTGGGCTCACGGACACACAATGATGGGAACACTGAGGTTGAGAGGTCGCGGGGATCCAACGGCAGCCACACAGCAAGGCTGGTCTCCTGCCCCCATCCCCTGGAGAAGTCCACCCCACTCTGGGGGATCAATTGGATAAGGAGGGGTGCTGAGCAGCAGCGGGTGGGCGGTCCTGGCATGGGGGCAGGGGAGTACCTGGCTTGGAAGTGCAGCAGGATAGTGAGAAGCGAGGCCACGACGGAGATGCTGCAGCCCACCAGGGAGATGTACGTAAGAGGCACCAGCAGCTCTGCGGGGATCGGGGCCGGGGAGAGTTGCTGCAAGAAGGAAGGGGGGATGGAGGACAGAAGCATGGGAATGCCCTCCCGGCACTCACAGGGACCTGCTAAGATCTCATCTCCAAGCTCCCCTGCCCCACCACAAAGCCTACCATGGTCCTGACTTGAAAGAAAAGGCTCTGGCAGATATGGTGGCTTTTGCCCCCCTCAACTCCCATCTCCCCTCTCTCTATGAGAACCTCCCCTGCCTTGCTGTCTATGCACATAGACATATATGGACACTGTGCGTGGACAGTGCACCAGGCCTGACTTATCAGAGCCTTCCCTCCTCCTGCCCACAGTGATTGATTGAGGGATGGGAATGTGACACACTCCAGGCCGGTGGGACTCAATCCCCAAACTAGCTGGCAGAATTGGGAAAGAGCCAGTTAGAGCCTACTGGCCTAAAAGCTAGTAGGACACGAGCCAGGATCTGCTAGCAGCTGTATAATTATCCTGAAGGGAAATTCCATCTGAAGCCCAGGCCAGTACAAAGCAAACACACATGAGAGATGTAGAGCCTTGTCTTGGTGATCTTGAACATCTTGATCAAGCCATGTCTGAAGCCCAACATAGCCTCTTCAGCCACAGGAGTTCATACGTTTCTCTTTTTTTCTCCTTAAGCCCATTTGAGTTGGATTGTCTGTCCCTTGCACCTGCCTATGCCCTGCTCCTCTTGCCTAGACATGGGGTCCTTTACAGCTTTGACTCCCATCACCCAGACTGGATGCACACATACCATGAGAACAGCAAAGTAGCTGAGGTGGTTGCAGCGGCAGAGCACCTGGGAAGGTGACGGCTGCTCTGTGCGACAGCCCTCGGGGCTCCAGACCCCCCAGTGATCCTTGCTGGCTCCTTCCTTCCAAAAGACACAGGTCGCTGTGTAGCCTTCCTAAGGGGAGACGGTGGAGTTGGGTATGGAGGAGGTACGGGGTGTGGGGTATGGGGGAGGGCCGTGGATCAGAGTCTGGAAATTGTGGGGGCCAAAGCTGATTCAACTGCACCCTTGTCAACTTCTTACAAGGCACTGGCTGGACTTCGGCCAGACGGACCCAGATTCCAGACTCACCTCCACTATGGACTCTCAGAGTAACCTGGGCAAGTTGCCAAGCTTCTCTGTGCCTCAGTTTACTCATCTGTAAAATGGGATCCTCTATACACAATTTCTCAAAGAGGGTATTAAATTATGGGCAGTGAGGAATCTTGAGTGACCAGCTCTGGCTGGACAGTAGGTGCTCTACAATCAACTGTGCCCTTTCCCCTCCTCCTCATGGGGAACAACGATATTGCAGGTGTACTGCCCAGGGCGGGAAAGAGACTCATCCACAGACAACCCTGATGCTGAGCCATGGGGGTGGTGGGGTGGGAGGAACGACACAGAAAGTGCCATGGAAAACCACTGAGCAAGGGGTAGGGGAGTCCCAAGGAGGGAAGGGACGATTGGGGCACTGAGGTCTTTGAGGACACGTCAGATCTCAGCAGAAGTGGAGCGAGGGCAATCCAGATAAAGGGAACTGCGGGAGCAAAGGTTCAGAGGAAAGTAAGGGAAGGATGATGGAGAAAATGAGAGTGCAGAGCAGTCTCATGAAGCTGACGGAAAGTCAGGGCAGAATGTAGAGTCTCTGGGCTTTTCTGGAATGCCAGGGCCAGGAGAGCAGAGACACCAGGGCTTGTGCTCACCCAGCAGCCCTTCTCCCTCACTCCAGGATCAGCTTCTGAGCTTCCCTTGAAGACCCATACCTGCCCCCATGGCAGATCAGATGAATCCAGCCCGGTCCCCAAGCCGTGTGACCCAGGCCTGGCCAATCCACACGTCCCATCCACCTGTGTGCAGTGATGGTGCAGGGATGGACACATGACCCAGCTGGACCCTAAGGACTCCATTTTGGAACCCTCGTTTGCACCAATGAGGAAGAGCCTCCTGGGAAGAGGGGATGGAAGTCCAACACTTTTGCTGCCATCTTACCAGAGTAGAGATCCAAGATGGGAAACCATTGCTGAGAGATGGAAAGAGGCTGAGCCAGAATGGCATTGCATCAGCCCCTGGATCCAGCCAGGCCTGAAGCTGGACAGCCCTGGACATTTCATCTGCATGAGCCCATCCTTTCTGTGTTTAAGCTGGCTTGACTTGGCTTTGCATCACTTGCAACTCAAAGAATCCTGCCTAATGTGGTAAGTAAAAAAAATTAAGCAAAACTTCTCTCTCTGATTCCTTTGACAGGAATTTTCAAACTGTGATCGATTTGAAACGGTTTGTTTTCAAAATGCTTCCACGGGTGTGGGTTTAGTTGAGCCAGAGTTCAACAGGAGCCACAAGGGGCAGGGGTGAGGTGGAAATGGGGGCACCCCCAACAGTACCAGGCTTCGGTTGTGCCAGAAGCTGATGTTGATCGGCTCACTGAGGTTATTCACGTGTCCGTGACTCAGCTGGGCTCCCAGGACATAGTTATTGAGCAAAGATGAGTTGATACTCTGGAAGGACAGCAGAAGGGCTGACTGGAGTTAGGATGGATGCATGGAGACCCCGGCTGAGGTCCGAGAGCCCCCCTTCACCAGCCCCTTCCCCCGGGTGAGCACAGCAGTGTGCCTTCACATGTGGGCCAGCCTCCTAGCCTTTGCGTATGCTGTCCCCTCCACCTGGAAAGCTGTCCCTTCAGCACTCACCCCCCACCTCTCCCCCATGGATTCAGTGCATTCCAGCCTCCATCTGTCCTCGCTCACTTTCAAAGCCAAAGTTAAAAACACCTTTGTCTGTCTCCCATCTAGGGACAGACACATCCATGGTAGATTTCTTGTAATTGCACCCCCAACACCATTCTCCTAAAACCAAGGCCCAGAAAGGACAGCGGCTGGCTCAGGTTGCACAATGGGCTGGTCCCACCTGGTGCTGGTCCCTGTGCAGAGGCCAGGCGATGGTACGGATGCCCGCAGTGCCCGCAGGAAGGGGCCAGCACCTACCCTGCTTGGCCGCCGTGTGGCACTGACCTGGAAAAAGTAGTCAGTGAAGAAGTAAATGCAGATGAGGCGCAGCTCCCTGGGGCGGGTCCTGCAGGCATTCTGGGTCAGCTCTGCCGGGAACTGCATGGCGTGCGGCACCGAGGCCTACGGGCAGCCATGGACGGGCTAAGCCACACCCGGCCCCAACGCTTCCACTGCTCCCCACTCCTTGTGAAGCCTTCCCATCCTGTTCTTTCCCTGGGGCATTTCATCCCTAGGAGCCTCCACCTGCAGAGCCCTCTCCTCCCAGGCTGTACTTCCTCCCCAACTTCCTGAGATCCCAGGCCCTTCCTCCAGGCTGCCCCTGCCTCGATTTACCCCACCCAACTGGGGCCCCTGGGGATGGAGCTCGTCAGCCCTCAGCGCCCAGACGGTCAGCAGGAATCACACCAGAGTCTTCCAAGGACCCTGGCTTCCCTGGCCTCTCCCATTGCCGCCTCCCCTCGGGGACCTGCAGAAGCAGGAAGAGGACATTGCCCTTGAGGGGCCACAGAGCACCCTCTCTTTCCACCATTCACGTGAGGAATGTCAGCCCCATTTTACAGAAGAGGCAACTCACAGCTATTAGGGCAGACCAGATTAGTTGGGGGAAAGTCCAGACCTGAAGCCCCTGGAGGATTTCTAGGGTCGAGACCCTGGCTGCCCTCCATCTCCTGGCCCCCTCTGACCTGGGGGACCCGCTCCAGAGTCGCACTGCTCAGTGCGAGGCCAGTGAAGTCACAGCCCAGCTTGAAGGCCAGTGTCTGGATGCTGTGCGTCTGCAAGGTAAGGTTCTTGCCCTCGAAGCTGGTGTTCAACAGGCTGCACTCCAGGCCCCGGATAAGCCTGAGGGTGAGAGAGCTGGCCAGGGTCTGGAGTGGGCGTGGGGGCAAGAGGGGCCCCAGACAGCCAATAAGGGCAGGGCCTCCCCCAGCCCACATCTGCTACCCCTACCTCCGGACCTTTGCACACACAGTGTCCCTGGCACACTCTTACCTCTCCACCCCACTCATCCACATCTCCTGATTCAGGTCCAGGTCTTTGGACACCTCCTTCAGGAAGATTTTTCTGGATTTTTTCTGCTGACTGAGTGAAATGCCACATAGTCCCTGTGCTCCCCCTGGCCAGTCATCAGCACCATCCCCTCACCCAGAGCTGCGAGACCATTAGAGAGCTCGGTCCAGCTTTGCAACTCCTTCCCAGGAAAATGCAGAGACCCACGATTCTGCACCCGATTTCATGGCATCCATAGTTAAAGGCCCTAAACCAGACAGCAAACTTGATAAGGGCAGGGACATAGTTAACCTGCATCTTCCAAGCCTCGTGCTGGGCACACAGTAGGTACTCAATAACTGAATGTTGAATAAATGGATTAATGGTCTACACTGGACAACCCTGGACCACTGACTCAAGGCGCAAGCTGGGGGTGGGAGGCACAGCTGACTCAAGGGGGGCGGTGAGGGCCGCCCAACTCACCCACGAAGCGAAGTCACATTGCGGCTCCTGGACATCCTCTCCAGGTTCTCCATCCAGCTCAGGGGTTCTTGGGACTCCTCTGCGGGGCAGGTCACGCCTCCACATCAGCCTCTGTCCCCACAGCCTCTGGGCCCTTCTACCACAGCCTCAGCCTTGCTGCTGCCCCGGGAGACCTCAGTGCCCTCTTTCAAGCTCCTTTGGTTTGGGTCGTCCCCCTTTCACATCACAGCCACGGGCCCGGGCTCAGATTGCCCCCCAGTTCAGCAGCACCCCCTTACCCACTGTATCACTGTGAGCAATCATGAGGCACAGGCAGAGGAAAAAGACCCTGTGGTCATCCATGTCCTGTTCCCAGTCTCTTCCAAAAACTAGTTTCCAACCTGGAAAAGATGCATGCCATTGTCACCATGGTAAAAGAGTGAGCTCTAACTTCTAGGTGTCCGGCATGTCCCAAAGGTAGGACATCTAGCATTTTATATATATATATTTTAAATGTTTATGTATTTTTGAGAGAGAGTGAAAGAGCACAAGCAAGGGAGGGGCAGAGAGAGAGGGGAACAGAGGGTCCAAAGCGGGCTCAATGCTAACAGCAGAGAGCCTGATGTGGGGCTTGAACTTGAGAACCATGAGATTACAACCTAAGCCGAAGGCCGATGCTTAATCGGCTAGCTACCCAGGCATCCCAAGACATGTAGCATTTTAATTAATCCTCCTTACTCCTGCATTTCACAAATGAGGAAACTGAGGCTCAGAGAGCAAGTGGGCTTGCTCTGCTTTAGGCTCCCTGAGCCTGGTCTCTGCGACTCCAAGAATCCCAGATTGTTTGTTCAGAAATGCCCATCATTACCAGCTTTGCCTGAGTCACTCTCCCTCCCAAAACAATGGTCTGTCTGGGGGCTTCTCCAGGGCGCTGACTTCACCCAGGGGGAAGTTGCTTGGGAGCAAGCAACAGGTAACCCTGTTGAGCTGTGTCATTAATTCACTGTGTGACTTTGGGCAGGGGTCTGTCCCTCTCAGCCTTCATTTTCTGTGGTTTTAAAATAAACCAATAAACGTCTGCTTAACTATAGCAAATCTATGTCAACCCCCCAAAACTCCACTAAAATGAGAGTGAGTGGATAAACGGGCGCAAAGCCACAAAGACAGAAGAGGAAAGAAGTCAACAGCAGGTGAGAAATGTTAGCAAAACTTTGGAGGTTCCAAGCAGGTGACCACCTGGTAATCAGTTTAGCCAACCGTAAAGAGTTGAGCCCCAGTGTCTGCAGGAGGGAGAGGTGTGGAGTGAGGGAGGGGAGAAGGGGAGGGGACAGGGAGAAGGTTTAGAGCCCTGGGAGCACCTGAGAACCAGAGGCATCGAGAACCTCTAAAAGAAGGGTGAAGGCAAAAAAATGGGGGATTGATGGTGGTGAGTCTTTTAAATGACCAGCTGGGGCCCCAGATCTCCTCTGTCACCCGGGGTGCCCAGGACTGTTGTCACCACCCTACCACCCTCAACCGCATTCCAACATAAAGTTCATTCCCGGGAAACAGTGCATGCCAGAGGACCTGAGGGCAAGGGTGGGATGCCATTCAGGTATAGAAAAATTAAGCCGTATCCCTTCCTCACCACTTCCTCCACTCAGCTTCCAGAAGCCTGCAGCAGCCAGGTGACGATGCTCTAAGCCAGGAGAAAACTCTTTGCTGAAGAACTGGCTATTCCAAGAAAAGTATCCTATAGCTACTGAGGTTTTGATGTTCCTCAGTGATATGGCCAGGACCGAACTCAGGTTGGAGCTTTCCCAGTTATCAGCCCTGACAAGCAATAAGGCTTTAGTGCTGCACTCTTAAAGGTGAGCGGTCAACCGAGGATCACTAGGTATTTTAAAACATACGCCCTCTTTCAGAAAGCTGCTGGAGGACGCTCTCCAACAGAATGAGGGAGTAACTTGTGAAAGACAACACAGGACACAGGAAACCCTAGCGGAGAAGAGACAAAGCTATTCCCCCGGTTGTAGGTTGGTCAGCAGGACCGGGTATATCCTGTCCAGAAGGGAGCAGGAGAAAAGAAGTTTCCAGGAGGAAGGCTTCAACAAATAGAAGGAGGAGATTATACAGATTAATTGGGTGAAGCATACACAAAATCTTTACTATTTTTTTTGCAGCTTCCTATGAATTTGTCATTTTTTCAAAAGTAGAAGTTCAAAAATATAGTACACTGGATCGCCACGTCACTGTCGAAAGTTATGATGTCAATAGTAACATAAAAGAGGAACACAATATATTATTACGCATTGAAAAGAGCAAGTTGAACATAACACTCACAATATAATCACATGTATGGAAATGTGTGCAAATATACATGCTTAAGCCTAGGAGGGTATCTAGAAGAATGGTCACCAAAATGCTAATAATGTTTGGGAAGGAGGATTACTCTCTTCTTTATGTTTTCTGTATAGTTCACATTTTCTGCAACGAACATGTGTTATCTTCAAAACGGAAAAGCAAGTTTTTAATGCTTAGAGTTTTTTTATTTTTTACTTATTTTTTAATTTTTTTAACGTTTATTCATTCTTGAGAGACAGAGAGACAGAGCATGAGTGGGGAAGGGGCAGGCAGTGAGAGGGAGACAGAATCTGAAGCAGGCTCCAGGCTCGGAGCTGTCAGCACAGAGCCCGACGTGGGGCTCGAACTCATGGACCGTGAGATCACGACCTGAGCCGAAGTCGGACACCCAACCGACTGAGCCACCCAGGTGCCCCAACTTAAGAGTTTTTTTTAGTGCTCCAAATGACTAGCATTATGGAAAAAATAATGGTGACATATTGCTTATGTAAAACAAAAACCATGTTGCAAAGCAGTGTAATCCAATCCTTGTAAAAGTCATATTTTTTCATATATGCAAAATGTGGAAGATGCAGGGGTCACTTCTGGGTACTAGTTTTGACTGCCCGTATTTTCTGAAGTTACCCTGCGTTATCGTTATATATTTCTCGATCTTTATTTGCTCTTTGCTTTTGGAATTTACATCTTTCAAATATAAACAATAAACAAGCACACAAGCACATAAAATCAAAGTATCCCTGCTGCCCGTGTCACCCAACCACTCGGTTCCTCGTTCGTCACCCCCAGGTAACTACTATCATTAGTGTTTTGTGGACTTTCCCAAGTTTCATATATAGATAAGCACACATGGGGCACTTGGGTGGCTGAGTCAGTTAAGTGTCCAACTCCTGTTTTTGGCTCAGGTCATGATCTCACAGATCAAGTCCCGTGTCGGGCTCTGTGCTGACAGCATGGGGCCCACTTGGGATTCTCTCTCTCTCTCTCTCTCTCTCTCTCTCTCTCTCTCTCTCCCTCTCTGCTGCTCCCCTGCTCTCTCTCAAAAGAAGTAAATAAACTTAAAAAAATACATATAAGCACATATATATGATTCTCCTCATTTTATTAAAAAAAAAGCACACTTTTTCCTGTTCTGCACTCTGCATTTTTCTCTTGAAAATATATCTTGGAGAGCTTTCTGTAACAGTTCCTAGAGCTTCCATTTTTTACTATTACAATTTCATAGTCTAACGTTGGAGGGATAAACCCTAACTTCTTCAGTGGGTGACCTGTGAACAGCTAGTTGTGTTGATTCCAGTCTTTGGTTCTTTCCAAAGTACAGCTGTTCTGATGTCATTTCCCACGTGTGCAAGTTCACCATCTGCCCTTTTGAAAAAAAAAAAAATGTTTCTTTCTGTTAGAGAGACAGAGACAGAGAGAGACAGAGTGTGAGTGGGGGAGGGGCAGAGAGAGAGGGAGACACAGATTCCAAAGCAGGCTCCAAGCTCCCAGCTGTCAGCACAGGGTCCGAAGCGGGGCTCGAACTCACAGACTGCAAGATCATGACCTGAGCCAGGGTCGGACGCCCAACCAGCTGAGCCACCCGGGAGCCCCACATCTGCCCATTTTTACATCAGGTTCGACTCTTCCTTATCTTCTCAAAACTCTTTACATAATAGGAAAATTAGCTCGTTGTCTACTGTGTGAGTTACAAATATATTTCCTAGTTTGTCATTTGCCTTTTAACATTACACATGGTCCTTCTGCCGGTAGGAGTCTTTTTTTGTATGTATAATTTTTATGTAATCAGAATTAGCAGCATGTTCTCTTAGGTCTTCTGGATTTTGAGTTGTAGCTAGAAAGGCCTTCCCTGCTCCAACATTACAAAGGAATTCTCTTAAGTTTCTCCTCGTCCTTTTAAGTTTTGATTTTTCACATTGGAACCTCCAGTCCATTTGCATCGATCCCGGAGTACAGTATGAGATGGGGATGTGATGGTTTTTGCCGGGTAGTCGTACATGTGTCTTAACGCTATTAATATATGTGTTGATTTTGAAAAGGGAATAGAGACTTTGGAGTCACAGAGTGCTTGGTTCTTATTCATTTGGCCACTTGGTTATTTATTAGGCTGTGTTACCTCGGGCAATTGACTTGCCCTCTCTGAACCTCAGAGAAGACAGGAGGGAAAACATTTGAGGGGACAAAGGAAGCTGCTGAATGAAACAATTTAAAACTTTTCGGATAAGAAGTCTGAGGACCCAACAGCGCAGACAGATCTCGGGTCATCTTGTCTACCCCCTCACTGTGTGAATGGAGGCCCAGACAATGGTGCAGATTTGACCTCTAGGGTCTGGACCATAAAGCCAGCTCCCCAGGCCCTTGGCCACCCTGCTCTGTGTCTACAGAGGGAAGAGGGGCCTAACCCCACCACCATCTGGAGAAATCAAGGTCTAAGCAGAAGTGACACCTCTCCCAGACCCCTCAAATAGCTGTGGTTACCACTCCCTTTCCCAGGGGGCAGATCACAATCCTCACCTCTGCTTAACACACCCCTCTCCCCTGCCCTTCAGAGAAGCCACCGTGCAGCATTGCCCCACACCCTCACCCGTCTCACCGTGGCCCACAATTCATTATCTGAAGCTCCGTGGGAAACAGAAACCCCCTACCTGAGGTCCAAGACGGTTCCAGTTGACTGTGGGGAAACTGGAAACCACACAGGAGTTTGCCTGGGAGGTGACGGCAGTCCCGTGGTCAAGCCAGGACTCAAACCCAGGGCCCCAGGCTCCCAAAGATGGTTGGGTTGCTCTACAGAAGAGTAAGCCTCTATCTAGGTCAACAGAGAGATAAGGAAACAACAGGGTGCAGACTAGAGCCTCTAGAAGATGCAAATTTGATAGCCACTTCCAGTATTCAGTGCCTGGGCTGGGACGTGGGGCAATGACTCTACTTCTCTGTGCTTGAGGGCTTCCCATCTGTAAACTGAAGCCAAGGACACCTATTTCTCAGGGAGAGAGACACACAGACATTTCCATGATCCCACTGCAAGTTTAGGGCTCTGACCCAAAGCCCCAGCTGGGGATACATCTGAGCATATGCCTTGGGAACCCCTGCCTTCCTCCCTGGGGCTGACCGTGCATCCCCCCCGCAGCCTGCTCTCTCCCCGGCAGCACCAGGCCTGCTGAGCCAGCCATGCTCCCGGAGCCCCCACGGCTGGCCTCACCCCAGCCTGGGTGAGGACTGAACCTGTGGTCTCTGCAGGAAAGCCCTGACAAATACAATTATTAGCCCCGTTTTACAGGTGGGGAAAGGGAGGCCACGCCAAGGCCCCACTTGGTCTGTGACTAAGCCAGCACTGGAGCCATTTCCCTGAGACATAGAGTCCCCGGGCTCCAGTCCAGGTCACTCAGAGGAATGGCACCAGCTCCCGTTTGCCCAGTACAAACTCCATCCAGGCCCTTCCCAATGTCATCTAAGGTGCAGGCTACCAGATTAACCCCACTGTACAGATGAGGAAACTGAAATCAATCCAGGAAAGTCTAATAACTTGCCGTAGGTCGCAGCAGGGAGCCAAGATTTGAACCTAGTGCCTAAACGCTCCTTCGTTTAAATTGCTCTCTTTTTTTAAATATAGATTTCTACATTCCCGGGGATCTGGAGTTGCCCCCAGAGAGTGAAGGGAATGAGGTGTGTCCCCAGCTTGCTGCTCCCAGGACGTCACCAATCCTGGGCCCCGGCAGGCACCTGCTGGGGACCGGGTGGATAAGGACAGGTGAGGGAGTGGGGAATAGAGATGCTGGACGGGGCTGACCTGTGAAGCCGCTGCTGCTGTGCTGTTGCCACGGGCTCCCAGCTCCGGTCCACAGAACAAAAGGGAACTTGGATGTCTCTGCCGGCCGCCTCCTCTCTGCTCCCCTCAGTGCTCGGCTTGGGCTCTCAGTCCTCCCCTTCTCTCTGCTCCCCTTGCCCCCACACGACACAACACAACACGCTCTCACTTCACTTCACTTCTTCTTTCACTGCAGCCTCTTGCTTCCTCTGGTCTCTGGGCTCAGAACACTTCTTGCTTTCACTCCCCAGCTCCTGCAGCACTTCCTGGGGATGGCAGTACCTCAAGGAGATATCTGATGTCAGTGGGGGAGGGGGGTAGCGCTGGCCCTCGTGGCACCCCACAAGGTTTCAAGACCTGCCTCTGCTCTGCACCTCTTCAGCCTCAGTTTTCCCGTCTGCAGAAAAGGGAGAATGATCCCTGCCTGAACTGACAATCAATGAGAGTGATGATGGCCGGGACCTCAGGCAAAGGCTGGGTCGGATTGCCTGGGTTCAAATACCAAGCCTGTCATTTACTGGCTGGGGGACTTTGGGCAAGTGACTGAAACTCTCTGAACCTCAGCTTCCCCTCCGTAAAATGGAGATAAGACAGTACCATGTAAGGGCGCCTGGGTGGGTTGGTGGGTTAAACATCCAACTCTTGATTTCAGCTCAGGTCATGATCTCTGGGCTCATGAGATCAAGCCCCGAGTAGGGCTCTGTGCTAACAACACAGAGCCTGCTTGGGATTCTGTCTCTCCCTCTCTCTCTGCCCCTTGTCCACACACACACACACTCTCTCTCAAAAATAAATAAACACACTTTAAAAAGGAAAAGAGAGAGATAGTACCACCTCATGGGGTAGTGTGGGGCTTATAAAAGGAAATGCTGCGAAGTCACCAGAAGCGCTCCACAAAGCTCCCCTGTTTCACACATGGGGGAGACTGAGGTCTGGAGAGGACAAGAGCCTGGCCCGGAATTACCCAATGCAGAGCCCTCTGGGGCAGGGTCTTGCTCGGAACAGCGCTCAGAAAATGTGGCCAGACTTGGGGCTGGTAGGCTGGTCAGCCGGTCCTATTCCAGCCACTTCCTGTGCAGGATCCTAAGGGGAAGGGGAAGTATCTGTGTATTTTGGTGGGAGGCAGGGTGCTCTCTCTTGTCCAGCCAGACTCCCTGGGCAAATTCCGGCTCAGGAAAGTATTTTTCTCCCCCTGGGATGAGAAGGGGTTGCAGCAAGGAGGAGACAGGCAGGTCCCAACAGGGTCTCTCTCCTCTTTCCCCCAGCCCGTGGCCCTGACAGCATCAACCCAAGTGCCACCCACAGGTAGCTCAGGCCTCTCTGGGAAGGGGGAAGAGAGCTGCCTCTTGCAGGGCAGCGAGATCTGAGGGGAGCACAGGTCCACGCATCCAGGTTCCGCACTCCCTCCCCCACTGCAAGAGGCTGCAAGGTAAAGGCTTTGCAGAGACACCTGTGCACTTGTGTCCTGAACCCATGGCCACACTCTTGCTAGACGACTTGGGAAAGTCCTTGCCTTTCTCCGCACTTTGGTTTTCTGTGGCCACAACCCAGGCCATGACCTCCAGGCCCTTCATTTCTGAGGTCTCCTGGCCACCTCTATCTAGGGCTATAACACCAGCAGCCTTCCTCCTCGTGCTGTTTGCGAGCCCAAGAGGCTGCTCTCAGGGCTCAGGACGAGGCCCTGCTCACGCCAAATCCCCTCTATTTCCCACCTGGGATCTGTGCCAACTTCACGAAGCCTTGCCTCAGTAGCAGTGCTGGTTTTACCTCACCGTGCACTCCAGACCCTGGAAATCACCACCAAGATACTCCCCGGCTCAAAAGCCAGCAGTGGCTCCCGATTGCCTTCGTGGTCCAGCCCCGTCCAGCTTCCACCCAGCTCTGGATGGGCTTGCCACATTCGCATCCACCTCCCCGCTCTGTCCCAGCTGGGATGCACACGTACTGGGCAGGACCCCAGCTCTTCTCCATCCCTCAGGCGCTCAGGGGCAGCTCCCCTGAGTCCAGCTTCCCCTGAGAAGGCTGATCTGCCTCCAACTCCCCTATAAAACATTCCAGATGCTTCAGCTTTAGGAGGCGTGCCAGTCCCTTGCTCAGCCCCCCAGGCAGGGAGGAAGCAGCAAGCCACCTCCCTCTCCCCATCCTGGGAGAGCCACACACCATCCCTAGGGAAGCATCTCTCTCTCCCCATGGGGGCTACTCACCCCGTGATCTGCAAGAGGACAGTAAGTGGGACCCCCAACAGGACATTACCTAAACTGAGTCACACCATGAAGAAGTCACTCGCTGTTCATTGTTTTTCAATCCTGGCTGCATCCAGGAGAACCCTCCATTTAGAGCTGAATTCTAACTTGTCTCTACTACTGCCTTGTGTCCTTATCTTTTCAGTTCTCAATCTTTTATATTGGACTCAGAAAACTAGATACCTGATTTTTAATAATTTTTTGTTGTGGCAAAATATACATAAAATTTACCAGTTTAACCATTTCTTAAGTGGACAGTTCAGTGGCAGTAAGTACATTCACAATGCTATACAATCCTCACCACCATGTGTCTCCAGAACTTTCCCACCTTTCCAAACTGAAACTCTGTCCCCATTAAATAGCAACTTTCCCTACCCCCCTCCCTGCAGCCCCCTGGCAACCACCAGTCTACTCTGAATCTTATCACTCTAGGAAACTTCTAGAAGTGGAATCACACAATATTTGTCCTTTTGTGACAGGCTTATTTCCCTTAACGTAATGTCTTTACAGTCAATCCATGCATGTATCAGAATTCCCTTCCTTCTTAAGGCTGAGTAACTTTCCTTTGAATGTACAGACCAATTTCATCTATCCATTTGTCCACTAACAGACACCTGGGTGGCCTCTACCTTTTGGCTATTGTGAAAAATGCCCCTATTTAACAAAGAGCAAGTTTCTAGCTAGATTTTAGTAGCATTGTTTGTTCGCGTGACATTAATTTTTGTGATTTTCTTCTATTTATGGCAACTGATACAGATTTCCTGCTTACCCTAAAATACACATACATCCTGAAAAACGAAATTATTTAAAGGAAAAGAGCTATGTGTTGATGGCAAAAAGTGGGGGCAGAGGTACAAGACAGAAATGCTGGAATGTGGGAAATACCAATACAAACCTCAATCGAAGGCTGAGCTGGGGAAGGAACCCCTTTGGTGGGGCCACTGGGAGGTTGACACCAGATTAGATGCATCCAGAGGGCAGTCTGGGTGTGTGGTTTCAGAGACAGGGGTGACAATGGTAAGATTGAAAGAGTCAGATCTGGGTGCTGAGACCTTCTGGCTCTGTGACCCAGGGCCTGTCACTTGACTTCTGATTCTTTCCTATGAGTTGGTGATAACAACTCGCGGGGTGGCTTAAAACTGAGATAATTCATGGGGCGCCTGGGTGGCTCAGTCGGTCGAGCGTCCGACTTCGGCTCAGGTCATGATCTCACGGTCCGTGAGTTCGAGCCCCGCGTCGGGCTCTGTGCTGACAGCTCAGAGCCTGGAGCCTGCTTCGGATTCTGTGTCTCCCTCTCTCTCTGACCCTCCCCGGTTCATGCTCTGTCTCTCTCTGTCTCAAAAATAAACATTAAAAAAAAATTTTTTTTTAAAACTGAGATAATTCATACGAACTGCCAAGCCTATGGTCAGTACCCATCTTGGTTCCATGACTGGGTGGGATCTCCCCATCCCCTGCAAGACACTCCTAGGACTACTTCCTTTCTTAGGAGAGAGGGCCCAACTGTGATGTTCTCATTGGAGCTCAGCTTCACCACTGACTCGACCTCTTCAACCTTCTTTATCCCTCTATCCCTACTGTCACCTCCAGAAACCCTGGGAAAGAACCAGGGGGTTCTTGGCCCATTGCTGTCCTTACCCACTGTGGACTTCGGGGAAGTCTGAGCCAAAAGCCCCCCCCACCCCCCCCCCCACCCGGAGCATTTCCTCAAGTTTAAAAGGGGGAAGTCTTGGGGCACCTGGGTGACTCAGCTGGTTAAGCAGCAAACTTCGGCTCAGGTCACAGTCTCAACAGTTTGTGAGTTCCAGCCCCGCGTTGGGCTCTCTGTGCTGACAGCTTGGATTCTGCTTCCGATTCTGTGTCTCCCTCTCTCTCTCTGCCCCTCCCCTGCTCAGGCACTCTGTCTTTCTCTCTCAAAAATAATAAACACTTTTTTTTTAAAAAAAGAGGGGGAGAATCTCTGTCCTCTGAGTACTTAGTAACTGACTCTCACAGGCCCAGGTACAAAGCAAAGCAAAGGCCAGCCTCGCAACATTTACGGACTAGATCTCTCTCCAACACCACATCCTCTCCCCAAATCTGTCTCCATCAGACATCAGCATTTAACCACGCAAGTAAGAAGCAAATGAACTGACAAGCAAAACTGCAAATGTTGCAAAAAGCGCAGGGCTTCATGAAGTTGGTTAAAGTGACATGGGACAAATGAAGGCATAGCTGTCCACAGAGGAAGAGAACATGGCTAAAGAGAAATGATCGCGTCCTTCCAGAGAGAATTGTTAGACTACCAAAGGATTCAGAGCAACATTTGCACGTGAAACTCTCAAATATATTTGCAAAAATGACCCTGTTTCAGTAAAGGACCAACTCTTCATTCTAATGTCTGCATGGTTGCAATCATAATCTAAATAGTGTTAGTGAGTTAAAGCTAGTCTTTCTTCATCATTTTTCGTTTCCTTTTCAAGGTAGAGTCCCAATGTGGTCTTGTTGCCTCCACTCTCTCCGTGAAGTGTTGGTGATCTTTTCAGAAGGATTCATGGCAGGGGCTTTTCTGGCTGGCTCAGTCAGCGGACTATGCAACTCGATGTCAGCGTCATGAGTTCAAACCTCACAGGTGGCCTAGAGCTTACTTTAAAAAAAAAAAAAAAGAAAGAAAGAAAGAAAGAGGATTCACCACAGTCGCCCTCCAGATACAGGATATGATGAGAAGCCCTCCTGGCACCCATCCCCCATCTCGCGGGCAAACCACAACCACCTTACTCCCAAGGGCGGAGGAAGTGCCACAGCCACTGGGCGCACAAAAGAGCGCGCCTTACCGTAATTGCCTGGGGACAACTGCCTGCTCCTGTCCCAGGCTGGGCGTACCCCAGCACCTCGGAGAAAATCTCCCCGCCCCCACCGCGGGCCAAGTGCCGCCCCACGCTTCTCAACATGCGTGAGGTTACTCTGGTGAATCCCTTTGTAGTACAAAGGGGAAACTGAGGCCCTGTGAAGGGCAGAGACTTGCTGCTCCACGGCCACTCGGTGGCAGAGCTGGCACTAGGAAGAATGCAGGTAACAAAAGTGAACATTTGATAAGCGCGCCCCACGTGCTGTCCCGGCACAGGCGGTGCCCACTTCGGCTGCAGGGCGCCTAGTGCGTCGTTGGCGCTCTGGAAGCCTGAGGCGGGAAAGCCGAACCCCGCGGGGGCCCCCAGACCCTGCCTTTCGTACCCCCCCCCACCCTCGGCCCCAGGCGGAGGTGGGGCCTCCGTCCGGGTCCCGCTCCCTCTCTAGCAGAGCCCGCCGCCCCGGCCCGTGTCCCTCGCCTCCAAATCAGGCTGGTGCCTCCAGCCCGGCAACTCGGTGGGCCCGGGTCACATTGGGGCTGCAGCTTGCCGGGGCCCACCGCCCCCGCCCCCGCCCCGCCGTCTCTTCTCCCTCCCCTCCCTCCGGGAGGGAGGAGGAGACTCGGCGGCCCTCCCTCGGCCCTCCCGGCGGAGGCCGCGGCAAGCCCCGTGCCCGCTCCGCCCAGCCGCGGCGGGTCGGACGTCCGGAGCCCGCGGGTCCCCGGCTGAGGTGAGCGGGGGCGGCAGCGCTGGGGGCAGCTAGCCACTGCGTCCCGGGAACTCCCTCCATGCCGCGAACCTTCCGCGGGAGGGAAGGGGTTAAGTTGGGGGGCGTGCTGGAGGAGAGGGGCACAGCGTCCGCAGCAACCCCCAAACTCCGAGAACTTCCTAGCCCTCTCCCGGGGCTCCCCAACTTCCCGGGGCCCCAGGCCTCGGGTGTAGAGGCGTTGCCGGGAGTGGGGGGGAGGGCAGGGCCGCCTTCGGAATGCTGCTGGCCGGGACCGGACGGGAGGGGGGCGGCGGGCGGGGCGGAATTTGGAACTCTCCCGGGGGACCCAACGTGGTCACCATGGCGAGTGCGGGATGGACGGGTTCAAGGGCCAATCGGAGCGCGGCGCCACCGCCCCAAGCCCGCGGCGGCCGCCAATGGGGGCCGCGCGGCGGGGTGGGCGGGACCGCGCCGCCTGGGGCCGGGAGCCCCCTCTGCCCTCCGCCAGCCGCTAGAGGGAGCGGGGCGTCTTTGCCGGACCGGGGCTGCTGGGGAAGGGGCGAGGAAGTGAGGGTCGACGCGACTTCTGGCCGTGGGCGGGCAGAAAGCTCATTTCTGGAGGGAGCTGGGGCAGTTAGAGCGATGGCTCAGTGCGGGGAGAATGGAGTGGTCCTCAGTTACCCCACCGTTCTAATAGTGCCAATTGATGATAGCTGGCAAACCCACTCTCCGCCCTGGGCTACTGTTTCTGTGTCTTAAGTGAGGGTTGTACAGACCTGTGTGGGGGTTGGGTTGGCTCTGGTCGGTTCAGGTGGCACAAGGTCTGCCCACTTTGTTGGACAGAGCTTTTAGGAATCTTGTTAGTGCCTCTCGCCATCGTACAGACAAGGAAACCGGCCCAGACAAGACAGAGAGTTGCAGATATCACACAGCCTACCAGTGGCACAGCCCTGACTGGTGGGATGTCTGCTCTACAAAAGCGAATAGTTCAAGGAGTCGCCGAGAGGCCGGCCGGCCCCCGTGAAAGGCTCTAACTCTCTCCCATACCAGCTATGCTTGGCCACTTGGCCCGATGCCTGAGGACCCCCTCTTATAAGTGTTCCCAGGGGCATCATGCCCCTTAGGCAGACTTAGCCCAGGAGGGGAAGGATCCAATCCCAGCAGTCCAGCCCCCCCCCCACCCCCGCTTTGCTGCTGGTCCTCTGGGTGGACGTGGGCAAGTCACTGCTCCTCTGGACCTAAGTTGGTCCATTGTAAAGAAAGGAGTTCTAATCAGTGATGTAGGACATCTTTGTGGCTCCTCGTCTGAGATGGGGGTGCCTGGGATAGTCTGCTCCCCAGGGGCTCAGGTCTAGCTGGCAGGCCCTGCTTACCTCCCTCCCTCCCTCCCTCCCTCCTCTCCTGGCCATCCAGTGGCTGGAGCCCAGGCAGCAGGTCCGAGGGACAGGTGCCCGCAGTTTGTGGGCTGACCAGCCTTGGACCCTGCACTTATCCAATCAGGCTGTCCTCTGCGGTTTCCTGCTGGGCTCTGCTCCCTGCCCACAGCCAGGCCTGTGGCCATGGGCAGCTCCAGAGCGCCACCTGAAAGGTTCTGGAAGGACACAGCGGGGTTCTTAGCTTGAGGGAAGAGCTGGGCCGCTGCGTAACCCCCAGTCCCCTCAGCTGGCCCCCATCCAGCCTTCAGCATTGCTCCCTTCTCTAGCTGGATAGTGAGAGTCATCTAAACATGCTAAAGACAAAACACAAAGTTGTCCTCCTGTGGGCCACTTAAGCTTAAGTAAGAGGCCCAATCCCTAACCTGGCCATGAAATGACCTCTGACTTTGACCTTGGCCACAGACAGGCTCACACACCTGCCTGTCTTGGAGTCTGGCTACAAAATGACTCTTTATCCTTAGGACAGTTCAACTCTCCCTCTTTATAAGGGGATCCCTAACTGTTGATCTTCTATCCATCAACCTAGAAAGTATTTATGTGTCATCTGCTGTATGCTGGGCCCTGTGCGGACAGCCAGAGAGATCAAGGTTTCCTTATGACCATTGCCTAAGAACAGGGTGGTGTGCCAGTGCTTTGGAAACACTCACGTGCTCTATATGAGATCAGAGAAGGCTTTCCAGAGGAGGGGAAAGTAAAGGTGGGTCTTGAAGGATGTGTAGGAGTTTGCTGATGGAGAAAGAAGGAGGGAGAGACCTTCTAGACAGTAACACAAGCAGCAGGAGCCACTGGTCACTTTCTGTGGACAGAGTAGATGAGGGCCTCGCCTGAGCCAAGTATTGGATCAAAAGATTCCAGTTTCTGTCCTAGAGTGAGCCCACAGCTTCCTGCAGCAGTGAGGACGGCTGTGGGGCTGCGGTTCGGGAGTTCTGAGTCCCACTAAGGGGGACTGCCCAACTAACGGGATGCGAGGTCACAGTTAAGCCTTCTGCTCTCCACCCGCCAGCCAACTTGAAGCAAATCCTGTATTCAAGGCCTGTCCTAGAAGCTGTGGGTGGCACAAGCGTCCCGTCTGGGCCCGGGAAGCCTGCGCTGCAAGAAGAGAGGGCAGCTGGCCAAATGTGGCTGCGACGGTTTGTAGGGCTGTGCTCTCTGGGGAGGAGGAGCTGGAGCTGAGGAGATCGAGGCATTTCCTGGAGGTGGCAGAACTAACTGAGCTTGAGGGATGGGTGGGGGTTTCGGAGACTGAGGGGCAGCGTTCCGAGTGGGGGGAACAGCCTGAGCAGAAACCCTGAGGATTAGAGCAGGAATAGACCCGTCTGGCTGGTGGGAGGCAGGAGAGGGGAGGGTGGGGTGAGGAAGGCTCTCTGGGGCCTGTGGTGGCTGGTCCCTCCCCGACCTGCTCTTTGGGGGGTAGTGACACCCTAGGGGAAGCAGGAGGCCACACACACACACATACAAACCACACACCCTATGGGAAGAAGGCACTGAGCCTGGTGGAGAAGGGGCAGGAAGGGCAGGGCGGCAGCAGTCTGTCTCTGTAACTGGTGACCTGAGCCTCTGTGTTGCACGACTCTGGGTGAGTGTGGTGAGCGTCCGTTACTAGGGCTCTGTGTGTGTGTCCCCGGGGCTGTGTTGTGTGAGTGGGATGGGAGCGAGGGTGAGGGGAGGTGTTGCTAGGCAGGGTCTGGCTGCCGCGGGATCTACGTGGGGTGCAGGGTTCCTGGTGTGCCGGGGGGTGGGCTTCTCCAGAAAGCCAACCTTGGGACCCCCACCGCTTTCCACACGTATGTACACACGGCCCCCAGGGGACTCTGGGCTTGCAGGAGGGCTGTTCGGAGCCCCTCTTTCCCCGCTGCTCCCCTTCCTCCTCCCCCAGCCCCCAGGAGAGACTGAGCCAGGCTGCCGGGAAGGGCAACGGGAGCTCCGTCTGGAGCCCACCCCTGCCTTTAGTGTGGGCGCCTGGAAGCCATTAGGGGCCTGGGTGGCGCCTGCCCTGCCCCTGAGCGACAGGCTTGCGATTCCTGGAAAGAGTCCACCCCCGCCCCCTCACTGCCGAGCCCCATGCCAGGCCTGGAAGCTCCCGGAGGCCAAGAGGATATGGCAGTGGCCCCCTCCCTGCCACCCTCTCAGTTTAGGGGCTGCCAGAAGGGCCCAGCAGCCGGATCCTGGCGGACCTCCCCCCCACACCCCAGAACCAGCACAGGGCTGGCACTGGGATTTCCTGCCTCCTCCCCGCCCCCTCAGGCCCGCACATTGTTTCTCTTTTCCAAGAGCTTCTTCTCGTGGAGCTGGGCCAGGGAAAGGCGGAGAGGAGGAGTGTGTGTTTGTGTGCGTGTGCATCTGTCTGTCTTAGGGGTGAGTATCGGCACGTGTCCGTGTGTACCCATCGGTGTGTTTTCACGTGCGCGTCTTCGGGTGCCTCCGTGACTCTGTATCTACAGGGGAGCATCTCCATGCATCCGTACCATGGTGCGTGCATAGGGGTCCATCCCTGAGGATACGTGCCTTCCCGTGTCGCTCTGTGTCTGCGTTTAAGTGTGTGGGATTGCATGCGTGTCTGCAGATGTGTCCGGGTGTGTGAAGATGTCTGCGAATGCACGTGGTATCTAGGCCAGCCACCTCACTGCACACACAGAGAGCCTGTCGGAGGGCACGCAGCCTGCCAGGGAGGTGGTGGTGTATGGGGAACTGGAAGCTAGGTCCGTATGGCTGTGTCTGGGTGTGTGACTTTGTGTAGCTGTTATTGGCATCGAGACGTACACGTGTGTCTATATGAAACTAGGGGTGGTGACGAGGCATCACCATGTACTCAAATGTCCCCAACCTGGACTATAAAAATGCAGATCCCCAGCCCCACACCTACTGACCATGAGGCTGTGGCAGGGCGTGGGGGAGGTAAGGCCCAGGAACAGCATTTTAAGCAAGGATCTAGGTGAATCCGAAAAATCCCTTGATCAGGAAGCACTGGGCTCCCTCACTCCCACGCCACCCGCATTCTACAGGCGGAGAAACGGAGGCCCAAAAAGGGGCAGTGGCTTACATGAGGTTGGTGACAGAGCTGGGCCTTTAGAACCGATGCCTGGTGACGGTGGACAGACAATTAACAAACATCCAACGGACGAGAGAAATACAGGAGGATCGCCGGGCAGCACTGACACGCGAGCAGTCACGAACGTAAACTGCTCCACCTGACGGTAAAACCCGCGTGTCTGGCTGCACAGGTGGAGGCAAGACAGGCAGAGCAGTGGAGGTGACCTAGGTTGGCACTGCCTGGGGAGAAAAGAACAGGAGAGGGGCTGGGGCGCTGAGGGAGTTTGCCAGGGCGAGAGCAGGGCCGTGGAACGTGAGCCAAGTGAGGGGAGCAGGGCTGGGGGGCGGGGGGGTGGGAGGCAGGTGGTGCAGACCGCGAACAAGTGGTGGGATTGAAGGATTTTTGTGATTGGGACTCCTAGAGGGAGCGAGCTCGGACTTGACGCTAGAGGGGGGTCACCGCTATTGCCAACAACAAAGCGTGGCCAAAGGTTGGTGTTCTTTAAAAATGTTTGTTTATTTTAAGAGAGAGAGCGTCTGAGCAGGGGAGGGGCAGAGAGAGAGAGGGAGAGAGAGACTCCCCAGCAGGCTCTGTGCTTGGGTCGGGGCTTGACCTCGTGAACCTCGAGATCACAACCTGAGCTGACGTCAAGAGTCAGATGCTCAACTGACTGAGCCACTCAGGTGCCCCCAGGTTTGCATTGTTAAAAACTCACTCTGGGGGCACCAGGGTGGCTCAGGCGGTTAAGTGTCCAACTTCAGCTTAGGTCATGATCTCACCGCCTGTGAGTTTAAGCCCTGTGTCAGGTTCTCTGCTGTCAGCGCAGAGCCTGCTTCGGATCCTCTGTCCCCTCCCCCTCCCCCAAAATAAATAAACTTTAAAAACAATTAAATTAAAACTCACTCTGGCTGCCACTGTTCAGAATGGGTTTGAAGAGTGGCACGTGGGTGGCTCAGTCGGTTGAGTGTCCAACCGGCTCAGGTCATGATCTCGCGGTCCATGAGTTTGAGCCCCGCGTCGGGCTCTGTGCTGACAGCTCGGGGCCTGGAGCCTGCTTCCGATTCTGTGTCTCCCTCTCTCTCTGCTTCTCTCACTCCTCCCACCCTGCTTCTCCCACAGACTCACACTCTGTCTCTTTCTCAAAAATAAAGAAACATTTAAAAAAAAGAAAAAAAAAAGAATGGATTTGAAGAAGGCAAAGGTGGTTCCAGGGGAAAAGCAGAGAGGCAGTGGCTGGGCTCACCCAGGTGGGAAATGATGGTGGTGGCCTTGACAGGTTAGTGACAGAGTAGGAAGAAGGTGGATAGATCCTTGTGACATGTGGCAGACAGACCGACAGGAGTTGGAGGTGACGGGATGAGGGGCGTGGGGAGAAAGCAAGATTCCAGAATGTACTCCACAGCATGAAGGAGTGAGGAAGTGCTCTTCTCCCAGAGGGGGCATCCAGAAGGACGAGCTGGTTGTGGAGGGAACAGAGAAGGTGAGTTCCAGTTCAGCCAGGCTGAGTCTGAGTTATCTGAGGAACATCCTGGTAGAGGCGTGGGAGGTTCCGGTGGGGCACCTGGGCTAGAGAGAGAGATTCAGGGCTGGTGACGACATGGTAGGGTGGCTCAGGCCGGGTGGTGAGAGACAAGGAGCCCCAGGACTGGATGATGCCGCCACTCAACAGATGCACCCAGGTTGTCCCGGGAAGGCTGGCGGGAAGCAGTTGGAGGGTAGGAGGAAGACCTGGAGGGCACGGCGTCCTGGATGAGGGTGACGCAGGAAAGCAGGAGAGGCTGACGATGCCCACACTAGAGGGGGTGCAGCGGCGAGGGCTGAGACTTGCCCAGTAGGTAGGTAGGGCAGTGTGGCCGGAAACCAGCCAGGCGTGGCCTGATGAGAGAGGGCAAAGAGACTGAAAGGGTGGACGGGCCTTGACAGGGAGGAGAGAGAGGAGGGGAGAAGGGGGGGAGGGGATCGTGCCAGGAGAGACTCCAGCAGGGGTGAGGCCTAGAGAGGGCATCATTGGCAGAGATGGGAGAAACCGGAGAGGGGACCTTTGACCCAAAGAGGGACAGCCCTTCCATCCTCTTAGGGCCAGAGAGAAGGGGGCCATGGGCCTTGGAACAGGACCTGGAGGGAGTGCCAATCTGATGGCTTCCCTTTTCACTGCAACTATGACATTAGATCACCTGCTGAGAGTGGGGGTTAGAGGTGGGAGGAGGATGAAGAGGGGACAGAGAGGGCTGGCCAGGCAGTGTTGGGAGCAGCTGGTGTTGAGGCACTTGGTTGTGAGGCTGAGTCCCGCCAGAAGCGCACTGGAAAGGAAGGGATGGCTATCGGGGCAGGGCCTTGGGTGAGGATTTGTGGGACACATTCTGCTGAATGGGGAAGGAAGAGCATGATGTCCCAAGAGAGGCTGCTGCTGGCAGTCAACACAAGGCCACAATGGAGGGAGAGGGGGACAGGCTGGGGACAGAGAGAGGGCATGCGTCTCACTTTTCTTTTAAGTTTATTTATTTTAAGAAAGAGGGGGTTGGGAGAGACAGAGAGAGATAGGGAGAGAGAGAATCTCAAGGTGACTCCACACTATCAGTGTGGAGCCCAGCTGCAGGACTGGAACCCACAAACCCTGAGAGCATGACCTGAGATAAAATTAAGAGTTAGATGCTTAACCGACCAAGCCACCCAGGGGCCCACATCTCGCTTCTTTTAAAGTGATGGGAAGGGGCGCCTGGGTGGCGCAGTCGGTTAAGCGTCCGACTTCAGCCAGGTCACGATCTCGCGGTCCGTGAGTTCGAGCCCCGCGTCGGGCTCTGGGCTGCTGGCTCAGAGCCTGGAGCCTGTTTCCGATTCTGTGTCTCCCTCTCTCTCTGCCCCTCCCCCGTTCATGCTCTGTCTCTTTCTGTCCCCAAAATAAAATAAAAACGTTGAAAAAAAAAAAAAGAAAAAAAATAAAGTGATGGGGCCCACAAATAGCAGAGTCCAGCAGTGGGACCGATCCCTCACCACGCCACACCCCACACTGCATACCACCAGAACACGTGTTGCATTCACCAAACCCTCACCAGTGTTTGCATTTGGGCTCCCAGACACAGTATCTGCGATCAAATCCGAGGCTTTAACCCACCTTGAGTTGAGCCTCCCTTTCCCCTTAGGTAAATGGCAGTCATCTCCCTGGAGTCTATTGAGAGAAATAAATGAGACCCTAGGCATGGTACCCGGCCTGTAGTCAGCCCTCCACAAATGTCATTGCCATTGTCATCATATGCTGGGACTAAAACAGTGGCCGAGAGCCAGCCCCTGCCCTCAGCAAACTCACAGGATGGGGAGCAGACAGGGATACAGATCAATGGTAGGTGAGGTTGGTTAGACTAATGATGGAGACACAGATGGGGCTGGCCACCTGGCCTGAGGCGGTCCGGGAGGACTTCTAGGAGGAGATGATATTCAGATAAATCTTAGGGATGAGAGTTAGCCCAGCGCAGCAAGAGGCAGGGAGGGGACTCCTTCAGCAAGCACGCATGCTGCATTTGGGGTGGAGATGGGGAAGTAGTACCAGCCATTCACCTTGTGAGATTGGACTTGAAGGTCAGGGAGAGCAGATCAAGGTTTCAGATAAGCTGCCTCGGCTGCAGGGTGAAGGGACCATAGGGTGGTGTCTGGAGGCCAGTGAGGAAGCGGTTACAGGCCCTTGCTCACCACTACAGCCTCACTGGGACTTTCCTGAAGCAGACCGTTTCCCCCCTCCTGCCTTTGCTCATGCGGTTCCCGCTGCCGGTTTTGCCCTTCCCATGTCTGATCTTATGGGTATGGACAGGTGGTAGCCACGACCTAATAACGGTTGTGTTCTCCCACAGGTCCAAGGAAGAAGCGTCCCCCACCCAGTGGCCAGGAGAGCGGTGGGGAGCAGTGGCCATCATGCACAGTCGTATCGCCTCCGCCGGGCGTCCCCCGTGCCGCCCCTGAGTCCGGCCGGAGTTGGGACGCAGGGCCCGCCCGCGCGGTCGCACCATGAGCCACGGGCCCAGCCCCCGACTGGCCGAGTCCCCGCAGCTGTCCAAGGGCAGCCTCCTGACCATCCTGGGCAGCCCCTCGCCGGAGCGCATGGGGCCGGCCGACTCGCTGCCGCCCACGCCGCCCAGCGGCACGCCCTCGCCGGGGCCGCCGCCCGCGCTGTCGCTGCCGCCCGCGCCCGCGCTGCTGGCCGACGGGGACTGGGAGAGCCGCGAGGAGCTGCGGCTGCGGGAGTTGGAGGAGGCGCGCGCGCGGGCGGCGCAGATGGAGAAGACGATGCGCTGGTGGTCCGACTGCACCGCCAACTGGCGCGAGAAGTGGAGCAAGGTGCGCGCCGAGCGCAACCGCGCGCGCGAGGAGGTGCGCCAGCTGCGCCAGCGCCTGGACGCGCTCACCAAGGAGCTGGCGGGCGCGCGGCGCGAGCGCCAGGAGGCGCAGGGCGAGTGCGAGGCTCGGGGCCGCGAGCTTGCGCGGCTGCGCGGCGCCCGGGGGAACGCCGACAGGACGCCGGACGGGCCGGAGCCCGAGCGGGAGCAGGAGCCGGTGCGCGACGTCGGGTCGGAAGTGCCCCAGGGCAGCCAGGTGCGCGGCGCGCGGGTGGGGCTGTGGGGCTGGGGACGAGGTGGGCTCCTGGGCAGGGCCTTGACACCGGGGTCCGGAAGGGAGCGCTGCGAGACTCCGAAAGGGGGATAAGGAAGGGCTTGGTCCCCTGGGAGGTTTCACTCCCCTGGGTCGGCCTCTGCTCCCCAGGGCCTCAAGAGGCCATTCTTCGGGGGAGAGGGAGATCGCCAGGGTGGCGAGGCCTGGGACCTGGTGGTCCCTCCACTCCCACATCTGAGCAGTCAACAGAACCATGAAATCGTCCCTTTGGGGCAGAAGTATGATCCAAACAGTTGCCTAGTAGGCGTCCATTAGCATCGCAGCTGAATTCATTCATTCTTTCAGCTTGAATGGGGGGCGGGTAGGGGTGAACATCTATAACCCGCGTCATCAAAGCTGAGGGGATGGGGGATTGTCAGGGCAATAGGGGCACAGAGAAGGTCCCTGAACCAGGCTTTGGGAAGGGGGCTTCACAGCTTTCCTGGAAGAGGTCCCATTTCAGCTGAGACTAAACGGATGTGGAGGAATTAGCTGTGAAACGTGCAGGCAGACATCCTAGGCATGCAAAAGCCCAGAGGCTGAGAATAACAGGTCCCGTCATTCAGTGGGCACCTACACAGAGCACTAAACTCTGCGTGTGCCATATCTAGTTAATTCGCACAATCCCAAGAGGTGTTTGCTTTGTGGATGAGGACACTGAGGCATAGAGAGATTAAGTACCAATGTCTGCCAGCTGGTGACTGGGGCGTTGGGTAGTTGAACCAGGTGAACTCCAGGACCCACTGTAATAATCAGTCTGGCTGGAGCATTAATGGTGGGTGTGGAGGGCAGCATCCCCTGACCCAGCAGGCCTTCTAGGAGCAGAGTCCAGACTCACATTCCTCCCAGCTCCATCCCCAGACAGGCCAGCTCTTCCAGCTCAGATTCTTGGCTGCCCCTTTCCCTCCCCTTCCATCCCTGCAGGCTGGAGTGGGCATTGCTGCCTCCTGGTGGCTGAAGCCCCCCCCCCCCCCCCCAGGCCTGCCTGGTGTTCGGAGGTGGCATTCATTGCTCTTCTTTGGGGCAGATAATGACAGCTCCTGTCAGCCAGCCTCAGGTGCTATTCCTGACCTGTCCTTGTTGTGGTTGCCAGTCACAGCCCCGGAGGTGGCAGTGCAGTGGCAGGAACCTTGGGATTACAGTCTGAGGTTTTTTCCTCCAGCCTAGCCAAGGGGCTGCTGGTGGTGATCAGGGTCTGGGTCTGAGACTCAGAAAAAGCCTCTTCCCTCTCTGTTTCCCTGTTTGTGAAACAGGACTTTGGACCAGGTGGCGTCCAAGGCCCCCACCCAGACAGTCTGAGGTACATTAGGAGTAGAGTCTCTCTCCCCAGGTAGTTCCCAGGGCCACTGTCCCAGTCCAGATAGGGAAACGGAGGGCCAGACCAGGAAGGAGTTGGCCTAGACTCATCTAGAAAGGTCACAAGGGAAGCCAGGCTGGAAAAGAGTCCATGGATGTCTCGGGTTCGTGGTCAGAGACAGGCCATGGGTGTAGCAGGGGCAGGCTGAAGGGGCCAAGGGGTAGGGGGAGGCTGGAGGAGAGGAAGAGGGCTTGGCACTGAGTTAATAATCCCTCAGTGCTTCCTGTCTGGGAACTGGTTCTGCTCACAGGGACTGCCTGCCTGTGCCTCTTTTACCATGTCACATATCTCCTGGTGCCTTAGTGTTGGCACCTGAAGAATGGGATCTTCGAGCCGGAATTCCCTTTGAGAGAAGCTAGCTCTTATCCATTATAAGTGTCCCTGCTTCTGCTTCCATTCACACCAGTGTCCCACCATATGCTTGCATACTTCCAATGGCAGGGAGCTCACCATCTCCTGCAAAATCTTCTCGGATACATTGGTGGCTGACTCAATGCACAGTTCCAGGAAGTGAAGGGGGAAGCCCAGAAGAGGGGGTGTCTCTCCTTCTCCAGGGATGGAGAGGCAGGCTACGGAAGAGGAAATTGGGGCCCAGAAGGGCTGTGTGATTCGCCCAAGGTTACCTACAAGCTGATCCCAGACCCCGGGCCTGGGAAAGGCCAGGAGGTTGGCCAAGAGCGGGGCTCAGCTGCCACTGGTCCATCCTCCGCCTTGGTCCCCACAGGAACTGGAGCTAGTGGAGAGCCTGCTGAAGAGCAGACCAGAGGAGCCCGAGGGCTGCTGGGAGGCACGCAGCGTGGGGGCCGGGGGCCCACGGGGCAGCTCCGGCCGCCAGGAGCGCAGCCGGCTGCCCTGGGAAGACACAGCCACCATCGAAGAGGGTGCATCCAAGTTGACCGCCCTGCGGCTGCGGCTAGATGAATCCCAGAAGGTGCTACTCAAGGAGCGAGAGTGAGTCCTGGGAGGGAAGCAGGGCCCCGGGGGGTGGACCCGGCCACACCAGGGCACCCTCAGAATCACAGAATGAAAGTCAGGGTTGTGGAACGTGAGGCTCGCTGCAGGTGAATGGCACTACTTAGGGCTGAGTCTTGGAACTTTAGAGCGGCGTGCTCTACCGGAGGACCCAGTGCAAGGTTTGGTTTATTGACTTATTTTAATAATTCATTAGTTAAATAATATGTGTCGTGCATTTACTCTGGCAAACCCGTGCTCGGCAGTGAGGATACCGCTCTAAATACGACCAAACCTCCCCACCCCTGGCCTCACGGAGCTTTTCTCCGGCAGGGAGAGGGTGCCATGGACAGTCAGGGGGGTTGAGGGGTTGCCGATGGGAATTCAGGTTTGGACTGGTTGAGTCTGAGATGACAGGGAGACAGCTGGGGAGATGAGGAGTCTGGAGTTCGTGAGGTGGATCTGGGCTGGAGGTAAGAACTCAAGAGTCAGCAGTGAATAGGTGATACTGGTAAAGCCACGAGCCGGGTGAAGGGAGGTCAGAGACGGAGCCCTGGAGCCAACCTAGTTTAGAGATCAGAGGAAGAGCCAAGCAGGAGACGAGACAGGAGAAGGGAGTCCCGGAAGGGACAGGGAAGCCAGGAGCACCTGTTTCACAGAGGAGGCAGTGAACAGTTGAATTGATCAAGTAAGGAGAGGACTAAGCTCTGACCCGTGGATTTAGAACAGGGAGGTTCCCGGTGACCTTGATCAGGGCACAGGCCTGATTGCAAAGAATATTTTGTAACACCCCCTTTTCTGTCCAGAAATTAAATGCATAGATAGTGTGAAGACAGAGGTCAGTGTGGTGCTTCTATAATCACGGAACACCAACGATGGCCCACAAACTCCCAGAAGCGAGGGCACAGATTCCCTCTCGTGGGCCTCAGACAGAACGAGTCCTGCTGACACCTTTGACCTTGGACTTCTAGCCTCCAGAACTGTGAGACCGTAAATTTCTGTTTAAGCAAAACAGACAAAACTCAACCTGTTTCATTAACTGAAATTTAAAGCAGAAATGAGGGGAGCCTATCATAAAATATATGTATCGTGACATGGAAATGCTCAGGCCCAGCTCCCCTAGAAGAAATAGTGAAATGCAGTCGACCCTTGAACAATGTGGGGGTTAGGGGCACTGACCACCCCCCGTGCAGTTGAAAATCTGACTCCCCAGAATTGGACTCCCCAAAAACTTAACTAATAGCCTACTGTTGACCAGAAGCCTTACTGATAATGTGAATAGTTGATTAACACATATTTTGTATGTTATTCGTATCATCTGCTGTATTCTTATAATAAAGTAAGCTAGAGAAAAGAAAACATTAAGAATAGGAAAGGAAGGGGTGCCTGGCTGGCTCAGTTGGTTAAGCCTCTGACTCTTGATTTCGGCTCAGGCCATGATTTCACGGTTCATGAGTTCGAGCCCCACGTCAGCCTCTGGGCTGCCAGTGCGGGGCCTGCTTGGGATTCTCTTTCTCCCTCTGTCTCTGCCCCTCCCCTGCTTGGGCACACGCGCTCTCTCTCTCTCTCTCTCTCTCTCTCTCTCTCTCTCTCTCTCTCTCTCAAAATAAACATTTTAAAAAAAGAAAAGGAAAATATACTTACAGTATTGTACTATATTTATTGAAAAGTGTGCATGTAAGTCGATCCATGCGGTTGAAATCTATGGTGTTCAGGGTCAAATGTAGTCAGCATCTGGTAACTTTATAAAGAATGATAGTGATGATAACCATACCAGCAAATACTCCGAGCCAGCCACTGTCCTGAAGCCTTATGTGTGTTCACTCAGGTAAAGTCACCTCCCAGGGCGGCTACAAAAACGGCAGGTGCAGGTGTGTGGGGTTAATAACTCAAATACACAAGTGCTGTCTCTTTGGTGACCAGATTTCCTGAGAGATGAACAGCCTTTGGTAGAGTTCTGAACAAAGCAGAGCGCGACGTTCCCTCAATTTACACAGCGATTCTGTTCCTGGGGAACACCACGTTATACCAAAGATACTTTCTGTTTATATGGGAATCAGCCTGAGGTTCAAGGCTCAGATCCGTTTCACACCCAGGGATGTCCAACAGGACATGCACGCGTTACAGGGATGCGGGACAGTTCCTGGGTGCACAAGATGTCCTGGGCGTTGACTGCAGGACGTAGGCACGCCTTGTCCCTGCCCACTAAATGACCCGATCATGCGTGATTATCAGACATACCTCCTAGAAGGTGGCATTGTCTCCTCTGAGAAGCCCGTGTTAGACGTATGACATGTCAGGCTTCCTGAGAATGGTGGCGGCGGGGGGAGGCAGTCGAGAGTCACAGCATGCTGAAGAGTGATAATAAGCACAGCTCTTCGTTGAGCACCTACTGTGCGCCAGGGCCAGGCCTTGTGCTCTTTACTCACAGCATCTCATGCATGCGCAGAGCAGAGTGCAGAGTGGGGATCGCAGGAGACCCACCCAGGGATGATGACAGGAAGTGCCCCCTCCATCTAAGACCCGCTGGACAGTATTTTCCAGCTTTTCCAACTCCAGAACCCTGTGTGCAAACCAAGCCTTACGGGGAACCCCAGTACATAAAACAGGAACAGATGTCATATTTGGCAGTTGAGCCTGAGACACTTGCCCAGGATGGCCGCTGCCCTGGAGTCTCGGTCACCTCCCCACGTCGTAAGCCGGGCACCCGCGGTTGTGCGTGGGGTTGGGGGTACCCCTCCAAAAGGAGTGCAAAAGCAGGGTGCCTGCCACAGTGTGGGGTGCCAGGGCCTTGAATGCCAAGGCAAGGACTTTGGACACGGACTACTCCTCCGGTGCAGACCACCGGTGAGGGCTTTCAGCAGAGGGCCTCAGTGAGCTCACCCCCATGTCTGCCTCTCCTCCTCCTCCTCTCTCCAGGGATAAACTGGCACTGAGCAGGAACATTGAGAAGCTGGAAGGGGAGCTCAGCCAGTGGAAGATCAAGTATGAGGAGCTGAACAAGACCAAGCAGGAGATGCTCAAGCAAGTAAGTCCTGGAGCTGATGGTCTTCCTAGGAGACGCAGCACCGCGCTGCTGAATTTCGGCAGTGGGAGCAGGAGACAGGGAGTTCAGTCATTTCCTCGCCAAGCACTGGCTGTGTGCCATACGCTGTTCTGGGTGCCGGGGCAGGCGATGTCCCTGCCTTCAGAAGCTCACCTTGTGGAGGCCACGGGGTGGGGCCCGGGGGATACCGACAGTAACCGGGCAGGTACGTTCATAAGCTCTGAAGCACTCAGAATGAGAGAGATGGGGTGGTGGGTCACGAGTGTCCTCTCTAGGGGCGCCTGGGTGGCCCAGTCGGTTAAGCGTCCAACTCCGGCTCAGGTTATGATCTCACAGCTTATGAGTTCAAGCCCCGCATCGGGCTCTGTGGTGACAGTGCAGAGCTTGGAGACCGCCTCAGATTCTGGGTCTCCTTCTCTCTCTCTGCCCCTCCCCTGCTCACACTCTGTCTCTCTCTCTCAAAAATAAACATTTAAAGAAAAAAAGAAAAAGAAAAAAAGAATAGCCTCTCTTGGAGTACCTAGGTGGTTCAGTCAGTTAAGTGTCCAACTCTTGATTTCGGCTCAGGTCATGATCTCACAGTTTGTGAGGTCGAGCCCCGGGTCAGACTCCACGCTGTCAGCATAAAGCCTGCTTGAGATTCTCTATGTCTCTCTTTTTGCCCCTCCCTGCTCTCTCTCTCTCTCAAAATAAAGAAATAAAGTATAAAAAAAAATAAAGTTCACAAAATCTTAAAAGAAAGAAAGGAAGGAAGAAAAGGAAGGAAGGAAGGCAGGCAGGCAGGCCTGCCTCTCTAGGAAGGTGATGTTTGAGGCAAGACCTAAAGGAATTAGAAGCCATCTTTGAGACCATATGGGAGCAGAGTTCCTGGCAGAAGGCACAGCAAATGCAAAGGTCCTGCGGCCAGAATAAGCCTAGTGTGTGCAGGAAACAGGCCAGTGTGGCTGGAGGGTAGTGAGAGAGGAGGTTACAGGGGAGCCAAACCTCACTGGGCTTTGTAGACTGTGCTGAAGGGGAGGAGTCTGGATGTAGCATTCATCGGGCACCTAGTGTGTGCTCTCACTGATGCCTCGGGGCGGTCGAGGAGGCTGGACCCTGATGTCCCCATTTTATAAATGACAAAACTGAGACTCCAGCTGGCAGAGAGAGGATTCCACCACAGTAGCAGGGGGATTCGGGGTAGGCAGAGATCCCCGTGGGGGGCCTCTACTGCCTCCTGTGCAGGCCCCTATAGCCACCAGGGGGCGCAGCCACCCAGAGAAAGCCTGTGGATCAGCTGCATTTCCAGAAGGTGCAAAGATCCAGACCTCAGAGCCTGAAACTGCCCTGGAGGCGACTAAGGCTGGTCCCGTGGTAGAATCTCTTGGGAAATATCCTAAAACCCTCACTCTCCTGAAGCAGCATCTTTGGGGGATGGGTCCAGGAATCTGCCTTTTTAATCTTTTCAAATTATGAAGTGGCATCATTTGCAGAAAAGTGAATAAAACATGAATGTGCAGTTTAGCAGATAATTATAAAGATTCTCTTTTGTAACTGGCTTCTTGCCCTCACTGTTATGTATTTGAGGCTCATCCGTGTCGTTGCACAGAGTGGTAGTTTGTTGGTTTTCCTGCTGTGCAACAGGGAATGTGCAACTCTGCCAGAATCACCCCAGGCGATCCTGACATGGCCAGCCCCGCACCCATACGCAGACCCTGTTCAGGTCTATTGTATGCATTCAGCCAGCACAGGGCTACCCAGGGCCGAGACCATCGGGGATACAAAGGTGGGCAGACAGGCAAGCTCTCTGTCCTCCCGAGCTCACATTCCATTGGGGAGTAGGACAGAGAGTAAAGGAGGCACCCCTTGTAGTTAGGGAGGAGGAGAGGGGCCTCCTTGAGGAGGGGACATTTGGGCCAAAGCCTGAGAATGAGTAAAGTCAGTCCTGTAAAATACCTTGGAAAGAATGCACCAGGTAGAGAGAGCCGTATGTGCAAAGGCCCAGCGGTAGACAGGAGCTTGGTGTGTTTGAGGACTAGAGCCTAGAGCACAGTGAACTAAGGGGAGAGAGGTGGGAGATGAGGCTGAGGAGAGATGGACGAGGGTCCAACCACGCAGGGCTTCATGAGACCATAGAAAGGAGGCGGGTTCTTATCCTAAGCAACCCAAAGATGGAGGTATGATTGGATTTGTCTTTTTAAAGAGCTCCTTCTAGGCTCCTCTTGTGGAAAGTGGGGTGACAGGGGCCACGAGTAGACACTGGGAGGCTAGCGGGTAATGAGGTCGGAAGCGTGAGATGCCAGAAATGGCACAAGTGGTGGGATTCACGCTGTGTTCTGGATACTCTGTGGCCCACGTGGGCCCCACCTCAGACTCTTTGCAGAGCGTTCCTGCACCAGAGCCCATCCCCCAGAGCTGGTTCCAGATGCACCCAGGTGGTTCTCACATAACCAGGCTGTGCTGTATCCTGCAGCTCAGCATCCTGAAGGAGGCCCACCAGGACGAGCTGGGTCGCATGTCCGAAGACCTGGAGGACGAGCTGGGTGCGCGGTCCAGCATGGACAGGAAGATGGCCGAGCTGAGGGGTGAGGTGAGGCCGCGGCTGGGAGCCGGGAGAGTTTGGGACTGGGGAGAGCCAGGGGCATTGTCTCCATCAGCCGACCGCTCAGAAGAGGGCAAGAAGCAGGCCTGTGCGCTGAGGTGGGGACCAGCCACACCCCGGGCTCCAGCCTGCAGGGGGTGACGGGCCTCTCTCCCACACAGAGACCAGAAGCTCCCTCACATCCTGCACACCGTGAAATCAGCCCAGGTTAATTATAGCTGCTGCAGCCGGATCTGCTTCCTGGAGCCAAAATTGGCTACAGGAGGAGATGGGGAGGGGGAGCATCCAGCCCAGACCCTGCTGTCCCTTGTCCCCCGGAACCCTGACCCCGTCCTGCCCTGTTGCAGATGGAGCGGCTGCAGGCGGAGAACGCAGCCGAGTGGGGTCGCCGTGAGAGGCTGGAGACCGAGAAGCTGGGCCTGGAACGGGAAAACAAGAAGCTGCGGGCGCAGGTCGGGGACCTGGAGGAGGCACTGGCCCGGCGGCGGAGGCAGACAGCCAGCGCGCTGGACTGTGACCTGCGGGCCAGCCAGGCTGCGCTTTTCGAGAAGAACAAGGTGGGGTAGCGGGTGGTACGGCCGGGGCTGGGGCACCCCTGGGGCCCCGTGCAGCCAGGGCAGAGCGCCTGCTGGGTGTCCAGCTCCAGCCCACTGGGGGCCGGGGACCCCTGAAGTAACGGCTAAGGACAGGGGTGGCAGTCGCCCTAGAAGCTGCTCCTCCTGGGTGCCCACCGGGGGCGAGGCTTACCGAGCACTTTACTGGGAGCCCGGCCCCGCGCCAGTGCTCTTTGTTCGTTGTGTCGCTTAAGCCTCTTAATCCTCCAGATGTCCATCGGGCACCCGCTGGGTGCAGCCTTGTTGTGGGCACTGGGGGCACGGCGGCGAACAGGCAGGTGCCCTCTGACGCCGAGTCCTCCCCCGTCTCCCCTGCCCCGCAGGAGCTGGCAGACCTGAAGCACGTGCACGGCAAGCTGAAGAAACAGTTCCAGGAGAAGGTGGCAGAGCTGGCACACGCCAACCGGCGGGTGGAACAGCACGAGGCAGAGGTGAAGAAGCTGCGGCTGCGGGTGGAGGAGCTCAAGAAGGAGCTGGCCCAGGCCGAGGACGAGGTGAGCACCCGCGGGAGCCCGGAGGGTGGCCTCAGACCTCAGCCGCGGTAGGAGTGGGGCGGCAGGGCCCTCCTGTGTCACTCTGCGCCGGGCCCCCGGTGCCCGGCATGAGCCTGACTCTCGAGAGGTGCCCAAGGTAGAGCGGGATGTGGGCGTCCAACGGATGGTAAATAGATGGTGTGTAGCAGCGTGGGAAGAAAAACGGGCGAAGAGATGAGTAGCCGAATAGATTAACGGATGGATGAGTGGGTGGATGTGTAGGAGGCACAGGTACCACGTAGATGTGTAAATGGAAAGACGAGAGAGTAACTCCGTGGATGGATGAACAGAAGTATGAGAGAACAGATGGACAGGTGGATGGGGAAGGGAGGGGGAGGAGGGAAGAGGGAGGGATGGAGAGGGTGTAACGATAGATGTATGAAAGGTGAGTGGATGGGTGGGTAGATGGGTAGGTGTTGGGATAGATGGATGGGTGGATGGGTAGGTGATTGGATAGATGGATGGGTGGATGGGTAGGTGAGTGGATGGCGGATAAATGACAGATGAGTGTACAGATGTGTGGAAAGACAAATGACAGTGCAAAGATGGCCAGATAACTGATTGGATCGGTGGGTAGAAGGATGAATGGACAGAGAGAAAGAAGGACAGAAGGATGGAAAGATGGGATAATAGGTGGTCTGGGAGAATGGAAGCAGATAGACGGGGCGGATGGGTGGCTGGGGAGAATAAGCAGTGGTGAGTGGGCAGGCAGGTAGGTATCTCCATGGACAGATGCTATTCCACGGCTGAATGGTCAGATAAACAGACCCACAGGGAGAGACGGGCAGGTGGGTTGATAGCTGCATCAGTAGCTTGGGGTGTTGGAAGACGTGTAGACTTGGAAGGCAGGGGCGCAGCAGATATGGAGAGGAGCAAAGGGATGCTTCCTTGGAGGAGGTGGGCCTTGGTTTTGGCCTCGATGGACAGACGGGGATTGCTCTTGGGGAAGGCAGAGGAATGGCAGGAGTGGCTGGCCCAAGGTGACCCTCACGCTCTTTCCCTGCTCACCCACCAGCTGGACGAGGCCCACAACCAGGCACGGAAGCTGCAGCGGTCGCTGGACGAGCAGACGGAGCAGAGCGAGAACCTACAAGTGCAGCTGGAACATCTGCAGTCCAGGTGAGCCCGGCGTGCAGCAGGAGGGCCAGCGGGGAGAGGATTCCCGGCCGGGGCACAGAAACAGGGCAGAGAGACTTCCTCCCGGTCAGGGTTGGAGCCCCAAACTCCTGCTAGAGGGGAAGGCAGTGAAAGAAGAGATCCAAGACCCCTGGGGCCAGAATCCTGTCCCCTCCAGGCAGGAAGGGCCAGGGCCAGGAAACCAGGGAAGGGGAGTGCAGGAAGTGAGACCCGCTGGGAGCCCTGGAATCATCTCCTGTGACCTGCTGGCAGGCAGGTGGGCGGGTGGTGAGAGGGAAGGAAGGGCGGCCAAAGAGGTCGGGTCCTAGGTGGGGCAGCGGGCAGGGACAAAGGGTCTGGAGAGTCATGGCCAGGAAGAACAAGCAGCCCCCAAGGTCCCCGGGCTGGGGTGACCACAGGCCAGCTGGGAGCTGAGGAATCGGAAGGCAGGGAAGCATGGAGGAGCCCCGGCCCTGATGGTAGACCCAACCCATCAGCTCTGGACAGGACGCGACCGCGTTAGTGAAGGATGACCTCAGGGTCTCTGGGGCACCCACCTAGCACTCTTCATCCCTTCCCTGACCACCCCATCCCTGGACTCTCTGCACTCTCCCCGGGGCCATAAGGTAACAGAGAGCCGAGCCTAAGCCCCTGCCTACTTCGTAGGTGCCCCGCCAGCCAAGGGCATCATGACCACTATACTGACCAACTTCCTGTGCCAGGCCCTAGCCGGGCCCTTAGTGGCATCCTATTATTTCACAGAACAGAGAGATACGGGCTCTGCAGCCAGGCTGCCCGGGTGGTGGGAATCTGCACTTAGTAGCTATGTCAGTGGTCAACGTGGTCTTGCTTGGGTCACTTGCTTAAACTCTGTGTCAGTTTCCTCCTCTGTAAAATGGGGATGATACAGTTCTTACCTCGTGGTTATTGTGAGTTAAATGGGCTTATAAAAGTACCTGGCACATAGTAAGTGCTGCTACTGCTGTTATTGCCTCTGCCCCCGGAGAGCCCCTCGGGGCTGTTGGGGGGTACTTAGATTTGGGACCCATGTTGTGCCGCAAGAATCATGCTCCGATGAGAGAAGGGAAGTAGAAGATATTTTGTTCTAGGGAGCTGGCAGACGAGGAAACTCAGGCCTAAGAAGGTAGGTGTCTTCACGGCCACACAGTGGACCAGTGTTCTGGCCAAACTGCCCCCTGGCCATCTGTGCCCTGATTTACTGAGCACGTGCCATGTGCTGCCGTGTGTGGAGTTTTCGTGGCTGGGAATTCAGGCTATGAAGCCAGACCTGAAGCCATGTGACGTGGCCAACCTGGCCTCAGTTTCCCCGTCTGCCTGGGACGAGACCCATAAAGTGTTGTGCAGGGGCCCAGGCATGAGTCCAAGTCAGACTCGGTGTCTGACCGGCACTGGCCACTCTACCCCCACAGCACCCACCCCTCAGAGGCCGCCTAGCCCCGGGCTTTCCCGCAGTGTTGGCCACATTCTTTGGGAGCCATAAACTCCCCAAATGGACAGGCAGGCTCTACCCAGCCTCTCAAGTGCTTCCAACGGGGAGGGCAGGGCTGCCCAGGACCGCTGCCTCGTTTTATTTTCCAACTTTTTGTGCTTTAATGTTCCGGGGACAGCTCACTAAATCACGGCCCAGTAATGGAGGCCCCCGCCGGGGCCCCTCCCTGCCGTGTTAATAATTCATGCCTTCCAGTAAGATACAGCCAAGGCGGCCTCTTGCTGGGGGATGGGCATTTCCTCCACCAGCCCTTGTAAAGTTTGGCTTTAGGAATTTGAATGTGGGGAAGAGCGAGGGCGGAGCACTTTCTCACTGTCCCTGGGGGGGTAGGGGACTCAGACCCCCAGCCCCAAACTCTCTGCCTGTGATCTTTGGAGCCTGACGTGGGTTCAAATCCCAGCAGTATGACCCCAAGCGGCTACTTTACCTCTCCAGCCCCAGCCCACTGTGGAGCCCAGCCTCACTCACTACTGTCCGGGGGACTAGGCAGATTACTTGGCTGCTCTGTGCCTCAGTTTCCTTGTCTGCCAAACGGGGGTGAAGTAGCATCTCCCTCACCTCCGTGGTTTCTGGGAGGATGATGGGTGATGAGGTGATGGATGAAAAAGGCCCAGCCTGGGTCCTGGCAGCAGGGAAGTGCTAGGGAAGGCTTGGCCGCCTGCAGCTGACAGACTCCCCTGACCGTCCTGTCACCCGGCCCCACAGGCTCCGAAGGCAGCAGCAGAACGCCCCCCTCTTCGGGAAGATCCGAAGCGCTCGCTTCGGCACCGAGGAAGCCGGGGACGGAGCCAGCGACCTGGATGAGGATGAGGACCTGCAGATCCAGGTGGCCTAGAGCTCCCAGGGCCAGACAGGACTGGCCCGTGGCCACAGGCCCCTGGGTGCCTAGGCGGACCGGCCGCTCGGACTGGTGCAGTCACCCGTGTTCCCCGCCACGGCTGACTTCCTCCTCTCCCAGGGTGGGGGTCGACCGTCCCACCCTAGCAACACCTCTTGGAAGGGAAGCCATCACCTGTGTTTTATTCATGTATATTTTATGTATGTGCGCGGGGTCCTTGGACCCGTCTGATGTTATAAAAACAGGACTGCTCCCGGGCCCGCTCTCCACACCCCCATCCACCCAGGACCTTCATGCAGGGGCGAGGGGGATGGCAAGGGGGGCTGTTGGGGCCTCGACCCAGGCTGCCTCTTTGAAGCTTGGGGGTCAGGTGGAGCTGTTTATAGTACAATGTGATAAACTCAGCCTTTTGTAATAAACCGAGTTTGGGTTCTCAGGCAGAGTCCTGAGAGTGTGGCAGATGTGGGCAGCTGGTATAGGGGACAGCACCAGCCTGCACCTGACACCTATCCCTAGCTCAGGAATGTCAGGTTACATAATGAATGACTGAATATACAAAAGAATGAATGAATGAACATCTGAGCTGCTAAATGGTCGGGAATCCGGCTCCCATGAGGGGAAGGAAGAGGTACAGTGTGTGTCTAATCTGAGAAGAAGAGACTTCCATTCTGCTCCGGATGGATTCAGATCTCTGCCTCTGCCCCTTCCTGGCTGTGCAACCATGGGGAAGTACCTGACCTCTCTGAGCCTCAGTTTCTCCATCTGTAAATTAGACATCTCATACAGCTATCGTGAGAATAAGATGAGTTCATCTGGAGCTCAGTAAAGGTTAGTTCTTATTGAAATACGTGAAGGTATGCGCCAGAGAGGGGGGATTTGCCCACTGGGTTCTGCCGCATGGGATGAAGTTCAGGTGACCAGAGGTAGGTGTAAACACAATAAATAATAAATCCTTGTATCTTTACCCCAGCCCTGCTCTAGGTAATGAAATTGCAGGTAGTTTCCATGTTATTTTTGATACTTAATGTCTAAACCCTCTATAACCAGCAGATTTACGTTAAATCTGGTAGAAACTTACTCAAAACACAATAGCATACATTTTTGAATCTGCAAGTCTAGGTGGCATTGAGACACCTGCCCTTGGATGAATTCTCAGCAGCAGGCCTGCTTTCTGCAGAAAGAGGCTCCGTCAACATTGTGTTTTAGCAGGCAGAAGGGGTGAGTTCCCTGTGCTCAGGGGGTATGCAAGGAGCAGTTGTGGCTCTGAGCAGGGGCCTGGCACCAAAGAGGAGTTCGCTTCAATTGGGAAAGAGACTCTGTGGCTGTGGTGGGGAGCTGCACCCCGTGCTTTCTCTCTTGTGGCCCAGTCTGAGGGGGCCCCCAAGGCCCCAGTGCTGGGCCCTAAGGGGTGTCAGGAGCCCAGCTGGTGACCAGTGACCTAGCAGTGCTGGTGAGGTGGGATTTGCTATCATGGCCGAGAGGCCTCAGGTTCCCTCCTGGGCTCCAAGGGCAAAGGAAGGAGTGGGTGAGACCCAGCCATGGGGACCCCCCCTCCCTCCACCATGGGTCTTTCCCCACAGGCCAGAGCCAGCGGAAAAAGCGCTGTGGGGAGAAGGGAAGAAGACCCATTTCCTGCTGGGGCCTTTCTGTTTTCTCTCCCAAACAGGAAGTCAGTCCCAGAAGGGGCTGAAATGCTGCCTGCCCTTTGACCCCCAGGAGCCAGGCCGTCACTGACAGCAGCCCTGAGAGCCGCCTCCCCAGGCCCTGGGCAGACCCGCAGGCAAGGCCGGCTTCCCCAGACTCCCTGGCACCCCTGGAGAGAGTGTTGAGCAGGGACCCCATTCCAGCCCGTCTGCGGGCAGGGCCGCTCCCGAGAACGGCAGTGAGGAGAGGGTCTGGCCTCCCCCATCAGCCTCCAAGGGAAGATCAAAGTCTCGGGGGGGGGGGGGGGCAGACGCGGAACTGGAAGATTCTCCAGGCCTGGAATGTGCTGCCTCCCTGCTCGCAGTCTGTTCGTCCTGTGTTCGCGGTAGTGGCGGCAGCAGCTTTGGCTCACGTGATACTTTGAAAACTGTATTAAATGCATTGCTAACATGAGCAATGGGAAGCTTCTCAGAAGAATGCGGGTTTCCTTCTCATGAGGAATCGGCACATTGGACCACGTCGGGTTCACGCTCACACGTGACTGCAGCCGCTGGGCGGAGGGGCAGGTGCTGCCTGGCACAGGCACCTGGGCGGGCCATAGTCCCCACCGCTCCCTGCAGCCTTACTCTTCGTGCACCTCATTCACATCACTGCCCGGCCCCCGGAGGTACCTGAGGGTTTTTCCTCTGGTCCGGTCCAGTCTCTCCTTGAACAGGTGAGGGAACTGACCAAGAAGGGGAGACACTGGCCCAGGGTCAGGGTGAGGTATAGTCAGTCCAGGGACACATGTCAGCCATGAGCTCGGAACTCTTACCGGCTCCTCGTCAACACAGGGGTGACTTCCGAGAACGGGTAACCGTGTTGAGCCACGCCGTGCACTCCACACCCGCTGAGGCAGGCGCTACCATCGTCTTCCCACTTTTCACCGAGGATGCAGAGCCTCAGAGGGGGCAAGTAACTATCCCAAGGCCACACAGCTGGTTGGCGGTGATGTTGCTGTTCCAGGTCCGATGGATCCGAGGCCAGAGTCCGAGCTCTCGAGGACGGCTCCCTACCCCGCCTGTCCAAGGCAAGGCCCCACGTGGTGCAGCCCCTGCCCTCCCCTGCAGCCCCACCCCACTCCACTTCTCCAGAGACCCTGCAGCTCCAGCCAAGTTGCACCCCCTACTGCCACCAGCCTTGCCCCTCCCCCATCAAAGCCCCGCCAGTCCTTCAAAGCTCAGCCTACTTTGTTCATTCTTAGAGTCTTAAGGGGTTGTGTACTCGTCTGCTTTTCTTGCCTGCCCCACCAGATGCTCCTGGAGGCCAGAGAATCCTGCCAGCAGCCGTCACGGTAGCCCGGACTGAGTGGGCATCCTTGAAAGAGGGAAGGGAGGAAGGAAGGAAGGACAGATGGATAGAAGGTATGGTAGAAGGCTGGAGCTGGAACAGGAAGGAGAGGGAGGGAGGGAGAAGGATGGATGGTTGGATGATATGACAGAAGTCTGAAGCTAGAACAGGAAGGAAGGAAGGAAGGAAGGAAGGAAGGAAGGAAGGAAGGAAGGAAGGAAGGAAGGAAAGGGGAGGGAAGGGAGGCAGGGAGGGAGGGAGATGGATGGCTTGGTAGAAGGCTGAAGCCAGAACCACCCCCCAAATCCAGCCCCACTGCAGTACCTGCAGGACTGGTCCTGGATGGGACTCTCTGCTGGTCAGATAAGAAGTCTCCCAGGGCAGAGGGCCGAGTAGGAAAGCAGCAGCAGCCCAGGGGTGGTGGTGCCAGGCCTCTCCTCACAGGCCTGGGGTGCCCAGACAGGCTGGAGAACCGGCTGGGCCAGACTGCCCCACCCAGCCCCTCCTCCCCCTGCAGGGACAGGCTGGGGGCTCCGGAGTCAGTCCTCTGAAGGCTCGGCCTCCTGACGTCATTTTGCCAACCCGACTCTGCTGGGCAGCCCCCGGGGTCGCCTGCATTGAGATCCGTACCCGTACCCGGGAGTGACCCTCCCCCCTGCGCCCCAGCCCTCCAGATAAACGTGGTATTGGGCCCCAGCTCTTTCCAATTGGCTGTCTGCTGGCTTCTATCCCTCTGGGCTTTCATTTTCCGATCTGAAAATGAGGACAATAGCACCTGGGTTGTCCAAACCCACGTCCAACAATACGACTTTACTGTTAGTATTGTTTTCCTGGCTTTCCCTATGCTCTGCATTCCCTCCCAAGAATCCAGTGTCCTGTCTGCCTGGGGCCTGCCAGCCACCCTGGGCACCCCTCTGGGGCAGCGGGAGGGACCTCGGACGCAGAGGCAGTACCCATCAACCAGCTGCAGCTCTCGGCACCCCCCCACCACCACCCAGCTCCTCCGCCTACTAATTGCAGGGTTGCAAGACGCCAACTGCCTCCCAGGCCCCAGGCGGGCTCCTCCCAATGGAGCGGGGCTCCCCGGAAAGCCTCCCAGTTCTCCTCCAGCCCCACAGACCCAGCTGCATTGGGGGTTGTCTCCATGGTGCTCGGGCCACCCCCACTTCCACAGGAGGTAGCCTTCCTCTGTGGCTTTCCCCTTTCCCAGGCTTCCTGAAGTCAGAGAGGAGCATCCTAGCCTCCCCTTCCCCCACTCAAGAACTAGCCGTGGCTCCCCACTGCTAGACAAATACAGCCTCACTCCACATCCTGGCCCTGGGAGTGCTCTCTACATGCCCTTAAGCACGTGCCCCAAGTGGCCTTGGTTTCAGGTCCCTGTGACTCTACGATAAAGTCCAGACGGGCCCCTTGCTGTGGCCTCTCTCCCATCCCCACTGGCTTTGCCAGCACTGTCTCCACACCTACATCAGTGGCCTGGGACTGCGTGACAGTTCCTGGCAAGCTGCTCACACCTGGCCCTCCAGCTCTGAGGGCCCAGGTCCTGCCTCTGGGAATCTGGATCTCCCTAGGAGGGAGGGAGAGGGTCCTTCAGAGCTGACGCCCTCCGCCAGCTGTCATTTCATGTTTATATAGGTGCACAAGGGCATGATGGGGAAAACGAAGCCCAGAGAGGGAAGGGACCAGCCAGGAGAGGACAGGGCTGGGACTGGAACCCAGGCAAATCTAAAGGCCGTTGTTCTCAGCTACAGCCATCAGCACAGGGCTGAGCCGGTTCAGAGCAGGCAGGAGGGAGGCAGGAGGGAGCTAATGATGGAAAGAACCTCTGACATCAAGCCCTCTTCCCTTCAGAGACTCTGCAAGGCCCTCTCTCATCCAGCAGCCCACTTCATCCTCTAAGGTAGGCAGCTCGGAGTTGGGGATCTCACTACCTGGATGGGTAAACTGAGGTTTAGAGAGCGAAGTGTGACGTGGGACTCCCTGGGCCCTTTTAATAGGGTTGTGACCCTTCACTCCTTTGACCTCCTCCATTATTATAATAACTCGAGACAGCACAGCCAAACAGATGTGCATTCACCTTTACCACTAATAGGCAGGAAGCTCTACCTCCCTGGGCCTCAGTTTCCACAGATGTACCATGGGGTGCCGTAGGGATTAGAAAGCACGTTTGCCAAGCTCCCAGCATGAGGTTCAGCTCCCAGCAGGACTGTTCGCTTTTGTCCCAGGACCCTACCACGTCTGTGTGCAAGGCCAGTGCACTTGTCCGTACGGCGTGGGGACCTTTGTCGGGGATCTGCCTCTGCCTGCATGTACCACCCACCCAGCCACGCTCCGCTCCCCCCGCCCTCCGTCCAATCTCAGGAAGTTCCACCTGACCACCCACCCAGTTGCCCAGGTATCTTGATTTCAGGATGGAATGGGGTTCAGCGGGGTCGCACTGGAAAGCAAAGGCAGCTTTGTCTGTTCCTGGACCACAGCCTCCCCGCCACCAACCCCACCCTGTTGGCTGAAATGATGTGTGTAACAAAATCCCTGGAGATTTGGCCGGTGGGCGTCTCTTACCAGATGAAGTTTATCTGATCACCCCGTTCCCCCCAAGGGCTGACCAGAGGAAGCTGCCAAGCTAAGGAGGACAGAGAAAAAAGGGGCCACACCAGGCAGTTGGCCTCTTGTTTCTTTTGATGCTCATGGCAGCCCTGTGAGGCATCACAATTATTCTCCCACCTCATCGGGTGAGAAAACTGAGGCTGAGGCCCTCAGCAGCTTCCCCAGGTGTCACAGCAACTAAGAGGCAGGATTTGAACCAGGGCCACCACTGTCCGGAACAGACGCTGGGACCTCTGTACCAGCGGCTCCTGGTGCACTTTGCAAGTAACAGGTGCCCCTCCCCGGCCTCCGGGCCCTCCGAGGTCTGCGTGGCGTCCCCCTTCCTCTCTTGCCATGTCCCTCTCATTCACTGTGTCCCAGCCCACTGGCCGCCTGTTTACTCCTTCAGCGCCCCAAACCCGTTCCCGCCTCCAGTCTGCAGGCACGCTGTTCCTTCTGCCCTGAAACATCTTCCCCTCCTTCACATCCTTCCCTGGCTCCTCTAGCCACACAGATATTCCCTCTCCTATGCCCATTAACCTCCATCCCAGTCCCTTGACATTGATTTTTCTGGATGACTTCTCCTTTTGTAATTGCCCATTTATTCACCTGGCCGGTGCTGACTTCCTGCTCCCCTGTCAGCCCGTGAATTCTCTGAGGGCTAGAATTCTTGGTCCTTTTTAGTCACCTTCGTATCCCCCAGTGCCTACGCCTGCCACACAGCAGGACCTCACTGAGTGTTCAACGAACGAATGAATGAATGAGTGAATGGAGGAACGAATGAATGAATGACCTTCCGTGCTCTGTCTCAGGCGCCTGCTCTGGGTGGCCCAAGGCCAGTCCCAGAGGTTCAGGTCGGTCAAAGGCAGCAAGAGATGAAGTTATAAACCAGAGCAGGCAGATGGAGTGTGCAAAGTTTTTTGAGAGGAAACTCAAAGATGCGGTGCTATTAAAAATTGATATTTCAATGAGATAATCCCGCTCCTAGGCTTTTAATTGATTGTCTAAAAAGCCTTCCTCTGTTGTTATGCTTCTTTATTTGCAGGGACCATTAATTTTTCTATGGACGATCAAACCCAGATAGAGTGGAAGGGCTACCGCACAGCTGATCCCAAAACAGTAACCAAGGCGCCAGGGACAACATCTGGGGGTCGACCAGGACAGGTGAGATGGCCATGGCGCTGGCCTTGGCTCTAGATGCTGGGAGAAGGGGAAGCCCCTGCACGTCCTGAACACACACGTGCACCTGCCACTGCCCCTGGCCCCCCCGCGGTTTGGGAAGGGAGGAGGAGCAGGTAGGGGCTCCGCAAGGACGCTGGGCAACCACCGTGAGGCAGAGCCCGCTCTGGGAGTGGGGACCCCTGGGATTCCCCCCTTGCCACCGGTGGCCAGTCCCCCACCGCCCCAGGCCTCTGTCCCCCCTCTGTCCCTTGCAGGGCGTGGCTAGAGGTGGACAAGGAAGAGCGGGAGGGTGGGAGGCAGGACATCTAAGGTCTGTCATTTCTTCCCTAAAAGGGTGACAATGGCACCGGTCTCGATGGCAGGCTTTGAGGCCCAAGCACAGAGCCAGGAAGGGCCACGGTTGCTCACACTGTTGTTAACCTCAGCATTCCTCTCCTGGCTCTATGGGCAGCCCTCAGATCTGCACCCCCTAGCCCACGGTGACCTTGGCCACCGCCTTTCCCTTTCCTCTGGCTCTGAATCAGCCTTTGTGCTCTTCTGCAAAGCTTGTGGCCGCAAAGGTGTTCTGTGCGCACCCGTCTGCCGGATCTCTGGCCACGTCTGCTTCTTCCCCCCGCCCTGTCCATCCACTCCGTCAGCCTGCCAGGCAGCCTCAGAGAGGCCCCAGAGGGTCCCAGCTACAGTGGCAGTGAACCAGGGCTGGGCTGGGCTGCGCTGGGTTGGGCTGGCCCTTGGCTCTTTCTTAACTGACACACCCACGAGCTGGCGTCCCTCACCTCCTTTCTGCTGCTCCATACCCCTAACACACCTCTTTTCTAGACGGGAGAGACCGCCAAGGAAGGCTGGCTTCATGGGCCTGTGCCCTGTGCAGTCACACTGGGCCCTGTCCTTGGAAGGACCTCATGCTTGCTTTAATGCTCTGTTGTTGCCAGCTTGCAATGAGCAATTCTAAAGGGAGCCCCACATTTTCATTTTGCGCTAGGTGTCGTAGCAGGGAACTTGTCGCTGCCAAGGGACCAATCTGCCTCAGGGAATGGCCAGGGGGTGGGTCCCCAGGACAGAGCACCCCTGGCTTTAGACATCACTGAAGGTCCGGCCTTATCCCCACATCTTTTCCCCGACCTTACCCATGTCTCCCCCACTGAGAAGCCCTCCTGGCTCTCACCACTCCGCCAGAGGACGAGCACAATCGTGGGGAATGACTTCTCCAGGCATCTCTCCGTCTCCGACTTGGGGTGGGGGCTCACAGAGAGGCAAGGGGGTCCTCAAATCTACGTGTTTCCCCCAGATAGGTATGACTCCTGTCAAGCGGAAGCATGGATGCCTCAGAGCAGACGAGGCACAGGTTCATTTAAACGATTCGTGGAATTCATTATAGCCTTTGGTCAATATGCGTTTTCTTCAGGCAGTGGACACAACCGTGTTGGCCTTACGTGTACTGGGAAAGTTTTCTCCGATGTATGTCCCCGAGGGGCAAAGGGGTAGAAATCCTCCGCACGGCAAACTGGCACAATGCAAGAAAAACCGGTCACATGTAGAACCCTATCCTAAGGAAGGCTGCAGGGTGAGTGAAAAATGAGATTTGAATGTAGCACACAACGTGGGCTTGGTTTTCTCTCCGCACGTGTGGAAGAATCGACACCATGGTGTTAGTCTCTGGGTCTTTCTTTTTTCTTTTCTTTATTTTTATTTTATTTACTTATGTATGTATGTATGTATGTATGTATGTATGTATTTTTGAAAGAGAGAGAGAGAGAGAGAGAGAGAGAGCAAGCATGGCAGGGGCAGAGAGAGAAAGGTAGAGAGAGAATCCCAAGCAGGCTCTGCACTGTCAGTACAGAGCCCGATGCAAGCTCAATCCCACAAACTGTGAGATCGTGACCTGAGCCGAGATCAAGAGTCTGACACTTACCCGACTGAGCCACCCAGACGCCCAGGTTTTTCTTCTTTCTTATCCCTGACTCTCTTGGCTCCCAGTGGCTAGTCACCAAGGAGTCAGAGACGCTTGACTTCCTGAGGATCCCTCAGATCTGTCCCCTGCCACCACCCCTCTCACTCCCCTGCAAAACTTGTCTTCCCTTCCTGTCTTGCTCCCCACAATTCCATTCAGGCCCCTCCATCTATCCTCTCAGGGCAGCCAGAAGGATTTTTTTCAACATGCAGATTGGATCCTGTCTCCTTCCCTGTTTGAAAAGCTTTGACTTGGGACGCCTGGGTGGCTCAGTTGTTTCAGCATCCCACTTCAGCTCGGGTCATGATCTCGCGGTCCATGAGTTCAAGCCCCGCAGCAGGCTCTGTGCTGACAGCTCAGAGCCTGGAGCCTGCTTCGGATACTGTGTCTCCGTCTGTCTCTGCCTCTCCCCTGCTCATACACTCACCCCCTCTCTGTCTCTCAAAAATAAACAAACATTGAAAAAAGATTTTTTTTAACCCTTGACAAATTCTCCATTTCTATTAAGATGGACACCAAACCCTTGAACTGGCCTTCAAGACTCTGTGTGGCCAGCCGCACCTAGCACCACACTGCCCCTGTTCCCTCTGTGTTTCAACCACTCTGGCCTCCTCCCACAGTCTTATACAGAGCAGGATCTCTTGTGCCACAGGGCCTTTGCATGTGCGGTTCCGCCCGTCCCAGAACACCCTCCCTCCCCTCTTCACCTAGTTAACTCACTCTTTTGCTTTCATCACTTCCTCTGTCCTCTGTACACCTTCCTAGACATGTCAGCTCTCCCCATCTCTTCTGGTCCCAGATAACCCCTCCCTCACCCTCTCTGCCCTTCCCACAGCTGCAGCTGTGACTGAGTTTTTAGATCAATGCCTATCACTTTCACTAGACCATGAACTCCTCAAGGGCCAGGTTGTTCTTATTGTGTCCAGTGCTTGGCACAGAGTAGGTGCTCACATGTTTGTTGAATGAGCCAATGAACCAGTGAGGGAGGGAAGGCTGACCCAAGCACTCAGCCTCCCTCCATTGCTGGCTCGCATGCCTGTCCAGGGAACAGCTTGTCAGACCTATTAGCATATCACACGAGTGTTCAGGAAGGCGGCCCAGAGAGAAGTGGCCTCAGACAGAGCTGTGCACGGGGAGGCGGGGCTGGAACTCTGCCTCCTTCCTGAGAGCAGCTCTCTGCATCCATCGGAAGTCGCCCCTGGCCCAGCCTCCTTTGGAGGAAGCGGAGGGAGCGAGGGGGCCCCATCTCCTTCCTCTCCACCCCCCTCCTGGTCATTCCCCTTTGATGTGAAGGTTCCTGGGGAGGCTGGTTTGTGTCACTGTGGAGCTGGGGGAGAGAGACAGTCTGGGGCCTCGTCTTAACTGGTGGACTGGCCCAGATCTTTGTGCTCTCCTACAGCAGAGAAGCCGGGAGTTCCCACAAATGCCATCCTCCCCCAACAACATTTGAAAAGAATCCACCAATCTGATGATGGTGGTGGTTTGCCTGGGGGTTCCGGGGACTCCTCCAGCCTCCAGATCCCATCTCTTATGACACTGGCTCTGCCGAGCCCACCCTCCCCCCCCACCCCCCCCCCACCCCCCCCCCCCCCCCGCCGGGAGCAGACCTGGGGATGGGGGTGGGGTGGGGTGAGGGACTTGCAGGTGGCCCCCTGGGGGACCACCATGGAGCAAAGACTCCCATCTTTCTAGGTCATGTCAAGGCCCCAAGAAACAGAGACCCCACAGTCTCTAGTTCAAGTTCTGACATGGCTACCTCATCTTGAACTGATTCCTCTATTTACCAGGCCTCAGTTTTTCTACCCGGGAAATGGGGACTGTGATTGACACTCTGGATTGCCACTGTGAGGTTCAAAGACTAGTACGGTGTTTTCCCCAGCGTCAACGCACATCACCACAGCGAACAGTATGATGTGGGTCACACTCCGCTAAACAGCCCGAACCAACATGGGTCGTGCAATGAGAAAGCAATCCTCTGCTCATTTTTCTTTTCATCCTTTGCCGACTTGCCAAGGAAAGTCTCAGACAAGCGGTAGGTAGTGTGGGTTCAGTACCAACTTGCTCAGCTCCTTTTTAACAGGAGCCTGACAGGCAGGCAATGCGAGCCAGCGCACATTTAATGCGTTTGTTTTATTTTTGAGGTATTTTATCGATACTGATTGTTCTCAAAGCAAAAGAAAAATGTGAGTGGATTTCAAATATTGAGCAAATAACAGTACAGGAGATGCTTGAATTGGGCCCAAAATCACGTGGTTGGAGTGGCTGGGGCTGGGGAAATACTGCGGTAGTGTGGATGGAAATACTCTGTAAGCTGTCAAGTGATGTGCAAACACGGAGCAGGGGCGAGGGACCCAGAAGGGTCAATGCCGGAGAAGGGCTTTGCAGTTCCTGGGAGAAAATCTCAGGGCACTGTTTATGATTTAAAAATAGTAACACGTGATAACATTCTGGGCACCGGGTGCTGGGCAGATACTTCCACAGATAGTATTTTATGTAACCTTCCATTCGGGGGGGGGGCGGGGGGAGAGTGCGGAAATTGAGTTTCCAGATGGTGAAGGGTCTTGCAACAGAGCAGGGATCGTCCCCCAGGTGCTTCCCTGCCTCTGTCCTCAGGATTTCCAAGTGTCTTGGAATGCTCCCTCCTTCCTGCCTGCTCCCCACCAGCGGGCACCTGGGTCTGGCCCTGAGGCCTGGGTTGTCCCCAGCACCCAGATGGGTAATCAGAGTCCAGTGGATAAGTCTCCCAGAGCACCGTGCCCACACCCCGCCCCCAAACAACCCACTCGAAGTGGGGGCGGGGGGAGGGAGTGGCAGAGGGAATAATCACATCCCTTAATTCCAACTAACGGCTTTTGTACTTAAATAATTAAAAAAAAATTTTTTTAATGTTTATTTACTTTTGAGAGACAGAGTGCGTGCGAGCAGGGGAGAGGCGGAGAGAGTAGGAGACACAGAATCCGAAGCAGGCTCCAGGCTCTGAGCTGTCAGCACGGAGCCCAATGTGGGGCTCGAATTCACAGACCATGAGATCATGACCTGAGCCAAAGTCAGATGCTTAACCGACTGAGCCACTCAGGTGCCCCTGAATTTTTCAATTAAAAAATTACCGGGGTGCCTGAGTGGCTCAGTCGGTTAAGCAACCAACTCTTGATATCGGCTCAGGTCACGATCTCACACTTTGTGAGTTCTGGCCCCACGATGGGCTCTGTGTCAGCACAGAGCCTGCTTAGAATTTTCTCTTCCTCTGTCTCTGCCCCTACCCCAGTCATGCTCTCTCTCTCTCAAAATAAACTTAAAAAAAAAATTTTTTTTTTAAAAGAAAGAAAAATTCACATGTGGCCATTGTAGGAAACTTCAAAAACTAACAGGCAAAAATAAATACTCTGGACGAGGACTATAACCTGTTTGAGGAACACCCCACGGGCAGGATCCTGTTCCAAGGGCTTTGTATGTATTTCCTCAGAATTTATCACCCCCACTGTACAGACAGCAAAACTGAGGCACAGAGAAGCTAGGGAAGTTACCCAAGCAGTGAAAGCAAAGCTTGAACGAGTTGGTCGGTTCCAGAGCCTACATGCTTAAGCCACGGCCCTTCTCTGCCTGGGGCCCTCCTGTGCAGAGAACAGTCTCTCAAGCAGGCCATGTGGGGTTTGCAACCCCTCCCCCCATCAGTCTCCACTGTAGCGGCTCAAGTTCATTCCCTCCCAGACACACTGGGCCACGAGCAACTGAAAACCCTGATGATGCTCAGGCAAAAAGCAATGCTCGTCTCCCAACCTAGAAAGAGTGTTGGCTGCAGAATAAAAAACGTCAGAAAACAAAATCAGTCTGCCTGGTGGGGTCAGAGTGGCTGGTGAGCTCAGCAGGCTTCGGGCTAAGGGAGCTAATAAAGCCAACACAGCCGGAGACCAGGATGCTGCCTAACCCTGCCCCGGCCCCAGGCCCAACATCGGAGCCCACTGAACGGGGCTGGAGCCGCTGACCGTGAGCTGGAGAGCTGTGCCCACTTGTGTGCCACCCTCACTGAACCTCCCCTGGCCGACACTGGAGGACAGAGCAGGGCATTCACTCATAAATTTGATTTTGAGCGTGAGGGCCATCAGGTTCCGGGAGGGGAAAGGATTTGCCAATGGCCTCACAGCCAGAGGTCTGCAGGCTCCATTTAAAAAAAAAAAAAATCTTTTTTTAACGTTTATTCATTTTTAAGAGACAGTGAGCAGGGGAGGGGCAGAGACACACACACACACACACACACACACACACACACACACAGAATCCGAAGCAGGATCTAGGCTCTGAGCTGTCAGCACAGAGCCGAATGCAGGGCTTGAACCCACAAACCATGAGATCGTGACCTGAGCTTGAGCCAACGTCGGAAGCCCAACCGACTGAGCCACCCAGCCACCCCTGTAGGCAATATTTAAAAAGGCTTTTCCCCAAGATTCACAGCAGCCCAGCCTCCCCTACCTGCACCTACCCCCAAGGGTTGAACGAACACCTCCTTCGGACAACGTCTGAGTTCAGATTTGGAAACTTGATCTTAAAAAGATTGTTCAGAGTAGTATTTTGCAAATATGTAATTTTAGGTAGCATGTGGATGAAACAGTTGCATATTTTGGGATGTGATATATATATATGTGTATGTGTGTACAATCTGTTGTGAAATGTTCTATTGCGATATGGGTATGTGTGTGGGTTTTTTTTAATTTATTTTTTATTTTTTTTTAATTTTGGAGAGGGAGAGAACAGGGGAGAATGGCAGAGGGAGAGAGAGAGAGAGAGAGAGAGAGAGAGAGAGAGAAAGAAAGAAAGAAAGAAAGAAAGAAAGAAAGAAAGAAAGAAAGAAAGAAAGAAAGAAAGAATCTCAAGCAGGCTCTGTGCTTAGCATGGAGTCCAGTGTGTGGCTTGATCCCACGACCCCGGGATCATGGCCTACCTGAGCTGAAATCAAGAATCAGATGCTTGGGGCACCTGAGTGGCTCAGTCAGTTAGGCATCTGACTTCAGCTCAGGTCATGATCTCCAGCTTGTGGGTTTGAGCCCCATGTCGGACTCTGTGCTGACAGCTCAGAGCCTGGAGCCTGCTTCAGATTCTGTGTCTCCCTCTCTCTCTCTGCCCCTCCCTCACTCACACTCTGTCTCTCTCTCTCTCTCTCAAAAAATAAACATTAAGAAAAAAATTTTAGAATCACATGCTCAACCGACTGAGCCACCCGGGTGCCCCTGTATGTGTGTGTTTTTGTAATCATACGATATATATTCTTTTTTTTTTTGTCTGCCTTCTTTCATTTTCTCTTAGCATAATTATTTTGAGATTCATCTGTATCATTGCCTCTATCAGTAGTTTGTTCCTTTTATTGCTGTCGTATTTCACCCTATGTATATATCTATAAAGTTAGTAAAAAATGCAAACTAATATAGAGTGACAGGAAGCAAACTGGGGACTGACAGGGGTGAAGGAGGGGCAGAGGAGGGATGAGAGGAAGGGAAGAAACTGTGGAATGACGGACATGTTCACTGTCGTGGCTGTACTGATGAGTATACCTATGTCAAAACGCATCACACCATGCGTTTTAAATATGTGCACTTTGCTGTGTGTCAGTTACACTTCCATAAAGCTTTAGCGTATGCAAAACACACAATATCTACATATATAGTATTATATATGAACTGGCACTCATCCAACCTGTGATTTGATGAACAGTATTACTTAGTTCAAGGGCAAAGCAGGGATGGTATTTATGGTTTTTTACCTTTAGTGAGCTGGCACTTTTGCTTCTGGAAAGATAAAGTAGTTCCACTTTTCTCTATTCCTCCCACTAAGTATAAGGAAAAACCCTGGAACTTATATGTAAAACAAATACAAGAAGACTCTGAAAAGCAGCAAGAAGAAGGCAGACAGGCTTGGGAAGGTGGGATCCAAGCAAGAACACAGTGGTGAGTTCCCTGGATTTTCATTTGGCCTCGTACATTGCACACTTGGAGCTGAAGAAGTCAGCAACCCGGAAATGCCAATGGGCACAAACAACCAACCAAAAACTCCAACAAAAGCCTACTCTGTCTAGCGAAAGGACCAAGAAAGGGGCATCCTGCCAAGACAGAAAACTTTGAGACAATAACCATCTACTCCAGCCAAAGACAAAAAACAAAACAAAAATCCTGTGGCCCCACCCTCACCCATACCAGTAAAGGCTCAACTGGGGAGCCTAGTCTTCAACCCTCAGCAGTCTCCCCCAGCCAACAATGGGGCTCCCCGGCTGCCATGCCAGTAGATACCACATGGGGAGCCTCGGCTTCCACTTGACCTGGCAATATCGAGGCACCCCTCTCCCTTTTCTCGGGGGCGGTATCAGGAAGTCTAGTGCAAAGTCACGACTTTCACCACCACCCAGTGGCAATGAGGCCACCTCCTAACCGCGGTGTCAGTAGAGGACAGCCCTGCCCAAGAAGAATGAGGACTCCTGCACCCCCACTTGCCAACAGAAGCAGAGCAGACAACCTAAACTCCTATCTTCACCCGGCTGTAACCAGGTGGTGGCCGCCCCCTACCACCTCCCCACCCCTCTGTGGGAGCAGAATCAGACAATGCCAGCTAAAACAGAAAGCTGAAATAAAATCTAGAGTCTCATACTATGAATGTGTCCAGATTTCAAAACGTCACTCATACCAAGAATCAGAAAGGTCACAGATGAATAAGAAAAGACAACCAATGAATTTCAACACCGAAATGACAGAGATGTTAGAATTGTCTGACAAAGCTTTTGAAGCATCCACAATTTAGAAAAAATGGTTGAACGAACAATCACAAATACACTTGAAACAAATGAAAAAATAAAAAAATATCAGCAAACAAACAGAAGGTGTAAAGAAAGCTAAATGGAAATTTTAGCTGAAATAAAATCACTGAAATAAAAAACTGAAAAAGTTTTTTATTTCAATCACTGAAATAAAAAACTCAGTGGGTGGGCTCAACAGCAGAATAAAGGAGACAGCGGAAAGAACCAGTGAACTGGAAGATGGAACAATAGAAATTGCTCAATTTGAACAACAGAGAGAAAATAGACTAGGGAAAAAAAAAAAGGCAACAGAGCCTCGGGACTTGTAGGACTGTAACAAAAGATTTAATATTTGTTTCATCAGAGTCCCGGAAGGAGAGGAGAAAGAGGACAGGTCTGAAAAAGTCATTGAAGAAATGATGACTGGAAACATCTCAAATCTGGTAAAGGATGTAAACCTACAGATTCAAGAAGCTGAATGAATGCCAAAGAAGACAATCCAAACACAGCCACTCCAAAATTAAACTTCTGAAAACTAAAGATGAAGGGAAAAAATCTTGAAAGCAGCCAGAGGAAAACAACAGCCTAGGTATAGGAGGGAAACAATTGGAATGACAATAGATTTCTCAACAGAAACCATGGAGGTCAGAAGAAGAGGCAAAATATTTTTCAAGTGCTGAAAGAAGAAACTGGTAACCCAGAATCCCATACCCAGTGGCAATGTTCTTCAGGAATAAGGGAAAACCTAGACATTTTCAAATGAAGGAAAACTAAGAGAATTTATACTTACCCTGAAAAAAAAATGACTAAAGGGAATTCTCTAAACTGAAAGAAAACAATAAAGGAAGGAGCTTTAGAACATCAAGAGGGATGAGGGGCGCCTGGGTGGTTCAGTCGGTGGAGTGTCTGACTTTGGCTCAGGTCATGATCTCACAGTTTATGAATTTGAGCCCCACGTTGGGCTCTGCACTGGCAGCTCAGAGCCTGGAGCCTGCTTTGGATTCTGTGTCTCCCTCTCTCTGCCTCTTCCCCAGCTCACACTCTCTCTGTCTCTCAAAAATAAATAAACATTTTTTTAAAAATTGAAAAAAAAAAAAAAAGAACATCAAGAGGGATGAAAGAACACGGTAAGTAAAAACATGGGCAAATACAATCGTCTTTGTCTTCTTGAGTTTGAGTTTTCTAAACTATGTTTGACAGTTAAAGCAAAAATTATTACACTTCCTGATGCGGTTCTAAAATAAAAGGAAGAGAAAAATTGAAAGGCAATTAAATTATAAATGGAGGAGGGTAGAGGGATCTAGAGGGAGGTAAGCAGCAAGCAAAATCAGCAAACTCAAACTCAAACTCAAACTGGCAAACTCATCTGTGCCAGTAGACCGTGATAAGTTACAGACATGATGTAATACCTAGAGCATTCACTAAAAAGCTATACAAAAAGACACACTCAAAAACATAATAGGCAAATCAAAGTGGAATTGAAAAATGTTCAAATAACTCATGAGAAGCAGGAAAAAGAAAACATAGACATGAAAAAAGGAACAGACAAAACAAAAATTGAAATGGCAGATTGAAGCTCTACCATATTAATAATTACACTAAATGCAAATGGTCTAAATACATCAGTTAAAAGGTAGATATTGCCAGACTGGATTAAAAACCATGAACCAAGGGGCACCTGGGTGGCTCAGTCAATTAAGTGTCTGAGTTTGGCACAGGTCATGATCTCACAGTTCAGGGGTTCAAGCCCCTCATCGGGCTCTCTGCTGTCTGTCAGCTCAGAGCCCGTTTTGGATCCTCTGTCCCCCTCTTTTTCTGCCCTTCCTCTGCTCATTCCCTCTCTCAAAGTAAATAAATAAACTTAAAAAAATCACAAACCAAATATATGCCATCTTCACAAGATTCACTTTAAATACAATAATATAGACAGTTTGAATATTAAAAAATGAAAGAAGATATATCATGAAAACACTCGTCAAAGGAAAGCAGGAGTGCTATATTAATATCAACTAAAGTAGACTTCAGAAGAAAGAAAATTATAGAGACAGAGAGGGACAGTATATACAACTAAAAAGACCCTGTAAAGAAGATATAACAAATTCTAAATATGTATGAACAAAAAAACAGGACTACCAAATATATGAAACAAAAACTGATAGGTCTGATGAGAAATGGAAAAATCCACAATAATAGTTGAGGACCTCAACAGCCCTCTCTCAACTATTGATAGACAACTAGATAATCAGCAAGGATATAGAAAAACTCAACAACACCATCAGCCAGCAGGATCCAAGTGATATTTATATGACAATCCACTCAAGAAATTGAAAGCTTTTCCCTTAAGACCATGAACAAGACAAAGATGTCAGCTCTCACTACTCTTACCCCATATAGTATTGAAAGTTCTAGCCAATGCAATAAGGCAAGAAAAGGAAGCAAAAGGCATACACATAGGAAAGGAAGAAATAAAACTGTCTCTGTGTGCAGATGCCATGATTATCTCTGTAGAAAATCTCACAGTGGTGCTGGAACCATTGAACATCTACAGTCTAAAGGGAAAAAACACAACATCAACCTACGTCTCATACCTCATACAAAATTTAACTCAAAATGGATCACAGACTTAAATGTAACACATAAAAATTTTGAACTTTTAGAATAAAACATAGGAGAAAATCTTCAGGATCAAGGGCTAGGCAAAGAGTTCTTAGACTTAGTACCAAAAACACAATCATCAAAGGAAAAGTCAATAATTTGAACTTCATTGAAATTTTATAATTTTACTTTGTGAAAGATCTTGTTAAGTGGATGAAAAGACAAGCTACAGACTGGGAGAAAACATTTGTAAAACACATATCCAAAAAAGGACTAGTATCTAGAATATATAAAGAGCTGTCAAAATTCAACAACAAAAAAAGCAGATAATCAAACTAGAACACGCACAAAAGACATGAAGAAACATTTCACTGAAGGAGATACACAGATGGCAAATTAGCACATGAAAAGATGTTCAACAACATCAACCATTAGGAAAATGCAAATTTAAATTGCAGTGAGATATCACTACACATTTATCAGAATGGCTTTAAAAAAATAAAAAAGAAAAGTAGGGACGACCGTAATGCTGGCAAGGTTGTGCAGAAACTGGATTATTCATACATCACTGGTGGGAATATAAAATAGTATAGCCATTCTGGAAAACAGTTTGGCAGGTTTTTGTTTTTGTTTTTAACTAAATCCAATTATCATATGACCCAGTAGTTGCACGCCTAGGCATTTATCCCAGAGCAATAAAAACTTATGTTCACACAAAAACCTGTACATGAACGTTGATAGCAGCTTTCTTCATAATAGCCCCAAACTGGAAACAATCCAGACGTCCTTCAATGGATGTATGAATAAGTAAACCGTGGCACATCCATCCATACCATGGAATACTACTTGGCAGTGGAAGGAATGAACTATTGATACATGCAGCAACTTGGATGAATCTCCAAAGAATTATGCTGAGTGGAAAAAAAAAAAAGCCATTCCCCAAAGATTACATACTTATGATTCTAATCGTAGAACAGTCTGGAAATGACCAAAGTATAGAAATAGAGAATAGATTGGTGGTGGCAGGGACGGTGGGGGGAGGGGGAGCTGGTTAAGGAGGGGTGAGAGTGGGAGGGAAGTGGGTGGGGCCATAAAAGGGCAACAGGAGAGAGAGAGAGAGAGAGAGATCTTGGTGCTGATGGAAATGTTCCGTATCTTGTTTCGATGTCAGTGTCTGCATTGGGATGCTGTGGCACAAATGCCACCATCGAGGGAAACTGGCTACAGGTACGTGGATCTCTCTGTATTGTAGCTTCTAATACCACGTGACTCTTCAAATATCTCAAAATAAAACATTTAATTGAAAAAAATTTAGGCAACAACAATGCAGACGGAGACTGCATTGGGGGAGATGAGAGAAAGAAGCTCTTTATGAAACCCCGCTCTAGAGAAGATGCTTGCTTATTGTGAATACTCTTTTGTTGTTGTTGCTGGCCAAAAGTTCTCCAGAGGTTTCTGGTGGCAAACACAGTTTGCCGTGATGGATCAAGTGCCGGAGGGCTTTATGGGCTGTGGTTTGAAGCAAAGCAGGTGGGGTCAAGTTTGGGAGCTGCATGGGGAGGTCAGGAGGTCAAGACCCAGGCCAGCTTGGCCGGCAGGGACCGGTGCAGCTGCTTCCTCCCCTGGCAGTGAGGGGCTGCTTAGCTGAGGCCCAGGGTGGGAGGCTGCTGGGAGTCCTGGGGGCACCACAATGACTATCCAGGGAAACTTTCAGGGGAAAGGAAGCAGCCCCCTAAGAAGCTCTCAGGCAAGCCTGGGTAAGGTTGAGGCCCGGCGTCTTGGAGGCAGGGGCAGGGACTCCATGGGTGAGTGCTGTGATTCTTGGCCCCTCCAGGTGTTAGGCCTATCTCTCTGATGACACCTGGGCTTGGACTTGGAGGTGTTTTCATTTCTCAGGGTTTTGGTTGTTCAGGTGCGTGCTTTTGTTTCATTTTGTATATTGGGTCGAAAGCAGGGGATAATGTGCATCAGAATCACCTGGGAGCTTGATAAAACACAGATTTCCTTCCGGGGGCTACTCTGAGAGTTTCTGATTTCATAGGTCTGGAGTGGGGTGGGGAAGTTGCATTTCTAATACGTTTCAGAGTGATGCTGGTGGTGATTCCTCTGGCCCAGAAAGCACACCCAGAGAACCGCGGGTGTAATGGGGTGCAGACATCACAACCAGAGGGGTGAGACAGTCCCTCCCTGGGAAGGCCCTAGGGAACTTCCCCATCCCTGCCTGGAACAGCTGAGGAGGCCTGTGGGTTGAGATTCCAGCAGGGCAGCGATGGGATGAGGGGCAGCGAGGTGAGTGTGTGTGCTGCAGGGAAGGGGGGGGTGGTGACCGAGAGGAATGGGGTTTGGACTTAAGGCCGAAGTCTCAGGGGGGACATAGAATGGGAGTATTGGGTGTTTCCAGGGTGGAGTGGAGGCCAGGGGAGGGAGAGGCTGGCAGACTGCTAGGGGAGCAGACCTCTGGAGTTGGAGGCGCTGTAGCGGGTACCCGAGTGTGTGAGGAGGGTGCGGGGTACCGCTGAGGTCTCGGGGATGCTGGGCTTGGAGGGACCAGGGAGTCGTATAGGGATAGGGGAACAACGTGTGTGTGTGTGCGCGCGCGCGTCATTCCCGAAGGAGTTAAGGGTTGAGATTTGGGGGCTGAGGGCTGTCGTTGGGTTCGGCTTCCAGGGGCTGAGAGGCGGTAGGAGGCTGGGACAGGGGTCTAGGGAGGGACGGCGGGGCTGGGCCGGTTACCGAGGGCGAACTGAAGGGGCGGTGGAGGCGAGCTGGGGGCGCCGGGGCGGAAGTGCGTGTCCCGCGGCTCGGAGGAATACGGCGGGGGCGGGCCTCGGGGCGGGGGGAGGCGGGACCCCGGCGGCGGGGCAAATGCAGCCGAGTCCCAGCCGGAGCCCAGCCCGGCGGCCGCGCCTCCCTCGCGCTCGCCGCCCGGAGCCCGGCGCCGCCACCGCCCCGCTGCCCCCGCCGGCCGCGCCGTGACGCGGGTATGAGCCTGGCCCGCCGCCCGCCGAGCAAGCGCCCCGGGCCCGGGCCGTGGCGCCCAGGTAACTTGGGGGGCGCGAGGCGGGGAGGGGGCACCTAGGCCACGCCCGAGCCCGCGAGACCCTGGGCGACTCCAGCCCGAGAACTCTCCAAGCCTATGGGACCTACCAACCCTATCGGGGGAGGGGGCCTCGGGGACCCTCCCACAAAAGCCCCCTCCCCCCCCAGGCCCCTGAAACTCTCTCCGGGCTCCTCCTACACCAGCTCTCGCCTACAGGGGAGCCCTGGTCGGGGCCCTGACCTCACCTGTGCCCCACACCAACCGTCGGAGAAGCCCAGGCCCCTGTGGTCTCCACTCTGGGCCTGCCGCCCGACCGGACATATCCCAGCCCATCGCAGCCCCCAGCTTCCTCCCCACTTTCCTGCTCCCCATGGCCTGCTCTCTCTCAGCTCCCCCAAATTCCAAGAGACTTGTCTACCCCAGCTGCCCACTGCCCACCACACCTGCAAATGGTTCCTATCCTACAACTTAAACTCATGGTCAGCTCCCCTCCTCTCCTGGAACCTTCCTCCCCTGGCCACAGGGGACTGCCCACCTTCCCCTCCTGCCAGAGCCCCCAAGGCCCAGCTTCCAGTTAAATGCTTTCTGTCACTGCAAAGAAGCTTGAGCAGAGGCTGAGCACCTGGGTGATGTGGGCAGAGCAGGGCCTCTGTGCAGCCTGCCAGCCCCAAGCTGTGGGTGCCTGGCAGTTGCCAGGATACTTGGATGGAGCATTTGGGGTGTAGGGGTCTGCAAGTCAAGGGCAGTGAGGGGCCTAGCAGGATTCCTGGCCGTGGTGCGAGCCTGGTCTTGTTTAGCGCAGACTCTTTCCTTTCCCCTTTCAGAGAGATGTGGCTGGAGTGCAGGCCATTCCTGCCCCCCTTGCAGGATGGGTTTCAGGAGCTGTGACCCCTCCCACCCAGTTGCTTGCCTCTCTGTGCTTGGGTGCCGGCTACTTTTAGCTCTCCCTTCTCGGGCAGGGCAGCAGGGCTGGGCATGACCTCACCCTACAACCCTGACCAAGATGGGGAGGCCTGGCCACCATGTCAGCGGTACTCTCTCCCCTGAGGCAGCTTTGAACCCAGCTGGGGCCTGGCTGGTTGTTCAGGAACAACAGTTTGCTGACCATGACAGTCAGCCCTGGGAAGGCCCCAGGACCCGGACCCAGGGAGGTGGGAGCCCATCGCTGCTTAACATGCGCGTGGAGGTTGAGCTGGGCCCTGCCAGGTGGCTAAGGGTGGTGGTGGGAGGATGGGTGAGGAGGACAAGTGGAGAGAATTATGCTTTCAGTCCCCAATTACTGAGCACTTACTCTGCACTAGACACGGTTCTGTGCACTGGGATGGAGCTATTAACTAGACAGACAAGGCACTGATGTTCTAGAGTGTTCTAGGAGACAGTGGCCAAGTAGCAAATGAAGAGCTGAAGGAACAAGACAGTCCTATAGTGATGTGTGTGATGAAGACAGTGAAGCTGGATAGAGGCTGACTGGCGGGGCTTCTTTGGCTCGGGTGGTCCGGGAAGGCCTCTCTGAGGAGGTGACCTCTGAGCTGAGACCTGAATGAAGCATTGAATGAGCCTTGGGACCGTCAGAGGGAACAGTGTTGTAGGCTTGGAACAGCAAGTGCAGTGGTCCTGCGTGGGAAGGATTTAGGCGTGTTGAGCAACAGATAGAAAGCCGTGCGTGCTGAGCTGGGCGGGTGTGGGGGAGATGGGCCCAGAGGGGTGGGTGAGGGGCCCAGAGACAGCAGAGTGGCAGCTGCGTGGAGGCATAACATCATTTGCCTGACTTAAGGGCCCAGGAGACTGTGGCTGTTCAGATGTTCCCTCATCCCACTCTGTCAGGTTGGGTACTTGATCGGTCTTGCCACCCGCCTTAGATGAGACCCGCAGTGTCTGAGCTGGTGGTTTCTTCAGGGGATTTGCATGGGTGGAGGCAGAGGGTGGGATGGGAAGACGCCCTCGTGGCCCCTGATAACAATCACACTGGGGGAGAGAGGGCCTGAGTACAGGTGATGGGAAGTGTCCCTGGTGCCGGAGAGAATCCTGCCTCCTGCCGATAGGATCTTTGCCATGGGGCGAGACAGGGAGATGATAGTGAGGCGTGTCCAGGTAGGGCTGTCCCTGAAGCCCTGATAAGATCCTATCCCCCACGGGGTGGGGAGGCCCGGCCAGGCAGGCAGCCGCTCCTGCTCAGTCATTGGTTGCCAACAGCAGCAAGTAGCGTTTGTTCTGGAGCCAAAGCCTCCAGGCAGAATCCAGGTGCAGGGAAGGAGTGCTCAGAGGGGCTACCCTATGGGGCTGGGAGGCCCTGCCCCGCCACTCTGCTGGGCATCAGGGAGTCTCCTGCCCTTTCTGGGGAGAGCTGGGGGAAGGGGGCCTTTGAGTCCAGCTCTCTCTGTACAGGAGCCCTTAGTGGCCTGGCTCAGGGTGGGTGCTGTCTCTGGTTGGGCAGCCATGTTGATGCCAGGCTGGGAGGAGGAATGGGGGGCCCCCGCTCTCCCCTGCAGTACTCAGGGGGCTGCTGAGCCCTCTCTGGGTGTTCAGAGCTGAGCTCACAGGCCTGAGACATCAGGCCTTGAATTAGTGAGGCATTCTTTGCAGCTGTGGGCTCGAGAGAGGCAGAGCTGGCCGTGGCCCAGGAGTGATGGGAAAGTGGCCCCAGGTGTGGCAAGGCAGGGACTGCCTCAGCCCCGTGCCTGGACTTCTGCGTTCCACCATGAGGCCCCAGTGGGCCCTCACAGGCTCAGCCCGGGGCCACCTGTCCAGCTTAATAATACAGTCCCTCAGGGGGATGAGTTAGTTCTGGGCACCCCCACACCGGATCCCGTTGCCTGTCCAATTTGGGGGTCCACCTGTTGACCTTTCCCCCTACCTCCCTTACCCCCCTTTGCCATACCATTTTGGGTCCCAGGCTGGGTCTTGCTCTTGCAAACTTCATTAGGGTCTGAGTGTGGCCAGGAATCCCTGTGACTTAGGGCCAAAGAGGGAGCTGCCGAGCCTTTGCCCCCCGGGCTTCCCGTGGAAGATTGCTCTTTTGCTGGGTTATTTCTGTGGGGCTGGCTCTAGGGCTTAGGGTGGGGGCCTGTGGACAGACAGGGCAGCGGTGCTCCTGAGAGCTTGGCATCACAGTCACTTGGGAAGGTAGCTGGTTGGCGGGGCCATGACAAGAGGCCTGAACTGGGCAGGTGGAAGGCTTGGTTATGATAGTGTCACAGCCCTTGAAATAAAAATAGCCTTTGTTTTGGGGGCGGAAGCTCTGGGTCCAAAGTGGGCAAACAGGTACCCCCATGAGGCATTTCCTCAAAGTGGGACTTATTTTCTGTCTCTCTCTTTTTTTTACTGATGGGGAAACTGAGGCATGGAGCAGGCCGCTGGATTCACATTCCTGGCTGTGTCACACCCCAGGTTCATGAATGAATGAACCCAGAAGCCTTGTGGCCAATGGCCAGCCTTAGAGGGGAATTTAACAGAGGTGGTCCTTGCTGTGGGGGCGAGGCAGCCCCATGGGCAGGCAGTAGAGACAGAGCTGGGGAAATTTACCAGTCTCTGGCTGCCAGAGCTCAGGTGTGGTGGGGCTGTTTGGGGGTCAGTGTTGGGAAGGGGACCCTAGACCAGACTTTATAGGAGGAAAGCAAACCACTTGGATATCCCATCTGGGAGGGTCTTGGAACCCAGGGGGGCCGGGATAGAGGGACCGAATGGGCAGGGAGGCAGCTGAGGGTGTGCGGAAGAGGCTATCAGGGTGCAGGTAAGCTAGGGGAGCATCACCCTCTCTGCCCATCCCCTTGTTTGTGTGTGCCCCCGGGGGGTAGGCCCATCTGTTCCTTGTTAGGTACTCAACAGACCGTCTTCCAGGAGAGTAATTAATGCCAAGTTGCTGGCGGATCCAGCAGCAAGCCTGTCCCAGGGCTTTATCCTGGCGGCCCAGATGCCCTGCTGACCCCAGAAATGCTGTTCCATTCCCAGCCAGCAATCCTGGAGACACGGGGGGCCGAGTTGCCGGCAAAGCCCCTGCTTCTGAGCCTGAATGGTAGAGAGGGCTTGGGTGGTGGTAGGCAGCCAGAGGTGGCCACAGGACGTTCCACCTTGCCTTCCCGCCCCGGGCCTGCCTCCGTCACCCACTCTGAAACTTCTCTTTCGTCGCTGGCTGTGCCCCAGACTTGCTGTGCGACATTAGCCATGTTGCTTATCCTTTCTGGGCAGCTTTCTTTTCCCCCTCCGTCTGTAGAATGGGTGTCGGACTGCGCCATTGCTGAGGACCCCCTCCCCTAGTCTTAGTCTTAGCTTTTATCTGCCTGATTCAGAGCGGCCCCTGCTGGCATCCCCATTTCCTGCTCCCTGTAGACTTCCCCTTGGTGCTCCTCACCGCTCTCTGGCTGTGTCCTCTAATCCAGGGCCAGGTGACTGCTGGCTCTGTCTGTAATTAACTCCTGCCCATGCTTGGGACATGGGGCACTCAGCGCCAGCACCCCCAGACCAGCGGGTTCCCCTAGGGCCAGGGAGAGGTGACTGTTTCCACAGTGGCCACCTCCAGTCGGCCCAGCACATTCCTCAGGCTTATCTGGGGGCCCGCCCCGCTGGACTCTGCCCTCCCACCCAGGAAGCAGCACCCAGAGGAGCTACTGAAGAGTTCCAGGGGCCGGGATGAGGGCCTGAGTGGGCTTGACTCTCAGCCTCCCTCCCGGGGCTGGAGAGAACCAGGTATAGACTGGCAGGGGGAGGGTGGGCAGAGGGACTTGGGGGTCTGCTGAGACTGACCAGGCAGACTGTCTTGAAGCTCGGGGAGTGTGGATTTTACTCACACCAGACTGTGGGCCACCTCCTGGGCACCCCACCTCCCCTCTCTCGGCTCTCCCCTGAGGCCCCTGTGCATGGGAGGGGGCCTGGCTCTGGGAAGGTCACCTTAAGTCTGCTCCAGAATTGTAACAGGAGATGGGACGGGACAACGGCTCCTGGGCCACCTCCCTCTGTTCCCACCTCCACAGTGGGAGCCGGCGCCAGCCCTTCCAGGAAGGGGTTAACCGCCAGCCCCAGCCGTGAGGGAGGGGACTGGGCTGGACCATTTTCCTCGCTGCTGCCTCCACCTCGGTTTTCCTGAATGGTTCTGTCGTCCCAGGGTGGGGAGGGAAGGGAAGGAAGAAGGGCGGGCGGAGGGAGGGAGGGAGGAGTGTGGGAAGAGGAAGGAAAAAAGAGCGAGACAGCCAGGGGAAGAGAAAGATGTCACTGTCTAATCTCCCTGTCATTTTTATTTCCAGCAGGCGCCGGGCAGAGGAGCTGCTAGAACAATGCTGAGGCGGGCGAGGTGAGGAGCGGCCCTCGCGGCCCCCCCGACGACGGAGTGTCTCGAACAGGTGATAGGAGGATCCGGAAACCGAGGCCACCTGGGCATCCCTCCCCGCTCTCAGCCAGGCCCGGCACCCCAAAGGCAGTGGGGAAACCATGGCGACCAATTTCAACGACATCGTCAAGCAAGGCTACGTGAAGATGAAGAGCAGGAAGCTCGGGGTGAGACACCCTCCGAGGGGCCTTGCCGAGGGACGGGCGTCCGAGGACCTGGTCTGGAGCCTGCCGCGTCCTGGGCGCGGGTGCCCGCCTGGGGCCGCGTCGCGCAGTTGTGGTGTCGAGGCTTCTGGCCAGCCGGCTACCCGGCATGTGCCTGCTGCGGCCCCCGCCCCAGCAGGGCTGGCCGGCGTCCCAGCGGCCGGGCCAGCGGTGGCGGCCGACGACGGGCAGGCGGCTGCCCTGCCATTGTTGAAGTTGTGGCCAGGACAGCGGCTGGAAGTGCGGGGCTGTGTCTGAGCCTCTCACTCCCCCTTGCCTCCTCCTCACCTCGCCTCTCTGTTTCTCTCCTCCCTCTCTTGGCCCCTTTTCTCTTAAGTCCCTTGGTCTCCCCCCGCTTCCATTGCTTTCTGTGTACGGGTCCTTATGTATTTATTTTGGCTATTGCTTTTACTGTTAAAGGAGTGTGTGAAAAGGAGAGTGGTTGGCTGTGGGGCAGGGCAGTGATGTGAGGGTGCAGAGGCTGGTATTTATGTGGTTTAGGAATGAGAACTTAGAGCAGGATGGCCTGTGGCTCTGGGACAGACTGCTTTCCTCTAAGTTGTTGGCGGTGGCTCCTTGCGCACTGGGTGCTTGGCCCAGAGCTGGGGGCTTACTTACAGGGTCTGTGGGGATGAGGCCTCAGATACACCTCTGTGGGCATGCGCCCCCCTCACCCCCTCCTGGTGAGTACAGCCTCCCCTCAACCCCCAGAGAGCATGACCAGGGGCTCCTGGGACCAACTTAATGATCTCAGTGAGGTTGTCCAAGAGCTGCCTCTGTTCCCCTGCTGACCCTCTCCCACCTCCAGTGAGGGGTCCTTCCCCAGTAGGAGGGTATCCTTGGTGACCGAGGTGGCCCAAGTCTTGTGTTTTCATGGGGTCTCCCTTCTCTATCTTCCTCCCCTCCCCCATTGCCCTGATGGGGGTGGGGTGAGATCAGACTTCTCAAGGCTTCCTGGCTCAGCCTGAGTGGGGTGGGGGAGGAACAGAGCTCTGATATGGTTTCCCTGCCTGGAAACCAGACCAAGCAGGGCTGGCCTTGGAGAGGGGTGGTTCTTGCCCCTCCCCCCCTTTTGTGGTCCCGTGCGCCCCTGTGGGCGTGTGTTCTGCCCAGAGTGTAGGAGCTGAGCTGTAGGCATGTCTGGAGTCTTTGCTAGATTTGGATTTGTATCCCAACCTGGGTTTCAGTCCAGGAGACCGTGCCTGGGTGGGCACCACCTTGCTCGGGTCCTGAGAGAGGGATGGAACCCACGTGGAGCACAGAACTAGAGAAACTGAAAATGAGGTGGGGAGGCCAAGGGGGCAGGGGCCCAGCTTCTAGTATGGTTCCTCGTTCCTATGGGCCTGGGTCTAGCAGGTCCCTGGGGCGGGGGGACCACCTGGGCCAAGGCCCTGCCCAGTGCAGAGCTTACGGGGAAACGAGAGCCCCCTTGAGGCAGCCACTTGCACTTAGTATCAGACCCATTCCAGGAGGAGACCTGAAACCAAGTGGCCTACAGGTGGACACAGCCAGTGGGGGAGATTGGGAGCTGGGGTGTGGCCAGATCCAGTTTGGGTCTCCCTCTACCCCAGGCATTCAGCCTGTCCCTGCAGGTCTGATAGGAGGGGCTTTCAGCCATTCTTGTGCCAGGGCAGCCATTCTGGTCTCAGCTCACAAAGGTGAGCCAGGAGGGGCTGAAAGAGCTGGGGAACAGACCCTCCTACCCGCCAGGGCCTTCCTCTGGCAGAGCTGTGGCAGAGTGTTTCTGAAGTGCTGATCAAAGACCATGAGAAGTGGGGAAGGAGGGCTCTTGAGCACAGTGGCTCCCTGGGGCTGTGCGTGCGTGCATGCGTGTGTGTGTGTGTGTGTATCTATCTGTATCTGTAACCAGGCAACCAGGGTGCTCAGGCCCCTGGGCCTTCTGCCCCTACACTGCAAGCTTCATGGAGCCCAAGTTGGCAGGGCATATTGGGGTCGACAGCCTTCATTCATTCATTCATTCATTCATTCATTCATCCAGCCATCCATTCACGGTCTCTTCATATGGTCATTTACTTGTTCAGCAGAGCTGTATTAACAAGGTTACCAGGATGTGAGTGAAGATTCTGAGAATAAAGTACAGTCTCTGCCCTAAAGGAGCTCCCCAGCTAAGAGCTGAGGCCTGCTGTGGTTTAGGTGGATAGGCCAGGGGCTGAGCCAGGGCCCTGGGTACAGGAGCAGAGATACCTCCTAGAGTTCCAGATGGCCCCAGAAATGGCCTGGTTCTGAATGGCTTCTTGGCCTGGGGCCCTGCCTACCCGGGACCTGGGGACTGAGTGGCAGGGCCATAGGCATGGGGCTATGAGCCTCTTGCTTCCTCTGCTCTGGGCACCCCCCAGTCTCCCTACTGTTTGCCGGTGAGAGGGGGCACCTGTGATTTCTTGGAATAGGCTTTGCCGGGCTTTTGCAGTGCCCACTGACAGAGTAGGCTGAGAGAGAGCCTGGGGTGGAGGAGGGGGCCAGGGAAGGAAGAGTCTGCAGCCTGGGCCGGTGGCTAGGCCACCACTGGGGGTGGGGGTGGGGGAGTCTGACAAGCCAGTTTGCCCTGGAGCATGGTTGGCTCCCTGCACCCTGGCTCCTTGGCAGTCAGGAGGAGCCCATGAAGCTCTAGAGAATCAAGGCAGTTTTAGGCACGGGGTCATTGGCAGTAGTCGGACAGGAGGGAACCTCGCCTGGGGAGGCACTATGCTGTGGGGTAACCCCAGGTTCTTGGCTCTGCCCCTCTGGGGAACCGCTGAGAGCCTCTGGTTCCCCAACTGGAACAGGGAACTAATCCTGACCTCCTATACTCCAGAATGTCAGAGGATGACAAGAGAGGGTGGCCAGAGATGAGAGAGGGGGTATTACCCCCATCAAGAGCCCTCCCCTGCTCCTGAGAACAAGGGCTGTGGTGATGTGCAGGCTCAGAATGGTCAAGGGTCTGATCCCTGTCCCTAGGACACTCCCTCTGTTGTGGCTGGCACTTCCAGAGCCCTGGGCAGACTGTTAGGGGTGGCCTCCAAATATCCATTCTGGATCTAGCCAGCGCTTTAAAAATATCAGCACTACCATTTATCAACTGTTACTTATTGGTGCCTCAGTTTCCTGTCTGTAAAGTGGCAATGATCATCAAACCAACCTCAAGAGTGAGCCTGAGATTGACTGTGAAGAACACTAGGAAGTACAGAAGGGAAACAAACGTTGGCTATTTATATTAAGCTTCGAGCTGAGCAGTAAACAGTGATTCAGAGCACTCTTTGTGCAACCGTCTTGCAGAGCCAGGGACGAAATGCCTGCTTCCTCAATTTGGGGAGGGGGCTTCGCTGCTGGTCCCAAGTTTTCTCCTGGGCTGGGTCTCCAGGGAAGGCTGTGTAGCACTGCCCCCTGTGGCAGGCAGGGGTTAGTCAGGGCCATGTTGGGTGGGAGTGGTCCCAGGAGGCCTGATCCCACTGCCCTCTTGCCCCACAGATTTACCGGAGGTGCTGGCTGGTGTTCCGGAAATCCTCCAGCAAAGGGCCCCAGCGGCTGGAGAAGTACCCAGATGAGAAGTCAGTGTGCCTCCGAGGCTGCCCCAAGGTTAGGGGGCCTGGGTCCTAGCTACCCCAGTCTGTAAGCAGTGACAATTTGCCGAGCCCTGAGGTCCAAGAGCACCCTCCTGGGGGTGGCACCACTGGAGGGGGGGGGGTCGCGGTGCAGAGGGAGGCATTCCAGCCTGGCTCAGTCTCTCCTGGGTGCTGTCCCAGGTAACTGAGATCAGCAATGTCAAATGTGTCACGCGGCTCCCCAAGGAGACCAAGAGGCAGGCGGTGGCCATCATATTCACCGACGACTCAGCACGTACCTTCACCTGCGACTCAGGTGAGGAGTGGGGGCTGCAGGTTTCCAGCCAGACTCCCCTGGGCCAGTCATGGTCCAGTGGTGCAGTCGGGAGGAGGCAGAGCAGAACGAGCCCTGGCTGGGGGTGATGTGTAGGGGTGAAAGTAGTGTGGGGGGGTGGGGCTTGGAGGGAGCAGGCCCCCAGGACAAGGGGAGACAGGTAGCATCCACTGGCCTCACTCTCTCTGCCTTGCATGGTGGGACACTCTGGGCTGAGGGCAGATGGATGGGCTGCTGGGGGACCCTGGGCTGGCACGAGGTACCATTTTCTCTAGAGCTGGAGGCGGAGGAGTGGTACAAGACGCTGTCTGTGGAGTGTCTGGGGTCACGACTCAATGACATCAGTCTGGGAGAGCCGGACCTCCTGGCCCCAGGAGTGCAGTGTGAGCAGACAGGTGAGGCCTGCTGCTGCCGAGGGGGTGGGAGGAGGGAGGAGAGTCCTCCCCTGGGGAGGCTCCAGCCCCACTCCTCCTCTCCCACTGCAGACCGCTTCAATGTCTTCCTGTTGCCCTGCCCCAACCTGGATGTGTATGGCGAGTGCAAGCTGCAGATCACCCACGAGAACATCTACCTCTGGGACATACACAACCCCCGCGTGAAGCTCGTCTCGTGGCCCCTCTGCTCGCTGCGTCGCTATGGCCGGGATGCCACACGCTTTACCTTCGAGGCTGGCCGGTAGGACCCTCCCCCCCCCCCCCCCCCCCCCCGTCCCACCATGTCCCACCACGATCAGATCATGCTGTCGGCCGTCGTTCACTCTAGCAGGCACTGTGCTGGGAGCTTATTTATCAGCATAGAAAACCAAAAGGGAACGTAAGATTTCCAGTTTATAGATGAAGAAATTGAGGCTCACGCCAGGAAGGTCAAGTGCAGCGGTCTCAAACTTCTGGGGCTCAAATCAAATGCTGGCCCTGGCACCTACAGCTCTGTGGCTGTGGACCACGCCTGTTTTCTTCATCTGTCAAATAGAGGATAAAAAAAAGTACTCCGCCTCCTAGAATTACGGTGAGGATTGAGCTTGAACTCTGGAGCCAGCCTGCCTAGACTTAAATTCTGTGTAATCCCCTGTATAATCCTGGCTAAGCTACTTACCATCAGTAGGCCTCAGGTTCCTCATCTGCAAAATGGTTTGAGAAAATTCAGAATAGGAAACTAAAAGTGCGCAGACCAAAGGGATGGGAGAAAAACCTGAATGGGTTCATTCCTGTAAGGCGTTTAGATCACTGGTACACAGAAAATGCCCAGCACGTTTGGGCTGTGCGGCCAGCACCCCCAGAAGACAGAGGGGGTGGGGTGCAGAGGGCCTGGGGCGCGGCCAGTCTGTGGTGCCGGAAAGCCGGACCAAGCACGTGTGTGTGCGTGGTGCAGTCCCCTCTACCTCGCCCTCGGTGACTCTCGTGTCCCTAGGATGTGTGATGCCGGGGAAGGGCTCTACACCTTCCAGACACAGGAAGGGGAACAGATCTACCAGCGGGTCCACAGTGCCACCTTGGCCATCGCTGAGCAACACAAGCGCGTCCTGCTGGAGATGGAGAAGAACGTGAGGGTGAGGCAGCGGGCACTGGTCCAGGCTACCGGGGAGGCTAAGAGCACGCCAGTTGTCTCCAGCCGGCGCGTACGCCAGAGGCCGGCAGGGTGCTGGGCTGAGGCAGGCCGCCGCCCCTGGAGCTAACGGGAGGGCCCCCCCTTCTCTGCCCCATAGCTGCTGAACAAGGGCACGGAACATTACTCATATCCCTGCACGCCCACCACTATGCTGCCCCGCAGTGCCTACTGGCACCACATCACAGGTTCCCAGAATATTGCCGAGGCGTCCAGCTGTGCCGGTGAGTCCCAGCGGCGCCCCACACTCACCTGCCACAAGGTTCTGTGGAGGACCGGGCCTTCTGGACGGGGGTCCTTTGACCTGCGTCCAAGTCCTGAGCCCGCCTCCGTGTCCACAGGTGAGGGGTACGGGGCGGCCCAGGCCAGCTCAGAAACAGACCTCCTCAACCGATTCATCCTGCTAAAGCCAAAGCCCGGCCAGGGGGACGGCAGCGAGGCCAAGACCCCGGCCCAGTGACGGCAGGGCCGGCGCGTGCCGAGGACCGCCGGGGCTGCCTCTTGCTGGGCCGACTGCAGCGTGTCGTGGACGCCCTCGAGGGGCTGCTGGCCAAGAGCCTGGAGAAGCGGAGCAAGCTATCCCTTCCTTGCCCCCAGGGTGAGGCTGGACCAAGGCAAAGGGCTGGCCACACCGCCAGAGCATGTGCGGGGCTGGAGCTACTGTGGGACTATATACTGTTAATGATTTTAATATATATGGCTTATGACATATTCTATACTCCTGAGATTTCCCCCATCCCTCCCCGATACCACATACAGTTTTTAATCCCATGACCGGGTCACAGTCAAGGCTGTTTTTGAACGTGAGGGCAGCTGTTCCCTGTCCTCCGTGGCACAGCCCTCCTGCTGCCAGGACTTGCTTGAGTGGCCAGGGCCAGAGGAGGGAGACAGAGCTCCAGGCTGGCGCTGGGACCGCTGGCTTTCCCCAAGCAGCCCAGGGGCTGAGACAGCAGGTGGCTTCTCGGTTCCTCTGGGCCTAGAGGGGCACAGGAAGGAGTTGAGCTTCCCCTGTGCCTCTTGGCAGCCTTGCACTTGGGAGTTTTAAGCAGAGGTGACATCTGGTTGACACCTCAGGTGAAAATCTGGTTTTAAAATGTAATTTTTGCCCAGGCTCCTTCCTGCTTAGTAGGCTGAGAAGATCCCCCAGGGGTGGGGGTGCAGGTCACCTCAGCGAGGAGGAGGAGGGCCGGTCTGAGCTCTTCCCCACCCCGGGGCCAGGCTGCGGGGAGCACCCCTCCCGCACCCTCACTGACCTGGGGGTAGGTGATGTCCCAGCAGAGGGAGCCCCTCTGCCCTGTTTGGCCACCCTATGGCCGGCCAAAGGCCAAAAGCACTCGGAAACCGAGCCCTTCCCATCTCCTCTTCCCCACATGGTGCTGAGGCTCCCTGCTGAAATGCAATTAAAGCAATTGATTTTCTAGTGCTGGTATTTATTGACTACCTTGCAGAAGGGCTATCTTTCTATTCCCATCAAACCCTCGGTTGCGTGTGTGGGTTTTTTTTTTTTAAAATACTTTAGGGTTCTGATTTGTGGAACAGACCCTGTTGTAAATAACCACTATTCAAGCTGTGGCAGAATGATACAGCACGAGGCCCCTCCAGGAGCGCCTGGAGCCAGAGAGGGGCCACAGCCAGCTCGGCACCAAAGGCCTTGAGAGGGAGGTAGGGCCGGCTGGCTCAAGTTAGTGGCACGATGACGCATGAAGGAGATTATGTTGTGCTCTTTATTGCCAAGAATAAAAACTTTTAAAAAGACAACTCCTGAATCAATAAATATCCCTTCCTTTCTGTACTGAATCTCTGGTTTTCTCCAGGCTTCTCCTGCCAGGCTGCCTAATTAACTACTTTGGGCATGATTCTACCCTACAGGGGTAAGGGGTCAAGGCCAGACCTTCCCTTCATTAAGGCCCTTGCCCCCCAGCACCCAAACTTAAATAATCAGGCTACTGGCAGTGAAGTTCATAACTAATGGGTAGAGAATGAAATACAGGGTTTACCTGGGGCAGGGAGGCGGCCAGGCTCTAACACTCTTCTCTAAGGGTTCTCAAATTAGGGACACTTGGAGATTTGAGCGAAGTGCCAGCAGCCTGGCTCTGGGCAGGGACTGGAAGGGGTTGTAGGCAACTTGAATGGGGGTTCTAACACTCAATCCTAACACCGCAAGTCCAAGGTACAACTGTGAAACCTCCAACTGTTGGACAGAAAGGGTTTGAAGACCTGAAATGAGCAACAGAAGCAAGTCCAGCTCGGTGGTTCTCAACAGACTCCCCCAAAGGCACATACGAAAACGCGTTGGAAGGGATGCCCTGGGGAATGCCACTGGCAATGAGTGGGCAGAGCCAGGGACGTGAGAGGTCTAGTAAAAAACTGTCCTGCCTCAAATGCCAGTGGCATGCCTGCCAATCTGAGCAAAGCTGGGACAGGCCGCCTCTTCCGTACGGCTCCCTTTCTAGTGGGTACTGACGGTTTGCCAAGAAGCCCGAGCCAACAGCTGTCCACATCCCAGTAGCTAGAAGAGGCTCTGGAGAGACAAATCCAGCTGCTGGCCCAGATCCCCCCCTTTTTTGTTCAAACAGGTGAGCTGTGCTAGTTTATGGTTAGGACATCACTCTGGATCTCGTGGCTTAACTGGGTCTGTAAATCACTCAGCTTCTTCTTCAATCCAGAGAGGGCTGACAGGACAATGGTCTCAGGGCGCAGAGAGCCACAGGACTCGACGTTGTAGTAAAACCTAAGAGGAAGAGTCTGGTGAGAGCCCTCCGCCAGGCAGGCTGGCTCAGCCGAGCGTCGGCCTCGGATCATGCGCTCTCTCCCGGGTGGCTTCAACCTCTTACTAACGGGGGTCCTGCTGCACATTACGGGACTCCAAGGAGGCCACAGCTAGCTCAAAAAGCTACTGGGGAAACCTTAAAACACTTCGGAGTGGATGTGTTCCACAAGGAGACAGTGCAAAGTCAAGTTGGCAGTGGCTCACGTTCACTGTCAGAAGACTGGTCACTTCTGGCTCTGGGCAGACCTCTTCTTTGGGGATTGCTCATCAGAGGAGGAGCAGAGTGAACAACCGCAGGGCCCTCATCCCACAGTGACCAAGGGAGATGATCACCTGCCCCGGGACCTGCACCCGCCATGGATTCTGCAGCTACCCTTCCTTCCTCAGCTCACGGGCACTGGGACGTGAGGGAAGGGTCTCCTGACTCAGACCCTGCACCAAAACCATAACATTCTTACACACTTCATGTGCCGGCCTGGATCTTACCTCTCTGGCTTGCCGTTGGGGTCGTAGGGAGCCTGTGACTCATCTTCGTCCAGCTCTGAGTACTCGCTCTTTGGCCTGAGGTCAAATACAGGTCAGCACAGGGCTGCTACAGCTGCTTTTAGGGCACTATGTCCACAGTGAGCCTGCCCCGACCCCAGTGACTGGGAGCCATTTCCACACCAACCCACCCCGAATGTCTTTACTCCCAATGAGAACATACCATTCCTCAGGCTTGGGGTACACTGTGTGCCTCAGGGCATTGTCAGGATCATATTCAAAAGCCACCCCTGCGGTAGGGTTCCACTTGGCATGCTCCTTGCCAAAGCCCTTTTTGGCATAGGCTCGAAGTCTCAGCTCCTGGCCCTTCCTCAGCTTGACGATGAGGATGTCTGTGGGGAGAGGTGTGAGTCAGTCAAGGGCCGACAGACACCGTCCCCTGAATTTTGACCCGGAATACCACCAGAAGACCACACAATCAGGAAAAACAGCCCAAAGGTCAGCTGACAGAGACCAGGGAGCACGAGAAGCTGTGTCTGGTCTTGCCTCTGTGCTGGCCTGCAGAACGACGAGCCGGGCAGAGATCCGCATACTCCCCCAGCCCCTTACCGTCCTGCTCCACGTAGTCATTGGGGTCATTGTCTCGGTTCCGGGAGGTCACCTGGAAGGAGCCCAAACAGAGGCATTTATTAGCTGCTCGTCTCCCCAGTCACCTCTTCTGGCAACCATGTTCCCGCACCTGCCGACCAGGGACAGGATGCCTGGGAATGAGGGGTACTAGGACTAAATCTGTGCCGGAGCTGGACTCCAGCCTCTGCCTCACGGCCTGGTGACAGCCTTTTCAGTCAAAACAGTAGCCTCTCAAAGGGTCCTCGGGTGACAGAGGGTGGGCACACAGCACAACAACGCTCCTGTCCACCCTGGCTACTGTCCAGAATTATTAGCACTTTTAGGCACCAGGCTCAGTTGAAGGCAGAGGGTAACACAAGGGAAATCAGCATCTTGTAAGAAACCACCGAGTCTGGCTCATTTCGAGCCAGGAGGAGAACAAAGGTCCTGGGTGGGACGCTGTGAGACACTGACTGGAATGACCCGGGGGCTGTTGGAGATGAGGTCTCGAGACGTGACGTGACGAGTCTGATCTTCGTTGCACCGCACGTCAAGAGTGAACTCCACTGAGCACTCGGGGCAGAACTCTTCGCACGTGCAGTCCTGAGGCGGGAAGACAAGCGGGAATGAGCCCATGGAGAGGTGGTGAGCCCTGAGCTCCCTGCTTCTAACACCCAGTTCCTTAGATTTCTTAATGTAAAAGGGCTGCTCTCAGGCTCCAGGCTCTTGTGGGCCCCGCCAATCTGGTACACCATTCTCCCGGGCCGCCCAAGTGCAGGCCCTTCCCAGTTTAGAGACCACCCGTACCTGTTGACGCCTGGGTTTACTTTCCACCTCCAGCAGCTGCCAGGCCACCACCGGGAGACACATTGCTAAACTCTCACCCTGGCCCTCGGAGCGCCCTTCTTCAGGGATACAAGGCGTTAAGCAAGAGAGTGATGCTTTCACGCTTTAGAGTGCAGCTTCCCATGAACTATGTGGACTAGCTCGGGAATGCAATCATCATTTAAAATAAAATGATCCAGGCAACAACAGTAAAGTTCTTTCAAGTTCTAGACTACTTTTTCTTTTAAAAACAAAGCAAAAAAACCTTTCCATAATGGAAAATTTCATGCATTCACAAGAGCAGAGCAGAGCAGAAGAGACCACCACCATGTAACCATCACTCAGCTTCAATAAGTAGCAACAGTTCTTTAAGCCACGACTCTTGAAACAATCCATTCCTACGTTAGGGACCATCTGCTGCAGTTTAACTTGAGGCGAGTTACTGGAATGTAACCAAGCAAACTGTTCGCCCCCTCAGGCCAATGAGGAACATCTAACCTGCTTCCGAGGTTTTTCAGACAAGGAGGAAGAGCTAGAGGCCACACCTGGACAGTGTGCACTCACACACAGGTGAGGCGGGCAGGCAACCGAGACCCTAATTAGAAATATGAAATGCCTGGGGTGCCTGGGTGGCTGTCGGTTAAGCATCCAATTCTTGATCTCAGTTCAGGTCATGACCTCAGTTCACAAGATCGAGCCCCGTGTCCGGCTCTGTGCTCACAGGGCAGAGCCTCCTTGAGATTCTCGCTCCCTTTCTCTCTGCCTGCCTTCCACTACCCCCCTTCAAAAATGAATGAATAATTAAGTGAATATATAGTGAATATATAGTGAATATATACATATATATATATATATATATATATACATACATATACACACACACACACACACACACACACACATACATGAAAGAAATGGAAGGGGAGCACCCGGCTGGCCCGGTCAGTAGAGCATGTGACTCTTGTTCTCGGAGTTGTAAGTTCGAGCCCCGCATTAGGAGATAACAAAAACACAAAAACAAAAACCTACTAAAAAAAACACTAAATTAAAGAAACTGGCATGAAAGAGATGAAAAGGTACACAACCTCAAAAAAATATATATCATAAAGGAGAGGGATCTGAGATTAAGAGCCTAAAGAAGTGTAACAACCAAATGCACGCATGGATCTTTGCTGGATGACAAAAAGCAAGAAAGGACATGTGAGGGACAACTAGGAAAATCTGAATATTTGAAATACGACAAAATAATGCTAATAGTCTTAAGCATGATGGCATAGTTATGTAGGAAGATATCCTTATTTTTAGGACAAGCCTGCTGAAGTAGTTAGGGGAAAAGTGTTATGGTATCTGCAACTTTCAAATGGTTCAACAAAAATAACACGGATAGGAAAAACAAAGCAGAAACTAAGTTTAGTTTGGTAACTAAAGCTGAAAGTAAGTGGCTGTTTATTATTTGATTCTTCTAACTTTTCTGTAGATTTTCAGGAAAAAAAAAACAAAAAAAAAACAAAACAGAAAAAAGGGGAGGAGACCATAACATCTTCGTTCAGCAAATACTAGAAAAACACTTAATGGATGGAATTGCTAGGTCATGGGGCATGCATATCTTTACCCACGACATTGCCAAACTGCTCTTCAACTGGTTGTACAACTGTCCCCACCAATATCTGTGATGTTTCATTTCTTACAAACAAAAATCTGGAAACGTGAAGCAAATATTGCAGAATGTTGGACTATGACAAGCTGTTTGGTGGGAGCAAGAGTACTGGTCAGATTATCTCCACACTTTCCTGTGTACTTCAATCTCTCTTTAAAAAACACAGATTTAGGGGTGCCTGGGTGGCTCAGTTGGTTAAGCATCCAACTTTGGCTCAGGTCATGATCTCACAGTTCGTAAGTTTGTGCCCCACGTCGGGCTCTGTGCTGACAGCTCAGAGCCTGGAGCCTGCTTCAGATTCTGTGTCTCCCTCTCTTTCTGCCCCTCCCCCGCTCACACTCTTATCTCTCTCCCTCTCCTCTCAAAAATAAATATACATTTCTTAAAAATTCAAAAAAAATAGATTTATAACACATATCAAATTAGCCACACAAAAATGGCATGACCTTGGGAATATTAGAGGATGGGCTGATTAAGGATCACCCAAAGCCACCAAGGGGGAAGAGTCTCAAGCTGTTATTTAATGGAGCCCTGGGGAAAGGATGCAGGGAACCTAGTCCTGTCCCACTCCTCCCAAGTCCAAGGCCTGTTAACATATCACAGGAAGGAAACACAGCCCTAGAGGAAGGGCCATGTTTAACGAGGACCACCTACAAGGAGAGGCACATTTCTGGCAGACAACAGCCCTCAGGTGCTGCTGTGGGGGACAGTCCCACTCTCTTTCCTTGATCTCACCCCTACCTCTCCCTAACTCCCTAACCTTCTGTTGACTCCCTTCAGCCTCCTAGGCTCCCGTCACTGGGAAAAGACACTCTGGAGAGCAGAGTCTGAACAGATCAGACTCTGAAAAGGCAGAGCCCCCACTGCTTGGTATAAATGGGTATTCTGGTGTATACCCCATCTTGTGTGGCTGGCAGGAGAAACTCCCTGATGCCCCTGGAGCTTGATCATCTGAAGCCTGGCAGGACCAAGGACCAGTGCCTGCTTGGGCTCTAAGGCAACATTTCCATGCTGTCTTTCTAAAAGCTAGAAGGAACACGTCAGGAAAATCCCCGAGAACTGAGCCCCCTACCCCCACGCACATCCCACCCAATCACACAGCATACCCGGGAGTACTGCAGCTTGTCCACAATGTCGTCACTTGTGAGGGGGATTAGTCCTGGAAGAAACAGAAAGACATTTTAAAGCAGTCCAAATGGTCAAGTCAAAAGGAGAACCTAGAAGCCCCCTTGGGAGTGAGGAGGCTCCCTCCTCTGACACCAGGCACAGCCCCCTCCCTTCCACCTTTCACAACCCGGCACTCACCGAGCCTGTGAGCGATGAACTCATCATGAAGGACTGAAGAGTTGGCATCAATTTGAACCCAGTCAATGGCTAAAAAAAAAAAAAAAAAAAAAAAAACAAAAACAAGAAAGCAGACATGCAGTTCGGCCACCAAATTAAAGACCTCGAGCAGTGGTTCTCAAGATTTAGGAAGCACCTGATGCTTACTAAATTGCAGGGGCCTGGGCCAGACTGCCAGAAACTGATTCCACAGCTCCAGTCGGGGCTAGGAATCTGTATTTTAACAAGAACCACATGCAACACAGCCTCCATCCCTACTCAGGCAGATTTAATGCAGGGGGTTCCCTGTCCCACACAAAAAATACTGACTTAGGGAACAGCATGGCAGTGGGAACACGTTTCTTTAAGCTGAATATTTCTGTGAGAAGCATTTACATCTGCTATCCGTGTCAACACCAAATCCATAAACACAAACTACTTGGGCACTTAAAAGTTAGGGAAAATTGGGGCACCTGGGTGGCTCAGTCGGTTGAGCGTGTCTGACTTGGCTCAGGTTATGATCTCACGGTTCGTGAGCTTAAGCCCCGTGTTGGGTGCTGTGTTGACAGCTCACAGCCTGGAACCTGCTTCAGATTCTGGGCCTCCCTCTCTCTCTCTACCCCTCCCCGGCTTGCATTCTCACTCTCTCTCTCTCTTAAAAAAAAAAAAAAAAAAAAGCCAATCTCACAGAAGTAACACAGGCTTAGGGTCCATATCTCATTTTATGATATAATGGCCAAATTACTCAATATAACTCTTTATCATCAATCAACTAACACGTAAAGAATTCCTTTAATGTGCACAGCGTACTAAATATCAAAACCCATTCCTACCAGCAATGAGCTAGTAGAAAGGTAAGGACTGTATTCCCACACACACTTGACTTAAACACATTCATTAACACCTGTATGCAAACAAATTCATAAATCAAATGGCATTGGAGCCCAACTACCAAAAAGGGTGTGGACACTAGGAATGGAAGTCAGAAGAGGACCAGTTAGGACCCAACCCGCTTTGTCCTATACTTTCTATTGTTTCCCCAAGCCAAGTAAGGACCGTAAGCCAGGCTTTTCTGACTCCGCCTCCTTACTCCCAATAACCCCCTACTCCCACGTGCCCTTACCCTCTCCTGTGCGGGTGTAAATCCTCTGAGCCTCCTACAAACCAAGCCTCGCCTGCCCTTTGTGATACAGATACCAACACTTCCTCCCTTCAAGCTTTCCCCTCACAAAACTCTGTCCAGACTAAAGACACTTGTCCCATTTTGCACTGTGTTATATTTGTGCATGTCTTGTCTCTACCTCAAGCTTCGGAGAATCCTGGAGCTGGGGTCTTCAGATGTCTTAACTTTTGTATTCCCCCTGTGGCCTGGAATGTAGCAGGTGATCAGAATCATCCGCAGAACTGAACGTGTGGGGCAAGCGGCATTCAGCCTCTAATGCCAGGGCCGCCTCACAAAGTACAACTCCCTCATTTTACTCATGATGAAACTGAGGCCCAGAGACATGGAGTGGTCAGGCAGGAGGAGGAGGGTCAGCACTCCACGCTCTGAGCTGAAGAAGTGCCTGGGGATTGCAGTGGTGGAAACTCCATGCTCTCCTTCACCAATCCCTTGGCCTGCTTATTTCCTTAGGAGTCTGCACACTTGTTGTAGCAGCCGAGTTACATTCCCTTCTCCAACCCAGATTTTGAGTTGACACTCCGAAAATACCCGTAGTATATTTATAAGGGTGAAAAATACCTGGAGCGACGTGGCTGGACCCAGAGCCGATCCTCCTCCCTCTAAGCGCCAACAGCACTGTAGCTCTACTTCTCAACTACTGACCCAAGGCTACCCCGCAGCAGCGTCAGCTGCGGATTCGCCTTTCCCGGGCAACCCCACTGTGTGCTCCACCAGGGCAAGAACCCTGCACCGTGCAGCCTTGCAGTCCCAGTTCCTAGCACCCTGCCTGGCACTTACGTGTTCCCTAAGTGCGGCTGAAGGACCGGATTCATAAAAAGACATCTACCGGTACTCAACAGGAGGCATTTAAGAGAGATTCCGTTACTCAATCCCTGCCATCGCTCTGCAAGCACTGTTAACGTCCGAATGCCACAGAGAAAAACACGGCACGCAGCCGAACGCTTGCCCAAGCTGCACAGGGGCAGTAAGTGAAAACGGTCTTCAAACCCGAACACGCAGACTCCCGAACCCATGCTCTTCGCCAACCCGTAGGTTAAGAGTGGACCCAAGTGGCCCTGGGCCGAGGGTACAGGGTCTGATCAAATCTCCAGCACTGCTGTCCTTTCAGAGCCCCCACTACCGGCCCCACCAGGCTCTGGGTGTGGGCGGGCAGCGGCCCCGAGGTGCGTGGGGGCGTGTGTGGACAACGAGAGGTGGGGTTCGCTTACCTATTATGGGCACCTCGGCGATGAAGACCCTCCGAATGGAGTTGGCCACCCTGAGGGATGAAAACCAATCGGCGTGAGGGCGCCGCAGCATCGACGCCGGCGCCCCGCGCCCACGGTTCCCAAAGCAAAAAACCCCGCTACCCGAACGCAGCTCTAGGACACGACCCCCACCCGGCCCGCGCTCGAGCCCCCCCGCGCTCCACAGCCGCCGGCCTCTTCCCTCAGCGGCCTTACGCCAGGTCCGTGTTCTCGATGATGAACTTGACATTCTCGTCGGTGAGCTCCGTGATCCGGACGGTGGGCTGGTTGGCATACGGCATCGTGCCCAACCACCCGCCGGACCCTAAGACTTAGCACCCGTGCGCCCCCGCCGCCGCCGCCGCCGGAAGTGGGTCAGCGCGGCCCGCGCCGCTTCGGTACAGACACGCTCACAGCGCCGCCTGCTGCTCGGAGGCCGCCGCCGCTCCGAGCCTGGCGTTTCACACCCGCACCTGCTTTAAGGGCACCAGGTGCAACCACCTTGAGGGGCGGATTTGACAAAACGTGCTCACGCCCTCGATTCCACAACAACACTTCCAGGAATTCATACTGCCAAAATGCCTGCAGTTGTCAGCAAAGATACACGTACAGGGGCGCTCACAACAGCACTGCTTGTAATGGCAGAAGATAACAAAGCTAATTGTCCATTGACGGTTAAATACACGAACATAGGAGTACTATGATGTCTTTAAGAGAATGAAGTAAATCTGCCCATTTACGGAAAAACAGAAGCATACTTTAGCAAAGTATAGTAGAATGGTAAATATATACCCGTACCCTTTCCCTCCACCCCCAAGTCTGGATCGTGCTCTTTGGAAAATGCAGTAAGATACAACGCCCATTCAATGCATCATCTGCAGCCTGTGTAGTCGTGGCGGGTGGGTAGGGGCCCTTCATCTCTGCACCCGCATCTCTGCATGCCTGGCAGCGTGCCCCTCACAGGGTGGATGCTCAATAAAGATTACCAAAGTCCTCTCAACAGCCTGGAGAAAGGTTTGAATGGGCCTCAAAAGGTGACAGCTGCTCATACAGAGAAGAGGCTCTAAAGTAGAACTTAGCAAGAGCTACATTTAGGGGGCAGAATTAGAGAGGAGATAAAGAGTTTGATTTAGCTAGACCTGATTTAGCTACACCTCTTCCTGAGGCAGAGGGAAAGGGCATGGAGGGGGCCTTTGCTTCATAGCCTGTGTCATCTCAGTAAATTAAAAATTATGGTTGTCTGCGGAGTGCGAGAGGGATGTTACGAAGGATAAAAGAGAGCATGGGATGAAATTTGCAAGAGCTACCGTAGGGGACCTGCCAAAGAACTAAAGAGGTGCAGAAGGGGGCCAGTGAAAGGCCAAAGGACTGGAAACACTGATCAGCTTGTGACTTCCCCCATCAATACCCAGTGGACCTAGAAAAGACATGGCAAAGCAGGAGACAGACGCCCCGGGCCGAATCGTGTCCCTCTAAAATGCTGAAGCCTAACGCCCGACACAATGGCATTTGGAGTTGGGAGTCTTTGGAAGGTTATGAGAGGTCCTGAGGGTAGGAATAGGGCCCTTATAAGAACAGGAGGAGACACTAGAGCTCTCTCTGTCCTGTTGGAACATGGGGAGAAGGTGGCAAGTCAGAAAGACCACTAGGAACTGAATTGGCTGGCACCTTGATCTTGGATTTCCTAGCCTCCAGAACGTGAGAAACAAGTATCTGTTGTTAAGTTCCAGTCTGTGGTATTTTGTTACTGTAACCTGAGAAGACCAAATCAACCGTTAACCAGACTTGCAAAGGGAGCTCAGCCAGTGTATAAACAGAAAATTATTAATGCTAAAGAACGGATCACTGAAATAATTAGTGACAGAAAATAGCAGCCCAGGGAGTAATGGTCAGGGGCAAGGCCACTGTCACCCACACTTACTGAAGTGAAGCCCGGGCCCAGAGAGGCAGAGCTGCCGTAATTACCCATTAGCACTAGGCCACACCAGGACCAGAACCCAGGTCTCCTGGACGCCAGCCTCAAGCCTTTTCCACAACACTTCTGTCTCCCTCTGAGGTCTCGGATACCCACTGTGGCCTAGATGGAAACCAACTGCACAACAAGAAACTGCTTCAAACATTTTTATTACTATTTGTACAGACTCTTAACCCTACAACACATGCTGGTGTAATGCGACAACGGCCTGGGTTCACGCCTCCGGCCAGGCTGGGCACCACTGTCCAGCAGGCACCAGTCTCAAGTGAGGCAGCTTTCTGAGGGGTTCCCAGGTGCAGCATCTCAGGACACCAGAAAGGGGAGGGGTGCAAGGAACGCCTGTGTGCACAAGTCTGTGCTGTGCTGGGGATGGGCTGCCACTTTATAAAGGTTTCACAGCCTGACTCTGATTTGGGAGCCCCAGAGATTACTCTAGGAAGGTTAAGACATGATCAAGTATCTGTGAGACCATAGATAGGGACATGCCGGGTGTCTGTGGCTTGAACGCTTGGATGAGAGCCTCATTTTTTGTCACACAGTGGTAATGCAGAAAGGCATCAGGAGGCCTGGCCTGGTATTTAGAACTGGAGAAGTAGCCTGATCGCAGGCTACAGCTGTATCAAGTGCTCTGTGGTTTCCAGGTGGCTGTCGTAGTGACTCAGGAGTCCTCCAGCGTTTTCTCATTAACACCCTGTTCCATGGGCGGCACTTCGTATCTTTCCAAGCCCTTTCAATGTATCTGCAGATCTTCTTCTGGGCACTCTAGCTCACACCCCATGCCGCTCACCGGCGCTGGTTTAGACCGGTCAGGTTCTTGAGCTGATACAGGGAAGGAAACAGAATGATGAGGCCTTGCCCTGCCATTAGGACTCCAGTGGGAGAGACTGGGGTTTTCAAGGCGGCAGGCATGGCTAAGATCCACAGATCTGACATGCTAGGGGCCTGGGAATCAGCAAGGTTTTTTAATGGCAGCAAAAAAAAAAAAGAGATGGGGTACTGAGGATCAGAGACTGGGGCTGAATCACTGTCCGTCTTATTAGGAGTTTTCTAGTTTAAAAGATTCGGGAACACTGACACATGTTTTAAGGGTCACAGGGCAGGACGGGGACGGGAGGAGGGCAGGGATGAGTGAGACAGTACTTACCGTCACTGCTGCACCCATGAGTCCTTGAACCAGTGCCTCTCCAGTGGACTTTACCTAGAAGGAGTCAGGGTCAGGCTCTCTTAAGCCCCCAGTACAAGCTCAAAGGTGAAACAGGTAAGACAAAAGCGGGGGTCGGGGGTGGAGGGGGGGACTCATGAGGACCCTGTGGACTGGAGGAAGAGCCTATGATCACAACCACAAATGGCCCAAGTATGGCTCTTAGGGAAATGGCTGGCACACTCCCTGGGCAAGCCTTCAGGAGGAGGGGGGTGTGCCTAGTGAGGAGGCTTCCCAAATGGCTAGCCCCAACTACCTGCTTGGCAGTGTGGCCCATGTTCATTGCGTCGTTAATCCGGTTTTCCAGGAAGCGCCAAGTGTCCTCGAAGTCTGGGGACGAGTCCTGCATCATCACCAGCTCTGTCGTGTTGTAGATGCCAGCCAGCACAGCTCGGCGGGTATACCAGTTAAACTGCAAAGAAACCCACCCAGGCAGGTGGGTCACCGCTACTGCTGTGGGCTGGGGAAGTCTGGGGGTTCCTACCCAAAGCCACGGGCACTAAGGGGTCCCTCCTGATCTCTTTTCCCCACAGATGCATTTGTTTCCCTGCAAGACATTGGTGTTCTCAAATTTGGCTGGGCAACAAAATTACTGGGAGATTAAAATGCAAGCTCCTGGGCCCAACTTCTCAGAGTTTAGAGTCAAGGGGTCTGAAGTAAGTGCAAGGAATCTGGACGTCTGATTAGCATCCCAGGCGATTTTGCTACAGGCATCCATTTTGAAGCCTGTGAAAAGACTGTGTCTTAGGCCGCCTAAATTCTGGGGAGGTTCTCTGGTCAGCCAGTTATGACCAAACCGTGGTATGCTCACCAGTAAAGTGAGGGCTGAGACAGGCCCATGGACAGATTCAGAACACCCAGGAGGAGCGAGGGGCTCCAGTCCCTCAGCCACTTCCGGCTGGCCCAGCAAATGGCTCTCTGGAGCACTAACTCAGCTGCTTTGTGTTTTATTCCTTTAATTTCTTTGCTAATTTCATTTTCCCACCAGCTCTGTTGGTGGTGTCCTCCGACATGGGGGAAGCTTATTAAGTCCTTTGTTAGAACTGTGGCAGGAGTAGCTCTTCACCTCCCCAGCCTGGACTCCACAGAGCACATTACATATTAACTTCTTTTATGAAGGTATACTTTTTGTTTTTTAATTTCCTACCAGAAATATGACAGCATTAACAAGTCAGAAGCTATCCTGGTGCCTGTTTAAAAGCTAATTGATCTCTTGGCAAAGCAGGCCAGGAGGGGCTCGGGGGAGGGAGTTCCTTTTTAAGGCAACAGCGGCTCCATGGCGTTCTGTTCACTTTTTTAAAATCAGTCTCATGAGGGGCGCCTGGGTGGCTTGGGTGGCTCAGTCGGCTCAGTCGGTTGAGCATCCGACTTCAGCTCAGGTCATGATCTCAGTCTGTGAGTTCGAGCCCTGCATCAGGCTCTGTACTGACTGCTCAGAGCCTGGAGCCTGCCTCGGATTCTGTGTCTCCCTCTCTCTCTGCCCATCCCCTGCTCATGCTCTGTCTCTCAAAAATAAACATTAAAATTTTTTTTAAAAATAAATAAAATCAGTCTCATGAAAGACACACACTGAGAAATCACATCGCAGAATGTGAGTCTTAGGAGATTGAGGGGAAATGATTATAAAACGGCAGCCTTGTCACCAGGCCCTCTGATGCTTGTGTCACCAGGAGGGGACAGAGGGAATAATCACTGGTTTGTGGCTCGAGCGTGCATCCTTGAATGAGGACGTAGGTCCCACTATGGCTTGTTGAGGGAGCTTCCTCGTCCCTAGTCTCTCCTTTCCAAGATAGGAGTGGCACTGCAGGCCCACTGAAAGGCTCTGTGATCAAAGACCTTTCACAAACTTCCCGAAGAAATGCTTAACCCAAGCCTCTCCTGGTGTCCTGTCGGTTTGCAGAAAGCACTCACATCAGTGGACTGGTCCCCAGCGTAATGCCACATGTCATCCACCATACTGGTGATCAGGCTTAGGCTGGACGGGATGTTGTGCGGGAGCATGAGGATGCCGAGGGCCTGAGGAAAGAATGACAGAAACAGGTACTGCACACAGGGAACACAGAGCACAGGTGGATGGTGCGGCGCCTCGCCTCTCCACGCAGGTATGTGAGAGGGCCTGCCCACTCCCCTGCTGAGACCCACCATCTCCGCCCGGTTGGCGTGAGCTCCTGGCAGCTGACAACCCTGGCTACAGCTGATGGGAGCCAGGGGCGGCCCCTACCCTCAGCTGGCCCGCTCAGGTTCTCCATCCCCGGCACGTGGGCTTGGGAATGCAGGCAGCCGGAGGGTCTAGACTGGTCTAAGAGTACTGAGAGCAAGGATGGTGGCGGGCACCCCATTTTGTAACACGGAGGTAGAAGCAGAGCTAGGAGGAGGGTCTGGGGGTAGTTTCTAGGTCCAAATCCCTGGGCCCAGCAGCATTCCTGCCCTTGATCCCCCATGGCAACCTCACAATAAATTCCTCCCTGGGGTTTTGCTTAACTCAAGTTGGTTTCTGGTATCTGAAACCAAAAATCCTTCAACTAATACGAGCAATAGCACGACCCAGAGACGCTTCCTTAGCAGGCATCGACTCTTGAGAGTACCAGGTCTTGTCACTTTACCAACTCAAAACTCCACTGGCTGTGGCCTGCGGGAGCTGGGTCAGAGGCCCTGGCTCGGCTGGAAAAGTTTTTTCTTATCGAAGTAGCCCAGAAGAAAATGTGCTGAGTCAGAAGGCAGTCAGGGCCCAATACACACACTTCCACTGCTTTGACTGCAAGGTGGAATGAGTCAGGCCAGAGGTCTGAAAACCCAGCGTGGCAAGCACAGGCAGGGGACAGGACTCCCCTCTCGCGATACTCCCTCCACAGGCAGCCTGGGGTTAGGCGCACCGCTGCTGTTCCAAGGTCTGTCAACTGACTGATGGGCGCTATTGCTCAGTAGTGGGTGGAGGACACTAGATGATCCCTGCTGCCCTCTCATTCCTGATGTGCTTGGACTCCATTTTCTTAACTAAGAGAACGGCCCACACTGTGATATGCTTTGAAACGGGAAAAAGGAAGCTTCAGGAAAGGGGACAAAAAAGCCTTGGAACGAATACTCCAATTTTCAAGCATCACATCGACAAATGGAAAAGACATCCCAGTCCTCTGAGATCCAGGACACGACAGGCCTGTTAATGACGATGGCCAATAAAATCTCATTTTCTAATCTCCTCCATGGATTCCTCCTCACTGAAGACCCGGTAGAACACTCAGACCACCAGGAGCCAACACGATGTGACCCAGTACGCAAGCCACTCACACTTCTAGGAACTGAGACCCAGATGGCTCAGTTACTCCCTCTGGCACGCCCAAGTCCGCACTCCCTAGCTCTACCAAGTGCACGGAGAATCCCCAGGTCTGTGCGGATTAATGAGCTAGCTTCTGAAGACTGTGCAGGGTCCTCCGAGTGCAAGGTGCTGAGAACTAAGAACACGAATGCATTGGTGCCCTGTAGCCTAGATATGGACTCTGTACCCGGGGCCAGTGCTCAATGTACGGAATCAGCATTCTCAGTCTGGTTTCCACTGCGTCCCTCAGGAACTGGTCTGTCTTCCTCTTCCTGGAAGAGGGAAAAGAAAAGAGTGGGTCTCTGGGTCAAAGGCATGGGCTCGGGGCTATCCTGCTTACTCGGCGCTAGGGAGGAGGGTCCCACCAGCTCCTGATGCTGGCCTGACTACAGCTGTCACAGAGAGGCAGCTGTGTTCCAGTCCCCTCAAAGCAGTGGGGCTGCTCAATGCTCCTCTCTTTCGGCTCTGCCTGGATTGGCCTCCTGAGACTGTTAGTGGGGCCTGAGCCCCCTGATCCTTAACTGCCACCCTGAGCAAAAGTGCCACAGGACTTACTCGGCCTGGCCCAGCTGTACCAGCTTCTGCTCCTCTTCCAGCACATGAGTGAGCCGAGCATTGCACTGGGTCACAAAATGCAGTACCAGCTCACTGCCGTCATTCCCAAACATGCTGGCTGCTGCAGTGGAGAGACCCAGAGACTACAAAAGGAGACAGAGAAAACAGAAAAGTGGCAGACAAATGTAGTGGACATGTGTTGTCTGTTCCTCACCAGCACCTCTTTTTCCAGTAACAGCAGCTTGATTTTTAATGGGATAACCCTATTCTTCACCGCTAGTCCGTGTGATTTGGGTAAAGCTGACCAGCAATCCTCCATCCTCCATCAACCCTTTGGTGTATTTTTTTTTTTTTTTTTGAGAGAGAGGGCGTGAGTGAGGGGCAGAAAGAAAGAGAATCTCATGAGGGGCGGAGAGAGAAGGTGGGGGGGAGAGAGAGAGAGAGAGAGAATATCCCACGCAGGCTCTACACTGTCAGCACTCACCTGAAGCAGGGCTCATGAGCCAGCTCATGACCTGAGCCGAAGTCAGATGCTTAACCAACTGAGCCACCCAGGCGCCCCCTTTGGTGTGCTGTAAAGCCTGAGATCCAGACTTGGATAACTGGAGCTCACAGTGACTAGCTCAGGCACATGCACATGACCAAATCCAGGCCCTAAGAGGCCACCTCTGGACTTTTGCTAGTGCTCACGGAAAAGAAGTGCTCTCTTTCCACTGGGGCTGCTGAACCATTTTTAGTCCTGCGTGGGAAGCCCCTGCTGGGAATGAAGCTCACAGAGAGGAAAGCAAAGCAGACAGGATGGAGAGAAGATTCCCAGCAACACAATGGAGCTACTTCCAGACTTTTGTTATTAAATGAGTCTGAACACACCCTTGCCTGCTCCAGCCAATCAGAATTGAGCTCTGACACTTGTAACCCAGAGTCCTAATATAAAAATGGGGGCTGGGAAGAGCACTCAGGTCTTCTTCACCAATTCACTTAACCTAAACCTCTTGAAAATTAGGCCTCTCTGTTGTAAAAAAAAACAAAAAAACAAAAAAACAAAAAACAAAACAAAAAGCAAAAAAACCCCAAAAACCAAAAAACATTTTTCTTTTTTTTAAATGTTTATTAATTTTTAAAATATATTCTTTTTTTAATGTTTATTTATTTTTTTGAGAGAGAGAGACAGAGCATGAGTGGGGGGGAGTGGCTGAGAGAGGGAGACACAGAATCCAAAGCAGGGGCTCAAACTCACGAACCATAAGATCATGACCTGAGCTGAAGTCAGACGCTTAACCGAATGAGCCACCCAGGCGCCCCACATGTTTATTCATTTTTGAGAGAGACAGAGAGAGAAGGGGAGGGGCAGAGAGAGGGGGACAGAGGATCTGAAGCAGACTCTGCACTGACAGCAGAGAGCCTGACGCAGGACTTGAACTCACAAACCATGAGATCATGACCTGAGCTGAAGTTGATGCTTAACTGACTGAGCCACCCAGGCGCCCCAAATGCTTATTCATTTTCAAGAGAGCAAGGGAGCAAGGGGGGCAGGGGCAGAGAGAGAGGAGGGCAGAAGATCTGAAGCGGGCTCTGCACAGACAGCAGAAAGCCTGATGCAGGACTTGAACTCACAAACCATGAGATTGTGACCTGAGCTGAAGTCGGACGCTCAACTGAGCCACCCAGGGGCCCCAAAACATTTTCTTTTATGAGTTGTTAAGGAGTTAACAATGCCACGATGGTCCTTTGCTCTTCCTGATACGTGGCAATCATCGAGCATCTACTGGAGGCAGAACTATGACAGCACCAGGGAGAGAGGGAAGGGAAGGAACAAAAAAAGTACTAACTATAAATCCCTCCTATTGGGAGTGGAGAAAGTGCCTCTGTTTTGGTGGAAGTTATAGAGGGCAATTTGGCAGTATTCACAACAGACTTGCACCCACATCAATACTAATGGCAACTGATGTTTACTGTGTCAGGCACCCTGCTAAGCACATGACACACACGATCTCACTGTGGCCTCGGCCACGTAGCAACTCCAGCTGGTGGGTGTTATCCTCACTCATTTTACAGATGAGGAAACTGAGGCTCAGAGCTCGTCACCACCAGGCTATACTGGCTCTACTATGTATGTTAACAACACCCTCAAAAATATACACACCCAGGGCTCCTGGCTGGCTCAGACACAGCATGTGACTTTTGATCGTGAGTTCAAGCCCCACATTGAGTGTAGAGATGACTTAAATATTTGGAAAAAAACCATATTTTCTCTCTCTGGACCAGGTGGGGAGTTATTGTCTCAGCCTCCGCTTTGTGATGCAGGGGCCGTAGTCCACAAGCCACACTTCCAGCTCCATGTTAGGCTCTGCCCATCCCATCGCTGGAGGGAGACCGTGAGGCTAGAGGGGGAGGAAGGGTCCCTCTCCTTCCAGTGGACGTCCTGTCTGCTGGCGGCTCCGTGAGCATCTCCCCAGAAGCCGCCTTCACCCAGGGCAGCACTTCCCTCTGGTGGCCTGGCCCTGGCTGAGCTGGTCTGTACCCTTCCCAGAACCCGATGAACTGGTTCCACCGAACCACCATCACGTTGGGTGCCAGCCCCAGGGGACCCTCTCTCTAAACTTAGAGACAGCATCACTGGCCAAGTAGCTCCTCCTCCTCACCGCCACAGGGACTCTCCTTCAAGCCTCCCATTTTAACAAGTCCAATTTTCCCCTTTGTCTCCTTAGCCCTGGAGATGGGAGCTAAACCCTGTGGCAACCTCCGTAATACCCTAAGGGCTTCTTTTTATCCTGCCAGTTACCTGGTTACCAACTTTACACCCCACTCCCCCTTCACTGTATTAAGTTCTATTTGAATAACCGGTGTAGTTTCTGTTTGGTCTGATACACCACAAAATAGCAACTCCATTTCTCAAAATGCACTTAAATGTTGTACAAATAGGTTTAGAATACTAAAAAATTGGAAACAACCCAAATGTTTATCAATTGAAGTCAAGTATATACAGTGGGTATTATGCAGCCACTATGAATGAAGATATACACAGGACACAGTGAAAAAGACCAGTTACTGTAGACTAATGCAGTATAAGATTTTTCCAAACAGGAGCACCTGGGTGGCTCAGTCAGTTAAGCATTTGACTTCGGCTCAGGTCATATCTCATGGTTTGTGGGTTCGAGCCCTGTATCGGCTCCGTGCTGACAGCTCAGAGCCTGGAGTCTGCTTTGGATTCTGTGTCTCCCTCTCTGCCCCTTCCCTGCTTGTGTTCTCTCTCTCTCTCTCTCTCTCAAAAATTAATAGACATAAAAAAAAAAAGTTCTAGGACTGTGAATATAGGTAGCTTTGATATATAGTGATTCCCTCCCTTTAAAAAAAAAAAAAGATTTTTCCAAACAATCCTGTTACATTTCTGTTCCACCACTTCCTGTAATAATTCTTTCTAACATTTTCTGCCACCCTCAAACCTTTGTCTCCTCTTACCCTTAACTTCAGGTTCATGAGACAACCACACCTACTTCACAGGGAACAGAAGCTGTCCCTTGGGAACTCCCTTAATATTCTAAAAACTAAACCCGTAGCTGTCTTCTCCAACTTCACCCCTAATGCATCAAAGGCCAGTCCTCGCACTCATTTCCCAGATCTCCTAATTCTTGCCTTGAAAGGGCTCTGCACTTCGGATCTTGCCACTTTCTCTCGTACCTGCACTTCACCCTTGTTTCTGTGCTCTCGCCAGCATTCAAACGTGCTCACCCTTCCATCCAATTTCCCCGCAAGCTTGGGGTGGGAGACGTGAATCTGCAAATCCTTTGCTTTCTGTTCTCACTGTGCTCTCACAGGGCGGTATCTGGCTATGCTTGACAATTCTGTGCACCATGGCCTCCAGGTGAGCCAACAGCTTAACCTAAAGCAGCCATCTGTGCCAACGCAGGAGCAAACACCGTCAGTCTTACTGATAAAGCAAGGTGTGTTGGTCTCCTAGATGGTGCCCTCTTGCATTTTCAAACACCAGATTTCATCAATTTTAAGATGCACCTATTTTTTTATTTCATTTTATTTTTATGATTTTTATTTTGAAGTAATTTCTATACCCAACGTGGGGCTGGAACTCACAACCCCAAGATCAAGAGTCACACATTCTACCAACTGAGCCAGCCAGATGCCCCCCTACTTTTTCATTTAAACATTCAGTGTGAATCATGCAATTGACGATGTGCCCCAGTTTAATAGGCAGCATTTTTTCTTTTTTAGTGATGCATAAAATAATGGCACTTCTTACAACCACTGCTGTCTTAGAGTCAATGAAACATGGTAACTGTGATCATAGGCAACACCTATGCCTAAGGGGCTGCCTTTATAACCTAGCTTGCAAGAACCAACTCCATGGTATAATCTTTCTGTATTAAAAAAATAAAGCTATTTTTACCCTATTGGGAAAACACACCCTGCCCCAATCCTGTAGCAGTGAGGGGCTCTAAGCTGGGCCATAAGAAAGCATGAGGCCCTCTGCTTTGGCCGGTGTGACTCCCTCCCGGCCGCCACCCCCCCTCCTCCTGTACACACCTGGGCTCCTTCCGCGATGGCCTCTGCTGTCCACCCGTGGGCAGGCACGAACTCCAGGGCTGCGGTCAGGATGCGGTGCTGCAGCTGCTCCTCGCTCTCATGGTCCTCCTCCTCCTCACCACCCTGATCTGTGTACCTGAGACCCAAACCCAACAGACACGTGGGGACGGAACCCAGCACACCTCATCTCACTGCCGGCTGCCTAACACGCAAAATGCGCCTGACCGGAAACCGGAGGCTCTGGGCCTCCTCTAAGCGCACGCTGGGAAGACACTTACTTTTCACCAGTACTGATGTTTCAATGCCAACAGAACAAAAATTCTATCACCTTTCTCCTCTCATACAGTCACTGAGACAAGGGATCCCGTGAGTGAGGAGGTCATGTCATAGGAAGGCAAATGCTCCCATAGCCCCCTGGATTTCTCTGTTTACAGCCCTTAGCACACTGTTTCTTCATCTGTATTTGTACCAAACGGTAACTCCATGAGTACAGGGACAATGGTTGTAGTATTCACAGGGCCTGGCACAAAGGAGATCCTCAGAACATATTTGCTGAATGAAAATGAGAAGCACTTTAATCAGGAGACCAGAAAAATGATGGGAACACCCTAATTTCAGAGCTAGCAGAACTTCTCAGTGGCAGAATTAAGAAGAAAAAATATCTAATGGGAAGGTAAACTATTTTCACCTCCCTAGAGGCCAATTTGGTCCCACACATGTAACAAAATTTTAGATGTGCACCTGCTTTGATTCAATGCTCCCCCTGCTGAGAGAACCACACACTTGATCACATTTTTTATAGCAGTGAAGGAAATCTACATATTCATCAATAAAAGATAGGTTAAATAAATTTAAATTGTTTTTAATGTTTATCCTTGAGAGAGTGAGAGCATGAATGGGGAAGGAGCAGAGAGAGAGGGAGACACAGAATCCGAAGCAGGCTCCAGGCTCGGAGCTGTCAGCACAGAGCCTGATATGGGGCTCAGACCTACCAACGGTGAGATCATGACCTGAGATGAAGTCGGACGCTTAACCGACAGAGCCATCCAGATGCCCCAAGATAGGTTAGATAAATTTTAATACTGCCATTTGCTGGCATAGTATGCAACCATGAAAATCATGCAGACTGAGAAAACATTAAAAATGTACTATTGAGTGAAAAAACAGGTTCTGGAATGGTGTACAGTGTAATTAATCACTTACAGTATATAGATTTACGTATGGAGTATACTTAACAAACATCAAAAAAGGACATTTGCAAAAACATTAGAGTTTTTTCAGGGTTTGTGATTTCTGGTAATTTTTGCTTTACTTTTATGAGCTTCTTTACTTTGATTAGATATTTTAGAGTGTACAGGCACAATTAAAATATAATAAAAAAGCAACAGTTTCCTTTCAAAGATAGCCTAGAAAATGATGGAAGGTGAAAAGGAGGATAAAGAGGAGAGAGGAAGGACAGACACACCCAAGCATGCAAAATGGCCAGAAATGGATGGACTGCGGTCCTGATACATACCTGGGGGGTGGACGAGAGGACTCTGGCTTGGGTTCTTCTGCTCTGTGTGTCTCAGGATGTTGCTGAGAAAAAGACGGGGGAGGTTGTTGCTTCTGCTCATCTGAAGACTTTAGTTGCACGGCTGAAGCATGGAAGGCACGTGACACCACGGCTGACTGGCAACGGGACACTGAAACAAGAACGGGGCTGGTCAGGCAGGAACACTTACCAGAGAAGACTCTTTGGTGCCCCGAATGGCGTGAGGGGTGGGGAGAGGAAAAGCAGGGCTGAGTCTACTCCAGAACCACTTATCCGAGTGTTGAGTCCCAGACAAAAATCTTCGGTAAACTGGCAACCTTGACACACGATGTGGTGGCAAAAGCATGAGCCAGGGAACCGAAGACCTGGCCTCTGGCCTTTTGCTATCGTTTGTTCACTGTATGGTAATGGGCTTCGCCCCAATGAGCATGATTTTTAAATATGCAAATTAAGAGTAAGAATCTGTTTGCTCACTGGGAGTGTTGTGAAGCCCAATCAAAAAGTGAAAATGACCTGAAATTGCTACATGTTTATATTATACCAAGAGCACTGGACTAGAAATGAGGCCTGAGTACTGATTCCTATAGTATTTATATGGTGTCTTCACACAGGTCACTAATCTCTATTTACTTACTCATTTAATTCATTTGAGCGAGAGAGACAGAGACAGAGTGAGTGGGGGAGAGTGGCAGGAGAAGAGAGAGAATCTCAAGCAGGCTCCATGCTCAGGGCGGAGCCCAACATGTGGCTCAATCCCATGACTGTAAGATCGTGACCTGAGCTGAAACCAAGAGTTGGATGGGATGGTCAATGGTCAACGGACTGAGCCACCCAGGCACCCCACAGGTGTGGGCTTTTTCTCATGCGGATGTTTTCTCATTGGCAACACCTGCAACACCTCATTTACTATGGGAAGGGCTTTGGAAAGTCCAGGCTCATATTCCTTTTTTTCTTTCCCAACATTTTATTATAGAAAATTTCATAGAAGCTGAAAGAACTATGACATGAACACCTGTGTACCCACCACCTAGGTTCTACATATCTATCACACTCTCCCGACATCAATCCATCTCACGTTTGATGCATGTTGTAGACCTCAGTATTCTTCAGCTCCACACATTCTGCGTGCATATCATTAACCAGAGTTCAATATTTATTTACTGGTCTTTTACTGAGGTGGTAGCTATATACAATGAAATGCACAAATCTTAAATGTGCCAAATCTGAGTCCTGACAAAAGTGTACACTTGCATAACCTGAACCCCTAACGTGAAGAATATTATCATCACCCCAGAAAGCTTATGCTCCTCCCCGGTCATTCCCCCTGACCTACACTGTTCTGAAATTTCCACCCTGTCCTGTCCTAGAATTTCATCTAAATGGAATCATACAGTATATCCTTTCTGTACAAAACTTCTTTTGCATAATATATTGTTAACTGATTAGTATTTTTGTGGAAATCAATTGCTACTTTTTATTGCTGAGTGGAATTGCATTAAGAAACACTAGTCTGTTGATGAACACCTGGGTTGTTTCAGCCTAGTCTATCATGAATAAAGTTGCTGTAAATATACTTGTACACACCTTGTGGTGGACATATGCTTTCATTTCTCTACCTAGGAGTGGATATGCTGGGGCACAGGCTTTTTTTTTTTTTTAATTTTTTTTTTAACATTTATTTATTTTTGAGAGAGAGAGAGACAGAGCATGAACGGGGGAGGGGCAGAGAGAGACGGAGACGCAGAATCGGAAGTAGGCTCCAGGCTCTGAGCCATCAGCCCAGAGCCCGACGCGGGGCTCGAACTCACGGACCGCGAGATCGTGACCTGAGCCGAAGTCGGATGCTCAACCGACTGAGCCACCCAGGCGCCCCGAATTTCTTTAAACATTTGGATTAGAGTTTTGTATTAACAACAACAGAAGGACACTCGTGTTTTAAAAAGAAATCTATGGACTAACTCGGGGAACGATGTTAAAAGAAACACAGAATAGGGGCACCTGGGTGGCTCAGTTAGTTGAGGCTCAGGTCACCATCCCAGGGTCATGAGATGGAGCCCTAACATCGGGCTCTGCACTAAGCTTGGAGCCTGCTTAAGATTCTCTCCCTTTCTCTCTCTCTCTCTTTCTCAAAAAACAAAACACAACACAACACAGAATAGGTGTAAAAATATCAGTATTTTAGTATTTGTACACACACAAAAAATGGAACAAATACTCATAAAACTTCAAACAGGATGGGAGAGGTCCCAAAGCACGACTGTGGAAACCACCGCGGGGCACAAGATTTGATGAAATCCAGGAGAATATTATTTTATTAGTTGTATGTTTATGTTAATACATCAATGTATACATTCTATTTATGGAGGTGACACTGGTTGTCCATTTACAGTAGCAATATAAAGCTACCTCTTTTAAGTCAACGTCTAGTATTAAAAACTTGGGTGTATAAACAAAAATACTGACTATATTGTGGAAAAGGTGGGACAATATCATAGAATCAATGAAGTGAGGAGATGACCGACTTAGGAAACAACGGACTAGGGGCTCTCTGCGGCCGTTTCCAACTCTGACCCTGAAGTGGCCCTTCCCGGGGACTTGGCGGTGGACTTAGTGACAGACTGGGTCTGGGTCTGCCAGGCTCCAACTGCCGAACTGTGAGACCCTGGGCACCCACAGCCCTCTCTCTGGGGCTCCGTTAACTTCGTTAAATGGGAGAGACGGGCCCCGCCCCGCCACTCCTGCCCTTCACAGCTCAAGAATGGGAGCAGAAACCAGCCAGGCGGCCCCTTCGAGCCCTGGACGCCGGCGGCTCCGCGCCGATGCCCTTCACCTCACCTTGCTCGTGGGCCGCCACGGCGGCCTCTTCCGCCCCGCACCCAGGCCAGGTCGGCTTCGTGCCCCCTCCCTGCTCCTCCCCGCTCCCCGGCTCGGCCGCCCCCTCACCGGGCAGGCACCGCAGCTGCAGGAGCCTCCAGCCCGCCCGGCCGAGAGCGCCTGACACCGCCGCCGCTGCCGCCGCCATCTTGGAAGCGGGCACGCCTCCGCCAGTGACGCGGCGGACACCCGGGAGCTCGCCAAGGCCACTTCCGCCCTGCCCGCGCTCCCGCAGAGTCCTCATATCGCGAGAGGCGCGAGGTGCGAAGCCGGCTGCCGCGAAGAAGCCGGGAGCGAGCCCCGAGAGGCAGGTGAGCGTCGTTGAGTTGCGGCCCAGGAACCCGATCTCCCCAGCTGTCCCCTTCCAGCCCATCCTCGCCCCTGGAGCCTCTTGTTTCCTATTCCCAGCCCCGTCCCTCGGTGGACACGGAGCCATGACCACCTCCCAGGGGAGACGGCGGGCTTTTGCCCGGGGGAGCCCTATGGGCGGGGGGGCGGCCGGCCCTGCCTGTCTCGGGCTCCTGCGCTGTGGTGGCTTCTGACCTTCCCGGGCTGCCTCCTCTCATGCGCCGCCGGCCCGAGGTCTGAGGCTCCGAAGTCAGCGCGCTGAGAAGGAGGAGCCTTGACCTTGCGTCCCCAAGACCTGGGTCCTTCAAGACCCGCTTCTGCTAATAGCCAGCCGTTGTGACCTTGGACCTCAGGCCGTCGTCTCAAACACTGGGGGAGCTGAAGCCTCGGTCTTTGGGGGAGGTGGGGTACTTAACCCCCAGGTTGTAATTTTGAGCCAGTGACTTGCCAGAATCTCCAAAGTGTGGAGTTGGTGTTATTAAATAACAAAAAAGTAACCGAGTAACTTTTAAAGATCTAATTGGCTTTATTGAACAATTCATGAATTGGGCAGCATCCCATCCCAAGTAAAGGAAAGGTTTTTTTTTAAAGGCAGAGGGGGTGAGATAGGGAAGTTATAATGGGGGGGGGGGATTATTTCAGGCAAGGGGACAGAAGGGGTCTGTTAGGCAGATTACCTTACTAATGCTGACTGTAAAATTCCAAACTGACCCCTGAATTGAGATTACATTCCTGGAGAAGGTAGAAACCACAATTAAGTTAGCTGTTAGTTTCAGTTTGTTGATGATGTGTGCTTAGCACAAGTGGCTCCATTTGGGGCCTGTGGTCATCTTTTCAGCAGTATAATTTAATATTTCCCAAACTTGCCAGATCAAAAGAACCATCCAGGATGCTTGCTAATAAATTGGGTACCCAGGTCTTTCTCCTGGAGTGTTGATTCAGTACATCTGGGTGCAGTCCAGGAATCTTATTTTAACAAAGCCCCCAGGTGACTTGTAGACTCTGCAAGTTTAGGAAAGGTTGGTGGTGTCCATTCTGACATTAAGTGCCGATCTCTGAATGACTCAGGGAGGTCATGGACCAGGCACTAAACTGAAGTGTAAATGCAGAGTGCCTCACTGTGATATCTGTCATCAGGGAAGGCTTCATATTAACAGGGAAAAGTACAGTTTCCATGTTAGGAATAACTGATGACAGGAACAAAGCATGTCATTCTGTAAATTTTGTGTTTGCAGTTAGACCCTTGTCTTTGTATCTCTTTTGCACAATGCTTATCAGCTAGTCTTTTCAAAACATCTTGCCCTCGGGGCGCCTGGGTGGCTCAGTCGGTTAAGCATCCGACTTCAGCTTAGGTCACGATCTCGCGGTCTGTGAGTTGGAGCCCCGCGTTGGGCTCTGGGCTGCCGGCCTGGAGCCTGCTTCCGATTCTGTGTCTCCCTCTCTCTCTGCCCCTCCCCCATTCATGCTTTGTCTCTCTCTGTCTCAAAAATAAATAAACGTTAAAAAAAATTATTAAAAAAAAAAAAAAACTTCTTGCCCTCCCCTGCCTGGATGTGGAGAAAGCCCTTCTGAGCCAGAACTACTCCCCAGATGTTAAAATTTCAGATCCACAGCTCTGGATTTCATTAAAACACTACTGATGTGTAAGGTTTTGTTTTCTGAGTTCTGTCCACCGATCCTCAAATGAGCCTTTCCTGTGGAAATTCTAGCTCTGGGGTATCCTTCCTGAAATTCTTAATTCTTGACACATACCTAATTGTATGGAGACAGTCTTCCATTTTCCTTTGAGTTTCTTGTTTTCTTGCCGATTATCACCTCTTTTTCTGTGTGTGTGTGTGTGTGTGTGTGTGTGCGCGCGCGCGTGCACACACACACGCTCATTACATTTAAATGTTTCCTTTTTGAGAACTTTCAGTATTCTTAGAAGTTTTTAGCCACCTGACTTAAAAGGATTGATCCTTGGTGAGAACTGGTATGCAAACTTCAATCTTATTTTTTTCCTTATTTTTTAAAAAATGTTTTTATGGGGGGGGGCAGCGGCAGAGAGAGAGGGGTGGGGGGACAGAAAATCTGAAGCAGGCTCTGTGCTGATAGCCCAAGCCCGATGAGGGGCTTGAACTCATGAACTGTGAGATCATGACCTGACCCAAAGTCAGTTGCTCAACTGACTGAGCCACCCAGGTGCCCCAATCTTCTTTTTTTCCTTTTGGCTCCCTTCATCCTTCAGAGGAGCCAAATGCCTCAAGATTTGATGTTTATTGGGTACCTGAGAAATAAACAAGTGCATCTCCAGAAGTTGTTTTCAGACATCTGCTTTCCCTGCCTGCCAGTAGCATTTGAGAAGAGCCACGGGCACTTGTGTATGGCAGGCAGTGCTGGAGCAGTGCTTAACAAGGCCAGTTACGTGACAGTGCCTTCTTCAACTCCACCTCTTTTTAGATATGAAACTGAGTCACACTTGTAAGTATGTTGACTTAGGTGCCGGACATTTTTTCCTTAGAGTTGCTTTAAAAAGGCAGATTGACAGCCACACAGAACTCTGACGATGACAGGTATCACACTTTGGCTTTTAGATACTTTAAAGACCGTTGTGTCCCATTTTATTCGGAAAATGCTGGCCGAGAGTGGTGGCTATGTCTGCGTTTTGAGGGTTAATGTTTAGTAAATGTATTTTATGAGCTCCCTCTTGCCAGAGAAGATTAGTTTGGGGGGATATGGAACGCAAAGCATTTTACATCCTTCTAATGTGCTGACATAGTCCCAGTGGAGTAGTGCCTAAGATGTCATAAAGTGCAGCTCTTCTGTGTAATTCTAACAGTGAGAAAGAAGCCTCACATCTCTCCCTGGGGAGTCCTCAGTGGGCATAGCTGAGGAGAAAGAACAGGCTTTATAGGGACTCTTTGAAGCAAAGGCAAATAAACTGGCCACCAAAAACTAAGTTCTCTTAGAATATTATTTTGTTGAGCTCTGTGCAGCAGACCCTGCTGAGGATCTGCATGAAATATGGTTTGCATATTCTTATCTTCTCATTTACTTCGTACAGCAGCCTTGCAAAATAGGAGATTATTATTCTTTATTGATGGGAAAAGAGGCTAATAACTAACCCATGGTCATGTACTAAGTAGACAGTCCAGTGGTCGATAGAAGCCCAGTTCATCTGTATTCAAAACCTGTGCTCTGTAGAAACTGCCTCCATTGAAGGTTGCTGAAAAGGTCTAGACACCTGGCTTTTTGTTTTGCTCTAACAAACTTTTGCACCTTCTTTCTTTCTTGATGCTTTTTCTGTGAGTACAGTGTAAGGTTTGTAGTTGTTGCTGGTGGGCAGGGAGCTGGTCACTTTCTATTGTCCCAGCAGAGAACCTGGTGCCAACATCATTCTAGAAACAAGTTCTTTATTTCTTATAATCTGATGCCCAGCAATCCATGGTCCTATTTTCCCTGGCTGGTTCTTCTGTGCTGACAGCATGGAGCCTGCTTGGGATCCCCCACCCCCACCCTTTCCCTCCCTCCTCCCTCCCTCCCCTGTTTACATGCATTCACTCTCTCTCTCTCTCACAATAAATAAATAAACTTAAAAAAAATATGTTTGCGGGAGTTCTTCCTCAACATTCTGTGCCTGTTAAAAGCTTAAAAGTTTCATTTCTTTATTGTGTACTTTTTAAGGATTTAAAAACGATTCAGTGACTAAGGAATGTTGCTTGTCTGATAATACTTGGCATCCTTTTTACTGGGGCTTGCAGTCAGGTCGGGATAATAAGAAGTGGACATTTTACATGGAAGCAATTGGATAAAAGGTATGATGAAAGCAAAAAGGCAAAGGTTTTTCATAGAACAAGGAGGGATTCACTTTGGAGAAGTGGGAGATCCAGGTGGAGCCAGATTATTTATGGAGGACCTGATTCCAGAAGAATGACTTGATTTCACCTAGAAAATAAACTTCTTTAGGAAGTGAGTGACAAAACCAAAGTACTATAGCATTTAAGGATGACTGGCTAATTTGGCTAAGATTTGTAGGTGGAGGAGCAGGTCGTTTGAAGTGAATATTTCTAAGTTTTTATTGTTTTATTTTTGAGAGAGAGAGTGCGAGCAGGGGAGGTGCAGAAAGAGAGGGAGACCCAGAATCCGAAACAGGCTCCGGGCTCCAAGCAGTCAGCACAGAGCCTGACGCGGGGCTCAAACCCATGAACCACGAGATCATGACCTGAGCTGAAGTCTGGCTCTCAACGGACTGAGCCACCCAGGCGCCCCTGAAGTGAATATTTTTGAGGACGGAAGAATGTAGTGGATGTGGCTTAAATTCATTCCGAGTGCCTGTGGTGGCATAATTGTGACTGAGTTAGCCACTTCTGCAGAAGACAGGAGTGTTCAGCACAACACTGATCCATGCTTGACCTGGCTACCACGGCTTTTGCCTTTATGCCATTTATTAGAGCTGTTTTAAGTTGGAAACTTGGTGGCATTAATGTTTAAGAAAGAAAGGAGGAGCCAAGTAGAATGCTATCGCCTGACCTGATTTCATTGTGAGCACATTCTAGACTCATCTCAGTATCCAGTGGAAGAGAAAGTTGCCTCAAGGTGGTGGGGGGAGGGGATTTCCATAGGTTAAAAGCGTGGGCTTTACAGTCCTATGGATTTGGATTCAAATTCCAGGTCTTTATCTCACAACATTTATTAGTTGTGTGACCTGGCAAGTCCATGGCTTCAGTTTTATAGCTGTAAAATGGGAATATTTAGTTTAAGGTTGTGCTGAGGTTCAGTTGAGATAATGTATTTTAAGTGTTTTGAACAGTCTGGGTAACTAACATTAAACGTTAAAGACAGTAGGTAGTATTGATCATTGCAGATTCAATGGAATTGAATTTTCATATTTTGATGAAAGGGAAAATATCATTATTCAATTTGCTAAATTTAAATATGTTGTCTTCTGGGGCGCCTGGGTGGCTCAGTCCGTTAAGCATCTGACTTCAGCTCAGGTCATGATCTCACAGTTTGTGGGTTCAAGTCCCGCGTCAGGCTCCGTGCTGACAGCTCGGAGCCTGGAGCCTGCTTTGGATTCTGTGTCTCCCTCTCTCTCTGCCCCTCCCCGGCTTGCACTGTATCCCTCTGTCTCTCAAAAATAAATAAACATTAAAAAATTAAAAAAAAATATGTTGTCTTTTTTCTAAAGAAACATTAAGCTTGTGGTTGGGTTATATCTGCCCATTTATTGGCCTTCTTTACTGAGTCCTACTTTTGAGCGTCTTGTGTGTTTTATATTCTGTTCAAGCTGAGTTGTCTCAAATCAAAGCAGAAATAATCTTTCTGCCTTCAACTTCCTAACTTGACTGCCAAGATAGGCCTCTCATCAGGGAAGCAGCCTGCCTTGTTTGGGAAAGTTGGGGTTATGATCCGTTGAGATGGGTTCATTTCTTCACCTGTCTAGCATCTACAGGAAGATATTCTTTTTTTTTTTTTTTTAAATATTTATTCTTGAGACAGAGAGAGACAGAGCATGAACAGGGGAGGGCCAGAGAGAGAGGGAGACACAGAATCAGAAACAGGCTCCAGGCTCTGAACTGTCAGCAGAAAGCCCGACGCGGGGCTCGAACTCACGGACCGTGAGATCGTGACCTGAGCCGAAGTTGGCCGCCTAACCAACTGAGCCACCCAGGCGCCCCTACAGGAAGATATTCTAATGTGGTCAGCATTCCCTGGCGAGAGGTCCGAATTAAGGTGGTGATTCTAATCACATTTGATGGTTCCTCATGGATTAAATGATGCTTTTGTCTCTGCTCCGTCTTGACTTTCCTTTGTCTCGTCATCTGTAGGTCCTTCGGCACTGCAGGAATGGCAGATTACGGGGTCTCGGCTGGCCAGTTTGTGGCAGTGATCTGGGATCAGTCATCCCCGGCGGAGGCTCTAAAAGATCTGGTGGAGAAGCTTCGAACGTTAACCGGCGGCGAGGGCCAGGTGTCTGTGGAAAACATCAGCCAGCTGTTGCAGTGTGAGTGCCTGCACACATCGTCTTTGCAGGCGGCAGGGGTTGGTGGGATGCTGCATTTGTGTGGTTCCTCAATGTCCGAGTTGTTTTGGGTGGCAGATGATAGCAGTGGGTGGCCACGCTGCTGTTTTTCAGTTGAGATACAGTGGGCTTCAGAGTGTAGTTGATTTGTAGAAGTCTGTTGTTTCTTATTAAATATTCTGCATTTTTTAAGCCACCTTTCTTTTTTACTCCTTTCCCTAAACATAGGAAAGGATACAAAATTAGTAAGACTGAGGGAGAACAGCAGCTTCGTTGCCCCTCTTGCTAGTGATGGTGGCCTCGTAACATTTGCTTGAGGGGGCAGTGTTCATTCTTCCAGGGCCAGGCCTGGAGCCCTCGAGGGGGGCTTGGCAGGGGTTGGCAGATTGCCTCCGGGGCCCAGGTGCTTGCTGAGTAGAGTCTTCCTTCTTTTCAGCTGCCCACAAAGAATCTAGCTTTGACGTTATTTTGTCGGGTGTAATTCCTGGGAGCACCACTCTGCACAGCACTGAGATTTTGGCCGAGATGGCCCGGATCCTTCGGCCCGGTGGATGTCTCTTTCTGAAAGAGCCAGTAGAGACAGCTGTAGGTAAGGAAATCTTCCTTTGAAAGACTAGAATTTAACAGCGTTCCATCTTTAGGCATGTTTACTGCATCTCTCTGAGTAGGAGGTATCATTTGGAGATCCTTCTCGTTGGTGGTAAATGATTGTACAAATCTGAAGCAGGGCACCTGAAGGAATTGTGACCTTTGATCCGTTCAGTAGTAAAATAGAAGGAAACTGCCCATCTGACAATGGCTGGGTCCTTCAACAGGCTGGCTGGTTAAACTGTGGTACGTCCATACCGTGGAAAACTCTGGAGCAACAAAAAGGAATAAGCTCCTCATACGTGCAGCAACTTGGATGACTCTCCAGGGAATCGTGCCGAGTGAGAAAAAGCCAGGCTCAGAAGGTTGCATGCTGTGTGCTTCTGTTCACGCAACATTCTTGAAATAGCAAAGTTATAGTGATGGGGACCACACTGAGGGTCGCCACGGGTTAGGAGCGGGAGGCAGAGGATGTGTGAGGCGGTAAAGGGGTCGTCAGAGGGCTCCTTGTGATGGAGCATCCTGGATCCTCACTGTGGTAGTGCTCACACAAAGCTGCAAGCGTGGTAAGGTTGCACAGAGCTGCACACACGCAAGCAAGGTCACGTAAAACTGGTGACATCTGGGTAGTGCCGTGGACTCCCAGTGACAATTTCCTGGTCTTCACCGGTGTGGTATAGTTGTGAGATGTTACCAGGGCGGGGACGTCTATGGCCATACCACCCTGAATGCACCCGATCTCGTCAGATGTTACCATGGGGGGGGAACGAGGCAAACGGCCCTTTTTAAAACAAAGCAAAACAAAACTTTCTATGCACCTATAGTTATTTCAGAATAAAAAGTTAGAAAATAATGACTGGAAGTCTGGGAGTGATGAGTGGTCTTGTTGACTCATGTGAAACTAATGATGGAATCCAGGAGGTAAAAGCCTCTCGTTTTTGCTCCGTGGTGAAGCTGTCAAAACACTGTCCAATTCTGAATTTTTTAACTTTTTCCATCAATATGTGATGACTTAACTTAAAACACAATAAGAGAACGAATGTATTTTGAAATACGTAGAGGTGTTTGTGCGGACGTATAAATTTGAGACGCAGACCGCAGATGACCAGCATTCTTTGCTGGGAATGTAGAGTTTGGGTGGCTGCACAGAAGTGTACAGAGAGAACGTCAGTGCCTTAACGTTTCCTCAGCCTCTTTCTCACTCGTTATCCAACATCCCCTGGAAGGTATTTCCAAGAAGCCAAGAGTGAGTAACAATGGAAGTACTATATGACACTTAAGAGCACAGGTAAGAGCACTTTGACCAACCAAAAGCATGTGTCAGAATGCCTTCACCATTTCTGTTTTATTGGCTGCTGACCCAAATCGGATGGAGCCTTTATTATTTTCCCTGCTTTGTCCCATGAAGTACTAATTGGGGTTTTCCTCTCGGCAGTTAACAATAGCAAAGTGAGAACGACATCTAAGCTGTGCTCGGCCCTGACTCTTTCTGGTCTCGTGGAAGTGAAAGAGGTATGTTGGTAGACAACGTTCTTTGCTGGGAATTGAAGCCTTGGGCGACCACACCCAGGATCTCTGTGAGTCGGTACAGAGAAACTCAGGGGAGTAACAGCCCTGAAGGTGAGGTGCACAGTGTCGCGTACGCTAGGAAGCAAGCCGGGAAGTGCTTTGTGTCTAAGATACGTGATGCCGCAAAAGACAGAACTTTCTGGAACACCTGTCCTTTGAAGAGACTCCACTTGCGCCCGTGTGGGTTGGGGCATGTTCCAGTCTCAGTACTGGTGTGGGGGTGGTGGCCACGGTGGCAGGGAGAGCGCAACACAGGTCCCTTAATGGACACAAATCCTAGGCCCAAGAGCGACACAGGCACCGGGACTGTCCTCAGATACTTGGTGGGAGGCTGGAGCAGGTTGGGGGGTGGGGATGGGAATGCCGTCTCTGATAGTTCAGTAGAAATACTGAGGTTAAATGGAGGTGTTCATATTTTCTACATTCTTTGATGTTGAAGTTTTCTTATGTGAGAGGTGAGTGCTATACCATGATCGCTGGTATACCACCTGTTTGCCACATGACCTAGGGCCTTAGTTTCTTTACACCCACTCTTTCTTATTTTTTTCTTAGTTTAGGGTTTCTGTTTTATATTCTAAATAAGATGCTCATCAAAATTCAATTAATACTAAAGCATATAAACATAAAGTGACGTGCAGGCCTTCCTCACGCTTCCCTTCCCAGAGGAAGCCACCAACACATTTTTTGTGTGTGGCTGCTAAGACCTTTTTTATATATTTACGCGCGTGTGTAAGAGAGACTTTTTTAAGTGTAAATAAGGTTGTATATATACATTGTTCAGTCACTAGCTTTTCCCCCCACCTTTAAATGTCTTTTTTTTTTTTAATGTTTATTTATTTATTTTGAGAGAGAGAGAGCACGAGCAGGGGAGGGGCAGAGAATCCCAAGCAAGTTCCACACTGTCAGTGCAGAGTCCCATATGGGGCTCGATCCCATGAACCCATGAAATCATGACCTGAGCTGAAACCGAGTCAGACACTTAACTGACTGAGCCCCCCAGGCACCCCTAAATATCTTTGACATTTGCCCACCTTCAGTGCATTGCCCCTCATCCTTAATGATGATGTGACAATATTGAGTGCTATGGATGGGCTAAGATTTATTCAACCATTCTGTAGTTGTTGGGCAGAGAGGTGGCATTTCCACATTTTTTTCTACCTTTATCAATCGTCTGCTACTTCTTCCCAAGAAAACATTTCCCTCCCGCATGGTCCTTTTTCTCTAATTCATTTCCATTCTGTTTGTTGTGGGCATGCTTCCCTGCTGTAGGCTGTGATCCTTTTCAACATGTCTGTTCAACATGTCTGCTTCATCTTCATAATCATAATCATTACAATCCGCAGAATGACTCGCATAGTGCCTTGTACCTAATAGACAGGTGTCTGGTAAATAATTTAGGGTTGGCTCAAAGTAAGCACACAGACGGAATGACACTCTAGGGGACAGGTCACTGAGAAACCGAATGTGAGGCATGAGGTGACATCTGTCATCTGGTGCTACTATATGCTTAGTACACAGAAATGAGTATTTGACGCCTGTATAGGTAGACATAGTACAACGTTATTTTGTGGAAAGAGTGTGGCCTAATGCTTTTGGTGTCTTGAATTCCAGCTGCTGCGGGAACCCTTGAGCCCCGAAGAGGTACAGTCTGTCCAGGAACATCTGGGTTACCAAAGTGACAGCTTGCTCTCTGTGCGCATCACAGGCAAAAAACCCAACTTTGAAGTGGGTTCTTCTAGTCAACTGAAGCTTTCTATTGCCAAGAAGTCTTCTCCTCCAGGTAAGACTGGCCTGAGGACCTTGTTCTGTCCAGGTGGGCCTAGAAGGACATGTGAGACATTGAGCCAGAGATCTGAATAGAGGCGGTGATGTCTCTAGAGGACCACTCCTTCCTTAATTTCAGTCATTTCCTAATGGAAGAATGTTTAATGTACTGTTGTCCTGGGCAGATTCAGATCCACATCTGACATAATGCATAGGTATTACTTAATTCAACCCCTTCTGCACCAGAAGACACTGAGGCCTCCAGATTCTAGAGGCCTGAGCATGTGGTTTAGCTCACAAAGTCTTTCCACAGCCCAGAACCATGACATTTATTCTCAGGAGATCTCCCACTGGTGGTCATGGCCACTAAGAGTGCCCTGCTCCTCTTCCTGTGTGTCTTTTCCATGCTAGTAAAGTCAGCTTCTCTTACTTTGAGGATCTTAAGCCACTTGTGAACAGATTTTTTTCTCAGAAAGTTGCACTTGCCCTTTGCCACCCCTTCACCCTTCTGATCACTATCACATGAGGCCCGAATTGAGAGAAATTGTCCCAGCTGTGAAATATGCGAAAATTTACAGGTACGTTCACACTGCTCTGCTTTGACTGGCCAGCCAAAATCTTTAAGAAATCCTCTGGAATCCCAGCCTTCGGAGTCATGGTTCCAGAATGGGTAGGGACGGCTTCGATGAGCGGTTTGCCTTGCGGAAGGCCTGAGCATTCAGCTGCACAGTGATCTGTGGAGATGCACTTACCCCCAAGGCCCATCTGAGGACCTGCCCACAGACTCGGGGCTCCGCTCTTTCAGGGCCTTCCTTGCACCCCACCCCTGACCCAGATAGAGCCGGGAGGTGTGAGGCTTGTGTCTGCAGCTGGTTTGTGTTACACCACCGCCACCGGCTCTGGAGCCGATTTTCTTGTACGTGACAGGTTCACGTGAGTCAGAAGCTTTGCTATTTATGATGGTTTTTGGCAACTTTCTCTCTGATCTTCAGATCTTCCTGCAGTAGGTGTAGGGAGTACGATTAGCCCCAGGTTCTAGGGGTGGAAACGAAGATAAGGACACAGCAACATGGAGTGAAGTCAGAAGCATTGGACAGACTCCTGTTTGTGGCTCTTTACTGTGAAAGTGGCCTAAATGTGGGAACCAGCTTCCTCACCTATAAAATTAGGACACCACATACTTAGCTTGTAAGATTCTTACCAGGATTTAATTAGGTAGCATATATGAAATACTTACCATAGTATCTGACACAAAGCAAGTGCTTAGCAAATGATGGCTTCTGTCACTGCAAAGCGATCGGCCCCAGGCCGTACCTTCTCTAAGTGGTAGAGCTGGGCCTCGGACCCAAGCCTTTTGACTCCCAGTCCAGCGTCCCCTCCCAGAGTCTCAGTAGAAGGCTCACATATGCCTGTGGTTTGTCTCTGGCTGCTTTTATGGAGCTCTTTTTCTTTTGTGGGTTGGACTCAGTGAAGCCTGCCGTGGACCCTGCAGCGGCCAAGCTCTGGACCCTCTCAGCCAACGACATGGAGGACGAGAGCGTGGTGAGCGCGCACTGTGGGCACTGTGGGCTCTGCGCTGCTTTCTTGTAGGCCCCGCTGCGGGTATGAGTGGTCGTCATTGGGAGTGGCCTCTCCGGACTTGCAGCCGTAAAGCCCAGCACTGCGGCTGTGCCTGTCACTGGCATTTTTGATTCAGGAGGGAACTCCGCATTGGTGGCATTTTACATTTCTTTTTCGGCATCTCTTTTCCTCACAGGTTTTCTTGTTCTCACTTCATGTGATATGTTAAAGATTCTTGTGGGCACGCGTGAACCTGAAAAAAGTTTGTCAGCTTTATTTTATTGGCTCCTTTGGGCAAGTCACTGAATGCTCACTGTCTTAAGAGCAACACTTTCCCATCTTTGATCAGTACTGTCTATAGTAAAGTTCTTTATTTCTGCGACTGTTGAAATTCTGGAGATAGCAGGACAGGCTACGGTTCATTTCCCTGTAGAGCTTACAGATGAATTGTCCACACATTTATCAAAGAATTGCACACATGTATGTATCGTTATTTGTCTTTTTCTCGGGTATGATATAAAACATATTTCATTCCCTTTTTCACATGACAGCCCTTCATATATTTGAATAAATATAACACTTCTCTTTTTGTTCTTCCTGCTCCCTCCCTACATACACATGCACTCACATTCTCTGCACATTGTAAATTACTTCCCAGTCCCCTCACAACCGAATGAATCTTCTGTGGACATAGTTTAGATCCCTCCAGTGGTCAGCTGGAGTGTGATGATCAGCCCAGAATAGGGCAGTGGAGACCCTCTTTACGTGGACCCTATAAACCCGCTGCCACCACAACCCTTTTTCCAGCCTTCTGTTAGCAGAGATCGTGACCGTGTCACTAACTTCTTCGAACACTCTCCAGGATCTCATCGACTCCGATGAGCTGCTGGATCCAGAAGATTTTAAGAAGCCGGATCCAGCTTCCCTGCGGGCTCCTTCATGTGGAGAAGGGAAAAAGAGGAAGGCCTGCAAAAATTGGTGAGTGCTGGCAGAAGCAGGGTCTGCCGGGCTGCTTCTAGTGGCTTCTTGAGTCTCAAGGAATCGGAATACTTGACTGTTGTTAAAGTATATATTTTATAGTGAAATCTGTCATATATACAGAGGACTTTTTTAATCAGGTACACTTTAAACAGTAATGAAACGAACACCTGTGTACTGATTACCCAGGTGAAGAATCGGAAACATGACTAGTATCTCAGAAGTCCGCTCGACAGGCTCCCTCAGCTGCGTCTTGCTCCCTCTCGTCACAAATTACCATTCTCCCAAGTTTATGTTAATCATTCTTGGCTTATTTGATAGTTTACCACCTAGTGCGAAGCTCCAAATAATACATTCTTCAGTCATGAAGACCTGAGTAGTAAGCCCACCCCCGATGAGGCAAGGACAGGTCAATATTCCACATCTGTGAAGTCTCCCGGTGAAAGATAAGATCTGCAGTCTCGTCTGGACTGGGTCCCTTCCAGGGGAGTCGGTAGGAAGAGTCACGAGGGAGTTCTCGGAAACCAAGGGCCTGGCACAGGGAGAGCGCTGGCAGGGCCGCAGAGTGACGCAGTGACTGGCGACCAGCAAAAGTGTGGTCAGAGGGAGGGGCTGCTCTACATGTTCTGATCCAAACCCGCTGGGACCAGAGCTCTCCTGTGTGGAGCAACCACGGCAGAACACACGTGTCCTCGGCAGAGCCTCCAGGTGTGGGGGGAGGGCATGCTGAGTGTCGCCCGCACACGGTCAACATAAGCCAAGGCCCTGGGCTGGCTTGCCCGCCCTCGGGTAAAAGAGTGACCTGATGGCAGCTTGGTTGGTGACAGTGGCAGCCTTCAGCGTGTCTGTCTCTCGTGCCCCTGCCCCGTGCACACGTGTGACCTTGTCCCCAGCAGTGCGGAAATCTTGGGAGTCCCCTTCACTGTTCCCCTGAGGGTTCCCTTCCGTCTGCCTTACGTTAGCTTTTCCGTTTTTTGTATCCCTTGCTTCTTTCTTGGTTTTCTCTTTTCTCTTGGTAGAGTCCATTCTCCAATAGTTTTTTTAGAAAAGCTACTTGAGAGGTAAATTTTGTTTTGCACACTTTGTGTGGCTAAAAATGCCTTTTTTCTATTCTCGTACATGATTGCTAATTTAGGTATGGAAATCTAGATTGGAAGTAATTTTCTTACATCATTTTGAGGACATTTCTGTGAAGAGGTATCTGGGGCCATTCAGTTTCTTGATCTTTCTGTAAGACCTCTTTTTCCATTTTGGAAGTTTGTAGAATTGTCTTTATCCCCAGTATCATTTTGCAATATGTCTTGAAGAGGGGTCTGTTCACATCTCTTGCACTAGCCACTCGATACACCTTTTCAGTCTAGAAGCCACGTCCATAGCTTGGGAAATGTTCTTTAATTTTGTATACCATTTTTGTCTTCTCTCTTTGTTTTCTCTGTGACCTGTTACTCAAGATGTTGGATCCCTTTAATCATCCTGTAAATTTTTTTCTTATACATTTTCTTTATGCTTTACTTTCTGGGAAATTCTGCAGGTTTATCCTCTACAACTTTTGTTAAGTTATTTTATTTCTATCATGGTTATGTTTTTTTAATATTTGTTTATTTTTGAGAGAGCATGAGCACACATGTGTGCACGTGGGGGAGGGGCAGGGGGAGAGAGGATCCCAAGCAGGCTCCTCACTGTTAGCAGAGAGCCTGACACAGGGCTCGATCCCACAAACCATGAGGTCATGACCTGAGCCAAAACCAAGATTCAGAAGCTTTACTGACTGACCCACCCAGGGCGCCCCTCTACCACCATGTTTTTAATTTCTAAGATTCCATTTTTGTTTTGACTTTTTTCTTTTTTTTTTTTTTTTTAGCACAGTGTCCTATTTTTATTTTGTGGGTGTGATCTCTTCTCTTTTCTCCCGAGGTTAGTGATAGTTCTTTGTAGGTTTTTTCCTCCCTGCATAGTCTCTGTTTCTTCCAAGTTGTCTTTTTTTTTCTTTTTTTTTTTTTTTAGCTTGGTCTCTCACTTCGAGGTAGAGGCCTTCTACCTCCCACGAATCTTGGTTGTCTCCAAGATAAGAGTGGAGGACAGAAAGCTCCCTGGGAGCCCTGAGCTCAGCGGGGAGTTTGTTGGCTGTGCTTTAGTGACAGGAGCCAGGGTGGGCCTGTGGGGGACTCGGCAAAGTCAGTATCTCTGGGTCTTTCCCTTTGGGGTGTTAGAATTCGCAGAGAAGGAAGGGCCTTTCTGGTGCAGGCAGTTCCTTTGGAGGGTTTGGGGTGTGATGTGGGTTGGGGGCCGGCCACCTACGTGGTGGTGGCTTCCTCACTGCCTGCTCGGAGTTCAGCTCCCCTCAGTCGGAGTCCCTTCTTCTCCTCCTGCTTTGCAGCACCTGGCACCGCATTGCTGCTGTCCCCTTTCCCGTAGCCCCTGTCATTGGGGGGTTATGTGTTCACTCCAGTTTTGGTGGGACCTTGAGGGAAAGTAAAGTAGAGGCATGAGTTCAATCTGTCCTCTTAACCTGGAAAACACTGGTCTTAGTATTTTTGCATTTGTTTCATGGACGGAAAGGGTGGTAAAAAGTTAAATGGTGGCGCGTGGGCTTGCTGAGTCATCGGTGTTTTTTTTTTTTTTTTTTAAGTGTGAAAGTTGCCAGCATCCACAAATCAGGAGATTTCAAGTAAAAATCCAGTTTGTTTGTTTTTTCTGTTTGTCCTTAGCTTTGGAAAATGTGCCAACACTGTCTGCTTCTCCCCAGTGTGTTAATCTGCCGAAGCTGAGTAGTGGCCGGCCTGTGTAGACAGGGCGTTTCCCTCGGGGCCGCCCGCTCCCCACCACTCTGTCTCCCTAAACGGCCTCACACTTACATCATCAGCCTGGCCCTGTGGGCGTGGGCGTGTGCGTTAAGACATCCTGGCGTAAAGAGAAAAGTGTGAGGGCGGGCTTGGGCTCTGCCAAGGATTTGGAGCCCCTGGGTGGTGGCTCGTCTCACTCACAAGCTACTGATGTCCCCCCAGCACCTGTGGCCTCGCAGAAGAACTGGAAAGAGAGAAGTCAAAGGAACAGGCGAGCTCCCAGCCCAAGTCGGCTTGTGGAAACGTAAATATCTGGATCTTTACTCAGTATTCACAAAACCCCCAGTGGTATTGGGCATCATCCTAAACCCAGCACAGACTAGCTCCCGCTCTCACTTCCTGCCCAGATATCTAATTAGGCAAATACGTGAGAACGTGTGTGCAGGAGAGAGGTCATCGTCTGAGACTGGGCTGGCATGCCCGCACCCCGGGGGGAGCTCTTGTCATTTCTCGGTTTGGGCCCCGTTCTTCCCACTTCGTCGTGGCCGGATGCTCTTCAGCCATGTGGCTGAGCTTGGCTATGATTTGAACTGCTGAGAATATAGAAATACGGCCTCTAAGGAACTTCTCCAGACCGCTGATTTTCGTAAAACCGGAGATCTTAAATAGTCTCGGTATCTGGATCTCAGTCGGACCTACATATGCACCGGCCGGTCCCATCGGGCCTCTATGGCCATGTCAGGAAACGAGGGATCCCTTTCTTGCCCATGAATCTGGGACACGCTGACCCTCCACTTCCCCGTATGACTGTCTCTTCCCTCAACAGTGCTACCTGGGCGATGCCTTCCGCTGTGCCAGCTGCCCCTACCTTGGGATGCCGGCCTTCAAACCCGGGGAGCAGGTGCTCCTGAGCGCCAGCAATCTCAGTGACGCCTAGGAGGGGCCGCCGTGGCGCACCTCTGCTCCTCGGCCAGCTCCTGCCCCTCGAGTCCCACCGCCGTGGTTCCTCCCACCTCCTCTGGATGTGCTCACTCTCTGCGCGAACTCCGATTGCAGGGGGTGCTGGGTAAACAGTGCGAAGCTGGCTGTGGGGTGCAGTGGGCTGCAGCGCTGCTATGTATCCAAAGACCAAGGTTAATGGGGCCTGGGGACCTCTTTCTCCACCTAGTGTGAGGGAACGGGAGTGCGTCCTGAGGAGGCCCCTCTCCTGATGTCACAGTGCTGACCTCACACTCAGAGTATTAACACTCTGTGACGGAGGCCCTGCCCCGATTCTAAGCTCAGCAGTAGTGCCACTGCCTGTCTTCCAGAGCTGGTGGTTTACTCAACCTGCAGTTGTTGGTGACAGGAGTCAAGTGTCTCATGACCTCAGGGCACCAAAGGAATCACCCATTGGTTGCTGTGATCATATTCAGTGTCCCTCTGTCCTTTTATCCCCACCCCACCCCACCCCTGTTTTACTGTATCATACCTGTCCTGTGGTTTCTGTTACTCTACAGTCATTAAAGTTGTGTACTTCTGCATATTGGTTGTGGAGAGGGGTATGTTTGTGTGTGTGAGGTCTGACACAGCCATCTGAGCTCAACTTGGACCACAAAACTTTCTTTTTTGGAGAGACTTAGTATCACACGGTGGGGCCAGTCCTACATTTAAGGATCAGGCCTCTCTGCATCTACTTTGGAAGAGGCCAGGGTGGTAAGAATTTAGAAGAAAGGAGGACAGAAATCTGAACCAACAATAAATCTCTCTGACCAGGAGATCTTTCATTCTCTTTGTTACACAGACTTGGAATTAATCTTGGCAAAAAGTTGGAGACCATGGACTTAAGAGAACAGGATTTGGAGGGTCCTTGGCAGGCTCAGTTGGTAGAACATGTGACTCTTGATCTCAGGGTTGTGAGTTTGAGCCCCATGATGGGCATAGAGATTACTTAAAAAAAAAAAAAAAGAAAAAAAAAGAGGGAGAGAGAGAGACCAGGACTTGTATATTTTATCAGTAAATGCAAATGTTCATTGGTGTTTGTCCTTGAAACTGCACTGCATTCTCTGAGTCTGCTTTTGTTTATCCTGGTCCCTGCTGGTGGATTTTATGGGTGTGGCTAAGTTCTAGTTTGACTCCACTCCAAAGCCCCTGTGGTAGGTAGGCTCCTAAGATGACCCCAACCCCCTTGTATGATCCCCTGTCCCTGAGTTTAAGGAGGACCTGTGAGTATGATGGGACATCACTGCTGTGATTAGGCTACGTCACGTGGTGAAAGCGAAAGGATTTGGCAGATGTCATTCAAGTGCCTAATGGACCTTCAGTTAAAAGGGAGCTTACCCTGAGTGGGCTGCCTTAATCAGGTGGTCCTTTAAAAGAACTAGAGAACCAAGAGTTTCTCGTGCTGGCCTTCTAAAGCTGCCATGTGGAGAGAAGGCCCTTGCAGGGCCTCTGGGAGCCAAGAGCAGACCCTGCTGGCTGGCACGGAGAAGGGGGCCTTCACCCCTACGGCCGGTGAGACCCCGGGCAGGGGCCTGGCCTCACTGTGCCTGCAGTCCTGACCCACAAAATCTGCAGCGGTAAATGTGTATGGTCTTAAGCCCCTAGATTTGTGGTAATTTGTTATGCCACAACAGTAAACTAATTCAGCCCCAGACAAGATTTCATGTTAATATTTATTGAGAATGGCTGGGATTGCTGTTAGTTGCTTCTGTTGCAGTTGTCAAGATGAAGGACAAAAAAACTCTAACCTTCAGGTCGAGGACACGAGATTCTGAACCAAATAGAGTCTCGGGACGGATCTAGCAGAGCTCTGGGCAAATGCCACTGGCGCTTGCTGACGTGACGCTTGTTTTGCGTTTCCGTCGCTGCTGGCAAGAAGGATGACCCTGTCTCCTGTCTGCTACACCTGGCGTAGTGAAGGGTCCCATGTGGGCAGCTGTGGGAGGGCTCAGGGTTGGGGCCAGCGGGCTGGAGAGAGGCCTTGCCGGTCCGCAGCACACATCTGGCCGTTGGGGCTCGGGCGGATTCAACACAGTGAGCAGACACGGGGGACACTGCTGGTCCTCAGCCTTGTGACCCTGGAAGACCGCAGTTCTCAGGGGAGGTTTTGTTTTATTTAATTTTTGAAGTTTATTTATTTATTTTGAGAGAGACAGACACAGTGTGAGTGGGGGAGGGGCAGAGAGCGAGGGAGAGAGAGGATTCCAAGCAGGCTCTGCACTGCCAGGGCAGAGCCCGACTTGGGGCTCAAACCCATGAAGCCATGAGATCATGACCTGAGCCGAAACCAAGTCGGTCGCTCAACTGACTGAGCCACCCAGGCGCCCCTCAGGAGAGGTTTTAGAGCCCTAAACAGTCTCAGATGTCACTAACTATAACCTCCATTTACATTTGAGAACACTGGGTGTGATAGAAAATGACCTGCCTCCGGCTGAGGACCTTTAACAGTAGAGGGGCCTGATGCCCTTGACCATTCTGAGTCAGTCATGAGTCTGAGATGGGGCTGAGAAATCTTAATCTTTTTTGTGTGTAAACTCTACAGGTCTTTTAGTTAGAATTTCACCCTCTCCCTGAAGTCACTCTAAAGCACTAAGTGGGATGGACAGCAGAGCAAACCACACCTTCCTTGATTATAACAGGGTTCAAGCACGCAGGCAGGCAGTGGGGCTAAGGGAAGAATCGTACAGGGAACCTTGCGAGCAGGAGGCACTGGTTGTTGGGCAGGAGAAGAGAGGCTTTGCTCTGTGACCGTCCTACAGCCACCTGTCTGCTGGGCAGGGAGAGGTGGGCTACACATGGAACCATTACCAAGGATTGGTGAAGTTGCGGCCAGGTGGGATTCTTACACGCTGCCGATGGGATTGGTTTGGACAATTACACCCTACAGTGTCGATTTCAACTCTGGCCGTGTGTTAGAATCACTTGGGTAGCTTCAAAAAAACAAGAAAAACACCTATGCTGGAAGCCCTCCTTGCCTAAGGACCAATTAAATCCATCTTTTAGGATAGGACTTAGGGTGTGCGCATACATGCAGAACTTTCCCAGGCAATCAATTCTGAAATGCACCCAGGATTGAGAACCACTGCCCTGGAGCAACTCTTTACACGTGCACCAGAAGACAAGCTAACCAATGCAGCACTATTTGTAATAGCTGGAACCTGGAAGTAGCCCAAATGGCCTTTAACAAGAGGATAGATGAATGAGTCGTGGTGAGAAAGGAGGAGGGGTAGCTGTGCACACCAGCGTGGAAGAGTCTCACACCACGCAGAGCCACAAGAGCAAGTCACGGGAGAGTGTGCGGATGAAAAACCTCACCTCTCCTATAAAGCGCAGAGTTTGAAAACATACAGCATGCATCAACATTAGAGATACATATCATATGTATATTGTGTATACACACACGTATGTGACAAACTAAAGAAAATCAAGGAGAGGGGCGCCTGAGTGGCCCAGTCCGTTAAATATCCGACGTCAGCTCAGGTCATGATCTCTCAGTGCGTGAGTTCCAGCCTCGTGTCAGGCTCTATGCTGACGGTGCAGAGCCTGCTTGGGATTCTCTCTCTCTTTCTCTCTCTCTCTCTCTCTCTCTCTCTCTCTCTGCCCCTCCCCCACTGGCACTTTCTCAAAATAAATTTTTTTAAAAATGGAGGATAATAAACACAAAATTCAAAAACATAATTGTCTCTGGAGGTCGATGGAAAGATGGTAAGAGGAAATGCGTCTTCTAAGCAGAAGGAAGATTCTATTAAGCTGGAGGGTGGGTGTACAGGTGCTCATTCTATTATTGGTTTGTATACCTTACATATACATTAACTATTTTGTATTTATAAGAAATTTCATTAAAAAAAAAAAACCTAGGAAAATCCATCCATAAAACCCTTGGTCTTCAGGAAAATGCCCGCCAGCCCAGAACACAGTCCCGCACTTCTCTGACATGAACCTCCGGGAAATCTTTTGGCCCACTTAAAGTTTCATTCGAAATTGTAAAAGTGGAACCGACACCAGTCATAAGAATAACAAAGCAGATGAGTGTTGTCTGTGACCAAAAACACTGCTGCAAATCACACAAATGTAGTAGAAAGTGCGGGACAGGGATTCAAGAGCTGAGAACTGATTAATAAGGCATGAGGAGAAAGAGAGGGATTCCTGTGATGGAAACCTGAAATAGCAGAGTTGAGGCAAGGCATGAAGAAATCTAAAACCCCAAAGATGAAGTCGATGTGAGAGGGAGGGCTAGGAGGAATGGATAATGCTAAAAACGGGCGGGCGGTGAGGACGGGGGTAAGAAAACGAAGCAGGGGCACCTGGGTGGCTCAGTCACTTGAGCTTCCGACTCTTGATTTTGGCTCAGGTCATGATCCCAGTGTCATGGGATCGAGTCTCACATCGGGCTCTGAGAAAACCAAAACAAAGTGTAAATGAGAGAATCAGCTAGAAGATGATTTAGTCACAGAAGGTAAAAGAAACACAGCATCTCAGAATAATCACTTAGAGGGGCACGTGGGTGGCTCAGTCGGTTAAGTGTCTGACTTCGCCTCAGGTCATGATCTCACTGTTCTTGAGTTTGAGCTCCATGTCGGGCTCTGTGCTGACAGCTCAGAGCCTGGAGTCTGCTTTGGATTCTCTCTCTCTGCCCCGCCCCCACTTAGGCTCTGTCTCTCTCTCTCTCTCTCTCTCTCTCTCTCTCTCTCTCTCTCAAAAATAAACATTAAACATTTTTTTAAAAAGATACAATTCAAGAAATTTTCCAGAAATAAAGCAAGAGTGGATCTATACATTGAAGGAAAAAGTGGTACAGAACGTTCAATACTAAAGATAACGGTTTTCCTAGCTGCGGTCCCTGACCCCGGCACATGCAGAGTGCTGTGTGTTATCCAGGAGGCGCTCGCTGTTAATTCTGAAGTTCCCTTACCGCTAAAACAGGGTGATGCGATTTGTAAATCAGTGCAATGAAGATTTTTGTGGTCTAGAAAAGTTTCAGGTTTGTGCTTCTCTGTTCCCTCAGTCTTCCCTTGCTTCCGTGGCTGTTCTGTCACAGTGACAGACTTGGGAACAGGGAGGGTGGAGCGCGGTGGGGACAGCTGGACAGTGGGCTAGGGACCGAAGGCTCCACTCAGCCCCTCCTTGGCGTCAGATCTCACTTTCCGTTGTCACTTCCGGGTGGTCCAGGTATGACCTGACCCCGCACCCACCGTCTAGCATGAGGCCTCCGCCTTGGAGGATCTGGAAGCTGCATTTAGGCTCAGCGGGGCTCAGAGGCGGTCGAAAGTCCCTTCCTCCCTTACTCTCTTCTCCGTTTACAATTACTTCAACATTTTTTCTTTTACATTAAGCCAGATCTCAAATACAATTAGATACACTGTAACACAGCTGGATTTGTTTGTTTTTCATTCAGATCAACTCTAAAAAAAAAAAAAAAAAGGAGAAGTTTATTGAAAACACTGCAAGGAAGCAGCTGGCAGGACAGCAGAGGAGAGGCCGTCTAGATCAACTCTATTTCTTTTTTTTTAATACGTGTGGCGTTCACAGCTGTGTTAACCCTTTCTCTCCCTTCTCTGCCCTCCCCAGAGGTGTTCTCTCTCCTGAAGTTGATGCACGGCACACCCATGCTGCTTTTATATCATTTCTCTGCAGAAAAGAGCTTATATGAAACGTGTCCTTTTGAGGTCAAATTGGCATAACACAAAATTAACCGTTTAACGTGAACAACAGAACCTCTACAGTGTTGTGCAGCCATCACTTCTGTCTAGTTCCGAACGTTTCCATCACCCCCAAAGGAAACCCTGTACCCGTCAAGCATCTGTGCTTTATCCCCTAGCCTCCCTGCCTCTGGTAACGCCCAGCTGCATTGTGCCTCTGGGGACTTGCCTATCCTGGGCATTTTATCGGAATGGTAGGTGACCGCAGGGACCTTCTGTGTCTGGCTTCTCTCGGCATGTTTTCAGAGTCCATCCGCCTTGCAACCTGTATCAGTACTCCTTCCTGGGGCTGAATACTATTCCATCGTGTATATACGCCACTATTTATCCCATCGTCCACTGATGGACATTTGGGCTGCTTCCGCCTTTTGGCAATGGTGAATGGCGCTGCTACGAACATGTGTGTATGGGCACTGAACACAGACACCCTGACCCGGTCCCTGAGTGGCTGCAATCAGAAGCGGGTAAACCGGGCCGGCCCCTGGCGAGAGCAAAAAGGCCTGGCCTTGGCTGTCAGGCACCTCGGCTCAATCTTTATCGGGAAGCCGACGCGCCCTCTGGTGGCCAAGCGCAGAGCAAGTCGATTCTAAATTCCGCTTAAAGGCCAAATTTGAAATCCGGTTGTTTTATCACCGCACCGGTTCCTCCGGGATTGCTCCTTCTCTGTGTCTGCCCCTCGTGGAGTTCAGCCGGGGGCTTGTTGATGAAGATGTAAATCAAATGTCCACTATGCACGAAGCACCTCTCTCCCACCCCCTTACAAATGAGGCAGGGACTGAGTCAAGGCAGGGCCTGACTCAAATACCAGCACCCCCCCCCCCCCCCCCGTGAGCTCATTGACAAGACAAGCGCCCAATAACTATAATAAAGGGGGCAGGGTATGACAGAGGTCAGGCTGAAGGCAGAGCTGGGGGCTGATGGAGGGTCAGTATAGCCACGCTGAGCTCTGAAGGGACACTGGATTTCAGTCAAGGGAGGGGACGTGCCTTCCTGGTGGAAGGAACGATGTGATGCCAGAGCCCTCACTGTTCTCTGTTCTCTGGTCCCTTTCTGGTCTATTTCTCACCAGTCAGGGGAGTCCGCGAGTCACAATTCATTAATGGCCCCTTTGCAGAGGGATATGGTGGCTAATCCCTTCTGCATCTCGCTCGCTGCCCCCCCAACCCACGTTCCATCCTGATCTTGCTGTTAAACATCCTCACTGTCCACCACGCAGCTCTACTCCTCTGAGTTTACAAATGGGCCTCTGAGGAAGTTTTCGCTTGGACAAAAAGGTTTTGTTTCTTTTAAAACAACTTTTCTCTGTACGTGGATGAAATGTGTGTCCTGAGTGTCTTAGGCTCGGGACGGCAAGGGTGAGGGGTCCCGCCCCAGCCCTTGTTCTCCTTTGCTGTCACAGGGGCTCCTTCTTGCCTCCCTCTACTTTGAGATCATCTTTCCTCCAATTCCCACCCCCCACCCTGCGGCCCCACCCAGTGGATCCAGAAGACACTTTTTCACAAAGCACTCAGACGAGGCTGTCCCAGGATTCCAGGTCCAAGGCAGTCGTTGGCGGGGTACTCCTTGGGATCAGGGCAGGAGAAGAGCCCACCTGGGGGCAAGGAGACCCTGGGGCTACAAAGAAGCCAGTTCACCATCAGCCTCATTATTGTTGTTTTTCTTTTTTTATTCCTGCCCCTACTGGAAAGTGGGCTTGGGTCTGTCATCGGGCCTGCAAGAAGACAACTGACCACAAGGGGGAAACAGGAGGCAAAACTTTCCCTAAAAATGACTCCTAATTGCAGCCCCCTCGGACAAGGCAGATCACAGACCCCTAGGAAGAGAAGGACCCCGTGCTCCTGCCCCCAGACAGCATCCCAGAGAGAGAAGCCATGAGGCCCTGGCTGATCAGGAGAGTGAAACAGAACTAGAATCCAAAGACCCTAATTCTCCCCAGCACCCTACGCGCTGTGGCTCCAGCCCTGAGTTGGGCTTGCACAGAGGGGTCTGGGGGAAGGGAGTCCATAACTTCCCCATCCCCCATCCTTCTTAACATGTAGGTTGTGGGGTGCCCTGGCTGGCTCACGGAACTCCCTTCAGTGGAGGAGTCAGGACTGACAGACGCACAAAGGGGTCAACTGGGAGAACAATGCCATCATGGCAGGCTGCCCCACGGTCCACAAGAGCCAGAGGCATCGGAGCAGGAGAGAGAACCCGATGGGCAGCCATTCTTGGGGAAGACCTCCTGGAGGCTGGGCTCATCCCACAGACCCCCTCAGCTCCCCTGCCTGGGCCGCTGTCACCGGGGCCTTCGCTTGCCCTCACATGTAGTCTGCGGTAGCCATGTCCCCCTCTAAGCCTCAGTTTCCCTTCCTGGCCTGGACAAGGCAGGACCAGGTAGATGTTCTTGAGGGCCCTTCCAGTGTTGACAGGCTAGGTGGACAGAACACGCTGGCCCAGACTAAGGTACAAAGAGAGACTTTAATCAGGGCTCTTTCATGCCATGGTTCCAGACCAGAAAAGAGGGCAGGGGTCTTCTTTGTCCTTGTAGGGCCTTCACTGGACTCGGGCAGCTTGGGGTTGGGGTCGTGAACTGAGGCAGGAAGTCTCCAAATGGTCCAGGCAGAAATCAGGACTCCTGGGGCACAGGGTTCATGATGCTTTGCAAATATCTGACTGTCTTCTTCACCCTGGTGTCCTTGGGGTCGGAACAGATGGACTTGCCATGGATAGTTACAAACCTACACAAAAGGGAGAAACCCCGTCCAGGGGGCGTCAGGGCAAGAAGGCCTCCCAGAGCCCCAGGATCAGCCTTGCTCTGCACTGATCAGGACCCTGAGGCCTTGGGAGGAGCAAGAACTTGCCTGAAGTCACATAGCACATCGGTGACAGATCTGGGACATCCGGCTCTATCCTCAGTGATTCTTGACCTTCCCAAGGTCCCTGCCAGTCCTGGCCCTCCCAGGGAGCCAGAACTGCAAAGCCTCTGCCCGCCTACTTCAGCTACACCCATGCCCACCTGAAGCCTAGGAATTAGGGGTGCACAGGAGGGGCCCGGCTCAGACCAAGCCATGGGAAGTGACCACATTGGCTTTGGACTGCCCGTGTGACACGGGGCTGCTCTGTCTCTCTCAGGGCCTCAGTTTCTCCATAAATCAATGAAGAGTTGAACCTCACAGCCTGGGGCTTTTTGGGTCTCACAATGTGGGGTGCAGGGGCTTCCCTGAGGAGCAGGGCCCGAGTGGGAAGGGGACCACAAAAGCCCTGCTCTCTCCTCTCCCCAGTGGCCCTTCTGGGAGCTCCTGGGTCTGCGTTCTCCCAGACTGAGCTCCCAGGAGCAAGGGCGGGGACAGAGGGTGGGATCAGGGCACACTTACACTATGGCGTCTTTGGAACACTCCCCCGAGGTCCTGTACCACCCTGTCAGCCTTCTGAGAGGGATGGCCCCTTTGAAGTACTCTAGGCAGCACTCCCGGCCCACGTTGGTTGCTCGAGCTACGGAGAGGGGAGACAGGAACAGGTGTTCTGTGAGTGTCTGTGTGGGGGGTGGGGGGGGTCCATGGCTGTGGAGGGGAGTCCGTGTGCATGTCTGTGTGTGTATGTGTGTGTGTGTGTGTGTGTGTGTGTGGTATCAGAGTGGGTCCACGTGTGTGTGTTTGGGAGTCTTTTGGTAGGGGGATCTTGTGAGTGTGTCTGTGTGTGTCAGTATGTGCACACGTGTGTGCATGAGGTCTCTGTGCTTGGGGGGGGGGGGGTCCCTGTGTGCTTATGTGTCTCTCTGTGCGTATATCTGTGTGTGTTTGGGAGGAGTTGTGTGTGCATGTCTCTGTGTGTGTCTGTGAAGGTGTGTCTTTGCGTGTCTGTGTGTGTGTGTGTGTGTATCTGTGTGTACACATTTGTGTGTGAGATCTGTGTGCCGCGGGGGTCCTGGGTGTTTGTGTGTGTGTGCTAGCACGTCTCTGTGTGTGTTCAGGGGGTCTGTGCACATATACTGGCATGCATCTACGTGTTGTCCCGTGTGTCTGCATGAGTGTGCACCTGTGTGTGCACACACTCAAATACCAGCCCCAAACCACCCTGGAATTTCCTCCGGGCCAGGCTCTGGGCTGGGCCTCTGCCTGCAGGAGCTCTTTTGGTCCTCCGCAGTGCACCTAGAGACAGGTACTATCATTTCACAGATGACAATGGGGAAGCCCAAGGCGTGAAGACACTTTCCTGGGGCTCGGCTTCCTTATCTTTGCACAAGATAAAGTACCAATACTTGCAAACAGGCAAACCAGAGACGTGTGGCTTTAATTAATGCCATGCTGGAGTGTTTTCTAAGAAGCCCCCAACTGTCCTCCAGCCATCTCGGGGGCAGAACTTGGTCTGACTAGCCCACGATGCTGCCCTGGCTGGTGACTTACAGAAGTGAGAGTAAACGAGCAGTCACGGGCAAAGGCTGGGCGCTAACCAGCCCAGCTGTGTTCCCACATCCCGTCTTACTTTGTCCTTTCCCCCCCCAACTGCATATAAACCTCCCTCTTGCACATGCTCTGGGAACTAGCCGCGTTCATGCTGATTCCCTCAGTGTAGACCCATTAATAAAACCGATGCTAACCAAGACTCCTAAGAAGGGGTCGTGTTCCACTGTCAAAACACAGGCCCGGTCATTGCCCCACAACCACTGCGGCGCGAGACGGGCCAGAACTTTGCTCCTCCCCAAGCTGATCCCCAAGCTCGGGGGCCGCATCCTCCTCTCCGTCCTCCCCACCCTCCTCCTCATTTTCCCTTGACTGCCTCCCTCAAAGTCCTACGGCTGCCACCGGCCTCCCCCTTCTGCAGGAGCAGGTGGGCTGTAACTCATGCATAAATAGTGAGTGTTGCTGCTATGATCTCAGTGCCCCCACCCCTCCTGTCCAGGGCGCCTTCCTCGGCCACACTCCTCTGCCCTCACCTGCATGGGTGACCTGCAGAGAAGCCCCCAGGAGGAGCATGACCAGCAACAGCAGCTTCAGGGACATCATGGTGCCAGGAGCCCGGGAGAAGATCTGTGTGTGTGGATCCCTCTGCTCCAGGAGAGACGAGGATGACAGCCAAGTGTGGAGGTGACCTATTTAACCTCTTTGGGGACCTTGCCCCACCTCCTGTCACCTCCCCCCCCCCCCCCACATGCCTCCCTACAGCAGTGGAGTTTGAAGATGATTCAGCACAAATGCGGTCTTGGAATGTTTGTGGCTTTCCAGAGAATGGGCACTCAGCTGAGGACAGAGGTGGGGTATGTGTGTCCGGGGGCTACGACGGTGACATACTTCTCTTTTCACAGGGACATTTCTTGGTTCCTCTATTAGCAGGGCTGAGAAGCCTCTATCCTAAACCGGGTTAGCATCTGCCCCGAGGCTGGTGAGCCTCCTTCAAGCACCATCGAGCCCTGTGTGTGGGGTGGGGACAGCCAGGCAGGAGCCAAGAGGGCTGCTTCGGTGGCACCTGAGGTCCAGGCCTGGAGGAGCTTCCCCCTCCGCCTCCAGGAAGGCCTCCTGTGGGGGAGGGGGAGTCCGCAGGCCGCATGGGCACAGGGCGTCTTCACAGGGAGTGCCCCTGTTCCATCTCATTCCGAGAAAGGCCTGGGGCCCACACGACTTTGGTTGGGGGGCTTCCCCAAGCAGGGCCCTGACACAGGAGACCAGAGCCCGACAGGTTTTAATCACCATTTAATCCAAATGGGCGCCTCTGCAGATTGGAAGCCCGGTTCCCCCACATGGGGCACCCCACCCTGGGTTGCAGAACAGCACGCAAGGGTCTGTGAGGACCTGGTCTACAGTGGACACGTGGTCAGGGTCCAGCGCGAGCCAGGCCCTGAACAGACTTTCCATCCACCCCATGGGCTGCAGCATCCCTGCATCAGGCCACACCCCCGGCCACCAGAGAAAGTGGCCAATTGTCTGCCTAGGGCTCCCCTGGGCCAGACGGTGGGAGTCCCTTAACCAGGAGGAGAGTCCTGTGCCCGCTTCCAGGTGGACAGCATCTCAGCAGGGTGACCCCTGACCTTGGTTTTAACACATGGGATCCGGGCCTGGCTCCACTGTATCCCAAGGGACCAGGAGCAGCTGAGATGAGGCCCCTGCAACATGTTGTCAGGTGCACGGGGCCCTCTCAGCACAGCTGGCTCTGGGTTAACCTGGAGCCATTGTTAAATTGTCATCAGCGGTGATGATAACCACAGCGGGCGCTGTTTGTTGAAACCCAGCCCCACCAAGGGAGGTGCTCAGACTGTAATCCTGCCTGCCGGTCCTCACAGGGCACCTGTGAAAGGAAGCCATGGTCAAGATCAAGGGAGGGTGAGGCCAGTGCTCCTCCTTGTCCCCCAGGGCCACTTTAGCAGGCTATGGCTGTTTCGCTTCATGCGGGGAGTGGGGGGGGGGGGGGGAGTGCCCGTCCATGGCAAAACGTCCCTCGGGCAGGATCCTCCGTCACCATCTTGCTATGTGACTTTGGGCAGCTCATAGACCCTCTCTGGGCCTCACTTCACCACCCGTGGAGGGATGTTTGGACTGTCCCAGGGACCCTGCCGGAATGGCAGATCTGAGAAAGATGGGGTCCTCTCTTAGTGGATCTCACAGCAGCATTTCTCTGCTTCTCATAGGCTCACATCACCCACTCCTCAAGCCGCAGCTAGAGGGGTTCTTGCCCCCAGCCTGTCTGGCTGAGCCATTCTCCCTGTCTCTGGGACAGGCTGCCATCTGCCTGGGCAGCAGAGCGGAGAAGGGAGTGGATCTTCCTGCCTGCGCTCATCTTCGGTGCTGGCTTCCTGCAGACAGTGGGGGTAACCTCCACCCCAAACAGAGAGGCAGCCGGCAGGCCCCATCCTGCAGAGCTGGAGGAAGCCTGTCTGGTCAGGAGAATGGGTGCCGGTGCCCTTGGTGACTGTGCCCGGGAAAGAGCAGCTCTGGCCCGGAGACAGAGCCTTAGGCCCAGCGGAAATGCCAATGACCAGAGGTGCTTGGGGAGGGCCTGGGTCCTAGGAGGGGCAGAGGATGTCTCTGCCGATACTGCCCCTGATGGGCGGAGTGTCTCATGACCCTCTCTGTCCTCCAGTCCCTCTGCCCAGTAGCTTTTCCACCCACCACAGAGGCCACGGAATGCTCTTCTGTGTTGGACAACAGGGGACTGTTAAGACGGCAATTAGCAGCTTTATTACCGGCGAGGCCACCCCAGCCCCCACTGCCGGGGAAACCCCCTGAGTGGGGTTTGAGTCCCCCTTGTTCTGCCACAGACTCAGAATTTTTCTCCAGAAGGACCCAAATTCCCCTGTCCCTTCTAGGGAATTGGTTGTGACAGCAGGAGCAGAAGGTTCTGGACTAGCCCTGGGCTGGTGCAGGATGCCTAGCAAGGGGGGGATCAGAGCAGCAAGCATGCCAACGAGAACCTGCTGCATGTCAGGTGCTGTGCCAGGGGCCGTGGGAGGGTGTCCAGCAGCTGGTAGAGGGGTCGAGGCCTGGCCCCAACACAGGAATGTGCAGGTGACATAAAGGGCTGGGGCCCACGGCAGGGAGATGTTGCTTCTGGCTGAGAAACCTTGGAGGGCTTCATGGAGGCGGCAGTCAGTGAGCCTTGTGACTGGGAGGATTCACACCGGGGAGCTGGGTGGCTTAGTCAGTTGAGGTCCGACTCGGGCTCAGGTCATGATCCCAGTCTGTGAGTTCGAGCTCCGCGTCGGGCTCTGTGCTGACAGCTCAGAGCCTGGAGCCTGCTTCGGATTCTCTCTCTCTCTCTCTCTCTCTCTCTCTCTCTCTCTCTGTCAATCTCAAAAATAAACATTAAAAAGTTTTAAAAAAAAGAGAGAGACAAGGAGGAGGGGACATTTCACATGAGGGAAGCACTTAGCATGGGTGCAGAGGAGGGTGCAGAGATAAATGAGAGAAACAGCACAGGACTCTGTTGGGGGAAATGGTCCCAATGTGACATGGAGACCATAACCATGAGACACGCCCGCACACAGGACGCTTTCAGTGAGGCTTGACCGGGGAAGAGGGGGCAGAAGACGAGTACAAGGAGGCAAGCAGGACCTAGAGTCTGGGGAGGAACCGTGGGGCACAGAGCACCTCTCCGCCTCACTTTGGAGGCAGCACGGACCAGGGACATTTTAGAGGTGGTTTTCTTGCCCGGGATTAAGTGGCTTATTCCTCCTCAGTTCTCCCAGCTATGAAATGGATTCCAAGGGACCTTCCAGATGGAATGTCCTAGAGTCCGTGACTATGCTAAGGGCCTCGAGAGACCTTTACGGTGCTGTGCAGACTCTAGGGCTTGGAAGTCGGTCAGGGGAATCAGGAACGCTCCCTGGAGGAGGCGGTGGTGAGGCAGAGTTCTATGGAGGGTGGCAGCGGAGAGGGCGCTGGAGGAAAGGCCAGGGCACAGGCAGGGAAAGCAGAGCAGATGCAGGCCTAGTAGGACCACAGAGGTAAAGGGGAATTGGACCTGAGTGGGAGGAGGAAGCCAGGGTGACTGCCTGTCTCAACACCTCTGACTCAAGCCGACTGGACACGCCGCCTGTACACCTGCCACCCTTCCTGCCCCAGCCCCGAAACCACTGCCACGGGGAGTTCCTTGGGGAGTGGAGAGGATCGCTATGTCCCCACTTTAGCTTGAAGGGGCTGCACCGGCCAGAGTCTGGGGCCCTCACCCTGAAAGTGAGGGAGGGAGGGGTCCCGCACCACCTCTGGCTCTGCTGTGGGCTGGGAGGCTGTTGTCACAACCCCGAGAACTTAGCCGCGAGCCCTTGAGCAGGGGTCAGGTTTCTGAGATGGAAGCTCTTTATTGTCTTCAAATTGCAGATGACAGTTGTCACTGGGGTGTCAGGTCCCATGTCAGCTGAGGCTCCAGGAGATGCAGTGACTTGCCTGGAACATCCCAGTAAGGATCCAGCCTTTCATCCATCCAGCCCCATCCTCTGACGGCTGAGACTGTATGGTCTTGTCCTGCCCGTGGGGGCTGAGACGCGAAGGTCCCAGATGTTACCCCCATCCCCCAATCCCCAAATGTGTCCCACCCTCCTGTCCAAAGGGCCTAATGTGCTCACTGGTGAGCCTTTCCTGACAGGTTGTCGGTCGGCTTGATTCCTTGGGTCAGAAACACAGCAGTAGTCGTTACCCTGGGCTTCCCCTCCCCTCTCATGGTCAATGGGCAAGGCCTGTTCAGCCTGCCACCTGGATGTGTCTTGAATCAGTCCCCTTCTCCCCACCATCTCTCTGTTGGACCACAGCCCAACACTCGTCTCCCAGCTCCCCCACGTACCCCTCCAGTCCACTCTCCTCTCTAAAGCCCAGACCTCTTTCCAGAACACAAATCTGAGCAAGGCTCTCCCCTCTCAAAATGCTTCCATACCTCCCCCTTGCCCTCAGGATGAAGTCCAGATTCTCACGGACTTTTCCAGACTCAACTTTTGCCCCCAGCCCCACTGCCCACACCATTACTTTATTCTAGCCACATGGACCTTCTTTCAGTTCCTTGAAAATGCCAGGCTCTCACTGACACCCAAGCCTTTGTACAGGCTCTTCCCCTTGTCTGGAACACTCTCTCCTGCTCCCCCACACCCCACTTCCTTCCACTCCTACCCTTCTTAGATCACAGCTTAAATCCCCACTTCCTTCCTTTGGCCCCCACCTTCCTCTGTGTCCTCACAGGTCACTGGCTTCCCTATCATGTTTTCGTCACGTTGCACTGTGAGCACTGGTTTGCTTCCCGGGTCTTACATGGAAGATTGTGAACTTGAAAACAGGATCTTTTCTGTGTTCCGACCCATAGCTCCGGGACTTAGCACCCAGTAGGTGCTCAATAAAATATGTTTATTGAATGGATAAGAGGTGGATGGTCAGATGGATGGGTGGGTGAATGAATGGATGGATGATGGTTGATAGATGAAGGATGGGTGGATGGATGGATGGACGCTTACAAATTTCTGAACTATAGCTTGAGCACAGCTTACACTCTATCTCAGGGGCACCTTACATTCTATCTCAGCATGAATTCTTTTTGGTTCAGTGTGTGCCACCACTTCATGAGACACACCTGAATTCTCCTGTCTTGAATGAGGCAGAAGAATCCAACCAAGGCACTCATTGACTCTTTCCTATCTAGTTTACAGCCTCCTTGTGGGTTGTAGCCATTTCCTGCCTTCCGTCAAACCTAAATTTCTTCAACTGTGGCTTTGCTCTCATTCCTTCTCCACTCCAGGAGGGCTCCTTCCCTCAGTTACACTCCCCCCTTCCGGCTCTTTGTGTTCCCCCTTTCCGTGGTCCCCTTCCCCTCTGCTGATGACACGATCTAGGGTCTCTGCTGCTATAAAACCTCCCCTTGATCCCCAACACGCTGTCCTCCTATTTCTTCTTTAATTCATGACCAAACTTCTCCCGTGTGTGGTCTACACCTCCCACTACCATTTCCTCTCTGCTCATGTGTGATTTAATTTTCAGCACTAAGGCCCTCACACTCTGGGGAAGCCACTTTCTCTGGGCCTTTCAACCACCCATGGCCACTCTCTGAACTTCCCATCCCCTTTATGAGGGGATGGGTAACCGCTGCCCCACATGGCAGCGGTTACCCGCAGACGCTCTGGAAGCATTCATTCTCTAGAGCCCTGGGTCCCAGTCCCTCTCCCACCTGTTTCTGATTGTGTGACCAAGAACAAGTCCATGAGCCGCCCTGTCTTCAATCTGAAACGTGGGCATGTTGATATTGCTAGGAAAATTAACTGAGGTGATTTATGTAACCTTCCTTGTCTCCAGCTGGTTCGATGGATCTCCTTGTCATCACTGGGAACCATTTCCCTTTGTGACAGTCCTCTCCATTGGGATTCGGGCTAGGGTTCTTCCCTGCACTCTCTTTGGGCTCCTCTTCTCAGTCGCATCTCTGAGCTTTCACCACAGGCTGGACAGGTTTCTCAGCAATTACATCTATTAGTTTATTTTGTTCTCACAACAACCCTAGGAGGTAAGAAGTATATTATCTACATTTCACAGATGAGGAAATTAGGGACCAACCACCGTGGTTAAGAAACTGGTCCGAGGGTACACAAGGCTAGAAGCATGAAGCGTGCCTGGGGCTCCGTCCTGGGCTTTTTGTCTCAAGCAACCTCTCTCCCTCCTTGATGTCATTAACTCAGGCCTTTGACCTTGAGATGGATGTTTCCTAACTCTCCCAGCCCCAACCAGTTCTGATCAAAGACACCCACTGCACCCCACCCCATCCTCTAGCCTCCTCTTGCCTGCTGTCAGATACCTTAGCTCTCTCTACCTTGTAGCCTGGCCAGTCTAGTCTGTGGGGTCCCCCCCCCAAAAAAAATCTGTCCCTCTGTGGTTCACTCAGCCCAAGAACAAGAAAGGCGGGACCAAGTTCCTCTTGACCAGCTTCCCCTTTTTTTTTTTTTTTTTGTTCAGGCTGGCGTCATTCCCCACCTCCCATCTGCCCCACTGGTCTGTAATTTTGCCCTTGACTCATTTCTCACCTTCAGCCCCTACGCCGCATCAAGCACTGATTCTGCCAGCCATGTCTGGTGGTGCTCAGCTTCCTCACTCTCTCCTCGTTCTCACTGGCTCAACCTGAATCCTTCACACCTGGGCAGTGTCGACAACTTCCAGACCTATTTCCTCCTCTCTGGTCCTCCTGTATGCCCATGTCTGAGGGGTCTTTTTCAAGAGTTGCTCTTGCTACATATAGCTTATAGCCCTCAAGAACCACCAATGGCTCCCTGTTCCCTGTCCCTCAAAAGTCTTCAGGTCAGTCTGTACGCCCCGCCATCCCTCCTGATCAGTCTTACCTCAGGGATTCCCACAGATTCGGTGTGTGCCCTCACACCGTGTGACTCGGTTTGCTATGTCCTCCTCTTTACTGGATTACCCAGCGCCCTGAACCAAATTGTATCCACTTTTCATATATGACATGCCATAAAATATTAAACAAGGGCGTCCCTGTGGAAGTGAGGGGCTAGGAGAAAAGACCCTTGGTCAGGTACCCCAGGTTTGAATCAGCTCTGCCATCAAGGAACTGTGAGACTTGGAGCAAGTCACTTCTCTCTGAGCCTCAGTTTCCACATCTGCAAGATGAAAATAATGATAGTAAGTACATTAGAAGGTTTTGGTGCTTATCGACTGCCTTAGTGCCTGTATCTGGCAAATAGTACCTGTTCCTGACTTTAAATATCATCTATATGCCAGAGACTCCCAAATTCCTCTTGCAAACTCCAGGCTTGTATGTCAGCTGCCTACTGAGCGTGTTGAACAGGCATCTCAGACCCATCAAGTCCAAAGCCGAATTCCCAATTCCCATCCACCCCCACACGTGCTCCCCCCTGTTCCCTGCCAGCCCCTGCCTTCCCGTTACTTGGACCAGAATCCTGCGCACCATCCTGACGCCTCTTCCCTCTCACCCCCTACTTCCCATCTGTCAGCCGATCTCCTGGCTCTGCCTTCAGAATTCATCCGGAGCCCACCATCCCTCCCCTGGATCCCTACACTGGCTCCTGGCGGTGTCCCTGCCTCCACCCTTGCCTGCTATGCTCTATTCTCAGCACAGTAGTCACAGGAATGTGAATCTCCTCTGCTCAGACCATCCCCCAGGCTCTCCCCTACACTCAGAGGAAAGCCAAAGAGCCTACAGCAGCCACGAGGCCCCACCTTGCTTTCCGCGCTCTGGCCTCGCTGGCCGCCTTCATGTTCCAAACGTGCCCGACACTCTCCCTCCTTAGGATACTTCCACTGTTCTTTCAGCCTAGAATATTCTTCCCCACATGCATGCATGACTCACTCCTTCACCTCCTTCAATCTTTGTTTAAATGTCACCTTTCAATGAGGCCTACCCTATTTAAAATTGCAACCTACCCCACCTCTTTCTCTGCTTGCTTGCTTGCTTTTCCTTTCTTTCCTTTTCCTCTTTCTTTCTTTCTTTCTTTCTTTCTTTCTTTCTTTCTTTCTTTCTTTCTTTCTCTTCCTTCCCTCTCCAGCACTTACCACCCCCAATCACTACACCATTGACTTACTCGTTACACCTGCTGTTTGTTGCCTGTCTCCCCCTGACATCCCCACTGGAATGTAAGTACCATAGGACAGAAGCTCTTTCTCTTTTATGCAGTGAAGTATATCCCACGGCACGTGGTAGGCCCTCAATACATACTTGTTGAATCCAGTGAATGGATAAATGGCTGCTATTATTCCCAAAGCCAAGTACATAAACACTTCTCAATGGAGTCTTGCTCTTACTGTGGACTTGTCTCAATCTCTCTTGTGCCTGGGCCTCAGCTCTCCATCTGGGCTCCTCCCTCAGCCCTGTAAATCAATTACTTTCATTCACTGCTCGAGTCCAACCCTCTCTTTCCAGGGAAACTTTGTCCCTGGTTCCAAGTTATCTCACAGGCAAAGCTTTGGTCTCCAGACAGCACTGGCACAATCCAGGGCTGTGCAGCCAAGTGACCAATTCAAGGCTCACCCCTCAGGGTGCAATGATGGACCCTTCCTGTAGAAGCTAGAGGCCTGCTGCAGCCTTCTCTGAACCTGGCAGGCTGCCTGGGGAGGGGGAGGGGGGGATCTTTCCCACTAAATGGGACCCTCTCTGCTCTCAAGGAAGGTTTGTTCAGCACCAGGGTCAGCGCCAAGAGCCCAGCCTCCGGGAAGAACACACATTCTGGAAGGCACCTTTTCTATGGATCTTGGTGGATCTGGCCCCTTTGAAAGGTGAAGGATCTCCCTGCCTTCCTGTCCAATCTCAGCCACTGCAAATAAGCCAGCAGGGGAAAGACCAGCAGCATTTGGCCATGTGATACATGGCACAGTCCTACCTGGATCCTGGCTCATCCAGGGGGAGCTGAGGGTGTGGAAGGGTGTGGCCACTTCTGAGCAAAGTCCAGACCTGGAAAGCATGTGCCTCTAGAAGAGAATGAGGTCCTGTTCTCTTTCTAGAGAGAAGCAGGCACTTCAGCAGCCCTCTGGGCCGGGCCAGAACAGGCTGTGACTTGCCCTTCCACAGACAGAAGCTCTCTCCTCAATCCCACTTGGCTTAACATAGGGTCCTCCCTTCTTCCTGCTTTGCCTGGGCTTCTTACAGCTCTCAGGACTCGTTGCTTCTTTTTCCCTCAATGAAACGAAACTGTCTAACCTAGCTCCAAAAATAATTTGGTGTTCTTATTGGTGTCACGTTCAATGTATAGGCCTTCTTAGGGAGCTGTCTTTCCCGTTGGTTTCCCATTCTACTGCTTGAAGTCCTTTTCGCTCTCCTCCCCCAGTCAGCAACTCCTCATTCCAGACCCCAATGTGGGCTGCAGGCTGGGGAGCATGGTGATTGGCTGTGTCCATTGTCTGAGGTTGGGTTCATTAAGGTTGTGCTCCCAGGGGAGGTGGGGAAGAGCAGGGGGGATGGAGGCAGGGAAGGGACTGAAGCCCAGCAAAGGTGTTGGCCTCAGGCAAGTCCCAGGGGCAGCTCCCTCCTGCCCCCACAGGGGCTCCAGACTGTCAGAAATAAAAGCAGCTGAAGGGGAGAGGCTCTGGCTGGGGCACCCACAGGTCCCCACCACTGGGTTCAGAGATAAATATTACCATCACTGAGGCCCTTTGTGCCTCTCCTATTCTTTCCCTCTACAGACTAGCAGAAACTGAACTGGGCGTCCATTAGTCCCAAGCATTTCTTCATTTTCCTAACACATGCCTGTGTGTCCTTAAACAATGTATGGCATTGTTGATACAGTTTTTTAAGCTTTATATTAATATTACCATATAGTATCTGTCCTTTCACATCTTGCAGTATTGAACCTGAGAGTCATGTGTGTTGACAGGAACCAGTGTATTTATTTCTTTTTCACCAGTTATGCAATTCCATACAATGTACCAGACCACAATTTGCTTTTTTTTTTTTTTTTTTTAAGTGGGGTCGCTAGAGAGGGACTGCCTGCTGGCCTAGTCACTTACTAGCTATGTGACTTTGGGTAAATTCCTCACTCTCTCTGTGCCTTGGCACTTCCATCTAGAAAATGGGGCTCATATTAGTAGGACCCATGTTAGAGCTGGGGCAGGGACTATATGAGAAAGTTCCTTCAAAGGCTCACAGCGGTGTGTGAGTGGGACAGTGAACCCCACAAGGGGAAGGCTAGTGTCTTATCCATCTCTGGAAATAATTGAATGACTCCTCCTCTGCCCTTGCTTCCCTGCAGGGACCCACTGCTTCTGCCCCTGACACCTTGGGGACCCTAGGCTGTCTACCTGGCATCTCAGCGCTCATGTGCACGGGACTCCAATTCCATCAATCTGATGATGCTCATGACCACACATAAAAACTGGAAAACAGGCTGCACAGGTACAGATGAGAAGCAGGGGGTGGGGAGGAGAAGGGGGGACCCAGGAAGATGTCCAGGGGGGCAGACGCTCCCACTCTCAGACTCCGGAGATCCCAAGGCTGCTAGACTCCACCCTTCCCTGCTCGCTCCTCTGGAGAATTTGGGAGACAGTCAGGGCCTTGACCCAGTTCAGGCCTCCTGGTTGTCCTGGCTGGGCCCGGGGAGCAATTTCTTGACCAAGATGTGATGGTGGAGGGTCACAGGGGTTCAAGAGTGACTTGGACACACCTTCACAGATGGCCCCTCTCAGTCTCTGACATCTCTTTGAGGCAATTAGATTTTGGTTTTTTGCCAGGAAGTGCCTTGAAATGCAGCTCCCCACATGGCTGGGTGGGTTTCCATAAATCAGAAAGGCATGTGGTACCAGCAGCAGGTCAGAAAGCGCCACTGGAACGCGGATGGTGGTGGGGGCTGGCCCTTCCCCTCTTTCACTTCTTCCAAGACCTGTGGTCGGTCACTGGGGCACAAAAGGGAGCAAGACACACAGACGTTCGGCCTCATGGCTCTTACAGAAGCTCAGTGAAACAAGAAGGCACAGCCAGGTCATGTGAGGGTTACTATGGGTGCAGGCACAGTGAGGACCCGTAGCAGGGAAGCTTCGTGAAGCTAAGAAGTCAGAGAAGGCCTCCTGGAGGAAGCGACATCTAAGCTGAAACCAAAGGATGAGTAAGAGTTGCCAGAGGAACAGTGAAGGGGGATGTTATTCCAAGCAGAGGGAATAGCCAGTACAATGGCTCAGAGGCGCGAGAGAGAAGTGTGACCTAGGGATATAAAAAAATGTGTGGCCAAAGGTGTTGTTGGTGGCGGGGTAAGCAAGATGGAGGGAAGAGCAGCAAAAGAGACGGGGCTGGAGTCAGTGTGCCAACTGAAATCCTCCAGGAAGACAAAAGACATCAATCATGGCCTTGGCCCTTAGGACTGTGCAAAAGAGCCCGAGTCCTATGCCAACAGGCCCGGGGTTACCCTGGTTGGGCTTTTGGCCTTAGGAGGTCCATGAAAGACTGGCTGATCCAGATCATCTGGCAAACAGCTGGTACTCAGTAATGTTAGTGCTATCTCCATCTACTTCCTTGTCTGCTGACATGATCACCAGCACATCTGAGCCATTAGAACTCCCAAGCATCAACATATCTCAGGGAAACTACAAAACCCTTCCTCCCAGCTCCACTTAGTGAGAATTCCAGACAAATCCAGACAGCTGGCAGGATACTGTTGACCACCCCATCTGCAAAGAAAGCAAAGGAAGAGTAGAGACCTAGATAGCAGAAAGCCTATTTATTCCCCTGAAATGAATGTTTCAAGCCTTTAACACCATCGTGAGATTATTGACAAATCATCCCTATAACATACTTCTTTTTCTTCATTGCTGTACCCATCTGGATGAGCTAGGTTATGTTGCAATAACTTTTCCCTGGCTCAAAGTCAGAAAGGTTTGTTTCTTCTGCAGAGATCAGTGGGGGTTTTTTCTGGGGCTGGAGACTCTGGAGCCATCATCGCTCTGAGACCCAAGGTAATGAAGCGATCATTTTCTGGAATGTTGCCAGGTGCTGAGCCAGAGGACTGAAAGTTCTTAAGGGTCTCTCATCAGAAATTCAATATGTGAATCTTGTGATATACGTTACTTCCACCCCCTAGTTCACTGGCCCAAACTGCTCCTTTGGCCCCCCTAAACCCCAAGGGGGTGGGAAGAGCAGCCCTCCCACATGCCCAAGGGGTAGCAAGCCAGAAATAGGCAAGGAGACTGACTATTGCAGTCTCCCAGGACTTGAAACTAACAAACTTCTCTTTTTAAGTCTGAGATTCAGGCCTCTTGCTCCTCTGGTATCAATTTAGTTGGGGTTCATGAGTTTTGACCTTGTCAGTTTCAAAAGCAATGTATAGAAGAAAAGTTACATCAACTTGAACAGCTGCATAATGGCACCGTGACATTTCTTTACCCTGCTTTAGCTGAAAACCAAGAAGGCTGACTTTCTTAATACTTAGGATTCCACAGTCTTGTTTGGGTATCCAGTAACCAAAGTGAATAGAACTAGGATGTTTCAAACCCTTTGGAAACATCCGTTGCATGATCATAGGTTCTATTACCCGAGAGCTCACTATGTGCAATGGAGAAAACTGAGACCCAGAGAGGTTAAGCAACTTGCCCAAAGTTATGTACCCAGAAATCTCCATGCTGTATTCTGCTCCTGTATTGGTTTAAAAAAAAAAAAGCTGCTCATTACAAATAATTCTGTCCTGTCCTTTGCGGGCAAGAGATTCCTTGAATTTAAGAGAGGGGCATCGCTTCCACCAATGTGGTGAGATCAAGGAGATCTCTCATGGGTCCAACCACGGAAGTTTGCAGTCAGTTTAAGAAAGCTAGCCTGGCACCAGATCTTTTCTTAAATCCCAGCGGCTGAAACATTCTTTGTCCGGGAAAGCACATGACTGAGCAGAAGTGAATGGGACACAGGTGGTCTCCTGAGCTCTTGTACACGTAGGACAACAGGGCATGGGTACACATAGACACACACACACACACACACACACACACACACACACGCACGCACAGCTCCCAGGAGCCTATTCAGCCTCACCCTGGAAATTCCCAGCCATTCATTTCTTTATTTTTCTGCCTGGCCTCACCCATTTGGGGAATGTACAGAGGACACAGGGGAGGGAAGGGACTAACGGCAAAGGGCAGAGAGTGGGAAGGCTCTTAGTGGCTACTGCCCACAGGACCCTGCAAGCCTCGGTGGGGGATGGAGTGGGCGGGCCTTGGAAAGGGATGGGGGCAGGGAAGGGGGGGGGTCTCCAAAACTTGGGCTAGGTGCCAAATCTCTAACTTGGAGGGCAGTGTAGGGCGGAGGGGGGCAGGCAGGAGAGGAAGGGGTAAGGACAGCAGCTTAAAGGTGCTTTCATCCCTGGAGTCTGGATCCAGTGGCTCTGAAGTGGGGGCCTGGTGTCTGTACTTTTAAGAATCCGTGGTTCAGGGACGCCTGGGTAGCTCAGTCAGTTAAGAGTCCAACTCTTGATTTCAGCTCGGGTCATGATCTCACTGTTAATGAGTTGGAGACCCACGCCCGGCTCTGCGCTGACAGCCGTGGAACCTGCTTGGGATGCTCTCTCACCTTCTCTCTCTCTGTCCCTCCCCCACTGACTCTTGCTAAATAAATAAACATTTTTTTAATGTTAAAAAAATAAAAAGAATCGATGGCTCATACTTCCAGAAACAAAGACTAACATTCAAGTCCTGGAGAAAGACTGCAGGTCAGACCCCCATCTCTGCCACTTAACCTTGGGCTTGGAGAGCCTTCCTTTCCTCAACTGCAAGATGGGCACATTGTATGCAAAGAACTTAGCACACTGCCTGGCACGGGTAAACACTAAACAAACAGTGGTTTTTATTATCTGATGACGTCTCAGAGACCCCACAGCCCTGTCAGAGATTTGAGAGGCCTCTGAGTCTCCTTCCAACTCTGAGTGAATTTGGGCACCACGTGTGAAGTGTAGCCCTCTAAGTGAAAGAAAACCGAACGCTCCAGGATCCCCGAACCGCTCTGGACTGAGCCAGAATTCAGGTCTCTCCCAGTCTCCATCCTCTTCTGGAGCAAGAGGAGTTTAAACCTTACCTCACAATGTGATTAAAAAACAAAACAAATTGCAAAGCCTCTGGTCATGTTCCATGTTGCCGAAATGATGGGGTTCGAGAGGCTGGAGGCTTGTGACCTTGCCTCTGAGCTCCTCCTTGGGTGTGGAATGGGCAAAAGCAGGAGGAAATGAGTTTGAGGGGGCTCGGGCAGAGCTGTGGCTCGCTGCTAAGGGACGTACTAGGATGGGCAGCTTGCACAGAGGCAGCAACCTCAGATTCACACAGGACCCTCAAACCCACGTGTCTGTGGGGTTTGGCAGGTAGTAAAATGAAGGAGGAAGGCAGCAGGGTATAAGAAAAGTCATGTGCCCATCATGACCTTGTCCCACTTTCGGTGCAGACTTGGGTTTGGACAAAAATATCCTTGCTCTAAGATAAACAAGAGAAGGGTGATGAAAAACGGTACTTGACATGGTCACAAGCTCCAAGAGCACTAAGCAGTTAGGGGATGCTAGAGAACTGGGGGGTCTCACCCTGGCCTGCCCCTTCTCAAGAGGAAGCTGCTGCTGGGGCCTGACCCACTGATGTCATGGTAGGGCCCGACCTTCTGAGTCACCCGACAGAACACAGAAGAATAGGTTTGTGTGTGTAATTTCCTGATTTTTGCATACTGCCTCTAATTTTTAAAAACACCGTGTAGATATCTAATCTAAAATGCCATTGGCTGTAGGGCACTCTGATATTTAGTAAACTACTAATAAACAAACAAAAAAAAGACCTGTCAATTAAACTATGACAAGCCATGGATTGGAGGACAAATCCCAATTCCAAAGATGTCACAATGCAAAAAAAATGTGCATCTCAGGATCCGTGAAATATTGTGTAATGATAGGCTGGACTTGATCTGTAGAAACTTGTGCAGTTCCCAATCTACACAACTGTACATAGCAGCTCTTATGATGCCACCCTGGGACATTGGACAGCTTAGGGGCCACCAGGAGGTTTGTGTTTGGGTCCTGTCTGTGAACACCCAAGTCCTTTGGGAAGTAATCTCTTTTTGATCTTTATCTGGACCAGCAATGAGTCAAAGTAGCCAAGAAGAAAATGTGGCCCACTGTGCTCCCATGGATGACCGATCACTAATGGTGCTACTAAGGCCCTGGAGATGGAGGTTTAGTAGGCACGGGGAAGCACAGGAGTGGCTTCATAAGAGATTCTGATTCCTGCCAGGGAAGGGAGCCACTAGGAGAAGTCTCAGGCCTGATGTTTAACAGGCCCAGAGAGGTGAAGGCACTGCCCAAAGTCACACAGCGGAGCAGAACAAAGCCAGGCCAGGGACTCAACCCTCCTCACCCCTATCCCTAGTGCTGCTTCTCCTGCTGACTGTAAAGGACTCCTCCTCCACCCCAGGCGGGCTGGACCCAGAGATCCCAGGCCCCTCCTTTATGCCTTCGCTCCTGAGGTCTGGTTGCTGAGCCTGCCCTAGAGCAAGTTACTTTATTCGATTCACAAGACTTTTCAATTTTATTAGGAAAATACAAAATGGCACAGACACTGGTGATAGGGTTGGAAAAGCAAAGCATCAACCAACTCCTTCCAAAGTCCCCCCCCCCAAATTGTCCTTGCCCATGTCCTGCTTGGGGGGAGGGGGACTAATCAAGTCTGTGGAAGGGGAACTAGCCGCTCCCAGCTGTCTCCTCACAAAAGTAGGGAGCCCCATCATGGGCGCTCCACTCCTTGAGGGCTCTCCAAACCTGGAGGAGCCCAAAAAAGTGCATTTAGACCTGCTGTCCGCCCTCCAAGCCATCAGAGTGCCCCCCACTAGAGCCAGGCCCCAACATCCCAGGTCATGTGCAGCAGGCGGTGCAGGAGGGCCCCTCTCTGTGGGCCAGAGCTGTGTCTGCCTCCTCTGAGCATCTATCTGCCAAGTAGAGTGTCACCCACACCTGGGGGAAGCCTGGCCCATGGGAGGCTCCCCAGGTGGGGGGCAAGGGTCACCGTCAGGGACAGAGGGAGGGGGAGAGCTGCCCCTGGGGACTCTGAGGGGTGAGGCCCGCAGGCCCTGTCAGGCCTGCCTGAGTCCTCAGCACCCAAAAAGGGAACCCCTGACTTGGTGCCCACAGCTTCCCTCCCCACAGGACGGAGTCTTTCAGAGGTAAACACGGAACCTCAGGTTTCAGCGGTGGACTCTGATCCCATGGAAAATGTCCTTGCAATCCTGGCCCTGCCTGCGGTGGGCTGGAGGGTGAGGGAAGACCCGGACCGGAGGACAGCAGTGTTGTTAGGGAGTGAGAGAGGCAGAAGAGGACTCCAGGCTGCAGAAACGGCAAACGCAGGGCCCAAGTCCCTCACACAGGCCAGCGGCTGCCCCCTGCAGCCTCCCCCTTCCTTTTCCTGAGTGCCTCAGCCCCCCCGGGGAGCCCGCAGGCTTCCACTCCTCCTCAGCCTGTCACACATCACTTGGGCTTGTCCGGGTGTCCCTGCAAGCCTGGTGACCCTGGGAGGGCTGTTCTCAAAGCCAGGCAGGGGCCTGCCCCTCACGTAGGCCAGCCCGGTCCCCTCAGGGGGCGCACAGAGCTGACTCCCTCCCACAGAGCAGGACCTGAGCTATCAGATCTCTCTCTCGGCACCGCTCCCAGTCTCAGAGCCCAGCAGCGTGCCGGGCTCCCCGGTGGGTGAAGACCGGCTGAGGTGTTCTGTTGTGTGGCTACACCCAGGGTCTGGGAAAAGGGGGGTCTCTGGACCAGTGAGTGAGGCCCGTCAGGGCAGGTTACTGTCACACATTTGCCATGACTCTTTCCTTCCCCAGATGGAAAACCAGAGGTACGGATGCCTTGCTGGGTTGGTGATGGGCCCGGGACTAGAACCCCAGCTCTCACCCTCAAAGTCAACGTCCCTCCTCTGCACAGCATCGACTGAGAAGAAACACAAATCAAAGCCACCAGGTCACTTGGTCTCCCCTTCCCACAATGCCTAACCGAGGGCAGAGCCTTCCTGGGGGCAGTCCCAGGAAACGCCACACTAGCCTCATGCAAGAGAAGACGGGTCCCCGGCTGGGTGTGGGCTCTGTACAGGGGATGGGGGAGATAGCACCGCAGGTAGCCGGGGTGACTGGCGACTGCAGCGGGACCAAGAGACACGATGAGGTCTGAGGGAGTGGGGCAGGAGGGGCCTGGCCTGAGGCTCATTCGTGAGATGGGATGACCGTGGTAACGTGTGGGCATGGGAACCAGAGGGGCCGGGCATCTGTTCAATAAATAATTGTTTACTGGGTCTGGGACTGTGTCAAAGGGAACCTCTAACCAGCCAGCAGCAGAAGTTTCCTGACTTGGGGACACGGGAGTGAGTTGCAAAGGCCACCACTCCCGTCCCGGGTAGGTCAACAAAGGTGAGGAGCGGCCTCCTGGGGCGTGCCCGGGAGCTGGGAGCAGTTCCTTGCGAAAGATCCTGCGTCCTTGCTCTGATCATCCCAGCTCAGGTCAGGCCTTGGGGGAGGGTGGATATAAGGATGGGGGACCCCAGGCAGCTGTCTGAGTTGAACAACTGGACGCAGGCAGGTGGGCAGCTCACACGGGCACCAGGACGTACGAGTTACTGCCGCAGCTCCGGGGGACATAGCGAAGCCCGTCCACCATGTCTCCTGCCATCTTGCGGGGGCAGCCCTGGAGGCTTTGGTAGGCGAACATGGCCACCCCCAGGCAGAAGAGGAGGCCGAGGAAGGCCAACAGCCCTACTGCCTGCCTCCGGGTGGCCGCCTGGGAGTCAGGGACAGGAGTGATGAGGACTTCCAGCCGCTGGGGGTCCACAGTGGCATGGACGGGCTCCTCAGCCTTAGGGGTCCAGCTGCCTGAGGCCACTGGCTCTCTGCTGGGAACACTTTCTGAGGAGACAGGGACCATGGAGAGACGGGGCATGCTGTCAGACCCTCTGAGAGCATCCGTGTGAGCTGAAATGGGACCCATCTCCACGGGCCCTAGAGAGTTCTCTGGCATGGGGCCAGAGATCCACACAGGTTGGTCCTCTGAGGCTGTGTGTAAAATGGTGGGGACCTGGGTAGAGGGGGCCTGGGTAGGGAGGGTCTGGGTGGAGGGGGCCTGGGTAAGGAGGGTCTGGGTAGAGGGGGCCTGGGTGGGGGGGGCCTGGGTGGAGGGGGTCTGGGTGGAGGAGGCCTGGGTGGGGGGGGCCTTGGTGGCGGGGGCCTGGGTGGCGGGGGCCTGGGTGGGGAGGGCCTCAGAGGCCTTTCCCTCAGCCCAGAGGCCCGACCCAGGTTTGTAGGCAGAGCTCTGCCAGGACGCCGGGGTGGTGAGGGCAGCGGCGTTGAAAAGCTCAGTCCTCTGGGACCCAGCTGGAGGCCCTCCATCTGGAGCCTTTGAAGTGGAGGGGAACCTGGTCCCCCAGGAATCAGCCACTCCTGTCGACAGCTCTGGGGAAGTCCCCAAGGCCCTCTGCGCCTCCTGGCCACTGCTTTCCCGGGTAGCTTTGGGCTCTGTGACCGTAGACTTGTCCATTCCCCTGGCGGCCAGGGTGGTCCTGGGTTCACCCACGCCAATTTGCTTCTCGAACGTGCCGCCATTTTGCACCGGCAGAGCAGTCTGGCGCTCTAGATGTTCCATGGCTTTCTGGACCCATTTCTCCTTTGGATCAGCACAGAAGATTTTGTTCTGTTTGGTCCTCAAGCTACAAGGAAGGAAGACAGGGGCCTGGTGATGCCCAGATGCCATGTGGAGTAGAGGCATCGTGCAAATGCTCTGCAGGTGAGCAGACCCGGCCGGAAATCCTGCCCCCAACACTTATTAGCTGTGAGCTGTGAGCTGTGAGCTGTGAGCTGATTAGCTTGGGCAGCTTGAGTTCTGGGGTTTCCCTGTCCTCGCCTGAGAAATAGAGATAGCATACCTACCTTCTGCGGGGTGACCAACCTCCCCGGAAAAGCTGGGACAGAGGGGGGGGGTCCTCAAGATCTGGAACTTCTCTGTGAAAGTCCCAGAAAACTGGGACAAGTTGGCCACCCCACTTTTGTGTTATTGTAAAAAAAAAAAAAAAAAAAAGAAAGAAAAAAGAAAAGAAAATGATATAAAGCACCTGGCTCAGAGTGGGAGACTCAGAGGACCACTGTTAATAAGAATATCGTTACCATTAAGGCAGGGGACTCTGGGCTGTGAGTCTTCTGACTGGGGGGGGGGGGGGGGGGCGTCCACAGCTGTTCCCTGCCGTCAGGTGTGTGACTGGTGAGCTCTGGGTAAGTAAGGCCTCCTCTCTCTGGAAGGAGCTGATTTAAATGTCCTCTTCCTCCTCTCCCTCAGTTACAGGCTGCCCTCCAGACCTCTACCTCCTCTCTTAGTGTGCATCCTCAGGCTGAAAACATATTTAGTGAGCTACAGCCACATATATGGTGGTCCCGTCGGGACCCCGAGGGCCATCCAAATCTTGAGCTTCTTCTGGCTGGCTAACTGCCGAGCACACAGCTCAGAGCTGCCTGGGGCTCACGCTCCATGCCACCGTGCTAGCAGGCATTTTGCCTGTTTCAACCTCACACCCATCCTGAGAGGTGGCTACCACGCCCATCCCCATTTTACAGATGAGAAAACCGAGGCTCAGAGAGGTAACGCGAACGTGCGTGGCTCCGGCACGCTGGGAAACCAGAGAAGTGCAGGAAGCAAGCATAAGCCTGCAGGCCCCCACAGGCGAGGTGCTGCCTGGTGCCACAGTCCCCTCCCTGGGGCTGCCTACTTCCCCTTTACCTAGAAAACAGAAGCAAATTTGTGGGGGAGTCCGGGGGAAGCAAGCCCTGGCAGGTGAGCAGAGAGGTCAGGCAGCAGCCCCTCGTGGTAACTGTGCAGTCAGTGGAGTGAAGGACACGACTTCCTTTAGCTGAGCCTAGACGTTGAGAGCCTGCTGGCCATTTCCTGACGCCAGGCCCAAAGGTCGGTCTGTGGAAAGGTCTTGGGGCTGGGTGACTGGGCAGGACCCAAGAGGGACCCCAGGAGAGCAAGCGGCCAAGACAGCCAAGGGTCCCGACGGTCGGGATGGGCGGGGGGCCAATGGGGGGGCTGGTTCAGATTGGCCCCTGTCCCAAATCTCACTGGAATCCTGTTTCCTCATCTGTCAAGTGCAGATAATAATCTCTGCCTTTCCCATCGGTGGCTTTTGGGCACCCTGCCAAGCTGCTTATTTACACGATCGCCTCTCATCCTCCCAACTACCCCGTTTTATAGATAAGGAAACTAAAGCCCAGAGGGTAGGGAGTGTGAGCAGGGCCACGCAACCTGTCAGTGGTGAAGCCAGGATTTGCACCACATCTGTTGGAGTCTGGAGCCTGCCCTTGAGACCACAGTGCTTTACCTGCCCAGCAGGTTCAAGGGCTGCCTAAAACATACCACCCCTTGGTGACTGCTCCAGACCAAAGGCCTTTCAGGAAGCCGCTCCCCACTTTTATCTTGGGACACAGATATCAAGGTCATCGAGGAGTCAGGGAGCCAGGAGCAGGAAGAGCATTTGCTGAGGCCCTTGGCGGGAGCCCAGGTTGAGGAGGAAGAATGTGGACAGGGATTAGTAGAGGCCGAGAGCCCGAGTACCTACATGATGGCATGCTTGCCGCAGGATTCTTGATTTCGTTGGTAGTGGACTAGTAAAGCCACAGGGATCTCCGAGGTCATCTTGCTGCAGGTGACGTTGCATTTCTTCACACCGAGGTGCTGTCCTGAGCCCACAGAGGCCCCCCAGTCAGCAGGACTGTCCAAGGGCATCTGGCTTCCCAGTCCCAGGACACAGCCGATGCCCTGCACACCCTGGTCTTCAAGGCCCTTGACCTCAGTCCCCCATCCCCGGCCAAACCTCTCTATGCCTCAGTTTCCCTACCTGTGCAATAGGGACAGTGATAGTATCTACCTCATAGGGATGTTATATAAATTAATGAAGATGTAGTCTCACTTATGAAGCTCTTAGTGCCTGGCACGTAGTAAGGTTCATTTTAAAAATCAAGTTGCGGGGCGCCTGGGTGGCTCAGTCAGTTAAGCGTTTGACTTTGGCTCAGGTCATGATCTCACAGTTCGTGAGTTCAAGCCCCACGATGGGCTCTGTGCTGACGGCTCGGAGCCTGGAGCCTGTTTCAGATTCTGTGTCTCCTTCTCTCTCTGCCCCTCCCCTGCTCATGCTCTGTCTCTCTCTGTCTCAAAAATAAATAAACATTAAAAAAAATTTTTTGAAATAAATAAAAATAAAAAAATAAAAATCAAGTTGCCGAGTGCCTGGGCGGCTCAGTCGGTTGGATGGCCGACTTTGGCCCGGGTCATGATCTTGCGGTCCCCGAGCTCAGGGCCCGCGTTAGGCTCTGTGCTGACAGCTCAGAGCCTGGAGCCTGCTTTGGATTCTATGTCTCCCTCTCTCTCTGCCTCTCCCCCACTCGTGCTCTGTCTCTCAAAAATAAATGTTAAAAAATAAATAAATAAAAATCAAGTTGCCAGCTAGGGTGCCTGGGTGGCTCAATTGGTAAGCATCTCTTGGTTTTGGCTCAGGTCATGATCTCATGGTTCATGAATTTAAGCCCCACATCTGGCTCTGCACTAATGGTGTGGAGCCTGCTTGGGATTCTCTCTCTCTCTCTCTCTCTCTCTCTCTCTCTCTCTCTCTCTTTCTCTGCCCCTCCCCCACATGCTCTCTCTCTTTCAAAATAAATAAATAAAAACTTTTTTAAAAGCTATAAAAATTTTTTTAAATGAAATTAAGTCACTGTCGTTGGTCAGTATACAGAAGGGGAGACAAATCGGAGAGTGACAGGGACCTGCCTGAGGTCACACAGCCAGCAAGTGATGGGACAGGCTCTCCTGTGAGGCCAGGCTCTGATCTCTTCTGGGCCCATGGGTCTGCGCACCCCCCCCCCCCGCTTTCCCCCAGTAAGTCACCAGCTCAACTATCAACCCCCCGACCCTCCACCCCCTGCATACACACCCCACTCCTCCCTCACAGGCTGATTCATATTCGTGGATTTCCATGACCTCTGAGATACACCCAGACCTCTCTCCACCACATCTCATGTGCCCACCCTATGACACATACACACACGTACACACATACACCAACAAACAGAATGCACACACATACCCCCCCAAAAAAACACATAAAGGCATACATATGATCAGGCACGTGTAATAGATAAAAAATTTTAAATGTGCAAGTACAACCACCTTCTAAGGAAGCTGGGAGCTGGGTCTGCTGAGTAGGGGGTAGGGGATCCTTTGTTCTGCCATTAAGACCCAAGAGGAGTGTGGGAGTAGTTGCTAAGGGGAACCGAGGGGCCATTTGGAGCCCCCTGGGCAAGACAGGGGAGCAGGAATAAGGAGAAGGGGTGGAAGGTGGGGGCTGTGCGTGGGGTGGGGGCACAGTGGGATGGTTAATGGCCTACTGATGGCATGTAGCCAGAGAGAAACCCCAGGACAGGGTGAGGGTGACTCAACAGAGAGTTGAGAGCTCAAATATTTTATGTAAACATTTGAAAAGCTGTTTGCATGGCTTTTCCTTTCTTCCTTCCTCCTTGCCCTAAAATCACCAGCAACATTTATTCTGCTTGGTGTCTTCTCAAGAAGGGTATGTAAAAAATAAGGAAGAGCCTGAGTTTCGGAGCTGGGTCAAAGTCATATGCAGCAGAAGCAAGACCCCAGAGGGTTTTGCAAAATTCTAGAGGCCAGGACTTCCAGGGCAGTGGAGTCCGGAGAGCTGAATGAGAGCCCAGCAGAACCAGGGAGGACCCAGCTGATCCTTACTCATGCACAAGTATTTACACGGACATGGATGTGCAAACAGGCTCTGCCTTCCCAAGTACAGGTGCAAGCACACGCACATGCACCCCTTCTAGAATGTGCCACCTCCTCTCCCATCGCTCCCCCGTAGCCTCAGCCCACCCCAACTGTGGAAGGGTGGTTCAGGATCTGCAGGGCTGCGCTAGCCTGGGCCATCAAGGGGCGGCACTAGCAGCTCCTGAGGTGGGCAGGAAGCACTCCAGTGGCCGGTCCCTCAGCCACAGGCTGCCCTTTCTCTCTGAGGAACCAGGATGTGAAAGCGACTTCGCTGCCTTATCACCTGCCTTTGGAATGACTCGGCTGCATACTCCATAGACCCTGTTGAACAGAGCTGGGAAGGCAATCCCCTGGATTGGTCTGGTAGGTGCCTTTCTCTGAAAAACCCCTGGAACAGTGCCCTCAGGTGACCTAGAGCCACGGGGAGGCTGCCAGTGGGCAGGAGGGATATGCTAGGTTTTGTGAGTCTGTGTCCTCGACTCTATGTCCCAGGATGGGGCAGGCCACTGCTTACTCCTGGGGCTTTAATGAGCCACAAAGTCAGCCTGTCCCCAAAGTCCCCACCTTCTGCCACAGTGCCCAAATGCCCCTGGCCAGGTTCTGTTCCTGGGGAAGGGTTGTATAACTAACCTAAGCAGGCTTTTCTTCTCGGAACTGAAATTTTCTTTCCTGTCATTGGAGATAATGCTTCCAACCAGCCAGCCATTTACTGTCATATGAGTTTTGAGAAGGCAGGGACCTTGCCAGTCTTGGTGTCACAGTGCTTCCCAGCACAAAGTAGACATTCAAAAAATAGTAATTGAATGAAATAATGTCTCAGTTTACTTACCCCTCCGCCTACCTCCCCATCTGTCCATCCGTCCATCCATCCATCCATCCATCCATCCATCCATCTATCCATCCGTTTCCTGATTCAGCCAACACTTACTGAATTACTTTTGAGCATCTACAAAGACCTGGGCCCTCTTGTTCTTAACCCTGAGCCCTTCCTTCCTCCCATTGGTGCTGGTGCTGAGCTTAGAGAGAGTGCCTCAACCCCACACTATTAGCTCGTGGTGTTTTCTCAGTCAAATGCTGATTTTCCCTCTTGCCAGGCCCCGTGCTGGGTATTGTGAGGCACAGTGAGTTGAAGGCCTGTCTCTGTCCTCAGGAAGTCTTAGCCTGAAGGGCAGCCAAGACATGCCCACAAAGTATCATGACTTATTCTACTCTGTACTGGACCCTGTGCTTAGCACAGGCACATCTGCTCTTATTGATTCCCAGCACCCCTGCAAAGGGAGTATTGTTACCTCAATTTAATTGACTCCGAAGCTGATAATCAGGGAGGTTAAATGACTTGCCCGAGGCCACACAGCTGCTTAGTGGCAGATCTTGTTTTCCTCCCAACCTCTGGACCTCCCCCCGTTCTAAACAGCCTTAAACACCAGGTGGAAACACCATGTTCCAGAATATACCCTAAATGTGCTGAGATTTGCATGAGGGAGAGACCACTTCCCACTGCAAGTAATCAAGGGAGGCTTCTTGGAGGAGGTATCCTGTAGGCTGGACCTCAAGGACTGCTAAGAGGCTTATGGGCAGGAGGAGACAAGAATGTTGTGGGTCTCTGGGTGAGGCGATAGAGACAGGGCTTGAGCCGTTGCTCAGGTGTGTGTCCTGGACAAGGCACTTAGGCTGTCTGAGCCTCAGGACCCTTACCTGTAAAATGGGTGTGGTAATATCTGCTTCACAGGGTGGTTATGAGAATGAAGATTTTTAAATATCTGGACCGGGGGTTTACTCAACAGCAACACCATTGACATTTTGGACCAGATAATTCTTTGTTGTGGGAACTGTCTTGTGCACTGTAAGATATTCAGCATCATCCCTGCCCTCTACCCACTAGATTTCTGAGCATCCCCCAACCAGAAATTTGGGGACATTTGTAATGACAAAAATGTCTTCAGAAATTGCCAAATGCCCCTGGGGGGGGGGGTGCCAAATCACCCATTGAGAACCACTGCCTGAAAGAGATACCCATGAAGATCTTCCCTCACCTCCCTGGATGACTACTTCTCCGGGAGTCCCTCCTGACCCCTACTTAAAATTTCAACACCTCCTCCCCGCCCCCCGCAACCCCCCTCCATGTTTTTTTAAATCACAGCTTGTTGGGGCACCTGAGTGGCTCAGTCGGTTAAGCGTCCACTCGATTTCAACTCAGGTCATGATCTTATGGGTCTTGAGTTTGAGCCCCACGTAGGGCTCTGCTCTGGCAGTGCAAAAGAATTCTCTCTCTCTCTCCCTCTCTCTCTCTCCCCCTCCCCCACTCGCTCTCTCTCACAATAAATAAACATTAAAAAAATTTTTTTAATGTGAATAAATCACAGCATGTTTTTCTTTCTAACAGACCAAATGGTTTACTGATTTATTTTTTTGTATCATCTGTCTTCTCCGGTGAGTGTTCAGCACTCTGAGGACTGGGATCTTTGGCCGTTTTATTCGCTGATGTGGCCCCAGCACCTACAACGGTGGCTGGCACCCAGTCGATGCCCAACGAATATTTGTTCAATGAATGAACAAAATTCACAAGAAAGCACTCTGTGGCACATGCAATTTGAACCAACGAAGAAACAGAGGAATTTTTATTTAAATTCAACCGGGGCCTGGATCTGACAGTCTGAATTTATCTTCCCGTGCCTTCCCCATCCACCTCCACAGCTAATCGGGGGACAGACTACGGCAGCTTAAAACAGGTTTTTTTTCCCCCCTCTTTCTTGTCAGGGTTTGAGTAGGAGTGAATGCGTCAGTGCTCGGGGAGAAAATTCTCTGCTCTGACTTGTATCTGCAGGTTTGTTATATAAAGCAGAGGAGCCTCCCTCCTGCCACAGCCCCGCAAACCCACATTTGGGGACTGACGCACCTGCCCCCCCGCACCAGCCAGAGCTGCAGCCACAAAGCTCCCAGCACCCCCTGGGGTGTCTCTGGCTTCTGGACCACGCCATACACTCCTTCGTCCTGTGGGGCCTCCCAGGGGGTCTCTCAGAGCCACAAACGTCAGTGTGGGTGAAGACCTCCAAGGTGAGTCTAGCCCAATACCAGGAGGAAGAAGTGAAATTGAGGCTCAGAAGGGTTGAATTAGTGTATCTTCCGGCAAAGTCAGTGACCAAGATCAGGGCAGAAATAAACAGAGTGTCCAGGGTCCCCCCCAACCCCGACCTGGGATCCCTCTTTATCTTACCATACGAACCCTTCACTCCAGCACCCGTGCTCCTCCCGCTTCCAAAATGCCTTCCTAGGCTTTGGGCCTCACCGCACAGGAGGCAATAGCTATATTCGAGGGTGTAGTCGCTGGGACCAAAGAAGGCGAGACCCCACTTGGGGTCACGGCCATGGCAAAGCAACTTTCATCTGATTCCCTGTCTTCTAGTGCTCACTGCCTCCAAACACCTCTGGCTTTAGGGTTCAAGCCCAGGAAGCCAGCAGCACTTGGCCTCTCATGCCCCCCATCACCACCACCTGCTCCCTGGTCTGCTCTTGGTTTCCCCCACATAGAAGGACTCGAAAGGCAGTTTGCTCCATGGAGGTGTCCTGGCAGCTTGAGACGGCTCTCATTCCCTCAGACTTGCTGTGTGTCCCAAGGCAGGCTCCTAGCCTCTCTGAGCCTCAACCTGCCAGATGGTCTGGCTCAGACCTCCCTGGGTCTCCATCTTCATCGTGTCAGTGGGATGCATACCTCATGCCCTACCTCGTCCTACGCTCCGGAAAGCAAGTATTTGGAGGTGAAAGCATTTTCTAAGCTATGCTTGGAGGAGGAGGATGCTATCATGGTCAAGATACGGGCAGAGGGACTACAGAGCAGAGCAACAGCAACAAGCCCAGTCCCTGATCTGCAATTACCTTGGTCTCCACGGTTCCTGGGCCCCCTACTCAAAACCAGGGCAGGAGAAAATCCTAACCATGGCCTGGGCCGCGGCCACGGCTGCGACTCAGGAATCGGGGCTGCCAGTTACACATTAACCCCGGGGGGAGAGACCCAGCCCGCTGTCAGCCAGGGGCCCCCCACCCAGACACCCGGCAGGAACTTCCTCAGGCTTCCCTGCCCCCCTCCCTCCTAAGACCCCCTTTGTGCCTGGCGCCCTTGTGCGGTCCACACCACCTCTCGTCACTGCCGGAGCGGTAGCTACCTTGCTCACTGGGCCAGGCGGGCACAGTCTCCGAGCCTGGAAATCTTTCTAGCGGGAGGGACAGCCCTGAATCTGGGGTCAGGGAGGAGCCCAGCCCCCTGTACCACACCCTTTGGAAGGAGCTGCTATGGACCTTACCCAGGCGGGGTCTGCCCCCCACCCCATGTCAGGCCTGAAGGGCACGAGTGGGGCTGCAGTCTCCCCCACACTCACCGGCTAGAAGCGCAGTCAGATGGCAGAGGGCGGCCAAGCGGAGCAGCCACGAGAGAGGTGGTGAAGCCATGGCCGAGGGCGGGCGGGGGTCCGGGCGGGGGTCCGGGCAGGGCCGGTGTCTGGGTGTCTGAGCTCAGCGCCGTGCCCTCGCCGCCTGAGCTCTATCGCTTTTTATAATGGGGCTTGCTGCCTCTGCCTCCGCCTCCAGCCCCCGCAGGCAGTCGGTGGGAGGGGAAAGGAAGGGAGCCAGCGTGCAGCCGCTGGATTCCTCAGGACGTTGCCAAGGAACGGAGCTGGCTCGGGCCTGCAGCAGGGGAGGGGGGGACCGGGCTGGCCGCTCACTAGGGTTCCTCACATCAGACCTGCCTGGGAAGCTGGACCGGGCTTGAGAGCATTCAAAGGGCATCCTCAACCCCCCATCTGCGGGGCTACCCACGTCCGCCCGCCCTGGATTCTGGCCTGGGACCCCAGCCCTAAGTGAGCAATAAACAAAAGGACGGAAGAACAGAGTGCCGGCTGCCAGCAGGCCAGGAGGGCCTCGGGACCCTACAGCTTGGATCGGACAAGCTCTCCTTTGATCTGGGAGACACATCCCTCCCACCTCATGAAAGACCCCCCCAAACCTTTCCCCCTCGAAGCCCCACTTCCCCGGGGGATCTCGTTCATCAATGTATCCCTGAACCCCGCATGGAGCCTGCCAAACAATAGGGCGTCAGTACAGTACACGGTCGCTGGAAGAATGATCCGGCCCAACTTCGTAGGGACAGATGGTGAAACTGAGGCCCAGAGAAGGGGTGGAATCACCTCAGGTCATTCAGAGCACTAGGGTGGAGAACAGACCAGACATGCACAGGGGCGCGTGTAGTTTAGGCCGCAGGAAAGAGCCCTGGCCTCCCTGCCTCCAGCTGCTCGACCTCTCCTTTCCTCCTTTACACCCGCCGCCACGCCCAGCTCTGGCCCCGCAGGGAACAGCGTGGCTGCTGGTCTCACCCTGGGTGCAGTCCCTGACTGCACCTTGGTAGGTGCCCTGAAGAAGGCATCCCTCCCTTGGGGGCGGGGGAGCGGCTGGGTTCTCCCCCCCGCACAGGAGGGAGCTGGGCTCACCCACTGGGGAGGGGGGCTTCGCAGCTCTGACTTTCCAGGTTCTCCCTCCGTCACGTGACGGCCGGCCAGCCAGCTCCCACCACGCTGGTGGAAATGCATGGAGGCGTGTGGGTGCAGCACAGCCCGCTTTGAGGGCGGCCCTCCCTAAAGGCAATGGCAACAATTCCTGACACCCTGGAAGAGTTCAACGGTCGCCTAGCCCAGATGCCAGGAGTTATCAATGAACCCCACTCCTATCTAGGTGTCTTTGGCTACCAGCCAACTGGGAACCAGTTTGTCCCTGAGCCACTGCCCCAGGCTACAGAGCCAGTTGGTCTAGGCTGGGCTGGGCAGAGAAGTCACAGCCCCTATGGCCAGAGGCCCCCTCGCTCCCCCAAGCACAGTGAGGCTTCTGGGGCGTGGAGGTAGGAGGCTGGAAGCCCCTTCTCGATGGGGAGGAGCACCCCTGGCTCGGGCCCATTGCACCAGGCTTGGAGAACCCGTCCCAGCCCAAGCAGATATAAAGCCAGTGATCTTCATTTTTCCGTCGTCCAGCCCCTCATCTTAAGACTGGGAAAACGGAGGTGCTGAGAGGGACAAGCAGTGTAACAACTGAAGTCCAAGGTTCTTTCTACTCTGCCCATGGAGGTAGGAGCAGATGAAGAAGGGGGCAGGGGGAGGGGGAGAAAGAAGAGAGGGAGGAAGGGCAGGGCAGGGGGAGGGGGAGAAGTGAAAGGAGGAGGGGCAAGGGAAGGAAGGGGAAGTGGGGAGGCAAGGGACAAGTCCTAGGAAGCCCTCCACTTCACAAAGGACAAGAACCAGGTTGGGCCAGGTGTTTGGGGCGTTAAGACGCTTGTTCCCCTGGCCCCAGACTTCGCTCCAAAGAAGTATTTAGAAAGCATTTGGAATGGAAAGTATTTGGAATCAGTTGGCCCTGGTGCAGTACTACTTCTGTGTGATCTTGGGGAGCTTTCCTACCTCTCTGAGTTCATGCTTAACTCTGAGACAGGCACTGTGTCAAGCACTTTGTATGAGTAACTTGGGTCACCGTGACCCAGCGTGTCAGCAAAACACTATCACGGTCCATTTTATGGATGGGGAAACTGAGGAATGCAAGAGTTAAGTAATTTTTCTGAGGATCACCAGCCAAGAAGTGAGGGAGACTGGATTTGCCTCAGCCAGCTGGCCCTGGAGTCTGAGCTCATGACCACCAGACTACACAACCTCTCTCTATCCCCACTGTGAGGACTGCTGAGGATTAAGTGAGTTTATACCCATAAGGTGTTCAAACACCAAGTACGGCTCAGCTTTTCCTTGTTCAGCCCCTGGGGACATCTCTACCCTCTTCCGGCCCAGCTCCTCCCCCCCACCCCCGCCCGTGCAATATCAGACTGGTCATGACTCCCCACTTATCAAGGTGTTAAGGACTGAGTTTAGGTAATTCAGTTTGGACACAGTAACTAGACTTGCAAGTCAGCCAAGACCTGAAGCCAAACATGACTCCGCCACTTGTGAAAAGAATCACCTTCAGCAAGTTACTTAATCTCTCCAAGCCTCAGCTTCCCCATCTGTAGAATGGGATGCTAACAGCGACTTCACCAAATCGCTCACTGGGGGAGTTCATAAAACTAACGACTTTCACAGGGCCAGGCACGCAGGAGCCGTGAGCGTTTGCTATTGAGCCCTGGTGAGTGCCTGGCCCTGTGGTGGCACGGGGACTCAAAGGCAAATACACGGAGTCCCTGCTCCAAGGAGCCCTCGCTCGGTAGGAAAGAGAAGTCCTACCACAGACTCTAAGGCTGTGGGCCTGGGACAGGGAGAGAAGGCTTTACTCTTGTCCAGGAATCGAGGAAAGCAGGGGTGAGCAGGAGAGAGAGATCATGTTTCAATCAGAAGATGGGCAGAATTTTGCTTTGTTTCTTTTACAGTGTTGTTTTGAAAAATTCTAAACAATAAAGAAGAAGGAAGGGAACAAAGATCTTTCATATCTTCGGCACCTAAATTCAATGATTAGCATTTTCCCACATTTGCTTTTTTTTTTTCCTGCCAAGCCATTTCAAAGTAAATTACGGATGTCTGAAACTTTGCCCCTAAATCCTTCAGCACGCATCTCCACAGTATAAAGACACTGTCTTACATAAATATACTATTACCCCACCTAACAAAATTAACAATAATTCCTGTATGTCATGTAATATTTGGTTAATACTCAAATTTCTCCATTGTCCCCAAAATGTATCTTATAGCTGCACCTTCCTTTCTCTTTCCTTCTTCCCCCCCCCCTTTTTTCTTTCCTTCTTCCTCCCTCCATTCCTCCTTCCCTCCCTCCCCTCCTTCTCTCTTTTACTTTTGAACCAGGGTTCAATCTAGGTTTCTGCCTTGCAACTGGCATTTATTTTTAGTCTACAAAAGATCCCCTGCACATCCACTTTCTGAAGAGTTTCGAAACTATTGTCTTACGCACTGATCTCATAATTTGTCTAATGGTTTCCTTGTGATGTCACCTAATTCATTCCCCTAACCTATTCACTTCCTGTAAATTGCAGTCAGATCTACAGGCTCTATTAGACCCCAGCTACATGTTCTTGGCAAGACTCTGTTATGAATAACGCTGTATCTTCCACATTACACCTGTTATATCCATCATGGCACACAGGTTGTTCCGCTGCCCTTGGTGGACTGATTGATGGGCACCTACCCTCGGTCTCTCTGCTGGAGAAGGGTTATCCCCATTGTGATTTGTTTTTGTTTTTTGTTTTTTTTGTTTGTTCATTTCGTTTTTTATTTGAGAGAGAGAGAGAGAGGGAGAGGGAGGGAGAGAGAATCCCAAGCAGGCTCTACACTCAGCACAGAGCTCAATGTGGGGCTCGATCTCACAACTCTGGGATCACGACCTGAGACAAAATTAAGAGTCGGATGCCCAACCAATGGGGCCACCCAGGCGCCCCTGTCCTCTTTGTGATCTGTAAGTAACCCGCACTGGGCAGATAGGCAGGATTTTGACATACCATTCCTGGCAGAGGGAAAAGCTAACCAAGGGAAAAAGGGGATAGGGAACGGTCCCATGCCATTGGCTCTGAGGACGAAGTGGGCAGGGAGGCTGCTTTGGACACCTTAAAGCTGGTGTGAGGAGTGAGAGTTCTGTTCAGGGGCAGAGGGGAGCTGGGGAGGTTCTGAGCTGAGGAATAACTAAAGCAACAATTAGAACAGCGCTGGGTGGCAGGAGAAAGGGTTCCTCGGGGGTCGGTGGAGAGGAGGGGGAGGGGGCATCCTCCCCACACCTTCCTCAGGCCGTCTAGGAGCCCGCCTGGGTGTCCCAGGCAGCAGGCAGCCTGAGTGTTCTTGTGGGATGGGCTGGACTCCCCGAGCCCCCAGAGCAGAACAGAAACAGCAGAGCAGGGTGCCAGGGACACTCCTGTGGGGGCCCAGGATGGTAGGAAGGACGGGGTGGCCAGTGAGATGGCCATCTCCAGGGCCCCTGGGGGACAGTCCTGCCTAGTTCCTCCCCACCTCATCCAGCTCTGCTCAGCTCACCTCTTTTGGTCCACGAGAAGAGTTGTTCACATGCACTTGGCCCTTCCTCCGTCTGTGCACAGCCCTGGCCATACCTTCTTTTATACTGTGGCAAGATACACATATCGTAAAATTCACCTTTTGCACCATTTCTGAGTGTTCAGTGACATTCACATGTCTGTGTAACCATCACCACCATCCATCTTGAGAACTTGCTTACCTTGCGAAACAGAACCGCGGGGCCCATTAAACAGTAACTCCCACTTACTCCTCCCCTGGCCCCCACAACCCCCCAGCCTATTCTCTGTCTCCATGACTTTGACTACTTTAGGTGTCATAGCGTGTACATCCTTTTGTGACTGGCTCGTCCCACTTAGCAGAATGTCTTCAAAGTTCAGCCATGCTGCAGCAGGGCTCAGAATTTCCTTCCTTTTTATTTATTTTTTTTAACGTTTATTTATTTTTGAGACAGAGAGAGACAGAGCATGAACAGGGGAGGGTCAGAGAGAGGGAGACACAGAATCCGAAGCAGGCTCCAGGCTCCGAGCTGTCAGCACAGAGCCCGACGCGGGGCTCGAACTCACGGACCCTGAGATCGTGACCTGAGCCGAAGTCGGATGCTTAACCGACTGAGCCACCCAGGCGCCCCCTGGAGTTTCCTTCCTTTTTAAGGCTGAGTCATATTCCATTGTGTGTGTGTACCACCTTCTGCTTCTCCATTCACCTGTCAGACACTGGGGCCCTGCCCACCTTTTGGCTATTGGGGAGGACGCTGCTATGAACATGGGTGTCCAAATAGCTGTTCCAGCCCCTGCTTTCGATTCTTTTGTGTACATCCCCAGAAATGAGATTACTGGAAGAGATGATAATTCTACGTTTGATTTTTTGAGGACCCACGATACTATTTTCCCCCATGACCACCCTACTTTACAGTCCCACCACCAATGCACAAGGTTGCAATTTCTCTAGACGCTCACCGATCTTGTCTTTTTTCTTTCCTAAGATTTTATCTTGATTTTTTAAAGACTTATTTTATTTTTTTTAATGTTTGCTTGCTTATTTATTTATTTATTTATTTATTTATTTATTTATTTATTTTGAAAGAGAGAGAGAGAGAGAGAGAGAGAGAGAGAGAGACAGCCAGAGCTCGTGGGTGGGGTGAGGGGCAGAGAGAGAGAGTGGGAGAGAGAATCCCAAGCAGGCTCCGCACTGTCAGTGCAGAGCCCGACACAGGGCTCGATCCCGCAAACCATGAGCTCATGACCTGAGCCAAAATCAAGAGTCAGGTGCTTAACCGACTGAGCCACCCAGGCACCCCAAGATTTTATTTTTAAGTAATTTCTACACCTAAGGTGGGACTAGAGCTTACAACCCTGAGATCCAGAGTTGCATGCTCTGTTTTTTCCTTTTTTAAAACAGACATCCCGACGAGTGTGAGTGGTATAGCCATCTGGTTTTGATTTGCATTTTCTTGATGACTAGTGATGTTGAGAATCTTTTCATGTGTTTATTGATCATTTGAATACACCTTGTTTGGCAAAATATACATTCAAGCCTTTGCCCATTTTGTGTATTAGGCTGTCTTATCTCACTGGCTTAGGCTTACCTTAGGCTATACCTTCTTATCTACTGGACTCTCACAATCTCACGTACTCTTGCTAACCTCGTGATAACTGCTTTTATTGCCTCCGTTCACAGAGGGAGAAACTGAGGCTCAGAGACCAGGGAACTTGCTCCAGACTCCCAGTCAGTGAGAGTTCCTGTGCTTATCTGAATGCATGGCGTATGCTCTTCTCGATGCTTCTCCCTGCCTCCCAGACAAGTGCTCTTGGGTGTCTGAACCCACTGCCCTGGAAATCCCACCGTGAGAGCCAGATCTGAAGGGGAGCAAAGGCCACTTGTGCCAAGATGTCCACTGAGAAAATAACGAAGATGTCCCAGGGACAGCAGGGTCCTTTTTTGTTGTTGGGGCAGAATGAGCTGAGGGTAGAACTCCAGGAAAGCAGGTCCAGAGGAGTTGAGGAGCACACGAAGGAGACGCTCCCCATACCCACTGCCGCTTTCTCCCCGCGCACAGCTTGGCTGTGCTTCCCAGCATCCCTTGCAGGCAGGGTGGCCACGTGACTGAGTTCCGCCAATGGCAGGCGCACAGAGGCGAGGAGCCGCGCTTCCTGGCCTGGCTCGTGAAGTCCTCGCACAAGTTTATGTTCTCTTCCCCCATCCGCGGGAGGTTGCGGAGCCGTCCGGGTCCCGGAGGAGGGTGGGGCCGTGAGGAGGAAAGAGCCTGGGTCCCTGAATGACCCCGTGGAAGGTAGGAGCCCCCAGACCAACATCAGGTGTCACACGCGAAGGAAAAAGCTTCTGTGCAATTGAGCCACTGAGATTTTGGAGCGGTTTGTTGCAGGAAACAGCCTTTCCTGACTAATACACCTTCCTCCTCCTCTGCGGTGACGCTTGAAGGGGGAAGGCTGAGGTTGGGTTATTGAATCAGTGACTAAATGACTGACTGACTGGCTGGCTGAATATGCTGGTTAAAGCTCTAGACTTAGGGACCGAATGAGTGATTTCATCAGATCCTCCTGACAAGAGGGTGGGGGAGGAGGATGGGGGGGCGGGGGATGAAGGTGAGGCCCGGTGGACGAATGTCTGGAGCTTTCTCTCGGCACCAGCACAGCTGCTCCCCAGGTCTGACGTCTAATCCTGGCTTCCCACCGACTCACAGGGTGACCTTGGGCAGGCCAGCTCACAGGTCAGTAATGTTAAGGGCTTCCCCGTGGGAGAGAGGTGGCGATCGTGCCCCCTGCCCCACCTCCCAGGGACAGCAAATGCCAAGGCACAAAGCAGACACTGTGGTAGAGGGTTTATTTTTCAGAAGGCCCGAGGGACCGGGGCAGGACAGGAGGGGAGAGCAATCCCAGGACGCTTGAGGGCGCTATGCGCGGGCAGTGGGCAGGTTAACACTTTCAGTGTTCACAGTGGGCAGATGACCCTGGGCTCCGGGCCCTGGAAGACACTGAGTTTTGCTCCCCATGTCTTGGACCTGAACCCCACAGCAACCCCATAATATGGGTCTTCTCATTCTCAAGCGAGGCTCAGAGAGGGTCAGTGGTCTCCTCAGATTCACACAGCATCAACCACCCTGCTAAACTGCACCACGCTCCCTTGGAGAGAAAGGAGCACGTGTAAAGTTCATTTCCTTGACCTGGGGAATCTATTGTCCCCAAGGAAGTGCAGAAAAGCCCCAAGTCCCAGGCCTTATCCTGGCCCCTCCCAGCTGAGAACAATCTCCACCCAAGGCTCTTTCCCTTAACTATACCCTACACACTCCCAGGGCCAGGAAAGTTCTACCTCGTCCCCCTCCCAAACAGTTCCTAAAACTTTTCCATTCAACCTTTTGGCCTCTTAAGCATTTGCCCTCTTTTCTTATAGAAATATAATTAGAGCTTGCAATATCAAGCCAAGGGTAGTCATTCACACCGTAGCATAAAGTTGGTTATCAGTTATTTGGGGAAGGAGAAAGGGAAAGTGGGGAACTCTGAAGAGGTCAAGCCTGGGTGTCAGAGGTTAGAGGAGCAAGAGGGAAACAAGAAAGAGTCAAAAAGCCCAACACAGAGGTAAAATGGGGAAGAGAGGTGAATCTGGGTAAATTTGAGGTTTCACAATTGACTCAACTGGCTGCTTTCTAGATGAACTTGAGTCTCTGTATTGATGTGTGAGGGCCTTTGGGGGATGGGCCATGGCAGAGGAACATTATTTTTATTGATTCAGCCTGTAGCCATTCATTGAGCCCTGATTCTGAGCCAGGCCCTGTGCTCTGCGTTGAAGGCCAATGGACAAAGTAACAGGTGTGGGACCTTGATCCAGCCAGTGGGGCGGTAGGACGAGTTCCCCAAGTCCTGAGAATTCTGGGTAGACCGTGATCAAGGCTGTTAAGAGGGGGCAGAGGGCCAGGGGACATCTGAAAAAATAAAACTCAATTGCTGGCTGCTTGGGTTGAGCAGTGCCTCGGAGGGCTGGTAGGGGTGGACACACACAGGTGGTGGGGAGGCATCCTGGGCGTCAGGTGCAGCCTGGAAAAAGACTTGGAAGTGGACATGTATGGCACGGATTTGGAGAACAGGGAGCTGGAGTCCAACATGTGTGAAGGGAAATGAGGCAGGGCTGGGGACAGGGGTGCCAGGCTCAGGAGCTCTCACCTCAGCTTGGGGCAATGGGGAGCCATGGAAGAGTTTTGAGCAGGAGAGTAACTGACCAGGATTGCGGCCCCTCTGGCTGCGGTGGGGCAGAGAATGGGTTAGAGGGACAAGAGGGGAGATGAGTGACAGTGTGGAGGCTCCTCTGAGGGTGACAGCTACAGGCACAGAGATAAGAGATTGCGGAGAGATCCATCGGCACAGGCTTGTGTTGAGGGGCGGCCGTAACGGCCGAGAGGTGGGGCTCTGTGAGCCTTCCTGGAGGAGCCAAGGCCACGGTCATCAGGGCAGGGCCCTTTCTCATGGGTTCATCTTCTGCAGAATCTTCTTCACCCAGGGCAGCCTGGGGTCAGCACAGATCTCCCGGTCCCTGACCGTAAGGAAGCTGGAAGGAGACACCAGGGAGGCAATAAGGGAGCATTAGCATGCAGCAAGAATGCCACATCCCTTCTCTGGAAGCTTAACATTTATGAGTCACTTACTGTATGCAGAGATGCCCACTAGACAGAGTCACTTCACATTTATGAGGCACCCACCCTATGCGGGGGGTACCTGCTATCTAGAGCGGTTCAAAGGTTACGAGGCCTCTGTTGTATGTAAACTTACTTCTTAAGCGGGGAGAGGGGAGAAGAGCAGCTAGAATTTCCTGGACTCTTCATCTAGGCTTGAGGGCCAGGTCAGGCCAAGAAATAGAATGCCCAAGAGTCTCGTGATCATTGCTGATATCGCCTTGGAAGAGAGCCAAGAGCATGAACTTTGGAGCCAGATCCTCTGGCCCAGCTCTGCCATTGTTAGCACGTCCCTTAGTTTCCACATCTGTGAAATGAGGATAATAATCGCGGTCCTCACAGGAGCTGAATGAAGATTAGATGAGTTAATATAAACGGAAGTGTTCAGAGCAATAGATAGTAGGTGCTCTGGAACCCCGTAACTGCCAGGAGCTGGCCTGGACTTTTACCATTGATTTTCTCTTCTTTTCCTTGTCTTGTCTTTTTAAAGGTTACTTCAATGTTTATTTATTTTTGAGAGAAACAGAATGTGAGCAGGGGAGGGGCAGAAGGAGAGGGAGACACAGGATCCAAAGCAGGCTCCAGGCTCCGAGCTGCCAGCACAGGGTCCGAAGCGGGGCTCAAACTCAGGAAACTGCGAGGTCATGACCTTAGCCGAAACCAAGAGTGAGACGCCACTCAACCGGTTGAGCCACTCAGGTGCCCCTTAACATTGATTTTCTTAATAAGTCCTTACGGACAACCCTATGAGGCCCTATCATTCTATCCATTTCACAGGTGAGGCAAGTGGGGCCTGAAGGGGTAAAGCAGCTTGCCTGAGTGCCTGAGCTGGTCAGATCTGATTCACTGTGCCCCCTGGGGGCGCAAAGCACAAAGCAGAGGACTAGGCACTGGCCCAAGATCACTTAGCAATTGCGGGCTAAGTCTCCCACTTTGCCCAAGGTGCAGTAAGTACCAGGCCAGGCCCTTGGGGCTCTCAGCTGTTGTGGGCAGGAGTGGACTTAAAGCTGGCCAGTGGTCAGAAACATCCCCCCCCCCCCGTCCCCCCCAGCCCTGCTCCCTTCCTGCCTCTGAAGAGCTTGTCCATGAAGCTAGAAGCTCTGGCTTCTCTTACTCCCCTGATCTGCCCCCCACCCCACAGAAAACCAATGAACAGAAAGAAAAAGAAGGCAGCAGTGTTGATCTTGGCCTCGTGGGCAGCTTGCCCTGGCTGCTGTGTGACACTGGGCAAGACTCAGCCCCTTGATCTCCCCATTTGTCAAGACACTTCCTTTCTAGAGTCCCTTCTGGCTCAAAATCCAATTATCACGTGCTGTCTTTGAGCATCTGTTATATGTCAGGCATCGAGCATCACACCCTCCACTTACTATTACTGTGCCCTGTGACACTCAAGAGGCCCCAAAACCTCTCTGGGCCCATCTCCTCACCTGCAAAAAGAGGATCATAACACTACCTACAACATAAGGCTGTTTCAAGGATTAAATGAGTTAATATTTATAAAGTGGTTGTAACAGTGCCTGCATTTAGCAAGCACTCTCTACATGTCTGATAAATAAAAATAAATGAAGGTGATCACTCCTGTTACACTGATGGGGAAACGGAGGCTCAGAGTCAAAGTGACAAGAACCCACTTCCGCCTTCTTTGTTATTCACCTGCAGCACCCCCCCCCCCCGCCCACCGTGAGGGATGGTCAAGAAGTAAGGGGGAGCAAATGAAGACATAATGAAGGAGCCCCAAAGGGGGTCACGAGCCCCTAAGCCCAGACACCCTGGTGAGGGGCTTGGCAGGCAGCAGTCTGGAGGAGCTGGAGCCCCAGGGACAGGCCCCGTCACTTGGCCAGTGGCAGGCACAGGCCCGGGCTCCAGGCTAAGGAAAGGGAAGTAAAGAAATGGAGGAAAAGAGGCAAAGGAGAAAAAGAACCCCAGGAGAAAGCCCTGGACAAGGACCCAGGAGTCCTGGTTCTAACAGGGCAGCCTGGAGCAAATCACTTCCCCTCCCTGCACCTCTTTGTCCATTCGTAAAACGGAAACAGAGGCGCTCAGCCGGTTGAGCGTCTGACTCTTGATTTCGGCTCAGGTCATGATCTCCTGGTTTGTGAGATCGAGCCCCTCCTCGGGCTCCCTGCTGACAGCGCAGGGCCTGCTTGGGGTTCTCTCTCTCTCTCCCTCTCTCTCTGCCCCTCCCCCACTGACACTCTTTCTCGGTCTCTTTCTTAAAGAAATAAACTTAAAAAAAAAACAGAAATAATCGCGCTCCTAGTAGTTCTGCGGGGAGGGTTACCCGAGTTAGCACGGTCACCCCAGAACCACGCCTGGCCGTAGGACGCGTTCTCTGTCACCTCAGCCTTCTTCTGGTAAGAATAGGCTGCCTCCGCCAACTCCCAGGGTGCTGGGGAGGATGGGCCCCAGATGCTTCTGATGGGAGCACCCCGCGCTACGGCTCTGCGCTGCCTCCATGCACTAGGCACTGGATCGTGTAAACCGCCAGCTGGTGCCCTGCTCATTCAGCTCTGCATCCCCGGAACCCGGCAGGCCGCCTGGCAGGCAGTAGGCGTCCAAAATAATTTGTTGAATGATCGCATGATTTTTTTTTTTTTTCTCGGTACACCCCCGGGCTGGGCCGAGCCGTTTCAAGGACAGAGACCAGCTGCACTCCTCCCGTCCTTGGGTCTGCCCACCCACCTGCTCCTGGGCCCTCCTGAGCCAGCCCGGCAGGCTCTCTAAGCCCCTGCATCCCCGGCTCCGTACTCACACCACGCCGGGCCTCCGGCAGGAGTCTGAAGTCCAGTAGAAATACTTCAGCATGCGAGAGGGCAGGGGGTGGCGGAAGTAGTCTCGGCAGCAGACGCTGTCTTCCACGTTGGCGCCGTAGGGGCCTGGAGGAGGGAGACGTGCAGAAGACTCACGGGCGGGGCACAGACGGGTAGCTCTCAGCCCCAGCCTCTGAGCCGGCATTTCTGTTCCCGTGTGGCAGGCTGGTGCCCGGAGGACTCTGAGTCCCCATTCTCGGGGTCTCTGAGGGACACTGAGGGCCCAGTGTCTCCGATCCGGGTCGGTCAGGTGGAGGCAGGGGGATTCACAACCACTGAGATTCAACGATGCCCGGGGCCTCTAGGCGGGGCCCAGAGACTCTGCACAGGACGAAGCCCCGGCTACTGCAGGCGAGGTCCGTGGGCCAGCGCTATCAGTGTCACCTAGAGCTTGTCAGAAATGCTCGGCGCCCAGCCCCGGCCCTGCTGAGTCCCACGCGCGTCTTGACGAGTCCCCGGGCAATCCAAGAAGTCTGCTGCGGCTCACGCCTCCCGTGACCTTCACGGTGCACGCGGGGAGGCTGAGATCCAGAGAGGGAGACGATTTGCCCAGAGTCACACAGCGGGACTCTGGAGAGTCAGGATAAGGACCCGGGCAGAGTCCAGTCATGCAGACCTGGCTACGGGGCCTGCTCTGCCCTGAGTCACCAGGCCTTCCTGGGCAAGTCATTTAACGTCTCCGAGGCCCAGTTTCCTCCTCCGGTGGAAGGGGTGATAATGGCACCAAGTTATGGGGCCTTCGATGCAGGAAAAGCCCTCAGGAAACCCAAAGACGGCTGCCCGTCTCCCAGCCCAGTGCTCGTGCCCTTATCCAACACAGGGCAGGAGGATTTACACTGAGATGGAGAAGGGAAGGGAAGGCCTCGGTGTTGAGGGCAGGTTCTGGAGCAAAAATGTAGTGGTAGAAGAGCAGGACCAGTTTCCCAAGGGGACACCCCTCATGCCAGCTCCTTCCTTGTCCCGTCCCACATGGCTCCTTCTGGTGGCTCCTTCTCCACACCCCAAGCATCCTATGCTTGAGTTCTCTGGAGGAGAAGGACAGCAGGCCATGTCCACCACAGCCCCCCACCCCAGCTGAGACAGATCCTAGACTCCAGGCCTTCAAGACTACCCATTTAGGGCTCCTGGGTGGCAGTCGGTTAAACATCCGACTCTTGATCTCGACTCAGGTCACAGTCTCAAGGTTTGTGAGTTCGAGCCCCGCATCAGGCTCTGTGCTGTTGGCACAGCACTTGTGCTCATGCTCCCTCTCTCTCTCTGTCAAGATAAATAATAAACTAAGAAATAAAAGACTACCCATTTAACAGATGTGTAAACCGAAGCCCAGAGAAGCCACATGACTAGTCCGGAGCCAGCGGCAGACCGGGGTCATCTGCTCTCAGTCCACTCCTCTTTCCGCTACATGAGGAAGACACCCCAGTGTCTGACCCTGGCCTCTACAGGGAGTCCTCCCTCTCCCCAGCCTCACCTGCCTCAGTTGCCTGAAGTGTCATAGCAAGGAGGACAAGGACAGCCAGGAACAGAATCTTCGGGCTGGCCATGCTCTTGTCCTATGTGTCCCAGCTCAGGTGTCTGTAATCACCGGATGACAGGAGGGCCAAGTATTTAAGCACTTCGAGACACCCACGAGCCCCAGACACTCTTAGTCACCGGTGGGTCCAGAATCTCTGACATTCACATTACGAAAGAAGAACTCCCGCTTCCTCCAAATAAAAGGAAATTCTCTGTGGCTTGGAACAGCTCAGAGGGGACCCCCGCCGTGTCCTTCCCTCTGGGTCTCAAGAGACTTGCAAAATCCCCCTTGAGCTGGGCCTCTTAGAGGCCTGTGCTCCCCAGAGTCCTCACACTGTAGGGCCTTCACCATGTCGCTGGATATCTCCGGGATCAGTTCACCCATCTGGAAATGGGGGAGATGGTTTCACAAGCCTACCTATTTACCCCAGTGGTTGTTTGTAGGGCAAGTGAGAATGTGGACAGGAGCTGCCCAGACCTTAACTCTCACCTGGAACAGAGGCCCATCCATACCCTTGATGAACTTCATCACTGATCTGTCTTCAAAAGGAGAGGCGTGAGAATCCCCTGGGCTGGTTTCGGTGGCCATTACTAGCATCTTCTGCCGCTTCTCCCCAAATCCCAACTTGGGCCGATGCGTGATCCCCTCAACAGTTTCAGAGAGCTTCCACACGTTTCCATCTTGCCTGTTCTTTCTTCCCGGCGGTCTCCAAGCTCTTCCTCACCCATCCCCTTCTCCATCTCTCACCATATCCCACTGATTCTACTTCCTACGTGTCTCTTGGATCTGTCCCCTTACTTCCGTCCCCATTGTCACTGCCCAGTCCAGGCCACCTCCACCTTGGGCTCAGATGCTGGCCCCCAATCCCCTCTCCACACCACAGTGGCCAGAGTGTGGCCCAGATTCAGTGCACAGGCCTCTCTCCTGTTTCAAAACCCAGCTCTGGCCCTTTGACCTGAGGACAGAGCCCAAGCTCCTGACTGTGGCCCTCAAGGCCTCCTTTCCAGACATGCTCCCTTCCACACCGGTCTCCCTCCCCTAAGAGATCACACCACACTCCCCATAGTTCCTCAAAGAGGTCTAGAGACCGTCCCTGGCCGTCAGTGCCCTTTCTGCTTCCCTACCACACAAACTCCTACTCATGCATCATTTGAAATGTCACCTTCTAGGTAAGCACACCCCCTCAGGACTTGAAAGTTCAGTGGGGTGACTTGGAACATGGGCCTGAGCAGATTATGTCAGGTTTTGTCCTTCTCATACCCCTTCCCAGAAGCCAAACTCTACCTCTTGGAAGGCGAGGGTCTATTGTTATTTGTGTTGGTATTCCCAGGGTCCACTGAGAGTGGGATACACTGTGGGTGCCCAGAACACATCTAATGAAGGAGGAAACTGCAGCTCAGAGAAAGAGGGGATTTACCCAAGGTCACACAACCAGTAAGTGGCTGAGCCAGCCTTGGAATTCAGGACTCACCACTCCATTTGCAAAGGGGCCCATCCATTCATTTATCCATTCATTCAGCATGTATTTAATGAGCCCTGTGGTGGATAAAATAATGGTTCTCCCAATGTGCCCACATCTTAATTCTGAAACCTGTGAATATGTGACCTTACAGGGTAAAAACGACTTTGCAGATGTGTTTCAGTTAAAGAGGGTAAAATAGGGAGACTTCCTGGATTCTCTGGGTGGGCCCAGCGTAATCACAGAGTCATTATAAGAGTGGGTCAGACTCAGCAGGAGACGGAGTGACAGAAGCAGAAGTCTGGGTGACGCAGGACTGTGAGCCCAGGAGTGCCGGCAGTCTCTGGAGGCAGGAAAAGGCAAGGAAACAGATTCCCCCCTAGAGCTTCCAGAAGGAACACAGTCCTGCCAACGCCTTCATTTCCATCCACTGAAACTAATTTAGGACTTCGGGCTTCCCGAACCGTAAGATCATAAGTTTGCGTAGTTTGAAGCCACTAAGTTTGTGGTCATGTCTTCCAGCAGCAAGAGGGAACTAATGCAAGCCCCTGTCGTGTGCCAAGTGCATTGCCAGGATCTGGGACACACCAGGGAACAGGTCCCTGCTATTGTAGATCTTGCCCTGGAGGCTGATGGTGAGCAGGCACACACCAAACGGGGTACAATATCAGGCTATGGGGAGCGTCAGGAAGAAAATCAAACAGAAAACAAGAGACTGTGGCTACAGGGAAACGCTTGGGCCTCTATGAAAAGGAGACATTCGAGCTGACATCTAGAAGATACCAAGGAGCCTGCCAGGGAGGAGAAGGCAAGTGCTAAGGCCGTGGCAGGGTGAGAGAGGGCTGAGCAGCTGGGGCAGAGAGGTTGGGGAGCAGGTGGTGGCCAGGTGGGAGAGGTGGGCAGGGGCGGGCAGAGCCTGGCAGCGGCTATTCCTATGAGCCTCCTAACGGAGATGCACCTTCAGTGCACGGCATCGCCTGGGAAGACCTCTTGGCAAAAGGTGTCACCCAAAGCCGGCCACAGAAGGACAGATACTGTATGATCCCACTCCGATGAGGTTGCTCGTAGTCAAATTCACAGAAACGGACACTAGAATGCTGGTCGCCAGGGACTGGAGGGAGGAGGGATTGGTTAGTGCTTAATGAGTCCAGAGTTTCAGTCTGGGAAGATGAGAAAGTCCTGGAGAAGGACAGTGGTGATGGTTGCACAGCTATGTGAATGTACTTAATGCCACTCAAAAATGGTTAAAATGGTATGTTTTATGTGGTATATATTTTACCAATTAAAAAAAGAGAACAGGGGCACCTAGCTGGCTAGGTCAGAGGAGTGTGCAACTTTTTTTTTTAATGTTTATTTATTTTTGAGAGAGAGCGCGAGTGGGGCAGGGGCAGAGAGAGACGGAGACACGGAATCCGAAGCAGGCTCCAGGCTCTGAGCTGTCAGCACAGAGCCCGACACGGGGCTCGAACTCACAAACTATGAGATCATGACCTGAGCAGAAGGCGGATGCTTAACTGACTGAGCCACCCAGGCGCCCCAATAAATAACTCTTAAAGAAAACAAAAACATGTGAAAAGATGCTCCACATCATACGTCGTCAGGGACATACTAATTAAAACAACAATGCGATACTCCTGCATACCGATTGGAATGGCCAAAATCCAGACCGCACACCGGCAACACCAAATGCGGGCGAGAATGCGGAACAATGAGAACTCCCATTCATCGCTGGCGAGGATGCAAAATGGCACAGCCACTCTGGAATGCAGTTTGGCAATTCCTTGGCACACGACAGGGGCTTGCATTAGTTCCCTCTTGCTGCTGGAAGACATGACCACTAAACACATGCTTACCATAGGATCCAGTGAGCGCGCTCCTCAGTATGGGTAAATACCAAGACAAGTTACTTATGTCTGCAGAAAGGCCTACGGTATCGCAGTTTTATTCATAAATGCCAAAACTTAGAAGTAAGCAAGATGGGGGTACCTGGGTGGCTCAGTCAGTTAAGTGTCGCTCTCTTGATTTCAGCTCAGGTCGTGATCTCACGGTTCATGGGACAGAGCCCCACGGAGGGCTCTGCGCAGACAGCACGGAGCCTGCTTGGGACTCCCCCCCCTTCTTCTTTGCCCCTTCCCCACTTGTGCACAAGCACTCTCTCTCTCTCCCTCAAAATAAGGAAATAGACATTAAAAAAATCTTTAAAACATTAAAATATTAAAAAAAAAAAAGTAACCAAGATGTCTTTCAGTAGGGGAATGGATAAAGTGTGGCATATCAAAACAATGGAATATTATTCAGTGCTAAAAAGAAATGAGTTACAATGAGATCTCAGGCCATGAAAAGACATGGAGGAGTCTTAAATTTACTTAAATGTTACAAAGTGAGAGAAGCCAGTTTGAAAATGCTGCATGCTGTATGATTCCAACTATATGACAATCTGGGAAAGACAAACTATGGGCACAGTTACAAGACCAGCGTTTGCCAGAGGTTAGGGGAAGGGAGGAGAATAGAGAATAGGGAAATAGAGCACAGAGGACTTTTAGGGCAGTGGAAATACCGTGCATGATACTGCATCGATGGATATGTGTCTTTAGCATATTTTTATCTAAAGCCATAGAAAACACAAAGCCAAGAGTCAACCGTAATGTAAACTATGTGCTAACGACGTGTCAGGATAGGTTTACCTGTGGTAACAAATGGACCACTCTGGTGCGGGATGTTGATAACCCGGGGAGCTAGGCATGTGTGGGGGCAGAAGGTGTATGGGAATTCTCTATACCTTCCTCTCAATTTTGCTGTGAACTTAAAAATGAGCTCTAAAAAAGTCTTCAAAAAAAAGAAAAGAATCCCATCAAGTTTCTAATCCTAACTCCCAGTTTATAAGAAATACAGAGGCTAGAGCAAGATAAATAGCCCCATGAGAAGACAGACATGTCTGGAAGGTGGAAACTTCCAGACCCTCTACAAGATAACTATCCTGGGATCAACAAAAAGTCAATGCTGTTTTTTAAAAAAAGCGGATAGAGACATTTAAGGTTAAAGAGATTTAAGAGACATAGCCAAATATGTGCAATATGTAGACTTTGACTGAATTCTAGTTTTGGAAAAACAGCTATAAAAGACCTTTTGGGGGTGACCGGCTGGCTCAGGAGGTTAAGCTTCTGACTTTGGCTCAGATCATCATCTCACCGAGCCTGCATCAGGCTCACTGCTGTCAGCACAGAGCTCGCTTTGGATCCTCTGTTGCCCTCTCTCTGCCCAACCCCCATTCCTGTACACACACTGTTGCGCTCTCTCTCTCTCTCTCTCTCTCTCTCAAAAATAATCATTAAAGGAGCACCTGAGTGGCTCAGTCAGTTGATCGCCTGGCTTCAGCTCAGATCATGATCTCACCATTTGTGACTTCGAGCCTGCATCGGGCTCACTGCTGTCAACGCAGAGCCCGCTTCGGATTCTCTGTCCCCCTCTTTCTCTGCTCCTCCCCCACTCAAGTGTGCTCTTTCTCACAAATAAAATAAATACTCAATAAAATAAAATAAAAAATAAAATAAAATAAAATAAAATAAAATAAACATGAAAAAGACCTTTTAGGGACAAATGGGGAAAATTAAATATTAGATTATATTAGGGTTTTATTGTTGACCTTCTTAAGTGGAATAAAGACTTTAAGAATATGTAGGAGGATGTTCTTGTTCTTAAGAGATGCACACTAAAGTATTTGGGGGTGAAGATCGTGATGACCTTACTTTGAAGAGTTCTTGTTCAGGGGAAATATGTGTGTGTGTGTGTGTGTGTGTGTGTGTACATTTATGTGTATATATAGATGTGTGTGTATATATAGATATATGAGTATACGTGTGTGTATATGCATGTGCATGTGCAATACGTGTGTGTGCATGTATACATATTGCATATATGCGTGTTGTGTGTATGCATATATGTGTGTTTGTATATGCAGATGTATGTGTATAAGGGTACATGTGTATATGCTTATATACGTATGTGTATGTATATGTGTGTGTACACATATATATGATTGTGTATGTCTATGTATTTATATATGCATATTGATATCCCAGAGATAGAAAGAGAGAGACAAAGTGAGTATAGCACAATATTAACAACGTTGCAGCTAGGTAGTGGATGGGCTAGTGATCATTGAACTACAGAATTCCCAAGCATGTAAGTGTCCCTTTAAAAACGTGAGGAGAAAAGAAGAAACGTTTTTTAAATGTGGCAGTCATCCCGTGAAAACTTAGCCGTCATTGGAAAATTGCAAGTAACAGGCAGAGAACCGGTCTGGTGGTTCTTCATCTGAACCCGGGGTTTTCTGACATGGGGCCCTCCAGCACTGAGGCCCCTCCATGGGTGGGCACAGGGGCTCCCCCTGGAGAGCACCTGCATCCCCAGGGAGGGACTCAGCAGGGCCCCAAGCCCTTCCTGCTGGCTCAGCCTCTGCCACCCCATCACCCCGTTTGCCTGTGGCTGGGAAGGAAGGTGAGCCACACCGGCAGCCAGCCAGCCTCTGCTCCCCCAGTGCCCTTGGCCTCCCTGGAGCAGGAGCCGAGGCAGGTACAGCGTTCGAGGAGCCCTGAGTTCCCAGGCAGGGCTCAGGGGACCAACTTTCAAAGGAAGGAAAGGGGAGTTCCTCTCAGGGCTGAAGGTGGGAACCACCAGCGGTTGCCCATGAAGGGGACGTTTTCTCTCCTCCTAGGGGGCGGCTGATGCTGCCCCTAGCCTTCTGAGCTGGCTCTGAAAAGCTCCCAGATCAGATCCTCTCGCTAAACTTCCTTTGTTTAAGTTAATTTTTGGTTATTAAAAAATACATGAACGTGGAAACAACTCAAATGTCCACTGACAAGCGAACGGATAAACAAAGTGTGGTATGTACACATAACAGAATCTCATTCAGCCTTAAAAAGGAAGGAAATTCTGGGGCACCTGACTGGCTCCGTCAGTTAAGTGTCCAACTCTTGATTTTGACTCCGGTCACGATCTCACGGTTCGTGAGATCGAGTCCGGAGTCCAGCTCTGCAGTGGTAGCACGGAGCCTGCTTGGCATTGTCTCTCCCTCTCTGCCCCTCCCCCATTCGAGATCGCGCACGCGCTCTCTCTCTTCCTCTTAAAATAAATAAATAAAATTTTTTTTTTTAAAAAAAAAAGGAAGGAGATGGGGCGCCTGGGTGGCTCAGTCGGTTAAGCACCCGGCTTTGGCTCAGGTCACGATCTCATGGTTTGTGAGTTGGAGCCCCGCATCGGGCTCTGTGCTGACAGCTCAGAGCCTGGAGCCTGCTTCGGATTCTGTGTCTCCCACTCTCTGTCCCTCCCCCGTTTGCACTCTGCCTAGAAATAAATAAAAATAAAAAAAAAAAAAAAAAAGACAAATGCTGTGACGACTCCACTTGTATGAGGTACCGAGAGGTAGTCAAGTTCACAGAGACAGAAAGTGGCATGGTGGGTGCCAGGGGCTGTGGAGGGGCGGGGATGGGATGTTTGGTAGGACAGCGCTGGTGGGGAGACAGAGAAGTTCTGGAGATGGATGGTGGCCGTGATGGCACAACCATGTGAGTGTACTTAGTGCCACGGAACTGTGCACCTGAAATGGTTAAAATGGGAACTTTTATGTTATGCTTATTTTACCACAATAAAAGTTTATGTGATTACATACAAATATGCATTTGCATAAATACCTAGTTTAAATCCCATGGGTTGGCCCCTGGGGCAAGAGCAGGGTATTGGGTATGTATGGGTGGGTGTTCAATGGAGGGGAAACTTAACTTTCCACCAAATATCCTTTTGTAGGATTGGAAATTTTTTTTCCATGTACATGATTGAGTTACTCAAAAAGATACCATTTTGGGGGGTGCCTGAGTGGCTCAGTCAGTTAAGCCTCTGACTTCAGCTCGGGTCATGATCTCACAGTTGGTGAGTTCAAACCCCATGTCAGGCTCTCTGCTGTCAACACAGAGCCCACTCAGATCCTCTGCCTCCTTCTCTCTCTGCCCCTCCCCCTGCTCGTTCTCCCTCCCTCTCTCTCTCTCTCTCTCTCTCTCTCTTCCTAAATAAAGAAATAAACTGTGCTGACAGCTCAGAGCCTGCAGCCTGCTTTGGATTCTGTGTCTCCCTCTCTCTCTGCCCCTCGCCTGCTCACACTCTGTGTCTCTCTCTTTCTCAAAAATAAACATTAAAAAATTTTTTTTAATAAACTTAAAAGATACTTTTAAAAAAGAGGCCATTTTTAATTTATGCAGCACAAAAAGGATAGACTCAGAAGTAATTCTCCCGCCTCTGCCTGCCACCCCCTCTCTGGGTTTTGTTTGTTTCCCTCAGAGAAAAACACATTGAATGATTTCTTGTTGGTCCCTCAGAAATACTGCATGTGGGGTGCCTGGGTGGCTCAGTCAGTTAAGCATCAGACTCCGGCTCACTCAGGTCGTGATCTCACGGCTTGTGAGCCTGAGCCCCAGGTCGGGCTCTGTGTTGACAGCTCAGAGCCTGGAGCCCACTTTGGACTCTGTATCTCCCTTTCTCTCCGTTCCTCCCCTGCTCACACTCTTTCTCTCCTTCAAAAATAAACATTCAAAACAAAAATTAAAAAAAAAAAGGAAATACTGCATGTATATGCAAGCACATATATAAAAGCATTTCTTTGAAAGTAACGGAAGAGAGGGAAGGAGGGCGGGAGGGCAGGCAGGTACAGTAAATACGAAAAGACTGTTCTGCACCGTGTCTTTTGCACCCAAAATGCATCTTGGAAGCAGTGCCCTGCAGTGCATCAGGTACATCGTTCTTTCCAATGGCTGTGTGCTTTCCCACTGTATGGATATACCAAAATGTATATGGCCAGTCTTCTACTGATGGACATTTTGGGTTTTTCCAGTCTTTTTCACTTACATAAAAAAAAAAAATGCCAAAATAAATTTTGGCTTACAAAGCTTACAAAGGGGAATGCATCTGGCGGATGGATTCCTAGAAGTAGACTGACCGGGCTTTGGTTTCCACTGAGATGCGAAGAGAAAGTCCCTGCCTCGAACGGCTGCCTGGGAGCTTCCCCTTTCTAGCAAAGGCGGGAGTGGGGGGTGGCCCAGGAGGGGGCTCCACGTGGGGCTGTGAGAAATCACCAGGTCCCTGATTTTGGAGTGGCTGTGGGCCCCACCCCGCCCTGAAGCCTCGTGGGGGGCATCCTGCCATCCCCCCAACTTGGCTGGGTGAAGATCAGCGCCTCAGTTTTCCCCGGAGCCGGAAGGAAGGATGGGCACGTCTAACTGAGGCACGGGGCAGCACGCTGGCAGTTCTGGGCGCTTGTGGGCAAAGAGAGTCAGTCAAGAGCCCAACCAGGAGGCAGGGTCTTTGAAGGTCCAGGCCACCACCTGGGCCAGACAAACAGACGATGAGGCAAGTGGGAAGTCCTGATATGGACAGAGAGGGGTGGGGAGGAAGAAGTAAAAGACTTGGGGCCGCTAAGATGGTGACGATGGTGATCCCCTCCCCCCCATGTTGCTTTCTGAGTCCCAGGTGCACTGGGTCTTGTACCTTACATTCACTGTCTCCTCGTCTCCCTTCAACCACACTTAGAAGGGGCCACTGTTGGCATCCCCCCTTCTCAGTTAAGGAAACGGAGATTAAGGTTACATAAGGACAGAGACAGTCAGAGCCAGCGAGTGGTGGGGCTTGAATTTGCGCTCGGGTCTGACACCAGAGCCCAGCTGCACTCTAACCGCTCACCGTCTGCAGCCGTGGTCAGATTAGGCACAAAAGCACCAGAGACCGTCGCAAGCCGCGCGTGGAGTTTGTCTCAGCCGGGTGCAGCCTGAGTTGCCAACGCCTCGGATGAGGAACCGAGGCTCAGAGACCGGAAGCCATCTGCTGGGGCCACATGAGGGAGTCTGGATTCGATCCTAGGTTTGGTGTTTTTGTTAAGATGCTATTCACGTACTATAAAAGTCACCCTTTAAAAAGGCATCTACTTCTGTGGCTCTAAAGATATTCACGAGGTGTGTAACCACCTTCACTATTTAATTCCAAAACGTCTTCATTACCCCAGAAAGAAGCACTGAATCCATGAGCAGTCACTCTCCAATGTCCCCTGTCCCCAACGCCTGATAGCCACTCATTTATTCTCTGTCTCTACGCGTTTGTCTTTTGCGGGCACTTCACAGAGAGGAAACCTCGAAACGCGTGGCATTTTGTGTCTGGCTTCTTTCTTAACCTGACTTTTCAAGGTTCACCCGTGCTGTTGCTTGTATCGCTACCTCATTCTTTTTTATGACTGAATAATATCTTCTTGCGGACCTACAGTCTTCTGTTCATCCATTCATCCATTAGCGGACGTTTGGGCTGTTCCCACATCTTGGCTATCGTGAACCATGCTGCTGTGAACGTTGTGTCCGAGTTTTCGCGTGAGCGTGTATTTTCAGCTCTTTGGGGTGTGTAAGTAGGAGTGGAATTGGGGTGTCATGTGATAATTCTACGTTTAACTCTTAGAGGACCTGCCAGCCGGTTTCCAAGGAGGCTCCTCCGTATTAGATTCCTTCCGGCAATGCCTGAGGCTCCAGTTATTCCACTCCCGTGCCAACCCTTGTTATTGTCTGCCCTTTTGATTACAGCCCCCCTAGTGGGTGTGCAGTGATACATCGTCGTGGTTTTGATGTATGTTTTCCTAATGACTAATGATGCTGAGCGTCTTATCATGTGCGTGTTCGCCATTTGTATGTCTTCTCTGGAATGTCTATTCATGTCCTTTGCCCTTTTCTTTTTTTTAGTATTTTATTTTCAAGTGAACTCCACCCCCAACATGGGGCTCACACTCACGACCCCGGGACCAAGAGTCACATTCTCTTCTGACCGAGCCAGCCAAGTGCCCCCGTCCTTTACTGATGTTTAAATCGGGTCGTTTGTCTTTTTGGTGTTGGGTTGTAACCGTTCTTCGTGTTTCCTGATCCTAGATCCTTATTGTCTCCCATTCTCTGGCTTGTCTTTTCACTTCACTGATAGGGTCCTTTGGAGCACCGAAGTGTGTAATCGTGATGCCATCCAATGTATCTACTGTTTCTTGGATTATTTGTGCTTTAGGCGTCATCTCTAAGAAACCATTGCCGTATCCAAGGGCATGAAGACTTATCCTTATGTTTTCTTCTAAGAGTTTATATTCTTACCTCTTTCGTTTTGGTCTTAGATCTATTTTGAGTTAACCTTTGTATATGATGGGAGGTAGGGGTCCAACTTCATTCTTTTGCAGCTGTGCCAGCGTCACTGGTTGAAAAGACTATGGTTTCCCCCACTTTATTGTCTTGGCACCTTTGGGGCACCTGGATGGATCGGTTGATTGAGCATCTCTTGATTTCAGCTCAGGGCATCATCTTGCAGTTCACGGGATTGAGCCTTGCGTCGGGCTCCGAGCCGACTGCGTGAAGCCCGCTTGGGATTCTCTCTCCCCCTCTTGTAACTGTCTTGGCACCTTGTCAAAAGTCACTTGTATGCAGTAATTTCTGGACTCTCAGTTCCAGTCTGTTGAACTTCCTACCTATCCTCAGGCCAGTACTACACCGTCTTGATTACCGCCCGTGATTACCGCCCTACCGCCCTTACGGCCTCTGTTCTTTTTTTTTTAATCTCTTAAATTTTCACATGAGATCTTTCAAACATACAGAAAAGTAAAATAAATCTTGGGACCCACAATCTAGATTCAATGGGAGCTGATACTTTGCTATCTTTTGGTTTGTATTTTGGCTCATTTCTCTCTCTTCATGAAGAAGTAAAATATTTGCAATACAACCAAAGCTACCTTACCCCTACGCCCATCCATTTCCCCTCCCTTGCTTTCCAAGTGTAACCACAAACTGCCACACTGAAGCTGCTGGGGGGCCCTCCCAAGGATGTCAGTATCCTTTTATAGCTTTATAAGTAAAGATGGTATTGTTTTGCGTGCCTTACATAAGTAACCTTTCGCAACTTGCTTATTTCACTCAAGTTCATGTTTGTAAACTTCTTTTCCATTTTGATCCACATCGATCTAGCACATTCGCTTTCACTGTTGTGTGTAGCAAATTTTATTTTGGATGGATCTATTATTTATTTATCCACTCCCCTGGCAATGGACATTTAGGTTGTTTCCAGATGATCACTAATACTAAGAGTTCTGTAATGAATGGACATCCTTGTCTGGGTCTTCCGGTTCCCTTCATCTTTTTGCTTTTTTTTTTTTTTTTTCCCCAAACTTGGTTCTCCTCTGAGGAACCTGCTTCCCCTGCAGGCTTCTTAGCAGTGGCTGTTCTCACCATGGGGCCAAGGCTGGGATAAGCATCCTCCTTGTTCTCCAAACCTACTTCCAAGCTAGCCATTCTTCTTCTCTCCTCCTTGAAGCCCCTAGATTCTTTGAAATGGATGTCGCCAGACTTTACCGCCCCTTACCATTTCTGGTCTCAGCCCTCTCCGCCCCCACTTGCTGACAGCTGTAGCTCCCGGATCGTAGTCATTCTCTCCAGTGTGATTCTGTCCCAATGCTGGTGATTTCGACAACCACCTTCTCAGCTCCATGATCTCCTCTACTCCGATGAACTTATCTTCCACCCACCTCAGCCCCTCACTCCCAAGGTCATACCCTTGACCACATCATTACCCATAACTGCACTGGGCGTGATCTCGATTTCAGACACTTCTCACCAACCACCACCGTCTATCAGTCCAGTTTACTGACTTTGAGTATCCAGTTCCAACAATCCTTCCACCCCTCCCAGACCAATCCTGTCCCCTTTCCTTGTCTCTTGCTCCCTGCTCAGGTCCTTACTTCTCTCCTTACTGAGTTCAACTTCCACAGTCTTTCATTGCAAACATCGTTTGCCTATGCCCTCAGCTCTCTTGCCCAAATAACTTCAACTCCCAATCTCCTTGCTACTTCCTGGCACAACTACGACTGGAGTGAAACCCAGCGCTCCATTCAGTGCACCTGCACCAGTGCAGACGGACATGGCTGGGGAGAAGTACGAAGTCATTCCAACTGTCCATTCAAGATCACCAGTCTGCCGTGGTCCTTTGGTGCTGCCCAATAGTCCTACCACGTTTCCCTGGCTCCTTCACCCTCCCTCTGCCCCCGAATCATTTCATTCTCTCTTCCCTCCACTCAAACCTTCAACCCTTCCTCCTCGGTCTTCACTCTCAGCTGATGACCCTGATTCTGATTTCCCCAAGAAAAGTTATCAGAAGTTATCAGCCGCGGCATCTGCCCACAGACATGCATCTCCCTTGCTTGACTAATCCCCTCTCCTACTCAAGGACATTACTGTCCATTTTCCCATTTCTTCCCGGCAGCATCAGTTTCCCCTCTCTTCTGGAGCATCTCATAGACATGTACCATACTGTTATTTCTCCTGTCTTAAGAAAACAGTGTCTTGACCCAACGTCACGTTCAGACACTGCAATTTACAGCAAAACTCAGAAGCAGGGTCTACACCTGCTACCTCCAGTGCCCCTCCTCCAATCTCTGCATCCCAATTCTGATTCTGAAGATCCCCTGGGAATTCTCTGTGATGGCAGATTCATGAAAGGAAGACCCACCCCAGGGAGAAGGATGGGGGATGAAACATTGGTGCCATTGTATTTCTAAGGTACAGAGAGAGGTTTAAGAAAATATCTTTAGTTAATGTGAGATGGAGAAATTGTTAAACACACGAAGGATATACGTTCTGTTGTGGCTTAAAAAAAAAAAGACCATTGGAAGCAGGTAAGGTAACGTGCTAGAAAATGTAACACCAGATGCTGTAACAAATAAGACTCCAACTAAATAAGGGCTCAATCGTGATAGATGTTTATTTCCCACCACATAGGGTCCAAAATGGGTGTTCCCGATTGGTGGGCAGCTTTTCTGCAAGTGGTGATTCAAGGGCCCAGGGCCCTTCCATCTGTGGCTCTGCTCTTGTTAGCAAGTCACTGCGTTCATCCGCATGAAGCCAAGGATGGGCAGGTGGAATAGAACGTGAAGCAGGAGAGCTTTTCCGGTCCAGGCCTGAGGGCTGGCACATCGGCTCTGTTCACATCCCACTGACCAGAATTTAGACCCAGTCAGGTGGCTACACCTGACCGCAAGGGAGGCTGGGAAACAAAATCTGGCTGAGTGCCCAAGAAGAAAAGGAAACAGATTTGAGGATGAGCCAACCAGTCTTTGCAAATAATGAGCTATCAAAGTCCCGCAAGGAGCAGGGGCCGGGCAAGGAGAAGGTGATTTATCCTCCAGCACCGTATTCTGAGCCGAGCATTGGCTCTGGCCTGGAATCAGAGAGCAAACCCCCTTGTAAAACCGCAATTGCTTTCTTCCTCTTAGAAAAGCCAGCAGCCCTGCACATTCTGTCTATCCCTTCTGCCATTTTGATATGTTTTGGGGCATCCGGTTTGGGCTTTCAGTATTCCACAAAACAAGAGACACCTTAAAACTTGTAGAACGTGTCTACTGTGCCTACACCCTAAAGTTTCAGAGATCCCGACTCTGACTCAGCTCTGCCACCGCCTGGCAGTGAGAGCTTGGCTGAAAAAGCCTCATGCCCCTTGGGCTCAGGTTCAAGTCCTGTGAAATGGGGATCAGTAATGCTCGCGCTGCCAGATTGTTTCAAGACCAAAGACTTACTTGTTCATTCTCTGCTCCCTATGATCCTCACCATAGCCCTTTGGGGTTGAAATGGGTGGCCGTTGCCCATTTCACAGACGGGGAAAGGCTGAGCTGGAGAGGCGACATGCCTGGCCCAGGGAAATCCCAGTTTGCGATCCCCAAACCAGTGGTGGCAGCTGGTGGGCTGCCTGGGCGGCTCAGTCGGTTAAGCGTCCGACTTCAACTCAGGTCATGATCTCACAGGTTGTGGGTTCGAGCCCCGCTTTGGGCTCTGTGCTGACAGCTCAGAACCTGGAGCCTGCTTTGGATTCTGTGTCTCCCTTTCCCTCTGTTCCTCTGCCTCTCTCTCTCTCTCTCTTTCTCAAAAATAAAAGGTTTAAAAATAAATTTTTTTTTAAAGAGGTGGTGGCTGGAACGAAAAGAGGAGATGATACCTTCCAGGGAACAAAGTAGAAGAGGGTGAGGAATGATGTGGAAGGAGGAGAGGAGAAAATCCATGAAAGTACATCCCCAAATTCAAGGTTCTTTCCATAGTGGCTCTTAACCTTCATTTGCATGTCACTTGTTTGCCCTGATGCCCAGGGATCTGGGTACAGAGGGAGGACAACAGAGACGTAGGAGGAGCTACGGGCACCTGGAATCCCCAGGAGCCTTCGGGCAGGAGGACGACCGAGAAGAATATCTCTTGAGGAAAGGATCCTCCAGGACCACCCACGAAGAAAAGGGACACTCCCCTTGCATTCCTTCTATTCTGAGCTCCAGGGCGTGGCTGCTCCCGGGATGCTGTCTCTGCTACATGGGCCTGGACCCCTTATCTGGAAAGAGACAACGATCAAAAAAAGACATGTGACAAAATGTTAACAGTGACTCAGGGCGCTGGGAAGCCACGACTTCATCATACTATTTTTGTGGGATTGCCGTGAATTTGAAATCACTTCAAAACAAAAGGTAACAGATAAATTAGAAGACTATTAGCACCTAGAAGCCCCCTCATGACCTCTTCCAACCCCTAGTCTCTCAAGGGAAGAGACTCCGTTCATTTTTCTGATTCCTATATGGTATTTCATTATAAGAATTCATATACGGCTGGGACTTCTGCAATGACCGAGGAACTCTGAAAACACCCCCTACCAAACAACAATGATAAAACTGGGCAAAATGGTTGGGGCACCCGGGTGACTCAGTTGGTTAAGTGTCCGACTTCAACTCAGGTCATGAGCTTGCAGTTTGTGGGTTTAAGCCCCACGTCCGGGCTCTGTGCTGACAGCTCGGAGCCTGGAGCCTGCCTCGGATTCCGTGTCTCCCTCTCTCTCTGCCCCTCCCCCATTTGCCCTCTTTCTCTCTCAAAAATAAACATTAAAAAAAATTGTTGTTGTTTTTTTTAAAGAACCATTTGCAAACTGGAAGCTGATCCAAACCATCTGCAGTAGGCAGATTAATGACCTCCCAGAGACGCCACATCCTAATCCCTGGACCCGGTGAGGATGCTGTTCCACGCAAGGGGGAATTAAGGTCACAGATGAGAATAAGGGTGTTAATCAGACAGCCAGACAATAAAGAGATTATCCTGCGTTAACTGGATGGACCCAGGGTAATCACAAGGGTTCCTTAACTGTGCAAGAGGGAGGCAGTGTGAGACAGATTTGACTGGTCGTGGCTGGCTTTGAAGATGGAAGGGGGACTCTAGCCAAGGAATTTGGGAAGCCTCTAGGAGCTGAAAAAGGCAAGCAAACATCCTCCTCTAGAGCCTCCAGAAGGAATCCAGCCCTCTAGCACCTTGATTTTAGCCCAGTGAGACCCATTTTGGATTTCTGACCCATAGCACTGGAAGACAATCAATTTGCATTATTTCCAGCCCTAAGTTGGTGATTATTTCTTATACCAGCAATAGAAAACTAATACAACACTCAAGAAATTGAGAGAGGTGCTTGGGTGGCTCCGTCGGTTAAGCGTCTAATTCCTGATCTCGGCTCAGGTCGGGATCTCGTGGTTCCTGGGATTGAGCCCTGTGTCGGGCTCTGTGCTGACAGCACAGAGCCTGCTGGGGAGTCTCTCTCTCTCTCCCTTTCTCTCTGCCCTCCCCCTCTCAAAATAAATAAACTAAAAAAAAAAAAATTGAGAAATGTTTACTCAAGAAAATCTCTTGAACCATGAGTCTATAGTGTTCAGTCTGAGTCTGCAGCCCTGTCTCTCCTCCCCTCAGCCCGATGGTGTAGAAGGTCTATCAAAGCGGTGGGAAAGGGGTGCCATTATTTGGAGCAAATGCAGAAAATTCCATGCCCTGAGACACTGTCAAAAACAATAGTGATCTCAGTCAAACCATGGGGGAGGCAGATATCACAGCTAGTCTGAGGTCTCGTTACTGGTTGGGTAAAGCCGTGGACCCACAGACTAGCCACAGATGTAATAGGAAAGCCTGGGCAATGGCGCAGCCAAAGTGGCCGACCTTATTTTAAGAGGTACAAAAGAGGGGCGCCCAGGTGGCTTGGTCGGTTAAGCATCCGACTCTTGATCTCGGCTCAGGTCATGGTCTCACAGCTTGTGGGATCGAGCCGCACTGTTGGCATGGAGCCTGCTTGGGATTCTGTCTCTCTGCCCCTCCCCTGATCCTGGGGGCTCTCTAGAGAAGAAAGAAGAAAGAAAGAAAAAAAGAAAGAAAGAAAGAAAGAAAGAAAGAAAGAAAGAAAGAAAGAAAGAAAGAAAGAAAGAAAGAAAGAGAAAGAAAGAAAGAAAGAAAGAAAGAAAGAAAGAAAGAAAGAAAGAAAGAAAGAAAGAAAAAGAAGGGAGGGAGGAAGGAGGAAAGAAAGAAAGAAGGAAAGAAAGAAAGAAAGAAAGAAAGAAAGAAAGAAAGAAAGAAAGAAAGAAAGAAAGAAAGAAAGAAAGAAACTTTAGGAAAAAAAGGTACAAAAGAATAAACAGTGAAGGGTGCCTGGGTGGCTCTGTCAGTTAAGTGTCCAACTTCGCTCAGGTCATGATCTCGCCGTTCATGAATTTGAGCCTTGCATCAGGCTCTTTTCTGTCTCTGCCTCTCCCCCGCCGGTTCTCTCTCTCTCTCTCTCTCAAAACAAACTTAAAAAAAAAATAAACAGTGAACAATTCTCCTCCATCCCTGACCCGTTTCCTTCCCCAGAAGCAACTGCTATGACTAATTCCTCATGCAGCCCCGAGGGAATTTTCTGCGTACGTAAGCAGATATATATAGGTAATTTCTCCTGCCCTTCCTAATGCTGCAGTCTTCTCTGCACACTGCTCTGTTCCTTTTAGCCCCCCATTTTACAATAGATTTCAGTGGCCTGGAAGAGTGCGTGGTTTTGGGTTTTGGGTTTCGGGTTTTTTTTCAAAGAATTTACTTTTAAGTAATCTCTACACCCAACGTGGGGCTTGAACTCACAACCCCGAGATCAAGCGTCACGTGCTCCACCGATCAAGCCAGCCAGACTCCCCAAGAGTACCTGGTTTACAAGTACTACAGGAATACCTGTAGATCAGGTCATTTGACACAAGGGGAAACTGAGGCCCAGAGAGGTCTAGAACCCAGTCTTATCTCACATTCTGAAGCTCGTTCCTCAAGTTAGAGGGTGAAATCGGCAGGAAAAAACCGTCCCTGCTCAGACATATTATTTAAAACAAATCATTCATCAAATGAGATAAAACAGACCAAGATTTATTTGTTTGTTTTAGGAGACCGTGGCGTCTCAGAAGGGGGAGAGGAAGTCAGAGCTTCTCAAGTACAAAATGGAAAAGAGAAACCCCCTGCTTTCCCTAGGGGGTCATCTGAGAGCCAGTGCCTGCACCCCTCATGGATTGCTAATCTTCCGGCCCAAACTGGGGCCAAATCTGCTGAGCCTGTTTCAGCTATGTCGCAATAGCTGTGTGGCGTTGAGCAAGTTGCCTTCCCTCTCTGGGCCTCCAGGCCCATCTTCTCCAAGGAGCTCCTCTCTATGTCTCAACAGCCAGAGTGTGTTTCTCCCTCTTCTGGGCTCCCACACACATGCTTTACAACCACCCTCCCTCTGCCCCCACTTTCCCCCTTGCTCTCAAACCATCTTTAATTAATTTGAGTACTCACAGTGTTCTGGGTCTATGCCAAGCGTTCTTCATGTGACAAAGTCTCAGAACAATACTGAGGAGAAGGGAGAATCTGGACACATTTTACAGATAAAGAAACTGAGGTTTCAAGAGATCAAAAAACTTCCCTTGTGTCACACAGCTAGTTAGTGTTGGGGACAGAAATCATACCTGGCCAGCTCTGCCGACTTCGGGTCCCTAAGGTGACCTATCGCTCCCTTGGGCCTTGATATTAAAGTGTAAGCTTAGGCTACTTCACATCAACCCCCGAAGAGGCTGAGCCCAGAGAGGGAAAGCAGATTGTCCAAAAACACACAGCCACTGGGGCAGAGCCGAAAGTGAACCATTTCCTAGGCCTTTTGGGTGTTTGTCCTGTGCTGGATGTTGGGGACACGGAAGTAAATAGAACGCCTGCTGGTTGCCTCCAAGTTGCTCACAGATCTCATCTATGCCACCGTCGAAGCCAGGTACCAAGCAATAATACAGTTCAGGCACCGTGTGCCTTACATGTGTATTCTTCACAGCGACCCATGAGGAAAGGCGCTCCTGTCCCACTTGACAGATGGGGAGACTGAGGCTCGGAGGGGTGAAGGAAGGGCAGCCCTGGAGCTGGAGCTCTGGCCTGATCCCAACCTACTGTCCTAACCACCCCGCCGCCCTGCTGCCCTGGCTTAGGAACGCGCAGCACTGTGAATGAATGGGGGCGGGGGCCGCATATAACACTTTATAACAATTATGATTTTCAGTGGGGTGTTGTCACTGGCCGACCCTCCTCCCCGGGTCTGGGCAAGATGAGTAGAGTTTGGACAGAGGGCTCGGGATCATTCCTGGCCCTTCGCCATCCCACGGAGAGCAGCCAAACTCCTTCCTCAGACAGGAAGGTGACTCAGATGTTCCTTCAGGACATTCCCAGTCCAGCTTGAAGTCCCAGCACATCAGGCCGGCCCAACCAGCAGCAACCAGTCTTTCCCCAGAGAGTGGTCTGTGGAGGGTAAGTCCCTAGGTGATTTCCCTGGCAGGGAGAGATGGGGCTTTCAGCAGCTGAGGAACAATTAGGGAAAACTTTCACTCCTGGGAATGGCCGAGTTGGGGAAACTGAGGTGAGGGAAGAGCAGTGATTTATCCAGAGTCCCACAGAAAGTCAGAGGCTGAGGCAACCCTCATCTGGAGCACCGAACAGCTCTGGGATAAGTCTGCTGTGTGCTTGAGGCTGGCGACACCACGCCGGACGAGGCCCAGGGCCTGCTTGGAAACGTTCATGGCTCGATGGAGAGTGACGTCATCAGTGGGCAAAGACAGCACGGCGTGTCCATGCCAAGGTGGAAAGAGGGGCCAGCCTGGTGGCCCAGAGAAGGATGCCATGGAACTCTGCCTGGTGCGGGGAGGGGGGCATAGAGGGGAAGCGCTCGTATCCACCTGGAAGGCTGCATTTTGTAAGGTGGAGAAGGGAGGAAGGGCTCCGAGGTGGGATCTCGCCCAAGGGCTGCGGGAGGCAGCGGAGCGGAACGTGCGTGCGACCAGAGCCCGCATTTTGGAATCAAGCTACTTGGGCTTGACTCCTGGCTCTATCGCTTACAGCTGTGGACCTCGGCAAGCCACCTAACCCTTTGGCGCCTGTTTCCTTCTCTGCAAAATGGGGGAAACAAGAGTACCCAGCTCAGAGAACCTTTGTGAAGATGAAATAAATGCATCCACAGGAGAAGGGGGTGGGGCAGAGTTAACAATGGCTACTATTCACATGGAAATTGGGCTCGGGGAGAGTTTCAGTGCCGGCCAGTGCTCTGTGGTCTGAGCTCAGCTCTATCTTGCTCTTTTGGGGCTCCACGAAACCTTTCCCCGCGTCACCCGATGTTCGAGACCCCCTGAAGCATGGGGTGGAGAGAGGGAGCTTCTGGGGAAGGGACTAGTGGAGTTTCGGGAAAATGCCAGCTGCAGGATCGGGCTCCCACCCCGGAGGTTAGGACCAGAGAGAGGAGATTCTCTGAGGAAGATGGGAATATAGGAATGGACGGAACAGAGGGGTCTACCTCACGCAGTGGCCCTCTGGCCTAAGAGCTCTGGAAGACTCTTGCAGAACAGGTCAGCTGGAGAGGGAGGTCACAGACAGATTCGTGGCCATCTGTAACACAGAAAGAATTTCCTGGGCCTCCCGGGCAGGGACATGGAATACTCACAGGCAACCGGGGTGGGGAACCGCGGGCAAGGGCAGGGAGGCCCTGGGGCTCCCTTGAGCAGCGGAGTCCCCTCCCTTGGTCTGGGGAAGGCAGGAGGTCTCCAGTCACCAGCCTACCTCGCCCAGCCTGGGGGTATGGAACCAGAGGAGGCAGCCGCCTTCCTAAGCCGACTCGAGGGTCAGTAGAAGAGCCCCATCGGAGCCGGTGTCATTGAGGAACAGGACGTGCTCACGACTTCTGGGATGGGGACATGTCATAGGGACACACAGGAAACAGGACTTAAGGAGATGGGATGGTCTCTAAGGATCCTATTGCGGGGTCCCCCGCCCTCAGGAGTGGGACCTCCTGCTTCCTGTGCCGGGCACTCTCCCATCTTGGTATCTTGGTGCCGTGGCTTCTCCTCGGGTCTGGATCTTTTTCCGTGGCTGCTGCTGCAGTCTGCCTAGGCCAGCCGTGGCTCCCACCTCCTCACATCCCTCACTGTGCACGGCCCCTACTCACTGCTTTCCCTCCGGTGGTCTCGGCTTCTGTGCCACTCTCTTCGTGTCCGAAACACAGTGGGTTTGGGGCTGACACTCTTCAAGAGGGGTGCTTTCCCAAGAATTGTCCTTTCAACTGACTGATGACTTAATATCTAATTGATTTATTTATTCTAAAATACATAAATACTGAATGTATTGTTTAGCATGGTTGCTGCGTCCAAGGTCAATAATCAAACGTTAATTCTATTTCTTTTTTTAATTTATTTTTATTTTTTTAATGTCTGTTTATTTTTGAGAGAGAGAGATAGCGCAAGTTGGGGAGAGGCAGAGAGAGAGAGAGGGAGACACAGAATCCATATCAGGCTCCAGGCTCCGAGCTGTCAGCACAGAGCCCAACACGGGGCTCAGACTCACGGACAGTGAGATCATGACCTGAGCTGAAGTCAGACGCTTAACCGACTGAGCCACCCAAGCACCACAAAAGTTAATTATATTTCTATAAACAAGCAACATACAAATATATACTTGAATTTAAAAATGGAAACTAAAAATTGTAACTGATATTTTCAAATGTTATACAATACCAGAGATAATTGAAAACCTAGAGATAAATCTAATAAAAATTATACAAGAGCTCAACACTGAAAACTGCAGAATGTTTTGGAAAATAAAATTAAAGAAAAGCTAAATGAATAGAGGAATAAACCATGATCATGGATGGGAAGATTTAATATTGTAAAGAAGTCCACTTCTGACTTCTTCAAATTGGTCTATAGATTTAATGCAATTCCAGTAAAAAAAAAAATCACAAGATGGTTTTTTATTACATACAGATTCTAAAATATAAATGGAGAGGCAGAAGACCTAAAATGGCCACAGCAATTTGAGGAAGAAAAACGAAGTTGGAGGACATACCCATTAGATTCAAGAAAAAGGAGGAGGGGGAGGACGGGCAGGAAGAGGAGGAGGAGGAGGGGGAGGAGGAGAAGGGAAGGGGAGCAGGAAGGGGAGGGGAAAGGGAAGGGGAAGGAGGAACAGGAGGAGGAGGAGGAGAAGGAGAAGGAGGAGGAGAAGGAGGGCACCTGGATGGCTCAGTTGGTTAAGTGTCAGACTCTTGATTTCAGCTCAGGTCACCATCTCGTGGTTGGTAAGTTCGAGCCCTACATCGGGCTCCCTGTTGTCAGCTCAGAGCTCACTTTGGATTGTCTGTCTCCCTCATGTCTCTTCCCTTCCCTGTTCTCTCTCTGTCTCTGTCTCAAACTAAATAAACAAGCAAACAAACATTTAAAAAATAGAATAAAAAACAGGAAATATATTCATGATGATGAAGTAGAAGACCTCTTAATTGGCAATATTAAAAAGTACTAACTAGGGGCACCTGGGTGGCTCGGTCAGTTGAGCATCCGACTTCAGCTCAGGTTATGGTCTTGCAGTTTGTGAGTTCGAGCCCCAGTCAGACTCTGTGCTAACAAACAGCTCAGAGCCTGGAGCCTGCTTTGGATCCTGTATCTCTCTCTCTTTCTCTCTCCCCCTCCCCCAGCCTCACGCATGCTCTGCCTCTATCTCTCAAAAATAAATAAATGTTAAAAGAAGTTTTTTTTTTTAAAGTACTAACCATAAAGGGGGAAAAAACCCCTGATAAATTAGACTACATTAAAACAAAGATGTGTGTTTATCAGAAAATACTGTTTAAAAAAAGTGAAAAGTCAAAAGGTGGGATTAAAAAAAAACCTCCTATCTAGAATATACAAAGAAGTCCTACAAAAAGCAATAAGAAAATGACAGACCAGTTAAGGGGGAAAGGGGGCAGAAATGCTTGAACCAGTATTTCCCAAAGAGGATTTCCAAATGGCCAAAAAACAAAAACAAAGCAAATTTGAAATGGTGTCCAATTTTATTAGCCATCAGGGACATGCAAATTAACACCATAATGAGGCACCATTACATACCCATCAAAAAAGCTGGAAATAAAATGACAGACAATCCAAGTGTCAGCAAGGATGCAGAGCAACTTCATACACTGCTGATAGAGATGTAATTGGGGAAGACCCAGGAAAATTCCTTGGCAGTATTTACCAAAGGTGAATGTATGCATAATTCCACCGTTAGATATACACCTACAAGAAATGTGTGCAGATGCCCACCAAGTGACATATACAAGAATGTCCACCTTAGCAGAATCTATAATCGCTCCAAACTGGAAACTACCCAAATGTCTATCAGCAGTAGAATAGATCAATAAATTGTATGTTCTTTGGGTTGTGGTTGTTTTGTTTTGGACCAGGTCTTTTTATTTTGTTTTTAAGTGTACAATTCAATGATTCTTATTTATTTTTAATGTTTTAAAAAAAATTTTTTTTTAATGTTTATTTATTTTTGAGACAGAGGGAGACAGAACATGAGTTGGGGAGGGGCAGAGAGAGAGGGAGACACAGAATCTGAAACAGGCTCCGGGCTCTGAGCGGTCAGCACAGAGCCCAACGCGGGGCTCGAACTCACCACTGACCGTGAGATCATGACCCGAGCCAAAGTCGGACACTTAACTGAGCCACCCAGGCGCCCCAATGTTTTATTTATTTTTGAGAGAGAAAGCACAAGCAGGGGCGGGACGGGGGCGGGGGGCGGGCAGAGGATCTGAAGCGGGCTCTGCGCTGACAAGCAGCAAGCCCGACCTGGGGCTCAAACTCACGAACCCAACCGGGAGATCATGACCTGAGCGGAGGTCGGAGGCTCAACCGATTGAGCCACCCAGGCATCCTCAATTCAATGACTTGTGCTAAATGTACAGAGTTGTGCAACCATGACCACAAATCTTTAGCACATTCCATGAAACCTTGAAAGGGCCCTCAGGCTTGTCTGTAGTCATTTCCCTTTCTATTTCCCCAACCCCCGTCAACGACTAAACTAATTATTTTCTCTACGGATTTGCCTTTTCTGGACAACGCACAGACGTGGAATCATCCTGTCTGGCTACCTTCATTTAGCATAGTGTGTTGGAGGTTCATCCATGTTTTAGCATGTATCAGTACATCATGCCTATTTGTGGCTGAATTACAGTATTCCATCACACGTGTATACTATATTTTGTTTCTTCGTTCATCCATCGATGGACACTTGGGTTGTTTCCACTTTGGGGCTATTATGAATAATGCTGCTTTGAACATTGAAATTTATTTTTATATAGATTTTTTTTAAGTTTATTTATTTATTTGGAGAGAGACAGAGAAAGCGCGAGTGGGGGAGGGACAGAGAACGAGGGAGAATCCCAAGCAGGCTCCAGGCGGATCAGCACAAGCCAACGCAGGGCTCGAACCCATGGAACTGTGAGGTGATACCCTGAGCCCAAATCGAGAGTCGGACGCTTAACTGAATGGGCCACCCGGGGGCCCCTGAACATTTATATTTAAGTGTTTGTATAGACCTACGTTTTTATTTCTCTTTGGTAAAGTTAGAAACATCACACAGAACATTTTTGTTTAACTTCTTAAGGAACTGCCAAACTTCTCCAAACTGAATGTTATCATTTTGCATTTCTACCATCAGTTTATGAGGGTTCTAGTTTCTTGCTAACACTTGTTACTATCTTTTTTTATTACGGTAATTCTTGAGGTGCAAATTGGTATCTCATTGTGGTTTATATTGAACTAATGACTAAAGGTGTTGAACACCTTATCATATGCTTACTTGGTGCTCATATGGCTTCTTCGGGGAATATCGATTCAGTTATTTTCCCTGATTTTTTTTTTATTTTTATGTTTTAATTTTATTTTTGATTTTTTAAAATTTACATCCCAATTAGTTAGCATATAGTGCAACAATGATTTCAGGAGTAGATTCCTTAGTGCCCCTTCCCCATTGAGCCCATCCTCCCTCCCACAACCCCTCCAGTAACCCTCGGTTTGTTCTCCATATTTATGAATCTCTTCTGTTTTGTCCCCCTCCCTGTTTTGATATTATTTTTGTTTCCCTTCCCTTATGTTCATCTGTTTTGTCTCTTCAAGTCCTCGTATGAGTGGTCATATGATTTTTGTCTTTCTCTGACTAATTTCGCTGAGCATAATACCCTCCAGTTCCATCCATGTAGTTGTAAATGACAAGATTTCATTCTTTTTGATTGCTGAGTAATACTCCATTGTATGTATATACCACATCTTCTTTATCCATTCAGCCATTGAGGGACATTTGGGCTCTTTCCATACTTCGGCTATTGTTGATAGTGCTGCTAGAAACATGGGGGTGCATGTCTCCCTTCAAAACAGCACACCTGTATCCTGTGGATAAATGCCTAGTAGTGCAATTCCTGGGTCACAGGATAGTTCTCTTTTTAGTTTTTTGAGGAACCTCCATACTGTTTTCCAGAGTGGCTGCACCAGCTTGCATTCCCATATTTTCCCTAATTTTTAAAAAGATTTTCATTTTAAGTAATCTCTACACCCAAGGTGGCACTCAAACCCACAACCTCAAGATCAAGACTCACATGGTCTACTGATTGAGCCAGACAGGAGCCCCTGTTTTGCCTGTTTTTAAATTGGGTTACTTGTCTTCCTGTTTCAGAGTCATAAGTGTTCTACAAAGTATTCTATACACCTTTAAGCACATACAGAATTTGTGAATGTTTTCTTCTAGTGATTAGATTTTCTTAATGGTGACTCATAAAGTATTACATTTTGATGAAATCCAGTTAATTAATTTTTTAATTTTATGAATTGTGCCTTTGCTGTCACATCTAAGAAACCTTTGCCTAACCCAAGGCCACAGAGATTTTCTCATAAATGCTTTACAGTTTTAACTCTACATTTTGGTCTCTGATCCATTTGGGGTTAAATTTTGTGACTGGTGTGCTACAGGGGGCCCAATATCATTCTTTTGCATGTGTGTATCCAGTTGTCCCAACTCCACTTGCTGAACAGACTAATCTTTTTCCATTGAATTACCTTAGCTCCTTTGTTGAAAATCAATTGACCATAAATTTTAAGTGTTTATTTCTGGGCTCTCACTTCTATTCCATTGATCTACATGTCTCTCCTTACTCAGTCCCACACTCTTCTTTATTACTGTTGATTTACAGAAAGTTTAGAAATTGGGAAGTTATGCCCTCTGACTTTATTATTCTTTTTCAAGATTGCTTTCACTAATCTAGGCCATTTGTCTTTTAATATACATTTTAGAAACAGCTATTCAATTTCTGCCAAAAAAAAAAAAAGGAGGAAAAGAAAGAAAAAGAATTTGAATTTAGTAAGAATTGAGTTGGATCTATAGGTCAAATAGAAGAGAAATTGCCTATTGAATATGTCTTCCAATCCATAGACATAGAATGTCTATTTATTTAGATTTCTTTAATTTCTCTTGGCAAAGACTTATAATATTCACTGTACAAATCTTCTTACACTGTGTTGTTAAATTTATTCCAAAGTATTTTATTCTTTTTGATACTGTTGTGAATGGAATTGTTTTCCTAATTTTATTATTGGATTATTCATGAGTAGTATATAGAAATATAGTTGATTTTTACATATTGACCTTCCAGTCTACAATCTTACAGCATTACTTTTGTTTCTAGTAGGGTTTCTAGTGGGGTTGGTTTATTTGTTTGTTTGCTTGTTTGGGTTTTTTGTTTGCTTGTTTTTTGATAGTTCCCTGAAATTTTTCTGTGTATATAATCATGTCATCTACAAATGGGGATAATTTACTTCTTCCTTTCCAATCTGGATACCTTTTATTTCTCTCTGTTACTTAATTTTCTGGCTAGCACCTCTAACCCATTGTCAAATAAAGGAGGACAGAACAGAAATCCTTGTCTCGTTCTTGATCAGCGGGGGGAAATATCAGTCTTTCATCATTAAGTGTGATGTTAGCTGCGGGCTTCTCATAGATGCCCTTTATCAAGCTAAGGAAGTTCCCGTGTATTCTTGTGTTGAGTTGGTGTGTGTGTGTGTGTGTGTGTGTGTGTGTGTGTGTGCTTTTTTTTTTTTTAATCACAAAGGGGCATTGTATTTTTTCAAATTCTCGCATTTTGTAAATGTAGTGCCTGTTAAATTTTTTAAAAATATGTATAATGAGGGGAGCTTGGGTGGCTCAGCCAGTTAAGCATCTGACTTCAGCTCAGGTCATGATCTCACGGTTCATGGATTCGAGTACCACATGGGGCTGTGTGCCGGCAGTTCAGATGGAGTCTGCTTCAGATCCTCTGTTTCCCTTTCTCTCTGCCCCTCCTCCCACCTCTCTCTCAAAAATAAAAACATAAAAAATATTTTAATGTGTAAAATGTAAAAAATGTGTAAACTATTGAAATTCATCATTCTGGCGTTTTTACAATGATAAAGGGGCTCCTGGGTGGCTTAGTCAGTTAAGTATCCGACTTCGGCTCAGGTCATGATCTCCCAGCCCATGAGCTCGAGCCCTGCGTCGCGTTCTGTGCTGACAGCTCAGAGCCTGGAGCCTGCTTCGGATTCTGTGTCTCCCTCGCTCTCTACCCCTCCCCCACTCACACTCTGTCTCTCAAAAATGAATAAATGTTAAAAAAAAAAGTTTTAATAATATAACAGTGACTGCAGTTTGAATTTCCTTGTAACACACTGAGGTTCAAAGAAGAAAACCCCCAAAGGGTAGGATGTCTGGCCAGAGACTTCCTGATGTCTGCAGGAAGAAGAGGAGGAGACAGAAAGAAAAACATATATGGTTGGAAAATTCAATCCTTATCAGGAAAGGTACGAAAAGGATAGTGAAAGCTTTCTTCCTGCCCAGAGGTAATCTCTGATAATAGCTTTCTGTGATTCATTGCTTTGGTGGGGAGGGGGAACATGCGGGAGATGAAAACAAAAACAATTATGAAAGGAAGAAATAGAAAACTGGCTTGTGAACCCAAGTTCCCATTTCATTTAACCCCTTATGTCTTGTAGGACCTGTTTCGGCAAGTCCTGGTCTCCATTCTCCTTGGCCAGGAATGCAAGCCAGGAGGCCTCCTGGAAGCAACATTCCTGTCTTCCAAAAGTTAGACCGTGACATCCCCAGCTGGCTCCTGGGGAAAGCGAGGCCACCTAGGGCCTGCCCAGCCTCAGGTCCTGTCCCCTGGCAAATAACTTCTCTCCCTGGCTGTGGCCACCATGGTCATCTCTCAGCAGAACCACAAGCATCTCCCTGGCCAGACTGAAAAAGGTAGTGAGGGTCTCCAGAGCACAAATGCCTTTTCCCCACATCTTTTTTATGACAAAACGAATTCACGCTCATGGTTAGAAAGTCCGGGGGCACAGAGAATGGGCACCCCTTTCTCATCACCTCTCCCCAGAGCAAGCCTGAGCTACCAGGTTTCTTGGCATCCCCCCAGAGTCGTCTGTCAGTCACCCCTGGGGGGCAATAAGGGTAATGATCCCATCCTATAGATGAGGAAACTGAGGCTTGAAGGGGAGAAGAAACCGTTGAGGCCGCACAGCTGAAAAGTGGCAAAGTTGGGATTTGAACTTGACTCTCCTGCCCTCAAGTCTCCAAATTGCCATGAGTCTATCAGACGTGTAAGCCCTGAATGGCTCCATCCCAGGTTTATAGTGCTTCTTTGCACCATGCCTTGTCCCACACATACAGGCAAATCCTCACCCTGGCACACCCAGCGACTCAGCCTGCCGCACAAAAATGCCTCCCACACACATACTGGCCCAGCAGGGTGCCCTCACCCCCACAGACACACATCCGTCTCTCAACACACTTAATCACACATGTGCACATTGCATAAACACTGACACACATGTTCTCACTCCCAGAGACACACACTTCTACGCACCCATAGTCACAGACGCTGGCACAACCCCATCGTCACCAGACTCCTAGAGCCGGTCCAGAGCCCACCCTAGAGAGGCCACATTCCCCTCCTGGCCAAGCTGCCTTTAAAGGTTCTACCTTCTAGCCCATCAAATTCCAGTTGCTGTCTTCTAGACCAGCTCTCGTGCCAGCGGATGCCTCCTGTCCGCAGCCAGAGCTGGGCACCCTACCCCTTCCCCTTCTGGCCAAGATTCTACGGCTCTTGTCCTCACCCCTCAGCCCTGGTAGCTCATGGAGTTTCTAGCTCGTGGAGTTTCTACCTCCTGGGGTTTATGGGCACAGAGAGCTTGAAGGGGACCTTGGCTGAAAGACACAAATCCCAGGCTGGAGGTAGAAGCCCAAGCCTGGTGATCTTTGTCTTCTCCAGCTGCCCGGTGTCACAGAATGTTTCTGAATCCCTTGCCTCAGTTTCCCTCAGTAGTTCTCAAAGGGTAGAAACCTGCACAGTCTAACTTGAAGATCCCTGTAAACATGCCTCCTTAAGGCAACAGGGACATGAAGTAGACTTTATGGAAACACACACTCCTGCCCCCACACCTATTTGGGGCCCTCAGGGCTGGCGCAGAGTGGGTACTCAACCGGGGCACCAACTAGGTGGAGAAAGGAATGTTCCAGATATTAGGAGAGAATCGCTTCCTCCGTAATATAATCTCGAGGATTAGAACCCAAGGACTGAGGTCTTCAGTGGGGGGTGCTGTAAATATCTGGGGAAAAGACTCTGAATGTAGGATTTATCCATTCATCTGCCCAATTAATAAATATTTCTGGAGGACTTACAAGGTACTGGGTGCTGGGGATCAGTGGGGGATGAAGAGCCCAGACAGGCCCTGCCCATACGCAGTGTGGGGGTCTGGTGGGGACGCATGCGGCCTGAGGTTCACACACACACACACACACACACACACACACACACTCATACATAACTATACACCCTGCTGTGGTTCTGGTGCAGACAGGGGAGCTGACCCAGGCTGGAGCTCAGCTTCCCAGGGGGAGGGGACGTCCAGTGGGGAGCTGAGGACCAGGTGAAGGCACTGAGCTCCTCAACAGCGCTGAATCCTTTTCAGAACGCCTGACCTGGAAAAATATTGCATCAGGCTCCGCCTCTTTTTTATTGGGAGCTTCATAAACCAAGACACTTGCTGTATGTGCCTGCTGAAACCTTTGGAGAACACAAGAGGGGTCAGTAATACGTCTTTTCGTTTTTGTTGTTGTTGTTTTAGAATGAGAAGTAATTGTCACGACTTTTTTCTTTTGCACGGCAAAAGCAGTGAACTGGGGGGACATGGCTCCTCCAAGGAGCCTCTGGCTAGAGGACGGGGCACCCTGAGTTTGTCCTACTCCATAACGACTCCTGGGACCCCGAGAGTCCATCTGGCACTTGCCCAGGCCCCTGCTGGCTGGCACATCATCTGTTGAGGTCCCCAGGACGAGAGTATTTTTTCTAGAATCTGGATGCCAGCAAAGAAAAGCACTGCAGGAACCAGGAAAAAAAACACAGTGTTTCTATTTCCTAGATAAAACAGAAATTGTGAGGCACAGTAATAGCTCAGGAAAACCTGCCAACTATTTGAGGATGAACGAATTTCTGGAAGAAATGTTAAAACTCTGACTGGCTCCACGCTGATGGGAAAGGCTTGCAGCTGCTGGTTTCTGTCTCCCTTCCACCCCTGCCCAGAAGTGGGGGCCCCTCTTCCCCTCCCTGGATGGGCATGGGCATCGGATATAGCCTGCAATTCTGGGTCCCGGCATTTCGGGGCCAACCGACTCTGCACAGCTGGGGACACGGCAGCACAAGCCCTGGGTCCTCATGACACACAGAAAAAAATGTATGGTGGCTGGGGGGAAAGTGGAATGTTCGTCCCTTTGTACTGCCCTCTCCCCAAGATCCCCTGCTTCCCTGGAGGAACCCATGGCCCGTCTTTTTTTTTTTTTAATTTTTTTTTCAACGTTTATTTATTTTTGGGACAGAGAGAGACAGAGCATGAACGGGGGAGGGGCAGAGAGAGAGGGAGACACAGAATCGGAAACAGGCTCCAGGTTCTGAGCCATCATCAGCCCAGAGCCCGACGCGGGGCTCGAACTCCCGGACCACGAGATCGTGACCTGGCTGAAGTCGGACGCTTAACCGACTACGCCACCCAGGCACCCCTGCCCGTGGCCCGTCTTAACCCTTGGTTCTCCTCAGACCCATCTCATCTGCGTCCAACTCTCAGGCCTTCACTCATACTGTGCCCCCTGCCTGGGACGTCCTCCCCTTCCCCTCCATCCCTGTAGGTCAGACCTGTCCTTTGCCTATCTTCTCTTTGACACCTTTGGAGCTTTTCCAACCCTGCATAGTTTCCTTGGGTAGGCTCTGATCTCCTGCTTCCTGAGGTTTTGCTGGTGAGTCACAAGGCCAGCCCCGTGTGATAGAAATACAACACGAGATGCATAGACAATTAAATTTTCCCAGTAGCAACACTGAAAAAGTAAACTGAAAAGGCCAGGCATGGACGGCTTCAGGCACAGCTAGATCCAGGTTGGTAGCAGAAGACTGGAGTGGAGAGGAAGAGGGGCGGGCAGGGGGAGGAGGAAGTAGCCAGAGTGGGGGTTGGATTGAATTCCAAGGGGCTCCCAGAGAGTACTGAAGCATCAGGTAGAACAAGAAAGCCAGAATCTAGTCCTGCGGAGATATTCAAAAGATTTAATGACTAGGATGGCACCTGCCGATGAGGACAGATAACAGCCTTTGTGCTGCAGCGGGCCGGGGTTGGTCAACTGTGGGAATCAGGAGTGAGGAGGGGCCGAGGAGGTGGTGAGGACACAGGGCAGCCCTGTTAACCGACCAGTACCGCAGTAGCTTACTCCATCATGCGGATGTGGGCATGGGGAGTATATAGGAGACTAGCCAGTGGTCTAGACCTCACACACTGTGTGTCCCCTCACCACTAAACTAAGCACTCGGCCAGTCTTGAGAGAAAGCCCTGGGCTGGGGTTGAGGGCGGGGAGGTAAGCAGAATACGAAATCTTTTATCTGAAAGAGGCAGAGCAGATGGGGCCCGTGAGGGGGCCTGGAGGTCGCTGAGTACCAGATGGGCCAAAGGAGCTGATGTGCCCACGCAGAGGGCCGGACATACTGGTCAGAGATGAAGGCTGCAGGAGCGGGCAAGGGTCGTGGATGGCCTCACCTGGGGAGGCATCCCGGGCTCCACCTGAGAGGGACAGAAAACTGGTTTGAGGAACCCAGGGAATTTACTCCTCCGTCCATCCATCCGTCCATCCATCCATCCATCCATCCATTTGTCCATTCATCCACTCATGCATCGCTTCTTTATCAAGCTCCTGCTGGGAATAACTGGTGAACAAGATGGCCAAGGCTACTGCCTTTGCAGAGCACAGACCCTGGCAGGAGAGAAGCACAATCATCAAATAAGCCAGCAAGTGAGCCCAGTGGCTTTGCATCTGTAAGGTGGAGGCCAGATGGAAAGCGAGTGGGAGATAAGGCGTGGGGCCACTTCAGCCAGGATACAGCAGAGCTGACATGGGAAAGACAGAAGGAACCAGTCCTGCATTCGCTGGAGGGAAATGACTCCACACAGAGGAAACACCAGGGCAAAGGCCCCAGGAGGGCACAGGCTTTGTGTGTTAGAGAAAGAGAAAGATGGGGTAGGGGTTGGAGGTGGCAGGTGGGGTTGCAGAGGAGAGCAAGGCTGGCTCATATGGGGCAGTCAGGGGCTGCTGTGCTTGTGGGGAGGGCGCTGCGGACCGTCTTTCCGCAAAGTCAAGTTTGGCAGCTGAAAACTTGCCCCACAATATTCACCAGGGGCAAGAAAGGGTGCAGGACTTTCTTTTTCTGGGCCAACACACAAAGCGTGTATTCTATTCCAAGCACTCTCCCCGCTCAGCATGCGTGAACCCTTTCAGCTTTCCAATAGCCCTTTGAGGCAGATACTATTCCTAAATCCATTTTACGCACAGGGAAATTGAGGAACTGAGAGGAACAGAGAAGCTAAGTGACTCCCCTGTGGTCACAGAGCTGGCAAAAGGCAGAAGCAGGATTTGGATTCAGATGGTTCTAGAGTCCAAACGCATACACACACTCGGCCATGCTGCCTCGAGTTAAAATTGGCTCTGCACCCCTTGCTTATGGTCAGCCACAGGGCCTCCCTCCTCCATGGGGTTCTCTTTCTAGGGTGACCAAAGGCTTTGGGGGCATGATATGTAGTCCAGAGAACTTGGAAGTGAGCTTGTGGCCTTCGATCCATTCCGGTCACCACCGTCCACGCGATCCATTCAAAATCGGGAAACTGGGCCATCCGCCTCTCTCCATGTCACGGGTGGACCTGGGTGGACCGACCTTTTCCCATCCCATTCCATCAAAGATCCACGCCTGCTTCATTCACTGCACCCCTGGGTTTCCCACTCCGTAAGCCAAGATGCCCAACCCAGGGCCTTGGCAGGGCTTCAGTGCCGGCGCCTGGTGATTTCTGTCTCCCCACCTTGGCCAAGGAAACCAGAGCCTGGACACAAAAACTTGGCCATGCTGCTGAGACTGGCTTGCTGGGAAAATCCTACCCTTTCTTTTAAGTCTCTTCCAATAATAAAAACAGGAGTAAAAATAACATCACAAAGTCCAGCTGGCCAAACTTCATGGTTTTTGTTTTGTTTTGTTTTGTCTTTTTTTTTTTTTTTGGTTTTGTTTCCTAAAGGAGACAATGTAGAGAAAGCACCTATCACAGTCCCAGGCCCAGGATGGTTCTCAAGAAAGGGGTATTGAGCCAGAAGAATCAGGCTCTACTTACCAGCTGTGAGACTCTGAGTAAGTTACTCAGCCTCTCTGAGCCTCATTTTCCTTATCTGTAAAATGGGAGCAAAGATAGCCTGTGCCGTGGTGTTGTTATGAACACCAAGTGAAATACTGGACGTAAAAAAGGCACTCACTAAAACTCAGCTTCCTGCCACCCTTTCTCCACGCAGAGGTGGTGATGGGTGCCAAGGTCACAGGGATGTTAGGATCCCCGTTTCGGGCCCCTCGGCTGGCTGAGCACCAGCTTGTCACTTGGCGGTCTGACTTCATCCGCACTTTGGGGCTGGGCACAGGGGGAGCCAGGCTGGGGCGTCCCCACCACCGGTAGACTTTCCAGGCTGAGGTCAGGGGACTTTCCTCTTCCAAGCTGGACAAATGCCCAGAGGGGGCCTGGGGGAGGCCTGTCCCTCTAGGGTCCACTGTTGATGCCAAGACTGGTGATAAGAGAAAAATGAGAAAAACAGCAAGTCTCCTTTCCCATTTTTGGTCTTGGGGGCCTGAGGCTGGAATGGGATCCTGAGAAGCTTCCTCCAGGCCAGCAGTCTGGTACCCGAAAGGTGTCGAGGGAGGAGGGCCGGCCATCCAGCCCAACCCAGGAGACAGTGCTGAGTGGAGCTCCAGGACTGACCCCCATCGAGCCAGCACTTTCCTCCAGCCGGGCCAGGAGGGCAGCAGGCAGAGCGGGGCTGGCTTGGGCTGTAGCTCTGGCCTGCCTGGTTTCTTATCTCTAAAATGATGTATAAGGCATGAGGGGAAGGTTCCAGGGCACCTTAGCAAGTCACTCAGAATGTCTGAGCCTTAACTCCTTGCAAAATGGAGCAGGAGTGGGGAGTCAGCAGCACTTGCCTTAAAGAGAAGGTGTGAGTGGCTGGTAACCTGGCCCCTCTATGGCCTTAGTGACTTTCTGTCCTATCCCAGCATCCCCTCTCTCCACATCTGCACCCAGTGCACACACCAGCCAGCCAGTGGGGCTTGTCCTTTTTTATTACCAAAACACATCTTGAGTCCTGAATTCAGCCACCTTTTGCAATCGCCACTTCCCCGGTCTAGCCATCTCCATCTCTCACGGCCTTGGGCTCTGATTTTTCTCTTGGCCTCTCACACCCACCCGCCACATAGCTGCCAAAGGGATCGTTTTCAAAGGCTAACTGGATCCAGTCACCTACTCCCCTGCTTAAAGTACTCCAGTGACAACGATGCTATCACACACAGAAGAAAATCCAAATTCCCCTCCCCGGCATCCAGCCCTGTGTGATATGGACTTCAGCCTCCTCCCACCCTTATCCCTGCCCCACTGGCTTGCTGCCTCTCCAACAGACCACACTTCTCCCTGCCTCAGGGCCTTTGCACTGGCTATGCGTTCCACCTAGAAGGCCACCAGCTTTGATTTTGCTTGTCTCTCCCTCTTGAACTGTGTCACCTCCTCAGAGAGGTCCTCCCTGACCACTCTTCCTATGAGAGCCCCTGGGCATTCTTGATCATTGGTAAAGGGGACTTCTTAAAGGTAATACCATGATTCTCAGAGAAATGTAAAATGGGGGACACCTGAGTGGCTCAGTCAGTTAAGCAGCCAATTCTTGGTTTGGGCTCGGGTCATGATCTCATGGTTTGTGAGTTTGTGGAGCCTTCTTGGGGTGTTCTCTCTCCTTCTCTCTGCCCCTCCCCCACTCGCTCTCTTTCTTTCAAAAACAAATAAATAAACGTTATATTAAAAAAAGAAATATAAAATGAACACAAGTCAGAGGTCATGGAATGCATTAATTTATGAGAAAACCAGAAGGTGTTAGAACTGGTTCTAAGGAGAATTCAAAGACACGTGTATATTGGCAATCAGGAATGATGAAATGAATTTATAAAGAGATGCAGAGGGGCACCTGGGTGGCCCAATTGGCTAAGCATCCAGCTCTTGATCTCAACTTGGGGCATGATTTCTCGTTTCGTGAGATTGAACCCCATGTTGAGCTCTGTGCTGACAGCGGGGAGCCCGCTTGGGATTCTCTCTCCTCCCCCCTCTCTCTCTCTGTCCCCCGCCTCACTCATTCTTACATTCTGTCTCTCTCTCTCTGTTTCAGAATAAGTAAATAAATCAATAAATGGATAAATGGCCAATATCCAGCGGGCAATATTTAATTACATTCCACCCCAACAAAATCCACTTGCGTTTCTATGGATGAGATTTAAGTAATGAAAGGTAACGAAAGGTGCAGGCGCCTATAGAATCAGATGGCCAGGATTGGTTCTCCAGAGAGTTACTTGGTTATCTTACAGGTTTCCTGACTTTCTGGCACTTACCAGCACCTGACCTTCTTTGCCGTTTGCAATTCAACTTGAGGGCAGAAACTGTGTTTTGTAACACCATCTGCAAGCACATAGCGAGTGCTCGGCAAATGTTTGCTGCTGCCCTTTCCAGTGTCCAGGGTAATTTGTATTTCAGGAGAAGATACAAAAGAGGTCATTGCTGAGCCTAAAGAAATAAATTCTGACAGCCAAGGAGGAGGGGGCATTTGTGGGAAGGAAAGGGCACCGGCAGGTTCATCACTCGTTAAATAACCAAGACCTCTGCGCACCCAGAAGCCTCAGCACCTCTTGGCAGCCCAAGCCCTGAGCGTCCCCAAAGGGACCTGACCAAAGGGAGTTGGTAGGGAAAGTTCTCTGGCTGAGGCTGTTCTGTGATACCATGTCAGGTAAGTCAGAGGGCACTGAGGGGCGAATGTGACTCCACCACGCACATTAGGGTCTGTCTCCTGGACTCTAGGGTCGACCCCCAGAAGTCGCCCTCAGGCGCTCTCTTTCAGACCCACGTTACACAGCAAGTCAGTGGCCCAGCCACGCCAGAACCTCTGTCTCCTGTGCCCTCATTCTGCCCGTCTTTCTTTAGGAGATGCATCTTCTCCGGGGCCTCTGGGGAGCCTGGAAATGGGGGCGTATGAGATCCTGCGAGAGTGGAGGTGCCTTTTTGCCTCCCGGAAATCCCGCGGAGAAAGGCGCCTTCGAGGCGCATAAATCTTCTGATCCCGGGACAGAGGCGGGTGCGTGCCTAAATCTGGGGTTATGGCAGGAGGGGGCGGAAGGTGCTGCGGGGCGGGCGGGGAGGGGTCCGGATCTGCTTCCCGCAGAGGCGGGGTGAGGATGCGGGTGAGAGGCGGCTGCTGGGGAGGAAAAGTGAATCACAAAATGACAGAATGCAGGAAGGAGGAGGCGAGGTAAGGATGAACCCACGGACATTCCCTGCGCGCCCGTTGTCTGCCAAACAGGGTTTGGGCTCTAAGGACACGGTCAGGGAACAGAGCGTATCCGGTTGTGCCGCTGCAGGACGCGGTCTAACCCCGAGCCTGAATAAATGGCTTTAACACGCATATAAATGTGAAGTTGCGGTTCCAACAAACGTTTGGAAGGAGAACGCGAGGTGCTTGCGATTAGACCTTGAAATACCCGGGTTTCACCTGGTAGGGGCGCCAGCAGAGATCTACATAAGCCAGTTCGGGAATGTGGGCTTGACTGCCTCGTGCAGGAAATGCGCAGGAAGTGTATGCAGAAATGCAAAGGTGCTCGAAGATATGCAAGTATCAAAGCCGACACGAATCGTAAATGAATGCATGCATGCATAATGAATACGTGTCCGAGACACGAATGCCTGGGGGCCAAAGTGACAGTCCTCGATTCTCCAGCACGCTGCGCGCGCCCTCTGCTGCCACCAACGCGCCTCGCTCCGCCCTTCCTCGTCCCATTTCGTCCCTCCCCTGTGAGCCAGAGCGCTTTTCTTTCCAGGTCTTCCCGGCACCCGGCGTAAAACAAAGCCCGAGCCGGTTGTTCGCTACGCATGCGCACAGTAGAACTATTCCGAAGAGGTTTGCTTGCAAAGCAGCGTCCGAGCAGTCAGGATGGCCGAGCGGTCTAAGGCGCTGCGTTCAGGTCGCAGTCTCCCCTGGAGGCGTGGGTTCGAATCCCACTCCTGACAAGTGCTGTTTTGTTTTTCACCAACAGCTGCAAGTCAGTTTTGTTTTCCACGAACAGCCGCAAATCAACTAGGGAATACGTTACACCTTTGGGTATTCGTTTCATCTCTTTACAAAACAAGTATTTCCTTCCTAACAGGCATTTTCTTCTTAGTGACATTCATTTGGCTTTGGATTGTAAAAAGAAAGCCCCGACGCGTGCCGCAGAGATGCACCTTTCTCTGACGTTGTCTAACGTTGCAGAAAGAAAACAACAAAAGGGTAGGCTTGTCAGAAGTGGGATTCGAACCCACGCCTCCAGGGGAGACTGCGACCTGAACGCAGCGCCTTAGACCGCTCGGCCATCCTGACTTCCTGCCAGTGGCCTATAAAGATTCACAATAGTTGCCATTTCCGTGCCACGTGGTTCGAGAAGCCGCAAGCTGTCTTAGGGTAGCTGGCAGCCCCAGGTCCTGCCGCACTGCTCCAGGCGTCCACAGGTTAAAACAAAAAACAAAAAACAAAAAAAACCCCAAAAAAACCCCAAAACCCACCCCTGTTGCCGAGACTCGCTGTTATCTTTCAATTTCTTCCGTCTTTTTTCTACGTATGGAAACTGTGTAGCCTGGGAAATCAGTTTCCCTTGCCATCCCTAGAAAATATCCGTAAAAATAAACACAATGGAAACAAAACTATATTGTTAAATTCTAGCCATTCGCCAATGCTCGGAACCTGAAAATGTGACGTGTATTTAACGACTGATACTATCGGTCGCCAGGGTCAGGACTATTGTTGGGCCCCTGAGGGTAGTGGGGAGGGGATTTAGACGATTCTTTTTGGAAGGGAGGTGCTCTGCGAAGAACTTTGCCTTGAGCTCCTCAGGATTGGAAGCCGTGGAATCCCATTCCACGCGTGTTTAACTGGAGCCACAGCCAGAGAAATTTGGCTTTTATACCTCTTTAATAAACTGAACAAGGGAAAAGCCGGAGGCTGTTAAACTTGGAGAGGAGACGATTTATCTGTCTACAAAAGCCTGATGTGTACGAGGGATTGGGATTGTGTCCGTCTCTCCTTGCTCCAAGAGGGGACAAGCAGGGGGTAGGTAGTTAGAGAGGAAGCTTTTCATAGAAGAAAGAGCTTGCTGGAAAGGAAACAGGCTGTCTGTGTAGATAGTGATAACCCCGTCAGCGGAGGCAATCAAGACAAGGCTGGACATCCACTTGGTGGAAAAGCTCTGTATAGGGCTCCACTCTGCTGGTGCAGAGCCTGCTTGGGATTCTCTCTCTCTCCCTCTCTCTCTAGCCCTTCCATGTGCTCCCTTTCTCTCTGTCTCAAAATAAATAAACTTTAAAATAAGAAATAAATAAAAATTTATCCTTTAACAAAATGTACTCCACATCCAGTGGGAAAATAGGGTTATTTATCTACAGATGGGTGCTACTGTGGCATCTACAGACTGCTGTAGATGTGCCGATTTCCCATTGGGCAGAAGAAGAAAAAAGGACATTTGGGAGATAATGGAGATGGTGAAGCCCCCTGTCCTGGAGAAGAGGTCTTGGGAATGGTCCTGGAACTGCATGCAGGCTTGGTTGACAAGGATGAAGGGATAGGGACAATTCCCAGCAGCAGCGCCCAGAGCCAGAGTCAGGAGAGGGACAGTATTGACACCACCCCCACCCCTCCCATGGCTGGAGCTGGATCTTCCACCATCCAAAGGGAGGCTGAAGGAGATTAGCAGAGGTTTTCCTCCCCTCAGTTGCTTCTCCTATGTCACCTCCTCCAGGAAGCCTTCCCTGATGCTCCTTTCTCTTACCGAGGATTTTTGGCTTCCTCTGTGTTCCCGCAAGCTCTTAGGCAAACCCCTCCCAACAATGGAATTGGAATGGCCTGTCTAGGTATGTGTGTCTTCTCCTGTTTCTAAAACTGAGCTCTTCAAAAGGGCAGGGATTGCAAGAGTCTTTGCCACTGAAACCCTGGGGCCTAGGACACAAAAACGTGGAGAGGGAGATAAATCAGTGCAGATTGAATAATGAATGAGACAATAGGATAGGGGTGTGCCCAGGCAGGAAGTCCTGGAAATGCCACCCCAGACCTCCTCGGGCAGCTGGCGCCTGGACAGAATGGGGTCACTCTGCCAGAGCCCTGGCCTGCCCCCATCGCCCAGGAATAGAAGCCATGCATCCTTGAACAAATAGTTAATCCAACACCCTCTCTTTGGAGCTCTGGACCTCCCATCCCAAACAACCCCTGTTCCAATCCCAGTAGGCAGAAGGGCTCGGGCAGGGAAAATAACCAAACCTCCAGTCTGACCTTTGCCTCCATCTGAGCCAATCAGTAACTGGCCCAGAGGTTGGCAGGGCCATGCCAGCACCCCACCCACTGCGTCCGTGCCTTGACTGTGTCCTTCAACAGAGACACGCACACAAAGGGCGTCAGCCCAAACCACTCAGCGTCCTGATGTCTGCTCTTTGGTCTTGTATCATCCTCCTGGAATGCCTCCTTCTCAAATTGCTCTTTTCAAGGCTCTGTTCAAATGGCACCTCCACCCTGAAGGCCCCACATCTTCTCTCTGTACCAGGAAGTTCAAGCCTGGTGGCATTTCATGGAAATGGGTCTTTGCTTCGAATTCGTAGAGCCCAGCAACGCTGTTGGCTCTGATTTTCCGGCTCACCCCACTTCCAGCCTGCCCCTTGGCTGTACCCAAAGAGGTTAGGAGATTGGAGAGTGACAGGAGGAACCATCTGGCCCCTGGTCACATTGGCTTACTGTGCAACTTGAGGTAACTCCTGTCCCTCCCTGAAATGGACAGATGTCCCAGTGGCGATGGGAGGAGTTTGGATCACTGCACTTCCCAAACTTTAGGCATTTATTACCCGCTTTTTCCTTATCTGTATACCATTTGTGCATGTTAACAAAACCTTTTTTTTTTTTTAATGTTTATTTATTTTTGAGAGAGAGAGGGAGACAGAGGATCCCAAACAGGCTCTGCACCGTCAGCACAGAGCCCAACGTGGGCTCGAACTCACGAACCATGAGACCGTTACCTGAGATGAAGTTGGACACTTAACTGACTGAAACACCCAGGCACCCCAACAAAAACATTTTAATTGTAGTTAGATACATATAGGGGCGCCTGGGTGGCTCAGTCAGATAAGCAAGACTTGATTTCAGCTCAGGTCCTGATCTCACAGTTCATGAGATCAAGCCCCACGTTGGGCTCTGTGCTGACCGTGTGGAGCCTGCTTGGGATTCTCTCTCTCCCTCTCTCTCTCTGCCCCTCCCCTGCTCATGTTTCCCCCCTCTCAAAATAAATACATAAATGTTAAAAATAGTAATAATATTTTTAAAGACACAAATAAACATAAGATTTACCATTCTTACTATTTGAAGTATATGGTTCTGTGGCATTCACGTTCTATTGCAACTCTCACCCCGTTCCATTTCCAGAACTTTTTTGTCTGCCCCAAGTGAGACTCTGTCCCCATTAAACATTAACTCCCAATCCTCACTTTCTGCACCTCTTTGCCACCGCTGTCCCACTTTCTGTTCCTGTGACTGTGACTCCGCATAGAAGTGGAACCAAACAGTAGATGTCCCTGTGACTGGCTTGTGTCACTTAGGATAATGTCTTCGAAGTTCATGCTATAACATGGGTCAGAATGTTACTCGTTTTTCAGGCTGAATAACATTCCGCTGTATGGACATATCACATTTGTTTGTGCATCCATCCATCGGCGGACACTTGGGAGGCTTCTTCCTTTGGTGGTTGTGACTCATGCTGCTGTGAGCATGGGTGTACGAATATCTCGTCCAGACCCTGCTTTCAGTTCTTTTGGACGTATACCCACAAGTGGAATTGCTGAATCATATGGTCATTCTGGGTTTTGTTTTTTTGACGCTAATATAATTTTGAGAGAGAGATAGAGAGGGTGCACGTGGAAGAGGGGCAGAGAGAGAGGGGACGGAGAGAATCCCCAGCAGGTTCCTTGCTGTCAGCAAAGAGCCAGACGCAGGGCTCAAACTCACGAACCGTGAGCGCATGACCTGAGCGGAAATCAAGAGGGCACTTCACTGACTGAGCCACCCAGGCGCCTCCCAGTGGTTCTGTTTTTAATTTTTTGAGAAACCGTCCTACTGTTTCCCGCAACAGCTTCATCATTTTTGCATTCCTACCACCAGGGCGCGGTGGTTCTAATTCCCCACATCCTGGCCAACCCTTGTTTTCTCTCTTGATTGCTTGTTTGTTTTTAATAGCAGTCATCATCCTAATGAATGTGAGGTGATATCTCATTGTGGTTTTGATTTGCATTTCCTTAATGATTAGTGGTGTTGAGCATCTTTCTTTTTTATTTTTTATTTATTTATTTTTAATTTTTTTTTCAACGTTTATTCATTTTTGGGGGGACAGAGAGAGACAGAGCATGAACGGGGGAGGGGCAGAGAGAGAGGGAGACACAGAATCGGAAACAGGCTCCAGGCTCCGAGCCATCAGCCCAGAGCCTGACGCGGGGCTCGAACTCACGGACCGCGAGATCGTGACCTGGCTGAAGTCGGATGCTTAACCGACTGAGCCACCCAGGCGCCCCTCTTTTTTATTTTTTAAATGCTTATTTATTTTTGAGAGAGAGAGAGAAAGAGACAGAGCATGAGTGGGGGAGGGGCAGAGAGAGACGGAGTCACAGAATCCAAAGCAGGCTCTAGGCTCTGAGCTGTCAGCACAGAGCTCGACTTGGGGCTTGAACCCACGAACCGTGAGATCATGACCTGAGCAGAAGTTAGAGGCTTAACCGACTGAGCCACCCAGGCGCCCCGGGGCATCTTTTCATACTCTTGTTGGCCATGCGTATATCTTCTTTGGAGAAATGTCTATTCAAGTCCTTTGTCCAGTTTTTGTCTTTTTGTTTTTTTTTTTTTTTTTAGTTCATTGTTGAGATTGAGTTGTAGGGGGTTCTTTGTATACTGAGTTAATTAACCCCTTGAGTCAGATATATGGTTGGCAAATATTTTCTCCCAATCTATACGTTGGTCACCTTTTCACATATTGTGTCCTTTGATGCACAGAAAATTTAATTTTGATATAGTCCGGTGTTTTTTTTTTTTTACTTTTGTTGCCTGTGCTTTTTGGCATGGTTCCCTAGAAATCATTGCCAAATCCAATGTCATGAAGATTTCCCCCCCTATGTTTTCTTCTATAGTTTTAGAGTTAATTTTTAGGTCTTTGATTCACTGGAGTTAATTTTCATAGATGGTGTAAGGTAAGGGTCTAACTTCATTGTTTTGTGTGTGTATACTTTTCCCAGCAACATTTCTTGAAAGACTGCCCTCTTCCCAGTGAATGGTCTCAACACCCTTGGCAAAACCATTTGACCATCTATGCAAGGGTTTTTGTGCACTTTTTAAAAACTAAATATTTTCTTAGAATGGCCTCATTTTAAAACTAATAAATGTGTTATGGGAAGAAACTTATAATACGGCTAGAATAGAAAACCCACCTCATTACCCAGAAATGGAAGGTTACAGTAAAAATAAGCACAATGGGAACCAAACCACTGTCATGAAATTCTAGCCAGAATATTTATTCACTAAAAAGAATGAACAGAATGAGGTGTTGAAGACCTATCAGCACCAAAGGAGGTTTTCTCCTCGGCGTAATCAGATTGATAGCAAAGTTAAAAACAAAGTGCATGTAATGAAGCATCATAGATGTTTGATGACTGCCCTGGGCCATTGCCCCTCAGGATCCCTGCTGGTGATGAGAAGCCTTAGACATTGATTCTAGTTCTGCTGATGTCTCTAATTCAACCGGTGACCCCGGGCAAGTTTCTGCCCTTTTTCCAGCTGGTGTACTCATCTGTAAAACCAGTGATGACCAGCCACTTTGGAAAACAGTTTCGCAAATGTCTTGTAAAGTTAATAATACACATAACATATGCTCCAACAATTCTAGTCCTAGGTATTTACCCAAGAGGAATGAAAACATTTGCTCGCACAAAGAAACCCCGGGGGCCTGTGGCTGGTTCAGTCAGTGGAATGTGGGGCTCTTGATCTTGGAGTTGTGAGTTCAAGCCCCATGTTGGGTGTAGAGATTACTTAAAAATAAAATCTTAAAACCAAACTAACAAACTAACAAACAAACAAACACAGCTTGCACGCATGCACATGTTCACAGCAGTTTTATTCATAGCTGCCCAAGCTGGAAAAAACCCCAAATGTCCAACAACTAGTGAATGGGTAAAGATATTGTGGTATATCAATACAAGTGAATACATTCAGCATTAAAAAGAAACAATCTACTTAACCTATGCTCAACAGCACAGATGAATTTCAAAAGCTTTATGTTAACCGGACAGAGCTTTTCACCAAGGACTTCTGTATCAGCTTCCTCTGGCTGCTGTAACAAATTATCACAAACTTAATGGCTTAAAAACACACACACACACAAGCAGAAATTAAGGGGCGCCTGCATGGCTCAGTCTAAGCATCCAACTCTCGGTTTTGTCTCAGTTCATGAGCTCATAGTTTGAGTTTGAGCCCCTTGTCAGGCTCTGCACGGTCAGTGCAGAGCCTGCTTCAGATTTCTCTCTCCCTCTCTCTCTGCCCCTCCCCAACTTGCTATCTCTCTCTCTCTCTCTCTCAGAACAAACAAACATTAAAAGACATTTAAAAACCCACAAATTAAACACACACACACACACACACACACACACACACACACACACAAAGATATTCTATTACAGTTCTAGAGTCCAAAATGAATCCTAAGAGGCTAGATCGAAGCATCAGCAGGACTGGTTTCTTCTGGAGGCTGCAGGGATCCATTCTTTGCCTCTTGCATTCCTAAAAGCCACCTGCCTGCCTTTCTTGGCAGCTCCTGGCTGCACCACAGTGGTCTCTCTTTCTTTGCTCGCATTGCTTTCTCTTCTATTGTTATCAAATGTCCCTCTCTGCCACCGCTGTTGTCTTCTTCTTCTTCTTTTAAGTTTATTTATTTTTGAGGGTGGGGGAAAGGGGAGAGAGAGAGAGGGAGACAGAGGATCTGAAGCAGGCTCTGTGCTGACAGTAGAGAACCCAATGCAGGGCTCGAACTCACGAACTGTGAGATCATGACCTGAGCCAAAATTGGACCCTTAAGTGACTGAGCCACCCAGGTGCCCACTCACCACCCCCACCCCGCCTTTTTAAGTAATCTATGCCCAACATGGGGCGTCGAACTCATGACCTGGAGATCAAGAGTCACCTGCTCCACAGACTGAGCTAGGCAGGTGACGCTACCTCCTCCTTATCAGCATACAGTGGTAACATTTATCACCCACCCAGATAATCTAGGATAATCTCATCTCAAAATCCTTAATCACACCTGCAGAGTCCCTTTTTGCTATACAGGGTAACATTCACAGGCTCTGGGGATCAAAATTGAACACCTTGGCAGGGGAGGCATTATTCAACCTGCCACAACTGTATAATGTAAGACTTCATTTATATGACATTCTAGAAGGCTCAAAAAAACAGTGACAGAAAACAGATGAGTGGTTGTTTGGGGCCAGGGTGGAGGTCATAAAGGCAGTTTCTGGGGTGATCTATACTCTAATCTTTGTGGTGATTCCAGGACTATACACATTTGCCAAAATGCTCCAGAGTGGGAGAATCGAAGTGGGAGAAAACAATAGCAACACATAAAAGTGACAAACAATGAGCATTCAGAATGTAAAAAGAGCTCAGAGCATTTGAAAGCACAAGCAGGGCTGCGGTGTCAGAGGGGAGCCCAGTAATCCACGGTCACTTCGGACACAACGGCAGAGCTCAGGGGGTTCCCTAAACCTCCCTCAGGTTCAGTAATTCATTAGTTAGAAGGCAATGAAAGCAATGAAAGCAATGAAAACTGCTAGGCTCAGTTACGGTTTGTTGCCGCTAAAGGATACAGATTAAAATCACCCAAGGGGAGGGCACACAGGGCTGATGGAATTGCTCTGGAATTGAAGAGCCGTAATGGTGCATTACAGTGAATATACTGAAACCCATGACTTGTATAATTTTTTAAAGGGTGCTTTTTAAGTTCTAAACATGGCCTTTCCATTGTTCTCTCCCCAGGGAATCATGGATTCCATGCGCTGTTTTCTCAGCACTGATGTGTAACTATTACCAATCAGGTACACTCACCACCTCGGTGTCCCAAATCTTTGTAGGCCCTTCATCATGGAGCCACAGTTGACTGACTTCCCGCAGAGCTGATCTCAGTTTCCAGCTCTTCCAGGTAGAGCTAAATGAGCTGATACCCAGTTCCCTGACCCTAAACCACACTGTTAGAATATCTGGTGTGGCCAGACCCCACCCTAAACAAAGAAGGACATTTCTGTCGGGCATGACATTCCAGAGGTTTAGAGATTACCTCCCAGAAGCCAAGAGCAAAGACCAGACCTTTCTTTGGGCAAATTTATTTTATTTATTTATTTTTTATTTTTATTTTTTTTTGAGGGGGGATGGGCAAAGGGGAAGGGAGAGAGAATCCAAAGCACACTCCATGCTCAGTGCAGAGCCCGATGCGGGACTCGATCTCAGAACCCTGAGATCCTGACCTGAGCAGAAATCAAGAGTGGAAAACTTAATCATCTGAGCCACCCAGGTACCCCCGGGAAATTTTAAATTCCTTACCACACAAGGGCATATGGTTCAAACCTTAAATTCAGGGAAAAAGAAATATGAATGGCCAGTAGGCTTAAGTAGGACCCCAGCCCCACTAGCCAAGTATTAGAAAATGCCAATGGAAACAAGAGACTTTTTTTTTTTTTAATGCTCATCACACATATTGGGGGTTGGGCAAATAGTTAAGCTCACTCTTAACAGGGGCGTCAACAAATATGGTCTTTTGTAGAATCTACAAAAATTTGGCGGTATCTATCAAAAAATGTAAATACCCTCAATCTAGTGGTTTTGCTTTGAAGACTGGATCCATAGAAAATCTCACCTGTGAGGAAAGATGTGTAAATAAGGAGACTTATATAATATTTCTTGTAATGAGGAGCTATTGGAAATCACCTATCAGTTGGGGGGAAGGGACAGGGAATTAGTAGCCACTTTATCAATATTACATGACACGTAAAAAGGTCAGTCTTCGTGTGAAATTGAAATTTCCAAGATGTTAAGTGCAAGTCAAGTTTCAATATATATAGTAGAAACTTATTTTTTGGTAAAAAAAAATTTTTAGGGGCGCCTGGGTGGCTCGGTCGGTTGAGCGTCCAACTTCGGCTCAGGTCATGGTCTCGCCGTTCGGGAGTTCAAGCCCCACATTGGGCTCTGTGCTGACAAACAGCTCAGAGCCTGGAGCCTCCTTCAGATTCTGTGTGTCTCTCTCTCTCCCCCTCCCCTGCTCATGCTCTGCCTCTCTCTGTCTCTGAAGGATGAATAAATGTTTAAAAAAATTTTTTTAAAAATTTTTTTAAATGACACTCAAAGCAAGTCTTTACATTTCTACACGTTATGTTAATGTAGAAAATGTTGGGGTTCGGAGCCAACCGCCAAGAAAGAATTCTTGAGACGTCTTCCGTGGAAAAAGGTGGTTTTATTAAAGCACAGGGATAGGACTCAGGGGCAGAAAGAGGTGCTGCCCTGGGATCCTGAAGAGCTATTGATTATATGCGGGGGTGGTGATTGCGGGGGTATTGATTATATTGGGGGCGGGGGTGGCGAAGGTAAAGACCTGGGGAAGTTTCCAAAAGCATTCTCATTTGCTACAGGATCCTGGAGGCCTAGCTATAGTCCAGCCAAGGTTGGCGGGAGTTTCTGGAGGAATGTTATAGTGGGCTGCAGGTTATAAGGAAATTTAATTTCAATTTTTTTTAATGTTTATTTATTTTTGAGAGAGAAAGAAAGAGAGCGTGAGCAAGGGAGGGGCAGAGAGAGGAGACACAGAATCCGAAGCAGGTTCCAGGCTCCAAGGGCTTGAACTCACACACTGTGAGAGCATGACCTGAGCTGAAGTCAGACACTCACCGACTGAGCCACCCAGACACCCCAGAAGGAAATTTAATTTTATCTACATTTCCGTTTTGCCTTTTCCCCCCACATCGATGTGGTAGCGAGAGAAGAAGACAAAAGATGTGCCAGATACTCAAAGTCTTCTCAGTGATTAACTGGAGGTGAAGGTGCAGCTTTGGAGACATGTGTGTGCCGTGCAACAAAATCAATGAATGAATTAGTTGTGTGATCAAAAATAAAGAAATCGAACCAACCCTACTGCACGAAGCATAGAGTCGGATGGAAAAGTGTTCAATTAATAGTTGCTGATTATAATCAGCAACTTCCCAGAGTTGGCTTCTGGAAGCTGCTGGATGAGCCCTAGGGGAACCTTTCTGCGAATTTTTAAAACTTGCGAATTGAAAGATTTAACGCCTCCAAAGGGCGTTATTTTTTAAAATAATAAAACCCACTCTATTACCGAGGGTTTAATAACCAGGTGGTCTGGCCCCTGGCTGCCTCTTAAACATCATCTCTCCCCAATCCCTTCAGCTCATAATCTTTTGTCCCGCCTCAAAGACCCCAAAGTCTTTCCTGCCCCAGGGCCTTTGCACATATGGTGGTTTTCTCTGCCTGGAATGTTCTTTTTCTGCCTGATTCCTATTCATCCTTCAGGTCTCTGCTTCAATGTTTATACTTTCCCTGACACTCTCCAACCCTCAAGTATTCTCTCCCATGGGGTCCTGCTCTTTTCCTGTGGTAATGTTATCACAATTGGTAACTATCAATTTATCTGTGGGTTTGTATATCTAGATTGTCTGTCTCCGCCATCAGACTTCCTGAGGGCAGGGTTTCTGGTTGGATGGCTCACAGCTCTGTCCTCAGTGCCCAGCCCATGCAAGGTACACCTTAAACATCTGCCCAGGGCCTGAATCTCCACTGCCTCTCCAGCATGCCCTCATCCCACCCCAAGGGAGGGAGGCCCAGCACATAGTAGGTGCTTGGCCAGAGTAGAGAGTCTTTATAAAACTGAGGACTCAGACAAGGCATGCGCTGCTGGTGATCTGTGTGGAGATGGCCTGCTCGGACCCCAGGGACGGAGACTACCCTTGGAAAGGACAGGCATTCTGGGCCTCATCCCTGGCTCTCATTCCCCCACCCCTTCCCAGACCTTCTAAGGCGCCAGTGGAGACTCTGGGTGGGTGGCAGTTTCCTTCCCACTTTTTCTGACGGAGGGGTGGGAGGGCGGCGAGTGAAGTTGGTTTGGAAGAAAATGTCAAAGTAAAAAACAATGCAGTGATTGAGTCTTGCTTGTTGCCATTTGAAAGGAATGAGAGTGGGATTAACCAAAAAAGCAAAATCTAAACCCAAACCAAAACCCAAACACTCTACTATTCTAGAATCTGCCTCAGAAACAATCATCTTACTGTTTCCCGTGTCATAGTAAAATTAAGGGTTTACCCAAGAGCTGTGTTCTGCACTTGGGCTCCTACCGTGTGCAGAGAGGCTGGTCTCTGAGTCTGCAGCTACCAAGAAGCTCTCCTCATCTCCTGAGTGTGTGCGGGGTGGGCAGGAGGGGCTCAGGTGCATTGTGGCAGAAGGGGTTGGACACCCAGTGGTTCCGTCATCATCCACCAGTGATATTTCCCATCAGATATTAGCCATCAGATCTTGTCACCCTCCTGTCTGAAACCCACCAGTCCTCAGAATAAAATGTTAACCTCTCCCCTCCATTATTGCATAGGCTGAATAAATGGCCACCCAAAGATAGCAGATCCTATCCCTGGAATCTGTAAATTTACTGTCTAAAGAAAAAGAGTCTTTGCAGATTAGAGTCTTGATATGGGAGGTAATCTGGATTACCTGGGTGGGCAGAGATTGGGGAGATGAGGTCACAGGTCAAGGTCAAGGCCACCACCCAGAGCTAGAAGAACAAGGAAGATAGTCTTCTAGAGCCTTCAGAGGAACAGCTGTCCTACTGATACCTTGATTTTGACTCACTGAAACTGATTTTGGATTTCTGGCCTCTAGAACTGTAAGGGAGTACATTTCTGTTTTGTTTTGTTTTTGTTTTTGTTTTGTTTTTGTGTTTGTTTTTTAAGCCACCATGTTCAGGTGGCAGCCATGGGAAGCTATTCTGATCATCTAAATAGCCCTATGGGACCTGGTCCCTGCCCACCTGTCAAGTCTCCCCCTTGCTCACTTTGCACACAGCACCACCAAGGATCTTTCTGTTCTTCAAACTAACTAGCTTCCTCCAGCCCCAGGGCCTTTGCACTAACGAAGTTGTTCTCCCAGATCTTCCCTAAGGCAGACCGTACTGATGATTCAGTTCTCTGCATAAATGTCACTTCTCTGAGAGGTCTTCTGTGCCTAGTTTATCTAAAAATTGACTCCTGGCCATCTCTGTCACATCCTCCTATTTTATTTTACTCACAGCATTTGTCACTGAAGTCATTTTTTCTTCCCAGTTCATTACTTGTCATCCCCAGTAGAAAGTGGGATCTGAGAAGCCTCACCTGGCTTGTACCTGCTGTATCCCCAGGGCCTGGGTTAGGGCCTGACATATAGTAGGGGTTCTGCAAACACTGGTTGGTAAATAAATAATCTGTACAAGCTTCCAAGGCCTGAAGGGTGTGTGTACGTATGCGCATGCGCGCGCGTGTGTTTCGGGGTGCAGGTGGAACAACGAAACCCTAACTCCAACATCGTCTCCCACCTTGTGAGTGGCTTCCCCCCATCACGGTATGTCAGGAGCTTCATTTATTTTACACAACAGTCCCTCTATTACAGACGAGGAAACCGAGGCTCAACGATCTTCTAAGTTACTGCTTAGCGCGTTCGGAAGTGAAAACCACATCAGTGGAGTCAGGTGCAGCCACAGTTTACTCAGCCCCTCACCTCCTGGGTGCTAGGTCTCCCGGACTCCTTAGGCGGCGCTGCACAGAGGGGCGGGCCTCGCCTTAAGGAGAGAGCTCAGAGAGTAGGGCACCCAGCGCCCTAGAGGCATCCAGGAGAGGGCCTGTAGCACTGCGCTCTGCCAGCCGAGTTTACCCTGGGCTTGGAAGTGACGGGCTAGGAGGGCGCGGAGCAGCGGTCAAGGCTGAGGGCGAGTCCCGGCAGGCGGCTTTCCTCGCTAGAGAACGGAGCCGCCGTCCAGGCTGGTTGTGGCAGAGACCCATCTCATCGGCCGCGGTCTCGGTGTCCCCGTCTGGAAAGTGGGACGCGGCCTCGAACAGCTCGGGGTGGGTGGGGGCGGCCAGCGGGGAGCGAAGCGTTAAAGGGGCGGGTCCCGCGGCGGGGGCGGGGCCGCAGCTCGGCAGCACCTGAGGGCTCGCGGCTCCCCGCCCCTGCACTGCTCGGAGCGCCGGAGCCGGAGCCCCCGGGGAGAGCGGCGCGGCTGCGGGCACTCGCGGCGGGAGGGGCGGCGGCGGCGGCGGCGGCCGGAGGGACGTCAGGAGGCTAGCGGAGCCGCCATGGCCGAGTTCCCGTCGAAAGTGAGCACGCGGACCAGCAGCCCCGCGCAGGGCGCCGGCACCTCGGTCTCCGCGCTGCGCCCGGACCTGGGCTTCGTGCGCTCCAGCCTCGGTGCGCTCATGCTGCTGCAGCTGGTGAGCGCGCGCGGGCCCGCGGGGTCGGGGGCGGTCGGGACGGGAGGAGTCGGGGCTCCGGGGGCTGCCTGGTTTGCTCCTAGTACACCGTCACCTTCGGCTCCCGTGGGCCGCGACGCGCGGTGCCTATCCCGGGGCGCCTCCGGGACGCACGCCCCCGAGACCACCCTGGAGGCCTCTCGCCTCGAGACCTCCCCGTTGCAGACCCTGCAAGCACCCGCGTTCGGGGGCCCGCTCTCGCACGCCCGTCGAGCCCTGAGGTGGTCACTGGAGGCCAACCAAAGGAGCGCTCACAGACGCACAATCGCTGCGCACAACTGTCTCTTTCTCAGTCTCTGCCTTTGCCAGGACGTGGCCCCAGCCCTCCAGGGCACCCGGCTGGAGTGAGGCAAAGTCCCCTCCGAGTGGCTCCGCGTAGTCACTCCCCAGAACACTCCTTGTCTAATCGAGAGGGCACATCCGTTCCGGCGCGTACATTTAGACACGGCCCTGGGGGCTCCCGCGCGAGAGCCGGGCTTTTCTGGCTTCCACTGGGTGCCCCACCAGGTTCCAGCCGGTTTGGCCGGTCCCGCGGGGCCTAGATACCCCGCCCGATGCAGGCGGGAGGGATTTGTGGGAAGCTAGAGGCAGGGCTCGGATGCCTCCCCGACCCTGTGCACACCCCGGACGCCCCACTCCTCCACACATCAGTTCAGGCCCATAGTACCCTCAGGTGGCAGTCAGGAAGCCGGGTGGCTGCCCCTGTGGGAAGCTTCCCCACCAACGGAGGGTCCGTTTTCAGAGGACTAGGGTGGAACTGGAGGTGGGTCAGGATCCATTTTCTTTTAGGGCATCTCCTGCCATCCCCTCCTGCTGGGTCCTAGCTTGACTGCCAGGCTGGAAGCCTAGGTGGTCGGAGATTTCCGCCCCCCCCCCCCCCCAGGTGTCTGCCCGCCTCCATCTGCACCTGGGTCAGTGCTAGCTCTGTTTTAGAACTTCACCAATCTCTCCCTGGGGCCCCCTCCTCCATCCCAGTCTCAGACTCTTGGAGGGGTTTGTTTGAAATGTAGATTCTGGATCCCCACCCCGGAAGAAATGTGGAATTGGAATTTGAATCTCAGGAAGTGCAGCCCAGAAATCTACATTTGCAATCTTCTCTCAGTTGTTTGGGAGATTCTGGAAGGTGGGTAGGACGTCAGGTTGGGGGCTGATTGAAGTCGGCTGGTAGAAAGCACCTCTCAGGAGACGTGCTCCTCCTGGGTGGGAGCCTCCGTCCGGCCCTGGGGGCAGAGGAGAGGGGGGATGAATTCGGAGAGGGAGCTTTTGAGTGGGACTTCACTGAACTCTGTGGCAGAGCGAAGGAAAGGGGGTTCAGAGCGTGGGGTGCTGTGTGAGCAGGGCTTGGGGATGGGTGAGTGGAGAGGAAGTTGGGGGGAGTAGGAGTCCGGTTGGTGAAGCTGGGGTTGAAGCCCTTTTTCTGAGGAGGTCGGAAGCTGAGGGCCTCGAGTACCACCGCGGGAGATGGGAACCCAGTTCAGCTGGCAGCCTCAGCGGGGTTTGCAACAACGGGGAGATCTCTACTGGGCTCTGCAGAGGCTGGTGGGCTGGAACCCTAGGCCGTGATCCTGGTAGTCTGGCATCATTTGCATTTGAACACTGAGAGCTGGGGTTGAGCAAATAAGAGGGCCCCGCTGTCCCTGCCAGATCCCTGGTCGATTCCTCTGCAGGAGGCTGTTTCTGGTTTGGGGGTCCCTGTGGGCCCAGCAGCCCCGCGCTGAGCATCTGGGCCCCTTGCACAGATATCAGCACTGAGGTCTACGTAGAGTGTAGGACTTGCACGAGGCCTGTGGGGAAGCTTGGCACTTAGGTCTCCGGACTCCTAGGGACTGGGTGTGAGTGGGGTGGCCTTCCTTTGCCCTCCCTGAAGTGCCTTTGCCCCTGGAGGTGGGGGGATGAGGGTCTCTCATCAGAATTCTGAAGACCTGCACCCTTTAGTGCCTTAACCAATCTACTTGTGGGAGAAGCTGTTTCCTGAGCTGTTTCTTTGGCCACAAAAGACAGTTTCAATGGACGGCTTCCTGGTTCCACCCAACAGGCACCGCCATCTGCTGGGAAGCCATGAAAGCTCCCACCAGTCAGGTGCGAACCATGCTCCAGGTTCTTTGGCAAGGGCATTCTGTCCTCTTATTCTCCCCATTTTACAGGTGAGTAAGCTGAGGCTCAGAGGTTAGTTATTTGTCCAAGATCTCACAGAGTGAGAGAGCTGGGATCTAAGCCCTGGGTGGTCAGACTTTTCTGGCTCATGTTCTTAACTACCACGGTCAGCTGTGCTCCCACAGGTCACAGGTGTGGTGCTTTTGAGGGAGTGATGGAGGTCATCCCTGACACCTGCCTGCTCTCCAGGAGCTTTTAGTCTGTGAGGGAGGTGGCCAGAGGACGAACGTTTTGTGCACGGATCAGGGAAGGCTGCATGGAGGAGACAGTAAATGGGAGATGAAAGCTAATTCTCCTTTATTTCCCAAAGGATTTGGTGACGTTTTCTAGAAATGGTGGGAGGAGGGAGGAGGGGTGGGCAGAAAGGCCCCAGCTCCTTGGGAAGGAGATGTGCTTTTTGGTATTAAATGTGTCCTGAAGAACCTCAGTGTTCACTGATTTATCACCCCCACATCTGGGTCCAGAAAGAATTTAAATGGAATGTGATATTAAGCCATGTACAGCAGAAAAGTTAAAGTAATACATTGCTTTTTTTTAAAGCTTGTTTGTTTGTTTAGAGAGAGGGAGAGAATGAGAGACTCCCAAGCAGACTCTACACTGTCAGTGAGAAGCCCGATACAGGGCTTGAATTCACGAACCATGAGGTCATGACCTGAGCCAAAATCAGGAGTAGCTTGCCCAACCAACTGAGCCACCCAGGCACCTCTAAAGTAATATATTTCTTAAAGTTGGTGTGTGTGTGTGTGTGTGTGTGTGTGTGTGTGTGTGTGTGTTTGTGTTGGAGGGGGAAGGGTTGATTTAAAGAGAGCTAAAAAGAGATCACTGTACTAGGAATCTATAGCAAGTTTAAGGTTGTTGATTCTTTAAAAAAATTTTTTTTAAGTTTATTTTGAGAGAGAGAACGGGCAAGTGGGGGAGGAGCAGAGAGAGGAGAGAGTGGGAAGCCGCTGAATCCTACACAGGGCTCAAACTCGGGAATCACAAGGTCATGCCCTGAAGGCTGTTGAGTCTTTGTTGAGTTTCCTAGCGGCCTAGGCAAAGGGGGAAACATGATGCATTTATGAAGGTAGCGTCTAAAAAGCAAGCAGACGAGTTTGATCTAGAGATAACTCTTGGTCATAAAGACTTCCAGAAAAAACTGGAGGTTTTGATGCTGCAAATCTTTGTGTGGCTAGGATGTGGCAGGAAAGTTGTGCAAGGTGTGGTCAACTGATACTTATGGCCCTGGGGGAAAAGATGATCCTACCTGGGTTTACTGGTGAGGAACTTGTATAAGGTCACACCTGGTAGAGTGTCACAGTCAGAATTTGCACTCAGATCTGGGAATCCAAAGCTTGGCTCTAGCCTCCTGTTTTGTGTTTTTTTTTTTTTTTTTTCGGTGGGGGGGTGGAGGTTTCTGGGGTGCTTTGGAGCAGAAGGAAAGGAACTTCAGGAAGGGAGACTCGTCAGGGGCCAGGGCCACTAGGGAAGGCTTCCTGACAGAAGTGGGCCCTGAAGGGTTTAGTTAAAAGGAAGGGAGTAGTAAGAAGGAGGTTCCGAACAGATGAACCTCAGAACAGGTTGTGTAAAAGTCCAGCAGTCAGAAGGCATCCCTGAGGCCTCAGGCGCAGAAGCCCAGATAAATAGACTGTGGCAATAGGGCTGTCAGTATCTGGTACCTTCTGTCCTTCCCTTTTTGCAGGTGAATGAACAGCTCTCAGAAGCTTCACCTGTCACTAGGTCACTGTGATCCATGGGTCTTGCAGAGTACTGGGGGGAGCGAGCCTTCGTGCCCTTGTCGGTAAAAGAGTGATGGTGCAATAGCGAGGAATATGGAAGATGGTGCTGTAAAGGGCTTGGTGCAGCGTGTTTTGGAATGAAGGGCAGTTAGGATTCACCGAGCCATAGAATCCTAGGGTTCTTATGCTTGCTTCCAGAGGTCCCTCGAGCTTGCATGCTTCCAGGGACGGGGAGCTCAGTTCCTCTCTCAAGGCTGCCTGCTCCATCCTTGTGTATTTGGGAGTGTTAGAAAGTGCTTCCTTAAGGTGATCTTGGCTCTGTCCCCAGTGCGCCCCCCCCGCCCCCCCCCCCCCCCGCAGGCACTTCGTTCCTCTCCAGGTGGGGGACAGGGCAAGTTACATGCAAGTTACCTCTCTCCTCCAGGAGGAGGGGAGGAGGCTGCCTGGGTGAGGTGGTTGGGGTCTCAGAAGTGCGTGCAGAGGTCAGCCACATTGGAATTGCAGTGCCGGGGCCTCCCAGGGCTTTCCCCTTTCCTGACCACTGAGACTTAGGGGTTTAGCCTCCTTGGTGCAGCGTTCCAGGCCCTGCGAGCTCATCTTCTGCCTCCTGTGTCCAGAGGAAACCCGCGCTTTGTATTGTTAGCTCCACCCACACGCCCGTTTGGTCCTGCCGGGAGGGAGTCGAGTATTCACAATAAATATGTGAGCACACTCTCCTTAAAATGTCAAAACTTATAACACAGAAGGCCAAAGTTATTCTTGGATCACCTGCCCCTCTCCTCAAGGGGACCACTGTTGGGTGTTTCTGGTTCTTTTTCCTGTACATTGTAAAAAAAACATGGATGCTTTTATTCTGTATCCTTTGTTCAGCACTTTGCTTTTCTTACACGCCAGGCACCTGAGATCCTTTCTGTCATACCGAGCTGTGTCCCTCCCTGTTAACTGTTTCAGGGTCTGCCCTAGTGTCACTGTTTCTCTGTTGAGGGGCCCATTTAAGGGGTGGCCCAGTCGGTTAAGCGTCGGACTGTTGATTTCAGCTCATTCATGATGCCAGGGGCTTGGGATCAAGCCCCACGTCCGGCTCTGCACTGAGCGTGGAACCTGCTTAAGATTCTCTCTCACCTTCTGCCCCTCTCCCCTGCTCACGCTTTCTCTAAAAAATAGTATTTCTTTCAAAACTGTTGTATTGAGGAAATTATACAGGGATATGGCAAAACATCCAAACAATGCAAAGGGTGATTAATGAAAGCCTCGTCTCTCTCATCCCGGACGCGTCCCCCCGAGGCGGCCACCTGTGCGAAGGCGTAGTCCCCGCTGAGTCGAAGCCTTCTACACATAACTGTGTCCTCGCTTAATAACCACAGATGGGAACACTGTGTGTGTGTGCCCACCCCGCCTGGCAACCCCCTTGGGGATGTTCTATGTCAGCACACACTGCACTGTGTTTCTTTTTCGGATCCTTTATGCTCTTCATTTCTTTAATAGGTAATATATTTACTGCAGTTCAGAGTAAAATAGCCTGGGCCAGAGCGCGGGGACAAGTCTCTGTCCCTTCCTGGTTTCGAGTTGCCCTGTCCACCCCCCACTCTTGTTCCCCAGCTGTCTTTGTTTCTCAGACTTTTTCTTTAAGGAGAGAAACGCACATGTGGCACACCTGTCCCCACATTACCCAAGGGATACGGTCTCTCCACATCCTTCCGCACGTCGCCTTTTCCACTCACAAATGTGTCTTGGCAGTCTTTTTGTCTCCGCGTGTGGAGCACGGTCACATTGGTCTTCGGGCTTTGCAGCGTTCCATTGTGTGACTTGAGCGGCCCCGTTCCTTTGTGGACAGACACGTGGCGTTTCCGCTCTTGCTGCTGCACACGCTGTCGCAAGGAACGATCTCACGCGAGCCCCTGAGCGCGTCTGTACAGTACATTTCCAGAAGTAGGACTGCTGGCTCAGGGTATGTGTGTGTGGTTTTGAGAGAGAGTGCCACACGCCCTCCGTAGGGGTCACCAGCCTGGTGAATTAGCACCTGCTCCCGTCTGATAGGTCAGGGTAGCACGGGCCGTAAGTAGCGTTTGCATTTCTCTTACGAGTGAGGTTGACCTTTAAAAAAACATGGTTTGCTTTAAGAATTTTTTTTTAATGTTTGTTTATTTGTGAGAGAGAGACAGAGACAGTGTGAGCGGGGGAGGGGCGGAGAGAGAGAGGGAGACACAGAATCGGAAGCAGGCTCCGGGCTCCGAGCCTGATGCGGGGCTCGAACTCACGAACTGTGAGATCATGACCTGAGCTGACGTTGGACGCTCAACTGACCGAGCCACCCAGGCGCCCCTAAAAGCATGTTTAAGAGTTGTTTATATGTCGTTGTCTGTTTGTATTCTTCCTCTGTTCTATAAAGTTGTAAGTCTGTCTTTCAATTGCTAGGAGCTTCAGATGACTTGCAAACATCTTTTTCCTAGTTTTGTTTTTGATTTTGGTCATGGTGTTTTTTTTGTTTTTTTTTTTAATGCCACACAGACTTCTATATATATATTTTTTATAAATGTTTGTTTATTTTGTGTGGGGCGCCTGGGTGGCTCAGTCGGTTGAGCTGCCGACTTAGGCTCAGGTCATGACCTCGCGGTCCGTGAGTTCTAGCCCCGCGTCGGGCTCTGTGCTGACAGCTCGGAGCCTGGAGCCTGCTTTGGATTCTGTGTCTTCCTCTCTCCCTGTCCCTCCCCCGTTCATGCTCTGTCTCTCTCTGTCTCAAATAAGCATTTAAAAAAAAATAATAAATGTTTGTTTGTTTTTGAGAGAGAGAGAGAGTGAGCCAGCAGGGGAGGGGCAGTGAGAGAATCCCAAGCAGGCTCTGCATTGTCAACACAGAGCCCACTATGGGGCTTGATCTCACGAACTGAGCCGAAGTCAAGGGTCAGTCGCTCAACCGACTGAGCCACCCAGGCGCCACCCCGCCAGTTTGTTTATTTTTAATTGAAATGCATTGGACGCTATTACAGTAAATTGTTATACATTTGTACAATGGCGTACCATGCAGCTAGTAAAAAGATAATGTCTTACCCCCTGGAGAAAACAATAAGGCAGCTCTGTATGTGATGGCCAACAGCCTCCAGGCTGTACGGTTAAGTGAAAAAAGCAAGGTGCCAAACTTTGTGTGTAGAATACTACCATTTGGGGCGCGTGGGTGGCTCAGTCGGTTAAGCATTCAACTTCGGCTCAGGTCATGATCTCACAGTCGGTGAGTTTGAGCCCCGCGTCGGGCTCTGTGCTGACAACTCAGAGCCTGGAGCCTGCTCTGGATTCTGCGTCTCCCCATCTCTCTTTATTCCTCCCCCACTTGTGCTCTGTCTCTGTCTCTCTCAAAGATAAAAACATTTTAAGAAAATACTGTCGTTTGTATGGGAGAAATAGGGAGACTGTAGCCAGGCACCTGTCCAAAGAGTGTGTGCGTGCTCGTGCACATGATCTCTGGAGAGATGCATAAGAAACCACTCTCTGTTGCCCCTGGGGAAGAAATGGAGTCTCAGGGGAGGAGGGAGACAGGTCAAAAACACCCTTTTACTGCCTCCCGTGTCCTACAGATTAGGATTTAAAAAATCAGATTATGTATTTAAAAAATAAATGAAATAACGTATTGAAAAACCTTTCAATGAAGATACAGAGTACAAAAGTAGTACAGGTAGTTTGTGGGTATGGCAAAAACTACAAAGGTGGCACCTGAAGGCCCCTCAGGCTCAGATTGGGGAAGACACTTTCCCATGAACACACAGCAGCAAGCAGTAGCCCTGAATTCCGGGTTACTGGCTGGGTGACCTGGGGTGGTCTCCTTAACCAGGTATAAGTGGGAGGAGCCTGCAAAGCCGTCCACTCTGGTGGATGGTTGCTGTTTCTGTGTGGCAGGGTCAGGTGTTGGTCAGCCCTTGAGAGCTGGTGAGTTGTTTGTGTGGCGGGATTCAGTGAGGACCGGGCCCTGATCTCCTGTTCATAGAGAGTCTAGGGGAGCCACCGGGGTGCCGCCCTGGTCCCCATGGCCACCAGGAACCTGTATGGTGGGCAGGGAGGGGTGGAACTATTTTTCTTGGTAGCCCAGTGAGCTCAGCCCTCGATACTAACAAGCCCTTTGCTGTTGGTCTGGGTTGGCCTGTCCTGTTTGCCCAAGGGGGAGAGGCCAGGGTGGCACCCCAGGGTCTCATAGGGAGATTAGGGCACGAAGGCCAGGGCCGAAGGTCATGTAGGGCTCAGCATTCAAGCTGCTAGGTGATAGACCTGGGCCTGTTCTAGGTCATTCTAGCTTTCATTTGGGGGTGAGGGAGTCACACATCAGATGATCTGCCACCCTATATGAGGCTGGCCAGATGGGGTCACCTGTCCCTCCTTGAAGTTAAGATGGGGCAGGGCTTGTGGGTTGTCACCCACAGCAGGTCTAGAGTCAGGACCAGAGCCAGTGTCTGAGGAAGGAGGGTCAGGGAGTATGGATGACCTTCAGTTCAGGCTCTCTGTACCACCCTGTTCCCCATCAGGTGGGGCCAGGCTGCATGGGTCTAATGAAGTTCCATATACTCCCGACAGCCAGCTCTCTCTGGAGGGTCACTGGCGGGACTGGGACCTGTTTGTGGTGCCAGGCCCCCCAGGGTGCTAAGTACATAAGCTTCTGTCATCCCTTCTGCCCCAGGGTTCAAGGTCTGCCCTGCCCCTTCTCTGCCCTGGTCTCCCCCCCGCCCCACCCCGTAATATGGAGACCCGTCCTCCTCTGGGCGTCTCCAGCTGCTGGGCCACAGAACTGTCCAGGCCCCACTCCTTACTGTGTAAGACCTTGGGCCAGGTCCAGATCTTCTAAGGGCTTGGTTTCTTCATCTGTGAAATGGGCTGTCTGGCCCCAGAGTGGAGAATGGGAACTGGCCCGGGGATGAGCAGGAGGCAGTCCATTGGGAAGATTTTTCTAAAACTCTGAGGGAGACCACAAAGTAACAGGGTAGCAGAGGGCTCCTTGACACGCAGAGTGCAAGCAGAGTGGGCTCCTTGACAGGCACTGGACGTAGGGGGCTCTAGGGGCCGCTGGGCCGCTGGGCCGCTGGGGTGGGTGTGCAGAAATCTCTTCCACCTCTGGGATTTAAAATTTTCAGTTCCGAGGCTCAAGACTGAAGAATAACAAGTAATGTGACAAAAGCCACATTTGGAAAGCCTTGCCTCTGGGTGAGCCAGGCCCTGGGCCAGTATTCCCGTCCCCGTGCTCCCTGCCACAGCCCGGGGTGGGAGCCACGTGCTGCGTGCGCACATTCTGGTGGCAGGCTCTGTGTTTCTTTCCCAGGGTCCGTAAGGGAGCCTGGCGCACAGCCGGCCTTCAGGAGACTTTGTTCAATGACCGAATGACTCTCCCGTGCCCGCTTTCCAGTGAGAGGGAGGCTGAGAGGAGGTAAACACGGTGCCAGGCCTGGTGGAGCCGGGAGGTGGCCCCAGGGCCCCCTGAGTGCTCAGGTATACAGTGTATACAGCAAGCGCTCAGAGTATACAGAGCGGGAATTCCGCCGAGCCTAACCCCCAAGCCCACCTCCTCTGCACCGGGAGGGGGTGGTGCGTGGGGTTGTTGTGGCCAGTTCAGGCACCCGGAGCCTCTGTCCCCTGCGCCTTTGTCTCCTGTGACACAATGGGTGGCTTTTTGTCCCCATAAAGTCCCTTTCACTGTAGGGAGAAGGGCCAGGGCGGGGGTGGAGACTGGGCCTGGCCAGGCCAAGTTCTGAGTGTCCTCAGTTGCCCAGATGTGTCCCTGGGAGGGGGAACCCCGGAAGGGCTCATGTCGCCCCTGGACCTCAGTTTCCTGGATGGTGCAGTGGGGAGAAGGGAGTCCTGGGGGCTCTTGGGCGGGCCCCATCCTCATATCGTCTCCAAAACCTTTGGGTTCATTGTCAACGTTGAAGCTGAAAATTTCACATAGAAATTCAGATGTTTAGTGTCTCTTGGAAAACTGGAAGTCCTGGAACCCTGGGCTGCATTCCCCCGGGTGCCAGCAGGCTGCTCTCAGCTCCGCAGTCCCTACCTGACCCACCTTGGCCATTTCTGTGACCTGCCTGCCTTGGCTGAGTTTGAGTCCCCAGTGTCAGACTCCAGGCTCTGAGGTGCTGTCCCTCCTCGTGGCTCCCTCACTCTGGGGGATGGGACAGTCTGACAGCCCCTGAAGTCACTCCGGACTCCTACAGCTGTTAACTTTTTCCTTTACCTGCAATGACACGCCTGCGAGGTGATCAGGATAGGTGTGCCTGCCCAGCTGTCTCACATGTCAAATGAGGAAATAGACCAGAAAGGTTAGGTGACTCTCCCAAGGCTACACAGCAAATCCACAAGGGTCTGACCTAGCCCAGGAAGTGGAGAGGGTTAGGAGAGTCGGGGTGACTGTCCCTGGGTGGGAGAGGACTTAACTTAGTGCTGGGCTGCTGGAGTCCCTCCCGTACGGGGGGGGGTGGGGGGGGTGGGGAGGGCTTTGGGTCCCCCTGGTGGGGAGGGGGTGTGCATTGAGGAGTGCCAGGCCCAGACTGAAGGGAGCCTTGGGGAACATAAGCAGACCTTCCCTGTTCATGTTGTACTAAGGGGAAGACCGAGGTCTAAGGGCTGAAGGGTTCTGCCCAGGGCCCTTCAACCTGTGAGGAACAGAGAGTATACTTCCTGACGTTCTGGGGCCTCCTCTCCAGATAAGCCCAGCTGCCTTATCTGAAAGATGGGTGGGGCACAAGCTTATCACTTAATACACGGTGCCTGGTGCTTAAGGTTAGATACATTCTTTATCTGAGGGAGGCCTCCCCACCCCCCCACCCCCCCCCCCCAAGGAACTGCACACATTGTTACTACCTCAGGAACCCAGGCAGAGAATGAATTGGAAAACCCATATTCCAACCTCTCAGACTGATAATTACAGTAGAACCTGTATTGAGTGGTAAGCCCATGTTGGGTACTGATCTGAGTACCTTACAGATATTCATTTAATCTCAGAACTACCCTATGAGGTAGGCACCTTTTGAAGGTGAGGACACTGCGGCACAGAGAGGTTCAGCAACTTGCCCTAGGTCACGCAGCTAGGAAGTTGGCAGGGCCAGAGCTCGAACCCAGTGAATTAATAGGCCAGCCTTCCGTCAAAACTGATGCCAGTGTCACACAGATCAGATCATGATGTTAATCTGCAGTCAAAAGTTGCTCAGAAAGACATACTGGTTTCCTAGGGCTGTCATAAGAAAATACCAATAAACTGGGTGGCTTCAAACAAATTTATTGTCTCGCAGTTCTGGAGGCTAGATGTCCAAAATCAATGTGTGGGCATAGTGGGTTCCTTCTGGAGGCTCTGAAGGAGAACCTGTTCCCTGCCTGTCTCCTAGTTTCTGGTGGTTGCCAGCATTCGTGTTCCTTGGCTTGGGGACATATCACTCTGGTCTCTGTCTCCATCTTCACATGGCTTTCTACTTCTGTGTATCTCTGTCCGTTTTCCATCTTTTTATAAGGACACCAGTCACTGGATCAGGGCCCATCCTCATCAAGGAATGCCTTTCTGTCTGGCATTTGTGATGAATCTCTCCTCTTTGCGGGTGATTTTAACAAAAATATCGCTGTTCTTCAATTGTTTAGAAATTCTTTTGTAGGTGCAAAGGTCCTGGGGAATGTGTGAATGTGTCCTTTTTGACAGTCCTCATTTAAAGAGAAAAATCTCGGATCTGAAGTCTTTAGATTTTTTCTCAGGGGGATAAAAAAAAAAAAAAAAAGCCTGCACCTTCAAGATTTCCAGACAGTTCTCTTTATCTATAGTGCTTGCCTGAAGGAGATGTTGCAAGGGATGCATTAAAGGAGCGAGGGGTAAGGTTGGGTTCTGTGTTTGTGTGTCTGTTTCTCACAGAGAAACGCGGGGGCAGATGATGAATGTGTAGGCAAGAGACAGGGACCCGGAGGTAAAGGCCACTTCGATATTGGTTGAATGAATGATCTCAGCGAGACGCACGTGCCGAGGCCTGTGCTCAGGGCATCAGAGCTGCAAGGTGACTGTCGCGGACAGAGGGGCCCGGGTAAGGCCCTGGAGACACGCGGCTTCCTGCTCTCTGCCCTCAGCTACCTACCGCTGTCCCCCTCCTTCTGAAACATGGTGTTTACTCTCCTATAGGACCTATATGACCATAGGACAAGCCCTCCGACCCCTTCTTCCCGCTAAAGTGTGGGTCCACAGCAGGAGGGCTGCTCAGGTTGGCAGAGGGGTCGGCAGATGTGGGGCTGCCCTGTCCTGAGTGGGGTCTCCCTGAGGCCCTGGCCTGGGGTGCCCCGTTGGGATTCTTGGGGGAGAGCGGACGGGAAAAACCAGTCTGTCTGGTTCAGATGGAGAAGTGGACTTTTCCTTGTCTGAGGCAGAAACCGAGGTGGCGGCTCCCAGGGCACGGGGCCAGCGGGGCGCAGCCAGGAGGGACACCAGAAATTCCTGCTGCTTATCCACCAGCTCATCTCTCCGAGGCTGCGCTTGCTGGTCTGGAAACCAGGGCTGGAGGGCAGGGCAGAGCCAGGAGACAGCTCAAGTGTCCTCATTTTTCACACAACACTAAGTAATCAGCAGCAGCCTGGGTTCCAGAGAAGGACAGATCTGGGTTCAGCTTCTGCCCTGCCCTTTACCCACGGGTGATCATGGGTGACCACAGGCTCATTTCCCTCTGAGCTTCTGTTTGGAAAATGGGGAAAATAAATAGTACCAACTGGTGAGGGGGTTACAGGGAAACGGTGAAATAAAAGGGGAGGTGCTTTCCAGAGGCCTGTGCGGCACCGAGCTGGAGAGCATTAAGTGGTTATTGCGACCAAATCTAGGAGTAATAATACTGATAATTCATAGGTGTACATTAGGGTAGACCGAATTGGTCCGCCTTCCTTCCTTCCTTCCTCCCTCCCTCCCTCCCTCCCTCCCTCCCTCCCTCCCTTCCTAGTATTTCCTTACTTTTGAGAGAGAGAGAGGGAGACAGGATCCAAAGCAGGCTCTGCGGTGACAGAGAGCCCCGTGCATCCCTTGAACTCGCAGACCGTGAGATCGTGACCTGAGCCGAGGTTGGACGCTTCACCGACTGAGCTACCCGAGCGCCCCCGAATTGCTCTTTTCTTGATTTTCATTGCACTGCGTTTTCAACTTCCTTTTAGGTAGTTGGAACCTGCAGCACAGTGGCATGCAGGCCTGTAAGGACCCTACTTTAAGATCATTCTTTGTCCCTGATGTGCCGAGTTCTCACCTGGGAGGGTCCTGCTGCTTTAGGAGGGTTGGTTCTCCTTCGGAGCAGGGAGCTCACCCAGCTCTGGTGGTGGGGGGGGGGGGGTCTCTGCCCCCCTGACGTGTCTGTTTTGAGCAGGGTATGCTGAGGATGGGTGGTAGAAGGTGGGGCGATGGGCTGAGACAACCTGGCTCACGGGCCTCACTGGGAACGGCTCTGTGCCCAGTTTGTGTGCCTGTGGGCAAAGCCCTGCCACCTGTCCCACCTTCCTCACCTGCAAAGTGGGCCTGCCCATCTCCGATGGGGCAGCTGAGGCTGGCGTGGTGCAGTATGAGTGGTGTCCCTGCGGACCCACCCCACTGGGTGACGGGGAACGGGCGCAGGGCTCTGGAGAGGAGGAGTGGATGCCTTTCCCGCCTCCCGCCCTGGGCTGAGATCTCTCCCCGGGTTGGGGGGGGGGGGGGCAAGGCCCGCAGTACATCCACTGACTCACACCTGCTTCCTCTTTTAGTACACAGCACCTGTGCAGGGCAGGTGTCTGACTCCTACTTCATGGATAAGGAAACTGAGGCCTGTTAGCTCCAAGCACATAGGTATTGAGCAGGTATATGCCAGGCACTGTTGAGCACCGGAGATGCAGCAGTGACCAAACCTGGATTCCTCACGGGGCCTGCATTCTGGTGGACGGACCGGAGTTGCCCCGGGAGCCGCACAGAGGGGGAAAGGTGCTCGCCCGGTGTCCCGCAGCACGGGCAGGATTGACCCCCAGCTGTTGGCTCCCAGGCCTGGGGCTCCACCTCCCACTTTCCAGCGGTGCTGTGGGAGGGACGCCAGTCAACCACACCCTTCCCCAGCCTCTTGTGTCGGAGCAGCAGGAGGACCGAAGGGAAGGTCGCAGGTCGCTCTAGGGGTTGCCGGACTCCGGGCCCACTCACCTAAGGCCGTTCCTGCCCTGCCCCCCAAGTGTAGGAGGATGGGTACTGAAACCTCCCTTTTGGTCCTTGGCAGGGGTGCTTCGGTGGGGGTGCCTAGCAGGTGCCCAGCACTGGCCGGCAGAGGAGCTTTTGGCCTGGGGGGCGGGAGGGGGGCACTTTTTGTCTCTGAGACCAGCGGCTAGAGGTGGATCTTGCTTCTGAGGCGCTTCTCTGGGATCCAGCCGACGGTCTGCTCATTCTCAGGCTGTGGCAAGGTCACTGCGAGGCCTGCTGCCACGTGCCTGGATGCCACCCGAGGAAGAAGAGGGCAGCTCTCTCTGTGCATCTTCATCAGCAAAGGAGCCTTTCTCCAAAGCCCCATGGTAGACCCTCCCTGCCTCAGCAGCCAGACCTGAGTCATGCCTAGCTCCAGGGATTCCAAAGAATGCCCTTGGGGACAAGGGAGGACGCCTCAGCCTAGGGGTCTTGGGCAGCAAGGAAGAGGGTAGGAGAGGTGTGGAGGAGGCGGGGATGGCTACATGTGAGGTGTTGCTTGTGGGCTCTCCTGAGCCTCCTGGGCCGTGCCTCAGAGCAAGCCCGTTGCTCAGTCCCACGCTGCCAAGTTCCCCAAGCCGGTATCAGCCTGTCTGCGCAGAATTCCCCGTGGCCCGGAGGGCAGTGAATCCAGCGGGGAATAATAAAAGCAAACGTCTGTTGTACCCATTTATATACGTGAACTTACAGGCCCTTGATGTAGCCCTATGAGGTAGGTATGGTCACTATACTCATTTTACAGATCGGGTGACCAAAGCACAGAGAGGTCGTGAACTTGCCCAAGGTCACACAGCTGGGAAGGGAGCAGGGTTTAAAATCTGGTAGTGGGCTGCAAGGTCCATGCCGTTAGCCGTTTCACACACAGGGATATTGGAGCCTGCCATGTGGGAATGGTGTGAGACTCAGTTTCTCCCTGAGAAACGGGATGGTAGCACCTGTATAGAGAGGCAGTGAGGAGAGTCAGAGAAGGTGGGAAGGGCTTGGTAGGGTGTCACGTGGAAGTCACCCTGAGGCCCTGGGTGGGAGGACAGCACAGGCTGTGGGTTTTCCCCCCTCTGGAAGTTGGACTGTGTCCATCCCTCAGGGGTGGCGACTTCACCTTTCAGCAGCTTTTACTGAGCCCAGGTACTGGCTGCCAGGGTGCAGCCATGGGTGAGACAGTCATTGGCCTGCCCCCAGGGAACTTAAAGGCTGGGAAGGAAACAGTATCCCAGTCCTGGGTGGTAGGTGCCTAGGGGGGCCATGCGAGCACAAAAGAACGTTCTAGAACCCAGACTGGAGGAGCAGGGAAGGTGTCCCACGGTATGTAACATTCCACCTGAGGATTTGGTACATGGTGGTATACAGTAGGAGCCAGATAAATATTTTTCTCGACTAAATGAGAAATGTGTCCTGCAGAGGGAGCCCTGTGGCCTCCAGCCAGAGCGGTGGGGGTTCTGGGGGACTCTGGCCCTGTCTCGTCCCTCCAGGTGCTGGGGCTGCTGGTGTGGGCCCTGATTGCCGATACCCCGTACCACCTGTACCCAGCCTACGGCTGGGTCATGTTCGTTGCTGTCTTCCTCTGGCTGGTGACAATTGTCTTCTTCATCCTCTACCTGTTTCAGCTGCACATGAAGTTGTACATGGTGCCCTGGCCGCTGGTGGTGAGTCTGGGTGGGAGCCGGGGGGGGGGGGGGGGCGGGGGTGCTTCCAGGCTGACCCCTCTCCCTCCGTGAGGAGTGGCTCGTTGGGGCTGGCCCTCAGCCAGCCTGCAGGGCCGAGTGGGGGAGGGAAGATTGATGGCCACAAACCAGGGAGGACACAGGTTTGGCTTTCTCCGTGGGAGGGAGTAGAAGTGAGGAGCTCTTGAATGGAGAGCCCAGAGGCCATTTGGGATCTTGAAAGTATTTTTCCTTTTTGGGGGGCAGTGGGGATTCCCGTGTTGCCAAGGGTCTGTCGGACTCTGGCAGCCCTGTGTCTGGAGGCTGGGCTGAGCTGTCCGGAATTACCCGGGACGAGGCCCTCACAGCCTGGGAGAGGGTGGTGTCCCAGGTTCGTCCGGGCCAGTCTCCTCGGGACACAGAGCTGAGAGCGTCCATAGGAAGGACCCCGGCCAGACACACAGAGAGCTGCTGGGCTTTTTTCTCTGACCCGGAAAACCCCTGCAGCTGGGGTCTGAGGCTTTCAGCTCTGCAGCGAGGCAAGAGAGGCACATGATTGTAAGGCAAGCGAGGCTGGGACTAGGCGGCATTGTTTGGAATTCAATGACTTTTTAAACCGAGGAAACGTGAGTCATCCTCAAGACAGACCGGGTTTGTTAGATCTTGACATCACTGGCAGGAGCCAGGCAGTGTTCGTGGCGGGCGCTGGGCTTGGAGGGAAGATCCTGGGATGAGGAGGGGTGGCCGGACTTCCTGGCTGGGATCCAGCCCTTGCTCTGTGTCCCAGGAGCCTTGAAGAAAGAGCTCTCCCGAGATGGCGAGGCCTCAGTGTCCCTGATTGGGGCTCCAGCCCCAGCTGTTGATGGAAGGAGGCTCCTTTCCTGGGCCCATTAGCAGATAGGGCAGGGAAGGCTTGACTGCATCCAGAGAAGATTGGATTGGGATCGCCAGAGGGTCATTGTCTGGGACGGGGGCCACCAGCACCCTACAGGGCCCAGGCAAGATGAGTGAGTGAAGTAGATCAGGAGGGGTTCCGGAGACCCCGCATCCACCTGTCCATAGGGAGCCACCTCTCCTAGTTCCTACTGTTAGCGGGAGTGCAGGCCCCCTGGTGCCAACTCTTGATATGTTAGGATTGAAAGTTTTATATGAAATCTTCAGGTTTTCATGTGAAATCTAATTTTAGAATGTTGGTGATTTTTATTTATTGAAAATAACCTTTATTTTTTCTAAATGTTTATTATTTTGAGAGTGAGCGAGAAAATGAGCCAGCAAGCGAGGGAGTGGGGGGAGCAGAGAGAGAGAATACCAAGTAGGCTCTGATCTGTCAACACAGAGCCCCATGTGTGAGATCATGACCTGAGCGAAATCAAGAGTCGGACACTTAACCGGCTGAGCCACCCAGGTGCTCTTAGAATGTTGGTAGTTTAAAAAAAAAAAAATCTCTAGGTTGAACCAGACATGCCTGAGGGTCCCCAGTTTGCAGTGTCTGCTAAGACTGTTTACTGGCTCCAGGGGCCAAGCACTGGGGAAATGGGACTCAGCCTGAATGTCAGCTGAGGGTCCTCCCTGTCAGTCTGGTCCAGAACCCTGCGGGGTCCTGACCCTGGCATTAGACATGGGGGGGCTTGAGCCGAAGATGTGGCCAAAAGGCAGACATAGATTCCTCCCACCGGGGTAGAGAGGGATGTGAGGTGCCCCCAGGCCCAGCCTCAGGACCAAGGCCTGCGGTGCCAAGAGGGAGGGCCGAGCTTGTGCTGAGCCAACATGGAAGAGCGTGGCCCTGGAGTTCTTTAGCTGGTTCTTTAGCAGGCCTTGGTTCAATCTCCTGCCATTGGCAATGGGTTTTGCCTCTTGGGACCGCCGCTGCTCCTGACCAGATCACTTCGGGCCTCCCCCATCGTGTCCCCTCCCCGCTGAGCCTTAGGTGTGTTTACGTTCCCAGCTCAGATGGCCACTGGCCTGACCCCACGTGGACTTCCCTTCTAGTGGCAAAGACCCAGGTCTCCCTCCCCTTCCTTGAGCCCCAGCCCCGGTCCTGGCTACTAAAGGCAGGTGCCGTTGGGAACCAAGAGGTTCCACGCTTCCTGGAAGAGTCTGCTGTCTTAAGCCTGTTCTCCCTTCCCCCCGCCCCCCAGTTAATGATATTTAACGTGGGCGCCACCGTTCTCTACATCACGGCCTTCATCGCCTGCTCTGCCGCGGTCGAGCTGACGTCCCTGAAGGGCACCCGGCCGTATAACCAGCGTGCGGCTGCCTCTGTGAGTATGGTTCCCCAGGGCGCCCTTGGCAGTTAGTCACAGGGGAGACGGGCCAGCCAGACCAAGTCTATGCCCCGGGACTCCCACCACTCTCTGGACTGAGGCCAGCACCCGCCACCGCTAGAGTTATCATCATCTCAGGGGTTCAGGGAAGCTGAGCTTTCAGTCTTCCATAATTAACAGTAAAACCTTGAGGAACCAGAATGCTTGGGAAGTACTTTGTGGTAGTAAATGAAGTTCTGGGTTAACCGTTGAACTTTGTTGTTAACCCGGGTGTTCCATACTGATTGACAGTCATATGCCCCCTGGGAGGACCTGTTAAAAACTGTCGGCCCTTCTTGAAAGGGGCATTTGCAAAACCTTTTGGCTTAAACCATTTGGGGGGATTTACAGAGTCTCTCAGAAAGGCCAAACTCAGGCTCCCCGTGAGGTAGCCAGTGAAATACCAGTGACCCCCACCACACCTGTCCTGCCTGACTCCAAGGGGCCCCACACAGGCCTCTCCTCACAGGACCCTTTGACTCCCACAGTGAGGAGGACAGGGACTGGTAGTCCCTGTGGACAGACAAGGAAACTGAGGCTCAGAGAGGTGAGCACACCTAGGGGAAGTCCAGGGTAGGGCAGGAGCTAGACCAGGAAGATGGTTTTGAAATCCGTGGTAGAGACACGGAGCTTCTGAAAATGGCCACCAGTGTTAGTGTAGGGCACCTATGAACCGATTCCAGAAGATTCCCTGGAATCACGTTGTCTTTTTAAAACGAAATCCCTGATGTGTGTGTGAACTGGCTCCTACCCCTCGGTCACTCTTAGCACATCATCCAGTCGCCCTCATCACAGTCTGACATACCTTGCCTGCGTGGTTCTTAATAGATTCCCCCGCGAGAATGTAATGTCGGCAGCCCCAGAACCTGGCACCCATCGGCAGCCCCAGACACTTGCTGTAGGAAAGTATGGCTAAGTTGGAGTTGGTGCGGGTGCCAGAGCAACTTGTTCCGGTTAATGGAGGGGTGTTCCTCAAGGTTTTGCAGTCTGTGGGTCTGAGGTGGTCTGTCTGGCACTCGGATCCCTGTCACCCTGCCCCCCCAGTGCCACAGCGCACACCAACTCAGCTTTGGTGTCGTCTTCCTTTCAGTTCTTTGCATGTTTAGTGATGATTGCCTACGGAGTGAGCGCTTTCTTCAGCTTCCAGGCCTGGCGGGGCGTGGGCAGCAACGCAGCCACCAGTCAGATGGCTGGCGGCTACGCCTAGGCCACCTGTGCCATGGCCCACCTTGGGGCCGAAGGCTGCAGCTGGGTCACAGCTGGGTCACAGCGCGGGGCGGCCTGCAAGCCCGAGGCCTGAGCCCTTTGTGGAGTCGGCCTGGAAGGGACTACACCTGCTCTGCTCTGCTCCTCAGACCCGGGCTCACCCAGCGCTCCTACGGAATCGGGATCCTTCCTCTGGTTTGGCCCAAGTCGGCAAGCGCCTGGGCTGGAGAGAGGCCCATGGCTGACACCACCTGCCTGTCCCCCGTATTTAGTGGAAGGTGACGGGGGACGCGGGGCTCTCCGCTTTGTCTTTAGAGACTCCAGTGTCCAAGGCTGGAGCCCAGTCTTCTCACCAACACTAAATACACTAACGAGGACTCCAGACCTGCAGCCGCTGGCCCACCGTAGAATAAGCCTAACAAGCCGCGCGTATTTACCTTAGTCTTTGCCCTGGGACTGCAGAGCGAGCTCTCTGAAACCGGCCTCATTCCTTCAACCGCAATTCTGACCTGACCCTCCCTCCCTCAAGCCAACAGGTGGCTTCTAGGGAGTCATCTGTGGAAAGAGGGTTAGGATTTGACAGCATGGTCATCCTTTTCCTGCATTTCAAACATACCAGTTATTTAAAGCAATCGGTCTTAAGCAACTTCTCAGCGATTAAAAACCTGGCCAGGTTTCCGTCCAGTACCCAAGCCCTTGTTTGTAATATCCCCTCTGGGAAAAGCTAACCGTGCCACCTGCTTCCCGGACGCTGTTGATTAGGCACATGGGACATGGAGGAGGGAGGGACTCAAGACCTTGCCTGGTAAGTTGTCCCGTGCTTGGTGACTTGGTTCTCTTTGGGTTTTTTTTGTTGTTTTTTACAAAAATAAAGCTGGAAGAACCTATTTGGAAAAGATGTTGGGTAATCATGGTTGTAGACGCTTATACAGCCCAGGAAGCCGCAGCTAAATGTACTGGGAGGTTCAAAATCCGGTTCTGGACTTAGCACCCCCAGCTGCTACTCTGACCTGAGGCTACCTGAGTACCTTCCTGCTTGCTTTCTTTGCCAGGGACAGTTCCCCTTCATGCCAGCTGTCCTGACATATTTAATAGATCCCCACCCCCCCCCCCCGCCCCATTCTCAGAATGGTGTCCTTTTAACACTAAGCCAGTCAGTCATCCCAGCTTTAGGCACATCAAGGTCACCTTGCTGAAGGCGAGACTGCCATCCTGTCCCCTGCCTTGAAAGTGCGCAGTTCAGAGATCAAGTCATCAACGCGAATAACAGGCTGGATCCGGGGGGCCGGCGGCAGACCACAGAGAGGAAGTCCTCCTGACCGAGCTTATGTTTCTGCTGCCACAGAGTAACATGCTTTGGATAGTAAGTAGGCTGAGGGGAGGGCATTTCTGGGCACCCCTTGGTCCTTTTGCAAAAACCCGGGGATAATTAGGATGTAACTCCAGTAGTCCGTAGGCTCCCCTTATCCACGTTCTCGCTTTCTGCGTTTTCAGTTACTCGCGGTCAGCTAGTAGCCTGGGAGCACGCGGTCCTCCTCCTGAGGCTACCAGCAGGGTCAAGCTGCGCCAGTCACCTCACTTCATCTCAGCCTGGGGGCCAGACCTCACCTCCCATCATCACAAGAGTACAGGAAGTAGGATATTTTGAGAGAGCCCACCGTCACGTAACTCTTATTACAGTATATTGTTGTAATTGTTCTATTTTCTTGGTGTTAACCTCTTACCATGCCTTTCTAAATTGAACTCTGTCACAGGTGTGGACGTACAGGGAGAAACAGTGTGAAGAGGGTTCGGTATTATCTGGGATCTCAGGCATCCACGGGGAGGGGGTGTCTCGGGGCAGATCCCCTGCAGGTGGGGGCTACTGTTGAGTCCAACAGTTGTGGGGGACCTGCTCCAGAACAGAGGGACGGGGTTAAGTCAGACGCCCATGTCCTGGTTAGCCTGGGACAGGCCCACGGCCTGCCTGTTGTCCTGGTGTGGATACTAACAGGATCGCTTTTTACTCTCAAGTGGCTCAGAATATGATAAACGGGAGTCATTCCATGATTAAGCCATAAGGAGGGAGTTTAGTGTTAAGATCAACTCATTTTCTTTTGGCTTAAGAGGAAACAAAGTCCTAGGCAAGGTCTTACCAGTTTCTAACCTGCTAACACACAGCCCACTGCACTGCGGATATTAACATGCTTCCTCAAACAACTACCTTTCGGTGAGGCCGATGCCTCCCCGATCCTCAGACCCTGCAGTTGAAGGGTCTGCGCTTCCCTGCGCTTCCCATGGGCGAGGAGGTCTGAGCAATATGACAGGGCAGCTGTCACGGAGACTGGGCAGGATGGCGGGCTTTCTCATCCCAGCCAGCCCTGAGCCCCACCAAAGGTGGCACACGATGATGGAAGTCCCTGCGTGGACAGAGACAGGTTTCTGGTTTTATAAAATCAGAAAGCCTATCTGCTAATAGTAAGCAACAGGCTTGCTTTTTTTTTTTTTTCTGAGTGGAAAAGAACTGTTTACCTCTGCTGTTGTTCATTTTTCGTTAAGTCCACATACATGGGTTTTCTCAACCAGGTCTTCATCAAGTACTTCGGACATGCCCAGCCTACAGTGAGTAGCCCTTTATAGAAAAAGGGCAAGAAGGGAAAGCAAGGCCAGGAGGGGCAGCAATGGAAAAAGCTGGCTCTGCGAGGGCCTCTGGCTTTGAAGGACCAAAGCAGCAGTGACCCTGAGGGCAGGGGTGATAGCCAAGAAAGGGGAGGGACTCGTGGAGAATGACGACTCTTGCAATGCACCTCCGAGTATATTCATGGTACAAAAGTAATAAGTGCCACGCATCAGTACAGAAAGAGTCTACAGCTCACACTTTAAGACCAGAACAGCCAACCGAAGTTTATAAGTATAGTCTTTTTACTTAAAAAAAAGAAAAAAAAAATATATATATGGAAGGTACACATTGAGAATTGAAATACTATGTCTTGTCTTTCTAGAGATGTGACATCCATGTTTTCTGGTGATTTCTATGAAACACTGCTAAATCAAGGCATACATATGACTAGTGAAGCTGTTTGCGCTCTCCTACTCATGCTGAGCCAACCCAGCGGAACACCGCCTTGGTAGGGAGATCTGGACAGGAAGGAACTGCAGAGGCCCTACTCCAACAGAAAACCTAACAAACTGATTTACACAGAAGGGTAAAGTTTTAGCAAACCTGTACGAACACTTAACATGCTGTAAGAAAGGGAGACCTTTTAGCCTACTTCCAGCATAAGCACACACTCACTGGTGCCCAGTAAACTAGGTACACCAACGTAGAAAGCATCTTTGCTTTCATAGCACTAATAGCTAAAAAGCACACAGTATATAATACTTTGATCTTTAAGTGGGTAATCATGGAAGCTCCAAGATTATAGCCACTAGGTTAGCCTGAGTATTCATCTATAAAAATAGTTATCTATAAATGCTTAAAAGAATTCTAGAAACAGACTACATCAGGACCAACAGAAGACAGAGTGATGCAGGGACTGCCGACTGTAAGACAAGGAAGTGATTTTCACAGGTAGCTTCAGGTAAGGGGCATCTTTCCGTTATTCCTACAGCCAGGACCAGCTGGGATGGGAGCTGCTGCAGAGGGCAGCTGTCTCAAGGAACAGCCTAGAGAAATGTTCCCACGTGGGTAGAAACCCCTCTGAGGCTGCAGGACTGAAACTGATGCATACAGGAAGCTGTTAGCACACAAAAAGCCTGATGGACAGGCGGGGCCAAAGAGGGGTGGAGCTGGTGGGTTCTTCCAAATGCTGCTGACCTACCAACTTTTATGCTGGGGATGGGGTGGGGGGGGGGGGATGATGGCCTCAGGCTTGCTCCAGAGGAGCCTGACTCAGGCCTGAGAGAGGGGTCTACTTGGGGAGGAGTGCTAGGATTACTGAACACAAGGTGCTTCAGGGGCCTAGGAGGGTCAGATGGACTGTCTTCTGACCCATCAATACTTAACGTCAGCAAAGAGTTGTGGAACAGAGCCCGTCTTTCCAAGATGTATTCTGTCACATAGCCAAAGCCTCTTCCAGTCTATGGGGCTGGCGACGTCCAGGAAGATATCTCTGCCTGGTGGCAGGGTCTAGTGTCGCAGATCATTCTGGGAAGCTGGCACAGGGGATGATTTACACAATGAAGTCACCACTAAACCACTGCTTAAATCCAGTCCCCGGCCTTCTTTTTCCTGCATGAGAAAAAGAATCCCAAGCGGCAAGGAGGAGGGAAAAAACACGAGTCCTTTCCTAGCTCCAAACCCTGCCTATGGCACAGAGGGAGGGAGGGTGGAAGGGGGTTATTTTGCATTCTTGTTCAGCACTGGCCCGGTCACTCAAAAAGTATACCTCTCTTCACTGAAAAATACCTCTTTTTCCTATTAAGAGTTTGCCTTATAAGAAAGGCAAGGCAGTTAGACCTGCTTTTTGGTTTTGTCCCTCTGATTATTTAGGGATTACTTTAAGAGGAACCTGGGTCCTGCCCAGAAGGCAGCTGCTCACTCCGGACACCTTGCTAGCTGCCAGACTGATATTGGCCAGTCATGGGGAGAAACATGGCAGCTGGTCTACTAGGAACTATCTGGAACTATCTCAATGGTTCCATGTGGCTAATGACACAAGCAAGAGGGACTTACTGCTCTGTAGTCCAGAAACATTTCCTTAAAAGCCAGAAAATCTGTGAACGTGAGCAGCATGTCAAATATGTCACCAGCCACTTCATCTTTATGATGCCTGCAAAAGAAAAGGATGGCTGTTTCATGGAAGACTGAAACAGATTCTGTCCCTTCAAGATTCCATTTGCAGATTTTAAGGGCCTTCCCACCCAGGACCTAACCGCCAAGGGCTGTAAACTTTCATGATCAAGCAATGAAAAAAAAAGGTCTTTTTTCAGAGTAAAGGAGAAAGGGAAAACAGGCAAAAATGCAGAGTCAAGTTCAACTCACTGCAAAGTTGTCGTGAAAGCTGCCATGTTAAATCCAGGAATCCGTTCCAGGAGCTGTTCTTCAATATACTTTTCTACCAAAGAAATCTGTAAGAGTGGACAGGATCTTGGTTTTAGGAAAACAAGGCGGCTTTTCAGAAAGCCTGGCCTCCAACGTTCGCAAACATCTCCTGAGGGCCTATTTTATGTGCCAAGCTCCATCTTGAGAACAGGGGATACTAAAGAGAACCAAAATACAGCTCCTGTCCTCCGTGAGCATGTGCCCTGGCACACCACGGGAGAGAGGCATCTGCAGGTAATTACCCTGTGACAAGATGAATGCGCTAATGTAGGTAGAGACCGTGAACAGCAGGGCTCCCACCCCCCACGGCAGGAAGTAAGGAACGAAGCGGGGCCTTTTTTCTTGGGTAGATGGAATCTGTGCAAAAAGAGTGTACAGGTGCCCCTGGATGGTTAAGCGTCTGACTTCGGCTCAGGTCACGATCTCGCAGTTTGTGTCTGTGGACCCCGTGTCGGGCTCTGTTCTGACAGCTCAGAGCCTGCTTGGGGTTCTGGGTCCTCCCTCTCTCAAAAATAAACATTTAAAAAAACGTTTAAAAAGGAATATATAAAGAAGCATACTGTTGGAGGTAATCACAGGTTCCTCATTGTAAGCTGAGGCTTGACTTGGGGAAACCATCAGGTATGCCATGCTTCTGAGGTTAAGAAAGTTCTCGAGGCTCAAACCTCTTCTCAAATGAGACTGTTCTAGGAGGCTACCGGAGGCCTCAGCACAATGGGAAGGCCCAAGGGTCCAGAGTTGAAACTCCTGGGGATCTAGCCTTGGTTTTCGCTTCTACCTAATGGTCATGTGCACCTGATTACACAGTAGGAAAAAAAAAAAAAACAAAATGCAGATGTCACTTGAACAGTGTTTGAACTGCACGGTTCCACTTATTTGTATTGATAAGTACAGCACTATACCATAAATGTATGTTCTCTTCTCCATGATTTTAGTGACATTTTCCTTAGCTTCCTTTATTGTAAGGATACAGTAGTACAGAGTATCTATATAAAATACGTGTTTATCAACTATCTCCATTATCGGTAAGGCTTCCAGTCAACAATAGGCTATTAGTAGTTATGTTTTTCAGGAGTCAAAGGTTATACACAGGTTTTGTTTTTTTTAATTTTTTTTGTTTGTAACGTTTATTCATTTTTGAGAGACTAAGAGTGTGAGTGGGGTAGGGGCAGAGAGAAAGGGAGACAGAATCCAAAGCAGGCTCCAGGCTCTGAGCTGTCAGCACACAGACCAACGCAGGGCTCAAACCTGTTAACTGTGAGATCATGACCTGAGCTGAAGTCAGATGCTTAACTGACTGAGCCACCCTGGCGCCTTTATACGTGGATTTTCAATTGTGCAGGTGTGGGCACCCCTAGTCCCCATGTTGTTTAACTGTATTGTGTGCAAGTCAAAAGGTCAATATATTGTATATGAATACAATATACATATGGTATACTATATATATATATATATATATATACACACATATATATACATACACACACACAGAGTATATGAATGCAAGGTTTATAGAACCCATATATTGTAACTGAAAACGGGATTTTGATCAAGCCAAGCATTTTCTAAAACAGAAGCTGGAGGAGCCCCTGGGTGGCTCAGTCAGTTAAGAATCCATTCTTGATTTTGGCTCAGGTCATGATCTCACAGTCGACAGTGTGGAGCCTGCTTGGGACTCTCTCTGTCCCTTCCCTACTCACTCTCTCTCCTTCCCTCAAAAGAAAGAAATAAAAATAGGAGCTGGACAAAAATCATCAAACACCCTCAAGAACTGCAGAAGAAAGCAATGGGGGATTCTTTTTTTTTTATTTAAAAAAAAATTTTTTTTTTTTTTTTTAACATTTATTTATTTTTGAGACCGAGAGAGAGAGCATGAACAGGGGAGGATCAGAAAAAGAGGGAGACACAGAATCTGAAACAGGCTCCAGGCTCTGAGCAGTCAGCACAGAGCCCGACGCGGGGCTCAAACCCATGGACCGTGAGATCATGACCTGAGCCGAAGTCAGATGCTTAACCGACTGAGCCACCCAGGCGCCCCAGCAATGGGAGATTCTAACTACAATTCCTGGCAGTTACTGGTGGCAGCTTCTAAAGTCCTCCAAATGTCAACATCTTAAAAAAAATTTTTAAATGTTTCTTGTTTTTTTATAGAGAGAAAGAACACAAGCGAGTGAGGGGCAGAGAAAGGGGGAGACACAGAATCCGAAACAGGTGCTAGGCTCTGAGCTGTCAGTAAAAAGCCCCACGTGGGGCTCAAACCCACAAGCCGTGAGATCATGACCCGAGCGAAGTTGGACACTTAACTGACGGAGCCACCTAGGTGCCCGAAATGTCAACATATTTGGATTCTGAATTCACATTTTAAAGAAATTCTAATCTCTGGGGAAAGAAACAGAAAACCACTTACATATTCATTAAAAATAGGTGTGTAGGTGAGTTTATTCTCTTCTGTGTCTTCAAACTCCTGGTAGTACTTGTCCATGAAATTCCTCTGTAATAACTGGAACTCGTCATCTGAACAACAGGAAAATTTTATTCTTTTCAAGAGATTAAAAACCATTGATTTATAAATAGGCCAAATTCTATGTCAGCAGAACTGCTTCCTAATGGTCAGTCTCTAGGAGAGGGAAAGCTAACAGTGTTTTAGGGAAGTGTTCAATAGGACGCCGATGTTCAAGTAGCCCAGTCTTTTTATTAATAAATATTAATATTTTAAAAATAGTAATTTAAAATATTTAAATTTAAAAATATTTTCATAATTTAAAAAAATTAATATTTTTAAAACTCAGTCTTTTTATTAATATATATTAATATTTTAAAAATAGTGGTAAAATATACCTAACATTAAATTCATTATTTTTTTGTTGCAAGCCCTTCTAATATGTCACATAAAGTTTAAGAAACGTATCAAATGCAGTATGCTAAAAAACCAAGAGTCACATAATATCACATTTTTCTAAGTCCTGTATTTAGTATTCCACATCAATGAGTCTTCGAGGAAAGGCAGGGGAGGTGAAGCCTTCTATTAAGAGTCTAGCTACATCCTTACTCTCATACCTCTGTGGTTCCTGATAGTTTGAAACACATTAAGTATTTTATTTTACTATTTATCTTATTTACATCCAAAAGTTAGCATATAGTGCCATAATGATTTCAGAAGTAGATTCCAGTGATTCATCCCCTGTGTATAACACCCCGTTCTCATCCCAACAAGTGTCTTCCTTAACGCCCCTTACCCATTTAGCCCACCCCCCCACCCACAACCCCTCCAGCAACCCTCAATTTGTTCTCTGTATTTAAGAGTCTCTTAGGTTTTGTCCCCCTCCCTGTTTTTATATTATTTTTGCTTGCCGTCTCTTATGTTCATCTGTTTTGTATCTTAATTCCACGTATGAGTGAAGTCACATATTTGTCTTTCTCTGACTTTGCTTTTAGCATAATACCCTCTAGGCCATCAATATAGTTGCAAATGGCAAGATTTCATTCTTTTTGATTGCCGAGTAATACTCCACTGTCTCTATATACCACATCTTTATCCATTCAATCTGTCTATGGACATTTGGGCTCTTTCCATACTTTGGCTATTGTTGATAGTGCTGCTATAAACATGGGGATGCATGTGTCCCTTTGAAACAGCACACCTGTATCCCCTGGATAAATACCTAGTAGTGCAATTGCTGGGTCGTAGGGTAGTTCTATTTTTAACCTTTTGAGGAACCTCCACACTGTTTTCCAGAGTGGCTGTACCAGTTTGCATTCCCATGAATTCACTTTTTTTTGAGAGAGCACGGAGGTGGGGGAGGGGGGTGCAGAGGGAGAGACAGAACCCCAAGCAGGCTTCATGCCCAGTGGGGAGCCCCCGACTGTGAGACCGTGCCCTGAGCTGAAATCAAGAGTCAGACCACCCAGGCGCCCCTAAGTGTGGTTTGGTGGCATTATGTACACTCCCATTGTTGTACAGCCATTACTACCATCCTTGAGTCCATTTTAAACCCACCCATACGGGGTGGCCTGGGAACTCCATCACATTCCTTTCCCACAACGGAATGAAATGGATCTCTCACTTGAACATGATTTCAGCAGCTGTGGTGGGAACAGCGTAGTGATCAAGCACACGGGCTCTGATCCTAGCTCAGCCACGTCAATTGTGTGACCTTGGGCACATTTCTTAGTTTCTCTAAGCCCCGGTTTTGTCAACTAGAAAATGAGAATGATCCTAGTACCTATCGCATAGGATTGCCAGGTGGAATTCAGATGAGGGTTGGTAGAAAGACTGGCTTATAGCCAACACCTGAACGTGAGAGAACAGGGAATTTTAACAAGTGCAGACAATAATTACTTCTAAAAATAAAAGGGAAGCTTCACAAATGACCTAGACTTTAGGGTAAACACCCTGAGGTCAAAAAGGGCTCATTTTCCCATGGCACACAGGGTAAGCAAAGGACAAAAGAATTCAAGGTATTCCTCAGTATTCCCCAGAAATCTTCACCTCCACACAGGACAAGGGCTTAATGGTGAAACACCTGTATTTAGGCATTAAGGGCATGAACTTTCTTGGGACCTGAAGATTACAAACGTGTGGGTCAGTGATTTTCAGACTGAACTAGACTAAGAAACATCACTAGCACCACCACAGTAAAGGTTTCTTTTTCGCCTAATTCTCAGAAAACTCAAGACAAAAATTTTCTCAGAGTTTCCCCTTCCCATACATTTGTCTTAAACCTCGGGTGCCTGTCACCGCTCGTTACTTAGCAGGTCTGTGCGCACCAAAAAATGAATGCACGAATAGGAACTCAGAACCCAGGAAAATACAGAACCAGCGAAAGTATGGCATTTTATTTTCTTCACGGACACGCACGCTGTGATGATGTCACCATGCTGTGGTTTATGGTACAAAAAATGTTAAAACTCAAAACCAAAAAAAAATGGAATTCCTCTTATTCTTTGAAATAAGTCGCTCCTGTTTTGCCAAGAGGTCCGTAACGTCTAGGGCCCCACTACCTGGATAGCTGCCTTACAAGACCTGAGTATGATTATTACTTGTTAAAACAAGGAGAACGTTTGCCTCTAAAACCACTTAATCTCACTTAACATGAGTCTGTGCTACATTAAAAATTATATGCAGCTTGCTGTTTTCTCTCAAAATTAACCCTCCAAGCTGCAAAGATCTAAGAACTAGAGAGAGCACAGGTGAGACTGTGGTAAGGAAGCTTACCCATGATAATGTCCTCTAAATATCCAACCACGGCATCAAATTCTGCATCGGAGGCGGAAGAGCTGAAAAATATACCTGGATTAGGTGCTGTTTCAAATAATTCGCTTTAAACAACTGTATTAGAGGCACTTTCACACAGGTGCAAAAGAGGGCAGAAAAATGAACTCCCCATCACCCAACTTCAACAATTAAGAATGATTATTGTCTACTGTAGCAATTCCGAAGAAAACGTATTTTTGTGACATTAGGGTTCAAGGGCTCCATTTTCAGAAAACCTGTTATGACACAAGGAACTACAAAAGGGACATATAAAGGGAGCAAAGGCTCACATGGCACATCTTAAGGCTCCTCGTATTTATGTATTTCCTTCGGGTTTACTCACCGCACCTTCGCTATCACCCCCTACCCATCAGCTTGTGAGCGTGAAACTGGCGCGAGCGAGATACTGGCAAGGGGACAATTGGATTGGAAGTCCCTGTTGGTGGAGGTGGTGGAGGGTCCTCTGACCCGTGGTCGGACCTTGGCAGCTCAAACCAGGGTCAAAGCCGGGGGAATTGTGATGGAGGCGTTGATCATCGCGAGACACTCGCCCCGCACTCCCGTCCTCAGGGCTTAAACCCGGAGGTCACAGCAGCCGCACAATCAACAGCGGGAACTAGGGAGGAGCCTTGGCGGTCCCTCACCCCCACTCCACCCCTCGAGGACACCCGTTCCCCAGGGCGGAAGCCGAGGCCTTCCCGGCCCGACGGCGTCACTCACAAGGACAGGGCGAAGCTCTCTTCCTCTACGGCGTCCATCGCCGCCGCCGCTGCCGCCGCATCCACGCGCGGGGCGAGCAGGCCCGTCGGACTCTTATCCCGCCCGCGGCCCGGGCCCAGCCTGCGCTCCGCTCCTAAGAGCCCCAACCGGCATCTGGGAGGTCTCGCCGCCAACTCCGCGGCTGCTCACGGCCCAAAAGATTGGGCCCTGCGTGCGTGGCCCGTGCTTCAGGCTCACCGGCTGCAGCCTCGCGCCGGCTCGGCCCCACGCGGGGCCAGGCCTCTCCACGCGCGCCGCAGCCACAGTGAAGTACAGGCGTCAGTTACCCACAACCGCCGCGCCCCGCCTCCCGTCACCATGGCCACCACAACCCCATCCGCTGCCCCGTGGCTCCCAAGAGCCAATCACAGGCGCGCGCTGCTCGACGCCGGGGGCGGGGCAAAGATAGGGAGAGGAAGCCAGGAAAGGGATAGAGAGACGCGAGGGGAAGCTCCTTGAGCTTCAAGAGGCAAGCCTGGGTGGGGGTTACTGGGTGTTCTCTCGCTGTGTGGGGTTAAGTCTCACATCGCCCCCATTTTAAGGAGGAAGGAATCGAAGTTAAGAGCCTCAGTTTTCTCACTTGCAATTTGTCGGTAAATTACAGGATTTAAGAAGATTAAATAATTTAAAGAGGGTTGTAAGAGCACTATGAACTGCAGACTTCTTGAGAACCAGTCCCTCAGCTTTTGAATCGGATAATGCAGACCTCTGGCCTGCCTGATTGCCAAGATGCCTGTTGGGGCTCTCAAGATAGTTACTCCTTTTCATGGGAGGAAAGCCCCACTGCAAGAAGTAGACATAACTTACATCATACAGTATTCTCTCTCTCTCTCTCTCCCTCTCTTTCCCTCTCTCTCTCTCTCTCTGTCACACACACACATCATAAACGTTATCTGGCACTTATTAGTTTCTTGGCTAGTTGGGCAAGATAAAAGTTGACACTCAACTTTGGACAACGCAACCAGAAATCGGATAACTTTCAGAAAAACTCCCCTCCCAAACTGCCAGAGTTTGCAAAAGGATTCCCTAGAGCTGATTTCTCTTTATTGGATCGCTAGGCATGGCTGTTCGGTTGCATTATACCTTTGGGCCAAATGTGTGTTACCTGTCTAGAGTGGTTTAAGGTCTGACTTCGGTTTGATCTGAGGGTCAGATGGCCAGCCTGAATGGACATTTTGAATGGACATAAAATAGATATCGGTGGGGTCTGCAACTAAAAATGGTTACCAAGACATAGTTGTATCCAGGGTGAGATCAGTTCTCAGAGATATATACTATCTGTATATCTATATCTATACTCTCTCTCTCTCTCTCTCTCTCTCTCTATTTTTTTCAGCACCAAGTAGAGGACAGGTATCTGTAAAGGTTTGCTGATTACTTGGACTGAGTTATATTTAAGTCAAGTACCCATTTTGCAGCTCAAAGCAAACTCAGCAAATTTCCTCATGACCTATTTTCTCTATAAACTACTTATTTCTTGTGGACTAAATGAACTTCCCACCCTTTTCCTACTTCTAAATCATATATGGAATCAGAGTAGAGGAGAAAACTTTGTGATTTCATCTGTTGCTGGTTATTATCTACTGTTACAAACCATCCAAAAATTGAGTAGCCGAAAACAATTATTGTGCCCACTAATCTTCAGTTTGGGCAAGATTTGTTAGTGACAGCTAGTCTCTGTTCTACTTGTCATCAGTTGGGGCAGCTGGAATGGGGCTAGAGGAGCCTCTTCTGACATGCTCACTCACATGGCTGGCAAATAACTGTTGACTCCTGTCTGGGGGCTCAGCTGTGGATGTTGGCCAGATGGCTGGTGGTTGGAGGGGACAGGGTCCTCAGTTTCTTTCCATGTAGGTCTTCCCAGAGATGCGTGGGTTTTCTCACACCATGGTTGCTGGGGCTAAGGGCAAATATATCAAAAGACAGGAAGTGGAAGCTACCAGTCACTTAAGGACTGGGAACTGGCACAGTATCACTTCCAATGAGTTCTATTGGTCAAACAGACGCAGAATCCACCCAGGTTCTAGGGGAGGGGCATAAATTTCATTTGTAGATGAGAGGGCTATCAAAGAATTTGTGGCTATTTTTAATCCACTTCATCATGTCTGGCCTTAAGAACAAATGGGCATAAAGATAATAATAGGTACCCATATACTCAGGCATGTGCTAGTTACTGTGCTAAACATTTTTTTAAATATTTATTTTGAGAGAGAGAGCATGCACGTGAGCGAAGAGGGGGAGAGAGAGAAAGAGAGAGATTGAGAATCTCAAGCAGGCTCTGCATTCTCAGTGTAGAGCCCGACTCAGGGCTCAATCCCATGAATCTTGAGATCATGATCAGAGCTGAAATAAGAGTTGGAGGCTCAACCAACTGAACCACGCAGGCACCCTGTGCTAAAAATTTATAAATACATTGTCTCTTTTTGAAATACTTGAAACTCTAGGAGAAAACAACAATAACAACACCCCACAATTCCTGTGAGGTATTATAATCTTCATTTTAGAGATTAAGAAAGGCTAAGCGAAATTAGAGAAAGACAAGTATCACATGACTTCACTCATATGAGGACTTCAAGACACAGAACAGATGAACATAAGGGAAGGGAAACAAAAATAATATAAAAACAGGGAGGGGGACAAAACATAAGAGACTCTTAAATATGGAGAACAGAGGGTTAGTGGAGGGGTTGTGGGAGGGGGGATGGGCTAAATGGGTAAGGGGCATTAAGGAATCTATCCCTGAAATCATCGTTGCACTATTTGCTAACTAACTTGGATGTAAATTAAAAAAAAAAAGAAAGAAAGGCTAAACGAGCTGGAACTGGTTCCAAGCTCACACCCAAGGGCATGTTTTAACCATCATGCTATAAATAGCTCCAATTCCTGAGTTGTCAAATACTCCTGGAAATCAGAATGTGAAGTTTTTCTGCTGAAAACAGAAGTGGCCTTTAAAGAAAAAAAATGAAAATTTAAATATATTAAATATTTTTCATTAATAATCATTTCTTAAATCCTTTGTGGGTTAGCATTAAAAATTATTTTATTTTAGGGGCGCTTGGGTCTGGGGTGCTCAGTCGGTTAAGTGTCTGACTTCAGCTCAGGGCATCATCTTGTAGTTTGTGTTTGAGCCCTGCATTGGGCTCTGTGCTGACAGCTCAGAGCCTGGAGCCTGCTTCAGATTCTGTCTCTCTCTCTGCCCCTCCCCTGCTCACTCTCTTTCTCAAAAATAAACATTCCTGCTTGAGATTCTTGGTCTCTCTCTCTGCCCCTCCCCCCTTGTTCCTTCTCTCTCTCTCAAGTAAATACATTTAAAAAGTTGTTTTATTTTAGAGAGCGAGCATGAGCAGGGGAGAGGGGCAGAGGAAGAGAGAGAGAGAGAGAGAGAGAGAGAATATCTTAAGCAGGCTCCGTGGTCAGCACGGAGCCCAACACAGGGCTCGATCTCACCACTGCAAGATCATGATCTGAACTGAAATCAAGAGTCGGACTAAGCCACCCAGGCGCCCTGACATTAAAAATGGTTTTAAGTGAATAATGGACAATCTTGGAAAGAGCTGATCTTAGTTGGATAGTTTGTTTCATTGATACATATTCAAGATGTTTGAAATTCATGCAAAAGTCATTTTCTGCAAGTGAAATTGATTTCTGTGATTGAATCCTGTTTCCTGGTGTGCAAATGGCACCAAATTTACTTTGCTTTATCAATCTCATTCCAAAAAGACGGCAATTCACTAAAACCTTTTTTTTTTGGCTGGAACCCTAGTAGCATTACCCCAATGAATCATTGGAGAAATGCCATTACTTAATCCCCCCTCCCTGCCCCAGCCTACCTTTCAATTTCTCTTAAAATGTTTACATGCAGTGCAGAATATAAAGCTGTTTATTCTCTTCCACATTGCTTGCTGTTCCCTGTTTTTTTTTCTATGTGGTCTTTCCCTTTGAAGCAGCTCCAAGATTATATAACTTTGCTTCCATCCTGAATACCTTTATCAATATTGAAGTCCTTTTGTCATATGGTCTAGCAGTGAAGAATTGGAATAGACCATCTTAGGAACAAAATCCAAGGGTAGATTTCTAGAAAGCTAACGGGCTCCTGCATTCCTCGGATTTGTGACAGATTACCTATTAATTCTGTCTACTTTATCTCCACTAAATTTATAGACCACCTTCACCTCTCTGCTGGAATTCAGAGTCGCTCTACTGGTCTTACTAGTTCCATATTTTGCTTGTCCTGTCTTGTACCCCCACCCCACACCTCTCTTTTCCATTCTCCACAAAGATGCCAGAGCTATCTTTTAAAACGATTTAACAAAGCACTTTAACAAAGCTTAAACTCTTTCGCTTTCTATTGCACTTGGGATAAAATACTAAATGTTTAACATGGCTTCATGAGCAATCTCCTCACCTCTCCAACATGGGAGCATACTGTTCTACCCCCTTGTTAGTTACGGGGGTCGTCCATCAGATCCTGAGGCTGAGCTCCTTTTCTCCTTAGTTAGGCCTTCACCTGTAATGCTGTGCTCCCATAGCTACATAGTCCTGGAAGCTTGTCCTCACTCAGTCTCTGCCTGGCCATGTCCTACTTTTTCCTTGGGAGTTTTGGGGCGCCTGGGTGGCTCAGTCGGTTGAGCGTCCGACTTCGGCTCAGGTCATGATCTCACAGCTCGTGAATTCGAGCCCCACGTCGAGCTCTGTACTGACAGCTCAGAACCTGGAGCCTGCTTCTGCTTCTGTGTCTCCCTCTCTCTCTGCCCATAACCCACTCGCATTCTGTCTCTGTCAAAAATAAGTAACCATTAAAAAAAAAATTTAAAAAAAAGGGAGTTTTTACTAATATTACTTCCTCAGGGAGGTTTCTTCTGCCCCTCCCACCCATCTAAATTAAATCCCCCTCATTCTCTCATAGCACCCTAATCTTGTAAGGCATTAACAAACAAATATATTGTCTTCTCCCCACTACCAGCAGCTCCATGAATAGATCTGTTTTGTATACCACTTAGGCACAGTACCCAGAGCATATTATGTGCTCAGTAAAGATCTGTGGGATGAGTAAGTGATTACCTTTGCTTCTTAAAATCTAATACTTGATTCTCTCCTGCCCTGGAAAGTAGCCCTGAAATCGGAGAGGGTGAGGTCTTGGGACCTTGGCAGCAGGCACCAATGAAAGTTGTGAAATCTTACTCAAAAAAGGCAACAAATGTTTTATTTCTTCAATGCAAATTACTGTATTCACCACAAGCTAAAGAAGAGAACATATATATATATATATATATATATATTTATATATATATTTGAATTTATGGAAGACTAAAGACATGGAAAAAATCCAGCACCCCAACAAGTACGGCCAGGAAGGAAATCATCTCTATAATAGGACAGTTTAATGAATTACAAACAAGAAAGGGTAGGAAAGGAGGAAAGAAAGATGTGCATTGAGTTTAAGACACTGTAAAACTCAGAAGACGTATTTACTATTCAAGTATAAACTCAGTAAGGACTTGGCATAAATTGAAAGGCAGCTGCTGAGGTACACCATTATAAAATAAGTTCTATGAATTTACAATTCTACCTTCCAATTTTCTGGGAGAAAAAACCAAACTCTTGAAGGTCTTCACCAGAGACCCTGAGAGGGATTAACACTTTTGATGAAGACATAGTCAGCAATCCATGATTGAATATACTATTCAAAAACAGGTATTTATTTAAAACAACAGGAATACGTGCTCTCAGACTGTCCTCTAAGAGTTTTTGAGACTGTTAGTTCAAGAGTTTCAAAGTATATTACTTCCAGAAACAATACTGATTAAAAAAAAATTTTAACAAAAAACAAAAAACCTGATTTGATGGTACCTTAAAAATACCCTAAATACCAAATTTTCTCCAGTCTAACATTGCAATTAATTTAAGAATTCCTCCCGCATTGTTAAAACATTTTTTCCTCACAAAATGCGGATACTGAAACTGGATAGAAACACCATGAATGTGAAAATACACCAGTTTTCTGCAGTTAAAAAAAACCTACAATGTTCTTTGGAATCACGGAAATATCAAAAATTGGGTTTTCTCCACAGTCTGTGCACCTTCTTTCGGGCCCTCCATGTTGCTTGTAGTATTGACCTGTGTGGTTCTGGTTTATAGATTCAAGTTTTGCAGGGCAATATCCACGCTTAACACACCGGGGCCTCTCTGACCGGTTGGAAGTTATGCTTAACCCAGAACCGCTGTCATTTACTTCTCCATAATGACTTCTGCCCCAAATAAAAACTTTAGAATAGGAGAGAAAACATCCTGTTAGACATTCACATGAACCCAACATGGGAGAATTCCGGTGTGGTTTCAGCACTTGGGAGGGCACTGTCTCCTAGCGTGTTCCATGGAAGTACCACAGGCCTAGCTGTTAGCACTCAGCTTTCCTTGGCCTTAAAAGGAATTTCTCAGGGCTGGCAAGTTGGGTTAGATTCTAAGAGAATTTTGTCTTTGACAAACTACCATTTTTAGCATAAAATCTGGCCATGGCTATAAGTTTCAATGTGCGCACAACTGATTAGAGATGTTTTTTTTTTTCTTTGTTTTTTCTCTTCAATATTGGCTGGAATTGAGTAGAAATAAGTCCATGATGCCTCTTCACATGTGTCATGAAATATGAGAAATCTGTCTGACTCTAGACACTATTTCTTTGCGACACAATGGGCAGGTCTCCAGTTGCAAGGCACAATCCATGCACAGGTCACTAAGGAGAAAGATACAAGTGCCAGTTAGGTTAATGCTTCAGGAGGTCAAACTGACAATGTGCCAACTCAGTCTAAAATATTAACAAGCTGGCTAATTGAAAGGGTAATCATTACACATGGTTAAAAACGAAGCAAATATATGAACAAACAAGTCTCTCATTTCTGATCCTCCCTCATCCTCTTGTGAGGAGTAAGTAAAAAGTTCAAGTATATTCTTCCACAAAGTCTGTATGTACACGAAAAAAACTTACAGACGTGTATGGTAGGTCGAAACACAACACGCTTTGTTTCCCAGACAGCTAGCCACTTATCCCAATATCAAACAGTCCATCTTGCACTGCAGATTTGACACGAGGCTTTTATATGTGAAATTTTCACTTGTGGTTAGTTCTATTTCTGGGTTTCTATTCTGTTCTCCACAGTACTGCCATTCTTTTTATATATGGGGAGCGAACTATTAGCATTTATTTTAATATATCTTAAGATGTGGTAGGTAGTTTGGTCCCCTCTGTAACTCTTCTCTTTCAGAATTTTCTTCTCTTATTTATAGCATGTAAGTTTTTACTTATTTTTTTTAATTAAAGTTTTTAACTTATTTTAAGAGAGTGAGCTGGCAAGCAGGGAAGGGGCAGAGAGGGAGAGAAAGAATCCCAAGCAGGCTCCACGCTGACAGTGTGGAGTCTGACACGGGGCTCCAACGCACGAATCGTGAGATCATGACCTGAGCTGAAATCAAGAGTCGGATGCTTAACCGACTGAGCCACCCAGGTGTCCCAGCACACAAGCAAGCTTTTAAACTAGCATTTCTATTTTCAGAAGAAAAAAAAAAAGTTAACCCAGATTAAACTTACGGTTTAGAGAAAAGTGTCACCTTTAAAACACCAACAGGACTTCCTATCCAAGAACAGACCCATTTATTCAAATCGTATCTTGCATTCTTTAGTAGTTTAAAAGTTTTCTTCTCATAGGCACCACATAATTCTTGGTACGTATTCTTTCTTAGACAGCCCTTGTTTATTTTTTTTATGTACTTGTTTAAGTAATCTCTATACCCAAAGTGGGGCACGAACTCACAATCCTGATATCAAGAGTTGCATGCTCCACTGAGTGAGCCAGCCGGGTGCTCCTGGCCTGGAGAGGTTTAAATAGAATCTACCCAGCCCCTCAAAGTTTGAAAGAATTATCAGTGAAACCATCTGGGCTTAGTGCTTGGGGCGGAGGGAATGGAGGGCAAATATACCTTTGATAATCATTTCAATTTTCTTCTACGGTAATAGAAATGCCTAGGTTGTCCATTTCTTCCCAGGGTCAGCTCACGACATTCAGTTTATCCGGATTTCCTTTCTTAACCCTTTGAAATTGTTGTTGCTGCTGAAAGTTGAGCTAACCTTTCTTATAACTCTTTACATTTCCTCTTCCAATCCTGTTTTGTATATATCTATTATGGAGGCTAAGATACCTGGTTCTAAGTTTTTAGATTTCAGCCCTCATTTACAAGTGCTCATTGTGAGCAAACCCACTGAGAAGGCCAGAGAGCCCGAAGACGAGTTAAGACCAGATACTGCTCTTTGGGATCTTAACATCCTCCCACAAACAAAGATCAAAAGGGGTATCGAGATATCCATCCTTTAAACTTTGCATCTGCCTGTGAGGCCCTAATAACTAAAACCTTCAAAGGTGCTCAAACTGAGAATTCTAGGCTGCAGAGTCGATACCAAGGAAATAGCTACCGCTGGAGTCACCGTGCCTTTCTTTTTGAAGAGAAACTGGTACAGTGAGCAGTGACATAAGATACACAGCATGCACCTCCCTTATCAGCCAATTAGATAACAACCCACTGCAAAAGTTGGCAAGGTAGAGTGAAGGGCCTAGACTAAGCCACACCTGGAGGTGACAATTGGGGTCCATCACTCAGACTCTGGACCCTCAGGAGCTCTGGTGGCTAAAGCTCTGTCAAAAATAAGAGCAGGGCAGGAGAGAGGATGTGCTGAGTTACAGGGAGCTGGCCTGGAAGACTGGCCCGGGCACTGCTCACCCAGTCAGCATACATGCCTGGGCCAGGTCAGGGCCAGCCCACCGCCCAGCTCCTCTTTCTGTTTCCTTTCTAAAATTTATTTAAGTAGACTCTGTGCCCAGCGTGGAGCCCAATGCAGGGCCTAACCGACTGAGCCACCCAGGTGCCCCATCTCTCTCTGCTTCCAAACTCGGTTGGGAGGCCTTCTTGGGGGCATCATACTTGCTGCTCTTGCTGATGTTTAGACACTGTTCTACAGGATCCAGGCTGCCTTCTAGTTCAACTTGGCTGCATGGGAGGGAGGTGCCGCCTTCTCAATGGTTAGAGGGTTAAGTAGCTAGTAAATGAGGAGGCCCTAAAAATAAAACTAAAAGGGATTTCCCAAGAGGATCGTAAGTAGTATTAGGCCTTTTACATTTTGTAAAACTGTATTAAAATATAGTACTGAGTAAACAAGATAAAAACAGATGCCTTCCATCAAACAGCGTCTTCTATTTCAGGTACTTTCTGGAAGACAGCCATGAACTGTCTGGCAAACTCGAATTTCTCAGCCCACTTTGTATATAATAAACCTTAAAGAACAGCTATGGAACTGGTAACATTGTGTGGGGTACAAGGGTAGACAGCCCAAGACGGGCTGCAAAGACACACAGATTATTCTGAGCTGAAAACAATCAAGGTCCAAAAGACTCAGGAAGAAACTTTGACCTCCCTGCAACTGCCTAAAAAGAATTTAAATAGAGGACCTGTTACCAGGAAGAGAGTTATTAATAAGAGATTCCTCTTTACCTAAGAAACATATCTGCACAACGGGGCAACCTTTGTTTTCCAAACATCCCCTCCGCTTCCTGCTAAGGGCTTTCCTTCCCTTTTTACCCCCAGACCCCTACCCCCTTCCTTAACTGAGGACGACATGCATACCTCATTTTGCCTGTCTTTGGAATTTCATGTCTGTGTGGATTCCCCATGTGCACGTAACTACATTTGATTCTCTCCTGTTAATCTGTATCATATATATTTAATTCTTAGTCCAGTTAGAAGAACCCTGGACAGAGGAAAGTTTCTTCCTCTCTGATAACCATAAAATAATTCAAGAATAGGATGATTGCCTAATGTAATACAAAAAAGAAGAAATGAGCAAACCCTCTTACCTGTGTCCACATGGCTTCAACTGTGTGTCTGCTACTTCGTCACAACACAGGGAGCAGCAGTTTTCCCGGATGCTGACTTGCTTCAACAGAGCAAGACGCCGGTGCCTGAGGAGAAAGTGTAGTTCACAACTTATTTGGTCAACAAATCAATGGGCCTATGAGCAGTGATGCATATGAAATGCTGTGAAAATGCTCTGTCCGTGTGAAGTATGCTATGCACTCCTTAAGCTTTGTTCAGGAAGGTTTGCACACACGCATCTCATTTCAACCTGACAGTGATTTTCTACAGTAGAGAATGACACAGATGCGATCAATCCCATTTTATAGGCGAAGAACCAGTTCATGGACGTGATCTGCATAAGGTCAACACATGGGAAACAGATTCAGGAATCAAACGCCAACCTTTTGGTTCTCAGACTAGTACTCTTTGTTTTACCGGCAAATTTTCACCTTTGAGTCACACAGCTCTGAGAGTCTGATGAAAAGCAGCGGCGTCTTTCCCAAGAAAAATGCACACACACAAGTTTCTATACAGTCTCAGGTGCTTATGATAGGCCAGCACAGACTCTTCTGGAAGTCCACACACCTCAGGTTAGAATCCTTGCATGACACTTCCACTCAGTTTGAAACGGAAAAGTGGACAGGCAGAACTGCTCTGCTAAAAGTGCAGCCCTGACAGCCAGGGGGCAAGAGAAACATGAAACATTCATTCTATTCACTTCAGGCCTTACCATGTGACAGACACTGGCCTGAGCCTGGAGACTCAGCAGTGAAGAGAGGACTAAAAACATATATGCCTGCCCTCAGAGAGCTTACACTCCAGTGAAGGGAGACAGAAAGAAACCAGGTAAAAAAGTAAAATATATAGAATTTTAAGCACTGATGAGCAGTATGAAGAAAAATAAAGCAGGGAGAAGAGTAAAGGCAGTGTGTATACGAGGAGCAGGGAGGTACAATTTTAAATATGACAGCCAAGGAAGATCTCACTAAGGTGACATTTAAGATATGAAGGGAGCGAGGGATTGAGTCTTGTGGATATCTGGAGAGACACCATTTGTGATATTACGATTTATAATAAATACATATTTGGTCTTCGTCTGGGTTCCTGGCACAGAGGTCCTAAAACCCTGGGAATTCTCTAAGAGATGAGAGCAATAGATGTCTTTTGCTATGTTAATTAGGCAGCTTTGAAAAGCCCCTAGGTAACCTAAGTTTGGGGCTGGCTGCCAGGGGAACCAACACTAATCAGTGAGCTGGAACTTTCATTCCTCCCCTTACCTCCCAGAGGGGCAGAGGGGCTGGAGATTGAATGTACTCACTAATGACCAATGGTTCTCATCAACTATGCCTCTGTAATGAAGCCACCAGAGAAACCCCTAAGGGGACCGTTTGAAAATCTTCAAGGTTGGTGAACATGTGGAGGTTTGGGGAGATGGTACACTCACAGGTCATGGAGGCTGCTTCCCACATGACTGTCCTCTGCACTGCTTCCACCTGTCCCTGGATTAAATCCTTTTATAATAAACTGGTAGTCAGTCTAGCAAAGAAACTACTTTCCTAAGTTCTGTGAGCCACTCTAGCAGGTTATTCAAACCTGATGAGGGGGATCATGGGAACCTTCAATTTACAGCCAGTCAGCCAGAAGCAAATATAGAAACCTGAACTTGCGACTGGCATTTGAAGTCGGGGTAGAGGGCAGCCTTGTAGGAATGAGACCTTAACTTGTGGGACCTGACACTGACCGTCTCCAGTCAGGCAGTGTCGGAATTGAGTTAATTGCTTGGTGGTGCTGGAAAACACACACTGGCCCATTCTAGCAGCAAGAACAGCAAGTGCAAAGGCCCTGAGGCTATAATAGATCTGGTATGTTTCAGGAGCAGCAAGGAGGCCAGGGTGGCTGAATAAGGATCATGAACAAGTGGGAGAGGGTAAGTAGGAGGTAAAGTCAGAGAAGTAATAAAGGAAGGAAGGGGACAAATCATGTAGAACCTGGAAGGTCACTGTAAGGATTTAAGCTTTTATCTTAAGTGAAACGAGAAGCTACTAGAGTCTTGTGAGCAGAGAAGGGCATGATCTGATTTAAGTTGTAACAAAATCATTCTGGAGGCTGTGTTGAATAGACTGAAGGGGGTCTAGGTAGGAACAGGGAGACTAGCTAAAGGGGAAAAAAAAAAAAAGGCAGCTTGGATGATGGTAGCAGGAGTGAGGGTGACAAGCTGTAGTTGCATGTGGGATATATTCCGAAGGCACAGCCCACAGTATTTTCTGAGTAGGATGTAGGCATGGTGGAAAGTAAGGTGTCAAAGAACCTCTAGGATTATGGCCAGGGGACCTGGAATGACAACGGAGCTCAGACAAAGGAAGACAGTAGTTCCCCTCCAACCCTGTATGTGACTAGGTTCGCCATATAGTCTGTTTTTCTTTTGTGTGTATTTGAAGTTTCCAAATAATAAAAAGGTTAAGAAGGAGCAAAAAAAAAAAAAAAAAAAAAAAAAAAAAAAGAGTGAATAAATGAATGAGAATTAGAGACAGAGAGTATATAGAGCAATTTACAAAATCCCAGATAGCAACAGGGCCATGATCTCCTACCATGAAGCCAGAAAGGAATATATTCCAGTGAACAAACAAACACAAGCCGAATATAAGCTTTTGGAACACAGGCTGAAAATATTAACAGCATAGGAAATGGTCTCAGGCACATTCACACCTAATGCCACAATGAGGTGCAACTGAGATGTTAAAGAGGTGAAAGACAGGGGCAGGTTTCTGTGCCATGGAGGACGCCACTCAATCAGCCTCCAGCAACTCCCGTGTTGGTGTCACTGTCAGAGACAGTGCAACGTAAGAGGCCCTAACCTGGAACTGCTCTTACTCAAGGCAGGCTGCATCTGGGTGCTGACCTGACAGGGTACTGAGTACTTGGAAGCTGCCCGTAAAAGGAGACTTTTGAACAGCTGGCACCTATTGCCATCGACTTTCACAAAGCTTAATTCTGCAGGGGGTGGTCCTCTAAATGCTGTTGCCGTTTTAACTAAGGCCAGCCTCCAGGGGAACTCCTGGAGCCTGCCCTCACTTTTCAGGGTATACGTCACAAGGCAGGCTTAGTGATGGGCCGCTTCCAGTGAGACACGCTAAATTAAAAAGGAATGAGGTATGACAGACAAGAGAGGTATTACTTCAGACTTTCACTAAATTCAAGAGGAATTTAAAGTTCATAATCTCTGTCAGGCACCAACACAAGTTGAAGGGAAGTTCTAGGAATGAACCTCAGGTCCCTGAGCTGGTATGTAAGGGGCCCTTCTGTTCTTGTGACGTTACGGAGGTTCTGCCATAGCAGGCAATGCTGCTGGGTCACTCTGTGACCTTTTCTGGTTCGTTTGCAAATTGTTGAGCCGCTCTTCAGGCTTGAGACACTACGTCCAAGGTGAAGCATGGCCCAGAAGGGCTGTTTATAGACCTGCTTTTTGAGCCAAAACAGGAGCTAGGATTATAACATTATGTTACATATACCTTCCGGGGCATGACAGCCCAACACTGACCGCACCATGGCCAGTGTGATCTCTGTCATTGATATAACACATGTGGCAAGAATCCCCTTCCCCACAGGGATCTAGAAAACTGCTCTGTTAAAAAATGATAAGCTTTGGTTCGTATTGTGAAACAAGCTTCCAGTTCAGATCATTACCAGGAAGCAGCTTGAGTCTTTCTCAGCTTAAGGAACAGACCACGTTCATCTCATAAGAAAGAAAAGCAGATACTCTTCCAAGGAGATAACTAATGTCTATCACACTTTTCGGCAAAGAAGGGCTGTGGAATTTTATGCAAGATGGCATTCACTGTCCTAATGGCTGTAGAACAGTGCTGGCAGTGCAACAGTATGTTTCTGGAGCGCCTGGTTGGCTCAGTCGGTTGAGCGTCCAACTTTGGCTCAGGTCATAATCTCATGCCTCATGGGTTCGAGCCCTGCATCAGGCTCTGTGCTGACAGCTCAGAGCCTGGAGCCTGCTTCAGATTCTGTGTCTCCCTCTCTTTCTGCCCGCCCCCTGCTTCATGCTCTCTGTCTCTCAAAAATAAAGAAATGTTAAAAAAAAGAGAGAGAGAGAGAGAGAAGTATGTTTCAACAAACTCCAAAGTTAAAAGCATATCTGCTAAAAAATGTACTTGATTTTCTAATATTTAAGATTTTTCATTGACATTCAGGTAAAGTTAGCTTGCAGTTTTTTTGTGTGTTTGTGCATGTGTTATATTGCCTGGTTTTTATACCGATATTATTTAGCTCATAAAAATTATTTGGAAGTGCTCTTTCTTTCTGGTTCTGAAACATTTTAGTGATTTTTTAAAAAAAATTTTTTTTCAACGTTTATTTATTTTTGGTAAATTGTATTTTTTTTCAACGTTTTTTTTTTTTTTTTAATTTTTTTTTTCAACGTTTTTTATTTTATTTTTGGGACAGAGAGAGACAGAGCATGAACGGGGGAGGGGCAGAGAGAGAGGGAGACACAGAATCGGAAACAGGCTCCAGGCTCTGAGCCATCAGCCCAGAGCCTGACGCGGGGCTCGAACTCACGGACCGCGAGATCGTGACCTGGCTGAAGTCCGACACTTAACCAACTGCGCCACCCAGGCGCCCCTTAAATAGTGATATTTAAATAGTTATCTTTTATTTAAAAATGTGGTGAAGGGTGCCTGAGTGGCTCAGTCAGTTAAGTGTCCGACTTCTGCTCAGGTCACGATCTTGAAGTTCATGAGTTTGAGCCCTGTGCCGGGTTCTGTGCCGACAGCTCAGAACCTGGAGCCTGCTTCGGATTCTGTGTCTCCTTTTCTCTCTGCCCCTCCCCACTCGTACTCTGTCTCCATCTCCAAAAATAAATAAAAACATTAAAAAAAAAATGTGGTGGAAATCTCCTGTGAAATCACCCAGGTCTGGTGTGTTTTGGGGGACATATCTCTTACTTCATTTCAATTAATTTTGTAATAATAACTGGTTAGTTTATATCTCTTCTGGGATTTGTTTGAGTAATTTATATTTCCTAGGAGGTCATCCATTTTTTTCAGGTCTTCAAAATTACTTGTAAAAAGTCTTTCAGGAACTGTTTCAGCTTCTTATGAGATGCACGTGAAAGTCTACAGGTAGTCTAAGCAGATTCCTTACCTTGGCAAAATGATTTTCTCTTCAGCTGTGAGGAAGGCGTAGTCATTAAAAGTGCTAAATTTCATAGATGGTGGATATTTGAATGGTTTCGCTCCAAAATTGAACTCACATTGTTGATATGACATGAAACTAGCTGCAGCAAAAAATCCAGATCTACAAGTAAAAAGGAGTACAGAGGTCAACAGAATTCATGAAAACAAAGTAAAGCTCATACACGGAAGTGGTTTTTAGACATTATCCCCTAGTAGAAAGGAAGGGTAATGGATTCTGTTTACTAACCTAGACAGGACTGTGACCCTGACAATGTCCTAACCTCATCTTCTTATATTAAGCTTCAGGACGGTTATAGATATGATCAAATGGGTCCTTAATTACTCTAAATAAAATGATTTCTCATCACAACTGACTACAGAAATGGACAAAGTCTTTTTCTGGAGAAAAGTGAATTCCATGCATCTACTCAAATTTTTGACTGAGGAAAGCTTACTTACACAGTAGATGAAAAGACTTGCTTCTCAGGAGGCAGCTGGTTGCCATTTAAAAAGAAGATCATTTGCTTTTCATTCAAGTCTAACAGAAATCCTACTGTGTCTCCTACAGGAGAAAGTGAAACATGCTAAGGGTTAGGGTGTATACTACTACCAGGATTCTGCTCAGTGTCTCAAGGGTTTTAGTCATTGTATCAAGTCAAGTCTGCATCTGTAGCTATGTATCAACACATTCACCAGTCTTGCTTCTTCTGCAACTGGTCTAATATTTTAGACTACGATTAAGAAGAAAATGCTGCTGGGGCACTTGGGTGGCAAAAAAGAGCGCGGATTCTCTCCCTCTCTGCCCCCTGGCACACATACTCTCTCTCTCTCAAAATGAATAAATTTCACACACAAAAAAGTCATGTTATTTAATAACCTGGAAAGCTGTTCAAGGCATAGGAGACAATAACAAAAAATACATACACCAAATTTTAAGTGTTTTAAAAAAAATCTCTGGATGGAGGAATTATAAGGGATTTTCATTTTACTCCTTTCCCCTATTTCCCAAATTTTTATGCTAAACATATTACTTCAGTAATCTTTTTTAAAATTATTAGAAAACAAAAATGAGACAGTCTTTGCAGACAGTGCCTCTCTTTTTTTTTTCTTAAGTTTTTATTTATTTATTTTGAGAGAGAGCATGAGCAGGGGAGGGGCAGAGACCGAGAGGGAGAGACAGAGAGACAGAATCCCAAGCAGGCTCCATGCTGTTAGCATGGATCCCAGCACGGGGCTCGACCTCACAAACCGTGAGATCATGACCTGAGCCGAAATCAAGTCAGACACTTAACCGACTGAGCCACCCAGGTGCCCTCAACTCATCCTTAAAAGCTGCCCTAGTGGGGCCCAGAATGTGGCCACTGAATAGTGCCTATTCCATAGCCACCTGGCCTCTAAAAATATCCTCATTTTACTGGCATTACAATATCAGTGTCCTCAATATCTCCCTGAATGCTTTGATTCAAAGCATGTATCTAGAGGGGCGGCTGGCTGGCTCAGTTGGTGGAGCGAGTGACTCCTGATGTTGGGGTTGTGAGTTCAAGCCCCAGTTGTGTATAGAGATTACTTAAAAATAAAATCTCAACAAAGAAAAAAAAAAAGCATATACCCAGAGAGAAAACTAGAATTCATATTAATCTTATCATTTTCCCCACTCAATTAAGAATTCTACAGTCTGAAATGCTTTTGCAAAAGGAAGGGCTCTACCAGAGGTGAACTTATCAGAACGCTGTTTACATCCATGAGGGGGAATACAAAGGCTCATATCCCTTTTCATATCACATCTTCTTCCATTAAAACATTTTAAGGCCCAACATAATAGATGCCTTCATCATAACCAGATGTCTGGACCCAGTCAATAAATTCATGACAGAGAGGAACGGGTACCTTCTTTCCAGCACGGGTGTAGATGAGGCTTACTCCTGGCATTGTACCAAATCAGCTGCCGGCAGCCGTCGTAGGCACAGGAGTATTCGTCGTCCCCAATGCCATAGCCTTCCTGGAGGGAGATAGGGCCCAGAAGATTAGCAAGGCTCTGCCTGCTGTGTTCTGAGAAAAGACGGTGTGTCTTTTGTAACCATAGACCTGGTGGCTGGAATTCTAAGCTTTCCAGATGAAGGGAGCCTATGGTTCTTAGAAGATACCAAAATGCTGACCCGGAAGCCTGGCTCTCCGTGACTGGATAATGACCTCACCAACAAATTTGTTAGTTCTTTTAATTCTCATGAGCCACCATAAGGCTGATGGCATCCTGCTCCACTTTAAGAGGAGATAAAGGCTCAGAGAGGTCAACCACATCACCCAAAGACAAATCATTACTAAGAAAGCCACGTTTGGACCTTGGACTCTTCTGATCCTAAGAATGGTGTGCTTTCTACTTCACTGTGGTTGGGAAAACAACTTTCTTGCATGTAGTAGACTTCAAAACAACCACATACACGGAGATTTCAAAACTGGACACAAGAAAAAGGTTATAGTGGACAGTTAGCTAATAGCTATTCAGAGGTGGGCTCAACTCGAGCATCATACAAGTCCTCGGCAGCTTCTTTTATTTCTTATTGCCTTTTAATTATTTCACAATTATTTTATTGTTAAAAGGGTGGATGGGATCTTAAATTATTTTAAGTGCTTATGAAAAAATAGAACAAACAGAAGAAGCATGCAGATCAGACAACTGCTATCTTTAAAGGTTCATGGTGAAAGATTCTTAGTGGGCCAAATCCAAGTAAGATTTCAGGTCCTTGGTGATGTTCTGCTTGTTCTCTGGAATAAACAATGCAGTGAGGAGATCGACCGGAGAAAAGGCTCGAACATATTCCTTGACTACTTGGGACTACAATATACTGAATTCTCATGAGTGTTCTCCAAGTGAGGCTTCTGAACCAGCTGTTCTGAATGCACTATTCAGATTATTCAAGAGTCAAATGAACTTTCATCTACCTGTCTTTAGGCAGAGAAGAAATTCATCAGTTGACTAGAAAGAATACCTTGCTATCCCTCCTTTCCAAGCCTGAACAAGGAAAAATGGTTTTTTATTTTATGCGTGTTGGTCATAGGCAAAAGGCAAGCAATTCACTTTCTAATGTACTACCAAGTCCTCTGTGGAACAACGTGAAGACATTCCTAGAAGATTTCTAGCCACAAGAGTTGGTTAAGATCAGACTTTTACCATGCAATGTCTTCCATGCCAGGATGAATTTCACTGGAGAGTGGCACTGTGGGACAAAGGTGGAACTGTAATAATTTCAACCAGAGCTCAACGTCTACAGGCTAAGAAGTAGGTACTTCTACCAAGCAGAGATCACTTGGAAAAATCCCTTTGAGTTGACATCTCTGAGAGCGAGCTAGATGCCCTACACCCTCTGTCAACCTGAAAACATTCCCAGCAGGACTGTGGTTTCCAGCTGAGACAGATAAATGGGAGAACAGGGTAGCTAGCTTAGTACTTGGAGTAATAATTTTGATATGCTTGTTTATGGTCATGTATATTTTAGTAACGGAAACATTACTGAAAACAAAAAGTTTTATCCATAGCTTGACATTCAGGAAATATTTTGAATTCTTTCCCCTTTTTTTTCTGCTGTCCAGCATCCCAACCCCTTCCTGTTTTAGGGAATTTAATGAAGATACAATGTCCTGCCTCCCGCTCAGGAGTTGGAGGGGTAGGACGTAACCTAGGCTTGGCCAGCTGGATCCGTCCAGCAGACACCTAGTGTGGTAGGAGTGACCCACACGGAGGAATGGTTAGGACTGGTTTGTGGCAGAAATGTTGGCACCTTAGCGCCTAAAACACTGGCTGTTGTACTTCCTGTCTCTTGGCTCTCTGATGTTGCCCTGGTGCCTGTCTAGTTCCCAAACTCCTCAACAGCCTGGGAGTTCCCAATAGGCTTCCGAGTTATTCCCCTTTTCTGTTTCAGAAAGCAGACTCATTTTCTCCAAGGGACGAGGCTATTCCAGGGGAAGGAGCATGGGTTATCTTGACCAAGGTCTCGATTCTTCTTGGAGTGATTCTAGCACTTGGAGGCCAGGTGACTTCGGGTAAGTTTCTAAATTTATTTGTCTGAACCTCACTCTCATCTTTAAATGAGAGAATAATACCTTCCCCAAACTCTCAAAAAGATTAGAGATAGTATGCGAAAGTATGGTAGATGCTCATGAAAAGGCAAAAGTTATTTCAGATAACTCAAAATGCACCCTTAAAAACTTGTTTCACCCAAACCTCCATAAAAATACACAAGACCAACTATTCTGTAGGTGACCTGAACAAGAACTGTCCTTAAGCTTCTCATTTTAATGAGAGCCCAACACTTTTATCATCCTTTCAAAACTGAAGCCCAAGCAGTAAGAGTTAAAAGAAGAGGCACTGTGGATTGACTTCAAGTCATTAGAGACTGGGTGTATCCTAGGGATGACTTATTTCATAAAACCACACACCATCTGTACAGGCAAAAAAAAAAAAAATCAGAATTACCAGAACGTCCGTTTGAAGCAAAGTTGTAAGTATGGCAACATGATTAAAATCCTACGTTTGGGAAAAGAGGTATCAGACTGCACTGACTTCTAACAGAGAATCAACAAGTACTTAGATCAGGAAAAAAATATTTTTTGATTAAAAAACATTTTTTTAAATTTATTTATTTTGAGAGGAGAGAGAGCACACACACTGGGGAGGGGCAAAGAGATGGGGAGAGACAGAGAATCCCAAGCAGGTTCTGCACTGTCAGCACAGAACTCGACACAGGACTCGAATTCATGAACCGTAAGATCATAACCTGAGCCAAAACCAAAGAGGTGGATGCTTAACAGACTGAGCCACCCCGGCACCCCTGGTTTTGATTTTTAAAGGAAGGAATTAAAAGTCTGTCAAGCAATTTAGAGGATAGGAAAACAGCATTTTAAGGATCTTAATTTGAGGAGCCAAAGTTTCTGCAATGATATGGCAGAAATTAGTGGCAGCCTCACTGGTAAATAATAAAAAAAAATTTAATATTAAAAACAATTTACAATATCGAGAATTAGATATAGTACACACAGACTCATGGGCGGCGGGGGGGGGGGGGGGGGGGGGTGGTGCTGCTGCCAAATGACGAGAAACAAATGTTGTCCTAGAGCTTCCTCCCTAGAGATTTCCATCTTTCTTCTAGTTCTGGAACAACTTTTTTTTACACCCAAATGAGGAACCTAGCTAATTCTCTGAGATTCTTTCCATTTTCAAATGCAAAGAAGATGACTCTTATAGAACAGGAAGGAGCCTGAATTCTAGTCCAATATTCTTTAGGTCCTCCCAGTCTCCAATTATCATATGTGAAATGGACGTGGTGGCAGTACAGACTGCTGTGGGAGTCAGAGGAATGGCTCCAAAATGACAACGCTCTGGAAACAAACCCTTTTGCCCCCTAAGGTCTAAAAAATTGTCTTCGGGACCTCCTTTGGGTCAGATTGTCAGGATAATTGAAGCTACCTGCTTTAAATTAGTGCCCAAGGCGGGAACTAAGAGACTCACCAGCACTGTTCTCCAGACCCGTGTACTTCTGACCACATGGTGCCACAATAAAGCCTCACGCATCCAGGTCTTAATTAAGGTGCTGTCAGTGAGGAGGCCCTTCATCAGAGAAAGGTCCCGACAAAAGCAACAGCAGACTGGGGTCTAGTTTTCTATCCTGGACAAGAATCTGACCTCTCCACTGACTCTCTTCCTCCAGTTGTCTCTCCAGCAAGGAGTTTAGTAAAAGGCCATGCACAATTCTAAGATGCTACACAGCCTTGCTGAAATGGTCCTTCCGAAACTATACCTATAAGCAGGCAAGCAGAGTTTGGTTTTGTTGGTTCACTTCTAACACCCAACCTAGCACCTTACAGATAGGAGACTACTGTTTAAATTAGCAAAATAATCCAAAGTGTTTTCCCAGTTCAAAGGGTAAAAATCATACATCCACACAAAAGATTCCAGATCAAAACTGGATTGATTCCAAACAGCTTAAAATTGGAGAAACACAAGAAAGACGATCAGGCTGGGCATCAGAAGGGCATAAATTGGCAAGAAATTAATATCTATAGGAAAGAGAGGAAGCCCTGCCCTCACACTCGAGCAGCGGTAGCTGAATCCTGCTTCTTCTAGTGGATTTCATCTTCCCTCTTACCTGCCAGCTTTCTACAACAAAAGATAAATACTAAATATTGAAAACAAATGTGCCTACCAATCACAAGATAAAAGTCAAGTTAAAGAAGTCAAGCCAATATTTAGTATTTTATGAAAGGAAGAGAATTCCTACAAGGTTCTTAAAGCTTAAATGCAAGGTAAAAGTCATGCTGGGTCCCAATACGAAAACCAAGCCAGCAATGTGGCTGGGGGCGGAGACACCCTACAGAGACAAAGGACACATCCAACCTGTAGGGAAAAACGAATGTGAACTTGAAACTCGAGGGGGGAAAAAGCTGATGGGCGGTTTCACTTGTGTTTCGCTTTTTCTGAATCCATTCGGCACCCTCTCTGCGAGGGATCTGGCAGCACGTGGTGCACCCGAGGCACGATGACACTGCAAGCCTACCTGAAAAAGCCGTGTCCTCCACCCGCTCACCAAAAGCCTGCGGTTGGCCCTGTTCACACAGTTCTCTAGGGTACTCACGTGATTGAGAAATTTGCTGTCTCGCGTGGCCCAGCCGATCTGCATGACGCCAGAAGTGACCACAGTGACTTCGTAGTACCACACCCCAGCATCCACGCAGAAGGTGCAACGCACGCTTTCAAAAGAGGAAGCATCACAGCGAGCCTGGCAAAACCAAAGCGGGTCATAGTCTACCATCAATGCCTGGAGACTACCAAAGACAAGTGACCACTCAGAGGTGGAGTCTTTTTCCTTATCGAAGCTTCTGGTGGATGGTCATTTCCTTCTCTGTACATCCCCAGGTACAAAAAGTGCAAAACAGAATGAAGCACACTCTGTTTTATGGTTTTATCCCCAAGGAGTTCTAACAGGGTTGAAAGGCCTCAAACATGGCCACAGGAAGAATTAACGAGGGCTACTGTTTTGAAGTACTTACAGGTATTTACCTTCACAGTGGAATCTTTTACAGATGCATTAACATGGCCTTAACCTGCACTTGTTAGGATGGAGACAGAGAAGGACACTGAAGGGTATAAGACGGGATACCCCAAGATAATCTAAAGCAGAAAACTACGGAGGCGTTTGGCAATACGCAAGATCAAAGAGCTGTCTGCAGCCACTCTTCAAACAGTTCTTTAATCTTGACATGTCTAGTGCCTTATGGTGCCTTCTTGTACAGAAGCAGCGTTCACCAACGTGCACCACAAAATCGGCAACATTTCCAACACACAGGGAAGAGGCGGAACATTAGAAAGAATACAACTGGTTATGCAGGGATTTAAAAAGGAAGGGCTTCTTTAGGAAACACTAGTCTTTGTACCTTTAGCTGAATAAAATGGCAGAGATTGAAAACAGGCATATTTACATCAAATTTTCTATAGAGAACAAATTGCTGGAGGGGAGGTGGGTGGAGGGATGGGTTAAATGGGTGATGGACATTAAGGAGGGCACTGGTTGTGATGAGCATTGGGCGTTGTATGTAAGTGATGCATCACTAAATTATACACCCGAAACTAATATTTACACTGTATGTTAACTGGAATTTAAAGAAAACTTGAAACTACAAAAAAAAAAAAAAAAAAATCAAACTGTCAAAAAATATTATAGTGCTTACTTACTATGAGTATAGCACATGTGGGATATAAAAGACTAAGTAATATCCCAAACACCTTCTGTCTGCCAGTTCTACCTCTAAACACTCCTGGAGTATGAAATGAACTTCCATCTATTCTGCAAAAAATTGCTTTTTTGTTCAGAACCAGGGTGTGAAAATGAGACCAAGATTTCTTCCCCCTGAATGTTCCATCCATGAAAGCTTTACCTCCAAGCCATGAGGCGAGATCTTCAGGTACTCGCTGACATCGTTGCTATTCAGCATGGCCCTAATGCTATTCAAGTCCACTTTCTCATAGGTCAGCTGCCTACTGTCTTTTAAAACTGCAAAAGAAAAAGTGGTCATGTTTCTAAGGCAGGCTGTTGTGGGGAAAAAGCTAGTGTCATCACTGGCTGCCATTCTAGTTAAGGGGAGGTGCTCAGAAATGGCAGAATTGGTAGGGAGACTTAAAGACCTTGGCTCTGTTGCTGCACGACCACATGAGGATCAATTAAGCAAAAGTTAGGACAGGCTAGGACAGCACTGTGAGGTTCATGCTTCTGCTCTCTGGATTTGTTATTTTGCATGCAACCAAAGCCAAACTATACTTTCTAAGAACGATTCTTTCACTGGCACCACACAGGCCGTGCACAAAGCAACTCCCCACAGTGCTGTGGCAGGAGCAGGGGGTGCACACGTCCAGCCGTGCTTCTGCACAGTGCTAACTCTGGAGGGGGAGTGAGGATTAGTAGTAGGGGTAGTTTTAGTTCTAGCAGCTGTTGAAAGGGAACAAGAAAAGCTGGGAGCAACCCTCCTCATATAGGTAAGACGAGTCTTGAGTTTTGAAGAGCCAAGTTAGGATAAGGAGGACAGTAAAGACAGAGAACTCCAAGTGAGGGAAAGGCCCAGAGGCAGGAATGACTGGGGCCCGCTTATAGGACAGTGAGGAGATAGTTTGTGTCAGAAGAGTTGATTAGACACTGCTATTTTTTAAAATTTATTTATTTTTTTTTATTAAAAAAAAATTTTTTTTTTCAACGTTTATTTTTGGGACAGAGAGAGACAGAGCATGAACGGGGGAGGGGCAGAGAGAGAGGGAGACACAGAATCGGAAGCAGGCTCCAGGCTCTGAGCCATCAGCCCAGAGCCTGACGCGGGGCTCGAACTCACGGACCGCGAGATCGTGACCTGGCTGAAGTCGGACGCTTAACCGACTGCGCCACCCAGGCGCCCCTTAAAATTTATTTTTGAGAGAGAGACAGAGACAGAACAGGGGAGGGGCAGAGAGAGAGGGAGACATAGAATCTGAAGCAGGTTCTAGGCTCCAAGCTGTTAGCACAGAGCCCAACGTGAGGCTTGAATTCATGAACCGCAAGATCATGACCTAAGCCGAAGTTGGATGCTTAACTGACTGAGCCACCCAGGTGCCCCACTGCTATTTTTTTTAATGTTTACTTTTGAGAAAGAGGGAGAGAGAAAGAGAAAGAGAAAGAGAAAGAGAAAGAGAAAGAGAAAGAGAAAGAGAGAGAGAGAGAGAGAGAGAGAGAGAAACAGAGTCTGAGCAGACGCATGCACATGGGGGAGGAGTGGAGAGGAAGAGGGAGACAGAGAATCCCAAGCAGGCTCCATGCTATGAGAGCAGAGTCCGATGCTGGGCTCAAACTCATGAACCATGAGATCATGACCTGAGCTGAAATCAAGAGTTAGACGCTTAACTGACTGAGTCACCCAGGCACCCCTAGACACTGCCATTTGATTAATGGCCCTGATGCAGCAGGAAGTAGGGTATCAGTAAAAGTTTATGAACAGAAAGAGTGCTGGAATTAGAAGCATTCCATATAATTCTTATCTAGAGGGTCCCTAGAATGTTTTTCTGCTAGAATACAGCCAAGCTACAGTATAGGACCTTATAAGGTAAAGTGTCACATTCACTATTACAAAATAGTGAATTACAGAATAGTGGTCCTGTGTAAGAAATGGGTTTGGAAGGGGAAACAGGCTTTTTCCTTTTTGGAAGGACAATTGCTACTTACAGAGATTGTCTAAGCTCCACTGGGCACAGAACCCGACTTGACGTTTCAGATAATCAGGATCATCAGCCCAGGACTCCAATGTGACAAGCCGGTCACTAATACTGGATTCAGAGATAGTTAATTTATTTTCACCTGTTTGGGAAGACATAAAACCTTGAATTAACCATGAAAGGGTAGGATGATTTGCTGGGCAGGTAAGGGGTGGGAAGGAGTGAGGACAGGCAATTAGAAAACTTGGAAACTAGAATAAGGACATAGCCCAGGAGCCTTGACTACTTTCTGGGAAGTAGCAATCTCATCACTAATGTTTTTTCTCTTTTTTAGGTTTATTTATTTTGCGTCAGAGAGAGAAAGAGAGAAAGTGCAAGTGGGGGAGGGGCAGAGAGAGAGGGAGAGAGAATCCCAAGCAGGCTCAGTGCTGTCAGAGCAGAGTCTGATGCAGGGCTCAATCTCATGAATTGTGAGATCATGACCTGAGCAGAAGTTGGACACTTAACTGACTGATTCACCCAGGCACCCCTCATCATTAACTTTTTAGCTACAAAAAGTCAGTAACCATGGTCATTAAGCTTTGATTCTTAGGTGAGAAACTCTTGGCTTTTGTCCCTGTTATATCTCACTGGCCTTGAAGTGTCTACCCAAATACGGAACGTGTACCTGTTTGATGGGGCTCAAAGCATAAGCTCATCCAGTAAGTAATAAAAATAAGATTTTTAACAGCCAATTCAGAAGATCATTAGTGCAAGAAGTCACTATACCTACTTGTCTGTGCAAACTTTTCCAGCGCAATAAGTGCAAAGAGCATGACTGTGGGGTGGGACTGTAGCTTCTGAAAGACAACAAAAGATAGAGAAACATAAAGCAAAAACATCATTTCCCTGCAGAGGCGGCGAGTTACCAATTTCTTCTTCTTACCCAATATGTGCTTGATTTTTTTGGAGCAATCAGAAGAGTTTTACTCATTTGAGTCCTTAATCCTGTTTGCTAATACTGCTAGTAATAAGGAACCAAGACAGAGTCTCATAAACTTGTATATTATTTTCTTGAAGCCACCGGGTTCATTTACAGATATGCAAATTTCAGAAGTATTTTGTTAAATGCACTGTGTTATTCCACTTAGTAACATTTATAGTAGGGCTTTGTGAAAGAAAACCATGCGGATTCTTACATTGATCTAAGCAAGCCAAACAGAAACCTAGAATTGTAGCTAAGAATGACTTTTATTTAGAAGCCTTAAAGGAACCACACATTACTACCAGGTTCCAAAATTATAAATGATGGAATGAATACCTTATGGCTTAGTTTTCAGTCTGTTTTCTGCAAGGAAATCCACAAATGCTAATGGTAGGTGCGACAGCGCTCTTTAAATTACATTTAACTTCACATCACATGTGTTCATCATTTAAAGAAAAACCTACCTGCTTAACATCACACCTTCTCAGAGCCATCCTTTACCGCAGCTACGTTAGCAGCTTGCAAAGGAGCTCTAGAACATCAGGTGATTCCTACTCACTTCCCTGGGGCTCAAAGGTTCTGCAACTCTCATGCAACCACCAGCATGCCCTGCAGCGAAGCCTGTTCGGTACCCTGCTTCCTGCCATATCCACTCTCAATTCCTCAGTCTGGTTTTTCAGGCCCAGAGCCCTCCCCATCAGGATGTTCAGGCCTGTCCTCCTGTCTCTAAACACTGTCTCCTGAACAGACAATTCTCTGTAATATGCCAGGAGCATGGTCATTTCTATCTCTGAGCTTCTGCTGGTGATGGACCCTTAGCCAAAACCCATTTTTCCTTCCAGTGTGCACAGTCAAATCCTAACCTATGATGTGACCTAGCTGAGATGCCACCTTCATCTGGAAGCCTGTCTCCCATAGCTCTCCTGGCCCTTACCACCACCATCTTCCACCTCCCCATCACCTTCTCAGTACTCTTACGGCACTTAGTCTGAGAGAGGGGGTTTTGCCCTTGATCATGCCCTGTCATAAAATGGAGGCTAACTGTCTTGTCCGAGTAGTTCTATTCCCCCAGTTAACCAGGAAACTTCTTAAGGGCAAAGGACTGGTTATACTACTTTTGTATCCCCACAGGGCTTGCTTAGCATAGTGGGGTGTGTCTTAGATACATATCATATAAATATTGAAAAATAAGGTCTTTCAGATTTTGAAGAAGGCCAATGCTCAGGAGGCCTGCAAAAATAACTTTAACAAATACAGACCAGTCAAGTCTGCAGTCCAGCAGTGTAAGAGATCTGACAACACAACCTCAGCAAACCGCAAGCTTCACAGACAATAGATCAAGTACTCCACGACAACAGTTACAAGAGCAGTAGCCAGAGGGGGAGGGAAGAAGTGGAGATTTATATGCACTGGCAATCTGACCTGACAGTTTCCTGGCTTGGAATGCCATGTAATTTTGTTTCCGCTGCAGAGGTCCCTACTACCATTTGGCCGACCCTAAGGACACACACACAAAAGCCAATCATAGCAGCTATCTTAGGACTAAATTTAAAACCAGACCAACTCAGCTGCTTTTGCTTGCAATAAATTCCTATCCCGCCCTCATTTTTTTTTTTTTTTTTTGAACATAGGAGGGAATAGATAAACACTCAGGAAACACCTGCAAATAAAATTTATAACTGATTCCATTCTCTGTGCCAGTGGTTAAGCTGGCAATTTTAGAAAAATGCACAGTTGTAGATGACTAAGAATAACTGGCTTTGATGCCTCACTTACCAGACACTGTAGCAAATATTCCAGTATTCCTGGGCTAAGTAAGCCTATACTTGCAGGACCTGGACAAACATAACAAACACAAGATACAATGAAATGGGCCATATTCTTTTTCATCAGTAACTAATAACAGTAAAATTGTTTCTCAGAACTCTTTGACAAGGTACTCTCACGCACAGTGTCTTATTCAAGCCTCCTGCTCTGAGGCAGGGAATAGTACTGTTTCTATTTCACAGCTGAGCAATGGAGCCCACAGTGAAGTCACTCATTCTGGTGCATTTGGGGTGCACATGGCAGAATCGGAGGCAGTACCCACGGGTCCTGATTTGGAATCCATTGTTTCTTCCACCATACAGGATTCTGACTAGCTGAGCTCTTCACCTGCACTTTGATGCTAACTTTCCTAAAGTGGGTAATGTTCATAAACAAGTTAAATATCTGCTTCTCTTCTCAGGAACTGCTACAATGACAGTTCCTTTTCTTCTTCTCCTACCTTGTAGGTCTCTATTATCTAGCTAAACTCTATAAAGTGCATAAATGTATATTATCTATTATATGCATAAATACATACCTCCATAATCTTTATTTATTATACTGAATGTAACCTTTTATTCTTAATTTTAAAGCAAATGAGTACAACTTTTTCTTTTAAATGTCTCTCTGGGGGCGCCTGGGTGGCTCAGTCAGTTAAGCATCCGACTTCAGCTCAGGTCATGATCTCCCAGTACATTGGTTTGAGCCCCATGTCGGGCTCTGTGCTGACAGCTCGGAGCCTGGAGCCTGCTTCAGATTCTGTGCCCCCCTCTCTCTCTGCCCCTACCCCACTTGTGCTCTCTCTCTCTCTCTCTCAAAAATAAACATTTAAAAATAAATAAATGTCTCTGAAAATCCTCAAAGCTAAATTAGATTGCATCCATCTCTTTGGACTTTGAGTACTTTTTTTCCAGTTAGCTCTTGTCCCTCAGTATTAATTAAATTAAATTAAATTAAATTTTTATTTTATTTCTTTTGAGACACTCCTTTCTGATACAGGTTTGATTAAAGACCTGCAATCTTCCCCATCATGTCAAAAAAACTGAAGATCTTTCTTGGTAGAGGTTTCCAGAGTTACCTGCTAGTTTCTCAGCCAAGCAACCTAGGACTGCAGATGTGTTCCTGTGTTTAGCAGGATGACCTGAGTCCTGGCAAGCTACTTCTCCATTTAAATTGAGAATTTCAGTCAATTTCTGGAGTGCATCCTAAAAACAAAAATGTACAAGGGAATTTGGTAAATATATCATCACTTAGGTTTTTTCCTCCAGGGGAATCATTTGAGACAAAAGCTATAGCCAGTTATGAAATTAACTCAGAATGCACCTACAAAATGATACAATGCACTCAATGATATCAATGTTATTTGATAAACCTGGAAGTTTTCTTACATGAATTGCTAGATTCTACTTCATTCAAAATGTAGGGGCGCCTGGGTGGCTCAGTCGGTTAAGCGTCCGACTTCGGCTCAGGTCATGATCTCACAGTTTGTGACTTCAAGCCCCGCGTTGGGCTCTGTGCTGACAGCTCAGAGCCTGGAGCCTGCTTCAGCTTCTGTGCCTCCCTCTCTCTCTGCCCCTCCCCTGCTCATGCTCTGTCTCTCTCTGTCTCAAAAATAAATAAACATTAAAAAAAAAAAATGTACCAGTTGTATTAAAAAATATGCTGTTTACTCCTGAATCATTAAACAGACTAAATCCACCCAAATGCCAATATGATTGATAATAATAGGGTCTTAGTGACTTAAAGTAACCTTTAAGTAAAAGGTTACTTACATTTTTTTTTTTTTTTAATCAAGCAAGAACAAAGCTCACCAGAGTTTTTGAGGCAAATTATAACAGAAACCTCTCATAAGCCTAGGTAAAGGTCATTTCATCAGTGACTGAGCCAAAGGCTTTTCTCTTCTGTTCATAAGTTTTTCCATGTTGTGCCCAAATGTCTGAGGTTCAACCAAATGACAGATGCCAGCACCCAAAATTTAAAAAAAAAAAACAAACAAAAACCCATTCCATAGAAGATATGGACGAAGGCAATGAAAGTTTGATACTTTTGTTCTATTTAAGGGAAAATCAAGGTCATTCCAATCTTTAATATGTTAGAGTAAGACTCACAAGGGCTTTTAGTATAATAGCTTTTTCTCTTAATAGGAAACATTAAAGAAAACCTTTTGTTATGAGGAAATTTGTTTAGAGACAGGTAAGAAAATCAGCTCAGCAATTGAACATTGTCTTCCAACTTCAAGAAGATTGCTGTTTCAAATATAAATGTTTTAATTTTTAACATTTTAAAATTTTAAACCAAAGCTTTATAGTAAGTTAGTGATAGAAAGAGGATGTAGCACTTCATTAGAAATAAAAAAGTTTACATAATGCCCCTCAGTCAATATTCAGTCAATATTGAATGAAACAGACCACAAATGTATAAAGAGGAAATGCATTATATCAAAGGTTCTTTGTAGGCATTTATCCTGTGTTTAAGCATAGGTGACAGTTTCATTAAAGAGAAGTATTAACTTACTTTAGTGGGCAATGGACATTCATCTAGTAACAATGTTATAACAGCTGGTCCCAGTGGATCTTCCAATGGAATAACTCTAATTAAAGACTGGACAACATCCAACCATCCTTCATCTAAGAGCAAATCAATAAGATTATATGGTAGAGCCACTATTTCTAAAATGTGAAAATATATCACTTATAACACAAGGTGACTTTATATTAAAATAGAAACACTTTTGGCTTTCATCTTGTAGCTTTTAAGCAGTTAACATTTGGCATAGACAGTCATTAATTGTAGTCATCACGGTAGAACCAAAGATTCTTAATTTGCAGGAGACTGGTGATTTGGAGGCATCTTTATTTGGAGAGAATTGAAGCTATGGTCCTGGGTTCTCAAATTATAATTAAAATAGTTTTCAGCATCTTGTTTATAACATAGGAGCGTACTGAGAAGATTAAATATCTGAAGCAGTTGGCTCTACTTTCAGAATGATACTTAGGAAATTAAGGGCCAAAAAACTACCCTTCCCATTCTGGAAGAGTTTTGGTCAAAGATCTGTCAATGCTCCCCCAAGTTCTCTTTTAATAATTTAGGTGCAATAAAACCGTTGCTGAGAGGTGCAGCTACATATTCAGGATGCAATATATAGTGATTATTAATTTTTACCTTTGGATAGGAAAACTTCTGCACACGTAAGGCTTTTAATGGTCATGTGTATTAAGTACTTTTGGAATCTTTTATTTAAAATAAAGTGGTCATATTTTCCATAATTATGAATTCATTAGAAAATATTTTTTTAAAAATTTGAAAAATACCTGTTTCTGCCATTTCGTGCAATGTAATCATTGAATACGGAGGTTCCTGATCACTGAAAAACAAATAGTCAACACATCAAACTTGAAGAAATAAGAAATGACAATTCCAAATAAAAATTCAAACTGACAGTGTGGTATAGAAAGAGAAAGAGGAAATGAACATGGAAGGTTGTGGAGAAAGAGATGGAAGAGACAACTGGAGATACACGCTGTGAGGACAAATATACACCACATGTGTTCATTTTCAAGACCAAGACCATCATCTGTGATGGCCCACAAATAAAAGGGGCGGGAGGGCATAGGCACGGACCACCACATGGCCTGGAGCAAAAGCACGGGACTAGAACTGGAGACCACAGAACTACTCAGCTTTCTCTAGAGGCCCAATGCCAACCAAGATGAGCTAGGGAGGCCCAAATCATCTTCCTCCAACTTACCTCAAAGAAACACCAGGAAGGGAGATTACAATCTCAACTGAGGATTTACGGAAGCAAGCGCCTACATAAACGTCTTCATTTTTAAGTGTTCTTCTGGGAGATAACACTATTTGCTTAAGTTTCATAAAATGGCAGTAGAAGAAAAAGAAACCAAACTTAATCAAGGAGATATTTAATATTGTAGATGATGCTCTAAAATGGCATTATAAACTGTAATTTAGTGGGTTTTCAATCTGTGATCCCAGGAATCTTAAGGAAGTGCTTTAGGGGAACTTCACTAATGAACGAAATATTCTCCATCAAACAATGATAAATCTAATTACTTAGATCTAATTCAGGTTTATTTACATGTCATGGCTCTCTGCTTTACTATGAAGAAACCTGTAAAAACTATTGTTTTCAATCATTTAATCCTCAGAATACTCTTATGATATGGAAATTATTAAGTTAATTTCAGGTACTCATTAGGTACTGGTTATCTGACATACCCTGTACCTTTCCATAGCAAGGGAAAATTATCATTTAAAAGATTTGCCTTAGCGGCACCTGGGTGGCTCAGTTCCTTAAGCATCAGACTCTTGATTTCAGCTCAGGTAATGATCTCATGGTTTGTGAGATCTAGCCCTGCATGGGGCTCTGAGCTGACAGCATGGAGCTTGGGATTCTCTCTCTCCCTCTCTCTGCCCCTCCCCTGAATGTGTACACACACACTCTCTTTCTCTCTCTCTCTCAGAAGAAATAACAAATAACCATTCAAAAGATTTGTCTTAAATGATATAACTGACCAATTACAAATATTTCCGGAGAGCAATCTGGCAATAATGAAATTAAATGTCCCAACAATGCCAGAGAAACTATTAACACAGGTAATAGATGTGTAGGAGATTATTTGTCATAATGCTATTTGTAGGAACAAAATTTGGAATCAATCTAAGTGACCATCACCAGATAACAGGATAACAAAATATAAGACTTTCAAACATACAAAGGAATAATCTGCAGGACTCAGAAGCAGTTGTAGCTTGATACACAGCAACATAGGTCTCAAATAATGTTGACAGAAGTTAAAAACAAAGATTTATGTATCACTTATGTAAGTTTTTAAAATCACACACAAAATACTATTATAAACTTCCTATAGAGACACAAACATACATATGGCAGGCAGATTGGAAGAAAATAACCTTAAATTCACGAGAATGGTTACCCATTGATATTTGGTTAGTGGGTCAGGCAAAGGAGACAACAGGATTAGGGAAAAAGGAAAGAATAATAAAAATGTGGTAGAGTCAGTGACCAATGAGGACTACAACACCTCGATTCTACACAGATGCACTTTAAGGACACACACACACATCCTTACATTCAAAAAACAAGATAAACTTCTCTGTGCAACCGAAATGCAGCAGAAATTCCTGGTGGGACGCAGGAGCTAAAGCTGCAGGACAATGGGGCTCACTGTCTGGAACTAGACAGAGGTGACCAGGAGCTCTATGCCTGCAGGGTAGGTAATGGGGACCAAAACCACACCTGTGCAAGGGATGGAACAGACTCAGGAAGTGAAGCTCAGATGGGGTTCCCCTCTCAGTGAAAGAAGTTGGAAGAAAGTTAGGAATGACAATCTGACCTACAACTGATATCAAGCTGCAAGTCTCCAGTGACAGAAAAGGCAAAGAAAGCCATGTAGCAGGACTCAGGCTATGGGAACGCAGACCTGCCAATTTTAGGTTAAGTCGTAGACTGAAGGTAGATGGAGATAACAGCAAAAATGACAGGAAGAGAGACAGAATGACAGAGAGGAAGACAGAACAGACACACACACACATACACACACACACACACACAGTGAGGAAAAAACTTCCATCAGGAGGAGTCTGTAACTTAAAGTCCCAAACTATATGAGAATAATATTAATACCACTGACAATTTGAGGATAAAGTCACTACCAAAAAAAAAAAAAATGCAAATAAGAACTTCAAAACGACTTTAAGTATATTTAAAGTGTGTTTCCTATATAAGCCTCTCACTACAGCTTTAGAAACTGCTCCCCTCTCTCAGATCAACATCATCCTTTCCTAAGTAACAAGCAGAATGAGGGGAACAATCAATACCAATTATTCTAGAATTGTGACATCTGCATACATCCTTTTAGGTATATTCTTACCAAGTCCATCAGTCCTATCTTCCACGGTTAGTTTTAACAGCCTTATAAACTTTATAGGTATGAAATTCTTCTCCTTTAGTAGTTTCTGAAAAACAAGCTACAGTGACTATGTTTGTAACTGTCTGAACGCTGTTTGGCCATTAGCTTCTCGAACAGGTCCCGTCACACTTGCTCTACATCTGCCTTATTTGCTCCTTCTCAGAAGAGTTCTAGCTATAATTTGGTGTAAGCAGGTTTACGGTAAAGATGACCCTATTACTCAAATGTACGCTATTTGCCTCAGGTTAGTGAATTAGTTGCTTCATCAACAAGTTCACTTATAATGTGTAATATTTTCTAAAAGATTGGAGATAAATCTCCTACTCTGCTTCCATACTGTCTTAATCACTTTCTTAAAAAATACGGCAAAGCCTATTCTGTACTTCTCGAATGGGCTTAAATAACACTGCTTGTGGTTTCCTTATTTGGGAAGGGAAACCTTTCATTATAATTTTATAGTATGTTTTAAATGTCACCATGCAGACAGGCACCTGGGTGGCTCAATCAGTTAAGCGTCGACTCTTGATTTCAGCTCAGGTCATGACCTCCCAGGGTTGTGAGATGGAGCCTTGTGTGTGTGCACCCCACCCCCACCCCCCAGGTGCAGGTCTACTTAAGATTCTCTCTCCCTGTGCTCCTGCCCTGCTCACGCGCTTGCATGTGCTGTCTCTCAAAAACAAACAAACAAACAAAAAACAGGCACCATGAAGAAACTGTAAATAACAGTTTCTAGCTTCTTGACTGAGTTTGAGGGATGTAAATGGCATAGATTTATACTCAATAAATATTTTCTACAAACATATGAGCATTAAAATTCATAAAATTAACAACAAAACAAGAGGTGTTGGTGAGGATGCAGAGAAAGGGAAACCCTCTTGCACTGCTGGTGGGAATGCAAACTGATGCAGCCGCTCTGGAAAGAAGTGTGGAGATTCCTCAAAAAACTAAAAACAGAACTACCCTATGACCCAGCAATTGCACTATTAGGTATTTACCTAAAGGATACAAAAATACAGATTCCAAGAGGATACGTGCAACCCAATGCTTCTAGCAGCACTATCAACAATAGCCAAATTATGGAGACAGCCCAAATGTCCCTTGACTGTTGAATGAATAAAGATGTATATATACAATGGAATATTGCTCAGCCATCAAAAAAATAATAATAATCTTGCCACTTGCAATGACGTGGATGGAGCTAGAATATATTATGCTAAGTGAAGAAAGTCAATCAGAGAAAGAAAAATACATGATTTCACTCATATGTGTAATATAAGAAATAAAACAGATGGGTATATAGGAAGGGCAGGGAAAGAGAAGAGAGGGAAACAAACTACAAGAGACTCTTAACTGACAGAGAACACACTGAGGGTTGATGAAGGGAGGTGGGTGGGAGACGGGCTAGATGGGTGGTGAATATTAAGAAGGGCACTTGTGATGAGCACGGGGTGTTGAATGTAAATGATGAATCACTGAATTCTACCTCTGAAACCAATGTTGTACTGTATATTAACTACAATATAAATAATTTAAAAAAAGAAATAAAAAGAGTCTATCCACAGTATAAACAAAATTGAGTCAGATACCAGAACTGCTTCAAAGGCTGGTATTAATAACGTTAGGAAGACCTTTCTGAATTGGTTATGGAGAAGATTTGTAAGAACCTCCTTTCCCCGGCCTGTTCTACAGCAGATATTAAGATGTACAAAATAAATTTATTTCTATGAGGGAAAAAATTCCCCTCAGAATAATATGCACAGGTATACCTTGCTTAACGCTATAATTTTGAGGAATTAAAACTAGGTTTTATAAAAGTGATTATCAAATATTTAGATACTTAAATTTACTAGCAGAGCCTGAGGCAAAAAGAACCCAGATATAACTTTAAAAAAAAGTTGGGGCACCTGGGTGGCTCGGTTGAATGTCTGGCTCCTCTTGATTTCAGCTCAGCTCATGATCTCGAAGTTCATGGGATCGAGCCCTGTGTCAGGCTCTGTGCTGACAGTGTGGAGCCTGCTTGGGATTCTCTCTCTCTCTCTCTCTCTCTCTCTCTCTCTCTCTCTCTCATCTCTCTCTCTCTCTCTCTCTCTGCTCTTCCCCCCTGCTTGTGCTCCCTCTCTCTCTCTCTCAAAATAAATAAGCATTAAAAAAAATACTATCATCTACTGAGTGATTGTTATGTGTAAGGCACTATTCTAGAAGCTTTACATATATTATGATAATCTCTGTAAGAAAGACATAATTTCCCTCTTATAGATGAGGAACTTGAGGCTTAGAGAATTAATTCACCCACTATTATGTAGCTAGTCAAGGGGCTGGGCTGAAATTTGAAACTTGGTTGATCATGGTTCTAAAACTTTTGCTCTTAACTACTGAACTGCAGTTAAGTTAAAATATTTTTTCAACTTGAACAATGTTCTTTCATTTCACTGTTATTCAATCTGGGATTTCATACATATAGTTAGACAAAGCAGGGGAGAAACAAAACACGTACAGGTGTGCCCTGCAGTTTCAATTTACAAGCTTCCCAAATGGATCTGAGATGGCCAAATAAGGGATACAAAAAGAGAGGAGGACGAACGCTTTCCTTGATCTATGTCCCTACATCGCCAACAGAAAGTGCACACAGCCATGCTCTCGGAAAAATAACTCATCTTGAATCTCTGGTCTGTGGCGTAGATAGGCAAGCAAGATAAGAATCAGTCTTTGTGAAACCATTTCCTATTGTAGCTTGCAACACAAACTCGCTCCTTATTTACTACATTCCCTAATAAAGATCATAGCTTTGTGTTTTCTGCTATTGAAATGTTTAGATACTTCCGAACAGGAGTAGATGTTAGCAAGTAAAAATATCAAAGCTTATAATTTACTCTGCCATCAGAGGAGAAATAAAATATTCTCCCTCGCCTTATGAGCTCAAGGCTTGGTGAAGAGATCCTAATGAAGTGAAGGAGTCAAAGGTTATGGTTCCTATAGAACGCTGTCATCTCATAGGAGGTGGCGAGGAAGCAGATACTTACTTGTCTACAAGAGTCCGTATGACTGCTAGTGTGTCCAGCACTAGTCCATCTACATTTTGTTTCTTTCTCCTTGGCTCATGTGGTCCTCGGCCCCTCCTTGGTGGCCGAACAGGGTCCCGGGGTTGGCTCCTCATGTCAGCAGTGGGTACTGCACTGTTCTCGGCTTGTTGCTGCTGGGTGTCAACACTATCTTCCGCTCCACTGTCATCTCGGCAGATACAGGAATTACCCATGGTAGCAGTGGCACCTCTAGTCCCCAGGAAGTGGGCTATGTGCTCCTCAAGAGTCAACAGCAGACCCTGGCCAAGGCTTCTGCTCACTAAGAACACGGCCCAACCAAAGACAATCATTTAGATAGTTTTCAGTTTTCCAAGTACTGTTTTCATAATCTGGAGTGGAGGAACTTGCATTCTATTTGTTTTTAACAAACGAATATGGAAGAAAGTTGCAGAACCGATCTCCAACATTATCAATTCCAGGGAATCTGGGTCATCCAGTGGCAGTTCTAAAAGAGAAGAAAAGAAAAATGCATCAAAGATTCTTGGTCATTTAATTACTCACAGTTTCTAAGTTTGATTTTATAGGCATAGGATTACAGTGGGAAATCATCTCTGGTTATTTTTATAGGTTTCCGACACAAAGAGGTACCTTTACATAAGGGAATTACGATCAAGAACTTCTTTTTAGCACTACAACATAAAGTTGATTGCTAAACCATATCCTTGTAAACCACACAAATTACCACTGATTTTTCCCCCCAAAATCCATATGCATGGTTCTACCTATGCAGAAATACATTAGAAGAATATGTACCGTTGTTGCAAAGACTCCTTTAATGGATTAAAAAAAGAAAAAAGAACTGTTTCCTTTTTAAATTTAAATGAGAAAAGTTAATATTTCAAATAAACTATCTAATTACAGATGCTTATTGTTAAAAAAAAAGTTATGATACAAATATGCTAGCACCCACTTGATATCAAGGAGAATAAAGAGTAGAGTGTTTCACTTGAATGCAATCACCAAACCGTACACGTTTCCCATTTGGAGGCACTCTTGAGAATTTACAGAAATCATACAAGCAGTTACAAAGTTTTTCTGTTATGTCAGCAAGACTGTTTGGAGAGAGGCAAATATACATTACAAAGTTACATTTTCACAACGATGAGTTTTTTGTACAATATGTCTGCTGCTACAAAGTTACGAAAGAGCACACCCATGATCTTTGTCTAAAAATACTGACAAGGCACCCTATGCCTACACCATGCTGGCACTGGGAGAATAAAAATGAACAAGGCACAGTCCCTGCCCTCTAGGAATTCATGGATGGCAATTCTCATCCCATACAGTCTGGTCATCAACAAAAACCTAATGATAGAACCACCTCCTCATTAAACTGAGAAAATCTGGTTAGGTCTAGAAAGGATTTGGAAGAAGAAAACAGAAGTGGGAGGGGGTTGGCAATAGAAAGTAAAAAATCATGCCAAGACCCGGAGACAAGACCCATAAGGACAAAATGGACGTATAAGGAATAGAGACTAGTGTGTACTCTCAACATTTGGTTATTTACAATTAAACTGTGTATATTGAGCACTGGCTCAGGAATAGCTATAAATAAAATGTGTAATTCAATGGAGCAAGAGAAAAGCAAGAGAAAAATTAACTCCATTATTGGGACAGATTTGCAGCAAATTCTTTTAAATATTTGCCTAGTTTAATTACTGTTCATGGGGGAAAACTAAAGGAAAGGAGATGGAGATAGAAGATAGATGGAGATAGAAAGCCTTTACTCATACGTATAATAATTAATATAACCCATAGAGGGAGGGGGAGGGACAACAGAAGGAAGAGGAGGGAGGGATGGGAAGAAAGAAGAGAGTTAACAGACAGTATCTCTCTCCAGACTAGCAAGATAGCAATGGCTGAGCCAAGTAATACCATAGGTATTTTGGTTCTCCCCAGTCAGGCTGTCTTTAAAATTTGGAGGTTATACTTAAAAGGATGTGACTGAAGTATAGGTAGGAGTATAAGACAAGGACTCTGCTGGAAACAGCTTCTTAAAAGAGAATCAACAAAGAGTTGAAGTAATACCATTCCCATTACTGCAGGGACCATGGTATACATACAATTCCCCTCAGAGAGTAGATAATTAAGAGCTCTCAATGCTTAAAAGGACAAGAGACAGAAATCAGAAATAAGGCTTTAAAAGGGTCCCTGCTATAAATTTGATCTTATAAACTATGCTGCTAAGACCAAAAAGTAACATATTTAAGAAGCAGTGCTCCAGCCCTTCTCACAGAAATTTCAGAGAAGACACTGTTGGAACAATTCAGATGAAGCGGGTAAAGAACCCAACGTTTTCTGATAGGTCTGCCCAGTTGATATGCCACTAGAGCACTCCCATGAAATATCAAAGAATTATATTAAAAGTTTTTTATCTGTTAACTTTTTAATGTTTACTTATTTTTGAGAGAGAGAAAGAGAGAGAGCACGAGCACGAGCAAGCAGGAGTGGGGGAGAGGCAGAGAGACGGAGACAGAATCTGAAGCAGGCTCCAGGCTCTGAGCAGTCAGCACAGAGCCCGATATGGGGCTCGAGCCCATGAACCATGAGATCATGACCTGAGCTGAAGTTGGACACTTCACCAACTGAGCCATCCAGGCACCCCATCTGTTAACTTTTTAAAACAAAAGATGGATGCACTTTCATTTTAAGACTGAAATGCTGCATACAATCTACAGAAAAGTGAAAGCCTCTCTTCTGCATAGCCCATTCCTTTCCCAGAGGTAACCCCTGCTAAAGCTTCATGTGTCTGTTTGCACACTAATATACTTAAAAACAACAACCATTTTTTAAGAGAGAGGCTGCAAGTGAGAAAACGGCTGGGATGGGGGGCAGGGGTGGGGGGGTGGGGAGAGAGAGAAAAAAATATCCCATGAGGGGCAGAGGAGAAAGGGAAAGAGAAGTGGGGTTCACCTGAAGTGGGGCTCGTGCTCACTCGATGTGGGGCTTTAGCTCACCCAAAGCAGGGCTCGAACTCGAGAACATGAGATCAAGATGTGAGCTGAAGTCAGATGCTTAACCAACTGAGCCACCCGGGTGCACCAACTCCCCCCCCCCCCCCCCCCCCCCGCCAATTTTTTAACTTAAATAGGATGATGCCATAAACATGTGAGGTTTGCTTTTTTTCTTCTTAACAATACATTTTTTTGTTTGAGAAAGAGAGCATGAGTGGGGGAGGGGCAGAGAGGAGAGAGAATCCCAAGGAGGCTCCATGCTGTCAGCACAGAGCCTGATGCAGGGCTCGATCTCATGAATGGGGGAGATGACCTGAGCTGAGATCAGGAGTTGGATGCTTAACCAACTGAGCCACCCAGGCACACCAACAGCACATCTTTCTATACCAGTATATCTAAAACTACTCCTCATCCCAGTTAAGTCTGTATCAAAATCCATACTCTGGATTGTCATAGTTTCTTACCCACTAGGCCATAAAAATCTGTGTCTAAGCCAACTAATACTTCGGGGACGGTAGTGGGAGTGGTCCAGGATTCAATACAAGGGAACTCTATTTGGTAATGCTTCATTTCCTGGCCAAGTGCTCTCTTACCCTGAACTGCTCCGTGGTGTTGAGGTTACTGAAGCAGAGGGAATTCTACTGGCTTCTCTAAAGCTCCTGAGCCTTTCCAGATGATCAATATGGAAGTTGGGATAGGCGTGTCATGTAAATAAGATTCAGTCCACTCAGACACATTAAATTGGGGAATGCATAACTGCGGAAGGGAGACCAATCAGGCATTTTAAAAAACTGGTAATGATTTGAGAATGTCAGTTGAGATTAAGTCTCAGAAAAAGTGTTGGGAGAGAACAGAGAATCCTACAATTACAGTTTAATGCCATCACTTGTAAAGCTATTTAGATTAACAAGAAATGATGGGAATGCTTCTGAGAAATACAGTGGGTTAAAAAAAAAAAAAAAGCTTGTTGAATCTCAAAGTCTTAAACTTCATTCTATCCAAAAATGTTTTGCTAAACCGGATATAGAAGAATTAATCTATGCAGATTTCCTTTTAGTACTGTTCTAAAGGGAAGCTATCCAGTACCTATAGGTATTTATAAAAATCTGACTCAATTTGGAGGCAGATGACAAGAATTCAGTGAGCTGTTGCTTATTTTCATACTGAACTCAAGTGTAGTCCAGGTCAAGTTCTTCCAAAGGAGTCATTTTCCCTAAATGACCCCAAAATGATGCCAACTACAAAATCTGTCATAGGAGGAAATGGGAGTAAAAAAATAAAGTTTTCAAATATTTTAAAATTAAAGACTTTCTCTTTAATTAAAGACCAGGTGTAAAGAAGAGGCTAATTAGGTGGGGGAAATCTGAAACATACAAGAAAAAAAAAAGAGCTGGTATCTTTAAAAAACTTCTGAAATGAACATACAGAGAATCTTTAAGGGTCACATCTAAAGGCAGGGGACATAAGTGAACAAAGGGTATGATCTTTTAGATTTATTCAGTACTAAAGAACGTATAGCTTTTATCAGGAAATCATTGCCACTTGTTATACTTCTCTCACAGAACAAATTGTGAATACTTTAGGCAAAAGACTAGGTAATGAAGTTAAACAATTACACTTTACACAGCTTTGTTTTATCTCATTCCAAAAATCATTATGTGGTCCTCTTCCGAAGGACCATTGTTTTAAGACAGTAACACTCAGCCTACAGATCTTATGCAGGATGCCAGAGGCCACCTCCAGTACAGGGTACGGGGCTTTGCAGTCAGAAAGACTGGGCGCAGGTCCCAGCTCTGCAATATTTACAGCTATGCATTCTAAGTACCCTGACTATTGACACACTTTAAAACATGGAGATAATTAATAATAGTTCTTACACAGTACTACTGTGAGGATTAAATGGAATAGTGCATGTAAAACATGTGGCACAGAGCCTTACACTTACACTGGATCCAAAAATGCAAGATGTTATTATAAAATGAGTGACTAAATAATCTGGGATGTGGGGACTCTGGAGTAAGACCTGATTTAAGAGCACTAAGAAGGGCGCCTGGGTGGCTCAGTCGGTTGAGCGTCCAACTTCGGCTCAGGTCACGATCTCATGGTTCGTGGGTTTGAGACCTGCGTCGGGCTCTGCGCTGACAGTTCAGAGTCTGGAGTCTGCTTCAGGTTCTGTGTCTCCCTCTCTTTCTGCCCCTCCCCTGCTCTCCCTCTGTCTTTCTCTCCGTCAAAAGTAAATAAACATTAAAAAATTAAAAAAAAAAAAGAGCACTAAGATAACTGTGGGGCACTTGGGTGGTTCAGTCAGTTGAGTATCCAACTTTTGATTTCAGCTCAGGTGATGATCACAGTTTGTGGGTTCAAGCCTGGCGTGGGGCTCTGCGCTGACAGTGCAGAGCCTGCTTGGGATCCTCTTTCTCTGCCCTCCCCTCTCTTTCGAGATAAACTTTAAACAAAGAAACAAACAGCACTAAGATAACCAAAGAAGTTATCTTTTATAGTTATCATCTACCCTGTACTAAAATAATTTTTACTTATCCATACTTTTAGACAAAGAACCTTAGAAGGGATTGTAGCTTAATCATCCCAAAGGCAATGTCCATTAGAATTGCTTAAGTACTTCTTAAAATGCAAATTCCTGGTTCCACTCCAAATCACCAGCATCAGAATTTCTAGGATGTGACCCAAGCAACTATTTTCTTCAAATTCTCCAGTTGATTCTGATGGTGGTCAGGTTTGGAAATCACTGTGCTATAGAACCTAACACAGAAATGTGTCACAATAGGTAGGACCTACTAACTGGATGAAGGAACAAATTGAAACACTACAGAGTGATTCTTCTGAGGTCAAAAAAGTTAATCTCCCTTTCCAGAAAAATGAACTGATACTATCTTTGAACTTAGCCTTCTGGAGAAGGCAGCCAAAAAAGCCATTAGAGTACAGTTACATCCATTAATGATTATATACAGTACATATTGACATAATGAATAAAATAGCTCCCTATTTTTCCCAACAGACCCACCCTATGAAGCATCATGAATCGAGATGGTACCCTGCTGATGGGTAATGTCAGTCAATGGTTGACAGACTGAATGAAATGGAAAATGAATAAGAATAGAGATTATGTAAAGGCAAAACATCTCAAATACCTATATACTTCCACATAACTTTGATGACTACTTAGCATTAGATGGTTGGCTCGATTTTGAGAACAAAAAAAGCTAGTCACATAATTTAAATATACGCAAGGACTAGATCTGTGGCTGTAGCAGTCATCAACTGACGTGGCAACCACCAACTGATTAAATTATAATGATGCCACTGGATGCCATTGCTTAGTAGAGACACTTTTTACCATCTAAATGATAATGCGTTTTAAATCATTATACTGTTCATAGCCATTTTGCTGCAAGTGCATAATTATAAAACATTTCCTTTTACAAAATAAAGTAACAACTATTCTTTCCATTTCTATGTCATTTATGATTTATTAGATTTTTACATTTTATTTACTTTAGCGCTGCTCTGAAAGGGAAAAAGAAATCAAACTTGGGCTCTCAGAAAGTTCAGTGTTAAGGCAGTGAGGTCTGGTACTCAAAACACAGACCTCTACCATCATAAACTATCCACCACAGAGACATCTGGCCAACTGATCTAACCCTGTCTGACGATGGTCCAGGAATCAATGATTCATCTCTTCAAATATTTGCTTGCATTCAATCATAATAAAGCTCAGTGACATTAAGAATACTTTATTTTCTCTGAAAATAAGACTTCAGGATTATGCTGCCAAGAAGGGAGAAGCTGGTTAAATGAATGGCTATAGGAAGAAAAAACACACTTTGGGCATGAAATTACCATTGCTGTCATCTTCACCTCATCATTCCAAAACAGTGTTCCAGGATGCAGTAATTTTTTCCAAGCCACTCCCCAATTCTCAAAGACTAAATCCTATAGCATGAAGAGTAACAACATGTAATACATTGAAAATTTTAATGGTTTTCTTTCATTAGATCAAGTTTTGGATTTTATCCTAAGACAGTGAATATGCATAGGACCAGGGATAGCGTCCAGTGTCATGTTTAATGCGCCCTCGACATTTTATTATGGACAGCTTCAAACATACAGAAAAGTTGAATTTTACAGTGAACACCTACATACCCACCATCTACATTCTAACAATAACATTTTACTATACTTGCTTTATCACACACCTATCCTCAATCCATCTGTTTTTGATGCATTTCAAAGTAAATCACAGGTATTAGTATACTGCCTCCCTAAATAATTCAGCATGTATATCACTAACTGGCCTTCAATATGTTTTCAGAGGTTAAATCTACACATAATGAAAGATACAAGTCTTAAGAATATACGTGCCAAGTTTTGTCAAATGCATACACCTGTGTAACTCAAAGGTCGACAACCTTACTCAAATATTTTTGTTTTTAAAATATTCTACAGAACAGCCCAAAGAACATAACTTTTTTTTTTTTTTGAAGACTGTGTCTAAATGGGGAAAAGTTGGAGGTCAACAAGGTTATTTAGTTGTACAATAAGTAGATAAGAAAAGTGTATTATATGTCAAGAGTATACTTACAAGTTGAAACAGAAACCACCTAAAGACATTTTAACAAGAGTGTTTTTCTCTAGACTCAAAAGCATCTGATATTCTGTGGTGGGGGTGGGGGTGAGGGGGGAAGATTGTGAAATATTTGGTTGGGACTTCACTTTTCCCCCAAAAGGAAAAGCAGCTCTGGTAAGATAGTTTTACATGTTACCCAGGTGTCCAAAACTATCTGCATTAGTGCTGGCCACTTGAAGTTTAAGCCAGATAGGGTACTATTATCCCAGAGATCATAACTAACCTTCACATTGTCCGAGAAAAGCACTGGGTAATTTTCATACTTCTGCTATGCACAGAGGTTAGTTAGAGAAAGTACAACTTTGGGAGGAAAAGTAGTTAATTTTTCTGGTTGAATTGGTAGAGAAGGAGTAGCTGGAAAAAGCTTCTAAAACGTTGGGAACTTTTTAACTCAGTAGCAGTGGTGGCTGTGGTCAGGTGAGATTTTTTAGCAGAATAAATTATAGAAGATAGCCCTGACCTGAAACAGCACAAAGGAGAAGAGTCAAATCCTTTTAATATTCAAAAATTGTAACAAGAAATAAAATGTAGGGCTGGGATAGAGTAAGGAATTTCCAGAAGCAAATAATAGTAAAAAAGGACAAGTAAATAATACTTGCCTGGTCTCAAGAATTGAAAATTTTGCCTTGAATCCAAAACGGAAATGCTAAGGAAGAACTGAGGTAAGCGCTAATGATGGCTACAGTACGGAGGGGAAAACCACACGTAATACGCCACACTATTGGGGATTTATCCCCCCTGGGAGACCAAATAACAGGAAGTCATATAGATCTGTTACTCAAACACATATATCATCCACAAATCTGAAGGAAAAGGACTTTACTGTTACAGAACTCTCTGCTATTAAGAAAACAAAATGTGTCAATAGCATGTATAGCAACACTTTCCTTAAAGAGATCTACTTAAATAGTCAATTGCATACTCAATTGGATACCTATTAGAAACTAATAGGCAGTCAATAAGTAATTTAAGTGAATTTATTCTAAAATCTGTAAAAATGAAATATTTCCAAAGGAGTTATCACTTTGAAAAACTGAGACAATATCACTCAATAAATATAAATCCAATGCTTATATGCACCAAGCAAAGCCAAAGAAAGGTCCTCATGTTTTTGGCAGAGGGACAAAGGACAGCAACAGACAACACACCTAGTGCCGGACCCATAACACAGCACATGCCATAGAAGCTTACGGATACAGCATTAGGTCTACTAGGAGGAGGCCTCTCCCTCGACCGTTTTTCCAGTGGAAAAGGAACTTAGTGACCTTCAAGTATCTCTTACAACCAAGTTTTTAGGTGACTATATATACCAGAATTAGCAAAAGGGGAATGAAGATTTATCTGTGCTGCAACACATTCATGTTTTAAATTATAAGCCAAAGCATTTTTGGTACAACTATGCCTAGCCACACAGTGAAAAGTTAACCAAAAGCCCATAAATTAAATAGATAAAGATGAAGCTAATAGTAATCTAAATGGCAGGTGGGGGAGGGGGGTAGAAAAGAGGAAGCACAATGGAAACCCAAGATCCATTTGAGACCATACTGAGGATACATCCTAAATAAGCACCCTTCCTGAATATGGCAGGAACCCCATTCTGCATATGACATGTAAGAAGCTTTGCACTGTTGCCAAGTTTCCCAGGACAGACTCAGGGACAACAGTAAACTCTAATGCTATACTAGTTTTGGCTTATGAATACACATTTTAGTAATTCTTAACAATTCACTTCATAAGTTATTAATAAGCAGCCCTTAGGTATATGAAAGTATGAACAACTATGAAGCAATAAGAACTGAAAAAAGGAGTTGCACTTCTCACAAAGAACGGTGGAGTAGGAGCCGTACTTGGAGAGTCACTGCATTAGGGGAGCCCAGGAGCAGAAACTTAACTCTTCCGGAGGTAGAAGGGGTAAGAAAAAAATTACATTGCAACGTTAAACCGAGGTAATAATAAACTTGCCAAGTCAAGTATTTCAAACGTTCTATTTGATGTGTATAGGACCCATGATATTATGCCTGGAATAATTTCAAACAGCAAGAAAGTTACATGCACGGTTCACTCATTAACAAACTTCTGGAGTGCATCAATTCTTTAATTTTTCAAACACATTCTTCATTTTCAAAAGCTCAGAAAGGGAGAAAGGAAAATATTCTCTTAAAGCCAACCACTATAAAATGTTTGCTTCATTTAGCCTTGTATATATCACACAGTTTTATACAGTTTTCTATAGTTAAATATGCTCTTACATCTTTAACCAGCAAGCATTCTCTTTTGAAATGGACACGGAGAGTAAAATTTAACAATTTTACCTTTTTTCCCAATCATATTGCAAAAGCTATTTCAAAAGCTGACCACCGAATAGATAAGCCAAAGTGAAAATATTCATTCTTTTGCACTACTAAAATTGTAAGTCTCCTTCTAATGGTTTTGGCCCAAGTTTTATCATTCACCACTTCCTATTCTGTTTTTCAATTTTCAAAATTGTACCCAAGGAAAAAACTATCCAAACTCAATGGTAAACGCAAAGATGCCAAATATTTGAAGAGAAGCTACACTGATAGTTTACTGCTCCCAAATAACTCTGGATATAGACTGCTGGTTCCATTGTGATTCCCATCTGTGGTGCCTAATGATTTTCCATTTACTTTTTAAGCCCTGTGACTATCGCACCTACTTTACAAGCATCCGATCACGAAACAGAAAACTTCCAATTTGAAGTAGTAATACTGATTACCATCCTTAAGAATTCCTAATAATTTCTCAAACTATGTAGATATTAGAGTATCAAGGAGAGTTGTATTTTAAAGGATGCAAAATGACTTCTCACTTCATTAAAAAAATTATTTATTTTTGTAATTCCTGATAGGCTGAATTAAGATGAGTAGAAACAAAATGAGTAAATGCACTTCAGGAACACACAACAATTTTTTTGTTATTCTCTTGCCAAAACACACTTCAGAGTTGTATCGAATAACAAACTTTTATATAATGCTAAGTTTTTATTTCCCCTTGTTTCTTGGCCAATTTACTAAGGTGAAAAGTCATTTGTTGACAAACTGAAAAAGTCCACATAGAGCATGCTGGAACATTTCCTATAATCAATAACTTAAAAATAATCATGGAATACAGAAATAATGAAGGGTTTGTGAAAACAGCAAAAGCAGGCCACAGACATTAAGCAGTAGGTCAGGACAACATGTATCCTGGGAAATCAGAAAGCTCATAAAATCACCACAGTGCTTTTTTTTTTTTTTTTTTTAAAGACCCATGGAATATAAAATTAGAAAAACATGAATTTCAAGCCAGCTTTTAGCTAAAAAACAACAACAAAAAAAACTTCAAAAATCACAAATTATCCAACATCTGGAAAACTAGCTAACAAACGCCATTAACCGAATATTAGGAAAATGTCATACATGGACTCAAGTATTTTATAGCTTCATAGGGGGAGCTACAAAGCAAGATGTCATTCGAGGAAATGTAACTTCTATATATGGGGAAAAATAAAAAGAACCATTGTGGAAGAGAAATTTAAAAGCAATTGCTTATGTGCCTCATAATCTAGTTTGAGGCCACCGCAGAGTGCAGAAAGGCATAATATTCGTGGGGGGAAGAAAGGAGGTCTCATTTACAAAAGCACAAGAGAGGAAGCATGATATTCACTACATGTAGACATCCAAAGGCCATAAATATATAGATGGAAAAAGGGGAGGAGGTTTATAATATTGAGATCAAATTTCAGCTGTCAGAGAAAAACTTTCATTATATTCTAGTGCTACCTCCTGCCAGCACCATCAGCAGTTCAGAGTAAATTAAAACTCTGGGAGCAAAAAACCGGAAATCCCTCCACTCCCATCTAAGCAGGGGCTGAAACCATGGGTTTAGATCATAATATGACCTAGAAAGCTCTGAACCTTGAGGTTTTCATACAATATGGCTCCCAGTACAAGAGGTGATCAACAATTGTGTTAATACTAATCCCTTACATCTACATACTGCTTTACAGTTTAGAAAGCGCCTTCACTTTTCTTCTCCAACCCCTTTGGTGGTAGAATCGCAGTACTTGACTCGCACACAGCTTGTAGTTTCCAAAGTATCTACACGTACTGCCCTATTTTACAGAAGGGACCCGAGGAGGTTAATAAGGACGGTACACGGTAGGTGAGGGGCCTGGACGTCTGCAGGACCCTACTCAGTCACTCGTAGACACTTCCAACCTTCTGAAGTTCAAAGTACAACACTCCAAGGGGGAGCAGCCAGCCTCATTCAGACAGCTCTACGGCATGGAACTGCACAGTTTCAGTGAACCATCTCTGCCTCGCTCTCCCTCCCCGAAGACAGGGAAACTGAGGCACCAGGTAGGAACAAAAGCCACAGCTAGAGTCACGCAAGCAGTGCTGTTAGGATGGACTTCCCTCCACCCCACCTGCACTTTGCCCAGAAGCAGCTGAATCCTGTGTTTGAGACACAGGTTCGGTCTCCAGAGAGGAAAACCCTTGCCATTGCTGCTTCCCTCTCACTATTCTCCGCCGGGCTTTCCTACCGATGGTGGTCTCTTCTCTCCAGAGCCGCTCAGCAACAACCTCTCTCTAGGGCCCTTACCCATTTTCCACATCGGGCCTCTGGAGTAAAAGAATCCTCTAGCTCTGGCTCCCAACTCCTAGTCCCTCTCCCTGAGGTGTCTCTCGACCCCAAGGCATTTCTATGTCTCCCAGGGGAAGGTCCGACTTCCACCCGTGCCACCTAAACCTTAAACTCCACAAAAGAAAACCCTCCCAAAGCCTCCTCCCGTTACCCCTTCCGTCCAGGACACCCCCGAGGAGCACCCCTAAACATCAGGAGCCTCCCAAGAGCTACCTGCCTCTCACCTGGGCCCTTTTAGCCACGGCCTCCTCGGAAGGGCGACCCCCAACAACCTCCTCCGGTCACGAATCCGCTAAAGGGGGAACACCCTCTTCCAGGTACCTCTTCAGGCGCCTTCAGCGCGGGCCTCAGTGGAGAACCTCCGGGCTGTTTCCTGGGCTCTGCCCAACGCCACTCCCTCCCGGGCCCCTTCCCGGAGTCTCCCTCAGCCCCAGTCCGGTCTCCCCACCGCAGACTCGGGCTGCTGTTCCCCTCCCTCACGGACGTCCCCAGCCCTCGGACTCCCCCCAGCTCCGCGTCCCCAGTGGTTTCCCAGAGCAGCGCGGCCGGGCTGCGGCACTGACTTCTCCAGCTCCAGGGCCCACCCGAGGGAGGGGGCGGCGGTGGCGGCGCGACTCCTTTGTGACAGGTCCGAGAGAGCGGTAAAGATGGACGCGAGGCCACGGCGCTGCCATTACGCGCTGGGCCCACCCCCGCTTCGTACCGCCCCTGCCCTCCCTCAGTCCCCTAGGAAACGCCCCTTCCTCTGTGGCAAGCCCTCTCCCTTACAGCCAATCATAGTTCAGGGGTGGTATCACGTGATCGCCGGGCCCGACCCGCCCCCCAAGCACGAGCTGGCCAATCCCCTTGCTGAGGTGAGAATGGCCCAATCAAGTCTCTCTGGCTAGCTTTCCTGGTACCGGATTTCCATCTGTCTCCTGGGGAGGAAGAAAGGTGCGGATTGGGTTACGCTACCGGAAGCGGGGCGGAACTTTGTTGTGGCGGTGAGGAAGAGGAAGCCCTGAAGGGTCAAAAGGAATACAAAAGCAAAGGCTATTTTCCTTCTTTTCTTTTCTTCTTTCTCTCTTTCCCTTTTTTTTTTTTCCCCTAAAGAGCGCGTGGCCTTAGTGGTGGCGGTTTGGGGTGGGCACCGCCGAGGTGAGGGGGTCTAGCCTCCTGCACGCTGGTAGGTGAGTGCGGCCTGGGCCCTGGCAGAGAGACCTGGGCTCCAGCTTCTTCGCTGAGGAGATGGGGGTGTGTTGGGGGGGGGGGGGTGGGCTACGTCTGGTGTGAGGTTTAGAGCCAAGTCCGTTCTCAGTCTGCGCACTTGCCCAGTATTCTGAGTCACCGGGGCCAGGGGCTTGCTGGGGGCCAGCCTGAGGGGAGCCGAGGGAACCCGCGGGAAGGCCTCCAAGTCGTCTGGGGGGAAGGATCCCGGCCCTTTCTAGCGGTCTTGGGACTTCGCACCTCTTGCGGGATCTCTTCCACCGTTTCTGCTAAGTGGGGCCACCCAGGTTCCAAGTGAGGAGCGGGCTCTCTCCCAGGGGTCTTGGAAAGGCCCCGGGCTACTCAGGAGATGTGGGAGTGCCTGGTTGGACATGGTTGAATCACAGCGTGCAAGTGTAGGATGGGAAACACATTTATTATGCACCATGCACCTTTTGCTGTGCTCAATGCATTTTCTTCTGATAGATAGCAATCCACCGTGCTCGTTTCGCAAAAAAAAAAAAAAAAAAAAAAGGAAACTAAGACTGAGGGTTGGGTTGAAGGATCTTGATTGAAAGTTTGCTCACGTGAGTTGTCAATGCGCACAGGTGTAAAGGTGGCGACCTACTTGTTGATAGCAGTGGTTCTTAATCTAGTAGAAAACGAGATCTTCTGTGGCCTGCTTAAATGCAGACTCTCGGACCCTACCCCCCAGATAGTCTGACTGAGTAGGTCTGCAGTTGGGACCCAGGGAAGCCAAGTGCGGGCCTGGTGGTGAGAATTCCCGATGCCCTCTTGTGTATACCAGCTGTGAGGTAAGATTTGTTGATTGTTCGGCTGTTTGACTTGATATCAAACAGGGACCTCATGAAATAGTTTGGAGGGCACGACTTCTGAAATCCTTGAAAAGAATCAGTGTTTATACTCCCTTTTGATAACCAGGAATTGAGCGGGGATAAAAGCAGCCTTTACAGTCTTTCAAATGGAGCATGAGAGGAGCTGTTAACAATTTATAGGGGTCTGAAAGCAGAGGCTGGCCGCCTATTTTTCTCAGCTGAAGTGTTGGTGTCTTAATCCTTTACAATCGGGAAGAATTATGTCAAGACCATTTACCTGGTTAGCAGTCTTCCCTTTTACCTTCTAAGAATCTTGATGTTTGGTTAGAGTTTAGCTGCTGCCTCAGAAATTGAAATCCACGTAGCTGGTAAGTGAAGTAATTAAAGTGCGTGGTTCCGCCATTCATGCACTCATACTGTAATCGTGCCTTTTGGGCAGCTGCATTAAACAAGTTCGGTATATTCACTGTTGATCACCTTTTGAAAATGCTTTGTCTTCATTCTTAAATGTGATCTGTTTCTTTATTGTAGGATGTATTTTAAAAGTTGTTTTCTGTTTTTTGTTTTCTGCATTTTCCTGGCGATATATCCAACTATGGATGTGTTTTTGTTGGATTTGGTGTTTGTCAGACTTCTTTTTATTCTGTAAATTCTTGGCCATTTTATATTGCTATGCCCCATTGTTTACCTCCTTTGCTGATTTAACACAGATCCTTTCACTTTATTGTCTATGCCTCTTACTCCTTTATTTTTCCATACTACATCCTGGATAATGTTTTCTTCATTAATTCTCAAGTTATTTCTAATCTGTTATTACACCCTTCCATTGACATCTTAAATTCAGTTATTGTGTTTTTTAGTCCCTGAGGTTCTATTTCATCCTTTTTCAAATGTGCCATGCCATTGTTTCACAGTCTGCTGTTAATTTAGAGGCTTGGTTTTTGTTTCTTTCAACGCAGTAAGCATTGTTTTATAATCTATATGTGTTAATTCCACTGTCAATTCCCTTTGAGTCTGTTCCTTTTGCTCATTATTGCTGCTGTTTTTCCTCCCAGTTCACCTTTACCTTTTTAAAAAATTTATTTATTTTTGAGAGACAGAGACAGACAGAAGCCCAAGAGGGCTCTGCACTGACGCGGGTCTCAAACTCACTAACCTAAGATCATGACCTGAGCCGAAATCAGGAGTTGTACACTTAACAGACTGAGCCACCCAGGCGCCCCCACCTTTATCTTAATGGTATAGTTCTTTGGGACACTAGGTTAAGATGAAGAAGAAGTTGGTTATCAGACTCTGCACCTTTTGTGGACTCCTGGCTTTGACTTTTGTTTCTGTTGCTTCGTAAGTGCATCAAAACAGCAGTTTTCAAGGTCAGAGAAATCCTCAGGATGAAAACCAGTTTGAATGTTGGGTTTAATTTCTGATTTTCTTTCACCTTTCTTGGCTTTGGGCCTTTTTTTTTTTTTATTTTATTTTTTATTTTTTACTGCCTTGTTAGGTTTTCTGTTTAAGAATCATTTAAAAAATTTCTTCCAGTTTTTGTTTGTTTAATCATAGAGGTAGAGGATTGGTCTTAATTACCTAGCCCACTATTTCTGGAAATGAAAGCCCCCTTTCGTGTTGATTTTGGAATGCGAAATTTGTGATTTTAGGCAATCTTAAAGATCGTCTTTCTCCGTATACCTTAAACTTCCACCACTTTTCCCTATATAGTGTCACAGCTGCTGTCAACATGAAGCTTCCCTGGTACTTTTTTTAGTCTTCCTTTTCTGAACTCCATAGTGCTTAGCTTCTGTTTATTCTCTTGTAGCATTTAACCTCATTCTTTTCCTAAAATTGCTTATGCCAACCTTATCTCTTTTACTGAATGCAACTTTTTCATTTGCTAAATTGTAGAGTGCCATTTCAGCACCTAGCACTCTGTGCCTTGCACACAGTAGGTCCCCTGTAAAGATTGACTTCAACAATACCACTGAATGGGTTAGTTGGCCTTGTATGGTTTGTGTAATGCAAAGTTTATCTTCCTTTGAACCCCAGATGAACTAGTTGGTTGGCATTTAGGAGTCACAATGTGTAAAAAATACAGCTAATATTAGAATCATACATAGTGAGGAAAGTGATTATACTCTGAGAGGCACACATAAACTAAGGAACTGATGATCAGTCAAGGAAATCAATATTTTAAGATCTCTTTTTCTTTCAGTGCATATAGATGAATTCAAGGTAAAAGCACATATGATGAGACTGTTCTTTTAAATATTTTTGTTTTTTCAAGGTTTATTTATTGGGACAGAGAGAGACAGAGCATGAATGGGGGAGGGGCAGAGAGAGAGGGAGACCCAGAATCGGAAACAGGCTCCAGGCTCCGAGCCATCAGCCCAGAGCCCGATGCGGGGTTCGAACTCACGGACCGTGAGATCGTGACCTGGCTGAAGTCGGACGCTTAACCGACTGCGCCACCCAGGCGCCCCGAGACTGTTCTTGTGCTATGAAAAGATAAATGTATATATACGTTTGCTTTAAAAAAATTTTTTTTTTGCATGTGTTTTTTTCGATGCCTGGACAACCAGAAGATTGTGACAAATTGCTCTTTATAATAAACATTTTAAATATGAATAAAATTGCATATGCTGTACCCTGATTTTTAGATTCCTTTAGTCTCCTCTGCTACTGGAGTGCATTAAATAAGGCTTAATGTTAGATTGAGGGTTACTTTGGTAACAAATGCTCATCTTGTTCTCTGTTAGAAGTTGTCGTGCTCTGAAGTTTTATAATGTATAGGGAAAGTCATCTTGATCTGAATTACTGTGGCTTGGTAGAAGTGACTTCTGGCCAGAAAGCTATCTATTTGGAATACAGTTGAGTTTGCCAGATGGCAAATTCCTCTTAATTGCTGTCTTGCATTTTGAAATCCCATGTGAGTTGAACATCAGGGTAAAAATGTTGGAAGAGCAGGACTTAAGTATATTTACTGGCGAAAGGAAAGTGGATTGGCCTATTGTTTTTGCTTCCCAAAGAGAAGCCTCAGAACACCATAACAAAGAAATCTGATTCCCCCTGGTGTATTTTTACACTACAGTCTAATGTTAGAATTAGGAAGGTGTAGTGGCCAGTGATGTAAACACTTAAGTAGTCTGCCATCACAAAATTCAATTCCATAGGAAACCAGATCTCATTAACTTGTATCATGGCACTAGCTAAATGGAATAATTTTTCAAGTCAGCAGTAGGAATTACTTTGGGGGCAGCAGCAGTGGAAGTTTTATATCTTGTATAGCATGCGGTGTCACCGGGCGCATTTTGTCCCTCCAACCTGGAAATTAAATACCACAGTCTCCAGTACAAACACAGAAGTGCTATGTTTAACAGTTACTTTGGCCTGATATATAAGAACTTTGTGTTTTTTTGGCTGTCAAGCAAATGTGAAAACTATTTATTTATTTATAAGTGTCAGTTTGTAACTTTTAAGGTTGCACAAAGTGATTTTGGTATGGTTTTGGTTTTCCATGAATTCCCTATTTGAAGAACTTAATCCTTTTTAAGGTAATGCAATGTTTAGTTTGATAATTAAACTTGAATCATCTTACGGGGGAAAAAAGCAATGTGAGTAAAGGAAAGTTGACAGCATTTATTCTTTCTAAAATTAAACACTGAAGAAAACGAATATTCCTGTTGTAAATACTCTTTATTCCTACATGAATCTTTATAGTTCGGTCCCAGGCCCCTGGGCTTTGTTTGTGGTTTTTTTTTTGTTTTTTTTTTTTAATTTTTTTTTTTGGGGACAGAGAGAGACAGAGCATGAACGGGCGAGGGGCAGAGAGAGAGGGGAAACAGGCTCCAGGCTCTAAGCCATCTGCCCAGAGCCCGACGCGGGGCTCGAACTCACGGACCGCGAGATCGTGACCTGGCTGAAGTCGGACGCTTAACCGACTGTGCCACCCAGGCGCCCCTGTGTTTTGTTTTTAATTATTCTAGCAAAGGGGAAAAATAAGAGACTTGTGGAAATTTAGCAGGGCAGTAGGATTTAGAAATAAACAGTTTATTTTCCTCTTCTTGCCTACTTCCAGAAGGAGGTGAATGAGCTCCAGGTTCTCATCACCTTCTTTTGCAGAATAAACAACCAATGAAAATTGAACTCTTCAAAGAAAAATGCTTTGTGTGGGAAATACTTATTCTTCAGTGTAACAGCATTTTTCAGTCAGTTGAAATTAAAGGAAAGTAGTGAGTTATTCTTGAAGAAGATATCAATTATGTAATATAGGAAAGCGATTTAATTTTTGGTCGTGTGTTTCTGGCCACCCAAATTTTGTGTTTGAATAGAATTCCCTGTGAGACATAGGAGCTTGAGCAAATGCTTACGTAACATCTACTATTTTCTGTAACTTGTGTGGACATTACCTTAGAATATTCATGTGAGATCATTCTTCCCTGCATAAATTCTTGAAATCCTCTTCATGGTTGGTTTATTAAATAAGTATTTATTATTATCTGCCTAATACATGCCAGACACTGTGCTAAGAAGCACTACGAATACAAAGAGCCGTTGGAACAGTCACAAACGGTAAAACACAGTGGGTCAGTGCTGGGGTCGTGTTAGAGTTAGAAACTGCTCGAGTAGGGGTGAATGTAGAAACAGGGAGACTAGTGGAAGGCTATTGCAGTAGCCCTTGCCGGGATGAGGCCCTGAAAAGAAGACATTAGAAAGGAAAGGACTCAGGAGGCCGGGGTGGCTCAGTCAGTTGAGCTTCTGACTCCTGATTGCGGCTCAGGTCATGGTCTTACGGTTCATGGGTTCAAGCCCAGTGTCGGGCTCTGTGCTGGGGGTGCGGAGCCTGCTTGAGATTCATTCTCCCTCCCTCTGCCCCTCCCCAGCTCTCTCTTTCTCTCTCAAAATAAATAAGTAAACTAAAAAAAAGAAAGGACTCTCCTCTTGAAAAAAAGGAAAGATGGATAAAAAAGAGGTCATTATGAGGTAGCAACACCAGACTTGGTGACTGGTGAGATGTAAGGCAGTGAGGGAAAAGGTTCATGTCCAGGTTTTCAGTCAGGGAAACTAGATTGATCCGTATTTATGCCCTTCATTGTTGCCCCTTACTTGTACTATTCATTGTAGTAATTCGTTATATGCACTATTATCTGGTATTAACTAGCTTAAGGGTACTAACTCTTTTAAAGTTTATTTCTTCTATGCACCTCATAGAATCTGGCATAGTGCTGGACTAGTGGAAGCACAATGTCAAGTTTATTTAAATTAACCTAATAAAATAGTAAAATGGAGAAACCAACTAAAGGGAAAATATAGAATTACCAAATTATATATACATGTAAGTTTTTCCTAATTTCTCTGTTTGATGTAATCCCTTTGTTCACGTGACTGATCTGTTTCTCCCCCACTCCTTGAGTACAGACAGTATTTCTCTCCTATAATCAGTCCAGAGCTTAGCGTAGTGCTTTGTAGTAATGGCAGACCTTTCAAAGCATTTTTTAGGCATGTGTCAAACAGTGTGCTAAGTGCTTTGCACAAATTACCTTGTTTATCCTCACAGAAACTCTCTGTTGTGCAGGACTATTTTAATCCCCACTGGTGAGTGCAACCTGGGGATGAGGAAACCAAGACTCTGAGCACTTAAGTGACTTGCCCAGGGCATACAGCTTGTAACTGGCAGAACTGAGGTCTCTTGATTTCAGACAGAGTGTAAAGTCTTTATCGTTACCTGCGCTGCCTTGTGTAAGGAGACTGGTACAGAAGGTACTTGTTTTCTAGTGGGGAACTTCGATCAAGTTGTGGTGAAAGGTGTGTGAAGTTAAGCTTGCTTCTTGGCGGTATGTATTGACAGTGAAGTTTTGAATCCTGAAAAAAATCCGAGTATTTCTGGAGAGGGAATATCCTGACCATTATCTGAATACTCAGGAGTATGGCCACTTGTTCATGAGCATTTTCTGTCCCTATCTTTGACCTCTCCTAACATAGGAAGATGACCAGTAGCCAGGACGGCCACTGGCAAGGTTGAAGGCAAGGAGGGAATGATGGTTGAAGTGCCAGGGAATGAGGACACACGGAAGATGTAGAAAGGCTAGAAAGGATAGAGCAATCTGTGCTTTAGTTGTATCCCTTTAATGCTCAGAAATTCATTATAATTAGGTGTGGCCATCTAGCTTTTTAAAAGTTATTTTGAGACAAGGGAATATCAGGACTATAATATTAGCTTTAAAGAGCAGGCTTTTTTAAGTGTTCATTCGTTTTGACTCTGTTTTCGGGAAACCATCCCATTGAGAGCGGTAGTTTCTCTGTCAAATTCTGAAGCCATTGTCTTTAAATTTCCCTTTTTCAACGTGCTGCTTCATTTTCAACGTGCTGCTTCATCTTCTTTGAGTTTTGGTAACCATCTCCAATTCCTGGTTTTGTCCTTGTGGTGTGAAAGATGGTGAATGGCACAGACTCAACTCTTTGGGTAGAAGTTGAATTCTAACACTTAAGTGAAAAAAGATTGATGAGAAAGAGAATAAGGATTTCTTGGAATCCCATAGGTTTGTCTTTTTCCCAGAGTGAAGTGTTGGAAGATTCTCTAGTTTCTGTTTCAAATTCAAATCTTTTAACACGTGTATCTTGAAGGCTTTGTCCCTTGAGTTCAGGGATCTTGGTTAAAGTTTAAGTGAAGACAGGTTCTCCTTTTCCAAAAATGCAACAAGCTGTGAAAATTAATGATTTTACTTTCTTAATTTTGATTTATAAGAATAAATCTTAGAGACTGAATTCTCATTTAGATGGAACCATTTGCGAGTCTAGGTTTTGTTTTGTTTTGTTTTTGCCTATTGGAACACTTTTTTTCAGTATTAATATGTTATTTGCTTTCCTTTTTTAAAACGTACAATGAGAGTAGAGAGATGCATTCAGTAGGAAGGCCAGGGCATTGCCACATCCTAACATTTATTTCCCAGGTTGAAATCCTATGCAATCTGATAAGTTTACTGCTTTGAGAAACTATTATTTTTCTCTGCTTCGTAAGATTAAAAGAACTAGGGATGTTTGGTCCAGAAAAGTGACAGATTAGGAGGACCGTGGGAGTTGTCCTCAAACAGTGGAAGCATTGTCATGTTGTAAAAAGGATTTGGCTCCTTTTCTGTAGTCCCAGTGGATTAAACCTGAGTGTGGAATTTATAGGGAGACAGATTGCAGTTTGGTTTAAGGAAGAACTATCCTACCAGTCAAATCTACTCAGAGAGGGAGTCAGCTGCCTGGGAATGAGTGCATTGGTCCCTGTTGAAGTTTTAGAGTGTGGGTTGGATGAAAATCTCCTGGGTATGTATGGTGGATTTGTATGTTGGATGGAGAATCCTGTTAGGTGTGACATAAGGACCCGAGCCACTCTGAATTATTTACCAGGAAATAAGAAAGGGGGGACATCGAGAATCCAGTGTATCCCTCCCATTCATTAGAGTCCTAATTTAAGACATTTAAGAATATGTCAGCTCATGTTTCCTAAGAGGTTATTCTGCAGAACTTGAGGAATTTTTGGCATGGTCAACAGAGACTGAATAATTCTGTTTCTGTAACAGTCCTTTGGCTGGAGACATTGAGGGTAAATCACAAGTGTGCAGGTTGTGGGTTTTAGGTGGGAACAGTAGCTTCTGCCAATTGATTTGGTTTTCTTTCTAGTAAATTTCAAAATTCTCTCTCATGGTTGTTATATTGAACTAAAATTCAGCTACAGTAGGATTTGGGCTGAAACTGGTCTCTTGTTAAGAATGTTTGGATTTGTTTTCTTATCTTCCATTTTCATCTTTATTAAAATATTTACATGAACAGTTTCAGCCTGGAATTTGGTACAGGAAGAACGCTGAAATTGACATGTCCTTCTTTTTAACCAGGATCCCAGGTTTCTGGGGAAGGGGATGGTGAAGTGGGTAAGAGTATGAATTTTTGATGTCAAACCAGCTCTACCATTCACCACCTTTTATCCCCTTGGACGAGTGACCTAACTTCCCTGGGCTTCCATTTCTTCATCTGTGAGGAGAGAGTATTTCTCATAGGGTCAATGGAAGCATAAATGAGATAATATACATAAAAATGTATTTGGTGCATGGTAAGAGTTCAATAAATGGCAGCTTCTTTATTTTTGTGCTATCAGTAGAGACTTACATTTGTTATTCGGGATCATCTTGGAATGGACATTGAGTTGATGTCTTAGTAGTGCAGAATATCTGCTTCCTTGTTAGGGTGTAATTCTGTGAATAATACAACATGTCTGAGTAGAGAGTTAATTCCATGGTTCTTCAGAAAGGAAGGAAGGAAGGAAGGAAGGAAGGAAGGAAGGAAGGAAGGAAGGAAGGAAGGAAGAAACTAGCAAAGAAAAGCAGAAAGGCTTAAAAGGAGTAATGCACACTCCTCTATATTTCTTTGTCCCTTCCTTCCGAAGAGAGGCTCAGGTAGAGGTATATGGATTTGGGATTTGGGAATCTTGTACATCAAGATATTCATAAAGTGGGCGAGGTCATTGTGGGAGTGAGAAAAGGGAAGGATTGAAGATAGACTCTTTAGGGGCATAGATCTGTAGCTTACAGGAAGGAAGGTCAGGAAAGACCTGAACCCCACTCAGTGTGGCGCACAGCACATTAAACCTGAAGTTAGGAGATCTGGGTTCTCGTCTCGCTTTCTCCATTTGGGGCTTGTGTGCCTCTAGGCACATCCCTTCCCTGTTGTACAAACTAGACTTTGTTTCCAGGGCTCCTTGAATACCTGAGTTTCTCCATTCTGAGACCTACTTGGAAACAATAACGCAAATGGAGGTAGTGGAATGTCCCTGAAACAGGTATTTCAAGAAGGAACAATGTCAGATGTCACTGAAATAAAAGAGGTTGAAAACTGGGGAAAAAGTTAGGGTGCCCAGGAAGCCAATTGGTTTAGATTAGAGGGACCAAGAAATATCTGCAGTGTAAGACTTCCGTGTAATTACAGCAGGTAATAAGAATTAGTCCAGGTCCTCTCGCTGACTTCGTAGATAACATAAATGTGAATAAAACTGCCTGATACAGTAGGAAAAATGTAATCATGTGCTTCCATCAATGATCTATAATCTGTTGCTAGGTGAGACAGAGCTAAATCTTGTTTCACCTTAGAATTTAAATTGCGGTTCTCACTTGAAATGTTTCATATGTTTTTTGTAGACCAGTTGTTCCATTATGGATGGAGGGGATGATGGTAATCTTGTTATCAAAAAGAGGTTTGTGTCCGAGGCAGAACTAGATGAACGGCGCAAAAGGAGGCAAGAAGAATGGGAGAAAGTTCGAAAACCTGAAGATCCAGAAGGTATGTGGGCTTACAGTTCGGTATTCAGCGTAACGATCTCTGATCTTCACAGCAGCCCTCAGAGGGGGCACTAATGTCCTCACTTTAGAGTAGGGGGATTGAGACTCAGAGTGGGGCAGGAGCCAATGCAAGGCCCCCGTGGTGGGAGCAGAAGCACAGTATGCATTGTCCATGCCACCATCCTGCCTTCTAGGAGATTCTGCAAGTCTGTTCCATCTTTACAGGGGGATGCAGGATCTGAACGACTGAGAATGCTGCCGCTTTGTGGGGGTTGGGCTGGCCCCTCTTCCAGTTAACTGTCTCGGCCGTGGGTCCTCTTGCCGTTGGTGGTTGCCTTTGAGAACTGCCGGCCCCTCTCTCAGGTCCAGAGGGAAGCTGTGGACTTTGTGCTATTTTTGTGTTATCCTTGCCCTCAGATCATGCAGAGACTTGACTTTATCTTTGAAATCCTTTGTGATTCCAAAATAATGTGAACAATTCTAAAGTATGTACCTTTTCTCCCCCCTCTCTTTCTTTCCCTCCCCCTTTCTTTCAGAATGTCCAGAGGAGGTTTATGACCCTCGGTCTCTGTATGAAAGGCTACAGGAACAGAAAGACAGAAAGCAGCAGGAGTATGAGGAGCAGTTCAAATTCAGTAAGCTTCAGAAACAGTCCAGCACACTCCGCACAGCCTTTTTGGTGCACTTTTGCCTCATGCAACACTTTGTCTAACTAGCCACGGAACTGTCTTGATTATCTAGTCTCTAGATGTTCATTTGGTGGAAAAGAGATAGCTTGCTGCCTTCCAGACCACATTGAACATTTTTGTTTCGAGCTCAAGATACCCATTTTAATTCTGTGCTAATGTCTAGTAATGGAAGAAATGCCTTGATTTTATGCTGTGTTCCCTCTCCAGAAGCCGAGGTGTTTACAAATTCTTTCTTCTAATCCTCTAAAGGATCTGCTGCTTATTAAAAATAAGGAGAAGGAAAAATCTTATTTGACTCTGTTTTCCTTTTAGCCTGCTAAGTGTTCCTTGTTCAATTATTTCCTCAGAAAACATGGTAAGAGGCTTAGACGAAGATGAGACTAACTTCCTCGACGAGGTTTCCCGGCAGCAGGAACTACTAGAAAAGCAGCGAAGAGAAGAAGAACTGAAAGAACTGAAGGAATACAGAATATCCTTTGTACCTTGAGACAAATCTGTATGGTGTCCGTTTCCTCGTCAACGTCTGTGGATTTAAGTTTCTTCACAAATAGAATGAGAATAAGGTTTTCTACCTCGTGACCTCTGAGTTCCCTTTCAACACTGACATTCCTGTGACTGAATAACTGGCAGCGATTTATGGAGTTAGGTCGCATGCAAGAGTCTGTTGCAATCAAAAGTCCAGATCCTTTAGGATTAACTAAAGGCCTAAATCCTAATAGTCAGTACCAGGGTATTTTTGCCTTGTGGGATTAGACTCTGAAACAGATGGGCGCTGCAGTAAACTCATCCAGGGGGGAAATTGGCTTCTGAGTTTCAAAAGGAAATGTTTAGCGACTCTCCTGTGTCCTCCTTAAGATCTTCTGTTCTGTTTCCACAGAGGGGAAAACCGAGAAGACAACAAAGATGACCTCGCTTTGGCTCAGTGTTGCCTTTTTGTCATCCCCTGCATGTGTCAATAGGCATCCCACGTGTAACTTGGCTGAGTCAGAATTCTCAGTTCTGTGCCTCACCACCCCTACTCTCCACTCCTCACACTGCCCTCGCCCCCCGATCTCTTCTTTTTCTGCTCTTTCAGATCTCCGTAACGGTGCTTCCGTGCCTACACGGGCCTGGCCCAAAAACTGTTTCCAAAATGGACTCCACCTCTGTGCAGTTCGACTCTCTGTGCTTCTCAGGACCACTGTGACCACCAAATTAGTCTCTGCTTCTGCTCTCATCTGCAACAATCCATTCTCACTTTGGTCAAAAAGAACATTTAAAAACATACATGAAATCCTGTCACTTTCCTATTTGAAACACTAGTGGCTTCCTGTGGCCTTTAGGCTTAAAAGTCTGCGTTCTTACCAGGCCCTGCATGATTTAGGCCAACCCATCTTCCTGTTGCGTCTTGAACTGCTTCCTCGTGTTCACTACACTCCAGCCTGCTGGCCTCCTTTATGTTCCTCTCAGGCTGAGCTTTGTGATTCCATTTCAAGGCCTTTGTGTTTGTTGTTTTTCAGCCTGGAATGTTCTGTCTTCAGATTTTACAGGGCTGGCATTTCATGGCACTTGGGTCTCAGCTCTCGTCTCCCTCATAGAGACCCTCTTCCCTCCACACCCCCTCTAAAATTTCACCAAAGCACATCAGTGTGTATGATGTCACTTTTTAACAGTAATTCTCGTAAGAAAATTAAGAAAATCTTAATTTAATTTGCTTCTTGGTTTCTGTGCCTCTCTTACTGCTGGAATATAAAGATCCATGAGAATAAAGATTTGGTCACCACTGATTTCCCTGGTTCCTGGCATGTAGGTTCTCAGTGTATGTGTGAACAAATTAATGAATGACTCACAGGAGAGCCACCCTAGCTTTTTTCCTATGAGAAGACTTATTTGAATATTTCAAGCTTATAAATTGAATAACCCCACTGGTGTGATTGAGCAGGCTTTACCTCTAAAGTTAGTGATACGGCTGTGTCTATGTGCTAGTTGGTTTTTTTTGCAGGGAATGTGCAGTAGGTTCCGTTAAAGAGCTGTGTAGGAGCAAATGTGGACTAATTCCCAGGGATTTGGCTGAAATCAAGGTGACTGACAACAATTGAGATAAGGTGGCAGCTTGGTGCCGTGAAACCCACTGTGAACTGGTGGTGAGAGCCCTGGCTTCCAGTCCCGGTTTTCCTAGTGGGATTCTGGTGTAACATTTAAGATTGGAGATGAGGGGCGCCTGGGTGGCGCAGTCGGTTAAGCGTCCGACTTCAGCCAGGTCACGATCTCGCGGTCCGTGAGTTCGAGCCCCGCGTCGGGCTCTGGTGAGATTCTGGGCTGATGGCTCAGAGCCTGGAGCCTGTTTCCGATTCTGTGTCTCCCTCTCTCTCTGCCCCTCCCCCGTTCATGCTCTGTCTCTCTCTGTCCCAAAAATAAATAAACGTTGAAAAAAAAAAAATAAGATCGGAGATGATGGAGAGTCACACCTCAATCCCAACTGTAGGATTGAAGCTGGCCCTTCTGGTGCTCCCCTTCTCCACTGCCTTCCCTGGCGACTCCAGAAGAATACTGCGCATGTTTGTAGAGATGGGCAGATGTGGTACATACTGCATTGTGTCACGCACCAGCCTTTTTTCCTCTAAGGAAATACATCAGTTACAGTGATCATTAGAATTATGTCTTGTTTTACGTGCTTAATTTGGCAGGCTAGCAAATAAGACCTAGAACATCTCCCAAGGCAACGTTCTGGAGCGTGGTGTTGGTTTGGCATGAGTGTGCAAAGCCTTCCAGTTTTCAGTTCAAAGGGAAGAATGAACAGGGCAGCAGTAAGGCAAAAAGAAACTTTCCTGCCCTGCTAACATTACAGGACAACACTGGAGAGGCCCCACGGGTAGTGGCTTTTGTTGGAAACTTGGTAAGTTCCAACTGTCTAGAAAAACCGTAGAAAAGCAAGCCTTCCAACCCACTGATCTGTAATGCACGGATCCCTGGCATGCATGCAGCCAGAGACATGTTGAGATAGGAACTGAAGGATTAGACATTTGTTTATTGAAGCTCTAAGTCAGGAGCAGATTCTTGACTTTGCTTGATTGTTATAATAGGAGACATTTTATAATGTGATACTTGTAAAGATGATAAACTGTGGTTTGTGCCATATAAACAATAGAACTTTTGTTTTCTTCAGATTAAACCAGTATTTAGCGATATTATATGTGTTAAAAAGCATGTAATTAAAAAAAATGCCTCATCTAATGAATTCCTTGAGATTTTTGAGGTGTGCTTGTGTATATAGAGCATTTTAGGGAGAGAGGAACTTAAGGGGAAAAATGGCTTATGCTTTGGCTCTGGATCAAAAGTAATATTATTCTCTACCCCATCCCCCAAAAAAAAGGTTGCAGCGTTTTTTTTCACCTATTGATTTTTAAATTTTTTTTATTTTAGAGACAAAGAGCATGAGCTGGGGAGAAGGACTGAGGGGGGGAGAGAGAATCCCAAGCAGGTTCCACGCTCAGCTTGGAGGCCCATGTGGGGCTCAGTCCCGTGATCATGAGTGAGATCATGACCTGAACCGAAATCAAGAGTTGGACACTCAAACCGACTGAGCTACCCAGGCGCCCCAGTTTTTCTTCACTTTAAAGGAATAAAAAGTGAAGTGTTTTTTGTCTGTGTCCTAGTATTATAAATATGTGTGTTTTGTTAAGTTTTTCCATTTTTATTTTTCAATATTAAGAGTTTTCTCTTAAGAGTTTATCCCTTGGTGCCTGGGTGGCTCAGTCAGTGGAGCATCCGACTTCAGCTCAGGTCATGATCTCACGGTCCGTGCGTTCGAGCCCCACGTCGGACCCTGTGCTGACAGCTTAGAGCCTGGAGCCTGCTTCAAATTCTGTCTCCCTCTTTGCCTGTCCCACTCACACACTGTCTCTCTCTCTCTCTGTCTCTCAAAAGAATTTATCCCTTAATGAAGGAGTTGCAGGTAAAAATCATCATGCTGGTGGTTTTTGGCATTTGGTACTAGAAAGATGAAATCTGATTCTTTTTTATTCTAAAAGGCCAAACACATAATATTAACATACAATCAGTTTCCATGTTGACTTTGAAACCCTTAAATTGATGAAACTCAGAATAGTAAGAGTGTTTTGTGTAATCTCCATTGAACACTGCAAATATTTAAGGTCACTGGTGCTTGTAAGAAAGTGAGTGCCTGAAGAGTGATCAGAATTAGAATTTCCTTATTTCTGATACCCAGTTTTCTCCAGGATTCAAAGGCCATATACATATACCCCCTCTGCTTTGGGCTGATATTACCTGCTTCTTAGATGTTTTGGTCGCTAGGTGTCACTATTGTTCCGTTAAGGCATCGCTGCCTCTTAAATAAAGAATTGCACCAAGTCCAAATCTATTGCTAATGGTTTGTGAGAGTGTGAAAGGGAAGGACGGGGAGGGGCTGGCGGAGAGAACAAAAGAAAGTGCCAAAGCTTGACAGCCAGAGATTGAGGTCAAGCCTGCAAGAAGTGATGTTACAAGTGAACTGGTTGTGCTTTTAAAGACATTTTGGTTCTTGTGTTGCATGTGCACTGGGTAAAATCACCTTGAAGAGAATATTTTAGACAGTTTCCTGGGCCTCTGGAGGTCCTTATTCAGTAGGTTTGGGACAGGGGAGGGACTCTTGTATTTTAACGAGGCTTAAGGTGATTCTGATGTTGTCTTGCACCAGCAGAGTAGGAGTTAGTCTCTGTGGTGTCCAAGATTGAATGCCATTGGTGGTAGGACATTCTGCAAGATTTGATTTTACCCTTGGGGGAAGAAAGCAAATATTTAAAAATTTGGGGGGAAGCCACGTTTTTTTTCTGTTGCATTTATATTAAGATTTTTGTTTTTGCCAGCAAGCATGATGTTGGCCATATCTTTAGGGAGGTTTTCAGACTGTAACTCAGATTTTCACTGAGAGAGGGAAAAAGTTTGCTTCTGTATATTAAATTGGGTCTTCTCCCTCTGTGGTCACCTTCATCTCTCTTTAAATCAGCTGGATATTCCTGGCAGAATAAAGAGGAGAGGACATTATTTTGAATATAAGTAGGCCAAACATTACATGGCAGAGCTGAAGTCCTAGTGGATTATGCGAGTCTGGCTTCTCTTGATTTACCACTGTCCTGCCATTACTCTTTTTTTTGCTTAGTTTGACCCTTAACCTACAACACAGTAATCTCAACAAAGTTGGACTTTCTCCAGAAAACAAGAAGGAGGTGGAGAAGAAAGTGGCTGTGAAATCCATAGAAACCAAGAACAAGTTCTCCCAGGCGAAGCTGTTGGCAGGAGCTGTGAAACATAAGAGGTCAGCCAGCACTCACACAACTGAAATGTCCCTCTGTGTACTCTGGAATGCCACTGGTAATGGTAGCCTGAGCAAATACTTAAGCGGAAAGTCTTGGTGATGTTTCTTTAGTAGCCTTACCTCTCTCTTCCCCTCCAGATTTGGTGTCTTCTGTAGCCTTTGACCCTTGTCTGTCGGACTGTTCATTCAACAGAACGCTAGCTACTCTTCATTGGGCACCTGTCATGTGCCAGGCATTGTGTTAAGTGCTTTCCAGGAATGATCTCTTTACACAAGTCTATGAAGTACAAGTTTGATGGGTTGAGAACATTTGTCCAAGGTTACAGAGTAACAGAGGTATGGAGTTCAATATTTGGGCCTCTATTTCTAGGCAAATGAGGGAGCGAGTTCTGTGAAAAGATTTGGGTAGGGTGTAATGAGAGCAGGGAGGAGGAAACACATAACTCACTGGAGAGGGCATGTGAGCTCAGGTTGGGGAAGGTAGGGAAAGCATTAGAGGGAGATGTTGATTATATAGAACAAGTAGGGCTTTGGCGGACGAGGGAGAGGAGAAATTTCGGGCAGCGGGAGTAGCTGCTGCAAAGGCACCGTGGCCTTTGAGACCCTGGAAGCTGTGACCGCATTATAGACCTGGCTGGGGTTCTGATGTGGGGGGGCAGCACTGCCTGGAGGTTTTGATAAGTTCTGTCTTAGGTTTGCTCCTCCCTTTCTAAATCTTGAAATGGCACCAGTGATTAAATCCGGTCATTTCAGTTTGACCAGCCATACCATGGGCGAAATAATGTTAAGTTCAGATGCAGTCTGTTAGGAAAATCAGTAAGGCAACCAGCCACATGTTTTTAAGGGAGCGCATCGATGCACTCTTGTGGTTTGGTGCACCATCTATCCGCTGCAAATGTTCCTAGGACGTGGCTTACGTCTAAAAATGTCGTCATGGTTTAGCGGTGGAGGGGAGGAGTAGCAGTAACCTGAAAAGGGCCAATTACCTGAGCCATGAATTATTCCTTTCCAGTTTTCACATAAGCTTTCGTGCCTTGTCCAGTGTCTTTCAGGATTTGGCCCTGGTTCCGTTTTACTGGACTTCACCAAGAAAGGGCTCTCTAGGTGGGCAGTTAGATACCTCTCAGCAGCGTCTTGCTGCTAGCAGAATGGATGTTACAACCATCTCTTTTCCTTAGTCCTTAGATCACCTTTTATTAGATCATCGATTATTATTGTTTTTTTGTGGCAAGATGACAAATTAGTCTCCTGGGGCAGGAGTCCTAATCTACCCAGCCCTGGGTTTATTAGAATCACCTGGGAGTTTGTTACTGTGGCTTCTAGGCCTTTCATTAATTCTGGTTCATTAAGTTTGAAGTGAGGTCTGGGAGTCTGATTTTCAAAGTTCCGCAGGTGATTCTGATGCTTGTGAAAGTCTGGTGCCTGGTGTGTGCCTAGAACGTAATCAACAAAATTGAGTCCACCTCTGTGCTCCCTCTCCATTGCTTTTCTGCCTTGCTGCTCTCACACCACGTTCCCAAGTCTGGTTTATCATGTTTTTGCCTTTCTTTACTTTTAGTAGTTTCTGCGTGTGTGGGGGAGGGGGTTGTTTGTGTTTGTTTTTGTTTTGGCTACCTATATACGTATTCATAAACAGTGTAATAGCTTGCTCGTATTTGAACTTTATAAAAACAATTTCATTCTGTATGTGATCTTCTGTAAATTTGGTTTTTCACTCCAATTGTTTCTGTGATTGAAACAGTTTTGTGTGTGTTCATGTATATATAGCTGTAATTTATTCATTTTCACTGTCATATCATAGTGCTTTATGAGATACTAAAATGTGTCCATTCTCTTGTGGATGCGTGCTTGAACTATAATAAATGGTGCTGATAGGTCCAGGACGTGCTCTATTATGTATGTGCATATGTTTCTCCAGAGCTGTGCCGTTCAGTGTGGTAGCCACTTGGCCACCTGTGACTATCAAAATCTGAATTAATTGAAACTAAAATTTTCAGGGTGCCTGGGTGGCTCAGTTGATTGAGGGTCTGACTTCAGTTCAGGTCATGATCTCACAGTTCACGGGTTCGAGCCCCGCATCGGGCTCTGTGCTGACAGCTCAGAGCCTGGAGCCTGCTTCGGATTCTGTGTCTCCCCCTCTCTCTGCCCCTTCCTTGCTCATGTTCTGTCTCTCTCAAAAATAAACATTAAAAAAAAGAAAAAAAACCTAAAATTTTCAGTCCAGTTCCTTAGTCACACTAGTCACATTTCAAGTGTTAAATAGCCACAAGTGGCTAACTGCTGCCCTACCGGACAGCACAGATCAGTGATGTAGTGATTTTGTGAAATAGTGTTTCCTTGCTGTCTTAATTTGCATTTCCAGTTCACATATAGTTGACGTATTTCATATGTTTTGCCATTCAGGTGTCCTCTTCTGTGGTAGGTACGTTCAAATATTTTGCCATTTTTCTACTGGGTTATTTGTATTTATCTTAATGATTTGCAGGTGTGTTTTGTTTGTTTTTAAATATAGTCCTGACATTTCCCTATCCCCCCCAACCCCCAGTTTACAGCTTTTCTTTTTACTTTCATTAATTAATTTTAAGGTGGTTGGTTTTTAAATTCTAAGGCAGTCAGACACATAATATTATATTAATTTCAGGTATGCAGCATTATGATTTGATATATGTATATATTGTGAAATTATCACAGTAAGACTAATTAATATCCATCACCATACATGTTTACACATTTTATTTTACTTGTGATGAAAACTTCTAAGACCTACTCTTAGCAACTTGTAAATGTACACTGTGCAGTGTTATCAACTATAGTCACCCTGCTACACATTACAACACCATGACTTTTAACTGGAAGTTTATACCTTTTGAAGATAGTCAGTTTTTTTTTTAAGTTTATTTATTTTACACAGAGAGACAGAGAGAAAGCAAGCAAAGGAGGGGCAGAGAGAGAGAGAAAATGAATCCCAAGCAGGTTCCACACCGGCAGCACAGAGCCCAGCAAGGAACTCAAACTCCCCAAACATGAGATCAGGACCTGAACTGAAACCAAGAGTTGGATGCTTAACTGACTGAGCCACCCAGGTGCCCCTGAAATCAGTTTTTTTTTTTTTTTGAAGGTATGAGCTAGGGATCCCTTTTCAATTTTATTCTTCAAGTGAGTAGCTAATTTTCTAGCAACAAACACTACTGCCTTTCCCCATTGATCTTCAGTGTTACTCTGTCTTATAACAAGTTTCCAAACATATATGGCTTTGTTTGGGAGTTTTCTCTCTCTCTCTCTTTTTTTTTTTTTTTCTTTTCTTTTTCTTTTTTCTGTTCCTCGGATCTATAGGACCACTACCACTCTGTGTACTTATTGTAGCTTTATAAATAATTTTGATATCTGGTAAGGCTAGCCCCCTTATACTTTTCTCAGGGGTATTTTGTCTATTGTTGGCCACTTTGTTCTTCCATATAAATTTTAGTTAGATTTAAATTTTATTTTTTTAGTCTAAGTTTATTTTTATTTATTTTGAGAGAGAGAGTGTGTGAGCAAGCGGGGGAGGGGCAGAGTGAAAGGGAGACAGAATCTCAAGCCAGGCTCCGTGCTGTCAGCTCAGAGTAATTCATTCATTTTCACTGTCGTATAATGGTGCTTGATGCAGGGCTCAAACTCTTGAACCCATGAGGTCATCACCTGAGCCGAAGAGTCGGCTGTTTAACCGACTGAGCCACACCTAGATCTAGGCACACCTAGATTTAAATTTTCGATTAAGTTCTTCAAGTTTATTGGAATCTATTAAATGGTTTGATAAATTTATGGAGGAAACAGATCTTTATGGATATGAGTCTTTCTACACATGGTATATATACATTTATTTGTTTCCTTTAATGTTCTTCAATAAAGTCTTAAAGTTATCTTTCAAAAGCTAACAGTTGTGCATATATTTTATTAGATTATTCTTAGGCGTTTTATAATTTTTTTGTTGCTGGTTTGTAAAAGTGCAGCCAATTTTGGAGTATTTATATCTGGTCACTCAGCTCTTATTAACCTTAACAATAACTCTTTAATAACTCTTAGTAACTTTAAATTTTTATTTATTTATTTTTATTTTTTAAATGTTTTTGAGAGAGAGCATGTGCGTGTGAGCTCACAAGTGGGGGGAAGGGGCAGGGACAGAGGATCCAAAGCGGTCTCCTATGCTGAGAGCAGAGAGCCTGATAAGGGGCTCAAACTCTCCAACCATGAGATCATGTCCTAAGCCAAAGTCTGATGCTTAACCAGTTGAGCCACTGAGGTGCCCCTATTCATTTATTTTTTTCATTTATATTTTAAAATGTTTGTTTATTTTGAGAAAGAGAGCACACAAGCAGGGGAGGGGCAGAGAGAGAATCCTAAGCAGGCTCCACACTCTGTCAGCACAGGGCCCAATTCGGGGTTATTTATTTTTTTTTGAGACCGCACACAAGTAGGGGAGAGGCGGGGAGGGAGAAGCAGAAGGCCAAGCCGGTGCCACGCTCGACACAGAGCCCAGTGCGGGACTCGATCTCACAACTGTGAGATCATGACCTGAGCCAAAATCAAGAGTCAGATGCTCAACGGACTGAGTCACGCAAGTGCCCCAGTGTTTTTTTTGTTTTTCTGATTGCTGTGGTATCTGTAATTGTGTCCTTTTTCATCCCATGTATTGATGGCTTGTATTTTTATTCTTATTTTGGCTGGTTTCTTAATTTCTCCTACCTTCTTTCTCTGGGGTATTCTTTACTTCAAGTTTATTCTTTTATAATTTCTGTCATAAATGAGTGTCAGATACCTAGCTAATTAATTTTCAGCTTTTCTTTTTAGTTATAGGCACCTGGAAGTGTAATTCTTCCTCAGCTTTCACTGTATACGATTTTGTATTTCCAACTATTTTTAAATACCCATTATGATTTCTTCTTTGACTTCTGAATTAGAAACATTTTTTAAAGTTTCCAAACATCGGGGCGCCTGGGTGGCTCAGTCGGTTGGGCATCCGACTTTGGCTCAGGTCACGATCTCACGGTCCGTGAGTTCGAGCCCTGCGTCGGGCTCTGTGCGGACAGCTCAGAGCCTGGAGCCCGTTTCAGATTCTGTGTCTCCCTCTCTCTCTCTCTGACCCTCCCCCGTTCATCCTCTCTCTCTCTCTGTCTCAAAAGTAAATAAACGTTAAAAAAAAAAAATTTTTTTTTAAAAAATAGTTTCCAAACATATTCAGGTAACTCAACTATATTTCACAGGACTAAGATGAAGCTCCCCCCCTACCCCCACATTTTAACACCTTATCAGTGGTATCTTAGAATCTATGACATACAATATTTATCTTTTGTTGTTGATATCTCTCTTAATTGCATCATGGTTTATGTGTGCTAATTCTTTTGAAATTCCTTTAGACTTGCTTTGTGACCTATTCCTAAGGTTAATTTTTACAAATGTTCTGAGTGAGCTTGAGGAGAATCTGTTTATTTATTTTTTGCAAATTTCTGGGTTCTATGTAGGTACCACCAAATAAGCAGGTTAATTGTATTGTTTATATCTTCTGTGTCTTTACATATTTGTCTGCTTGCTCTGTCAGTACTTAAGTATTTTGAAATCTCCCGCTATAATGATGATTTCTTGATTTTTCTTCAGAATTCTGTTGAATATCTATTTTAACCTCTTTAATTAGAAGCATACAGGTGCAGAATTATTTGTTCATAATGAATTAAACTTTGTTTCATTATAAACTTTACCTCTTGTAATGTTTTTGGTCTTAAAGTCTGTTTTCCTAATACTGTGCCGGATAGCTCAGCCTTCTTTGGGTTTGGCCTTACTGACTCTTGCTACTCTTTGCTTTCAATCTTTCTGGGTCTTGTTTGTTTTTGTTTACTTTTGTTAAATCTTTTGGATTGTCTCATAAATATCTGATTTTAAATGGAGTATGTTCATCTGTTTTTACAGGTAGGCTTGGATTTGTTGGGATTTTTGACACAGTTTCTGCTGTCTTAATGTTGCTTGTCTTTTTACTTAAAAGATATTTTTCCTTGTATTTTTAAAAAATTAATTATGATTTTAAAAACTTCTGTTTATTCGTTTTCTTTCTACTGGTTTGGATTCACGCGGTGTTTCTGTTCTTTTGGTGGCTAACCTTGCAACTTACTAGGAGTACTTAGCACAACCTAAAGTTACATAGCTGTCTTCCTTTCCTACAAAATTATACATTGACCTTAGAACTTTACACTCTAATCACCTCTTCCTTACATGCTACTACTGTCCAGGACTTGAGTATGGTCGTGTTGAACACCACAAATTAGATTGTGTTTGCCAGTTCCTTTGTTCACTATCCCTTCCTTCTGTGATTAAAGCCTTCTTTCTGGGATCATTTCTTTCCTTGTTGAAGTGCGTTCTTTTTTTTTTTTTTTTTTTTTTTTTTTTTTTTTTTTTTTTTTTGACTGCCCTAAATATTAGCAGTAATGGTAGAGCTTGGGGTATTGCACTAAGCTACACAGCAAGGGAAGTACGTTCTCTAGACCGTCTTTCAGTGAAGGTCTTTTGAGTGACTTTCAGAATCACTAACATGTCACTAAAGAGATTTCCTTTAATCTTTAAGAACTTAAATAAATTTTCATCACGTATGAAATTGTCCAGATATTCTTCAAATCCATCTGTGGTTCTAACCAAGATGAGTGATAAGGACAACAAAGAATCTGAAGTTTAGGTGATGCCTGAAGGTCTAATGCTTCACCCCTTGAATTGGCCAGGGGTTTATGTTGTCCTTATAACAGTAATGTAACTGGAAAGGAGATTAGGAACCTGAAGTGAAGACTTTTCATTTCAGATCATCCCAGTTCTTTGAGGCTACCTAAGGCCCATATAATGGTTATTGGAATTCCTGCGTCCCAAAGTTTTAATTCCCACAATTGGACATAGCTCAAATTACCATGTTTTTTGTTACAGCTCAGAGAGCGGGAACAGCGTGAAAAGACTGAAGTCGGACACTGACCCAGATGACAAGAGTCAAGGTAGGGTGGCAGCTTTCATTTCACTGTTTACTTGTAATACACATGAACCATAGTACAGGGCTGGACCGCAGCACAGCTGTCAAGGAATGCATGGGTCTCTGAGCAAGCCGATCTAAATTTAGTTTACCAAACTGTTTTCTACCAGGCAGGATTTATACCCAAGAGTATATGTCAACTGCCCTGCCAAGCAATATGTTAGAAACCAGTGGAACTGATAAATGACAATTGTGCTTTCCCAGAAGTGCTTACAAAGCCAAAGCCCTGGTCCTATCACTTCTGCTCACAAAGCGTTTTTCTCTGTGTCCCCCAAATGTCAAGTTTCTTGATTTCACCTGGCTGGCTACCAGTGAGAGGTAGAATGCCTGGCTCTTGCTGATGGTTGGATCGGATTGAGCCTGGAAGCTTAATACAGTCTCCAGAAGCATACTTTCTTTGGTGGTTACTTCTATGCAATCAAATCTGGCACTGTATTAAGTGGCACAGAGTTGTAAGTGAAGGTGAGTGTTCCTGAGGGCTGGATCGGGGATAAGAAATCCAAGAGCGTTTTTAGCTCTACCCCTGACTCCCTGGGGGACTGAGATTCTGCGCTAAACTCAGTGGGTCATCTATAAAACAGGGCTTACATTGATTTCTCCCTCAAAATATAATGGATATTTAAAAATGTATATCTGCTGAGCACCAGTAATGGTGCGCTGTTGCTGATAACTTTTTGCTCTAGAATTACTTTTAAGAAGGACATTGAGTGAAGAGTCTTCTTTCTACGTATATATCCTCTTCCATCCAATTCTGCTTCCCAGAGAGAAACAGTATTATACATTTCTTATGTGTATATCCGGAGCTATTCTGTGTCTGTATAAGCAATTACAAATATATGCTTTTAAAATTAAAAAAATGTTTATTGAGATAACTTAAAACATATTCAAACATTGAGATAATAAGGAACCCCATCATGTAGCTTCATCAGTTTTTTTAACACATATCCAATCTTATTTATACCTCCTTAACTATAGTGTTATGAGGCAAATGTCAGACATTATATTGTCTTATCCATAATTCTTCTGTACATATCACTAAAAAATAAGGGTTCTTTGTTTTGTTTGTTTTTGACATCACAGTGATCTTTTTTTTAAATATGAAATTTATTGTCAAATTGGTTTCCATACAACACTCAGTGCTCATCCCAACAGGTGCCCTCCTCAATGCCCATCACCCACCATCCAGTGATCTCTAAATAATATCAGATAGCATATTAGTATTCATTTTCCCCAATTTTCTCACAATTTTTTTCTTGACAATTGGTTTTTCAATTATTTTTTTAATGTTTATTTGTTTTTAATTTTTTTTTTCAACGTTTATTTATTTTTGGGACAGAGAGAGACAGAGCATGAACGGGCGAGGGGCAGAGAGAGAGGTAGACACAGAATCGGAAACAGGCTCCAGGCTCTGAGCCATCAGCCCAGAGCCTGACGCGGGGCTCGAACTCACGGACCGCGAGATCGTGACCTGGCTGAAGTCGGACGCTTAACCGACTGCGCCACCCAGGCGCCCCTTAATATTTATTTTTGAGCCAGAGAGAGCAGGGGCTTGAACTCATGAACTGCGAGGTCATGACCTGAGCCGAAGTCAGATGCTCAACCAACTGAGCCACCCAGGGGCTCCATTGACAATTGGTTTTTTAAAAATCAGGATCCAAGCAAGGATCAGTCATACATTGTATCTGGCCTATATGGCTTTTAAAAAAATATTGAGATACAACTCAGTGCCATAAAATTCATTCTTTGAAAGAAGCACAATTCAGTGATTTTGTTTTAATATGTTCACAGAAATGTGTATTCATCACCACTGTTTAATTCCAAAATGTTTCATCACCCCAAAAAGAGTCCCCATGCCCATTAACAGTTATCCCCGTTCTTCCCACTGGCACAGTGGTTCTAGCCACTGGCAACCACTCATCTACTTTTCTCTCTGTGGACTTGCCTTTCCTGGATATTTCCTATAAATGAAATCATTCCATCTGCGGCCTTCTGTGTCCAGTGTCTTTTCACGTGTTTACAAAGGTCATCCATGTGGTAGCACATATCGGGACTTTTTACGCTGCATAATATTCTGTTGTATGGCATGCTGCATTCTGTCCAGTCATCAGTTGATGGGCATTTGGATTGTTCACACTTTTGGGCTACTCTGAATGATGCTGCTAAGAACATTTGTGTACAAGTTTTTGTGTGACCAGCTATTTTCACTTCTCTTGGGTGTATACCTGGGAATGGAATTTCTAGGTCATATGGTAACTCTGTGTTTATATGGTTAACTTTTTGAGGAACTGCCAAATTGTTTTCCGAAACAACTGCACCATTTTTACATTCTACCAGCAGCATGTGAAGGCTCCAGTTTCTTTATATCCTCGTCAACACTTGTTATTGTCTTTTTTATTTTGTTTATCTTTGTGGGTGGGAAGTGATACTTCATTTCTCTAATGACTAGTGGTGTTGGCATCATGTACTTATTGGTCATTTGTATATCTTCTTTGGAGAAATATTTACTCAAATCCTGAGCCTATTTTTAAATTAGGTTACTTGTCTTTTTACTGTCGAGTTTAAAGAGTTTTTTATATATTCTGGTTACTAGACACTTGTCAGATAGATGATTTACAGATATTGTCTCCCTTACTGTGAGTTACATTTTCATTTTCTTGATAGAGTCATTTGGAGCACAAACATTTTTAGTTTTGATGACATCTGACTTATCTATTTTTTCTTTGGTTGCTTGTGCTTTAGGTGTCGTATCTAAGAAACCATTGCCTAATCCACAGCCATGAAAACTTACACCTGTGTTTTCTTCTAAGTTTTATGGCTTTAGCTCTTCCATTTTGGTCTTTGATCCATTTTGAGTTAATTTTTTGTATATGGTTTGAAGTAGGGATTCATTTTCATTGTGTGTATCCAGTAGGCCCAGCACCCTTTGTTGAAGAGACTTACTTTTTCCAGACTGAACTGTCATGGCACTTTCGTTGAAAATCAGTTGACCAACATGTATGGGTTTATTTCTGGGCTCTCTCTTCTCTTCCATTGATCTGTATGTCTATCCTTATGCCGTTACCACACAGTCTTGATCATTATAGCTTTGTAGCAAGTTCTGAAATTAGGAAGTGTGAGTCCTCCAACTTTGTTCTCTTTCAAGATCATTTGGCTATGTGAGGTCCCTTGCATTTCCATATGAATTTTGGGATCAGCTTGTCAATTTCAATAACAAAGGCAGTTGGAATTTTAATAGGGATCACCTGAATCGGTAGATCAGTCTGGGAATATTGCCATCAGATAGCATCTTAACAATAGACTAGTGTGCCTTTTAAGTCTCATTTGGCCTATAGATTCTTCTTCCTTTTTATGTTTATTTTTTGCTTCCTTTGTTTTTGTGAAGAAACTGGGTCTCTTTGTCCTGTGGAGTTTCCCATGCTCTAGATCTTGTTGATTATATCTCCATGGTGTTCCTTTATTCCTGTGTTTCCTGTGAAAATGGTAACTAGATCTAGAGCTTGATCAATTCAAGTGTTTTGGCAAGAATACCTCATACGTTGTTTTGTACTTCCTGTCATCGTCATTATTTTAATTAACATACTCTGTTCATTGTTTAATTCACCTGTAGTACCTTGGGAATCATTGCATGACTGTACATAAAGAGCTTCATTCCTTTTTAAGACTATGTAGTATCCTGTTTTGTGGTTGCAACATAGTATGTTTTTTCTATTTTTTATGATGGACATTTAGATTGCTTCCATGCTTTCTCTGTCATGATGTTTTATTAAAAACTTTGTACATGCGTTATTTTTCACACCCATGATATGTTAGGTTAAATAGAATTATTGGGACAGAGAAGATATACATTTGTAATTCTGATAAATATTGTAAAATTGCCATGCAAAGAAGTTATCCCAGTTTACATTCCCATCAGCAATATAGGACTTCCATTTCACAGATGTCTTTTTAATATATAGGAAACTTGCTAATCTGGATGTGTAAATAGGATTAAGTGTATACTGTGGGCGTATACACGTGCACATACACACAAGTACATAAAACTTCATAGAAATCTTAAATGTACTTCAGCTAGCCCTGTCTGTGTCTGGTGCTTATTCCCTTGTAGGAAGTATTTGCACTAGTCAGTGGAAAGGAAAACTCGTGTGGCAGTTTTTGTTTTTGTTTTTTTTAACGTTTATTTATTTTTAAGACAGAGTGTGTGAGTGAGGGAGGGGCAGAGAGAGAGGGAGACACAGAATCTGAAGCAGGCTCCAGGCTCCAAGCTGTTGGCACAGAGCCTGATGCGGGGCTCGAATGTATGAACCATGAGATCATGACCTGAGCTGAAGTGGGACGCTTAACTGACTGAGCCACCAGGTGCCCCACTTGTGTGGCCTTTTGAAACCATCTTAGGGGGCACCTGAACGGCTCAGTTGGTTGAGCATCTGACTATTGATTTCGACTCAGGTTATGATCTCACAGTTTGTGAGTTCGAGCCCTGTGTTGGGCTCTGCACTATCAGTGCAGTGCTTCGATTTTCCCTCTCTCTCTGCTCCCCCCCTGCTTGCACTCTGTCTCTCTCAAAGTAAAATAAAATAATAATAATACTTGTTGAAAAAAAAACCATCTAAGGCAGACACCATGTTTCAGAGCCACCTTTTAATCTCTTTGTCTTCCCTTCCACTCTCACGGCAGCATTCTTACAGCTGGGCAAGAGATACCCTCTTTTGCTAGTAAGGCCCCATTGGAAGAATATCCTCTAAAAGCTTGCTTGAAAGTCTTGTCCTTCGCAGTAGAAAGCTTTGTGCCTTTGTTCCCCCCAGAAAAGAACTCTGTGACCCTAATGGAGATTCAGGTTTCCCCCATTGGGGGCTCTGGACTTAGGCTCTGAGCAGAGCCAGTGAACGCACAAGTTGGCCCCATCGACTCTCAACTCACGCATCTGTTTGAATCCCAAGAACATTCCCTATTAGTAATTTTCGGTGTTAATTTGGTATAACAACGTGGTCCTGCAAATGCAGAAGCTGGCAGGAAACTTCACCAAATGGGTGAGATCAGAGGGCACCATTTTGTTCTCTTTGGACAGTTGAACTATTTTTGGAATGAAATTTGTCAGAGTTGCAATCTCTTTTCTTTCTTGAAACCTAGATAATCGGGAGATTTGGTCTTTTGGCTTAAACTCTGCTGATGCCATTGTGGTCCAGATTTCTTGGTTTCATTTCGTGGCTGGCTTCCGTCCTTCCGTTAGGCCAGCTCTAGTCTTGCACAGGTACTCTGAACTTGATCCTCCTTTTCTATCTAAGATAGACCCTAAAATTCAATTCACCCTTGAAATTCTTAATAAAATGACATCTCATTGAACAGCTTCACATAAATTTTCTGAGTAACTGATTTATGAATCAGGTTTTTTTTTTAAAGCAAATATTTCATTTTTTTAAATATATATTTATTTTGAGAGAGAGAGAGAGTGTGTGGCAGGGGAAGGGCAGAGAGAGAGGGAGACACAGGATCCAAAACAGGCTCTGCACTGACAGCAGAGAGCCTGATGGAGCTCGAACTCATGAACCGTGAGATCATGACCTGAGCCCAACTGAGCCACCCAGGCATCCCTTAACCAAATATTTCTAACAGAATACTGAAAGTATCACTGTATATGTGAAAATAATAATACAGGGAATGTTCAAGTAATGAATAATGTACAGTTTGATGTTGGGTCCCAAATTTTCACCCCTCCCCTCCAATTTAGCTATTTGCAATGAAATGTGTAAAATATCTTTAACACATGGCAAATGCTGGCCTGCTGTGTGCTAGACCCCATGCTATGGGGACGGAGTGGTGAAGAAGGAGCCCTTGCCCTCAAGTGGCTTACAATGAGAACATACAGACAAGCAACCCGTTTTGTTGTTAGACTGTCCATTCTTCTGCAGCCTTCCTGGCTGTAAGAGTGGGGTGCCCATGAGGTTACAGAGATACATGGGGCTATTCCTCCCCAATTTAAGTAGACTATGATGCTCTTTGAACTTTTGCATTTGCTTTTCTAAAAAATTGTCTGCATTGGCAGTATATGCATAGAAAATTCAAAAGGGGCAAAAGAATAAATAAAGTTTATTTATTCATTCTAAAATTAAAAAAGTTTGGTGGGGCGCCTGGGTGGCTCAGTCGGTTAAGCGGCCGACTTCAGCCAGGTCACGATCTCGCGGTCCGTGAGTTCGAGCCCCGCGTCGGGCTCTGGGCTGATGGCTCGGAGCCTGCAGCCTGCTTCCGATTCTGTGTCTCCCTCTCTTTATGCTCCTCCCCCGTTCATGCTCTGTCTCTCTCCCTGTCTCAAAAAGAAATAAATGTTAAAAAAAAAAATTTTTTTTTAAATAAAAATAAAATTTAAAAAGTTTGGAATAAAAAAAGTTAAGTCTCCCTGTTCCCCAACCGCTCTTATGATCTCCCCAGGACAACCACTGTTACCAGTTTTATATGTATTGTTTTAGACATCGTCATGCATGTCCATGGGCATGTTCCCCTCCCTACAGATTATAGCTTACACATACCCTTGCCTCTTTCACAAAGCATAGTGGTTTGGTACCAGTACGTAGAGGCTTTACTCTTCTTCATGGCTGAATAATAGTCCATTACACTGGTCCCTTATTAATGAACCTTTCAGTTGCTACTGTCAACAGTGCCGCAGGGAATGTTCTCATATGAACATCATTTAAGATTGAAGGACGTTGCCAAACTGCCCCACATCCTCTCAGCAGCATATAAAGATGCCTGTTCCCTATACCTTCCCTCCTTATAGATTGTTTCCTCTCCCGAGTTTAAATGTCTGTTTTGCTTTTTCTGTGAACTATTTGTACCTTGTGTCCAGTTTTCTATTCGGTTGTTGGTTGGTTGGTTGGTGTCGGAAGAACCTGATCTCACGAAGAAATTGACTTTTGTGGTATTTGTTGCAAAAATCTGCCTCTGCTTTCATGTAGTCTTGTAATCACCGTCTTTACGATCAGTGTTGGCTCTCAGGCCACGTTCTTACATCTCTGTGTTTCAACACTGCCTTTCTTCAGCAGCTTCTTTTTCCCCTATTAGAACTTCCTGTAAGACCAGCAAATCCACTGAGCTTCTCAACCCTGTGTACTGGCCGCTGGAGGTCTCTTCTTGCTTCTCAGTGGTAGTTTTGACTTCCTCCTGATTTCATATACGTGGAACCATGTATCCTTTTCACATTTACATAAAGTGTCAGTTAGGGGCTTGTAAAGGCAAAAGCCAGGAAGGTATATGCTTGTCAGCCTGAGACACTGAGGTTTAAAGTCCAGCACTTAGTCTACAGTGAGCTCTGGTATCATTCTAGTACATTATTTTTTGATTCAGATTTAGTTTAACGTTTTCTACTCTAAGTGGCCTTTAACCTTGGCCTGGTCATTTGACCTCCTTCATCAGTAAGATAGGGATACCTACATAGCAGGTTGTTGTAGTGATTCATTGAGTCCGGAAACATTTAGAGGCAACAGGAGTGGTGGAGTAGAGTCCTTAACTTCTCTTTTTACTTCTAAGTGCCGTATTCCCCTGGATTGAGGCTTTCCATCACTGGGGTGCTGCAGTGACTCTGGGTTTCCCGGAGCAAAAAGAGCCTTAGCTACGTGGTCACATTCTGCATGGCTTTAAAATGTTCTCTGAGTGTGGCTTCAGTTTTCTCAGTTGTAAAAGAGGAACACAGCTGTCCGATGCAGGGGACAGTAATGATGACTGCACAGAGCGGTTTGGGGCTTCAGGGTAGAGCCCGAGGCGCTGTGCCCCACATGTGGAAAGTACCCTGTGAATTTTGGGCAAAATGGTGAAGTCACAGTGCTTCCTCCTGTTTTGCAGAAGCCCCGTCCTGCATGTCTCTTGGAAGCACGTCCCTGAGCACTCCTTCCATCCACTGCCCCTCTGCCGCGGTCTGTATTGGCATCCTCCCAGGCTTGGGTGCCTATTCCGGCAGCAGCGACTCCGAGTCCAGCTCAGACAGTGAAGGCACCATCAACGCCACTGGCAAGATCGTCTCCTCCATCTTCCGAACCAACACCTTCCTCGAGGCCCCCTAGCTCCCGTGTCCCTCCCAAGCTCCTGCCCAAGAGTAGACCGGACGGTTTGTTCTGCCTACGGGCATTACCTCCCTCAGAACTCCTTTGCCTGCTTCCTGTGCACACCGTGACATTTTTAACCTCATCTAAAAATGTGCCAGAGTCCACTTGTGGCCCGACTTGTGTTTGGTTTCTCTTTTCACTCCAGTGCAGATGTCCAGACCTGTCCTGCTGCGTCTTTCCTTGCTGATGTGCTGGGGGGAGGGGAGGAGGGCTCAGCAGAAATTCCACTGAAAATGCCCTGGGAAGATAGGCACCCACTGGTGTGCAGAGTGTTTGGATCATGTTGCTTTCTTTTTTTCCTTTCCCAACAGCACAAAGAAGCAAGGGCAGTTATTGGACAGGTACTATTTAAACATTCGGCTCTAGATGACCATCCCGTTTGGTTGTACTGCATTGTGGAACACATGGGGGACGGGGGTGGGTGGGAGAAATGAGCCGGGTGACGGAATGGCGACCTCCCTTGGAACTAACCAATTCTCGATGTTGTGTGACTAAGTAAAGATTCTGAACTGCGTCTGCAGGGAGTGTCACTTAACACTCATCACTTATTGTGAAATTTCTCCTTATTCTTCCTTCCTTTTCCTTCTCCTTTGCCTTCCTCCCTCCATCCAGTGGTGTTTAAGACTCTAAAGCTTGGAGAAACAAACAGGCCTTATCTCATCGTGGCCAGGAAGCAGAAGTGCTGTTTAGGTGTGTAGATGCAAGGACTTACTTCTGGCAGCTTGTAGGATCCTGAGTGCACACCAGTGGGACACACCTGCATCTTCTGCCCCTGCTGGGTACTGTCGAGGCCCCTCTCCATTTGGTACATTTATAGTTGTGGCTTCTAACCACGGAAGCTATTACTGGCCTAAAGGTGCTGCCCTGTCCTTTCCTCCCCTCTGCTCTTTCCCCTTTGCACACAGGGCAGCTTTAAGGCTGTGAGCAGCGAAGACTTAGAGGTACTGTCCCATCTCGGTCTCCTAAAGGGAAGCAGGCACTTTCCCTCCAGGATGGAGGCAGATGAGGTATGAAGGCCTTATGGACCGAGGGAGGCATGGGCTTTAAAAAAAAAAAAAAACAAACGGCTCCCCACTTCAGGAGAATGAATCTGTACGGTTCTCTCTTCCCCTGGGTTCCTACGTCAATTGTTTCTACTTCTCTGGGTGTGAGACGGAGAGAGACACACAGAGAATGTGTTGACACTGTGATGCTGGCAGGCAGAGAAGCTACTCAGTCTTCATGTGGGCAGAGAGGCCCCTGGATCTCCTCCAACCCACTCCTTTTCCCCTTCCATTGCAGTGACACTCTGGGCCTGTTAGCAGATGGTGACTTCCCTTCACCCATAAGTGATGCCTTGTGAATTCTTCCTCCTTTTCAGAATCACTCAGTGCTAATTGTTCCCGTCGGTACAGGCGCATCAGCTTCATCCTAACAAACAAGACATTTAGGTAAAACTGTGTAGGCACCTTCTGCTTCTCTGCTTCATTGTTCCTGCGATCGCGCTGTCATTATTACAGCACGTACCCAGAGCAACCTCACCTCATTTCAGGAGGCAGACCAAGGATTCAAAATCACCGTCTTTGTGTGGTTTGACTTTTAGGAAGCCATTACTATACCTTGTGGCCTCTGTTGTTGTTGGAAGTTGACAAAAGGTTACAGGGATTAGAACTGTATGTTAACTTGAAAGCTGATACATGTCAGAGAACAAGATCTTGCTTTTCCTGTACCGAATCTTGCACTCCCAGCCCCCTCCGCATTTACCAGCACACCTAGATTGTGTTGAGAAAGTTGAGGCTCTTCAGATGGAGATCTCTGCTCTTGATGTCACAGGAAAGACTGAGAGTCACCGGTGGCACCTCACAGTGTTCATTGTACCTGTTGGTATAGAGTCCTGGAACAGAGACACATGCCCCATAGAAACTATGACTAGCAGAGCAGGATCTGGTCTCCCCAGTAGAGGAAGCAGCCTTGGAAAGCATCCAGTGTAGACAGTGTGGTTCAAACCCAAAGAAGGATGGAAAAAACGGGCTGCTTTAATCTACACAGTGCAGCACTCAGGCCTTAATAGATAATTGGGGTTTTATAACTAGGTGACAAGGGATAAAGGCAAAGTGTGTGTACTGGGGGGCAGGGGGTGCTTACATTGTCCTGAGTGGTAGTAGTCTTACAACTCTTGAATCCTGCAAGGGAGAAAGCCTGTCTCTGAATGATCTCTATTGCCGATTCTCTCTGGATGATCTAGTCTGTGTCACACCGTGCCCTCTCAACCAGTTCTGCTAACTTCTGGCCCTGTCATTTGAGTGGGGAGAAAGCATGAAATTCAAAGCATTCATTTTTCCATCTATAAAAAAGCTAGGGAGCTGATGTGACTGGACCTGAGAGGTGGCTGGTGATCTGTTTACATAGGACTTCCCTGATCTCAAGACCCCAGAGGAGAAAAAACCTGGCTTCTCAAATTTAGACTGGGATGGGGGTGGGGATCTCTAGCTTTCTTCAGACGTATCTTAGACCGGACATTGGAAGTTGGGCCCCTAACTAGGGATGACCAGTGCCCGCTCTTTGCGTCCGTGTTCTTTCCAGTTTCCACCTTAGGTTCTTCCCTTCCGGCTACCTCTTTTCTACCCAGGACAAGCTGCTTTTGCCTAAGACTTCCCCCACTGCTTCTGCTTCTCCCTGGGAACGACGCCTAACTCCCTCTTCCCTGGATGTACCATAGTGGTTTTGTGCTCGGAGCCAGACATTTTCTAGTTGGGTCACTGGGACAAGGTCCATAACCTCTCTGGGCCTCAGTTTCCTCCTCGGAAAATAGGAATAATGAGACCAGCTTTCTAGTGACGGTGAAAGATAATCTGGATTAGGTACTTAGTGTGGGATCTGGCACACATCGCTCAGTAAATGGTAGCCATCTTCAATAGCCCTGTTACTGCTGGCCTCCCCTGTTTCGCGGTGGGCGTCCAGAGCTTCCGTTAGTGCTGATTTATGGCAGGTTTTCCCCATCCTACTGGCAGTACTTGGTTGCAGCTAAAACGCTGACATGACGAAGGGTCAGATCTGGTCGTCAAAGCTCCAACCACCAGCTTCTGCTGTATGCTTCCCTCTCAGCTAAATGTTAATTGCTTAGGCACACCCGGTTCCTTGGCTCGGGCGTCCTATTCGTGGGTATATGGCTCAGCTGTTGTCTTAAGCCCCTTCCAGAAAAACAAAAAGGAGAGCTTAGTGGCAGTGCACCATTATTTGGACTTGAGCGTTGTCTTGATTTCCTGGCGTGCCCAGCCTACTTACACGTAACAGTATGGAATGTAAGTTCTACTTGGTGGGAGGCTAGAATCTTGGCAACTTCGTTGTAGTCACAGGGTGAATGCAAGAAGCCAGTTGCACATTCGTGCCTTCGTGACGCTGGCAAGAGCTGGCATTTTGCTCCCTTACCTGCTGGAGCTATGGTTTAGGGAGAAGGGGAGTGTCCCAGCAGTGACAGGCAGAATGTGGCCCAGCATTAGCATTTCACAGAGGAGAAGGACAGCAAAACCCAGAGACAGCCACTACTCTGAGCTGTTGGCTGGATTCCACCCTTACTGTTTTAGTAACAGGCATGTCATTATGCCTTGTGTGGATTTGTTTCATTCATTCATTGTATACCGAGAGGCTGCTATGTGTGTGCCAGGCACTGTTCGGGACATTTGTGGACCATTTTTGTGGACTGTAATATCTTTCATCCTAAAAGTCCCACGAAGCAGCCCTTCTCTACATTTTATAGAGAAAATCGAAATTCGTAGTGGTTCTATGACTTGCCTGTGACTGCACAGTTAGGTGACAGGACCAGAATTTGAATTTGAGCCTTTAACTCTGAAGTCTGACTTTCTGTGGTGTCAGTGAAAATTTTACACAAATGCTAGTGCCCAGGCCTCAGCAGCAGTGATTCAAGGGTGGAGGGGTCTTTTAGATTTTGAAGTTCACTTTTTAGCTTGCTATCCATGTACCAAGAATCAAGTACCAGCATCACCGAAGCTCAATTTGTTTTTGAGATATAATTGACATTAGTTTCGGGTGTGCAGTTTATTCAGTACTTGTGTATATTGCTAAATGGTCTTGTTTTTTATTTTTCCTTGTGATGAGAGCCTTTAAGATCTAGGCTCTTGGCAACTTTCAGATATAATACAGTATTATCAATTATAGCCACCATGCTTTACGTTACACCCTCAGGACTTATTTATTTTGGCTTGTTGTTTTTTGTTTTTGTTTTTTTGTAAGTGGTGATTTGGCCTGGTCAGGAGTTCGGGCGCATTCCTTTCCCCTGTGAACTTGAGCCAGCTGGGAGTAGAGGGCTTGCTTGACTGATTTACTCAACCTGGGCAGAGAAGGGGAAAGAAAGCAGAGATGTCAGGGTCTGCTCCCATGTGAAGCCTGGAGGTGAGTGAAGGCTGTGGCCACCATACCTGAGGTAGATGGTCCATAAGAGTTTGAGCTTTTGAGATGGACCCCAACATAAGGCAGGGATTCTCTCACCAATCTGGTAAATTCTTCCCATGGGGAGGTAGAAGGGAAGGGTCTGCATGAGAAGTGCCCCCCCCCCTTGCAACATACGTGTCCTGTAAGGGCCAAGGAGGGGATGTGGGGCTGGGAGGAAGAAGGCTGCCCCCCTTTAGAGACCTCTGGTCAATGATAACTTGACAGATTAGGGGGTATATCTCAGGGGTAGAGCATTTGACTGCAGGACTTGACAGATTCTTCTAGGCTGGGTGGGTACAAACTTCCCTGGATGTGATATCCAGCTAGACTCATGTCAGCTTCTGAGCAGGTGGGCAAACCAGCAGACTTGTGCTATTTAGCACGCAGTCTTAACAGCTGGCATAAGCAGGAGTTAGGCATGACCCAAAGGAGACCAATACACTAGCCCTGGGATTCCATCCGTGTTGCCAGCTGGCCCCTGGGCCATTGTGCTGTGATTTCCCGAAGGTTCTTTGGGGAGCAGAGCTCCATGCGATCCTGCAGCCCTCTCAGAAGTGAACGTGTCCCTAAAGGATATTTCGACTTTTGGTGGCCACAGAACCAGCGGGAGTATTGGAAGCTTAGAACGAAGATCTTCACTCGCCCTCGCCAGACAGACCTCGGTTCCCGAGCCTACCAGGTACCCAGAGGTAGGAACCTGCCTGGTGTGTGCTCTCAGGTCTAGCGGGGCCCAGGGAGAATGACCTGGGAGAGGAGGTCGAGGTAACAGACCTCCCGGTTTCAGTGCAGAGGAAGGACAGGTTCATTAGCAACCGGACCAGACTCCCTTACAGAGTCAAAGGAAGTTGCAGTGGAGTCAGTAGAGGCTTTGGAATTGGCCAGATCCAGATGGAAGTTCTGGCTCTGCCTTTAATAGATTTGATTAGCTTCTCTGCTCATTTCCTCATGTCTGAAATGGTCCCAGGCAGGGGTGATTGGAAGATTCATCAAGATTATGCCTGTAAAGCTCTTAACATGGATCCGGAAACAGCGCTTAGTATAAATGTTGGTTGTTACTGGTTACACAGAAGCCTATGGCAGGGACTCGTGGAAACTCCAAGGCCGGAGGTAGACCAGAGAAAAAGAGGAGGACCCCTGGCTAGCTTCATGAACTTGGGCCTGCGCCAGGGTGTGGCATGCCCTAGAAACCAGTGGCTGCTGTCAGCAGGGACACAAGCAGCCCTGTTAGCGTCCTGAGGGCAGAGGCTTTCACACAGGGCAGACCACAGCCCATCCCCCGATGCCTGGAGACCAGGAAGAGGAGCTAATGGACGTCAGTGACTGCTATCCTGTGTGCCCGTGTGGTGCAACTCAGGACAGAGTGTAGACAGAGGAGGAAGGAGGGGGAGGGGTCAGTGGTAGTGGCTGGGCCTAAGTACCCAGAGACTGGTGTAGGCTCTGTATGGGCTTCAGTTACTGGTAGGGCCGGCCATTGTATCCATCCACAGCTCTCTAATGTGCCAAGTTCTGTGCCACTTTAACAGAGGGATTACTGTTTGTGTGGAATGTGTGCCCTGCCCCCCCCCCCCCCCCAAGTAGAAATGATTGCACCATCTTGCCAGGCTTGTTGGGAGAAAGAGGTTTTCGTGTTTCCTTTCCCAGATCAGTGAGCCCATCAGGTCCCAGCTGAGGAAGGAGAGGACACAGGAACATCTGAAACTCCTTTATTACCCTGAGTATTACAAATAGAACACAGTCACAGTATAAAAAAACAGAGCAGGAATTAGGTGCAGGCAATGACACAAAGTATGCACTGGGGACACATTCCTTTCAGAGTCTGCAGCTAGTTACTTGGAAAAAGCCAGTTATGATTGTAAAAATTTTCTCTTTAATAACAGTAATTCCACTAAAATTATACAAAGTACATTCAATACTTAAGGGTAGGGAGGAAGCCAGTTTGGCCCGGAAGCATCATCAGTCGACTCCAACAAAGGAAGCCCAGCTGGGCTGGGGGAAGTTGGGGGTGGAGGTCCGGTTGTAAAAAAAAAAAACAAAAAAAAAACGGATCGGTTAAAAAAGCCACCCACAAGGAAGCAGGGTGAGCGTGCACGTTCCTGGAGAGGGCGGGAGGCCCAGCCGGCATGCTGGGGCTGGGCACGGGCTGGCGCTCAGGCAGGCTCCGAGTTGGTGGGGGGCAGGTTTTTATGCTTGAAATACTGCACAACTTGTTGGGGTAGTTCCGCCAGCACAGCTTTGGCCAACGTCTCTTTTGCCGCCTGCGGGGGGGGGGGGGGGGGGGGGTGGTAAGGTGGAGAGGAGAGACAGGGTTACTGGAGGAAAGTCGTGAGGGGCACCAGGCCCAGACAGCTGCTGGAGGGAGAGGGTGGCCCTGGAGGGCCAGAGTGGTCTAGAACGCGCATCCCTTGTCCCGGCCCAGGCCTGAAACCCCACTGTTAGCAGCACTTTCCTTTATATGAAGTCTGATTCTTACCTTGAGCCCTTGAGATGCCTGGGAGTAACGTTTTAGGATGAATTTGTGTGTGGGAAGCTTCTGGGGAAAGAGATGGTGGAGGCGAGCTGCATAGCCTACTCCCCTGGCAGATACTTCCTGAGCACCTCCTTGGCCACCATAAACGGACTGGGACTGTTTGGCTCACCGCTGAACGCCCAGCTGCAGGCCAGGCATAGGGAGTCAGTCAGTGTCCTCAGCCTGAATGGGGAGCCTCAGGAAGCTAATGCTCCAGAGGAAGGAGCTGGGCCATCTCAGGCAAACCCAGAGGACACTGGGCAGAGTTGTGAGCACCACTGGGTATAAAATATGCAATCGGTTCATGCTGGGACTAGTTTGTAGGATCTGAGCCACAGAACCCCGAGAGGCCTTATGGCCAAGGGAACCTAGGCCCAGAGACATCAGGGACTTGCCCAAGGCCACACAGTGAGCTTCTGGTCAAATAAGAGTTGGGCCCCGGGCTGGCAGTACAGGGGTGGCATCTGAGAGACTGCTCCCTCTGGGATCCAATTGCCAGAGCAGCGACCTTGTGGGCAGACCTGGGGTCACCTGCAAATAGGCTCAGAGCCACCTCCAGGAACAAGGCGGGGGCTACCAGTCCCCCTGTGGAGGCCATCCTAAGATGGGCCTCGTTTCCTGTCTGTGAAGGATGCTGGCTGAGGTAAGGTTACCAGGAAAGCCTCTCTCACCTCTGGGCCTTTGCTCTCACACCCCCCCCCCCCCCCCCCCCCGCCTGGCTTTGACCCACAGGAATAACTCCCAACTTCTGGTTCAGGACCCAGGTTAGAGGGCAGGGCTTCCATGAAACCCTGCCCTGGAGCCCCAGTCTAGATCAGGCAATACCCCGTGTGTTCCTCGAGCTCAGGGAAGCAAGTGCTCATGTGGTCGCGGGGCCTCCTCTCGGGGCAGGCCCTCGGGAGGGGCGCAGTCAATGGAGCGGAGGGTGGAGGAGACTTGCCCCAGACTTTCATCCTAACTGGTTGCTGGGGTCCCGTAAGTGCCCCCTCCCCAGCCCAGGCCCACACTCACGTTGCGGAACTCTCGGAAGGGCACGAACTGCACGATATCGCGGGCGGCCTCCTCCCCCGTGTGGGAGCGCAGTGTGCGGCTGTCCCCGTCTAGGAACTCCATGGCAGCGAAGTCGGCATTGCCCACGCCCACGATGATGATGGACATGGGCAGCTTGGAAGCCTGCACCACGGCATGGCGCGTCTCCTCCATGTCACTGATGACGCCGTCCGTGATGATGAGGAGGATGAAGTATTGCTGCGGGAAGGAGACAGCAGGTGCGCTGAGGCCTCTGCCCCCCGCTCCCTAGCCTCCCCCAAACCTTCGGACCCCTGGGAGGAAGGCAGCGCTCCATCGTCAACAGCTGCGTTCTTGGCAGTCAGGACCACGGCTGAGAAGGGAGACCCATGCTGGCCGGCGGACTCGGGGACCAGCCTCCCTGGCTCTGTTCCACCTGCGCAGAAACCCCCGCAGCCCGCTTGTGCCCGATCCGCACGGCTGGCCTCTGAGACGGCGCACTGGTCATGCAGGCGGGCGCTTCTGGCCCTGTGGGACTCTGCTGGTAGTAAGTGACTTGGGGTCACACGGCAGACAGCATCAAGCCATGGTATTAATTCCGCGCAGGTCTTTAAATTCCACAAACTGTACCCAGGAGGGAGTCTTGTTTGATTCTAGTGTGCCTTTAACGCCTACCATTTGCAAACCTTCCTTACCAACAGAGAGGCGGGAAGCACAGCCCTTCGGGGGACCAGAGTTTCTAGCTAGACTTCACTATCAGGTCCGGTTTGTTGTGTTTATTTTTACTCTTACTCTCTACATATGGCAAGTTTAACTTTTCGCTTAGTTGGGCTACAAAGTTTCTTTATAAAACTACTTAAAAACACTAATTAGCATGGGTGATGTTGGCCATAGCGTGAACTGCAAAGGGCGGGGGTGGGTAGGCGAATGAGAAGGCTCACTGGCTGGTCTGGGCAGGGACCCAGCATTCTAAGCAGGCTGAGACCTCAGTTTCAACTTGGCCCTGACCTTAGCACCCTCTGGCCCCTTTTTGAGGAATGTGGTTTTCCTCCTCTGTAACATAAGCAGAAAAGCCCTATGTGGCCCTAATATTCGGAAGCTTTTGCCTCCTAGCCTGATCCTCCGGATTCTCAGGAGAGGAAGTAGGGGGCCCAGCCTTGTCCAGGTGATTGAGGGCAGACCCAAGCCAGATCTCAGATCAGCGCCTGGCCACCTTCTCACCCAGCAAAGCCATTTGCTCCCTGGGGAACATACAGAGGCCCCCTTGGATGCCCTGCTCTCCCCCTTGTACCTCACACAGTCGTAGCAGGAGCAAGTGAGCCGTGTGGAGGTGTAGACACACCATCCTAACCCCCTGCTTCCTGTGGCTGCCGTGCAGCACAGCCTGCACTGTGCCTTTAAGAGACCAAGCCCTTGGCTGGGGATACCTGTTGCTATGGAGATGGCAGCCTAGATCCCTGCAGTGGAGGGCAGCTGCTGCCCTTCCCCCTCCCCTCCCCTGCCCCCCTCCCTGGTTGGGGGCCTTATAACCCCATCTACACCCTTGTTCCCCCCCCACACAGCCCACCCCTTCCTTAAGGAAGCACCCCTTCCTTAAGGAAGCACCCCTTCCTTAAGGAAGCACCCCTTCCTTAAGTGGCCCTCTGGCCCCCCTTCCATCCTGCAGGATAGTCCAGAGCATTAGTTCCCAGGCACCTAACCTGGTGGGAGGGAGGATGCCTGGCCTCTGTCAACAGGTTCACCACTGGGGGCAGGACTGGCCTCCCACCCTCCTTCCAACGACCCTCCTGGCTTTCCCCTCTCAATCGGCCGCACCTCTACGCTAGGAGATTGGAGCCTGTGGCCCCCAGGCCTCCTCCCTCGGGCCTTAGAGCCTTCTTCCCAGGGAAAGTGGGCACAAATGGGGCCTGGGTTCCCGCAGGACCTCGAGTACCAACTGCCAGGGTGAAGAAGTCCCTGCTAACACGGCAACAGTGCTGGCCCTCCTCACCCTGTGCTTCCCATTTTAGGGATGGGGAGAGGGGCTGAGAGCGGTTCAGTGACTTGCTAAGGCCTCACAGCTGGGAACGAGCAGAGTGTGGGTTCAGACACCAGCCTGGCTGACTCTACAGCTGGGGCTCTTTCCACAGTGTCCTCCTCTACCACCCGCATTTTGTGGCCGAGCCTCTCCAGTAGTGGGCCCTGGCAGGGAGGCGGTTTCTGCACCCCCTCACCCCACACCGTGGGGTCAGACAGCCTTAGTGTCCAAGACAGCAGCCCAGGGAAGAGCCCAGAAGCATGGCACCGGACATTAGCCCTTGCTAATGCGCCAGCCCGCCATAATGCTCACGACCACGTGCTCGACCGCAGCTTCTGCCCAGCTGGGCAGGCCTTGGCAATGAACGTGCAGCTAACAAGTCCTGGGCTCCTCACCTACCCGGGGCAGAGTCAAGGTTGTCCAGGAGCCTCTTAAGCCACTACAACCCCAGGGGTCCACAGCCCCACCTCCAAGACAGAAGTGGGAGGGGGCTGTGGGAGAGGAGAATGAAGGGCAGAATCAGGAGGAGGGAGGAAGGGGGCTCTGCTGTCCCCACAGAGAGCCCGGGTCTCCCCAACCCCAAGCTTTCCTACCTCCATGCCCTTCCTGGTGCCTCTCCTCCTGCCTGGCGTACCCTTCCAGCCACAGCTCCAAGATCCATCTGAGCGTCCACACCTCCGTCCCAAGCAGATAGAAGGCCCTTCCGGGCCCTGAGCTCTGCTTCCCCTGCCAGCATTACCCCTTGGGGAGGTCTCCTCTGGATGCTTCTCTCTCCCCCCACACTCTGAGGACTCCATGCTCCAGAAACACAGCCAGTCAGTGTTCCAACCAAAATTAAAACCCCCACTACGACTCAGGGATGGAGTATCTTTTGCCTTTACCCAGAGGTTCTTCAGGCTTCTGGAACTGTAAACAGTCACTTCCCCTAATGCATTTAACATGTGATCTGATTTGTAAAAAATCGACCATGACAGTTCCAGGCAGTCTGGGGAAGCTGCTCCCTGGCTTATTTCTGGAAGTTGGCTACAGAAGATTCTGGTGGTGGGGGGAAATTCCTAGGATGACTGTGTCCCAGCTCCCCCCGCCACTGGGACAGCAGATACCTAGGTAGCCAACCAGGAATGGGCAAGACCCAGGGTTTATGGGCAGAGGGAAGGATGAAGGTCCCACGATAGGGACCCACCTGGCCCCAGCTGAACCTCTTAATACCCTTCAGTGGCTCCCCACAGCCCTCAAGAGAAAATCCAGATTCCTCACTGGCTTCCAAGGCCCTATGGTAGCTGGCCCTCATCCATCCCCATTCACCCCTCTTACGTCAACACTCCTTCCCTTCAGTTATGTCCAAACACGGCACCTCCCGGCCTTTGCCTATGCTGTTCCCTCTGTCTGGGGCACTCCACTCATGGCTAACCCTTAAGCATCCTCCAAGCCTGGACATCACTTTTCCAAGAAGCCTTCCCTGAGCCCCCTTAGGTTAGGCGCACCTTTATGATCCTGTACCTCCGTCACCGTGGGTTTGCTCACCTTGCACCCGCAGCTGGTTTCCAGGCCAGGCTCCCCACTAGACTGCAAGCTCTGGAAGGGCAGAGGCCGTGCATCACAGTCTCCCCAGTGCCGCACAAAAAACACGATCCAGGAAGGCAGGCTGTGTGTGTGTGAACGGGAGAGGACAGGCCTGCACAGAGAGCTGCCTCCCACCACCTGCTCTCGAGTTCCTATACGTGGGTGTGCATACATCTAGGGACAGGGAAGGTGAAGCCACACCACGTATTGCCCCTAAAGCGGCTGTGCAAACGTGTCAGTTAATCCGCAAATTATTTCCGTGTGCCTTAGGTCTAATTGTGCTCAGTGCCATCAAGAGGTGACCCCAGAAGATTCAGCCGCCCACATTTCTTGAGTGCTTACTGTGTGCCAGGCACTGTGCTGAGCAATTTACATGCCAAACTGGTTGAATTCTCACAGCGTTTCCATGAGGCAGCCACTGTTGCATCACCTCCATGGTACGGGTGAGGAAACAGGTTCAGAGAGCTTCGGCAACCTGCCTTGGGTCACACGGCCAGGCAAGTGGAGCAGCTGGGGTCTGAACGAGGTCGCCGGGCCTCTGGAGCCGGAGGCTGAACCATCAGGCGGCACCACCTTTGGAGCACAGTGAGATGTGGGACAGCAAGGCCAGAGGTGGAGAAGCCCGTCTGTGTGGACGTCAGGGTGGGAGGGGCTGAGAGAGGCCCTCTGTCCCACTCCTGCTTAGAGGTGGCCCAAGTCACACCGGGGTGCGGGGTGGTGCTTCCATGAGGGGTGAGGGTGCCAAGAGGAGGCTGCCTCCCCAGGGTGGGAGCCAGGGACGTGACAAAAGTGCCTGGGGTGTTGAGAAGATCAGGGGCTGCACAGAGAAAAGACCAAGTTTCCCCTCTGGGGAGCCGTCAGCAGTTATTCCCCAGGACACAAAGGTCCCCTTCCTGGCCTTGCCCAGGGCCCAAGCCCCTGGCACACCCGGGACCTAGCAGACACAGGCACCTTTCCCCCCAGGACCACACGTCCCGCCCCGTCCTACCCTGGCTGCAGGGTGAGCCTGGCAAGAGCACTGGCTTCGCTCTGCTACCATCCGCGTTTCTTCCTTTTAAACAAGAGTGCGGACCCGTTTTTCCATCCCTTTGAAAGCTGGCTCAGGTGGACAACAGACTGGGGGGGACAACGGCCTGGTTCACAGACGGCAGGCCTCCAGACGGCGCAAGCCCAAGGGCTGCCTCTCGTCTGCCCTCCAACCCATTCCAGCCCTGCACCCCAGGAATGCAAAAGTAGTCCCTCCCAGGCCTTTCCCTGGTTGCTGTCTCACTCAGGTTGCCCCAGATCCTCAGGGCACCCAGGGGGGCTTTATTTCTCCCACCTCCTAACGGAGAGAGGCTCAGAGCAGGAAGCGACTGGCCTCAGGGCCTCAGCCGCCAGCGGCCGGGCAGGACTGGCGCTAGAGCAGACCATGCCCCCTGAGGAAGATGCCAGGACCGCCTTCCTTCTCCCCTGACCCGCATGCCGACCTCCTTCATGTTGTCCCGGCCTCTGGCGTCCTGTCTGCCTGGCCTTTCGCCTCCTGGGTGCAGGCATCGCATGATGTTGCTAATCTGAACGCCACCTCCTCAAAGTAGGTCCTCTTAGTACCCCCATCGTACACACAAGGAAACTGAGGCTAAGAGAGGTTACGTGATTTGCCCAAGTCGCAATGAGGAAGGAGTGTGAGCAGGATTCTTCAAACCCTGGCAGCCTGATCCCAGAGCCCCCTGTGGCCTTCTGAACAACTAGACCGTATCCTGCCGTCCTGCCCTCTCCGGGCCAGCCCTGGTGTCCTCTTTCTCGCGCTCATAACCTCCACCTCCTCCATCTTTACCACCACTCCCGAAGCCAACCTCCACCTCCCTAGCGACCAGGTAGGGCCTCACCCTCCCTTTCCCTTTAGGAGAGGCCCTGCTGGGTTCCCTCCTCCTGCCTCTCGAGTCCTGCATAGCGCCCAGTCCGAGGCAGGGCCTAGGACAAATTCATCCACCCCCCCACCCCCCACCCCCCCGCCATGATGCTTGAGCACCTGCCACAGGCCGGCAGGAGGTGACGGCGGACACAACAGCAGCAGCCCGGGCCTTGGGGCTGTGAGTCATGGGGAGAGACGCACAACGGACGAGGAAATGGAGACGAGCTAAACAGATGCTGCTGCCATCCTCGGAGTCCAAATGAGAATAAACAGAGAAGGTGGGAGAGCAACCTCAGAGGGGTGGTCAAGGCCCGCCACAGTGGGGGCATCTGAGGGGACCCTGAGGAATGGGTGGAACCGGCCAGGCAGAGTGTCACCGGGGCAAAGCCTCTGTGAGGGGAACAAGCTTGTGTGTGTGAGCAACAGGAATGAGGTTGGTGATAGAATCATAAAGGGAGGAAAGTGTGGGGGAAGGGTGGGAGAGGAGGTCTCTGTGGAAGGGAGGGGCCTGGAGGGGCCAGATCTGACATTTGCTGTTAAAAGAAAGGATTCTAGGCCCCAGAACGGATTGTAGGGGCCAGAGGGGTGAGGGTGTGGCTGTGGTGTCAGATGACGGAAGACGGTGGCCTTGGCCATGGGAAGGAGAAGTTGAGAGAGAATCTAGGCATGGATGCAGCTACTCTGTCTTTCCAAGGGGAAAGCCCAGAGAAGGGCAGAGGCTCATGAAGGTCCCCCGGTGGGGGGGGGGGGGGGTGGCCAGGCAGGAGTCAGACCGAAGTCTCCTGGGTGGCAGCCCAGGCTCCACCCCAGGGCTAGAAGCTGGGTTTCCAGCTGTGGCTCGAGCCTGACCGGTGGGCCTGGGGACAGGACCTGGGAAGTACTACACAAGACACTGCCCTTGGGGCCAGGGGGGTGGGGGGGGGCGAAGACTTCCCAACAGTCAAGTCAGCGCAAATCCCGGTGGGGGAGGGAAGAGTGGACAAGGTGACCCTTGGTGACCCCAACACGGGCATTCGGCCTGAGGCTAGGGAGCAGGGAGAGGACCAGGGATGCAGATGCCCACGATGGCCATCTGCCATGTACTCCAGATGCCACTGGCAGTGTCTGGCCAGGCCCTCGCCTCACCGCTGGCCAGACAGTGGCCCAGAGGGTAGCTTTAGGGCCCACAAGGACCACCATCCCTTGGTGTCCATGTATCCCAGGAATACCAAATACCCCCTGTCCTGGGGAGGCACCTCCCAATGATCTCAACCTTATTCACCACTAAGAATAAACAGAATCACTGTGTCTTTTTCAAGTCTGTGCTCCAGAAAGCCAGCACCAATCGAGTTGAGCTTGGTCCAACCCCCTTGCCAGACCTGCAGGTAAACTGAGGCACAGAAGGCAGAATATCCAGCTCCCCAGCCCTGTGGGGGCAGGTGGAGCTGGAAAGACAGGCCCCGGTCTGGCCCTCCCTCATGTCAGGCAGGGAGGGCCCAGCCAGTGCCCGCCCTCTCCCACACGTCCACGCCGGTGGCTGCCTACTCACCGTGGCTGTCTGCTGCTGTGTGGCCTGGGCTGCAAACCGAGCCACGTGGTTGACGATGGGTGAGAAGTTGGTGGGGCCGTAGAAGCGGATGTGGGGCAGGCAGGCCGAGTAGGCCTGGGCGATGCCATCGACACCTGCCTCGAGGAGAAGACTGTATCAGCAAGGTTGCCCCCCGGCCCTTCACCTACCCTCATCCCATTTGCAGACCCTACCTCTATTTCATGCCCACCCTAAATGCCCCTATGGTGGCCAGTGTAGGTCCCGTGAGACTGGAAGCTCCCAGAGGGCAGGGCCAAGTATAAAGCAAAGAGTCCTGCATATGGAGTCAGGCGGACCTAAGTTCAAATCCTGCCTTGGCCCCTTCTTAGCTGAGGCAAGTTGTTTAATCTTTCTGAGCTCATGTCCTTGTCTGTCAATGGGACTGATAATCTTCACTCTTGGGCAGTTGACAAGAGGGGACCCAGCAGGCTCTTCCCAGAGAAGGAACTTGGCAGCCCAAGTCTTGAGGTCCATTCTGGACAGGCTATGGCTTTGGCTGAGGGTTGCCGTGGGGAACTGAGATGCTTGCACGGCCCCTAAGAATATCCCACTGCCCGGTGGTCCTGTCCAGGAGGCCTTTGTCTGGGGAGGAGGTTGACCAACCCAATTTTGGACAAAGTCTCTAGAGACCTGCTCTAAACGAGGCAGAGCCCAGGAACAGCAGAGGGCTACATTTTTAGCCAACAGATAGATGCCCATGGCTTCTGAGTCACAGCATCGTTTGCAAGTTGGTGACTTGACACCTTTCCCTTCCAAGTACAAACTGGGCCCAGCTTTGGGAACCCCCAGGGAAGGCAGGTGCTATACCCAAGCCAGATCCTAGGCTGGAAGGTCTCGTGATGGCAGGGACCACCCTCTTCCATACCCACCTGGGGCCCCCTTCCTCCTCCAATAGTTTCTCAAATGATTCTGGAGGCTCAGAAATTCTCTTAGGTCAAGGGGGCAGGGGTGAACACAGGCACCACACTCACTGCCTGCCCCTTTCTCTCCCCCTCCCCTCTGGCAACCCTCAGTCCTTGGGTGCCAAGGCTCTTTGTGGAAGGGAGGGGGAGCAGGGTGGGGTTAGGGCTGGGTCCTCCCAGCAAGGGCAGGTGGGAGGCGAGAGGCAGGTATATAATTTGCCGCCCTCACCTCGTCCTGTTCTACACAGGGCTTCCTGTCAACGCGTCCCTTAATTCTCACCTGACCACCCAGTGAGGTGAGCTAAGCAGGTATCATACTCCCTGGGGCAGGTGAGGAGGCAGAGGCCCAGAGAGGTGCAGTGATCTCTCCAAGGTCACACAGCCAGGAAAGGGCAGCAGCTGGCCTTGAATCCAGGACCACCTGACTCCAACCTCCAGCTCTTCCCCATCTGTCATTATGAGCAAGCATGAGGGGGAGGGGAAGGGAGAAAAAGACAAAACCTATACTCTGCCCCTCCCTTTGCCCAGCGCAGGCGCAGGTGGGCTTAGCACTCACCCGAGCAGAAGGGGTTGGTAGGGTTGAAGTTGATGGCAAACTCATGGGAGACCTGAAGTGCAGAGAAAATGTTGAGCCGGCAGCCTCCTGGCTCCAAGCCCCACCCACTGCTGGGCCAAGTCTCCCTCTGTGGGTACCTGGCTCTTCAAGCCCCATCCCCACCCCAGGTCAAGGCTATTGACACCCCCCTACATCTGCTTCCACCTTCCGGTGCTGGGGCTGAGCCACACAGAGAGGTCTGACTACCTTCACTTTGTAATGGGCACCACATCACCCCCATCTCTGTTTGCCGGGGGGTCAGGCTCCTGCCTGTGTCTCCTCGCCCCACCAAGATAGTTCCTGAGTGGGACAGAGAGGCTTCTGAAGGCATCCAGGTGGGCTCCAGGAGCCTTTGAACTGAGCCTCTGTCACACACCATCACTGACGGTCCACTTTGTAGGGCCCTGAGGGCTTTCCCCCGACTTAACAGCATGAGTGCTAACAAAGGAGCCTGTGTTACGCCAGGGAGCCAAACGGGATTAGCGGACAGCCTGCTCAGAGCTGGACTGGGGATGAGGAAGCATAATGGGACCAGAGGAACGGGGGGCAGGGACAGCTATCACAGTTCCCCTGGGGCCCGGTCCCATTTCTCTGCCTCCAGACCCAGCCCCCAGCCCTGTGGGTTATTCTGCACACTCCCGATCCAGGAACACAGAGGAACAATAACTAGACCCCATTCGGGGCTGCGGGGGCTGCAGAACCCGGGCCTCTGATGGGGCCCTCCCCGCTCTCTGTCCTGCTGCCCTCTCACAAAATCCCCACGCGGCCCCCTTCCCTACCGCATGCCACAACCCACGTTCAGAGTTTTGCAGGCATCCCCTCACTCCTGGCAATGACCCAACGGGGAAAGGCCTGCAATTACCCCATTTTCAGAAGATGAAACAGACACAGAATGTTCTAGAAAGTTCTCAGGCTCTCACATTTACCGATGGACAAGGTTGGGACTAGAACCAAGGTTAGGCTGCCTCCTGAACCCACTAACCTCAGAAGGCGTTCCTCTCGGTAGGCGTGCGGACAAGGACTCCATCTTGTTTGTGTCTGCACAATGACCTCCCTCGGGGCTACGTGTTCTAGGCCCCAAGGAGGTTAATGTACGCCCACATGGGAATGCAGGAGGGCTTCTTCTGATCTTTATAAAGTGGTGCACGAAGGCCCTACGTTAGCTAACCAGTAGAGAAGGCGCGCACACAGAGGGCCCCACTTTAGATAACTACCCTGTGACCTCACCACCACGCCCCTTGCTCTGTAAAAGCTGCGGCTGAAGGTTCTGCTGGCCCATCAGTAAGTTATCCTGAATTAAGTTGTGGAAACGGTGGGGAGTGGCTTGCTTCGTTTTTCCCTCTTAAAGTGACTTCTCAGTCCGGAGGATACTTTACCGACCCTCCTCCGCCTTCTAACACTCTTCCACCAGTTTTAAATAAGGAAGATGAAGAGGTCTAGGGGAGTATCTGCCAGGTGAGAGCTTTAGTCTGGGCACAAACACTCCCAGACGACTCATTAGCTCCAAGATAATTAGCTCTATACAACGCGCATGTTAGAAGGCCCCCACCAAGTCCAGTGTACCCATTTCACAAGTAAACAGAGGCCCAGAAAGGGGAAGCCAGGTGCCAAGGCCACACAGCAGAACAGGCCTAAGAACTGAACCTCTCATGCGTCGAGTGGGAGTTGGAGTCCTGGCCTTGTGAGCCCTCCTGGGCCAAGAGGGGTGAGACTCAGCACGAGGAGTTCACCCCAGGTGGGCCCTATGGGTGACTGGGTGGCCTGAGAAGACACTTCCCTGTTCTGGGCAACAGCTTTTCTGTTCTTTGCTCCCTCAGCCCTAAAGGCTGGCACGGAGCCAGTCCCCTAATGACCGTCTTGGGTCCTCTCCCTACCCTGGGGCCCTCTTCATCCTGACCCCAATCTGGGCTCCAGCTGCGGGGGCTGGAGGTCCTCATTGCCATGGCAACTTCATGAGCCTCTACAGAGATTAAGAGGGGGGCTTGTACCGAGGGGTTGAGAGAGGAAAATGGTTGCCAAGGAAACAGGCCTCCGTGGGCCAATGACTTCCTACAAAATCAGATTTTAGGAGATTTTAGAGACCAAGGGGGAAAGCCCCCTCCTGATAGGAATGGAGTAATATTCTGCTTTCTCGGCCACCCAGACTCTTGATTCTTCACTGCTTCCCCCCTTTCTTTGCAGGAGGGCTTGGTGGTCCAAGTGGATGGGGCTGTGGAGGTCACTCATCCAGCCCAGAGGTCCCTCAGGTCACCTAGACCAGCAGCTCCATTTTACAGGTCAAAAGACTGAGGTTCAGAATGGGTCAGGGCATGCCCAGGTGACACGAATGAGCCACAGCAGAGCTGGGACCAGATCTGGGAGACAAGCGCTCAGCAGCCCAGCCCCCTCCTATGCTTGCTGCCCTGGTTTGCCTAAGAAATGCCAGTAAACAGGACAAGTTTCCTGGAGGCCATAAGCCAGATTAGGGGCCCCTGGGGGCCTGTTGGCCACAGGTCTTTGTCCTGGGACTCCCTGCTGCCTTGTGACAATCAGTGGTTCTGTTCACCAAGCCTGGCCCGAAGTCAGTGAGTTACTTAAGACGCTGCTCCCTGTGGCCCTGGCGGGGGCAGGGCATGGGGGAGGGAGCTGAAGGGACCCCAGAGGGACTGTCCTCTCTGAGCCTCAGTTACCCCATCCTTACAGTGGGGAGAGTCATGGACTGTGCACTTCCCCACCGCAGATCTTTGCGTGCCCTCCTTCCCGCCTCATCCCTCTCTTCATCTGACCGACTCTGGCTCATTTTGAACATCCAAGCCTTCATGTCATCTCCTCAGGAAAATGCTTCCTGAGTCCCTCCGCCACCATCCAGGGTAGGGGTCTGCTTGGGGCGCAGCTGGCCCAGCCCCAGGGAGGATCGAAGGTCCCAAGTGCACGTTCCTTCGAGCTTCTCACCCTCAGAGAACCAACACTTCTGTCTGCTCAGGCTGCTAGGCCGCCGATTCACTGTCAACAAACAAGTTCTGCACTCCTCATGTGTGCCGGGAGCTGGGACACAGAAAGGAGGAAAGCAGGGGCCCTTCCGGACCGTGAAACCCTGGAGGGAGGCAACAAACAGGCCAACCCACACATACAGAGGCGACCATAAAGTTCTGTGAGGACACTGCCTCTCACTGGAGGAGAGGAGGGCCCCGCATGAGCTTCCTCGGGGAAGACCTCCCAGAGGGAAAGATCTCTTGGCCTCTAAGAGTGGGAAAGAGGTGAACGGGAGCAACAGGCCAGGGGAAGGCCAGGCGCAACGGCCCTGAGGTGGGGAGCAATGAAAGAAGGTTCAAGAGGCTGGAGCAAGGCCAGCCAGAATGAGAGGGAGGGAAGGGAAGGGGCTGGGAGGGCCAGACCTGGCATGTGCCCTTGCCCATCCTGGCTCCCACATCCCTCCTGGCGCCGCCGGGCCCTCCAGCCTGGCCAAGCCCGAGCCTCTCCAGAGCTGCCCTGTGACATTTCCAAGGAGGCTTTTGAGCGAGAAAACGTCTCATTCAGCCAGAGTTCTTTCAAAGCTGGCTGGTGTCCTAGCAACGGGCTCTTGCTGGGCCTGGCCGCACCAGCCTGCCCTGCCCCCAGTGGCATCACTGTCTGCCCAGAGGCCCAGCTTTGGTTCTGCAGGATCCTGCCCCCTGCACCCCCACACCGAACGGTGGCCAGGAGGCCACAGAGCCGCTCCCTAAAATCCTAGGTGAAGATGGTCCTCCCTAGAGAGGGTGGGAGGGCAATGCTCACTGGAAGCAGCGTGGGTCACAGCAGGGCAACAAGAGGGGGCACTAGCTGAGACGCACGTGCAGGTTAGGAGCCCTCTGTGCCCGCAACGGCCCCAGGCTTCTCACTTATGGAGAGGCAGCAGATCCTGAGAACAAATGGAAGCCTCCATTTGCCCAGCTGGAATCCAGGCTCCCTGTTGGGAACACGGCCTTGGGCAAATCACCTGAGCCTCTGTTCTTTCACCTGGAGAATGGACAGCACTCCTTCTCTTCATCCCTCCATCTGGCCCACTCTCACCCTAGCCAGTCCCCACTCAGCCAGAGCGGGCCTTCAAAATGCCAACTGCTCTCTCTCTCTCTCTCTCTCAAAATAAATAAAAAACGTTTAAAAAAAATCTTTAAAAAGGGGTACCTGGGTGTCTAACTCTTGATTCTGGCTCAGGTCGTGATCTCACCGTTCGTGGGATGGAGCCCCACACTGGGTGCTGTGCTGACAGCACACGGCCTGTTTGGGATTCTCTCTCTCTCTCTCTCTCTCTCTCTCTCTCTCTCTCTCTCTGCCCCTCCTCCACTCGCTCGAGCCTGCATGCACGCTTTCTCTCTCTCAAAATAAATAAAAGACATTTTAAAAAGTCTTCAAAATGCCAACTGGATTGTAACGCTCTACATGGACCCTCCAGTGGCTGCCCATTGCTGTTTAATTAGCATTTGAGGCCCTGAGTGGCCGGCCCCCCACCCTGCTAGCCATGTCTCTCTCCACTCTCCACAGAGAGGCCATCATGGCCACCTTCTTTCAGTTCCTCCAACTCTCCCTGTCCCGCCTGCCTCCCAGACTTTGCAAAGCTGGTTCTCTCTGCTCTCAACACTCTCTCTGCCCCATCACCAACCCCAATCACTCTGCAAACTCCTTCTTGACTTAGACCATGCCTCTCCAGGAAGCCTTCCCTGCTACCCCCAGGCCAGGCTGGGGCCCTCCTCTAGGCTCCTCCCGGGCCCATGCTGCCCCATCTCAGCACTGATGACCTTCCAGTCCTGGGGGCTTCCAGAAGTATATAGGATACCCCGTTCAATTTTGAATTCCAGACAAACAATGGATAACGTTTCAGGATAAGTATGGCCCAGGCAATATTTAGGACATACTTATACTTTAAAAATGTGTTTATCTAAAATTCAAACTTACAGGGTATCCTGGATTTTTGTTTGCCAGATCTGGCCTCCTACTTGTCTTCTTAACCTGACCTGAATACCAGGGGTCAGAGACCATAACTGTCCTGCTCATTATAGCCTCCAGCGCCTACGTGAGGTTCAGGCTGAGGAAAGAGTGTTGAGTTTGGGGTAAATGCAGAGAACACAGGGCAGCTGGGGGGGGGGGGGGCCTCCAGCAACTTCCAGATTCCAGAAAGGCCAGACACACAAATCCCATCTCGACCAAAAGGAAACAGTCCAGCTCCACTCACCTTCCAGTCTGGGGGTAACTGGGCCCCGAAGCCCAGAGCCGGAAACATCTTGTCACTAATCAGAGACAGGAGAAGAAAACTACTGTAAGACATCAGGTCAGAGGCCTCACTGCCCCCACCCACCCCTCCCAGCCCTCGCCCAGGGCTGGGCCCACTCTGCCTTGCGCACCTCCAAGGACAGAAGGAAAAAGCTCACCACCTCTAGAACGAGCTCTGTGTGAATGATCTACTGAGCTCACACCCACCTCTAAGTACCTGGTGAATGTGAGGCTTGACCCTATCCACACCTGTGGCAGACATGGCTAATCAATCACCGCACTTCCAACCGGTGGGCCTGGATGCAGCTTTTAGGTCCTTCTCAAACTGGGACCTCAGGCATCCGCTAAACCACAGTCATTACAGAAATATACTGCCTGTCTCTCAACCTCCCATTTCTGTCTGAGAAAAATTCTCCTAAATGAGAACCCTGGCTTAGTGTCAAGGCCCTTGCTGCCCTCCCTCATACCCCACTGGCCCAGCCCTGGCCACTGGCCACTAGCTGTGTCCCAAACACACAGGGCACCTCACGCTCCAATTTCAATCATGTTATATCTCCTTTTGCCCCCAGCCTGTTCCCTGTGGCAAACTCCTACTCATCCACTAAGGCCCAATTCAAATGGCCCCTTCTCTCTGTGGGTTTCCCTGAGGCCTGAGAATGCCTCTCTTTGGTGCTCCCATAGGTCCTGCCTCACATGTAAACTGCTCTCTCGGAACTCCAGTGATTCGTTCCCTGTCTTCCTCCCTGCGTGGGAACTCCCTGAGGGCAGGGATCATGTCTCACCTGTTCATTCACTCAACTTACATACTGAGGAATCCCCTGGCTGTTGTGTGAAGGACAAACCACCAGGTACTAGGACAGAAGCAGGGAGACCAGTGAGGAGCCTACTGAAGTGGTCTGAGCGGGAAGGGATGCTGGCTTGAACAGGCTGGTAGCAGTAGGGGTGCGAGAAGGGGCTAGATTCAACTAGGTTTGGAAAGGATTTGCTGAAAGAACACTGGGGGAGATAAGGGAAGGAAAAAGTGAAGGGTTCTGGGTGAGTGGTAGTGCCTCTCATGGAGATGGGGAAGAGGGTGAGAGGGGTAGGGGCTGGGGCAAATGCCCAGAGCTTACTAGGTCCTTCTTTGCTAAGTCCAAATGCCCATGAGGAGGCTCAGTGAAGGGACTGAGTGGGCAGCTGGATACAAGGGACTCCAGAGCAGCAACAGCAGGCTCCTCTGCCCAACCATGCAGATGGGGACTTTCACCTCCCTTGCCCTGTGGGCTATACCTCTCTTAATGTGGCAGGGATCACAGCCCCCCACCCCCCACCTGGGAATCAGACACTGGGAGTAAGGCTGTCTCTCTCAAGGAGGCCAAGTGCACACAGGATTCCTGAGCCTGCTGTTGTTCCTGCCAAATCTCTGGCACCTGCACCTTCCTTCCCTGTTCCCCATGTTTTGGCTTCCTAGTCATTCTGCCCTCTGGGCTGGAGGTCCTAATAAGCACCACCTGTGGCAATGATGCCATAACCTTCAAGTGGCTTCTGATCCTCCAAGCCACACCCCCTACACAGCTTTCCTTCATTGACTTTCCACTGCCCCCCCTCCTTAACCCAAAGATCTCCAGGAAGCATGGCCACGGGAAGAGGGCCCACACGTGCTGGCTGCTCCTTCCAAGTTCCCAGCAGGAGTGAGAGTATTAGGCCATTAGGTGCCAGGCCCAGGAATCAGCATGTCTGGGTGCCAGTCCCCCTGCTCTGTGTGACTTCGGATACGTTCTCTACCGCCCTTCTCAAGCCTACATTTCCCCAGCTCTAAAAGGGAAAGTTGCAACAATAGCAAACACGTTTCATTTTCCATCTTGATTCCTTTTCTTACTGGCTACTTGCGGTACCATATGGAGAAGGATTCCAGCCTGGATCTGGGCTCCGTAGGTAAGAGGTCAGCAATTGACTAGCGAAGTCTGCCGCAGGTGCGGGAAGGGGCAATAAGGCACGTCATGTGTTGGCCATTCCTAGGTTTGATGATCTTTGGGTCCCTTCCAGTTTGATAAGCTGAGCTTCCTGGTTGGATGAAGCTGGAGCTGACCTTCATGGTCCCTCCCCAAGTTTACCTGTCATAGTCCTGAATGATCTGCCCGACAGCCCAGATGGCTGACAGATATTCGTTGGTGCCCATGGGGTTGATATAGTGCAAAGAGGAAGGGTCCAGGGGATTCCCATTGGAGGCTGTGAAGTCTATCCCAACCTGTGGCGTGGGGGTAAAAAAAAAAAAAAACAGCCACTCAGGGTGGTCACAGACCCTAGCTCCCTATCGCATCCCCAGGGAACAATGAGCCTGATGGGACATGGGAAGCCCACTCATCTCCCTGTGCCAACCCACCCTTCCGTAAGATGGTCTGACACCTGGGAACTGACTGTCACTCCTTTGGTTCCAGTGCCATTTGGTTCTAGTGCCATTTGGCTCCCTATTGCTCAAGCATAAAGTCTATTGCCCAGATGTGACACAAAGCCAACTCATAGTCCCAAATTCCTTTCTCCCCCTCACTGTCACTACCCACACACTCATCTGTTTCCATTTCCAGGCCTTTATTCATGAGGTTCCCTCTACCTAAAGAGCCAGGCCATCTTTTCTCCCTAATTCTCCTCCATCATTCAGGCCCGGTTTGGATCTGCTGCCCCGTGGAAGCCTTCCCAGACACCCTCTCCCCTCCCCAAGCCACCTCCACCAAGAGGCCCCGGGACCTAGGGCTGCCCGGTACGGCAGTGCCCATCTGCCCAGAGTCAGTGCTCACTGTAGGCAAGATACGTGCCCCTGAAGCCAGGTCCGGGACTAGGCACAGAGCACCAGGGAAGATGCTCCACAGGAGCTGGGGCTGATATCTGCTCTCTCAGCCTGCAGGGAACTCCAGCCCAGCCCCCGGAGGGCTAGCAGATGAGTGGGCAAGCCTGCCTGGCAAGGGGGGATTAGGAGAGGGATCCAGGGAGAAAGATGGCCACCTTAGAACTTGGTCATCGTGGGATGGGTTTGGCATAGAGGAGGTGCTCAGTATCCATTTGTTGAATGAACACACACACACACACACACACACACACACACACACACACACAGGAGGAACAGGAGAGCCCAGCCTATTGGAATGAGAGGGTAGTGGTGACCAGTGGGGTCAGAGATCAACAAGGCCAATCCCATGACCCCATATACTCATGCAGATGACCTCCCGCCCCATGGAATCTAGAGGTGGTGGTGAGAACAGTGAGGCAAGGCAGGGAGGTGGGCAAGAGCATGGGACCCCAGCAGGACCCCTGGGCCCCAAGGTCCCCTTTGGGTGAGGAGCATAAGACCAGATGGACAGGACAAGTCTGTGGGGCCTACACTCCAGGCCACAGGCAGAGGCACAGTTCATTTACTAAATACCTACTGTGTGCCAGGCACTGAGTGATTTGCTGAGGTTCGTACAGAAACGAAACAAAATCCCTGCACTAAAGGTACTCACAGTCTGCAGAGTGGGACAAACAGGGACAAGAGAAAAAATACTTATATAATTTCAGAGTGGCAAGTGTCCTGAAAATCAAAATAGGAGAAGAGACAAGAAGGAAGCAGGAAGCATCAGGGGAGGCTTCCCTGAGGAGGTGACCTCTATGCCATGGCCTGAAGGGTGGTAGGGCAGCAGCCATGAGAAGGTTCCGGAGGAGCGTTTCAGAAAAAGGAAACAGCATATGCAAAGCCCTAGAACAGAAAGGAGCGTCGCATCTTGGAGGAACAGTGGGGTCCTGTGTGCATGGAACCGAATGAGCAAACAGGAGGGGCAGCAGAGGAGACAGGAAGGCCTTCTGACCATTGAAGAGCTTCTTTTCCTGCTGAAGAGGTGTAACCAGCAATCCTCGGAGGGCTGGGCAACCATGCCCTGATCTCTAGCTACACCCTGACTCAGGCCCAATCACCTATGCCCTCTCCTCTGGGCCAGACACACCCTTTGCCCTGGAGAAGTCATTCCCGAAGTTTACCCCATATCCCTCCTGCTACAGTCGTGACCCAAGCCCTTAGGGAGGATCCTCACTGGGGTTGGGTTGGGGGGGGGGTTGGGGGGAGAGACTTACCGTGAACATGAGCTGGCAGCCTCCCAGGATGTAGTCCAGGAAGGAGTAGTCCCGGTTTATCTGGAAGGGATCAGGGGAGTCACTGGGCCCCTGCTCTGCACCTGAGGCCTGGCCCTCTACCTAGTCACAATACCCAAGAATGACCTTTGGAGAGGTGATTGCTCTGTGCCCTGAAACCTTAGTAGAGTCAAGGAGGCCAAGAGAAGACCCGGTCTCATTATAACCAAACTCCAGTCTCTATAACAACACTCAGAGCAACAGTTCCAGTGGGTGAGACTGAGACACACACACACACGCGCGCGCGCGCGCACGATGATTCCAGGCAGGGCCCAAGGGCCCAGTGTCAGTTATACCTACCAATTACACGGCAGAGAAAGTCTCAATTTGTTGCTGTTCAGTCCTTAAGCCCTCTTTAGCCCTGACCAAGCTCCGCTCCGAACGGAGAGAGACCAGGCCTCCAGCTCAAGGCCTTCTGCTATAAATTAATAAAGCTGCTAAAACACTGTGTTGGTTTTGATGGTCTTTGCTCCTTTTGGCAAAGGATGCTGGCCTTCTAATTTTGGTGGAGTCAGAGGGGGGTTCCTTTCAAAATAAATGTATTTCAGTAAAAAAAACAAAAACCAGCCAAAGAAACAAAAAATCGAAGAATGGGAGAAGAAGGGCTGATTACAAAAAGGAGTAAGTAAGGCAGGTGCCAAAAATCATGAAGGGGAATCTGAGGGACAGAGGCGTCAGGCACAAGGACCCAAAATCACGATGCTGTAACCTGACGGATCAGCTTTCGCAGAGCACTTCCGCGTTGTGACCTCACTGAACAGTCTTGGAAACCCCAGCCTGTGACAGCGTGGACTCCAGACCGGGACATAGAAGCCTGGGGTCTGGGGTCAGCCAGCTGGCATGGAGAGGGTGCCAGGACTCACTTGGGACCTTCAGGCCCACCGACCAGGGCTCTCACTGCCCCAGCCCAGGCTGTCTTCCTTAACATCCGGCCTCATTCCAGCAGATGCTTGGCTACCAGACATCCAGGGACAGCCCTGACCACTGCTGGTGTGAACCTCACTCCCCTTCTGGGCCTCAGAGGATCCAGCTCTACCACGGGAGTCACAGTTACCAGAGCCCTCGATGATGTTAGCAGACCCCCACCCGATGTCCCTCTGCCCCTGGGATGCCAAACACGCGGTGGGAAAGCCACCAGCATGGGAAGCAACTTCCCAGTGACCTTCCAACTAGCAGAGGCCCTGGAAGGTCATCTCATGCCCTCTCGGACCTCCTTATATCACAGGAATGTGAGCTGAGACCACCCTTCACATGCTTTACCTAGTTAACATCCCCATTCTACAGATGAGGAGACTGAGGCCCAGAGAGATTAAGCTCAGAAGATCGCAGAGCCAGGATGTGGCAGAACCAGGATTTGAATCCAGGCCTTTCTGGCTCCATCCCCAATGCTCTGTCTATACCTTCTGCGGTGATACCTCCCTGTGTGACCCCAAACCAGGCCCCTGCCCCGTGCCCACCCCTGTTGGCTCACCTTGCAGGAACGCAAGATAATGATGCCTGAGTTCTTATAGTTCTTTTTCTTCCTTTGCTTCTTGGGGTTGATGCACTCGAACTCCAGCTGGGCAACATGGGAAGAGAAAGAAAAGCTCAGCTCAGCGCTTCCATGGCGACTGACCCTCCCCTGGGCCGCAGGATCCCCTCCACAGTGCCTCTTCCAGGAAGCCTTCCTGGATGCCCACTCCCAGAAAAGGTTCCTGACACTTCAGGCTCACACCAAGCTGTGCCTGCCTAAGGTAGGAGGATCTGCATTGCTCCCTACCCCAGATGACTCATCTATGTCATGTCCAGGACTATGTGTATGCCCAGAACCACCCCCCAGGGCCCAGCTTCTTGGGGGGAGTTAAATGGATAACTCTTGAGTGCTCCCACATGCTGGGCACTTTACCTGTATCATCTCATTGAATTCCCACTCTCTTCCTCTGCCCCATTAGACAGATGGGGAAACTGAGGCTCAGAGGAACTGGATATTTTGCTTAAGAAGTCCTTCTTGATTTAAGGTCCTACAGCCAGAGAGGTGGGATCTGAGCCCTAGTCTGCCCAAGCCTGTGCCCCTCACCCGGCCCCCGCTGAGGTTTCAGGGTCACACACACACGGGCCCATCTCACCGGGACACCATCACGAGCCTCACACATCTGCGACACTGAGGTCTGGAACTCGCCGATGAAGTCATGGCCTCCGTCGTTGTCATAGTCGTAGCACATGACCTGGGATGGGTCCAGCGAGGTCACCTCAGAGCAGCCCCCAAGGACGTGCTCTCCAGCCCTCTCAGCTGCCTTAGCAAACCCCATGTCTTCCTTTTGCTTATGCTTCCCCAAACCCTCCAGCATCTGCCTCGCTGGCCTGGGATGACACTGTTAGCTCCTGGACTGTCTCCTGCAGGAAGCCTTCCATGATTGCCGGCAAAAGGGGCACCCCAGCAATGGAGGCTGTACACTCTGGAGCAGGAAGCTTAACTCCTTACACACCTGTCTCTCTCCGCTCCTCATCTGTCTGGGGCTGTGATCTACCTGTCTTCGCAGGCCGTGGCCTGAGGCCCTCCCTAGACTCTTACTTTCCCTGACACAGGTACAAAAAAATCCCAGTTTTCCATGCTCTCTAATCTAGCCACCACTCCTAGGAGGAAGGCAGGAATTATCATACCCATGCCACCGACGGGTAAACTGAGGCTTCAAGAGAGAAGCACTTGCCCCAAGTCTTGCAGTGGCAGTAGAAGACCCAGAACTAGGTTTCCTAGTACTGTGTTTCAGAATCCCCGCCCTCGCCTTGCTGGCTTCCTCTCCCCCATCTCTCAGACATGGTCCCTGAGGGTTTTTAGAGACCAGTATTCATTGTCCTCATCAGTTGTCCACCTCAAAACACCACAGGGACAACACTTGGTCACCTCCAAGGTGTTTCCACAGTTGTTATCCCAGCTGGCAGCAACGCAGCCCTCTGGGAAGAACCAGACAGCCATTCTGTTCCTGTTTTAGAGAAGGGCTCGCAGAGACGGGAGCCTTGCCCAGATGGCTCAGAAGGTCAGGCAGACCCGAGACGAGAGCCCAGGTCCCCTGTCTCTCCCCCTACATAGGTTCTCCTTTCTACCTTGATAAGAAAGAGCTTTGGGGGCCCCTGGGGGGCTCAGTCAGTTAAACATCCATCTCTTGATTTCAGCTCAGGTCATGATCTTGTGGGATTGAGCCCACACTGACAGTGCACAGCCTGCTTGGGATTCTCTCTCTCTCCCTCTGTCTCTGACCTTCCCCCGCTTGTGCTCTCTCTCTCTCAAAAATAAATAAATAAACTTAAAAAAATCCTAAGTTAAGAAAGAAAGAAAGAAAGAAAGAAAGAAAGAAAGAAAGAAAGAAAGAAAGAAAGGGAGGGAGAAAGGAAGGAAGGAAGAAAGAAAAAGAAAAGAAAAGAAAAGGAAAAAGAAAAGAGAAAAGAAAAGAAAAGAAAAGAAAAGAAAAGAAAAGAAAAGAAAAGAAAAGAAAAGAAAAGAGCTTTGCCAAGTCATCCCCAGAAAGCCTCAGATAGACTGGGAGGCTGGAGCTGGCAGGGTGGGGTGCAGGGCTCCCAGCGTCCCCTCACCTGGATGGGCTTCTCCATGTCCCCATCACACAGGGACACCAATGGCACAGTGAATGGTTTCCACACAGGGTCCAGCGTGTACTTGATCACCTGCAGGACGTGAGGGCCAAGGGTGAACTCAGGCCCAGGGCAGCAGTGCTCTGGGGTGGGACCCGATGGGGATGGGGGTGGGGAGACCCACGACCATGCTTCTGGGGATGGAAGTGAGGATCTCTGTGGTGGGGAGGGAACAAATCCTTTGGGCACGGTTGTGGCCCTTCCTGCTCCCTGCATGGCTGCGACCACACAGCCCCATCCTGAGACACTGGGGGTGGCCAGACTAGAGACCCACTGGCTTAGAGACCCCCAGAATCCCATGCACCCACCTCAGTCCTGTGAACCAGCATCCACTTGCCATCATCTCCCGGTTTATAAAACTCAAGAAATGGGTCTGACTTTCCAAAGAGGTCCTGGAGGAGGCAGGAGGATGTGGGTGAGGGAGGCACGACTCTGGCGGATTCAGATGAGAGGTGGGGTGGCCCAGCCGCTGCGCCCAACCCAGGCTCAGGTGTGGGAGCGGTGGGCAGAGCCAGTGGCCTGGGGCCAACCAGCTCCCCCACCATCCTGGTGTTACCAAAGCCTGTGTTCAGAGACCCTGAGACCTGGAGTCCGCAGGAGCTACAACGTAGGCTGGCCGGGACTTCCAAAGGGCGATTGTTTCTAGTGCAGGGCGATGCCAATGGGAGGATGTGATTTTAATTTATTTTAGTGGGCATCTGAAAAACTGAAACTATCCCAGCCCATCACAGAAGTGAGATGATGTCCTCTGGAAATCCATTTATTTAAGTTAAAAAAAAAAAAATGTGTCAGGGAACATTCAGGGAAAAGAACTTCCCAGGCAGAGGGAATACCAAGGGCAAAGGTCCTGAGGCCTTTGAGGCCTGAGGAGAGTGCCTGATGTAATCCTGGAACAATGATGAGGCTGATTTGGCTGAGGCAGAATGAAGGTGGGGAGAGTAGAAAGGGTGAGGTCGGGGGGGGGGGCGGTGGGGGCTGTGGACAGGGGCGGGGCCCTGTATGTTACTATAAGGATCCTAGCAATTTATACTGAGACCGGGAGTTCTAAGCAGTGGGTTTCCAGTTATGTCTTGAATACCTCTAAATAACGGGAAACTCACTACCTCAGTGGTAAAGAGGTTCTAACTTGATCCTAAGCTACGGACTTGTTCCTGGATGCGGGGTGATAAAGGTGATAGCCAGAAGCACCAGGATTAGGCCGCACACCCCTGGGCTGGGGGAGGGATACTGCTCCCTGATGGAGAAACCCCTCCTTGCCTGCCTTACCTTTTTGTCCAGCTTCCTGCCCGCCAGACTCAGCGTGATGACCTGGTTGTCTGACAGCTCCTGGGCAGCAATCTGTAAAGCCACAGGAATGTGAGGGGTGGGACCTGTCCCTCTGGCTCCCCCTGGCGCCCCGCCAGGCAGAGTGAGCACGGGTGCTCAGGAGTCAGTTCTCCAGGGCTGGGAAGGGGAAAAAGGAGGAGGGGGAGTACCGGGCCACCCTGGTCATGCCCCTTGTCTTTTCAATGGAGGTTTTCCAAAACCTCCATTGCCATCTTCTGGAAAATGGGGTAACCCATCTGAATATGAGGAACCAGAAGTGACTCCGTGTGGCTCAAGAGAGGAGGCCATGTGAAGCTGTTACCAGACATGAGGGGAGGTCTTGAGCCTTGGGGAGAGGTTCTGGGCCAGGGAGCAGCTTGACAGGCCCCCTCATGCCCCACTGCAGACCTCAAAATGCCACGGCATTGGGGGATTCCAGCAACCTAACCGTGCAGCTAGGGAAACTGAGGTCCAGGAGTCACCTGAGCTCCCTCTGCTGTCTTGTCAGCTCATGCTGTCATCTGTCTTCCACACCTTCGCCATTGGCCATGACCCTATAGCCCCAACCCAGCCAGTGATGGACCAGCTGAGTGACCTTGGGGCTACCTTTGCCCTCTCTAGGCCTCTCTCTGTCTCCCCTTCCTCACAGGGTAGCAGGGAACGCCCTTGGGCCAACAGCAACACAGGTGAGCTGGGTCCTCTCTTGGCTAGGGCTTCCTCTCCCCCCACACCTGTAGGACAGCCTTACCTACAAGATACTTGACCTTCCAGAACTACACGGAAGCCAGGCTGGATGCCAGGCTCCCTTTCCTCTCCTCCAGCAGAGACTTGCTCAACCACCTTGCAAGATAGGTCCTATTACTGCCCCCATTTCACAGAGTTAGGAACTGAGGTTTGGAGTGGCACGGTGGAAGTGCTAGGGGTAACAGTTACACCAGCCGGGCTGGTTTCCAAGTAGAGGGGAGCTGGCTGGTGAAGGTATTTAGATAAGGAGGTTCTGAACCCCAAGAGGTTGGGAGGAGACATTCAAGGCGGCAGGAACCGTGGATAATGGTCTGTGATATGTGTGGTATACTAAGAATTCAGTTTGCCTCGAAGCCAGAGTATGCACACGAAGGCGTAAAACACGGCTGAGGCAGGAAAGCAAGGTGGGGTCCCTCACAGCCTTGAATGCAAAGCTCCACGGGCAGTGGGGAGCCAGGGAGGCTCCAGAGCAGGGGGGGTGACTATATATGAGCACATATAGGTTTGGCCCTCCTCCCTCTAGCTGGCCAGTTGCTCTGGCCTCACGCAGTCTCTGAAGGGAGAGAATCTCACTGAGCCTCACCTCCCCAGGGCGCTTCCTCTCTGGGCTCCAGGTCCCTCAACTGTAAAACAGGTTTCCCAGCCTTCTAGGAGACCTTGAGGACCCAGGACTGTTCCGAGCAGAGGACCTGCGTAAGGCTGGACTCATTGGCATCACTAGAATCATTGCACATCCCATGGCTGGAACTATTGCGCATCGCGCGGCTGGAACTGTTGCGCATTGCAGCCGCAAACAGAGCTCCACGGGTCAGGCGCTCCTCAAAGACCCCCTAGGGCAGGCCAGGAGGGGAGGGCCAGCTGGGAGGGCTAGGGTGGACTCCAGGAATGAGTAGGAGCGCCCCTGCCCTGGGAGTAGGAGGCCACAGGGGCCTCTAGCAAGCCCCCTACTCCCAGCTTGGCGGCCCCCAACGCATCATATGTGGAGCCAGGAGCCCGTTGCTAAGAGACCTGTTGCTAAGTTGTAAGTTGGGCCTTTTTACTCCAAACAAAGCTGGTGATTATCTGGCAGGGAAGCAGCCCATTGATGGGGGAGGGCAGCGAGCAAAGGCGGAGGGGTGCGGAGAGCAGGGAGGGGGCTGGTACCGTAATCAGGCCCTTCCCTGCAGGCTTGTCATTCATCAGCAGCAGAGGCCGAGTGATCTTCTTGCTGGAGACGATCTGGGGTGGGGAAGGAGAGAGGAGAGTGGCGCTCCTGAGCGTTGGTGGGGAGGAAAAATGCTCAGCAGTCACCACTCACAGCACGCGCATGCACGCGGCTTCGGCTCCGCACTGGCGCTGGCGGGTCGCTGGCTACACCTCCCCATGCAACCAGCAACCATCGCTGACTCCAGGGCGCAGCTGAGGAGACAGACGCCCAGAGGGGTTAAGACACTCACTGGATGCCCCACAGCTGGGGCGCAATCCCTGCAGTCCACTCCCACTGACCCGGTTGCCCCCAGGCAAAGGCTCTTCCCAGGCTCACATTCTGGAGGCCCCTGCAGGGAGTCAAGCCCCCTCACTGCCTCCCCCAAAGCCACCTACAGACCCCACCCTCCTCAGGGTGTGATCCTGATGGAGAAGAGCAAATCCTATGTATTTTCACGCTCCGAAGAGAGAGGACATGCACACAGCGCTCGGTCGGCGATCAACACAATAGAGAGAGGAAGAGCAGAACACGTTGTAAAGTTGCCCCTCCGCCATCTCTGTACCCCATCCCCACACTCTTCCTGGGCCACCCTGGTCCTTGGTTTCTTGGGTGGGGGGGGGTGGGGATGCCAGTGTTTCTTTGTGCTGCCGTGTGCACGTGCTGGTTTTCCTCCCCAGTCCAGTCTTGCCCTCGCCCTTCCCTACCTGCTCGGAGCACGGTGGCCTTCATCACCCCGCGTGCAACCCTGGGCTATGGGTACAGCCACGGGGGGCGCCAAAAGGCACCAGACGACCAGGAGGAGAGCAAGGCCGAGCGGTGGTTTGGCAGACCTGACGCTCCCACGGCTTCAGCTCTAGTCCAGAGGCCTCCATGCCGTGGCCACACCTCTCACGGGGCCCTGGCAACCTGCTGCCCGCCCTGCCCCCTCTCCAGGCTACGGGCAGTCCTGCTGGTGGCAGTTGCCACCAGCTCACCCTCCAGCTCTCTCCTCAGTTACCCTTTGAGGGCGAGGACTCCAGGCAGAATCCCAGGGACACACCCTGCTTCTCACACAACGGTGGGCCCTTGCGTTTTTTCCATCCCATCTCCTGGAAGGCCCAGGCCATTTTTAATGTGCACTGTTCCTCCATCATCACCATAGACTAAGCAGTCGTCAGCAGGCCCCAAGTGAAATGGGGGGAGACTGAGGCCCAGAAGGGGGTGGGGGCTTGCCCAAGGGCACACAGCAAAAAGGGCTGGAACTCCTAACCCTGCGATCTCCAGCCTCGATAACCTCACCAAGGACTGAATTGGATGGGAAAGTATGGCCCAGAGAGAGAAAGGAAGTTGCCCGAGGTTACACGGTAAGCCAGCCACGGAGAAGGATGCCCATGGGTGCCGTGGTTGCTGGTCAGGTGCTCCTAAACCAGGAAGTCAAGACTGCATCTGATCACTTCTGACAATCAGTTCTGGCCACATGGGGTCCCCATTCCTGTGTGGCAACAGCTCGCAGGCACCGTGCTCAGTGTTTTCCACCAAAAACTCTTCAGCCTGGCCCCAAACCACCAGGCTGCTTACCCCCTTTCGTGCCTGCTGCCCCCCAAGCCTATCCGCATTTGTGATGCTACCTCGAAAGCCAGCCAGGAAAATGGGGCCAGGGAAAGCAGGTGGCAGCAGAGGCCCTCTCCAAGGGACCGCCCTGTCCTTGGGAGCAGGGTGATGCCCAAGGGGAGGACTCCCTTGCCCTCCTCGTCCACCGGGAGGGGCCCGGCTCACCGTGCCCAGGCTGCAGGAGAACTGGCCCAGGAAATCATGCTCATCGAGTTGTGTGCTGGACTTGTCCTGGTCAAACAGGGCGAACTTGAGCTTCTGCACCTCCTCAAAGTGGTAGTCGAGGACGAACTTCTTAGAGAACGCGGGATTGAGGTTGTTGACGGCAGTTTCTGTCCTGTCGTACTAGCAAAGGGGCGGGGAAGCAGGAGCCTGAGTCAGACAGCTGGTTCAACCCTTCCCGGGCTGCCCGAAGTCATTCAAACTTGCTGAACACCTACTCTGGCAGGCCCTCGTGGCCAGTTACCTGGGTGGCTGAGGTAGTTATTACTCCCGGCTCACAGATGAGGACACTGATGCACAGAGAGGTTAAGGGACTTACCCAAGATTGAACAGCCAGAGGGGCAGTGTCAACATTTGAACCCAGGTCTGGCTCTAGCACGGACAGTCTTAACTCTTCGACTCTGGCTCCACACCAGGTGCCAGGGGAAGAGCTTGAGCCATGTCTCTGCCTAGGTAAGTGGCAGACAGTAAGTCCCTTTCGCCATCAGGGCCTCTGTTTCCAGTTCTGTGCAATGAAGGGATGAACCCTTTTTTCAAACCACATTTCACATGGAAGCTGAGGGAGGGAATAGAAAGAGGGAGGGGTACTTAGGGGCAGGTGGGGGCAGATGTTGGTACGTTGTACAGATTCCTGGAATGTCCAAACTGGGAACTGTACAGACCAAATCCCCCCCCCCCCGCCCCCCACTGTGGAAACCAAGGCCTGGGTAAAGACAGGGCCTTGTACTGTGGGTCAGCGGTGGGGCTGGGACAAGAACACTGCCTCCTGGCCTCTACCCTGAGGCCCCAAACCACGGACTCTGGGCGATAGTCTATTTTGGGGCCTGGGCTATGTTGATTTTTCCTCCCACCCAGTCCATTTCCGAGGGCTGGAGAAGCAGGGATGGAAGAAGTCTTGGCCCTGGGCTATTTTTAGCCAGGGTGGCCAGCCTGGGGGAGAGACAGATTGTCAGGGGTGGGGGGTGGAAGCCACGAGTGGGGGTGTGGTGCATTGGGGATTACACCATTCCCTGAGGGGTAGGCGGAGGTCCCAGAGACCCGGCAGAGGGAACCAGCGTGCTCCAGACATGCTGGCTTTCGTCCTCGGCTGACCTCATGTTCCACCTCCCGCTTCTGGCTGTATCACCAATGCACTGGGTGACACAGAGGGGCCCCTACCCACTCTGGGCCCGTTTTCCCTCTGTGAAATGGGTCAACAATCTCAGCACCAGTTCCTTGGCATCATGAGAAGGAGCCAACATCTGTGGAAACTCTTTGTAAACCACAGTACGTTCATTGGGCTGACCGCTGTGGCTCAGCTGGATAATTATTAAAAATAGATACGTATTTTGGAAATTTTACATGCATAAAACTATCTCAAAGGCCAGACACCAAACGGTTAACAGTGGGTCTCTCTCTTTCTCTCTCTCTCTCTCTCTCTCTCTGACACACAGGTTTCCCACCTTTGCTGATTACTTTCTTTAGGGCTGTATGTATTTTCTAAATTTACTACAATGAACAGAGACCCGTTTTGAAATAAAAACAAAACCTCTTTTAAAACTTGAAAGTGCTAACAGTTTGCATTTCTCAATATCCTTCCTCAGGCTGCATTTCTCATCAGCCCACAGGCCAAAGTTTTCCAGTTCAGAAGTCCTCAGCACCATCCACAGCCCCAGGTCTGGGTCTCTGCAAGGTAGGCGGGAGGGAAAATATCCTCATTTCACAGATGAGGAGACAGGCTCAGAGAGGGACAGCCACTTGCCCAAGGTCACACAGCAGGGAATGACAGACCTAGGTCTTGGCCCAGCTCTGGGACCAAAGACTGAGTTCCCCATTTCTCTGTTTGCTTCTCACTGACTATATGCTCATTTAGGAATAAACATGGTCGGGGGGGGGGGCGCCTGGGTGGCTCAGTCGGTTAAGTGTCTGACTCTTGATGTCAGCTCAGGTCATGATCGCATAGTTCTTGAGTTTGAGCCCCATGTCGGGCTCTGCACTGACAGTGTGGAGCCTGCTTGGGATCTCTCTCTCCCTCTCTCTCTCTGCCCCCCACCCCACTCATACAAGTGTACTCTCTATCTCAAAATAAATAAATAAACTTAACAAAAAATAAATGTGGAAGGTTGTTTTAAAAATGGAAGCATTTTGTAAAACCCTAAAATATATTTTAACTATATATTACAGTAATTTAAAATATTATGATATGGGGGGGGTACACCTGGGTGACTCAGTGGGTTGACTGTCAGACTTTAGCTCAAGTCATGATCTCCTGGTTCATGAGTTTGAGCCCCACATAGGGCTCTGTGCAGACAGTATGGAGTCAGCTTGGGATTTTCTCTCTCCCTCTCTCTCTGCCCCTCCTCTGCTTGCATGCATGCTCTCTCTCTCTCAAAATACATAGATAAACTTAATAAAATATTATGATATGAAACAATATAATTATAAATCTAAATCTATGAATTATAATAACTTACAAATACAAGTATTTGAAATAATATTATAAGTACAATTTTTAAACATGTTTATTTATTTTGAGAGAGAGAGAAAGAGAGAATCCCAAGCAGGCTCTGCACTGTCAGCACAGAGCCTAATGCAAGACTCAATCTCATGAACTGTGAGATCATGACCTGAGCCAAAAGCAAGAGTCAGACACTTGACTGAGCTACCCGGGTGCCCCTAAAATCCAATTTTAAAAGCAACAATCTCCTAAGTAACCCCTGGCCCACCCTCCAATGACCTCCAAGGGTCTGTCTAACCTGGAGGTCCCAGGATCTAGTGGGAACCCCTCCCCGGCAACCTAGCCACCCTCCACCCAGCCAGGGCACACATGGAGGGGCCTCACCTCAATCCACCTGCCATCGTTCTCTGTAAAGAGGACACAGAAGGGGTCAGACTTGGAGGTGACATCCCGGTCCAGCAGGTTCTGGCCACTCACTGACAGTTCCACCTTGCACACACAATACTGGGAGCCCACGGGGGTCGCCCCCGCTGCCGGGGCGCCCCCACCAGGGATGTAGGCCATAGGGGTTGTCGGTGCTGGCAGCAGCTCCTGGCAGTCTGGGCGGGGAGAGAGGTGGGGGTCAGAGAGGACACAGACATCCGCTCTCCCACCCTACCCCGAGGCGGTGTCACCAACCTGACCCTTCCAGATGCAGGTAGAGATGGAAGGAAAGGTGTGTGCATGGGATAACACAAGCAAAAGCTTGACCGAAGGAGAATGAAGAAAAACGGGTCCTTAGCAGGCATGTTTAGTTTGAAGGTATTATCTGTGCCAGTCAATTGTTACACACACAAGTCCAAGGTGCCGCTGCCAAATCAGCGACAGATCACAGTGGATGTGGGCACCTAAAATATTCATTTTGCCAGGAAAACCTAGGCTTCTCCTGAGCAATTAACGGTTTGGAATGGTGTGGCTACCGTGGGGCTTATCATTGCTCAGGTTTCCCTCATTGCTTTGGCCACTAGGAAGCTCACTTCTGATAACTTATCCAAAACTCAACTTTGTTCATTGCAGTCTTGTTCATCTTGTATCCTGGGCCGATGCACAGGGACTGAGGCACAAGGAGGCACTTAGTGTGTGGCTTGTTGAATAAAAAAGAGGAACGAGTGTCTAAATCAGTGAACGGACAAACCCTCCACATGGCTCAGATTCTGCCTGAGTTGGTCATTATTCCCAACATAGAACTCTTCCGCTCGTACGTGACTTCCCCAGATTCCATGCCCAGGGCCTTATGTACCCTTCCACTGTCACAGCTAATTACTGGCATTTGCTTACGTTAAGCAGTTCTGTTTTCCAGCAAGCGCAAAGTGTTCATTTGGAGCAAGTGAAGACAAACCCATCTCGGGGGTGGAGGGGAGCTCTGGGTTCCGCCCATAACAAGGCCCTGCAGACAAGCCATCTGGCTCTCTGTGCCTCAGTTTCCACTTCTACCCACGAGACATCAAGATACAGCCTTGCCGAACTCCTGTGGTCAGGTCTCTTCCACTGGCTCGTGTGTAGTTAACACAAGCCCTGACCCCATGTGGATGAGGCCTTGACTAATATTTCAGCCCCTCCCTGCTGAGTGAGTAACCAGCCCTGTACTCCCCCAGGGGGGAGAGGTAAGAGAAGGGTGTTCCCTCGGGGGGAACGCGAACCCAACTTACAGTGTTGACCACGAGCTGGGCACGTGATCTGCACCATGTCTCTAATTCTCATTCAGTCTTGTGGGTCAGGGACTAATATCACCCTGTTTTCCAGACAAGGACCCCGAGGCTCGTTCATCCACTCTAGAGTGTTTACTGAGCATCTACTAGGTCCCAAGAACCAAGCCAGGACTGGGATCCCGCAGTAAAAAGGCTGCCCAGTCTCAGCCCTCACAGCCTGGCTGACGGCTCGGGGAGAGCAGCCAGGTCCTAGGGGTACTGGGGCTTTGTTCTGAGTGATGGAAGTCTCAGAGGGTTTTAAGCAGAGAGGTGACATGACCTGATGTGTGTTTGGAAAAGCTGGCTCCAGCCCCTGTGGGGAGGAGGGGATGTTAGGCTAGGAGAGGCAGCAGGGGGGGCTGGCGAGGAGGCTGCTGTCATCCAGGGAGGAGGGACCAAAGCACGCCCACCCGTCTCCCTCTGACCCCAGCCATAGCGCTGAGGCCATAGCCATGACCCCTGAGCGCCAGCCTCTGGCTGGGCAGACAGATGCCCCAGTCTGCGGGAGGCCCAGGCCAGTGTGGGGCTGGCACCAGAGGCCCCTCTCCCTCTGCAGACACAGCGAGCCCCGGGCACGCCTGGGAGGATCCGGACAGTGGCAAAGCCAGTCCTCAGCCCTCTCCCTCCCACTGTCTGTCCCGACAACCTCATCATAATCACGCGAGCCCGGAGCGTCAGGGCAGCACTGCAATTTGCCTGCGGGATTTATTCTTGTCGTGTAAAAATTAGTTTCCACTGGAGGGGCCGGAGGACTGCATTCACTCTCCCCGAGTGCAGCTGGGTGGCCTTCCACGTGGGGGCGGGGTGAGCAAATCCTCGACCCAGTCAGGAGGGCGGAGGGGATAGGGACGTCCAAAAGGGACACCTTGCCGTGCGGCTGGGAGAACACCTGTTTGTGCTCACAGCCGCCCTGAGGTGGGGTGGGTCACAAGAGTCACCCCCATTTTACAGATGAGGAAGCTGAGGCCCAGAGAACAGAGGTCACCTGCCCGAGGTCTCACAGCCAGGTAACCGCAGAGGCAGGGCATAAGCTGGGTCTCTCTGGCCTCCCCAGGCCAATCTGCGTGCTTCTGGCCGGGGTAGGGGTGCTGCTGAGCGTGGTTAGGAACTAGGACCTGGGTGGGGACAGAGGGGAGTCGGCCAGGCAGAGGGAACCCCAGTTCCTCTGGAGTCGCACTGTCCGCACTTCTGGGGTCATCGCTGAGGGGGTGGGTTCCAGTTTACCTGCCTCCTCTGCACCTCACGGGCCCCCTTCGTGACACGCTAGACGGCCCCACAAGGGCCACCTGTCCCCTGCTGCCAAGTCAGAGGCATCTATTTTCCTCCTGAGGGGTGTCAGGACGCACGCCAAGGCTGACACACTTCCTGTGCATGGACACACGTGTGTGGTCACACACACGCACATGTACACACGCCCCAGACCAACACAGGCAAAGGCACGTAGGCCTATGAACACCGTGGGGCTGCTTCTCCCCTGCCCTCCCCCAGTCCGAGCCACTGTCGTCACTCCAGTGTCCCTGCGCTGTCCTCCTGCCCCACACCGGCTCCGGCCTGGCGGAGGGCATGGCAGGGAGGGCCAGGTCACAGGGGAGGGTCAGGCTGGGCCGAGCTCCTCGGACTCCACCGTGACTCCACCTGGTCTAGCTGGCAGGCCCTGGCTAGAGCGAGCAAGGGGTGGGCAGGGCAGGGGCACGTCTCCCCCAGCCAGGGCTAGGTTCCCCCGTCCCCAACTCACCCTCTGGCTGGAAGCTTCTGGATCCCCGAAATGGGGAGCACATGATGTCCGGAGTTGGGGCAGGCGAGGGTCAGAGTGGGCCCCTCTGTGCCAGCCCGGCAGCGGGCAGGCGGGCCGGACCCTGAGGCCTGACGCAACGGAAAAAGAAATCACAGCTTATGCTGGGCCAGGCCCCCTCCCCTCCTACTCCGGCAAGAGGGCAGGCGGGCAAGGTGTCATTAAGGGAGGGCTGGGCCTGCCATGCGCATCTGGGCGAAATGGAAACCTCCCTGATGCAGCACCCGCCCCGCAGGTCATTCGAGGTTACGGGCTGCACAGGGGGCATGGGGAGCCAGGCAGGGCCTGCTCGCAGATGGTCCCGATTCTTGGCCCAGATGGGCACGGGCCTTCTAGGGCGACCGGATCCCCAGGGAAGGAGCTGGAAGCCGGGGATAATACAAAACTAGTAGTTGCTTTTACGGATGGGTCGGCTGAGGCAAAGAGAAGGCAGGGCTTGGGGATTCCCATTCAGTCATTTCACAAACGTTCCTTGAGTGCCCTGCGGTGAAGAGTAACGAATGAACAAGACACAGAAGCCTCGGCCCCCACAGGCTCTCGTGGCCCCAGCTAATACATCTTGCCCTTCGGGGAGGACAGGATGGGATTTGGAGACACTGGCGCTGAACCATAGATCTAGAACATTATGGTCTTAGCCAGAAACCTAGGAACCCATCATCCTTGACCTCTCTCTTTCCTTCCCCCCTGCCCCCCGCCACTACCCATATCCCCCTGCTGTGTAGATTCCACCTCAAGATGCAGCGAGCAATGTCCTTATCACCCCCTCCCCCGCTTCCGCTGCCTTGGCCCAGCCAGACCGCCATCATCTCACGCCCAGCCACGCACTGGTCCATGACAGATCTCCCGGAGCAACGAGGAGCCAGAGTGAGTCTTTACACATGCAAATCAGAGGCTACCACAGTTCTACCTAAAAATCTTCCAGTGGCTTCGCCTTCCAGGCCACACCAAACCCAAATTCTCTCTAGGCTTATAGGGCCCTCCTTGACCTGACCCCATCTCATGCCACCCCCCCCTCCCCCTGTCTGTCCCAGCAACACGGGCTTCCTCCTGCTCTGCAAACAGATCAGCCTCTCTTCTACCTCAGGGCCTTTGCATTTGCTATTCCCTCTGCCAGATGTGCTTTTCTTCACAGGATGGGTCTTAGTTGTCAGAGGCCTTCCCTGGTCGCTTGAGCTAATGCAATTTCTGTCTCGACACAATCACAACCACACTGTTCCCTTCACAGATCATTGTAATGTGCAGTCACTTTACTTGTCTATTTGCCTGTGTATTGTCTGTCTGGCACCCTAGAACATAACCTTCACGAGGGAGGGATCATTCCTGCTTCTCTAGCACCTAGGGCGGCCTCTGCACACACCGAGTGCTGAATAAATGCTTGCCAATGAATGAGGGAGGGAGAGAGCCCACCATACAGGCTCTTTAATCTCCAGCCCCAGAGAAATCACAACCACGTCTCCCTGACATACATCACAAATATCACAAAGCCATTACTCAAACCCTGGAGCCTCAAGATTACTCCAAGAGGCCAGCAGGAGAGGGCCTCATATCCCACTTCGCAAGAGTGGAAACTGAGGCCCAAGAAGGGGCAGTGGTTTTTCTAAAATAGGGAAGGATGATGCTGAGGCCGAAGGCCACATTGCCTGACTCTATCCTTTCACCCACTATTGGCTCCAGTGGTTCAGGACCCAGGGGCTGGGCTGTGCGCCTCACTCACTGCAGGGAGGAGATGGTGAGGCCAGAAGGGTTCCCGACTCAGAGATGGGCAGGGACAAGGAGACACCAAGAGGCAGGCACAGGGAGATGGGCAGTGGGGGTGGGGGAGGCAGACAGCTGAGCTGGAGACCTGGAGAGCCAGCTAGGGAGAAGAGGGGACAGAAGGGAAGGGAAGGGCTGACCGAGGTGCTCAGGGAGGCAGCAGCCCCCACCCCAGAGTCTCAAGTGGTGGGGACGACGGGGCAAGTGTAACAATGGGACGGCCTATCAGGACTTCTGGCGGGGGGATCACATGCTGCATGAAAAAGCGTCTTCAACTTGATATTTACAAGATGGAAAAGAAATTCTGTTTTTGGTGCCAACTGTGGAACAAAAATGCTCTACAAAGTCTTGTTAGTGGTAGTAACAAGGACAGGGGCTCAGTCCTCTGATCAGTACCCCCAACAGTTAAGAGCACAGACGCTGGACTCAGAATGCCTGACTTTCAATCCCTGGCTCTGCCATTTATCTGCTGTGTGACCTTGAGCAAGTTACGTAACGTCTCTGGTCTCAGTTTCCCCCTCTACAAAATGGCAGACGGTGAGAGTGCTCCCGGGGGGGGGGGGGGGAGGGTATTGCAAGGAATAAGTGCAGTAAAGCACTTAGAATGACAGTTTGCAGCTTGTGCTATTATCAGCAATTCTTGATGGCTGGGGGGAAGCAGGGCAGATCAAAACCCCAGGAGATACGTGAAGTTTGCAGATTATGTAAAGGGGACAAAGAGTTAAAACTGGTTGAGAAATACGGCCCTAGGTTCCCCTTAACTGGAAGACACAGTGCTGGGATACCAGTGGAGAGCAAGGTGGTGGGTGGGGGGCCAGGGAGTGGATAACGGATTCGGACCCCATAAGGTGCATCCTTCAGGGCCTCTGGGTCCTTGTCCATGCAGCAAATCCCACTCAGTGGGGTTTAATCACTGACCACAAAGGCTCCAGGGGCGATGGCCCTAGGCTCTCATGGCTCCACGTATTTTCCCAGATGGGCCACTTCAGCATCTCCTGGGAGCTTGGTAGAAATGCAGCATCCTGGGGGTGCCTGAGTGGCTCAATTGGTTGAGTGTTTGACTTTGGCTCAGGTCATGATCTCGGGGTTTGTGAGTTCGAGCCCCACGTCAGGTTCTGTGCTGAGAGCTCAGAGCCTGGAGCCTGCTTCGGATTCTGTGTCTCCCTCTCTCTCTGCCCTTCCCCTGCTTCTACTCTATCTCTCTCTCAAAAATAAATAAAACATTAAAAAATTGATACACACATACACACACACACACACACAAAAAAAAATGCAGCATCCTGGGCCCCACCAGACCTGCTCAGTCAGAATCCCTAGAGTGGCACTTAGCAACCTGTGTTTTAACAGCACTCCTGGTGATTCTGCGGTGGGCTAATAAAGTACAAACAGACACCAGGGGGGTGGCCAGGGGGGCATCTTGCTAAAATGCAGATTCTGATTCAGCAGGTCTGGGGAGAGACCTCCATGTCTGCATTTCTTTTTTTATTATTATTATTATTATTTTTTTTTAATGTTTATTCATCTTAGAGAGAGAGAGACAGAGGCAGAGACAGAGAGACAGAGGGTGAGTCGGGAGGGGCAGAGAGAGAGAATTCAAAGCAGGCTCCGGGCTCTGAGCTGTCGGCACAGAGACCAACATGGGGCTCGAACTCATGAACCGTGCGTGAAGTCAGATGCTTAACTGACTAAGCCACTCAGGTGCTCCATAATATTTGCATTTCTAACAAGCTCCCGGGTGATGCTGAGGCCACCCATCTGAGCCTGAGCTCCTAGATCAGAGGTTGCAATATGGCCACCCAATGGCTGACCATGTGTCAGGGGTGGCTCTGCTTAGCCCACACTCGGCAGAATAAGGCAGACGTTGTATCTGGTCCTCATACAAGGACTGTCAGCCTCACACACGGAGTCTGCAGGCCAGGTCTCTGCAGATCTCTGAGTTTGCAATGTTTGGTCTAGAGGGTGACACTGTGAGCTGGAACCCTTGGCTAACCAGATGCCTGGTCCCCACTGGCCCCAATGGCTGCACTGGCTGAACTTCTGGGGTCAGATCACGTCTCAAATATGTCTAGATCTAAGTTGCTCCTTCGCCCCATTTCCTAGATGAGAAGATCCAGAAAGACAGATGGTAGCTGTATTAGGCTTCCCCAAAGAAAACAGAACAAATGGGATATCTATATATATAAAAGGGATTTCTTTTAAAGAATTGGCTCATGCAACTGTGGGGGCTGGCAAATTCTAAATCTGTAGGACAAGATGGAAAGCTGGGAATTCAGGTCAGAGGTGATGTGGCAGTCTTGAGTTCAAAATCCACAGGACAGGACAGGACAGGCAGACTAGAAACTAGGCAAGATTTCTATGTTTCAGTATTTTTTTAAAAAAACGACTTACCCCCAACATGGGGCTCAAACTCAGAACCCCAAGATCAAGAGTTGCATGCTGGGGCACCTGGGTGGCTCAGCCGGTTAAGCATCCGACTTTGGCTCAGGTCATGATCTCACAGTTCGTGGGTTCAAGCCCCACGTCGGGCTCTGTGCTGACAGCTCAGAGCCTGGAACTTGCTTCGGATTCCGTGTCTCCCTCTCTCTCTGCCCCTCTCCCGCTCACACTCTATCTCTCTCTCTCAAAAATAAACATTAAAATAATTAAAAAAAAAAAAAGAGTTGCATGCGCTACCAATTCAGCCAGGTGCCAGCTGTGCGCCCCTCTATGTTGGAGGCTTGGGGCTGAATTCCTTCTTCTTGGAGAAACTTGGTCTTTACTTTTATAAAAGGCCTTCAATTGATTGGACGAGACCCACCCACATAATGGAGGGTAATCTGCTTTAATAAAAGTCCACTGATTTAAATGTTAATCAGATCTAAAACAATACCTAGACAGCAACGTCAGGCTGGTGTTTAACCAAACAACTGGTCACCAGAGCCTAGTCAAGTTGACACATAAAATTAACCATCACTACAAACTTCAGCCTCTGGGAGACCTGCCATGAGGAAGAAAAACAGGGTGTGGGGCTGGAGTTCTGGGCCAGCCCTTCCTAGACGTAGGAGATGGGTGGGCCTACTCCCACCCTGTCAGCTGGAAGGGAAGAGAGGAGGTGAGTGTGGCTGTGCTGATGGAGAGATAATAATAAAATAAGAGTAATAATAATGTCCGCCCCAGACCCTGTGCCCAATACCTTATGGGCTTAAACTTCTGCGGCTTCACAGCATCCTTAAGCAAGAGGTTAGGATCACCCCCATTCTCCAGATGAGCAAAATGAGGCTTGGAAGGATCTGCAATCCAGAGCCTCTGGATAAGCTCGGGCCTTCTGAATCTTAGTTTTCTTATCCATCAAACAGAAAGTAAAAAATGCCTAACACACTGTAAGTGCTGGCTCACAATGAGGAAGACCTCTCCGTGGCTCTGGGCCGTTCTCTGGACGACATCCAAGTCCCTCCCCCCCCCCCCCCCCCGACAGAGCCCCTCCCACTTCCGGCTCCAGCTGTGGTGTCCACCACACAGAGGTGCAGCAATGCTTCTCCACCATACTGCATATGCTGTTCCACCTGCCTGGAGCGCCCTTCCCCCTTGTTTACTTTGCTTTTTCATTCTTCCAGCTCGGCTCAGCAAAACCAAACGCAAGTGATACTGCTGTGCCCCCTCCCACCTCCCCACCGCCCCTCCCAGGATGGCCAAAAGGAAAAAGGCTGACAATACCAAGTGGTGACAAGGGCGTGGAGCATCTGGAACTCTCATGCTGCCAAAGGGTGTGTGCCCGGACGGCCACCTTGGAGGGATGTTTGGCAGGGTCTACGTAAGCTACGCGACGGAGCCCCTGTGATGAGCCAGCAATGCCCCACAGAAACATGCGCCTGTGTTCACCAAAGGACTCCCCCCCCCCCAAGCCCCGCCCTGACTTTCACGGCAGCACTATTTACGGTAGCTCCAGACTGGATGCACCCTGAACACCCCTCATCAGGAGAAGTCTACTTTCCCTGATAGCAGTAGACTATACTGCTGGGGACACGAGGGCAGAACGAGGGTGCCAATGATCCGGACGGGTCTCACGAACACGCTGAATGGAGAAGAGCAGACATAAAGGAGCGCATGGTCCTATCTGATTTCATTTATACGAAGTTAAATGCAGGCCAAACGGATCTGTGCTGCTGGAAGTCAGGAGGGAGGGGTGCTTGTGACCCGAAGGGGGCACCAGGGGGCTTCGGTGATGGTCACATTTCTGTTCCTTGTCCGGCTGCTGCTGACAAATGCTCTGGTGTGTGGACAGTCACGGAGTTGTACGTGTGGGATGTCTGCTCTATTTTGTATGTTTTATAATGTGATAAGACGCGAGGACTCCTTTACAAAGCCCCTCCTGAGCCCCTGGTCTGTGGGGGGGGGGGGCACTGACATCGTCACCATATTGTAAGTACTGGCTTAGGAGATGTCACCGTCCTTTGTTGAAAGTGAGGAAGAGTGAAAAGGTGAAGGGGGACTACAGATTCTCAGAATTCCAGGGCTGGTGAAGTCTGGGATTTCAGAATCACCAGTCCCCTGAATCCCTGAGCCGAAAGGCTTTTGGTTTATCTGGTCCCACCTTCCCAGGCGTATACCAACCCCAGCATCCCGCAGCCCCAGTTCTCGGAGTTGAGGGGGGGCTGGTGCAGCCCCAAGCTGCTCATACCCCTGGGCCCTTCCTGCAAACCCCTGCCAGGGACAGCCCCCAGAGTGGGCGGGGCTGGCTCCGAGGTGCGAGGTGAAGGGGGCATCTCGACACAAATCCACAAATCGCCTCTCTACCTTAGCTAGGCTCCCGGCTGCTATACTCAGAAGACACCGCACTCCCGACAGGCAGCCGGGCCATTATGGGGATAAATATAGATGCAGACAGCACAGCGTGGAAGCTGCAGCAGGGGTCTGACACCCCTGGGGTCCCCAGCTTCCATCAGACCACACCCAGGGGAGGCTATTCTCTGCAGCCCCCACCTAATCACTAAGCTCTGGCCACTGGGGAAGGGGGCCTCCCTTGGGACCCCGAGGCCCCTGGTTCAGCTCAATCTTGGTCCAAAGGGCTTGGCCCCGTGTCTCCCCAGCCTATCCCTCGAGGGGCTGCTGCAGCAGGCTACACGGCGGCCTCCAGCCCACCCCCCACCCCTCTGGGAGTCAGGAGTCAAGGCCTGCTTCTGCCACCTCCTCCCTCCTAGGCCTCAGCTCCTTCATCAGCAAAGTGGAGCAGGTGATGGCCTGCCCTCCCACCTCCCAGGAAGCGCGACAGAAGATGGGTGTAGATATACTCTGGGATACAGAAAGTACTTCGGGAACTCGGGAGTGGGTCTGGCCAAGCTCGGAGGGTGGACCAAGCTAATGGAGGGTGGAGGGCATGGTGACAGTGAACACCAGCCAAAGTCATTCCAACCTGGCTTCATTTGTAGGGGGCTGTGTGGCAGCCTGAGGGACGGAAGCTGCCCTGGGCCTTGCCCTGTGGTGCCCATGCCTACCTGGGAACTACCATGGGGAGACTAGAGACAGGGGTGCCCAAAAAGTGTGTTTTTGGAATTCTTCCAAGTTCCTTCCCCTCTCTGTGCCTCAGTTTCCCTGCCTGTGAAGAGCCTGGGCTCCTTCCAGCCTTGAGGAGTCTCTAAATACCCCTCAGTCTTTCCTGGGCTGCTCTGAGCCTCAGCCCCAAGCTCCCACCCAAAATCTCTGGACTGATGGGCCCTGAAAGTCATCGGGGATCACCTAGTACCAAATCCCCTCATGGGTTCCCGCATGGGGGTTAGACCTCTACTCACCCCTCCGCATGTGGGGCTCTCCCTACTCTTTGTCAATGGTGTCTTACAGTTCCAGTAGCTTTTATGCTGCCCAGCCCACACCCTGCCACACTGAAGGGGTGCCCCCTGCCCCTCCTCAGCCAGACAGCGTGGAGGGGTGTCTGTGAGCCAGAGAGCAGGTGCTACTTTAGGCCCAGGCCCTTCTCAGCAAGTCCTCCTGGTCAAGGACACTGCCATCTGTTCTTCAGCTCTGGGTCCCAGCTCCCAGGAAGTCCTCCCTGAGGAGAAGTAAACAGTAGCATGCACTGGGCGTGCCTGGCCCTACCCTGAGGTTGACAGCATTCTGTTTAGGCCTCCCTGCAATCCCAGGACATGTGCCCTCTTACTAGCATCCCATTTTACTGATCGGAGAACTGAGGCACAAAGAGGTTTTGTAGAGGTTAGAGGTTGAATTATGTTCCCCCCAAAGCTAAGTTGAAATCCTACCCTCCTAATTCCTCAGAATGTGATCTTATCTGGAAATACAGGAGCTGCAGATGTGACTAGTTAAGATGAGGTCATACAGGGGTAGGATGGGCTGTTAATCCAATATGACTGGTGTCCTTATGAGAGGGACCGTATGAAGACACTGAGGGAAGGAGACAGAGATCGGTGTGATGTCCCCAGAAGCCTGAAGAGGCAAGGAAACACACCTCCCCTACAGCCTTTAGAGGAACATGGCCCTGCCCACACCTTGAATTTGGACTTCTGGCCTCCGAAACAGAATATATTTCTGTGATTTTGAGCCGTCCGGTTTTGGGTTCTTTGTTATAGCAGCGCTAGAAAACGAATACACTGCCCAAGGTCATCCAGCTGGTCCATGGCAAATCAGAGCGTGACACCAGGCAGCTGGGCTCCCTATGTGCACGCTGCAAAGCGCACCCCTTCCTGAGGGGCCGCGGGGTGACTTGGAAAGATTGCTGGGGCCCAAAGGAGGGAGAGGTTGAATGGCTTCTGCTGGGAGCTGAGCATGCTCTCTCCTGCATCATGGGGAGGGGAGAGCAGGGATACAGTCGGCAAACCAGATGCCCCCAGCTCCCGACAAGGGCCACCGAAAGGAGAAAGAGAGCTGGGTCATAAGGAGAATGGGCTCTTGGAACACACGAAGCATGTTCCCAACGCAAGGCTTTTGCATGTGCTGTTTCCTCTGGGGCACGCCTCCCTCTTTCATTCAAAAATATCCACTGAGCACCTGCTGGGCACCAGGCATGGCTGGGATACAGCCATGAACCAGAGACTAAGGCCCTGGATTAGCATGCCAGCTCGAATGTCACCACCTCCTGCTCTAGAGGCCTCCCTGAGCCTCACACACTGCACTCCCCCATCATTCACTCCACCTTGCTTTATTCTCTTTGGGGCATTTTCCACTATCTGAAGTCTTTCTGTCTCCTTGTCATTTGCTGGCCTCTCTCTGTCCCCCTGCCCATTACACTCTGAGCTCCATAGCCGTGCTCCCAGCTTCAGCACAGCCCCAGGCCCAGAGGAGCTGCTCAGTAAACATTTGTTGAGTGACAGGTGGCCACACAATGAATGGAAGGTGGGACCCAAAAGCCACAGGTGGAAGAGGAATGACATCCATACACCGCCCTCTTCAGTTTACAAGCCCTTTCAAAGCTGCCTAAAGAACCCCATGAAGAGAGCAGTGGGGGCAGCTCGTGGTCTAAGAGTCCCCATTTCCTAGACAAAGAAGCGGAGGTCAGAGGGGTTAAGAGACATGGCCCAGGTCACACGGGGAATGGGGACTCTCCCCAGTACACCTCAGCCCCCTGAGTGGGCAGCCCATGGCAGCAGCTGCCACCTCAGTCTCCTCCAGCCCCGGGTCCTTCAGTGCCAGGCAAATCCCACCTTCTCCAAACTCGTACATTTCCCTCCTCCATCAGCAAGGCCGCTGCCCTGTGCCGGTCTCCCAGCACTTAGCAGGGAGAGCAGGGCTCCCTCCAGAGACCCGAGAGGGCAAGCTTATGACTCCTCGGGGCTCCATCAGCCAACATCACAGACTCCTTTAACAGGAGGCTATGGTGCGGGGCAGCCCCAGTCATTTATCTTCTCTAAGTGCAGGGAAAGGGCCCTGGACAAGATGGACACTATCCTCGCCTGTTCGTGGCGCTGACACTCTTTGGGAAGGGGGGCAGATAATAAGGTGATACACAAATGAATAAATAAGATGAGTGTAGAAGGTGGCTAACGCCCGAGAAAAATTAAGCAAGGTGATACATAGTGAGTGAGCAAGTAGCAGCTAATTAGCCTCATCTCAGACCCTGAAGGAAGAAGGTGAGGACAGAGCTAGGAGAGAAACACTCCAGGACACTGAAGAGCACAGTCCACTTGACTCGCCATGGGAGCAGAGGCCGGGTGGCTCAATGAGGGGAGAGGGCACTGGGCTGACGATGAGGAGGCGCCTTGGACCCCCACGCGGTTCTGAGGCAGTGCAGGACCTCAGGAAGCCATGACCCCCCTTAGGACCCCATATTCTCCCTCTGGACAGTGGGGGTGGGACATGACTGTCCCCTTCTCCTGTTGTTGGCTGCCAAGATCCTAGGGTGACCCAGCCTCCTGGCTCCCAAGGAGCCCATCCTGTGTCCTGCAGGGGGCTGGGCAGGAGGGGGGGGAATCCTGTTCCCTTTCTGAGCCAATTCTCCAAGGCAGAGGGGGCTGGGTTCTTGAAATGATTGGCCCCGATTCAGCAGCTCCTGTAAGGGTTAGACGGGGACAGAGGGAAGGAGACTTCCAGCAGGCAGACAGGGGCCCTGGCCCTGGGCTGGGGGTTTCTCAGTAGGGGACGTTTCCTGCCCCCAATGCTCCCTGCTCTGACAGGAGCTTTTCTGTCACTCCTCAGAGCCCTGTGGGCCAGCCCAAGGTGCACGGAGGGGGAACACTTTTGCATCCAGCATCCCTCATGATGTTCTCTTTGGTAGAACCTTCCCACTCAGGACTCGGCACCCTGAACAGTCCAGAAGTCTGACATCTGGCTTCTGAGGCTCCTCTCGCCAGGGAGGAGGTGGGAGAAGGAGGAGCAGGCTGGCCTGAGAAAATCCCAGAAGGAATCCTAAATGCAGCTGCCCTCACAGGGATTATGGATATTCCCAGGAATAACGATACTCACAGTTACCAGTCACCGAGTGCTTACCACCAGGCCAGTCAAAATGCTGGCATGTGAACCCTTTGTCACCTAATTTAATCCTCACAACTACCTTTAAATAAATACACAACCACCCTAAAAGATCACAAAGCTATACAGCGTATTGTTCTCACTACTTTACAGGTATAGAAACAGAGGCTCTACTCCCGGCCCTCTTATGTACCTGAGTTTTTAATTTTCATGAACCCTGGGAGGGGAGGGGTCCCTTGAAACACCACACTTGCCATTCATGAAGTGCACCCCACTTTGCAGAACCCCTGTCCCCCGGTTCCAGCCTCCCAGCAGCCCTAGAAACGGGAATGTGTCATAGTTTGCTTCATTTTACAGATGGAAAAAGCCCCAAGCCCAGTGAGTGACAAGGCACACAGACAGGAAGTGGCAGAGGGCAAGGAGAACCCAAGTGTCCACATTCCCAGCCCCTGGTTCTTTCCATGGAGAAACCTGCCTGAGTGACCGCGTGCCTGGGGCCAAAGCAGTGCTCACTGGGCCCTGTGCCAGAGGGATTGCAATAAAACCACTCCTTTATGTCTTCATGTTTGCACCCAGCCTCCAGGCACACAGGTCCTTGACAATTAGCCCATTTTACAGATAAGCACCAGGTCAGAGAAGAGGAAGGGCCCCCAGCCCACCACCGGGTGGGCATTCAGCCCCAGGTCTCCCAAAGCTGGCCACAGACAGGTTGCAACTGCTGAAGGGTACAAAGGGGTTCCCACGTCCGCACCAATTACTGAAGCTGTGGGTGCCCCAAGGAACAGAAAAAGCCCTCCATCCATGGATGACAGCACACACTCCTAGGCAAGCAAAAACTAAGGGCACACAAAACAAAGGGCAGCTCACATTCTCCCAGATCCCTTGAGGGTGTCACTTCCCGAAATACGCAACAGGGCTGGGAGAATCACAGACACCAGGATGAACCCTCAACTGGCTACCAGAGCCCTGGGTTCCAGTTCCACTTGTGCTCTTGGGCAAATCACAGTCCCCTTTGAAGGAGCCCCTTCCCAAAGGCCTTGTCCAAGGAGGGGGGCAGAGGTCGGGGCTGGGATGGGATGGGATGGGAAGAGGGGAGTAAGACACCTCTATTCTCAGAAAAACAGGGCTGCGAGAAACGGAAAGGAAGGAGTCTTGCTCTCTCTCCCATGTCCCCCCACCCACCCCCCTTAACCACACAGGTGCCAGACAGCTTTTGCGAAAAAACTAGTTTGCAAACACACTTCGACTTCTGGGAAGCTGCCCAGCTCCACGCCCTCCCTTCGTAGCCTCTTCCTGGGCCGGGAGCTGGCTCTCCGGCAGTACGCTGGGGCGGGGGCGGGGGGGTGGGTGGGATATGGAGGTTGAGAGCAGGTTACGGCGGGGGGGGGGGGGGGCGGTGGCCAGGGACCAGCCCGACCTCAAGTCTTCGGCAGCTGGGACTTCGGCAGCGGGGACTCTACCTTTCCGGACGCTCCCAGGCTCCAGGGAGGAGGTAGGAGAGTCCCTACACAGCTGGGCTCGGACACCGAGGGGCACCACCCTCCTCCAGCACCCTTTCCTCTTTCCCCCACCGTGGTCCGGGCGCAGCCGGAGCGCCCCCGCGTGGCCGGGTCGCAGCTGAGTCACCCAAAGGCCAGAGCCCGGGTGCGCGCGGGTGGCGGGGGCTTCGGGTGTCACGGCCCCCGAGGCGGAACCCAGCCTCCTTCCAACCCGCCACCGGCTCGAGAAGCCGAGCCGAAAGGCCGAACTTAGCGTTCGCGCCAGGGCGCCCCGCCCGCCCCTGGCCCGCCCGGGCCCCACTCACCACGGGTCCCGCGGGCGCCGCCGCCCTCACGGCGTGGTCGCCGCTGCCGCTGCCCGCGCTCCGGGCCGCCGGGGCATCCCGGGGCGCTCCTCTGCTTGGCGGGGCCCGCGGGCGCGGGACGGGCTCAGGGCGCTGCCCGCGCGGCCCTGGCCAGCTCGCGTGCGCTCCCAGCCGCCTGGGGTCCAGTGCTCCTCCCGGGCGGGCGGGCGGCGGCGGCGGCGGCTCGGGCTCCTCCCTCCGGCCGAGAGGGGGCGGGGGTGGGGAGGCGAGGCGGGCGCTTCCTGGAGGGGCGAGCGCTCCCCACGGGCGGAGCGGGGGAGCTGTCCCGCCCGCCGTCCGCGGCTCGGATCCCGCGGCTGGCGCGCCCTGGCGCTCCGGGCTCTCAGCGCCGCGGGGGCCGGAACCCGAGGGTCCGAACGCTCGAGGCCGGAATCCGAGGGTCCGAACGTTCCAGGCTGGGACTCCGCGGATCGGAACGCCTCTGGTTCGCACCCTCCCGGGCCGGTGCTGCCGGAGTCGCGGACACCTCCGAGTTCCGAGCACCGTGCGCTCAGGGCCGCGGACGCGGGAACCGAGGGGTGAGCTCAGCCCGGGCCTTCGGGGCCCCAGCTCGCCGCCTGCGGCCTCGACCCCGAGGGCCCCGCGCTGCGCCCTCGGGGACACACCACAGGGCTAGGTTCTGGGCCGTACTGAGCAGCGCTAGGACCGCAGTGTCGTCTCCCCCGCCCCCCAGTAAAAGAGCTCGGCATTTTCTTGTCGCCAGGCACTGGGAAGATGACACATATTTCTCAGACAGAAAGGATAAGATAAAGAGTTTGAACAGTGCCTGGGGCTAGTGAGCGGGAGCATAATTAAGGGGGGGCTTGAGGCCCTGGCACCGACTCCCCCCTTTCTGCGAAGGCCATCTTTTCCCTAGAAGAAGCACCGATTCCTGAGAAATGCATCTGTCGCCGGGAGCTCCTGCTGCAGGTCACTCAGCGGTATTTACGTGCACCCCCCCTCCCATTCAGTGTCTCAGACAGCTGAGCCTCATTTAACCAGATTGTGGGAGATCTCACGGCCATGTCCGAAGCCCTTGGCCCTACAGCTCAAGGACTGGGCGACTGTGAGTTAACGCATTGCGCTTGGGTTGTGGGTTTTCCATTCCAGGTAGGAGAGGGTTAACTAGGAGACTCGAGCTGCAGCCTGTGAACCTCCCTCCAGTCTGAGTCACGGGCACTTTGCAGCCTTAGAGGGGCATCCACCGAAAAACCCCAGGGCTCTGAGCTTTGTTCTCTGCCTGCCTGCCTGTCCCCCCACCCCCACCCCCATCCATCCTTCTTTTCTCCCAGCTCTCCTCATCTTTCCTCCACCAAAGTCCCCAAAGCCCTCAGCCCAGCTGTGGGGCAAACCAATCTATAGGCATTCTTAGACCAAGCTCCAGCCCCACCTCCCCCAGGAAGCCTTTCCTGATTGATCTGGCCCCCAGATTCCCTTTCCTCTCCTTGCCCCAGAGCCACAGAAGAGACAGGCACTGGGACAGACAATGGTGAACCCAAGCAGCGTCCCCTCCCCTGAAGTTGCAATCGTATTATTGTGTGAAGAGTGCAAAGGTTGGAGGTGGGGTGGCATAGAAGACCCAACTCAGCGAGGAAATCAGGCTTCCTCTAGAAGCCCTGAAGGATGAGGTATGTGGGCCTACCCAGGGTGAAGAAGATACTGGATCCCTGGCCTAATGGACAGAAGACAGGGGCCAGGGAGCAGAGCAATTCCACTCCTAGGAATTTGCCCCAAGGAAATGAAAGCACATGTCCACGCAAAAAACTCATACACAAAGGTTCATTGCAGCATGGTTCAGAATAGCCAAAAAGTGGAGATGACTCAAATGCCCATTAACAGATGAATGGATAAACAAAATGTGGCCTGTCCACACAATGGAATATTATTCAGCCATAGAAAGGTAAATATGAACGGACTTTGAAAACATCATGGTAAATGAAAGCAGCCAGTCATTAAAGATCACATATTGTATGATTCCATTTATGTGAAATGTCCACACTAGACAAATCCACAGAGACAGAAGGCAGCCTAGTGGCTGTCTAGGCCTGGGAGGAGACTGGGGAGTAATTGCTATTACTATGGGATTTCTTGGGGGGGGGCGGTGATTAAAAATGCTCTGAAATTATAGTGATGGTTGAACAACTGTAGGTATACTCAAACCATTCACTTGTATACCCTTAAAGGGGTGAGTGTTATAGCTCAACAAAGCTGTCTAAAAGAAAGTCAGGGATTAGGAGAAGCCAGAGGTCTGGGCGCCTGGGTGGCTTAGTCGGTTAAGCGTCCGACTTCGGCTCAGGCCATGATCCCACGGGGTTCGTGAGTTCGGGCCCCGCACCGGGCTTGCCGCTGTTAGTGCAGAGCCTGCTTCGGATCCTGTCTCCCTCTCTCTCTGCCCCCGCCAAAAATAAATAAGCATTTTTTAAAAAGAGGAGAGGCCAGAGGTCAACTGATTAAGGCCGGGTGTCTTACCCTCTGTCCTTGATCCACACACAATGTAAGGCCGTTAGAGCAAAATGTTGGAGGACGTCTTTCCTTGCCCTGGTAGAGACCTCACTGCACAAGCAGGAGGCCTCAATTTCCCCAAATTGGCCTAGTATGTAAAACACCTGCCGTCTGGGTGTTTATTTCCACAGTCCAGGCTGTCGGGACAAACAGATCGGAATAAGCAGGGCTGCCTGTACACTTCAGTGTGTTTGTGAATTACAGACACGTGAAGGTACTGCCTGTGTACCGGGCCCTGGCTGGCCTCAGGGATGTGTGAGGGGGTAGAGGATGGAAGGGGTCCCAGTTATTTATGCTGCATCCAAATCACCCCAAACTTTATGGTCTCTCATGGCTCTGGGGGTCACTGGGCTCAGCGGGAGTGGTTCTTGCTTAGGATTTCTCAAACAGTTGCAGTCAGCCCATGACAGGGGCTGGAGTTATCTAGAAGGCATATGTCTGGCAATTGATGCCGGCTGTCAGCTGGGACCTCAGCTGGAACCGTCAGCCGGAACACCTACCCACGACCCTTCCGTGCGGCCTGAACTTCCACATAATATGGCAGCTGGGTTCCAAGAGTGAGCATCCCAGGGGAACCAGGTGGATGCCTTGTTATCTTTTATAGAACCTAGCCTTGCAAGTCACATCATGTCACTTCTGCCGTAGTTACCAGCTCCCTCCAGAGACCCGCCTCTCAGTGAGAGGACTGTCACTGTCACACTGTAGGGAGAGCATGTGGGATGGGAGGAATTGTGGTGGCCATCTTTGGAAAATACCGTCTGCCACAGGGAATTGATATGGAGATATATTCATGACGGAGACAGCCCCTCAAGAATCTCATGGCTGACTCCAGTGCCAGGCTTCAGGCAGAGTCATGGCTGTGGGTTTGAATCCCAGCCGCTCTAGTTATTGCCTGGTGAGATCACTCCGTTCTCTGGGCCTCAGTTTCCTCCTCTGTAAAATGTAAGGATAGACTTGTGTCTGCTTCTGGGGATGCTTGTGGGAATTCAGTGAGACCCTTATGTGGCTAGCACAGTACCAAGCACGCTTAGACACCAGGGCTGGTGCATTGTTCTGACTATTTTTAGGTCCCAGGGCTGTGGTCACTGTAACACAGGGATGCCCCCTTCTCCGGTCAGGATGCCCGGGCTCCCCTGCCCTTTCAGTCAGCCCCAGACGCCTCCATCGGACCCAACCTTACACTGAAATATTTGTGTGGGGGTGGGGAACCACAGGAGCAGCTGGGGAAACCGATGCTTCTGTCCTAGGAACTCAACCTGGGGACCCCAGTTGGATTGTTCTCAAGTGAAAGCTCCTTTTTTTGGTGGCCTCCTCCTTAGAGGAAAGGTCACTTTCTGGGCAGCCAGGGCAGGGCTGGAGTTTGTGTGGGATGAACGACAAGGTATGGTTTCCAAGGCCCGGGGTCAGGGAGGACGCCAGCTCTGGAAGCTGGGAGACACATGGGGTAGGGGTGGGGTGCGTCATCAGGGTGGCTGCGGCGGGAGGGCGGACCGGAGGACCAGCTGTCCCCAGAACTTCCTGAGACCAGCCCTGGGAGGAGCTTTACCAAAGCAGCCACTGTCAGGTCTTTCCCAGGAAGCTCTGGATGTGTCCAGAGGGTGTGTCCAGCTCTGGGCGTGTCCAGCTCTGGCTGGGGTCACCACCCTCTGGCCTGGCCTTGGCCATGGGAGGGGGTTGGGAGCACAAGGTAGACTGCACAGCCCTCCAGACTGGGGTGGGGGTCGTGGCGGGGGGTGCTCTCTGAGGAACACACAGACCTGCAGACCAGTTAAATCCCCAGCCAGGACCACCTCAACTTCCTGCTTGTTCCACGACTGGAATTGAAGCCCCACTGAATACTCCCCGTGTGACCTTGGCAAGTCCCGTTCCTCTCTGGGCTTCCATTTTCTCCTTTGTAAAACAGGGTAGCTTCTTGCTGAGATTACGGCTTTGGGTCTAGAGGACGTCGTGGATGGTGGAAATCCTACAGGACAATAGCCAGGCAAGGCAGGTGACAGAGGGTTCAAAACCCTCCCCGAGGGAGAGTTAACCATCGGGTCACCTTTGCGGCACTTGTGAAAGTAGGTCTTCGTGCCTTGTCTCAGTTTGCTCATCCTTTCACCGTACAGATGGGGAAACCGGGGCTGCACCTGTGGAACTGAGTCACAAAATTTGGAAGTGGTTAAGGGAGTGGATCCTAGGAGCTTTCATCTCAAGGGAAAAAGCCATTTTTTTCTTTCTCAGTTTTCTTTGGTAACTATATGAGATCCTGGATGTTAAATAAACTTACTGTGTTGATCGTTTCACAATGTATGCAAGTCCTTAGCCGACGTGTTCGCGCTCATACAGTGCTGTGGGACAGTTGTATCTCACTGAAACAGGAAAGGGGGGAAAAGTCATGAAACGTAGGTTTGATTCCCAGTGCTACCACTTACTAGCTTTGTGCCTTTGGACAAGTCAGGAAAAATCTCTGGGTCTCAGTGTCCTCATCTGGAAAGAGAGGGCCCTTGGGACAAAAGAAGGGATCCAGGTATAAAGTCTTGTCTTGCCTTCCACACCCACAGCTGCACGTCAGCATTGCCTGGGGAGCTTTCTAAATAGTGTGTGTGTGTGTGTGTGTTTTAAGGTGTATTTATTTATTTTGAGAGAGAGAGAGAGAGAGAGGTAGAGAGAAAGGGAGAGAATCCCAAGCAGGCTCCACGCTGAGAGCACAGAGCCGGATCGGGGGCTCGAACCCATGAACCGTGAGATCATGGTCTGAGCTGAAACCAAGAGTTGGATGTTCAACTGACGGAGTCACCCAGCTGCCCCTAAATACTATACTCTGTTTTTTTAAAAAGGCATTTTAGGGGAGACTGGGGGCCCAATCGGTTGAGGCTCTGACTCTTGGCTTTGGCTGAGGCCATGATCTTGTAGTTCATGGGTTCGAGCCCTGTATCGGGCTCCACGCTGACAGTGGGGAGCCTGCTGGGGATTCTCTCTCTCTCTCTCTCTCTCTCTCTCTCTCTCTCTCTCTCTGCCTCTCCCCTGCTTATGCTTTCTTTCTCTCAAAACAAATAAATAAATTTTTAAAAAGGCATTTAAAAAAAGTTCTCCAAGTGATTCTAATGCACAGACAGGGTTGAGACCCACTCACTGGTTGATAGCCTTGCAAAGCTGAGTGTGGTCCAGCAGTATAGACATCACGTGGGGGCTCTTAGAAATGCAGCATCCTAGGCCCTGCCCAACACCTGCTGAACCAGAATCTGCTTGTTAACAAGATCCCCAGATGATTCGACCCACATTACAGTTTCTGTAACTGTGATTTTATAGTTCAAGAAGCAGTGGCCTGGACAGTGGATTTCAGACGTGTGTGTTTGGGGCCAGGATGGAAGGGGCAACTGGGGAGGATTTGCGGCCTGTGGGGATAGGAAGGGAGATTCTGTGACGCCCATCAGAAAGGTGGATGTTCAATCTGTAAAACCATAGGACAGAGGCCAAGTGACAAAGTAGCAAAATGAGCTTCTCCCAGCCTTGCGGCCAGATGAGAGTACTTACCAGCCGGCTCACATTCTTGGGGAGAAAATTCACGGACAGAAATCGGGAGCGAGCGCCATGTTCATTACCCTGCTCACTTGGCCACAGCCTCCCTTTTCTTTGAATTGTATTTGTTTCATGCGTCTATTTAAACAGCTTACTTTTCGGAGGAAGGGGGTAGGGAGACTGGACCTCATCGGTGTTGGGTAGAAAAACAGTCCAGGCCTCCAGCAAGCAGGTGGCTGCAGAGGAAGATTAATAAAAGGAACGAGGTGCCTGCACACCGCCCGTAGTGGGCCCAGCCAGCTCTGCAGTGCCCAACATTCGGTTTATCTCAGGGCAGCTGCTGAAAGTTTCTTGGGGTTTAGAACTTGGCCAGAGCTGAAAGGGAGAGAAGGAGGAAAATGTAAAACGAATAGGCAGCAAATGAAGAGCATCCCTGAGCTCCGGGCTCTCCTGGTGCGCATTTCATCTGGCCTGGAGCTTCTGGTTGGTGCCCTGTTCCTTCCTCAGCCATGACTTCCTGGGCAAGTCACCTTCAGGCTTTGAGGGACTCATACTCCAGTTTTGGGCACAGAGAGAGGACAGTACAAGCACCCCTCCCCCGCTTGGTTTGAAGGATCCAGAGTCAACTTGGCATCATTTCCCAGGGAGGAGAGATAGCATTTGGGGTTCCAGTTTTCTGGGGAAACTTGTTAGAACCTCTGCCTGCCCATCCCCTCCCCCATGACCAGGATCGTGGCCCCATTCGGTGCCAGGTGTGCCCTGACCCTAGCCCGATAAGAGTGTCCTCGTGTGGGGTGTGGGTGCTTGGCACTTGGCCGGAGGACTTTCTCCTCGTGCTTGGCGGGGGACCGGAGACAACATGGAGAGCGGCAAAGGTCAGGACTGAGCCACCCAGGTGAACCACTAGTAGGCAGAGTATCCCAGGATCCTAGGCCAGGTGGGACAGGCCCCTAGCATCACCTCTTAACTTCATTCTGGGTCCAATAGGAAGTAATCTCAGGAATCACCAGTGGGCCAACCTGCCCTCTAGTGGCGCTAAGCTGTAACTGCACCCTGTCTGCCCGCTTTTTCACAATGGGGTGCAGCTCTGGGGGAAGGCGCCCTGTGATCAATTTGTTCAACCCACAGGCAGGTGACGGAGAGTGGGTGCCGTTCTCCTGTCATTTCAAGCATCTCTTCACCTCATATGTATTCAACCCTAAAAGGAGAAGGGAAATAGCAATAAACCATTACCCACTGCCTGTTAGGAATTTTGTATACCATGCTTCCTGGGTGCCTCCAAAGGTCCTGGGTGTTGGGGGGCGGGGGTGGTTACTAACTCTTGTCCAGAAATAGTTCTTGTCTTCAAAGACCAGCAGCAAGGAGTCAAGTCACAGTCCATTCCATGCCCATCTGACTTCCAAAGCCATGTTTTTAATGTTCCACCCACCAGTGGACCCCTCTAGGCCAGGAGATTCTAGGCTCTCACAAGGACTGCCAGGCAAGCAGCAAAAGGGAGGGGTGATACATCAGGGAGTGGTGGGGACTGTGGCAAACTGGGAGGTATGTGTCATATCCAAAGTGCATGGTCATATGACTCCCCGGATTACTCTTGAGTGAGAATGTGGGACCAACACCTAACAAAAGCTGAAAATCTAGATTTTCATGTAAAAGTTCCCAATTTTAAATACTGACAATTGATTCCAAAAAGAGTTTAAATATAATGCAGGTCCAACAAAGAATGTTTCTAACACTTCGAGCTTCTATAATACCCGCATAGTACAGCTGAGTCAGGAGAGAGAAGGCAACTTGCCCACGAGCCCGTGACCATATGGAGACAGAGTCTGGAGTTAAGCCCATGTCTCCTGACTCCCAGGCCATTGCTCCTCTCAGTTCATCTCTCTGTCGTCTGTCCTACTCTCCAGTCCCTGGGGCAGGGGGTGAACCACTTCTGACCTTGGTGAGTTACCAGGATACATCAGACTCAGGGTAGAGGCTGTTAACACGATACACATTTATTGGTCAAATTTGGCTTACAGTGTAGCAGGGCCGTCCTTGGAAGCGACAAGAATATTACGTAGCACGTGCAGCCCCTGGGAACTCACCCGGATCCTGCTGAGGTAGTGACTGGACCCAGTGGCCTTGCTTGATTATCTTGGTAGTGCCTATCCCCACACCCTTAGACCTGGCTTCTTCCCTTACATAGGTCAGAGTAGGCCTGTCCATTCCCACGGACTGTACCTAGCCCTGGGCCCAAAGTCCTTGGAAGCCAGTGCTTAAGAGGAGGGAGTCATCCCATTCACAAATGGGAAAACTGAGGCTTGAGGCAGGAGGGGACTCATCCAAAAGCCTCAGGGCTGAGTCCCTGGCTTGGTTCTCAGGCCACTGGGCTGATCAGTGCTTGGACACCTCTCCCCATCCCCAGTTCTGGGTGGAGGCCATTCCCTAGCTTAGATGCTCTGGAAATGCAATATATAAATACATACTTGCCTTTAAAAAGTAATAAATTAGATTTTGTACCAGCCTGAGGGTATCCTGCCAGCACATATCCTACGATATGAGCAGCTAGCACATGCCATCTATGAGCCACAAATCATATGTCCTGCCACGTGTGGTGCTAGGACCCATGACACTGACCCCGAGGCCACACCGCAAGCTCTATGTAATGCCACACAGAATTCTGCCACGGGTGACCTGCGTCACCCATCACATCACGACACTCTCATTGTGCGACATGTCCCCGACTGCTCATGAATGTCACATGTGATGCAGGGTAGTCTATTGGCCACACCAGGCTTTGGGCCCTTCTTGAAGACTGTAGCAACACAAATAGGCCCCGCCCTCCTAGGGCAGCATACAGGGGGACCCAGCTGCGGCTCTTTTCCCGAGCCCTCAGTCCTGGTGGGTGGAAGCTGGCTTCACTTGGCTGTATTCGAAGGACCTTGAGGGGGCCATCAAGTACCCCAAGGGGCTTTCGGCTGCTTGTCAAAGAAAGCGAAGTCCAGCCTGGGCTCCTGCTTCTGCAGACGCTGCACCGTGTCGGGGGGAATGGGGTTGTTCCAGAGGCTGCAGGGCACAGAGGCAGGCACTCAGGTCTAGGAGTTGCTCACTCATTCTCTTGTCTCCATCCCCCGTTTGATCTACAGATGGGGAGACCCAAGCCCACGAGGGGGAGAGCCATGCCCAGGGCTACCTGGCAGAGGCAGGTATTAGACGAGCACGGCCACCCTCGGGAGAGGGTGTCCTCCACACCCACCTCCCGACTTCTCCCACTGGGTCTCCATCTCTGGGCGCTAGCGATCCCAGCCGGGGCCATGCTCTTATGACACATTTGGGCGAAGAGGGAAAAACTATCTTCTTCAAGACACTCTACTTCCATCATTTGAAACTGTCATAAGATATCGATTTCCATAGCACGAGACACTTCACTACCATTTACTAGAAATTCAAAATGTCAACTATATAAATGATGTCCCTTGGTGGCAATGCCCTTGTGCAGTGCACAGCCTCTAAAACTGTACGTGGTGGCTCTGATTATATAATTTTAAGTGCTTACTACGTGCTAGGCATTGTGCTCAGTGCTTCATATAATCGTCTAGTCCTCCTAGAAACTTTCTGAGGTAGATACTATCGTTGACCCCATTTTACAGATGGGGAAAACTGAGGAGAAGAGAGGTTGAATTCCTGACACAAAGTTGCATAACTGGCAAATGGCAGAGCTGGGATTTGATCCCAGCTGCTTGCTGTCTAATTCCTGGTGGAGTGATGCAAGTCCCCTCTGATAATCCCCAGCCCGGGTCTTGCCCCCTCCCACAGGGAGTCAGTCCCCTTACACTGTAGAGGTTGGTGTGGCCTCCCACCCACCATCCCTGCCCCTGTGAGCCCTTGTTACCGAATGACTTGGATGCCAGACCCTTGCGCCAACCCTTCAGCCAAGAGCCAGGCTCCACAAGCTGTGATCCGATTCTTCTCCAGGCTTCCCAACAGACAGCAGAGAGAAGGGAAAGAGAGAAACTGGCATGAGTGTGGGGGATGGGCTTCCCTCTATGCCCCCCACCCCAGGCCCAACGGAACCCAACAGACAACAGTGCAGCGGGAAAGCCAAAGGCGGGGACCCAGGGAGAGTGAAAGCCGGCACGGGCTGGGAGCAGAGTGTGCAACTCAGTGAGGGCTTCCTTGCAGGCAGGGGCCTGACCCAGTGGCCTCTCAGCTTTCCCCAGGATGCAGCTTCCCCTTCGCGCCCTCCCCTCCTTCTGGTTTCCCAGGAGGTGTCCCTCATACTCCATTCTCTTCAGCCGGCCCATCTGCGGCAGGACCCGGGCCAGCTCGGCAGCCGCCTCGTCCCCGAGCACATTCCAGGACAGCCTGCAGGGTAGGGGACCTAAGGTCAGTGGCAGGAGAACAGGGAGGCCGAGGGGTGAGACAAGGAGGCAGGTGGGGAGGCCTGGCGGCCCACGATGGGGGGCTGCCACGCAGGTGCCAGAAAGGCCAAGATGGAGTGCTTGTGTGGCCTCCCCAAAGACTTCGGAGCACAGGTAGTCCCTTCCACTCCTGAACCCCGTTTTCCAACTGGTCATGCCTCAAGACCCCAGACAGCTCAGGAGCTGGCTGTGCAGACAACTCAGAGCACACGGTCTGCAGCAATAACGCCAGGGTCCAAACCTCCACCACGCAGGTGCCTCTATCATAATTTTTGCTCTATCCATGCACCTCCTGTATTCTACTTTTGTGTGATATTTTTCTTAAAGCAGTCCTCACCCCCACCCTGCTTTTTTCACTTCAAGAAATTAATCTTAGGGAATGGTTATCACCACCATCAATGGAAAACCTGTGTTCACAACCCTAAATAGGAGGTAGTTATGGGGCGTCTGGGTGGCTCAGTCGGTGAAGTGTCCAACTTCGGCTCAGGTCACGATCTCACAGTTCACGAGTTCGAGCCCCACATCGGTCTCTGTGCTGGCAGCTCAGAGCCTGAAGCCTGTTCAGACTCTGTGACTCCCTCTCTCTCTGCCCCTCCCTGCTCATTCCCTCTCTTTCTCTATCAAAAATAAACATTAAAAAAATAAATACATAAATAAAAGAAAAGGAAGGTAGTTATAAGGATAAACGCAGTGCAGACAACAGTATTAACTTCCAGCTGGAACCTAGGTTCTTTTTGAGGGTGATGAGCCGGTGGCCTGCCCCCTGCTGGCTAAAAAGGGAGAATCATGAAGAGAAACTGAAGCAGAGAAAATTCCAACACTGGGAAATTTACTCTCCGGCACGGAAATATTTCAAGACCATGACAATGAGGCTAACTGACTAATCTCTGATTTATCTTTGGTATGAAGTAAGTATCTGCTCCGTGGTCACATACAATATTTCTTGACTATTAAGCAAAAAAGTAAATAAATAAGGGAGAATGCCTTAGCACTGATCTGACACTTTGTCTTTGGTCTCATGTAATGAGAAGGATTAAAACCTTTACGATGCAAACCTAAAATCGTCTTAGAATCACTTGTGTCCTGTATTTCAGGAGACGGCATTTTCTCCCATTGTGTGGTCAGGGTCCCAGGCTAGTCCTGGCAGTGTAGTGCTCCCCAAGGTCGGAGCGCCTCTGATTGCCAAGAGCAAGGTGCACATGGCCCGTGGGCAGGTCAGGGGCATGCTGGTTTGGGCCATTCTTCACTACGAACCGGTGGTTTGTAAATGAAGGCCCTGTAAACCGGGTGAGGTGTTCTATCCAGCCGCCTCCCAAAGGGAAGGTCAGGGGCAAAGAGCCTTTAGAGAGGAGCCGGCCTCCCTCCCTGCCCCACCCAGCCCCACCCCCACCATTCCAGAGGTGGGGAAATGGGCAAGAGAGGCTGAATGAATTTGCCCAACATCACTCACAGCCCACATGTTGAAACTTCCTCCAGAAGAGGTTTAAGCAAGAATGGCCTTCCCCGTTTATAGACGGGGACCGGCCAGGGAGGGAGGGGCCAGCTCTAGGCTGTACAGTGACTGGCAGGCAGGCTAAGCCCCCGATGCCTGCTTTTCCCAGCTTAGGCTTCTTGCAAGCACTCACAGAATTTCTTCCAGGGCCGGGCAGAGAAGCAGGCTGGCAGCGAGGGGCTTGGCAGTGTGGTCGTCAATATCACATGAAACCAGGCTGGGGACAGAGAAGGGGATGGGATGGAGGGTGTCTGAGTCGGGGGCACCTCCAGCCAGCCCGCCTCTGCCCATCTTGCGATCAGAACGGGAGGGAGAGGAGTGGCCAGGGTGCGGGGCAGGGTGGGAGTCTTAGGAAGGTGCCCCTTTTTGCTCCAGACTCCCCTACACCTGAGGCCCCTGTCACTTCAAAGGCCTTCCCAGGTGCCAGAGAAGGGCTCCCCCCACCCCCACCCCGTCCCAGCACCCCCCCCCAGGTAGTCAGGAGAGGCCACTCACTCTATCCGCCTGAGCAGTGGGAGCCCCTGACAGAATTGTGGGATCCCTCTGGCCAGACTGTTCTCTGCCAAGCTGTAGGGCAGGGAGACACCTGTGAGAGGAGTCCCCAGATCTCCCTGGCCTGTCCCTCTGCCCAGGCTCCATGGTCCCTACTCACCTGACCTCTTCCACATATGGGCATCCATCCAAGGCCTGGCTCAGGCTCAGCGCCCCCTCTGGGCCCAGACGGCTAGATGGCAGGCTGGAGAAAGGGGAGGAGGTGAGTGGGGCGTGGGGGACCAGTGTGGGAATTGGGAACCTTCCCAGATCCCCCACACTCGGCATTGTTTCAGGCCGCACCATCAGACCTTACGTGGTCTCTGGGTGCCTGCCACGCCCCGACCGCCTCCCCATCCACACAGGACCTGGGTGGGTATTAAGGGCCCTGGCTTTGGGGTCTGAGATCCCAAGTTCAAGGCCTGGCTCTTTCTTGTGTAAGTAAGGTAAGCTCTCCATGCCTCTCTTGGCTTTAGTTCCCTTGCCTGGAAAACGGAACAACTAGAAACCGCGGCCGCGGGGCTGCTGTGAGGCTCAAACGAGACCGTGGGCACGAACTGGGGTTTTTCTCCTGAGTCACCCTTTGCCGACGCGCCCTCACTCACCCTCACAGACTGGCTCAGAGCTGAGACTATTACACTTCTTTTGCAGATGAGGAAACCGAGACTCAGAAGGGGTAGTGGCTAGGCCAAGGGCCAGTAAGGGGCTGGTGGCAACCCGGGACTAGGCTAGGTCTCCTGACAGCCCTGCCCCGGACTCCAGAGCCAGGCGAGGAGCGGGCAGGGTGGACACAAGCAGCCCCAGTACATGTACCACAGTCTGACCTAAGGCAGGGCAGCTGGGCCAGTGGGGGCCTTGGTCCCCCACTGCTCCCAGGGAACCCCTCCCTGCTAGCCCTGCACCAGCCCCAGGCAGAGGGACACTCACTGCAGGATTCTCAGGTGTCGAGGCAGTCCCTGGGCCAGCCCCAGGGCTGTGGCATCCCCCAGGGCATTGCAGCCAAGCCTACAAGAGGAGAGGGATGAGTCTGAGCAGGGGGCTGGTCTGCTCCGGACCCCTGCACTGCCCTGTGCCCACGTGGGGGACACAAAGGCCAGGAGGGCGGTGGGGACGCAGAGGGCAGAGGGCGGCCACTGGCACTCGTACTCACATCAGCTGCTCCAAGTGCCTGCAAAGGGCGAGAGATTCTGCCAACCGCGCTCCCCCAGCTGGGCCAATGCCATTTCCTGAGAGGCTGAGGGCGGGGCAGGCGTTAGGCTCTTGGACACCCCATGTCCCCCCACCTGCTTAGGGCCCCAAGAGCCAGCATCCCTGCCACACACCTTCCCAGCCTGATGGGGGCAGAAAGGACCAGAGAGGAACGGGGCCTGGGCCAACTAAAGGTCCCAAAGCTGGCAGGGCCAGGAGGCCACCCAGGCCCACCACTTGCACACTGAGGTCTGGGGAGGAATGTCAGCCCGAGGCAGGGGCCAGTGTCCACCCCGGCCGTGGTGTGGCCACTGAGGGGCCCTGTCAGCAGGACCAGCCACTCACTCTATCTTCCTGAGCTCCGGCAGCCACGGTAGGACGACAGCTAAGAGCTGGGCACCGGTGTCTCCAATCTGGTTGTGGCTCAAGCTTGGACAGAGAACAGGAGATGATCTGGAACCAGCAGCCTGCCACCCATGTCATTTTGTCCATGCCCCCCCACCCCCAGAACAGAAGAGGAGGCTGAAGTCTGGAGAGAGGCCTCAGCTCACACCGAGAGAGTCCCCTCACTCTGTGTTGGGTGAGGACTTCAAACTCCTGTCTTCTGTTTAGAATGTTCTCCCTGATGTCTGACCTGAATCCCTCTTGCTGCAATCCACACTCGCACCCTATCTCGGGGTCTCCTGGTGGTCTTGGCCTGGGGTCATGCAGTGGGGAAGTGGGTGAAGGTCATGGGACTAAGCAGGGAAGCGTGCTCTCAGGGAGCCCCTTGCTTTTATCATCTGACCCTGCCAAAGTTGTCTTGGGTTGGGGGAGGGACAGGCAACTCATTCCAGCTCCTCCAAGCTGGTGGCAGCTCTGAGAGCCTCGGAAAGCAGGTGGCAGCCGACATCACAAACACCATTCCTGCTCAGACTGGAGAAGCAGAGGCCTTAGTGGGGAGCAGAGGCCTTTGCAGGTGCTGCGCTAAGAACTCTACAGTTTACAAAGCTTTTACACATCCAGGGGCGCCTGGATGTCTCAGTCGGTTAAACAGCTGACTTCAGCTCAGGTCATGATTTCACGGTTCGTGAGTTCGAGCCCCACATCAGGCTCTGCACTGACAGCTCAGAGCCTGGAGCCTGCTTTGGATTCTGCCTCCCTCTCTCTCTGCCCCTCCCCTACTCATGCTCTGTGTTTCTCAGAAATAAATAAAACATTAAAAAAAAACCCAAACAAACACAAAGCTTTTACAAAACCAGGAACCCATGTGCCCGTCACTAAACCTCAGGGGTTGGGGAGGGGGACAGGCGAGGTGGGCATGACTGTACCCAAAGTCCGGATGAGAAAACAGAGGACCAGGGAGGAGCCATGACTGGCCAAAGTCTCCTAGTGACTCCCAGACAAAGTGGAAATGAAAGCCTGGAGCCCCCGCCCCCCCATCCTGGAAGCAGTGGCCACATTCTCTGGTTGGGTCAAGCTTTGCCTCAGCCTCTGTACCAGGGATCTCCAGCCGGCTGAATGCCAAGTTCACGTGGGCTCTGCAATTCAGGCAAATCATTTCTCTAGGGCATAGGTGCTCTAATCTATGCAAATGCTGGGCTTTTCTATAAAGCCAGTTTATTGTCTTTTCTGCACCCTGACCTTGCCCTGCCTCCACGAGGGGGGAGAAACAAAACGAAACAAAACAGCTGAGGCAAACTGTCTTGGCCCCATGTTGAGTCTTTGAAGACTGTTTTGTTTTCTTTCATTTCACAAAATCAACTTCAGTGAAGTGCCTTTCTAGAAATTAATTTTGGGTGGAATGACCTAGTCTCATCTGATATGCTTCCAGAACTCTCTGACCGTGCATTTACCACCCACTCCATACTGCTAGCGTCGGGGGTGGGGACTTGGGTGAAAACAAAGCAGTGTTTTGTGCTGTTGCTGGGGTTTGTTCTTAGCCACCACATTTCATATTTTGAAAAAAATCCCATGAAAAGGAAGTGTTATATCTGTTAATCAAGGTGGCCAGGGGCCCAAGGCGAGAATGTCAAAGTCACCAGATCTGAGTCTAGACCCTCATTACTCCATGTGTGTGGTCTGTGGCCCCCAGACTTGGTATTACTTGGGGGCTTGTCACACTGGGTGAATTTGTGCACATTAAGGGTCGTTCCAGGACTTGGGCCCGACCCCTTCAGGTCACTTCCGTAGCCAGGAGGAAGCTGGTGGCATCCAAAGGCAAGAGGAGTGGGCACCGACCTGGGAGGGCAGCGATGTCCCCAGCAGAGGAGCCACAGAGGGTCCTCAGGAAGTCCCCCTGGTGCTTCCCTGGGTGGGTGGTCCCAGTGGAACTGGGGAGCATGCCCTCCCACTCATTCCCTCGGGCTCACTTGGTCACTCACCGGAGGCTCTGCAGGAGGGTCATGTGTCTCAGTCTTTGAGTGAGCACGGCCAGGATGGAGCCGCCCAGCGGGAGATGGCTGAGGCTGGAAGAGAAGAGGCCAGAGGAGGGCTTGGTATGGCTGGGGTTGGGTCCCAGGGGCAGACTGAGGCCCTGTCCGGTCTGGGGGCTTGAGATCTTGGTGCTAAGCAATGCCCAGGGACCCCCAAGATAGCCACTTACATCCACAGCGAGTAAACACGTTGTACAAAACGAAACTGCCTGGGAAATCCAAAGGCCGTTTCTCTGCGTGGATTAAGGCCATCCAGGCAACAGTTCTATGTTCCAAATCACACTGGACCCAGACTGTTGACCAGGAATCATAGCAACAACTGTATACTAGCATACTATTACTGAGCACATACTATAGGCTAAGCACTGAGCTCAGGGCCGTCCTGAGAGGTGGAACTCTTATCACCCCCATTTTACAGATGAGGCACACTGAGGCTCAGAGCATTAGAAAACTTGTTCAAGGCCACACACAGAAAGTAGAAGCCCTGGGAACAGAAGCCAAGGCTACAGGACTCCCATTCCTGGACCCCAACTACCTGTTACCCATGGGATCACACTCCTTAAGGCCCCCGTCTGGGCAGGAGAGAGGAATAATAATAATAATAATAATAATAATAATAATAATAATAATAATAGTAGTAGTCAATACTTGTAGAGTGTGAACTCTGTGCCAGGCTCTAAGGACTTAATACGTATTATCTCATTTAATCGTTATAACAACCCACGGAGGTAGGTACAGCTGTTATCTCCAAAGTCAAGATGGAGAGAAAAGCACAGAGAAGTTAAGTAATTTGCCCGAGCTCACACAGTCAGAGGTGGAAGCAGGAGGTGTCCTGGTTTGCCTAGATTTATCTTTGTACTTTGTAAATTTCCCTATGCTACGTCGTGGTGTTGAGCTGTTTTTGTTGATTTTAAGGGGCATTCTCTGTGCCTCCCAGACTTGAATGCCTGTTTCCGTCCCCAGATTAGGGAAGTTCTCAGCTATAATTTGTTCAGATAAAACTTCTGCCCCTTTCTCCCCACTCTTCTTCTTCTGGGATTCCTATGATCCAGATACTGTTTCATTTTATGGAGTCACTAAGGTCTCTAAGTCTCTCTTTGTGATCTAAGAATTTCCTCTCCCTCTTTTTTTCAGCCTCATTGTCCCCCATAATTTTATCTCCTGTATCACCTACTCTCTCCTCTGCTTCTTCAATCCTCATTGTGACTGTATCCAGTCAGTTTTGCATCTCAGTTACAGCATTTTTTATTTCAGCCTGGCTGGTTTTTGGGTCTTTGATCTCCACAGCAAGGGTTTCTCTGGTGTCTGGATTTGAGGGGGTCTGCAGGATGCGGGACTTTCAGCTCTGGGCAAACCGGGACAGGCGGGTCACCCTACCGAGACTTGAACCCAGGTGGGGTGGCTCCTAACCAGGGTCCGTGCCCCTAATCACTTGGCCACGGATGGACAGGTGGAAGACATCAGCTGGAGAGCTCAAGGAGAGACCCTGGGAAATGGCAGATCTGAAACCGGAAGAGGTGTCTGGGCAGTGAGGATCCATCCCTTTGTGGCGTGGGTCAGTTTGAGCGAGTATCTATTTCCAGCGACCAAGCACTTTGATGGCACTCAGAGCCAGGCGAGGAGGTAAAAGGGAGGGCATTCAGCTCACCTGCATCCATCCAGGGATTTCACAGCTTGTGTTCGCAGGAGATGGAGAGGTTCCTGGCCGTGCTCCCGACTCCTCCCCACCTTCCCCCCTTCACCATTCACCACCACTTACTCCAGCCTCTTCAGCCAGCACTTGCCCTCGAGGACCCCCATCAGCACTCTGGTGCCCTCCTCGCCAAATTGATTGCTGGACAAGCTGGAAGGGACCGGGTACGAGGTGAGTGTTAGACGAGCCCCCTGGCTCCTGGAGCTGTCTCATCAGCCCCCTCCATCTCTCAGTGCCCCCCGCTGGAGGGCAGCTCTGGGTCTGCAGATCCTAGACCACCGTCTTTGTCCAGGCCCCGCCAGGGCACTGCTGGCTCTAAGGGCCAGACACGGCCATCACAGCTGACCCAGCTGAGAAAGGATGCCTTGGATGAGGGCTGCAAAAGGGGAAGCCGGGGACAAGGGACACACACGCACACACACGTGCAGTGATCCCTTCCGCCCCGGAGCCCTCACTGTACCCTGGTACCCACAGCCACCCCCAGGCAGAGAAAGAGGATGACCCCCATTTTACATGAGACAGTCCAAACCCAGAGAGGCACAGTTATTGATTTGTCCAGGGTCACCCTGAGTGAGTGGTAAGTTGGCACCAAGGAGACAGTGCTCAGCTCCCCCAGGCCACACCCAGGGTCGCTGGGCTTCATCGGGGAGCAAAGTGATAGGTGGAGTCCCCCACCCGCCTTATCAGAGCCTCAACTGTCCTCACCACCCTCAGCTGGGTCACCCCTTCCCCCCACCTCCCCACTCCCAGCTCCGCGACTCACTCCAGCTCCTCCAGGTGGAGGCAGTGGCTCAGACCGGATGTCAGGTGGGCCAGGCCCTCGGACCTCACACAGCTGCAGGTCAGCCTGTGGGGGTCAAAGGGCAGCAGGTCAGGTAGGGGCTGTGGGTCTTGAGAACCCGGAATGCCGGTAGCAGAGAGCAAAGAGGACGGGTGGGGCGGGGGGAAGGGGCCCTCCTTCCCTTCATAAACCTCCCTGCCACGGAATCATTAAGCTGAGGTATAGCTTGGAGGCAGGAACATGGACTAGTTGAGCATTTCCCTAAACCATATTCAGGTAGCAACTTCACAATGTAAGCCACGAAGTCTAGCTAGCTACTATCTTTGACCATGAGCTCTGCCTCTTTAGTTCAACAGCAAAAGCGAGTAGCAAGTACTGGAGAGGTGTTAAAGATGCCCTGGCACCAAACGGACACCTTCTCCTTGATGCAATCAGTTGGATTCAAAGAGAAGGAAAAGTTAGAAAAGCTCCATTTTGCAACCATCATACTGATATCTGACGCAGGCAAGAATTATCAATGGAGGTTGAAATCTGTAGATTTCAGATGGAAATGTGAGGAAGGACAGGATGTTTACACAGTCTTAAAGTATCGCCCTACAAGATACAGGTTAATTAGAAAGGGGAAAACAGTCGCCTTGCAAGGGAAGAAACCTGGCAGACGCCAGCTTAACCAGGTGATCCCAGTTACCCGTCACCAGTCAGGGGACAAAGAGACAACATGTGCCTCCGGGGAAAAACGCAACATCACCTCTGTGATATTTCTGTTCCACACGCAGAACATAAATCTAAACATGAGGAAACATCAAAGCCAAACGAAAGGACGTTTTACAAAATCACTGGCATGTAAATGTCATGACAATATCACGCGCGACAAAGAAGGCCTAAGGACCCTTCCAGATTGTCAACTAGTGTTGGCAAATAACAACTAAGTGCAGTGTGTGATCCTCGGTGAAATCCAGGACTAGGATAAAAATGCAACAAACAATATTATGGGGACATTTGGCAGAATGGGCACAAAAACAGTAGTTCTGATAACAAGCATGTGCCAATGTTACATTTCCTGCATTTTACACTTTTACTGGGTCATGGGAGAGCATGTTCTCGTTCTTAGGAGATTCCCTGAAATAGTAAGGGGGGAAGGGGCAGGTTTATGCAACTGCTTCCAAATGGCTCAGAAAAAAGAGAGAGGGAGAGAGGAGAAGAGCAGAGAGGAGGGATGAGGAAGGAGGGAGGAAGGGAAAAAGAGCAAAGGTGAAAAAATATTGACAAGGGGTGAATCTGGGAAAATGGTATATGGAACCGCTTCTCCGTCTTTTATTAGTTTGCAATTATTTCAAATAGTAAAGAAAAAGAAAGCATTGGAAAGGAAATCATTCTCTGCCATACGGCCATGTGGATGACCACACACCTTGACTTTCCAGAGCCACGGAGTGGTCCCAGCCCCCAGGGTGGGGGGCGCAGAGTTAGTTCCTCTGAGCCCAGGGCTGGGGAGGGCGGGAAGTGCGGGGGCAGAGCAAGGGGGTGCAAGGGGGCGCGTGAACATCTTGTCTGCATACCGGAATGTCTTTAGCTCAGAGAGGGACGGCAGGAGGCTCTGCAGCAGCAGGGAGCTGGTGTCGCAGAGGTTCACCTGGGACAAGCTGAAAAGGCGCAGGCATATTCTGGAGGATTTCAGGTGGGATGCTCCTCAGGGAACATCCATCACATAGAGATGGGGAGGCCAAGAGGGGGGAAAAAAGCCACCCAAGAGTTCCCAGTGGGGGCACCTAAGCCACCCTGGAGCTCTCCTCAACTGGCCACGTATGATTCTCTCCTGCTTGGGGAAGCAAGAAGGCCCCGGAAAGCAGTGCTGCCCCAGGCTCTGCTCCTCCCCATCACAGACTGGCCAGCCTCTCCCATGTGGCCTGGACTGGGTACGGGGGTGACCAGAGACCTCGGGACCCTAGGAGGTGTTTCAGGGTTCTGACCTGAGCTGCCGCAGCCTGGCACATGTCTCCATCAGCTGCCAGACAAGAAGACTGTGGTGGGTCCCAAGGTCACAATGAGCCAACCTGGAGGTAGATAGGGAGGCAGCAGTTTCTGAACACCGGGGTTACTACTGGGGACTCAGTCCCTGCCTACATGGGGCTTACCTTTTAGGGATAAATAAATGCTAATGAAATAAAGTCCCACAACTTTCTATTCATTTATGGGACGTGCTATGAAGGAGGGGTCCAGATGGGGCAGCTGGTGTGGCTGTGCAGGTTGCTCACCGCACCAGGGGACCCAGCCAAGAAGGTGAGCCGGGGCCGAGTTCCAGCTAGGATCTATTTCCCAGAATGTACACTGCAAGGCTGTGCATTCACCTAAAAGGGGTGATGTTTTAGTTTCCAAAACGTGCCGCATGGATTCGGGGTGCTGTGAATCCAAGCATCTGTAGGAGGGGACCACGGGAGAACCTGATTCTTTCTGGGGGTTCAGAGGGGCCTTCCTGAAGCAGTGGTGTTTAAGCTGAGACCTGGAGAATGGGGTGGGGGGCGGGTAGCCAGGTGAATCAGAAGGAAGAGGGTAGGGGGAGAGAGAACATTCTGGTCCAGGAACAGCCTGTGCAAAGGCCCTGAGGTCAGAGGGAGCAAGGTGGCGTTGGCGGAAGTGAAAGATGGTGGGGGTGACTGGAGCTGAGACTAAGATCTGGGGTGGGGATGGAGAGCATGGAGAGGCAGGTTGGGCCGGCTTTCACTGGCCACCTAGACACTTTGGACATCAAAGGACTCTGAGCGACGCATGAGAAATATTGATCAGAAGCAGCAGGCGCCCCCACCCCTACCCCACCGCCGGCTACTCGTCTGGGGGTCCAGGTACTAGGTCCCACCTGAGGGCCACGGCCTCTGGGTTCTCCTGGCGGGGAAACTCCAGCTGGAGACAGAGCTGCTGCTGGGCCTCGGCAATGCTGAGGAGGGAAGGGGTAGCCAGCGTGAGGGCTGCAGCTGTCTCCCATGGAGGCTGAGCTCCGGACTGAGGCTGCCAATCGACTGACTCTAAGCTCCCAGACCCGGTAGGGACCAGACTTGGGGCAGCGGGACCCCACAGCCTCCGCTCTTAGCTGCCCTGTGTCATCTCTGTGGCCTCCGGTCATAGAGCCACACTGCGCGTTACTGTCATCCAGGGGCCGCTACCGGGCACGCGGCACGGCCTCCCGGCCGTGCACCCCCGTGATCCAACGGCTCTTCGCATCCGCGGTTCCTTCCTCTTGCTGGCACGGTGGCCTCATTACTGCATAAGTCACGACACGTGTGGGTAGCCCCTGCCATCTTGGGGATCCAGAGAATTTGCTAGTGACAGAGCTGTTAGCCCACAGGCCAAGAGACCGATGTCTAGGGTAGGGACAGTCCCAACAGTCTTGAAAAGATGAAGCATTCAGAGCGGCCTCCTCCCTCGACTCACCTGATTTCCGTGATGTTGCCTGAGGCCTGGGTGCAAACTTCCAGCAGGGCGAGGACCCCGGCTTTGCCTACCCATGGTTCCTCCACCCTGTCACAGAAGCAGAAGGAGATGAAGGTCCCCCAGGCTGAGCAGGGGAGGGCGTGGGAGGAGGGCCAAGGAGGCTTTTTGGTTTGACTTATTTAAAAACTATGAAATTACACAACCACGCACAAACATAAAACAGGAAATTAACATCATCCTTGTTCCGACAGTTACTGTAACAATCCTAACAGAAAATATTCTTTTTTAAACAATAGTTCTAGACTTAAGGAAAGGCCTATATAGCATTATGTGGCAAAGATAAGGAAATAAAATTGTATATAAAACATCCCAATTTGTATTTAAAAAAAAGAAGGGGTGCCTGGGTGGCTCAGTTGGTTAAGCATCTGACTTCGGCTCAGGTCATGATCTTGGGGTTCATGAATTTGAGACCAACGTCGGGTTCTGTGCTGACAGCTCAGAGCCTGGAGCCTGCTTCTGATTCTGTCTTTGTCTCTGTCTCTGTCTCTCTCAAAAACAAATAAACATTAAAAACATTTTTTTATGTTTATTCATTTTTTTTGAAAGACAGAGACAGAGCACAAGCAGGGGTGGGGCAGAGAGAGAGGGGGCGGGGGACACAGAATCTGAAGCAGGCTCCAGGCTCTGAGCTGTCAGCACAGAGCCCGACATGGGGATGGAACTCACGAACTGTGAGATCATGACCTGACCCGAAGTTGGATGCTCAACCGACTGAGCCACCCAGGCGCCCCAAAATAAATAAACATTTAAGAAAAACATTTAACAAGGAAAAATATGAGAGGGAAGAAAACATGGAGAGAAACAGAGAGACAGAGATACAAGAAAAATACATTAAATGCTAAGGCTGGTTGTTTAGACGGTAGAATTCTCACAAATGGTTTTTCCCCTTTTTCCTTAGTTTCCAATATTTTCCAGGGCGGGGGACACAGAATCTGAAGCAGGCTCCAGGCTCTGAGCTGTCAGCACAGAGCCCGACATGGGGATGGAACTCACGAACTGTGAGATCATGACCTGACCCGAAGTTGGATGCTCAACCGACTGAGCCACCCAGGTGCCCCAAAATAAATAAACATTTAAGAAAAACATTTAACAAGGAAAAATATGAGAGGGAAGAAAACATGGAGAGAAACAGAGAGACAGAGATACAAGAAAAATACATTAAATGCTAAGGCTGGTTGTTTAGACGGTAGAATTCTCACAAATGGTTTTTCCCCTTTTTCCTTAGTTTCCAATATTTTCCAGACTTTCTACAATGTGCATGCACTAATTTAGAAGCAGAAAAAAAAAAGAGTTGTTTAAAATATTTCTGCTTTTGAAGTTATGTTGAATTTTTTTTTTCAAAGTACTATTTTCTTATGTTCATCTGGATTTTCCACAAATCTCTACGAGTATGTGTTATTTTTAGGGAACGGAAAGTTTTCATTTAAAGCATTATTTTGGGTGCTCCAGCAATTCTGGGTATATACCCAAAAGAATTGAAAGCAGAGATACAAAGAGAGATTTGTACACTCATGTTCACAGTGACTAATACAGTCACTGTATTGGCCACAGTCACTGTGGCCAAAGGGTGGAACAGCCCAGGTGTCCACGGACGGATGAATGGATAGATAAACAAGATGTGGTGTGTCCCTACAATGGAACGTCAGCCAGCCTTTTAAAGGAAGGAAATTAATGGGGAGCCTGGGTGGCTCTGTCAGTTGAGAGTCCTACTTCAGCTCAGGTCATGATCTTGCGGTTTGCGAGTTCGAGCCCCGCGTCGGGCTCTGTGCTGACAGCTCAGGGTCTGGAGCCTGCTTTGGATTCTGCGTCTCCCTCTCTCTCTGGCCCCCACCCCCACTCACGCTGTCTCTCTCTCTCTCTCTCTCTCTCTCTCTCTCTCTCTCTCTCTCCCTCAAAAATAAACATTAACAAAATTTTTTAAATAAAATAAAAGGAAGAAAAGTCTGACATGTGCTACAACATGGATGAACCCTGAGGATCCTGCGCTGAGTGAAATCAGCCAGTCACAAAAAAGACAAATACTGTACAATTCCACTTATAGGAGGGACCTAGAGCAGTCGAATCCATAGATTCAGAAGGTAGAATGGTAGTTGCCAGGGGCTGGGGAAGGGGGAAATGGGGATTTGTTCAAGGGGCATGAAATTGCAGTTTTTCAACCAAAGAGGTGGGGTTGAACAACAACATGAATGTACTTAACACTCCTGAACTGTACCCTTAAAAATGGTTAAGATGGTAAATTTCACGTTATGCGTATTGTACCGTAATTAAACAAGGATGTTATTTCGGGGAACAACCAGACTCACACGCCTCATCACTGGCTGTGCTGAGAGGTGCACAGCACTGGCCACGAAGGAAGTTTTTTGGACACAAAAATGCAACTGAATCTCACGGAGCCTCTTCTGATGTAACTTCCATTCCAGGAAAGTCAGGGATTGAGAGGAACAAACACAGTGACGTCACAGAACCGGCAAGGGAGTCTATAGCACACGGCCGGTTTTGTCCACAGGTCACTGGCATAAAAGAGGAAAGTGGGGAAGGGGATACAGATTAAGAGTCTTAAGAGCCCCCCATGCCAACACGGACCTTGCCTGGATCCTGGGTCCAACGAGCCAGCTGCCCCATTTGGGGACGATGGGAATTTTCAGACCGGGTTGGGTAATCACGACACTAGGACTGCCACTGACTTTCCTGGGTGTCCTAATTCAACCGTGATTATGTACAAAATGTCCTCATATTTAAAGATCCATGGTGAAATACTTAGGAGTAATATTTTTTTTTAATTTTTTTTAACGTTTATTTATTTTTGGGACAGAGAGAGACAGCGCATGAACGGGGGAGGGGCAGAGAGAGAGGGAGACACAGAATCGGAAACAGGCTCCAGGCTCTGAGCCATCAGCCCAGAGCCCGACGCGGGGCTCGAACTCACAGACCGCGAGATCGTGACCTGAGCTGAAGTCGGACGCTTAACCGACTGAGCCACCCAGGCGCCCCAGGAGTAATATTTTATGGGATCTATGGCTTATTTGGAAACACTGTAGCCAGAAAAACAAAATTAAGATATGAAACAAATATAGAGAACCCTGAACATCTGTCAAACCCAGGTGATAAGAACATGGGTCTTCAAAATTAGTCTACTTTTTAGTATCTTCAATGCTTTTCTGAAAGTTTTAAAATGATCATAGCAAACATGCACACATGGTATTTGTTATGTATTATTATTTTTAAAATGTTTAATGTTTATTTATTTTTGGGAGAGAGAGAACGAGTGCGAGCAGGGGAGGGGCAGAGAGAGAGGGAGACGCAGAATCCGAAGCAGGCTCCAGACTCCGAACTGTCAGCACAGAGCCCCACGCGGGGCCTCGACCACGAGATCGTGACCTGAGCCGAAATCGGATGCCTAACCAACTGAGCCACCCCGGCACCCTGTTATATATTATTTTTGACCTCAGCCGGGTGTCCTTGGGGGTTTCCTTTTTTTCTTATGTTTCGAAGCATAGGCCCCACCTCAAGGAGGGTGGCTTCTCTGTGTGCTAAGGGGGTTTCTGGGACCACTGTCAGGATCCAAGTGGTGGGGTTTGGGTGCAGGAAGTGGCTGGGGCCACAATCCCGAGGGGCTCATCCTCCAGTAGCCACCCTGACCCCATCCACGCCACAGCCCCCTCCCAGGGCCACAGAGGAAGACAATACCTCAGATTGAACAGTCCCACGGGCCACCTCACCAGACTCAGGAGAACAGTCAGCTGCTTCAGGCCCAGGCAGCACTGGGTCAGCCTGGGGACAGAGGTCCATTACTGGGGTGGCTCTCACAGGGAGTCCCTATCCCTTCACTTTCCTTGTGCCGGGTCACTCACGTGAGCGCTGTCGGCTTCAGGGCCTGGTTCAGGCCGGTGGCCAGTCTGGGCACGTGCTCTGGCCTGAAACTGCACTGGCTCAGCCTGAGGGCAGAGGGGAAGGGGCAGAGCCCAGGTGAGGCCTGTGGGAGCTGTTGTCCTGCTTCCTCCTGTCTGCCCCAGGGTCTATGGGGAGCCCCACCCTGAGTGCAAAGGCCCGGAAGCCAGGCCTCAGAACGGGCCAAAGGGGCAGTTCTTGCTCTGGGAGCTTCCCGTCTCCTGGGAGAGATCACCACCCCCACCCCGACCCCGCCAAGAAGGGGCCGGGAGTGTCACTCATTGAGCCCTGACTATATGCCAAGCCGTGTGCCCGCCTCTGGGTACACCGGGTAAGCTCGCCTTACGTGCAGTATCTCGCGGAATTCCAAGCACATCGTTTACAGGCAAAGAAACCAACTAACCCGGGGCGCACAGCTGGTGAGCGGTGAGGGCAGAATCGGGTTGCAGTCCGGGTCAGCCTGACTCCAGACCCCAAGCCTACCTACCGCCGCAGCCCTACTCCCCAGTACGGCTTTACTCCGGGCTCCCTTGGAGGGAGGAGGCCTGGGACTCTGGGGGGGGGGGCCCACCCTCCTGGCACTCTGGCCCTGGGTGGCCCAGGGCAGTTCACTCCCAAGGGACAACAACGAGGCTTCCACGAGAGGCTGACATCAGCTGCACGTTAAAGGACAGGGGGAACTTTATCTCAGAAACCACAGGGAAGAGAGTGTCAGGCTGAGTGCCCCGTGGGAAGGAAGCTTCAGCGGGCCATGTGTGCTCTGAACAAGGAGTGAAGGTCCCGTGGGCTGAATGTGTGGGTGCGCGCGCGCGCGCGTGTGTGTGTGTGTGTGTGTGTGTGTGTGTGTGTGTGTGTGGTGTATATGTGTGTGATATTGGGGGGCGAGGAGGAACACAGTAGGAAGTGGCAGCTAGATCAGACTGTGAGGAAAAGGTCAAGCTGAACAACTTGAACCCTATTCTAGGGACACTGGGAGCCACCAAAGGGCTTGTCAGGATGGAAAGGGCACAGTCGGACTTGTGCTGGGAGATCCCTCTGGCTGCTGGGAAGTGAATGGATTGGGGGAGGCCTGGCCAGAGGCCGTGGACCGGTTCAGAGGCCATGATCACAGCTGAAGAAAGACATATAGGGGAAGTGACCCAAGACAGTGGTGGTGAGGCCGAGAGGGATTGAGCCCAAGGCTACTGGTGAGTAATAACAACTGATACGGCACTCGAGAGCCAGGCCCTTTCCGAGCACTTTACGCTTATCAACTCATTTAATCCTCATAATAACCCCAAGGGTCTGTCTTACTATTATTCCCATCTTACAGATGAGGGACTGAAACAGAGAGGTTAAGTCACTTGTTCAAGGTCACCTGGCTGGGATTTACCCTCAGGTGGCTCCAGAGTCTGAGCTCTTAACCACGATACTCAGAAGCTGCCAGACTTAAGACATGGCTAAGAGGCACAAATACAACGCGAAGGCCTGGCCGCAAGGACTGGAGGTGTGGGGGGCCTGGGGGCAGATCTGGGGGAGGCAAACCCAAGCCGTGAGCATGACGCTGGGTGTCTGACGGAGGAAAGGGCCCAGCGAAGGAGGCACGGAGGCTGCCACGGGGTCAGCCTCTTCTTCCCCATTCCCTCCCCTTTATCCTCACCCCAGACCAGGAATTACCGTAATGTCTTCCCGGCCTCCTCCTGTCGGGAGAAGTGGATCCAGAAGCTTTGCTCAGAGCCCAGGCTGCAGAGAGAAGGGTGTGGGAGGCCCAGCATCCTGAGACTCAGACACCAGGGGGTACACCAGGGAAGGGGGCTGGGCCCGCAGGGGGAAGGCAGACCAGAGGAGACCCCCAACCCACTCTGTGAGGGGCACTGGAGCCCGGCCTTCTCCATCCTGTGACCTCCCTGGTCCCTATGTCACGCAGGCCTCAGAGGATGGAAACTATGATCCCCCATTCAGTGAACGCTGAAAGGGGCACAAGTTGCCCCAAGTCAGACAGAGGGCTGCTAAGCGTGGGACCTTTGCTTCTCCCCCCATCAGCAAGTGGCACCAATCTCTTACTTCACGGAGGCCTCCCGGACACGTGGGCAGGAGGGGAGAGTCTTCACCAGGCACAGAGCACCTTCCACGGAGATGCTGTTGTGACTCAGACTGGAAGAGGAATGAGGCTCAGGATGGGGGCGCACCTCAGGGCAGCCCTGCCCAGCCCCCGTCTCCTCTCTTCCAGCTGTCATCTCTGGGAGGAGAGTCCTTAATGTCCAGATGCAGACTCTGAGGTCCAGAGAGAGGCCAGAGGGGCACTATCCCTGGCGGGTCAGACACCGGGCCCCGAGTCCTCAGGAGTTGGGGCTGACACAGGGTCCTTGTGGTCTGAGACAGGGCTGATGAGGCCAGGCCGGCAGCTCCAGCCCAAGGGGCTCAGGGAAACCCAGAGCCCAGCTCAGCTGCCTAGCGACCTGCTGTGTCTGGCCACCACTCTGTGAGTCACTGGGGTATCGGCTGAGAGTGTGGGTGACTTCCTAGGGGCCCTCCCTGCTGTGGGAACATCTCCAAATCTGTGTCCCGTAGAGTTAGTCAAGGGGAGCTGCAGGGACAGGATGGACCAGAGCCAGGACAGCTGGTGTCCTGCATCAGCTGGTTAGAGACAAACTGTCACTTCCCTGTCCCAAAGTCAGCTTGGGTCACCACGCTTTAGTTACAGCTTCTCCTGGATGCCTGGTGGGGGCTCTGCCTATGGTGGGCAATGAGGGAGAGAGGGGCGGGTATGGGGCTGTCCCCCAGGCTGCTCATCACTTACTCAAGAGAAGCGGAGATGGGCAACTGAGGCAGACATTCCAGTAGGCACTGGAGCCCGTCATCACCCAGCAGGTTTGCAGAGAGGCTGCGAGAGTCAGGAAGAAGTCGGTGGTGGTCAGATGCGCCCCCTTGGCCGGGGCCTTTCTCTTCACGGTTACTATCACTGCTACCCAATCCACACAGGACTGCTTCCGTGCCAAGGTCACCATCATGAGGTCGCTGTGGCGGGACAGCACCATGCCCACCTCCATTGCACCATCATCTCTGGCACCCCCTGCACAATCGCCCAGCACACAACAGCTCCTGCACTGCCCACTACCGCCCCCTGACCAGCACCGCAGGCTGGGGTCACCTCACCTACTGGGGCCCCCGGGCCTCCAGCAGGCTCCCCGGAGTTAGAGAAAAACAAAGTTGCCTTTACTGTGCCCTTGGCCCACATCAGTTGAGAAACACAACTTTTGCACAAGAGTAAATTCAGGAAAAAGAAAGATGTTTGGAGGCCGCGTTTACCCAGGAGATTTCTTCTTTTAATTCGGGAATGTAATATCGGAAATTGCACTTGAATACTTTATTTGCTCTCACTGAAGCAAGCCTCCTATGGTTTTAGCTACGGTTGCAGGAACAGTATGATCAGCAGGCCTGGAATATCTGATTCTTGTCTTGCATCTTTGAACTCATTTTGTCCCTGATGATGACTCTTTTGAGGCTTGTCTTTTTCGGAGAGACTTTAAAAATTAAAACTCGGTGTGTCTCATTAAGCCACTTGATAAAGTAATCTTTACAATTAGAAAAATTTCCCTCTACAATGAAAAACAGGAAAACTCAAAGCTGTACTGCTGATTTACCTAATATGTGATTTCCACCAGCCCCATTTCTCTTGGCTACATCACAATAGGAATTTAAAGTGTGTGTGTGTGTGTGTGTGGTGTGTGTGTGTGCGCGCACATGTGCTTTTAGACAGCTCTCTTTATGTCCCACTGGTCCTAAGCTGGACGCCTAGCAGTTATGAGCAAAGACTGCATCATCCTAACTATGTGACCTTGGCAAGTCCTTAAATCCTCCCTGAACCTCAGTTCTCTCATCTATAAAATAGGGGACAATAGCACCTAGGGTTTGGGGAGGGTAAAAAGAATATGTAAAGCACTTAGCACAGTGGAGAAAGTGCTCAGGAGGTGTTACCGATTTTAATTTTTCTACCCATCTGGGGTTGTGCTACTTGGGCACCCAAGACAGGTCATACAGGTGCCACCTCTCAACAATATAAGGGCCCATGAGGCCTCACCCCAGCTGGCTCCCGGACCCTCCTCACGCTGAGCCATCTGGTACCTTTAACCACTTGCCAGGCCGACCAAAGGATCCTTCGTTTTGGTTCCCATCTGCCAGCAGAACTCCAATGTCTTATCATCATGAGGCCAAGGGGTCTTACAGCCCTGTTCTGAAGAGCTCCCCAAATTAGATCAAGGGGCGCAAGCTGAACTAGCTCCACCATGGCAAGAGTAGGGGGTGGAAGAGATAAACGGGTACAGGGAAATTTTATGAACGTGACCCAGGATGTGTCCCAGGCATCCCTGATAGCTGGCCCTGAGAGGTGTTGAGTGCATGAACACACACACACACACACACACACACACACACACACACACACACACACACAGTTTTATTGCCACCCAGGCACGTGCTCCCATGCTCCTCTCCCTCCTCCCCCACCCCCCACTTACTCCAGCTGGTTGAGGTCCTCGCATTTGCTCAGCAACCAACACAGCGGCTCCACATGCTCCCGACTGAGGGCACAGTCCATGAACCTGCTGGAGGAGGGGGAGCAAGCCTGAGGAGGGGGGCACTGAGCCGCTCACATCTGCTCTGCCCTGACTCATCCTGGGTGTGGCCTCTGAGTTCCCACGGGGCCTCACCCAAGGTTGGATTCTCTGGAACTGTCCATCATCCACCACTTCCGCCTGGATCACAGCAGAGCTCACCTGGCACCCACAGGCTCCCTCTGGGGAGGTGGCTGTCGGAGCGTGGTCCCTGACCAACCACACCCGCAACACTTGGGAACTTGTCCAGATGCAAATTCTAGGAAACCAGCCCAGACCCACTGAACCAGAAATCGTAGAGGCAAGGATCTCCCGGTGGCTCTGATTCAACCTCAAGTTGGAGAACTACAGCTCTTGGGGTCCTGTTAATGACCAGATGTGCAGGGTGGGGCGGAGGAGAGGTGGGGGGGAGAGGAGAAGTGGGGGGGGGAACGTCTGCTCTTGCCTTTGATATTGGAATTAAGGTGAAGAGAACTCAGAGGTACAAACTCCCAGTTATTGAAATAAATAAGAATAAATAAGTCAAGAGGATGAAAAGTACGGCATAGGGAATATAGTTAGTAATGTTGTATGGTGACAGATGGTGACCGTACTTATCACGGGGAGGACTGCCTAATGTACAGAGTCATAGAATCCCTAGGTTGTACACCTGAAACTAATACAACACTGTAGGTCAACTATACTTTAATTAAAAAATGAGGGGCGCCTGGGTGGTGCAGTCGGTTAAGCGTCCGACTTCAGCCAGGTCACGATCTCGCGGTCTGTGAGTTCGAGCCCCGCGTCGGGCTCTGGGCTGATGGCTCGGAGCCCGGAGCCTGTTTCCGATTCTGTGTCTCCCTCTCTCTCTGCCCCTCCCCCGTTCATGCTCTGTCTCTCTCTGTCCCAAAAATAAAAAATAAACGTTGAAAAAAAAAATTAAAAATTTATAAAAAAAAATAAATAAATGAGACTACACAAAAAGGTAAATGAAGGATCTGTAACCAGCCAGCAAATTAAAAACAAAAAACAAAAAAAAAAAAAAAGAAAAGAAAAGGAGGAAGCATCTTAAAACGAGAAAGTACCTAAAATCAATATCTCAAATTTTTATCACTGGTCCTGCCCTTCATGATCTTTTCCCTGTTCCTAAATTCCTTATTATAGTATTATTCACTTCCGATTTTTAAATCAGCTCATTCTTTTGACTAGACGCATTTATTATAAAAGGAAACCCTGTTATCATTCACTCAAATGGAAACATTACACGTGGTGCCACAAACAGACCATAAGCACAAGAATGCACGAAATGAGAGCAAAACAGCATCATTAAATTCGAGCCAGAATTTCCTGGACGAGGGCTCTCTCTCTCTCTTATTAAAAGGGGGGCTCAGCAAGCATTAGAGTCAGGCCACTGCCCAAGCTCGACTTCCTCTTGGCCTTAATCACATCGAGAGTCAAAAAGGGAATAGTGACCTCATTGAGGGGCTCAGTGATGATGAACTACTCTGCCAGCTGCCCCGCCCCCTAGAAAACCATCCCATCCTGTCTCTGTTCTACATTTTGGAAACCGCTGACTTAGAAGCTATCAGGGCATTCCAGAAGTCAGGGTCGTGTTGGGCTAGATCAGGACGCGGAAGACTACGGCCCAAGGCCACCTGCGTCTTGCAAGCTAAGAATAATGTTTCCGTTTGCAAATCGTTGAGTAAAAAAACCAAAGGAAGAATATTTCCTGACACAAAATACACGAGATGCAAGTCTCAGGGTCTGTAAACGATAGAGGAGTTTTCTGGCACGCAGGCATGGGTCCTGGTTTAAGCTACAAAGGCAGGGTCAAGTAGCTGTCGCAGGGATTGTGTGGCCTGCAGAAACCCAAAGTCTTTACAATCTTAACTTTTTACGGGAAAAATCTGTCCATCGCTGGGCTAGGAGCACTGCAGACCTTCTCGGGTTCGAATCCCGACTGCCCCCTACGGCCAACTGACCACAGCTGTGAGGCTTACAGGGCAGTAATGTGCAAAAGGCTATAGAATGGCACCCTGCAGATACTCAACGTATCTTGATTCTTCTATTTATTGTCACTTCACGAGTGGGGAGGCTGGGGCCCACGGGAGAAGGGTCCGGTCCAAGATCTCTCGGTGAGCCAGTGGCATCAGCTACCAGAAACATGATTTCTGCACTTGAAGGCTGTCCTCTTGCCTCGTCATCCTGCCTCCGGTGCAGCACCTCCTCCCTCTTACCCAGGCAACCACAGAGCACTGGTCCAGGAGTCAGCAGGGGAAGGACACTCGCATCTGTAAGCGCTTCACGCTTTACACACTGTCTCAGTTAATCCTTGCAAACATCCTGGCAGTTCCTTTGCAGCTGCGGAAGCTGGGCATCACAGAGGTTAAGGAGCTTGTCCATGGCACCAGGCCCTGTGGAGCTGTGATTTAAAGCCTGGTGGGCAGGTTAGGAAGTACTTTTCCTTGGACCAGGCCCCTGAGCTCTGGTGTAGTCTGACAGGTACTCCTTATTTGCCTTTGATAAAGCTTGGTCCTCTCTGGCCCTCTGCTTCTCTATGTCAGAGGAAACAAGCCTCCTTGCAGGGGCCTTTCAAGGGGATGCTCTACAGCTGGCAATCTGTATCCAGTTCTGGGCATCCAGGAGGCAGGTCTTCTTGTCCCCAATACCTACCGGCTGCCAGGGCACAATTCCAGGGACTTACCCACAGAACTCGCCTTTCTGCTCCTCGCTAGACCTGAAGTGCAGGGTTGTGTGATACAGGGACCTGGAACGGACAGCACCTGAGTCAGCCACCCTTGGCTACAGCCTCAGGGGGCCTCCTGGGGCAGGCTTCCTTCAGAAGCCAAGCCTCTGACTTGGCTTTTACTGTCTGCATCCAACCCCCACACACCTACCAGACCCTAGGCACAACCCTCCAAGACGAGACCCAGTTGTCCTAGGGCAATGCCCACCTGAGATCCACCTTCTGAACCTGCGGGCACAGGCTGAAGAGGTTGGCCAGCAGGAGGGGGCTCCTTGGGGACAGCCTTGTCTCACTCAGCCTGGGAAGGAAAGGAGTGGGACCATATGTGAGCAAGTAGGAGCCAAGCAAGAGCGGACAAGGAACCTGGATGGGCTGGAGGGGAAAGAGAAAAAAAGGATGCGGAGGGCTGGCGGGCCAGCAAGGCGATGAGGAAGAAGGCAGGGCCTCAAGAGGGACAAATAGGAGCTTAGAGTCAAGGAGACTTGGGTTTGAGCCCCAGTTCTGCTTATCGTCTGTGTGTCCTTGGACGCATCACTTAACCTCTCTAAGCATCAGCTTCCTTCCCTAGAAAAAAGGACTACTCATAGACCTTCTTCTAGGGTGTCGTGAGGGCCTCATCCTATCAAGCTTGTGCACTGCCTGGCACGACACCCAGGCTTGTTTTCTTATTATATTGTTTCTTCCCTCAAGCATGGGCCAAACAGGCCAGTCCTGCTGACAGGGAGTGGGAGGCGCTAGGCCCTTCGAGTCGTTTCTCAGTGATTTGGGGCTAGATAATTTGTTCGCGTTGGGGGCTGTCCCGTGGGGTGTTTAGCAGCATCCCAGACCTATATTCGCTAAACACCATTCGTAGCTCCCCCTCTCACCGCCCGCCTCCCTCTGCCATGACCAACGGAAATATCTCCGTTGCCATATATTCCTGATGGGCAAAATCACCCCTGGCTGTGAACCCCTGCCTTCCAGAAAGTGAGATGGCTCCATCTTGCCCTCAGAGGCATCCTTGGTGCTTCCATTTCCCTTGCCCCACAAACTCTCTATCAGCTTGTCGCGTCTGTTCCATTCTCAAGTTCTACCCTGGATCTGCCTACTTCTGCCCTGGCCCCCAATCCCCAGCCCGCACCATCTCCGACCCCGCACAGCCTCTTCCCTGCTCTCACTTCCACTCTTGTCCTCTAACCCCTTCTCAACCCAGCAGCCAGACTGAGCTTTTGAAAACACACATCATCCCTCTGCCTTTCGAGCCCCCTTGGACACAAACCCCCAAGCTCCTCCCCATGGTTCCCAGGCCCTGTGTTGACCGGTCCAGGTCCCTCTCTCTACCTCCCGTCTGGCAATTCTCCCTGCCTGCCCCAGGGTGCTGGCCGCATTGCCCTCTGGCTGATCCTTGAGCCCACCAAGCTTAATCTTGCCTCAGGGTCTCACATGTGCTCTTCCCTCTTCTTGGAATGCTGTTCCCTTCTCTTCACAAGCCCGAATAGTCCCTTTTGTCCTTCAGGCCTAACCTTAGCATCCCTTCTTAGAGGTATTCCCTGACCACCCTCACCGTTGCAGACACTCTTGACCACGTTATCTAGAAAAATACCTCATCACTGTCTGAATTTGCATTAAGTGCTTTTACTTGCTTATTGTCCAGCTCCCTCTACTACAAGGTAAGCAAGCTCCAAGAAGACAAGGACCTAGCCTTTCTTTCCCCCTCTTTGCTGTGTCTCCAGCGCTCCAAACAGTGCCTGGCCCACCATGGATTGAGTAATACAAAGCGTGAGCCCTGGTGAGGGACAGGCTGGCCACCTCATTCCAAAGACGGATGAGAGCTGGGGCCGATGCTGTGTGACTTGGGCCTGGAGAGGTCTCTCTCTGGTCCGGAGTCTCCCACCTGTTCATGTCAGCCTGCCACTTTTTGTGTCCAAAGGAGCCCTTCCCATTGTGGGTGCCGTGGGTTGAGCCGCCTCTGGAATGTCACACGTCTCCTCCTTCCCGTCCCTACAGGACTCAGGGATAAGCAAGATCCTGGATGTGAAGCGAGCCGTCTCAGGCATCCCAGAGAGCCTTGGCGTTAGTACTTATGTTGCTGTTATTAATGGTATGATTTAATTTCCTGTTGTATTTTTCCATCTCAGCTGCAGCTGCCTTCCCCCCTGCCAGAAGAGTATTTAAAGTAAATCCTTTTTAAATTCTAACCAGTCTGAGCCAAAATTAGAAAGTGGAGTTTTAAATACTTTGGAGAATGCTGCTTAAGTTACCCTTTTACGGAGTTAGATGGTGACCTTTAAACATGGGTGGGTGACATATATACAACCCACATCTGTGAAGTCCCTTTCTAGGAGTTGGTGACCTTTTTGTGGGCAAGACATACAAGAGCCCATTTGTCACAGACTTTCCGTTCTTCAAGGTGCCTGTAGGAGAAGGCGTCTTGTTTGAGTCCCGACCTTGCAGGCGGGGTCGGGGAATATTATTAGTCCCATTTGTCAGATGAGGAACGGCAGGCCCAGAGTGGTCAAATAACTCCCCCGCCCCACCAAGGTTAGCAGGGTATTAGTGACGAGCTCCCGAGCTCCCGGTTGTGGCAGATAAAATGAAAGAGCCCAAGAGAAGGAGCGGCAGGCAAGGAGGGGGATGGCTTTGAAACCCAAGCGCCTCAGGCCAGGCCAGGGCAACGGGGAAACCAGTCTTACTGCAGCAGGCTTAGCTGGGGGAGCCGGGGCAAGTGGTTCAGCAGGGTCTCCAGGCTCTGGTCACTCAGGACCTCACAGGACAACCTGTGAAACAAAGCATCTGAATGAGGTGGGGAGCTGTGGGGAAAGCTAGGAGCACTCCCTCACAGCCAGAGCCTTCTGGAGAGGGGTTCCCCAACGCGCTCCCTCCAAACGCTGGGCCCTTGAGGTATCATTGAGGCGGGAGGAAAAGGAAAGTCACAGAAGTTTTGGAAAATGCTGGTTAAGCCAAATTCAATAGTTTCCTTTGCTGCAGGACGTCTCAGAGTTTGAATATGCTGCCGTGCATCGTGAATTTCCATGGAGCTCTAACGCTTTCTCCCACATGTTGTGGACTAGCGGGATTATTATTTCGAGGGCCATGAAGATTGGTGCTCGGCGGAAGACACGTGTTAAAAGAGAATGCCCCCTTAACCCGTGGTAAAGTAATAGTGGAAGGTCAGGCCTGCAGCACGTCGGCAAAGGATCTGAGATGCCTGGGCCTCTGTCAAAACCGGACCGAATAGCTGATCATTGTCAGGATAATTTGTCGCCACCAGGTCCGCTTAGGGGAAATGCTAGATACCCACCCTTCGGGGTCTGCTCTGGCTACAGGACTCGGGCAAGCAGGGTGTCTAAGCGCCCTGGGATTTACATAGCCTCCCCAGGTCTATGTCTGTCCCTTCTCTCCTCTGTCCCTGTTCCTTTGTGCCCTGAAGACCGCTTTTTCCTCTCACTGGGCCCTCCAGGGGCCTGGCCCAAGCCGCTGCATTATTTGCTGGTTGGGAGCTACCGTGGGAGAGGCAGCCTCTTATTCTGGAGCTGGAGCCTCAGGGCCGAACCTCTGCCAGGGTCCAGGCACCTCTACACCCTCTGTCCCAGGATGGGGCCAAGGGCTCCAAGCACTGGCAGAATAGGGGGTCTTCACAAAAGGCGGGTCCATCCGCAACCCCTGCCCCCCCCCCCCCCCCACATGGTTTCTCACCAGGCCCCAAATACATGGTGTTGTGGCTTCTGGTTGGGCCAATGTGGACTTTACACACTTTTTTTTTTAGGCAATAGAAATGTTACCCATCACAACACCTCACGTGGAATACTGAAATGTTCACAAAGTAGACGTAAGGTGGTAGAATCTGGGGAGGGGGCCGGAACCCATCACCTTCCCTGGCATCCAAATTGCTGGAGTTCGGCATTAAGGACCTTGATAACAATATTCTCATACGTGGTCCCAGCACTCTACAGCTGGCAAAGCGCTTTCATGCTATAATCTCATTTTTCCAGCCACAGCTGGGGGGGGGGTGCTTAGACCCTCATCTGTGCTCAGACCACTGCCTGAGATAGTTTACATTGTCTCCCACTATGGCGGGTGAGCCTCAGCAGGCAGTGATGTCCAGCCACACTTTGCTCCCTCCAGGGCCTGGTCCGGTGCCTGGTATACAGCAGGTGCTTAACAGTGAAATAACGGAAGGGTGCTTTTTGCAGTACTGGCCGCAGTGCTATAAAAAACACCACCAGCAGCAGCCTGGATGTCTGTCTAGACTCTAGAGAGGGGTGGTTGAATCACCTGTGGCATATCCAAACTGTGGAGGGTTAATATTAAAAGGCATAAGTGTAAAAAATAAAAGGTACAGATATACAAACGTTACATAAAAACGCATTAGAAACAATCAGGATGATTAAAAATTCATGGACTACTCCATGATTTTAATATGTCATATAGTAATGTTAATATTTCAGGTCTGATAATGGTTTTGTGGTTATACAAAAAAATAAAGAGTACTCACTTTTCAGTTTCGCATACTGAAATAACTACAGATGCAGTCATAAGGTGTCTGGGAATCGCTTCGAAATAACGTCTGTGTGCACGTGTGTGTTGGGGCCGTGACGTGATAATTATTGAGGCAGGTGGAAGGGACTGAGGGCCCACTACAATATTCACTCCACTTTTTTTTTTTGAGAGAGAGGGCGCTAGTGAGTGAGGGGCAGAGGGGGGGTGGGGGGGAGAGAGAGAGAGAGAGAGAGAGAGAGAGAGAGAGAGAGAGAGAGAAAGAGAGAGAGAGAGAGAGAGAGAGAGAGAGAGGGGGGAGAGAGAGAATCCCATGAGGGGCAGAGGAGGTGGCTGGAGAGACAGAGAAGCAGGGCTCACCAAAAGCAGGGCTGGAACTTACCCGATACAGGGCTCAAACTGTCAAACTGTGAGATCATGACCTGAGCCGAAGTCAGATACTTAACAACTGAGCCACCCAGGTGTCCCTTATTCATTCTATTTTTATATATGTTTGAAAGTCCCCATTACAGAAGTGTGTGTGTGTGTGTGTGTGTGTGTGTGTGTGTGTGTGTGTGTTTAATAAAAAAGTAACTTCACAGTAGGGAAATCAGACAAATGGTATCTCGGCCAGGCGGTCAAGGTCAACATCAACAGTGCTAAGTCAAGTCCATAGCATGCACCTCTGAGACGCGACGAGAAGGATGCTTCACTTCTGTGGTCTTCTTCCCCCCAAACCCATAACCCCAGTTCATCCGTGAGAAAAACATCGGACAAAAGCAAATTGAGGGGCGTTTCACAAACCATGTCACCAGTACTCCTCAAGGCTGTCAAAGTCATGAAAAATGAAGACTAAGAAACTGTCACAGACCAGATAGACTAAGGACATTGACTAACTGCACTGTGGGATCTTGGACAGGATTCTGGATCAGAGAAAGGGCCTTCGTAGAAAACTGGTGACATCCCAATCAAGCCTGGGGTGCAGTTAATAGTCCTGTAGCAAAGTTGATTTCTCAGTTGTGACAAATGTACCATGACAAGTGATATAAACAGTAGGGGCAGTGGGTGGAGGAATTCTCTGGACCAGCTTTGCAACTCTTCTGGAAATCAAGTCTTAAGCTATTCTAAAATAAATGGTTTATTAAAATGTTTACTGGCGGGGCGCCTGAGTGGCTCAGTCGGTTGAGTGACCGACTTCGGTTCAGGTCATAATCTCACGGTTCGTGAGTTTGAGCCCCGTGTCAAACTGACCACTCAGAGCCTGGAGCCTGCTTCAGATTCTGTGTCTCCCTCTCTCTCTGCCCCTCCCCCACTCATGCTCTATCTCTGTCTCAGAAATAAATAAACATTAAAAAAAATTTTTTTAAAAAAGTTTACTGGCTCCATATTCCAGGAAAGCCACGATGTACTGTCACGAGACAGAAGCTCGTCGCAGAGACGTTACACGGTAAGATCCTGTGTCGGTTAACAATGTCAAAACCCCCTTGTTCTGTGTCCATAAGCATTTGCACACGGAGAAAGGCATGGAAAGATGGATACAGCACTGACTAGATGAGGAGAGGGGCATATTTAGGTGAGGCAGGCTTGTCTTGGATTTACTTTAAGGTAATTACTGTCAGAAGATGACAACGATGAGGACCAAAGGAAAGGCCGAGCATCTCTGCAGATGACAAAGCTGAGGCACAGGGAGTTAGAGCCATTTGCCCAAAGTCACCCAGCCTGGAGGTGGCTGGGCCAGGACTCCTTTGATTCTAAGGTCCAGTCTCTGGTCACAGACCCCAGTGTTCTGGGGTGGGTGAGCTGCTAACCGGGAGAGAGAGGCCCGGAGGAGGGGCCTTCAGAGGTGATCTGCTTTAGCCATGGAGGCAGCCCGGGGGGTGGTCAGGGCTCCAGGGATGGAGGGAGCAGATCGGGGCTCCCAGGAGCCCGGGGTTGAGCAGATGGGGAAAAGGAAGCAGCCTCTCCCAGGAGGAGGGGCAAGGTGCCCTGTGGGACACAAGGAGCCTTCCACCAATAGGTAAGGGGTGGGCAGGGCTACAGGGTCTGGTGGGAAGGGACCAGCAAAGACTCACCTCTAGCCAGGATACCCCCACCCCCACCCACGGGGCAGATGCCCACATGGTGTCCTCTAGGGCTGTGTCCTCCTTACTTACTTGACTTCCAGAGGCCCCGGGCACTTCTCCAGAGTCTCACAGAGGTGGGTGAGGCTCAAGGGCTCCAGCAGACACTGCCGGAGGCTGAAAGGGAGCAGTGGGCGGGGCAGGGCGTCAGAGAGGACCCAGGGCCCTTCTGCAGCCCCAGGGCCCTCCCCTTCTCCCTCTGCCCCTCCTCCTCCACCTCTAGGCTGCAGGACCCTTCCCTTTCAGGGCATGCTCTGCACTCCAAGTGTCCCCTATAGCCCGATCCCCACCACTCAGACAGTGACAGTAAAGGACCCCAAGTGCCTAGCTGCCCTTGCTCAGTTCCAAGGCCTCCCCACTGCCACTGCTCTTGCCTGAGTCCAGGCCACCACTGTCACTTGCCTAGACCACTTTAACACCCTCGAACTCCCCTCTGGCCTCCATGGAATCCTCCACCTGCCAGCGCCAGTATCTTATCTCTTAAATGCAAATCTGACCATGCCTCTCAGGAGCTTAAGTCCCCTGTGGCTCCCTATTACTCTTATGCTAAAAGCAAAAGGCCTTTTCCATGGCCTCACTTGCCTTCGCTCACCTCCACTTGCCCTGTATATGTCCCAGCCACACTGACATGCTTCCAAGAACCAAGCTTTCCCTCCTCAGGGCTTTTGCCCAAGTTGACCCATCTGCCTGGGACACCCCTCCCCACTCTTCCGCTGGATAACCCTGTTTGGGCCCCAGCTGAGGTGGCTCTCTTCCTAGGTGAGGAAAGCAAGGCCCAGAGAGGGGAGATGCCCAGCCATGGTCACACAGCCCCCCGAGGCAGAGCTGGGAAGTCTTCTGAGAAAACAACAATGTGGTGTCTTTTCTCAAGGGAGAAGTCTGGGCCCAGCAGCCCCCCTCACCAGCCTTCATACTGGCCCTCTTTCTCTTCCCTCAAACTCCCTCTCTCCCAGCCTTAGCTCCCTTTAGCCTTTCCTCACTCCCCGACCCTTCACCCCTATCATGGTTACCCCCAAATAAGAAGTGGGTAAGACAGTACCAGACGCTCCTGGGGATGCAGCGCTGATCAAACGCGGAGAACTGGGCTCCCGCTGGGAACTCTGGCAAAGGTCCACCAGCCAACTGATCCCTTGGGGTGGGGAGACCGTTTTGAGAAGGAAGTTCAGATCGTGCACATTGGAAGAAAGACTCAGAAGTCAGGGCTGCAGGGGGCCTAGGGACAACCAAGGTCCTCACTGCACAGATGGGGAAACTGAGGCCCATGAAAGGGAGACCAGAGTGAGAAAAGCCAGCAGCTTACACATGGTCCAGATGGCAGCACCTGACTAGGTCAGGGGGAGCCAGGAGGGAGCCCCTCCTCTCTCTGATCACCAGTGCGGCATTCACGGACTTCACCTTCCTGTGCCTCCATTCTTTAGGCTTCAAGAACCCAGAGTCCCCAGAAACAGAGACCTGGGCCCAGGACGTACGACCACCCGGGCCTTGGGCCACTCTAGCTTCAGACGGCCCAGCTGGTTTGGCAATGTTTTCCCCTGACATCTTAGCTGGGAACACCTTCTGCCCAGCTGCTGGGCCCACATCAGGCCGCCCTGGGGCTTGCCAACCTCCCACGAGAGCCCAGGGTGCCCGGCCCCACTAGGGGGCAGCCAGAAATATCTGCGCAGAACCAAGTGTCGTTCCTTGTTTACTGCAAAGGTGGGGAGACTTTGTCGAGCACCAACGGTTCTTGGCTTCTCAAATGCCATACTCACACAAGGTCAGAAGTCTGCAGAAATCTGCCAAATGTCTCCAGGGACGAAGCCTCGCTGCCCTCCCTCCCCCTCGGCAGCCCTGAGCCAACGCCTGCTCTGGGCTGGAACACCACCACTGTGGCCTCCCTCCCCAACTGCACTGCTTCCTTCCAAGAGAGACCTCAGTGGCCGATGACCACAAACCTACTGACAGAAGGGTACATGTGCAGAAGTGGTGCCACACCTGTGCGGGTTACTCTAGGGCTAAAGGCATGGGGCTGGGGTGGGGGGCACCCGGAGGAAATGGGGACCGGGGGGAGAGGGGAGCCCACACTACCCCCGGAGCTCTCCCTCCTCACCTGCCTGTTCTGTCACCTCTCAGGACGACGTGCTGGCTCTCAGAGCTGCAGAGAGAGAGGAGGCATCAGTCCGACTGAGACCAGGTGGCCTGGTCAAGGAGCACCTGGAGAGTGGTCCACTTTCTCAGCAAATACAACCATACGTAGACTAAGCATAACTACACTGATTAGGGCACATCCAAGGTGCACCACTGACATGACTCCCTTTTATTCTCACAGTGCCGCAGTGAGGTAAGGAGGGATTCTTACCTCTCTTTGACAGATGAGGGAACAGGTATGGAGAGGCTCAGCGACGTGCTCAAATCTGCACAGCATGTAAGTGGTGAGCCTGGATTTGCACCTGATCTGTCTGTGCTCACACCTCCCGCTCTTGGAAGGGGAAAGGGGAGGACTGGGCAGACCTCACTGAAACCATGGCTCCTCTGCATGGCCTGGCTGGGTGACTTCCCTCCTATATTTTCATCAGCTCCAGAGACCCCATGAGTGAGCGCTCAATGGCCACAAGGGAGCTCCCAGTTTCCATAAAAGTCTCCCAGGATAATCCCAGAGAGTGAGCAAGGGAGAGCTGATGGATTGTGTCCCATGGCAAATTTGGAGAGATGTGAGTCCCAGGGCGACATTCATTCATCCGGCCGTTCGCTCATTCGGCAGACATCTAGCACATGCTCACTGGACCTGGGACCATGCAGGGCCCCGAGGAAGCTGCACTGTGATCGTGACAGACAAGGAAGTGCAGTGGGAGCTGATGACCTGTGCCGTCAGAGGGCAGAGTCGGGGGCCCAGAGGCACACTCACTTGACTTCCAGGTGGAAAAGCCACTGCAGAGTTGAGAAGCACTGGGTCAAAATGAACACCGAATCCAGGGACAAGCCGTTCTCACTGAGGCTGGAGAATCATAGGGGTGACGTTAACAGAGCTCACCCAAGACTCAAAACCTCCCTGTTTGTGGTGAGAACCCAGGGCAGGGGACAGCTGTCCCTGAGTCCAGACAACAGAGCTCACTGAACCCCAAATGGTCGGGGGGTGCCTCTTCTAACTCCCTATTGTACAGATGGGGAAACTGAGGCCCAGAGAGCGGCAAGGTCTTGCCCAAGGTTATGAGACATGTCAGTGACAAAGCTGAGAATACAAGTCTGGTTCCCTGGGTCTGTGATAAATCTGGGGAGTGCTTTCAGGCCAGAGTTGTGCCTCAATTTCCCCACCTGGTAAAAGAGGGGCGGTGCCCAGTGCCAAATGAAAATGCAGGGGTTCCTGTTCAAAAGGCAGGAGCAAAGCCTTTGGGTCTGTCAATCTGTCACGGTGTTTTTCTATCTGCCGTTTAACGTCGCACTCCTCTGGCACGGGTACTGGTAGGTGAGTGCAGACTCTCATGGGTCTGGGGTCAGAGTATTTCACAGTATGGAGGACGTCACATGGAAATTTGCGCCCATCTACATATAATTTGCCTGCAGTGGTGAGGCCTACCTCCCCACCCACATGCAGGCCCAGAACAGGAACAGAGGCCACCCCTTCTTCCCAGATCCCACAGCAAGACAGCAGGGAGGGCCCTCAGGCCACAGCACTCATTCTAAAGTTGTAGACAAAACCAGAGCCAGCCCCTCTTATAGTTGAGGTGTTAACTGGGAACCAGGGGCCCAGAGAGGTGAGGTAACTTGCCTCAGGTCACACAGAGAACTAATAGTTGTGAGCTCTCCCCAGGGGCTCCTCTCACCGTAGCCCAGAAGAGCTCAGGAGGAGGACATGGGTATGTGGGAGCCTAAAACACAGGGGTCCTTTAGCATCCAGAAACTCTAGTCTGTTGCAGGCAAAGACCTGGGGCTCCTGGCCTCTTTCTAGGGCATCCCTCCCATACTGAACATCTTCCCTCTTTCTGCTCTCCAGCTTCCCCGGGCACCCTGCTTGGGTATCCTGTCTGCCACAAATCCTCCCTGCCTACCAGCTTGTTCCCTATCAACAGCCCCTCCCTACACCCCAGGGCCAGCATGGCCGCCAGTCATTAGGCTAACTAATCATTAGGTGACACTTCAGCCATGCTTGGACCTGGGCCTCCCAGAGAGGCTGTGCAGAGACACAAAGACAGGTTCAAGAAACAGAACCTTAAGTCAGCAGCTGGATCACTGAGTCACAGAGGCCAGTCTCTGTTAATGGGAATCACAGCGTAAGTACCCTTTTTGAGCACTTACCATGTGCCACGGACTGGACTAGGTTACTGACTTGCATTTTCTGATTTAATCTTTACAATAACGCAGGAGGGAATGAGATGGGACACAGAACACCCCCCCACACACACACACACTCTCTCACTCTCTCTCTCTCCTTCTCTCTCTCTCCCTCCCTCTCTCCTTCTGATGAGGACAAGCCTCAAGAGGCTTTGCCTAGTTAGCTACTCACTTCAAGGACTGTAGAGTGCCCAACCCTGGGAGCAGCTGAGCCAGCTGGGCCACGCCTTCGTCCCCCAGAGCGTTGCCTGAGAAGCTGGGAGGGCAGAGGGGAGAAGAGGTTAATGCAGGATCGGATTGGGGCTGGTAGGAGCTTTGTCTCTCCACTCCGGTCACTCAGTCACTTAGCTTCTCCTGAAACTGGGACACCACCCTGAGCTGCCAGGCCGGATCTCAGAAGGTCCCACATGGGTCAGCCGCAGTTTCCCCCAGGGCTCCTATCCTGAGGTCTGTGATGCTGGGGAGTCAAGAATGGACTTCAGAGGGGGTCGTATGTGGGGACCTGTATTTTAGGGGGAAGGGGGAACCCCTCGCCAGATTCTCTAAGGGGTTCCTGATTGCAGGAAGGAAAGACTGCCGATCTGAATCTTAAAGAATCAAAACAAAACCCAGCACGCTGACACCCACTGCCTGATGGGCCCCTCGGGCCCCTCCCCGCCCCCCCGCCCACCCACCTTCCAACAGCAAGCACTCACTCAAGGTGACTGAGGCGACAGCTTCCTCCCAGTGCCCTGCAGAGCTGTGCTAGGTGCTTGGCTTGCAAGCCACAGTGTGTCAGCCTGCAGAGGGGGAAGCACAGCCCTGCGGTGTCTGCCTCTTTGAACAGAGGTTGACAGTGGCCACCACCCCCACACACATAGGAGAGGCTTTCAGGAGAGGGACGGGGATGCATCTGGGATCCAGACAGAGGGACCAACGCACACCACACACATCAGACATGCCACACATGCGGCATCTGCCGCATAAGGCAGTAGAAAGCCAGAGACAGTAAGAGACACAGGGAGGCAAGCAGACTAAGACGGAGAGACACTAAGATGAGAGACAGAGGAAACAGATGCAGAGATACACGTGCACATGCACCTACACACCCATGCACGTGCAGGCATGTGCACATACACATGCATACACATGCACACGCACTCACACACATGCATGTACACGCACATGTATGCACATGCACACACGCATGCACACCCGCACACACATGTACAAGTATGCACACACACGCACAAACATTGCGTGCACACATGCACTCGCACACACATGCATACACATGCACACGCACGCATGCATGCACATGCACACGCACGTGCACACATGCATGCACGCACACACACACGTACACACGCATGCATGTGCACGCATACACACATGCACACACGTATATGCATGCACACATACATACACATGCACACACGTGCACACGCATGCACATGCATGCACAAACATGCACGTGCACACAATGCATACACATGCGCACACACACATGCGTGTACATGCACACACACGTACACACATGCACATGCACACACATGCATATGCACACACAAACATGCACATACACACATGTGCATGCACACATGCACATGCATGCACACACACGCATATGCATGCGCACACACACATATGCAGGTGCACATACACACACAGTGCCAGGAGAGGACAGACAGACAATGAAAGAAAAGGCAGCAAAGACAGAGAAACAGGAAATATAAGAGAAACAAGAAGCAATAGAGACAGGGAGAATCAGATGGACCTAGAGTAAGAGAGAAGTCCAGAAGAATATTGACAGGAGCCCTGTGGCGGCTGAGCTAAGTCCCAGGATGAGGAAGGAAGGGGCCACATGTCCCCATTCTCTCCATCCAGAGTCCTCGCAACTCATCAGCTGCTGGAGGTCAGGGGAGCTAAGAGGAGTGGGGGCTCCCAGGCGGGGAAGGTAACTGAGGAGCTGCCTCGTGAGCCCTGGGTGGGATGGACTGGGCAGGGGAGGTGGGAGGCAGGGAAGCCAGGCCACAACTCCTGGATACAACAGGTCGTGTCTTCCAGGGAGCACCTGAGGCCAGAGGCCTGGGGACAGGCTTCGAGCGGAGGAAGGGATGAGCCTCGAGCCACAGCCAGGCCTGCAGGCCAGCACCGTACCTGATCCTTGTGGAGTGCGGGGGCAGCTCACAGGGCATCTGCCGCATAAGGCCGTCATGGAGTGCAGCCCTGGAGGGACACACACCAAGGCCAGGCTGAGCAAACTCCTCAGCCACTATCTCCAAGCCCACCCTCAGCCTCACCTCCCGCCATTCAGTCTCTACACGAGGCCCGGGGACAGCCAGACCTCGGTTCCACTTGGGCTTCTTGGCTTCCAGGCTGTGTGACGTGGGACAAATCACGTAGCCTTTCGCTGGGACAATGCATGTGAACTGCCTGAATGTGCTTCTTGCTGCATGCACATCATAGTAAGTGCTCAGCTAACTTTGGCTGTTAGTATCATTAATCTCCACAACACCATTAGTGCCTTCAGAGATGTCAGCCTAGAGCTCAGACCTTACATAAGACATTGTAGGAGACACTGAGGGGCCAAGAGCTGAGTCTCTGCCCGTATGTTGGGCTGGGATAATCCAAGCACCTTGTAGGCGGCAAACTTCCTCTAAGGGGTCCTCCATGCCAGAGGGAGCCAGAAGTTCTGACCAAAATCAGAGCTATAGACCAAGCAATCCGCAGTCCTTGGGTTTAGGCTGAAGGACCCCAGGCTCTGGTGCTCTGCTGTGTGGCTATCCCATCCCCACCCCAGTACACCATTCTGTGTCACGGGGCAAAGGGGAGGCAGTCTGTCCTTTGACACTCCCTCTCAGGGCTGCCTCCCTTGCTGAGTCTGTCGGCTTCTTAATCCTTCGTGAATCTGTCAAGGTTCCCTGGCAGCTGAGTGATGTTGTCCAGCTGTGGAGGCCAGGGAGGATCCGGCCCTGGCTAAGGATGTGGCCAGGGTGATGCTCGGCCCTACCTCTCCTGGATCCCTCCCTGTTCCTCCTGCTTCGGGGCAAACGTGAGGACCACGGTTTTGTGCAGCAGGCTGCAGAGAGAAGAGAGGAAGGAGACAAGAGGCTTACAGGGGGTCCTTGTGTCATTTTATAAGCTCGCCTGGAGAGACCTAGAAGGTGTCACCTCCCGCCTGTAGCTGCAGCTACTTGCTGTCACTTCCTGAGTTTCTGGGCTCCTGAAGTCTTTCTGCAACAGAGATTTTGCAAACTGATTAAGCCCCGTTTCCTGACAAGTCCTTCAAAGAAAGCCTCAGTTCTGCTTTCTCTCTGGTGTGGCCCTCAGGTTGAAACCCTCCTCCCTCTGCTACGTTTTCAGAGCATGCTCGGTCGAGGGCACTCACCCCAGCACAGCGGGGTCACTGCCAGGTCCGGGACAGGCACCGACAGTCCACCCGAGGCTGTAACTTACAGCAGGAGCATCCCTAACCTCAGCTGTATAAGCTACAAGCTAAATACACGTTTCTCATTGCAGAGGTCATACTTCTTCTGAGTGGAGAACTTACAAACTTTAGTAAAGTAGGAAAGAAATAAAGAAAACCACCAACCATCTTTTCTACCTATCAATGACTGCTGATAATACTTGGGATTATCAGTGGGAGACCACTGATAATACTGGGAGTTCTCCAAGTCTTTTGTTTTTTTTGTTTGTCTGTTTTATTATTTTTTTAAAGTTTATTTATTTTGAGAGCACAAGCAGGGGAGGGACAGAGAGAGAGAGAGAGAGAGAGAGAGAGAGAGAGAGAGAGAGAGAGAGAGAGAATCCCAACATTCCTTCTACCTTTTGAGTATGTTTGAAAAGCCTTACTGTAAAAGCAATGAATCAAAATTTTTGTTTATTTAATACGCCACAGTCAGCTCTCCATGCTATAATTGTACCTATACCACTATTTTTCATTGAGTTTTTCTCTCTGAAGATAACTTAGTTTACTTACCTAATATTCAACTGTTACACATTTAAAGTACGTTCATTTTTTCCTATATAACCAATGCTGAGGTGAACATCCCTGCATCTAAATGTGTTTGTACCAGCAGCATGATTTCTTTACTATAAATTTCTAGCAATAAAGGGCATCATTCGGAATGAGCTAAGGATCCCTTATCAGATCATTATATACAGTGAACCAAGGTCTCTTAATCTCTCGTTTGGGTTAACTGGCGTCTCTCTCCTCCTCAAAGGAGGGACCACCCTACTCAGTGAAGAGCCCTTCTGGGTGGGGACTGTGTTGACTGTGTTAGCATCTGTCCTCAGCTCCTAAGACTGAATACTGAGACTTACAGAAATAAGGTTGGGCCCTGTCTTGGGTCAAGTTCCCTAGAAGCAGAGCCTGAGCCTATGAATGGGGCAGTGGCTCAAGTGTCACCTGATGGTCACTCGTGTGCGTGATGTACTAAGGGCCTGCTCTCAGGAGGAACTGGGAAGGGAAGGGAAGCAGAACAGAGCAAGTCGTCAGCCTGATCCCACAGGGAGCTCTGGAGAATGAATGGCCCCAAAAGTTTGTCCCACCTGAGGCCAGAGGGCTGGAGAGTGATATCTCTGCCTCTGCCATTGGCCACTCCTGGCTGGGGGAATTGGGAGGGTTACCTCCCAGGCATCGCTGGCTCCTATCAGCCCAGGATAGTTTCCCGGAGAAGGTATAAACTGTGAGTAGCCAACACCCAGAGGAGCTGGGAAAAGAGCGTTTAGGCGCGGCAGCACCTTCTACAGGTCCCAAAGGCCTGGGGCCAGAAAGAATTCTAAGGACTGAGAGAGGAGGATGGGAGAGTCCCAGAGCTCTAGGCTGGAGGTAGGAGTGGGTAACAGTGGTCCACTGGGAGTTCCTACCTGATGTGTAACTCTGCGAGGGTCTGGCACATGCTCACTGCGCTCAGGACACCATCCACCCCATCCACAGACAGCCCGTTGTCGCTGAGGCTGTGGAGAGGAGGGATAAGGTGGCAATCAGCCGGCAGCCGAAGTCCTCAGCCCTAGACCGCTCTGGTCCCCTCCTCCTGGCACCGTAGGCTTGCTGACTGCCGCCCTCGGGATGTCCCGGGTCCTTAACCAGGGTGTCTCAAAGGATTCTGGCCCGTGTGGATGAGCCAAGAGATGCCTGGGCCCCCTGCCCCACTCAGAGAATAAGGTTCTACAGCTTGAGCGATAAGCACTGACTCACTGTTTTCACTTCTCTGGGCCTGTTTCCTGGTCTGTAAAATAAACACCATTTTAATCCCATTTTACAAGCGGAGAAACCGAGGCCCAGAGACATTAAATTCTGTTAAAGCTACTAAGCGACAGAGCCAGGAATGAAATCCAAAGCCGAGGCCCCAAACCACTGTTTCGCAACCTCAACCTTTCACCCACTTTTAACCCACATTTGAGGCCAAGACCCCAACACATCCCAGCCAAACACCACCCTATGCCATACCGCATAATACCACAGCATACCAACAGCCTGCTACTCGTTCTGTCCACCCCACCGCCCCAACAACCCACCCCTTTCCCTCAGCACCATACCCCCACCCAACACACCTCTCCCCACTCCAGTACCCCACCACCCATCCACCCGGTGCAATACCCCACCCCACCCCACCCCACCCCACCCCAGGGCTGTCGTAAGGACAAAGTGAATGCAAGCCACTGATATACAAGGAACACGGTCTACACAGGCAAGGAGTTTTAAGAACTGGAACGAAGACAGTGGCTCATGCCAGACAAAGGCAAGTCAAGGCCAAACCACTCCAGTTTTGCTGGTACTGGGGAGAGAGTAGGCGTGGCCAGTGCGGCAGACCTACGTCTGGTGACTGGGCACACGGACCCAGGTGGGAGGGACCAGCAGGGGCTCTCCGGGGCCCTCCCTGCTACCCCACGGTGAGGCGGGCAACTCACTCCAGATTCCTGGTGATGTCCAGCTGGGCTGCAGCCTCTGCCATCAGCCGACAGCCTTCATTGTCCAGCTGGTTCCCTGAGAGGCTGAGACAGAAGGGCCTGATGCTCTGTGCTGCTAAGGCGGGGTCCCCCCAGCCTCTGCATGCACGCCGTCCCTCCTTGACTTCAGCCAAAGCATCACTCTGGTAAGTGAGCCTTATTAATAATGGGTGCTGCAAGACTGTGCACTACATGTGCAGCATCATCCCAGCTGCTTCTATGATTATTGGGTATTTAATCCTCATAACAACCCTGTGAAGCAGGCCCCATTATTATCCTCACCTTACTAAGCAGCAAACCAAGGTACAGAGTGGTTAAAACACCTCCTGAAAGGGGGACCTGGGATTTGAACCCAGGCAGCCTGATTCCAAGGCCTCGCCCTCAGCTCTTTCTTTACGCTTCAATCTGCAAAACTGCTTCTTGTGATAAACTCCTTAGTCATACGGGCATCAGATCTACTCTGGGGATCAGGGAAGTTTCCCTGATGTTTGAACAACTTGCTTGAAAAAACCAGGAGCTCAGTAGGTAAGGGGTGGGCGAGAGATGGGGGAAAGGTGATCCCGGTACTGGGCACAACTCATTCAAAGGCCCTGTGGCGTAGCACACAGGAGGACCTGAAAGGGGGACAGTGTGTCAGGATCGATGATTTCAGTGGCAGGGCAGGGTCAGCAGGGGCTTGGGGGGTTGGAGGCAGCGTTCCGGGTCACACAGGATTTTAGCATCCGGGCTTTATCCTGAGCAGTGGGAGGGAGTGAAGGGGGCAGGCAGCAGTGGAGTGCAGTTCACTCTCTACCCGGTGGAGGTGGCCAGTGTGGAAGCAGGGGACCCAGTGAGGAGGCTGATGGGGTCATCCAGGTGAGGAATGAGAGCGGTTCAGACTGGAGAGGTGGATGAGAAGAGGGTGGTTTTGAGAACTACGTGAGGGGTAGGTGGACTTGGCATGGACTGGTTATGGGGGGAAGGGAAGGGAGCTGAGAGGTGTTTGGTCTGTGTAGCCAGGTGGGTGATGGGGTCATACTGCAGGTGAGAGCACCGGGGGAGGGGCAAGCTTGGTGACGGCCAGGTGGGTGGAAGCATGCGAGTTTGGTAAAAACACCTAATCCTGTCTTGGTTCTCTCAGTAGGACCAAGTCAAGGCTCAAGCTTTGGTCACCAAGCCCTCACCTGTCCATCTTTCCCTGGGGTGGGGCCACTCACCTCAAAACACATTATGGCATTCCATCACTCCACCCTCGTGCCCGTTTGATTTCCTGGAATGGTCTTGGCAGGGGTCCTCTCCGGATGACACGACAGGACCTCTACCAATCCCCAAGCCCTACTCTCAAGGAGCTGGACATGAATGGAATTTCTCCAGCCCCAAAGAAGAAGGTGGTCTCACTCTACTCTGGGTGAGGGCACCTGAGAGTTGTGGTCCAGAAGACAGGTGCGATGAGGCTTCTGTTCTGCAGGTCTTGATGACACTGGTTATGGGGACGAGGCCCGTGGGAGTCATTGTCTGAGCTTGAACCTGGCCTGGACTCTTCCTAGCTGTGTGACCTTACCTCTGTGTGGCTTAACTTCCTCTTCTATGAAATGCGTGTAGTAAACAGCACTTACGTCAAAGAGATGGGGAGATTAAATACGAGGATGTTTGTAAAAAAGCCTGGCCCAGGGCAAATGCTAAATAGTGGTAGCTGTTATGATATCTGCATCCCCCAAATTCTTAATGAGGCAACACGCCCTTCCTCACACCATGCTCACACACACAGTAGAGGCCCTTCAGACCCTGCCCTGCCCACGACCCTTCTCCGCCCCAGAACTTCCCATGATACTCACTCCACTTTGTCCAGGTGGGGGCCTTCCTGGAGCTGGGCTATGAGTTCCTGCACGTCATGGACCCTGAGCTGACACTGCTGAAGCCTGAGGTCAGGGTGGAGGCAGAGGGGCTCAGGGTAAGAAGCTACACCATGCCTCCTACGGCTCTAAGGACCACTGCCAGGTGTGGGAGCCAGGAGGCAGACAGACCTGGGGTCTCATCCTGGCCCTGCTTCTTGGTAGCTGGGAAATCTTGGACAAGGTACTTAACCTCAGTCTCCTCCTCTATAAAATGGGAAGAATAGAGCATACTTTGCAGGGTTTTCAAATGAATTACAATGAGGTAATGGATATAAAATACTACAGTGCCCAGCAAGGGCGCATTAAATTATCATAATTATTGTTGTTGTAACAGATGCTCCTTGTTCAAGCCGGGATGGGTTATTCATGTGCTTTCTCTGCTCCATGCCTTTATCCTTTATCCTCCTTGCCCCTGCTACACCTCTCCTGGGAAGGCACCTCCTCTCATATTATATCCCTCCCCTTAAGGCAATGGAGCCCACAGAGGTACCTGAGTGCCAGGCTTCTGCTCTGAGCCTCTTTCCTCTGGCTGGCATTTCCCTGTAGGTCTGATGCCCTGCAAAGAACAAATCCAACACTGGCCTTGGCTTAAGAGTCTAAGACCTGATGAGCCACACCTCTTATTTTAGGTTCTAGGGGCTGAAGACCCTGCAGCATGACCCAAAGTGAATGAGTAACAAAGACAGTTGTCTGAAGGTGCTGAAGGCGTTATTCAGCAGAGCAAGGAGAGCAAAAGGCCGGAGGTCAAATAGGCTTTATTCAAACTCTGGCTCTGCCTTATATATAGCAGTGTGGCCTTGGGCAAGTCACTTCACCTATCTGAGCTTCCACTGTTCTTTTCCAAAATGGGACGACAATATCTAACACAGAGTGATTGAAGGATTAAATGAGATGATGCACGGTCAAGTGCCCCGCATAAGCACAAAATTGAAGCTTAGTAAAAAGAAGCTGCTATTTCAACGTTGAAGCTTTCGATTTGTATATGTGCTACCTGTAGTTCAGAAGGTTGGGAGCATGGACTGTGAGTGGGTCCAGGTTGTGGGGGCCAGGCACACCCAGGTTCTCTCTCACTGGGTCAGGGGAGGGTTGGAGGCTGCCGAGAAGCTGGAACATTATTAGCTACGTTTTCACAGACCTCTAGATTGGCATTGCCCAAAAGAACTTTACACGATGATGAGGATGTTTTATATCTGTGCCACCCGCTGCGGGAGACACTAGCCTCCCACGGTCACTGAGTACCTGAAATGCGGCTAATGTGACTGATAAATTTAAAGGTTCACTTTACTTCATTTTAATTAATATACACCTGAATCGCCACATGTGGCTAGTGGCTACCATACTGGGCATCACAGCTATACAGTTGGAGGAGAAAAAGACATTGGTCCTCCCGGATCTTTGTATGGGCGAGGAAACTGAAGCTCAGAGAAAAGACTTGCCCAAGGACATAAGACATCATCTGTCTGTGTGTCTCAGCCAGGGAGGGGTATGAGGAAGCCTAGTTGTAATGTTCTTTCATGGAAAGGCAATTTCCCTTTCTTCACCCATGCAGGACTAGCCAAGCTGGAATCCACGCACATCTGGAATAGCCAGCACCTAAGTGTCACCTGGATGTCAGTAGTATTTTAAGTACATTAAATGCGTTAATTCATTCAATCCTCAGAGTAACTCTGAGATGTAGGTATCATCGTCTTCTCTTTTTAGAATTTTTTAATTTATTAATTTATTATTTGTTTATTTATTTTGAGAGAGAGAGAGAGAGAGAGAGCACACAAAAGCATGGGGGAGGGACAGAGGGAGACGGAGAGAGAGAGAGAGAGAGAGAGAGAGAGAGAGAGAGAGAGAGAGAGAGAGAGAGAATCTTAAGCAGGTTCCACACTCTGTGTGGAGCCCGACATGAGGCTTGATCCCATGACCCTGGGATCATGACGTGAGCAGAAATCAAGAGGCAGACACTCAAGTGACTGAACTACCCAGGCCCCCTTTTTTTAGATGGAAGAGTTTTCCAGAGTGTTCTCCACATACTAATGCCAACCTAACAGTATATTCATGCCTTCCCTAAGGGCCTGCCTTGCTCTGAGACTTCTGGGGATGCTCCCTCATCACAGGGGCCAGATGTGGTCCAGATACGCTAGAGGAAGTTAAAGTTCTTTGCCAACTCTGAGAAGTAAGTCATTTCTCAGGGCAGCCATAGCAAGAAGCAGCCCCACATTCCAACTCTTCATGTGCTCTCTTGCCCACCTTTCCCTGCAACTGCTTGAGCCCAGACTGCTCTTAAGCCCAGACTCACCCCCTTTCTACGTTCTTACCCTTGAAGTTCTGCAGCTGTCTCCGTGGGCGGGGAAAGAAGGAAGATGAGGTCCGCCTCCCTGCAAGAGTTAGACACCGAGCCATGAGACCAGTGGACTGGAAACCAGCACAATACCCCCTGCCTGCACACCCCTTGCTGTTCCAAACATCTAGAAAAAGTTGATTTTGTAATCAACAGAGAAACAACTGGCAAAAGTGCCCCAAATCAGAAATTAAAATTGTGACTATGCTATTGCTTGATGAATACTTAAAGAGTGTTTTTAAAAGTCAGGAAAGCAATTTTTACAGAGATGACTTTTTTTTTTCCAGAGAAGACTTTTAAATTTTTTTTTTCAACGTTTATTTATTTTTGGGACAGAGAGAGACAGAGCACGAACGGGGGAGGGGCAGAGAGAGAGGGAGACACAGAATCGGAAACAGGCTCCAGGCTCTGAGCCATCAGCCCAGAGCCCGACGCGGGGCTCGAACCCACGGACCGCGAGATCGTGACCTGGCTGAAGTCGGACGCTTAACCGACTGCGCCACCCAGGCGCCCCCAGAGAGGACTTTTAAAAATTAGGAATGCAAAGAGTTTTTATGGGAGTTACAGTATTTTAGGTTTGCATGGCACTTAACCTACTCCATAATCCAAACAGGTATCCCTAGTTCAGCACCATGGAGAGCAACATGCGGCTAATTATCCCCTGGGCTAGGCCTATGCTTCCTAGATCTGTTGATCCATTCCTTCAACTATCTGTCCATCCATTCATCTATCCGTCCATTATTCTACTCATTCAACCATCCGTCCATCCGTCCTTCCGTCCGTCCGTCCGTCCGTCCATCCATCCATCCATCCATCCTTCTATCCATCCACTATATACTGAGTACCAGGTGCCATATCTGAACTAGGCTCTGGAGATAACGATATGAATAAAACAAATTCAGGTGCCCACACATGTAGGTCTTGCAGACTAGGTGCTCCTTTTCCCACCCACTACCTTCCCCTCCCCTTTTCTCAAGACCCTGAGGCCCAGATTCCATTCCTGCTCACCTGACCTGCAGCATCCTGACAGCAGGGCTTGTGATTGCTACCTTTGTCAAGCAGAGTAAGGTTGACATGGAGACACTGTTGCGGCTCAGGCTGCAAGATTGTGGCAAGGGTGTCAGGAGTGAACCCTATATTCCATGGGCTCCTGAAGAGACTTTCTTTGCTCTCCAGGGAGGAGGGTGACTCAGGCAAAGGGGTGGAAAGACTGCTTACTCAAGCTTCTGGAGCCGCGGCAAACAAAGAAGCACCTCCACAATGTTCAGCAACACCCCGTCCTTGAGCTGGTTGTCCTGAAAACTGCAGGGAGACCAAGGCCCAGCCCCTCAGCCATGGAGTTGGGGGATTTGGGAGCCCCAGTTGACAGGTGATACGGCTGCCCTTGTGCAGGAGACACAAGTCATAGGCCCACAAGGTGTTGGTGGCCTGCTCCACAGTATCCAGTAAGCCCAGCTAAGTGGAAAGGCCCCCTGCCAGCCTCACTTCTGTCCCTATTCAGCCCCAAAGGGGAGCTCCTGCCTAGGCCCAAGAGATCCAGATAACGGGGCTGTGAAGGCCTCATGAAGCGGAATGAGGACACCCAGCACCCTGCTCTCAGGGCTATGTCTGGGATGTGCCTGCGGCTGGAGTTTATTAGGGCCTCTCGGCTCCTAGGTGATGAGCAGAGTCTAGACTGGATAAAGGAGATGCTGCCTCCATCCCCAGCTCTGGCCTTGACCCCTAGTCTGAGCACATTCTTTCCAGGCTCACATTCTCCATCTGTCAAATGGAGTCCACAACCCAGCCTTGCCTGAGTTCCTAGCTGGAGGGACAGAAGTGTGAGGGTACCTTTGTGCATGATTGCTCTGGTCAGTGCAAAGGTTTGGAAATGTGAATTGTTAACGCTGTTTTTCCTGATTATTGAGAGTGACCTTAATCTTTTCTCCTATCACCTAGTGATTCCACATAAAGGCACTCAGCTGTGGGGAATAGGAGCTGAGGTCCTACACTCCACTCAACAACCAGTACAACCTAGTGCCAGGCTGCATCTCTCTGGATGAATGGATGCCTTTTCTAAGTCTCATAAAGGTGCCATATAAGCTAGTGATGGTTCTACCAATGAACTGCTGAGAAGGTTCCCTGGCTCCACCCCTCTCAGGCTACTCATCACAAACACAGGGCAGGAGTATATTTGTGCTCATGTGCTTAGTTAGTGTGTAATTGCATCTAAGTGTGTATGTGGATCTAAGTGTGCGTGCATGTGTGCACACCTATGAATGTGCAGGTCAGGAGAGCAGGAGAGTGCAAGTGTGAATACATAGGTGCACGAGTGTGAAGGTATGTGTGTGTTTCATGCACTTACTTGTATCCACAGTGCCCAACACCTGCCTACACGCTGCTATCCCTTCTCTCAGGGTCACGGAAAGAGGGCTCAAAATTCAAGCTCCTTAAAGATGGAGCAAAATATTAGATGAGGGAAGCAGTGCTCTAGGGTCTTTGGGAGCCTTGTGTTTGGATCCAGACCCACACAGTTCTTGGATCTATGCCTCCCCTTTCCGGGTCCCATTGAAAAACAACTGGCCAGATCCTGATGGAATATGCAGGATTCATCACAGGCTCCAGGGGGTGCACAGGGACCTGGGAAGTGACTTGTCCCCATAGCCAGCAGGTCTTCCTGGAGATCACTCACCTGACCTCTTCCAGCTGTGGACAGAGGGGCAAAGCCTGCACCAGGCGGCCGATGCCTTGGGCAGTGATCTTACTTCCTGCTAACCTACAGGATAAGCAAAGAGGGTGGGAAGGAACAGAGATGGGAAAGGGGGTAGGCCAGGAATCTGCCCTGTGCAGGGTTGAAGGGAGAGGGGAGAGTTCCAGGCATCTCTGGCTGAGGATTCCTCTTGGACCCAAGCCCTGGCTCACCCCAGCTTCTTCAGGCTCCCCATTGTCGGCAGGCTCCTGGAGAGGGCTTCTGCAAAGGCGTCCCCACACTTCCTGCTCTTAAAGCTGCCACAGGAAGAGGCAAGATGGCAGAGAATCAGCACGGAACAGGGCTTAGAGGCCATCACCCACCCCCTCCTCTGACGGATGGAACTGAATACAGTTATGTTAATAGTGGTAGCAGTAGTTGCTGTTCGTAGTAGTAACAAATACATATTATGGCAGACACTGCTAACTGTCCATTGAAACCCATTCTCCACTGATAGAGCTCTAATTGGGAACGTGGTTTCCCAGTCAGAGATGGCATTTCCAGCCTTCCTTGCAGCTCAGGGTGGCTATATGACTATGTTGTCACCACTGGAATGTGAGTGGAAAGAATGTGCTCTGTGTCCACGTGTGTGGGATTTAATACGCTGGGTGTATTGAGTATATGCTCCCCTTCCCTTCCCCTAAGCCAGAACGCGGATATGCCCATGACCCAGCTTTGACCATGCAGATTCAGACGCCCAAGGAGATGATGGAGAGACAGTGGGAGGGATCTGGGTCCCTGCAGGACCACACAGAGCTGAGCCATCTCACCAACCTGGACCACTGACCTCTGGGTCTCCCATGACAGCGAAACAAAATTCAACATTATTTAACCCACTGTATTCGGGGGGGAAGGGTTCTCTGTTATAAGCCTCACCTTTTCTCCAGCTACTACTACACATACTGAGCCTCCACCATGAGCCAGGCACTGGCTAAGGAGGGTCTTCCCCGTATTCTCTTACCCCCTCTCCCAACCACCCCACGCAGTTGGTATTACCACGAATTCATTTTAGGGAGGAAGAAACTCAGGCCGAGAGGTTAAGTAGCCTGCCAGAAGTCAAACCACCTCTGGACGCGGAGGCTCCAGCTCACGGCTGAGAGGGAGGGGGAGACTAAAAGCCTAGCAACCGCAGCAAAAGGAGGGCCAGCTGGACCCTAAGGTCTTGGCGAGGCGTGGAGCTTCCCCACCGGCTCTCAGGCTAAGCGGTAGTTCAGACTATCTGTTCTGATGTTTGAGATTCGTACCCAGCCTCCCTCAGCAAGAACAGCTCACCTGAGATTCTCTACCTGCTTACAGCCTGCCAGGGCCTCAGGGCAGTGGGGCTCCAGGGGGCAGCCTTCAAAATCCAGCTGGATGGGGGCATTCCTGTGCCCCAGGATGTTGTTCAGGGAAGCCAGGTCGGCATAGGTCAGTGGGAAATTGTGGAAGGACAGGTGACAGGGGAGGCTTTGGGCCATGAGGCTGGCCAGCTCAGGCTCCTGGGTCTCACCCACGCAGTGACAGAGTGCCACAACCTTCGGTCCCGTGAGCCTGCGGGTGGCCAACTTCCTCAAGGCCTGCATCACCTCAGCCTGCCTGGCACCCACCCACACCTCGTCCCTCTGTGCCACGTGGCTGAGGAAGGGACAGCAGGCGCGGGACGCCAGCCCAGCCAGGAAGGTGGGGAGGTGGTCTAAGAGGCCCAGTCTAGCTTTGGTCCGCAGCACCCAGCGAGAACTGAGGGTGACATAGTGGGCAAGTGCATTTTTGTCCACCTCGGGGCTGGCCATCAGGTGCAAGGCGGCAAAAAACTCCTGCAGGCTGAGGTGGGTGAAGGCATAGCCTGTCTCCTGGTGCCCAGGGCCTGTGCAGATGCAGAAGGAGGTCAACAAGCCGAGGGCAGCCCCAAAGGCCATCATGGGGGGAGGGATGTCTCCTACAGAGAAGATAACCTTCCCGGTCTCCAGACCCCTCAGGGCCACCTCGCTGAGGCCCAGCAGGGACTCAGGAAGCAGGTGCCCACGGGGGCCGAGGGTAGATACCATCTGCACATAGTTCTGAGTCACGGTGGGCAGAAGGGCCGCAGATTGGCCTGGAGAGCTGCTTGGGAGCAGATGGTAGAGGCAGAGGCAGGTGACTTGGCATACTGCGGGCACCGCGCACATGCTCTGGAGATGTCTGTTTTCCCTCAGCTCTGCCAGGGCTGCCTCCTGCCACGGCTGGTTACTGAAGAAGCGGCCCACGTACTCCTCCACCCGCGGCCTGTCAAAGCCCCACATGTGGACCATGGCCGCCTCTGTGGGCAGACAGTCGGGCAGCTTCCCTGGACGGGAGGTGGCCAATACCCAGCAGCCAGGCAGGAGGGTCCCTTTGCAGAGTCCGGAGAAGAGGGCAAGGGCCGGACTTGGGGCCTCAGGACCTGCAGTGTCCTTGCTGGAAGGGGGGTGGAGGGCCTGGTCCAGTCCGTCAAAGATCAGCAGGACTCCCTTAGCGTTCTCCTCCAGGTACTGGAAGACCAAGTCGGGGCCTGCCTCGGGGCTCAGGTACAGATCAAAAAGAAGCTGGGGCAGCGTCAGGAACTCTGTGATCAGGTTGAGCTGGCGGAATTCAAAAAGGAACAGGGCCTGGAAGCGGTCCAGCTGGCCGTCAGCCCACTTCTGGCAGAGCCGGTGGGCCAGTGTGGTCTTGCCCATGCCCGCCTTCCCCAGGAGCACCGTCACCCTCGGACCCTTGTCGGCCTTGGTGTTGAAGAGGTCCAGGATGCTCGCCTCAGTGCCATCTTCTGCCTTGGGGTCCCCCAGGATGGCCCCCTCCTGAGTGTTGAAGGGTGCTGTGGCCCGGCTCCACTGCAGGATTGGCGGGATATACGCCTGGTGGAAGGCAAGGGGTTGTCCTGGCCGGCGCGTCCTGCTGCCATAGCGCTGCTGGGCAGAACTCCTCAGCAGCTGCAGGTACCTCTTGGCCAGCTCTGCAAGGGGCAGGGAGAGGCATGAAGGCTGGAGCCCCCCACCCCCAGATCCCCTCACCCCAGTACCGGCAGTTGGGAGCCTGTGGCCTCAGCTGTGTATATATAGGTGTGGGAGGGCTGGCAAGAGCGCACGGGGGCTGTCGTACCAACCAAATCCCTAGAAGGAACTGGTTCTACAGAAGCACAGGTTCTGTAGAATGGCCTTTGGGCCATTTAAATAGGGAAGTCCGACCGGGGAAGCATGGTTCGTGGTTCTGTTTGTTCTGCAACAGTATACATGTAAAGCTTTCAATGAGATGGGGAGGAAAAGTGGAGCACTCCCTTTGTAGCATCTTCTTGGAACAGACTGTGTATCTCAGTAGCCCGTTCCTCTCCCTAATATTTCGGGGCTGCAATGCCCAGGGGTGAGCGCTAATAACCTGTAGGCCCAAGCGCTGACCAGTCGGAATTGGAGCTGGGCCCTTACTGCGCGAGGTACTAACTTTTTAATTGCTGGATCACTGGGAGATCTTGGGTGGCCCAGGGGAAGGACTGGAGCCACTGTCAGGGGATACTGGGGACAACTGGTTGAGAACAAGGACCCTTCTGGACAACTGGTGGAGAAAAGAGAGCAGTTCTGTCTTTTCCACTTCCTCTGGCCTAGCTGGTCCTCGGCCGTCCCCCGGGCCTTGCGGTGGTGCTGGGGTCTCCCTGACATCCCGCCTATCTCTAAACTGGCCACTGAGGGTCCAGGTCTGAGGTCATGCTGGTCACCTCCCTGAGGCTCCCTCAATCCTGAGGAAATGGTGTCCCCGTAAGAGCCCAGATGATGAAGCTGCAATCTACTGGGAGTGCTTCAAGCCCCTTCAGCTGCACCATCTCTGGAGAAGGCCCTGTGGCCTCCTGTGGGGGAGGTCCTCCTTGCCAGACCCAGCCTCTCCTCCGCCCACCCAAGACCTCCAGTCCATATCTACCGGAAGCTTGGAAAACAAGAGTCACCGGGCCCTCGGAGGCTTGTCAACAGGGCACAGAGTCCAGGATCTGTGCCCTAGCCCCAAGGTAATCCAATCCTTACGTCTGGGTCTCTCCTCACCTTCGTACCCACCTAGCTGCTGCTTCCTACACTGCTTCGGGCGGGGTGAGGACCCACAGCTCTGATGAGGCCGCTTGAGGCCTGGAAAGAATGAAAGAAGGGTAAGGGACGACGTTTGGGAGCCTGGGCTGAGGGGGCACAAGCACCTTTGGGGAGCTCCAGTCCACAAATACGTAGCAGGCAGACAAGTGTCTCCACACCCGGGGACTGAGCGACGGGCAAAGGCTGCATCAACACCAGCTTCTGTTTGCAGAAGTGGGTCTCAGGCCTGTGTTAGAGGCCTGGAGGCTCTGGGCTGGGGATCTCCCAGGCTGCAGGGAGCTGGGCCCACAGCCAGCAGCCTTGGGAACACGTGGCCCCAAGCACTGCATGGCTTGGGAAAGACCCAGGTCTGTCGAGGCCACCGCTGGTTAGAAAAGTGGAGTTTCCAATGGGCCAGGCCTGTGCCCTCTCTCTTGTGCCCGTGTGTTTTATCGCCCTCATTTCACATCTTCCACATTTGGTTTAATGCTTCCCTTAATGGTTTCACGAATTCTTGTCGGTTATGGATTGTCAACAGTCACTTTAATGCCTTTCTAAAGAGGTTGGGAAAGGAAGAAAGGGAGAAGGAAAACAAGAAGGAAAGGGAGCGAGGACGGAGGGGAGGAAGAAGGGAAAGAGGACTTAGGGAAGAATTTGAAGAAGTAATGTGGGATATTCCTACAGCCAGGCATTAGTGACCAATCAGAGCAGCCCTGAGAGGTCCCTTGCGTTGCCAGGTGTTAACTTAAATTTTTTTTATTATTTATTTATTTCAAAAGATTTTCTTTATTTGTTTGTTTATATTTGAGAGAGAGAGAGAGAGAGAGAGAGAGAGAGCATGTGCTCATGCATGCACAAGAGTGCAGGAGAGGGACAGAGAGAGAGGGAAAAAAATCTTAATCAGGCTCCACGCTCAGTGTGCAGGGGCTAAATCCCAGGACCGTGAGATCATGACCTGAGCCAAAATCAAGAGTGGGACACTCAAAAAAAATAAAAAAACAAAAAAAAAGAAGAGTTGGACCCTCAATGACTGAGCCACCCAGGCACTCCCTGGTTGACTTTTTATAGGTGCTGGCTTATAGGAGACTCAGGGATCCCAAAGAGGAACTGGAACCTGTTTGAGAGTATTTTAATATTCCAATAAGTCCTCTATTAAAAAAAATGTTTATATATTTATTTTGAGAAAGACAGAGTGTGTGCCCGTAAGTGGGGGAGGGGCAGAGAGATGGAGAGACAGAATCCCAAGCAGGTTCCACGCCGTCAGTGCAGAGCCCGATGCGGGGCCTGATCCCATGACGGTGAGATCATGACCTGAGCTGAAATCAAGAGTCAGGCACATAATTGACTGAGCCACCCAGGCTCCCCAAGTTCTCTGTTAATAAGGGACTCACTGGCTAAATATCAATCAGGCTTGGCCATAGCCATGTGATAGTTATGCCAGTTCAATGATTTAAGCCAGAAGGGACAGGGACCAGGACAAATAGTTTTGATCTGCTGGGGAGCTGGGATTATGGAGTGGCTGTTCTGTTAAAGCCTGCTGAAGTTAATGCCAAGCACAGCTATAAGTACAAAGCCCATACTTCTACAGAAATAAAAGGCATCTAAATTGGAAAGGAAGAAGTAAAATCTGTTTATGGATGAGAAGATCTTATATGTAGAAAGCCTTAAAAACTCCACAAAAAAGTTTTTTAGAATACATGAATTCAGCAAAGTAGCCGGATACAAAGTCATCACACAAAAGTGAGCTGCATTTCTACACATAATGAACCACCTAAAAAGGAAATTACAAAAGCATCAAAAGAATAAAATGGTTAAGAATTAACCACCAACAGGTGGAAAACCTGTACGATGAAAAGTAGAAAACATTGTTGAAAGAAATTAAAGAAGGCATAAATAAATGGAAATATATCCCAGGCTCATTGGAAGACTATTATTAAGATGGCAATCTTACCCCAAATGATCTATAGATTCAGTGAAATTCCCATCAAATCCCAATAACCTTTTCTGCAGAAATAGGAAAACCTATCCTAAAATTCATATGGAATCTCAAGGGACCCCAAATAGCCAAAACACTCCTGAAAAAAGAACCTTGTTGGAGGACTCACATTTCCTGATTTCAAAACTTACAAGCAAGCTACGCAATCAAAACAGTGTGGCACTGGCATAAAAACAGACATGACAGTCCAGAAATAAACCTTCACTTATATGGTCACATAATTTTTGACAAGGGTGCCACATCCATTTAATGGGGAAAGGACAATCTTTCCAACAAACAATGCTGGGAAAACTTGGACATCCACATGCAAAACAATGAAGTTGGACCCTTACCTAACATCATATACAAAAATTAACTCAAAGCGGATCAAGGACTGAGATATAAGATCTCAAGCAATAAAAGTCTTAGAAGAAAACATAAAACAAAAGCTTCACGACATTGGATTTGGCAATGATTTCTCAGATATGGCACCGAGGCACAGGTAACACAAGAAAAAAACAGACAAACCACAGGCTTCATGAAAGTGAAAAACATTTTGTGCATCAAAAGACACCATCCACAGAGTAAAAAGAGAACCTACAGAATGAAAGGTATCTGTGAAACCTGTATCTGAAAAGGGATTAACATTCAGAATATATAGAGACCCCCTAAACTCAACAACAACAAAACAAACAAGGCAATTAAAACCACGGAACAAAGAACTTGAAGAGACTGATCTACAAAGACGACACACAAATGGCCGACATCACCAATCGTTAGGGAAATGGAAAGCAAAACTACCGCTAGATGGGTACCACCTCACACCCATCACAACAGCTACTATAAAAAACAAACAAACCAGGAAACCACAAGGGTCGGCAAGGATGTGGAGAAACTGGAACCCCTATGTACCGTCGGTGGGCACGCAAAATGGTGTTGCCAATGTGGAAACAGTGTGGAAGTTCCTCAAAGTATTCAAAATAGAGTTACCATACGACCCTGGATTCTGAATATATACTCAGAAAGAACCGAAAGCAGGATTTTGAAGAAATATTTGTTTACCCATGTTCACAACAGCATTATTCACAATGGCCCAACTGTGGAAGCAAGCCTAGTGTTTATCAGTGGTTGGATGGGCAAGTCAAGTGTGGCACACACATACAATGGAATGTTATTCAGCCTTACAAAGGAAGGAAATTCTGCCACAACACGTAGGAGGAACCTTGAGAACATTATGCTAAGTGAAATGAGCCAGTCACAAAATGATTCCATTCACAAGAGGTACTTAGAGTAGTGAAAATCATAAAGACAGAGAGTAAAAGGGCCCAGGGGCTGGAGAAGAGGGGAAGGGGGAGTTAGTGTTTAATGGGGATAGAGTATCAGTTTTCCAAGACAGAAAGAGTTCTGGAGATGGGTGGTGGAGACGGTCCCACAGTAATGAGAGTGTACTTAATACCACTGAACTGTGTGCTTAAAAATGGTTAAGATTGAAGTTTTATGTTATGTGCATTTTACCACAGTTTTTAAAAAAAATGAACATAAAGAAAGGTTTGGAGAATAGAGTGAATAAATCCTGAGGTGGTCACCATTTAACTGCTGACCCCCCACCCCCATCCCTGCCGCACTCCATCAAAAAATCAGTCAGAGGTTCCAGGGTGTGGACAGTGGTCCGTGGGTCAGCGTCATGCCCAAGGTATCTAAATGAGGAGGAGGCCTGAGTCTGTGGGTTTGGAATATGAGGCCCTGAGGCTTAGGGACACGGAAGTGAGAACACACTTCCCCTAGTGAAACGAGACATGATTCTGGCAGGTGCCCAGGAGCTGTCAACTTCAGAGTCTCTCGGGAGGCTCCAGCTTAGATCCCCTGGGAACAGGTCATATCAGAACAGGCCAAAGCCTTAACAGGTGCAGAGGGGGAGGAGGCGGGACTAGGAGCCACGGGGAGGGGCGGGGATACAGGCGAAAGTGTTAGAGGGTGGAGGAGGCTGGTTTAAGGGAAGCAGCTGGCTGGCCACCACCATCCTCCTCCGGGTTTGAGGTGGGGACTTAGCATGCTTACCACCCCCTCCTGCTCCACAACCCCAGCTCTCACCGTGGTGGAGCTGAGATTCAGGTCGGCTTTCTTCACCAGTTTCCAGCTGGCTGGCGAACCCTGAAAGAGAAGGGGAGAGTGCTACATGGGCTGGGGATGCAGAGGGATGCCCTAGGACCAGCTCTCAGGGCTCATCCCTCAGGGCAGGTCCCCAGCAGGGGAGCAATAAAGTGGACGCTCCACAACCTGTGGGGGACACAACTGGTGAAGGCAGTTGCCGGCAGAAATGTGTACGTATGTGCAGGTCTGTGCACGGATAGGTATGTGCTTATGCTTGTGTGTATGCATGTTTGTGCACAGGTGTGTGTGATCATACACCTGCATGCGCACTGTGAACCCCCCTGCATATCCTACGCTCTGTCGTGTGCTAAGTTCTTCTATGAGTTCTCACTTCCTCCCCAGGAACATTGTTGGCCCTCAATGTTTTGTTTCCGCACGACGCTGTGTAAGTAGAAGGTGCCAAGAAACACCCACAGAACTGAACAGCGTTCAATGCACCTGCCCACCCGTAGAGGTCAAAGGGCTCTCCCCGCAACTGCTCCTGACCGTGCTGAAGAAAGAAACGTCTTGAGCGTTATGGGCTATTTGGAATTTCTTGCTTGGAAGTAGGTACTGGTCCTTTCTCTCCTTGCATCCAGCCTTTCTAGGCAACTGGGGTGAAGCAGGGTGGAAGAAGGGATCTTCCAGGTCCCCAGCTGATATGGTGAAAATAGGGAATTTACTCTGGAAAGTGCTCAGAAACATAGAATTTTGTTCCTGGCTTGACCATGTCGTCTTTGTGTAACTTGGGTGGGTCCCAGCCTTCCCCTGGCCTCCCTGGCTCTCATGGCAGGGGGCTGGCTGGCTGCTTTGTGCCTCTTATGTCTGCCCTTACCGTCTCCATGGCCCCAAGTGCTCAGCAGCGGCACCTCCAGGTCCAGCGGCACGTCAAGTTCCATGCACACACAGTGGATGAACGCCTGCCAAGTGGCCTGACCTTGAGTGTGCAGTCTGTTGAGCTGTAGCATGACACCCTGCGTGGCATCCTCGGCCTTGTTCCTGGAGCTCAGGTCCATCTTGGGGAGGAAGAACTTCACCTTGGCATTTAGCCATTGTGGGTCTTTGCTGAGCAGCCTCACGAGCAAGCTCCACAGGTTCTTGGTGCCCAGCTGGAGGCTAACGGGGTCCATGAGGAGCTGGCCCTGCAGGGATAGGGTAGGCAGGTGAACTGTGGAGCAGGTAAGTTGGGGGAGAGGTGAGCTGGGGGCAGGTGAGTTGGAGGACAGGTGAGCGGGGGTGGGGGGCAGGTGAGTTGGAGGACAGGTGAGCGGGGGTAGGGGGACAGGTGAGTTGGAGGACAGGTGAGCTGGGAGACAGGTGAATAGGAGGACAATTCAGCCAGAAGGAAGCCAAAGAGGGTAGTCAAGAACCACCTCCCATATCTGGGGGGCAGTAAATAGGCAGACAAGTGGCTTCTTCATGGAGCCTCAATGCCTGCGCCCAGGGATTGGTGCCAGACAGCGGTTTGCTTCTTTTCCTCATCCCCCAATTACCTGTGCCTGTGTCCTGGCTCTGCAATGGTCCAGTTTATCTCCTGCAGATGGTTCCTGAGGATGCTTTATTTTTTCTTGTTTCCATGGACCTGTTTGTGCTGCTCTCTGAGCTAAGCTCATGGCAGAGACAACTAGTTGTCCTCCAAAATCCGTTCTCCCCTTCTTCCTTAGGACCAGAACCCCTGAATATTTCCTGATCATCTGGAATAGACTTTATTTCCCAGCCTCCCTTGCATTTAGAATTAGCCATCTTACGAAGTTTTGGCCAATGGGATATAGATGGAAGTGTTGTACATCTTTCTCTGTTTCTTCCTATTGGTTGGAATGTCAGCATGATGGCTGAACTTTGGGCAGCCATATTGGATCATGAGGTGGAAGCCAGTGCAGAGAAGGTGTAAGGTAAGCCTTTCCACCTGTCCTGAATGTCTCTTACATGACAAGGAAATGTCTATTTAAAGCACTATTTTTTAGGGCTTTTTGCCCTAAAATTGAATCCAATCTAACACAAACCATCGCTCTCTCTCTAAGCAACTTCTTTTCTAAACTGGCACTCTCAACCTGCTGGTAGGAATACCAATATAAGGCCAGGGGCACTTACACAGCAAAGCTTAAAAAATATGCAGTCCCTTTGATTCGGCAAATCTGTTCCTAGCACTCTAACCTTAGGATATCATTATAGGTGTGCATAAAATTTTTAATTGCAAAGCTGTTCACCTCAAGACTTTTTATATACATAAAATTGGAAACAACATTAGTTGTTAACTAATTAGTTAACTAATTGGTGGTCCATGATACAGTGGAAAATCCTGTAACATTTCCAGATGAACTTTCTGGCATTATTTCCTTAACAACAGTAGCAAACACTCAGAAAGCACATACTATGTTCTAAGTGCTTTATGTGTCTCATATAATCCCCACATCTATGGAGACCCCACTTCTGAGAAGAGTGGGAGGCTCACCCAGGAGCAGCCTTAGCAACTCCCAGAGGCTGGGGCACAGGACTATGTGTCCTGAGGTTCAGACGGCAGCTGTTCCCTTGAGTCCCACCCACCAGAGGCCTCTGGGCACGTGTCCCCAGTCTCCTCTGGTCATACCTTGGCAACTGGACTGATGGCAATAGATCCTCTCTCAGACACAGAGCTTCAGAATTCATGAAACATGCTCACATCCATGGGGCAGGCAGGGATCACCATCCCCACTGAACAGACGGGAAGACTGAGGCCAAGGAGGGGAAAGGATGTACCCAAAGTCATACTGAAAGTCCATGGCAGAGCCAGGCTCAGAATTGAGATTTATCGCCTGTCAGATCAGTACATTTCTGAGGCCTTGGAGCCCTAGATGGCACCAGACAAGTCCCCGGACTTTGTGTGATCTTGGTAAGAGGATGTGGTTATGGCCCAGGGCGCAGCTTCTTTTCCGGGCTACAGTGTTCAAAGTCCACGATGTCCATAAAGAAATCGGCCAGGACAACGAGGCGTCAGGCGGAAGTGAGGTGCGCCTGGACGGTATCATTTCTGTGGAAGTCCTTTCATCTTCAAATGTGTCCTCCTGCCGGTCTGACACAACGCCTTTATCTCTAGCATTAGTGCTCGATCCCCTCGGGGTACAGCATCAAGCTCTTTAAGGGTAACCATCCCTGGGAGAAAGAGCACATTACATTATGATTGGTCATTGAGATTTCTATGAAAATAGCCTTGGAGACAGAGGATTATAGTAGAAAGATCTTCAGCCCCAAAGTTAGGGGACGAGCATTCTTGACCCGGCTCTGTATCTAATTCTCTGTGGTCAGCATTAGGGCCGTTCACAGATATTCTCTTTCTCCTCTTTCTAGGCCCTTGGAAGGATTGCACTTCCCTGCTCTCTTGACATCAGGTATGGCCACAACACTTGCTTTGGCCAATGAAATATGCTGAAGAATGACACATGTCATGTCTGTGCAGAAGTTTTAAGAGCCAGTGCGTGATTCACCATGCTCTCTCTCTCCCTCTACCACAGGGACCAGCAGTATTCCAGATCTTGGCTGCTCCTTTAGCCTGGATCCAGCAAGAGGATTATGCGGAACAGAGGTCCCAGTTGATTGATGATAGACAAGAAGTAGGATCAGGAAGTAAGCTTTTGTTGTCATAAGCCACCAGGACATTGGTGGTTGTTTGTTATTGGCCTATCCTAGCTGATACACTCATAGCATAGCCTTGAGCAAGTCTATTCTCTATCTGGGCCTCAGTCACATCATCTGTAAGGTGGGTAAATCAGATGCCGTCTCAAGGCCCTTCCTGATTTTCTGTGTCTCATGACTTTCACTCTCAAGCTGAATGGTGGCTAAGGGTAGGCTTGTTATATCAGGGGCAGCCCAGAGAGGTAAACCTGGGTAATCTGGGTAGGGAGCAGCTGGTAGGGAGTAGTAGGGGAGTGAGGGAGTGGGTGGGAGGGTAAGAGAGGGGGCAAAGGGTAGAGGTCACCTACTTGGCTTCCTGGTTCATCCTAGACGTTCGAGGGTGTCCGCAGAGATGGTCTCATGAGTACCTGGGCCAAGTCTTGTGCTATGAGCTGATGTTCAGGTTGTTTCCATAGGGCAGGCTGCTAAAGAGAGGAGACAGGGTGCTCTCCTCAATGTTCCAGATCCCAAGAGGAACGCTGTTTGGAAGGCACCAGCCCTTACCCCTCCTCTGGAGACACCTCTGAGGTAGGTGTTCGATCCAGAAGAGTCCCCTTGCCCTCATGCACCGATCTTGTTCTTCCCCAACCACAGCTCCTCTTGTCCCTGGATCGCGTATAGCCCGACCCTCTCTGGCGTCACCTCCTACCACATGTGGCCCAGAGGCTGCCCCTCTTCCTCCTCCAACTTGGACATTCACCTCACAGTGACTTGTGGCATCAGAGTGTGCCCTTCAAATCCAGCAGACTTATGACAGCCAATTCATTTGGACGAGAAAGGAAGAATCCTCACGACAGATGCCAATTTCCTTTCCCAGTAAAACTCCCAAAAGGGTATGATTTGCGGTTTTCTTTCTCATTACATTTGATGTATTTTTTTAGGCGGTCGCGAGTACACCTTCCTCTTCATGAGAAAACCCAGAGGCACGGCCCGCTGCCTCTGCAGGAACACAATGAAATGACACTCTGGCGCACATGCCTAAGAGACGCTGTCTAACAATAGAGGATGGGCAAGAAGAAAGGTGGCTGAGGAGTACATGGAAGAAAGCAAGCAAGGCAGAAGATGAGCGTGTGCCCTGACTGTGTGTCTATGAAGTGAGGACTGTAACTTACCAAGCCCCAGGGCTTTAGGTAAACCCACATAAATATGGCGCCCTCTCACACAACAAAGGTAAGTAACAGAGGGGCGCCTGGGTGGCTGAGTCAGTTGAGCTTCCGACTTCAGCTCATGTCATGAGCTCACGGGTTCGCGAGTTTGAGCCCTGCATGGGGCTCCCTGCTGTCGACAGAGCCTGCTTTGGAGCCTGGGTCCCCCACCCCCGCACCCCCGCCTCTGTCCCTCCTCTGCTCATTCTGTCTCTCTCTCAAAAATAAATAAACTTAATGGGGCGCCTGGGTGGCACAGTCGGTTAAGCGTCCGACTTCAGCCAGGTCACGATCTCGCGGTCCGTGAGTTCGAGCCCCGCGTCAGGCTCTGGGCTGATGGCTCGGAGCCTGGAGCCTGTTTCCGATTCTGTGTCTCCCTCTCTCTCTGCCCCTCCCCCGTTCATGCTCTGTCTCTCTCTGTCCCAAAAATAAATAAATAAATAAATAAATAAATAAATAAATAAATAAATAAATAAATAAATAAAAAACTTAAAAAAATCTTTGAAAAAAAAAAAAGGTAACTAGACAGGTTTGTGTTCCCCCCACACCCCATTTATACATTAAAGCCCAAATTCCAAGTGTGACTGTATTTGGAGGCAGGGCCTTTGGTTCTTGGGTCATGAGGACGGAGCCCTCATGATGGGTTCCGAGAGCTTCCAAGAAGAGGCAGGGGAAAGCCTGCTTCCTCTCTGGTCCCTGCCACACGAGGATGCAAGGACAGGGTGGCTATCTACAAAGGAAGAGTGGCTTCACCAGATACTCGATCTGCTGGCACCTTGATCTTGGGACTTCCCAGTCTCCAGAGCCATGAGAAATAAATGTGTGTCGTGTAAGCCACCCAGCCTGGGGTGTTCGGTTACAGCAGCCTGACATGACTAAGACAAACCTGGCTGTGACCAGAGAAAGTAAAAGAAAAAAAAAAAAAAACCTCTCTAAGTAAATATGTAGATTTAAGGCAGAACCACTTAAATTACAGCAGGATACTTTGGATAGCTTGATAAAATTACAATAACAGTCATTTAGAGGAAAAAGGGCAGACACGACAAGTGTTCATATGCCTTAAATATTTCATAAGTATTTCATAATAAACATATTAGATAAAACAAGAAAAAAATGAAGGCAATTATATCAAAGACTATTTGTTGGGAGGGGCAGGCAATAATGGGGAGGCTTCCAACCATCGTAAAACATCTTATAAAGCACCGATCATTAACACTTTATGGAACGGTATTAAAAATCGAAACAAACTGGCCACAGGAATGGAATCAAATTAGCTTCACACTCACTTAAAACTCACCAGCGAATCAATGGTATGAAGAGAAGACATATGGAAAAACACATAGTATTAACCCACACGGTAATACAAGTGGTTTAAATTTAAGGAATTATTTTTGCAATTAAGTAATTGAGTTAAAATGCTCTGGATGGAAACCAGCTGCAATTTCTCACACCCCCTCCCCCCGAATGGCCATAACGAACGAAAGGACCATACAAGCGTCTGTGAGGATAAGGAGACATGGGAAGTTCATATGCTGCCGGCGGGGACGTGAAATGGAGCACATCCACGTTTTGGAAAAGTGGGGCAGGTCCTTAAAATGTTACCCCCGAGAGTTACCACATAACCCAGCAATTCCACTCCCAGATCTCCCTCCAGCAGACACGAAAACAGACGTTTGCACAAAAACGTGTGAACAAATGTTTGTTATCCGTAACAGCCCAACAGCGAAAGCCATGCAAATGTCCCAAAGCTTACAAACGGAGAAGCAAAATATAGTACATCTACACAGCGCAATGTGATTCGGCAACGAAAAGGAGCAAAGTACGGACACATGCTACGAGGAGGAACCATAAAAATGTTACGCCAAGGGAAAAAAGCTCCAAAGTATATCCTTATAAGTAAATTCAAATGTGTGTGTATTTGCATACACAGAGACCCACTCTAGGCCTATACAACAAACTGGTGACAGGACTATGTCCGGGGAGGGGACGTGGAGAGCACAGGCAAAGGAGAACCCTTTACGCTGTACTCTTTCGGACCACTTTGACATTCAAACTTTAAAAACAATTTTTTTTAATGTTTATGTTTGAGAGAGAGAGAGCGTGAGCAGGGGAGAGAGGGGCAGAGAGAGAGAGAGAGAGAGAGAGAGAGAGAGAGAGCGGGAGACACAGAATCCAAAGCAGGCTCCAGGGTCTGAGCTGTCAGCACAGAGCTCGATGTGGGGCTCGAACTCATGAACCTGAGCTGAAGTCAGACACTTAACTGACTGAGCCATCCAGGTGCCCCTCAAACTTTTTAATAGGCACATTTTTACAAACAAACAAACAAACAAACAAAACCGTAAAGACATTTACATTAAAAATGAGAGTAGACATTTCCCCGATGTGTAAGGAAGATAAATACATGGTGATAAATGGGCCAAGAAATTATCAGTGTTGGCTCATAGAAATGGCAGTTCCCTCCATTATGTTAAATAATAAAACTAAAATAGAGGTAGGAAGGCAAGCAAAAAGGATAAACACGTGCATTAAGTATGACAGAGAGAGGCTAAAACATTCAAATCAAAAAGTAATTCATACATATGGAGGACATATTTCCTCTGCATGTTAGTTGAACGTTTGCATGTGTGTTATGGGGACCAAACGCCACGTTCGATGGAAAGAACTGAACATTCAGCGCAAAGAATACGGGCTCAGTGCCAGGCAAGGGCCTTTCGGCCTCAGCGGTTTCAATTCTCACAACTACGCCTCTTGGATGTCCTGTATGCATTTTAAAATGTCCCCCGCTTCCAATGGCAATCCTGGCCTCCCTGTCCCCCTCCCACACTGCCTGCGTGCACCACCACCGTCCCCAGGTCAGTGAAGGGCGGCCTCCTGTTTCTTCGAGCTCAGGCCAAAGATGGGAACCTGGCACCACCATTTCTCACCTGGATTCCTGCACCAGCAGACCTGGTGCCTCTCCTCCCTGCCCCGACATCCTCCACGGAGGGCCTGGGTATCACTGTCACACTGTGACCCAAAGCAGGTGCCTCCGGCACACAGAGCCGCCCCCCTGACCCCAAGTGAAAGCCAGAGTCCTTTTCAACGCTGTTCAAATTGTTTGAACGGTTAAAAAAAAAAAATCAAACTTGACAACTTAAAATTTTCATTTGACACTTATTTTTTATTAACTTTTGGCACTTTATGTTTTTGTGAGAAAACTGCATTTTGCCAAGAATGTTCAAACTTTAATAGAGCACACAGTTGCAGATGATATCTTCCTATACTTAGAAATCTTGCATCTTTCACATTTAATTTAGTTTATTTTGCTTTGTCTTTTTCTCCTTATTAGATGGGCCAGCAGCTGCTATCTCTTATGTTTAAAAAGAGAAAACACACTTTCATGTTCATTTATTAATTCTGTAGAATTTTTCCTTTTTTCCTTTTATAATTTTTAATCTCCTGACTTATCTTCCCTGATTTACTGAGAGTGTTCCTTGTTACGCTTATGAGTCAGTTTATTGTTTAAATCAGTTCTAGTCTTTTAATTAAAAAAAATAATAATAAGAGAGAACACTTTTGGCAAATTTCCATAAATTTATGTCAAGTTTATATCAAATTTATATCACGTTACTAGTAGATTATAATTTTAAACGGAGTCATTTAATAGAGGGGTGAGATATTTTTTAAACCTTTGCCATTAATTTTTTTTTTTACTGTACCGTGCAAAGAATAAGTTCTATGCAATTTCTGCTTTAGGGAAATATGTTGAAATTTTCCTTTTTTGCTTGGCATATGACAAATTTTAAAATATTCCATGACATTTAAAAAGTTATTCTTTTTCAATAAATATGGATTTCTGTCCCTTGAATTATGCCAAAATAAAGTCTAAATGAGGCCAAAATTTAAATGTAAGAAGTTAAACCATAAAGGTACTAGGAGACTACAAGTATTCAATTTATAACAACTCATGAAGCTCTTGTTGAATTTCCTGCATTTTTTCCTATGTGCTAGATTTGACAACAAAGAACTTAAAATTTTTTAAGTGCTGGAGAAACACATGCGGAAAAGCCTATCGACGTAATTTCGGAGTAGAGAGGGTCTAGGGTCTGACACCATAAAAGAAAAATGGAATGAAATTGATCAGATACAAATTAGAATTTTTGTATTGCCAAAGAACATGGCAAATAAAGTGATAAGAGAAATGAAAACCTGGAAAAAATATTCGCAAGTTATCAAAGATTGAATGTTTTTAATATATCAAGAGTTACTGCAAGTCAATAAGAAAAAAGTCCAATGCAGCTGACAGAACAGCGGGCAAAGAACACGAACAGTTTGCCGTAAAGGAAATACAAAGAGTTCTTGAGCATTTATGAGAAGATGTTTGACTTCACAGGAAATGAAAGAGATACATGCTAAAACTACAACAGACATACTATTTTCTAGCTCTGAGATGGTCAAACTATAGAGCTGGCAAGGTTGTGAATTAACAGGCATTTTGATGCAGTGCTAGTGGGAGCATGTACGAATACAACTTTATCTATGGAAACTTCAAATGTCACATAACCATACCTAGCAATTCCATGCTCAGGCACTTAGCTCGCAGATATATTCGTAATGTGCAAAATAACTTCTGTTCGGGAATACTTAATGTGCCCTTGTTTATAACCGTAAAAGTTTGGGGAAAAAAAAAAACCCTAACTGTCCATTGAAAAGAAACTGGTTAAACTGTGGCACATCCATACAACAATGCAGTTCCACGCAGCCATTAAGAGGGAAGAGGCTGAGGGATGTGGGATGACACGGAACAGCGTTCGTATCACGCGTGCACATTCCTGTGGCCAGAGCTATCTCTAACACTCAGCTCTGGTCTGGCCTCGTTTCTGTCTGAACCTCCTATCAGCTTCCCAACACCTCTCAGATAAAGTCACAGCATTAATATGCCTGCCCCAGAGTAGGTACACATCAGGCCACCAGGAAAGGTTCAAAGTATGAATAAATAAATGGTCCCTCCCCACCTGGTTGCTGGCCACCTCCTGGCCCTCTCACACACCTGCCGCCCTGCCCATGGGCAGCGCTCACAGCCCCACCTCCCCATCTTCCTGCTTGGATCACATGACTTCCTCTCCCTGCGGTGCCCCTTCCTGTCTCTTCTCACCTGTGCAACTCCTCCTCCTGTTCTCTTCTCCAGAAAGTCTTCCCGTCTGCCCTCCGAGACCTTGTCATGCCCCCGCCCCCTGCCACTGGCCTTCACCCCTTAGCGCTCTCTTCTTTCTCCTCCACAGCAGATCTTGTGCCCTGTCATTTTCTCTTGGCCCACCTGCTTCCCTCTGCGTGTTGGTGATACCTTGAGGGCAGGGGCAGTGCCTGATTCCAGATAAGAGCAGACACCTTGCACCAGGGCCCTGGATCTGAGTCTCTACTAGTTGCCAGTTATATGGCTTTGGTAAGGTTACTTAAGTCTCTTGCTGCCTCAGTTTCTCCATCTGTAAAATGGGGATGTTGTAGATCAGGCTTCTAGAAGCGGAGCTCAAGACAAGAGGGGCTCCTGCAAAAGTTATGTATTGAGAGGGTAAGGGAAGTCTTGCTTCAGCCTAACACGTGGGGTGGGACGGCGTGGGGGGAGCTCTGGAATGTGAACGATGCCACAGAGTCTGTCCTGTTAAGAGGCAAGGAGGCTGGGTCATTACACCCCCATATCAGTCAGTCATTGGCTATGGGTCATGCCCATGGTGTGGGGCAGGGAGGCATCTCTGTATGAAGTAATTCCTGTTAGCCAACGGCAACCCTTCCAGAAGGGTGCTGATGTTGGTGGCCTGGGACCACAGTGGATGGGGGATGGGTGCACTGGCTGGCTAGGGGCAAAGCAGGTGAGTGAGAGGGAACACCAACAGTGTCTGTGATGGGCGTCCTAATATCTACCAGGCAAGGTTGTTGGGCGATGAAGCAGGCAAAAATCCCTGACATGGCTTCCGGCCCACTAGACAGGCTCGAGACATGTTAGCTATGATTACAACCGCGTTGTTGTTGTTTCCTCCATAGCCCCAGCCCGTAGCAAGGGTCCAAAGAAGGAAGGGAGGGACAGCAAAGAGGACACAGCTTGAGTCCGAAGCTTCTGAGCCATGTTCCTTTGGCTTCTTCCCTCTTCCTGACTCCCCAGGCATGGATTATGGGGGAGCACCCAGAAGGCTGGGTAGAAAAGGGAAACGGGGGGCTGACGGGTCCACTGGCTTGTTGGGTCCCGTCTCCTTGTCTCTACCAGGGGGTCTCCCACCTGCCTTCCCTGTTCCCGGGGCTGGTGGGAAGGGTCAGGCCAAGGAGAAGGGCCCATGGGAGGCCAGAAGCCTCGTCCACACAGCACCGGCAGGCCTGGGTTCTGCCCCTGGGCCCGGGTGGGAGAAGAGAGGACAGAAGGGGGAGGCTGAGGATGGCCAGTGAGGAGAGAGGGACAGAGATAAAAAAGGGTTTGGGTTTAACCTCAGCCCCAGAAAGGCCATGGTTGGTGGGGTCATATGAAAGGCACCCTCTGTCAGGACAGAAACCTTAGACACTTGGACAGAAATATCCCGCAAGTGAGAAAGAAAAATGCCGCTGAAGTTGGCTTCTCAGGACTGAGTGGACAGTCAGGCCTGGGGACCCTGGGATGGACCCGACCCACAGAGGCCCTCAAGCCCTCTCAGAATGCCCAATGCCAAGCCCTGAAAGAAGTAACGAGATCTGGGCCTCTGCCTTCCCTGAAGGGTGGCTGGTTACAGTCTAAGGCTTCAGAGGATGTCTCAGCCTGGGTGCATGACCCAGTGACCCAGACTGACCCAGTGGGCTCTTTCTAGAAGGCCGATGCAGCCCCACCCTAGGAATGGCCCTCTTTTCACTGCAGGGTTCCCTGGGGGGACACCTTCAGAAAGATGTTAGCAGAAGGGGCACCCGGGTGGCTCAGTCAGTTGGGCATCTGACTTTGGCTCAGGTCATGATCTTGAAGTTCATGAGTTTGAGCCCTGCAGCGGGCTCTGTGCTGACAGCTCAGAGCCTGGAGCCTGCTTTGGATTCTGCGTCTCCCTCTCTCTCTGCCCCTCCCCGACTTGCGTGCACGCACTTGCTCTCTCTCTCTCTCAGAAATAAACATTAAAATAAATAAAGATGTTGGCAGCCATTTCCTCCCTCAACCACAAAAGCCAGTGGAGCAGACAAGAGGGGTCCTTGACACAGGACCCCTGTGGGGGGATGAGGACGTGGGGGTGACTGTTCCTTTGAAAACCACCATCTTCATTATCCTCACAATGTCAGGCTCCTCCAGGACTTAAACTCAGTTACAGGCCTTTATTGATGCAGAAACTGAGGCTCCCAGCAGTGAGGGGATCTGCCCAGGCCACTTCTAGAGAGCCGGCAGGTGAACAAAGGTCTCTTGGCCTTGCAGCCCCTCTAGGGGGGTGGCGTGCACGGGTGGGGGGTGGGGAGGGATCCAGAGAGGGTGGAGCAGCCCAAGCCTACACCCTGGGCCTCAGGCCTGGGTGGTACCTGTCCCAAATCCAACGAGGCCTCTCTCTTCTCCTCACTGCAAACTGGGGAATCTGGGTCCCAGCCCGCATCACTAGGCTTTAAGTCACCTCCTTCACCCCTACCACCTTCCTGCTCAAAAGGCTTGAGCTCTCCTCTGGGATCGGGGTGCCCTAGAGCCAGCAGGGGACCAGGTAGTGGCCTTGCCTCTCCCACTCAGCCCTGGCAGCTTGGGCCCAGCACCCACATGAAGTGGCTGGTGACGCCTCCACGAGGCTTTTACCCAACATGTTCCTGGGCCTCCAGAAGGCTCTCCTGGGATCTGTCAGGTCACGTCAGGAGTTCACCAATTTGTTTGCACATTAGAATAATGGGGGGGGGGTGCTTTCAAAAATTCCAAAGGGCCACACCCTGGGCCAATAACAGCATCGTCTCTAGGGGTGGAACATCAGCATCGGTACTTCTGGAAGTTCCCCATGTGATTCTCATGTGCTGACAAGCTTGGGAACTAATATTCTAGGCACGATGACACCAGTTCTCCACTCCCAGCTGGGGGAGACTGGTTCTGTGTTCCCTTGCACTTGGCACCCTGCTTCTCCAGTAAACCAGACCCAAGTGATTCTTGCCCTCTGAAAGGTTGGGGACAGGAAAGCCACCAAGACAGCCGTATTTAGACGAAACGCTGTGGGTATCCCCCAATGACTAACACTTCCGCCTCCAGCCTGTTCCTTGGCAGGCTCTGTGGCTCTCCCAGCTGCTCTCACACAGGCCCAGGCTCAGCACAGTTCCACCAAACTGGAAAGGAAGCCAAGGTCTGGAAATCCCCTCTTTGTCTCCAACCACCCTTTGGTGAGAATCCCAAAGGAATTTAGTTTCGGGATTTCTGCGGGACAAAGTCAGTCAGAGAAGGGGAAATACCATAGGATCTCACTCACACATAGAGTTAAAAAAAAAAAAAAACAAAACCTAGCCAGCCAACCAACCAACCAACCAACCAACCAACCAACCAAACAAAAGATCCAGAGAACAGATTAGTTGCCAAGGAGTGCTGGTGGGGGTGGGCAAAATGGGTGAAGGAAATCAAAAGGTACTGACTTTTGGTTATAAAATAAACACATCATGAGGATATAATACACAGCAGGATGACTACAGTTCATAATATTCTATTGCATATTTGAAAATCATTAAGAGACCGATCTTCAAAGTCCTCAACACAAGAAAAAAATTTTCTGTAACTATGGGTAGGGATGGATGTCACGTATAGTGGACATCATTTTGCAATATATATCAATATTGAATCATTAAGTTGTCCACCTGAAACTAATATAATGTCCTATGTTAATTATACCTCAGTGAAAAACGGACAATTTTTAAATAAATGGGTGAAATAAGACCTATCCAGAGACTTTTTACTAACTGAAGCACCATACTACCTTCAACGAATGGTCTTCTTTCCAAAGGAAATTCCCATTTCCATAGATATTTATTATTTTTCTGCTTACAAAAAATAACCAGTCACTTAAGAAGTCCTAAACATTGCAAAAATAAAACTTAAAGTTTATATCTCACGATTTCGCCCATTAGGGAGAGGCATACAATTTCTATGACTCTTTACCCATAGTGGAGGACATTTTTGCCTGATCCGAGAATCAGAAGAATGTCACTTCTTTAAAACTTTTCTAAAAATCATCTCCCATGTAACTTTATTTCTAAACTGTGGCTCACCATGAACAGAAGATAACCCTCAAGAAAAAAAAAATGGTGCTGTTGAACTAGAAGAAGTTACCACCTGCCCAGGGCTCTGACCTGGGGCCTGGACTCCCGTTGCTGAAAAGGAGACCAGGAGTGTGAGAAGCACTAATTCAGCACCAACGGAGACTTTCTCCTTGACTAATCAGGAAGGATTAATGAGAACTGAAAAGATGACAATGTTCTCACTTTATGATTCAATTTGCATGAAAGCCCTGACCGCACACCTCCTGAAATAATCGTGTTGACTCCTACTGGATATGTCTCTCTTTGGGGCAACACTGACCTGTCCATTTCAAGAGGAGGATGCTGAGGCCCAGCAATACGCAGGACACCCTTAAGAACTCAGGGAAAAGACTACCACGAAGACACATAAGTAGCAAATTATTTCTCTTTACCACAAGATCCAAATGCCTCAGAGTACCAGCTTCCCAGGGTTTGAATGCTCCCTCATTTTGCCATGAGGAGCAGAAAGAATCACCAAGGCAAAGGACTGATGGGGATTGGGTGACGGTACAGGCTCTATCCCTCCACCAAGGACATGGGTGTTGGGGCATCATGCAATTTCCCAGCTGCCTGCAGCCTCTACATTTGCACAGGAGAGAAATTTAGAAACAAACAGTTTAAAAATAAAGGTCAAGGAGAGGATTCTGGAAGATGGCAGAGTAGGAAGCACCAGGACTCTCTCTCCCCACCTAGACAACACTTGCACGGGCACAATCTGTCTGATGGAATTGTTGGGGAGCTCTGAAGTCTTTGAAGAAGACTTCCCACTTCCAGGGGAAGGCCTCGGTGGTAAATTGTGGTTAATTTTGGTCAATTCCAGCTCTAAGCACAGTAGCGGCTCTCCATACCCCAAACCTGGTCACATGGCAGACAGCTGTGCATATGTTCCTGAAGCAGCCTGCACACAGCCTGGAAGACTCAGGGTGAGTAAAAAGGACCTTGTCTTCCAAATATTGGAGATTTGTGCTCTGATTGCTGATTATTGCTTCTGATCACAGGTGCAGAAAAAAAAAAAAGGCAGGTAGTCATTGTTGTTGTACCTCCCCTCATTGTTGCAAAATCCTCTCCCTCCAGTTAAACTGTCAGGAGATTTAAAGGGCTAGACCCCTTTGATCCCACCATTATTTTTCCCTTCTCCCCTTTCTGGAGCTAGACATTAAAGACTAGGACACAGAATCTGTACATAAGGAGAAAATTAGAAAGTGACCACATATGCCCAAGGAAACCTCAGCAAAAACACAAGAAGACATTAGATTTACACCTCAGACTGCTCAGACTGCTCGTCAGCACAAAGACAGCACACACACACACACACACACACACACACACACACACGATATCCAAAAACAGTAACAAAAATCCCAGAAAACTCTGGGGAAAGGAGAGAATCTGATTTCCAGAGATACCACACTATTATATTCAAATGTCCAGTGTTCAACCAAAAAAATCACAAACCATATGAAGAAACGGGAAAGTATGACTCATTCAAGGGGGAAAAAAAACACCAACAGACTCTCCCTGAGAAAGACTTCATGGCAGATATCTCAGACAATGATTTTAAAACAACTGTCTTAAAGGGAGCCTGGCTGGCTCAGTCAGTGGAACATGCAACTCTTGATCTTGGGTTGTTGGTTCCAGCCTCACACTGGGTGTGGAGATTGCTTAAAAATAAAATCTTTAAAAAACTGTCTTAAATGCTCAGAGAACTAAAGAGGTGCAGAAATTCAAGAAAGCGATATGTGAACAAAATGAAAAAAAAAATCAATAAAGAGATAAAAAGAAACCAAAAAAATTCTGAAACTGACAAGTACAATTACTGAAATGGAAAATTCACTAGAGGGATTCAAAGGCAGATCTGAACAGGCAGAAGAATCAGTAAACTTAAAGACAGGGCAATGGAAATTACCGAAGCTGATGAACAAAAAGAAGAAAAGATTGAAAAAAAGCAAACAGAGCCTAAGGGACCTGCACATCATTAAGTGGACCAGCATGCACATTGCGGGAGTCCCAGAGGTGAAGAGGGGGGAGAAAAGAGGGCAGAGAGAATATTTGAAGAAATAATGGCGGAACACTTCCCTAATTGGATGAGAGGCATGAATATAAATATTCGAGAAGTGCAACAAACTCCAAGTAAGGTGAACTCAAAGGAATCCAACCAAGACACATGATAATCATATTTTCAAAAGCCAAAACCAAAAGTGAATCTTGAAAGCTGCAAGAAAGAAGCAAACCATCACATACAAGGGATTCTCAATAAAATTATGTGTAGATTTCTCATCAGAAACTTGGGAGGCTAGAAGACAGTGGGCAGATATATTCAAAGTGATACAAGAAAAAAAAAACCCTATTAACGAAAAACCCTGCATCTGGCAAAACTGTCCTTTGGAATTGAGGGAAAAATCATGACATTCCCAGATAAACAAAAGTTGAGGGCATTTATGACCACTAGACCTGCCTTACGAGAAATGCTCAAGGAAGTCCTGCAGATGCTACACATTATTCTGAAGCTGTATGGAGAAGCAAAGGTAAATACATAGGCGATTATAAAATCTAGTATTGTAATGATGGTTTGTAATTGTACTTTTTGCTTTCTACAGGATTTAAGAGTCTAGTATATTTAAAGGAAAACAATTATTGGTGTAAAAGCTAGTATCATTGTAACTTTGGTTGGAAACTCTAAATCTTGTTTTCTACATAATTTAGGAAATGAATATATTTGAAGGAGTTAGTAGTTTATGTTTTGGGGTACACAATGTATAAGGTTGTAATTTTGTGACATCAACAACCAAAAGGGGTAGGGACAGAGCTGTAAAGAAGCAGAGTTTCTGTATGCTACTAAAGTTAAGCTACTATAAAATCAAATTAGAATGTTGTAACTTCAGGATGTTAAATGTCATTCTCATGGCAACCACAAAGAATAAAGCTATAGAATACAGACAAAAGGAAATTGAGAAAAAATTTAAACATTTCACTACAAAATAATGGGGCGCCTGGGTGGCGCAGTCGGTTAAGCGTCCGACTTCAGCCAGGTCACGATCTCGCGGTCCGGGAGTTCGAGCCCCGCGTCAGGCTCTGGGCTGATGGCTCGGAGCCTGGAGCCTGTTTCCGATTCTGTGTCTCCCTCTCTCTCTGCCCCTCCCCCGTTCATGCTCTGTCTCTCTCTCTGTCCCAAAAATAAATAAACGTTGAAAAAAAAATTTTAAAAAAACAAAATATTAACTAAACACAAAAGAAGACAATGCAAGAAGTGAGGGACAAAAAAGCTGTAGAGCATATTAAGAACAAAGAGTACAATGACAGAAATAAGTCCCTCTTTGTCAGTAATCATGTTAAATGTAAATGGATTAACTCTCTAAACAAAACACAGAGATTGGCAGAATGGATAAAAACACATGATTCAATTATATGCTGTCTACAAGAGACTTACTTGAGATACAAAGACAAAAACAGATTGAAAGTAAAAAAATGGAAAAAGATATTCTATGCAAATAATAACCAAAAGAGAGTAGGAATGGCGATATTAATATCACAGGAAATAGACTTTAAAACAAAAAAGGTTATAAGGGACAAAGAAGGACATTATATAATAATAAAAGCTTCAACACAGCAAGGAGATGTAACAATTGTAAACATTACATGCCTAACGACAGACCACCAAAATGGAGAAATAGACAGTTTTACGGTAATATTTGGAGATGATAATGCCCAACTCACAATAATGGATAGAACAACCAGAAGAAGAGACATAAGGAAATAGAGGACTTAAGCATACAATCAACCAACTAGACCGACATATATAGGACACTCAACCCAACAACAGCATACACATTCTTCTCAAGTGCACAAGCAACATTTCCCAGGATAGACCATATTTTAGGCCACACATTAAGTCTCAGTAGATTTTATTTTTAAAGTTTATTTATTTCAAGAGAGAGTGTGTGGGTGTGTGAGCAGGAGTGGGGTAGAGGGAGTGTGTGTGTGTGTGTGTGTGTGTGTGTGTGTGTGTGTGTGTGTATGAGAGAGAGAGAATCCCAGTAGGCTCCGAGCTGTCAGAGTGGAGCCCAAGATGGGGCTTGATCTCATGAATCATGAGATCAGGACCTGAGCTGAAACCAAGGGCCAGACACTTAAACAGACTGAGCTACCTAGGCGCCCCCAGTCTTGATAGATTTTAAAAGATAGATATCACACAAAGTATCTTCTCTGACCATGAGATGAAGAGAAATCAATAACAAAGAAAATTGGAAAATTCACAAAATTGTCAAAATTAAACCACACACTTTTTTTTAAAGTTTATTTACTATAAGAGAGAGCGAGAACGGGAGGAGGGAGGAGGGGATGAGGGGTTGAGAGAGACGGAGAGAGAGAATCCCAAGCAGGCTTCACACTTGGATGCTCAACCAACTGAACCACTGAGACTCCCCTAAACCACACACTTAACCAATAGAGCAAATAGGAAATCACAAAAGAGATTAGAAAATACTTAGAAATAAATGAAATAAAAAACATAACATACCAAAATGCATGGGATCCAGTGAAGGCAGTGTTAAATGAATGCTTACGTTAAAATACAAGAAAGGTCTCATATCAACAGATTAACTTTATAATTTAAGGAACTAGAAAAAGAACAAACTGAAACCAAAACCAGCAGAAAAGGGGAAATAATAAATATTAGAGCAGAAGTATAGGAAATAGAGAACAGAAAAACAATAGAGAAAAATCAATGAAACCAAAGTCAGCTCTTAAAAAAGATCAACAACACTGACACACTTTTAGAAAGATAAAGAAAAAAAGAGAGAAGATTCAATTTACTAAAGTCATAACTGAAAGTGGTAGTATTACTACCAATTCTACAGAAATAATAAGGATTATAAGAGAGTACTATGAACAATTATATTTCAACAAATTGGGAAACCTAGATAAAATGGAGAAATTTCTAGGAACACACAACCTACCAAGACTAACTCATGAATAATAGAAAATCTGAATAGACCTGTAATCTCCTAATAAGGAGATTAAATCAGAAATCCAAAGTCTCCCAACAAAGAAAAGCCCTGGACCTGATGGTTTTACTGGTGAATTCTATCACACCTTTAAAGAACTAATACCAATTCTTCTCAAACTTTTCCAAAAATTGCAGAGGAGGATACACTTCCTAACATACTTATGAGGTCAGCATAACCCTGATACCAAAGCCAGGATACAGACACTATAAGAAATCTACAGACTAATATTCCTTGTAAACGTTAATGTGAAAATACTCAAAATAATATCAAGACAAATGCAAAGCCTATTAAAAGGATTATACACCATGACCAAGTGGGATTCATTCCTGGAATGCAAGGATGATTTACCACATGAAAATTGATCAATGGAATACACCACATCAACAAAAGGAAGAAAAAAACCCCACATAATCATCTCGATCGATGCAGAAAACGCATTTGATAAAATTCAACATGGTTTCATTATTTTTTTTTAAACTCAACAAACTAAGGGAGTACCTGGGTGGCTCAGTCGGTTGAGCATCCAGCTTTGGCTCACTCAGGTCATGATCTCGTAATCTGTGGGTTCAAGCCCCACATTGGGTTCTGTGTTGACAGCTCAGAGCCTGGAACCTGTTTCGGATTCTGTGTCTCCCTCTCTCTCTGCTCCTCTCCTCCCCTCCCCCGCCTCAAAAATAAATAAATACTAAAAAATTTTAAAACTCAATAATAAAAAGCATAATAAAAGCCATAATAAAAGCCATAATACAAATAAAATAATAATAATAATAAAAGCCATGAATGAAAAAATTCACATAATAAAAGCCATGAATGAAAAACTCACAGGAAACATTATATTCAGTGGTGGAAGATTAAAAGCTTTTCCTCTAAAATAAGGAACAGACAAGGGTGTCTGTTTTCCCCACTTCTATTCAATATAGTAGTGGAATTTTTAGCCAGTGAAATTAAGTAAGAAAAAGAAACAAAATGCATCTAAATCAGAAAGGAAGAAGTGAAATTATCTGTTTGCAGATGATATACAATATTCTTGCATGTAGAAGATCCTAGACTGCACAGATAAACCATTAGAACTAATGCATGAATTTGGCAAAGTCGCAGGATATAAAGTCAACACACAAAAGTCAGTTGCATTTCTAGTCACAAATGATGTAGAATCTGAAAAGGAAATTACAAAAATGAATCCATGTACAATTGCATCAAAAATAATAAAATACTTAAAAATTAACATACGAGGTGAAAACCATGTACAATGAAAACTACAAAACATTACCAAAAGAAATTAGAAGCATAAATGAATGGAAACACACTGTAGGTTCATGGAATGGAAGATTTCATAACATTAAAATGTCAATATTATCCAAAGCAATCTACAGATTCAAGAAAATTCCCACCAGAACCCCAATGATGTGATTTGCAGAAACAGAAAAACCCATCTTAAAATGGAATCTCATATGGAACCTCAAGGGACCCCAAATAGCCAAAATAAAAAAAAAAATCCTGAAAAAGAAGGTCTCGTAATTTCTGATATCAAAACTTACTACAAACTAAATCAAAACAATGTGGTATTGACATAAAAATAGACATATAATTGACTCTTGAATAAGATGGGTTTGAATTGCAGGAGTCCATTTCTACAAGAATTTTTTTTGATAAATACAAAATTTATCAATTTACAGTACGGTACAGTACTGTAAATATATTTTCTCTTCCTCGTGATTTTCTTCACATTTGTTTTCTCTAGCTTACTTTATCATACGAATACAGTATAGAATACGTACGACATACAAAATATGTGTTAATCGACTGCTTATGCTATTGGTAAAGCTTCTGCTCAACAGTTTGCCATCAGTAGGTGGGGAGTCAAAAAGTGATACACGGATTTTTGACTGCCCAGAGGTCAGCACCCCTAACCCCCACATTGTTCAAGGGTTAACTGTATAGACTAATGGAATAGAATAGAAGGCCCAGAAATAAACCTTTGCATATATGGCCAAATGAGTTTTTACAAAGGTGTCAGGTCCATTCAATGGGGAAAGGGCAGTCTTCAATAAATGGTGCTGGGGAAACTGGACATCTGCACGCACAAGGATGAAATTGGACCCTTACTTTATGCCACATACAAAATTAACTCAAAATGGGTCCAGGGCCTAACTACAAGACTCAAAACAGTAAGACTCTTAGAAGAAAACATAGGACTAAAGCTGAACTACCATGGATTTGGCAATGATTTCTTGGATATGATCCCAAAGGCACAGGTAACCAAATATATATCTTAGACTTCACAAAATTTTACTTTTGGACTTCATGAAAATTTTAAAACTTCCGTGCATCAAAAGACACTAGCCCCAGAGTAAAAAGACAACCCACAGAATGGGAGAAACTATTTGAAAAACATATATTTGATAAGGGATTTATCATCAGAATATATACAGAATGCCTAAAATTCAGTAACAAAACTAAATGCCTGGAATTGAACAACAAAAAGACAATTCAAAATTGGGCAAAGGACTTGAAGAGATGTTTCTCCAAAAAAGGCCTATGAATGGCCAATAAGTGCCATCAGGGAAAGGCAAATCAAAACTACAGACATAGACCCCACCTCACACCCATTAGGATGGCTACTATCAAACACACACACACACACACACACACACACACACACACACACACAAAACTGAAAAAAGCAGGTGCTGGCGAAGACGTAGAGAAATTGGAATGCCTGAGCACTGCTGGTGGGCCTGTAAAATGGTACAGCCGCTGTGGAAAACAGGATGGTGATTCCCCCCAAAAAACTAAGAACAGAATTACCATATGACCCAGCAATTCTGCTTCTGAGCATACACCCAAAAGAACTGAATGCAGAGTCTCAAAGAGATATTTGTACACCCATGATCATAGCAGCATTATCTGCAACAGCTAAAACATGGAAGCAACCCGAGTGTCCATCAATGGAGGAACGGACAAGCAAAATGTGGCATATTCATACAGAGGAATACTATTCAGCTTTAAAAACGAAGGAAGTCCTGCAATATACAATATGGCTAACCCTTGAGGATATTATGCTAGGTGAAATAAGCCAGTCACAAAGAGACAAATACTGTATGACTGCACTTATATGAGGTACGTCGAGTATCAAATCCCTAGAGACAGAAGAAGGTAGGGCGGTGATGCTGGGGACCGGGGAGGGGTTGCTGGAGAGTTACTGGGCAATGGGCATAGAGTTTTGGTTTTACAAAATGAAGAGTTCTGGGGGTGGATGGGGTGATGGCTGCACAACAGTGTGAATGGACATAACACCACTGAATATTTTAAGTGGTTAAAATGGTTAAGATGGCAATTTTTATGTTATGTGTATTTTAACTTCATAAAGTCCATATATTCCTTTAGAAGTCCACCCTGAGGGGCATCTGGGTGGCTCAGTCAGTTAAGCAGCAGACTCTTGATTTCTGCTCAGGTCATGATCTCGCAGTTCATGGGGTCGAACCCCACATCGGGCTCCACGCCGACAGTGCTCAGAGCCTGCTTCTGATTTACTCTCTTCCTCTCTCTCTCTCTCTCTCTCTCTGCCCCTCTCCCCAGAGCACTTGCTCTCTCTCCAAATAAATAAGTAAACTTAAAAAAAAAAAAAGTCCACGTTGAGAACATAGCCTAAGGAAATAATCCAGAACGTGAAAAGCTCTAGCTGCCAGGATGGTCATCACAGCGCTGGATGTCAGACACCTTTCCGGACACAGATGCACTGGCTCAGACACCAAGCCACCTGGAATACTGTGGCCTCGGGAAGATTAGGGTCTGTCCAGGTCTCCCCGCAGGGGAGGGGATGGGAGGCTGCAGTCATGAGGTCGCCTCCAGTGCAGGTCCAGCCTTTTGTTAAATTACACGCAAAAAATTCACTCACAAGAAGCACTGTGAGCACAGAGGACTTTAAGGTCCTCTTTCTCCTCCCCTCCCTTTTTGCTTTTTGCTACAGCTTCTGCCTGGTTCCCTCTTCCTCCAGACACCATAATGGTTCATGGCTCCCTGCCTCACTCCCCCCAATTGTCCCAGGTGCCCCTCAAGAGAAGGCCACGCCTGGCGTCTCCACACACAACCTTTCCTGCGCCCTCCGCCTACCCCCTCGCCTACCTAGTCTTTCTTTACCGCGGTCACCGCCTCTCCACAACCGCACATCTCCATGCAATTGTTTGTTGCCTTTTTTCTATTGGCACATCAGTGAGACTTTGTCGTGTTGTCGGCTATAACTGAGTGCCCAGCACAGGACCTGACATGTTACAGAAACTTGTGCTGAGCGGGCAATTGATCGCTGGGCGGAGCCAGGCGGGAATCTGTGCTGGCAGTACCCCCCTTACGTGGAGAAGGGGGCATCACCCCACCAAAAATGCCCTCTGGCCATCCTACCCCCAAGAAGTTTCTGGGGGGTCTCCTCCCTGGGTGGCCCAGCCTCTCTCCCTCTCCTCCCTTCTCTTAGGAGCAAATACAGTACCCACCCCTCGTACCGCCACCCCATTCACATGTTCCATGCAGAGTCTGTCCCATCCCCCACACCCTGGTCCTTGCTGACCACTTTGTACCCAGGCTCCACTCTCTCCAATCCTTTCAAGGTATTTTTCCCAAAATACTTCCCTTCCTGAGAGGAATCTGGGGCGGGGGCGGGAGGGGGGCTGTGGAAAGAATTAAAATGTCACATTTTTAGGGGCGCCTGGGTGGCTCAGTTGGTTGAGCATCCGACTTCGGCTCAGATCATGATCTCACGGTTCATGAGTTTGAGCCCCCCGTCGGGCTCTGTGCTGACAGCTCAGGGCCTCGAGCCTGCTTCGAATTCTGTGTCTCCCTCTCTCTCTGCTCCTCCCCCGTTCATGCTGCCTCTCTCTCTCTCCTTCAAAAATAAATTAAAAAACATTTTAAAAAATTTAAAATGTCACATTTTGTTTTTCATATAAAAGAAAGGAAACAGTCCACATGTAGTAGAAGAAAACAAGACCAATGCTTAAAAAAGTGGATATGGTTCCGCCATTCTATGGACAACTATGTGGCCACTTAAAGTTCCAGTATGTTCATATTACAGACAACAAGCCAATTTCCTTAATATGTACAGTGGTTTTATTTACAGCTAACTAGGAAAAAGACCAACAACCCAGTGGAAAGTGGACAAAGGGTACGAAGAGGCAGATGATGGAAAAAGAACTACAAATGACGCTTAAATATTTGAAAAGATAAGAGAAACTGGGGGGAAAGACACCATTATTCATCTCGCAGGTCTGCAAATATGGAAAAGTTTGATAACACGTGTGTTTGGGGGGCGGGGTGTGGGAAGCAGGTCCCCTCACACATAGCTGCTGGGAGTGAGCATTAGTCCAACACATAAGGAGGGTAATTTGCCGTATTCACTAAAGCTCAAACTGCATATTCCCTTTGGCCTTGCAAATGTTGCATATGTGAGAATACGCACACATGATGCCTGAACAGAGATATTCACTACAGCACTGTTAGGGACAGCAAGAGACAGGAAACACCCTAGATACCCAATAACGGTTAAATTAATTGTGGAACAACCATAACAGAGAAATACTATTTAGCCGCTAAAAAGAAAAAAGCAGATATTTTTGTTTCGTGGTGATGTGGGAAGATTTCCAAATTACATTACATTTTAAAAAAGATAAAGGGGCACCTGGGGGGTTCAGTCGGTTGAGCATCCGACTTCGGCCCAGGTCATGATCTCACAGTCTGAGTTGGAGCCCTGCATTGGGGTCACTGCCGTCAGCACAGAACCTGCTTTGGATCCTCTGTCCCCTCTCTCTCTGCCCTTTCCCTGCTTGTGCTCTCTCTCAAAAGTAAATAAAACATTTTTTAACCCCCCCCCAAAACAAAAAAGATAAAAACCACTATCTAGAGCATACCACTATTTGTGAAAAGGGGGGAAAATATATATATATTTGTATATATACAATATATGTGTGTGTGTGTATACATACACACACACACATATATATACACATTTATACACACACACACACAGACACACTCACACACACACACATATTTGTAAAGGCCCACTTGAAGTATTTTTGGAAGGAGACGTAAGAACCTAATAACATTGGTTGCCTTCAGGAAAGTAACCAGGTGGCTGGGAGAAAGAGGGAGGGAGAGTTACTTTCCATTATATACCTATTTGTAGGTTTTATATTATTTTACTATATGAATGTATTAGCTACTAAAAAAATGAAATAATTTAAAAAATGAGATAGGATGTAATTTTCCTGTAACATATAATTCCATTGTAGTTCAAAAGGTATAATTCCAGGGGACTTGGATGGCTCACTTGGTTGAGCATTTGACTCTTGACTTCAGCTCAGGTCATGATCCCAGGGTCATGAGATAGAGCCCTGCATCAGGCTCTGTGCTGGGCATGGAACCTGTTAAGATTCTCCTCTCTCTCTCTCTCTCTCTCTCTCTCTCTCTCTCTCTCTTCTCCTCTGTCCCTCTCCCCCACTCATGCTTTTTCTCAATCTCTCTCATAAAAACATTTAAAAAGTATATGTATATTTTTACATATGAGTCTATTTAAAAATATGAATATACACACATAGAAAAAAGACTGGAAGTAACCAAAGGGAAAACAGAGACGATCTGAGGTCAAGCCAATGTTCTCTCAAGGCTCTTTGAAGTTCTCCTTTACCAAACATCAGAGCATCTCAGCGAGAAGGGCTGTGCAAAACCTTTCTGGGGAAGACTCCTGAGTCTGAGAATTTACCAGAAGACTCTGGAGTGACCCAAAGGATGGAGCAGGAGTCCCATCACAGAGAGTCAGGCTGGAAGCAGCATAAATGAGTGAACTCACATTTCCCCAGGCCTCTCATCCCCCTATCCCAGGAAAATGACTGGTTTCATGCCTTGGTCCACTAGGGAGAAAGGATGTCCACAGAGCGGAAGAAGAGTCTGGGGTCAGAGATAGCCAGAACTAAGATCATACCTACCTCCACCCTCCAGATTCACAGAGAGCTAAAGACCACTTAGGGTTTCCCAAAGGAACAGAAGGGGGGTCCGTGCCAACTTCACCCAGCTCTGAAGGACCCAAGTACCCCAGATAGCATGCAGGTTACACAAGGACGCGTGTTTTACAGGTAACAAGTCCCACATGTAACCAAGCGCTTGTCTGCCTCACCGCTTTTGCAATGGTTTTAAGTAGTGTGTGGGAGAGACATGTTCTCCAGGGTGACCAGAGGGACCAAAAATCTTCCCTTCTCTAGAAATCCTACACCCACAGCCAAAGTGATCAATTTTTCAATTCTTTGTTTCTTCGCAAATCATCTGGGCCTTTTCCTTGCAGACTAGATTTCAGCCAAGGTAGACCTGTGGGCTACCAGCAACACAAAAACAGACCTGGCAAAGGACACCAGTAGTTTGTGTCCTTAGAACACCTACAAGTTTTTATGGGGCGCCTGGGTGGCTCAGTTGGTTGAGTGTCTGACCTTGGTTCAGGGGGTGATCTCGCGGTTCATGAAGTTGAGCCCCACATCGGGCTCTCTGCGGTCAGCGCAGAGCCCGCTTCAGATCCTCTGTCTCCCCCTCCACCCCAGCCTCTTCCCCACCTGCACCCTCTCTCTCAAAAATAAGTAACATTAAAAAAAAAAGTCTTTACAAAGTATTGGCACTTGTATCAATTTGCTTAACCCTTAGTCGACTCTGTGTGGGAGGCAGAAGAGAGGTTTGGGGATGGTGAATTTGCTTCCTAGCTGGCTAGACTTGTAACAAAGTATCCTCCAGGGAAAGATCCTTCCTTGCCTTTTCTGGCTTCTGGAGGTGGCTGGCAATCCTTGGGGCTCCTTGCCTCATAGATACATCATTCTGACTTCTGCGTCTGTTGTCACATGGCTGTCACCTCACTGTGTGCTGACCTCTTCTCTTATAGGGACACCAGTCATAGCGAATTAAGGGCCCACTTACTCTGGTATGACCTCATCTTAACCAATGACCTCATCTTAACCAATGGCATCTGCTACGACCTTATCTCTAAATAAAGTCACATTCAGAAATACTGGGCGGGGGGGGGGGGCGGGGAGCGCGGTTAGGACTTCAACATATCTTTTTCAGGGATACAACTCAATCCATAACAGACAGGAATAAACATACTAAGGAGTTCTGTGGAATTTTCCTCAGCAGGGCGATATATGTGCCTACTTGGCCTGCCAAACATCCAGTCACCTCTGCAACTTTTTTTTTTTTTAATTGTGAAACACTTCCAGAGACTTTCCCCTCTGCTCGTCCACCTTCATCAAGGACCCATGGCTCTCCGCATGCTTGTGTGGTGCTTTGAGGTTTGACCACGCCCTGGGGCAGGTCTCATCTCATCTAACCATGAAGCACCCTCTGCGGGACACATTATCATCCCCATTTCACAGATAAGAAACTGAGCTTCTGAGAGATGTTAGTTCGTGGTCACCCTGCAGATACAAGGTGCTGAGAGCCCTGGTCTGCCCGCCTCCCCCGCCAGGTACCCAGCTGCGTGCCGTGCTATGGAGACAAGGCAGGTGGCCACGATCAATGGCCAGTTGGCACTAGAGTTCAACCATGTTTGAGGAAGGCATACTGGGGAGGAGCTTGGATGCACCCTACAATAATCAGTTTTCCCTCTGCTGTGTTCTCCAGTGGGGGACCCAGCCGAGTGCCTTTCTGGGCTTATTGCTTCTTAGAAGGAAAAGCAATTTGGAGGGATGAGGCTCTCACCTGGGGTACATCCCACATCCCACCACCCCCAGGTTTGGGAGACTAGGAAGTGCTGATTTTCAAACTGTGTTTTTTTAAATATTTATTTATTTTTGAGACAGAAAGAGAGAGAGAGAGAGAGAGAGAGAGAGAGAGAGAGAGAGAGAGTATGCGTGCAAGCGGGGGAGGGGACAGACAGAGAGGGAGACACAGAATCTGAAGCAGGGTCCAGGTTCTGAGCTGTCAGCACAGAGCCTGACATGGGGCTCGAACTCACAAACCGTAAGATCAGGGCCTGAGCCGACTGAGCCACCCAGGTGTCCCTTCAAACTGTTTTTTGAGTCTCCAAACCCCCAATCTTTTAAAAAGGAAATGTAAGGATCCCCAACTTATAAAACAGATGCAAAGCATGCTTCAGGTAGGGATCCCTCTCATACCTCCCCAAACGGCCACCTCAGCAAACTCCATGTCCTGACCTCCTGAGTGAGAAAAATGTCTAAAAACCACATAAAGTGCAAAAAAGCAGATAACAAAATGCTCCTATGTCTTCACTTACTATGGGGTTAAAATGTTCATGAGAAATAGGCGGGAAATTTGACATTAAGAAATTACCGTTAAAATGCTTACAGTCTTCAGACAGTGTGGTTATTATTATTTTTTTTTAAGATTCCTTATCTTTTAGTACATTCTGAGATATTTCAGTTGAAATGCTGTGATGTCTGTTTGAAATTTGTTTCAAAATGAGGTGTGGTAGGGGCGCCTGAGTGGCTCTGCGGGTTGAGCAAGCCACTCTCGGTTTCCACTTCGGTCATAATGATCTCAGGGTGTCAGGCAGAGCCCCACGCTCAGCAGGGGGAGCCTGCTTGAGTCTCTCTCTCTCCCTCTCTCCCCTCCCTTCTCCCCCACTCTCTCTTTCTCTCTAAACTAAAAAGATAAATAATGAGGTGTGGTAGAGACGAAAATGGGCTGCGGAAGGTTGGCGTGGTGGTTACATGAGGCTTCTCATCTGGCTCAACCCAACTCTGTTCCCTCTATTCTGTAAGTGTGGCATGGTAACAAAAAAGCATTTTTCCGCTAAAAAGACTGAATTGTGCGTGACGAGCAGCGTGGCTTCTGTAATTCTTTTTAAAACAAATTATTATCGAAGTACAGTCGGCATACAATGTCATATTAGTTTCAGGTGTCCGACCTGGCTATTCCACCATTCTCTACACCTGTAGCTGCCCTTTGTCACCATTACAATGCACATTACTTTTCATCTGCGTGAGTTACTTTGTAACTGAAAGTTTGTACCGCTTTTCTGTAAAGCACTTCAGTGAAGTATGACTGACACAGAAAAAGCTGTGTGTAATGTATACAACCTGATGAGGTTGCAAGAAAATATACACCTGTGAGATCATCACCACAATCCATGCCATAAACCCACCATCACCTCCAAAAGTTTCCTCTCGCCCTGTGTGTGTGTGTGTGTGTGTGTGTGTGTGTGTGTGTGTGTGTGTGTGTGGACTATAGGCTGTATGCTGTACAGAAGGTCTCTAGGACTTACTTATCTTGTGTATCCAAAGCAATCTTTTAGTACTTCTTAATTACCTTTATGTATTTCGTCCACCCCCCCCCCCACCCATCTCCCACATCTTTCTTCTTTTTTTTAATTCTTTAAAAAGCAATTAAAAGTTAAAAGTTCCAGGAGGTGATAGGGGCGTTGGGAGGGTGCGGAGAAAGGCGAGCGCAGCCGCGTCCCCCGTCCCTTGGCCCGGCGGTGGGGCGGGGGGGACCCCGACCTGCCTTCCTCTGCGGCTCGCACCCAATGCCCCAAACTTCTCCGGGCGGCAGGCGGAGCGCCGCCCGGCCCCGGGCGCCCCGTCTGTCCACCCGTCCGTCAGTCCTTCCACCCGGCCAGCCGGCGACCTTCGGGGTCTCCCGCCCAGCGCCCCGGGGCACCGCCACCTCCCCGCGCCGCCCACCCGGCCTGCACCGCGGCCCCCGGGCGCGCTCGCTACTCACCGGCTGCGCTCCTTCCCCAGCGCGCTGCGCACGAAACTGAAAGCCAGCGCGGAGAGCTGCGGGGCAGTGCCGGGAGCCGGAGGCCGCTGCCGGGAAATCACGTGGACCCGAGGTGCGGAGACCACGCGCGCGCCGGCTGGGCGGGGGCGCACCGCCGTTCCTGCGCGCCGCCGGCGGGGCGGCGGGACCCGGACACACCCCCGAGGGGCGCGGCGGGCGCTCGCCGCTTCCGCGGAGGCGAAACTGAGGCAGAGGCGCGCGCGCGCGCGCGAAGGGGTCAGAGCGCTGCAGAAGGACCCCGGGATGAGTTCAACGGTCCGCTCTCCTGGGACGCTAAGGAGGCGGGGACGGGGCGGGAAAGAGGAGATGGTGGCGGCGCGCGAGGAGATGGAGCCCACCCGGCCTGGCTCCTGTCCCTCCATGAAAGGAGGGAGAAGGGAATAACGGCGACAATTGGTCTTATGAACTGAGCCTTTGGCTTTCTGACACGGTGCCAAACACCATCTAGGAATTTCGCTAATCCTCAAAAGGACCCTAAAGCGCAGATGCGAGCGTGACCCCGTTTTACAGATGCGCAAACTGAGGTCGAGCGGAGAGAGGTGAAGGACTCTGCCCCCAGTGGCACAGGCAGACACAGGAAGAGAAAGGCACCAGGAGCACTGGGCGGACAGAAAGATGAGCTGGCTCCCCCAGGAGGGTCTCAGCAGCAGTCCTGAACGGGGCGACGGCAGTGGGGGGAGTGGTCCGACTCCCCTTCCAAAGCTCCACTAACAACCTCCTGGCTTTTGCACCCCTCCCGGGACAGGGAGCTCCCTTTCTCCTGCAGGGAATACATCCATCCCTGGATTCCACCCACGCCCGGGTGACAGCCCTGCAGCGAAGCAGCTTTCCTCTCATCACTTTTGTCCCCCTGCCTCCCAGGCCACGTGTGTGAGGGTGTGAACGTGGAGGTAGGCAAGGTGGTGGTCATGAGCACAGCCACATCAGTGCCAGGCACCCCTGGATTTATGCCCTTCTCTCCAACTACTGGCCAAATACCTTTACTCAGGGCTCAAGGACTGTGAAACCACCTTGACCCTGCGAGAAGCACTGCCTGACAGTCCCGAGGAGTGCTCCTGGTCAACTTAGTGAGCCTGACCCTTGCTTTGGGCCCCAAGATAAAGAGAAAGCAGCCCAAGAGAGCATTGGAGGGGACAGAGCAGGGATCGGAAGGAGCCTGACTCAGGAGATGGTGGCCTCCTGACAAATCTTCCCAAACCTGAAGGGGCACCCCCTGCCAAGTGCCATATCAGCCCTTGCCTCCTAGCCATCAAGATACAGGCCAGCCCGGGGCGCCTGGGTGGCGCAGTCGGTTAAGCGTCCGACTTCAGCCAGGTCACAATCTCGCGGTCCGTGAGTTCCAGCCCCGCGTCAGGCTCTGGGCTGATGGCTCAGAGCCTGGAGCCTGCTTCCGATTCTGTGTCTCCCTCTCTCTCTGCCCCTCCCCCGTTCATGCTCTGTCTCTCTCTGTCCCAAAAATAAATAAACGTTGAAAAAAAAATTAAAAAAAAAAAAGATACAGGCCAGCCCCCTTTGGCACCCTCATGATGTGGACCCTGACCTCATCTCTCTCCCTCTGCTCTTTGTTCTTTATACTACGTCGGCCTCCATGAAGTTTCCTGAGTCTGTCATGATTCCTTCTTCCCCAGGGACTTTGCACATGCCAGTGTCTTGCTTTCTTTCCCCCATCCCATTCGGCCAACGTGGCAGGAGGGATTTTCTTCATGCATCTTTCCTGGAGCCTTAGTGCCTCCCAAGACCGGGATGATAGAAACCTTTCGTACTACAGCCTGAGGGTGGGAAGAAGACCTCTGATCAGAATAAGGTGGTCCAACTGAAAATATGCTTATGAGAGATTTCTCTTCCATGTTAACATCTGATTTACTTTTTAGGGGCTCCGTCCCCCTCTTTTACCAGAAAGCAGACCTCTGTGAGGGTCCCTTACTGCCCCCCCCCCCCGCCATCTTTAGGATCTGAAGCCCCTCGTGCCCCCATAGGTCCTGTCCAGCACTGGAACCACATGGAACAGAGGAGTGACAACTCACGCGGGAAGCTGGTCAGGAGAGGAAACGGCACCTTTGATGGTGGGTAGGCAAAGAGGCTGAAAGGAGCCAGCGCTGTGGGGGAGGGGAGAGAGGGTCTGGGAAACGCTCTCTGCTGACCAAGGGGAAGGCTAGGAGACCCAGCCAGGGCCATTCCAGCTTCCACTCTTTCCTCTCTCCCAAAGCCACATGGGCAAGCAGATATTCACAAGAAAAGCAAAGCCAGAGCACGTATCCTGTGGGGAAGGGAGCAGAAAGCTGTCAGGGCCTCCTCGGGGCCTTCCCCTCGGCACGCCCCAGTAATGGTGTCTGACACTCCGCCATGAGCGTCACCTCATATGGATGAATATCCTACAATGTCGAAGAATTCGGAGAGCATCAAATCCAACGCCCCCATTTTATAGGAAGGGAAACTGAGGCTCAGGGCTGGGCTTGCACCGGGTCCCAGCCTTCCAGCCCACAGCTCTTTCTGTCACACCAGGTTGCCAGTAGGGGACCTGTGCCCTTAAAGTGGGTCGAGCCACCCTGTGTGATGGCAGAGGTAATATTCTCCGGGTCAACCCAGAAACAGGGCTCCATGCTCTGGCTGGGCCATCAGCGTGTAAGGCCACTTCCTTCAAGAGGTGCCTTGAAGGAAGGGAACCCGGGGCTCCTAGTGGCTAGGGGGTCAGAGGCATTTGCAGCTCTGTCTGAGGAGAGCCTAAAAGGTGAATGAGTGCCTCCCCATGAGGTTCGCATCCCCCAACAGCTCTGGATAGACTTGAAGCTGCTGTGCCCGTCAAGAGAGCCACTGTGAGTGCTCCCTGGGCACTCACGTGACCAATGCGGCGGGGACCCTACGGCCTGGGCAGGCATCCATCCATCTGTATGGCCGTGATGAAGTCCATCCCAACCCACACCTCTCGTCTTGCTCCCCACCTCGTGTGGGACCTCTCCTGAGAGAGGCCCCAGGGTGGCCTCTGACTGTCCACAGAGGGGAATCCAAGGCTCAGGGGACAGCCTGCTGGCCATTGCTCTCCTGCCCCCTTCGGCCCCCTTAAGCCATACCACCAGGATCCCCTTCCCAACAGACACTCAGGGAGAATGGCGGGTCCCGGAAAGAGACAAGGGAAGGATCCTGGGGTCTTATTTCCTTTGGTCCTGTTGCCTGATTTTCTTTAGGGTCTTCTGTCTGCTTTCTTTAAGACATGAGGTACTTGAGGGGCGCGTGGGTGGCTCAGTCAGTTGAGCATCCGACTCTTCATTTCGGCTCTCACAGTTCATGAGTTCGAGCCCCGCATTGGGCTCGGTGCTGACAGCTCAGAGGCTGCTTGGGATTCTTTCCCTCCCTCTCTCTGCCCCTCCCCCAAGTGCATGTGCTCTCTCTCTCTCTCTCTTTCTCAAACTAAATAAATAAACATTAAAAAAAACAAAAGACGTAAGCTACTCTAGGGCTTAGCTCTCCCCGTCTACCCAAGACCATTTCCCTCTCTCAAGTTGGAAACAGTCTTCGATATAACTCTGAAATCAAAAAGAGATGAGAATTTGGCCCTCCGTTGGACCCTCATGCCCCAGAAAAGAAACTGTGGGAATAATTCCAAGTGCTTCTGTCTAATATTTGAGGCCCTTTTTTTTTTTTTCAACGTTTTTTATTTATTTTTGGGACAGAGAGAGACAGAGCATGAACGGGGGAGGGGCAGAGAGAGAGGGAGACACAGAATCGGAAACAGGATCCAGGCTCCGAGCCATCAGCCCAGAGCCTGACGCGGGGCTCGAACTCACGGACCGCGAGATCATGACCTGGCTGAAGTCGGACGCTTAACCGACTGCGCCACCCAGGCGCCCCGAGGCCCTTCTTAAGAGAGCCCTTTTGAGCGCTCTCTTGAGATCTGCCTCCAGCCTCCAGTCCTTTGCTCAGGTGGTCCTTTCCTCCCACCCTGCCCTCCCTCTGGTCTTCATGGTGATTCTTCCTCCTAATTAGGAGTCAAGGTAGAAGGGGGCACCTGGCTGACTCAGACGGTAGAGTGTATGACTTGACTCGTGAGTTCAAGCCCCACGTTGGGGCCGAGCTTACTTACAACAACAACAAAAAAGTCTAGGTAGGATCTTGTCAGGTCATAAGTCCTGGAGGGAAGGGACCATATTTCCCCACCGATATCTGTGCCTGTCCCCAGGGGGGGCTGGGGAGAGATCTGGGGAGTCAACCACCCCCTCCTCTCTCTCTCTCTAAAGCACATACCAGGAATCCCAGAGGCTTAGGAAGAGCTTCTTGTTGGAAAGTTGTTGTTGGTAAGTTGTCAGAGTATACTGAACTTTTCAGATTCCTAAATAACAAACAAACAAACAAAAAAGTAAATAAAATAATACAAAACCTCAAGAGGTGTTCAAAAGGCTAGCTGCAATGTGCTATCCTGGATTGGATCCTAGGACAGAAAGGGGTATCAGTGGAAAAAGTCTGGAGTTTGGTTAACAGCAATGTACCAACATTAATCTCTAAGTTATGACAAAAATACAAAGGTTAGGAATGACTGTGGGAGGCAGTACGCTTTTCTCTATTTCCCATGATGTACCTGCATTCCTTTTGTCTTCAGCATTTGTGCATTAAGAAATATTGAAGATACACATAGTTCTTAGGCTTGATTCCTTATCTACAATGACAAAAGCAAGTGAGCTCTGAAAACTGCACATTTTTTCCTCCTGTCTGTCAGTAGACCCGGCCATTTGGATAGGGGGCTATCTATAGTATTTATCTCATTTCTCGTGATGTGGAGAGAGACCAGTGTGTGTGACTGTGGGGTGCCACCCCACATCCCATAGGGGGTGTCCTGCCATATATCCAGGTCACACACACGGTGCTACCTTTCTGAAATCCACAAGATTCTGAACGTGGAAGTTCATATGGTCTTAATGGACCAGGGGGTTGTGGATCTGTGTGACAAACCCCCCACGTCCTACCTCCGAGCCTAAGAATGAAATGTTACTAAAATGGCTGAAACACCATGTGTACCTCTCCATAACTTGTGTCATATGGTTTTATCAGGAAGATGCCCATGTTTTTAAAAGCAGTCAATTGCAACAGGGGCGGTGAGAAGAATTTGGAGGTTTTGGAGGCCCCTCTGTGGGCTGGGTCCCCTATTTCCCCACCTCGCCCCATACCCTCCTCGCCTCTTCTAAAGCATAAGCCACCAAGAGTTACCTGCTTGGGCATGGGAGGAGTTATACTATCACAAAGGAACTGCCCATGACCTTGTTCTGACAAGCAGTCTTGGGCATCCTAGAGCAGTGGACAGTTACTTGAGGATGGATGGTGGGGGAAACCAGGGAAAAGCTGTAGGAGACATAAGGGGTTCCATGGCCAGGACAGGGACCTGTCAGAACAGCTGTGGTCACTTCCCCCAGAGATGGGAAGAATGCGTTGATATGGGGTCCCCATGGCTGGGAAAAGAGGAAGCAGCCTGGGGCAGGGGCTGGGGTCTAGGCTGGGCTCTGTGGCTTGAGTCAGAGGCCCCACTCCATCACTAATTTGCCACTGCTGACCTTTGCCCTCTCTGGCCCTTGGCGCCCTCATCTATATGACAGTGAAGCAATCCTTTGCCTTGTCCACCTGTCAGGGCTTGGCAAGGATGCCTTTACTTAGCCTTCTGTGACCCATCTTCTTCTGCAAAGTGAGGATAGTAATAGTAGCTACCTCATAGGGTTGTTGCAAGGATAAAATGAGATAATCCACATAGAGAGCTTAGAACAGGATCTGCTGCATGGGAACCCTCCAAGAGATACTGTTGCTTTTTCCAACAATATTCCTGGAATAATGACTATACTTCAGCCCTGGGTGAGAAGGTGGGGTACAGCAAAGAGGTGAAAAGACATGGTCTCTACCTTTAGGAAGCCCAACATTCATCTGCTAACCCCAGAACCAAATGCAAAATTGCATCTGAGCAGTATTTTAAAGGAGAAATGCACCAAACTGTGGTTTGAGGACCCTGAAGAAGAGATCTGACCTAGTGTGTGTGTGTGTGTGGGGGGGGGGGCTTTTCCTGAGGATGAGGAGGAATCAGATGGGGGAAGAGAGAGAGAGAGCATTCAGGGTAGAGGTAATAGCATGTGCAAAGGCCCTTTGTGTGGGGGGAGCATAAAGCATGGCTAATGCAGGGGATGGGGTTGGGGAGTGTGGCCTCAAGTGGCCTGGGAAGGTCAGCAGGATCCCCAGTTTACAGACTGTTGGGCTAGGCTCTGGGAGACCTCTCTCCTCAACAAACAATTGAAATAATGGCTACATTACAACAAAAGATTTTATTTAATACGCAGCTCAAAAGAAAGAAAGAGATAATCCCAGCCACTAGAGATGAACTAGGAACTGAGAGTAGCCCAGAGAAACAAATTTGAAGATGTGGGTTCAAACCACACTGGCCTGGGGTTTAACACCCTCAGAGGGAAAGAAGTGAGATGAAGAGGTGGAATAAATAAGTGATATTAATATCATAATAGTAGGGGACTTTAACACCCCACTTAGAGCAACGGATAGATCATCTAAGCAGAAAACCAACAAAGAAACGATGGCTTTAAATGACACATTGGAGTGGATGGACTTAACAGATACATTCAGAACATTTCATCCTAAAGCCGCAGAATACACATTCTTCTCCAGTGCACATGGAATTTTCTCCAGAATAGGCCATATACTGGGACACAAATCAGCCTTCAGCAAGTACAAAAAGATCGAGATCATATCGTGCATATTTTTAGACCACAACACTATGAAACTTGAAATCAACCACAAGAAGAAATTTGGAAAGACCATGAGCACTTGGAGATTAAAGGTCATCCTACTAAAGAATGAATGGGTTAACCAAGAAATTAAACAGGAAATTAGAAATTCATGGAAGCCAATGAAAAGATTAACACGACAGTCCAAAACCTCTGGGATACAGCGAAGGGGGTCATAACAGGAAAATATATAGCAATCCAGGCCTTCCTAAAGAAGGAAGAAAGATCTCAGATATACAACCTAACCTTACACCTTAAGGAGCTGGAAAAAGAACAGCAAATAAAGCCTCAAACCAGCAGAAGATGGGAAATAATACAGATTAGAACAGAAATCAATGATATCGAAATAAAAAAACAAACAGTAGAACAGATCAATGAAACCAGGAGCTGGTTCTTTGAAAGAATTAACAGGATTGATAACTCCCTAGCCAGATTTATCAAAAAGAAGAAGGAAAGGACCCAAATTAATAAAGTCACAAATGAAAGAGAAGAGATCATGCAGAAACACAAACAATAATAATAGAATATTATGGGTAATTATATGCCAGCAAATCAGGCAACCTAGAAGAAATGGAAGAATTCCCAGAAACATATGAACTACCAAAACTGAAACAGAAAGTAGAAAATCCAAACAGACCCATAAACAGGAAGGGAATTGAATCAGCAATCAAAACTCTCCCAAAAAATAGGAGTCCAGGGCCAGATGGCTTCCCAGAGGAATCCTACCAAATATTTATTTATTTATTTATTTATTTATTTATTTATTTATTTATTTATTTATTTATTTTATTTATTTGTTTATATTAAGCATAATCTATTGTCAAATTGGTGTCCACACAACACCTGTGCTCATCTCAACAGGTGCCCTCCTCAATGCCCATCACCCATCACCCACCTTCCCCTCACCCCCACCCCCTATCAACCCTCAGTTTGTTCCCTATATTTGAGAGTCTCTTATGGTTTGCCTCCCTCTCTGTAACTTTTTTCCCCCTGTTCCCCTCCCCCCTGGTCTTCTGTTAAGCTTCTCAAGATCCACATAGGAGTGAAAACATGGTATCTGTCTTTCTCTGTCTGACTTATTTCATTTAGCATAATACCCTCCAGTTCCATCCACATTGCTACAAATGGCCAGATTTCATTCTTTCTCATTGCCAAGTAGTATTCCATTGTATATTTAAACCACATCTTCTTTATCTATCCCATATATTTGTCTCTTTCCATAATTTGCCTATTGTTGAAAGTGCTGCTATAAACATTGGGGTACATGTGCACTCCTGTATCCCTTCGGTAAATTCCCAGTAGTGCTATTGCTGGGTCATAGGGTAGTTCCATTTTTAATTTTTGGAGGAACCTCCACACTGTTTTCCAGAGCAGCTGCACCAGTTTGCATTCCCACCAACAGTGCAAGAGGGTTCCCGTTTTTCCGCATCCTCGCCAGCATCTATAGTCCCCTGATTTGTTCATTTTAGCCACTCTGACCAGTGTGAGGTGGTATCTCAGTGTGGTTTTGATTTGTATTTCCCTGATGAGGAATGATGTTGAGCATATTTTCATGTGTCTGTTGGCCATCTGGATGTCTTCTTTAGAAAAGTGTCTATTTAGAAAAATGTCTTTAGAAAAATTTCTGCCCATTTCTTCACTGGATTATTTGTTTTTCGGGTATGGAATTTGGTGAGTTCTTTATAGATTTTGGATACTAGCCTTTTATCCGATATGTCATTTGCAAATATCTTTTCCCATTCCGTCGGTAGCCTTTTAGTTTTGTTGATTGTTTCCTTTGCAGTGCAGTCTACCAAACATTTAAAGAAGAGTTAATAGCTATTCTTTTAGAAGCTGTTCAAAAAAATAGAAACAGAAGGAAAGATCCCAAACTCATTGTATGAGGCCAGCATGACCTTGATTCCAAACCAGACAAAGACCCCACTCAAAAGGAGAATTAGAGACCAATCTCCCTAATGAACATGGATGCAAAAATTCTCAACAAGATACTAGCCAACCACATCCAACAATACATTAAAAGAATTATTCACCATGATCAAGTGGGATTTATTCCTGGGCTGCAGGGCTATTTCAATATCTGCAAATCAATCAATGTGATATATCACATTAACAAAAGAAAGGATAAGAACCACATGATCCTCTCAATAGATGCAGAAAAAAGCATTTGACAAAATACAGCATCCTTTCTTGGTTAAAAATCCTCAAAAAAGTAGGGATAGAAGGAGGGAAACCTCAAGATCATAATGGCCATATATGAAAGACCCACAGCTAATATTGTCACTAATGGGGGAAAACTGAGAGCTTTGCCCCTAAGGTCAGGAACACGGCAAGGATGTCCACTCTCACCACTGTGTTCAACATAGTACTGGAAGTCCTAGCCTCAGCAATCAGACAACAAAAAGAAATAAAAGGCATCCAAATCAGAAAGGAAGAAGTCAAACCCTCACTGTTTGCAGATGACATGCTATTCTACATGGAAAACCCAAAAGATTCCACCAAAAAACTGCTAGAACTGATCCACAAATTCAGCAAAGTCACAGGATGTGAAACCAAGGTACAGAAATCGGTTGCATTTCTACACACCAATAATGAAACAGCAGAAAGAGAAATCAAGGAATCGATCCCAATTACAATTGCACCAAAACCCATAAAATACCTAGGAATAAACCTAAGCAAAGAGGTGAAAAATCCATACGCTGAAAACTATCAAAACTTATGAAGGAAACTGAAGACACAAAAACATGGAAAAACATTCCATGCTCATGGGTAGGAAGAACAAATATTGTTAGAATGTTGATACTACCCAAAGCAATCTACATATTCACTGCAATTCCTATCAAAATAACACCAGCATTCTTCACAGAGCTAGAACAAACAATTCTAAAATTTGTATGAAACCAGAAAAGACCCCAAATAGCCAAAGTAATGTTGAAAAAGAAAACCAAAGCAGGAGGCATCACCATCCAGCTGTGTTACAAAGCTGTAACCATCAAGACAGTATGGTCACTGGCACAAAAAAAGACACATGGTTCAATGGAACAGAATAGAGAACCCAGAAATGGACCCATAAGTGCATGGCCAACTAATATTTGACAAACCAGGGAAGAATATCCAATGGAAAAAAGACAGTCTCTTCAGCAAATGGTGCTGGGAAAACTGGACAGCGACATGCAGAAGAATGAACCTGGACCACTTTCTTACACCATACACAAAAATAAACTCGAAATGGATGAAAAACTTAAACATAAGACAGGAAGCCATCAAAATCCTAGAGGAGAAAGAAAGCAAAAACCTCTTTGACCTTGGCCGCAGCAACTCCTTACTAGACATGTCTAGTAAGGCAAAGGAAACAAAAGGAAGGAAACAAAAGCAAAGGAAACAAAGGCAAAGGAAACAAAAGCACAAACGAATTATTGGGACCTCATCAAGGTCAAAACTTCTGTACCGCAAAGAAAACAATCAACAAAACTAAAAGTCACTCAATGGAATGGGAGAAGACATTTGCAAATGACATATCAGATAAAGGTTTAGTGTGCAAAATCTCTAAAGAACTTACCAAATTCAACACCCCAAAACCAAATAATGCAGTGTAGAAATGGGCAAAAGACATGAACAGACACCTTTCCCAAGAAGACATCCAGATGGCTAACAGACACATGAGAAAATGGTCAGCATCACTCATCATCAGGGAACTACAGATCAAAACCACAATGAGATACCACCTCACACCTGTCAGAATGGCTAAAATGAACAACTCAGGAAACAATAGATATTGACAAGGCTATGGAGAAAGGGAAACATTTTTGCATTGCTGGCGGGACTGCAAACTGGTGCAGCCAACTCTGGAAAGGAATATGGAGGTTCCTCAAAAACTTAAAAATAGGCCTCCCCTATGACCCAGCAACTGCTCTACTAGGTATTTAGCCAAAGCATACAAAAATGTTTATTTGAAGGGGCACATGCACCCCAATGTTTTAGCAGCACTATCAACAATAGCCAAAGTATGGAAAGAGCCCAAATGTCCATCAACTGACAAATGGATAAAGAATATGTGGTTTATATATACAATGCAATATTACTCGGTGATCAAAAAGAATGAAATCTTGGAGCTCCTGGGTGGCTCTGTCAGTTAAGTGTCTGACTTAACTCAGGTCATGCAATCTCACAGTTTGTGTGTTCAAGCCCCACATTGGACTCTGTGCTCTGACAGCTTGTAACCTGGAGCCTGCTTCAGATTCTGTGTCTCCCTCTCTCTCTGCCCCTCCCCTGCTTGTGCTCTGTCTGTCTCTCTCTCAAAAATAAACATTAAAAAAATAAAAAAAAAAAAGAACGAAATCTTGCCATTTGCAACAATGTGGATGGAACTAGAATGTAATATGCTAAGCGAAATAAGTCAGCCAGAGAAAGATAAATATCATATGACTTTGGTCATATGTAGAATTTAAGAAATACAACAGATGAACACAGGGGAAGGGAAGGAAAAATAAGATAAAAATAGAGAGGGGGGCAAACCATAAGAGACTCTTAAATATAGAGAACAAATTGAGGGTTTCTGGAAGAGTGTTGGGTGGGGGGATGGCCTAAATGGGTGATGGGAATTAAGGAGGGCTCTTGTTGGGATAAGCACTGAGTTTATATGTAAGTGATGAATCACTAAATTCTACTCCTGAAACCATTATTACACTATATGTTAATTAACATGGATTTAAATTAAATTTAAAAAATAAAAATAAGAGAGGTGGAATGAAGGCATCTCCTCTCAGTGAAAAAAAGAAAAAAAAAACGAATAAGGAAGCCACAAGGAGTGTTAGGTGGGTCTGGGTGTGGGTATAAATTGAAAACTCAAGCTCATGCACATGAAGCAATAAAGTGTGTATTTATACTGCCAGCAGGGTGCAGGACTTCCTGAACTGAGTAAGTAACCTGGGAACACATCCAGACTAATGACTAATGCAAACTTTGAGGTTCCAGGCAGGAATAAGTGCAAAACCACCCTTGAAGGAAATGTGGGTAATCCAGAGAGCACACTGTCCACAAGACACCCAAATTCCACTCAAGATGAGCTTCCAAGTAAATGAAAACTTCAAGCCATATAAGGAAGCCATCTACCACAAGAGAGAGCTAGCAAAACACAATCAGTAAGAAGATAAGCACCCCAATGATCTGATGCAATAGAACAACCTGGACGAAACTACAAAGGAACTAGTTTTTCACTGATGAAGGAAACAGAACCATAATGAAATCGTAGGACTTCAGGGGTTAAAAAAAAAAAAAAAAAGAACAGTTAGATTGGAAAATGAACTCAATGGAAATTTCTAGAAATAAAAATTATTGATAAATGAAAAACTCAGTGAATAAGTAAATAGATTAGATACAGCTATAAAAAGTGAGAGAATTGAAAGAAGTATCTAAGGAAATGATCCAGAATTTAGCAGAGAGCTCATAAATAAATGGAAATTACAGCAGATCAGCTAAGAGGTATGTGGGATGGGATGAGAGGGCCCAACATACGTCTAATGGAAATTCGAGAAGTTATGGGCCAATAGAACAGGGAGAGGCAGTAACTGGAGAGACAGTGACTAAGAAATTTCCAGAGCTGATGGAAGACATTGACTCCAAAATTGAACAATTATGCTGGGTCCAAAGCAACTAGGTTGAGAGGCAGACAGGGGCCAGATAATGTAGGACCCTGGAGCCCACGCAGAGAATTTTGCCTACATCCTAAGACTCTCTTTATTCTTGTTGAGTTTTTGGCATGCAAGTGAATGATCAGTTTTGCTTCTTGAAGCTGCTGTGGGGAAGAGATTGTAGGGGATGCCACAATGCAGGAAGACATCAGGATGCAGAAGGCTATAGATGGATCCCCATAAGAGATCATGGTAGCCTGACCTAGGGTGGAGATGGAGACAGAGAAAAGTGGGTAGGCTAGAAATATTGAGGACATAAGATGGACAGGAGTCAGTGAAGGGAATGAGCGAGAAGAGCAGGTCGAGGGATGCATGCAAAGGAAAGAGAGACATTCCTAGAACTGAACTCAAGGGCTGGAAGGGGTTGGTCTGCAGGACCATGCTCTGTTAGAACAGAAGAACAACAGCAAGTTGAGTGTGTATGGGTTACAGGAAACAGGAAGATGAGGGAGAGGTTCTGTTGACCACACTGCCCAGCAATCTGGAAAGTAGGGCACAAGGCTGATTGCAGGGAGAGAGCTGGGAGATAGATAGGAGGGGGCAGCTGCAAATTTCAGGATGGTGGAGAAGGATCAAAGATATTGTGGCAGGTGGAGAGGAGGGTTGACCAGAAAGCTGAGGGAGGCCTTACTTAGGGCAAAAGTCTATTGGAGGTAGGCGGTCATGGATTCTCAGTGGAACCTCACACTGGGGAGTGGATTATGGACACCACTGCCACTGGGCAGAGCAGGCATAACTTGTGATCTCTAAGGAGCCTATGACCTTCAAGGAGCTTGCCTGAGATTGACTTTGGAATTGGGAGTAACCGATAGTCACATCCTATTGCTGGGACCCTCTGAACCTGGGTTTGGTCATGGGGTTGCAGCTCCACCCCCCCCCCCGACTAGGCCTTATGGCTTGAGTAATGCCCATCCAGCAGGGGCATGGAGCAGAGTCTTTGGGGGCATCATGGCTGGGCTCAAACCCCACTCTGGCACTTACTAACAGCTGCCCTGCATGTAAATGAGGAACATAAAAGTGCTTTGCCCATGGGATTTTCGTGAGCACTGAATGAAGCGATACATAAAGCATCTAGCTCTGTGCCTCACACCTAGAAGGAACTTAGAGTTAGTTATTATAATGGTTGTCATTGTATTGGCTCTAGGGGGTGTGGTGCTCCTGAAAAAAAACACACACACACACAAAAACGCAGGACTGGGTGTGCATGAGATAAAACCCAAGCAGGTGAGGAGGCAGGCCTTGGGTCTCCAGTGGGCATGAGGTGCATGATCAAAGGTGGGTCTCAGCAAGGTCGTCTGGGTAACAAAGACCAGAGGGCAGAGACTGGACGCAGGGAGGCGGGAGGCCATTGGGACACACTCAGACTCTCGGACCCTTTGACTCACCCAAGCCCTCACCATGGGCCTGATCTCAGCCTGCAGAATACAACACAATGAAAATAGCTATTGCTACTGTGTGTCGGGCACTGCCCTGAGGGTTTGTGGGCATTTCCCACATTGATCCTCACAACGTCACGAGGTGGTTACTACTGTTGTACCCATAGAACACAGTTGGCAATGGCTCAGAGAGCTTATATGACCTCCCGAGAACTGGGATTTGATCCTGGGTCTGTCCCAGCCCAAATTCTGTATGTGAAGTCACTGTGATCTCATGTGCCCAGCAGCGAGAATCCAGATATCCTTGGTGTTCTCCCTCTCTATTCTGTTCTTTTCTTTCTTTCTTTCTTTCTTTCTTTCTTTCTTTCTTTCTTTCTTTCTTTCTTTCTTTCTTTTTCTTTTTTTTTTTTTTTTTTTTTTTTTGCGAGAGTGATCTAAAGAATTCTCATTGTACCCATCATCCAGCTTCATCTAATGTCAGTCATGGCCAGTCATATATTAACGCTACTCCACCCATGTCTGTTTTGGCTAACAATTATATATTAATGAGATTTACTCTATGGCAATCTGGTCTTACCGCATTATTGATGATTTATTAAGGGCAATATTTCTTTTAACTTCTACGGGCACGTTTGCCATCTCTGACCTCTTGTGACATAGGTCTAAGTTGGCTTTATCTGCATTTTACAGAAGGGAAAATCGAAGACCAAGGTTCCACAGGGAATGAAGGACTGGATCTGGGACACCCGCACTCCAAACCCTGGCATCTGGTGCTTTCCTCCTGCAAAGTATGTGCGTTCTGGCATCACCAGCACCCCCTTGTGGCTGCAAGACGTTTGCACCGCTCCAACACCAGCTTCTCTGGGTAAAGCTCATTCCACTGTGGTGAGCTTATTTCAGGGGAGGTTGAGGCAGAGGAGGAAGTTGCTTTCAGGACAAAGATAAGGTTTCTGAACAGTGTCTTCCCCACCCTTTGGGCCTCAGACGCACGGACATGGACTCAGGCTCAAGCTTTGTGCTCAGACCTGCACTTGAGCCTGAGACTGCTGCTGTCTCCATGTGACCTCCAAGCTACTTGACCTCTCTGAGTTCCTGTCTCCTTGTTTGGTTAGCAGGGCTATTAACAGGACGTGATGAGGATAAAATGAGACCTGATTTGTACAGGTGCCTGGCCCATTGCATGCTTCAGCCCTTATGGAGTTAGGAGACCCATTTTGCTAGGCGATCTCATTACCCTGCCTTCCTTTACCAAAAATAAGACCCTCATCTGCCTAAGGCAGTGGAAAAGGGCTCTTCCAAGGCCTGAATCTTACTGGGGTTGCTGAAGTATATCCCCGGTATATCCAATCTATCCCCAAAGGGCATGTAAGGTTGGAGTAGATTGAAGAAGCATGGCCAGGGGGTGGGCAGGGGTATCAGGCTCCTGACCATGGAACCAAGTTAGGTGGGGAGGCCTGAGTTCTCTCTGTGGGCTGGGGGAAAGTACCAGGCTACTCCCACGACCCCAGTGTCCAGCTTGTTCACATGCCCCAGGCCTGACTTACTCAAACAGATCATATTTGACTTGGCCAAGCATCATAATGACCTCTCACCCTTGTTATCTGGGTAGCTGGCTCTCTGGGCCACCTTAGTGGTCTCCTGGTTCACTAGAAGAGAGGTAGTGTAGGCGCAGCCTACAGGCACCCGCAGCCTTGGCCAAGGCTCAGCCTCTTTGGGATGAGGAGTTGGACTGCGCTGCCTTCCTGTGTAAGTCAGATGACTGTGCTGAAGGGACACAGAGACAGCCCTGACCCCTAACCCTGGCCAGAGATCCCAGTCATATGATAGCTTGTTGGTCCCACACACAGTAGCCCTATGACCCCAAATGGCAGCTCCTGAACCAAGCCGTGGTAAGTCTAGCCTCACCCAGACCAAGCTGGGACACCTCCTCCCCCCAGTACAAGCTGAGTGTACAGTCCTGGGCCTCAAACTTTTGGTACCCTCTGTATTAGAGATCATCACATTTGGGCCCCCTATGCCCTAACTGTATTGAGCAAGAGGCTGAGGCCCAGAGAGGAAAGAGAAACTTCCTGGAAAAGTCACACAGCAGTCAGTGAGAGGGCCTCCCCACCCTGGGCTCTTTCGTCACCCCTAACCGGGGCATTCAGGCCTTGGGACATTGACCCGTCCTCTCCCCAGAACTTCTACCCTCCTTGGAGTCTCCCAAACCCTGTCCATCACCAATAACCTGTCTCTGGGGGCAGGCTGAAGCCAGAGGCCCTCCTGGAATGCAGCTTCATGACCCCTTGCTGCCACCCTTCAAGTTTTTCTTGTTGTTACAGCTGCCCGGAATCAGAATTTTTCTGGGTGTCTGGACCACTCCTGCACCTGGGCTCCCATACTCTTGGCTTCCATACAGGAGGGGAGCACGTCTGAGTGAGTGCCTCCTGTGCCCAGGCTTGCACCAAACACTAACCATCACAGTGGCCCCCAGGAGCCCTACAGATGGGTGAACACAGGGCAGGAGAAGCCAGCACTCACCTGGCACCTCACAGGGGCAGCTCAGAAGGTCTGGGGAGCCTGGGTCCAGGGGGTAGGAGGCCTGGGGACACACTGAGAGAGTGGTGTGCAGGCCTGCCTCACATCCTAAGCTAGTAACAGGAACCAGGCTGATAACGGTCCTGGCTCCCATGGCCAAGGTCTCTGCCTTTATGGCTGGTTGCTGCCCTACCCACTATAGGACTCCTTCCTTGACCACCCACCTTGCCCTGCCCTCCCGGATGAATTCTCACCGTATCTGCCACCGAACACAGCACTGTTGACCTCGATGAGCTCTTGTGCCATAACATTTTAAAATATCGATCATATTAATTTTTAAAATATAAAATGGGTGCCTGCATGGCCAAGATGATATAGGGAAAAGGAAATCAAGCCACCCGATAGTCTTTCCATCCTAAAGCAGTCCTGTTTTGTGTGAGGGGTGGGGAACGGGGGACAGGGGCTTTCCCCTAGCAGGTCTTTTGTGCTTCCGCACACTCACTGGACAAATACTTACTGAGCATCTACTCAATAAATGGCCCCAGGCAGGGATGCAGAGGTGGGAGAAGAAGAGAGCTGCTCGCCCTTCCTCTCATGGTTCCACATTCCAGTGGGAGACACAGACACGGTCTTGGGCTCCTGTTCTGTGGCCTCGCCTCCACTGTCACAACCAGAAGGCCATGTGACTAATTGCTGAATAATAATGTCCACTGTTCATTGAGCTCTTTTCTGGGCCTGCTAGACCGTGAGCTCCTCGAGCCAGGATTGTGGCTGCATTGGATCCTCACGTAGTCGGTGCTTGGCACGTAGCAGGCGCACGATAAATGCTTGTTGGGTGAAGACTGAAACAGCAGGAGCTGTGCTGAGCTCTTCACCTGCCTGATTCCACTGTCATGATCACTCTGTCAGCAGCCATTGTCTGTAATCTCCAGTTCCTAGGCGGGGGTCTGCGCCCAGAGAGGTACAGCAAGCTGTTCTAGATGATGCAGCTGGTGGCCTTGAGAGCCAGGACTTAGACGGCAAGGCCATACTCTGTGCAAGGCCCCAAACCCGAGTGAGGGTCGGGTGAGGGCATGCACTGGCGTCAGGGGTGTGATCTAGCCACACCCTGACTCAGTTGCTGTGTCACCATGGGTTGGTCACTAGCTCTCTCTGAGCCTCAGTTTTCTCATCTGTAAGATGGGAAAGTATTGATTGCTGCCCTTTGCATTCAAAGAGATAAAGGGAGTAGGACCCATAAAGCATCCTACATGTAGGCTTCCTCCTGATTTGCACACAATACCTCCGAGTGGGTGGCGCTGAAAACAGGGGCTGCCTCTGGGAGGAATTGGCGGTTTGGGAGAAAGGACAGGGATGCTTTTGTGCCTTTGGAATTTTGACTCATGTGAATGTGTTATTTTTAAAAACATTACAATATCCAGCATTTTACCCACAGCTGGAGCTAAGTATTCCCTTTGGCAAAAGACCAGTGGTCAGTTCCTCTTCCTCAGAGCTCCTGGGCAGGAATCCAGGCCTACAGGGATACGGCAGGACCTCTTGGGTGGGTCCTTCCCTAGGCCCATGTCATACTCCCGCTCACAGAGCAGGGTGAGCCTTGCTGATTCCCGAGGCCCAGCCAGGGAGGCCTGTTTCTCCTGGGGCACCCACCTGGCCCTCGGGGGTTCACACCCACAGTCATTGCGGGGCTCCCCTTAGCTGAGCCGGTGTGTGCCCACTGGCCTCACCAGGGCAAGGATTGGAGGGTATTGGTTTTGCCAGGCCTCCTGACACCCCCATCTGGATGGGGAAGCCCTGTTGACGGCTTCCCAAGGAGCAGGAGAACTTCCTGGCAGGCTGCTGTCCTGGCTGATGTTTCTGTTCTGCTCCTGGGGCCGTGGAAGGCAATGAATGTGAGTGCCCCTGGCTGGGGTACTGGTGGTCAATGGCAATGCCTGCCAAGGAGCGGGAGGCATGTCCCTCTGCTGGTGCAGCAGGTGCTGGGACCTGGCACAGGAGTGTGAGAGATCATGGGATCAAGGTTAAAAAGCAAAAAAGTAACAAATAAATAAATAAATACATAGATAGATAAAACCAAACAAAACCCAGAAATGCCTATCCCTGCATCTTAGACTCTTAAACTGTCGTCGGCACCACCATCATCCCATCAGCTATATTTTTGAGTGACGCACTTTTTGCATTCTCTCATTTGATCCTTGTTCTTCCTCTTTTTGTTGTGGTAAAGTACACAGACCTTAAAATTCATTATTTTAAAGAGTGTACAGCTCAACGGCATTCAGCGCATCCACAATACAACCATCAAATTCCACAACATTAGCATCATACCCACTAAGCCCTCCTCCTTCGGCCCTCCCACCCCCACCACCCCCGGAACCACAGATCTCCTTTCTGCCTCCATGGATTTGCCTCTTCTGGGCATTTTATATAAATGCAATCATGCAATATGATGACTGCATAAGTACAAATGCCGGCCTTTGCGCCTGGCTTTTTGTAAGAAGTGTGATGCTTTCTTGGACCCTGTTGTAGCATGCATTGGTGCTTGGTTCCGTTATGTGGCTGGAGAGTGTCCCATTGCATGGCTAGACCACGCTGTGTTCAGTCCTCATCCATCACAGACTCTTGGCTGGTTTCCTATCTCATTCAATCTTCATACCCACTCCCTGAGGTACCTTGGTTGCTCCTGCTTCATCACAGCTCAAAAAATGGAGCAGAGAGAAGTTAACATGCCTCAGGTCAGGATTTGAACTCAGAGCTGGGCTCCAGGGTGGGCAGGCCAGTTAATGGGACACGCTGCCCCTTTGTTCCTTGATGTCCAGAATCTGAGAATCATGGAGACACAGGACAAGGACTTTCAGAGCATGACAGCTCCCACGACCCTCCTGGTGTGGCTCCTGGGGAAGGGCCCTCCCCACCCCAATGATATTTTAAGGTCATGATCCCATGACCTCTCACACTCCTATGCCAGGTCCCAGCTTAGCATAATACATTCTACTTCCATCCATGTTGTTGCAAATGGCAAGATTTCATTCCCTTTGATTGCCGAGTAATACTCCATTGTACATGTATATACCACATCTTCTCTATCCATTTATCTGTCGATGGACATTTGGGCTCTTTCCATACTTTGGCTCTTGTGGATAGTGCTGCTATAAACATGGGGGTGCATGTACGCCTTTGAAAGAGCACTCCTTTAACCTTTTGATAAATACCTAGCAGTGCATTTATCCAAAATTTTATCCAAATTTATCCAATTTATCCAATTGCTGGGTCATAGGGTAGTTCTATTTTTAAATTTTTAAGGAACCTCCATACTCTTTTCCAGGGTGGTTGCACCAGTTTGCAGTCCTACCAGCAATGCAAAAATGTTTCCCTTTCTCCATATCCTTGTCAATATCTATTGTTTCCTGAGTTGTTCATTTTAGCCATTCTGACAGGTGTGAGGTGGTATCTCATTGTGGTTTTGATCTGTAGTTCCCTGATGATGAGTGATGCTGACCATTTTCTCATGTGTCTGTTAGCCATCTGGATGTCTTCTTGGGAAAAGTGTCTGTTCATGTCTTTTGCCCATTTCTACACTGCATTATTTGGTTTTGGGGTGTTGAATTTGGTAAGTTCTTTAGAGATTTTGCACACTAAACCTTTATCTGATATGTCATTTGCAAATGTCTTCTCCCATTCCATTGAGTGACTTTTAGTTTTGTTGATTGTTTTCTTTGCTGTACAGAAGTTTTGATCTTGATGAGGTCCCAATAGTTCGTTTGTGCTTTTGTTTCCTTTGCCTCTGGAGACATGTCTAGTAAGGAGTTGCTGCGGCCAAGGTCAAAGAGGTTTTTGCTTTCTTTCTCCTCTAGGATTTTGATGGCTTCCTGTCTTATGTTTAAGTTTTTCATCCATTTCGAGTTTATTTTTGTGTATGGTGTAAGAAAGTGGTCCAGGTTCATTCTTCTGCATGTCGCTGTCCAGTTTTCCCAGCACCATTTGCTGAAGAGACTTTTTTCCATTGGATATTCTTTCCTGATTTGTCAAATATTAGTTGGCCATACACTTATGGGTCCATTTCTGGGTTCTCTATTCTGTTCCATTGAACCATGTGTCTTTTTTTGTGCCAGTGACCACACTGCCTTGATGGTTACAGCTTTGTAACACAGCTTGAAGTCTGGATGGTGATGCCTCCTGCTTTGTTTTTCTTTTTCAACATTACTTTGGCTATTTGGGGTCTTTTCTGGTTTCATACAAATTTTAGAATTGTTTGTTCTAGCTCTGTGAAGAATGCTGGTGTTATTTTGATAGGAATTGCAGTGAATATGTAGATTGCTTTGGGTAGTATCAACATTCTAACAATATTTGTTCTTCCTACCCATGAGCATGGAATGTTTTTCCATGTTTTTGTGTCTTCAGTTTCCTTCATAAGTTTTGATAGTTTTCAGCGTATGGATTTTTCACCTCTTTGCTTAGGTTTATTCCTAGGTATTTTATGGGTTTTGGTGCAATTGTAATTGGGATCGATTCCTTGATTTCTCTTTCTGCTGTTTCATTATTGGTGTGTAGAAATGCAACCGATTTCTGTACCTTGGTTTCACATCCTGTGACTTTGCTGAATTCGTGGATCAGTTCTGGCAGTTTTTTGGTGGAATCTTTTGGGTTTTCCATGTAGAATAGCATGTCATCTGCAAACAGTGAGGGTTTGACTTCTTCCTTTCTGATTTGGATGCCTTTTATTTCTTTTTGTTGTCTGATTGCTGAGGCTAGGACTTCCAGTACTATTTGAACACAGTGGTGAGAGTGGACATCCTTGCCGTGTTCCTGACCTTAGGGGCAAAGCTCTCAGTTTTTCCCCATTAGTGACAATATTAGCTGTGGGTCTTTCATATATGGTCTTTATGATCTTGAGGTTTCCCTCCTTCTATCCCTACTTTTTTGAGGATTTTTAACCAAGAAAGGATGCTGTATTTTGTCAAATGCTTTCTCTGCATCTATTGAGAGGATCATGTGGTTCTTGTCCTTTCTTTTATTGATGTGATGTATCACATTGATTGATTTGCAGGTATTGAAATAGCCCTGCATCCAGAAATAAATCCCACTTAATCGTGGTGAATAATTCTTTTATTGTATTGTTGGATGTGGTTGGCTAGTATCTTGTTGAGAATTTTTGCATCCACGTTCATCAGGGAAATTCGTCTTTTGTTCTCCTTTTTGGTGCAGTCTTTGATTTTGGAATCCAGATAATGCTGGCCTCATAGAATGAGTCTGGTAGTTTTCCTTCCATTTCTATTTTTTGGAACAGATTCAAAAGAATAGGTATTAACTCTTCTTTAAATGTTTGGTAGAATTCCCTTGGAAAGTCATCCAGCACTGGACTCTTGTTTTTTGGGAGATTTTTGATTACTAATTCAATAGCTTTCGGTTATGGTCTGTTCAAATTTTCTACTTCTTCCTGTTTCAGTTTTGGTAGTTCATATGTTTCTAGGAATTTGTCCATTTCTTCTAGATTGCCTGACTTGTTGGAAAGTAATTGGTCATAATATTCTCTTATTATTGTTTGTATTTCTGCAGTGTTGGATGTGATCTCTTCTCTTTCATTCTTGGTTTTATTTATTTGGTGCCTTTTCTTCTTTTTGATAAATCTGGCTAGGAGGTTATCAATTTTGTTAATTTTTTTTTTCAAAGAACCAGCTTGTTGTTTCATTGATCTGTTCTACTGTGTTTTTTTTTAATTTAAATGTTTGTTTATTCATTTATTCATTTATTCATTTATTCATTTATTTATTTATTTATTTTTGAGAGAGACAGAGACAGAGCATGAGCATGGGAGGGGCAGAGAAAGAGAGGGAGACACAGAATCTGAAGCAGGCTCCAGGCTTACAGCTGTCAGCACAGAGCCTGACATGGGGCTTGAACTCACAAACTGCAAGATCATGTCCTGAGCTGATGTCGTACGCTCAACTGACTGTGTCACCCAGGCGCCCCTGTTCTATTATTTTTTTTATTTTAATATCATTGATTTCTTCTCTAATCTTTATTATTTCCCATCTTCTGGTCGTTTGGGGCTATATTTGCTGTTCTTTTTCCAGCTCTTTAAGGTATACGGTTAGGTTGTTTATCTGAGACCTTTCTTCCTTCTTTAGGAAGGCCTGGATTGCTATACATTTTCCTGTTATGACCCCCTTTGCTGTATCCCAGAGGTTTTGGGATGTCATGTTATCATTTTCATTGGCTTCCATGTACTTTTTAATTTCCTCTTTAATTTCCTGGCTAGCCCATTCATTCTTTAGTAGGATGGTCTTTACTTTCCAAGTATTCATGGTGTTTCCAAATATTTTCTTTTGGTTGATTTTGAGTTTCATAGTATTGTGGTCTGAAAATATGCTTGGTATAATCTCAATCTTTTTGTACTTGTTGAGGGCTGATTTTTATCCCACTATGTGATCTATTCTGGCAAACGTTCCATGCGCACTGGAGAAGAATGTGTATTCTGCTGCTCTAGAATGTTCTGAATATATCTGTTAAGTCCATCCAGTCCAGTGTGTCATTGAAAGTCATTGTTTCCTTACTGATTTTCTGCTTAGGTGATCTGTCCATTGTTGTAAGTGGGGTGTTGACGTTCCCTACTATTATGGTATTATTATCAATGAGTTTCTTTATGTTTGTGATTCACTGATTTATATATTTGGGTGTTTCACGTTGGGGGCATAAATGTTTACAATTGTTAGATCTTCTTGGTGGATAGACCCATTAATTGTGATATAATGCCCTTCTTCATCTCCTGTTACTGTCTTTATTTTAAAGTCTAGATTGTCTGATATAAGTATGGCTACCCCAGCTTTCTTTTGTTGACCATTAGCATGATAGATGGTTCTCCATCTCCTTACTTTCAATCTAAAGGTGTCTTTAGGTCTAAAGTGGGTCTCTTGTAAACAGTGTATAGATGGATCTTGTTTTCTTATCCATTCTGATATCCCATGTCTTTTGATTGGAGCATTTAGTCCATTGACATTTAAAGTGGGTACTGAAAGATATGAATTTATTGCCATTGTGTTGCCTGTAGAATTGGAGTTTCTGGTGGTGTTCCCTGGTCCTTTCTAATCTTTGTTGCTTTTGGTATTTTTTGTTTTGTTTCATCTTTTCTCCCCTCAGAGAGCTCCCCTTAACATTTCTTGCATGGCTGGTTTAGTGGTCATGAACTCCTTTAGTTTTTGTTTGTATGGGAAACTCTTTATCTCTCCTTCTATTTTGAATGACAGCCTTGATGGATAAAGAATTCTTGGCTGCATGTTTTTCCAGTTCTTCACGGAATATATCCTGCCACTCCTTTCTGGACTGCCAAGTTTCTGTGGATAAGTCTGCTGCGAACCTGATCTGTCTTCCTTTATAGGTTAAGGACTTTTTTTCCCCTTGCTGCTTTCACAGTTCTTATCTTGTCTGTGTGTTTTGTGAATTTGACACTGATATGCCTTGTTGATGGTCAGTTTTTGTTGAATCTAGTGGAAGTTCTCTGTGTTTCTTGGATTGTGATATCTGTGTCTTTCCCCAGATTAGGAAATTTTTCTGCTGTAATTTGCACATAAAACTTCTACTCCTTTTTCTCTCTCTTCATCTTCTGGGACTCCTATGATTCAGATGTTATTCCTTTTTAATAAGTCACTGAGTTCTCTAATCCTTGTATCATGGTCTTTTGCCTTAGTTTTCTTCTTTTTTTTCTGCTTCATTATTCTCCATAATTTTGTCTTCTATATTGCTGATTCACTTCTCTGCTTCATCCATCATTAATGCTGTGGCATCTATTCATGGTTGCATCTCGATCATAGCATTTTTTTTTAATATATGAAATTTATTGTCAAATTGGTTTCCATACAACACCCAGTGCTCATCCCAAAAGGTGCCATCCTCAATAACCATCACCCACCCTCCCTCCCTCCCACCCCCCATCAACCCTCAGTTTGTTCTCAGTTTTTAAGAGTCTCTTATGCTTTGGCTCTCTCCCACTCTAACCTCTTTTTTTTTTTTCCTTCCCCTCCCCCATGGGTTTCTGTTAAGTTTCTCAGGATCCACATAAGAGTGAAAACATATGGTATCTCTCTTTCTCTGTATGGCTTATTTCACTTAGCATCACACTCTCCAGTTCCATCCACGTTGCTACAAAGGGCCATATTTCATTCTTTCTCATTGCCATGTAGTACTCCATTGTGTATAGAAACCACAATTTCTTTATCCATTCATCAGTTGATGGACATTTAGGCTCTTTCCATAATTTGGCTATTGTTGAGAGTGCTGCTATAAACATTGGGGTCCAAGTGCCCCTGTGCATCAGTACTCCTGTATCCCTTGGGTAAATTCCTAGCAGTGCTATTGCTGGGTCATAGGGTAGGTCTATTTTTAATTTTCTGAGGAACCTCCACACTATTTTCCAGAGTGGCTGCACCAATTTGCATTCCCACCAACAGTGCAAGAGGGTTCCCGTTTCTCCACATCCTCTCCAGCATCTATAGTCTCCTGATTTGTTCATTTTGGCCACTCTGACTGGCATGAGGTGATATCTGAGTGTGGTTTTGATTTCTATTTCCCTGATAAGGAGCGACGTTGAGCATCTTTTCATGTGCCTGTTGGCCATCCGGATGTCTTCTTTAGAGAAGTGTCTATTCATGTTTTCTGCCCATTTCTTCACTGGGTTGTTATTCGGGTGTGGAGTTTGGTGAGCTCTTTATAGATTTTGGATACTAGCCCTTTGTCCGATATGTCATTTACAAATATCTTTTCCCATTCCGTTGGCTGCCTTTTAGTTTTGTTGGTTGTTTCCTTTGCTGTGCAGAAGCTTTTTATCTTCATAAGGTCCCAGTAATTCATTTTTGCTTTTAATTCCCTTGCCTTTGGGGATGGGTCGAGTAAGAGATTGCTACGGCTGAGGTCAGAGAGGTCTTTTCCTGCTTTCTCCTCTAGGGTTTTGATGGTTTCCTGTCTCACATTCAGGCCCTTTATCCATTTTGAGTTTATTTTTGTGAATGGTGTGAGAAAGTGGTCTAGTTTCAACCTTCTGCATGTTGCTGTCCAGTTCTCCCAGCACCATTTGTTAAAGAGACTGTCTTTTTTCCATTGGATGTTCTTTCCTGCTTTGTCAAAGATTAGTTGGCCATATGTTTGTGGGTCTAGTTCTGGGGTTTCTATTCTATTCCATTGGTCTATGTGTCTGTTTTTGTGCCAATACCATGCTGTCTTGATGATTACAGCTTTGTAGTAGAGGCTAAAGTCTGGGATTGTGATGCCTCCTGCTTTGGTCTCCTTCTTCAAAATTACTTTGGCTATTCGGGGCCTTTTGTGGTTCAATATGAATTTTAGGATTGCTTGTTCTAGTTTCGAGAAGAATGCTGGTGCAATTTTGATTGGGATTGCATTGAATGTGTAGTCGTTCATAGCATTTTTAATTTCATCCTGACTAGATCTTACTTCTTTTATCTCCGCAGAGGGGATTCTATGCTTTTTTTCCACCCCAGCTAGTATTCTTATTATCATGGTTCTAAGTTCTAGTTCAGACATCTTGCTTACATCTGTGTTGATTAAGCCCTTGGCTGTCATTCCTTCCTGTTCTTTCCTTTGGGGTGAATTCCTTTGTTTTGTCATTTTGTCAAATAACTAATAAAATAAAAAAATAAAAATTTAAAAATTAAAAACAACACAAAAAAATAAAATAAAGGAAGCTAGAACTTAGGTGTGTTTTGGTCTGGTTGTTGAAAGAAGCTTAACAGAATAGAGAAAAAAAAGGGAAAGAAAAGAAAAAAAACAAAGTTTAAAAGTTAAAAAATGTATATAATGGTTAAAAAGAATACAATGAAGGAAGTGAAATAGAATAAGAAAATTTACAAAAAAAATAAAAACCATAGTGAAAATAATTTAAAAAAAATTTTTAAATGAAAATAACAATAAATTTTTCCCTTTCTGTATTCAAGAAAAAGAAAAGAGAGAAGGGGGGAAAAAAGCCAAATAGATGGACCAGCAAACAGAATGAAACCCAAATAAAGTTACATCCAGTTTTCCCTAGAAGTCAAACTATGAAGCATTCTATAATCCATACACTAAGCAGATGGAGAGACTTGTGGCAGTCCTCTAGGCATGTGCTGGGAGGGCACAGTTGGACGGGATTTGGTGTAACGACTCTGTTCTCCACTAGGGGCGTTGCTTAGATTACTGGGGTAGATCCGTGTGGCACCCATGTACATGCATGTGTATGTGCATGCACAGGAGAGGTGAAAATGGTTTCAGCCAGCTTTCTAGTCTCTGGCACAGGTATTCTGTGCCCCCACTGACCCGCAATCAAGCATCCCTCCTTTATCTTAGGCTTCCGTCCACTCCCTCCTTCAACACCGTCCATGTCCAAGCCATCAGCCTGCCAGGCAGCACCTCCCTCCAAAATTATATCTCAGATGGGGCTCTGTTTCCAAACCCCTCACTTCAGAGAACCCTGTGGCTTGGACCCTCTCTGACTCTCTGGGGCAGGGTCTCTCTGAGCAATGGCCAGATGCCAGCTTGCCCCAGAGGATGTTTGTGCAACTGCACTGCGGCAGAGGTTCAGAGATTGTGGCCAGGTGCTGTCTTGCCCTAGAAAAAGTCTATGCAATTGCCCAATGGCAGAAGTTCAGAGATTATGGCAAATCACAATACATAGCCAGTGCCAGGTTTCACCGCACTCTGGTGTCTTTGTTCTAATACCAGCAAACATGGCTGTTCTCAGTACGAAATTGTTGAATGTTGACTGTAGGGTATATGCGTCTGCCTGCATGTTCTTCAGCCGCTGAGTGGACAGGGAACCACAAGCACCTTCATGCTCAGGTACGCACGAATACAATGGGCATCAAAGAGTTTGCCCCCGTGCCTAGGCCACTGAGACTGCTGTGAGCAAAGCTACTCTTGGATGTCACCGAGTCAGAGACAGCATTCCCTACCCTCCTCCCCAGGTTCCTACGCCATTTATAGCCCACGACTTCTAGCCTAGCACCTTCCTTCCTTCTCCTTTTTTATGGCCATGCAACATTCCATCGTGTGTGTGTGTGTGTGTGTGTGTGTGTGTGTATATATATATATATATATATATATATATATATATATATTCACATCTACTTTTTTTAAATGTTTATTAAAATTTTTTTTAATCTTTGTTTATTTTTGACAAAGAGAGAGAGAGAGTCAGTGTGAGCAGGGGAGGAACAGAGAGAGAGGGAGACACAGGCTCCAGGCTCTGAGCTGTCAGCACAGAGCCCGATGCGGGGCTCGAACTCAGCAACCGCGAGTTCATGACCTGAGCTGAAGTTGGAGGCTCAAATAACTGAGCCACTCCAGGTGCCCCTATGTTTATTTTATTTTTGAGAGAGAGAGAGCATGAGTAGGGGAGGGGCAGAGAGAGAGAGGGGGACAGAGGATTTGAAGTAGGCTCCGCACTGACAGCAGCGAGCCTGATGCGGGGCTCGAACTCACAAACCATGAGATCATGACCTGAGCTGAAGTCGAACACTCAACCGAGCCGACATATGCCACATCTTCTTAATCCACTCATCTGTTGATGGACACTTGGGTTGCTTCCATATTTTGGCTATTATGATAATGCTGCAATAAACATAGGAGTCCATCTATCTTTTCAAGTTAGTGTTATTATATTCCCTGGGTAAATATCCAGTAATGGAATTACTGAATCACACGGTAATTCTCTTTTTTAATTGTTTTGAGAAGCGGCATGCTAACATAGTGGGGTCTTTTGAGTTCTGCGTGACTTTTTTAGGACAAAATGAGTTTTCCACCTTGCTGTGATAGGTTCACGTCACTCAGACCAAGGCTGGGACTAGGGTGAGGCAAAGGATACACTCATCTTGGGCACAAAATCTGAGAAGCCAGAAAAATTAAGTAGTCAAGATAAAGATTTTAACGAAATAGTTTTAGAAATCAGACTTAGGGAATCAGAGATATTTGCACACACACGTTCATAGCAGCATTATTTACAACAGCCAAAAGGTGGAAGCAACTCAGGTGTCCATCAGTGGATGAATGGATAAACAAAATGTGGCATGCGTGTACAATGGGATATTATTCAGCCTTGAAAGGGAAGGAAACTCGGACACCTGCCACAACACGGATGAGCCCTGAAGACGCTGTACAAAGTGAAATAAGCCAGTCATAAAAGGACAAATATTATCGTATGCTCTCTCTTACTTGAGGTTTCTAGAATAGTCAAATCCATAGAGACAGAAAGTGGAATGGTGGCTGCTGGGGGTTAAGGGAGAGGGGAACGGGGGGTTGGTGTTTAATAGGGACAGAGTTTCAGTTGGTGAAGATGAAAAGTTCTGGAGATGGATGACGGTGGTGGTGATGGTCCCACGACCATATGAATGTACTGAATGCCCCCAAACCACATACTCAAAAATGGTTAAAATGGAAATACAGGTTATGTATATTTGATCACAATTTTAAAAATCAAAATTAATACAAAAGATCCATAACGAATACAGTGTCAAAACTTTAAGGAAAGACTAGGTCAGTATTACTGATTTCTCCCTTGTGTCTCAGGCTCCAACATGGCTTTGTCAAAGTCTATCCTGTGGCAGAGAAGGCGACAGCCCTTTTCCCCCAACATGTTCCTTTAACCACTCAGTGCTGCCTAAAATCACATCTTCAGCGGATACACCTAGGGGGAGAAATTTATGGCAAAACTGGACCCAGAACCCAGGTCAAAAATTCCCATTCTAATAGGGGGATTCCATTGACTTTGCCATTTAGTCAAGTACACAATAGTAAGAACTAGCTAATAAATTTCCTTCCTAAGAGTAAGCATTCATCATGAAGAAAGGAAGAAGTATGTAGGCATTAGGTAGGAGGAAAATAAACTTAGGATGGGGAGACTGAGGCAACAGTGAGAACCGACTTTATCATTTGTCCCAGCGTAGGCGACTCTGACCAAGGATTTGGCATGGCAGGACCTGTACCCCAGCCCTGGAGGCAGCGTGGATTAAAAGCAGCTGTGGCCTGAGCAGAGTCATGGCCCTGTGGCCTGGCCCCCTAATTCTCTTGGGGAGGGTCCCAGCCTGGGAGATGGAGGGTGGTTATGACGACCCCTCCCAGAAATGTTCGGCCTCACTTCCCGGGAGAGAGCTGGTGGAGGCCTCTACATTCACAAGAGAGGCAGGACAAGGGGTCAGCCGGCTTGGGCAGGAAGGCCTCACCTAGGTTGCACGGACTGAGCTGCCCCTTCACTGGAAGGACATGAGGCGCCCAAGGCCTCCTGTTAGCACCAAGGGCTGAGGCAGAGACTGGCATTCTTGTTGCAGGTCAAGGGCCTGGGGAAATGCACACCTGAGGACACAGCCCTGGCCATTGTCACGGCTCAACTCCAGTGGGATCTCAGGCTTGGAGCACCTCAAACTCCAAGAGACGGCTTCACGGAGTAGAGAGGAGACCTGACCTACCCATAGGAGTCAACTGTTAAATGTTTAGGAATTTTGCAAGCCAGTTATTAAATGCAGCTATTATTAGAAATTAAATGACGTAAGTGATATTAAAAACAAACTTAAATCAAAACGTCACTTCCGAATTATTTCACTTGGGGTTATTGGCATCCGCTGGATCTGTAGAGCGGCCGTAACTATAGGGTGCCATGCTACTGTGCGTCTCTTGCCAACTTTGCATTCTGTGACATCATGTTGGGAGCTTGAACTTAGCCATGGTCAGACTACTTACGCCCCAGAAGTTAGCAAAGGCTAACTTCTGCCCCTAAGAACTGATTTTTAGGCTTCTGCCAGCACACCACTGACTGGGAGCCCGAAATCTAGCCCACTGGCTCCACCAACCCGCCCATGGCTTCCTCCACCTCCCCCAGACCTCCCTTTCCAGCTCCGATGGCACCTCTTCCAGGAAGCCTCCCCTGAGTTCTTAGCCTGAGCTCCCAAATTCTTTCTCACCTCTTCTGTCCTCACATAGTCAGTTTTGTACTTCAGCCTGGCCTTTTCTCCTCCTTAGACACTTTTTTCTTTAATTATATATTTTTCTTTCTTTTTTTTTTAATTTTTTTTTAAATTTTTTTTTCAATGTTTTTATTTATTTTTGGGACAGAGAGAGACAGAGCATGAACGGGGGAGGGGCAGAGAGAGAGGGAGACACAGAATCGGAAACAGGCTCCAGGCTCCGAGCCATCAGCCCAGAGCCTGACGCGGGGCTCAAACTCACGGACCGCGAGATCGTGACCTGGCTGAAGTCAGGCGCTTAACCGACTGCGCCACCCAGGCGCCCCAATTTTTTTTAACGTTTATTCATTATTGACAGATAGAGAGAGACTGAGCATGAGCCGGGGAGGGGCAGAGAGAGGGGGAGACACAGAACCCGGAGCAGGCTCCAGGCTCCAAGCCGTCAGCACACAGCGTGACGTGGGGCTTGAACTCACAAACTGTGAGATCATGACCTGAGCCGAAGTCGGACGCCCAACCGACTGAGCCACCCAGGCACCCCGTAATTATATATTTTTCTTTATTATAAATAGAATTTGTGCTCATTAGAAAACATAATTCAGACAAGCAAAGTAAAGCAAAGCTTAGCAGCACCGACGGTCCCACTCACCTCTCACCACCTACAACTGCTGTGTGCACCTTAGTTTCTATCCCTGCAAACACTTTTCCTCGTATCTAGGTGATGATTAGTATTTATTTTTAATGAGATCCTATTATACAAATTCTTTTATAACAGCCTTTCTCCTTACTTTTTTACTTCCTGCCTTAAAAAAAAAAATCTCTACAGCAATCGGTACATTTACACAAGATCTTTGTTTAAAAATCTGTACGTGGGGGAGCCTTGGGTGGCTCAGTCGGTTAAGCGTCTGACTCTTGGTTTCGGCTCAGGTCATGATCTCACACTTCATGAGTGCGAGCCCCATGTCGGGCTCTGCATTGACAGCGCGGATCCTGCTTGTTTTTACAAAAATGGGTTCCTACTACACATGCTTCTCTGTGTCCTGCCACTTAAAAATTGTTTTATTATTTTGATGATGATGATGATGATGATGATGTTGCTAATACGTCCTTCCTAGTCATTTGGTGCCTGCATTGGTCTCCTGCGGCTGCTAGGACAAATCACCAAGAACTTGATAGCTTAAAACAACAGAAATTTATCCACTTACAGTTCTGGAGGCCAGCCGACGGCACTCGGTGTCCCTGGACGGCACTCCTGCTGAGGCTCTAGGGTGATCCCGTTCCTCGCCTCTTCCGGCTTCTGGCGGCTGCCAGAACGCCTTGGCTTGTGGCCACATCTCTCCAATCTCAGCCTCCATGTTCATGTTGCCTTCTCCTCTTCTGTCCATGAGTCCCATCTCCCTCTACTTCTCTGAGACCGCATTTATGAACCACCTGCCTAATCCACGATAATCTCAAGTCCTTAATCACATCTGCAAAATAAAAAAAGAAAAAAAATATTTTGTGGCCATATCAAATAACATTCACAGGGGCCAGGGATCAGGACAGGAATATCTTGGGTGGGGGGAAGGCATTACTCAGCTTGCCACAGTGTTTTTGCGGGGAGAAGCCTATACAACATGACCCCACTTCCGCAAAGCAGATAATGATGACAGGCCCAGAGCTCGGTCTGTACAGGATTATTTGTGAGGACACACACTAGATTGTGTTGTAGAGGCTGCTAGGCAGTCCTCCCACCCTGTCCACACTGGATTATTAACTTGTCACCTGGGGCAGGGGTGGGAAGTAATGTTACCCCTGAGATGCAGGGGACGGCCTAGCTCCTTGTGTTAGGTCACAGGCAAAGACGAGGCTGCCGTGTCCGGGGGTCTCTAAAGAAAAGGAAGGACTTCTGAATGAGAACAAGCTATGTGTGACTGCCAGCACGGGTCACTCACTGGCGGTGTGATCGGATGCGTCACGTAACCTCTCAGAGCCTCAGTTTCCTCAACCATGAAATGGGCTGGGCATACGCGTTGTGCGAATTCGAGGAGCTATTGCTTAGTACAGGCCTGGCCCACAGTTGGCTCCAGCGGGGAGGAAAGCCGCTGCCCATTCATGTATTCTGCCCCAGCGAGGCCTTGTCACCAAGGCTGGCAGCAGAGGGAGCCGCCCATCCCTGGAAGGTGAGTGCCTGGCACACAGGAGGACTTCGGTAAGGATTTGCGGAGAGAAGGATCTGAGAAGGAGCTGGGATTTTTTGTTAAATGTTGCCGTGGCCTCCAGGCTGGCCTTGGGCTGGTGCAAGTGGTGGCCTTGGACATGAGGACATCTGAACAACACAAACGCTGTAGGGTCCAGCGGCCCCTCTGATGCCCACTATGGAGCCTCAGAGAGGCCCATTCCCCACAAGCCCAAAGGTTTAGCAGAATTCTGAACAGGCTTAGGACTGAGAAGAGTGGAGACAGACAGCTACAGAGCAGCCTTGAAGAGACCCAGAGACAGAGTGACAGAGCCGAGGCTGTGGAGGAGCCAGAGGTGGCCAGGCTGGCTGACTCCCAGACGTCCAGGTGCAGAACTCCAGAGACAACTGGCAGAGGCCTGGGGGAGGTGGAGAGGGGCACAGAGAGACTTCGGGTGGCCTCCAGCGCCAGGCTCAGACTGGAAGTGGCCTGGAGTGCAGAGGCCCAAAGATCCTGAGGCTGCAGGTTGAGGAGCCGACGAAAAGAAGGCCCCACGGCGCCGTCTGCTGCCCCCTAGTGGCTACTGACCAACCAGCCGCAGACTTTCGGCCAGCCCAGTCTCCCTCGGACCGGGAGGAGGCTCACACGCCTTCTGGTGTCACTGTTAACCGCAGGGACTCAAGATGCATACACACCCAATGCACCCCTACTCACGCACCTGCCCAGATAAAGCAGCGCACGTGCAGATAACCTTGTGCACACGTGTGCACAGATATGCCCACCCCCGTGCCCACACAGGACCCCTACTCACAGGCTCTTACGCAGCAACCCCAGCGACATGTGCCTCTGAGACCCATTTGCCCACACACGTTCATGTACAGCCACAGGAACCATCCACGGCACATATGAACAAACGCACTGCTGTCCCTGTCTTTTTTAAAAAACATTTTCACGGGCCATATGTTCACAAAACTCTTGGTGTTCAGTGTCTCCGGGATGTCGATCATTCAAGAACTACGATCATGATTTTTGTCATCTCTGTATGTGCTTTTATTTTTTTTACACCACGAGGAAATTCTTTACTAAGCTATTTTAAACGCTTTAGAACTGCACTGTGCTTTATTCAGTCTATTATTTATTTAGCCTTTGAAACTGACTTGGCTTTTTACTTAAATATATTTTTAAAGGGAACTTTATATTCTCACTTTAAGTGGAAAAATACACTTAACTAAACCATTTAAAAAGAAAATAGTTACTGGTGTTCGGGTGGCTCAGTCGGTTAAGTACCTGACTTCGGCTCAGGTCATGACCTCACGCTCTGTGAATTTGAGTCCCGCTTCGGGTAAACACAAGTCCCACTTCGAGTGAGCCCCACTTCTCTCTCTCTCTCTCCTTTTCTCTCTCTCTCCTTCTCCCTCCCTCTCTTTACCCCTCGTAGGATTCTCTCTTCCTCTGCCCCTCACTCACCTGCATGCACCCTGTCTCTCAGAATAATTAAATAAATAAAATGTATAAAAAAATAACATGGTTATTAAAGGGTTCTACCACGGACCCTCTAGATTTGTTCTGCATGCCCATCCCAGGTCACCCCTGCCGACTTTGGAAAGCACTGCATTATTCTGAGCCTTGTGCCCCCCACCGTGTGGTGGGCAGAGCAGGTTTGGTATGTCCCCCGGGGGTCTGTGTTATAGGTGCGGAAGCAGGAGCTCAGCACGGAGGTTCAACTTCCCCGGGGCCCCATGGCTAGGGCTGAAACCAGCTCTCCTGTCCCCACACACTCTGCCCTTCCCAGGGGACGACCCCTCTGGCCTCACCCCTCCCAACAGCTTCCTGTCGCAGGCCAACCCCAGCAAGAACACAGCACCGCCTTCCCTGCTGTCTCCCCGGTCAGCCTTACTCTCTCTGACCCCGCTTCCCCCAGTCCTGCCCTGTCATCTACAATCTCCATAATCCCACTATTCTCCCTCTTGCCTATGCTTTTATCCCCCGTCCCCCATGTCATTGTCCGTCCACTTGTTCCCTCGCACAGTCTCTGTTATCCCACCAGGATGGAAGCTCCCTGAGGGCAGGGATCACCCAGCACCAGGTCGGTCCCCAGTGGGTGATCGTTGAGTGTTGACTGTAGGACACGTGTCCGCCCACGTGTTCTTCAGCCACTGAGTGGACAGGGAACCACGAGCACCTTCTTCATGCTCAGGCACGCACGAATACGACGGGCATCAGAGAATTCGCCCCTGTGCCTAGGCCACTGGAACTGCTGTGAGCCAAGCTACTCTTGGCTGTTACCAAGTCGGAGACAGCACCCCCCACCCTCCTCCCCAGGGTCCCATGCTATTTATTGCCCACCACTTCTAGCCTAACACCTTCCTTCCAGTTGAGGCCTCCTCTTCCGGCAAGCTTACCCAGCCCCCTCCCCAGAACGGGAGACCTTTGCAAGGCACAGAGCAAAGCCTTCCCTGGAGCCTCCCCCGTGTGCTTTCGGTCTTTCGTATGCTTTCGGTCTGAAGCACAGCCAGAAGTGCCCCCTGAGTAAGGGACACAGCCTGCCTGGAAGCCACCTCCCACTGGCCAGCACGACACACAAGGAGAAGGAGCTGGACCTGTAATCTCCAGAGCCGGGACCCAGTATCAGTCAGGGTTCTTTCCGAGAAACAGAACGGGTAGGAGATTAATGTTTTGTTTATTTCAAGGAAGGGGCTTACGTGATGGTAGAGGCTGGCTGGGTGGAGGCTGGCCCGGCAAGTTGGAAGTCACAGGGCAGGACGGCAGGGCGACTGGAAACTCCAGAGCTTCTCCGCTGCATTCCGTGGGCAGAACTGCTGCTTCCTCAGGGAAGCTTCTGTTTTGCCCTTCAGAACTTTCAGTTAATTGAATGAGGCCCGCTCAGATTATAAAGGATAATTGCCTTCACTTCAGATCTACTGATTGTAGGGGCACCTGTGTGGCCCAGTCGGTTAAGCGTCCGACTTCGGCTCAGGTCATGATCTCGTGGTTCGTGGGTTTGAGCCCCGCGTCGGGCTCTGTGCTGACGCCTGGAGCCTGGAGCTTGCCTCAGATTCTGTGTCTCCCTCTCTCTCTGCCCTTTCCCTGCTCACACGCTCTCTCTCAAAAAATAAGTAAACATTAAAAAAAAAGATTAAAAGAAAATCTACTGATTGTAGATATTAATCTACATCTGCAAAATACCTTCACTGGCAACACCTAGCTAATGGTTGATTGAATAATTGGACCTAGCCACATTGACACGTTAGACTAACCTTCCTCAAGATCACCCTTTGTCAATTCAGTACCCACGCACATGTTCTCAAACCACACTTAATCCCCAGATAAAGACAATAACAGAGTCATGATTGCTTTCAGTGTGATGCAACTCCTGTGTTTAAAACAAAAAACACGCTGACCTTTTTCCCAGGAAAGGATGCCAAGTCCTTGGGTGATGATTACTTTGCTCCTGGATATCCTGTAACTAAAATCCTGTGATGTGACGTTAGGTATTATTAATTCACCTTATGTTAGAAGATAAGGAGATAAGGGAGGAAAACATAGGTAACATACAAGTTTGCATGTGCGTATAAACGTATACATAACATGAGGAATATTCATGACAGCTACAGTCTTCATTTCTACAACTAGTCACATGGTTGTAATTGGTATTTGCAACTCTCTTCTACCACGACTCATTCCATGTCCTCAGCGAGCACCTCAGATGGTTATGGTTCTCTACCTGGCAGTGGGGGTGGGGGGGGAGGGGCAGTGACCCTAACTTTCACTCCCGAAGAGTCAAGGCCATTAGTAATCCTACCTGAATTGGGTTGTAACTTTCCATTGACTTTAATCACAGGGCATGGTACTAAAAGACACCCTAATGGACCTCCTGTATTCCCCAAATCTTATCTTCATTGTACAGTAGCAGCCTAATGTCTTCCTGATAGCCAGGATCAATCCACCCAGCCAACAGAATAACTCCCTTCTTTGCCGATTGATTCAGAAGCATGAGGACCCAAAAGTGGCCAGGCGGTAGTCTTAGCTTCCAGTTCAATGGAATCATCGTTGTGTCTCCTAGCAGAAGCATTGCTCTCTGTTGTGGGTTTAACTGTGTCCCCCAAAGCTCATGTCCATTCAGAACCTTGAAATGTGAAAAGGGGCCTTTGCAGGTATAAATCCAATGACTGGCATACTTATAAGAAGGTCATATAAAGCCAGAGACACAGAAACAGAGGGAAGAAAGCCATACGAAGGAGGCAGAAATTAGAGTCACACAGCTACAAGCCAAGGAGCACCAAGAATTGCTGGCAACCACCAGAAGCTGGGAGAAAGGCCTGGAACAGGTTCTCCCACAGGGAGCCCAGAAGATCCAAACCAGTAATTTTCTAAATATTGAGTGACATGAAGTACATTATTTTACTACATTTAGCTACCTGCTGTGGATGCATTGACATTTCTGCCACATCCCCCACCCGTCAGCTGTCTTAAGCCTGATCTGTTGTCTGAACATTCCCCACTTTGTCCTGGTGCAGCTTGGGCCAATCTGAACCCTTGTCAGCTGTCCTTAGGAGCATCTTCCTGGAACTATTTTGGGCCCATGGAATCTGGAGGTTAGGGGTCAGAAGCTGACCCCACCTCCTTTAGAAACAGGAGCTGGGCATCTCGCCAAATGGTGATGCCCCCTCCTCTGAAAATGAACAGGCTTTTCTACCCAAGACTTGAGTATGAACTCCTAATGATCACTTTCATAAATCGCCAAAACTAAATACCAAGCATGCCAAGAATCCAGCTTTGAGGCAGGAGGCGGCAAATCTCACCTCTGCGCTTTTGCTTTCACTGGGACCCTTCATCTCCTCAGATTCCTTCCATTTTTTCAGACCCACTTCCTCACTCGCAAAACCCTCAAATCTGCAATCTCAAGTCCGTTCTTCGTCAGGCAAATCCTGCCTTCTTCATAACTTGTCCATAATGGCTGCCTTCTCGTCGCTCCTCTGCTCTGGAGGCCAGCGTTCTTTGAAACTCCAGGCCATTTAACTCCTGGCACAATTGTATTTACTGGCTTTTTAAGGCACAACCGTATACAAAATACCTTTGTGTCTACCCAGCATCTTGCTTTGAATTGTTCAATGAAGGTTTATTTGATGTAAATGTTTTCAGTAATGATTCATTTAAATGATCACAACACCATAGCATAAGAAGTGATTTAGTGTGCCAAAAACACACCGCCCGAGCCTTTAGCATTCTGCCTGTAACATTATTTGTGTGAAAAATACACAGGACTGTGCTTTTAAGATTAGTCTTAAATAGTTAAAAGATTAAAATCACAAAAGCAAGCTCAGCTTACAAAAGCCTGATATATGAGCAGGTGTAACTACCGCAGAATTGTCAAGGTGGAAGGTACTTAATGCCTTTTTTAAGAAAATTTTTTAAAGGAGGCTCCATGTCCAACATGGGGCTTGAATTCACGACCCTGAGATCAAGTCACACGCTCTACCGACTGAGCCAGCCAGGTGCCCCAATGTTACTAACTTTAAATCTGGAGAATTCAAGTTTGATGGGTTAGTGTATAAGCCAATACTGCTGAAAACAGGGAATGGGGACAAACACAGTATATTCTTAGTAAATTAAAACTTTCATGGCCTTACCTTATCATTCTTTATTGGTACAAATAGTCCTTTTATAAAAAGAAGCAAAACATTCAGATTACTTGCAAGTCAGCAACTCAACTATTGACCCTCCAGCGACAAGGGACATGGAGCAAAATGCTAAGATGACAGGAGTCTCTTCCACGGTCATTCATAGTAAAACTTTATTGAACAGAAAACCCAGCAAAGGTTTTCACCTCTGCGAAGTTCTCTTGGTTTAAAGTAAAGCACTGCATTTTAAAAAGCAATTATACATAAGTCTTCCCTAGAAAAGTCCTGCTAAAACATGTCTAGCAATTTCATTGATTATATAAAGTAGTACACTTAGTGTAATTTAAACATTCCAACAGGAATCAAATCGTACCAGCAGAACCATTTCTGCATCTATGAGATCTATGTACAAACACACATGCAGACACACACATCTGAAAAGTTCCTCAGGCATAAGCATGCGACACTAATGCCTTCTACTTACAATGCCTATTAAACTACATACAGTATATATTAAAGCTCTTCAGAATAAAGACAGGAGAAGCCTTGGGCAAAATTTTTGTTCATCAATTTGAATCATGGCTTCACGTCTTAGTTTCTGCTTTTGCTTGACCACAAAAGCATGTCCTTCTCCTTGTTGGTTCTTTACTAATTCTGTGCCACTGCCATGGCTGGGTGAGGAAATCTAGCTGGAGCTAGATGATCCAGTCCACGCCTGTCGAGGCCTCCAGCAGCCAGAAAGCAAGCACCATCAGTTTGCTATGGCTGGGGGACCTTCCGGAAGAAGAGAGGCAAAGAAAGTCTTGAAGACAAGCCAGGCTGTGCTCATAAATGAAGGGCTGGTCTGCTCGTCATCCAGTACGTCCCTGTCCGGAGGGAGGTGGTTGGGGTCTTCGATTTCAGGATCGGGACCTTCCTGCAGTTATGAAATACAATGAGAACACAATCAGGACCGTGATAAATACCAAATAATGTAATAATGTTAGGAGAGGGCAGACTAAATCCCTGGCCCCATATTCAAAGCAGCCAGGCAGACAGGACCCCAGGGAATGGTGTCCTAGGCTGGATGGAGTTCTCAGGCCTCACAGCACAACCGTGCTAGTGACATTCTCACAGTCCTGAAAGTTCCTGGCAGTAACATTAAAAGAAATGAGGTAACTACATCTTTATTATTAAACTCATGAGTTAAGTTAACCACTTCATTAACTATGAATATTCTAAATTTGGCAGTATTCTGAGTTAAGAAACAAAAATAGAAACCCAAGGTGATAATTTATATTATAAAAATGGTAATAGTAGGGTGATAATTAATAATATAAAAGAATTCCTTTAGGATTATGCATTAAACTGCTTTATAAATCTAGGGAAGTTCTCTAGGACATCTATTCTGTGAGACATGCTTATATTCTTAATCCTTAATTAGATTAACTATCCATTAGCTGGGGTGCCTGGGTGGCTTAGCCAGTTAAGCGTTCAACTTCAGCTCAGGTCATGATCTCATGGTTTGTGAGTCTGAGCCCCATGTTGGGTTGTGCTGACAGCTCAGAGCCTGGAGCCTGCTTTGGATTCTATATCTCCCTCTCTCCCTGCCCCTCCCCCACCCATTCTCATTCTTATTCTCTCTCTCTCTCTCTCTCTCTCTCAGAAATAAACATCAAAACAAATTTTTTTAATAAATTATCCAATAGCAGTTTCCATGATAGAACACATTGTTACAGACCACTGAACACTCAAAAACAGTGTGCTAAAAAAAAACCATTATTTACATATGCCAAAATGCAAACTGCCAAATGCCAAAACATACCTGATGGATTTTATGGCACATTCAATGTTTTTTAAAAATAGCTACTGCTGGGGCGCCTAGGTGGCTCAGTCAGTTAAGCGTCCAACTTGGGCTCAGGTCATGATCTCAGTCTGTGGGTTCGAGCCCCGTGTCAGGCTCTGTGCTGACAGCTCAGGGCCTGGAGCCTGCTTCAGATTTTGTGTCTCCCTCTCTCTCTCTGCCCCTCCCCGACTCATGCTCAGTCTCTCTTTCCCTCCAAAATAAGCATTAAAAAAAACAATAGCTACTGCTCTAAGAATAAATTTGAAAAAATCTTGAAACTTCCGCCTAATGAAATGGTAAACCAGGAGGCTAAATATCTAAAGGTTAAGGATTTGAGAGCCCAGCACTTCACATCAAGCTTGCTGGACTCCAATGGGAGTTCCTTACCTGTAAGTTATTGTTGGGGTCCTGATTTACAGCTTCATGAGGACCATCATTGGGGAAGTTCTGAACTGGCCTCTGTCTAAATGGAAACCATCCAACGTGATGCCTTCAAAGGAAGCACATAAAAGCTCATCTTAGCTAATCACAGTGAAATTTACTCAAGAATTTGAGTCTTCTTGATCAGATAACGTTCCCCTTGCTCCCCTCCTCCAATCAGAGCAGTGCTCGGACTATAAGCTCACAGCGGGCAGATCTGCAGAGATGTTCTGTCACACCATCTCCTAGACTTCCTCACTTGCCCATTGGCTTCTTCAAGGTCACTATGGGGACTATGTTTTATTCACCACTGTATGCCCGGCAACATTAACAGCACACAGTATGTGCTCTATAAATGCTTGCTCATCCAAACTAAACTTTACACATGAAAACCTGAACCGGGGGATGGGGGAGGGATAAATACACACACATACACACATACACACACACACACACACTCAGAGGCAGGACTGGGATTATATGTAATAACCTGAGATAATAATACCTAAATTTGATCACTTAAATATATGATTCTAGAGACTATAAAACTTAAACTGACTAGAAGTTTTATTTGGAAAATCCAATTAAGTGCAAGTTTTGAAGCAAATATGACAAAATATTAGTAATGATTAATTCTGGATTTATGAGTATTTTTTATTTTATTCAGATATTTCTCAAGATTTTTAAAACTAAAGTAAAAATTCTTTTTCACCACACAGGAAATATTTGTCTGTCTCGACCACAAAGGAGGACATGTCACTCGATGCCAGGGTTTCTTAACTTTGGCACTACTGACGTATTGGACTAGGTATTTACTGGGGGGCTGTCCTATGCACTGTAGGATGTCTAGCAGCATCCCTGGCCTCTACCCACTAGATAACAGCAGGACCACCCCCTAGTTGCCAATCAAAAACGTCACACTCTGGGGATGCAAAATCATCCTGGTTGAGAACCACTACTCTGAGCTAAGGACAAGCCAAATGTCAGGTCTGTACAGGTTCCTTGGCCCTTTAGAGCTATGCTGACAGTCAGTGCCTGACCTTCATCCTGGAAAGCAGCAGCTGCAGCTTGGTAAACATGTTTTTATTCAAAACAAATCAATTTTCCCTTCCATGCCTCAGAACGGCCGTTATTATTGTGGTTCATGAGCCTGGCAGGTACCTTATCTAGAAGAAAACAGAATGTTCTCCTTGCATTCACACACGATTGATGTGTTTTCAGCAGTGCCCAAACAAGCCATCAGTTCCTTGCATTGAAAGTGCCAGAATGATATGCTATTGAAATACACTTCCATTAACAATGGCTGAGACTGCTCAAAAAGAGAAAAATCTGTACTTGGCTTGAGTCACCATGCAGTGTTAATTTGTATTAAGGGAAAAAAGGAAAGCAAAATCATGTGCTTACAGGTACATGACAACGGTGGCCCCCATGACCATGAGGAACCTGCTCAGGGAGGAGTAGAAGTAGAGGATACTGAGAAAAACGGAAAACGTGGCTGCTGAATAGGTCCAATCCAACCAATCTCGATTTATCTCATCATCTTCTTCCACAATAGGGCCACCTTGTGCATTCATCCGCAAATTTTGATTCGCCCCAGGATTAACCACCACTGGAGGAGCAGCGTTCTGATTAGCTGGCTGGTTCTCGGCTGCAAACTGGTTGTGAATAGGGGCCGGAGCAGGTGCAGAAACCACAGGTATCTCTTGTGCACTTGGTGAGGGGACAAAAGCCCCTGAGGCAGCAGTGGCTGCTAAACTAAAATAAAAATGATAGAGGCAGATACTGTTGAAAGCAAATCACCATGAAGACCGTGCTTCTCATAATCTTATTTACGCAGGGTCTTTTACTGTTAAGAACTGTCCGTGGGTACATGAAAAACCTGACTTTTAAGTTAGTGAAGAATTTCTTTACTAACAGTCATATCTATACATGCCTCTTCTGCTCCTAAGAGAGACTGGCCGTAAATTTCATCTGGAGTTAAACATTAAGGCCACGATAAAAGTATGGTATGTTAAAAAAACTAATTAAACCTTCCGCAAAACTTTAAAGCTACCACATACTGAAAAGGAAGTAAAGCAGGTACAGACACAAACACTCCTGAATTAACACACGATTCAGATAGCAGATATCATTTATACTCTCCTCCACCCACCGAACCAGACAGAACAGAGCTCTGCAGAAACTGATGAAAGTACACTCCTTCCTCCATTCCTAACCCCGGGCGTGCCTAGCATGACGGGAAAGGACTCACTATTGCATGTAGTACTGCCGTGCGTAGATCTGCTGGAACCAGGAGAGCTGCAGCCAACCGTAGGTAGTATAGCCCGAGAAACCAGGCCCCAAGCCTTGGAAGGCTGGCTGGGCAGCTTCAGGCCTACGAAACATTGTTAAAAAACACTCGTTTTGACTTGGTTTAGTATGAATAAATGAAGTTTAAATGACAATAAGGATTTCAAGTCAAAGAGACAAAAACTCCATGACAGCTACATGGTAGATTACTGTGCGATGCCCCCGTGTGACCCAAGCACGGAAAGTGCTGCCAAAGCCCTCCTACCGTGGTCCAGACCCCACAGAGAAACGAGCGCCCGTGGCCAGCACTGGGTTCTCATGCCATGTCGTTGCTATGGCGTATAAACAAGCTGGACCCTTTCAGACTAGATGGATACTCACTCCCATTTTTCATTTGCTGAGTCTCACTGCAGCTCGAAACCCACTGTTTATCCTTCAAAGGACAGCTCTTAAAAAGCCACATCTCTCTCAAAGCCTTTCCTGAAGGAAACTCCCTCTTCCTTCTGACAGCCATTTCTCCCCACCCCTAAACCTGACTACATGGGGGGCAGAGTTCTGTGTGTATGTGGCATCACTCATACATGCTTTCTGACCACTTGGGCCCTCTACAAGCTGCTGGGTTGTTGCCTCACTGGATTCCCGACAACCTTGTGGGGAAGGGGCTATCCCCTCCATTTCACAGAAGGGAGTCTGAATAGAGCTCAGGGAAGACCAGGGATTTGCACAAAGTCACTGAGCTGGTTAAATAGCATGCTGGATTTGAGACCTGTTTGACACCAAACTCCTGTTTCTTAAACAGCCTAGGGCAGAGCATAGGAGTGTCATCTTTGGCCTTGTGTGCCTTAACAGAGTGAACTCCTTTGGCAGCAATTCGCAAAACTGAAACTATAAAAACTTATGGTAAGATCATGAATGGATTATGTCAACACCTCTGCTGGTTAACTCCCATCCTTAAACAAAGTTATATGTATTGACTGTTCAATAAATACGTGTTGGATAAAATCGGTAAGCTTTATCCAGGTGAAATTCACATAGATATGGGCCACAATTCTCGGGCTGTATAGCCAGAATAAGGGAGGCAATTTTAAGTGGTTCTATCCAATTATCCAATTTATAGGCTGACAGCCTTTTACCCAAATTCCCTACCCAGAGTGCTTCTAAAATGGTATTCCAGTTCAAGTAGGTCTTGGTAGAATACTGGTTTTGAGCATTCAAAAAAGTTGCAGTGCAAGGAAATGAGACCATAACAAAGTGCTTTTGTAGCTCTGATGAGAACAGCACTGTAGATATACAACATCACTCTACTCAAGTATGGTTTTACTCAAGTATGTAGGGGTGAACTGACATGAAGTCTGGGAATTACGGCAAAAGGAAAAAGCAAAAGAGGAATAGATGAAACAAGCATGGCAAAACCTTCATCATTATTGGGCCCGGGGGACGGTTATGCAGAGATTCATTGCACACTTCCCTCTGCTTTTGCGTGTATTTGAAATTTCCATGAAGAAAAAAACAACTCCTCATTCCCTAAAGACCTGACTTGTCAAAATCAAATATTAAAAACTAGTAGGAAAAGGGAAGCAGGGGAATGGAGGGGTTATAGAATTTCAACTCATAGTTAATGATTTTTTTCTCATAAGAACTTTCATAATAAGGTGTTCCAGGATTTATGAAATCCAAACATCAGAGCATTTAGTCTAGAGCTCTAACTGCTCTAAAGAAACGATCTTTTTTCTAGCACCACCAACTCAGTCCTTGGCAGAGCATTTCTTAAACAATTTTTCACCTTTTGTCACCCATTGTTATGATAGACAAAGCACAAAGCCACTCAGCAAAGCAGCTGCGAGATGCTTACACCAGCTGTTTCCTCTGCAGCAGCACGAATTCCCTATCATGAGGTCAGCACAATGCAAAGCATCTCCATGTGGGAGGGGAGATGCCTACGTTGTCAAACACACGCATCCCTATATTTATATGTACTTAAAAGGCTATTGAGAAGAGTTAAATAAATAAAAAATCTTTAAAGTGAAACCCTTAAAGCAAAATTCTGTACATTAAGTTCTGCGACTATATACTATCAACACACTTTATTCTTAAAATTGACGCAAATGATACACATCCATGTTGTATAAACCTGGTTCTTTATTATGACACTCACCTTGAGATGTTCTCCCATCCAGAGGGAGAAAGGTTCCGAAGAATCTCCCTTTGCCTTAAGCTATCACCTGAGGAATCCCCAGGATACTGTCCCTGATGAAGACCAGCAGGCTGCTCTGTGGATTCGGCAACCTAAGTAAGTGGAAGATGAACATTAAAACAAAGGATCTGATGCAACAGTCTGCAACCAAACTGAAAGGATTATTCTGCTGTGAATGGCTTATATCCCTCACCCCGACCTCTGAACTTCACAAAATTGAATAGATGCAGTGTTATGTAAAAAATATTCTGAAATTTGTTCAACCCAAATTCAATACACAGATATTCTTTAAATCCATATTTTTTCCTAGAATAACTATGCTGTGGTTTCATTAAAATCTTCCAATGAAGTTATCACTGGTGAGAAAGCATCCTGATAATGTTCTACAGATCCTATAGTGCTAAATTTACTAAATCAAGAAACCAAATCTGACCAACAAGATTTATAAATACAACCCAGCCAGCAACTTAAAGGAAAGAATGTTTTATGCTATGTTCAGATGTTTTAGGAAATAGAGCTGTAATGCTAATTTACAGTCCATCACTACACTAGAATATTATTACTATATATTCAAATCAACACCATGAAATGAAAAATAAACAATTTTGACTGTCAAATGTAAGTCTTTAGAGATCACTTGATAGAGATTGTGGTCTTTTCCTATCCAATTAAATAAATCATGATGAAAATTTCCAAAGAAGGGGTGCCTGGGTGGCTCAAATGGTTGAACTTCAACTTCAGCTCAGGTCATGATCTTGTGGTTCGTGAGTCTGAGCCCCATGTTGGGCTCTGTGCTGACAGCTCAAAGCCTGAAGCCTGCTTCAGATTCTGTGTCTGTCTGTCTGTCTGTCTCTCTCTCTCTGTCCCTCACCTGCTCAGGCTCTGTTACTCTCTGTCAGAAATAAACATTAAAAAAAAAAAAAAATAGAAAATTTCCAAAAGAAATATATTCACTTTTGTACTGTTTATAAACATTAGTGATTCCTCAGAAGAAATTTATTATGTGCTAAATTTAATAAAAACCCATTTTGAGTGCCTTGCTAATTCAGAGATCTGGATACACAGCTATTGTAGGTCAAATCATGTCCCAAAAGATAGAGTAATGTAGAACTCTACTCTTCTTCTACAACACTAATGGCATACAGTCTACTACTGTAATAATAAACACACACTTGTATTGATAAGTTTCTCATTCTTTATTCTCACTGGGGAGAAACAAAATTTTACTTGATAAAAAGGTAATAAAATCTCTTCAGAGTTTTATCCAACTCCGTTTATTTTTACCATGTGGGTCTGAATGACACAGATGGTTATAATCTTGAAAAAGCAGACATACCTTTGTACTGGTCTCTGACACTTTTGAAGGACCCTTCACATTGCATACCAGATGCAAAACATGCCGCTTTTCCTGCTAAAAGTAATAAGGAGGTACTTTAGGACCTGAATTCAACCTTGTAAGTGCTTAAACATTCAAAAGTTAATGTGTAAATGATGTACCTTTGGAAGCAAGTCCTTGAGACACTGGTGATCCAACAAGAGCTTCCCAGAATAAATTAACCTCTGGTCCTCTGGACGCTTGTCATGGAAAGAAAGAGAAGCACAGGTCAGTACTTAGCTCACACAAGTTCCCAAATACAGAAGAAACTGTTTTATACAAACAACTTGAATATGTGTGTTTTTTTCCTAGAATCACAGGAAAACATTTTTTACAAAAGTCTCATATGCAAACCTTTCCTTTAGAAAGTGCTGAACTCTGAATTTCTAACATGCAAATAAATTTAGGATGGCAAATTATCTCTAGTCCACAAAACCACGGCCAACTACTTGACTTTTAAAGTCCTAAGGAAATTCCTTTCTGCCACTAAAAACACAAATTTTATTTGGGGATCCTACAGCCTAACTTCAAAACCTGGTTTGGTCTCATACAACGGTCAAAGTACTCCCAACCAAGGTCAGCCTTCACCAAAACGACCTCGTACTGTCCTGAGATAACATAAGGCAATTCTAAACTAAGCTCTCAAAGAGACTTCCCAAAATACAAACGCAGTTATAGAGAAGATGGTGTGTAGGTACCATTTCATATAACCCTGTGAGATTTAGTATCCCTATGTGAAGGGAGGAAAAGTCTGAAATTGACTTGTCCACAGTCAACCTGCTGTTGAAGAGTCAAGATTCCAAACCCGCTTCTCCATTCCAGTGATTTCAAAATCACAGGGACTCTACATACTTTCATACAAATCTGATTTTTAAAAATCTAGTTTTAATTCCTCTAAAAACCATACTTAAAAATAATGGCATCAAATGACACATACCAAAGTAGGTAGTGATCACCAAACAATGCCAGAATAAACAATTTTGCAAAATTTGGAATAAAGCCGCTCCTGCCAAGCAGCTGGAGATTATAAAGCAAACTGTTTAAAACAATCAAAACAATAACCGCATCTATTTATCTGCAGAAATCAGGACTTTTTGACACTGTGCACCTAAAACAAACTACAGAACCGAAGTGGATACTGCGTTCACCACTGTTCTGATTGACTTTATAGGGAAATCCCATACACACAATTTTGTAAAATGCTTCTGCAGAGGTGGGATCCTACATTAAAGAGTTCCACACTAGTAAAGGTTTTGAAATCAATAGGTGCCTGTAATTTAAATTGTTTTCCTTTTTAAAGGGCTGACTTGATATTCTGTGCCTTTACCTAGAAAGCTCATTTGAAAAAAAATAATAAATGTTGAACTATTATAAAAGTAAGACTTCTCAGGTTAGAAACCAAATGCTGAGTGCTCTCTAGCCATAATTTTTAAGCACCAATGTACACACCTGAGAGACCTTTTACAACTTTGGGTCTTCAGACTTAATAGGAGTCATGTTTGTCACCCAAGGAAGCCCTTAAGGGAAGCTCTCCTCCAAAACACTGCCTTTTACCAAGTGATGCAACTAGAGACTACGCCAATCTGTATCTAACAGCTATTCTCGCAGCAACACGGCCACCTAGTTTCTTGGAAGCAGGTGCAGTGAAACTACAAACAGTCCCAAGGTGAGTGCTAAGGAAATGCAAGCTTATTAGATAAATACACAAAATTCAAAAGAATAAGTCAGAAGGAAAACTCACTTCTACATTCCACCTTGAACAAATCAGGAACAAAAACCACCTGACCCGTGAGCTACCACACACTGCAACTCTTCAGATAATGAGGAACAATTTCACAGTGTTTTTGGGTCCCCATGCTTTCTCTGGTCTGATGGGGATTTACACTTGTGGGCAGTAAGGCACACTGCTGACACTTACATAATATCAGACAGAATAGAAAGTAAATACAGGAAGGTCCAGCTCACAGCCTCCATCACGTGGTGGGGAGAGAGGGCGGTGCTAAGGGTGATGTTGACAGATGTGTCAACCAAAACAAAGCGAGGAAGTCTGTAATTGAGGGGCCGAAGTCTTAAAACGCAGACTCAGGAAGACTCTTGCCGCCTGCTTCCCTTCTAACTCACTCTACCCAGAAAGCGCCAGGGGCTCCTCCCTGGGACTAGGCAAAGGCTGCGGAGTCCGGCGCGGCAGGGAGGGGCCCCGGGCGGAAGGTGGACAGGGCGGGGAAAAGCCACGTCTCGCTCCTGGGCGTGGGACCTTAAGTACACACTCCCTGGGCGCTCACCATGGCTCCCTAGCACTGGCCCAGGGAGCCTCCTCCGCTCCGCACCGACACGCTGCATTCAGAAAATTCACTTCCAACCATTTCCGTGTCCTCGCTTCTATCCAGTGGATGCAATCCTAATGCGGAACACCTAGTCGCCCTGTCTTTTCGGGGAAACTGAGGCTGGGAGGGTGAAATAATTCACCCAAGGTCAAACTGCTGTCTCAGCGGCGTGGCTGAGGCCGGCAGCCAGATCTAGGGGACGGGGCAGTGGTCCGGGTTGGGGGGAGGAGGCGAGGAGAGGGGCTGGGGTACAGCGGGAGGCGAGGTGACAGGGGAAGGCGAGACGACGGTGGCCTAGGACGTGGAGGTGACGGCCACTGGGCAAGGCGAGGCGGCGCCTACAGCGGTAGGACAGGGAACGGGGAGACCCCAGCCAGGGGAGGTGAGCGGGTGAGGGCCAGCCGTCGGGGGAGAGATGGCGAAGGGAGAAGAGAAGCTGTAGGGGAAGGGGAGACGGACGCAAGGAGGGCCGAGGTGAGGACAGCGGGGCCGGGAGTGGGCGCTGGCAGCGGGAGTCGGGGGCCCCTCTCACCGGGCGCTCGGGATAGACGCGGCTCAGATGGGCCTTGAGGCGGCCCACGCTCCAGCTGCGGTCGCCGCTCAGCTCCAAGTCGCGGTGGCGCTGGTTGGGACTCTTCACCAGGAGCGTGACGGGCTCAGGTTCGGGCTCGGGCTCGACCTCCATGTCGGCGGCGCTTGGGGCTTCCGCGGCGCTCTTGAGATGCCAGGCAGGCGGCGTCGCAGCCGCCCCGCAACCTCCGCAACGACTGTACGCGCCTCTGGGACGCGCGCCCCCGCCTCGGGCGCCTTTTATAGGCACCTCGCACTAGGGCTCTGCGGCGAGAACACTCTGTGGCTGCCTCCCATTGGCCGAGGCGGAGGTCACGTCCCTAACGTGGCCCAATCAGCGCCCGGATCCGTGGGCGGAGGGACGGGCCGAGCACGTGGGCGCGGGCTGATGCAACCCGCCGCCGTTGCGTCACCCGGAGTCGCGGCCGAGGCCCCGGAACTCCCGTTTGGCGGCCATGTTTGGGTGCGCTTCGGCCCCGACGGAACCGGAGTGCTACGTAGCTTGGGCTGCTCCCGGTGCCTCGCGGAGGGTCTGGCCGGCGGACCGCCGGTTTGGCGGCCTCTGCAAATTGTTTCCTCACAAAGCAGCAATCCCCGCCCCTTTTCACCCCCAGCCGCCGAGGCCCACTTCTCTTTTCCCTGCCCTGGAGCTCCAACCAGCCCTGCTAGGGAGGCCTCCCCACGCCTATCGCCGCCCCAGCCCAAAGAACGGCTGGGTCGACCCGTTTGCGAGCCCACCCGGAAGGGCAGCCCCACAGGCCTTCGCAGGGCGAGGAAGAAGCCTGGAGGATTCTTCCTGGGGCTACGGACAGCCTTCCGAGCCGCACTTGCCACTTACTTCATCTGTGGCCTCAGACGTGAACCTTACACCCTCGAGCGTGGGACATCACCTTTGTGCCTGGCACACGGGCCACAGTCCAGCTTAGGCTAGGAGACCCTTGCAGAGGGCCTCGCCTCAAAGGATACTAACACATGCTTCCTTTAAATTGCAGTTGAGACAAGCCAGGGAGGGTTCTTAGGTAAGGCCCCTCTGACGTAGGCCCCCTCCCTCCCTCCCCTCTGTAGGAAAAAAAGATCTTGAAAAACAAAACTGACATTGCACGGGCCCCATCCTTATTCCAGTCCTGTTGGAACATCTGTTTGTGCAGGTGTCGGGAACTTGACAAGGGCAGGAGGCTAATGGGAGGAGCCTGGTCTGGTTGGTGCCTGTAGTACCACAAACCGGGCGCCCTGAAGGACAGAAATGTGTCGTCTGGCAGTTCTGGAGGCCAGAAGTGGGACATCAAGGTGTCGGGCAGGGTTTGTTCCTTCTGAAGGTTTTGAGAGAGAATCTGTTGGAATGCTACTCTACTAGCTTCTGGTAGTTTGCAGGCAGTCTTTGGAGTTCTAGGGTGTGTGGCTGCATCATCCTGTCTCTGGCTTCGTGGTTACATGGCGTTCTCCCGGGTGCATGCCTTCACATCATTTTCCCTGCATGCACGTCTGTCTCTGTCCCAATCCCCCCTCCATCCACCCTTTTTATAAGGACACCAGTTGTAATGAATTAGGGTCCACTCTAATGACTTCACCTTAACTTGATCATGTGCAAAGACCATATTTCCAAATGTGGTCACATTCACAGGTACGGGAGTTAGGACTTCAGCATCCTTTTGCACAATTCAATCCACAACAGTCGGCCTTACTGTAACACAAAACTAGGATAGCTTCTTCTTTTTTTTAATATTTATTTGTGAGAGAGAGAGAGACACACCGAGCACAAATGAGAGAGGGGCAGAGAGTGAGAGAGACACAGAATCCGAAGCAGGCCCCAGGCTCCGAGCTGTCAGCACAGAGCCCGACTTGGGGCTCAAACTCAAGAACAGTGAGATCATGACCTGAGCTGAAGTCAGACACTCAACCGACTGAACCACCCAGGTGCCCCTCGGGTGGCTTCTTTTTCAGCAGGCTTTATGTTAAGAAGGGAGGTGGAGGGCTTTAGAGAGAAATTGTCCCCATGGTGCTTCAACTTTCTGTGATTGGCTTTTGTCTGCTGAGGAGGATCTCCGTCCCTTTTCATCAGGGCTGGCTTTACAGAAGTGGGACCTATACAGTCACGTGGAACCCCACTCTTGGTTTAATGCTCTGCCGTTACCATGTGAAAATTCTTAATAAATTTTGAACAGGAAGTTCTGCATTTTCCTGTTTCCCTAGGTCCCCATAAATCATGTAGCTGGTCCTGCTTGTCATACATCAGGATGGAAGAAGGTGACTGATTATGATCTGGTAGTTTTGCACCTAGCTAGAAGCTGACAGATGGGGCCAGGCCATGTAAAACAGGCAGAGGCCTTAAAGGAGGCAGCCAGGCAGGTGATATTGACTTCCCTGGGAAATTAAGTAGGCCACATGGCATGGTTTCCTCTAGCCTGCAGTGACAATTCTTAGGACCCCTGAAGACAGCCCATCCACTTGTACCCAGTAGTAAGAACGTAAAGGGGTGTAGTTTTTTTCCTTAGGGCAAAGGGAATCTAATTTCTGTGATTCCCTTTTATCTTCCAACAAGAGAGCTCCTTTTATTTTTATTTTTTAAGTTTATTTATTTTGAGAGAGAGAGAGAGAGAGAGAGAGAGAGGGAATGCTTGTGAGAGCACAAGTTGAGGAGGGGCAGAGAGAGAGAATATCAAGCAGCCTCTGAGCTGTCAGCACAGAGCCCGATGCGGGGCTGGAACTCACGCACCATGAGATCATGACCTGATCCAAAGTCAAGAGTCAGGTGCTGAAGTGACCATCCATCCAGGTGCCCCTAGACAGCTCCTTTTAGTATACAGAATTTGTGTAGGCAGTATAACTCAGTGATTAAACTCAGGGTCCCACATCCAGACTGCCTGTTTTCAAACCTAGCTTTTGCCACCTGAGAGCTACGTGACGTTAGGCAAGTCACTTAATTTCTCTGTACCAAGTTGTCCTCTTCTGCAACATGAGAAAAATAATAGTATCTACTTTGTAGGATTGTTGTCAGGCTTGATGAATAGAACGTTGCTGAAGGTCTTGCGACAGATCCAGACAGTAAGTGCTCAACAAATGTTGGCCGTTAGTACTTAGCAAACCGAAACAAGTCCGGCCCAGTGGTCTTTAAACCTGGCTGTGAGAGAGGATCACCCAAGGAACTCTCTTGTAAAGTGAAGACCCCTGCAAGACTGAGTATTGGCGAAGCTATGAAGCAATTGGAACTCTCATACGTGGCTGATGGGAGCGTAAAATGGTACAACCCTTTTGGACTTTGCTCTGGCAGTCTCTCATAAAGTTAAACACACTCCTCCCTACAACCTAGCCATTTCACTCACGGGGATTTACCCCAAATAAATGAAAGACTGGCACAAGAACATTCATGACAGTTTTATTCCTAATAGCACCAAACACTGGGAAACAGTCCAGGCGTCCATGACCAGGAGACTGCATGAACAAACTATGGAACATCCACACGATGGAATACTACTCACTAATAAAAAGGAACCACTGGGGCGCCTGGGTGACTCAGTCAGTTGGGCGTCCCACTTCGGCTCAGGTCATGATCTCGCGTTCGTGAGTCGGAGCCCCACATCAAACTCGCTGCTGTCAGCCTGTCAGCACGGAGCCCGCTTGGGATCCTCTGTCCCCCTCTCTCTGCCCCTTCCCTGCTTGCGCTCTCTCAAAAAATAAATAAACCTTTCTTTGTTTTTTTTTTTTTTAAAAAAAGGAACCAACTACTGATACAGGCAGCAGCATGAATGATTCTCAAAACCACAAGCGAAAGAAACAGACAAAAAGAGTACATATTATAAGGTTCCATTCATATGAAACTCTAGAATAAGCAAAGTTAATCTATGGTGACAGGAAACAGATTTATGGTTGCCTGGGGGGTGAGGTGACAGAGATTGACTTGGAAAGGACACAGCAGTGGCGTGCCGAGGTCACCTGGTCCTGGGTCACAAGAACGCACTGTGAACCTCTTCAGTGAGAACTCTTTCAAGGGACATCCTATTGATAGCTTGAAATTGGCCATGCTGGGAATATTTACACCACAGAGATCAGCAAACACTGCAAAGAGAGGCTGCTTTTTTTTTTTTTTTTAATCCCAGGGAATCAGATATTAAAATTTACCGACACAACACCGGACACGAAGAAAATTTCTGGGGTGTTGAAATGCTCTGTCTTCATAGGATGTGGGTTTACAGGTCCAGGCATTTGTCAAAACAGATCAAGCTGCACACTTAAGATTTATGCATTTCCCTGTGCGCACATTATGCCTCCACTAAACGTGTAAATGAACAAACAAGAAACCCAGGATGGGTGTCTGGGTCCCTTTTTAGGCCTAGCAAACGGGGCCTGATGCATCTAAGTTGGTACTGGTTCAAGGGCCAGGTTTGGAAGTCACTGGTCAAGTCTGACAGTAAATACAGGGCTTATTTTAAACTAGTAATAATGATAATGTCAGCGAGAGGTAAGACTGGAAAGAATTCTCGGGACCACCTCAGGAAAGACTTTACATGGCCACCCTTGAGAGCTGGAGCCTCTTTTGTGGGCAGTGGGAAGTTTTCGAGCAGTAGTTCTGCCTGTTCCGGAAGTCCATATAAATGAAATCATACGTACTTATTTTGTGTCTTTCAAAGATAGAAATTCAAGCAGATCAGAAAAAGAAATATAGTGAGCTAAAGGGAAATCCATATTCTTATTTTTTAAATGCTTCTGTTTATTTTTTGAGAAAGAGCTCAAGCGGGGGAGGGGTAGATTGGGAGAGGGGGACAGAGGATCCCAAGCAGGCTCTGGGCTGACAGGCCGACAGCAGTGAGCCCAATGTGGGGCTTGAACCCACGAACTTTGAGATCATGACTTGAGCTGAAGTCCAACCCTCAACTGACTGAGCCACCCAGGTGCCCCAAGGGAAATCCATATTCTTTTCTTCTTTTTTTTTTTTAACGTTTATATATTTTTGACAGACAGAAGGAGACAGAGAATGATGGGGGAGGGGCAAAGAGAGAGGGAGACAGAGAATCCGAGGCAGCAGGCTCTAGGCTCTGAGCTGTCAGCACAAAGCCGGATGTGGGGCTCGAACCCATTGACTGTGAGATCATGTCAGATGCTTAACAGACTGAGCCACCTGGGTGCCCCGGGAAATCCATATTCTTAAATGAGATTTCTGGAAATGTGGAAATTGAACGGACTATGGAGATATTTTATCTTGATTGTAGTAGCACCTCCGTGATGCTGTCTCTGCTGTGGCCTAATTCATATTTAAATTCTGAGGAGGGGAAAGGGAAGAAGGAGCCAAGAACTGTTTTCCTTTACAGTCCGGTCGTGAAGGTCTGGAAGGGGCCTTTGCAAATCTCGAACAGGCAAAAGATCACTGACAGTGCACGTGCTTTAGTTTAAACAATCTGGTGATTAGGGCCCACTGCACCTCTGTACTTTGTTCTTGGATCTCTTCTTTTACTGGGGTGTTAGAGATTCCCCCAAGCTCCAACCCAAAACCTTGCCTTTTATGGTCATTTCTGGAGTCCCAATTTGGCCACACACACACACACACACACACACACAAACGCGCGCGCGCGCCATCTTCTTTGACCCAGGAAATGGACATCCTGTTCTATACTCACGAAATCCATTCCATAGCAACTCTGGTGCCCTTGCTAAGCAAGGCTGGAAGAAGCTTTCTTTCCTCACCAAAAGTAGCTCCCCCGCCCCAGGCAAATCCTCCCTTTTGCCGGGCCAGTGATGGGGGAAGTGTCTTTGCTTGATAAAGGAAAGAGGCATCTCAGATTATGGTTCTCAATCTTTGAGCAGTGTGGCATCCACTTCCTGCGGCTTCCCAACCGTGCTGCCGATCTCTTAAAAGTGCTTGTTACATGCCTTTTTAATTCACAGAAAATTGAAACCGATTCAGTTTTTGAAAACCCCAGGTGCCTCTTGAATGGGAGACACCAAGGGGTATGGCCAGTCAAGGTTGACCATTGTGGCCAACAATGGGCCTGACAGTTACCTGCAGCGTGTGCTTCTAAACCTGGCCCTTACAAGGTTTAAAAATACACCCGGGGTTCATTTACCGGGTAGGTTAAACATAGAATTACCATATGCCCCAGCAGTTCCACTCCTGGGTATATATCCAAAAGAACTGAAAGCAGGAGTTTATTTTATTTATTTATTTTTTTAACGTTTATTTATTTTTGAGACAGAGAGAGACGAAGCATGAACGGGGGAGGGTCAGAGAGAGGGAGACACAGAATCCGAAACAGGCTCCAGGCTCTGAGCTGTCAGCACAGAGCCCGACGCGGGGCTCAAACCCACGGACCGCGAGATCATGACCTGAGCCGAAGTCGGCCACCCAACCGACTAAGCCACCCAGGCGCCCCTGAAAACAGGAGTTTAAACAAAAACTTATCCGCGAGTATTCAGAGCGGCACTGTTCATAATAGCCAAGTGGTAGGAACGACTCAAATGTCCGTCACCTGAATATGAATCTATTTATATGAAATACTTAGAGCGGCCAAATTCACAGAGACAGAATTTGTGGTTGCCAGGGGTTAGTGAGGAGGGATTGCTTAATGGGTCTGGGATTTCCTTTCCAAGATGACAAAAAAGCGTTTGGAGCTAGGTGGTGGTGACGGTCACACAATAGCGTGCGGGTACTAAATGTCACTGAACCGTATGCTTTAACGCCAAGCTGGGTGTCGGGGTGCAACGATGAATCAGATGTGGTCGCCATCATGGCTGACGTGCACTCACTGAGCTACTTCAGCAGTTGAGATATTGAAATACCCCATGCCGGTTGGTAAACAGCCTCTCCCCTGAGTACCCTTCAGCTGCCCTGGGCCCTCCCCCTGAGACTTCTAGATCTCACTACCATCCATCCAATAACCCAGATGTTCACCCCACTTGCCACATTCGCAGATCTCATAGTCAAATGGTGGACATTGGGTGCCTTGGTGGCTTGGTCGATTGAGCATCTGACTCTTGATTTAGACTCGGTTCACGACCTCATGTTTTGTGAGATTGAACCCCTCATCAGGCTCTGTGCTGATGGTGCAGAGCCTGCTTGGGATTCTCTCTCTCCCTCTCTCTCTGCCCACCCCCCTGCCCCACCACCAAATAAATAAAATAAACTTTAAAAAAAAGCTCTAGATTTTGCTAGAATATTATTACCTCCTGCAGAATCTCACACATACTAACCACAAACTACCCTGTATTCTTCTGTCTCCCTCTCTCCCACTTGCACCGAGCACCCTTTCTGTCCTCATGAGACCAGCCCCACAAATCTCAACTCTTGTAGTTCACTTCTGGCCTCTTAGCAACCTTGGAGCTCATGGTCAGCCATCTCCAGGTATTCTTATCATTCTCCTTGACTCCCTTCTGCCTTGGCCTTCCATTCTTGCTTGGCCAGCCCCATTGCTGGGGAACATGTCAGCTGCCTTCTGCATGTTCACTATGTTCCCTGGTGCTCAGGAGCCCCGCCAGGGAAAGTCACAAGGGCAGGTGTCCTGAGAGTTCTGCACCCTTGGGCTGGCAGACATCAGCGAGGCCTTCCCTTCTGACTGGCAAAATCCCGCCGCCCCCACCCCCCGCCAGTCATTTTCTTGATTCCCCATTACCGCCTCTTTCTCAGTTATTTTCTTTCTTGCATCCTGAATAACACGCCTCTGACCTGTAGATACACTCAGGTCTCTATTACTCACCCCCACCCTATAACAGAGACATCTGTGGCTCAGTGAATATTCAAATGTTCCCTCCAATTTTCCGGCACTCTGGCAGTTAGGTGGAGACAGGTGACTTATCTGGCTAATGAGCTTTGAACGGAAGTAACATGTTGCTTCTGGCCTGAAGCATTTGGAAGCCGGAGCACGACATTCCAGCTTTCTTTTCCCTTCCTCAGCTACCGGCTGGAGTGGTGTCCCCACTAACTGGAGGTAGTTGGGATCACTGGCTGTTGATGTGGAGAAGAGGGGCCCTGAAGAGTTGCCTAACCAGCACGGAGATGTTCGGAAAAGAGAAATCAAACTTTGCCATGTAAGCCACCGACAATGCATAGCCTAGCGTTGTCCTGACCGATACGCGCCCTAAGATAACAATAATCAGAACGTCTCTGGAATCTACTTCTCCCTCAAGTTTCCAACTTGTTTCTCCCCCACCTTCTTGTCCTTATGTTTCTCTCCCTTGCTGGGTCACTCATGCATAAGGTCTATATATGCATGTCTGCCGTTTTCCTTTTCTCTCTACAAATTATTCCTCAGTCCCTGGGCCCTGACTCACCACTTTACCAGATTATTCTCTGCAAGGCTCCCAGTGACGCCCAATACCCCAAACTCAACAGCATTTCTCAGCCGCTTCAGCCCCTCTGCAGACAGCTGTCCTGAGGGCTCTATTGCGCTTCTTTGACCCTTTCTCTGGGGTCTTCTGAGGGCTTGGTTACCTGGGTTTTCCTCCTGCTCCATCAATGCTGTTTTTTAGACTGCCCCTTCTTCTTTCTTCCCCCTAAATATAGCCCATCCCAGGGTCCAGTCTATACCCCTCTCCATCCTCTGTACCTTCTCTCTTGGTGATCTCACTCAAGCTTTGGCTTCAGTATTCCTGTTCGAGAATGTGACTCTCAAATCTGTTTATGGTCTCTGTTCTCAAAGAGCGCCCAGCTAACAGTGGACACCCTGAGCTCTCAGAGCCCCAGGACCCCAATTCTGCCCACTGGGACGTCTTCACACTTCAAGTATTCAAAACCAAACCCACTCTCTCTTTCTCCACCGGAAAGCTTGGTACTTCATCCTCCATATTACATGGTTTCTCCATTCTTATAGCTGCCCAGGCTCTCTATCTCCACCCACACATATATCCAGGAAACCCATAGTTCTGGAAGGTATGGTTTCTTCATCCTCTCTTCCATAGCTTTTGCCACTCCTAGAGCGTTGGGCCTTGCTGACTTGCCTTTGCAGTCTGCACAGCCTCCTCCCTGGGTGCCCTGCCTTCTCTCTTCCAGGCTCCTCCATCTCTTGTCCAGCCAAGCTTTCTAAGGCTCTGCCCCTTCACCTTCAGTGGCTCCCCAGTGCCTCTGAGTCAGTCATGCGCTCCCCGGTCTGAGAGGGGGAGCCTTCCACATTATGACTTTCCTGATCTTATCACCACCCCGCGCCCCCCCCCTCCCCCGCCCAGCTCTCATGCTCCAGGAAAACTGGCTTATTTCTTATTTTCCAAACAAGGGCTCTCCTTATTCGAGTCCTTGTTCAAACCACCGATGCCGCCTGAAATACCTCCTCCCAACCACAGTCCTTGTGTCTATCTGTAGAATCCTACTGATCACTCAAACCTATTCTAAACACCATTTTCTCCAAAGAGACTGGCCTAATTCCCTTGCTCTTATGGGTTTGCTCCCTCCTTCACATCCTTAGAGCCTTTGATTTGTAACTCTCTTATAAGCCGGGATGAAAAACACTTGTTCTCTGTTGACACTGTCCTTCATCCGTATGACATGTTGCTGTCCGTCCTCTCAGCCAGGTGGTTCTGCACAAGGTTCTGCCCACATGGCATTTTTAGAAACTGAATTTATTTTGGCTCCCTTTCAGGAAGCAGTGCTTACACGATGCTTGTGCTTTCGATCATAGGTTTAACCGTCACGTCAAGTGGGGAGTTACCGATGCAGGGGGTGGCTGGGCTCTCCTGGGTCCTGTTTTTGTGAACACTTTTGAATTTAGCAGCACTTTTTGGGGTAACTTCCTGAGCTAAACACAGCTACAAGCGTAACCTGGCTGCTCTGCCTGTGCCTGGGGGCCTCGCAGCTAGGTGGTCCTTTTGGAACATTCCAGCTGGTCTCATCCTTGTAACACCCATCTCTCCCTTGCCACGCAGGAAAGGCCAGGCAGGTGTGTAAAAGGGAACCCAGTCCAAATGGGGACTCTCCGTGTGCTAATGAGGCCCCAGCTTTCTGCCTGGGAGGTAGAACTCAGCAAGCCTATTGGGTGAAAAATGGGCCACACTGTGCTTACTTCAAAGCCACAACAAGTCTGAGCAGGAACTGAAGGAGGATGTGAAATCTGGAGGCTGAAATGGTGAGGGGAACATTGGCAGCTGACTGGGCAGTGGATCCTGGGGGGGACATGAGGGAGGAGTCCCTGCTGAGGTGGCCAGTGTGGCTGCTGGCTGCCGCTGGGCTCCGGCCGTACCCAGCCACTTCCCAGCCCCTGAAACTCACGAAAGTGGAGGGTTTTATCACTCAAAGGCAGACACACACACACACACACACACACACACACACACACACGGGACTGAAATCTGTCACACCTGTGCTGCCCTGTGGGCCAAACAATGAGCTGGAGGACCTTGAGAGCCTCTGATCACACATTAAGGCAGGAGGCAGTGGTGGCTGAGGGTGGGGGGTGACAGAAGAATGTGGTTTTCGCCCCACCCCCAGCATTCACAACTTTGATCAACCATGTGTGGGCCAGACCATAGCCATCAGCAGGCAGCCGTCTGGTGACACCTGTTCTGGTCCAGTTCTCTCGTGCTACACAGAGGCCCAGAGGGGTTAAGGGGTATCCGAGGTCACACTGCCGGTTTGGGGAGGAGACAGAAACTCAAGTCCAAGCCTCCTGGTGGCCATGCTGTGACTCTTTCCACTTAACCCTTCCACCTCTTGGCTTGAGGTAAGATTGAGATACTCAGAGACTTTTATCAAGACAGAAGATGGGGCGCCTCGGTGGCTCCGTCGGTTAGGCGTCCGACTTTGGCTCGGGTCATGACCTTGCAGTTTGCGGGTTTGAGCCCTGCATTGGCTCTGTGCTGACGTCTCAGAGCCTGGAGCCTGCTTCAGATTCTGTGTCTCCCTCTCTCTCTCTGCCCCTCCCTGCTCATACTCTGTCTCTGTCTCTCAAAAATGAATAAACATTAAAAAAAAAAAAAAAAAAAGAAGAAGAAGAAGAAGAAGGAAAAGAAAATGAGTTCCCTGTGAATCTGCAAACACAAGCCAGAGAAGCAAAGGGAAAATTAGTGGCTCCTGTAAATGTTCACGTGGAAGTCTGGCAATATGACCTAAAGATCTAGAAGAAGTTCAGAGAAAAGTTCAATCCAGGGGTGATAAAACAATACAGTTAATTTTTTCAAAACACTCAGCAGAGTTGAGAAACAGCATGTTCCAAAACAAATAAATTCTGTTGACCAAGTGAGCACATTTTTTATTCATTTGTTTTTGACCTTACTGTTAAGGCTTTAAAAAAAAATTTTTTTTTTAATGTTTATTTGAGAGAGAGAGAGAGAGAGAGAGAGAGAGAGAGAGAGACAGACAGTGACAGAGACAGAGTGAGTGGAGGAGGGGCAGAGAGAGAAGGAGACACAGAATCCAAAGCAGGCTCCAGGCTCTGAGATACTAGCACAGAGCCCGATGCGGAGCTTGAACTCACGAACCGTGAGATCATGACCTGAGCTGAAATCGGACACCTAACCGACTGAGCCACTCAGGTGCCCCTCAAGGCTTTTTTTTTTTTTAAACAAAGCTATTATCATTGCTCAAAATGCAGTTTCCAACAGAGTGAAAATTGGTTTTTTGTTTGTTTTTCTAATGCCCTAACCCAGAGCATTTTTTGTCCTTGGATCAGGGTCTCCCTGAGATCTGAAAAGGGAGCACCCATTCGCCAGGAAATGATTTTCTATGTGGTTCTAGAAAGACAAGCGTTCCCTGACTGAAGCTTCACCTTATCTGGAGTTGAGGGTTGGTCCCAGGTCTAAAGAATGGCTCAGAGGCAGGACCCCTCTCCGGTCCCTCGGGAGCAGAGGAGCCATCCCTAATGAGCTCAGCCAGGCACTAGGTGACCCTCACCAAGTCCCCATGCGGTGAACCTACGGTGGGGCTTGTAACAGCCTAGAAGCCCCCAGCCTTTGGTGTCTGCAGCCACAGGACCTGGGAGACACTGAAGTCCCTTGGCTCCCGATCCTAAGAAAGAGATTTTTGCCTTCGTGACTAAGTGGGCACTTCAGTGGGCTTGGAGGGGGCTTACCAGACCCAAAGATGCCTCGTTCCTTTGGCCGCCCTCAAGAAAGTGGCCATTGCAAGGAGGCCCAGCCAGTCATACCTCCCAACAACCCACTTGTATGGGTTGCAGGGGTGCATCTAGAGCTGAAATGCCCTTTCAGGGAGCCTCACCCGCTGGCACGGGGCATCTCTTAATGTACCTTCTGCTCTTGTGTCCTATCTTGGTTGGCGCAAATGCTCTGTAAGCATCCAAACACCCTTACCTGAGCAAGGCTCATCTTCCCCAGGTTCCCTCTCACTGCTGAGCCCCGTCTTGCACTCACCTCCACCGCAGCCCCCTCTGCCTCTGTCTTTGGCTGGTGCTTCCTTACCCCTCACTCTTCACCAGGCCTTGGACAGGGTGTGGACCTTTCTGATCCTTTGCCAATCTGGCCATCTTTATACCTCTTCTCTGCTTCTCCATTCCTGACCCACCAAACCTGCATCCTGAACATCCCTAACCAGACCTCCATCCTCCCTCCCCGACCACACCTGAAAATTAACATCCTTCCATGAGACACCCTAACTCTTGTCCCTCCTTTGAAGCTCGTTCTCGACATGTCCACCACCAGTACCCCTCCTCACATGTTTTTTTTCCTTCCTTTTCCTTCTCTGTGGGATATGATGGAGAAATGCCAGTGATGCCCAACATGCCTTTCTGCAAATCATGGGTCACCACCCATTAGTGGATTGCAACCAACGTCAAAAGAGAAAAAGAGGGGCACCTGGGCGGCTCAGTCTGTTGAGCATCCGACTCTTGATTTCAACTGAAGTCGTGATCTCAGCGTCGTGGGATCAAGCCCTGAGTCTGGCTCCATGCTGAACATGGAGTATGCTGGAGATTCTCTCTCTCTCCCTCTCTCCCTCTCCCCTCCCTTAAAAAAAAAAAAGAGGAAACAAAATATAACAAAGTATCAGAGCGCATCACCCATAGTAAGGATAAGTATCGCTTTGTGACACTTTATAGTTTCAGTGTATGTTTGTTTCAAGTCTCAACAAAAAATATATTTCTCACTGGGGGTTGCAGCCCAAACAAGTTTGAAAGTCCCTCGTCTACTAAAGAACCAACCCAAATGCTGAAGACACATTATTGAAAGTGAAGAGAGTGAGAAGTGGTTAAAGAAATTGCATCATGGAGGCTCAGAGGGCCCTGTGATTCCTCCTTGGAAGGGCTGCAGGGGGGTGTCCATCCTCCTGACTGTTGGAGGAGGGAGGTACACTGAAGGAGCACTCCTAGGGAAGGTCTAGAAACTTCCAGATTCACACTCAGCACTCCGACTCAAATTTGCAGATAAATCAAAGACGGAAATCTTAATTCGTTGTAATCAAGATCAAAAGAAAACTTAAAAGGAATATATATCCACCAGAGAACTTTCCACACAACTTCATCTGCTACTTCCCTAGCCTATACAAACAAAGCCCAGAGGATGTGTCCATTGGGAGTGGGGTCTAGCCAAAGTCTGGAAATCTACCAGCTCCTTCAGTCGCATCATCAGATGCTACCAGTTAAGGTACATCAGGACGTGAGTCTTGTCCCCACCGACAAACAGATGTCCCAGGCCTCCTCAGCTTCGGGCAGGTGTGGCCATGCCTGGAGTTACTGGCAGTAAAAGGTGAGCACGTTTTCCTGGTTTCCTCGGATCAGGATGACCGGAGGTCTGAGGTCCTGGGACAGCGTCTCCAACCAGGCCATGTACAGGGAGCTCGGACACTTTCCTTTCCTCCCTATAGGCAAGGTACTGCAAGGCAGGAAGAGGCGGCAGATGAAAAATTACCAGGAGGCCTTCCCCGCACAGCCCCCCCCAGCTCATGACTTGCTTTCTGAATAGCAACTCTGTTTATGGAGTCCTTCACCACTCCTTCTTCCTAGCCACCCTAAGAACGATCTCCCATTCTCCTTGAAAGCTCAACTCCAATGTACCTTTACCCACAAAGCTTGTGTAAACAAAGCCATGGCCCTGGTAAGACTCACACGATCTGGTCTCCACCTATCTCCACAACCTCATCTCCTCCCAGCCTGGGCCTCGCTCACACCCCTGTGGACACAATGACTTTCTCTCCATTCCAGAAAAAAAAAAAAAAAAAAAAAAAATGGCAAGCTTGCTCTTGCCCCAGGGCCTTTGCATGTGATGTTCTCCCCACCCAGAAGGCGGCGCCTCCAGCTCTCCACCTTGTCTCCTCCTTCAGATCACTCAGGCTTTGGCTTACAAGCACCTCCTTCTCTGATCACCTTATCCAGAGCTGGCCTGTGAGGGGGGCGTTGGTGATACAGTGGTTAACATAGCTGCCTTCCAGAGCAGGCCACAGTCTCTCTTTATCACAGCACCCTGTTTCATTGTCCTCACAGCCCTCCCCACTCTCCAAAACCTCTTTTCATTTGTTGTCTGTGCTGCTCACTATCCTTTCCCCGTGCCTAGAGCACAGACTGGTACAGTTGGGCCATCGCACGGGTGATCTCACCCCCTCAGGCCCCTTGAGTCGTGCCAGCCTGTGGCCACAACAGTGTGATACGCTCACATGTTTCAGTGTGTTCTTGTCCTGCCTCCTGCCGTGTATGTGAGGCCCTGGGAGCAGCACTCCCCCTTGCCTTGGGGCAGCCCTTTGTCCGCACTGCAATGCCGTGCAAATAACGAGGTGCCCTGGGGCGGCCGTTCAACCACATAATTACGGCTATTTCAGGAAGTGACTTTTCCACCACCTTAAGATTCCAGAAATACTTCAGGATGACGGCGGCTGCCCTGCTCTTGGCTCCAGTAGAAGGCGCAGTATCTCACAGGCCCAGCGGGCGGGGCGTTACATGAACTTGAGACACCGGCATCTCACACGGGGCTGCACTTTACAGTCTGTTTTCCTACGGTCCATCCCAACCGTTATTTCATCTGAACTTCAACACAACCCCGGGGGATGGGCAGGGCCTGCAGCAACCCCCCTTCTTCCCAGCTGAGGGCACCCGGGCAGAAAGGAAGACTGAGCGACTCTGGGCTGCAGAGCACGGGCGGGAGCTGGCAGCAGGGAGGCTGTGAGCAAGGCTCTGCCCCTCCTCGGTCACGTGGCTTTGGCAGGTGGCTCACCGCCCTAAGGTGAGGACACACCAACCCCCCTCACAGGATGCTTGCGAGCTGTACAGAGGACAAAGCACACAAAGGGAGCCACGCAATGCCTGGCACACAGCAAGCACCTCCTAACGCCAGCCGCTGATGTCGCACTCATTACTTAGCGGCCAGAAAGGACGGAGCTAGAGCGTGGCAGAGCTGGGGCTCCAACCACGGTCTGGGATCACCCCCCCCCCTTCTCCCCCGCCAGCTGCCTCTGCTCACTGCAACCCTCACCTCTGCTGAGAAGGCCAACCAGGGTCCCTGAGCAGCTGTCTCTTATTTAAAAGTCCAGCCTCAAAGCCTCCCTTGGGACCACCTCTACCCTCCTTTAGAAAGCAAGTTCCCTAGGGGCACCTGGGTGGCTCAGTTAAGCATCCAACTTTGGCCGAGGTCATGATCTTGTGGTTCATAGGTTTGAACCCTGTGTCATACTCCGCACTGACAGCCTAGAGCCTGCTTCGGATTCTGTCTCTTTTTCTCTCTCTTTCAAAAATAAACAAACATTGCAGGGGCGGGGGCGGGGGCGGGAGGGCGGAAAGCAAGTTCCCTAGGACTGGGAAAGGTGGCGGGAACAGGGGTATTTCAATCAGCTGGTGTCACCACAGTTAGGACAGGTTTGTGTCTGGTGACACTCAGGGGAAGGGAAGTGGAAAGATCGAAACCCAACTTCTCTGATTTAACAGGCTGAAGTTTCAGTTACATTGAAAGACTCTCCGGGAACTCCCACGTCATTCTCAGGCACCGAAATCAGAAATTTCAAAGCTGGTGGCTGCATTACCAGGGGCAGGGGACACCCATCACTCCTGCTGTGGCCTTTCAAGCTTCAGCACCACGTTCCCTTCCCCAGCGGAGCCTGTCCACCCGTCCTCCTTTGCGCTCCACCCCAGGCCCATCACTCCTGTTCCCAGGATTAACAGCTTTCAGCTGAAAGCTGTTAATCTTTAGAAATAACGCTGCTCCAGAATAAAGGAACCTTTTGTTCAGATTTGCATCTGACCTGGATCCAAGGTTTCAGGAAACAATCCCCATTTCACAGCTGTGGGATCCTGGGCAAGTTGCCCTAACTCCCCTGAGACTCAGTTTCCTCATCTTCAATGTGTGTGTGTGTGTGTGTGTGTTGTGGGGAAGACAGGTATAAAACAGAAACACTTCACAGCGTTGTGAAAATTACCAAGGCCCAATGCCCGGGTGTGGCATAGAAACTCGATCGACAAGATGCAATGTCGACGAATACTATTGCCTTTGAGGAGGGCGTCTTTATGGAAGCAAGACGGGTCCAAACCCAAAAGTGGGACCAGAGACAGGTTGTCCATCTCGGCAAAAGTTACCGGGCTGGCTTATCATCCTAGAAGGCTGGTTTATCAGCTGCGCAGGTTAAGCTGAACTCAAACACGGGCCATCAATCAGATAAACCGCTGATGGGTACAGAGCAAACACCAAGTTCTGCCCCAAACCTGCTCTAGAAAATGGTCCAAGTGCGCTCTTCAAGATGCTGAAAAATGTAACTTTATCTTTTCACCGCGGCCTGGGAGGATTCTTTTCCTTCCTCGGAATTTCTGGGGAATGCAGTTTCCTTGACTCCGCCCCAGACATTGATCTGGAGGGAACAGAGGAACTGGCCATTTTGCTCAGTGCCCCGGTGGTTCTGATGGAAGTGACCCTCGCTGAACTTGTAGAAACACTGGCGGGCGTGTCTCCGGGGTGGAGACAGGCAATGCCGAGGCGCGGCTGCCGTGCCCTCCCAGTGAAGGTGGCCCAAAGGCCGGGGCCCCTTCGCGCAGCAGATGTAGCTGGTCCCATGGGTTCGGACACCATGCACAGGCGTCTTCTCTAAGATGTCTGGACCCATGATTATTTGTACTTGCCAATTCCACGAAGGTTGGTGGGGGTGGGGGACTGGCTTTCCCTCTGAGGTCCCGGGGATTGGGAAGTGGGAAGGGAGAGGTATCAGCAGGGGCTCATCTCCCAGGATGAAACTGGTCGACTTACGGCTTGAGAGACCAACTCATTTTAGTGGCAAGTAAACTTAGAATCACAGCATGTTAGAGTGAAGGACAACCTTGGAAATAATTAGGTTTAACTCTTCTCTATAATCAGGGAGACGGAGACACAGAGAAGTAGGGTTACTTGCTCAAGGCCACACAGTGAGCTAGCAACAGCAGAGACAAAATGCAAAAAATCTGCTTCTCAGGGGCACCTGGGTGGCTGGGTCGGTTAAGCCTCCAACAGGTTAAGTCTTGGGCTCAGGTCATGATCTCACGGTTCCTAGGTTCAAGCCCTGCATTAGTCTCTGTGCTGACAGCGAGGAGCCTGCTTGGGATTCTCTCTCTCCCTCTCTTTCTGCCCCTCCCCTGCTCATGCTCTCTCTCTCTCTCAAAATAAATAGGTAAACATTGAAAAAAAAATTTTTTTTTGAAAATCCCACTTCTCTTGGCTCAGTCAGTTAAACGTCTGACTTCGGTTCAGGTCATGATCTCACGGTTTGTGGGTTTGAGCCCCGAGTCGGGCTCTGGGCTGACAGCTCGGAGCCTGGAGCCTGCTTCGGATTCTGTGTCTCCCTCTCTCTCTGCAACCCACCCCCCCCCACTTTGTCTCACTCTGTCTCTCAAAAATAAATAAATATATTTAAAAAATCAAAAACAAAATCCCACTTCTCCGAACACAGGTAGCGTTCATGAAGAGGTGGTTTCGCACACACCAGGTACCACACCCAAAGAAAGTTCCGGGGAGTCATCCCAGGATGCAGCCATCCCCACTGTCTTGCACTCTGACCCAGTCCACAGCCTAGTCCAGCCTTGCCCTGGGAGCATTCTCTGCTGGGCGTTGGCCAGAGGCTCACAAATAAACCCAGCTCTTTCTCTTACCACAGTTCGCACATCAAAGAAACACGAAGCGCTTTCTTTGTACAAAAAATGATCTCCCTACCGGCCCCGGGGAGCACTGCTCCCGCAGAGCCAGCCACGTGGACGTGCAACCCGGGCAGTCGCGTGGGGCCCCTGCACTTGGAAGGGTCCCACGCTGGGTTTAATCCTCTGCCGCCGCCATCTTGCCATCCTTAATAATGTTTGAACGCATTTTCATTTTGCATTGGGGCCTGCAAGTGGCGTGCTGGAAAAACCAGTCCCCGCAGGCTTCTTGGCTGCCCTGGGGAACTCCCAGGTGACTAGCCCTCAGGAAATGTGAGCCGGGTCAGCTAGCTGCCTTGCCCCATAGCCCCATTCCCTGGGAGCTGGGCTTCTCTCGGGGAGGGCGCTCAGAGGGCTTGGCCGACCATGTTTTTCCTCCTGGCCTCCGAGAGAATAGAGCCACCCTGAGACCTTCAGTGCCACTGCCACCTGTCCCCTCGCCTTCCGCATACTCAGAAGTGGCCCATAACCGGACACAGCCAGCAGCAGCGGAAGCCGGAGGGTCTGACGGGCGTGGAGCCTGGGACGGCGAGCCTCTCCTGCTGCTGCCCAGGCTTGGCACCAACGTCAGTCGGGGGTGGCCAATGGCCCAGAAGGGCCGGGTGATTCCCAAACAACCAGGAATTGATGTTCTTCTGGAATGGGCTGGGTCCTCTTTGCCAAGCTGAGTTTGGCAGGAAAAGGAGGCGAACGAGGGAAAACCATGGTCAGGGGAGTCCGTGAGGCCTGGGACGTGTGAGGCCCTAGACCTCTGCCAGCTGGCACTCAGGCGAGGGGGGTGCGGAGGACGCAGGCCCAGCCACGTGCTAACGAGCCACCTGGACTGTGTTTCCTGGAACCTCGGGCCCTTCCGCCTCACAGGGGAGGGCTCGGTCCCCAGCCCTCCTGAGGTGCGCACCTCCTGAATCCCTTCCCAGAGCGGACGCCCCGGGCCTCTGCGACAGGCTTCCCCTCCCACCGGGGGCCACTTACATGACCACTAGAGCAGCGTCCTGGGAGGAATCCAGCAGGATCTCGTTCAGCCTCACCTGCCGAAGGGACTGGAACGAAAAGCCACGTGGTCACTGCCTACATTCTTGGGAAACGTCCCCGCTAAGCCCACCAGCCTCTTTTAACATTCAAACCAGATGCATGAATTGTTCCCCCTAAACTATTACAGACTCTCCTTCCTCTGAGATGGAAGGGGCCCCTCAGAGTCACTGAGTGCCAAGTTCACCTTCAGAAGCCCTCCGTGGCTTTTCCTTGCTGGACCTTATTACCACGACTGGGGGCGTAGTCGGGGGGAGCGAGCGCCTTCTGTGGTGCAGAGGCAGCTGGGTCTGAATCTCAGCCCTGATAGCTCACAGCAGAGAGAACCCGGGCAAGGCATGCGGGCCCCCCAAGCTTCACTGTCTTCGCTGCAAAATGGGTAGGATAATCCCTTCCCTGGGGGAATTTGGGCAGCGTCGAGAGCGATAACCTATGCAAATCACCAAGCCAAGGTCCTGGCATGTGGAAGCCTCTCGATAAGGTAGAGTCGGAGCAGAGGTGGAACATGCCGTCTCCTTCTCTGCACCAGGCCAAGCCAGAGCCTTCTGGGGACACTATGCTTTATCCAGCATTTCCCAAGGAGCTGTGGGCCCTCTGGGGCGGAGCCTCAGGGCTGTGACAGATCAGAACTCCCCAAAGCTTACGTGAGGTTGGGTTGGGAGGCTCCCTCCCACCCTAAGACCTGTCTCCAGATGGTTCAGAAATGATTGACACTCAAGAGTCTGACCGTGGGAGGACACCCCAAAGAAGGAGGGAAGTGAGTTCACTGAGATCCCAGACTCCGGATCCTGCCCTAGTGACGTTTGCAGGGAGTAATTCTTCCTTGCGGGAAGGTGGGATGGGATGGTGTCCCAGAGTTTGCTACATGTCCTCTAAGGGGCAAAATGGGGGTGGGGGGACCACCGACCCAGAGCACACAGGGAGCAGAACTGTGATCCCCAGGCGCTCCCACAGCTCGCCCCACCGCAGAGTGGCCACGGCAGCCACCACTTTCCTTTAGGCCTTGAAAGAGCCTGGAAGATGCGACCTGGGCAGGAGCATCCATGGCTTTAGGCTGCTTGTGGGATGGGATCCACAGGCTAAGGGGAACCACCAGGCAGCTTGTTGGCCCATAGCACAAGGTCTACCTTGACCTTTGCCACCTGTCTCAGGAATCCCTCCCACCAGCCATAGAGAGGAGAGGAAGACCTCTGGCCAGTCCATTGCCATGGTCAGGGGTGACTCAAATGGGCAGGGTGACCAGGCTCTCGTGCCAAGAATGGCTCTGAGTTCCACGACTGGGCTACCAAGCATCTGTGGCTTGAGGATACCCCAGAGGCTGGGGCATGGTAGAGGGGGAGGGTTAAGAGGAGAACGTTAAGAAAGTTCAGAACAGGGGCGCCTGGGTGGCTCAGTGGGTTAAGCATCAGACTCTTGATATCGGCTCAGGTCATGATCTCACAGTTCATGGGTTCCAGCCCCTGCATCAGGCTCCATGCTGACAGCGCAGAGCCTGCTTGGGATTCTCTCTCTCTCCCTCTCTCTCTCTCTTTCTCTCTCTTCCCCTCTCCACTCACCCACTTGCTCTCTCCCAAAATAAATAAATCAGCATAAAAAAAAAAAAGAAAGAAAGTTTAAGACAGATACAGCACATGGCCCTGACCCAGAGGAGGGCCTTGACCCCCACCCACCCCGGCAAGGCCCTTCTCTCTCTGGTACCTTGACCCTGTTCTTGTTAATCTCCTCATCTGAGATCTTCCAGGGGCAGTCCCGCCTCATCTCGGTGACAGCAGCCTCATCCTTGAAGCCGTCATTCAGGCGGAAGGGTGCAATCATGTCCTCAAACCTCTTGGTGCTAGGGACAGAGAGAGGAGGTGAGACCAGGTGAGATGGCCCAGTTTCCATGGGAACCAGGTCCCCCGAGGGAGATGGACATGGGAACCAAAGGGACGTTCTTTATAGGCTGAACCCATTCTGCCACTGCGGTTTACATCAAAGCAGCTTCTGCGCAGAAATCAGCACTGACGCTGGCTGTGGCATTCAGCCAACCTTCCGCAAGCTGTCCACACGACCGCCTTGGGATCCACTTCTACCCACTCGACTGGTCCCCAGGTAGCTCCTGAGTACCATCCTGTGCCAGGCTTTGTGCTACTTGCCAGGGAACAAACCCCACAACGTCCGCTATCTACAGAGCGCACAGTCTGCTGGGCAATAAACAGGCCAATATAGAGGGGAAGTTTCCTGAAGGCACAAACTGAGTACCAGGACTGGGAATATTTGGGGTGGGGAAGGCCTTCCTGAAGCTGAAGGATGCCTGTCCCTCTGAAGCCAGCTCTTCACAGGTCAGCGGGTGCTGAAGCACACAGAACTGGAGGTGCAAAGGCCCTGAGGCAGAAGTGTGTTTGGTGTGTCTGGGGAGCAGCAAAGGAGCCAGCATGGCCAGAGCAAGGTGAGTGGGGCACCCAGATCAGACAGGCCTTCGTTATTTACCCTGAGTGAGACAGGAAGCTGTCTGTGGCTGTTCTTTGACTTGACTTACATTATTTAAAATAGAAATTGGGACTGGTCAGCATTCAGATGAAGCCACCTGAAGCCACATGGATGGATGAGCTCACATGGGGGACAGAGTCAAGAGAAAAAAATGTCCAGGGCCCAATCCCAAGGATGCAGACTAGTTTACGTCAGATAAAGGAGGAATAATCAGCAATTAAAACTGGAAAGAAGGATGGGGCACCTGGGTGTCTCAGTCGGTTGAGCGGCCGACTTCGGCTCAGGTCACGATCTCGCGGTTCGTGAGTTCAAGCCCCGCGTCGGGCTCTGTGCTGACGGCTCAGGGCCTGGAGCCTGTTTCAGATTCTGTGTCTCCCTCTCTCTGACCCTCCCCCGTTCATGCTCTGTCTCTCTCTGTCTCAAAAATAAATAAACGCTAAAAAAAAAAAATTAAAAAATAAAATAAAAAACTGGAAAGAAGGATCACTAAGGTAGGAGGGATCCTGTCAAGGGCGACGTCTCCAGAGCCAAAAGAACTGTTTCAGGAAGGATCGCTGTGTCAAATATAGTGGAGAGGCAGAGAAAGATAAGGACAGAAATGAGCTCTGTGGACAAGGTGGTGCGGAGATGAGCAATGACGCTGGCGAGGGTGGTTTCCGTGAGGCCACGAAGGGCTTAAATCTCTTTGGAGAAGTTTGTGCAAAGGAGGAGACAGTGGGCCAGGAAGTGGAGGCAGAGAGGGGCCAAGGCAGGGGTTTTAAAGATCAGGGCTGCTGGATGGGGTCTGCGTGCTTTTGCTCTCAGTCTCCTCCCTGCTAGAAGGTATTCCCCAGTGTCTCTGCTCGAGGCCTTTCTCAAGGCTTTGCCAACAGAGACAGCTGCATTGTCTTGTGCGTTCTGGTCCGTGTCTGCAGCGTTCTGATGGCTCTTGACTTCCTCTAGCCTGCACTTGGGCCAGAGTAAACCCTGGTGGTGGGAGCTGTGATTACTCACCTCTGCCCCAACACGCAGTAGGGGCCAATATACCCATCACCACTGACTAGTTCCTTTCTTGATTTCCTTCCCTTTCCAGGAAATGGGGAATCTAAGGGAAAAGTAAGAGGTCGGACGGACCTTACTTTTTACTAGGGAGGTGGAGTGCTGGAAAACCTCGATTAGACTGATTTACAGAAAGCAAACCCTGTTGTAAATGTCTTAGTTTCAGAATATGAAATTGAATCATTGAGCAAGCAAATAACCTTCCTTCTGACCCCACCATGGAGCCTAGCTACAAGTTCACATGGGGGTGTTGCTTAAAGTCTGTGTGCTTGCTGTTGTGGGGGTGGGGGGAGAGGAGGAGAGCCGGGGCCCAGACCATTCAACATTCGCCCCACTCTAAACACCGATGTATTTATAAAAATAACATCAGGGGCTGTCGCTGCCATGTTTCTGCCTCAGGGACTATGTACCTTCAGTTCTGGAATGTGCCTCTGCCACGGCCCCTGCCCTCCAGCCATGTGCTTCTGGGCCTGTGACTCTGCCAACCCTGGCCACAGCCAACTGGAGCAAAGGTAGCCAAGAAATAGGCTTTGCGGCAACCTCTACCTTCGCCTGGCAGGAAGAGATAAACTAGGCCAGTCATAGTTCCTTTTTCAGAACTTGAATTAGGCAATGCCTAGAGAAGGAGTAAGTTCGTCGTGGAGCTGAGACCTTCACAAAAAGGTCAAGGTCTGGAGCTCAGAAGCCACAAGTAGGCAGAAGCCATCAATCTGGCATTTTTGAACATCGACTCGGGACTAAGACAGTGGTTCTCAAAGTTGGGTGCCTGGACCAGCACCTGAGAGCTTATTAGAAATGCAGGCTCTCAGGCGCTGACCCAGATCTGCTGACTCAGCATCTTGGGGCAGGGGGCGGGGGAGGGGGACCCAGCAAGCTGTGTTGTCATACGCCCTTCCATGTGAGTTTGACAGCGGCCATGGTTTGAGAACCACTGCTTTATGAAAACATTCAGGGTGTTGGAGAAAATTTAGAAACTTATGAGTAGCAAGCAGTGGGAAGTGTGAAGCCAGACATCCCCCCCCCCCCCACGCAGGTCCTTGGGGAGGGTGGGGGGTGGGGTCCCTTAAGGATGAAACACCTGCCTCCCCTCGAGGGGCAGAGCACCCGGGACGCGCGCCAGCGTGAAACACGCGCTCTGAGAAAAGCACGAACTGACCATTCACTGTCCTCCAGCCCAGCTGTGTTTCTGGCAAAGCCCAGAGCTCTGACATGCAAAGGAAGAAACACTGGCAGGAAAAGAAGCGGCGGCAAACTCCTACCCCTTCCTCTTTCTTCCCCTGAGCCCCGTGTGGGTGGCTGCCTGCCCGTGGCTCACCAGACACACAGGGGCCACACGCACAGGGGTCTGCAGGGCACATGGCTGGTCCTTCTGCCTGGGAAGGAAGTCACCGCAGAGAACTTACTGCTCCGCCCGCGGCTTCTGGTTGATGTCGGGAAGGACGTGAACGTCGTGGAATCCCAGTCGGAACTTGCTTAACAGAGAAACGATCCTGGAAGGTGGAGAGTTCTAAACATGAGTTCTTCCAGTCAACGGGTTGGTCTTGAGTGTCTACCGAGGAGCCAGCAGCGAGAACAGCAGATCAAACCCTGCCCTCAGGGAGTTTGCATTCAGGACAAGAGCCGAATATTGATACAGTAGGTCAGATGATGACGAGCAATGTGGAAGAGTAATGAAGCAGGGTTTCCCCAAGTATCTCCGTACTATACTAGCACGCCTTACGTTTTAATGTGTCTATACATCTGCCGGGGACCTTGTCACAATACGCAGTCTGATTCACCTGGTCGGGGGCAAGGGCCTGGGATTCTGCATTCTGATAAGCTCCCAGGTGATATATACGGCTGCTGCACGGACCACACTTTGAGAAACAAGGGTCTAAGGGATGGGAAGGTAAACCACGGGAAATTACAGGGTGGGCTAAGGAAACAGAGATGCCGCACATGAGCTAAATGCAGAACCAGGAGCGACAGCCACATAGCACTGGCTTTGCATGCAACAGGGGAGGAGACGCCAACGCCATGGTTTGTGGCAGTCAGGGAGGGCTTCATGGAGGAGGCGGCAAGCTAGCCAGACCGTGCCTGGTGTGCAAGATTACTATAAGGGGGTGTGGTGTCCACACCGGAGCCTTCTAAATAATATACCTGACTTGGCTCTAGCCCACCCACTGCATCAGAATTCCTGGACGGGACGGGACTTTGGGGATACTCCAGAATGAGCTGGCAGGGTTTGAGTGCATGGGGGTGGGAAGTTCCAATGAGTGAGAACATGGGGGTGCAGGGGGTGAAGGGGGAGCAGTGAGTGGCTAGCTGGAGGAGGCAGGAGGGAGGGATAAACCTTAAGGATCAGGCTGGGGCCCAGGTATCAAGCTACTGCTGGTCCCTGAACTCGGGAGCGAAATTAGGAAGCAGAGCTGTGGGCAGATGTGTTGGTGTGCGGTGTGGGGGTGGCAGGAGGCAGCACAAGCCTGGTCTTGGGGTCACAAAGTGGGGGGAAGAGGGCTTGGCCTGGTGGAGGGACGGATGGGAGGCAGAGAACACTCTACAACCTTCCCATGCAGGACAGCCCGTGACCCCCATGGGGCCATGGTCTTGAGCCCAACTAAACCTGCTGAGCCCGGCTTCCATTGGGGGCTGGAACTGGAAGCTGAGCCGGCAAAGCAGCCTTCCTGGCCTGTTTCTGGAGATCACAGAGAAGCTAGATGCTGCCCTTTCTAAGCAACGCTTTCCTCGGCACTGCTGGGAAGGGCCTTCCGGTATAGAAGCTCTCAGCAGGGGTGAGGACAAGGAGATGGGGTTGCTGGGCACCCTTAACTCGCACAAGGGGTGACTGAGAAGGCATCATGGGGGCGTAGTCCTGGTGCAGGACCAGGGTGGCAAGGCCACAGGGTCCCGGCCCTGGGGCGTCGTGGCTGGGATTGTTGTAGAGGGCACCAGAGGCTGGGTGGAGTTTCTTCTCTTTGGCTAATTAATCGCACGACCTTGAGCAAGCCACCCATTGTTCCCAACCTGTCTGCCCCGTCCAGCGGTCTTCCACCCTACAACCTTTCACCTCACTTGACCTTGCTCTTGCTCTAAAACAACCGTGGCCCAACTCTAGGCACACGTGAGCCACCTGCCCGGCCGCACACCTGTATACCTGCCTTACCATCTACTTCCCTTTCGACTTCAATCAACTCATTTCTTACTTAGCCACATCTTAAAAGGAAATGTCATATGGCAATGTTCAAGAGAAAACCAGCATCTCCTGCCGGAGAGAGGCGATCAGTAAAACCCACAAACCACCGTGGCTAAGTTCTGACCGGTAGCCGTTGCCGGCCAAGCTCCCCAGCCAGGCCTGTTCTTTCCGGGTGAGACAGATTAGCCTGGGTTTCCCGGCAGAGGGCCCTGCTCCTGTGGAGTGAGCCACACAATTGGAGGAGAATTAAACGTCACTTCTCACCAAGAAATTCAGTAGGATCTGCGGCCCTGTCTCCTGGCCACGGAAGTCACCTCCTGTCTCACCAGGAACAGCATCCCAAGCTTGGGGGGATGTCGCCCTGAAGGATCCTCAGCCCCACCTCACCTCTCAGCAGGAGGGGCCTTCTCCATCCCTCCTTTCACACAGATTTCTCCTTGAGCAGATTTTGTGGTTTTAAAATGTAACACTCCTCCCCCTCATGGCTGGAACTAGAGCGCCTGTCGCTTATTAAAAGGGGGACAGGACACGGAAGCCTGCCCCGGCCCAGAGCCCCCTCACCACTGCTGTGACCTGGGGAGAGCTGAGCCCACCCGGGGCAGGGGTGCGGGTGCGGGGAGCGGGGGTGGGGGCACCCCTGGGGAGAGCTGGGCTGGCGCTGGACCAGCAAGCCCCACTTACGCCTTTCTCTCCTGGTCCATCCTGTTGATCTGGCCCCCCACGAACACGCGGACCCTGCATTTGCTCCACCTCTTCTTGCGGCCGAGGAGATAGGGGATGAGGAGGGTGAGGCCTGGCAAGGAGGGTCCCCGTAAATCAAGAGGGAAGTGCCCTCAGGGCAAAACACCCTCCGGGTTCTCGCCCCGCTCTGCCACTGGCAAACCTCTTCCCCTCGCTGGGCCTCAGTTTACCCATCTGTATCATGAGGGTGCTAGACTAAAGCAGGGTGGCACACGGGGCTCTGTGGGCTGGGGTCCATTTGGCCTGCATGATGTTTTTATTCTATCTATTTATTAATATAATTTATTGTCAAATTGGCTAACATACAGCGTGTAAAGTGTGCTCTTGGTTTTGGGGGTAGATTCCCGTGATTCGTCGCTTACATACAACCCCCCAGTGCACATCCCAACAAGTGCCCTCCTCAATGCCCATCACCCATTTTCCCCTCTCCCCTAACCACCCTTAGATTGTTCTCTGTATTGAAGAGTCTCTTATGGTTTGTCTCCCTCCCTCTCTGTTTGTAACTATTTTTCCCCCTTCCCCTCCCCCATCGTCTTCTGTTAAGATGCTCAAAATCCATAGGTAAGTGAAAACATATGATATCTTTCTCTGACTGACTTATCTCACTCAGCATAATACCTTCCAGGACCATCCACGTTGCTGCAAATGGCATGATTTCATTCTTTCTCATCTGCATGATGTTTTTAAATAAGTGAGCTGACATTTAATAATTGGGGGCTCCTGGGTGGCTCAGTTGGTTAAATGTCCGACTCCGGCCCAGGCCAGGATCTCACAGTTTGTGGGTTTGAGTCCCACGTCGGGCTCTGTGCTGACAGCTCAGAGCCTGGAGCCTGCTTTAGATTCGGTCTCTCCCTCTCTCGCTGCCCCTCCCCCGCTTGCACTCTGTCTCAAAAATAAATAAGCATTGGGGCGCCTGGGTGGCTCAGTCGGTTAAGCGTCCGACTTCGGCTCAGGTCACGATCTCGCGGCTTGTGAGTTCGAGCCCCACGTCGGGCTCTGGGCTGACAGCTCAGAGCCTGGAGCCTGTTTCAGATTCTGTGTCTCCCTCTCTCTCTGACCCTCCCCCGTTCATGCTCTGTCTCTCTCTGTCTCAAAAATAAATAAACGTTAAAAAAATTAAATAAATAAATAAGCATTAAAAAATATGTTTATAATAAGTGGGGGCTTTGCATGTGAAAATCTGGATTGCTGGCATTTTTTGAAGATGAAAGATTTGACCAATGGATGGGAACCCTCATCCTTCCTTGTCATCCCTTCATAGAAGGCCAAGAGCAGCTGTCACTTATCACTGCATAACCCTGGACAAATTACATCACCACTGTATGTCTCAGTTTCCTTATTTGTAAAGGAGTCTCAAACAACTTCCTACCTAGGGATTGCATTAGGTTAGCCCACGGAAAGCACTTAATGTCAAGCAAGGGTAAGCGTTCTCTCTATATTAACTTTCACCAACAGGATACATACTACTGGAGCGGGAACATTTTCTGTCTACCTGGGGCCCTATTTCTGTCTACATGGAATAATAAAGCTGAGAGGCATGTATCTTAAGAAAAATGGGAGAGGGTATATTTCTTTGGGAACAGAAGAACATTCCTACAGCTTTTCTGTGCACTGGCCCATCTCCCCCAGTGATGGCGGGTGCCTGTGGCTCCTAAGGCCCAGCTTGTCTGAACATTCCATCCTGTGCCAAACTCAGCTCCTCCTATAAAGTGTTCCATTTTACAGCTGAAACACTGGGGGCCAAGAGAGGGGCCCGGCCAGGCTCCCCCAAGCCCAGAGGTGGGCCCGAAGGCCCCTATTCCCCTTTTCTGGGCCCCAGGGTCCCTTAAGGAACCTTGTCCAGAGTGGGAAGGGTAGGCCATGTAGGGAAGACAGCCTTGGGGAGAGCTGGTGTCCAGGGGGCACTGACCTCCGTCGTCAAATAGCCAGTAGATGTCTATGGTCTTCTTGCCCTGCTCAGACTGGAAGATGGTGCTGGCCTGCTCCTCCCGTACCAGGGCCTCGGGGTCCACTGCAGGAGCACAGGGGCAGATCACCTCAGAGCAGTGCACATTCAAATGCCTGTGTCTGTCTGAAAACAGAGCCACCTGCCCTGTGAGGTGGGCTCGCTGTCACCCGGGCCACGCACACAGCGGCCAGAAGCACCCTGCTCAGGGCATGCATGGTGGGGACTGGCCCAGATCACCACCAGTGGCTCTCCTGACAGTGAGACCCTCATACCCGATTGTCAGGCAGGTGGACCAGGAGCGGCAGTCCCAGACATGCAGTGCTAGGACGTGCCCCTCCCTTGCTCCTCGCGTCTCTCCCCCAGGATTCTGGTGGGCATTGGAGACCAGGGACCATTCTCTTAAAAACAACCCTGTGCCCCTTGCAAATGCCCACCGGATGCCCCCAGCTCCTGTGCTGTTCCCCTGCCTCCCAGAGCATCAGTGGGAAAGGACTGAAGGAGAAGCCTACTCCTCTCCTCCCTGACATCTGAGTGTGGCCAGGTGCCTTTGGAGGGGTCGGACATGGGCTGCAGAGCCAGCTGGGTGGGTCCTCACAATGTCAGGATACTGAATTCCCAAAGAGGGCTGTGATGTTGAATATTGCCCCAGCCCACCCGTTCTGGCCCCCAGTTACCCATCCCCAAGGGTCTCGAGCACCTCCTGCCCTTGACCAGCTTCCCTCATGGCCCCCCACTAGCTGCCCCACGAGGTGAGAGCGCCTTGAGTGGGGTGGGGACTGACGTGTGCCCGAGACAGATGGCCTGGCCCCGCTGGTGCCGGCTTCTTTGCTGTCCTCCGCTGGGTCAAACACTGGGTCAAACACTGGGTTAACTGCAAGAGAGGGGACAGTTTTGTTCCCAGGCTCTCCTTATTTAGGGCACTTCCAGGCTCCCCCTTATACTAGAGAGTCCTGACTCCTCACCTTCCACTGACCTGGCCCCTGCCCCTGAGCCAGGAGCCCTCACAGCATCTCCCCGTCTCAGCGAAAGTCCCCCTCCTCCGAGAGGCCTTTCGGACCACATGCCCTGTGTTGGCGTCACTGTCTAAAATGACTTGTGGGGGCGCCTGGGTGGCGCAGTCGGTTGGGCGTCCGACTTCAGCCAGGTCACGATCTCGCGGTCCGTGAGTTCGAGCCCCGCGTCGGGCTCTGTGCTGATGGCTCGGAGCCTGGAGCCTGTTTCCGATTCTGTGTCTCCCTCTCTCTCTGCCCCTCCCCCGTTCATGCTCTGTCTCTCTCTGTCCCAAAAATAAATAAACGTTGAAAAAAAAATTTAAAAAAATAAAAAATAAAAAAATAAAATGACTTGTGGGTCCACTGCACTTCCTATGGGAACAGCAGCTTCCCAGGGGCAGACTTTGTTTTACCCCTGCAGTACCCCTAGCGCCTAGCACGACGTCTGTCAGGAGCACGGGCTGCTGTTCTGTAAATATTGGTTGCATCAATATTCATTGCACAGCCGCTGTGTACCAGGCATGCTGTCTGCACAGGGTGACATGGGTCAGCACGCCCCGGTCCCCACCTGCCAGAACTGTAGCATCTGTACCCGTCAGCTCCCCCTGTGCCGCCCCCACTTATTTTCTAGACCATATATTATTTCTTTCAGCCCTGCAAACATGACTAATTCAGGGTCTGCAGATTCCCGCATGACTAAACGTAAAACACATCCCTCCTCGGTGCCCCAAAGATGGTCTCAGAGATGTCCCGTCTCCGTGGCCTTTCTCTGTGTATTTTCATATTCCAGTGTCTTTATCTGGGCATTCTCCTTTCTTCCCTCTTTTTCTTTCTCCTCTTAGATCCTCTTTATCTCATCTGGTTGCAAAAACCCTGATAGTGATTGGGGAGCCCTGAGTTCCAGTCGCATTTCTGCACCCAGCTGGAAGTGTGGCCTTGAGCTGATCACGTCTCCTTTCTGGGCCTCAGTTTCTTCATTTGGAAACCTGATGAGTTCTAAGAGGCCATCAAAAGCTAACTTTTTATGAATATATGAGCTTTTATTCCTTACTAACTTCTCTCTCTCTTCCCTCTACCACTTAAAAAAAATCGGGTTCTAGAACTTTCTGGGGTCCTGTTCTGGCTTTTGACAGGCATGCCAATAGGTGGGGCGTGTACTCACTGTGTGCCTGCATCACTTCCGAGACGTTGAGCCCCTCGCGCATCCTCATGACACACACACCGTAGTTGAAATCAAAAGCATCGCTGGGAGGAGAAGAGGTGGGGTCAGGTTCCTCTCGGTCCCAGCCCTCAGCCCCCAGCCCCCAGGAGACCAGATGTCTAGAGTTGGCCTTGCCTTCCACCATGCCCCTCTTCTCTGGGCCTCGTCTCCCCGTCTCTGTGACACGCGAGTGGAACCGGAGAGCCCCCCCAGGACCCCTCTGGCTCTGTGGTCTGTGGCACTATGGATGCTGTGAACCCTGTACTCAGAGGGAAGCCGAGTCAGGCCAGTCTTTGAAGCAGGCTCTGTCCTCCTGATACATTTGGATAATCTGCACAACCCTGCCAACAGAGGCGGGCATGGGAATCGCTAGCCCCATCTTATAGATCCAAAACTTGAGTTTTGGGGAGTAACTTGCCCATGACTGCACGCTAAGGAAGTGGCCAGCTGGGTCTGGAGCCAAATGGCTGAGACAGAACCCTGAGGGCAGGCACAGACACAGGAATGGCCTTGCTCAGGAAGGCAGCCAATAGCTTGTCTATGTGGAATGTCTAGAAGACTCCTACCCCGGAAGTGGATTTACTGCCCAGTTGACAGAGGGCCCCGGAGACCACCAGTAGGGCTTGATCTGATGAGCCAAGCATTGCCCCCCTGGGTTCTTTCAGTTACACATCTCTGGGACGGGGGCTTCTCAGGCCCCAGCATTTCGGGGTCTTGGAGCGCCGAAGCTGGGGGGTGGGGTGCTGAACAGACATCCCACCACTTCCTGCTGTGACTGTGTCCACGGTGGCTCAGGTGCACGGCTCAGAGTCAGGCAGCTGGTTCACAGCAGACCCGGAAGCAGGTCCCAGGGACCCAGCGCTCAGCCTTTGTTCTGGAAATGCTACTACACACTGCCTCTCTATGCCACATCAACACAGAAAAGCAACCCAGGCAGGCATTTGCTGGCCATGGCGCAGCAAGAGCCGAAGGGGAAAAGGTTCGGAGTTCACCCTGAAGTCCCCAGGGAGTCCCCACATGGTCGCCTCCCGGGAGGCCTTCTGTAGCCCACAGGTGAGCCCAAGGTTGTCACCTAAAAACCCACATTTTCAACTTCTCTGAAAACCCAGAAGATCTGGGCAACACTGGGCCCAGGCCCACATTTCTGCCTGGGCACGGCTGGCTGCAGCCAAGTGACAGCTGCTCACTCCGGCTCGCTCCCCATCGTCCCACACCCGGCCGGTCCCCTTCTCTGTGTTCCCTGCCTGCCCCTGCCCATCTTGGTGTCCGTGCCCCAGAGTGGCGAGCCCTCAGTGGGTCTGTTTCTTCCTGAGCTTTGAACCGCCTTCTCCTAACCCCCACCGCTTCCCAAGGCCCAGGAAACTCCCAAGGCGCAAAATCAAGAGACCCCAGGCCCTGCCTCCCTCATGCCCTCACTCACTGCAGGATGCCAATGTAGTCCTCCACCGTGGCCGGGTGAGCCGACTGCCAGTTCTTCTTGAACCCAATCACCAGAATGTTGGGCTTCATTCTCCCAAGACCTGTGGCCTGCAAGGGGTAGGGGGTTGGGGTGAGGGACCAGGCCTCGTGCCCCACAGGGGCTCTGTGCTGTGACGAGGGTGGGGCTCTCTCAGCCCCCGCTGCCCTCTTTGCCAGGTGGCGAGGGCTCAGAGATTCCATCCTGCCAGTTCAGGGTCCTGCCTGTCTGGACACACCTGCGAGAAAGGTGACGTGACAACTAGAAGCTACGATCACCGCACCGTCCCCATTAGCTCTGGATTATTCCAGGTCCTGCTTCTCCAGCAAATTATTCCTCGTCACAAGTGACTTGAATTTGGATGTCAAGCTTTAGAGTATCCCCAGGCCATCTCACCTGCACATCTTTTGCATTTCTTTTTTCAGTGTTTAAAAATGTAAAAAAAAAAAAAAAAAAAAAAATCCCCAAATGTGGGAAACTCAACTGCATAATTTGTGGTAATGGGGGACTGCGTTCGCACTTTCCCCTGTAAAATAATTAAATAAATAAATAAATAAATAAATAAATAAATAAATAAAATAAAAATAAAAATGTAAAAAAAACTTTTTGACGTAAAATTTACATAACACAAAATTAACCATTTTAAAGGGTATAGAATTTGGTGGAATTTAAGATATTCAGAATGTTGTGCAAACATCACTGCTGTCTATTCTCAAAATATTTTCATACCCCCCGCAAAAGACCCTATATGTTCTTTTTTTTAAAAATCGTGAGAAATATTTAGAATTATTAGAAAGGACTCCCAATGTTGACTCAGAATTAACACCTATTATTGTATCCCGTTTTGCAGATGAGAAACCTGAGCAGTAAAATGAATGGCCTGGTAGGACATTCCGGAACTTGGTCTGAGCGGTGGCATCATACCGCTGGGTGGTATCTGCTTACGTAAACATTTATCGGGCTATACACTTAATACTTTTTCACTTTGCTGTCTGTAAATTATATCAGAAAAGAAGAACAAGGACGGCTCAAGCTCCCACCATCCCCACAGACTTCCAGGTCAGTTTCCCCTAGGCCCTGGGGACCCTGAGAAAGTGCCCCAAATTAGCATATCTGGAAAGGTGAGGAAGGTAGGAGACTCCTGTGGGAGCAGGAGCTTCAACTAGCCCCTTAGGACATCCTGCCTTCCGGGTTGTCCCACCAAAGCCACGGCACCTGCATGAGAATCTGTACACCACTACGGAGGTCCTCGGCAATGACGTCTGAGTAGAAGGCCTTGATCTTCCTCTTGTTCAGCCACTTGGTGTGCCCATTGGCAATGAGCCGGAGCTCAGGCATCCTCTGTTTATGGGGTCCCTGCAGGTGGGGGGAGCAGGTGACCTCAGGGGCTCCTTCCTTCACCCTCTGGCCTGAATGAGATTCAGCCCCTCTCCTCCCTGGAGGCTGCCCCATGGGCTCAGCCACACCCAGAGGTGCCCATTCTCCCATATGGAGTTAGGGGAGGGAAAGAAGAGAAGGGAAGGAGGGAGCAGGGTGGGGGAAGGAAAATGGAGGCAAGAGTGAGAGGTAGGGCAGTGGGGAGAAGCTGGTGACTGGAACAGGGGAGGGCAGGGGAGGAGAGAGAACCAGGCCCACAGCAGGGTCTGGTAGGCTTTGCTTCTCCACAGCCCTTTCGTCCCCCACGGCCCCCAAAGCTGCCTGCCACCCTTCCAAGTATGGACTTCATGCCCAGGGGCTCCTCCAAGGGTACGTGCCCACCCCACCTGCAGGGGCCACTCACAATGAGCACGTGGCCACAGACCATCAGGCTGAGGTTCCGGGTGAAGGTGCCCACAAAGTCAACCAGGGCCGGGCGGAAGTTGGGGGGCCCCGTGAGCACCAGGCACTGGGGGCTGAGGAGGGGAAGGGAAAAGGGCATGAGCCATCTGGACAGAGCCCACAGGGGTCTGGGTGCAAAATGCAGGTGCCGGGAAGCGTAAAGACTGGGAGTGGGGAGGCATAGCATTTACAAGATCTCTGTGTCACCTGGGTGGGTGACTCGGCCTCTGGTCAAGGGCCGCTGCCACACTCAGCTGGAGCCAAAATTGGCCACTCCTCAGCCGTGTGACCGTAGGCCAGCTACGTAATTTCTCTGTGCCTCCGTGTTCTCATCAGTGACTGCGGTAATTTCACACACCCCAGAGGGCTGTGGTGAGACGGCGGATGGCACTTTGTGCAGCAATGCAACGTAAGTACTTAATGGCTGACTGTTAGCTATTAAGGTGTGGTGGGAAGGGGTCCAGGACACCCGAGTCTCCCTCTAAGGAGAGGTTCGTCATAGTCAGCCTGACGGACACCTGTGGCAGGGATGGCAGCACCCCATCGCTCTTCTAGAGCCCCCTGCATTTCAAAGAGCAGATCCTGCTGTGGAAACTCAGATACAGAGAGGTCACTAGACTTGCTTGGTCCCCACTGAGCCATGCCAACCTCGTCTCCTCCCCGCAGGGCGGTTCTCCTCCACCTCTGTTCCCTCTCTGAGCAAGGACCGCGCCCACCCTGGGTTTTCCCCGGGGCAGGGGCACGGGTCTTGGCCTGGAGCCTCCCAGAGCAGGGACATGGCTTTGCTCACCGGTAGTTCTTGATGTGATCCTCCACCTTGTTGAGGCCCACCGAGTAGCTCAGGGCCAAGTTGTAGGAGCCGGCCTGAACCGAGGAGCCCCAGTTCACCTCTGAGCAGGAGGGGTGAGCACAAGATTAGAAATCCCCGGGAGAAGCCAGACGTGCCAAGGGAGGGGACGTTGACCTTCTTTAGGAATCGAGCACCACGGGAGCCGGGCTGGCTGGTGGGTGGACAGCCTACAGATCTCTTCCTGATGTTTGCACATGTCATACGGCTACATATTTAAAAGTTATACTTCATAGGATCAAACTCTATAAAATATTCTCCTCCCTTGACAAGCAGACAACGACCTGGAAAACCAGGTTCAAATTTAGAATTCCAGGCCTTCCCGGATTGCTGCATCCTGTCCCCAGACCACTGTCACCCCTGGGTCCGCACTTGCGCGTACGTGGGCACCACGCTGTGTCCACCTGCCCTGCGGTCAGCCAGCCCCTGGCCACCCGCAGGCCCGGGTGTGCACACCAGCAGGCCGGCCTTTTCAAGAGGATGGACCTGGGCAGGCAATTCCTGGGTCCTGGGTGCCGGCGGGGGTGGTCCGGACCCAGAGATGTGGGTTCTGAGCAGACACATTTCCTGTAGGCTTCTCACCCCACTGGGAGGGACGAGGCTGGAGGGTCAGAGCAGGGCCCTTGAGAGCACAGAGCCTGACACAGGCCCTCCAGCCGGGCCGAAGGGCACGAGGGCGTGCTTGGCACCCTCAGGGGAAGAAGGGGCCCTGGGCCCCTGGGCAGCCTGAGACCGCACACCTGGCTTCTTGTAGATCACGTAGAGCAGGAGGAAGAGAACGACGCCGATGGCGATGAGGGCTGCCCACCAGGTGAGAAGGAACATGATGACCACAGAGATGACCGCCCCGAACAGCGCCGTCCACTTGCTGTAGTATTGGAACGAGGGTCTCCACCCTGGGCAGGGGACACAAGTCACACTCGAGCCTCCTCCTGGGCCGGTGCTGCTGGGGCAGGGCCTGGGTGGCAACACCAGCAGAGCCCAGAGCCGGGATCCCGGGCTGTGCCCACCACCCGGGTCTCCTGGGGCTGGGCCTGGAGGCTCCGTGGAGGACTGCCCGCCCGCCTCGGCTGGCACTTGGCCACGTCAGGCTACTCCAAGGAGGAGGCATCTAGCTCTGGCCAAATACGGCCACGCGTCAGCAACAGCACCGGCTCCCGTGTCTCCCGGGGAGCCAAGGGGGTGAGAGCACGAGGAAGGATGTGGTTCTGCGGGGCTCCATGCCACCGGGCCGTGCCCGGCCCACCACTACCGACAGCTGCCCCACGGCACGACTGTGGGGCACCACAGCCCGCAGTCTAAGGCACAGGTGGCCTGGCGACCAGCCCACTGGGGATTTGGGGCCTAATAATAAGAAGAAAAAGGTTTTCTCGAGACTCTTTACTGCCATCTGCTAGAAGTTTTTCAGGACAAACATAGAAATCGATGCTGCAAACAGGCGGCACCCCAAGAGCTGTGCAGTTAACAACCTACGGCAACCCTCTCTGTGACTTTGGGCCATTCTCTTCCTCTTCTGGGGAGTCAGACTCCTGACTCCTGTAAGATTGGTGCAGGAAGGCACTAGAAAAATCTCTGCACCCTGGAAACAGTGTATGAATCCACATACAGGGGACACTGTCCGTGCTTGAGAAAGGATAGCTACTATGATGATGATTTCAATGGTTCCTTGAATTGGTTTTGATTTGGGAGGTGACTTTGGTCTGCCCACCTGCATCACGCCTTCCACTCCCCCACCCAGGCCCCCGCCCCAGGTGCTTCCTCCCACAGAAGGGTGGAGGGGGCTGCTTACCGGGCGAGTTGGTGATGGAGGCGTGGAAACAGCTGAAGTTGATGAGGGCGTAGGAGCACAGGAAGAAGTTGGAGATGATGGGGGCAATGGTGTTGAGCTCAGCTTCAAGGACCCGAGGGGAGAGAGGACAGTCTGTTGGGCAACCAGCCAGGGAGCCACCTGGCACCCTCCCTGGCAGTTGGGGGATTCCAGACAGGCCACAGAGGCTCAGTGAGTCTCGGCCTTCTCATCTGTGAAATGGGTCCATCGTGTTGTGACACTCAAGGGGCCGATGTTTCGTTAACTGTAAAATGCCAGCTCTTAAGAGGATGGAGAGCAGTGGGAGAGGCTACGGGATCGCAAGGACAGTGGCTGTCACATTTTTTTTTGTAACACAAATTACAGTAGGAAATATACTTTACAGCGTGACCGAAGACACGGGACCTATACGATCTTTTATCTGAAACCCTGAGACCACAAGACACACACAGTTCCGCCCGCAGTAGAAACCCACTCAAGAACAAGTTCTTTCCCTTCCCTGCCTCACTCCACTGCCACTGCCCCGAGAAACCCCAGACAAACTTGTGTATGTGTACCCTTGTCTCAGGGCCTGCTTCTGGGGGATCCCAAGACAAGACAAGCACCTCTTATGCATCAGGGCCTCTGTGGATGATTCCACTGAATCCGCCACAAGAGCCCTGCCCCAGAGCATCTGAAATGATGGTTCTCAGTCTGAAGTGCGATCAGAACCTCCCAGATAAAAGGACATCAAATCTGAGTCGGCGGCGGGGGCGGGGGGGGGGGGGGACTGCACGGTGAGCAGGAAGCAGAGGTGTGTCTGGGGAAGCCCAGGCCTGACTAGTCATTTCCACCCCCCGGGGGCGGCCCTGCTGCCTCCTCATCTGGTTCAGGATCCAGAGCAGCCAGTGTCTGGAAAAGTTCCCTTGAGTGGACATGAGTAGGTTGGTAGGGATCGCTGATGCCAGCGTGAGTAGCAGGACCACGGGACCACCAGCCGAAACCCCCACCCTGCTCCTGCATAGAGAGCAGGGGCCGGAGGGTCAGCGTGCCATAGCGTGGCCACCGCCCTTGCTTGGTGCGGCCACCTTTCTTCTAGCAAGTTCTGCCTTGTTGGTTAAGGAGACCAGGAAGTACTGGGGAGTGTGTGTGTATACGAATGCATGCGTGTGCATGTGTGTGTGTATATGTGTGCACACCGGTCTCTTCCTGCCCATCTATGACACACCTCTTCTGCACTCTCTCTCCCATTCTGCAAATGAGACCAAGGCTCAGGAAGGTAAAAATGATGTATCCAAAGCAATACAGCTGGCTTATGGCAAAGCCAGGATAGAGAGACAATCTGGGGCGCCTGATGGCTCCATCGGTTAAGTGTCCAACTTCAGCTCAGGTCATGATCTCACAGTTCGTGAGCTCGAGCCCCACCTTGGGCTCTGTTGTCAGTACTGAGCCCACTTCGGATCCTCTGTCTCCCCCTCTCTCTGCCCCTCTCCAATTGTTCTCTCTCTCTCTCTCTCAAAAATGAATATAAATTTTTTTAAGAATCTAAAAAAAAAAAAAAGAGAGAGAGAAAAGAAAGTCCATCTAACTAACTGATTAACTGGGATCTGTCTCCTCGGGCATCTTCTATCTTGAAGTCCAAGGGAGCTGGCAGCTCAAGGGTGGAGAAATGAGTTTAGACACCTACAGAGATACTGACTGAACTGTTTGTAAAAGCTCCCACGAGCTGTCCTGTGCTCCAAAGTTGTCCCGGGGGCTAATTCAGACCTGGTGTCTGGGGGGGGTGCGGGCAACTTGCCAGGACATGGGAATACGGAAGCAGGAAAAGAAGGTAGGGTCCCTTCTAACAAAATTGAATGGTCCACCTGCCTGGTGTGGTGTGGGAGCCACCCTGTCTGGAGGCGGGGGAGGGGCGGGCACCACATGACCCTCCCGAGTGTTCTCCCATAGAGGGCCTCGCTCAAGAGTTATTCCACGAGTGCCCACTCCCTGCCAGGCCTGGCTGGGCGCTGGGCGCCAAGGTGAGGGGCACAGAGAGGAGCCCTGCCGTCCCTCACAAGCCTCTGAGCCCTGGCAGCCTCTCACCGATGATGATGAAGGCCACGGCGATGGCGTAGGCCAGCAGGTAGCCGCGCACGGGCTCCTTGTTCTTGCCGTAGCCCTTGCCGAAGAAGCCGATCAGTGGGTACAGCTGGTCCTCGCACAGGCACTGTGGGCACAGGAAGACGTGCTCACCCCAGGCCCCTCCCCTCCCTTGTAGCCCCAGCTGGCCCTGCTTCCTCCCTCCACCTCAGCAGACTACTTGCCCCAGTCTGGGTCCTGTCTTCTCTCTCTCTGTCTCTCTTTTTTAAACATTTATTTTTGAGAGAGCATGAATGGGGGAAGGACCGGGAGAGAAGGAGACACAGAATCTGAAGCAGGCTCCAGGCTCCGAGCTGTCAGCACAGAGCCCAATGCGGGGCTCGAACTCACGCACCAACCGTCAGACGCTTACCTGACCGAACCACCCAGGCGCCCCCTGGCTTCTGTCTCTTAAAAGGGAGTCATCTCCCTGCCCACCCCCACGTCACCAGGGAGCTAGCAAGGGGGCAAAGAGAGGGGGTGGCCCGCGTGGGGGTGAGACTGGGTCAGAGAAATTGCAGGCAGGGCGCCAGGCTGCACAAGGGAGACTGTGGGAGGGAAATGCGGGTGCTCTTTGCAACACACCATGGGACGGGGGCCGCTCTCTGGGGGTTTGCTCGCTAGCCCCCTTTCTCCTTCAGTCTAGACGTCCCGTCCCATGATACCTCCAGGCCTCTGTAGGGGTCACCTGGGGACCCTTCCACCGGGCCTTCTGACACTCGCGGCCCCGTTCCGCGGCCTCACCTGGAAGACCTTGGCGGCGGAGACGAGGCAGGCCAGGGCGGAGGAGAGCGTGGCCCCAAAGATGCCGGCCGTGATCAGGGGCGCGAAGCCCGACACCATGCTCATGGTCTGCAAGGACATGGGGTTCGGGCCCCTCATGGTGGGGCCCCTCACGCCCGGAGTCCTCGCCTCAGGCAGGGGCTGGGTCCTGAGGCCCCCGAGTCCACACTCCTCGCCTGGAGATCCCAGTGCCCACCGAGTCAGGGACTGGGCCCAGGGGCCCCCCACCTGAGCCTGAACCTCTTTCCCCCGCGCCCGGGACCCAGCCCCCCAAACCGTGTGTGTCCCAGCCCGTTCCAGCCTCTGTCTGGTCCTTCCCCGCGTCTGCTGGGCCGGACTCCCCGGCAGAGGCCGCACGTACCTGGTAGTAGTTGATGAGGCCATAGCGGCAGCTGTGCTGGTGGGCACACTCGGTGAAGTTCCAGCCGTAGCCACAGGCCAGCCCCTCGCAGGCGCCCGAGCCGGGGGTCACCGTGGCATTCAGGACCCCGGAGGCATCGCGAACCACGCAGGAGCCTGAAGGGGCAGCAGGGCTTGGGGAGGCCTCCCGCCCGCCCTTCCCCCCTTCCTCCTCTCCTCCCACCCCAGACGCTGGCCGCTTCTGCACAGGGCGAGAGGCTGCTTGAGGGGCCAGCTCTCCCTTTAGCGTGTGCTGCTACTAATGGATGATGACGACGATGACGATGACGGCAATGAAATCTGCTAACGTGCAGAGGCACTCACGACGTGCCACGCGCTCCGCTAAGCGCTTGAAACAACCCTGGGAAGCAAGTATGACCATCGCTTTCGTTGTCGGTGCCATTCTACAGTGGCACGGTGACCTACAGTGACCCATGAAGATCACCATGTCTTTCTTAAAGCAGAGACCTGGCTGGCTGTGACCGGGGCCGTGTCCCTCGGCCATCCGTGAGCGGCTCGCCTCACAAGGGGGTGGCGGGCAGCCAGAGCGCCTGTGAGGATCTCAGTGCGAGGCAAGGGTCAACAGCCCAGGCCTGGGTTCAAACCTGGCTCCACCACTCAGTGGCTGTGTGACCCTGGGCAGGTCGCTTAACCTCTCTGAGCCCTGCTTTTCTCCTCTGTAAAATGGCGGGTTGGCAGTGCCTGGATTGAATGCGGTGAGGCATGTCAAGGGCCGGGTATGTGGTTGAGTCAGTGGTTAGTGCCGTCTTCACCACCACCACCATCATCATTATTGTTATTATTACCCATCCTTGGGTCAGAGTATTGTTTGTCCTCTAGGAATTTCCCACTCTTGAATCTGTAACCTCAGGTTTGAAGGGACCAGAGGAGCCTGGTCTGACCATCCCCATCCCCACCACAAACGACCATCCCTCCCCCCCCCCCCCCGCCGCGAAGATGTTCTGGTCACCACTGGTTGTCCCCAAAAAGAAGGTTTGAGGGTCCACTTCTTGCGGTCACCATGCTCTCTCTGTTAGAGAGCTGAGCCCCCTGCCCCGTGTGACCCTTCCGGCGGTCTGGTCTGGCTACTCACCGATGGTGGCCGAGATGGCCAGGTAGGAGACAGTGGTCCAGAAAATGGCCATGAGCGTTCCCTTGGGAATGGCTACAGCAGGGTCCTGGGGGAGGGGGAGGAAGAGAGAGAAGGCATCAGGCAGCCTCTGGACCTCCGTCAGGCCCTTCTCTTGTCTGAAGCCCGGATGGGCCAGCAACTGCTGGCCGTGTGTGAATCACGGTCAGGTACCCATTGATTTGTGTGGTTCCACAGCAATTAACATACAGACAAGCCCCAAACTCTCCTCTGAGGAGAAACTCTCTGCTGGCATTTTCCTAGCAGAAATAACAAATCTTCACATGCACACATCGGGTATTCCACTCTTCCAGACACTTCCTCAAACATAACTTCCTGGGCAGTGGCCAGGGTGTCCCTACCCTGCTGGCGGGGAAACTGAGGCCAGGAAGCAGAGCGGAGGCCCCAGCCGGCTGAGCCAGGGGCGGCTCTGTCCTGACCACACCAAGTCTGCAGCCTCAGGCCTGGGGGGGCTGGTGCTGGGTGGTGCAACACAGGTAGGGACCCGTACAGCAGGGTCCCCCCGCCAGGTGTAGACCCCAGCCCCGGAGGCAGGCCATGTGGGCACTGGGAAGGACATCCGTGCACCTCCCCAGCTTTCCCACAGCTGGCACGTAGAACCACAAATTACAGAGCTTGGAGGGACCGCGACACCGTTCAGCGTCACAGGCAGGTCCAGACAAAGCTGGCAACAGCCAGTTCCCTGCCTCAGACACTCAGGAGCCTGAGTTGGAATCGATGGTCACTCAGTGATGAATGAACGAGCCCCGGACCCCGCCCTTAAGGACCCTGTGCCCCAGGGAAGGAGGTCCCGCCAACACAGGGCGGATGGCACCTGTCACGGGACAGCCTGAAGTGTGCTGGGGAACAAGGGGAAGGAGGGAGAGCAACACGGTGCAGCGACCACGGAGGGCCTCACGGCAGAGGGGACGGCTGAGGTGGCTCTGAAGGCCCTGGGGTGGGAGGAAAGGTGAGGCAGGCCAGAGCCAAGCGGAAGCAGAGATGCGTTGCTGGAGCGAGGCTGGGGGACCTGGAGCTTCCAGATCTGCTGCAGTGTCTGCTTTGGGGGGCCCGGCAGCCCTTCCTTGGGTACCAGGATGGCCTGACTAGGTCAACACACAGAGTCCCCCTGGTCCCAAGGCCAACGGACCGCCTCCACTTCCCCTCCCACCTACGGTGGGTTGAACAGTATCTCCAAAAATTCGTGTTTGCTCAGAACCTCGGATTATGACCGTATTTGGAAATAAGGTCTTTGCAAATGTCGTTAGTTAAGATGAGGTCATACCCAGTTGGGTGGGCCTTAAATCCAATGACTAGTGTTCCTGTGAGAAGAGGGAGGGACACACAGAGGGAAGAAGGCTGGCTGAAGACGGTCGCAGAGACTGGAGAGGGGCAGCCCCATGCCAAGGACTGTCAGAGCCACCAGAAGCTAGGAGAAGAAAGGAAGGATTCTCCCCTACGGCCTTCAGAGGGAACGTGGCCCTTAACACCTTTGTGTTGAACTTTTGGCTTCCAGACTGTGCAAGAATAAACGTCTGGGATTTTTTGTTCGCTTGCTTGCTTTTGGTTTCTGTTTGTTTGTTTCTGAGAGACAGAGCATGAGCAGGGGAGGGGCAGAGAGAGGGGGAGACACAGAATCCGAAGCAGGCTCCGGGCTCTGAGCAGTCAGCACAGAGCCCGACACGGGGCTGGAACCCACGAACTGTGAGATCATGACCCGAGCCGGTGTCAGAAGCTTAACCGACTGAGCCAGCCAGGCACCCCAGTGTCTGTTTTAAGCCCCTGTGTTTGTGGTAGTTTGTCACAGCAGCCGTGGGCGGTGGGCACACCCGGCCTCCATCCTACCCCTACATCTTGGCCTGAAATCTCTGAGCCCGGCTCACAAGTCAGGCACATCCGAGCCCACATCCCAGCCCGTCTCTTCCCAGGGGTATGTGCGCTGGGACAAGCCCCGTCACCTCTCTGAGCCTCAGGGATGCCCCGAACCCCGATCTGTGAGATGATAACCCAACGTGGCACGCAGCCAGCACCCACAAACGTGAGCAGTTAGGAGAGGGGACTGTGTCGTGCTCGGGGACACGCGCTGGGACCACAGATGCAGCACAGACCCCACAGCTGTCACCTGGAAGTCCCTTGTGTCTCAACCTCAGCCTCCCCATCAGAAAATTAAGCTGGTAAAGCTTTCCTCGGCCATAGCACAGGCTGATTGTGAAGAGACGTTGGTCACGAGATTGCTCTGTCAGCGCGAAAGGGTCGGGGAGGTGTGAGGGATTCATATGATGATAACTCTGATGTCACCCTCTAAAAAAAAATTTTTTTTAATGTTTATTTTTGAGAGAGAGAGAGAGAGAGAGAGAGAGAGAGCGAGCACAAGCAGGGGAGGGGCAGAGAGAGAGACACACATAGAATCCGGACGGAGCAGGCTCCAGGCTCAGATCTGTCAGCACAGAGCCCGACGCGGGGCTCAAACACACGGACCGCGAGATCATGACCTGAGCTGAAGTCGGACTGAGCCACCCAGGCACCCTTGACGTCACCCCTTTAAATGTCACGTTCTCTGAGGTCTCCGGACACCTTGTGCGAATTTGTACCAGCTCCTCCACGCCCGCCCCCAGGGATTCCCTACCCTCCCTCTGCGTCGTTTCTCTCCCCAGCACCACCCACAAGCCACTCTCACTCCACGTCCTCCTTATGTTTCGGTGCCTTGTCTCTCTCACGAGAATGTCAGCTCCATGAGGACAGGAACTTGTGCCTGTTTTGTTCCCCGCTGTGTCCACAAGATGCCGGCACAAAGCAGGTGCTCAAAACATATCCGCTGAATGATAAACTAAGGATGACGCTGAGGCCTCTTTGTTCTAGAAACTTGCATTCCAGCTCCTCTGCCACCTGTGTGTGTGTGTGTGTGGCCCTGGGCCACCCCAGCCCTCTCCGCGCTTGGTTTGCTCCTCTGTAACATGAGGGTGATGAGGGCATGAGCCCCCTGAGTATAATGTACCCAGAGGCCACATAGTAAAAATTACCACAACCTTGACTGCTAGCCATTAGTACTTTCTCCATGCTGGGCACTGTTCTAAGCACATCACATAAATTAGCACATGGAATCCTTATTCCCTGCTCTGCGAAGGGGAGGGGGCGGTGGGCTGTTAGTCCCATTTTACAGTTGGCAAAGCTAAAGCCCAGGGAAGTTTTAAGGGACTTGCATAAAGTCTCCATGAATGGAAGCTTCTCTCCCGTTGAGGACATGCTGTCTCACAAAATGGGCAGAGGGCTGGATGCAGGAGGGAAGGGCCGCTTGGGGGCTTGAGGGCATTTAGGACAGAGTAGAGGTGCACCCCCCTTCCCCCCCCAACACTACTGGGTCCGGGACAGCTGCCTGCCACCCGAGAAGCTGGACGAGGTGTCTGGATAAATCGCTAGGCTGCGATGGTCTGTAACGGGGCTGGCAGGGGAACCAGGCTGTCTGAGCACAAGACTGGCCACTGCAGGGACCTCAGGACGGACAGGCAGACCAGGCCTCTCCTGGCCGCTCCCCAGAAAAGGAAGAGGAACCAGACAAACACAGCCACTCCGGGATTCCCAGGCCACGCTGGGTACCGCCCAGGCATACCCAGTTAGAGCCAGGCTGGGTGGAGACTGTCCCCAAGGCACAATTCTTAAGTCGTTTAAGAAAATGCATCAAGGGGGCGCCTGGGTGGCGCAGTCGGTTAAGCGTCCGACTTCAGCCAGGTCACGATCTCGCGGTCCGTGAGTTCGAGCCCCGCGTCGGGCTCTGGGCTGATGGCTCGGAGCCTGGAGCCTGTTTCCGATTCTGTGTCTCCCTCTCTCTCTGCCCCTTCCCCGTTCATGCTCTGTCTCTCTCTGTCCCAAAAATAAATAAACGTTGAAAAAAAAAAAAAAAGAAAAAAGAAAATGCATCAAGGAGGGGCGCTTTGGTGGCTCAGTCCGACTCTTGGTTTTGGCTCAGGTCATGATGTCACAGTTTGTGGGTTCGAGCCGTGTGTTGGGCTCTGTGCAGACAGTGTGGAGCCCGCTTGGGATTCTCTCTCTCTCTCTCTCTCTCTCTCTCTCCCTCCCTCAAAAATAAATAAATAAACATTAAAAAACTGCATCAAAGAGCACCTTTCGAGTGGGACTGGAGGCTGGGGGAAAGGGCTCCAAGCACAGAGCCAGGCTCTCACCGATCACCCCACATACACACCATCTATCTCCTTGATCCTGCCCTGGCAAAGACCCCACGGCTTTCAAAGCCCAGCCTCAGCCCTACCTCCACCCAGGGTTTTGCCAGAGCCCCTGCCAACATCCGCCTGCCCTTCTCTCCCACCTTCTAGCAGTTTGTACTTCACTCTAAGCCTCCCATCCGGTACGTTTCACCCTCTATCCACTCAATAAGCATGTTGTCTGACTCTTAGCTGGGAATCGGGACATAGAGGCAGGCCCCAGTTGTCCAGCTCAAGAGAACGGGACGGGCGAAGAGACACGTAAATGGCCCGATGTCTTTATGCTCAAGAGCCACGAAGGGCCAGGAGAGATTTAAGGATGGAAGCGTTATTTGAAAGAGAAACAGAACTTCTCAAGGTTAAAAAAACAAGCATAGGGCATCCCAGGAAGAGAGCACAGCAGAGGCAAAGACGTGGAGGAGGGACAGACAGCAGCAGGTCCTCGGGACTGGGGCAGGGGTCATAGCAATGGCATTGGCAGGTTGGAACCTTGAGCTCTGAGCCTAGGCAACTGCCCACATCAGGAGGGTGGAGGGCCCTGGGAAGATGTCAGCCCAGCCAAGATGTGCATGAACCAGCTGCAGCTTTGGAAGGTCGAGCTGGCTCCGTCTTCCCCTTAGGCTGACTCCCGGGAACCAGGGAGGAGACTGGCCCGCTTTAGTCATTAGTCCTCCAGGCCTAGAGCATAGCTGGTGCCAATCAACAAACCTCAGAACTGAGTAGAATGAACGGACCTGGTTTGGATTGACTGGGGTTGAGTTGGGTTGGAATGGACTGGATTTTAGAAGCTCTGACTCCATGGTGTCTGTGCCAAGCTCAGTGCCCAGGGGGAGATCCTAGCAGGACACAGCCAGGAAGCCGGGGGTGGGGGGAAGGGTGGGCGTCTGGCTCACCTTGAGGTCCCCAGAGATGTTGGCCCCTGCCAGGATGCCTGTAGCCGAGGGAAAGAAGATGGAGAACATCCCGAAGAAGCTGCCTTCTGCACCCCGCCAGTCGGGTACCAAGTTCTGGACAAAAATGTCCGCTGGAAGACCAAATCCTTCATCAGGGATGCCTGGAAGGCTGGGCCCAGCCAGCCAGGCAGGAGGCTCCTCTCTGGCAGCTCCTGGCCCTGGGAGTTGGGGGGTGGGTCTCATCTTCCTCATGCTCACAGAATGGGCCCAACCGGTGGGCAGACTGTACCTGTCCCCAGAGCCATGGGCAGGGGCCCCAACTTGCACGTACCCCGGTAGCTGAAGAAGCCTTTGGAGGCCTTGTCCTCAGATGGGGGGATCAGTGTCCCCACTAAGTAGTTGGCAAAGGAGATCATGATGACGAGGAAGAAAAGCACCTGGGCCTGGGGGATGGGTAAAGGACCCTAGAGGTCAGATGGCCTGGCCCTACCTGCTCAGGGAGCCCCAGCAGGTCAGAACCTGTCCAGGATCCCGTCCTCATTCATTCATTTATTCATTCATTCATTCATTCATTCATCACCCATTATGCTGCAGGTCCCGTGCTGGGAGTCGGCCACATAGCAAAGCTCTTGGCTTGTCTTGCTGGTGAATAAGGAACACGACTCTGGGGTAAGAACGAGGGTGTGATGGGGACTGTGGGTGGGGCTATGGAGCAGAGTGGCCTGCAAAGGTATCTATAAGGGTCCTAAAGGAGGGGATGAGTGACAGCAGAATGATCGGGGGCACAAGCCTGGGACACTCAAAGAACGGCGAGGAGGCCGCAGAGCCGGAAGCCGGAGGGAGGGGGAGAGAGGGCAGGCGGCGGCAGATCTGGCCAGTCTGCCCGCTGACGCCCGAGATTTCTGCTGCCCTCGCCCCACGGTGCCAAGCCTCTGAATTTTGGCTGGATACAGGTTCGTGTGAGGACCACGTCTCCCTGCCCTGCTTGCAGCTTAGGTGTGGCCGAGAGATCAAGTTCTAGTTGATGGAATCGAAGTAGAGGAACATGAGCAACTTCCAGGTGGTGCCAGAAAAGGAAAAGGAAGGGGAATTCGCTCCTTTTCACCCTCTCCCCTTCCTGCTGAGCGGACTGTGGACATGGTGGCGGTGGCCGCCATGGAGCAGGTGCACGGAGGCCACACCCAGGGATGGAGCGGCCACAGGACAGAAACGGTCTGGGCGCCTGAGCCTCCGGGAGCCACACACACACACACACACACACACACACACACACACACACACACACGGACTTTTACAGGTGAGAGAAACACACTGGTCTTGCTCCAGGCCCCGCCCTCAGGGTCTCTGTCACAACAGCAGAGCCGAAAGCCCAGCTAATACAGCGAGAAGAGGCAGGGCCGGGCCCAGGACCGGGGCCTCACGACTCACGTTCTTCACTTGACCACTCCCAACATCCCCTCCTCACCTTGGACTCCCACTCCATGCCAGCCAGGGAGATGGCCAGCAGCACGGTGACGGTGACGACGCCGATGATGCGGATGTCATTGATGGGGTCCACGATGGGCGTGCCGTACTCCTAGGGCGGGGCACAGGCCAGGCTGCACACCCCACCCCTCCATCACAGGTGCCCTCTCAGCAAAGCACAAACACAACCACCTCGCCCACCCACAGAACATCCAGAGTCGTGCTGTATCGGCCTGGACAGTTTGGCCCTAAAGGCAACACGCATCCCTGAAGGGGACTTCTGGGAATGGTCTTTATGTGATGAGATCACCCAGTCACCCACAGCGAGCAGACAGCAGCCTGGCAGGCAAAGTGGGGCAGAGGGGCAGGAAGGCCTGGCCCAGGTGGGGGGAGGGGAGAGCGAGGTAGGCTTCCCCGGGCTCCCTCTGCCTGGGGTCCAGCCCCCAGCTTTACCTGGAGCAGGTCTCGCACGGTCTCTGCAAAGCCCACGGTGTGCATGGCCACGCCCACAGCATTGGCAAAAGCGAAAATGAGGCCGATGGAGCCCCCGAGCTCTGGGCCGAGACTCCGGGAGATGAGGAAGTAGGTGCCACCTATTAAGGACAGAGCCAGAATCCGTGAAACCAAAGGATCAGCTGGCTGGGGTGGGCTTGGGGCAGGCAGAAGCCGAGGCTGGGAAAGGGTAACCACGGGACCCACGGGGCCCATAGCACAGGAGATAACTGAGGCCCTCTGTGGGTGCCCAAAGCCTTCACCTGGAACCAGAGGGAGCAGCCTGGGGAGTCCCCGTTTTGGTGGGGGTGGGGTGGGTGGGAGTGGCTTGGAGACCCATTGCCGGGGAGGAGACGGGGGGGGGGGGGGTGATCGACAAGAAAGAGGAGGGCCTTCGGGGTGGGGTGGGACCCACCTGACTTGACCTTGCCGTTGGTAGAGATGGCCGAGATGGAGAGGCCCGTGATGGAGGTCACCGTGACGGAGAGCAGGATGATGATCCAGGTCAGGACTGGGGGGGGGGTGGTGTGGGGGTGGAGGGGATGTGATTACCAGGAAACTCAGCTGGGGCATTTCCCAGGTGGGGAGCCATGTGAGGAACCTAAATTAGCCAGCTGGCTTGCCATGCCACCTAAGTCACCGAGCCTTGGTTTTCTCTGAGCCTTGGTTTTCTCATCTGAAAAATGGGTCTCTGTCTACCTCCTGGTATATTCTGAACAGCCAGTACATAAAGGATCATTAGGTATGGAAGGAAGGTACCCTCTTTTAGTAATAAAAAGTAATGTAGGGACACCTGGGTGGTTCAGTCGGTTGGGTGTCCGACTCTGGCTCAGGTCATGATCTCGTGGTTCACGAGTTTGAGCCCCGTATGGGGCTCTGGGCTGACAGCTCAGAGACTGGAGCCTGTTTCAGATTCTGTGTCTCCCTCTCTCTCTCTCTGCCCCTTCCCCCCCCTCTCTCTCTCTCTCTCAAAAATAAATAAAACATTAAAAAAAATTTTAAAAATTAATAGTTACCACTTGATGAACACCTTTGGGTACCAAATCCTATGGTGTTTTACATGCATCATAGAAACCCTATTATAGGTCTGTGGGTAGGGACAGTTATCACTCCCAGTTTACTGATGAGGAAACCAAGGCTCAGGGAGGTTAAGAAACTTGTCCAAGGTCACACAGCATCAGAGCTAGCATCTGAACCTTGGTGTCTGTCCAGAGCAGAAGTTCCTAACCTGGATGCTATGCAGGAGAGATTGGCTCTGAGAGGTTCAGGGACCTACTGAGGGCCAACAGGGCCAGAGAGAGTCCTCGGGTCTGTTGACTCCACTGCAGACTCCCCTGCCACACCTCCCTGTCCTCTGTCACTGCAGGAGCCTGCGGGCTCTGCAGCCCAAGTTCAGGATTGTGGCCTGGAAGGATAAGGTCTCAGACACACTCTTCCCCTTCCCCCAGGAGGTGACACTCACCGATGCCCGCCTGGGCTGTAATCCAGGGGAGCCTTAGGTAGAGGATCACGCCCCAGATATTGAGCATGCAACGGATCTGGGAAGAGAGAGGGGTCGGAGGTCACCTGGGTGGGCCGGATACCCCAAAGCCAAACATACAAGTCCCTGTCCCCAGTCATGGCATGGCACGGCCTAGGGGACACGTGGGTCCTTTCTTGGCTCTACTCACTGCAATGGGTTCCTACTTCAATGCCCCTCTAACTCACTGGGGCACCCAGGGAGGGGGGGTACCCAGAGACTCACTTTTCTGCCCTCCCATTGGGGTCTGAGGATGGGCTGCAAGCATAATCACCCCTCACCGGGCTCCCAGCCCGGGATCCTGTGTCCGGCAGCCCCAGCCGGGGCCCCAGTGGCCAGCTGCTGGCCCAGGGCCTGGCATCCAGGGGCAGCTCAGCAAATGCCAGCTGAGCCAATGCCCCACATACAAGCAGAAACAGCACTCAGGTCGCTGTGACTTCAGCTTCCAAATTTAAAGCAAAGCCAGAGGCCACAGCTGAGACTGAAATTCCATGGAGGTGGGGGTGCTGATGTGGTCTTGGGCCCCAGCCACGTCTTGGGGAGGGGCAGGAACACGTGGCGTTTACAAGGCAGGGAGACCTCTAAGACCCTCTATACGCTCCGAGATACTGAACGGGGCCACGCCAGGCTCTGGCTGCCACAGCTCAGGAGGAAGATCCAGACGCCATATACCAGCTGCTGGGGTAGAGGGGAGCTCACAGTTCAGATGGAGAAACGGAGGCACAGCCAGTAGGCAGCTGGTCAGAGTGAGGTCAGAACCCAGGCCCCCCGCCTTCCAGAGCAGGACCAAAGCCTTCTTCTAAATCTCATGCGATCCCCTCTGTAAGGTCCCATAATGCCTTGCAAAGCCAAGTTCATTTGATTCTTTGCTGTTTGAGGACTTACTGGTGCTCTAGGACACAGGAAACCTTCCCCTGCCCATCACTGAGAATGAGAAAAACATGCGTGCACACTGTGTGTTTCATGCTGCCCCCTGGTGGCTGTGGGGAAAACAATGTCTTCTAATAATTCCAGGGGAAGCATTGATCCAAGCAATTCCTGTCTATTAACTCATTTAACGCACATCATTTACAGATGAAGAAACTGAGGCACAGACAGGTTAAATAACTTGTCCAAGGCCATAGAACAAGTGAATATACACAGATCTTTCCTAGGGCAAGGTATCAGTCTGGGGGTTGAGAAGCACAAAACCAGGGAAAATCTCTGAGGCCCAGGCTGGACCTTGGGTCTACCCTGGCCACTGACATCTGAGAGTCAGAGCTGAGCCTGGATGGAACTCTGTCTCGCACTCCCATTCCTGGGCATCCCACCCACACCCTACTCACCATCACCCCCTTGACCCAGCCAAAGCGCACGGGCTCCCCAGGGTTCTTCTCACTGTTGGTGCCTGTCTCGTCCTCCACCAGCCCGTCAGTCATCTCATGGCCGGGCCGGCTGTCGAAGGCCAAGGCGTGCAGATGGCTGCCTTCCTGCTGGAAGCCCAGAGGCCACAGGTCAGGCAGGCGGGGGTCATGACACTCCAGCCCCCCATCTCGCCTCCTCCACAGTCCAGCCCCGCAGGCAGCAAACCCAGCAAGCCTCCTCTCCGCTGCAGACCTTCCTCATTCCCACCTCCCTACCTCTTTCAGGTGCGTGCAGCCTCTGTTCACGCACCTCCACCCGCCGTGGCTCATTACCTCTCTAGGAGGCTACGATTGCTTGATTGGGTCATCGGTGCCCGGACAATAAACATTACAACATGTGCCCCGAGCTCTATAGCTTCCACGCTCACATTTCACTGAGGCCTCTTGACCCATGAAGAAGACACTTGTTTGTCCCCGGGGCACAAGAGCCAAGGCTCAGAGAAGTTAAGCACCCGTGTCAAGGTCACACAGCAGGACCGTGGCCAGTCTTTGAGACGGTGCTTACCTTGAGGAAGGAGTGCAGATGGGCCAGCGTGGGCCGGACCTTTCGGGGCTCTCCGGGCAGGGCGCTGTTGGCATAGTGCTCGTAGGCGGGCACCACATCGATAGTGTTGTAGCCAAAAGTGCGCATGTAGAAGGTGCTGCCGTGGGTCAGGTGGCTGGGGTGGCTGCTGTCATAGGCAGCCGGCGGCGGGGGCTCATCTCCCCCCAGCAGCGTGCTGATGGTGAAGCGCCCGCTGCACAGCGTGGGGTCCCCCGGCATCTCTGACCCCGGCAGCTCTGCCATGGTGGCTCTGGGTGTCCGGGGAGGGGGCCAGGGTCGGCGGGGATGTGCTGGGTGGCTTTATAGGCTGGCCCACAGCGGGGAGGAGGCAGGGAGTTTGGCCCAAACCGCCCATGGCTGGCGAGCAGGGTCCCTGGACGGGGTGGGAGGTGGAGCACGTGCCCACTGCTGTCCTGCCCACCACCTGATCGCGGAGATAGCAGCCCAGCCTGGGACCGGGAGGGCTGGGCTGGACCACAGCCAGATGCAGAGTGGGAAAGGGGCAAACATGTCCAGCCCCTGGGTCCCTGAGAGGCTCTTCTGAGTCTGAGAGCTGAGGACGTCTGCAGGACCCTAGGAAGCAGTACTCACCAGAGGGGACTCTTAGGGACCCTAAGAGGGACCCTAGGGACAGCCTGATGACCTGTGGCCCCACCCTATGCAGGTTCAAAAACCTCTCATTTTACCTAGTATTTAGTTTTAGTTTTTATTTACCTAGTATCTGTGAATAGATGGATGGTATGATGTTTAAAAAGATGCACACGTGTATATAAAAGGTTAGTCTCTCTCTCTCTTGGACCTCTGACTCCTAGTTGTGCCCGTCCTTCCAAAGACATCTCAGAGTGTAAAAGCCATTACGTGCAAGCACCCCCAGACCAGAATTCAGCATGCGATAGGTGTGATCTGTAGCCACCTGGGGCCTGAAGGGCCCCTAGGGCTGACTTGTGGCTGGTCAGGGGCCTGCAGGGCAACTGGGTACCCAGCCTGCACATGCACCGCAGAGCCTGAGTTATAGAGCCCAAGGGGGCAGCGCCTCCCCTGGCCCAGCCCAGACAAAGAGCCCCCCATTCCCAAGGCAGACAGCAGCGAGCAGAGGCCCCATTTCATAGCTGGCCCAGGTCAGCTGCCCTGAGGCCATGCCTTGATTGCATGGGGGCGGGGGGGGGGGGGGGGCGGGCTGCCCTCCGGTCACCAGAGGCACCTGAGCCATTGCAGGGGTGGGGGCTGAAATCAGAAGAGGGTTAGGAGAGATGAGTTAGTGTGGTGGGCACCCAGATGTGCCACCAGAGAGAAGGGGTGCCTGCGCTCAAGGTGCTGTTAAGTTAGTGGGGAAAAGGGACATGGAAACGGACTGGCCTGGCTGTGTAGTGAGGGTAGCAGTGGGAGAGATTCCCCCGCAGGAGGGTCAGGGTGGGGACAGCAGGGACTCAACAGACCCCTGACCAGAGCCTTGGAGGACGAGTTGTTTCTCTGGAGGCAGGGGATGGACGGAGACCCCGAGGCCACCATCAGCTCCAGGCTTCTGAGCTGGGCTTCTGCTCAGGGGCCAGCCATCCATGGGAGGGACAAAGAGGGACACATTTCTCTCCCTCCCTCCTAGAAGGGGGCAGGTAGAAATGCTTAGACTGTGTTAGATAGTAAACTGGGCTAAGGAGTCACCCTCCACGATGAGGGTGCTTGGACTGGGGTCCGGGAGCCCCACAAAGTTGTGGACAAGTTTTCATACCTAAGTGCATTACTCTGGGAAGGGGGACATACATTTTGCTGCTAGAAGCTAAGCCCAGGGGGCAGGGATCTGGGCCTATCTCGTTCACAGATAATCCCAAACAGCTAGAAGAGCCGTAAGTACTCCATAAATGCTTGCTGGACGGGTAATGAAGGGGGAGCCAGAAGCCAAGAGGGCAAAGAGCGGCTGCCATAGAAACCCCCAGCTGGCAGTCTTAGCCTGAGTCAGGGGTGTAAGGGGCAGCTCCTGGCACTCTCCCAGCCGAGCCAGACATGGAGGTGAGCCGAGGATGACAGGCCCCCGATGACAAACCCGAAAGGTTATGATCACTGTGTATCTGTTTGCAAAGTTTATATATTCATCATATGTGTTCATTTTTTTTAAGAGACTCTCCTCGGGGCTCCTCTTAACGAGCCCCCGGCTTGCCTACCCCCTTCCCAGGATTTCTAGCTGCCCCTCAGAGAGGCTTCTGGAGAAGTGTGTCCCCAACCTCCACCCCGTGGGGCCGAAAGCTAGGAGGTGAGGTCTCCAGGTCAGTTTTCCACCTTCCCTGCAGGTCTGGGCAGGGAGAGGCCGGCAGGTTACTCATTCCGTCCCATGGGGCCTTGGGGGCAGATCTTATCACCCTCTCACTTTTAAACTGAAAGTCACAGCTGCCTAACACCCCCTTCCACCCATCCAACACACTCCACCCTGGAGCAGCTGTGGAAATTTCCTGATTCCCATCTCAGGAGGGGAAGAGGCCAGGAGGGGCCAGGACTGGTTTCCAGCAGCAGAGGGGCCACAGGCAGAGAGAGGGGCCACAGAATTGCTGGGTGATCTTGGGCAAGTCACTTCTTCATCCCTCCATGACACCTAGGCCTAGGGGAGCCCCAAGGTCCCTTCTAGCCCCGCAGCTGCTTCAAGAAGCTGCTCCTGCCCCTCTGCATCTCTCTGGGGTGAGGTGAGAGTTAAACAGGACACCTTGAAGGGCTTATCAAAAGACCACGTTGAAGGGACTGTCAGAACACCTGGTCCCAAAGCACAGACCCCCAGGAAAGCGGATTCTTATACGTGGATGGAAAGTGATCCATTTGGAGACACTTTCCAGGTGGGGGACACAGTGCTGGGTCAGACACAACACCTGCCTTGCGGGACACCAGCTTCCATGTGGGCCCCAGAGTCCTTCAGGTCTGGGACCCAGGACTCAAAGTCGGATGTACGCTGAACCAAGCCCTGTGATGTGAGTCTCAGGCTCACACCCCAGGCCTCAGTTTCCACGTGACTTTGAGCACGTCACCTGACTGTGGTGAGCCTCAGCTGCCTCAGCAGCAAAATGGGAAAGCCACCTGCCCTGGGTCATTGGTGGCTCACCTGTCCAGCGTCAACCCCCAGCGGAGAGACTTCAGGCTCCTTGCGTCTCCCGAGGGGGGTGGAGAACAGAAGGGGGAAAGGAACTGACTCAGTGGTCGAGAAACTCCCTAGGAGCGACAACTCTAGTCACAGGGCTGAGATGGTGAGGACAGGAGGGCCTGAGGCAACCTCTGCATCTCAGAGCCTCCTGTCTTCGAGGCCACAGAGCCACTCAAGCATTTATTAGGCTCCTCCTGCATACCAGGCACTGGAACTCGCAACCTAGCCTGGCAGGCAAACCAGCAACTGGCTAGGAGAGGGGGCAGCTGCCCCGGAGAGGGCGGGGATTCTGGGGCCTGGGGTCAGCGCAAGGAAGAGGTGGCCGGGGCTGGAGCACACAATGCCATGAGGGTAAGGGGAGGAGGGAAGAAAGGGGGGAATGTGAGGTGTTTCTTCAGTCACACACATTTATTGAGTGCCTACTGCATACCAGGCCCTGTGGTAGGCAAAGGAAGCACCATGGAGAACAAGACAAGGACCCTGCCCTCTGGGAGCTTACATTCTAGTGGGGAGACAGACAGTAAGTAAACAAACAATCATTATGATACATTTAGTGGTAGGTGCTATTAAGAAAACAAAGCTTTAAAAAACATTGTTTTAGGAGGGGCATTTAGGCCTGAGAATGAGAAATTCAAGGTAGGCTCCAGCAATGAGAAGAAGCCGCCCATATGCCAGCAGGAATGAGTTCAGGGCTTCCAGAAGGAGGAGAGAGCATGTGCAAAGGCCCTAGGATAGGAGTGTAGACAGCAAGAAGGCTGGTGCGGTTGAGCAGAGGGACTGAGGAGCTGGGGTCTGAGACACGCAGGGATCACTGGGCCTCGTCAGCCAGGGTCAGAAGGTTTATATTCCATCATGTGACAGTCAGATTTCCATTTACCAGAAATCGCTCTGGCTGTTGGATGGACAATGGACTGAGGGAGGCAAGGTGCAGCAAGGCTAGTCGGGGACTACCGCAGGTGCGCCGTGGTGGCGGCCAGGCCAGGGCAGCGGCTGTGGGTGGCAGGGGGGGAGGACTGTTGGGACCTGAGGTGTGTTGTGAAGGCAGAGCTGACAGGCCCAGCGCATGGATTCACGTAGAGCAGCGGTTGGAGGGAAGGGCCCAGGAAGGACCCTATGGGGCCAACGGCAGCATCGCTGCTGAGCAGGGAAGCCTGGCAGTGCCAGGGTAAGGGGCCCGGACTGCGAGATGCCACCTGTCTCTGGGAAGCCGCTGGCGAGCAGGGCAAGGCAGAAAGAACAGGGCCGGGGAGGGTCGGGAGGGGTTACCGCAACAGCCAGGCAGGAACAGACGGCAGCCTGGCTTAGGAGCCCCTGGGCCGTCCCCTGACTGCACGCGGTCTCGGGCATCACACCGGAACCCCTAACAGACGCTGACTCTGTGACCCCAGCCTGGAGAGTCTATGGGCTTGGGGGCTGGCATCTCCCCGGGGGATCCCGAGGAGCGTCCTGAGATCCGGGGAGCTAAAGACCATAATCTTCCACACACAGACTCCCCGCTCCCACCTCACCCCATCCCCACGTCCGTGGCCGCCCGGTCCCACGAGGCTCGCCTGGAGAGGATGGGTATGATGCAACCCTGGTGTCGTGAAATAGCCGGGTAAGAGGATGCGCTGCTCGTCGGCCTGATTCACAACACCAGCTGCAGCAACGATACCAGAACTCCGCCGGCTTCCTCCTCTGCACGTGGTTCCGCGGCTCTGGGATGGCAACGAGCCCCATGCGAGCATCCTCCCCGACCGACGGCCGCCCGGGGCCAGTGCGGTGCCGGGGCGGTGACGGATGGAGGCAGGGTCCCTGCCCGCGGGGGGCTCACAGACTGGATGGCAGCAGGGAAGAGGAGGGCACGCTCAAAGCCCCGTACAGTGCAGGGGACAGAACAGCTACGGGGGAACCAGGCACTGGCAACCTGCAACCTCTCCAGCAACCAGGCCCAAGAAACTGAGATTTCTCACGGGCCTTACGGACCACGTAAGCGTGTCTGTTGCAGTCCTGGTCCTTTTACCAGTGTTATAGCAGCTGGACACTGAAGTGTCACGAAGCTGCTGGCAGCCAAAGCAGAAAGGGAAACATGCTTGGTAAGATATTTTCGTTGTTAAAGGAAGGACTCCTGTTCGTTTTCTTCATGGTCAGGCTTGCTTTTTTTTTTTTTTTTTTTTAGTTATTGAGCCCACATTCATTCTACAAGTAATTGTAGATATTAATAATGTATTAGACACAGTCTGATGAGTTTGGGGGATGCACAGGACAAGGCATGATCACTGTCTTTAAGAGACATATAGTTCATCAGAAGAGGCAAAGCCAACAGTAACCATAACCTAAGGCATAACGGCATAAATCCCTGGATAAAATGCTACCTGGGTTCAGAGAAGGGACGGCTGCCTCTGGCTGGGGCCATGGCATATACAAAATAGCACAATTAGAACAAAGGTAAAAAGAAATAAGCAGTCGTTTAAGGAGGGAGAGTGTCATATGTTAGCTTGGAGCTTCCTGGCAGGCAAGGCAAAAAGCACAATTATGATCAGTAGTCACTATCTGATGAAAGAGTGAGATTTCGGTTTTCCCCCATCTTCCTTTTCTCATGAGGAAAAGGAATCTCCATCAACTCTTTACCCCTCCATCCAGGCTTAGCCAAGAGGATCGCCAATGCAGGGGTGGCCCAAGCTCAGTCCAGCCAACACACCAACACAAACTGAAGCTAGAATTCTAACACAAATTCAGTCCTGTAGTAACAGATATGACCACACGTCCTTCTGTTTTGCAGGTTCTGTCAACGTGCTCTCCAAGAGACCAAGAAACCCATCATCTCTCCTGCCTCCAGCCTCTCACGTTATAAGATCAGCATTCTAACCCCTGAACTATAGAGACCAGCCTTTCATTTTAAATACACCTTTAGCTTTTCCAACTTGACTGTAACCCTTTTTGCCTTTCCTGAAAGCAATAGGAAACATGGGTATTCTGCTCGATTTTGAATTCCACGTGTATTTCTAATCAGAATACTCTTTAATGGCCTCTTTAATGGAGCCCGGGAGCTCCCACAGCGGGGATCAAGGGGTCTAGAATCACAGAGCTGCCTTCAGAAGCTCAGATCCTCCACCCGGTCCCCCAAGCCCACACAGGGAGGTAGTGGAAAGGATGTGAGCCAAGACAGGCCTGGGCCTGGCTCTGTAGCCCCTACCTCAGGACCTCAGGCCTGTCCCTGCGTGCCTTAGCTTCACCATCAAATGGAGAATACCTCTCAGTCAGTGGGGTTTTTTGATGATCAAGAGAGGGAGTAAAAGAAGCATTTCAGAGGATATTAATACCACTCTGCAATGTAAATGATATGTATATAATTTTATCTCAGCTCCTTAGCTACCAGGAAAGAAAGGGAGGAGAAAACCAACCCATCTCGACTGCTTAAGGCGATATTTTCCGGTAAGGGCAGCTGCTAAAGTTTATGAAACAACAAAAAAAAGTTGGGGCATGGGAGAAGTGATGGGAGGAGTCACTCAGCATTAGGAAGCAGAAACCCAGAGAGTTGGTTTTGGTCTTTTGCAGTCATCAGAGCTCAGGATTTGTTTGACAGAACTTGCGTGTAAAAAGGCAGGACATGTTCAGAGGATTCTAGAAGCTCAGAGTGAGGCAGGCTTCTCCCTCAATGGTTGCCTCTTCCCCGGATACTTGAAATAAGCTGCTGGCCACCTTAATATCCCAAGGCAGAATCCCAAAGGATCTTCTGCCAAAGTCACCCAGCACCCCGGGGGTCAGGTTGCAAGATGGCACTTGCCACTCAGGCTGCATTTGTGCTAAAGTGGGGCGGGGGTTGGATCCTAGGGGAATCTCCCCTCCAGATTGGGTCACTATGGCAGAGTGGGGGTCCCGCAGGGTATGGAGCCCCCCAGCAGGAAGTTTGAGGGGCTGCATGTGGAAGGGAAGTTGAGTCTCTACCCCTAGAGAGCTCAGTTAGCAGCACCACTGAGCACGTGCACTAGAGAGGCTCGGGCAAGCCCCAGTCAAGGCATGTGCCTGCTGATGGTGAGCGCAGGAAGGCAGGGGCAGGTGGGCACTAGCAGAGATTCAATCAGAGTCGTCAGGTGGTCATTCACTTGTGATTTCCTGCGAAATGTGCACCACCCCCACCGCACACACCCAGTGATGCTCTTTAATGGAAGCCATTTTTCTTGGTTAACCACCTGGCATCGAAGACCAGGCTGGACAACTGCCGTTGACCTTGGTGGGTACACAATGGGCAAGCTAACCTAGTGAGCTTAGGTACGATGCATAGTTTCCCTAACCAGTTATAATTTTTATCTTCCTATTTAGTGCATCTCAGACATTCTAGGATTTATCGAAAACCTGTGTTGAAAAGTGGGGGAGGGGCTTCCACACTTAGACCTGGACGCCTACTTCTCTACTCCCTGCGTTCAGTCAGAACAAGGGTTCTTGACCCAGGGAAAATAATCTAGGGAGCTTTTTTAAAAAAAAACCTGAATTACTGCCCAGGCCCCTCCCCAGTCCAACTAAGGCAGAAGCTCAGGGGGCAGGAGTGTGGACAGCAGTTTTAAGAGCTCCCAGGGTGATCCGCGTATGTAGCCAGGGCTGAGGCCGGCACAGCCCGAGCTGTGAGCTAGAGAAAAGATGTGTTGACTGAGCCTGTGTGCAGCCCAGAGTCTGGGTCTTCTTCAGTAAAGGTAATGCTGATTTAGAGTTTCTTAAAAACTATCTTCCATGTTGTAAAATGTTTCTAAAAAGCTTTTTCTCCTGGATAGACTTGTGGATACATAAGCAGGCCACCAGCCCTTTGTGCTGAATTCATTGCCCAAGGCCAGCAAGTAGCCTTTAAATTATTGATTTGTAAGACAAGTGTGTGCTCCCAAATCAGACCACCCCCCATCTCTCTGCCTTAGGGACCATACCTCCCCCACAGCCCCCTTCTCCCCACCCACCCCACCCCCGTCCCACATACTCACCTCTTGAACAAGGTGCTTGGCCAGGATGGGCTGAACATGAGGCCTACAGCCCCTGGCAGGTCTCCACCTGGCTCCAGGGCCCCTCAACTCACCTGAGTCCTGCGTTGCTCCTGCTTCAAGGTCGTAGGAGAGATTAACAGTTGCGTGACACCACTGGTATGCGGCTAAGAGACGAGCTGCTGTTCTCTGTGTCCTGGGCAAGCACGTCAGCCACACCCACACCACACCCCCCATGTCTGCGGGTCTGAATCCTGGTCACTTGCAGATGGCTCCCACATCCCCCAGCCACAGGAAATCCTGCCTTGGATCTTCTTGATCTGGCTTTTTCTTGCGGCATTTCTTAGGGCTTCCTATTTTATTATGGTGGGTCTGTGGGCACACCTGCTTATCTCTTTTCCCCAACCACACTGTGGGCTTAAGAAAGCAGGGACCGTGCCTCAGTCCAGAAATTGCCCCACAGCTCTGCTGGGTGCTGAGTGGTTGCGAGAGCTTGTAGGAAGAGGACCTTTGCTGTGGGTCTCACTCCAGTAAAATGTAAACTCCTTGACGGAAGGGACCTGGGTTCATTTCATCACTGTGTGCCCAGGGCACGCGATAGATGCTCCCACATTCTCCATTTAGCAGCCACTGAATCAACAGGAATCACAAGTTGAACTTGACGTGACAATGTCTGTCACCTAAGAGCAAAGTTTTAGCCTACCAATTTGGACCTAATGTTGTTTCTTGGGGAAAGAAAAAAAAAAAAAAGCCATCCCTGGCGTGGGGGTAGTTGATCTACCCCGCACCCATATGAAAAACCTGTTGTGAAGGACAGAAGCCAAATGGTAGAGGACATGCCTAGAACCCTAGAGACCCGTCTAAACGAGACTGGGAGCAGGGTGGCCAACATTAACTTTTATTGAGGGCCCACGCTGTGATAAGCAATAGGTAGGTGACTTCTATAAACTGCCTAAATCTTCCTAATAGGCTGGCAGAATAGGAACTGATGTCCCTGCCTTCTACCTGAGCAAACTGGCTCAGAGCGGTCAGATGACTTTCCCTCCGTCATTCGATCACCGAAAGATGAAGAAGGGGCTTTAGCCCAACTTTCAGTCTTGCTCCAAAGTTTGTGGTTGTCTCTGGAACATTCCGGGACCTGAGACCTGCTGGAGCTGCTGCCGGCTCGTTCCGTTCAGGTCTCTGTGCGCTGAAAGCCTTCAGTTTTGGGGCTGTTTTCCCGATCTTCCTCACCCTGCCCTCTCCCCACCCCCACTGTTGCTGAGCTCTTTCCTTGCAGGACTGAGTTGTCAGGGAAGTCTGGAAACCCTTTGGCAGTTTGTGCTAATGACAGCCGCTGGCCACCAGAGGGCCACGGGCAAACATCTGTATTTGAGGAACCCAGGTGCCCTGTGTGGTTTGGTTTAACTTTCCTGAAAATACATGCCAGTTTATCTGTCAGGCTGATCGGCATGAAAGCTCACTCACAGACCCACAGTGGGTCTTCATGTGGGGTGACCAGTGGCCCTGTCATCTTTCCTTGCCACTCGGGTGGCATTTTACAAGGTTTAAACAGAGGGCTCTGCTGTAGAACCTCTAACTCCGAGACCTAGAAAACGGGGCCACACTCTGCTACAGGGGCCACCTCTCCATCTGCCTCCAACCCCCTCCACAGTTTCCCTCGCCAACCACAGGCTCACGTGAGCCATTCCAGGAGGTGCTACAGGGTCCTGGGACAGACCATTAAACCCAACAATGGGGTGTGGGGCACCTGTATGAGGCCCAAATTCCCAGGTGATTCATCAGGAAATGATTTCCCATAAGCCCCAGGGGCCAGAACAAGGTGAGGGACCCCATGCAAAGGGAATGGGCTGAAACTCTCCCATGAAGCCCCTCTGGGACAGGACCCCTAAGCCTCCATGCAGCTGGAGCAGAATCCCTTCAGAGCCTCTCTCCAGGACAAGGTCCCCGTGGTGGACAGAGATGGACACCTCCTACCTCCTCAGCCATTTGCATATTCCCAAGCCAGATCCCACACCCAGACCCTGAAAGCGCCCCTCCTGGTCAGAAATACAGGCAGATACTGTCCAAGAGAGCAAGAGACATCTGTCCTGTGACCAGGCCCAAGTCTCTCCCACCATCTGATCAAAACATAGCGCTCCACCCCCCAAGTCCTTCCCCAAGGCCCTTCCCCAAGGTCCCCTTCCCCAAGGCCAATAACTGGCTCTCAACTCCCATTTAAAATGCTTTCCACTGAGAGTGCGAAAAAAAAAGTCACAGACTTTTAGCAGTTCCAAGTTCCAGAACGCATGCCACATGCTGGGTTGATCACCAGATGCTCTTATCATCACCCCACCACACCTCCAGCCAGACTCTGACCCCTGGCCAGGGGTCTGAGCTCTGAGGCCAGTAGGGGAGAGCAAGACTTCAGAGCTGGTATGGGAGTCCTGTACTTACACAGACCTGCGGGGACTTCGCAGACCCAGGGACCGGGTAGGCCGTAGCCTTCCTTGCAAGGAGTGGAGAAGGGGCCCGGCTCAGTCATCCCCAAAGGCTGGGAAGAGGCACTTCTGCTGCCTTGTGAGGAGCCCCAGGCTGTGCCTCAGCTAAGAACATTCCCAGGAAAGAAGGCCCAAGAGCGGTTTCAGCTCCACTGAAGGACGGAACAAAGGGAGCACATGGCATTTGGGGAGAACATTCCAGAAATTTACTGGCTATAGACAGGGGCAGTGGTGAAAGAACCATCCTAAACAAAGTAAATGCAGAAGTTACTGTACGAGAAAGAACATGCAGAACACACACTGACTCTCCCACCTGCCCTTCTCCCCACAAACACCACACAGCGACAATATCAGAAAAGCAAAGACAAAAGGAAATAACTGAATAAAGCAAAGAATTCTCCCTATGGTGATTCTAATAAAAGTTACTGACCAAGTGAGAAAAGGCTGTACTTTGCCTCCCTCTTTTCTTTATAAAATACACACTTGAAATTCCTGATGGAAATTTACCCAGTAGATGATAGCAGCTGGGGTCAACCGGTGCCCACAATCTCCCACGCAGCCAGCCTGCCTGGCTCATCGAAACTGAATTCCAGTCACTGCCCTCTCTCAAGTGACTTCATATCTCACTGTCATTTCCGCTGCCCACAGAAGCACAAACAGTGCAACAAATCAGGGTGATCCAATTTAGCTGGAGAGCTCCTGGAGCCCCGGCCAAACCTGGAAGCCTCTAGGCAGCAAAAGCCAGCAGAGGCAAGCGCCTGGATAGGGCAGCCAAAGAAAACGGGAACATACTTATAACCAAGAACTTATTGTTTATCGGAAATTTAAATTTAACTCTATGTCCTGTATTTTTATTTGCTACATCTGGCCCAGATGAAGGGACCTCAGCTGTAGGTCATGCAGCCTTGGATGCCACCTGAGAGCCTGTGTAGGCCAGCTAGGCTGAGGCCATCAAAGGGGCTACGGGTATGCCTATTTCCCTGCTAGAAGTCCTCTCTGGGATCACTGGCTCCCCACTTTCTGCTCAAATAGAAGTCACGGTCTGAGACACTCTTTTACCCTCTCATGCCCCCAAAACAGATTCTCAAAAATCCCAAGGGTAAAGGCAACAAGGAGAATATGCCAATGCAATGCTGGGTTTCGGCCGGCCCTCCCTATCCCCTTTTCTCTATCTGGCCTTTACTGTTAACAGGAAATCACATTTCCACCTCCTTCCTCTCAAACTTTCCCTGCATACCGCGCAGCTCTGTACCCTTCCGTCTTGCAAAGATCAGCTGTGTTTCATCTGACCCCAAGAGACACTCCTCTCCACCTTCTTTCAGATTGAATGCCTTTAGTAGGAAACAGGGAGTCTGAATCCAGGCATATGGAGCTGGTGAGAGGATGTGGGGAGGGGGCTGGCACAGGAAGCCAAAGCAAAGAATCTGTTCAAACATTTGCTGAGCAATCCATCGTGGGCTGTACACCCAGAAGGCACACAGAAGCTATTTCAACAATCAAGGTTAGGACAAAAATTTTCCTCCTTTCCCTGGGTTAGCAACTTCAAATCACCGATATTTCCACTTAGGTGATCGTGGCAAAAAGAGGACTAGAAAGAAAAAAGCCCACATTTTTAGACTTGTTGCACACTCTGGGAGGGCGACTTGAGCACTCTGGCTTATCCCCAGTGACCGAGCCCGGCCCAGTACATGCAGGGGCTTTGTAACTGCTGAGCTAAACTTGGGCTGGCAGATACCTTGGGCTTGTTCAACCAGGCCCTGGATTCTAGCCAGCCACATCAGTTACCTAACAAGGTGAGGAAAGGCACAAATAAATCATTTGTGTTTAATTTTCAAAACATTTTAGTTAGTGGCTTTAAGTTTTTTTCCACCAACCTTTGCAGTTAGAAACAACTGGCAGGAGGACAGATTTACTTCCCTCCTCTCCCTGCCCTGTGAGGGGTACTAATTTACTATGAAACTGTCCGAAGATGGGCTGGATGCAGGTGACTTCTGAATTCAGCCTGGAAGAATGAAGAAATGGGGGACCACCCCTCCCAAAAGCTTCATTTTTCTGGAGGGCCACACAATTCCTGTTTTAATAAGTTGCTGACTTCTTCCTGACATATCCAAAACACAGGTGCAAGAACCTAATTTTACGGATATAAAGTGAGCACTTTGAATAATGCCATAAAACGCGTATTTTCTCCCCATTTGCTGGCCGCAGGGCCCGATCTCTGTGGCTGACTGATGCTAAGTGAGAGTCTAGTCAGTGTGGGGCTCGCCAGCACCTTGGCAGGCCTGGAGCAACCCACCAGCCTAGGGTTTTATTCAGGGGTCTGGCACGCTGGAGTCACCCCCTGAGTGGTGCAAGCTTGGCAGTGATGTGAGTTCCTTAATGAGCTGGACAAAATTCTGATGCCTAACGGAGAAACGAGGATTGTGGAGACCCAGTCTATGGTAGTAGGACACGGGCACATCCGCGTGTAACTGCTAAATTTCGTATTAAGAGTTTGGCCCGGAGAGGTTACTCAGAGCAGGCAGGGGTGATAATCCAGAGTGAATAGTCCTCCATTTGTTTTTTTGTTTGTTTGTTTTTTTGTTTTTGTTTTTGTTTTTTTGTAAATCACCAGTGCTGGATACTGTGGGGGGAAAGTCTATAATACTATGTGTAGGTGCATCAAAAGAATAACAACAATGGCTGCTATACTACCATTAAAAGTCTCTAATTAAACCATAAGTTCTAGAGAGGCAGGAGCAGGGCTTACATCCTGGCCCCAGTGTGAACGGGCACTGCCTGCTCTTTGAGGAGCCCGTCCAGCACATCAGCGCCAAAACCGAAGGATCCGTTCTCAGAGAGCTCACCAGCTCCTCTCATCTCCCCCTTTGAAGTTAGGCAGCCGGGGCTGTTTTACTTTAAAACAAACAAATAAATGAATAAAAGGAACAGAATCCTTGAAATCAAATCTCAAGGTCTCTGAAAAGGACCCTGATTAAGTCTGTACTTCCCTCTGAGTGTCTAAGACGGTGAGCCACTCTAAGGCAAGCACTAACTCTGTCAGTCTCCAAGTGCCCTTGATTTTGTTAGAAGGATTGGAATCGCATCCCTAGAAGATGCAAGGTTCCCAGTTCCACTTTCTTTGCTTCTCTGCACAAGTGGTAAAATCACAGACCACCACCGAGGGAGAGGATTTAGTTCCCTGAATGGGTGATCCGAGGATGACTTTTACTAACAACCTGTTACAGGATAGGATTTTTGGGCACAAGCTGTAACCATGGGTACACGGGAACCTGTTCTGTGCCTCGCAGACTCAGGCTCCCATCTCTCACGTCTCTACACGGAGCAGGCCGTGCATCACCACAGAACCGGCCGACAGGACAGGCCCTGGGATTTGCTCCGGGAGTCTGATACTTCTGGTGTGATTCCAGTTATCTTATGTCTCCTACAGAAGGCTCTCTGGGCAAGTCCTCAGTGCCAAACAGGGACTGCTTTCCTCTGAAGGGTGGAGCCCCCCCCCCCCCCCTTCCATGCAGGGCTCACAGGCAGTTCTGTTTGGAGCTAGCAGGGCTGCACGATGCAAGGAACAGCAAATTCACAGGTAATTCCCGTGGTGGGAAGGACGAACAAGTGGTGAACCAGGGAACAAACACGCATTTAACCTTAGGCTCCTCACGTCTGTGGCCCTGCCACATGTCTGCGAGGAAGATCCAATATTTACAAGCAGAACACTAAGTCACACTTGATGCAAAGTCCACTGACTACTCTTTTTGTAAAAAGCAGTTAAAGCACTGGGCGACTTGTTTTAAAAAATATAAATCAGCACCTATCAACAGGGTACAACTTACTAAATCAAGTCCCCTGCGGGGCTCATCTTTTAACACTTTCCTAGTGACGCTCAACTGAAGACGAGTGCTCCAGGGTGAACAGGTGGGACAGGAGGAAGGCAGCCGCAGCCCCTGCCAACCCTTGCGCTGCGTCCTTGATGGATAGTGGAATCCAACTGATGAGCAGCAGATGGCCCCGTTATTATTCTGGGAAAGATTAGTGCTTTCCCCAAAGGAAAGTTAACAACTATTTTAACCACCACAGGATAGCAGGGATAACCATGCCGTGTGATGAGAGACTTCTGTTTAGGAGGAAAAGCACCTGTGGAGACTCCGGGATCCGCTAACCTCCCTCTGGGAGAGCTGGCCCTAGGAGCCGTTGGTAAAACCAGCAGGCCTGACTGCTGCCTGGTGTCCTGCAGCCCGCCTGGACTTCTCGTGTCCTCTCTGGTTTTGTACAGAGCTTTGGGACTGGCGGTGGGAGAAACAAGAGTCAACGATGGGGGTCAACCTCTGCTCAGGGACCGCACACCCTCAGTGCTGATGCCCAATGGTGTCTGCATTCCATACCTCAGCAGTCAGAAGGCAACCCGTGAGCTTGCCCGGCCAGTGGGCTCCGTGAGTGGGGGAGAGGGAAAGGTGGGCTGTCCAAGTAGAGGAACCGACCACCAGAGAAGGGAAAAGAGAGCCTAGAAGTCCTGTGGAAGAGGGGAGTGCACAGGCCCACACGGGTGCCTCGGCGGGGCAGCTACAGAGGGAGAAGCTGTTGAGGTCTGCCCTTCCTCAAGCTCCAGCCGAGAAACCTACAACGTTCCCTTTTAAAGCTATGTTTTTCTAGGGCTGTTTTCATTTCCAGTGGGATTCCAACTGAACAGCAAACTAATTAATCTTGGAATCAGAGCAGATGATTTGGGGGATGGTCTTGGATCACCCGGACCCCAGGGCACATCTGGGAGAAGAGGGGCCACGGAGCACTCGCTAGTTCACACACAGATCCTAACTCGCCCACGGCTGAGGGTGGCTTTCACAAATGAAAATGTAAAACACGGACAGTGACCCTGCCATAGGGATACTGTATCTAACAAAAGCAACTCCCGAAGGCTTCATTTCCTTGCTCATTTTGGGTGTTTTTTTAATCATTTAAGGTCAACTTTAACCAAATCACAGATGCCTATATAAGCCTAGCATTCTCTGGCCCAAGCACTAGTGAAGACATTTCCTCCCACACAAATAAAAATTGAAACAAAATTTCAAAGGAAAAAAAAATGAAAATAAAAGAATGTGAAAAGAAATACAAATCAAAGAAATTTATTGGGTGCTGACAAAAATACATAATACAAAAAACAAAACAAAACACAAACACAACAGAAACAAAACCAGAAACCCCACCCCAGCGGGCCCACGCGCCTGAGGTACTGACAGCGCGCAGTCCCAGAAGCCCCGCAAAGCATTGCACTTAATTCATGAGGACCTCCATCTGCACCAGCCTTGCATTGGTGTCCCCAGACGTCCGGTAGGGGATCATCCCAGCAAAGGTAATCAGGGCTCGGGCTTGGCTTCGGAGTTGCTGAGAAAAAGGGAAAGAAGAGAAGAAAACCAGTGAGCTTTCGCGTCTGGGTACAATACTGGGAACAACCACCGTGTTCTTCCATTTTCTACCCCCTGGTGTCAGGGGGCAGCTTTCTGGTGAGTGGATGAGAGTCTCACCCTCAACTGTCATGTTACCCATAAGGTGCAGACTTAAGCAAAGCTGGTCCACTGAGGCCCCACTTCCAAAACCCTTCTACTAAGCAAAAGACAGACGGGGTTGCCAGACAAGCTGCCTCGCCTGACACACGGGACCAGCTTCTGACACAGCCCCGTTCTGCAGGGGCTTTGCAGCTGAAGCCCAGCTTCAGATGGCCTGCTCTCCTTCTCTGAGCCTCCCGCTCTCTCCTGGCTGGTTTCTGCCCACCTGCCTCTGTGGGGGTCTGAGCTTCTCAGACCTCCCCACAAAGTGGGTCCAGTCACATTCTGGCTCTTTTCCTCTCCTGCTTCTTCCCTTTTCTTTCCTCCCATGCCTCCCATTTCTTCTTTCCTGACATAAGCGCTGGGCCCTCCATTCCTCGGTAATAATATTTATGAGATTCTTAGATTGTTCCAGGAGGGAAGAAGATTTAAATTCAGGTAATTCCAGTAACAGGAAAAAAAAAAAAAAAAAAAAAAAAGACAATCTTCACCCTGATTTCCAGGGTATAAATTACTAAATACAGAATAAAGAAACTTAGAAGAACAGCTTCGGGTTGCCCCGTGTTGAGATGTGTTGGATGCTTATAGCAGCAAGAAAGGAAACTAGATCTGGAGTAGAAAAGGAGTCTACAAACCTCTTTTAGACCAGTAACAAGACTTTTAAGGATAACTCAGGGGTCACTTACTAGGCTTCCTAAGGACCATTCAAGAAGAAATCTGAAAGCCATGGGCTTTTTACCTGATAGATGAAATGAACTGGCAAGCATATATCCTAATTAATGTCCAAACCGAAAGAAATTTTTACTTTATGATGAGAGTACCCATTAGATTTTCTTCAAAAGTGCACGGGCTCTCATGCGTCATCTGAAGCTACTGTAAGTGAACTTTAGGAGTGTTCAGGCAGAGGGACTCACCCCCTCAACGGGCAGCTCTGCACTTTACAGCACGAAGCCACTTCTCGGGCAGGGAGCTTTTACACAGAAGTCTCTCTGTGACCCTGCTCATCCCTAGCTTTCAGAGAAAAGGTGTAGTGGGTGACAGGCAGACAGGAGAATGGCTTTATTCATGGTATGTGAAAACCAAGGGTCTAAAAAAAAGAGCTTGAGACACACAGAACGTGAGTTCAGCTGGCCCTGAAACTATTCCTTTCACATGTGGGAAAAGGCCTGCAAGGCCACAGCGGCACTCTCTGTGGGGGCAGCCACCCGCCCCCCCCGCCCCGCCGCCCTATGAGGAGCCCACAGAGCACCGGAAATGTCCACCACCTCAACACTTGTCTGCCAAGGCCCAGGCACAATGAGCCACTGCTGGCACGTCTCCTGACGTGTATCTTTTATGCGGTCCAGGTTCTAGCCTGCCCAAAGGGTGGATGGCAGACCAGCAGCTGCCTCTGGGGCACCCGGGGATGGGCCTACCACTCAGTGGACCATTCCCAGCACTGCCACCTACGCTGCTGACGGTGAAAACTTCCACCATCACTCACTAGACAGCAATTCTGCCACGACAGTGCCTGTAGGGTCACAGCTGAGAGAGCCCCCCCCCCACACCCTTGGAGGCAGAAGACAGGATTTCAAACATTAAGTGGGGAAGTTAAGGGAAAGGTAGTTTTCATGGGGTCAAGCACCTACGCCCTTTTGTCAAATCAACCGGACAACATATGCCGTGCAAGCCCCAGGCTCCCATCCACCTGGACCTGGCTTGAGCCACACGATGCTGGAGGCCCCAAAGGCAGCGGAAGGAGCCCTGGCCGCATGTCAGACGGCTCAGCTTCCAGACACGGCTCCTTCACCATCACCTGAGGGGCCTGCAAAAGCAAACTGCTTCCTGACCCGAGGCCTCAGTTCCCTCAGCTGTAAAATGGGGATAACAATCACTGCCTCAAGGTACCTCTCTGGGGTCACTGAGAGGTTCAGATGAGGGCAGAAACAAGGTTTGAATCAAATTCATTGTTGACCAGAAGTACTTATGATTCTGATGAAAGTGCTGAGCTGAGACTCACAAAATAACCTTCCGATTTCAAAATGTGTATGAAATTCCTATGGAATCACCACAAATTAGTATTCTGTTTGATTTTTTAAAAGGTAGTATCTGCAGACTTCACTTTTTTTTAAAACTTGAGAGCAGCGGCGATCCCGTTAACGTTCGATTTCTTCTGAGAGCCTGACACAAGGTTTACTCAGCAGCTAGGCGGTAAGGAAAGAGCATTTGGGGTCATGAGCAGGGGTCTCATGAGGTGCCGAGGACAGCAGACCAGAAAGGTGGTTCTCAGCGATGGTTCTGGCCAACGCTGGGATCTTACAGAGTCACGGTCCTCGACGACTCGCTGGGGCCTGGATGCCGAGGACGGACTTGTCCCTTTGAGCCTCTTAAACTGTGTGAACAAGATGTTCATGGTGGCGAGAAGCACTTCTGAGAGGTTGTGCCTGATCTGCCCAGAGAAAAACACATGAAGTAAGGAGAAAGCACCGAGCCCTGGGGCCAACAACCAGTGTATGTCCAAGCACGTCACGTCCCACAGCTGCCAGGGAAGAACTACAGGGTCACCAAAAAGCAGCCAATGGCACCTCCAGGCCCGGGGCGGCTCGCCCCGGGCCTCAAGCGTGAGAGCAAAGCGCAGGCAATGCTGATCAGGTGAGACAGATTATTCTTCTCCTTTCTGTATGCTATTCCTCCTAGGCATAAAGAGGGGCAGCGAGCCAAAAGCATGCTGACCGTATCTGGCCACTACGTAGGCTTGGACTGGCCAGCAGAGCGATTACCGTAAGAAGTCTGGATTTCAATGTCAGTAGGTAGGGATGTGCACACTGGTTCTCCAGGCCCCGCCACTCCCCACTATCTTAGACCTGCCAGACTGTCTCCACGGAACCTGCCCGGCCCTAGCAGAGTCGTTGGGAGCGTCTTCAAGGGCAGACCCTGGTGCACCACTTCATTCCCTAATGCAGTGAACAGTATATCCCGGGGAAGGCAAGAAACAACAACAGGGGAAGTGGCTGGGGTAGAAATGACAGCAGGTAAGAAAGGCAGGTCGGCAAGGGGCAAGACCTTCTAAACTGAGTACCGTAGCAGGCAACAGCCCCCCACGTGCAGAAGCTGGCCTTCCCTCTTCCTCTAAAACAGAAACATGTCTTCATAAGAGGTATTTGCTTACTGTGTAACGGTTTTAAATGGAAACAGCTAGTGACATCCCAGGGCCAGGCAGCTGGCCCTGTGTCTGTGGTTCCAGAGTTTTTTACATGTGGGAACAACCAGAGAAGTCCTGGGCCAGTGCAGATCGTAGAAGCCAGGATTTCTGGAGTAGGCCTTGGGTATGAAGATTTTTTACAGCTCTCTTAGAAATTCCAGTGGGCAGCTCGGCTGCGCACCCCTGGGCTAGACGGTGGCAATGTGCTAGAAACTCTGCAGAGAGACAGTGGCTCTGGGGCTCATGGGCTGGCAACTGAGTCCATGGTCACTGTTCTGCTTCTCAAGACAAACAGTTCAGAGAAGCGAAAGAAGGAGGTGTATCATGGTGCATGTGTCATACACCCAATGGAACTACTTAAGGAAGATCAGAGTTAAGCACTAAGATTCCCTCTAGAACAAGTGGGTAATACAGATTTAAACCAGACCACACAGGATCAACCAGGAATCTGTGCCCCCAAGAACATGTCTAATAACTAGAGAGACTGTGTTTTCTGAGTCAGGAATTTGGACAATGACCTGATAGAGATATGTGTACTCACAGAAAACCAACCTAGGAATATCTGAAATTGGACTCGCCTTAGAAAACTCAGTCTACATGGCTAGTGTACTGGGACTCTTAACGTCATCAGCTACACTAAAACAAAAGCTTTCAGAAGTGGGGAAAAAATTCCATCACGCAGGAAGAAAAGGACTCACTTCATCACTGAAATTTCTGAAGGCAGCCACTCTCTCTTCCACACTTTCCTGATTCAGGGGCACCAGCTTCAAACGATCAATGATCTGTTTAAAACAAAACCCCACCGGCTGCATATGAAATAACCATCAGTCATCTTGTCTCCTTAGACAGACAGCAAGCATCTCACGTGTTACAAAGGGCTCTTTAATACAAAATACTACCTTCCCTCAAACATACAAAGGCTTTGGTCTTTCTAATTTTCTGACTGAATTCCCAACCACATTTTCTGAGGCAATTCTAAAATTCAGAGATTGCAAGTTACTCCAAGACATCTCTCCATTTTCAGACTAATGAGGAAAGGAATGGGGAGCAGAGAGAAAAAAGAGCAACACAGAAATCCCCTTTCAAGTCCCAGGGTGATACTTGTCTTCTTTGCTTAACAGGCACGTTGGTAACATTTCCTTTGTTTTCGATGAATCCCATATAGTGTTTTGGATTTCCAAGGGCATACATCAACCTGCACTTCAAATAGCCCTCTTAAAACTTACATCAAAGGCTCTGTCAATATGACCACTGTGATACTCGTCAAAAAAGGTGATCAAGTCCAACAGAAGATAGAACGTGGAGTCCACAAATTTATTGGCACTGATTCCCTGAGCCCTATACCTGAAAGACAAAAAAGAGGGAAGAGGGGACAGGGATAATTATGAATTTCTATGCAATCTGTAACTTTAGAATAGCATTTGAAAAATGTCAAAACCTCTTGAAATCTCTAGGTGAGGTGAATTAAGGAGTGGAAAATAGCGTTTCTTTTCCAATGGCCAAGAAGTTGATGGTGGATTTGATACAAATCCATCTATAAATATTCTGCACGAAGCATGGCTCTCTAGCCTCGGCCACCATTAAGCATCCAAATCTCCAGGAAGGATAAAAAGGTTCTGATGGGTCAAAAGTCCAGTGGCTACCACTGTAGAGTGTTTGCTAAATGGATTATTTTTTTTTTTTTTCTTTTTTCTTTTTTTTTTTTTTTCTTTTTTTTCAACATTTATTTATTTTTGGGACAGAGAGAGCCAGAGCATGAACGGGGGAGGGGCAGAGAGAGAGGGAGACACAGAATCGGAAACAGGCTCCAGGCTCTGAGCCATCAGCCCAGAGCCTGACGCGGGGCTCGAACTCACGGCCCGCGAGATCGTGACCTGGCTGAAGTCGGACGCTTAACCGACTGCGCCACCCAGGCGCCCCCTAAATGGATTATTTGATCAGGAGTCTTCTTCTGTGCTACCCCAGGAAAGCATCTCGAACCCAGTTTTCTCTAAGTCACTTTACTAGGAGTATCTGTAGAGAGCACAAAAGGTAATGACTGTGGCCTCAGCCTGGGAGCTCCACCAAATAAAGTCTGATAACTCCGTTATCTCACCAAAGAAGGAAGAAGGTGGCTCTTAAACACTGGCCACTACCATCTCTAAGAATTCCCCCATCCACCTATCACTAGCTTCGTTCCAGAATGTCTTTAAGATGGCTTATAACTGTGTATAGATGAGTACAATGCCCAGAGTTAAACTTAATGAGCAAGATTAGAATGTTGACATATGCTTTCATACCCTTCTTTCTAGCAAAACTTTGAAGTCTGATAGTGACAAGTACTGGTTATGATGTGAGGCAAAAAGAACTCTCAAGCAGTGCTGGGGGGATGGGGAGACTCGGGAAGGCCACCTGGTGTGACTAGTAAAGCTGAAGACGCATGTGGTGGGCACGGGAGGCCTGGCACTGGCGCCGTGCCCCCTTGGAGCCAGCTCTCGGTCTTACCGTTCCGCGATGGAGAGCGCCATGTTCTTCAGCCTCTCTTTGTTGGACTGTGGTGCGCTGATCTGGGGGACAACAGGGCTGAGCAGTTTGTTCATCAGCTCTAGCACCTTGTCAGCATTCTGTTCCATTTTTTAAAATTAAGGAAGGAATCGATTATAAATAATCAGTAAAAGAGAAAAGGAAAAACAAAATAACCAAAAGAGGGAATGTTCTGGGGTGATGGATTAAAACATTCTGCACCTTGATCTGGATGATGGTTACAGATATACACCTATGGAAAGCTCATCAAGCTGGACCCTTAATGTCCGCGCATTCTTCCACATCTTAATTAGAACTCAATCAAAACATCTTTGAATTAACAAAAAATGAATTATAAACCTTCTTTTGGCCCACTTTTCTCAGTTTATAAAAGAAAGAGCATAATCTTTTTTAGGCCACGTAATGATCAGCAGTCACCATATGTCCTCATGTCGAAGTACTTATTCTAGTTCTCTCGAAGCACCTCAGCTGTCACCGCCTTCCCTAACACACAGGCCTCACGAGCGTGTCTGTGGCGGCCAGAAGGGTAAGCACGAAGACATTTTGTCCCAAAGCTTCACCATCGAAATGTGACGGACGCCTACTCTGCTGCCAAGTGAGATGAGAGCTCAAGGCCTACAGGATGTCCGGGCAACATCTTGTTCTTATTTGGCCAGAAATACTTTATGGGCAGAGGTAACTCCGTAAAATGGGAATTTCACCCTGACCGGACCATTAACTGCCAAGCACTAGGAGAAAATGCCTCATCAGGACAGCAGTGCAACAGTGGCACTGTCAAACTGTTTGTGCATTTAATGCCAAAAGGCCGACGGATGTATTAAGTACAGAAGAAGGAAAAGGGCATGTCTTACCTTGGCAAGGTCATAGAGCTTTGCTGCTTCTTCAAACAGTCCTTTATTTTCTGCCACGGAAGCAACTTTGTTGATAATAGGCTTTGTGTCACTAGTAAACTTATCTATGACTCCAGGCTGACAAGACAAATTACAGAGGGGAGGAGGAGAGAGATGGGTACACAGAACTGTTAATTTAAACACACAGAAGCAGTTGGGATCTGAAAACGACTTTAACTGAAAATGCCTGCCCTAGGCAATGCATATATTTCATCTGCTAGACTCGCATTCTGGAAGATGTAAGGTCCTATTAAACATATGAAAGGGACCAAGGAAACTACAGATGAAGAAGCAGACTCACGGGCAGCACAGAGGAGTCAGCAATAAGACGTCTGTGCTGCCTGATTGTCCAAAATGATCCAGAGGGTAGGCGAAAGAGTCAATGATTTTAAATTTGCTGATGCGTAGGCACTAGGAGGAAAAACCAGGAGGCTCAGAGAAAATACCTGAAAGGTTCTGGATTTGTTTTCTAAGACAGATGGTAAAAGAAATTCGGTGCTGAAAAAATATATGGCAAATGGCATCAGGATATTTTTTTAAAAAATCACCATTAACATTCAACAGCAACCAAATGGTCAGGAGAGCACGAGAGGCCTTAGGAACCACAGAAGAGCTAGTGTGGACAGAGTGACATCTGACAGGCTATTCTGATTTTCCATCAGCGCTAGACCAAGTCGGGGTGACCTGCTCCTGCCACCCTGGAGGCAGCACAGGAGACAAGTGAAGAGCATGGGCTCTGGAGTCACGAAGGACTGGGTTCAAATTCCAGCTCCCCTTCTTACTAGCTGTGTGATTCTGTGGGAAATAATGAACTGCTCTTGTTTTCTTTTCCTCATTTGAAAACCACCTTGTTGGATCATTATTGTGGTGATTAGTTAAAAAATACCTATAAAGCATTCAGCACAGTGCTTGGCAAATGTCACTGCTCAATAAGCATGGCCACTGTCACCAGTACTGTCACTGTCTGTTCTTCTGAGCTGGAAGGTGTGCACATTGTGAGCTCATCTCGAGATTGCTGGGTCCAAACCACCCATTTTTACAAGTGAGGAAAGGGAGTCCCTGAGAGAGGCAGGTGACTTTCCCAAAGCCACCGGGAGAATGCCTGTGTGGGGTCAGGACTGGTTTTTGGCACCAGGGGCTCTGCCCCTTTTGCTATGGCTCCCACTGCGCACGACAGGTCTCAGGGAATCACTAAGGTCACAGGCACAGCTGTATCTCCAGGGTCAGAGTGAAGTTCTCAGCCCTCAGAAACTACCTTCTGAGAGAGGTCAAGCATATTTCTAACTTTTTTATCTGGGGAGAGTAGGTGCAATAAATAATTCCTTTTCTGGCCTATTTTCTGAGCCAAGAATGACAGAAATGCAGCCTTCTTAGCTCAAAAATCAGCAGGCATGAACAGATGAGTCCTCTGCACATAATAAAAAAGCTATCTGATCAGGGCGCCTGGCTGGCTCAGTCAGTAGAGCCTGTTGACTCTTGATCTCGGGGTTGTGGGTTCAAGCCCCCTACTGGAGGTAGAGATTACTAAGAACAAAAAAGCTATCTCGCTATACATTTACATAGTTTAGAGAAATAGAAATGTGTGTTAAGATCAAGGGCATCATTTGTGGCCATTCTTTGTTGCTTAAACTGCAATTTCATTAAGATCTGCATCTTTATTACTTTGAATCCTAAGATTTAACTACATTCTTTTGACAACTGTACATCCCCAACTGCAAACTAACACATCTCTAGAGGCACATTTAACCCACCTTTCTACTTCCATCATTCTCTAGTTTCCCAAGAATCATATCGAACTGTGGAGACAAAAAAAAGTGTACTCAATTTACTGGACAACGATATACACACAATCCACAATTCTCTGGACACAAAAGAGAAGAAAACAGGGGAGGCAGGAGAAGTTTTACATGAATCAGAAAACAGTGAGACTGAATCGGTATTTTCGCGATCAGAAACCAAGAAAGCAGAGACAACTGAACCCCCCGCTAACCCCGCCCCGGGCCTTATCCGCCACAGCCATGCTAGCGTGACCACACAGCATCACGTCAGCACGGGTGTGTGCACTGCAAAGTGTGGGTGGGAGAAAGGAGGGACCGACGTACCTCTCGACTTTCTATCACAAGCTCACTCACGCAGCGCAAAAACATGTTTTCTCCTTGACTATCTTTCTCATCCCTGGAAGGGGACAAAAGCAACACGGTTTCTGGCGTGGACCTGAGGTCTCTAATCGTTCTCAGGATGACAGAGATGAAAGCCAGCCGAAGTCAACGGTCAAAGTGGGTGTTACCTGAGGAAGTAGAAGTACTGGAGTGCCTCCCTCGGGTCTGTGGACTCAAACTTGCGGGTGTAGAGCATGAGTAGCCGCACAAAGTTCAGCCGCCGCATGCAGGGAGGGTCGCCAGGCTCGTGGCTGACTGCACCGTGGGGGACAGAACCGGTCACGACCACCCTGCCCCTCTGACCCAGGCAACCAGGAATTATGGGAGCTGAATCCAAAGACCCTGCAGCCTGGCCAACGTTTGCCAATGTAAGCTGTACTACCCTGTCCTCAGCTGCTTTCCAAGCAGAGTGGGGGAAATGGCATTCTGGAGTCCGTCACTAGCGTGCTGCTCTCACACTGGAAGGTGGAGACAGCTGACCGTTACGGCACGTGCTCTGAGGAGACCTGGCTGCACTGCTAAGGAGTCTGCAGGCATTCATCCACATTCGTCTTCTGCCCCTCTTCAGACTCTCCCGCCCCGGGCAGGTGGGCACAGAAAGTGGCGGCTGGGGTTTCCGATTAGGGCCCTAACGGAAGGTGACTCAGGACTCCGGGGACTGCTTCCCGCTCCATTCTCCGGGCGGTCAGACCGACTGGCCACAGAGCAAGCCCTCCACACAGTGCTACCTCCACTGCCCTGACACGATTTGTACCGTGTGCCCAAAGCCTTGGTGGTGGCAGGTGCGTGTGTGCTGCCGCCCGATGGGGGAGGGGGTGAGCGATGGGGACGCCAGTGCCAACAAATACTCACGGAGCTGAGCACTCTGTCCCGAGGATTTTAAAAGCAGCTTCAGCTCAAAGAGGACCAGCGCCACGTGGACTGCATGGCAGCGCAGCCGCTCCATGCGGAAGAGAAAAGCGATGGCAGCCTCGAACTGTGCCGTCAGGAAGAGTACTTGGAAGTACAGGAAGGGCTGCTGGTTCACCGTGAAATGGGACTCGCCTGGGGGAGGAGGAGGCGAAGCTGACTCAGGAGCCAGGCTCTCAGCAGCCCCGACCCCAGGCAGAAGCCCCGTGTGCTCAGAGACCTGCTGACGGGATGAAGGGGGCCCCGGGCACGGTGGACTGCCACAGTAACCGTGACCTGGTTCCACAACCTTCTCCAGACCTCACAACACAACTGGCGAGTGGGGTCGTGCTGTAAAACCCAAACCGCTTGCATAAGTGGGAGAGAAACAGAGCTCAGGACCTTAGGACAATACATAAAAGAAGCTGTTTATCTCCTTTGCCCTGCGAAGAGTCACTCGATAAGGAGAGGAATGAAGATTTCAAAGATACTTCAGTTCACTCAGATTCACAGGTATGTGAATTCAATAAATGCTGGCCACTAGTTGGGACCTTCTTTTGCTCCCAGAATTCTTAAACAGAAACAGTGAGGAGGGAGAGCTATGTCCCCCGCATTTATGCTCAGATACAGTCATTGCGAGATCCACAAGGAAGCAATAGCCAAGTCCTGCCTCTGTCTCTCCCTGAGCAAACGTCTACCAGAGCAGTTCAAAGAACTGGAGTAAAATAGCTTACTGTATATGACCATATAAGTCACACACACTGCTTGAGCTCACATGGCCTCTACTTGAATTTGAAATCATTGATGTATTGTGTTGTGGTCTGAAGATCCGGAGTTCAGAGACGAAAGACGTTCCTAGAGGAAAGCTAAGTTGTGACCTTAGGTGGACAAGACAGAGAAAGTAGTTCTGTTCAGGATATCTTACCATAGTCTTCCAACAACTGTTTCTGGAACTGTGAAAGAGTGAGCCTGTCTTGTGGGGAGCTGGTGCCGTCGTCATCAAAACACACTTGGTTCAACTAAACCCCCAAGAGAAACACATGCATTGGTACAAACTACTTCCTGAGCCAGGCATGCAGACCTGTCGCTGCTCAGCAGCTCGAGGCTGTGCTAATGGCTGTGGTTACTGGTTGAGAACTATACAACAAAAAACGGGGTCAAGAGGCAGCAAATCCACTGGCCCTATCACCCTACTGGCATCACACATTAAGCAGGTAAAATGTGTGTGCGGAACACAAGCAGAGGGAAGGGGCTAACGCCCTGCTCAGGCAAGGGAAGCAGTGCCTGCCTTCAGCCACAGGTAGTCCTCGGTTTTGTCAGCTACTTCGCTCTGGTTGTCGGTGATGTCGCATCTGCCAATGATACAGTACACGGCCCGCTTGTAGGGGTCCGTGTTGTTCCTGAGGGCCCTGCGGTAATGCAGTCGGAGCTTGTTCTCTGTGGCTGGTGACAACCTAAAGACACAAGGGAACAGACAGCTTAGATACACATGCTGAAGACCCTCAGGGGTACCTGCAAGCACCCCAGGTCCCAACCACATAGCAGAGTTGCGCAGCCTTCCTTCACAGACACCACCCCAGCCACATCCCCCGCTACCACCATTTTCATCCAATGTGCGGCCACCAACACCTTCGTCTCCCCCGCCTGCCGGCTTCCTCTGGCAGAGGCCGTCAGGGGCACGTCAGAAATGCTGGGGAATTAATACTCCACCGCACTCCCCAGCAACCCTCAAGCCGTGATGGACAAAAGTGAGTCCTTCCCTTAAGTGTCTTGGCCCCCACTCTGACCTCCTTGCTCCCTTATACATGTAAGGTTACCTCCAAAATAAACTACTTGCACTCAGATCCTTGCTTCGGGGTCTCTACACCATTAACCCTACTTTAAACTCACTAATGCGAGCAAAGAGAGAGGCTTATGGTTTACGACAATCTCTGGACATGGCATCATTAACACTGTCTAAAAACCTGCCTTGAAAAGTATCGCTAGTATTCCACAGGAGAAAATAGGGTAACCACCGTCATTCGTCTCAAATACAAATACATATATTTAAACTGGGTTTCAGTGAATATGAACTTAGCCCAAGTACATTAAAACCCAGAGAAAAATTAATCCTTAGCAGTTCCTTAATGGAAAAGAACTGAAAACAAAACAAACAAAAAACCGAGTTTCAATGATTGCATTTCAAAATGACTAACTTCTCGTTGTAGCCTTTGAGCTACGAAGTGTGTGACAACACATTTTCATATTGGGCCAACCACAAAAGCACTGAGTGTTAAATGAAGTGTAATGCAGCAGAGTTTTTAAATAAAGCATCCTGGATATGCTCGGGATTTACAGGATATGTAAAATCGTGCTCCTAACCACAGTGCCTCCCTCCCACACAGGAACAGAAAAATCCCCAAACACAAATGCTTCAGTATCAGAATGGGGCTCTTTTAATGTTCTCAACTGATACTCTCAGGCAAGTTCTACTTGCTTTCTAGACTTCATTTTTTTCCCAAGCAGAAACTTATTCTGAGCCATGCACGGGGCAAAAAGAGCAAATGCCACCCAGGAGGCCACCCTGTTGACTGCACGTGGCGTCTTCTGGATGCACCATCTCGTTCGCCATACCTTCTGTCCTTGCTGTTCATGTACTCCTGGAACCAGGTTTTAAATTCTCCCAGTTGGTGCTGGGCTCGGTTAACCACCTGTGAAGCGGCAAGCAGGTCCCCACAGCGCATGCAGTAATAAATTAATGCCCACACAGGATGGCCTTCCACTTCTCCATCCTAAAAGAGGAAAGATGCTCAAATAAGCAGGCAAACAAAGCTAACTGATGGCTTTCTGCTACACTCACCTCTTCTCATACTAAGTCACTTCCGCTTCACAACCACCCCGTTAGGTAGGGACCTCCCTGTTTTATAAACAAGGAAACTGAGGCACAGGGACATTAAGTACCTTGTCCAAGCTGGTGAATGTAGCCTGGCTCTAGAGCTTTTCCTTGAGAACACCATGTGCTCCACCTGACTGAAAGCCAGCCTGTGGATTCACCTTGGAATCCCAGTAGCCAGTAACTGGGTAACATGCTCTGTGATAATTCACAGACGTGCGCTCTTGCAACCCCCGCAAAGCAAGGGCTAAAGTTTACCGACCAGTAAGAGACTACCATTACTATACTTGAGTTTACAAAGTGTTAACTACAAATGATTAGTCAAATGGACACTGGCACTTTCATTCATTTGTTGGCTGTTCATTCACTGACTATCTGTTTTCGACACTGGGGATCTGAGAAGGCAGCTCTACTCCCACTGTCCCAGTACTGGAGCTGGTCTATCCTCCAAATGCTTCTGTCATCATCTGTACGGAAGCCTGGGATTGCTTTTCTCTCCGCTTCTCTCCAGCTCCTCCAGAGGGGTGGGCCTCAGACTTCCTTTCTTGGTCCCTCAACGCTTCCCCCCACAGGGCTCTTTCTAAAACCAGATCTGATCATTATCACTTCTCCACTTGAACCCCTTTGAGGTATTTGCATCCAAAGTGCTTAGTCTGGCACTCAAGGCTTTCACCTGCCAGTCCCACGTTTGCCAAGCCCTACCTCACACCCGATATGCTATGCTAGATACTCTTTCCTGCCTCCACGCATCTGTTCATGTTGTTCCCTCCACCTTAAACACCCTTTCCTAAGACCTGTGGCAGGTGAGCCCCTATTTTTCAAGTGCAGTGTGAACCTCACCTCCTTTATGAAGACAGCTTCCTCTGTATCCCACCACCTTGGCACAAAGCTCCAGCTTAGTGCTGCTTTGCAGAGGGTATTAAATCTATAAAATAATTCCCCCAACTGGACTATGTATGAGCTGAAAAGTGTCACATTCTAGGAACTGTATCTAACTCCATTCTTCCAGATGTTTGAACCAACAATCCCAAGAGTCATCCCTGACTCTGCCTGTCACTCCCACATCCAAGTTTTCAACAAGTCCTACTGGGCCTACTTTCAGAACACGTCAAGAATCCAATGACATCCTCCCCCTGCGCCCTCCTCCACTGAGCTGAGCAGCCACCATCTGCTCATCACCTGGATTCCTGCAAGGTCCCCCCAGCCTTTCTCCTAGCCCCACTCTGGTCTCTTTTCCATACAGCAGTTTCCACACATAGCTTCATCTTCGCTGCTAATGCCTATCTCAGAGAGACGACTCCAGGCGTGTAACTCATCACACAGAGAAAGATGCCAGTACCTGAAGTCCAGGCAAGGGAGCCGGAAGTTTAATGTTCAAGAAACTTCGAACCAACTGGTAAGTCCCAGGCACCCCGCCTAGCTGGGCCTGATGCAAGTTTCCAAAGACAGTCACAAGGGTGTAATTCTTATAACTGGAAAAATTGAAAAGGAAAACAAAAAAAAGGTTGAGAACACATACAGGTATCTGTATCCACATCCCTGACATTAGACTGTGAACTCTACAGGACAGGGCCTGGACTTCAAACCTAATGCAGAGGAGGAAACAGTGCATGCTTCATGAAGCAAACTATGTTACTTATTCAGTGAGGAGTAGACCACCGTACAGATCTTTCATCACTGTGGATGCTCAAAAGCACCCCTCGAGGAACATAACAGCAGACTTTCAATGCATAAGGCCTAATGTACAGGTTGCTTCAGCTCACAACCGAATGCTTTGGTGCATTCTTTTTAAACTTTTTATTTTGGAAAATTTCAAACCTATGAAAAATTTAAAAAAATAGCCCAATGAATACTCATATAACCTTTACCGAGATTCATCAATTGTTATTAGCCTTTGTGCACATGTTTCTATGTAGATACATACATATATATATATATATATATATATATATACACGTACACACACGTGTACATATACACACCCACTTGTTTTTTGAACCATTTGAAAATGTATACAAATACAGAAAGCAGGGGCTACTTCATCTGTAAATACTTCACTATGTACCTTGGAAGAACTAGGGCATTCTCCTACCCAACCTCAATACCATTATGACAGCAAGAAACTGAACATCAACACACTGCTATTATCTAAAATACAAGCCACGTTCAAATTTCCTAATAATACCCTTTATGGTTTGTGTTTCTCCCCCCAAGTCTAGGATCCAGTCAAGGGAATGCATGGCACTTGGTTCTCATGCCATTTCTATTTCCTGTACTCTAGGGTAATTCTACCACCATTTTCCATGACACTGACCTTTTAAAAAGAATCCAGGCCAGCTGTTGGGTAGAATGTCCCACAGCCTAGACTGTTTCCTCATGATTTAATTAAGATTCAACCTTGTTGCCAAGAATCCCACACAGCTGATGCTGGTACTGCCCACTGAGCCCCAGGTAATATTTGGTTTGATCACCTGCTTAAAAGTGTCACTCACCAGATTTCACCACCTTTTGTAAAAGTACCTTTCCCTCTGAAGTTGATAAGTACCCTGTGGGGTAATACTTGGAAGCCATGTGAATATTCTGTTCACCAACAATCTTTTACTGAATGGTTTCAGTTTCCACTGATGTCCTTGCTGAACCAATTACCACACCGATGGTTGCAAAAAATTTTGTATCATTTCTTTTTCACTTATTTGCTAGTATTCTTAAAACCGTGCAATTCCTTAAAACCTGTAGTGTTTTTAAGGTGCTTCCATACTAAGATTAACTGGTTCTAGTTACAGATATTCAGATATGGGGTTAACAGAATAAAGAACTTTCTAAATATGTTTCTTGTCCAAAACAAAACAGACTAACTCAAAAAGTCAGGTGCTCCATATGCACAGATATTCAACACCAGATTAAGTAAAATAACAGAATGAGAGTGTGAGAGAGACAGAGAGAGAAACATCTAAATGTCAATTACAAAAAAAAAAAAAAAAAAACCTCAATGGAATTCGATGCAGTTATGCAAAATGATACTGATAAAGATTTTAAAAAGCAAACTACATAAAACCACATACTGTACACATTTGGATCATAACTACAAAAAGCAAAATCAAACAAAATATTCCCATATCAAAAAGTGGTGGTGGGGGGGGGGGAGGAAATGTGAAAAGATACAAGAGCCTCTGGCATTTTTCTGTACCAGTCCTACCTTTTCTCAACATTTTCAGCCTTATCTGCAAAAAACCATTTGGGGCTGGGTCTACTTTGCCACGCCATCAGGATTCGCACCAGCAAAACTACTTTAAAAAGTGAGTATAATTATCACGAAATAGTCCCTTTATCAAGAAATGACAACAAATCCTTGAAAAGGATACTGGTGGGGAGTGACGCCCCTAGAAAAGAAGGGCAATAGGGTGACAGTAATTGTGGACAGCAAACTTCCAAGTAGCTCCCAAGTGCTGCCAAAGGAATTAAGGGGAAAAAAAAAGAATTTTTAAGACAAATAAATATGTAAAATTAAGTAAGCAAAATGAAGAGAATAAATTAAATGGGATGGCTTACCAGATATAAAATCAACAAAAGCCTTGTACCATTGGTGAAGTCAAGCACCAATGCTGAAGAGTGGGTTTACTAAAGAAAAAGCAGTCACGAGCAGTCATATACCCGTTAAAAAAACAAAATCCTAGGGGCGCCTGGGTGGCTCGGTCGGTTAAGCATCCCACTTCAGTTTAGGTCATGATCTCACCGTTTGAGGGTTTGAGACCCACGTCAGGCTCTGTGCTCACAGCCTGGAGTCTGGAGACGGCTTCAGATTCTGTATCTCCCTCTCTCTCTGCCCCTCCCCCGTTTGCACTTGGTCTCCCTCCCTCCCTCCCTCCCTCCTTCCCTCCCTCCCTCCCTCCCTCTCTCTCTCTCTCTCTCTCTCTCTCTCAGATTGTGTCTCCCTCTCTCTCTGCCCCTCCCCCGTTTGCACTCAGTCTCTTTCTCTCTCTCTCTCTCAAAATCAAACATTATAAAAAACTCAATCCTAAAGGTTTTTATATACTGTCAGAAATTTTGACTCTTACTCTGCTGCTTGTAGCAATATTACCATATACATTAGGATCTTTATGGCTCCGTATCAATATACCCAAAACTTACATTAAAAAATTTAGCAAAAGCCTATTATAATACTCTATAAGCTCTTTTGTGCCTATGTAAAAAAGAATAAAAAACATTTGGAGTTCCAAATTTTTCTTAATAAGGGAAGTTTATGTCTGATGGCATTCATCTCATGTGACTATTGTATAATTATTAAAGTATTTGATAAAAACCTATTCTCTGCTATACCAAGTCTGAATCACCTCAGTTAATGCACAAGGAAATCTTAGGACTTCCTAATGAAGTATTATTTTGTTGATAAAGGGCAACCACACTATAAGGGGACCGGCAGCTGCACAGCTCACTGGCAAAGAACTGCAATTTAGCAAGTGTATTCAACTTGGCTTTCTCTTCTCGAACTAGCAGAGGCCCAGCACCGTGTCTCTGAAATAAAGAGGGTGCGTTGCACACTCATGACAACCCCTGCTGGCAAATTCAGAGCTGGAAGGAGGGTCCACAGGGAGGGATGAATGGCATAGGTCCCACCAATGAAGGGGACGACAGGGCACAAGGGCATAGCCACAACCCCCTCAGTGACCAACTCCACTTAGTGAGGAGGTGGCAAAGAAACCCAGGCACAAATCACAGGCATTAGCAGCTGGGAAGGATCCAGATGCATAGGGATTAACAGAATACAGCCAGAAAGAAAATAAAGGTTCAAGGACTCTTCCTAAGGCTCGAAGGTGATAATATTGCCAGCTGTAAAAATTAAAATGCTCAGAGAACAAAAGAGCCTAAGACGTAACGGCTGAACAACATTAGGGAACAGGATCCTGACCTAAGGCATCATGGCCTAATAATCATGATGTCTCCATACCGAGGGACACAGAGTGGAGTAAGAGAAAATGAAAAGTCTAACAGCACTCCCATTCACCATGACTTTATACTGCTGCAGAAACAGGCCTGGTAAAGAAGTGTTTCTGAAAGCAGGATTGTATCTCTCAGCCTCGCTCAACCTTGTTTAAATTATACCAGAGAGAGGGCACTCAGCCCAAGGACTACTAGACACGAGACAAGGCTGACTTCTGGGGGGTTCTGAAGCCAGCCCCGCTAGGCCAGGGCTGCCTTACCTCTGCTCGAGGTAAGCCAAGGCCTGCCGGACAAAATCCATGCGCACTTCCACGCTGTTGCGGCTCTTCAGAGCATCGGTCGCCGGCACCAACAACACATCTGTCATTTGTTTCACCATATTCCACATGTCAGAGATGTTCTGCGCATAAATGAAACCGCATGTGACAACGCTGCAGGGCTGGAGAAACGGTCTGGCTCTTCGAGGCTCTGACCGCAAAGGCAGAGAAGGTAAGGAGGGGGAAGAGGTTAATGTCCTCCGTCTGAGGCCCTCAGGCTTTAAGCTCAGTACAGAAGATGCACCTGTGCCCTGCCAGCTGCTAGACTCCATCTTCCAAGGAGCACCTTCCTGTCCCGAGCTGGTTTTCAGATCAGTTTCTATTCCAGGTCTGACATAACCACCCACATAATTGAGACCACACAACAGTAAAAGGAACACTGAATCTCAGTGGGTTATTCCTTACAAGAGAGTGAATACATTTATAATTGTCCAAAGCTCCAGGAGTTTAAACTCAAGTAGCTGCATTTCAGTCCTTACAAGGTCATTTCAGTTTCTTAAGGCTTAAAATAAAGAGTTTAACCTAAATAATATATAGGTTTTGTCCTCCCAGAGACTCTCCAGGGGCCACTGCTCTTACCCCATTTTGTGAGTGTCACAGCCTCCCATTTTCCTTCCCACTCACTCCCTTCAAAAGACGCCTCCATGAGAGCCTCCCAGGAAAGGAACGGGCATTCTCTCCTTTGTGTTACCACCACACATATGGGACTTCCTCTCCCAAGAATCCTCCTGTCTGTAAATCTCTCCTTAAAAATGGATTCCCTGGGGCGCCTGGGTGGCTCAGTCGGTTAAGCGTCCGACTTCGGCTCAGGTCATGATCTCACGGTCTGTGGGTTCGAGCCCCGCGTCGGGCTCTGTGCTGACAGCTCAGAGCCTGGAGCCTGTTTCGGATTCTGTGTCTCCCTCTCTCTCTGCCCCTCCCCTGTTCACGCTCTGTCTCTCTCTGTCTCAAAAATAAATAAACGTTGAAAAATAAATTAAATAAATAAATAAATAAATAAATAAATGGATTCCCTGAATGCTCTGCAATATTCTAAAGTTAAGAATCCTTAGAAGAGAACACTGATGAGAAAAGCAGGTTTACACTTCTCCCACAAAAAGAGACAAAATCCTGTTTTCATGTTCTCAGAAACTAAAACTGTAGAAAATCCACCCAAATGTGACTCTTGGTGGTGAGATGGTAGGTGGATTCTTAACTTTCTTCCTTAGATTTGTTTGCGTTGCCTTGTTATTTTATTATTAAGAAAAAAAAAAAAGCTGGATTATTAAGAAAAAAAAAAAAGCATTTTTAAGGACCAAAATAATAATAATACTTATAATCTGTGTAAGATTGTGTTTGCTTCCATTATATTCTTCCCTCCTTCTCCCATTCCTCCTGGCCACCTAACAATCCACCTATCTGCTTTTTTCCTCCCAGGGTGAGAAAACTGGCCAGGGATAAGAATTGAGGGACAGGAATTTGCTTCCATTATATTCTTCCTTCCTTCTCCCATTCCTCCTGGCCACCTAACAATCCACCTATCTGCTTTTTTCCTCCCAGGGTGAGAAAACTGGCCAGGGATAAGAATTGAGGGACAGGAATAAAGATGGGGAGTCAGAGAGGGTGGGAGCCAGCGGCATACAAAGAATGCACCTAAAGATCACATCTGAGTCAAGTTTAATGGGCTCCCAGGTGTAAAAACCACATCACCTTTACAATTCAGCTCTTATAAAAGAGTCCGTTAGCCTAAGGAAGGAAACTGGTGAGGGAAGAATTGAAGCCTGACAGGACTTCAAAGCAATACATCTTAAGGAGACCTCTTGTGCCCATTAACTGATCTCGGCTGGGTCTTCTGAAGATGCATTAAAAATACACGTACATAGCATCATCATCAAAAAACCACCCCAAAGCTATTTAAAATGAAACTCTGAAGGACAGTTAACATTTTATTCCACAGAGCAGGGTGTCTCTTGAGCACGTTTCTGCCCAGTCAGCAAGTTGCTAATCCCATCTGAACACCGGACACCGCATCTCCCCTTGGGTTAGCTCCGGGCGCTACCTTATCGTCCAGCTCTGCAACGGAAGCACAGAGGTCCACGAGGTTAGGCTGCAGGTGCCCATTTACAATCTTCTCGTTATAGATATAAATCTGAAATGAAAAGCAAAGTAAATGGCACAATTTCTATTTTCTCCTCTTCTTTTTAAAACCTCTTAAGGCACTTCTGAAGCCAGCTTTCTGCCCAACAGTCAGCACCAGAAGCTTCAGCCAACCTTTCCTTCCTCAGTGTGGCTGAGCTATCCATACTGCCTGGAGGTCAAGGCCTCTGGCCAGCTTCCCAGATGTGCCTTTAACTTTGGAAGGCAGTATCAACACACCCAAACTAACTGCTACCCCAGCCCTCCTAAGAGCTGAAGAATGGAAGGAGGGTGGTCCCGGTGGAGGAGACCACAGGCACTTTTGCACCTCTCCACCCAGCAGATCCCCAGTTCCAGCAAGCAAGGACCAAAGGGGAAGACAGGACGATGGGAAGACTTTGGCTGCTGTTTTCCTAAGAACCCGGGGCAAAGTTTGGTAATCTTTGCTGGCAAAAGGACTGAATGGCTCTAGGCCAAGGCTGGTAGACTGAGTAAAGAGTGTCAGGCTGCAATCCTCCACATGGGTTAGAACAGCAGTCGCCGTGTGTCTGGAGTACCCACTTCTCCAGGAAAGAATCCTCGCTCCTTAGGAAAATTTTCTCAAGAAAAGGGAACTATTGTGGTGTTTAAGGTGTGGGAAAACCACTATTACTTTGAATTTTATTTTAAAAGAACTAAAATAATGACATTAAGAACTCGTAGGTTCTCCTCTTTGCCTATGAAGTCCTTGCCCTACCAAGGACGGAACACAGTAGTGAGGTCAGACGACAGATCAGAACTCCCACTGAACCTCATTGCCCCCTACTCTGTATGAGGGACGGTATCGTGTAACTTCCAGGGGCATTATAAGGATGAAATAAAATGGTTTTTACACGATAAGGTGGAGTTTATTCACTCACTGTGCATTTATTAAGGGCCTCTCCTCTGCAAGGTTTTTTGTTCAACATAGGATATAAAGATTCACTCTCCTCTGGTGGGATAGCCACATAAACAGGACATGGTGCTCCGAGTCTGGAAAATGTTAGTTTCATGGAGTCTTACTTTCACAGACAAAGAGGCACAGCTTCTCTGCTCACAAGCTTATAACTTCATGAGGCCTGAACTCTGGTGGTGGCCGTGGCAGTGGGAGGAGTCAGCCACAGAGGGAGGTAAAATTTAAACGATGGAGGTGTGGCAGGGAGAAAGAGAGCAATCTAAAACATGGAGCAGAAAATAAATGAAGGCCTACTAATAAAACACAAGGGAGTGGGAAGGAGAGGGACTGGCAATGGTACGCCCAAGGAGAGAGACTTAGAAAACTGTTCGTAACAAAGGGGTGCAAGCTCACCACCCTCAATTCATGAAACAAGATGGTTTCTCCTTCTTGATACTATTTTGTGTAGGAAAGCAGCAAATCAGAATAAAACACACAGGCAGCCAGCGCTGTTTTATTCAAAAAGTCAATTCCAGGTCTGTACTGTCTCCTTAGGGCAGCTTCAGTCCAACAGTCCCTGTGCTCGCCACAAAGCATCCCAATCCAACCCCATGCCACTGTGTGACCATCACATATAGCCAGAGCCACAGACCCTAAAATATCATGAGCTTCTCCAGGACAATATTAGAAAGTGGTAAATACACTATGCCTACCAAGGCAGAAAAGCATTTAGAAAACTTCTATCAACCACAAGGGGTGAAGAAAGATTTCTGATTATACCATCAGCCTACCAGGTAATTCAGGTTAATAGAGAACTCCATTTGCTAAGCAGTGCAATTACTCAAGGCTGTACTGTACATGGGCTACTGCCAAATACAAAATGAGACGCCTTGGGTCAGGGGAGAGGGCAGACTTCCATTTCCCTAAGTCAAATGTGAGTCATTCTATTACCGAATTTGATGGAATTCTCCAGGGACCGAGGTGGTAAAATATTAACCAGTCCTCTGAACAAAACCCCAACTTGCTTTCAGGGTCTGACTTTCACATGAAGTCTTGGTTCTCTTTTACTCCCCTGAGCACTCACATAGAATTTTCCTGGTTTTGATCTTCTCTGAGAGAATGCTCACCTGCCGGGCATAGGCCATCTCAATGCTATCCAGAGAGCTTCGACCAGGGGGTCCCCCATCGCTGATGTAACTTGGCTGTAGGTAAATACACAGGCAGCATTAAGAACAGCATTTAGTCATGTAAAGAAAAAAATCTTATAAACATATGTTTATCTTTAAGCTGTGAGAAGTCTCTTGCCTAGTCAGACTTCCTCAAAATGATGATTTTAGGGGTTTCAATAAGACAATACTCCCTTCCTATGAATACACAAGAAGGGAGCAGGCATGAAACCCAACTCAAAAGTAGCAGGAGGCTAAATAAACTGTAAGGAGACATCAATGACTGTTCCTGGAAATGCATATCTTTCCAACAATCGGTTCAATCCCAAGCCCCATCTCCACCCCATCCTCTCCCTCTAGGTGTTCACACCAGCGAAGCTGTTGTTATTTGTGGGCCTCCTGTTTCCTTCCATCAGTCACATCAGACAGTTAAGGGGCTGGGGCTTAAAGGGTTACAATATGGAGATTCAGGCATTTCCAATCCAGAATCCACACTAAGAGAACACCTGCTAATTAACTTTCTACATCTGAAGATATGAAGCTAGTCTACATTGGGCACTCATTCACTCATTGCTTCAGTAAATGTTTGCGAAGTGTCTGTCTCCCGTATAGCTGAGTGCAAGTGCCACGGCCACAGGGATGACAATAGGCCATGGGTATGGAGCCTGTCCCCAGAGAGTCCACCATCTATGGGGACAATTAGACACAAACATAGGGAAAAGTTGATTACATTTTTTTTTTTTTTTTTTAAGAAAGACTAAAATCAATCTTCAGCTAAGCTCCATTCCCTACTGTAAACAAGTATGGGTCAAAATCAGGTATCTCCCATTAGGTATATTCTGAAATTTCCACTACATTGTAGTTTATACTGTGCTATAGCAAATTCTTTAAGTTTCTCTCATTAAAAAAAAATTCAGTGCTGGGGCGCCTGGGTGGCTCAGTCGGTTAAGTAGCTGACTCTTGCTTTCAGCTCAGGTCATGATTTCATGATTCTAAGACAAAGCCCCATGTTGGGCTCTGTGCTGACAGCGTGGGGCCTGCTTGGGGGATTCTCTCTCTTCTTCTCTCTGCACCCCACCCCCCCCACACACACGATAAATAAACATTAAAAAAAAAAAATCAATGATGTATTCTCTAAAATCTTAAAAAAAAAAAAAAAAAAGGTGGGAGAGTTTAAAATAGGTTTTCTGGAGAACTGACAAGACAGCAGCAAAACATCCTGGCACTACCAAAGCTGGTAAAAGGAATATTTGTGTGGGTAAGGACTGAGAGTAGCATAGAGAGGAGAGAGGGCAGGAGGCAGAAAGGTGAGATGTAAGCCCTCAAGTTCTCAAGAATGAACTGGGACACCTGGGTTCCAGGAGGGCCATTTGGCTCCCTGGCTCTGGGGTCTGGGGCAGAGCACATTCTCTTGGAGCCTCAGGTTCCCATCAGTTGAATGAAGGGGATGCCCTAGACAACCTCAGAAGGTCCTCCTCAACTCTGATTTTCTGCAGTCACTGCTATTAAAAACATTAAACAGTCTACTGACTTCGGCAGATGCTGCTGGCTTGATGACCCAACGACCATTTCAAATCCTTACTTCTCACCTCCACTCCCTGTCTGGCATATGGAGTTAAAGATACCTAACAGTGTGCTGGTAAATATTTAACAACCAGCTTGGGGAAGGGGCCTGATCTATAGTGTTGGCTGCTTTCCATGATATAAGTACTCCCGCCATGACCGATTTCAAGCTATCCCAAGGAGTATCAGATAGACAGCAAAATTTCTGAAAATTTAACAACAGGCCCCCATGAGCTGACCTCTACAAGCTACCAAATATGCCCTTCCCCAGCCTCCACTGCAGCTAGGAGTGGCCGAGAACCCTAGTTCTAGTCCATGAGATGAAGCACAAGTCTGGAGTACATTTTGGGGACAGCTTCTGCTCTTTCTGGTAAAGGGAGCATGAAGAGCCTCGCATGGCCGATCAACGCCCCCGCCTTCTCCCAATGTAAATGGGGTGTGTAGAGCTGCAGCAACCATCCTGTGAGCCTCAAGGGAGTGATGTGCCGAGGATGGTGCTGAACAAAGAGAGGCGCTGCGTGTCTGACGGCACTGCAGAACGACTGAATGGAGGCCCACACTCTCCACACCCACGGACTTCTTATAGGTGAGAAAAAGAAATCCTTAGGCAAGCCGCCGAAACGGATTTTCTGTTACTCACAGTTGAAAGCATTCCTATCTGAAACACAGAACTGGTGAAAACCACCAGGTTATAATAATAACAGCTACACTTAACTGAGCACTACTATATGCTAAGCACTGTCTTAAGTCTCACGACCCTGTAAGATGATATATTGTTATTCTATCAATTTTATAGATGAAGACGCCAAAGCACACAGAAAGCAGCCTGTCCAAGGTCACTCCAATAGGAGGCAGTGGAGCCATGGTTTGAGTGCACATTCTGGCCCCGCAATGTCTGCCAGGGCAGCCCAGGGCAACTTTCCAAGGACAGCCATCAAAGAACCAGAGAGCAGTGGTTAGAAATCCTGGCTCCACTACTCACTAGCCATGTGATCTGGATTGCATATACTGCTTCTTTTGAGCCTCGGTTTCTTTAGCTATGAAACAGGGGAGGTCATGGTATCCACCTTGGGTTTGTGGTAAAGATTAAACAAGGAGAAAAATAGTATTTACCGCACAGCATTGTTGTGAGAAATAAGTAGAAAGAACTCAGCACAGGGCCAAATACTTGGCCAATAAACACTAGCTATTACCACTTTTTAAACACAAAATAAACAACCATAATGAACGTAGGAATAAATCCTATAGTGAACACCAATGGATAGATATGGACACTACAGAAACATAACCTAAAATATTTCGGTCTGTGCTGGTTGGAAATTCTCATGTCATTTTTCTAAAATAAACACAATCCTTTTGCATGAACAGAACCCCCAGCAGCTCATTTTCTCTGCTAACTCTGAGGGTTCCCAGTAACACATAGTTGAGGACTGTTCTATTCGACAGCCAGCCACCCTTCCAGAACAGAACTAACCGCGTGAATGTTGATGATCCCAAAGTCTTTTTAAAAACACAGGGCACTAAACTTGTTAATTCCAGTAGCCTAATCAAGGGGAATGACTAAGAGGATAAAAACGGGAACACAACACTAAAACATTTCTGCAAGGACACAGTTGTTTCAGCTACATATACATAAACAGCCTTGAGAAATATTTTCCAGTACTAAAACCTAATTTTTAAAATTATCCACTTAAAAAGTAGTTGGGTTTTCAGCCTTCAAATTTCCATTTAAATTAATTTTGCCTAATGCTCTTGTTTTCAAGGGTAGCCTTCCTTCATTTGCCCTTGGCCAAGTCTCCATCTCACCGCACATAAAGTCAATTATCCCAGAAACAGGATGTGTACATGCACATTCCTGAGCTGAGGAACCAGCAAACATTCACTGGAATTTCAAACCCAGGAGCTGCTTGAGGGCTGGGCAAGCAGCCACCAGTATGCTGTGTGGGAGTAACATTCTGAACCCCTTGGACATTTGGGTTTCTCTGCACTGGGGCCTGATGGCACCAAGTGAGGACGACAGGAGCAGGGAATCAGAGACCAGAAAGGCAGAGAAGATGAGAGGGCAGGGCCAGAGAGGGACTCATCCAGGAGTCTAGAGATACGATATGTGAAGAAACAGCAGCCTCTGGGAGCACAGACATGAGAAGAGTCTTCTCAGAGTAGACGATATTCCCAAAACAGTAAGAGAGCATTCCAGATCAGGTAGGAAGTGGCTGGAGGGTGGCAGGAGGGAATCACAAGCTTTTATTAAGCAACTACTTTTGTACAAAGACTCTCCAGATATAAATAAACTCTTTTCCCAAGAAGGGCACATTCTAGTTAGGGAGGAAGGAATGTAACTAGCATTCCTAGCAAAAGAAGTATGGAGTTAAAACACACACACACACACACACACACACACACACACACACACACACACACATATAAAATTGCCAAGTGGAATGTCTGGGTTTACATAAGCAAAATGGAACTAAAGTGATTAATTCACAGTAGCTGGCTATAAAATCTGTACACAGAAGCCTAGTACTACTAGGAAGAAAAATACCAACTGGGGACCAGAGGACCCAGGTTCTAAATGCAATCTAACTGCGTGACCTTTGGTAATGACATCTAACTTCTTTGGAGCCTCATTCTTCACGGACAAAGTGGGAAGAATACTTGGGCCATTTAAATAATGAAACCTGTAGAGCCACTAAAAAATGGCAGACACCTACATGTACTAACCTAGAAAAGCCTCCAAAATAAGTTCAAAAAAATCAAAACATAATGATAAGTTGTAGACTCTAATATATAAAATGGTGTCATTTATGGAATAAACTGATACTGATGAGATGAACGTACATGGACCAATGTGCACATGGATACGTGAGAGGGAACTGGCAGGGACAGCACATGCACCACTGTCGGAGGTTACATTTGCGCGGGAGGAGGGAGGGGGTGGCAGAGTTCTCAAAAGTGTATCCATACACCTCTACCATTAGCATACTGTGCAAGGAGGTGCTCAGGTATGATACAGCATGATGTTAAAATGAAAGGTCTCTTTGAATTTTTTTAATGTTTATTTATTTTTGAGAGAGAGCAAGCACAAGTGGGGGAGGGGCAGAGAGAGACAGAGGGAGACACAGAATCCAAAGAAGGCTCCAGGCTCTGAGCTGTCAGTGCACAGCCTGACACATGGCTGGAACCCATGAACTGCGAGATCATGACCCGAGCTGAAGTCAGACACTTAACCAACAGAACCACCCAGGTGCCCCAGGGCCCGTTTGGATTTTTTAAGCTTCTTTTTGAAAGAACTGCAGAGCTCTTTCTATACTTGAAATTCTATTCAAATTCTGATATGTGAAACAAATCCCTCCCCCACCTCCCGGCTCCAGGAAACTACCAGGGAGTCATAAAACACAGTTTGACATCATGCAGTCTGGAGTTTTCCAATTAAACTCTGTTGGTCTCTACTGTACTGCATTGAATCTTAATACATCATCTATTATTAAGACATGTTATTTATGCACCACCAGGAAAGAAAAAATGTTGTCAACTAAATTATGACACTGGATTTAAGACACACCCTGATTTCAGAGATGTTAAAATGTAGAAGAGTTCTGTGACTGGGAATTGAACAAATTTCGTATTAAGTCCGTTATGAAAACGAGACATTATATTCAACACACAGTGTTCGCACATCACGGTGTGAAATGTTACCTTCACTATCTGCAGTTAAGCTACAACTTAGCTTCTCAATGGAGGCTGTTGCTTGCTAGGCTCAGTCATTTCCCAGACAATACATTACAGACCCATCTACTGACTATGTCTAAAACCAACACAGGCACTAGACTATACAGAAGTTAGATAAAAGTTGACTTTTAAATACTGTTTTAAAAGTTGGCTAAGATACACCAAGGATTCCCAATACTGCTCAAACCCCATGTGCTGTCATGCAAGCAGTGTAGCACTGGGGGTGTTCTTCCTCCCACTAACCACATGCAAGTATAGCACAGGGATTCCAAAAGCCTCTTCCTTGCTTCAAAGCACATGTGTTCTCTCTCTCTCTTTTTTTTTTTTTAATGTTTATTTATTTTGAGAGACAAGAGAGAGAGAAAGGAAGAGACAGAATCCCAAGCAGGTTCTGTGCTGCCAGCACAGAACCCCACGCCAGGCTCGATCTCACAAACCATGAGATCATGACCTGAGCTGAAATCAAGAGTCAGACGCTTAGCCAACTGAGCCACCCAGGCACCCCACATTCCTGGAGATACTTTATAAACCAAGGGAAATCCCTAAAAAGGGACAAATCCATATTGAAATGATTAAAATAAACTTAATGTGTAGCTTACCAAACACAAACACCCACTATAAAGACTGCTGGGATGTGCTGTGTGCACATTCTCTGCCATTCCGGGCGAGCACTATACTGTGCACATGCTCTACATTCCTTAGGACACTTCTTCCTCAGAGGCCATTTATAATAAGGACACTCAGGCCCGGGAATTCCAAAGCCTGTCTCTGGCCTTCATACCATGAAGACTCTATAAATAGGGTAGAGGAAAATGTCTGCCCAAATGGAGACGTACATCACCTTTCTATCATCTTGAAGAAAATTACAAGGGAGAAGCCTGTAGAAATGGTTAAATTTTAAAAACACCCCCCCCCCCAAAAAAAAGTGTGGCAAGGGTATGGAACAAATGGAATTCTCACGTACTGCTGGTGGGAGGGTACATCAATACAACCATTATGGAAAACCGTCTGGCAGGACCTACCAAAGCTGAATATCCTCTGACCCAGCAATTCCCCTCTTAGCTGTACCCAACAGAGATGCAAACATACGTTCACCAAAAGAAACCTACAAGATTGTTTACAATAGCACTATTCATAAAGGCAAAGAACCAGAAACTATCCAAATGTCCATCAACCCAAGAACAGATAAATAGATTGTAGTTATACTACTCAGCCATGAGAATGAATGGCCCACACCTACATGCAACAATATATAGAATGTCAAGCAAAAGAAGCCAGGAACAAGAGCATATGCTGTATGACTTCATTTATATAAAGTTCAAAAAAACAAGCAAAATTAAACTATGATGTTAGAAGTCAGGACAGTGGTTCCATTGGTGGTGGTGAGAGGCAGTGACTGGAAAGGCACACAAGGAGGGTTGTTGGGGTGCTGGTAGTCATCTGTTTCTTCATCTGGGTCTGTGCCATTTGTGATAATTCACCAAACTGCATACTTACAATGTGCACACTTTTCTGTATATATATTATACTTCAGGAAAGAAGTTCAAAAGAACAGCAACAAATAAAACCTAGAAGGTTCCAGAAAATGGCAATTCCCTAGGTAATCTGAAGAGAGAACCATCTGCATCCCTTGCCAGCTTTTACAGCAAAGCTATCCATTCTGCTAGGTGTCACAATAGAGAACAGCAAAACTATCGATAACTTTCTTCCAAGGGGACTGGAGGTCAAGGAAGAGAATTCTACTAAATAGACTAACCTATTTTTAAGAAAAGAGCAATCAAAAAAGAACATCTCATTAGCAGCTTATAATTACTTCCAAATCCCAATACAGACCACAACCTATTAACACCATTTTAAAAAATGAAGTTTATAAAACCATGAGCTGTTCTACTTATCTATTCAGACTCACAAGAAATAGAGAATGAAACATTAGGCTGACCAAGGGTTTTATACATTAATTCTTTCCCGAAGACTCTGATCTTAGTCTTTGAAGTCTTTGAGTGGAAGAAATGTGGAACAGGATCCTTAATAAGTAATTTACTAACACAAAGGTCTTTAGCATTTATTTGGGGGCTAACTTAATGGAAAAAACTGGTTTTTAAGTCAGGAACAGATGTGTAGATATGGGATGTATACAGTTATTACCCCGTAGGCATGATAAACTGCCAAGCCACTCACCTTAAACTCAGACTTCAACAGAATGATGGTGTAGAGCCAATACTCCTGAGTCTAACCAGTATATTACATGTCTCTCTGACCCTCAGGTGCCCTATCTCTTGTGAGAAATGAATGCCAGCTAGCCATGAAACAAATTGTAGGAAAAAGATTTACCAGGAAGCATTGGTAATATTACTTGAAATGTCTCACATGGTAATTTTCCATTATACTTTTGAATCTGCACCTCTAAGTCATCTGAAACTGCTTTTTTTTATAACAATAGTAAGGAATGGCCATTATGGGTCAGTTGCTCACATTATTACACAACTGAATCTGAAGTTTTTGATCTGAGCAAGTGAAAAAATGGAATTGCCATTTATGTAGAGAGGATAAACTCTGTGGGGAGAGAAGGCTGGCATGGAAAGGGAGGTGGCGGGCAGTTGCTATCATGACTCAGGTACGGACGCGTTTAGCTTGAGATGGCCATGAAACATGCTAGCAGAACCAAGAGGCCACCAGATAAATGAGTCCGGGGTTTGCAGCTGCAAGGTAAATCTGAGTCTTCGGCATAGAAATGGTATTTAAAGCTACATGCCCAGATGAGATCAACAGGGCAGTGACTGAGGGAGAAAGAGCAGGTCAGGGATTGAGTCCCAGACACTCCAAACATCTACAGGTCAAGGGGTCAGAAAAATTCAGCAAAGGACACTGAGCAGAAACAGCCAGACATGCTGAAGGAAATACCAGCAAATGTGGGCATCCTGGAGGCCAAGTGAAGACAGTGTCTCTAGGGGGAAGATAGTGATCACCTGCGCCAAGACTGCCAGTAGTCTAGCAGATAAGCACTCCTTGACATCACATTTTTATTAGTGGTGGTTTATCTTTTTTTTTTTTTTTTAATTTTTTTAACGTTTATTCATGTTTTGAGAGGAGAGAGAAAGAGAGAGAGAATGAGAACGGAAGGGGAAGAGAGAGAGGGAGACACAGAATCCCAAGCAGGCTCCAGGCTCCGAGCTGTCAGCACAGAGCCCAACGTGCGGCTCGAACCCACGAACTGCAAGATCATGACCTGAGCCGAAGTGGGACGCTCAACCGACTGAGCCACCCAGGCGCCCCGGCAGTGGCTTATCCTTTGGACTCAACCTACCTCGCTTTCTTGAGTAAAGTCCAGCGCATCTTCTCCTGATGCCAGCAGTGTGTGGAGGATTCGCTGTTTCACTTGCTCCCACTCAACCAGCATGGACTCTCGATGGTACTCCTCGGCCATGCCAAAGGTCTGTCAGAGAGGAACAGAGGGAGATGACCCCAACAGGAAAACAACACCATTTCCTTTAAAGTTCAACAGAAACTCAAAATTCCCTCAGATTCTCATCTTTCCATAAGTAGAGCAAAAGCAATCTACTTTAAAAAAATTATCCTTAGCGTCTAACACGTTAAAGAGATTGTTTTAATCGTGGTAAAATACATGCACAGATTTACCTCTTAACCATTTTTGAGTGTACAGTTCAGGATATTAGTACGTTCAGACTGTCGTGTAGTCACTACCACCGTAAAACCCCACAACTCCTTTCATCTCGCAAAACTGAAATCCTGTCCCCAATTCAACACTAGCGCTCCATTTTCTCTTTCCCCCAGCCCCTGGGAACCACCACTTTCCATCTCTAGGACTTCAACTACTTCTCGGTACCTCATGTAAGTGGAATCATACAATGTTTGCCTTTCTGTGATTGGCTTATTCCCTTCAGTATAATGTCCTCGAGGGTCATCCGTGCTATACAGCGTATGCAGAATTTCCTTCCTTTTTAAGGCTGAGTAATATTCCATTGTATGCGCATGCCATATTTTGTTCATCCAGCTGTCCGTGCACACTTGAGCTGCTTCCACCTTTTGGTTACTGTGAGTAATGTTGCTATAAACATGGATGTACAGATCTCTCTTCAAGCTCCTGCTTTCAGTTCTTTGGGGTATATACCCAGAGGTGGAATTGCTGGATCACATGGTAATTCTATGTTGACTTTTTTGATGGACCTCCATGTTTCCATAGAGGATGCATCATTTTATATTCCCACCAACAATGCACAAAGGCTCCAGTTTCTCTACACCCTTGCCTCTTTGCCAACGCTTACTATTTTCTGGACTTTTTTTTTTTTTTTTTTTTGACCGTAGCCATCCTAATGGGTGTGAGTTGTTACCTCATGGTTTTGATTTACATTTCCCTAATGACTAGCAATGTTGAACATCTTTTCATTCACTCATTAAGATAAATATATATTTTAAACCTTTGAAATAAGGCTACATATTACAATTGTCACAGTTTAAACTGAAGTATTTTTAATTGGATTATATAAATCCATGGTTTTTAATAAGCATCTAAAAAAAGACAAAAACAAAAGATTCTCCCAGTGTCTTTATTTTTTTTAGAGACAGTAATATTTTCATAGAAGGAGGCAAATCAGTAAAACAAAAACAGAGCCTTCTACAATCAGGTTTCCTACCACTGTGCTCAAAGTCACTACTGAAATGTCTGGCAAACCTCACTCCTGTCTAGAAGTGATACAGCAGGTTTTTGCCAAAATAAAGGTGCTCAGAAAGAAAAGGAAGGAAGGAAGGAAGGAAGGAAGGAAGGAAGGAAGGAAGGAAGGAAGGAAGGAAGGAAGGAAGGAAGGAAGAAAGACAAAAAAGAAGGGAGGGAGGGAAGGAAGAAGACAAAACAAAACCTTCTGAAGAGATCAGTGAAAGCAACTTCTAGACACACTAAATCATGACCTAAGTTCTTAGTCTATTATTCTTTAATTGGCAGACCATGTCTCCCATCAGCTTAAGCCCACTTTTCAAAAAGCCATTTCATTTGCTATCAGATTGGCATCTAATTAGGCAGCACCAAGGGAATGAGTATTAGCGATGCCTATTTTATTTTTGGCAACACATAATTTATACTGATAATACCCATATACATGAGCTCTGGGAAACTGCTAGAAAAATCACATACACTCTTCCTACCAATGGGATGTTTGAGTATGGACCGATATTTATTAAAATGTGAAAGAGGTAGATACCACACACACACACACACACACAAATGATTAGGAAGAAGGCTGGCATATCCTGCAAGTCTGATTTTGGTCCATTTATCAATGAAACTCTTCTCTAATATGTATTCTAAAGACACAGGAGAAATTATAATCATAAACTTTACAGTCTTCCACCTGGCTTGCTTCTTGCTGCAGTCAGGCAGAATGAACCATTCCAGTCAGTTAGCCTAGAGTGAAAAAATATCCAAGGAAAAAATCACTTTCTCTCGTTACATTAGTGAACTGAAATATGAGAGCTCCACATTTTGAAGAGAGAGAAGTACGCTGGAACAGAAAGGCGGTGGCAAGGTAAGAGAAGGGGTGATTTCCCTAGAAGATAACCAGAAATCATGCACAAGTGAACTGCAATTTCTTCTCAACTCTTCCCACTTAGTGGTCAAACCAACAACTCCCTCAGCGGTGAGCCTCTCCCAGCAACGGAAAATGAAGGGTGATGTGGCCCGAGGACCAGGGCAGGCAGAAATAAGGAGGTGGGGGAAGGCTGACAGACCGTACAGCTTTCTGAGCTTGCAACAGGTGAGGCACTAAGCTGTGGTATTGACCCAGGACACCAGACTGATGCAAGAGTTTTTCTTGAGGATAAGCCCTCTGGCTGATAAAGAAAGGCAGGATAGTAAAAGCAGCTGAAGAAAACAGACAATGTACTACCCAGAGACCCTGTTGATAAGGACGGTGGGGACACACTTCCAGCACCATTTAAGGGTCAGAGTGACCCTTAATGGGAATCAAGAGTGGGAATTAAGCAATACCTATTCATCAGGCTGCCCACCTATGTGCCAAGAACTCCTGTTTCAAGAACACAGGGAAGTCCTTTGAAAACTGGCAGTTTTCTGGGCTCAAATCCTCAGACACATCTGAGCAGTATGCCAGGCTACTCATTCAGAAACAGCACCACAACTTGAATGAACAGCACTGTGGTTCCATTCATCATTAGTGTGATAAGGAGCTTCCGATAAAAATAAATGGCCCAACATTAAAATTCTCTTCCTTTGACCATGCAACCTCCAGCTTATCTTAATTACATTAGAGCTAATGAACATTGAATTTGTGGGCTAATCAGGAATGATCAGCCACCCATCTGCCCTATTCCAGCCTATTCCCTTTAGACCCACATCTGAACCACTGGATTAGGTACAAAGAAGAGTGTCAACCAGAAGAGCTAGTGAGAGAGGATCGACAGAGCTACTAACTGACAACTAAGAGAAGGACAGTGAGGGTCTGGTCTGAGACAAAGTGAAAGGTAGGGAACAGTAGGGACAAGAAGGAAAGAAATCCAAGGGAAGAGAAAAGGAATAACCTCAAAGGCTGTGCGGATGTGTAAAAATTAAAAGGAAGGAAAGACAAACCACAGAAAATGACAGAGCAGTGGAGAACTTGTAAATTAAATTGGAATCTTTCACATTACGTGTGTAAATCTCTTTGAACACACTTAAGAAAGGAAGGCAGGAAGAGAACTGGGCAACTGAATTAAAAACAGGTGGGGAGCACTCGAACCCCAATTTCATAAAGGGAAGAGGGCAATATGCTTTGACTTCACACCCGTTTATTATTGAGCTGTTGCTGGCTTTTAGAAACTCTACATATGTTCTGATAATGTTGTTCTGTTTTTGCTGGGATGCACCAAATGGAAAAAGATAGGACACATTTGTGGATTTGTAGCTTGTTTTCTTGGCATTTCAGCAGGACATTGGCAAGTTATTCAAACATGAAATTACCACCAAAATGCCAGGAAGCTGCTCACCTTTTGTTTGAAAATAATTCTTGCTCAGTGGTTAGCCTCTTGGTGTCCAGAGAGGTGAAAGGTCTCCCCCCATGCCGGCCCCCAACACCGGAACATCTCCCTCACAAATACATATGCACACATTTTGCACTGTGGTATGTCACTTAAATGTTTTGGCTGGCTGCACATTTAGTCTCAGTATGGCACAACGTTCAGAGGCTGCCAATTCCAGAAACACATTCCGCAGGGTAAATGGATTAATAAGGCTCAGTGGCATTTGACAATCCTAATTTAATTTCATTGGTTCTCTACAGCAGGAGAATCAATGTTGGTGAGTAACTCACTGAAGTGTGAACAAGAAAAAGCATTAAAAAAAATTTTTTTTTTCAAATCTGAATCAAGTGAATTCCTCTATTTCCAGGGATAAATACTACTGCCAAGAATATACTTAATAAAATTTTAGGGATTTTTTACTCTGATAATTAAAATTTTAGGTCATTTAAAGAAATGCCTTCGGAACATCTTCTTATAAATTAGAGCTGGCAAGCTCCCCTGCTGCCCTATCTCACTCACGTCAGCCCTCCTGAGACATTTCCACCTGCAAAGAACATTTTAATGAAGCACACTGAGAAGCGTATGTTTTATTATTTTTTTAAACGACATAAATAATACATAAACATATTTTACTTGATATAAGAGTTATAAAGTAAACAGCAAAACGGAGGTTTTCCCTTCACCCCTATTCACTTTTGCCAAGACAGCCACCGTTGGCAGACTGGCATGAACCCTTCCAGCCTCCTTCCGGGGAAGAGCTGCATTTTTAGAACCAAGTTCACATGACTGCTAACCTTCCTCCTCCCTCCGTAAAGGACTCCAGTGGCCTAAAAAATCTCTCACTCCATAATGGGATGTTTTGGAGAGGTTTTGTTCTTTTAATTCTTGTCAGAAAAAAATGGAGATAACACATGTTAGTAAACAGTCTTGGAGTATCTTGAGGGAATGCCTGATGCAAAGTATTGCCGCTCTCACCGACTTAGTTATCATCCTTTGGAGCACCAAGCTCCAAGCCTTTTTTTTTTTTAAGAGCTTGGGGAAATTGTTAATATAAAAGGTAACACAGAAAGTCAAACTGTATGATAAAAAAAAGGAAAAGAAACAAAGGAAAATTATTGATGGTCATACCTGCTTTTCTGAACTGCTGATTCAGAAGAAATCAAAATACCACTTATACTGCAATAATGAATTGTCTGACCCTTCCACTTCAGGATTAATTTAATAATTAACTGGCGAATCTATGTTTCAGATGCATATCAGTTACTAAATACACACAAAAGCATCGTATCTTCCTCCAACTCCCTAGAACTCCCTCTGGTGAATTAACTAAGTAGGAGAGCTGGGTCTAGGACACAGGCTCCAGCTTCCAGAACCTGTACTGCGGGTATACACTATGCCCTCACAGTTCAGCTAGGGCCGTTTCTTACCCTCTTCCGAGACTCTTCAATGGCGGACAGCAGGGCATTGTCCTTCTCATTCTTCAAGAAACCCTAGGAAAGGGGGAAAAATGACACAACTGAGGTTAAAATTAACCTTCAAGTAATCAAAAAAGTATACTGTAGGGGGAAAAAAATAACTATAAGGATATGTACTATCCTGTCCACCTTCACCCTGACAGAAATTTCTTAACTCAAAACCATCAGAACAGATGGTTTTTCCACATGTTTCCTAGTTCCTTTCATTCTGGGAAGCACATGATGGCCGTTAGAAAGTAAAGTCCCCATGGAACAGCAGCATGAGTCCCACGTCCTGTAAACATATCAAATGTGAATGAACAGTCAAGACTGCTCTTCAGTATTTCCGACCGGCCCACATTACAGATATAGCTTTACCTATGCGGCCACTCACAGTGCTTCTTGGTCTAGATTTCTCTATTGCTTTCAATTCATCCCCCAGTTTCTTCCTACCGCAGTAGAAGCATCACCAATCATTCATCCAGGTGTTTTCCACTTATTTGTCAATGGCTGGGATACCCTCCCCCCAAAATCTACACATTTCTTCTGGGGTTTTGCCATGTGTACTCCCTATCTCAGGTCCGATGATATCAGCTCCTTGTTTAATATGGGTGGGAGGAACAGAAGACAGTCCACAAGTCTGGCTAAATATGCACGGGGCTAAATGCCTACAAAACACAACCACACAGTAACACAATGCAGACCTAGTTTCAAATCATGGTGCCTCCATTTACTGATGTCATGAATTGTGCAAAGTCACCCAAACTCTCTATTAGTTTACTCATATGTAAAATGAATATTAAATGAGATAATGCAATCAAGTGCTTGACTCAAGGTTTAATACATGTAGCTCTATTATTGGAATCAATTAGATTTAGATTCGTTGGTGACATCAAAGAGAGAAATGCCCAAAAATATGAACTCTCTGAGGGAACATAATACAGAGTAGAATTAAGCTAAAGATTTTAAGATAGGCTACATTTAAAAAACCATTATTTGAGTTTTAAAAAATTTACTGTGTGGTTAATTTTTCTTAAGTTTATTTATTTATTTTGAGAGAGAGAAAGCGGACACAAGCTTGGGAGGGGCAGAGAGAGAAGGAGAGAGAATCCCAAGCAGGCCCTGCACTGTCAGCATGGAGCCCAATGCGGAGCTCGAACTCACGAACCACGAAATCATGTGCCAAAATCAAGAGTCAGATGCTTAACCTACTGAGCCACCCAGGCTCCCCATGGTTAATTTTTGGTCACCTATTATATTTTAACAACTATAACATTTTAATATATGTTATTCAAGCAGTCCCAGATATGAAGTTGCTGATTCTTATGGGGGGGGGGGGGAACAGTGTGGGCAGGGGGGTGGGGAGAGAGGTACTATAGTTGGGCATATAAATTTAAATAAAATATTACTAATGTTCTAGGTTTCCCTGATCTCTTACGTAGTCGCCCATGATTCTCCCACACCTGTCACACCCCAACCTGGCAATACATTGGAATGAACAAGGGTAATGGCCAGGAGCCCAGGAAATGCTCCCCTCATAGGCTGCTCTGGGCAGTCCCTGTGGCAGCTGAGGGCACAACATGAAGGCTGCTCCAAATACCTACACTGCTATTTGGTGGTGTGGTGGGGTGGGGTGGGGTGGGGTGGGGTGGGGTGGGGTGGGGAAAGGCATCGTCACTCGTTTGCTAATGCAGTGGCCTCACTAAACCAGAGCACATAAAGTTAGGACCCTGTGTGGTGCATTCAAAAGGAGGCAGCTTATCACCACATCCCTGCCTCTGGCCAGATGTGAGATGATGGGAAACCAGACACGAGATGATGGGGAGGATTTTAACAGATCCTTATGTCCTTCCCAGCATATGAATCAACTCAACAAACCTTTACTGTAATTTCCCTTTCACAAGCAGTCTTTACTGGCTAAAGCGAAAGGTTTTAGTATCACAGTTTATAAACAAAGCTATGGAATTGTCACTGAATGCTGCTCGCAAACAAAGAGTAGGCATAGACTGTGCTTTGCTGCACCTCTTCCCGGCTGTTGCTCTGGGAGGTGGACTGTCTACACAAGCCACCTCTGGGGTAGGGGGGTGACAACCACTGCCTAACCAGGCCTGGTGTCAGTTTTTTTTCTTTTTAGTTGGGGTGGGAGGGGGCTGTGCCCAGCACCCCGGGCTCCCTCTGGACTTCCTCTGCTCTCTCCAGTGACCAGCCCACCCATCCAATTCCTTTATTGTAGCCACGTCTACATTTAACCCAGGTACGTGTACACACACACACACACACACTCTTAAAACACAGATGCAAAGCAATAATCAGATACATTTGTTTAAAAGCAACATAGTTTTCTGTAAGAAACACAATTCCAAATTTTCTAAGAGATGAAATGTCAAGTAGTAATGAAAGAAAGAAAAACAGATGTTGCTTTAGGGGCAGATTATACTCCTCTTGAAAATATTCATTATAAACCTACATTCCAAAAGTCTCACTAATAAGTAAATCAACCACTTGTGCATGAGCATCACATTTTAGACATCATCTTCCTATGAACAAAGACCATGAGCCATTACATACCTCAACAACTGAGCTTTCTTCTATAGCGCAAACTAGACCCCCAAGATACATAGAGTTTGAATTTCAATTTTTAATCCTTTACTCCTCTCTAAAATGAAACACTAAAAAAAGGCTACATATCATATTTTATTTTCAAAAACAACACACTGATGACCTATCTTTTGAAAAGAATCTTTAAAAGAATAATAATTTATGCAGTGGGAATAGTGCCGGGATCCGTGTGCCATCTAGTGGCAGTTACTTTCCTTTAAAGAACACACACCTCAAGGGAAAATAACAAATTAAAGAACTAGTCGGGCAGAAAAATACCTGCCTCAGCCCAAGTTTCGCACAGATCTCTCCCCTGACTTCCCTTTTCCACATGTTTCCTTTCCTTCCAATTCCTTCTGTGAGGCACCTCTAACACCTAGCATCCCAGAGACATGCCTTTAGAGCTCATCAGAGAATGGGCTTTCTGTAGGACTGAGGGCATGAAGGGTGAACTGAAGGTGCCTTTTCTCATCAGGTGGGGCTCCCTGTTACAAAGAAGACCCTGGTCACCTCCCACTAAGATGCCAGTCATTTAGCTGTGACCCTCAGAGCACCACATCCCTAACGTCCCCTCTTCTTGCCAACAAGCACTTTTTAATTGCTCAGAGTCTCCCATCTAACCGGTCTATTGCCGGCCCACTCAGTAAAAGAACACTCCACAAACATCTACTGGCCTGCTAAGTAAGATAACTACTCCTGACTTCCCCATCTGTATACTGCTCCTCACTGCCAGAGTCCTGGAAACTGACCCTCTTCTAACTGGCTCCTTGAATGCGTTTTGGTTTCAAGCTTTCTGTAACATATAATAGCTCCCATTCAGCAAGCAACTAAGGGCCAGACGCTGCTCTAAGCAATTCAAAGACATTATGGCTAATCTTTTAACAATATGAAAAAACAGGCATGATCACTCCCCCCGCCCCCATCCACCCCTTCCCCATTTCACAGGTAAGAAACAGAATCTGAGCATTTAACTAACTGGACCACGGGACCCCAACAAGGATAAGGAAGAGGCAAAATTTAAACACAGTTCTCAAGAGACCAAATGTTACCGAGATACTTAGGGAATAGTACTTCTATTTATTCTATATTTTATTTTCTTCTAAATCGAGAAAATAAAGAAAAACTTCCTTTTCTTTCTAAACAGGTGGGAGTCCAAGAGGGAAGCAAAGTATCTTTAGTTTGTTTTCTTTGTCCCCTATTAGTTCCCCTTTACAAACGATGAGTTGAAGGCTCAGAGAATTCTGTTATACCAGTACAAGTAAGGGCGAACCCTTTCATGGCTATGGGGATGACGCCATGCTAGGTGTGCGTTACACATATCTGGGTCCAGTCCCTGCTTTCAACCCAATACTAAGCTATCTCTCAGGGCTGCCTAACTGGATCATACTTTAATGCATGTCCTTAATTAACATAGGTTTAAACGTTGAAAGGGCCAAACGAGATGGTTTCTAGAGCTTCTATCAACCCTACAATGTTGTGGTTCCATATTATTTAGATCACCTAGTTCGTTAGTAGCAAAGCCTAGACTTAGAAACCAAATTTTCTGACCCCTTTTCTACCTTTTTCCATCCTACCATACTGTCTCTATCACAGCAAATCAAGGTAGAATAAACATATTTTATGACTCAATATTTATTCATTTCTTCCCCTTATGTCACACAGTGAGGGGAAGAATGAGAAAACAAATAAATATCAAGTTTGTGGCATTCCTTGAGAATGGTGTTTTTCAAAATGTGGGTCAGAACTGGTAAATGGGTCATGAAATCGATTAGCATTTTTTTTAATGAAATAAAATGCAACAGAGATATGTGGTATACATAAACACTGTTTTGTGAAAGTTTTCTTTCAATTATACAGTTGCAAGCATTTATATGTATGAAGTGGGTCATGGTGTAAAATATAATGCTTCTAAGGATCACAGACAAAAAGCTGGAAATCATTGCTCTAGATGTCAACTCTATGGTGTCTCAAAATATCATTACTGTTTATTGCTGTGGAACAATACACACTGTACAGCTGTCCAAGATCTCCAGCCACGTGTTCCATCTTTAACAGAGGAAGTGGGCTGCCCTGTAACGTATAAAGGTCTCTCCTGCTATTTGAAAGTAGAACATACCTTTGAACCCTTTCGTAAGTTAAAAAGAAAGCGAAGAAGCAATTACCATTAACACCTGTGCAAAAAATTCCGAGTTTTCCCAGACCCCAAAATAAACTCTCTTAGGCTTTCCTGATACCTTGAGGCACATCTTGTTAATGGATGCACAAAATAAATCAAAAGAAAGCACAGATGCTCACAGACACAGTTCAAAGAGCTCTGGCGGCTGAGGCCGAGGCCGCGATGCCGGTGTGGCTCCCAGGGAAGGAGTCTGGTGATGCTGCTTTCGCCGCCACTGCCCGGTGCACGCTGCCTCTCTAACTGCTTGCTACAAAACAGATGCTGAAGGCTATTTTTGCTTTTCACCTTTTTCATAAAAACAAAAGTCCTCTTTGAATTCCTTTTGGTTAGCACACAGGTACTAATGTAGGTCTTTTATAAAAGCAAAGTGGCATAACACAAACTTTTGAAAAGCAAAGGACACCTGTACTAACCAAGAACCACCCAGAACAAAACCGCAAGCTAAGCCAACTCTCCTAAAAAACGTGTGGTTACATCTCAGGTACCTGACAGCCAAACGAGCTTTGAAATGGCGCACGTTGGGAAAGACAGGCATGAAACGGCCTTATTTTTAGTCACCAGGCAGACTGGGTCTCAGAATACAAGTGGCAGCTAACTCCTACTGCAGAAGACGGGAGTGGGCACAGGGATGTTTTTGTCAAATGGCCAAATTCTCTTAGCTTATTTGCTTCCCAAAAGTGAGAACTGTGAGAAATAGGGGTCTCTGGGAGAAGAATTCCGGTGTCCATTTTAGCTAGGAAAGTAAGATGGCGAAAAGTGCTTCCCGTCTACAAGGAAGAAGTGCTCTGCCGGACAGTTACGTAAACAGTTTGAAATGAAGACTCTGAACACAGATTTCCCGGCCGTTAAAAAATTAAACAAAAAAGATACAATGATATGGCAAAAGCCGTATTTTACATGGTCCTTCCCCTTCAAAACACAAAAGACCATTCCGGGTCTCTTCCCCTTCAAAAGATCAACTGTCAACTGCAATCTACTCTGTCAAAAATTCAAAGTGAAGCCCCCACAGCAGGCCAGACTGACTACGAGAAGGTATCTGACAAAAACACATAGTGAGTGCTGTAAAAGCCTTGTATCTTCTCTCATTTAATACATACAATGTACAAATTAATAGATCTGTAACCAATATTCCAAATCAAAATAATAACACAAGCAAGCAGTGACAGTTGACAATGGTCACTGTGGATTAAAAAAACATTGCCAAGATATAAGCAACAGCTAAGAAGGTAATGAAACAAGGAAAAGAAAACTAAGCAGATCAAAAAATAAGCTTAACAGACGGAATCCTCAAGAGGGTCTGTTCCAAGATGGAAACCAGAATTCCAATAAGCACGGCAAGTAGCCATTACCTTTAGATAGTGAAACAGAGAAGGCTCTGATTTCTAAAAAGACAGGAGTGTGAGTTATACCCATTATCCTGCTTCTGCTCATTCTGAGTGAAACACCTATTCCCTTAACCTCTCCTAAATTTCCCATCTTCCCAGTTTCCGAACAAATGACCTCTTCTGAAACCTTCTCTTGGGTGAATTTTCTACAAAAGTAAAACTGCTACTTGAGGAGAAAGTGAGGAAGGACAAAGCAAGATGCTGTTTTCAGATGGGCACAACGGAAACCCTGCCAGTGCTCAGAGCCGCTGGGCCTATCAGATGGCGTGGACACGCTTTTCATTAGCTCCCTTGTGGTGCCCACGGAGAACGCCTCGAGGAATTTGCAGGTGCAAAGAGATGTTCATTACTGATAAAGCCTAAAAGATGAACAGAGAAATTTTTAAATTTAAACATTTTTAAAATTTGGGGGGATTTCATATGGTCTTATAGCATGTTTGGTTATTTCATCAGAGAAATATTTAACGCAATAGAGTAAGAATACATAAAATGTCAGCCTAAAACACCTAAGAGACAGTGAAATCTTCTTTTGCAAGGAATACGATATGAATAGCAAATCCAGGCTTTATCCTGCAACTCGGGTATTTAGAGTCAATCCCATAGCTTGTTTTCTACAAAACTTAATACTTTAAACTGTTCTTCACGGACCACATCATATTTTAAAAAGCAGATGCATAGATAGAGGTCTTTAAAAAATCCCCCTGCAGGGCACCTGGGTGGCTCAGTCGGTTGGGTGTCCGACTTTGGTTCAGGTCATGATCTCGCAGTCTGTGAGTTCGAGCCCCGCGTCAGGCTCTGTGCTGACAGCTCGGAGCCCGGAGCCTGCTTTGGATTCTGTGTCCGCCCCCACCCCCTCCGCCCCTTCCCCACTCACGCTCTGTCTTGCTCAAAAATAAGTGTTAAAAAAAAAAATCCCCCTGCAAAAAGCAGTGCTAAGCTGGCAGCTGACATCACCAACTGTACCATGTTTTTAATGCTGTTGTAGGATCTTTCACTGTGCTCTTCTGCAAAAGTCTAGCCACTCTCATTCAGCAGGTGGCAGCAGACCCTGCAAGAGTGGCTGTGAGTCCCATTTGCCAGCTCAGCAGATCCATAGGCCTGCAGGCAGCTCTGGAGCCACAGGTGGCAAACCCTGTCGCTGTAACATGGCGCCGCATGGGCACCAGGCCATCTGTCACTGTCAGGCTTCAGGGTCCCATTTTGTACCTGGTTTCTACTACTGGGCTAAACAAAGGACCACGCAATTAGGTGACAGATTTGGGTCCATTAAGGCAAAACAAATCAGTCGCTCCCATAATTCAAATTGATTTAAAGAATGGTCTACAAATTCTCACAGGTTAAATCTAACTCAATGTGTCCAAGGAGATTCTAAACCTAAGAACACACAGCTCTGAGTGTTCTCCAGATCCTTCTGGATCTGCCTAGGGCCTTCCGGGCAGCACTGACTTAAGGGGGCTGGCATGCTTGGTCTCTTCAAGGGCATGCCAATCCAGGCGTGATGAAATTCCATCTCACCTGTCTGTGCCGTCAGGAAAAGCCACAGGCCTTTGAGAGAGCCATTCACACGAGTCCACCTACTGCCTTTTGTGGACCCCTTCCTATTATCTTCTCCAGCCCACAGAAGAATGAAGAAGAGAAAGAGAAGGGAAAGTAATTACCATACAACAAAAGCCCAACTTCCAAGATTTTCAGTACTGAGTAAAGAAAGACAATGTAAGAGGCGGGACTCACCATGACCCAGAAGGGAAGGTTTTTGAGAACAGGGACATGCCATTCCTGTGTGCGGTAGTGAGGGGTGCAGGAGGGCACAGCACACCTCCCTTGTCAACACAATGTAGGCACATAACTACTAGATGCCTCTTCCTATTTCTACACCAAGTCATGAAGCAAGGGCTGCTTATCAGCACTTTGAGTTACTGTCCTTGCAAAGTAAGGCTGAGGTTAAATAAGGGCTGTCCCCCCTGTGAGGGCCATTTAAATCGCTTGTGCTACTGCTGCAAACCCAGCTGTGCCCTTGCAGGGAGCCCAGGGCAGTCCTGTTACGTTACCTACCTCTGGCCATCCAGGAAAGGAAAGCAATCTGTTCAGCTCAGTCATTGGGGGCCACGTGCAGAGGGGGATCAAGTAGTAAGGGCACAATATAAATAAGGATCGTAAACGAGGGCGATTTAGGCACTAGGGAAGAAAAAATGTTTTCGGCAGAACACCGCTCCCCGCCTCCCAAATCCAGCAAAGCCCTGCAGTAACCTTTCAGGGTTGCATAAATGAGTTTCCCCTGCTGGTCACAAGAGGTCTGGGGAGATGATGTGGCTTGCTCAGTGCTGATAACCTTACCACTTCATGAAAAACAAGCCAGAGCCTGTGTCCTAGTGAAAGAGGCCATGATGCGGCAGGAAGTGCCACGCTGCAGTGGCTGGGCCTCTGCTGGCCATCCTCTTCTCTCTCCACTACTAGAAGTGGGGCAGGGAAGAACAGGAACACTAGAAGCCAAGACAGAGATGGAGGGAGGGCAGCCAGCCAACTGTTCTCAGACCGTTGAGGTGGCCCCATGGGAGAAAGCAAGGTCAGCAACTCTGAACATTTTATCTCCCTGCGCACCCCCCTCCCTACCATCACCAAAAAAAAAAAACTAGTGCACTTGCTAGGGCTAACCTTTGGGGACATAAGAACAGGGGGGATTCTGAAAAGAAAACTTCAATGTAGTTTTGCAAATGGTATGTAACAGTGTGGCGAAGTATGTCTGGCTTTAAAAACCAGCACCAGAACCCTCTCCTCACTCAACGGTATGAAGAGATCAAAAAAATATTAATCCCACAGCCACCTGACGTGACAGGAAGGTAAGAAAAGGAGGATACGCATTAAGGGATGATAAAAATGTTTTAATATGTCTTTGAGGAACTGATTTCCATCTTGGAGACGGATCGGTCCACATTCAAAGAACCTTGGGTACTCAAAACGCACTGCGGTATAAAATGGGAATGCTCCAATAATGGCCTTTATCGTGGCCACCGCTGCCCCCACCATCCCCCAAACCCACTCTAAAAAAACTCACTAAAACAACCTCATATTGTATTAAAAAAACAAGCCACAGATCCCCTGCTTTGCTATCTAGTGTCTTTTCCCTTTGGAAACAGGAAACAAAAGCAAGATTTGGGGGGTTGTGAGAGTTGACAGCGGAGGGTGTGTCTCCAAGCCAGTGAGGTGGGAACCTAGTGGGTTTGGCCAGGCCATGCCAGGCCGTTTCCACAGCGCTCAAGATCCAGTTCTACTTAGCAAGCAAAAGGCACGCCGCTGGGGAAGGCCATGTTTGAGAACCACGTGTCATATTAACTCCCTACTGGCACACGGTGTCAGTCACTCACACTGCAGTCGGAAATCACAGCCCCTCCCACTATGCAGCACTGCCTATGCCTATGGGACGGATCATCATGGCCGTCACAGAAAAGGGAGCTTTGGTTTTGCTGCAGTCTCTTCTTATTCAGAAATTCTTTTTCAAACATTTGTCTGGAGTCCACTAAAACGAGCCAGAGACTTTTCTAACTTCCGTTGTCTCGCATGGAATTTGCCATGGTACGCTTCTGCTCTGCTAACAGTCGTTGGGATTGCACTCTCTAAAACCTCAAGCTTGGAAACGTTTTGACTTCACCCTGTCAGTGTTGAGGGAATACCACAGGATACACCATTCACCATTAATCACCATGGGTACAGGAAACAGAAAACACTGCTTAGCTGGAGTGGCAAATACAAACAACAGGAGAGAGAGCAAGACCGCTTTACGAATACAAACAGCCTGAAACTGACCTTTCGCCCAGCCCATCCTTACTAGGAAAAGGGACAAGCCTGCACTATGGGATCCCTCATACCTTACAGCTGGAGGAATGATCTGCTGGGAGGGGCCGTCAGAATGCCCGGCTCCATCGAAGCTCGGGGCAGACGGACGTGACGCTCATGACTATCCCAGGAGATGAGCACTTCCTCCTCTGAGCTGAGACAACATAATGGACCTAAAAGCTCAACTTGCAGAATGTCTTATTTTTCAATGTTCATTTATAAATGATAAATTTATAAATGCCTATCAACACAGGCCCGGGAAGACTCCAGGCACAGTTCAATTAAGTCATTTCTGGCAAGACGAGTAGGAACATCTCCACGAGTTAAGCGGCTGAAGTAAATATAGGTTTTGCCGAAAGCTCAATCCATTAGGGCCACCAGTCACCAGTGAGCCCACAAAGAGAAAGACAGGCAATCAGATGTAGACAGTAGCATACACAGCACAGCAAAGATAAGGAGTTAGGTGGCCTGAAGTTAGGGCAAATCAACTGCTTTCCAGATGGATGACCTTGAGAAAGTTATTTAACTACTGTAAACCGTACTTTATCTAACTGCAAGATGAGCTGATAATACTTCATAAACTCTGAGGCCGGCTCCCGAAATTCCAACTCCATGAGACATGGGAACAGGTAAGAAATTAGCATTGTCCTACTACCATGACTACAGTTCACTTCCAAAATAATCCATACCTTGAACCGCAAAGAAATGAACTTGGGTTTTGAAGGTGGCAACATATATTTTATATATAAAATAACCAAAGCCCACACAGAGCTAGAATGAAAACAGACTCAAAAACAAATAACATCTTTTCATAGGAATGCTGGCTTCATCTTGTCATAAAGGAGACTCATACTGTCCTGTTTTCTAAAATCCATCCTCTACTGGAAGAAGTTATGTTTCTACGTTTTTTTTTAAAGAAAGAAGAAAACACAAAGCAAGGAGTTTCAAAAGCACTAATATAAAATATTTAAAAATGTATTTTATCCATATCTGTCACCAATTTCTTAAAAGGAACAACTGGGAGCTATTTAGATATAAATGCTAATTAAGTCTTTTACTTCAGGAAAATCTCAAAATTTCCATCTTCTAACAGAATAAAAAAATAACTGTAAATTGGCAAAGCAGTGCTACTAGAGGTGTCCTCAAACTTGATTAAAGAAAAATAACTCATGCGCTCCACCTCTTATCACAGTGTTCGTGGTGACGCCATTTTACTCCTTCCTCACTGCCATCTTAGTGCCACGGAATGTTTCTAGCGGGCTGGCCGACATGCTTGCTTATCTACATTATGGCACTGCCAGAGCAGTCAAAGGTTTGATATGAATATTTTTTTTTGTAGCAAAAAGGGCGAGCCCCTGACTCTTTATTAGCAGCTAGGCTAAAACCGCATGAGAAAACCGAAGAGCTTCTAGATTGAAGAGACTTGGGAACCCCCTATAAGTATGAGAAAGGAGAGCCTCTTCCCAGGAGCCAAACTTGAGTAGACCATGGTAGAGGCAAAGACCCGGAAAGCAACTGGGTCTCTGCTATCTCCCCAGAGTACCTTGTATGTGATTTACATAAAGCCAGAGAAAGAAAATAAGATCAGAATCTTCAACCAAGTTTCACTTTAAAAATTTCAGTGGAAGGCTTTGTGACACCCGTCAAGCCATCCAACCAACCATTTTATGCAAGCGAAGCTGCAGTTAAAATGGGAGTTCTAGTTTGCTGCCCCAGAACTCTTTTATTTCTGAGTGCAAGCCTTGTAAAAATCAAGGGGAAGGAATCCCTTTGCATTCTACCACACATCTAAACAATTAATATATTAAATGTCCTTCCCAGGGTTACAAAAATTATACGGAGATCTAGGCTCTTATGCTGCAACCCTGAGATTTATGTAAGATTTATGGAATCTTTGTAGGATTCTGAACAGGGCTCAGGAAAGTGAGCCTTCCTATTTCAATGAAAAGACTGATGTGAAAATCCTCCTCTCCCTTAGTTTCAAAAACATCTATCAATTAGAGAAAACCAGCATTCAGTGAGTAGGATGAATAACAGCTAGAGCAGTAGGACTTGCAGGAACAGCTGGCTTTATAAATTTGGTATCAAGTTAAAAGGATTCTCGGATACTCAGTTCTGTGAAGATTCAACTCCTGAAACAGCTACTAAAGCATTTTGAGCAAATTCTTCATGGTACAGTTTACTGTAAAATACACTTACTATACATTCTTCAGGGCTAAGTGCCTTTAAAAAAATAAACACAGAAGTCGAAGTTAAAATCCACTTACTTCTCTTAGGAACAGCATAAAGGAACAAAGGAATAAGCCAGTCAAATCCAATTAATTTTAAGAATCAAGATCTCTAAGCTTACAATCACAAACAAGAGTTTTCCACAAGTAGCTTTGAAGTCACAACTATTAATTAAACAGAAGACACTAAGAATTATCCCCATTAAAGAGAATGAAAGTCTCAATCTATTGATCTTTTAGGACAAAATCTTGTTTTGTTAAAACACTTTTTCTTATATATTTCAATCAGCTACTACAGATCATTAACATGAAAGGGTTTTCTTCTAAAAACAAAACAAAACAAAAACTAAATTAAAATCCAGCAATTTTCTTCAGGATTGAAAAACAAACTCTTTGTAAAAGACCGTGAAAAGATGCCTGAACTCTTAAATATAGCATATTTGGATTTTTTTTATCCAAGTGTCATTTTCACCTTTTGACTAGTGATAGATTCATACCTCTCATTAACTTAAATTACCAAATAATGAATTGAAAACATGTGTTAAAATCATTCATAGAACCTATATTCCAAACATATATATATATACACATGTATATATATCTTACACTTGGTTTCTGACACACACATAAAAAAAATACACCCAAGAACCTCTGTTACACCTTTAATATTTGCAGCATTCATTTAAAAGTCTATTTTGCCCTTTCAACCAAAGACAAATTTTCAATCTCTCCCCGCTATATGAGTGTATGAGAAATACTTACTGTAGACAAAAGGATTCCATTTTCTTTCTGAGAATATTCTCCACCCTCTTAGAGAACTCTTCTATGCGGTATGCAAATTCATTTTCTGAGTTTTACAGTCACAAAGCTCTTGTGCCACAGAGCCGAATGTAAATGAAATGGCCCTGCAGCTGCCTTCAGAATGCAGCTCACCTCAACCATGATACAGCTAATTGTTAAAAATGGTGGCTGAGACATTTTCCATACATTAAATTAAGGAGCTCTGATGAAGGCGCTGGCATCCACCCACTTCAGACAAAGGAAAATAATTTGCAATTGTACCAAGGCACGGATAATTGAGTCATCTCCCATACAGGGTCAGTGTTAGAGGTTTCCTCCATCTTTACAAAATGCAAACCACAGCTCACTGTCTCATCTCACAAATCAATTCTTTGCAATGCTGCACTGGGTCAGAGTTTTAAAGGAATCTTAGTCGTGGGCAAATCCAGATCTCCAATGCTGAGATGAGCAAAATTCTCAGTTCCTCTCCCTTCCCTGAGCAGCTCTCCTCCATTCCCCACTTGACAGCTCCTCAAATCTTCCTATTGTTAAGAGTACAGAAAGTCCCCCACCTCTGAAGAGAGCTTAATCTCTCAACTAGGTGAGCAATTTCCAAGTCCCTGCTGCAGAAAGAAGTCTAGACCCTACAGGTCCCATGATACAAATACATTCCTTGGGATAAAAAGCTATACATCACTGTCTTTTTCTGTTGTTTGTAAGAGAAGGCAACAAGCAAGCTGCTTTTTAATGCTGATTAAAAGCATTTTCAACTCTGATATTAATCAAGGTATTAAAAGTGTTATAGGCAACATTTATAATTTTATTACCCTCCAGATAATGCTTACATGACTTAGGAAGTTTTCATCTCATGTACTGAAATCACATTCTCTACACCAAAAATGTGAAATATACTTAAAGGACTCATACTCTTTTGAGGATGAATTTAAGAAAGAAAAAGTAACTATCTTAATTTAAATCGCCTACCTGATAATACTTAAAAACCCATATCTTTGATGTTATTATTTAATTCTTATTTAAAGCTTTATGCTAAAGCATTTCTTGAGAGATAATCCCAAATACTTCCAATATTACTTCCTCCCTATAACAAAATATAAACGATTAAGGCATAATACACACACACACACACACACACACACACACATACACAGTCACCTACAATCCCAAAGGATCTGGTTTTATCAAAAGGAAATTCTATTTTAATATTTTACCTCATATAAGAATTCTACACTTCACATGCATCTTTTTAAAAAAACCTTACAAAGTCCATACTACTTATTACTTAAAGATGAAGTCTGAAAAATCCAAAATAACCAACTATTTAAATCTTTAAGCAAATACCTCTCTGCCCCACCCAATGGATTTTTTTAAGAAAAATATTAGAATGACAAGGCACAAATCTGAACAATTCTCAGGAGAATCAAGTACTTTTTCTATCAAATGAGTTAAATCTCCTGAATTTACCTTGAAATTTTAAACAAGCCAAGATCTCGTTTTTCAAAGGTACTGCAACAACATGCTGTCACTCTATTTACTAGGGTGCATTTATCTTAATTCCTTTACAAAACATAGGTAATCCTACCTGCAGCTCTCAAATTTTAGGAGTTACAGACCAGTCGATGCTGTTGGTCACTGCAGCTCTTCCATACCTTCTATGTGGGATGAGCTCCGTTGGAACCAGTGCTCAAGTTTTTCCCACTCCAGACAGCCAGAATTCAGGGGGTGTGGGGGGGGGGGGAGGAAGAGGAAGGGAGAGAGGAGAGAGATGGAGAGAGGAGAGAAAGAAGAAAAAGGAAAAGAGAACACCCTGCAAATGTGATATGACTGAAGCATTAAAGAGTCCAATTAGACAATGAGACTGCAGGGTCCCCTTAAAAAGGGTGTCCTGCAGCCCCAGGGGCACAGCGTCATCTTTCGTGCTGCTCCACACAAATTCAGAGAAGTCAGCTATCAGTTTGAAAGCACAAACTGATGGGAGTAACAGTTTATAGGTTACAGAAGGGTATTTTATTGTTAACGGACTGTACCAAGTTAAGATTTAAGAGGGGGAGAGACAACATGTAGGCAAGGAATGCTATGATACTTTTTCTTTTTCGACCCAAGCCACTGCAATTACTCTGATGTGAATTTTTGATGACTTCCGACATCTTGCATGGTTAATAATCGCTTCAGCTGTCATGTTTGGTTAATGTGGAAAATGCATTTGCTGCATTGTGATGCAATGCTGTGGCCACAGATTGTAACACCAGTTGTGAAGCTGGTCCCTTAACTGAGCAGCAGGAATTTGCACATGCCATGATGCTAAAATAAATGGTAGTTAAAAGATTTTATACAGCAGCAGACAGATTCTGCCATTTTAGCCTACAGGATGTGTAGATCCAACATACACAAGCATCTCAGATCGCCGTGCCCTCATCAACTGCACCATCCTTCAAACAGAACAGTACATTCACCATCTTAAATGTTTGGCCTCTCAGTAGTTAAAAGATTTCAATACTGTTTAAATAACTATTCAGATTAATTATAGCTTTGAACAGAACTGAGGCTATTTTGCGTTTCAGGAATATACAGCCAATGAAACTGTCAGTGACACAGGAAAATGCAGACCTTTTATTAACATACGCTCGGCTCAACTGTCACTTCCTCGTACAACATTTAGGGAAAATATATGATGTGTAAGTAATGAATATTCCCATTCTACCGTAATGGTTTTTAAAAGAGCTCCTCAGACAGGATTTTTTTTTTCTTCTGTGTTTTAATGTATAACCTGAAAATCAAAGACTACATTAAAATACTAACATATGCTTTTCATTGTCACTAAAAGAAACTCAATGCAGCAAAGAACTGTGCAATTTCAAGAAAGCCTGTGAAAAAGCAAAGATCAAACTGCACGAAGAACCATGCATCAGATGATTAAAGTCAGGCTAGTCAGGTAGTGGACCATCATTATCATGGTGCAGATTGCAGGAAAAAAAAAAAAAATCGAGAGAAATACCCTTCCATCTTCAAAACCAAAAACCACAAACCCTACAATTGCAATCTGTTGATTGCAAAACCAACACCTATACTGCAGAACCAGAATGACACATGGTATTTGCCAATTTTGTAATATATTTTTATACAAATATTAACTTGGCTACTTAGCATCTAGAATTTGGCTACTGGGCTTCTTATTCATCTACAGTCATCATTTTGGTATTTAAAGAAGCAGAACCAAGTTAGACTTTGTTGCTTTAAAAGAAAAACAATTAATATAATTAACTTATATTTCTTACATCAGAACTTTAGCCAATTAAATGCTCCGAGTTGAGATGTTGCAGACATTTCTGCCTTTATAAAAAACATGACCGAAAAAGAATGAACATAGGAACACACTGGGGTCTGAACAGTGCATAACGATGAAAGAACTTCTGCTACTAACATAAAAATCAACTCGTGATTTCCTTTGTTTTATTCACTGTGATAGCACCAAGTGCATAATTTGGAGGTGCATGCGTTAACAAGCACTGTAAAGCGGAAGAGCATCCTAGTTTTGTTTCTTCCCCTAACTTAAAATTAACTGCACCAACAGTGCTATTAGGTGCCATAGCAGGTATCACAGCAGTTGTAGCTAACATTCAACAATTCAAGCTTTTGTTGTTGTTGTTCCAGACCCAATACAAGGTACCACTAGCAGCTCAGAAACCACACAAGGAAGGGAGGAGGGGGGAAGGGAACGTGTGTTGGGGGTAGCTTTGAAATTAACCAGGCTCAGCTTATGCTCCAATTACCGAACAAAAGACAATCCTGGGGGACCTCTCTCTGAACCGGTGCAAGAAGCAAACTCTTTTGTTTCTGATCAAATAAATACTGCATTGGAGCCCAGTCAGTATGCAATAGGAGTCTCTGCCTGGGGACAGAAGGGGCAAGGAAAAAAAAAGAACCCCCAAACCCCCGTGTGGTTAAGTCAAACCATTTTACTGATGGTTAAAACCTATTCCCAAGGGAGACATCTGAAGTTCACTACAGGAGAGTGAGAAAACCCACTTTCATTACTAAAAAAACCCTCCTCACTGAGTCACTATTAAGACATTTTTCTCCGACAGTACGGCCAACAAATAAATTAACAGGATATTTCTTTACGCTAGAATAAATTGTAAACAAGCTCGGATTCTGTCTTCCTCCAATCTAGGAAACCAGATGAGTTGCGAAATATTCTGATTGCAAAGGACCCTGGAGCAGAGGGTACAGAAAAGCGTTAACTAACCTGCTTCAGACCCCAGGGGCCTGAATACGTACGTGGAGATCATAAAAACAGTGAAAAGCAGCCACCTTACAAAGGAGGCACTTCTCTACTTGTTTTATCACTAGCTGAACATAAAGTGATCAATTCCTAAATGTTTATTCGGTAGTCTATTATTTATTTTTGTTTTGGTTTATATAGACCCAAGCACCAAAAACTAGAATAAAAAGGGTAGACAACTAATGAACCCAGCATTTATTAATATAAGGGATAAAAATGGGCTTGTTTATACAAATGGAGATCATGTCTGATCCTTCCGACCAAAGGGATCGACACATTTCAAAACCCTCTGTGCACCACACCATCCCCAACTACAACAGCTAGTTGTACACCAGATACACACTACATAAAAAATCTAGACGCCCAAAAGTGTAAAGACAGATGGAGCTTACTGCCACAAAGTGGATTTAGGTCTCTGTGTATTTGAAAGATCTCCGAATTTCAGGTGAGGGCTTGGATTCTCAAACAGTATTCTATGCAAAATCCAACAAAGCACGCCTTTACACAGTTCCTTAGAATTCATTATAATGAGACTCTTTGATAGAAAAGCTTCAAGTTTGTTATTTCTATATCCATCTTTCTACAGATCCTACCAATCAGTCCATGAAAGAACTTCTCAGCAAACAACAGGTATAGGACAAAGATTTTTCCGAAAAAAAGTAGGAACACTTTATCCAACTTACGGCATCCAGATGCTGAAGACTCTCTGACCTTCATATAGTTAAATGGTTTGAAAGATTTCTGAGTAGGAAGAAAAGGGGGCCAATTTCCTTAGGCCTACACTTGAAATCCAGCAAGGATGAGACATTGTTGAAGGTGTGGCATTAGTATTCCTTCTTTTTTTTCTACCTGTTATCATTAATAAATAAGATTATAGAACAGAAAAGGCAAGCCACTGAAATTCTGTGGTTCAGGTAGAATTATAATAATAATCGCCAGGTGAAATTACCACGTTCAAGTGAACCACTGTAAAGCTCTAAAGTACCATGACAATATGCAGGGCTTTATGCAGAAATCAGACTTTGACAGATCCCTGGTGAGCTCTGTTCTACCTTCTGCCAGGTTCACTGGGCTGCTGGGAAGATAATGTAATATCACTGGTGGGTAAGTGCTTTTAAGAGTTAGGAATGAGAGGCCATGTGAGGTTGGGCAATTACTGTGCCCTACCCCCTAGCCTTCTAAGGCATAGCTGGATCCCGCTTCCCTTCCCCTCCATCACCAACCTCCTCCTGGCTCCTCTCTCCTCACTGAGACCTTGTTCCCTTGCCCCATGTTAAATATTCCCCCTCCCATACATTCATTTTTACTGCCACAATTCTTACCTCTAGACCAGAGGCTCTGGAAAATTCTGTCTGGAGCTATTTTCTGAACAGTGCTTCTTATCCTATCTCTAAATGTTTCAGGGGCATTTCTATGGGATGTCTTGCCAGAACATCAAAAGCTGAAATGAAATCTCAACACTCAACCAGTTAATCTTCCTAACTTCTCTGCCTCGACCGACAGCACCAATCCTTCTCCTCATTACAAACTTCAAGTTATTTCTGAACATCCTTCTTAAGCCCATCAGGCACCAAGTGTGGCAGATGTTTTATTCCAAGCATCTCTCACACATCTTTTCCTCTGCGTTTTCTCACCAACCCACCTGGTCCTGGTGTCATCACCATGCCTGGATTATTACAATTGTCTCTGAACACCACCTCAGCAGGTATCCTTTCCACTGGCCAATCCAACTTCCATGGGTCTCCACACCCCCCTCCCCTTCTTCTTGACATTTACCTGCTCCAAAACTTTCAACAGCATGTGCTGCCTACACTCCACTACTTGGCAGTCACTCCTTCCACATTTGATACCCCCTCCCTGACAGATTTCATTTCTTAGCACATAACTTCTGTTCTCACCTCCCTGACTTTGGTCAGGCTATTATTCTCATATCCTTTTTCACTTCCTGCAAGCTATGCCCATGTAATCTTTCAAAGGCCCATTCAAATCCTGTCTGTTCTGGGGGGGGGGGGGGTCTTCCCCAATACCCCAGAATTCATTCATCATTACCCACTCTTCTCCTCTGAAGTCCCAAGCCATGGAGAACCTCTTATCATTCCCACTCAATTCTGTCCATCATTTTACACTGCCTTGGACACCTTGGTCCTATTATAGAAATGTTGGTCAGTCTTGAATTTCCAGGTAGAAGATGATGGACGAACTTCCAGAGGACAGTATCCAGAATTTATGTTTATTCTAATTACATCGGTGCCTACCATAGTGCTGTCCGTAGTGGACACTCAACAAAACCACTTCACTGATTTGTATTAGTGTTCACTAGACCCCACCCAGGCAGATACAGGCAACTACTTGAAGAGGACCTAAATATTACTTTTGCTTGTTGTTTGTTCTTTCAAATCTCTTTAGCTCCCTGAGATCACTGCAGCCTTAGGTAGTAAGACGGATGCTGAGGTGGTTCTTGGCCAAAGTGCAGAGGCACCGAACTCTACTCTGTGACTAAGCATCATGACCAACAGTATTCAATTCCCAAAGTCGGCTTCCTTCTCCGTTGCATCTATCTAGTGCCAAGGAGGTTCAGGGAAGATGAGATGGTCCTGGCCCAAAGTCAGTGGCGTGGCATTCACAGCTGATCTGTCCTGACAAATCAGCTGAGAATGAAAAAGCAATCTGCTAATTTTATCAATGACATTTCACCTTGAGTATTGTTTTAAGTGAGGGCCTAGATTTAGGCAGTCAATAGAAATCAGCTGACTTCCGCAAGTCATTATTTAGCAGTAAAACAAATTAAGGTTCTGATGGTCATATGCAAACTCATCTGCCCAGGGGTCAAGAAAAAACAGGGAAAAGAAAGCTCCCTCTGCACGGAGAAGCTAAGGAGTTTCTGCTGCCCCAGAATACAGTTCTGCCTCTGGTATGCCTATAAACCAAAAAGGGTGGGAGGAGGGTGTAGAAGCAGGCCCAAACTTAACACACCAGGGTGAACATAATTTCAGAAGTAAGATTTCCACTTCAAACACGTTTTCAGGAAGTAGTTCCCCAGTAAATGCAGTCATTAATGGGAATAGGCTAAAGTGGAAGGAGGAAGGATCTCTCCTTAAATATTCCTCCAGGGCAATTCACTGCAGTCCCAGATTTCAGAAACTCAGAATGAGGAGAGCTTTCTATCAGTCTGTGACTGTCTGTCTGTCCCATACATACACACACACACACACACACACACACACACACACACACACACACACAGCATCTATCAGCCTCAGTATTTAGATAGAGGAAGCAAGTGATTTTGACAAGAACGAGTAGACTATATGAAGAAGTTCTACCTCAATCAAAAAATTATATATATATAATTTAACATTATATATATATATATATATATATATATATATATATATATATATATATATAATAACCCAAAGTATATAAAGACTCTTTAGAATCATAGCCATGAATTTTCAGGGGCAATTCATTTATTTCCTGTGGCACACATTAAGAAAATAAGGGACAGAGAAACTCAGATTCTGGCCAAGGTCACACAGCGACCTGGTCTAGGTCCTGGGTTCAGGATGTGGGTTTCTTGTTTACAGAACTCTTTGCACAGCACTATGAGACACCATACCAAGAAAAACTGCTCGAGTATGTGCTTGAGTCCCAGATTCCACGGCATCTTAAGTTATTACATGGGGATAATGGTGGATACAAAAGAAGGGCTTCTAGCTTACTAGTTCTTGTTACCAATGTACTTTACACAACAGATGTTATTTCTTACCAGGTTGATTGTAAATAGGATTCTTTTAAACAAATTCTATTTTTAATTCAGTAGGGAAGCTGTTATTTGAAGGAATTCTAAAGCTAAATATCGCCCCAAGATTTCCTTTATAAATGCGGATATTCAGAGTTTGGATTTGCTTACTAAAGCAAGGTTCATCATATTGTTACTATTATTTTAAATAAGAGACACTAAAACTTTAACTTTCATGTAATTTTTTTTCTGCACATATTTTCTATTTCTACTATTAGCTGGAAAACACTGATAAGATCAGAAAGTGATTTAAAAAAAAAAAAGGCTCCTCAATAGAAAGAAAAGGATTACTAAAATTATTCAATCCTCAATGACTTAAACAGGAAAAACCTGCATTCCATTATCTGGTCAGGGTTTCAAATTCACTGCCATACAAAATACAGTTCCTGAAATTTTTCTATGAAGGAAAATTGTAGGCAGAATTCTATTTTTTCATTAACCCTATTAAAAAGTTGACTATGGCATTCCTCAACGCGATAAACAAAATGTGGCATTAAGACATAATAAAATTACACTCAAGGATGCAACCCTTAAGAAAATTACAAACAAAAAATAACCAGGGGAAAACTTATGAGAATAGCAGCAGAATGAATGTGAAGCAGATGCCCCACAGGATGCCGGTGAGGCAACAGGGGCGGCCGAGGGGAGAGGAGGCCCCCACCGCTCCAGGTCAGGTCAGACAACAAAGGCAAGCGAGACAGGTGGCCCTGTCTCGGCCCCAGGAACTTATGATGCCTTATAAAACACCCGGTCAGGTTTTCATCTCTGTGCTGCACGCCTCTCACCTCTCCAACAGGAACACAAAGGACCTGCAATCCTGAAATTTTTTATGAAAATTAGCCTGATTTTAAAATCTGCTTTTCCCATACCATTCTTCTCTCCACCAGCCTTCCAGCAGTGACACGCGTGGAAGTCATTTTAAAGACAATGGTCCAGTTTTATTAACATGCTTCCTACCACCAAGTCCTCCAGCAAGCTACCGTGGTGGCTTCAACATTTCCAGTTCTACTACTTTGCCATCTTGCACGCTTAAGTTGATAGTGGGGCATTGCGGGTAAGCAAATCCCCTCAGGCAAACCTAAAACACTGAAAATCCACTAAAGATAGGGACTGTCTCATATCCACTTAGGGTGCTTAACAAAGCTTCATGCACAGGGTTGAGTGCTTATCATATATTTATTGATTAACCTATAAATTGCTGAGGGTTGTTAATCAGAAGCTCCAGAAATGTTTACACAAGTGCAGACTGTCATCAACCTTCTCTGACTGTGGTGCTTCTTGGCAAATGTACATTTAGAGTTTAATCGGAAGTGTTCCTTATGAAGCTGGCTACCCATGTATTATTCGAACTTAATCTAATTAATTTGTTTAAGCCTTACTAACGAAACAAATATGGTGAAATATTGATAAAATGTCTCTCAAGGCTATCTGCATATGATTTCTAAAAGGAAGAGGTAATTAAGTCTAGTGGAAAGCATACTGGTCTTGGAGTTAAGAACTGGCTTCTAGGTAGCCCTACACAAGTCATTCACTTCGTGTCTCAGTCTCCTCATCTATAACATGGGGAAATGACACCAGACCTACGTGGAGTAAGAATGTTATGTGTATCTTCAACTGCCTATATAATAGAATTACTCTTCAAAACAAAGAGAAGCCATTTCAAATGATTTCTAAGACACAGGCTGCACATTTTAATACATTTTTCAAATATGCAGACTGATTTAGACATTTCCAAGGAAATACTTATTCTGCCTCTCTGCTTTCTCTCACGGCATCTGTTGTTACTAGCAGGGAAGGAAAAGTAAAATCTAATGTCATTAACAATAGACCCAACCAAGATCCCCAGGACTCACTTAATGCAGGAGGAGGGCACATAGAGAAGCAAATGAAAAGGTAAACAAAATGAGGATGAGAGGACCTGAAGAGAAAGGCAGAGAAACTCAGGTTAATGAATAAAAACAACAAGTCCATCTTTCATCTCTCCTGGCTCCTACTGATGGCAGACGGTGTATTTAATCTGCTGAGAGACCAGATTTAAGGCCTCCCTTTGGCATAGTCCATCCATGAATTATTAACATCTGCAGAAGCAACAGCACATCCGCTCACAGCGATCAGAGAGGATAATGATGATTAACAAAGATGGGATTATTAATCCCTCCACTTCCCTTTCCTGTCTCCCTCTCTTCTTCATTCCCCTCTGGGCTCTGACTGCTTTTTAGGCAGTGTATTTTGAGCTACAGCCTCAGTCTCAGAGTCGATACCTCCATAGTGAAAAAGTAATCAATGACCAATTAGAAGTCATAAGTTTTTAATATATATATATATATGTTTTTCAGATATATTTTATTGATCATTGTGTCCTTCATGAAACAAAGATACAAACAGGGGTGGTTACAAATTCTTGATGGACTCAAACACTGAAAAGATAAACACACTGCTTTGCAGGCTCCAAGTTCAGGGTTGGTCCACAGGTGGATGAAGTTTAAAAGTTGGCAGAGATGGCCAGGGAAGCAAAGCAGGATATACCTACACTAGACTTCTGTCATCATTTAATTTGGTCCATCTCAAACCGGAGGGCTTATTGAACAGATTCTGGGCCTCACCTCCAGAAATCTGGATTTAGTAGGTCTGGGGTGGGGCTTGAGAACCCACATTTCTAATTAATTTGTGGTGATGCTGATGCTGCTAGTCTGGGCACCACCCTTTAGAATAACCAACAAAGGCTTTCTGTTTGCCAAAGGCATTCAGGGCATGGGAGGAATGGAGTAGGAAATTAAAACCAACCTGAGGCAGAAAGCTAATACAAAAACAGAGATGAGATTTGCAGCTCCTTTCCCTTCCTAACCCCCAGTGAAAAACTTAGATGCCTTGAAGGGCTCTGCAATATGTCTGCTGCTCCAAAATAAACCCCATTCCCTAACACTCCTCCTCCCCCACCAAGAAACGAGCTAGTTGGATGAATAGTTAACAAATGGTGAAGAACACATATGAAACTGGGAGCTAGATTAATTTATAACTTAATTCCCGAAACATGAGAAAGAATTTCAAATATTCTCCTTCCTTTGGTCATTTTCTTCCCCATAACTCCCTCTTCTTAGGACCTGGCTTTAACGTAAAACCAATCCTCGAAAAGAATGAAAGGTTGTAACACCCTCACCCAAAACCTTAGTTCGCTACGTAGAGAAAATTCTTACATATCCTCAATATCAAACTGAGTCAGACACGAAAAATAAAACAAAGAAAAGCAGAGTATCAGCAGAGGCTATAGGAAAGGGCCAAATATAAGGAAATGCACTTGAACATCAGCTCTGTTAAAAGAGCAAAATATAAGCAAGTTAAGTAGACGGATAAAACTAAATTCCGTTTCTTTGGGGGTTTGCAAATGCAATTGAAAACAGAAGTAATGAGAGATGTGAGGTAGAGGCAGCCAGCAAGGCCAGGCTCACACAGCACCCAGCTCTCACCCGGCCCAGGCTCGCTCCCTACTGCAAGACAGCTATGGGCGTACACGGTCCAAGGCTGCAGGAACCATCCTAACAGCCACGACTTCACAGCTAATAGATGCTTGGGGAAAAGGAGGTACACTGCCCCATTAGCAATAGCTGCTCCTGATGGGACAGCCAGTCTGAAACGTTCGGGGGGAGAGGAGCAGAGAAAGTGGGACGCAGAGGACAGAAACAAAGTGAGAATGAAAGGAAGACAGGAGAAAAGATGAAAAGAACAGACAACAACAATGGAAGGGAGGATAGCCTAAAGAGGAAAGAAACCAGGAGGGAGGGAGAATAGAAAGCAAAAGCTGGCAAAAACAAAAACAGAAAACCTCACCCCTAATGGGCTCTCTATTCTGAGAGTCCAATCCACCCGAAGTTTCAAATATGACATGCGTTCCAGTTGGCCACTTTGCAGTTGCTTGGCACCAAAGACCTACTCAGACAGTAAAAACAAGGCTGATAGGCTCTAGCTAGTATGACAAGTCTCAAGAGACTGAACCCCTTCACAGAAAGGGCATTTGGAAACTATGCAGCAGCAGCAACAAACATCAGTATCGTTTTTGTTCCAAAGTGTACCGCAGACGGGAAAAGTGAGGTCTGCCACCATTCAGTTTATGGTATTACTCTTCTAACATTTTCGTCTCTACAACTGATTTAGTCAACTCGCAAATCTTCCACACAGAAAGGAATAAACAGAAATGCAACTTCAAAGAAACAGCTAAAGAAAGGTCTGAAAGGAAAGATAAGACCAAAACATCAAGAAATGACCAGTGACAAAAGACCTAGCTTAGTGTCTTCGCAAAAACAACAAACAAACAAACAAAAAACCTGCAATTTACCCTCATCCCATGCCTTCCTGAACAAGGCACAATAATAAGGACACAGGACAAGGGACACCTGGATGACTCAGTTGGCTGAGTGTTCAACTTCGGCTCAGGTCATGATCTCACGGCTTGTGAGTTCAAGCCCCGTGTCGGGCTCTGTGCCGACAGCTCAGAGCCTAGAGCCTGCCTCGGATTCTGTGTCCCTCTCTCACTCTGCCCCTCCCTCACTCATGCTGTGTCTATCTCTCAAAGATAAGTACAACATTTAAAGAAGAAAAAAAAAAAGGACACAGGGCAATGCATTAAGAAGTGTCTGGGTTCAGGGGTGCCTGGGTGGCTCAGTCAGTTAAGCGTCTGACTTCAGCTCAAGTCATGATCTCACGGTTCGTGGGTTTGAGCCCCACATCGGGCTCTGTGCTGACAGCTCAGAGCCTGGAGCCTGCTTCGGAATCTGTGTCTCCCTCTGTCTCTCCTCCTCTCCCGCCTGTGCTCTCTAAATAAATAAATAAATAAATAAATAAATAAATAAATAAATACATAAATAAATAATTTTTAAAAAAAGTGTCTGGGTTCAAGTTCTACCTTTAGATAGTAAGTAAACTCTCCATATTGGTTTCAGTATCTTCTCCTTCTAAATAAACAATGTCAACACCCATCCAACCCATTCCACCACAAGAAAGAAGACGGTGATGGGCAAAGCCCACTGCAAAGTATCACACAAATGGAAGAGTTATTATGGTGTACCACTCAAAGTTCACATAATAGTCCTGGCCTGTTCCTTTCCCCTACATCTTCCAAATTAGGACAAAGTCACAGATTCTTTCAAATGGTTTGAGGGGAGTAGTAAAATGACATAATAGTTATTCATAAAACCAGCCATGTCTCAGATCCCCCTTCACACGTTAGGAAGCTTTACTTTTACAGAATAAAGGAAAAGACCATATGTTGTTTTGTAAGAATTGACCAATTCTGAACTATGAGGGTCACTTTTATAGCCGATCTCTAACACATACTTCATGGACTAATCCATCATCTCTCCATTAAATCAATTTTCCTTGTCACTTCAAACTGATGTTCTATAATCTCAACTACCTGGTCAAAACAATCCAACACTTCCAAATGCCGGCTGTTCGGACAACTTGGAGGGGCAATACAGCCAGTCAAGAAAGTGTAATTGGGGGCCATTTTCCAAGTTCTCTGAATTAAGCATGTCTTACTTTTGTAATTAGGGGGAGAACCGGATTTTCTCTAAAGCCATTCAGTTCCTATTCACACTCTCAAAATCCCAAATTTAATGTTTTCTTGTCGGTAACTCCCTCGGGCTTCACCCTCTCTTCCAATCAAGAGGTGTCTAGGTCATGAAAGAGGAGGGTAAAAGTCTTTTGCAGACAATAATTACTTCTCCTCCAACCTCTCTAAGCCTAGCTCCCTCCGTAAGAACACTTTACCAGCCCCTCGGCTAGACTCTAATTCCGACTTCATACAAGGAGAGTGGCACCAGGCACATGCTGAGGGCTACCTACACAGGAGTGCCTAACTGTGCCCTACTATGGATCACCACCATGTCTTTTCAGCTCCCTGCTTGGCCTTCTCCTCGAGATTCCGCTATGTTAGTCTGTATTTATTTTCAAGAGCCAGGTAGTCCAAAGAGCACCAATCTACACGACTCCAGGTCACCTTACTGTTGTGTTGTCTCCTAGACAGGAGTAATTTCGCTATAGAGAAATTCTTTCCTGTATTCTGGAGCACACACAGAGTTAAGGGCCTTGTGTGTGTCCATAAAAACCAAACACACATAATACCCTTAGACAGCCAAATCATATTATAAGATGCAAGATTTCAACATTCCGGCACACTGCCAGAGCTTAATGGCCAGTCAGACGCTAAGTAAGGAAATGGGTCTGCATTAAACCTACAAATAAGTCAACAATCAATAGTTCAGGATTACAGTAAAAAACTGGATGTGCCCTTTAAATTGCTTCTAGCATCATTCTTCTAACTTGAGCTCCGCTTCAGAAGCAAAGCAAAACAAAACAAAGATGATCAAGCAAGAAGCTGAACACAACCTATTTTCACAAGCACAAAGCATTGGCATTTCGAAACTAAAAGCTACTCTAGGATTTCACAGAAACCTTTTACAGTATACCTGTAGGGCAGCAAACCCGAGGAATAATAGGCTGAGCTTTAGACAGTAAATTAAACTGACAGCTCAGCAAGCACAAAACTATGGCAAAAAAGCAAGCACCTGGAGATAAACGGATGAAGCAGGTTTGGCCTTCCTGCAAAACTTCTCCCCCCCCCACCACCCCCACCACCCCCAAACCAGCAGGGATTTGTGTAAAGGTTTAGAAAGCATGTTCCAGCTTTGTCCCTCAGTCAACATGATTTGACTACTAAGCGTATATAAATAAGTGTGATACCCACCACATCCATTCACTGTGGGCTTTCTGGCCTTTATTTTGCTCTAAATGAGCAATCACTGAGCAGTACTTTCACTAAAATACTTAAACTACTTCACTCTTTCAAATATATCTTGAAAATTCACTTCTTTACCAAACAGCTTTGACCTACAAATGAAATTTAAAACCCAGGGGACTAAGGCCATAGTACTGAACTCAAACCAACAGAAGGGAGTTCAAGTCCGGCATATCTAGCCTTTGCAGACCTTAGGTTTCCCCATCAGTGAAATGCAGCTGACAATAGTATGCGCCTGAAATAGTTACCGGAAACCCAGGAAGTGTTTAGTTCAGTGTCTTTTTTTTTTTTTTTGAAGTTTGCTTATTTTGAGAGAGAGAGAGAGAGAGAGAGAGAGAGAGCAAGTAGAGGGCGGACAGAGAGAGAGGGAGAAAGAGAATCCCGACCAGGCTCTGCACTGTCAGCACAGAGCCTGATGTGGGGCTTGAACTCATGAACCTTGAGATCGTGACCTGAAGCAGAACCAAGTCGCACGTTCAACTGACTGAACCACCCAGGCGCCCCCCAGTATAGTGTCTTGCAAAATAAATGTTCAGTAAACCTTAGCTCTGCCTCCTCAATATTAGCTGGGCTAAAACAGAAGACAGGAATTAAAACTTGTCTTTAGTGCCATGATTCACTGCGTCAGCAGGAAACACTTAAACTAAAGAAAGGAAGAAAAGTAAGGAAGGAAAGGGAGAAAGAGGATAGGTTGGGGGGGGGTGGAAGTACAACTATTTAAACTAGCGCTACTCAAAGTGTGGTTGAAGAAGCACCAGTCCCCAAATAGGTGGTGCCTGGTCTGCAGCAGGTAAGTACAAAAACAGAGGATAAGCGTTTAGAACTTTTATAGCAAGCTGATGGAGTAATTTTATGTCTACTGAATTTAATTAGAAAAACTAAGGCTTATCCTTTGCATGTCTTTTATTTCATTTTTTTTCTCCTAGTAATTCATTTGTACTGTATTTTTCTAAGAGCATCTCTCAGCCTAAGACAAACTCGTTTGGGAGGCACCGATTCAGTAAACACCTTCCAAAAGAAAAACACCAACCACTATACTTCTTCGCCGTGAAGACCTCTGGGACAGTTTGGGACCCCGTCACAGAACAAAGTGCTACTGTGAATGCCCATGAACCAAGGATCCCCAGGTCCTGCGCTGGTCCTATCTAATACAATATGGGAGACTGATATGCACCGTGGATAAGAGAAAACCTGGCAGAAGACAAAGAGCTCCCAGATAATACCACACCAGATTATTTTGGTACCTTGAACAAATCAAGCACATTATAACCTTCATGGCCATTTCAGCCTGTCCCTAAGATAGTGACAGCATTTTAAAATACACAAACTTTTTTTTTTTTTTAAGAAAAGGGAGGAGTAGAGGAAACTCTCCCTCATATCCTGCTCATGTCACTCAAAGAAAGAGACCAAATCAGGTAGTAATAATAAAAATCAGTCAGTAAATCCACCCTCCCACTTGCACTCTGCTGGCCTAATCCTCCCCTTTGTTTTATAAATTAAATGAATTGCCTGGTGCTGGTTGTAAATATGTTCCATATGACCAGGCTTCTTTCTGTACAAGTTCTTGGAAGCCGTGTCACGCCCAGCCCCGCGCAGCAGCCTCTGGGCAGTGCTTCCAGGGCTGCGGTTCTCTCAAAAGCACAGGCAGGATTTGGCTGATGGCATCTCAGCCCCACAGCCACTCCACGGTGAGAGGCAAGGCCTCGCCCTTCCGTCCTCCAAGATAATTAAAGTGGCGTCGTTAGCGTTGCAGACCTGGGGCTGTCAGAACTGAGGGCCTTAGTCTCGGCTCGGCTGCCAGCAACCTGAGCTTGAGGGGCTCACTGAACCTCTCCATATCTGAAGTACAAGATGGAAGCCAAGCATCTGTGAAACGGGGGAAAAGCTTAAAAAGAAAGCAATACATACTAGTTCTGAGAGCTCTGCAGCAAAAGAAATTCTAATACAGGTCTTGTCCGTGAAGGATGTTGCCCAGACTTTCTCCCAGCTTCTTCTGTTCCTGGTCCCCGACAAACAAACAAAAAGAAGCAAAACCAGGGGTCTCCCCTGTCTGAGCTCCCTCTCACTTCCTTCACAGAATGTGGATTTTTAGTGGATACAGTAGGAACCTGGACCCCAGAGTTTTGTAACCGAAGAACCACACTTCGCAACTGATAACAATGAAAGGAGCCACATCAGGCTACCGGCCTGGAAAGCTTCAGATCGAACAATCCAAAACGGAAGTGAGAGATCACAGGGTGCCGCAGCAAGCGGATCAAAGTGATGCACAGGGTCAAGGGCTGCCATTTGAGAACGACGGACTGGTCTACAGTAATGTGTTCGATATTCAATGAGGTTTTAGCTCCCATTTAAATTACACTCACTCCAGTATCAAACAGGTCAGCAGATGAAAAGACATGCCCATTTCTGGTTCCTGAAACCAAGCAACTTTTAAAGACACCAGACTGAAGATGACAATATATGCTCCCCGTCTCCACAGTGCAGGGGCATCAATAGATATCGGCAGGTTAAGAGACAGCTCATGAAGGAGGGAGGGGATGACTCAACTCTGGTTCAAAGGCACCAGGGCCTGGCCAATATTTGAAGTGCTCTATTAAATTCTTAGATAAATATTTTAGCCATGGGCTTCTTCTAAAACACTTCTACAGAACCATTGCAACTTCTTTCTTCTTTAGTTGGTAATTGATATTCCCTTGCTCACTACAGGATATAAGAAACCTCTGAGAAGACAAAGAAGCCTGTCATTTCCTGCTTGCTCAGAACGCATTCAGCATCCATTTACTTGCTTGTTCTGAAAGCCCTGCATTCAGGAGTAAGTGTGAATGGATAAGTAAAAAGGCTGAAATCTTATATCCTTGGCTCACATAAAAGCAGTTTTTCACATTTTCCACAGACGACGCCTTTAACACCCATTTTTATTCCAAAGTTACCATTTTTAATTCCATTCACAGGATACTTTAATGTAATTGCATACTTTCCACCAGACCACAATGCCTACCTTTTCCCTTATCACAGACAGGCAGAAAAATTAAATCATTTCAGTACTTACCCCAGTAATCAGGATCAGAATACCTAATTAAAAACACAAAACAGGATGGCATATTAACCAGCTTCTGGGAAGACACTATTTTTTTCTTTTTTACATGTTTACTGGTTTTTACCAGCTCTGAGATTTACCCTGGGTCAGGATTTAGCGACAAGGAATAGCAAATATGTTTGTTAAGTGGGAGTGACGTGGACACTGCAGCGTTCACACAAGAGACAAAGCCTGGCACCATGACCGCCCTGAACAAGAAGCTGAGGCACAGTGAAATGGAGGTCTTTTCCATATGCAGTCTGGCCACTGCAACTGAATGCTGGCCTAAAACGTACCTGGTGTTTGTTCCAGGAAAAGGTTTCTCTCCAGCTAGCAGGGCTTTGGATCCCATGAGAATTGGATTCATTAGCTAGTGTGAACCCAAGACATTAACTATAGGTTGTTTGATTTAAGTCCAGGATAAGCAGCTGTTACAAAGCTGCAAAAGGGCAAGATTCAAATATCCATTAAAGTCCTCTAAAAACTCAAAAGAAAGGTTACCATCAACTTCCCACTGACTCTTTTAGGGGCAAGAGGAATGTAAGCAAGGAGGTCAATAAAGACAAATGCTTAACTAAAAACCTTCACGCTCTTAGATTCTCTTATATTTTTATATTACGTGAGAACAATTAAAGAGCAAGATCTCATTCCTTCAGGGTGCCATCAATTCAAAAATTCTAATCATCCAATGTGGGCTAGATCACCACCACAGAAAAGCCTGCTCAGGCATACTAACAACTGAAACAACAGGGGAGCTAGGTATATTTTGCCCACTTAAAACATTTCTCAGGACTATTACACAAATTATCAGCATGCAAACAGATGCAACTCTTAATGAACGAACCCCATCTCTTCCTTAAATTTACGAAAGCAGCTCTGGTCAGACCTGTCCTCTGTATACACGCTCAGTAGTTTCAATTTCTAGAAACCAATGAAAAGGGCTACTTAAAAATAATCCCAGAGTTCAGATATCGTTCATCCCTTCAGACTGCACCTTCCCGCAGTTGGCTTAAGCGAGGGAAAGCTTACCACACTTCTTCCTCAATATTAATATTTTGCCAGTAATATTCCTGAAGAGCTGCTATTAGCACACTAATCACTCTAGGCAAGTCTGACCCTCTTTCCAACAAAACAAACTGCCACAGGATTTCTGGAACCAATTCCCCACTAACAACTTGCCAGTACTACAAACACACAATTAGTAAGCAACACAACCACTTTTCTGCTTAGCTGTTATATATAGCTCCATTTAAGCAGCAGTCTCTTAATTCTGAAGATATAAAATTAAAAGATAAACCGGGAAAATAACAATTTAGGTGATAATGGGTTACACAAGCAGTGATTCATTTTTATACTTACTAAAGCTATTTAGTTTCTTCTGATTATTTAAAACATAAGCTAAGAGTGGTCTGAGCATACTCTACATTGCCAAGGCCAAGGGCAGAAAAAGGAAGGAAACAATGAATATTTTATTATGGATGCAATGTGGTAGGCAAGACAAGTGTCTGACAAGTGAATTATTATTGCATCATTAGCCTTGTAATTGAGAAATCAGTTTCTCTGGCTCCAATTTTGATACAGTTATTTTATCCACTATTTAAGACTTCATTTTCTCTTTACTCATACAGGGCAGGACAGATTTCCATCTGGAAATTTACACAGATTATGAAGAACTTCCGTACAGGATCCTTCTTTCTGCTTTTGTTTTTTTTGGGTTTTTGTGTTTTGTGGTTTTTTTTTTGTTTTTTTGTTTTTTGGTAGAAGGATCTGAATAGATAAGAATCACTTATGTAAGATCCAAATGGACTGCTAAATTAATTCGAACATAAGCTCAATTTCTGTTTACTTTGTGGGGAAACATTTGGAAAGTTTTGGTTTTTTCCTAGGCAATAAAACGGACACACTGCATTTGTAGGCTGTGGGGAGAGATCTGAGAAGGCCGCGAAAGAGGCGCACATGAGGAGAGCCTCACAAGTGAGGCCTCGGACATTTCAGAGGCACTACTCTAGGCTAAAGAAAGGTGGCTGAAGTCCAAATATACACGTGCACACACATACCCACACATGCATGCATGCACACACACAAGACAGCTCCTTCTACTGCAGTGTGCTACCACTGGCTACCACTGCAGACTCTGGGTCTGGAGTTCTCTCTTGTCCAGCAAGAAAGCAGGATGCAGGATTAAAAATGCGAGAGAGGCTAACGTCCAAGAGGAGACAAGAGCCCCGAGTTAAGGGCCCTTGCTCTGTTTCTGTTAGGATCAGAAGACACAAACATGGTGATGGGCGTGCACAAAGAGACAATGAAATCATGAACATTAACTCATGGGTGTGAGGGAAAAGGGGGTTTTGAAGATAGGTGGTGTTAAGGGTTTGGGTTAATACAAAAGAAAATCCTGGCGCTAGGCGGGAGGTTACTTACAGCAGAAGTGAGGCACCACCTCTGTTTACCTAAACTGGTCTAGGGGACAAGAAAGACAGAGCATGCTACCTCAGGGTCAACAAGGCACCTTTCTTTTGCTAACTAGCTCTGCTCTGGGCAACTTCGCCCTGCAGCAGTCTATAGCCCTATTTACCCATTTACCTAAATTGGTCCTTCCTTCCAGTGAAAGCAGCTTTCTGCTATTGTACTAAGTTGGGGGGTGTTTCCACCCTGAATACCTAATCTTGTGTACCTCATCTTGGATGTTTTCATCCTGAGATTCCCTATTCCTATACCTTTGTCCTATACTGGAGGCCTTTGCCCCACTTGTCCTATACTGGGGGCCTTTGCCCCGTTTATCTAATCTTGTTTACCCAAACTTGGGTGTGTACATCCTATGGTTGTCTAATTCTTTATGCCTTGTTAACCCATTGGTGTAAGCTCAGGGAATTCTTAAGTTTATTCCCCACACTGCAGTAAAGTATCACAAGTTAATCCGACTGATACATACTCCAAACACTAGTATGTAATGCTTTAGAAAAGTAGACTATTTCTATTTGAAAAACGTCTCTATAGATATCTCTTGGGGTGCCTGGGTGGCTCAGTCAGTTATGCATCTGACTCTTGATTTTGGCTCAGGTCATGATCTCACAGTTCATGAAATCAAGCCCCATGCAGCATGGAGCCTGCCTGGGATTCTCTCTCTCCCTCTCTGACCTTCTCCACTCACGCGCACTCATTCACTCTCTCTCTCTCTCTCTCTCTCTCTCTCTCAAAATAAATAAATAAACTTAAAAGAAAAAGAAAGAAAACGGAAGATGTTAAACACATTGGAGCGTTAGTCTGTTTGGAAAGAGTAACTACTATTAAACTCTGAAGTCAGATAGGGGTCCTCCCAAAGGCCCCAAAGAGAATGGTGAGGGCGAGATCAGATATCTGGTTGAGGTCTGCAATCACTGGAACAACTAGCAATAGATGTCTTAGCCCAATATTCCATACAGCTATGAAAGAATTAGATTTGATGATGTTTCATTAATTACGGTTAATTTAGTCTTAAAATTTCTGGCACTGTACGTGTAGTGAGTTGACCTGTGTCCCCCCACCAAAAAGAGATGTGTAAATCCTAACTCCTAGTCCCTGTGCATATGACCTTATTTGGAAATATGATCTTTGCATATGTGATTAAGATAAGGATCCCAAGATGAGATCATCCTGGATATAGGATGGGCCCTACACCCAATGACTGGTGTCTTTATGAGAGAAAGGAGAGGGAGACTGGACACAGAGGAGGAAAATCTTGTGGAGATGGAGGAAGACACCGGAGTTAAGAAACAGCTTGGTGCCACCAAAAGTTACAAAAGGAAAGATTCTCCCCTACAGCCTTCAGAGGGAGCACAGTGTTGCCAACACCTTGATTTCAAAGTTCTAGAGTCCAGAACTGTGAGAGGACAAATTGCTAACGTTTTAGGCCACTAAGTTTGTGGAAACTTGTTGTGACCGCCCTAGGAATCTAATACAATAAAGTTTAGCAATAACATTATTGTATTTTGGTCCCATGCCATTTGGAAGTAATAGAGCCTAATGCAGAGAAACTGCAGCTCCCATTTTTATGGCCAACTCAGGCAATTTCCACACAGCCTTCTTGAAATATACATGTAATTTAGTGAAAAGCCCACAATATAACCAAACTGTGTAAATTCGCACCTTATTACTATATAATACACATCATCCGTGGTACCTTAGGTCCGTTCAGATCATAGTAAAGATGTGCAACCTGCCCTTGATATTTTTCTTCCAAAGACAGAAGTGAGCACGTGGATCTCTGTGAGAAGGCCTGTGCTTGCAAGCACCACGAAGTAACTTAGGACAGAGCAGTACGGTCATCGCAGTGCCCTGCTCTGTTAACAGCCATTGCTCTTCACCTCTATTACACAAATATGCAGGCTTCTTTATAACCATTTCCAAAAAAGAAAACCAATACATATTTTAAAAAATTCTCCTAGCGTTAGCCATACATATAGATTTAAGTGAATTTTTTTAACAGGTTACTTTTGCTGGCCACTACAGTCTTTTAAAATTGCATTTTCAGTGCATGCCAACATCATCAGTCGTGACAAACAACCAAACAGCAACAGTGAAAATCCTCTATTAATTTCACGCTTTCCATGAGAAACAGAAGGAAACAGAATCAATGTTCATCAAACAGAAAAGGACTACACACGTATCTATATGTATATCTACACATGGGGAAATGCCTTTTCAGGCTTCTAAGTAATATAAACAATGGGTGGTACAAAGTCTCGGACAGCATCCATCAAAGGATCCTTCAGCATTTCCCTCTACGAATTTATAAACTGATATAATAAATTCACTCTGACTGATACTCGGCATGTGGGATTAAGATGCATTCACATCGCAAAAACGGCTCTGGCTGGAAAAATTTATACACAAAAGTCCATTAGGTTTATGGTATGTGGACTGTATCTCAGTATGTTAAGGGGAGCCGGGGTGGCTTAGCCGGTTAAGTGTCCAACCTCAGCCTAGGTCATGAGCTCATTTCATGAGTTTGAGCCCCAAGGTGGGCTCTGCACTGACAGCTCAGAGCCCAGCTTTGGATTCTCCATCTCCCTCTCTCCTTCTGCCCCTCCCTCATGCCCGTGCACACTCTCTCTCTAGAATATAAATCAACATTTAAAAAGATAAAATAAATAAAGCTGTTAAAATAAATGAGAAAAAAAGTCTGTCAAAAAGTACATCTGGCTTTTGTAAAAGCAAAAAACTGAAAATGACCAAGTTGACTCTTCTTGGAACACCAACAATGCAATGAGAAGGATTAAAAGAAAGAATGCTCCATGTTCAGGGTGAAAGCTGACTTGGCACTTACATCTAACTACTAAACAAGAAGTATACTTCTTGTACTAAACAAGAAGATACTGTAGGCACAGGAGGCTTAAGTACAGGCGGGGTGAGCCCCACAATACAAAACTTCTAACCCCTATCAATACTAGAACCATCTCAGATTAAGCCAAGGCCTCAGCCCTTTAAAACTTAAATTGAGTTCTCCTTTGCCTTTGTTGGCAAGAAGATGAAATCAACAGAATATTTTGAAAATAGTAAGTCTTAAATCTTTAGGTCTAGATGATCAATTCCCAATTCATCAAAAGTTCTCTTGGATTGACCATTTTGCATTTTTGGAGCTATTCTGGAAAAGGCTTGAGGTAAAATTCTCAAATGGGAGCACGCTTCCTCTCAAAGTTCAAAGATTTCCCAGTGGTGCGGGACCAAAACTCGTAGCCATGCTCATTCCAAATTAAGAAACTCTCTTTGATGTGACCGAGCATCCACTGCTGGGAAACCATCTAATGGGGGTGTTGAAGCAGAGTGTTCATGCATTAAACAGAAGGTTAGAAGATCATCATGACTCGATACATTTATAAACCTGCCATTAATATCTCAAATCAAGAAAATGGAGTACATCAGAGGGAATTCATGAAGTGCATTACTAAATGTGCTGAGTACTCCAAATATGTATTACAGATATGTTAAAGAACATTTAAAAGCTGGTGGTTTAAAAAAAAAAAAAAAAACAAACTTCTTTGGAATTTTAAACATTAAAAACACACACACAACCTTATAGTGAGTGCCACTTCTTCCACACTATTAGGGATTCTCTTCAAAATATATGATTATTCAAATTAATTTGAGCTCTATCCCTTTTGCCCACCTCATCCTTGTTATAAGTATCGGTTTATAGAGCATCAAGCAGTAAAAGAGAAGGGACAAAAAGGTACAGCTAAAAATAAAACAGAAACAACAGTTACACACACATGCCATTTTAAGATTACATGGAGGGGCGCCTGGGTGGCTCAGTTGGTTAAACATCCAACTTCAGCTCAGTCATGATCTCCCAGTTTGTTTGAGTTTGAGCCCCACGTAGGGCTCTGTGCTGACAGCTCGGAGCCTGGAGCCTGTTTCAGATTGTGTCTCCCTCTCTCTCTGCCGCCCCCGCCCCCTCCACTCTCAAGCGCACACACTTTCTCTCCCTCTCTCTCTCAAAAATAAATAAAACATTAAAAATTTTAAAAAGATTACATGGAAATGAGCAGGCATCTATAAGGTGACAAGCAAATATGATTTAGTACACAAGATTTAAAGGGGCACCTGGGTGGCACAGTCGGTTAAGCGTCCGACTTCAGCCAGGTCACGATCTCGCGGTCCGTGAGTTCGAGCCCCGCGTCAGGCTCTGGGCTGATGGCTCGGAGCCTGGAGCCTGTTTCCGATTCTGTGTCTCCCTCTCTCTCTGCCCCTCCCCCGTTCATGCTCTGTCTCTCTCTCTCTCTCCCAAAAATAAATAAACGTTGAAAAAAAAAAAAAAACACTGAAGACTATGGAAACATATCAATAACACGAAAAATAACATCTATAGTTATTTAACTCAACACAAACACAGGGTTTTCAGTTACTGAAATGGAATAAATGCAGTAGAACGGTGGCCATTAGATGGATAAAAATAGTTCTTGGGAAGGATAGTGGGTAGAGAGTATTAATTCAAACTGAGCACAAATAATAACACAATTAGTACCCATCTGTACAATGGTTTGCCTTTGTAGAACCTGCATCCTTTCATTCCAAATGTGAATCAATGATTAAAATGGCAGTTCACTGTCCCTTCACTCTAACATGAAGGCAGCCTCCCAATTCCTCAAAACTAAATGAATCACAAGGTTTTCCTTAACAATCTGTGTGTGTGTGTGCACACACGCACATACCAGTTTCTGATTAGATTAAAACAGCAATCAATTATGCCAGTGGCATGTTAGGTTAAATGAGACTGGAGTGCTCTATTAGACCATTTCCTGGTGCCTCTAATGCAGCCAAATACTTCCTAGAAATCGATGAGTACATTTCAGTAAACAGTACTCTAAGTTTTCCCCAGCTCTTTGCCAACCAATACAAGTAAGATGTAGAAAAGAAATGTGGAAGACAAAGAGTAAAATTATTTGAGATCCAGCACAGAAAGCAAGAGAAACTTATAACTAATGTCTCTGTGCCTTGGATTAAGCCCAAGGAAGGAAGGAAAATCTGTTCTCATAATTACAATAATCTAAAAAGCACAGGTCAGAATTGCTTTCCTAAATTCAGCCTCTCAGAGCACTCTGAAAGTAACCGATGTTCCCCACCATATCTCCAAAGCAGAGTCTCCCATTCTCTTAATCTCTAGGGAAGGGAATTAACAAAGAAATCTAAAATTCCTACATCCTCTGGACAACAAAGGTCCAGGGCCTTCAGCCTGGTTTGCATGCTAGGGTTCCACCCGCACCAGACCTGGCACCCGGCAGCTCTTACCTGAATGTCTGTATCCTTCACAGGCTCAAGAGGCTCAAAGGTGGTGGCTGCGCTGAGACTCTCCAAACGCTGGGAGATGTGGGATATGTCAAGTCCCCGAGACCCGAGGAGAACTGACCTACATGAGCATACAGGGCAGGGAGAAAAAAGCAGGATTAGGACATCTAATATGCTTCATAAAATATTAGAGAGTAATTTTTTTATTCAAAACCTCCTATGTACAGCCCAGACACTTTTATGTGGTTTTTTTTATGCCTTTCCATAAAGATCTATCACATGGAATAACAGACACGGTATTGTATCTGGTAATAAGCGATAGTTCTGATCATGCCTGAATTACACTAAAGAACTTGCCTAAATAAAATGATAGAATATCAATAAAATGATAGGCTAGACTACTACAAACATTTTACAGCAAAGGAAATCATGAGGTAAATGCTATTCTCAATCCCCATTTTACATACAGATGGGGGAACTTAAAGTGCAGAGAGGTTGACTGACTTATCCAAAGTCACAGAGCCAGGAAACGGCAGAGCCAGGTCATCAGGCTCCAGAGCACAAACTCTTACCGCCATCCTGTATTCACAGTGTCTGTAAAGACAGATTATAGTGAACCACAAATTTTAGAAGCTTCAGGAGTAACCCAGTAGAAACTTTATTCATCAGCTGAGAAAACGAAGTCTGGGGCCATCAATGATTTGCAAAGTGCAGTCAAACCCAAATCCAAGGCTGGTTCCCCATGGCTTCTCTTTAAAAGCCAAACACTAGGGACACCTGGGAGGCTCAGTCGGTTGAACAATCGACTCTTGATTTTGGCTCAGGTCGTGATCTCATGCTTCGTGGGACAGAGCCCCACATCAGGCTCTGTGCTGACGGCACAGAGCCTGCTTGGGATTCCCTCTTTGCTCCTTTCCTATTCCTGTGCAGGTGCGAGTACACACTCTCTCTCAAAATAAGTATTAAATAAATAAATGCCAAACGTCATATCTATCACATCTTCAAGCTCCCTCTCTGTTGCCCAGTCCAATAATACAGGAGCCTGTCACCTAATAAATGCTTTTGAAGAGAGATGGGAAAAATATGGCTGGTTTCACTTCTACTCACCTGGGGCAATGTAACAATGGAAGAGTTGTTTGTTGTTTGTTTGTTTTTTTATAAATCACAGTCTTTCTAATATCTAGAACACTCTCTGGAAGAAAGAAACTTAGAATTGGATGCTTAGACCATTTCTCCTGGATGATGATTTAGTACCCAAAATCCCACCGACAAAGTTCATGTCCCTTCTAACTGAGAAGAAGCTAGACCCCTTGGTGGCACAAATAACCCTAACACTTATAGGGGTGACATCTAAGATTTCCAGTCCTGAACTAACAGACTTACTGGAGAAGAGAAAGGACTCCGTGTTTATTTCTATTCTTCTAAGTACTACAGAAATAGATGGTGTGCACCCAGAGGGCTCCCCACTGTAGATTTTTGTCTCTTCCATGTTAGAGGGGTTAACTAGAATGCCATCTCTGAGGTTTCTCCTCCAGGCTACCATGTCAGATAGGCAATCTTAGCTCTCTTCTAATAATCCGTAATAGCTAACTTTCTAATACAGCAGTCCCCAGCCCTGGCTACACATTAGAATCACCCAGGCAACTTTCCTCCCAATGATTCTGAGTAGTGCTGGGTGAAGCCTGGAGCATGGCTATCAGGGTAACACCCTCCTTCCTTTTATAATAGCTTTACTCAGATATAATTCACATACCATACAATTCAATTGGTTTTAGTGTATTCATAGAGTTGTACAACCATCACCACAATTTTAGAACATTTTCATCACCCTCCAAAACCCTAGCCACCAGCAGTCATTCCTCATGTCCCTTCCCAAACTCCCCACAACACTTGGCAACCGTTCATCTATTTTCTGTCTCTACAGATCTGCCTATTCTGGACATTTCATCTAAATGAAATCATACAATACATCCCTTTTGCGACTAGCTTCTTTCATTTAGCATAACACTTTTTCAAGATTCATCTATGTTGTAACCTGTATCAGCACTTTATTTCTTCTTATAATTGAACAGTATTCCATTATATGGATACATCACATTTTATATTTATGTATGTATCATCAGTTGATAAGACATTTGGGCTGTTTCCACTTTGGGGCTATCATGAAAAATGCTGCCATGAACATTCAAGTACAAGTTTCTGTGTGAATATATGTTTTCATTTTTCTTGGATATATATACCTTGAAGTAGAATTGCTAGATCATACAATAATTCTGTTTAACCTTCTGAAGAACTGCCAGATGGTTTTCCATAGCAGTTATACCATTTCATATTCCCATCAGCGATGTACAAGGGTTCCAATTTTTTGTACAACCTCACCAATATTTATTACCTTTTTGAATATAGTCATCTTAGTGGGCCCTCCTTTTTAAACCCTTATAGAAAAACACGGGGCACCTGGGTGGCTTAGTTGGTTAAGTGTCCAACTTCGGCTCAGGTCATGATCTCACAGTTTGTGGGTTCGAGCCCTGCATCAGGTTCTGCTAACAGCTCAGAGCCTGGAGCCTGCTTCAGATTCTGAGTCTCCCTCTCTCTCTTCCTCTCCACTACTCGCACTTTCTGTCTCTCAAAAATAAATAAATGTTAAAAAATTTTTTTAACTTATAGAAAAATAATTTTAAATACAAAATTAAAATAGTAAACTTCCTTGTACCTATTATCCAGCTTCAACAATTAACATGTCATAGCCTACTCCGTTTCATGTGAATCCCTACCTACCTTCCCCTCTTTCCACCACCCAGATTATTCTGAAGTAGATCTAAAATACTCCCCAATTATTTCATAATTTAAAAATGTGTGGCTTTTTTGGAATGGGATACAAATAAGGGTCTCCGCTTATGAGTGACGATATGCTTCCTAAATCCTTTTTAATCTACAGGTTGCTCCCCCATCTCATTTTTTTTCTTACAATTTCTTTATTGGAGACTCTGAATTATTTGTCCTGTAGAGCAGTACAACTCAGACTTGAACTGTACATGTGAATCACCTGCAAAGCGTATTAAAATGTAGACTCTGATTCGGTAGGTCCGGGATGGGGCGTGAGATTCTCCATTTCTAAAAAGCTCGCAATCCTGTTTACCTATGGGACTACACTAAAAGCAGCAAGGGCGTAGTTTCTCCCGTAACAGGTTTTACTGACTGCAACCCCACATGCCATTTAACATGTTCCTCCAGCCTCTGTGTCTCCTTTAAATTGAAAATAAGCTCTAAAGGTCTGATTGGATTTGGGTGGCATTATTTTTTGCTTAGATTACTTGAGATTTTGATCAAGAAGTCTGCAATGTCTGGTTATTTCTTTTGGAATGTAGGCAGATACTGGTGATCACTGCTGAGAGTCATTAATTCCCAAGGGGTTGCAAAATGGTGGTATTCTATTTTTATCAGCTAGAATATTTCCTTTCAGAGAAACTCTCTTCATCCACTATGGTTACTCTGAATTAGGAGATCGTTCTCCAGCACCCTCAAAGTGACTGATGAGTTTCGTTTTAATGTCATTATGAACTCATAGATATTCATAGATAGATGAACCGGAATACATTAAACACTTATTGATGTGTTTCAATCCATTGTAGTTCTACCCTTATGATGCTCAAATTGTCTCTTCAGCCAGTAGAGACCTTCTGAAGATGGTTTCTGAGTTCTTTTGACACGACTCAAGTAGACCTTCATAACTTCCCTCTGTTTGATATGACGAGGTGTCTCATGTTCATCTTACACAGACCTGCCCCAGACCTGGAGTCAGCTAACTCTCCAAAGAGCCCCAGCTGCTCTTATTAAAAAATGGATTTTAGGGGCACCTGAATGGCTCAGTCAGTTAAGCATCTGTCCGACTCTTGATTTCAGCTCACATCATAATCTCACAGTTTCATGGGTTTGAGCACCAAGTCAGGCTCTGCACACTGACCGTGTGAAGCCTGCTTGGCATTCTCCCTCTCCTGTCTCTCTGGCCCTCCCCTGCTCACGCATGGTTTATCTCAAAATAAATAAATAAACAAAAAAAATAGATTTCAGAGGCACTAGGCCTGCTCACTGCTACACTCTTTCTAGGCCTTTTCCATAAGCAGAGCTAGACACGAAGTTTTTACTTCTGTTTCAATTTTCTTAAGATAGATTACATCATGAGTTTATACTGATGCTTCCAATTTAAAATTTAAAACACAAAGTTTGGGGTTAACTTCACAGATTTTCTATCTGCATCTCCCACACTAAAAGTTCCAGTTCTCAACATCACCACCCTAACTACTTATTTGCTTTATCCTATACTATACACACAACAGTCCCAAAACAGCAGTAACAACACCTCCGACATGATGACTGAAGACAGATTATGATATCACTTGGAACTGTTCCTTTATGTGTGGTTATGTCACCAACTGGGTTAAGCATTTACTTTCCTTTTTTAGGAACTCCTTTTTTGAAATTTAATTTTGTCTTATAATAATGTAAAATATTTACACAGTTCCCAAGTCAAATTTATTTAAAAAAAAAAAAAAAAAAAGTCCCCGTTTTCTCTACTTTATTCCCTCCCTTTCCAGTAAGTAACCTTTTGTTTGTTTACTTTTTGTATTAATCATGCCTTTTTATTTTCTGTATCTGATGCTCTCACAACTGGGGCCTTGCTGACATCGGAAGGATGGCCCCTCCCAAGGTTAGCAAATTCCAAGAGACCATGAGCGCAAATTTCAAACGTGAACTAATGAGTCCAGAGTCAATACCTCACCACCTCTACTGGGCCACTAATCATCCCACCAACAGTATAGGGCAGTTTCAATTTTTTCCACATGCTCAACATGTACTATGGTCTGTCTTTGAATGATAGCCATCCTAATGTGTGTGTGAAGTGGTATGTTGTGTTTTGTTTTTTTTTAAATGTTTATTTTTCAAGGAGAGAGAACATGAGCGGGGGAAGAGCAGAGAGAGAGGGAGACAGAGAATCTGAAGCAGGCTCCAGGCTCCAAGCTGTCAGCACAGAGCCCAACATGGGGCTTGAACTCACAAACCGCGAGAACATGACCTGAGCTAAAGTCAGACGCTTAACCGACGGAGCCACCCAGGCGCCCCAGTATGTTGTGGTTTTGATTCGCGTTTCCCTGATGGCTGGTGATGTTGAACATATCTTCATTTGCTTGTTGACTGTACATCGTCTCTGGAGAGACAGCTATTCAGATCTTCTGTTCATTTTTAAATTGGGTTGTGTTTTTATTGTGTTGTAAGTTTTTAACAATATTCTGGATACAAGTCCCTTGTCAGATAAATAATTTGCAAATATTTTCTCCCATTCCGTGGGTTTTCTTTCTTGTGTCCTTTGAAGTACAAAATTTTTTAATTTTGATGAAGTTCAATTTACCTATTTTTTAATCGGTCGCTTGTGCTTTTGGTTTCCTATCTAACAAGGTTCTGCCTAACCTAGGGTCAGAAAGATTTAGACCTATGTTTCCCTCTAAGAGTTTTAAAGCTTTAGCTCTTTACATTTAGGTCTGTATTCCATTTAGAGTTAAGGTGTCCAACTTCATTCTTTTATATATAGATACTCAGTTGTCCCAGCATTATTTGTTGAAAAAAACACTAGATGCTCTTGGCACTCTTGTTGAAAATCAGCTGATCAGGGGCGCCTGGGTGGCGCAGTCGGTTAAGCGTCCGACTTCAGCCAGGTCACGATCTCACGGTCCGTGAGTTCGAGCCCCGCGTCGGGCTCTGGGCTGATGGCTCAGAGCCTGGAGCCTGTTTCTGATTCTGTGTCTCCCTCTCTCTCTGCCCCTCCCCCGTTCATGCTCTGTCTCTCTCTGTCCCAAAAATAAATAAAAACGTTGAAGAAAAAAAAAAAAATTTAAAAAAAAAATAAAAAAAAAAGAGTCCAAATTTCCATTAAAAAAAAAAAAAAAAGAAAATCAGCTGATCATAGACACATGGGCTTATTTCTGGATTCATAATTCTATTCAACTGTCTGTCCTTAATGCCAGTACCACATGGTGTCGATTACAGTAGTTTTGTCTGAAGTTACAAAATTGAAACTATAAGCCTTCCAACTTTCTTCTGCCTTTTAAAAATCTGGCCACTCTAGGTCTCTTGTATTTCCACATGGATTATAGGATCAACTTGTCAATTTCTTCAAAAAAAGCCAGCTGGGATTCTGATAAGGACTGCACTGAATCTGCAGATCAATTTTGAAAGTATTAACATCTTAATAATATTAAGTCTTCCAATTCATGAACACTGAGTGTCTTTTACCTGCTTTCTTAAATAAGTAAGAGTACCGTACATATTTCTCCACCTTATTTTCTATTTTACTTGACAGCATCTCCTGGAGTCATTCCATTGTAGTGTACATTCTCATCCTTCTGTACTACTGAAAAGTACTCCATTACGAAGACATACCACATCTATCCAACCAGTTCCCTATGGACGGATGCTTCAGTCATTTCCAATTTTTGCTATCACAAATAATGCCACAATGAATATTGCTGGGCACACGTCTTTCATAGTTTTGCCAGTGTATCTTTGGGATGGACCCTGGAAGGGGGACTGCTGGAAGAGGGACTGCCAAATTCTGTCCCACAAGTGCCATATCTCCACCTGTGGTATGTGGGAATGTGCCCAATGCCTAGGCAATTTTAAGGTGTACAAGGGTTGACAGCCTTGACATGGAAAACCTAGCTATTAGAATAGTCCAAAGAGAAAGGTCCCATCTGAGGGGGTAGCACCCACAGGAACTGTCCAGTCACAGGCAGAAGCCTTGATGGGGAAAGGGAGACGGACTGAAAACTGAGGAAAGGAGCAGGGAATCTAGGGTAACAAGCGGCTTTACAAAAAAGGCTGTACCAGAAACTTCTAGCTTGTAAGGTTAGAAAATCCAAAGGCTCCCTGCCTTATACCTGCCCCAATTTCCGCAAACCAGGCAGCTTCTCCTGAGCAAAGAACCACAGAGGCTGGAGTCAAACACTCTAGTCCCAGAAGAGGAGGACAAAAGGTGTTCTAGGAGCACACGGGGAATAGAAACAAAGTCAGGAGGCCTGGGTTCAAGTTTTACCTGTCACTACTGCCTGAAAATCTTAGACACATCAGTTTTCCAAGCTTCATTTTCTTCCTGTCAAATGTCAAGACAAATCTCTGCCTCTCTCACCTCTCAGGCTCGTGACCGTCAGCCAGGAGAACGCCTATGACAATTCTTTGGGAACTGAAAAGTGCCACAGGAATGGGAGAGATTCGTACTGACCAAGCTGCATTTGAATTCTGGCTTGGCCCTTGCTATCTGACGTTTCTCAATTATAAAACAGAGATAATAAACACTTATTTCACAGGGCTATTTTAAGAAGAAATTATATAACGCATGTAAAGTGGTTGGCACAATGCCTGACAAAGAGCAAGTGCTCAAAAAGGTTGCTTAGTGGTATTACCTCAAGTAAATTTATAAATTACTGAGAAACTGTGGGCACATAAATGCGCATCTATGCTTTACATGAACATGGAGAGAAGTGTGAAGGAATAAGCAAATTAATAACCCTGGTTACTCTGGGGATAAAGTTAAGGACAGAGAGTGATTGCTGGCTTTCTCTTTGTACAACTCTAAGTTGTTTGGCTTCTGAATCTGACTGGAAAAATCCAGGGAGGCATCTCTGATGGGAAAGGAGGGGGGATGAGATTGAAAATGGGTACCCAGGGAGGGCTTCACAGATACTGACGATATCTATGTCTTCACTGTGCAACGTGCAATTCATTTCATTACACGAGGAGTCAGCAAACTTATCCTGTAAAAGGCAGACGGTAAATATTTCAGGCTCTGCAGGCCATACGGTCTCTGTCGTAACCACTCAACTCTGCTATTGTAGCACAAAGCAGCACAGGCAATACATAAATAAGTGTGGCCATGTTCCAGTAAGACTTTAACAGGCAGCGGGCTGGATCTGGCTCATGGATCACAGGCTGACAACCCCTGATTTACACCTTTATGTATGTTACGCGTATTCTTTGTGTGTGAAGAAATTTAACAATTTAAAAATATCAAACACACATGCAAAAAAGCTTTCAAATCTGTTCCCTGAAATGAAAAATCCAACAAAGTATATTTAAACAAATGAATTCAGCACAGAACAATTCAATCTTAAATCTACAATTTAATCTGAACTAAAATCTTAAAGACACGTTTTCTTTCAAAATTTATTTCATGTAAGAAAATGTTTCCTACTCAGTTCTCTTCTCTGCCTTCACCCTGTACTAAAATATTCACATCACACTTTATGTCTGCCTATCAAGGTGGAAAAATACAGTCATCAGCCCTTTGGTTTCTTTTTAAGCACCTGCCCCACCCTATACCCATTCTTTCAATGTTCCAACTTCCTCCTCCCTAAAATAATGAATTTAAGGTAGAAAGAGATGAGGAAGAATGGAAATTTACAAGAAAGAGAGCATGACTGATAATTGTTACCAAGAAAACATTTTCCCTTTTTGCTCTTAATAGGCTGTAAAGCTGATGCAATTAAATTATAACTATAGCAACTCAGCTGGCATCACGGTCTTTTCGCTCCCGCAGCATCCCTGCACACAAGCACAGAGCCTGCGTGCTCAAGACTGAGGGTAACGGCAGGCGATCAGCAGCAACAGTAAGGAGCCTGCAAGGAGGGCAAGTAAGCAGATCTGTCTAAAGGCTGGCGGGGGTGTTGGCAAACAGTGCAGAAGAGCACCTGGCTGGATGGTAAAATATTCCTGCCAGAGTTCTTCTGACTTGCCTTTACCACAACCAATGGAATCAAAACTAACCAGCATTTTAAATAAAAATTCTGGGGAGACCTACAGAATCTCCACAAAGTCCTCACTAACTCAGCGGAGCAGCCAAAGCACTCAGCTTTCAAGATTAGTTGGGAGAAGAATGTAGCACTTATACTCACTCCTGTGACATTTGTTACAAACCCAAAATAACATCCTCATGGAAACATCAGTACTTGGGTCTTTCTCAAGTTCAAACAATGAAGACTGAACAGACGATTAACGATTTCCCACATCGCCCACACAGAATCTCAGTGATTTTCCAGACCCACCAAGGTCACAAGTAACAGCACCCCTCCATCCCCCCATGGCCCTTCCATCAAGGCTCTGGAGTCAGCCTTACTGGATTTGACTCCTGGCTCAACACTCACCAGGTCTGTGAACTGACAGTTACCTGCCCTCTCTGAGCCCTAGCGGCTCAACTGTAATGAGGGGCCAAGAGCCCTAATATTCGTTGAGAGGATTAAGTAAAATTTCTGACACAAGTAATCAGGAAATCACAGTTCTTATGGAAAGCAGCAAAGTTTTGTTTTGTTTTGTTTTTCCTGTCTCCCCAAATTACAAGCTCCTTGAGGGCAAGGACCACATGTAATTCATGGCTGTAGCGCCAGAAGTGGCCCAGGACTGGCGGGTGGTGCCCCAACCCCCGACTGTGCAATCAACAGCCTGGCGGACGCCGTGTGGCAGCAGGAGCCGCTGGCTGGACAGCCAGTCAGCACTTTTCTTCAGCTGCACTCTCTTGGGCCCACCTACTTTCCTGTTCTATGGGCAACTGGCAGGCACTGCACGTGCAAGGCCTTGCAGAAGCAGCTGTTGGGGTTGCCAACAATGACCAGAAAGAATCACCCCTCACTTGAATGGCTTTTTGTCACTGACAGCCCATCAATTTCTTCTGAGTGCTCTCAAAAAGTCTGCTCATCTCGGAGTGCTCCCTGGCTTTGAAGGGAACACTTACCTGTGTAACGGCATTTACTAATACAGCTACGGGAGCCGGTCATAAATATGACCCCGTGGTCAGCAAACCCAATCAGGAACTACTGTAACGGGCTTCTGTGTGATAAAACCCTTCACCTTTTCCCATCCTAACCATCTCTGCCTGTGATACGGGACCATGGCTTGGTCAGGCAGACAGGCTGGAAAACCTGGGGCAGGGAGACAGAGCAAGGCTGCTGACTTGTTTACAAAACCTCTTGAATTCCCAAGAATCTGGCTTGTGTCTGTCATTTACAGACTGCATCCTAATTCAAGGAAGGAAAGAATCGGATCCTGCCCCTGAGCCACCCAGTAGCTGTGCTGCCGCCCCACCAGTACTCACGCCTTGACATCTGCTGTCTCCTGGGACGTGCGTGTGAGGGTGCGGGAACGCAGGCGCTCGCCCGCCTGCTGGATCTCCTGGAGGTTCCGTTCCACATGGGGAAGCTCTGAGATGCCCTCAGTCTCCGCGGCAAGCTGTTCAGCTTGCTGAAGGAGCTCACCAAACCCCTCAGTATCCATTGGAGATGCAGATCCTAGATGGGGGAGGAAAGAGACCTAAATCAAGGGAAAGACAGGCTTCGAATGCTGCCTGAGTCTGTTACAAGCTAAACGGAACACGAGGACTTTTTGTAAACAGACAAGGAGACAGCTCATCAACAAGCAGGATTTGTTCCTGAACAGAGCCCAAGAACAGGCCTGACAGAGAAAATGAGTCAGACTGTGAAGAAATAGATCATTTCTGTGCATATTGACAGCCCCAAGATTGATTTCTGCCACGAGAACAAATGCAAAGATACCGAGCTCAGAACAGAATTCCTGCCTCCTTCCACAGACTCAAAGCCAACAAGGAAATGGAACCACGGTGGCCCCCGCTGGGAAGGCTAAAGAACAATCACCCTGGCACCCCCTATTCCTCCACCTGTCTCGGAAAAACCCCACCATCCGCAGACGGCAGGGCAATTTATGAGGCCCTTATATCGTATGATTCTCAACAACTCTGCGAGGCTCCTGAGTAGACAGGAGAAGCAAGGCCAGTCCACACAGAGCTCAGTTCGGTGCCCTGAGCGCTCTCAGCTGCAGTGTGGCTGGACGAACACAGCAACACAGGTCTCCTGACCAATCCCGTGTCATGCTCACACACCTGTTCCTCCACTAACCTAAAAGACAGTCTTAAAATTCATGTTCAAGAGTCCATTCACACATTCTTTCACTTAACGAGGTTACTGAGAGCAGAGATCCATGTCTGCTGGTGATAGATGATGTTCAGGATATTAGACTCCATTGTTACAGTACCTACTACTTTTAGAAATGCCACTGTTACTAATAATCGTGTTAATATAAATAGCAGCTGGCTTCTAGATCACAAATATTATTAACAAGACCACCTGTTTGTCCAGCAGTTGACAGAGAAAAAGTCCTATGAACAGTGTTACTATTTAATGGATATTACACCTTTATGAATCTTATACATACTGTACATCCCTTGCGTAAGATTCTTGAACAAGAGCATGTTTTTAACTCCTACCGCTATTTGTATCAACAGAACGTAAACAGTATCACTATCATTAAAAAAAAAACTTACACTGCTAAAAGACTGACAAAATTATTTATTAGAAAATATCTTTAGGGGCGCCTGGGGGGCTCAGTCGGTTGGGCATCCAACTTCAGCTCAGGTCATGGTCTCGCAGTCCGTGAGTTTGAGCCCCACATGGGCTCTGCGCTGACAGCTCAGAGCCTACAGCCTGCTTCGGATTCTGTGTCTCCCTCTCTCTCTGCTCCTCCCCCACTCATGCTCTGTCTCTCTCTGTCTCTCAAAAATGAATAAACGTTAAAATTTTTTTTTTCAATCTTTAAACAGTAGCCCTTGTTGATCATACTTTTCTTCTTTGTTTTAAACCCATGGCTTTCACTGAACCTTTGAAATGCCACTAGTCTAGAATGGTAGTTACAACGGTAATGTAATATATAATTATATCTAAGCTATGAAGCACAGGTTAATGTTAAAAAGGCATGGTTATCACCATAAATCCACAGGAGAAAAATGAGGATTTCTTTCTTAAATGGACATTAAAGGATATTAAATTTATAGGCAAAGGCACAAGGTTAAAACAAATATGGCTCAGTTGGGATAAACATAAAAACACTTCGGTATTCTTTAATCTTTAGGCAAAAAGTCATATACATGCTAACTCTTTTTCCTAAAGTTTCTAGATAACCATTGTTTTGTTTTGAACCAATGAAGTGAGGCTGTAATCGGCCATCTCTACCTGCGGGAAAACGGGGATGGCAGAACTTTCTTCTGTTCTCGGGGACAGAAGAAAGAAACAAGAGTATTTTTTTTTAAATATATATTTATTTATTTTGAGAGAGAGAGGGGGGGGCAGACAGAGGGAGAGAGAATCCCAAGCAGGCTCCGCACTGTCAGCACAGAGCCTATGCTGGGGCTCAATTTCACGAATCGTTGAGATCATGACCTGAGCTGAAATCAAGAGTCAGGCACTTAATCGACTGAGCCACCCAGGTGCCCCTGAAACGAGTATTTTTAAACAACGGCTCCTGTCTGATAGAGAAATGTTTTTCCTCAGAAACCAACAGGGCCAATGACATTCTACTAACTAGCAGAAACATGGTCGCTCACCAGAAAGGGAAAAGAAAAGTAATATGCCGCCAATTCCCCCCACCCCTTTTTACTCTAAGATAAAAATAATTCGTCTAACAGAGCCAAGGAGTAGGAAATACTTTTTTTCTTTCATAAGGAAAATCTTGTAGCTCCTTTAATAAAGAACTGAATGAAACAAACTTTTCTAAGTTTAAGACAGAAGGAAAAGGGGTACCTGGGTGGCTCAGCTGGTTAAGTGTCCTATTTCAGCTCAGGTCATGATCTTGCAGTCAGGCTCTATACTGACAGCCCAGAACCTGGAGCCTGCTTCAGATTCTGTGTCTGCCTCTCTTTCTCTCTCTCCCTCCTCTGCTTGTGTTCGCTCTCTCTCTCTCTCCCTCTTAGAAAATGAATAAATATTTTAAAAGAAACGAATAAAAAAGGAAAAAAACAGGAAAAATACATCTAACATTTTGCATCCACGTCGGACAAATTCAGACAAAGGAAACGCTCAACTTCTCAAATGACGTGCCCCTACAAAGACGTAGAATCATGGATATGAGTGTAAATAATAAATGCAAAATAAAAGTCACATTTTACTTTAATATGGCCCCAAAAATAAGACTTTTAAAAGTTAATAGAATTATTTGACCATGATAAACTAAAAGCTGAATCTCTAAAAACACCATCTTAAACTTAATATGTCTAAAGCTGAGCTCTAATCTCTTGTCAACAAAACGTGCTCCTTGGCCTTCTCTGTGTGGAGCCACCACTACTCAGCTGCTTGGGCCAAAATCTTTGAAGGCCTCCATGACTCATCCAGGCCAACAAAGCCTTTCAAGTCTACCCACAAAATGCACCCAGAATCTACCTCATCCCACCACCTGCACCCATTCAAGTCACTATCACCTCTTCCCTGGCCTCCCTGCTTCAGCCCTTGCCTCCTACGTCTAGTTGATCCTTTCAAAGTCAGGCCACATCCTTCCTTTGCTTAAACCTTTTGTACAAAGTGAAGCCCTACAGAAGCAGCCTCCCTTCCTCTTACCTTCCAGACTTATCTCCAGCCCTGTCCCCCTTTCCTTTCCTGGGCTCCAGTCCCCCTGGGGCCCCTGTGCTACTCCCCCAACGGGTCAAGCACATTCCTGCCCTAGAGCCTTTCTACCCCTTGTTTCCTCTATCTAGAATGCTCCTCTCCCAGATTCACTCCTGACTGACTCCCTGTCTCTCTGTTTCAGCTCAACTGTCACCTGGCCTTCGATGCCAACCTGGAACCAAATATTTAGGAGCGCAAGCTGCAACTGTCCCTAGCACTCCCCCATCTGACTGTCACCCCTGCTAGAACATAAGCTGCACAAGGACAGGGAGTCTGTGTGTTTTCTTCTCTAATGGATCCCAAGCTTCTAGAACAGCACCTGGCACATAGTAGGTGCTCATTTGTGGAATGAATAGCTTTATTCTTCCATTTGTGGAGAGTCTGTTCTTCTTGAAGGCTTCCTGCACTCTCCTGCCAAATCAGCACCCACTGGCAAGCAAAGACCAGAGCAAAAACATTCCCTTCCGACTACCAACTGATACTTAACATTTCTGAGGCTGCACAGCATAAGGCAGTGACAGTATAAATGCCAGGAATTCAGATCACACTTGGTCCAGACTGGTACTTTCCCTCTAAATACCCAGACAAAAACCAGTGGAATTTTAGAAGAAACGGCTCAGTTTTCAGGTGAACAGAATTCCAAACCAGAAGAATAAATATATAGAAAAAATATCATTATTCAACTTCAGAGTTGAAAATAAGCTTGTTCCACGTCCGTCTGAGAGAACAGACCTATATATTTAATGCCATATTTGGGAAAAACTGGATCTATCCTGCATTATAACTCAACCAGTGGATATTAATTTATAAAAACGTTATGAGGGCTTCCAAATCTATACTGCGATGTAGTCATCATCCCATCCCATTTCATTAAAAATTTTTAATTTACAATTAATATCATAAATATAAGAAAAACTTTATCTCTTCCACAAAATAAATATCAAGTTAGCCATAAAATAAGTGGGTTAAACCAACCAAATATCCATTTTGACTCAAGATACTGAACGATGATCAAGCAAATAACTTTACTAACCTTGTCCAAGAGAGAACTGGGGGTAGGAAGGGACAAAGTCCAAGCTTTATGTTGGAAAATCTGGCCAAGACACATGCAGAGACTGGATGCCAGCTGTATCCTTGATGAGGTATGGAAGAGGGAGACAGGAAAATGCCTTGTCGAACAGTCAAGGCAGCAAAATTGGGGCTGGATGGGAAACGGCCAGCAAGGACAAAGCCGCAACACCAGGGCTCCTCTGTCAGCAATGACTGAGCCTGATCAGGAGAGGAATTTGGAAACACTGACAGGTGCTTCAGAAAGCATCACAGGATACCAGGGCCCTGAGCATCAAACCTCTCCCATGCTTTGTAGCAGAAGTCTTCCTGAGTCTCCACAGACCTCCTCAGACACCGGCAACCAAAAGTTTTAAAATGAAAGGCTACCTTATCACTGCTATTAGAAAGCAAGACTGGTTACTCTTGGGGCGGGGGGGGGGGGGGCGGTAGAGACAGAAGGGAGGCTTCTGAGGGGCTAATTTTCTGGTTTTTTTAAGCTGAGTGCTGCTTAACAGTGTGTTCACTTTGAGAAAATTCACTGAGCTGGACTCATGATTCGTGTACTTTTCAGACTGTGTATCATACTTCAATAAAAAAGTTACTCCCAAAATGAAACAATAACCCAAGGTTTTTCAGAGGCCACAGTGGGGCACCCCACTATATTAGAAGAATGCTCTTAGTGCAAAGTCCCTGTGTTCCAGATCTCTTCACCACACCTAGAGGATGCTGAGAAAATTAAGCAGAGGAAAAAAATTAGAGCCCACAGCTTTATAGACAGCTCTTCCCTACAGGTGAAATCAAGGGCTGAGCGGACTTCCATCTCCTCAAATTAGTCAGCACTCACCTGTCACTCGCTGCCCAAAAACTGTCCCCTTCTGGACACATACACATCCTTTAGCGAGATGGAAAAAAAAATCCCCAAATTGCTTACAGGATGAGATGAACTAAATAAAAAGGCAGAGCAAAAATGCATCAAATAATTTCAGTTTATTTGCTACTAAGATGTGTCTTAATTATGAAAAATATGGTGATTTTTACAATCGCAATATAACCATGTTAAATATTTAATCAAGCCAGAAAAGAGTAGTGTAGTATAATAAAAAATTTATTTGGTCTTTGTCTCAGTTCCTGGCACAAAGCTCGTAAAACCCTTGGAATATCCTGAGATTGGGAGTCTTTTGCAACTCACAAGGAGCTCCACCTGAACACACTTGAGCTTATGTTAATGAGGTGACTTGGGGATGGGGCATCCTGGACAGCCTTGGGATGGGGCCAGTCACCAGAAAGACCAAACGATTAGAGGGCTGGAACTCTCAGCCCCGGCCACTCTACAAAAACTCTTGAACGATGAGCTCTGCTGAGCTTCTGGGTTGGAGACCACATGCTTGGAGGGTGGTGCCTGGCTGCCAGTTCCATAGGGACAGAAGCTCCTGTGCTCAGGGGCCCTTCCAGACCCCATCCTAAGTATCTATCAGGGTGTCCATCTGTATCCTTTATAATAAAGTCGTAAACACGTAAGTAAATGTTTCTCTGAGCTCTGTGAGCCCCTCTGGCAAATTAGTCGAACCTGAGGAGAGGGTTGCGGGAACCCCAGATCTAGAGCCGGCAGGTCAGAAGCACATGTAGCAACCTGGCTTCGCGACTGGCTTCCGAAAGAGGGGGATGGGGGGTGGGCACGGTTCTGTGGGACTGGACCCTTCACTGGTGGGATCTGCCGCTATCTCCAGGTACACGGTGCCAGAAGTGAGTTAAACTGTAACAGCCAGCTGGTGCGCAGGCAATCTGAAAATTGCCTGATGTGTGGAAAACCCACACACTGGGTGTCAAAAGGGAAGTGCTGTGGTGGTGAAGTAGAGTGGTGTGACAGCGAAGGAAACACACGAAGGGTATTTTTCCCTTCCAAATGGATAATTAAACATTCAAACTGCTCAACACTTCTAGACCATTTTAAATCAGTATTCTCAGAGTGGCCCCTTCAGGATTCTGCAGATGGTCTGATTCTCAGTTTCTTACAGTATTCATGCTTATTGTATTAAAATGTCTACACATCTGTTTTCTGGTATTAATTATTAGTTCATTAGTGTCTTTTCTTCTAAAGCATCAGCCACAAGTAGAATGTGCCTTCCCACTTTCCCAGGGCTTTGTGGACCCCCAAGCTGGGGAACCACGGTTTGAAAACCACTGGGTCATCTCAGAGGTGGCTGTGAACCCATGATACTTATAGGATATATTTCCATAAACGAGCACCTCCAGTACCTGAAAGCTGACCGAAAACAAAGGAAAGAGTGAAAGAGCCTCATAGCCATCCATCCTGTCTACCAAACTCTTTTCCAGTTCCTAGTCTTTGAGACTGGCATGCTAGGGCAAGGGTCGGCAAGCTTCTTCTGTAACGGGCCAGACAGCAAATTATTTTAGGCTTTGTGGGCCATTCTCTGTTGCACCTGCACGGCTGGGCTTGAAACTGGATGATAGGTAAACAAATGAGCATGGCTGTGCTCCGATAAAATTTTAATCATGACCACTCAAATATGAATTTCATATAATTTTCACTTGTCATAAAATATTCTTCTTTGGATTTTTTTCCCAACAATTTAAAGATGTAAAAACCCTTTTTAGCTTCTCAGGCCTACACGTTATAGTTTGCCAACCCCTATTTTGCCTAGGTAAATCTGAGCGAGACTTGGTAAGTAAATCCAGGTTCAACGCTTACTGGCTATATGCCCCTGGCACAGCTCCCTCACTAGCAGTGAAAACACTACCGTGTAAAGATTAACACAACAGGCCTGTTGTCACCCCCTTCCCTCTGGAAGGTGTTCATTTAGACAGCAGATTTGGGGGAAGAAATCCGTTTTGTAAATGATGAAATCTATCCAGAAAGTGTTCTTCTGACCTAACGCACAGAATGCTAGAGGGAACTCCCTGCCCTTTTCAAGGACAGGGCAACATATCAAACCCATGTGCATTTTCCCTTTTCCTTATCACCCACAATCCAAACAGAACAGTTATCCGAGGAATATGAAGGGGTAACAAAGAGATGAAAAGATAAAGCAAGGGCCTCTGTCTTTCCTTCAGTCTTAAAGGAATCTCTCTCAGTTCGGTGACTGCAGAGGGAAATGACCCCAACTATTTTCCCTGCAGAATGTCAATACACTCAAGCAGTACTTCTAAGTACTCACTGTGAAATTCTAATCTTACCACACACCCAAATATTATCTCTTTCAACTACAAAGATCTTGGAATCTAAAAAATGCACTTTTAGCCTGCTCTATTTTGCAGATGCTTTTGGGGGGGGGGGAGGGTTTTTTGTATACTTCAGAGGAAATAACTGGTGCTACTTACACCTCTTTTTTTCTCTTCAAAATATACAATTAACAATGTTACTCCTTTTTGAAAATTATTTTTAAAAGTTTTAATGTGACAGTAAAATAAGCAAAAACATACATATACATATTCAAAACAGAATGGGTAGACAGGAGAAGAGTGGACTCTGAAGCACCTCGTTTGAATCTACAACGTTCACTTACTGGCTTAAAGTAGGTCGATTTACCCCTGGGATAAAATCCAAATCTTTCCTCTCAATTTCCTCATCTATAAAAAGAGGATGATAATCCCTAACTACTTCAAGGGGTTGATGATACACAGAAAGGATTTTATAAACTCTACTGATTTACATCATTGTAAAATGTTATTTTAGCTTTTATTCCAAAGTTGCCAATTTGGCAACATTTTGTCATTTAATTATAAACATCTCTGCTTCAAAAAAATCTTCTAGTAAATATTTGATACTAAATTATAACTTACTTAAGCACAACTTCATTATCATTCAGTAAGAACTTCTGATAGACAGTTATAATTTTTAAATGTATATTACCCACTATCAAATGTGGTTTTTATTAGAACTTCAAGTTTCCACAATGAAGGTGTGATTCAAAAGAAATCTAGCATTTAATTTCAAGAAGAAATCTTGCCCTCAAACCTTCTTATTAATTGGGCTTAATAGGATTAAAACGAAAGAGAAGTGTGTTCAATATTCAGCACCAAAGATTAATGAGTAAAGCCTCACCCGAGGTATCAAAAGTTTAAGACTGGTGCTGCTTTCCTCTCTTCTTTTGAAAATGTAAACCTTGGTTATCATTCCACTTTTTGCTGTATCTGTCAGCTGTCAATTACAACAACAACCAAAGAGAAAAACTGCATCTTAACAGATACTATTGTTTCAGATGCCTTTAGGAAAAGGATGAAAAAAATCTGTTGTGGGATCATTCTTTCTAGTCCCATGAGACTAAGTAAAAGAGACTTGGATCTCATCATTACTCAGAAGGTAGACTTCTGGAGAAAACAAAGAGCGAAAACAAATTACCCTAGACAGAGTGAAATGAAAGAGCTGGGTGATTCGGGACTAGCACTGGCCTGGGTGACTCAGTGTTTGCAGTAAAGAAGGCACAGTATCAGCTTGTATTGTTTCATATCCTGTGAGCAAAGAGGAGCAACCTGGCACCATATAAAAACATCAAGTATCCCCCAGGGAAGTTTCTGATAAACTCTCAGCAGTCCAGTGGGCTGTCCAGTGCAATAGCAGAGTAGAAGCTGGGCCTGGAATGGAAGAACTGTGCACTGGCTCTGCCCCACATCAGCCTCTGGCCCTGGGGCTGGCCCTTCCCCCTCTCTGGATTGCAGTCTCATCACCACTGAGGTGATGGGGTTGGCTCAGGTAATTCCTAAGAGACTGCTCCTATAATGTAGAGATTTTAAGTCAGTCTTTTTTTTTTTTTTTTTAATGTTTATTTTTGAGAGAGAGAGAAAGCACACAAGCAGGGGAAAGGCAGTGAGAGAGAGGGAGATAAAAGATCCCAAGCAGGCTCCACTCTGTCACCACAGAGTCTGATGCAGGGCTCAAACTCAGGAACCGTGAGATCATGACCTTAGTCGAAGTCAGATGCTTAACCGACTGAGCCACCCAGGCACCCCTTTAGTCAGTCTCTGAACTCACTTAATGTGTCCTTAGAAGGAGCAGCCTCATTTGAGTGGTGATGGAAATTAATGACACCGGCCACATCTTACAACTGCCATAAGCAGGGAAGATCACCAAATCAGCCTCTAAAAGGTCTTTGGCTCTGGCTTTTTTCTCTAAACCAATGTTTCCCAACTGAGGGCAATTTTGCCTCCCCAGAGGTCACTGGCAATATCTAGAGACATTTCTCGTTGTCACAATTCAGGGAGAAAGGCCACATACCACAGACATCTAGAGGGTACAGGTCGAGGGTGGAGCTAAACATACCACAATGCCTAGCACAGCCTCCACAACAAAGAATTATATGGCTCAAATATAATGCCGAGGCTGAGAAACCCTGCTGTAAACCAAGGAAAGCTTACTGTCCTGAAGGCCAAGACACCGACATCAAAGTCACTAGGAAACCCTGGAAATACATGTATTCTGTTTTTCTTAATATAAGAAAAGCACTACAGCTTTTATCAGATTCTAATAAAAGTCTGAGCCCTCCACCACCACCAAATAATCTTAAAACATAGAGGAGGGCACCTGTTGGGATGAGCCCTGGGTGTTGTAAGGAAACCAATTTGACAATTATATATAAAAAAATAAATAAATAAAATAAAGTTGAATAAATGTTATGTCACTTTAAAAAAACAAAACACACACAAAACAAACGAACAACAAAAAACACCATTGTATAGACAGAAGTATCGCATTTGAGATTTTCACGGCAGCATATTCATACCCTGGTATACCACACAGCAACAGGAAAGACTGAACTACAGCTATGTGGAATATGGATAAATTTTGCCGACACAGTGGTTAACTAAAGCAGCCAGATTTATTTTAAAGAAAAAACACATACTGCACGATTGCATTTAAATGGATTTTAAGAACAGAAAAAACTAAATCTCTGGTGGTAGAAATCAGAACACTGGCTCTTCTAGGGTGGGGGCACGTGAGTAACCGATTGGAAAGGAGAACAAAACTTTCCGGGTGCTATCGACTATAAAGTGCCCCTCCAAAATTCCTATGTTGCAGCCTTAAGACCCAATGTGATGGTATTTGGAGAAGGGTCCTTTGGAAGGGAATTAGGTTCAGATGAGGTCATGAAGATGGGGCCCTTATGAAGGGATTAGTGTCTTACTAAAGGACACCAGGGAGCTTGCTTCCTACCCACCCCACCACCACATTCAACCAGGAAAGAACATGTGCGCACACAGTGAGATAGCAGCCATCTAACAACCAGGAAGCAGGTCTTCGCCAGGACCCGACCACGCTGGCACTCGGATCTCAGACTCCCAGCCTCCAGAACTGCGACAAAATAAACTTCTGCTATTTAAGCCACCCAGTTTATGGTATTTTATTACGGCAGCTCACGTTGTAAATGTTCCATATCTCAATATGGTTAGTGGTCACATGATTGGATAAATACGTAAAAATTCACTGAGCTATACACTTAAGATAATTCACAGAAAATTCACAGAAAAGAAACATTACATAGCGAGAAATGTACCTTAGCATTACCTCCAGAAAGCAAAGGGAAGAGTTGGGATTTTCCATCTTATACCTCTGTCAGTCTGAATTCTTTTCCATGGCTATATGTGACCTTGTCTAACTTCAAACAACTTGTTAATTTTTTTTAATTTTTAATGTTTATTTCTTTTTGAGAGAGAGAGAGAGAGAGAGAGACAGAGTGTAAGTGGGGGAGGGGCAGAGAGAGAGGGAGACAAGAATCCAAAGCTGGCTCCAGGCTCTGAGCTGTCGGCACAGAGCCCGCCCGACACAGGGCTCGAACCCACGAGCCTTGAGATCAAGTAAGACACTTAACCGCTTAACTCACTGAGCCACCCAGGTGCCCCAACAACTTGTTCATTTCTAAATTGCTGTGCATCCCCTACTTCGGAGCGTCTGTCTCACCAGTGGCCCTGAATCCTCGATGGCAATGACTATCAAATCCACACTCCCACTCTGCGCCCTGCACTCACACTGCAACCCAGAGTTTCCAGGCACTGCCTACGCATTTCCACTCAAGCACATAACTGTCACATCTGGCACATCTCAAAATGCAGTAGGCCCCCCCCCCCCAAGACCTGCCCTCCTCATCTCCTTCACTCTGTCCCCTGGCTTCTCTCTCGCTCTCACTCCCTCTCTCTCTGGTTTTAACTCGCCCTTCTCCTTTACATCTGCGCATGACTTCAGATGGTTTATATACAGGTACTCTCCGACTTCCAGACTCAGAAACCAAAGAGATGCAGATATATTTTTTGAGAGAAAGCAGACAGGTATTTCTCACCATCCAAACCACTGTTCCTCCCTAACAAAAACTCAGGAAACCAAATACTTTAGATTCAGATGACAAGATAGCCTTCACTCTCCAAATCTGCTATCCCAACTCTCATTACTTAACAGATTTAGATAGCAAAAGGTACTTGCCTTCCTCCCCCAGCTTTATTCAGATATAATTGATACAGAACAACGGGTAAGTTTAAGATCTACAACGTAACATGTGTATCTCTGCCCATATTGGGAGATGACGACCACAATGAAGTTAGTCTAACTGCTGCTTCTATCTTATTCACCATTACAGGAGGCCGGACTTCCACCCTTTTAAATCCAAGTTCTTGAGAGACACCAGGATGTCTTCGAGCCCCTCCCACTCCACTCCCACGTCACTCTGCGTGCTGTGGCTGCCTCAATCTTTCCACCATCACTTTCCCTATGTTGCTCCTGCTCAAAAGCCTCAATGCCTTCCACTCACAGGGATGCAGACGAGGCACTGCTTTTGATTAAACCCTACGTTCCAGTTACCCGATTTACTCTGCTCCTAACCATCCTTACGTACGCCCTGCTCAGGCCATTTTCCCCACCTTCCACTGTACCCCTGAGCTCCAGCCAGCCCCTCCACTCTCCGGTGAGGCGCCTTTGGGCAAGTTAATTACTCTTGCTAGGCCCCATCTGTGAAATGGGAAAAAGAGCTATTTCTTCTTCACAGGCCACATAATAACCACGCAATAATCCTCAGTTATTATTTTTACCACCAATTCAAGTCCTACCTACCAAATGGTTTTCCTAAATATCCATCCCACAAAAATCTCCTCTCACCTAAATTCTGTTCATTTATCTGCCTTACAGATTTCCATGTAGCCAATCCTCAGTTTTGGTGCTCCACAGGGTGTCTGCAGCTGCCTTGTGTCACTGTGGAGCTCTCACAGACCTATTTTTGTCAATATGTGGTTTTTGTTAGTTGTTCTGTTGTTTTTATGCAGAGACAGGCATCAGGACCTCTTAGCTTGCCATTGTGCTGATATCACTCTCCTTCATTTGTTTTATGTTATTGTCTATTTATATCAAGACTCTCCATCTCTTCCAAAAAGCCTAAAGTTTAAAGCATTCTGTAGCTTTACTTTTCTTAACTCCGACAACGTCCTTGAACAGCAGCTAGATTCCCCAACACAGTCACTGACTGACAGAATAAACTTCCACAAACTTTGCCAAGAATATCTAACTGAGATTAGGGAAACAGAAGGGACCCCATGAAAGACTGCGTTTTTGCTGCCTTCCTTCTTGCTAAGGCCTGAGCCCCCGCCTTACACACGTCTTATAGTACAGACAGTGCATGTCCTCCTTGTGAGTGATTTCTTGATTTAATGATTCTTGAGTTAATGACTTCTTTGGAGTCTTCCAGCACAAGAGACAACATCTAAGGAGTGACCAGTGAGGCTGTTATGTATGTTTTCCAGACCACTGACTTACCAAGACCCTTGGCCCCAGGGCATAAGCGGCTTATAGAGGACACCTAAATACTTGTCCATTTTAACCAGTTCCCAGATGCCTAAAGAAGCACTTACAACGAACGGATCACAATCCTCAGTAAGAACCCCAGCCCCCCAGCATAGATGACACTCCCTCGTCTTTCCTTTCTGAGTCTCCCAGATGCTCCGTTTGTATCTGCACTCTGCGTCTTCAGGAAACTCTGCTCTCACTTCCTCTCGGCTCATGTTTGATTTCTATCTGATGGGAAGACAAGAATCCTCTTGGCTGGTCCTGTGGGACCTCCTCTGGGTCCCTACACCCAGCCAGCCTGACTCCTATTGTTTAAATTCCTATGCTGACCTTGTTGGGTCCACCAAAGTCACAGCCCCATCTTCCTTCATTTAACAAATATTTATTAAGCATCTCCCATGCGCTAGGTACTATCTGTTCAAGGCACTGGGGCTGGAGCTGTGGAAAAACCAGACAAGGTTCTGGGACTCAAAACACTTGTGTCTGTTAGGAGACAGACAATTAAAATAAACAAATAGACAAATGATGCCAGGTATTGGTAAGTGCTCACAAGGAGATAAAACAGGGAAATGTGGCAGAATGAACAGTGGGACTGCTTTCGCTGGGGTGTTCTGCAAAGCTTCTTTAAAAAGGAAACCTTCGGGGGGGCCTAGGTCAATCAGTCGGTTAAGTGTCCGACTCTTAGTTTTGGCTCAGGTCATGATCTCATGGTTCGTGAGTTCAAGCCTCGTGTTGGGCTCTGCGCAGACAGCTGCTGAGCCTGCCTGGGAATCTCTCTCATCCTCTCTGCCCCTCCTTCCCTCACCTGCACTCTCCTCTCTCTCTCAAAGTAAATAAATAAACATTTACAAAAAAAGGAAACTTGAACAAAGACCTAAATGAAATAAAGGAGTGAGCTACACTGACATCTGGAAGAATGTTCTTGCAAAGGAAACGGCGATTGCAAAAGCTTCAAGGCAAAAGCAAATTTAGCGTATGTGAAGAAGAACAGGAGGCCACATGACTGAAGCGCAACATGACAGGGAAAAGTGGTGGGAGAGGGGTTACGGCAGGGGCTCCGTGGTGTAGGTTTCACAGCACATGGTAATAAGAACGTCTGATTTTCGTCTGTGTGTGATGAGAACTACCAAAGGGTTAAGCCTTTTCAAAGGCTCATTCCCACTTCTGCACGGAGAACAGACTGCAGGGAGGAAGGGCACAAAGTAAAAACAGGGAGACCAGTCAGGAGGCTGCTCTTACTACCCAGATGTGATACAGGAGAGTGGTATGGACCAGGATGGTAGTGGCGGAAGAGACAAAAAGTGAGACTGACTCACGTATACATTTTAAGAATAGATTTCGCGTAAATATGAATCACTTATGTAGAGCGTGAGAGAAAAGAAGTCGAACACGATGCCGAGGTTTTAGGCCTAAGTAAGTAACTCAGGAGCATGAATGTGCCACTTACTGAAATGAGAAAGACCAGGAAGGGAACAGATTTAGACATCAGAGAGCCGTTGTGAGGATGACGTTAGATTATGCAGGCAAAGCCCATGGCGGGGACTTGCACACAGCCAGAGCTCAGGAAATGATGGTTGTCTTTGGCGGCTTCTCCTAGAGTTCAGGTGTCTCCTCTCCTAAGATAATTCCTCATCAGTAGGGGAAACTGGGTGAGGAGTACAGAGAACTCTGTACTAATCTTACATATTTTCTGTAAATCTAAAATTATTCTAAAATTCAAAGATTAAAAACAATTCCTTGGGGTGCCTGCGTGTCTCAGTCAGTTAAGCACCCGACTTCAGCTCAGGTCATGATCTTGTGGTCCGTGTGTTCAAGCCCCGCATTGGGCTCTGTGCTGACAGCTCAGGGCCTAGAGCCTGCTTCGGAGTCTGTGTCTCCCTCTCTCTCTCTCTGCCCCTCCCCTACTCATGCGTGTGCACATGCGCTCTTGCGCTCTCTCTCAAAAAATAAACAAACATAAAAACAAACAAATCCTCAATCCCACACGTTCCTCCAGCTCTCACCCTCTCTTCAAAAAAAGATGGCCATCCTTTGTCGTGCCTCATCCACACATCATCCGCTGCAACCTAACTCCTGCTTGCCTCACTATTTTCCCCATTTCTCTGTGGCCACCACTGACCTAACTGCTAAGTCCAATGGACTTTCAACCCTTCCTCTCAGCCTCTGACACCCTGACCATTCCTTTCTTCCTGAAACACTCTCCTCCCTTGACTTGAAGATGCCACCTTTCCCTGGTTCGCCTCCTGCTCTCCCAGCTTTTCCCTCCCTCAGCCTCCTCTGCTGTGGCTTCTACATCTATCCATCCCTTAAATGCCAAGCTTCTATCCTTGGACCTCCTCTTCCCACACTGTGTATTTCTCTGGATAAGATCCACCTTTGGCCATGGCTTCAACTAGAACCCCTACCAGTGATTATTAATATTTCGAATGGCCACAGACATCTGTGAGTCTAATGTTCGTGTACACGTGTGCACATAACAGAACCACACACACACTCTTGAAGATACAATGGCAGGAGGCTCATAGGACCCCTCCTCCAAAAGGCCACCCAAAGACCCCTGAGAAATATCTGGGCCCAGATAAGAACGCTAATTTATCAAAACAAGGGTTTGGTAGAAATTATTCTATGTCCAGGCCAGCTCTCTCCCCTGAACTAGTACCTCCAACTGTCCACCTGACATCTGCACCTGGATGACCCATGGGTGCCTCAAACTACACATGTCCCAAACCAAACTCATCACTTCTCTCTCCTCTTAGCTACCAACACCACCAATTTCTCCTCCTGGGCTCCCAGTCTCTCGGTAAAACTATTAGCATCCAGCAAGTCAGCCAGAAACCACCCGGGAATCACATGAGGGTCGCCTTCCTCTGCTCCTGAACATCCAGCCAATATCCAGGTCTACCTCTCAAACCTTTTGCGAAAGGCAATCCTCATCTCTCTCACCCCCCGTCTGACCCTCAAGCTTTTCTCCTGACCACCTCTTGTTCCTCTAACTCACCCTCCCCTCAGCAAGAAGTCTTTCTGAGATGCTCCCCTGCCTTAATCTCACCAGGGACACCTTCCATCCTCTCCAGGAGGAAATGCATGCATTCTGACGCTGTCACTTTTACCATCCACATCTCTCACTCCCCTTCCCCCAAAGATACCCTAGTAAGTCTCTACTCTTGGGGGTGATTCTCGCTGTTTCCTCCCTTCGTACTCCTGCATATGCAGCTGCATATTCTGCTATAACACATCCCAAGCCTACACTGTCACATGGGGAACTCCTATGTATCCTGCAAAGTCAGCTAGGGCAGTCCTCCCCATCCCACACCCCTCCCACACTATTCTGAACCTTCTGTTACTGTTCTTCTCTGGTGAAATAGTTGTAATTATTTCTTCCCATGTTTGTCTCCTCTACATGGCAAATTCCTGTAAGGCAGACTGCTCAACTCTGAACCCTCCGCAGCCAAGTTTAGCATTAAATAGGTACCAAATACATGTTTGATGAATTAAAGTGGCTTGTTCCCTGAATACCCCTTGGACCCTCACCTCTGGGTCTCTGCTGACCTCTCCCCCTCTTTGGAACATCTGCATTTCTACCTTATTTTCTACTTCAGTCCAGCAAGAAACAGATTCAGACACTCAAGCTCACCACTTCTGCAACTGTTCCCACCTCAGGGTCTTGGCACTTGGTATTCCCCTTCCAGGAACGCTCTCGCCCCAGATATTCCCATCACTTGCTCTCTCATTTCAATCTGTTCAGAAATCCTTGTCCTCCTTTTAAAAATAGTCTGATACTACACTCTATATTTGTTTGTTTATTGCTGGCGGTGTCCTCCATAGGAACATCAGTCCAACGAGGGCAGGACTGTTTAATTCATCACTGTATTCCAAGTCTCTAAAGGTGCCAGGAACATTCGTTTATTTAGCATTTATTGAGCACCTACTGCGTGCCAGATCTAGGTGCTGAAGATTATCAGGGAACAAAACAGATAAAAACACTCTGCCCTTCACATTCTGGAAGGGAAAGACAATACACAAGGTGAATAACTAAAATATAATTGCTAAGAAGAACAAGTGAAGCAGAAATGAAGACAGAAACTGGGGAAAGCCTCACTACATGATCCCCGAGTAAAAACCTGAAAAAAGTGAGGGAGCAAACCACACGGATATTGAACCCCTAGCAGAAAAGCCCTGAGGTCAAAGCATGTCTGACATCTGGAAAGGGAGAACAGCAGAAAGTGAGAGTGGGAAAGTGACAGTGGGTCAGATTATGTAAAGCCTTATGGCTCACTAGGAGGCATTTGTCTTTAAATAAGACGGAAACTCACTGGAGGGTTTTTGTGTAAAGGAGTGATATGATCTGACCTGCGTTTCAAAAGGATCCTTCTAGCTGCTGTGCTGAAAAATAGGGCATGAATGCAAGGGCAGAAGCAGGGAGACCAGCTGGGAGACTATTTCAATAATCCAGGTGAGAGGTGGTGGTGACTTGGCCCAGGGTGGTAAGCACTGGATGTGGAATGAGAAAGAAAAAGAGCAGTCAAGGGTGACTCAAAGGTTATTGTCTAGATCTTTTATATTACCGAGATAGAAAACAAAAACAAAAACAAAAAGAAGAGCAGTTTGGGAGGGGAGATGATGGGAAGCTTGCTAGGCCTCTCTTGACAGGTGCAGTCTGAGTTCACTAACATCCATCTCGGTAGGGATAGATAGAAAATAGGTAGCTGGGTAGATGTCGAGGGAGAAGCCCCCACTGGAGATACAAATAGAGGATCTGTTAGCCTAATACCTAAGTATTTAAAACTATGAGCCTTGAACAGAAATTCATCATGAATGGAAACTCAAATGTCCCAAATACAAATGCACAAAGAACAGCTGAAAGAAAGAAAAGCTATGATGCCCAAGGACACCCTCTGAGGTTCCGCAGACAGAATACAAAAGGTGATCTTTGCTCATGCTGAAAAGCAATTCGGCCAAAACAAACAACAACAAAAAACCCAAATCTCCTTCTCACTTGACAAGGGCAAACCATCGGATCTGTGAAAGGGTGGTCCAAACTCTGACCGAAGATCCCTGGGGTCCGTCCCGCAATTTTTTAAAGAAACCCAGTAAACTCAGGCATTGCAGCGAGGGCCAAGAAAGTGCAGGCCATCTCCAGGTTCTAATCTCTTGCGTGTCCCTACGTGCGGAGCAGCATTCCCCTGGATGCGGGTACAGCAGACAGGCCAAGGGTGGGGAAAGGCTAACAGGGTCGACACCCCCGCCCTTGGAGGGAGGACAGGGTACATCCCCAGGGGCGAGCACGCAGGCGGAGTGCTGTGGCGGAGAGGGGCGCCGCCCCAACCCAGAGTGGGTTCGCTGTGCACAGGGTGGGGGTGGGGGTGTGGGCGTGACGCGCCGCGGCACAGCGCCGCAGTAAGGGAGGAGGGGAGTCAGGAGGCCAAAGCTCCGTGTTCAAAAAGAGAGCGGATAGAAGGCACTCCCAGGGCGCTGCCAGACACTATAATGGGGACGGTTCGACAGGGAGATGAGTCGCCGGCGTCAAGCGTGCTCGGCTGCCAGACGGCGAACGGGAAGTGAGAGCAACGTGGCTCCGAGCGTGCGGACCGGACTCCGCCCAGCCTCGGGTCCCCGGGTTGGTTCAAGGACAAGCCCCGAGTGGGAAGGACATAGACACCGACACCCTTACCTGACACTGCAGCAGTCTCGGCAGCTCGGGTCCCGGCTGGAGAACGCGGCCGCCGCTTCTCGCGCCGCTCGCCCGCGCTACCTGATTGGCCGAAGTTGGCCCTCCCAGAAGCCCTCGCGCGGCGCGCCGCCAAATAAACTTTATGGAGACCCGCGGAGGAGAACAAGGACACGGGCGGGGCTGTGGCCGGGGCCTCCGGCTGAGCTGCCACGCCCCCCTAGCCCGTGGCCTTGGCCCTCAGCCTTCCCTCCTGGTTAGAGTTGGCTGAGAGCGAATGCACAATCTCTAGCGCGGGTTTCTAACCGTTTATTGAGCACCATCCTAGTGCCAGGTACTGGGGGCACAGTGGCGCTGGGAGCACAGTGGTGACCACGACAGACAAGATCCTTGCTCTAATGGAGTTGTCGAGCTGGTGGGAGAAACAAAATTACAATAAATACCTGCCAGTTTGTAAGGAGGGCTACGACCAAAAAAAAAAAAAAAAAAAGGCAGGGTAATGAGAATGAGAATGCCTGTTCCGTCCCAAGGCCTCTCTGAAGAGGTGCTGTCCGAGCTGAAACACAATGATGAGGAAGGGCTAGTCTTGCAAAGTCTTGGCGGCAGAGCACTCCAAGCAGACGAACAAGAGTGAAAGCTCCATGGGTAAACAAGCTTGATGTGTGAAGAATAGGAATGTAAAATGGTACAGCCCCTTTGGAGAAGAGTATGGAAGTTCCTAAAAAATTAAAAATAGAATTTCCATAGAATCCAGCAGGTCCACCTCTGGGTACATTCCCAAAAGAACTGAAGGTCTCAAAGAGGTGTATGTACACCCATATTCATAGCAGCCAGCATTATTTACAACAAACAAAACATGGAAGCAACTCAAGTGTCCAGCGACAGATGAATAATTAAATGAGGTATATACATACAATGAAATATTATTCAGCCTTAAAAAGGATGAAAATTCTGACATATTCTACAACATAGATAAAATTGAGGACACACTAATTGATACAAGCCAATTGCAAAAAAAGTAATGCTATGATTCTATTTATACTTATAGTACTTAGAGTAGCCAAAATTATAGAGAGAAGGAAGGATAAGGTGGTTGCCAGGCACTGGATGGAAGGGGAGGAAAATAGTGGGTTCTTGTTTCATGAGTACAGTTTCAGTTTTACGAAGTGAAGAGTTATGGAGATGGATGGTAGTGACGGTTGCACATTATGAAAATATTTAATATCCCTCAACTGTACACTTGAAAATGGTTAAGACAGTATATTTTTTATGTTATGCGTCTTTAACACGAGAATAAAAATTTTTGAAAGGCTGTGGAGCACCTGGGACCATCATATATTACTGAAGGGTTGGAAACAGGGACAACCACTTTGGAAAACTCACAAAATATATGAAAGCTAAATACACACGTCCTCCAGGACCCAACAATTTTACATGTGTAGATATGTATGTTCATGGAATCAATCTTTCTATTTCCAGCATAAATGTGTACATATTTTTACCAAGCGCCATACACAACAAAGTTGATAGCACCCTAACCCAAAAGTGGAAACAGCCAAAATGTCCATTAACAGAAGAATGGATAAATAAATTATGGTGCAAATACATAACAAAATACTGCAGTAACTAAGAGAGTGAACATGAATGAATCTCACACGCATAATGGTAAAAAAGAACCAGACCCAAAAGTAGGACTCCATTTCTTTAAAGTTCAAATCAGGCAAAACTAACCTATGGTGACAGATATCAGAATAGTGGTGATTTTGAAGGGCGGAAGGGCTGTTGACTGGGAAGGGAAATGAGAGAATCTTCTGAGGTCTGTTAATGTTCTGTTTCTTAATCTGGGTGCTGAGTGCATGGATGTATTCACTTTTTAAAAATTCATCGAGCTGCACATTTAAGATTTGTGCACTTTACCGCACATATATTATTCATTACACTACAATAAAAAAGTAAAAAATAAGTGAAATATTCTCTATGCTGTGGAATGTTACATGTTTTGCTATCCAGAATTCATAGCACTTCCCCTCCCCCGACTGTTTGCAGTTTGGAACCTTGTTTTATTTCTTTAGACTTGCCCACAATCCCAAGCATGTGGTACTGTGAAGGAAAGCAAGAAATATTTCTTTTTTTTTTTTATTTTTTTCAACGTTTTTTATTTATTTTTGGGACAGAGAGAGACAGAGCATGAACGGGGGAGGGGCAGAGAGAGAGGGAGACACAGAATCGGAGACAGGCTCCAGGCTCTGAGCCATCAGCCCAGAGCCTTACGCGGGGCTCGAACTCACAGACTGCGAGATCGTGACCTGGCTGAAGTCGGACGCTTAACCGACTGTGCCACCCAGGCGCCCCAAGAAATATTTCTTAAATGACAGACAAAATCCAATGCCAGGATTGCCCCCTATCCTGAACTGCACTGCCAGAGATGGCTTCCTAGTGGGTGGTGGCGAATTACATAAAGCTTCTCAAACCGTGGCTGAATGATCAGTAATATTCTTTACAAGTCATTAAAAGCTTAAAAGAGAAGCTTCTCCCTGTGCACTTCAGATGAGTTTTCAAGATTTGTGCGCTTTACTAGATGAAATTATTTCTCAATAAAAAAAATCAATACACTCCAAATTAAAGAAAAAGTGATTCTCATCTAATATTGTGCTTGAACTTTGCAACAACCCAGGGTTAAGCAGGGCAGGGCTGATCATCATCACGTATTCTGTGGGGAACCTAAACTCCAGGAGGATTAAATGACTCACCCAAGGTTACATAGGGACAGTGGCACACCAGGGACTATACTCTCTAGTCTCAGGATGTCAAGGCCAATATTTCCTAGTCCAAGAAACTCTCAGAGGTGAGCTTAGAAGCTCCTACGATAGGGGCACCTGGGTGACTCAGTTGGTTAAGCTTCGGGCTCTTGATTTTGGTTCAGGTCACGATCTCACGGTTCATGGGTTTGAGCCCTGCATCGGGCTCTGTGCTGACGATACAGAGTCTGCCCGGGGATTCTCTCTCTCTTTCTCAAATAAATAAACATTTTTTAAAAAACTGAAAAAAGAAGCTCCTATAACAATAAGAGCTCTCCAGTGAAGTCCTTAAATGGACTTTACTACCAACTTCCTGAATTGGGATTGGAACAAATACCACATTCTTTTTTTTTTTTTTTTAGTTTATTTATTTATTTTGAGAGAGACAGAGAGCATGTGAGCAAGGGAGGGACAGAGAGAGAGGGAAAGAGAGAGAATCCCAAGCAGGCTCCACACTGCCAGTACAGAGCCCGACGCAGGGCTTGAACTCACAAAACTGTGAGATCATGACTGAGCCAAAACCGAGATTTGAATGCTTAACCGACTGAGCCACCCAGGGGCCCCAATACCATAGTCTCATTAACCAACAGCAGCTACTATCAGATGACATTGTGAAGGTGGTAGGATTTATTAAACATCTGGTTGTTTTATTTGTTATTAAACATACTGACTGTTGAGTGAAAAAACCCCATCCTACACATCTCTGCATTGCTGCTGTTTTAAAACAGCTTTGCCGACATCTATCAACTTTGTTTATGTCAAATTGTGCAATTTGTCACTGGATGCTACATTTGCCAAAAGAAAAGTGAAATTGATTGACAAGGCCCTAGGGGTTCTCTCTCTTCCTTTTCAACATTCCAGATGTTTTTTTTTTTTTTTTCAAAAAAAAAAAAGTTGGATCCACCCCCTGGAAGGCTCATCTGCAGTGGGGGGGAGGGGTGATGTGGAAATATACCAAAGGAGCTGTAGGGGTACGGTTTCAGTTTCTGTAGAAACTTTGCCTCCAAGAGACCCCATCTTCTTGATTGGTTCAAATTACGTTCCATTTTCAATTGCTGCCTTTCAATGGAGCCATCTGTTTCAAGGCCCATCTGTCAGGGGCTCTGTTGTGGTTGATTATTAAATGTGTTTGCAGCTGGAGGGGCGGGGGCGGGGGAGACTTAAATCACAAAAGAAAAGTGTGTCTCCAAGAATGAAAGTAGGAAACCGAAGCAGACTTCTGGCTATTACCCCTCTTAGAAAGCAGAAGACCTAATCCTTTGCTGCAAACTCCGGAAAAATCAAGTATCAGCAAACAAGTATAGGGAACAATAGTGGACGTGGGTGGCTTTGGGGTTTTCCACCATTCATTCTCCTTTCTTTAGTAACTATACCCAAGAATACCGAAGTTTACTTTGGGAGGAGATTACCTGTTTCATGTCGTGGGTATTCTTGCAGGGAGAAGAATAATCTACCATGAAGTATTGTTTTAAGGATTAATTAAAGTAGTTAATAAGTGTTTAAGGCTTGGAGCAGAGTCTTGCATATAGTAGGTGCTCAGTAAGTGTTAACTGTTTTTATTTCTGGCGAGGCCTGTTGCCACAATACTCTAGAACTGAATACAGGCTTCCCTGACCCATCAGGGGAAAGCTGCATACCTACCCATCCCCAGCATAGCATGACATCGCAATTATCCAAAATTTTTCACCCGGATTTGAAGCCCTGGAAGGCAGTGGCAGGGCATTTGTAGCTCTGTGTCCACCAGGGGGCGCTCAGTGAATAATGTTAATTGAGAAAAATCCCACTTGACCTTACCTGCCAGGGGACCTCAGAATGGAGACTCCAGCCCCCCAAATTATCGACTATGCTCCAAAGCAGAACCTGAATTTCTCAAATAGAATTGGCCCCCCGGCATTTGACCCAAATGTGCGCTGACCGTGGCGTGTGTGGCATGGCGCTGCTGGGCCAGATATACGTGTGGTCCTGGTAGTCAGGTATTTCCTGGACGCCGGAGGCATTTCCTGAAACTGTGGTGTGGCCAGACTGTCTTGCCTTGAAAGAAAAGACAGCTAAATGCTGGCCACCCAGCAGAGCACAGGTAAGAGCTCAGGTTTACCACCCAGGTAAATGCCAGAGTTTACCTTTATGAAAACCACTCACACACATCCACCAGGTGGCAGCCCATGGCTGATGGCTACCTTAGATGTCTCACTTTAGGGGTGCCTGGGTGACTCAGTCGGTTGAGCGTCCGACTTCAGCCCAGGTCATGATTTCGCACTCCATGAGTTCGAGCCCCTCATTGGGCTCTGTGCTGACAGCTCAGAGCCTGGAGCCTGCTTCCGATTTTGTGTCTCTCTGTCCCTGCCCATGTTCTGTGTCTCAAAAATAAATAAACATTTAAAATAAAAAAAGAAAGAAAGAAAAAAACCATCCTTAGAAAGTCAAGACAGAGGGCGCTCAGGTGAAAACAAAACTTTATTTCTCCATCTGGCTGATAATTTTTTACTGGAAAAATATGTTTGCTTTTTTAGTCCTTAAGTGTCTTCACAGAATTTTCATTTTTATGATGCATTTGATTTTGTAGTATGAGAAACCTGATCTTCAGTTTCATGGTTCAGCTTAAACTGGAAAATCTGAAAGGAGGAGTTTTTATCCAATATAGTACTGATTTTTTAAATGTTTATTTATTTTGAGAGAGAGAGCACGAGCAGGGGAGGGGAGAGAGAGGGAGAGAGAGAATCCCAAACAGGCTCCATGCTATCAGCATGGAGCCCCATGTGGTGCTCGATCTCGTGAACTGTGAAATCATGACCTGAGCCGAGATCAAGAGTCGGAAGCTTAACCAAGTGAGTCAGCCAGGCACCCTGCCGATTTTTACAATAATCAGTTTCTTTGGTGTTTTTGTAACATCTATCCTGTCAAGAAGCAACTGTCCTGGTTGTTGGGGTTTTTTTTTTTCCCTGAAACGTATTACTGCAAAAAAAATTAAAATATGTTCATTTCAATGCAAGGCCTTGTATAGAACGAGCACTTAATCAATGTGTCAAATGAATGAAAGAAAACCTGAGAACAGAAATAACTTCAGTGTTGTGAGTGTGAATGGGTTCGACTTAGCTCATTGGTGCATTTCGCCAGCCGGCAACATTTAGGGAGGATCTATTGCCATTTATTTTGGCAAAAAGGGCTCTTTGCTCCCTGCCTTCCATTCAGCAAGCCGGGTGCATGGGTGTTTGAACAACCAGAGCGCTGCTCCTTCCTGGATTGCTGGATCAGGGTTGCTTTCTCTCTAGCTAGTGAATAATCTTAGCACCATACTTTACACCCAGAAGGGTGCATAATTAGAATATATTGAATTAACAGTTTCTCACTTCTCAGGGACAAGGAACACTGGAGAACCCTATTATAATAAAGGGAAAGTTAGGGGGAAGGAACTCCATATGCCAAAAACTTTATTTATGCTGTTTAATTTAATCCTGCCAAGAACTCTTTCAAAGCATCCCGTGTTTCAGAAGAGGAAAGCAGGCTGAGTGGAAGAAGTTGCCCGAGGTCACATAGCTAAGGAACAAAAAAAAAAAAAAAAAAAAAAAAAAAAGAAGAAGAAGAAGAAGAAAGAAAGAAAACGGATTTGTACCCAGGCTGGTATAAGGCTGCAGCCCTGGGTCTTGCCATTTTCTTTTCAGAACTGATTTTGGGGAATGAGGTTCTGCTGTTTAGAGAGGAGTCGAGCAACACAACCTACAGCAGGGTCTGTAAGGTAAGGGCGGGGGGGGGGGGGCATCATGCCAGTGCAGAGAGACAGCACCCAACAGTGGCATCTCCTTGCATCTCCCCAGTCCTGGCTCTGTCACACCCCACTGTGAATGGAGGAACAAGATTTTACCTTTATCCCCTTTCCATTTCATTTCCAGTACCATTGTGGTTCCCAGGTATTCCCATGATGCTTTGGGGGGAAAAGTCAGGGGATCTGAATTCTGTCTGTGGCCTGTTTGGGACAGGGGCCAAGACGTTTGCCTTCTGAATTTCAGTCCATCATGCATCAGAGGGAGTCAGTAATGCTCATCCAGGTCCAACTGGCAGGGTACAATGAGGCCCCATAAAGAGACATGCAAAGGCTGTAGGAAAGTTCCAGATTCCTAAGCTCCTTTCCAAGTAAGGTGTGACAGGGTAACTTCTTGAGAAATTCCTTGGTAGCTGGGCTGGCTGGTTTGGGTTTTGGTTTGGTTTGATGTTTTTGTTTTTGTTTTTGGTTACATCCATTAACCAAAGAATGGAAAGTTGACTTTCCTCCTCTCCCCAACCAAGAAAGCAGCCAAGAATTTGTATTTGATTCAACTGAATAAAACAAACCAAAAACAATAATGATAACAACACCAACACCTATTGGCTTGAGCAAGATAAGACATCCTTTCTCTGTCATATATGAGAAGTCTGAAGAGAGGCCATTCAGATGAGGTGGTGGCTCTCAAGTCATCAAGGACTCAAGCTCCTTCTACATTCTTGCTCCATTAGCATCCTGCCTCACAGCTCAAAATGGCTGCTTAAGCTCCAGCTCTTATGCCCAGCTTCCAGCCAGCAGGAAGGAGGACAGAAACCTGAAGGAGCACCTCATCCCTTTTAAGGATACATTTTTAAAGTTTTATTTCCACTTCCATTCACTAGTCATTAGACAAAACTTAGTCACGTTGGCTCCCCCCAGTTGCAAGGTAGGCTGGGAAATGTCTTAACTGGAGGTACATGTCCCAGATAATTGAGTCCTTATCACAAAAAAGGGGAGGAGGTTTGGTGAAAAGGTATGGAGATTTGGTGAAAACCCATTGTCTCTGACCCCTCATGTCATGGATTCTTAAGTTCTGGGTTCCTTGTTCCATGTGGCAAGTGTGTGTGTGTGTATGTGTGTGTGTGTGTTCACATGTGTTAAGAAGAATGTGGCCAGTGGGGGAATATACGCAATAATTCACCATTATCTGGTAAAGGTATGGCTAATAGGCAAAGATTCTTAGAAAACTAGCCCTAATCAAAAGGAACAAAGACAGCCAACTGCTTTTCATCAACAATTAACATTTCTGATCATCAAAAGATACCATTAAGAAAATGAAAAGCCAAGCCACAGACTGAAAGGAAATTTTCCTAATACATGTGTATGGCAAAGGATATGTATCCAGAATACATAAAGGACTTCTGAGAGTTAATCATAAAAAGCTAAGCTAATTTTTTAATGGTCAAAAGACTTAAACAGGCACTTTATGAAATACTAATAAACACACTTTCATTTTTTTAATGTTTATTCATTTTTGAGAGACAGAGACAGAGCCTCTGGAACAAGGGAGGGGGGAGGAGCAGAAAGAGAGGGGGACACAGAATCCGAAGCAGGCTCCAGGCTCTGAGCTGTCAGCACAGAGCCCGACACGGGGCTGGAGCCCATGCACTGTGAGATCATGACCTGAGCTGCAGTCTGCCACTTAACCAACGGAGCCACCCAGCCACCCCTAGAATGGCTACAGTTTCAAAGCCTGACAACACCCAGTGCTGACAAGAAAGTGAAGGAACTGGAGCTCTCCTATTTGGCTGGTAAGAGTGCAAAATGCTACAACCGCTTTGGAAAACAGTTTGGCAGCCTGGAATAAAGGCCCAGCGATCCCACGGCTGGGTTTCCACCCAGGAGAGAGGCGAGCATATGTCCACACAACGTCTTATACAAGAATGCTCATAGCAGCTTTCCTCATAACAGCCCCGAACTGGAAACAAATGTCTATCAAAGAAGAGACAAGTCAATCGTGGCACATGCCTATGGTGGAATAATACTCAGAAATATAAATGAACAAACTACTGATACATGCAACAATATGGATGAATTTCAAACACAGCGCTGAGCAAAAGAAGCCAGAAGAAGTGCACAGTACATGATTCCATGTATTTGAAGTTCATAAGCAGACACAACCAATGTGGGATAGAAATGAGAACAGTGCTTGCTGGCTGGGAGAGGGCAGTGTGTCCCAAGGGCAAAGAAAGAAAGTTCTGGAGGATGGCCATGTTCCACTTTGACCGAGGTGTGGGATACATGGGGTGGGGGTGTGCATTTGTCCAAACTCATCAAGCTGCACAGTTGAGATTTGTGTATTTTGCAGAACACAAATATAATTTTTTAAGTTTATTTATTTATCTTTGAGAGAGGGAGGGGGAGAGAGAGAAGGCGAGAGAAAATCCCAAGCAGGCTCTGCGCCATCAGCACAGAGCCCGACGGAGGGCTTGAACCCATGAACCGTGAGATCATGACCTGAGCCGAAATCAGGAGTCGGATGCTTAACCGACTGAGCCACCCAGGCGCCCCAACATGAATGTAATTTTATCTGAAAAACTGAGGGTGTGTGTGTGTGTGTGTGTGTGTGTGTGTGTCTGTGTGTGTGTGTGTGTGTGCGTGTCACTCGCCATCCCTGACCTCAGAGATTCTGATTCATGGAATTCAGGGAATTGGCATTTTGTGACCCAGGAATTGGCATTTGTATCATTTCCCTTCCTCAGGGAAACCAGAGGAAGTATGGAGGTCATGTGGCTCAGAAGGGAATGGCTTCCTGAGATCCAAAGGACAACAAGGTGGGCCTGGGCCCACTGCACACTGATCCCTGGAAGGGGTTCCTTGGATGGAGGCTGGCATCCAAGAATGCACCCAAGAATGCCTGGGGGTCTGATACCTACTGCTGGGACTTTGGGGGAGTGGGTAGGGCCCCATCACAGGAGGCCTGTGGTGACTGCTGAGCACGGCTGGGAGAGCATCTTGGTGGCCAGCCCAGAGCCGCTGTAGCAGATGGCCAGGGGAAGCACAACCCTGGGAGTGGCCTTGCACAGCGGGAGGCATGGTGACATCAGTGTCCAGGGCTAGCAATCACAATAATGCCTAACATTTGTGGAACATTTTATCACTGCTAAGAGCTTTACATGTATTTATTCATTGCACTATTCCCATTTTATAGATAAGAAGACTGAGACCCCGGTGTGGAGGAGGGGGGTTTAGCAACTTCCCAAGCTCACACAGCTAGTACTGGAGCCAGGATTTGAACCCAGAAAGTCTGGTTCCAGGACTCATATCTTTACCCTCTATGCTGGTCCGGCCCCTCCACTGCTTCCATTCCTCATTGCTCTCCTGGACATCACACAAATTGCTCCAGCCAGAGGCGGGGAGTGGAGCCTCAAAAGATGATTGAGAAGAAAAAAGATGATGGAGGTTAGATTCCTCAAAGACTTTGTGAGTGGGAAGTCACATACACCCCCCAACCCCCGCAGGGCCGGCCAGGTGAGTGAGTGAGGCAGGCAGGTGTGAGGCACTAGGGAGTAGTGGGGATTGCGGCATGCACACTTTAAAGGGGGCACCGTTACTGAGACAGTCCCATTGAAGCCATGCGGGAACAGTGGTCCAATGCTCCTGGAGCCCCAGATTTTTAAAGATTTTGATTCTTAGAGTCCACTTCCCAGCCAAAGGAAACACGTGTGTGTATGATGCCACTCAGGAGTGTGAGTCTGCTCCCTTCTCCAGCCTGGGTCTCTTGCAGCAGGGTGGACAGCACTTCCGTGTCCGTCAGAAAATCAGGGCTCAGCCTTCTAAGGATGAGGTTATTTAATCCCTTAAGAGCCCACCCTAACCTGCCTATTGAACCTGAACTTTGCGAGGCAGCCAAGAGAGTCCCGCGCCACCCTCCTGTCTGTGTGCACCTATCTCCCTGACAAACCAGAGCTCCATCCCGGAATCTCAGTATCCACCCACCTCAGGCCCTCCTTTACCCCCCACCAGCCTTTTCCAAAGGCCCATAAATCTGCCAAAGCTCAGGATCATCTTGCCTCTGCCTGCCCCTTTGCCCTCCCCCCATCCCCTGCAGCCTCCTGAAGCTCTCTGACTGATTTTTTTGTTTATGTCTTAAATTCCATTTGAGCCATCATGTGGCCCAATCTTTCATCTCGTTCCATATCTAGCTGCAGCCTGAGCTTGGGCGTTCGTGGGCTTTGCAGCCAGATATGAAAAGAGGAGAGATTCATTTCCTGCCTCCCGCCTCTCCAGCCCCACATCTTCCAGTTTAATCCAAGAGCTCAGAAGATTTGCTTTAACCTCACAGATAGTTCTTATGAAACCTCACCCATCAATAAGTGTCAATAAAGGTCTCGGGATGCGGGATGTGGGTGTTTGGGCGTTCCACACCCCCCACAGGCCGTCACTCTCTTGTGCCTGACACTGAGGCCTCTGCCTCCCCTTAAGATGCCTGGAAGGTTATGTCCCATTCCCAGAGCAGCCAGGGTCTAACAGATGTGAGGGAGTGAAAGCTCACAGTCCGGCCCATACCTGGACAAGTCAGTGGTATGAGTTTCACTCCAGAACACCCTGGTGGGAAAGGTCAGGTTAGAGAGTCCCTGGCCACACATCCTTGCTCAGCTCTTCCCTTCCCTGTTCTGCTTCCCTCTGTCCTTCAAGAAGTCACGTGCACAGAATCCTTGCCTCCAGCTCTGCATCTGAGAAACCTAAGGGCAGAAGAGGATCCACGCTAGGCCAAGCAGGGAGCCGGGCAATACCTAAAACAGAATGGCAAGACATTCCTGTACTCTGTCACTAAACGTGAGACATTTAAATCCTATTATCAGCATGAAAAAATAAAGTCTTGATTTTCCAGCAATAAGGAAAAGGTTCAATAAATTACAGCACAAGCTTCTGATGCATACTGAGCCGTTATTTGCAGTGCTCTACAGAGCATGGCCAAATGTTGACATTAATGGAGTTGGGGGTGGGGGATGGGTATAGAGAGGTTCATTTTATTATTCTCTCTACTTTTGTAGAGGTGTGCAATTTCCCGTAATGGTTATAAAATGATGGATGAAGAAAATGCTTCCAGTTTAATCCACATTTGGATATTTGAATATTTGATATTTGAATATGATTTGAATATTATTCACGCTGTATAGTTAAGTGGAAAAACGGATACTACTAATCCACCTATTTAAAAGAGTAAATCTATATGTGCAATTTTTATTATTTTAATTAAAAATGTTTTTAATGTTTATTTTCGAGAGAGAGAGAGAGAGAGAGAGAGAGCAGGCGTGAGTGGGGGAGTGGCACAGAGAGAGGGAGCCAGAGGATCCCAAGCAGGCTCTGTGCTGATGGGAGACAGCCCAATGTGGGGCTCAAACTCACAAACCCCGAGATCATGACCTGGGCCAAAGTCGGATGCTTAACCGACTGAGCCAACCAGTGGCATTTTTTAAATATTAAAAAATTGAAATGTGCATACCCAGTGACCAAGCAATTCCACCCCTGGGTAGACAAACAAGCACAAGGAAGGAGATGGGTAAATGGCCTAAGTGTCTATTAATAGACAAATGGCTTTTTAAATGACTATAATAAATCTTTGAAATATTAGGTAGCAAACAGAGAGAAAATTACTAGCTGACACTTAAGGGCACATACCTTCTAAATACTTAGTCATAATGAGCTCATCCTATAATGTTCATACTCTAAGTTTTTATAGATAAGGCACAGGAAAATTAAGAAACTTGCCCAAAGTTCATTGGCCCAGGGGTGGTCCTGGGGTTTGAACCCACATGGCAGTCAGCCTGGCTGAACAGTGCATGCTCTTAGCCACTATGCTATTTCACCCCTTAAGAATGAGTTGGTCCCATAAGTATTAACAAATTTATCAACTCTCACATTGGTTCATAGTACCCCTCATGGCAGGGACTGCTTTTAATAGTGGATACGCATGATCTCATTTGCCCTCACAACAACTCTTGAGAAAGTGAGATACTAACTACTAACAGCTTTCTTTCACAAAGGAGGCAGTTGACGCACAGAGAGGTTAAGCAGCCCGCCCAGGCTCACACAGCTAGGAGGTGGTAGAAACAGGATTCGAATTTATGTAATCAGCTTCCAGAGCCTCCACTCTCAACCCTTTGCCCTAAATCATTAAGTCACACAAGTTGCACATCAGTATGAGCAACACAGTTCACACAAATTTAAAAACTACAAAACAATATATTTTAAGTTATGTGTATAAATATATTTTAAAAAGTACTCACGCGTGAGGTAAAAAAAAAAAAGGCAGCCACAATGCTGAATTTGCAGTATAAAATATAATTCCAACTAAAAATAGGTCTCTACATCTCCAGGTATATAGAGAACAGTCTGAAATGATATTTATTACCCTGATGGAGTGGTCATCTGGGAGGCAAGGGCTGGAGGGAAGGGACCAGGAGTAGGGCTGGCTGTCTAAGGGGACCCAAGACCTATCTATAATGTCTTAATTTTTTACGAGAAGAATATATCCGTGTATTATGCATGATTAAAAATTAACAATGTCAAAAATAGACTGCATGGATAGACACTAAAATGTGAGCGAGGACCATCTCTGGGTGTGAGATTTTCTTAGTTCTATACTTTATCAATATTCTACCGGTAGGAAATACATGACTTCAGCAATCAAGGGGAGGGGAGGAAGGAAAGGAGAAAAAGGAAACTAAAACATCATTATTGCCCCCCAGATATGCTTCCTCCTCCCCTCACCTTCTCTTCCTGGTTGTATCCAGTTCATTCACTCAGGCCCCATCAAGACTTCCTGGTTTCCAGCCCCTCCTTCCCCTGGTTCCCCTCACCCCCAGTACCTCCAAGAGCGCATTGCCATCTCCGGCTGCCTTCTCACTGAGCACCTACTATGTGCTGGGCACAATTTGGGGCACTGGATTGGCCCACGGTGACGTGCCTATGAGTGACAGAGACAGAGCCCGGCACCAGGCCTTCAGAGACCACATCCAATGCTGAGCCCAGAACCTCAGGCCCTAGAAACATCGGTGATTAAACTCGCTTTTGTTAGAACCACCCAAGCAAGCACAGCTCATTTCTTGGCCCTCATTCTCCAATGTGGGTTATTCTCAAGTCTGGGGCTGCTACCCCACAGCTGTCTTTCACAGTTCCTGCGTCTTCCTTGGCAGAATAAACCCTCAAGGTACCAAGCAGGGGAAATACAGGTCAGATCTCATCGGAGCCTATAAAACCGAGATGCTAGTTTATAATATTGCTTCAAGGACTAAGCAGAAAAAGACTGACCATTTTTACCATAATTTTAAGACATCCTTTACGATAACTATACGATGGCTTATAAATGGTTTCCTTCAAATAATGTACTTGTTTCTAAAGAGAGAGATCTTTAATTTGGAAGGCTGCCGTGTCTGCCTTATTGCTTATGTATACACCCTGTCAATAAATGTCTGCAGTAAGCAAGAATTTTTCCATTGAAAGAAGTCCCTGCTTTCACGGAGCGTGCATTCTGTGATGAGGAGATAGACAACGTGTCAAAATATATGGGAGATTAGACGACAGTTGCTCAAAAATAAAGCTGGGAAGGGGGGATGGGGTGGGTTTCAGAGGGGGAGGGGGCTGAGTGAAGACTTGGAAAGGATGGGGGATGGAAGCGGGTCCGAGAGAGCATCCCAGGCGTGGGTGGGGGCAGATGGGAGGAACAGGATGTGCAAAGGCCCCAAGACAGAACGTGCTTTGTGCTCATGAAGGACAAGACTGAGCAAATGTAGCTCATGGGTTGATGGGAGAGAGTCACCTAGGGCCTTGTGAGCCAATGTGAGGACTTTGGCTTTTACTCAGAAAGAAAATGGTGAATCACTGCGGGGGGCGGGGGGGGGGGCGGGGTTGGAGAGAGAAGTGACATGTCCTACCAGAATGAGTCCGGCCACTGTGTGGATGACGGACCAAAGCCTCGCTCTCTTGAATTCTCTCAGAGTCTCTTGAAACTTTGCTGTTTCTGCTATTAAATATCACCCGTATTAACAGTTGTGGAGCTTGGCTTCTGCCCAAACTGAATCTCAGGGGTATCCCACCATCCTCAAGGTCAGACAGCAGACTGAGCATCATAGTGACAGCTCTGAAACCCCAAACACTGACTGAGGTTTCCAGACCTGCTTGCTGTAATGTAACAGTCGCTGTTAACTGCTAACATTCACTAAGGCCCTACCTTAGGCCTACTTAGTTTCTCATTTCAGATGGGTTTGGAAAACACCGCTTTCATACAAGAAGCCCCCGTTTTATGACATCCTAAATATGTCTAATTATCTCCAAGTGTACTGCCAAATTCTCAAAAATATCTTCACAAAAATGAATTCAAATGCACTTGGTCACAAATTTTAAACACACTCCAAAAAGGACCTTTAGTAGTAGGAAAAGGGGGGGCAAAAATTCAAACTAAGACCTTAGGAAACCGGCAGGTCGCCGCTTATACCAGCTCCTGATATCTCCAAACTACTTTCCGAAGGGCTGGTCTGTCTTAGCTGTGAACTTAGAACTGCTTTCTAGCATCTGAGGAAAGCAAGTCCAATTGTCTTAACTTTTTGATGGGCTGGTTGTTCGACTAGTAACAGTGAAACTCCCTCAAGCTTGCAATGAACAAAATTACCACCAGGTGGCAGCAAACACCCAGTAAGCGAAGTCCGTCCCTTTTCAAAAACCTGTACTCAGACTTGCAGATTTGAGCTGGGATTTGTGACACTGGGAGGAAGACTACTTAGAATTCTGGGTAACCATTGCCAAATTATGTTGTTGATTTTAAAAAACGTATCTAGCTTTCAACCTGCCTATAATTTCCACTACTCGCTCCACCCGATTTGGATTTTCATTTTAAGGAAGCACTTACCAGGTAAATGAATCGATGAATTAAACCAGTTCTCAACTGGGGATTGTTTTGATCCCCAGAGGACATCTGGAAAGATCTGGAAATATTTTTGGTTGTTACAACTAGGGAAGTGCTACTGGCATCTAGCAGGTGGAAGCCAGGGGTCCATAGGACAGCCTCCACCACAAAGGTCAAAATGTCAGTGGTGTGCAGGCTGAGACACCCAGAATTAAAGCAACGAACAACGAAGTCTCATCCTTGATGAAGGGAGACTGGGGCACGTTAGGTCTCCCCTCTCTGTAGCCTGGCTTTTGGCCGCAGGTCTGGCAGGGAGGAATCAGTCAATAATGCTGCAACACTGAATTGTATAAGAACACGAGAAAATAGATCCTGATTGAAATCTCAGATGCCTACATGGCCAGGGAGGTAATGCAAAGGGGTGAAGTGGACCAAAAGACAAGAAAAAGGGGTAGAGTCTATGGCGACTTGGAGAACGTGTTTCTTAAGAGGCTAGCTCAGCTATGCAGCAGAGCAGGCTCAATGTTCCTGGACCTTGTCACCCTTGGGGAATGAAAAGGGGTGACCTTTGGGCCAAAGGACACCAAGGGGTGTCCTTGAAGGATGAGCAGAATTTGGGCAGATGCAGGGAAAATGGGCTAGAATTAGCATTCCAAATAGGGATACCCCAACCAGGCGTTGCAAATTGGCCAAATCTGGTGCTCTGACTTCTCCACTCAATTTTTTTTCCTCTCTCTCTTCTCTTCTAATATAATTTATTTTTACTGTAGCAAAATATACATAACATAAAATTCACCATTTTAACCATGTTTATGTGTGCAATTAAGAGGCAGTGAGAATAGTCACAATGCTGTGCACCTGTTTCCAGAACTTTTTCGTCTTCCCAAACAGAAACATGGTATCTATTAAACAATAACTCCATTCCCCTTCTTCCTCTCACCCCCTGTATCCTCTATTCCATGTCTGTATGAAATTGACTACTCAAAGTACTTCTTGTAAGTGGATTTATACAGTATTTGTCTATTTGTGTTTGGCTATTTCAGTTAGCATTATGCTTTTGGGTTTCCACATGATCTTTTAAAAACCTGGATATCTTACATAAAAAGCTCGGTTTCCTCAACAGAAGAACAGGGTGTGGGGGGAGGGGGAAAAGTTACAGAGAGGGAAGGAGGCAAACCATAAGAGACTCTTAAATACTAAGAACAAACTGAGGGCTGATGGGGGTGTGGGAGGGAGGGGAAAGTGGGTGATGGCACCTGTTGGGATGAGCACTGAGTGTTGTATGGAAACCAATCTGACAATAAATTTCATTAAAAAAAAGCTCAGTTTCTGATTTGTCCTCAGAATTTTCAAGGTCTGGCCACACTGAACCCACATGCCGCAGCACAGTGGGCTGGAGCTGAGATGTGACTGCCCTTAAGAGAGATGCTCTGAGGACAGCACTGGGTCAGGAGTTGGGAGCCTCTTGAGTATTTATCCACCTTGTGACTTTGTTTATGTCTCAGTTTTATTTCATAAACAATTGCTTTTAATTCCAGAAGAAATGCATGAACTCATTCACTTGTCAAAACCAGAACCTTGTAGGTGAGTCTGAGAGCTCTTTGGTCTCTCAAAGCGGTGGGTTAGTATTCCTATTTGATATTGTCAAACTTTAAAATCCTTGTTAATCTGGTGGAAAGCCACACATCTTTATCGTAATAATATCTACCATTTATTGAGCACCTTCTCTATGCTGGGCATTGTTGTTAAATCTTCATAGTCTCATTTGGTGGATGAATAAACTGAGGCTCAGAGAAGCTAAGTATCTTGTCCAGGATCACATAGGTGGTTAGTGGCATAAGCCAGAAATAAAACCCAGGGCTGGCTTACTCCATGCCCCACACTCTTTCCCCTGAACCTTCCTGTGTCATAGTCATCGGTGAGTGGCCACAACAAACGTCCTTCTGTATCACACCAGGAAGTTGTGTAAGAGAAAGCATTTGTTGGTGTGAGCCATTATAGGATGGTGTATTCCATGATCAGCCCCTGGGGGCTCTCCCTGTTGAACACAGATGCCCTGACAGGAGGAAAAATACTGTCAGTGCTTTGGCAAAGAGGCTTCTATTTAATTCAACATATCTTTGCACGCTTTTGAGAAGAGACGACAGATGGGGAAACTAAGGTCCCAGGAGCAGAACCAAGTGACTTGAGATCAGGCCCTCCAAAGAGGGGTAAATCCAAAACAGGGCACTGCTCTCCCGGTGTCTGGTCCCTTGTGCATCCTTTCTGGTCCTGCTTGTCTGTACCTTCCAGACCAGAGCTATGGCTCGGGATCTGAAATGGACCAAAGACTCAGTTACAAGAATCAAACAGCCCAACTCAGATTGGCCTCAGTGAAAGAGCATAATCACATATTGGCTTGCTTAACTGAAAATCCAGGAAAATTCTAAGCAGTCCCATGGGCTGTGGGTGCCCCAGTAACACATCAGGACTCTCTCCAATTCTTGGTCTCACCCTCCTCTGTCAGCTTCACATTCAGATGCATTTTCTTCCTGTGGTGGTCCCAGCAGTGTAACAACCCCAGCAGAAATAGACCATCCATGGTCCCAGAGTTCAAGCAAATGTCTCAGAATTCACTCTGATTGGCCTAAGCTGGGTCACATGACCATCGCTGACCCCATAACTCTGGTTGGCCAGGACTGGGTCATGTGCGGGAGAGTCTGCACTGGGAGAATGAGGGTGCCAGTACTGAAAGGTGTATGTTGCAACTTTACTTGTGCATTACAATGATATGAATGATTTCTTTGCTGAATCGGATCGTAGTTTCAAATCCCAGAAGATCCTTTTCCCTCAATTCATCCTGCTACTCATAATGGAATGGTTACATATTTTGGATTCAGTCTGCATTATCCGCATTTACTGTATCACTATCTTAAGTCTAGACTTGAAAATTAAGCCCTGGTTTTCAGTGTTTGCCAATTTAGGCAGTGTAAACATTGCCCGATTTCTAGCCACATATTTTGGTCACTGAGCACACAATGGGGCAAAGGGACACAGTAATACACCGCTGTATAGCATTTTCATCAATCAGATACAATAGATGTAAACAATCTCAAGAATACCAAGGATCAGTCAGTTATGGCCAGTGAGTCAAACTGAGCCAAGCTTGTCTTTGAGTGGCCTAAGAATGAGTCTGCATTTGTGAAGGGTTGTTTAAAAAAAAGAAGGGTACACAACAGAGACCCTATGTGGCTTTCATCCTACTCATTAATAAAAATGAAAATATGAGCCTGCATTCATATTGGAACTGTATTTACTCATCAATTGCAAGCTATCGATCGGCTACAGATAAAAGAGTTGAGCAAAAATCAGTGAAAGCATTTTGTGAAAATCAATAGACTATATGGATGACAAGAGTACGGTAAAGAGTAGTGGATATTTTGTTATTTTTTTCTAAATTGTGTGCTATATATTCGTTATATCATTACAATTTACAATAACTTGGGGCACCTGGGTGGCTCAGCCGGTTGAGCATCTGACTTCGGCTCGGCTCAGGTCATGATCTTGTGGTTCCGGAGTTCGAGCCCCACAGCTGGCTTGCTGTTGTCAACCTGTCAGCACAGAGCCCGCTTTGGATCCTCTGTCCCCCTCTCTCTGCCCCTCCCCTACTTATGCTCTCCCCCAAATAAATAAATATAAAAAAATAAATAAAAATAAAATTTATAATAAATGGGTATATTCATGTGTATGAATGCATTTTTTTTTTCCTGTGGGGAACGGATCATTAAACATTTACCAGCATTTTCCTGAACTTACCGCATTTCTTAATAGGAAGGGTTAATATTCTTAGGACGTCTGCTCTCACTCATTCTCTGCCGTGTGAGGACACGGTGAGAAGGCAGCTGTCTGCAAGCCAGGAAGAGGGCTCATGCTGGCGCTCTGAGCTCAAACGTCTGGCCTCCAGAACCATGAGAAAATAAATTTTTGTCGTTTGAGATAGGGAAAAATCTGCTTTCCCCAAATTGATCTGCAGATTCAATGCAATTCTGAACAGAATCTACAGGAATTTTTCCATGGAACTATAATAAGGTGATTCTAAAATGTACGTAGAAGAGGAAAGAGCCAGGGATAGCCAGGATATTTCTGAAGAACACTAGGGACTTGGGAATAGAGGCAGGGGGAGACATCAAGGCTTATTATGAAGTTTTAGAAAGGGGGGGGGGGTGCCTGGCTGGCTCCATCAGAAGAACATGCGAATCTTGATCTCGGGGTTGTGAGTTCGAGCCCCATGTTGGGTGTAGAGATTACTTAAAAATAAAATCTTTGTTGAAAAACAGAGCTCAGAAATGGATCCACATATCTATGGGACTTTGGTACTTAACAGAAGTGGCAAGTCAGGTCAGCGGGGAAGAGAAGGAGCATGCAATAAATGGACCCACTTACTCACCAGGAAAAAGATGAAGTTAGATACTTGTCTCACTACTATATACAGAAATCCCATTCCAGATGGATGAAGGACTTCCATTTAAAAACAAAACTTTACAAGATATATTTTAGATATTTTTAGGTATTCAAATATCTTTCAGACTTCACAGTAGCAAAAGATTTCCTAAACGAGCCACAAAAGAACTGATTATATAATAAAATTTGATCATTTTAACTAGAAGTGCGAATGTTTGCCCATCAAAAGACTCAGACAAAGGTTGAATTTCAAGGGTGTATAATGAATGTCTATAACGTAATAAGAAGGGTACAAACAACCCACGGAAAAATGTGCACAAATGGAAAGTAATGAAGTGATTTAAAAAAAAAAAAAACAGGAAAGAAAACCCACAATGATAGGGGTATGTCAAAAGGACCCAGGAGACGACTGAAAGAGCTCCAGAGCTGGAACAATTTGAGCAACAAAATAAATAAAACGATTCTGGATCCTAACCCAAAGTATAAAATAAATACCTATGAACCCATGCTAATATAAATAAATACTTGAACAAACAAATAAGTAGAAAAGAAACAAATCTCCTGGATGGAATTCCAAATAATTTGTGTAGATACTGGCTCTTGAGGAGCTTAACTTCAAGTACAAAGTGACTTCCTTCCAAAGACTACGGTGTGGAGATGGGGGCAAAAAAGAATAACCTTACAGTAGAGACACCTGAAAAATATTACCTCGGCCAGGTGGTCAAGGTCAACATCAACAGTGATAAGTTATGTTGATAATATTATACTCTTGAGAAGATATCATGAGGAACTCTGTGGTCCCCACCTACACCTCTCCAACACCCCTCACGCCCACCCAAACCGATAACCCTAGTCTAGTAATGAGAAAAACAGCAGACAAATTCCATAGAGGGGACACCCCACAAAACACTTGATCAGTACTCCTCAAAACTGTCAAGGTCATCAAAAACAAGGAAAGTCTGAGAAACTGTCACAGCCCAGAGTGGCCTGAGGACACTTGATGGCTAGATGCGATATGGTATCTTCCCTGGAACAGAAAAAGGACATCAGGTAAAAATTAAAGAAATCTGAATAAGGTTCGGACTTCACTTGTTTTCTTTCTCTTAGTGAGCACAAGATATAGACAGGCATTTTTCAGAAAAAGAAGCACATGGCAATAAACATATGAATTGATGTTCCATACCATCAGCGATCAAGACAATGCAAATCAAAGTCACAGTGAGATATCATTTTGCACCCATTTCACTGGCAGAAATTTAAAGACCTAATGTTCTAAAAAAGGATGTGCATCCATAGGCTCTATCCGTGGGTCCTTGTGAGTACTTGGCACACAGAGTGAGATGGAGACCAATGTTGGGTTTTGAGCAGAAGGCCCCTCTGGCTGCTGGGCTGAGTAGAGACTTCAAGGGGCCAAGGCAGACAGACATAGGGAGACCAGGTAGAGACCAGGGTGAGAGCAGATGGCAGCTTGGACCGGCGTGGCTGCAGTGGAGGTGGTGGCCAAGAGGTGGGAGTCTACTTGATTCCATCCTGCCGTCTATCACCCTATGTTGAATTGATTCGTGCACTTGACTCTGCCCACATACCTCCAGTGGACTGAAGACACCTAGAAGGCAAAGGCTGTCTAATTCATCAGTACTAATCAGTCCTTGTCACTGGCCCAGCACGGCGGAAGTACCCAGGAATGAATATGTGAACAGCAGCAGTCACATTGTTTCTTTGCCCCTTAACCCTCTACGGCTCCCTTCTATCGGGGAAATGATTGAAGAACAAGGCTCTTTTTCCCATGTCCGAGACTCTTCTTTCACTTTCCCCTCCTCCAAGAGAGGCAAGGGCCCACACTGAGGTAGGCAGACTCTAAGAGGAGTCAGTGGTGTTAAGGGCCCCGCACACATGCCCTCTTTGAGCACTTTCCTTCTGAGGGAGTTTGCCTTGGGGACTTGCCTTGTTTTTTCACCTATACCAGGGACCCGTTACCATGTGGCCCATAGGGATATGAGGAGGCTCATCTGATTGGTACAAACTATGAATCTCTGCCAGGAAAGTAATTTTCCCAGACCTGAAGAGTGGCAGGCCCCAAGGGCAGGAAATGCCTACCTGCCCAGAAAAAACCTCACCCATGGGTGTGACTTACAGGCCCAGGCAAGAAGGAATGTGGTCCAGGATGGGAGGTGATATCCAGGTCTCTGGACTTGTTCTGCCCTCAGAGTCTTAGGCTCTGGGGGTCCGATGAGGCCAAGATTGGCTCAGTGGGTGGTCCTATGATGCCCCCTTGGCCCACCAACATCTTCCCCAGACTCCTTAAGGGAATTAAGCTAAGCATCATTTGCTGGAATGGTAAAAAGTGGGTAGGGGTGGGGAGCACTGTGGGTCCAGGCTTGGAAAGAGGGCAGGAGCCAAGGAAATGCCACAATGTTGGGACACAGGATCCACAGGCCTGGTCTCGGGGCCCGAAGAATCTGGTCAGGGCATGTGCCTACGAGGAATATCCTCGGAATTCATTCTAGTCCATGTGTGAGTTCCAAAGGGGAACATCTGATTGGTTGAGGCTCGTTGGGGAACAAGGATCTGAACTTCTACCTTTTTTAGTCAGACTCCTGGGTCTCCCCTCCCTCTGAGGCTGGGCACAATGTGGGCCGAGGGGGTTCACCAGAAGGAAGTTAGAGAATGCATCCCAGACAGCCAGACTTGACCAATGTCTATCACAAGCCCGAATGTACCCCCCAGAGTCCCTTTTCTGGGTGAAGCATTGCCTTCTCTTTCTGAAGGACAATGTGAATCTGTCAAAGTTGGGGTGATCCTAGACCCCTGGATGGCTTGCTGGTAGAGGATGTAGCTTAGCTTTGCTGTGGGTGGGCACAGGAGGTGCCTTGGAGGGAGTAGAGTCCAGAGGTTTATATATGGCAATACCCCTACCCCCAGCAATGGCAATGATGTGTCAGGTAGGCCAGAGTGGCTGGTGACGGGGCTGAGATGCCATCCCCCAGTTTGCTAGGCAATCTCTGGGGACTAGGCCACTGAGTCTTTCACATCACCCAAGCGTCAGTGATGACACCAGCTCTCCAGCCTTGCCTCAGCCTCCTCCCTTGATGCTCAAGAATCGCTGAGTCTGTGCAGGCAAAGGCAGAGGCCAGGAGGGATCTCTGACTCCTGAGAAGTCCCCCACTGCTGGCTGTGAGGCAAAAACCAGCCAACCTTTACAACATACCCCAACCTCCCTATCCTTGCTAGATAGAAGAGTCTGCAGGGGTACCTGGGTGGCTCAGTCTGTTAAGTGTCCCACTCTTGACTTTGACTCAGGTCATGATCTCACGGTTAGTGAGTTGGAGCCCCGCTTCGGGCTCTGTGCTATCAGAGGAAAGAAGGGGCCAGGAAGGATCTGGGTGTGGTGGTGAGATGTGGGGGAAAGTAGGGAGGCAGGCTCTGCTGACTTCACGGCTTTGCCCCGGGGGTGGAGGTGGATGTGGGTGGGACCGCAGCCAGCCAGGAGTGGCCTCAGGGATCACTTGGAAAGGGTGGTTCAATGGGTATTGTGATGCCTTAGGTGGGGCCAGGTGAGAGTCCCACAGGGACTTAGGTGTGTGATTCAGTTTTTCCTCCACCCTCCTCCTCACGGGACTCTGAGCAAATTTGCTGGGCCACACCTGCAGGCCTTCTGAGAGACCTCCAATGTCCCACCATGCCTCCTTCCTATCACTGGCCTTCTACCGTCACCCCTGACCCCCTCCCTCCCTCCAGCTCCCTGAGCTGAATTCATCCTTAGATCAGTGAGATTCTTCTAGGGTGCAAGGAAGAGACGCAGCTTTTGTTGATGGCGGCACACTCCATTTGCAAGGTGTGCCGAGTATTTTCCAGATCCACCGTCCACCCTCCCCTCTATGAGCCAGGGAGAGGGCGGGAACCTAACGGCATCTGGTTGGGGGAGGGCAGGAGGTCACGGAATCTATTCCCCGGGCTCCCTTGCAAGGTCAGGTGCCACCTGAAGGTCACAGCTCTTGTTGGGGCATCCTCTCCTACAGCGACAGCTGCTCTCTGTCCAGTGACAACCCCTCCCTCTGGCTCTTCAGGCATAGGCCGGCCAGGGCCTCCATTGCTTGGTCAATTCTCTCACTGCTTCCAACTCCTTGGTAAAAAAAAAAAAAAAAAAAAAAAAAAAAAAGGGCACCTGGGTGGCTCAGTCGGTTAAGCGTCTGACTTCAGCTCAGGTCACGATCTCGCAGTTTGTGAGTTCGAGCCCCACGTTGGGCTCTGTGCTGACAGCACGAGCCTGGAGCCTGTTTCAGATTCTGTGTCTCCCTCTCTCTCTGCCCCTCCCCGACTCAATGCTTTGTCTCTCTGTGTCTCTGAAAAATGAATAAACCTTAAAAAAAAAAAAAAAGAAAAAGAAAAAAAATCCTTTATTAAACTCTCCCATGGCTCACTGGTTTCCTGCCGGGGTCAGTCTGGGGCATCTGCAGGGAATCCAAAGGTGGCCAGATATGCCTCTTCCCTACCCCCAGCCAGCTGGACTTCCCGGGACTTTGGGTCTTGGGCAGGAGGCGGAGAGCTTAGTGGGCAGTCTAGAATTCATTTGCAAGAGCTGTGGCCGGTGGCAGTGACGGGGGCAGTGAGAAGTGGAGGTGACCGTTATGCCAACAGCAGCGGCCCAGCCAGGCTGCTCCCGGGACACGAACTGCTGCTGACAGCCGCACCCCCACCCCATCCCACGGCTCCTGCCCGTTTTCTGGGCCTCATTCTCCACCCTCCCTATCAGTTACACGGTCTCCTATACCCTTTTAATGAATTTCTTTTTTACCTAATTTGGCCAGAGTCCATTTCTGTTGCTGTCGTCGCTTGTCGGCCTTTTGGCTAAGACCAAGTGTATCTGTTGCTGTCATTCAAGGGGCCCTAACTGCTACGGGGTTTGCTTTCAGAGTTCAGAGGGAAGTGAGGTCACTGGGACTCTTCCGGGCAGATGCTCAGCTTTCCGAGTCTCCGGAAGACTGAGAGGGACAGCAGTGCTCACAGAAAACAAATCTGTAGTTTGGTCTAATCATCCTTGTGGCTACCATTTGGGTGCATTCTTATTGTTCCCATGATGTAGGTCCAATTACAGCAAGAGCTCCAGTTACTGTTTGTTCCTGTACCTGCACCTGGAAACTATGCTCCTCAGGGGAGAGGATCTGATTGGTTCATCTAATACGAAGCATCTGCCTCGGTCAGGGATGTCATGCCAGCCTCCCCCCTTTCCCGGAAGAGTTAACCCCCTACTCTTCCAGCCTATTCACCAATTCTCCAATCAGTTCTGGCCAAAGAGTGACCATGCGAATGAACAAATGAATGAATGAATGAATGGTTTTCTCTTGGCCTCCTGGTCAGATTGAATCACACCCTTCTCCAAGGCTTTCATACCTAGAGTCTTCTCTGCCTTCTCCTAAAGGCAGATATGTTCAGACTCTGTGTCACTCTCTGCCCCAGCTCAGGAGCTGTGTCTAGAAATGATAAATAAAAGCTCCCTGAATTCAACAGGGACTTGAATAAACTCTTCCAGTTTTGCAAAGGGATTGGGTCTTATTTACATATTATCTTCCTCTGTGCCCAGCACAGCAGTGATTTACATGTAGCAGAGGTCCAATAAGTGTTCTTTGAATCCAGGAGAGAGAATTTATGGATCTACCTACTGATTGTCAGATATGGCGCCTAACCTCACTTTTCCTGCCCCCACTTTACAGATGAGAACTGTAAGGCACAAACAGGCCCCATAACTTGCCTAAGTAGTAGAGCTGTGGTTCTAGCCAGGCAATCTGGCCCCAGAGTAGCCGTGTTTAACTGCCTTACCAGCTAAACAAGGTATTGGCTTCTGGAATTAAATGAGCCATTCTGATGCAATCATATTCATTTAAAAAAAAAAAAAACTATTGTAAATTAATCTCTCGAGCTACCACCGTAATGGTCATGCCCCACCCACCCCTTGGGGAGATGGGGGGCTCAGGGAGGAAGCGAGAAGGCTACTTCACACAGGACTCGAAAAGTAAAACGCTGCAGGCCGATGATTGTGTTTGTCAGGCCGAATGAAAACATTCTGTACCCTTCCACGGAGGGGATTGGCAGCTGTGAGTCCCAAAGGTGGAGTTGTGAAATAACTGGGCCCGTTTGTGACTGTGGCAGCAGGACTTCCGGAGCAAACGTGGCAATAGCACATCACTCTCCTGTCCAAGAGCCACAGGGTCTGTGCCAGGCTCTCACTAGGAAACAGTGACGAGGACACCAGCCCATCCACACCGGGGTGGGTGTCTCTGTAGTATGAGCCCCCCCCCCGGGGGGCTGCCCACCCCTTCTGCCGGATTTGGTCTCTACGAAAACACTTGCCACATCCTGCAGGGCAAGGCCTACCTGCCTCTTCCTCCACAGACTGACAGGAACCTGGTACCTCCGTGTTCTCTTGGCCCCCAGGACAGGCAGCCACACGATGGGGGACTTGGCCTCAAATTCCAACCAGGGTGGAAATATTTCCTGGCAGAGGCTCATTTCATTTCACTAAATGCTCCATGTGACCGCCCCGGTGGGTTACAACCTTAGGTCCTTGTTAAAATCTGGGTTCCCCAGCCCATCTTATACCTAAGAAATCAGAATGGAAGCTGGGAAGAGGAAAGGGGGACCCTGGTGTGGTCCTCTCTTCCCCTGTCCCACCTCCAAGTGGCTCAGAGGGCAGCCAGGTGGGGAGTCTGGCAGATGGAGACACGCGGTCTCCGAAGTGAACTTGGAACACTCCATTGTCACACTTACCCAGCCATGTGGGCCTACACATCAGGGCCTTTGCTCAAGCAGTCCCCTCTGACAGGAAGGCAGCTCCCATGGCAGGTCTCCCCACTTGGGCTCACCCAACAGCATGCTCAGTCACAGACATGTATTTTCGATTCAGAACTTCTCTCTCCCAGGCAGTCTGTAAGCCCTATGTGACCTCGACAAGTAGAACCCAATGCCTGTCTATTCACTGGATGCACCATAGGTGGCTATTGAGTGAATACGGGTAGTGACACAGATACAACGAAGGGTGGGGACATTCTGGAAGGCAGTGGAGGCTGTCATAGCTGTCAAAGAAGGGCCTCAAAGGAGGTGGACCAGCCAGACTGCAGGAAACCCTGCCCTACACCCACTTTCCATGCCCACCCCCTCAACTTCCCCCAACCCAGGTCCCCTTTAACCCAACTAGAAACAAGTCCCACCTTCCCAACACACTGCTAGACACCTGGAGCCAGAAGAGTCTAGATGATTTATTGTCATTCAAATATCTCACAGAAACAGGAATGTAGCAAACAGGTCATGGTAAAATGAAAAAGTAAAAAACTGCAGGTTTGTACATGTTGCTCTATTTACATCTGGAACAGGTGCTCCCCCACATCAGGCACAGCAGCTGCACTTGTCCGATGCCCCTTTGCAGATGCAGCCCTGGGCACACTTGGCACAGCCCACGGGGCAGCAGGAGCAGCAGCCTGGGGGAGAAAGGCCCGAGTGGGTCAGAGCCCAAGTGGGTCGCCAGGAACCTCCCTTCCCACAGCGGGCCCGGCACAGCTCTGCCCCCAGCCCTGCAGGGCCCTGGGTTGAGGATGGCCTGCTCTGTCCCTAGACAACTGGGTCCTACCCCCTGGCAAGAGGCTGCCTTGCCCCCATCTGATTCCAGGACAGGGCAGAACGCCTGCAGACACAGAGACAGGGCCTCCAGGGACAATGGAGGCTAGTCCTTTGCCCCCCTGAACCACACAGTGACGCGAGGGAAGTCCTCAAGGTCAGAGAGGGGGCACCCCCCGCCTACCAGCGCCCAGGAGGGCCAGGGAAGTTCTGGGCTGTCTGCAGAGGAAAGGGCTGCACCAGGTCAGAGACACCACACGGGGTCATCAAATTCATGAACATCAAGTGTCAGGACACTGGAGGGTTCAGAAGGCAGGAGACCTAGGTTCTGCTGCTGGCTGCATCCTTGACACGATTTGCTGACCTCTCTGCAGGGGCCTCGGCCGCCCTGTTCTAGGATGAGGTGGGGACTCCACCATCTTATCTGCAGGAACTTTCAGTGCCAATTCTGAGTCAGGGGCTGAGGGAAGGGGATGTAGAGAAGCTGGGTCATCTGACCCAGCCCAGCCCCCCTGGGAGAACACCCCACACTCACTCTTCTTGCAGGAGGTGCATCTGCACTCTTTGCACGTGCAGGAGCCGGCGCACGTGCAGGAGCCACCTGCCAGGGAGAGAAAGAGACGCGGTGAGCACAAGGGCGGGTAGGAGCCACAGTGGGTGGGCAGCACACGCCCCCTGCGGCCTCCGGGTCGGTGCCCAGCACCAGGAGCTCGCTCCTCACGCAGGGCGGGTAAGGGCAGCCTCACTCCCTGTCTCTGCGGTGCTAGGAAAGGTAGGTCCCCTCCGGCTTTTACTCCACACGGAAGGTCTGGGGCCTTCCAAAGGGCTAAGAGTAGAGCCAGCGCCTGTGGTCTTGAACCCCGAGGAGGCAATGCCCCACCTCCCATCAAGTGCTGGTGGCTCCAAGGCCTGAACAGAGCACTGTGTTCCCAGGTCAGCAGCCCTCGACCAACAGGAGGCTTCGACGTGACCGCAGTACCCTCCCCTCTAACACAGGGAGCAGAGAGAGAACGGAAATGCTCTCAGGGGCTTGGCGGGGGAGAAAGCACAGCACGTGCCCACGTGCCCACGACTGGATTCAACTCAAGTCCAAAACGCTCGCTCTTCTAACCCCAAGAACAGTCGGTCCGGGCCTGGGAAACTGCACCCTAAGACTCAGAGCCGGGGGCCCTTACCGGCGGAGCAGGAGCAGTTGGGGTCCATCTGGAGTCGAGGTGACGACGAAAGTCCAAAGCAGGCGACACAAGAGGCACACCGCTGATGGCTGGAGGCGTGGTGGTGCCTGGGCCCTGGAGGGCCGGCTTTATAGCGGGAGCGGGCGGTCCGGGCGCAAAGGCCCCGCCCCGGCCCTTGCACCCGCCCCGCCGAGAGCGCGCGGCCCGGCGTGTCCTTGGCTGTGCTGTGTGCACCCCGCGGGGCCGGGCGCACGGGTCCAGGAGGGTGGCGGGCTCCGTGCGCACCGCGCGGAGGGGTCGGCACGCGGTGTCCCAGACTCCCTGCCCGCCCCCTCTCGGTCTCCCCGCGGTTGGCCGCCGCCCCCGTTCCCGTCGGTTCCGGGAACTCTCTGCCTGGGTCCTCGCCGCCTTCCCCACCCCCGGCCCGCTGCAGGTGTCCCCGGGGTCGCTCTTTCCGGGAGCCCGTGTGCAACCCCGGCCTCTCCTTCCAGACCCAGGCTTGGCGGGGGCAAGGGGCAGAGGGTGGGTGTGCAGAGCCACCTGAGAGAGTTGTGTGCAGAGGATGGGGGGTGGACGTGACCTTTGCCTCCCCTGGCATGTCTCTTCTCCGGCCCCACGTCGGGCTTTCGGACCCTTTTATGCGGTACACCGTTTGGCTTGCACAGACCACTGCCTCTGTCCGTTCTCCAGGAGCGAAAGGATATATGGGCGCGATTGTCTGGGCCCTTCTTTGGGTTAAAAGCAGGGCTTGCCACAACCTGCGGATGCACCCCACTCCAGCCGGTGCCCAGTGGGTAAGATGCACACAACGGAGGGATTCTTTTAGGTGATAGGGAGACCCGACTTTAAATAACAAAATAAGAAAAGTGGTCATTTCCCTTTCAGCATTCCAAGAATTACCTAGTATCTAGTGACTTCCTCCTGCGTTCCCTGCCAGCCATTGCCTGTCTAGGTCCCCTATTGTGGGCCTTAGGGCGTGTTTGTCTTGTACACAGCAACGCAGTGAGCACAGGCCTGTGGCTCCTTTCGTTCTTTCTATCCTGTACCGTGGAAGGGATGTGTGGGTCCTTTTGTCCGGGTGCTCCTTCGCCTAAACTTTCTAGGGGCTTTCCTCAGCCCTGCCAATTCACCCCTCTCATGATGGAGGTGCCCAAAGCATGGGAAGGGATCTTTGTATGTGATAGGTGAACCCTGCATCAAATAACAAAGTAAGACAAGTGGTTCTGTCCCTCTTTGTGTTCCTGGCAACTGCATAGCATTTAGTCTGTTCCCATCCTTGTGTCTCATCTCGGCTATTTGAACCCTACCAGTGATCCTTTATGTTTTTAATTCTTTTTTAAGTTTATTTATTTATTTTGAGAGAGCACACGCAAGCACAGGAAGGGCCGAGGGAAGGTTAGAGAGAGAATCCCAATCTACTGTCAGCATGGAGACTGATGTGGGGCTCGAACTCACAGAGAGATTGTGACCTGAACAGAAACCAAGAGTCAGTCCCTTACCCAGCTGAGCCACCCAGGTGCCCCCCAATAGCAATCATAAAGGGGACATTAGTTATGAGCCAGTTTCCCAAAGGCAAAAGTGCACACAGCACATGGAGTTTAAGGTAGCTAACCCAGGGTCACGGTGCTGGGAGGTGGTACCCTGGATATGGTTCCAGCCACTGCTGGAGGGAAAGAAAGTAAATGATAAAGCCTCCCTTTGGCCCAGAGATATGTCTTTAGCTGCACTCTACTGTGTCAAGCTCAATCTTGGGAGTGACAAAGTGAAACAAAAGGAGTGTATATATATATATATATATATATATATATATATGTATATATATATGTATATGTAATATATGATATATATGTATATGTAATCACATATATATGTATATATATACACATATATATATATGATACATGATTTTATAGCACACTTCTATGTCTGGAAGTAAACTCATTCTCATTTTCAGTAGTGGTAAAAGACTTTGCTTTTCATATAAATGTATTTCAAAAAATATGAATCATTCAAAAGAAAATGTTAAGTAAGATACGGTTGCAGAGGACAGCAGAGATGGCAGGCATCCATCTGTATCTATTATGAGGACTTGGACTGTCTTGCTCATGGCTTTATATCCCTAGGGCCGACCCTTCTTGTGTGAGAAGAGACGATAACTCTCTCTGGGCAATTGGTCACATGCTCATTGGGTGGATGGAGACAACACAGGACACGCAGCTAAGCCCACCAGGCCGGGCTTATTTTTCTGGAGGTAGAGAAATGTCTCCTATGCTATGAATGCTATTAATAAAATAATAGCTAACATTATGGATTACTCACTGTGTCCAGGCATCATTCTCATTTCTTTACCTGTATTAAATAATCTCATTCTAAGAGCCACCGCCCTACTATTTTTCCCCTTTTAGAGTGCAGGAGACTGAGCCACAGAGAGGTTTACGTCACGCAGCTGTAAGTGACACGAGGGGGCGTTGCACTCATGCAGGCTGACTGTAGCATCATGCCCTCACCCTCCACCCTGCACCATGACTTCGCATGAAAGGTGAGGACAGAGAGGCACAGAGCAGCAGTGGGAGGAGCACTGAGAGGGCAGTCAGATCCTCTGCAGAGCTCTGTGACCTCTCTGGGCTTCGGTTTCCCATCTCTCCAGATAGGGCACAACTAGACTATCTCAAAGGACCCTTCCAGCTCTGAATGATGAGAGGCAGGATTTAGCATCCAGTGACATCATGATCAGCCAGTGGTGGCCAGAGGGTGAGGTCAGCTGTAGTATATAAATTAATAACTCTGACTGGGAGCTGTGTGACCTGGGGCTGGTTGCTTAATTTCTCTGGTGTTGGCACAATCACTTCAGTTCCTGCATGTTCGCTTTTAACTGTTTCCTGTACAGATCAAATGACGTAAAGGATGGGAAAGATTCTTGTGTCTGTCCAAATGCGGTGGCAGCATCCCGTCCCTAGGGGCTTATTGCTGGACATCCACACTCCCCTGGGCCCCAGGTCAGCAAATTTCTAATCCCATCTCTAGCCTCCAGAGTAATACTTCCAAACATGCTATGTTGGGAGCTAGAAGTATTCTCTCTCCACAAATGTCAGTGTGAATATTGTAGTGACCATAATGACCACTGTTTGTTAAGCCCTAGCCAGGAGCCAGGACACTATCTCACTTAATTTCTTACATTGAAATGTCATCTCCTTTACACAAATGAAGAAATGAGGGCTTCGTAAGTGTCAACAACTTGCCCAGGTCACATGGCCAAGAAATGGCAAGGTAAGCTGTGAACCAGACTGCCTGACAGCAAAGCCCATGCTCTGGGCACGGGCTGGCTTCATAAATCCCCTTTCACACCAGGCACCCACAGGCAAGCATGATCCTGATTCAGGGCCACATGACTCACTTTCTCTTTGATTGAACATCAAGTAGCAACTCCCTCCACAAAGAGCCCCGGGGGACTAACCGTTGGCACTAATTACAAGTCACTCAAGGCCTCTCTCCTGCCTAATAAACACCGCAGAGACTTCCAAACTGCAGGACTGGCCATCACCCTGCACAGACAGACATGAAGTACTTCATCTGGAACCAGTTCTTGGATGGCCTCCCTCTTGTGGGGAAATGGCTGGGCAATTGTCTCCAATTCCCTAGTGACTTTGTTGGTTTCAAGTTGCCAAGGGCAGATTTTGTAGGGGCGGATCCCAGCTTGACCTGGGGAGGAACTTCCAAAGACTCAGAGCCAAGTCACAACAGGGAGCTCTCAGGGGTACTGGGTGTCCTGTCAGTGCCACTAGACAAGCCAACACTGATGGATTCCCTGTGCGGGTGTTGGAGATGGTGCTACTCAAGGTGTGTGTGGTCCGTCCACACACCTTGTGAATTGTTTCTAGTGCTCAGTTCACACCTTTGATGAATACATGTGTCATTTGCAGTTTTTAAACGTTTTATTTTGTTCCTCAAAACAAGAGGGAAATTTGTTGAATCAAAACATGGGTTTTGTAAATTGCGCCTTTTAAAGTTTTTTCTTAGTAATTTATTTTGCCAAAAATTAAATCTGTGTCGGAAAGTAAAAATTGGGAGGTGCCTAGATGGCTCAGACGGTTAAGCATCCGACTCTTGATTTCAGCTCAGTTTCATGATCTCAGGGTTTGTGGGTTTGAGCCCCACATTGAGCACCTCACTCTCAGTATGGAGCCTGCTTGGGATTCTCCCTCTCCCTCTCTCTGCCCCTCCTGGCTCATTCTCTCTCTCTCTCTCCTCTCAAAAATAAAAAATAAAAATTGGTCCTTCAAGTGTGTCAGAAGCAAGCCCTGTAAAGAAAAGTCAAACAAGTGGGGAGGTAGATTCCATCCCCAGAGTACTTTTTTTTTTTTAAAGATTTTAGTTAAGTAATCTCTACACCCAACGTGGGCCTTGAACCTACAACTCCAAACCCCGAGATCAAGAGTTGCACACTCCTGGGAATGCAAGCTGGTGCAGCCACTCTGGAAAACAGTATGGAGTTTCCTCAAAAAAACTAAAAATAGAACTACCCTACAATCCAGCAATTGCACTACTAGGCATTTATCCAAGGGATACAGGTGTGCTGTTTCGAAGGGACACATGCACCCCCATGTTTATAGCAGCACTATCAACAACAGCCAAAGTAGAAAGAGCCCAAATGTCCACAGTGGATGAATGGATAAAGATGTGGTATATATACACAATGGAGTATTACTTCGCGATCAAGAAGAATGAAATCTTGCCATTTGCAGCTACATGGATGGAACTGGAGGGTATTATGCTGAGTGAAATTAGTCAGTCAGGGAAAGACAAAAATCATATGACTTCACTCATATGAGGGCTTTAAGAGACAAAACAGATGAACGTAAGGGAAGGGAAACAAAAATAATATAAAAACAGGGAGGGAGACAAAACAGAAGAGATTCATAAATATGGAGAACAAATTGAGGGTTACTGGAGGGGTTGTGGGAGGGAGGATGGGCTAAATGGGTAAGAGAACTACTCCTGAAATCATTGTTGCACTATATGCTAACTAATTTGGATGAAAATTAAAAAAAATAAAAAACAAAACAAGAGTTGCACACTCTACCACCTAAGCCAACCAGGTGACCCTCCTGAGTACTTCTGAAGCCTAACATTGCTGAGGATCAAAGCTCAGCAGGGAATCCTAATTAGATATTGAGAAGTTGTAGACCACAAACACTTCCCACAAGAATTGAGGGGAACTGTATTTGCCCCATACTGCTAGGGCATCTAGATACTTTCATTTTCATCCAAGAAACTGATTCAGGACTCCCATAAGGCACAGAGTGTTAGGGGCTAATACTTGGGGGTCCAGGATCCAGGTCTCTGCACTTACGGTCCAATCCTCCACTCCAGCCTTGGGGAATATGAGGTCCCTTATATCCAAAGCATGAAAAGAGAGCCAGAATAAATTCAACTTTTATTTTATTCAAGTTTTGTTATAAGTCATGTATTTTATGGAAACAGGAATGTAGCAAACAGGTCATGGTAATATGAAAAAGTAAAAAAAAAAAAAACTGCAGGTTTGTACATGTTGCTCTATTTACATCTGGAACAGGTGCTCCCCCACATCAGGCACAGCAGCTGCACTTGTCCGATGCCCCTTTGCAGATGCAGCCCTGGGCACACTTGGCACAGCCCACGGGGCAGCAGGAGCAGCAGCCTGGGGGAGAAAGGCCCGAGTGGGTCAGAGCCCAAGTGGGTCACCAGGAACCTCCCTTCCCACAGCGGGCCCGGCACAGCTCTGCCCCCAGCCCTGCAGGGCCCTGGGTTGAAGATGGCCTGCTCTGTCCCTAGACAACTGGGTCCTACCCCCTAGCAAGAGGCTGCCTTGCCCCCATCTGATTCCAGGACAGGGCAGAACGCCTGCAGACACAGAGACAGGGCCTCCAGGGACAATGGAGGCTAGTCCTTTGCCCCCCTGAACCACACAGTGACGCGAGGGAAGTCCTCAAGGTCAGAGAGGGGGCACCCCCCGCCTACCAGCGCCCAGGAGGGCCAGGGAAGTTCTGGGCTGTCTGCAGAGGAAAGGGCTGCACCAGGTCAGAGACACCACACGGGGTCGTCAAATTCATGAACATCAAGTGTCAGGACACTGGAGGGTTCAGAAGGCAGGAGACCTAGGTTCTGCTGCTGGCTGCATCCTTGACACGATTTGCTGACCTCTCTGCAGGGGCCTCGGCCGCCCTGTTCTAGGATGAGGTGGGGACTCCACCATCTTATCTGCAGGAACTTTCAGTGCCAATTCTGAGTCAGGGGCTGAGGGAAGGGGATGTAGAGAAGCTGGGTCATCTGACCCAGCCCAGCCCCCCTGGGAGAACACCCCACACTCACTCTTCTTGCAGGAGGTGCATCTGCACTCTTTGCACGTGCAGGAGCTGGCGCACGTGCAGGAGCCACCTGCCAGGGAGAGAAAGAGACGCGGTGAGCACAAGGGCGGGTAGGAGCCACAGTGGGTGGGCAGCACACGCCCCCTGCGGCCTCCGGGTCGGTGCCCAGCACCAGGAGCTCGCTCCTCACGCAGGGCGGGTAAGGGCAGCCCCACTCCCTGTCTCTGCGGTGCTAGGAAAGGTAGGTCCCCTCCGGCTTTTACTCCACACGGAAGGTCTGGGGCCTTCCAAAGGGCTAAGAGTAGAGCCAGCGCCTGTGGTCTTGAACCCCGAGGAGGCAATGCCCCACCTCCCATCAAGTGCTGGTGGCTCCAAGGCCTGAACAGAGCACTGTGTTCCCAGGTCAGCAGCCCTCGACCAACAGGAGGCTTCGACGTGACCGCAGTACCCTCCCCTCTAACACAGGGAGCAGAGGGAGAACGGAAATGCTCTCAGGGGCTTGGCGGGGGAGAAAGCACAGCACGTGCCCACGTGCCCACGACTGGATTCAACTCAAGTCCAAAACACTCGCTCTTCTAACCCCAAGAACAGTCGGTCCGGGCCTGGGAAACTGCACCCTAAGACTCAGAGCCGGGGGCCCTTACCGGCGGAGCAGGAGCAGTTGGGGTCCATCTGGAGTCGAGGTGACGACGAAAGTCCAAAGCAGGCGACACAAGAGGCACACCGCTGATGGCTGGAGGCGTGGTGGTGCCTGGGCCCTGGAGGGCCGGCTTTATAGCGGGAGCGGGCGGTCCGGGCGCAAAGGCCCCGCCCCGGCCCTTGCACCCGCCCCGTGGAGAGCGCGCGGCCCGGCGTGTCCTTGGCTGTGCTGTGTGCACCCCGCGGGGCCGGGCGCACGGGTCCAGGAGGGTGGCGGGCTCCGTGCGCACCGCGCGGAGGGGTCGGCACGCGGTGTCCCAGCCGCCCGGCCCGCCCCCTCTCGGTCTCCCCGCGGTTGGCCGCCGCCCGCGTTCCGGTCGGTTCCGGGAACTCTCTGCCTGGGTCCTCGCCGCCTTCCCCACCCCCGGCCCGCTGCAGGTGTCCCCGGGGTCGCTCTTTCCGGGAGCCTGTGTGCAACCCCGGCCTCTCCTTCCAGACCCAGGCTTGGCGGGGGCAAGAGGCAGAGGGTGGGTGTGCAGAGCCACCTGAGAGAGTTGTGTGCAGAGGATCGGGGGTGGACGTGACCTTTGCCTCCCCTGGCATGTCTCTTCTCTGGCCCCACGTCGGGCTTTCGGACCCTTTTATCCTGTACACCGTTTGGGGGACACAGACCACTGCCTCTGCCCGTTCTCCAGGCGGGAAAAGATATATGGGCACATTTCTCCAGGTCCTTTTTTGGGTTAAATCTAGTGCTCCGGACAGCCTTCAGGTGCACCGCACTCCAGACTTGGCCCCACTCTTGCCCAATGCGTAAGATGCCCACAAAGGAGGCTTTCTTTTAGGTAATAGGGAGACCTGGCTTTAAAATAACAAAGAAAAGTGTTATGACTCTTTAAGCATCTCAAGAATTACATAGCATTTATTATGTGCCAGGCCATTTTATAATCACTTTTGAAATTTGTACCCTCACAAAGACCCCAACAGGGAATTACTATTACTTTTGAGCCCTTTTTGTTAACGGATAACTACAGCACAGAGTCTAAATTACCTGGCCCAAGTCACACAGCTAGAAGTGGACACTGATCTGAATCCAGTCAGCTTCCCTGGGGAAAGATAAGGCTGACTTTGACCTAGGTATGTCTATGTTTCTCTACTACTTGAGACCTTTTCAATAAGAGCAAGCTGCCACCTCAAACTATGGGTAGCAAATGAAGTGATCCATAAGTGAAATACATATATATTTATATAGTATATTTTCATACACTATATATACTTTTCTGGCTATCTTCTATGTCTAGGATAAGATTGATTCTCATTTTTAGTAATCATAAACAGTTTGTTTTTCATTTATGGGGCGCCTGGGTGGCTCGGTTGGTTGAGCATCGGACTTCGGCTCAGGTCATGATCTCACGGTCCGTGAGTTCGAGTCCCGTGTCGGGCTCTGTGCTGACAGCTCAGAGCCTGGAGCCTGTTTCGGATTCTGTGTCTCCCTCTCTCTCTGCCCCTCCCCTGTTCATACTCTGTCTCTCTCTGTCTCAAAAATAAATAAACGTTAAAAAAAATTTTTTTTAAAGTTTGTCTTTCATTTAAATTAAAGAAAATATGAATCATTTCAAAGTACAATGTTAAAAAGATGGCAGGTGTCTTCTGGTGCCTGATCTAAGGCACAGAGCATCTTCCTCGTGGCTTTATACCTGTAATTCCAATCACAGTTTTGTGGGGAGACTGAATGATGTTCTCTGCCCAAGGGCCACATTCTCCTGCAGTTGATAAAGACCACATAGGACCCATAACCTGGCACCCCAGGCCAGGCTAATTTGAGGTAAATAAATACTCCTTGTGTTATGCATGATAATAATAAAGTAATAGCATCCCAGGCCTGGCTGATTTGTCAGGAGGTAACAAATGTGCCTTATGGTATGTATAATAAAAATAAAGTAATAGCTAATATTAATAGATCACTTATGATGTGCTAGACACTGTTCTAAGTTCTTTACACGTATTAACTCATTCAATCCTTTGAGCCAGGTGCCTTTCTTTGCCCCTTTTACAGTGGAAGTACTAAGCCAGAGAGGTTTACATCACGTAGCTGTAAGTGACATGGGTAGGATTTGCACTCACATGGGCTTTGCATCATGCCCTCACCCTCCTCCCCGCACCATGACTTCACATGAAAAGTAAGGACGCTGAACACCTGGCACAGAGCAGCAGTGGGGAGAGCACTGAATTGGCAGTCACATCCTCTACATTAGCTCTCTGACCTCTCTGGGCTTCAGTGTCTCAACTCTCAAGCTGGGGCACCATTGGTCCATCTCCAGAGGCCCTTCCACCTTTGAATCGTGACAGGCAATATTTAGCACCCGGTGCCATCATGATCAGCCAGCTGTGGACAGGGCCTGAGGCCAGCTGTATTTGTTCAGACCCCTGACTGGGAGCTGCGTGACCTTAGACAGTTGGCTCAATCTCTCTGAAGACGGCATGATTACTCCAGCCCCTGCATGTTCACTCTCTCATTGATTCCTGCGGACCAAATGGCATGAAGGATGGTGAAGGCTTTTGTGTCTGTCCAAATGCCGTGGCAGCATCTTGTCCCTGGGAGCATTAGGCTGGTCATCCACCCTCCTTCCAGCACCAGGTCAGCAAATTTCCAATCCCACCCTTAACCTCCAGCCTAGAGTAATGCTTCCAAACTCTTGGACCCTTTCCCTGAGAGCTTATTGGGATTCAATAGGATTCCCTCTCCATGAATGTCAGTGTGGACGTAATGACCACTGTTTATTAAGCCCTAGCCGGGAGCCGGGAGCCTATCATTTAATCCCACATAGAGACCGAATCTCCTTTCCATGGGGAAATCGAGGCTCAGTAAGGTTGAGCAGCTTGCCCAGGTCATTCCACCTGTGACAAAGGAGGCTGTGAACCCAGACTGCCTGACAGCAAAGCCCATGCTCTGGGCACGGGCTGGCTTCATAAATCCCCTTTCACACCAGGCACCCACAGGCAAGCATGGTCCTGATTCAGGGCCACATGACTCACTTTCTCTTTGATTGAACATCAAGTAGCAACTCCCTCCACAAAGAGCCCCAGGGGACTAACCGTTGGCACTAATTACAAGTCACTCAAGGCCTCTCTCCTGCCTAATAAACACCGCAGAGACTTCCAAACTGCAGGACTGGCCATCACCCTGCGCAGACAGACATGAAGTACTTCATCTGGAACCAGTTCTTGGATGGCCTCCCTCTTGTGGGGAAATGGCTGGGCAATTGTCTCCAATTCCCTAGTGACTTTGTTGGTTTCAAGTTGCCAAGGGCAGATTTTGTAGGGGCGGATCCCAGCCTGACCTGGGGAGGAACTTCCAAAGACTCAGAGCCAAGTCACAACAGGGAGCTCTCAGGGGTACTGGGTGTCCTGTCAGTGGCACAGTGGCAGGGAGCAAGCCAAATTCTCTGTGGGGAAGGACATCCAGGACATAGCTACTCAGGTGTGTGTGGTCCACAGCACTGGGGAATTTGTGAATTGTTTCTCGTGCTCAGTGAACACCTTCAGTGAACCTATATATGCGCAGTGTTTTAAAATCTCTAATTTTGTTCTTCATGTCTTTATTGAAACTATGTGTGTCCAATCTAAATACATGAGCTTCATATTGTTCTTTTATGGCATTTTTGTAAAATTAATTTATTTTTACCAAGGTTTAGTCTGTGATGCACAGAAAGTAAAAACTACTCCTTCACCACAGGGGTTTGAGAACCCCATGTAGGATTCAAACAGGTGAGAAGTTGTTTTCCAATTCCCTTTAGTCACTTTTCAAGTCTAAAATCTGGTGAGGATCTGAGGTTGGGCAGAGAAACCATAGAGCATGAGAAATTCTGGATTGACAGGGCACCTGGCTGGCTCAGTCCCTAGAGTATGTGACTCTTGATCTCAGGTAGGAGGTTTGAGCCCCACCTTGGGCTTAGAGATTACTTATAATTAAAGAAATAAATTCTGGATTGAGAAGTTTCTGTGCCATCAACGCTTGACATGATAACAGACGGACCCGATGAGTCCTCATGCCTTTATATTCTCTGGCTCTTCCATTTTACAGAAAGTTAAGCTCGGTGATGTAACCTGACTTGCCTTAAGGCACTCAGTTTATTAGGGACTAACATTTGTGGACAGAACCCAGGTTTCTGCACTTCCAGTCCAATCCGCTACCCCAGCCCTCCTGGGCACGCAAAGGAAAACAGAAGCGAGAAAAATTTAACAACTTTTATTATAATTCACATATTTTATAGGAAAAAAAAAGGAATGTAGCAAACGGATCAGGTTTGTACCAAAAACAAAACAAAAAATACCAAAAAAACCCAAAAAAACCAAAAAACCCTGCAGGTTTGTACACGTTGCTCTATTTACATCGGGGACGGGCTCTCCCGGACATTAGGCGCAGCAGCTGCACTTGTCCGATGCCCCTTTGCAGATGCAGCCCTGGGCACACTTGGCACAGCCCACGGGGCAGCAGGAGCAGCAGCCTGTGAAAGGGAAGGAGGAGGCAGAGATGAGCGCTGGGCACAAAGGATGAGTGATTCCGGTCCTCCCCTATGGGGCCCATCGTGGAGGCAGCACCTTTCCCCGAGGAAGAGGCATCAACTATCCTGTTTTAACTCCCCTTGGAGTATGGGCTAGGGGTGGCGGTGGGTAGGGGTTGTACGAGAAAAGATGGCACTCACTCTTCTTGCAGGAGGTGCATCTGCAGGCTTTGCATTTGCAGGAGCCGGCGCACGAGCAGGAGCCACCTGCAAGGAGAAAGGCAGCGGTGAGAACCGAACCGTCCCTGGGGAGGACTCGAACGCGGGAATGGGTGCTGGCAGCCCGGGGATTGAGTCAGTTCCACAACCTGCCCGTGGGAACCCGGACAGGCCATGAAGTCCGACCCCTTGTCGGTAGGAGCGGGGCTCGATTAGCCTAGAGAGAGGTACACCGAGAGGCTCTGGGGAGGGGCAGTTAGCACCCCGAAAGTGAGTGATCAAGAAGAGAAGGGGACGTCAGAGATTGCTTCTCTGGCTCTACAACCGACGCGCGGCCCCGAACCCGAGCTTACCGGTGGCGCAGGAGCAGTCGGGATCCATGGCGAGAAGAAGCGGTAGCTGGAGTCCGGAGACGGTTGCAGAGAGGTGGCTGGGCGCTCAAAAGAGGCGTGGTGGAGCGCAGCGCGGCGGGCCGCCTTTATAGCGGGAAGGAGCCGGGGCGAGTGCAAAAGCCCGCCCCGTGCGGCCGCCGCCTGCACACGCCCCGCGCTGAATCACCGGCGGCCGCGCGGCGCACGGGGCTGTGCGCACGGCCGCCGGCCCCGGTTCCCAGAAACCGCCTCCGTACGCCGCGGGCCACCACGTGCGGGAGGGCCGGGTGCAGAGCCGGGACACCGCGTCCCGGGCCGCTGGGCCCTGCGCCCGGCGCCCTGCCCCCTGGCCTGTGCTTGAACTCGAGATGTTTGGGGGGCGGGGGAAAGCTGGGGTAGAGGGGTGCGGAGCGGGTCTTGGGGCCCCCTCCTGGACAGAAAAATCTGTTGGAAGACCAGATTACAAAAACCTCTTTGTACCTGTCAAGACTTAATAATTGTGTCACAGCACGGTAAGCCCTTGGGATGGTTATGGACAACGTATCTAGGCAATGTATATAGAGTGCTTTATTGTGTGCTACAGAGTGTAGTGAGCGTGTTCTGTGCGGGCTCTCATTTAACCCCATAACAACTGCTAAAAAGAAAACTACTGACCCCAAATGGTGTCCCTTAGGCCAAGTCACCAAACGGGGGCTAAATACCTAACCTAAACTGCAGTTTTAACCTTCCCCATAAGTGTAAGTCTTAAGGGTCAATGAGGAATTTTCTGATCGGCGCCAATGAGGCAATCTGTCACAGGGGCCCTCTCTATTTCCCAAAGGAGGATGAAGGAATCCACCCTGCCCTTCCACCTAAGGCAGGTGACCTTGCCTAAAACAATCCTTTCTTTTCCTTTGCTCATGACTTTCTTGCCCCGCTTTCTTTCCTATAAAAACTTTCCATTTTGTATAACTCCTCCGAACTCCCCCTGACTTGCAGATGGGATACTGATTCATGAGTCACTTAATAAAGCCAATTAGATCTTCAAATTAACCCAGTTGAATTTTGTTTTTTAACAACCCTACGAGGTAAGTAGGATAGGGAAAGATCGGATAAAATAGGCAGAGAGACGGAAAGATTAGGACCCGAAGTCACTGGGTGGGGAAAAAAACTTATTTTGGAACAATGCTGGAAGTGTCTGACCGCAGCAAACCCTTCGGGCGAAAGTTTCCTCCTAAGAATGTAGCAGACACAGGGGTGCCTGGGTGGCTCAGTCAGTGAAGTGTCCGACTTCAGCTCAGGTCATGATCTTGCTGTTCAGAGTTCGAGCCCTGTATTGGGCTCTGTGCTGACAGCTCAGACCCTGGAGCCTGTTTCAAATTCTGTGTCTCCCTCTCTCTCTCTGCCCCCTCCCCCGCTCATGGTCTCTCTCTCTCTCTCTCTCTCTCTCTCTCTCTCAAAAATAAATAAACATTAAAAAAATCTTTTTTTAAGGAATGTAACAGACACCACCTACTCCCCCTCAGGTTTCCCAGGAATATGACCCACAAGGAACAGTATGGCCATAGACCACCCCTCATACCATGGAATTGAGCCAATCAAGAATGGACAACACAGCACCTAGAGCTATCAAACCAATAAGAGTAGAACCTGAGAAGGAACAAGAGGGAAGTGGGGGGCAACCAGAACCTTCTAAAACAAGGACCCTTACCCATAGTCATGGGTATTCACCCTTGAATGCCTCCTCTCTGTAAAGAGAGCTTTCCTACTATTTTTCCTTTCTGATCTTATACTCTAATACATTTTGCTGCTCATTTTGTGTGTGTGTTTTTAAAATTTTTTAAATGCTTATTTATTTTTGAGACAGAGGGAGACAGAGCGTGAGCAGGGGAGAGGAAGAAAGAGAGAGGGAGACACAGAATCCGAAGCAGGCTCCGAGCTGTCGGCACAGAACCCAACGCGGGGCTTGAACTCATGAACCGCGAGATCAGGACCTGAGCCGAAGTCAGACGCTTAACTGACTGAGCCACCCAGGCGTCCCTTTTGCTGCTCATTTTGTGTGCATCTCTTCATTCTTCAGAGTGGGGAGACAATGAACCCCAGGTATTGAGGTAAAAAGTTCTGCAACATAAGGACTATCTCTTGGTCCTATTTTATTTTTTAATGTTTATTTTTGAGAGACAGAGAGAACAAGCAGGAGAGGGATCGGGGTGCGGGGGCGGGGAACAGAAAATCCAAAGCAGGCTCTGCGCTGACAGCAGCAAGCCTGACGTGGGGCTCGAACTCAGGAACTGCGAGATCACGACCTGAGCAAAGTTGACCCCTCAGCTGACTGAGCCACCCAGGCGCCCCAACCCCCTTAGTCTTAATGTTAAAGAGGAGGAAATGGTGGCCCAGAGAGGTTAAGTAATTTGCCCAATGTCACAGAGCTAGTGCATAGCACAGCCTAGTGATTCAAATCAAAACATCCAGCAGCTGCTGAGGGTAGATCATTGAAAGGTAGGACATCAACAAGGGAAAGTAAGGATCAAGAAACTACAAGCCTGGTGCTCAGGAAACTCATAGTCATGGGAGCGGCCCCGTGAGTGCATAGGGAAAAGTGACACCAGGGTCATGGCTAGGATGGAGGTTCATTCAGGGCCGGGGGGAACAGAGAAGAAGAAAGTCAGTCCAGTCTGGGAGGAGGTAGGTAAGGAAGGCCAGAAGGTCTTTGCCAGGCAGGGGAGGGGAAGGAGTTGTACTCCAGCCTGCAGAAGAAGCCGCCAGTTGGAAAGTTAGCACTGCCCTGGAGCATTTGGAAGGGAAAACCCCACAAGAAATTTCTTCCCCAGTGTGCTTTGAGGGGAAGAATGGAGGTAGCGGCCAAATTCCTCTCTGAGGAGGCACACCCAGCTCCCTTGCTCAAGTGTGTCTGGCTTCTGGGTAACGGACCTTAGATCATCATCCTGGGAATGCCCAGAGTGTGTCATCAGAGGAGTCAGCAACCTCTGGTCGCTGGAAGGTTCCCGGCAACTTAGGGTATGCTAGTTGCTGCAGCCGGGAGTTCAGTGAGGAGGCGGGCAAGGACAGGCTGTTCTCATAGCATCTACTCTAAGGTCCTGTGGAAACATCACTTCCTCTGGGGAACCCGTCCTGAACCCCATGCTCAGTCAGGATGCCTGTGGAACGTACTGGTAAACATCCTGTCCTCTTCCTTCCTGGCACTTTCCATGTCTGTAATATGCAGGACCTTGTGTGACTGTTGGATTGATAGCTGTGTCCCTCCCCATTCCAGCCCGCCACTGAAAACAAGAACGGTCACTGCTCCCCAAAATGTGGCTCTGGCCCCAGGCACAGGGCCAAGTTTGCAGTAGGTGCTGAATCAATATTTGTCAGATGAATTAAAGGCGGTAATCCCTTGAATGTCCCCTCCCTCCCCAGCCCCCACCTTGCATTAGGACCGATTACAAAATGAAAGTAAAAAAACTTTTCCACCGCCCTGGGACCTGTGTGCTCACTCAGATGAAAACACCAAACAGGGCAGGAGAGTTGAGCCATCAGAGGGACTAAATTCTAACAGTCATTCCACTCACTTGCTGATTGACCTTCAGGCAGTTATGTGCCAGGGCCCCTCCGAGCCTCAGTTTACTCATCCTGTCAAATGATCCAATTGTGCTAGAATTTGAAGGGCACATGCACACTTTCTCTGATTTCAGAGCCAAGGTCTCAGAAATCTGTGTCCGGCAGCCCTGTGGACTAGAGCATTGAAGGCCTGCTCTTGGAGCAGCGGACAGACTTTGTTGTTGTCATTTACATATACATGCACATTATATGCAAAATTCCTGGTTTCTAATCAGGTGGTCACTGGCCCACTCAGGGGAAACAATCCAACACTATGAAGAGACAATAGGGCTTGTTTTTGCCCCCAGGGTCTTGAATCTAGCCTTGGGTCTGAGCCATCCCTGTTGGCAGTAAAATTTGCCTCCAGGCCTTAGCTGTCTGCCCTGAATCATTCTGATTCTGTGAGGGGAGGGATGACCAATCAGCAAAGGTGAGGGGGGCCTGGCCCTAGTCTTGCTCAGCGACACACCCCATGAAAGCCTCACTGTGCTTGGGACACACTAGAGAGGGAAGACCTTGCAATGTCTGCAGCCCTGGCATGCAGGGCTGAGGGAGGGAGATGAAGGGACAGGAAGCCAAGAAGCATTAGATGAGGAAAAATGCCCCCCCCCCCCCCCCCACCAGCTGCTCTGATTTAGTCATCAGTGTGAGCCAGTGATGTGGCCCTGGCCTGCATTAATAGAAGTATGCCATCTAGAATGAACGAGGTGAACTTTTACTCTCCTACCTGCAGAGGGGGATGTTTATGGTTCTGCTGCACAGCCATCCATTCATCCTTCCCTTGTGGAGGTACTTTTAGTATTCCTTTGTAGAATCTCCCCTCTCTCCTTTTAGTCCCTATGATTTGGATGGTGTAGACTCCATCTCTGGGATCCCAAGCCATTCCACCTCCCTGGCCACAGTGATTGGCTCTGGATCACCCAGCCATGAACCAAAAAGAATCACCAAAACTTTTGCTGGGGAAATGCTGGGGAAATGGAAGTCACTCTTTCTGTCTACACTTGAACCTGAGAGGATGTGAAGCTGAATTTCTAAAGCTTTTTGTCTCCATGAGAAGGGCCTGAAAATAAAATCATGACAAAGGAAATGGAGACTGGAACATCACTGGAACACCTGAATCCAGCCATTCCTGAAGCCATTGTGAGTCAATCATTTCCTTTTTAGTTAAATCATTCTGGATAAAGTCCTGATTGGCACCGTTGGTCAGACCACCCTGTGGGTTGTGTTATTGTTGGGCTTCCACCGTCCAGAAGACAGTTGATCACAATGGTCCTAAGACTCCAAACCCTGTCATGTGAACAACAATTGAGAGGCGTGGACAGGTTCATTCTGGAAGAAAAGCGTTACCTTCAAATTTTGGACAGTGGTTGCTCTGATTATCTATAGCTATGCCACAAATGGCCCCAAACTTAGCAGCTTAAACAACCACCATTTTATTGTCTCTCTTGGTTTTGTGGGTCAGGAATTCCAAGAGCGTCCGTTTGGGTGATTCTGTTCTTTCGTGTATTACTGACTGAGGTCACTTGGTGGCATTCAGTTGGTGAATGGGCTGGTCTGGAAGATCTAAGACAGCTTCACTCACATAATCTGGCACCCTGGAACTATTGACCAGAGCTCCCACAGGTGGCCTCTTCAGCATGGCAGCCTCAGGGCAATTAGGCTCCTTCCGTTCGGTTCAGGGCTCCAAAGGTGCAAGGACCGAGGACCGAGACACAGGAACAGGAGCTGTGAGTCTCTTAAACCCTGGGCCCTGAAACTAGCACAGATCGGTTTCGCCCCATTCTGTTGGTCAAGCAGTCATAGGTCCAGATTCACGGGGAAAGGAGGAAGGCCCCATGTCTTGATGGGAGGAGTCAGTGATTCACGGGCATCTCTAATCTGCTGGAGTCGTTGTGGGGGAAAATATGAAGCACATGCTGTGCCCCAGGCCAGGTGTTAAAGACATCCTGAGTTTATTTAGACCTCAGCGTAGCTCAACAAGGCAGATGCTGTTATTGTCTCAGATGAGGCCCTGGAGTTACACGGCCTGTTCAGGGTCACACAGCTGTAAACAGCAGCACCGAGATTTGAACCTAGACTTTCTGACTCCACACCCACGTGTTTATGCCATGCTGAAAAGAAGACATTAGACTTGTACTTTGTGGTCCTAAGGGCAGAACCTGGCCAAGGGTGGGGCTGCAGGGATAAAGGTTCTGCTCTAGATGGCAAAGACCTTCCTTGCAATGAGAGCTGACCATGACCAAAAGGGACCAACTCGGAAGATAGTTTCCTGTCACCACAGCAATAGAAATAGAGGCTGGTGATTCCAGCGTTAGATAGGGGGATAGAAAGAGGTTAGGGCCCTTCCTCCCAGGAGATCCTGTAATTCCATGGTGCCTGTCCCAGGTACCGTCTCTGTGATCTTAGTTCTTCCTTCTCTTTCCACTGACCCTGCCTTCCTTTTGGTGGTGTATTAGTTTTCTATTAGTGCATAACAAACTCAGCAGCTAAGACAACACATGTGTCACCTCGTAGTTTCTGTGGGTCAGGAATGCAGGCAAGGTTTAGCTAGGCCCTCAGGCTCAGGGTCTCTCACGGACAGCAAGCAGGGTGTCAGCCAGGGCCACAGTCATCTCAAGAGTGAACTGGGACAGGATCCGCTTCCAAGCTCCCTCATGGGGTTGTTGGCAGGATTTGGGCCCTTGGGGGCTATTGTGCCAAGGCCTTGGTTCCTTACTGTTGGCCTTTCCTGGGTCCTGGCCACGTGGGCTTCTCCATAGAGCATCTCACAACAGGACAGTGAGCAAAGCAAAAGGGCAAGAGAGAGTGCCAACAGCAAAGTGTGATCAGATGGAAGTCACAGCCACTTTTACACCGAGTGGCATCCCATCGCTTTTGCAACGTTGCATTTGTGAGAAGTCACTAGGTCCAGGCCACACTCAAGGGGAGGGGCCGCACAAGGGCCTGAGTAGAGGAGGATGACATCACTGAGGCCATCTTAAAAGTCTGGCTACCTGGGGTGAAGGCAGTGCTTTCTGCCTTCAGACTCTTTGCGTAAGTTGCTTTCTTTGCCTAAAATGCTCTCTCCACCCCTGTCCCTTTCATCTGTTGGGTCTTAGCTTAAAGGTCATTTCCTCAGAAAAGCATCCCTGCAACCCAAAATATCTGAGTCTATTATCTGCAAACAAGCGCCTTCTCCGTAGCCCTTATTACAGTGACAGATACTTGTGATAAAGCAGCTAATACTTCCACGCTCTAGATCCTGTGCCTGGTGCTCGGTGCTTTACATGTGCGAACTCACTTGATTCTTCTGACAGCTCCAGAAGACAGGGACTGTTACCACCCACAGTTTCCAGAGGGAGAAACAGGCTCAGAGAGGTTAAGTAACATTGCTGAGAGCCAGTGGCTAGGAAAGGGCCGAACCAGGCCGTCTATCTCCAGAGCCTGTGCACTTGGGCCCTCTACACACAGCCTCTCCCAGCAGCTAGTGCTGTGTGTGGTTTTTTTGTTTAATCTTTGACTCCCCACTAGGCTGTGGGCTGTCTGCTGTGCCCGCTGTCCTAGCTCTGGCACTTGGCGCAGTGCCCAGCTCATGGTGGGTGCTTAATAATGCAGAGGAATGGGGAAAATTGAGTCCTGCCAGCAGCCAGGAAGGAGGCTCCTTGCAGGGTGAGGCCTGCCTTGTGGAGAGGCAGCTTTGAAAGTCTGCATTCAGGGAGGTGCTAACCACCTTCTGGTACCACTCCCTTCTGGCTAATCTGGCCTCAACTTCCCTTTTCTGTCCCCAAAGCACGTCTGGCCTAGGATCAGGGCATCCCACACCCTTCTCCAAACATACATGACACTCCACGCTCCAGGTTTTTGCTCCCTCCTACTGTCCCCAAAAGCCCATTTTTTAAAAATGTGTATTTATTTATTTTGAGAAAGAGAGAGAGAGCACAGAAGGGGAGGGGCAGAAAAAGAGAGAGAGAAAGAGAGAGAATATCAAGCAGGCTCTGTGCTGTCAGCACAGAACCCAACATGGGGTTTGATTCTGCAGACTGTGAGATCATGACCTGAGTCAAAATCAAGAGTAACTAACTGAGCCACCCAGGCGCCTCCAGGCGCCCTCCAACTCAAAGAGCCCATTTCAAATGCCTCCTCCTCTAAGGAGTGTTTCCCTGATCTGCAACCTAGTGGAGTCACTCCCTTCTTAAACCCACCAGACCTTTTGTTTGTATCTCCACACCCTCCCTGGGCTTCACCCTCCCAAACTCTAAAATGAGGAGAACCCGGGTGCCACAGTCTGTAAGTTTCTTCCAGCTCTAGAGCATTCAGGATTCTACTCCAGAGTCTTGCGATGGCTTTACCCTCCTGAGTTCTTGAAGGGCTGAGACCATTTCTTTTCATCCATCCTCGGTGTCCACCACAGAGCATGGTGATTTTCAGGCATTCATAGATATTTTTGTGATGAAATGGTTTGGGGGGCCGAGTTGAGATGGCAGCTCAGGGGAGATGTATATCTCCTACGTTGGCTCAACATTCCATGGAAAGACAGAAAAGATCACTCATTAAAAGCTGAATGATGGAAAACTGCAAAGAATACCACCAGACAGTAGCATACTCCCTGATTTGTTTTTTAAGGTTTATTTATTTATTTATTTATTTATTTACTTATTTAGAGAAAACAAGTGGGGGAGGGGCAGAGAGAGAGAGTCCGAAGTACGTTCCACCCTCAGCATGGAGCCCAATGTGGGGCTCGATTTCACAACCGTGAGATCGTAACCTGAGCCAAAATCAAGAGTTGGATGCTTAACTGACCGAGCCCCCCAGGTGCCCCTCCCTGATTTCAAACTATATTACAAAGCTATAGTAATCACAATAGTATGGTATTGGCAAAGAAACAGTCATATGGATGAAGGGAACAAGATAGAAAGCCCAGAAATAAACTCACACATAGATGGCCAATTAATTTACAGCAAAGGGGCCAAGAATAAGCAATGGGGAAAGGAGAGTCTCTTCAATAAATGATGTTGCTAAAACTGGACAGTCACATGCAAAAGGATGAAACCAGACCACTACATTACACCATACACAAAAAATAACTTCAAATACATTAAAGATTTGAATGTAACAGCTTAAGCCATAAGACTCCTAGAAGAAAACACAAACAGAAAGCTCCTCGATGTCAGTCTCGGTGATGACTGTTTTTTTTGGATTTGACACCGAAAGCAAAGGCAACAACAGCAAAAGTAAACAAATGGGACCCATTAAACTAAAAAGCTTTTGGACAGCAAAGGAAACCATCAACAAAATGGAAAGGCAACCTACTAAATAGGAAAAAATGTCTGCAAATCATATATCTGATAAGGACTTAATATTCATAATATGTAAAGAACTCATATAACCCAATAGCCAAGAACCAAAGAGTCTGATTAAAAAATGGCTGGGGGGGCGCCTGGGTGGCTCAGTCGGTTAAGCGTCCGACTTCAGCTCAGGTCACGATCTAGCGGTCCGTGAGTTCGAGCCCCGCGTCAGGCTCTGGGCTGATGGCTCAGAGCCTGGAGCCTGTTTCCGATTCTGTGTCTCCCTCTCTCTCTGCCCCTCCCCCGTTCATGCTCTGTCTCTCTCTGTCTCAAAAATAAATAAACGTTAAAAAAAAAATTTAAAAAAAAATGGCTAGGGGATCTGGATAGATATTTTTTCAGAGAGGACATACCGGTACATGAAAAAAGGCTCAACCTCCCTAATCATCAAGGAAATTCACATCAAAACTGCAACGAAACATCACCTGACACCTGTCAGAACGGCTATTAACTAAAAGAAAAGAAATAGCAAGAGTTGGTAAGGATGTAAATTGGTACAGCCACAATGGAAAGCAGTATGGAGTTTCCTCAAAAAAAAAAATTGAAAATAAAACTACCATGGGGTGCCGAGGTGGCTCAGTCGGTTAAGCGTCTGACTCTTGGTATCGGCTCAGGTCATGATCTCACAGTTCATGGGTTTCAGCCCCGAGTTGGGCTCTGCGCCGACAGCACGGAGCCTGCCTGGGATTCTCTCTCATCCTCTCTCTCTCTGTCTCTCAAAATAAATACATTTAAAAACCTAATAAAAAAAATAAAACTACCATACAATCTAGTAATTCCGCTTCCGGGTTTTTATCAGAAGAAAATGAGAACACTAACTCGAAAAGATCTATGCACCCCCATGTTCATTGCATTGTTTGTAAGAGCCAAAAAGTGGAAACAACCCAAACGTCCGCCGATAGACGGAATGGATAAACAAAGTGTGGTATATACATACAACAGAAAATTTATTCAGCCTTAACAAGGAGTGAAAGTCTGCCAAATCTTACAACGCGGATGGGCTTTCAAGGCATTATGCTAGATGAAATAAGTCACGAAAGGACAAATAAATACTGTTTGAATCCACTTATATGAGACGCCTAGAGTGGTCAAATTCATAGAGAAAGTAGAATGGCAATTTCCAGGAGCCGGAGAGAGGGAAGAATGGAGAGTTATTGTTTAATGGGGACAGAATTTAGTTTGGGAAGGATGGAAAAGCTCTGGAGATGGATGGTGGTGATAGAGGCACAACCATGGGAACAGATCGAATACTACGAAGCTATACACTTGAAAATTGTTAAAATGTTCCGTTGTTAAAATGGTAGGTTTTGCCACAATAAAACACCTTAAGATGGACAAAATACTTGAGTAGACATGTCAGCAAAGGAGATATACGAATGGCTTTTAGGCACATGAAAAGATGCTCAGCATCATTAGTATTTGGGAAATGCAAATTGAAACCACAATAAGGTACCACTTTACACTTACCAGAATGGCTATAATAAAAAATACAGACATTTGGGGCACCTGGGTGGCTCAGTCGGTTGAGTGTCCCACTCTTGATTTCAGCTCAGGTCATGATCTCAAGGTTATTAGATAAAGTCCCCATCAGGCTCTACACTGGACGTGGAGCCTACTTAAGATTTTCTCTCCCTCTCTCTCTCTGCCCTTCCCCAGCTTGCTCTCTCTCTCTCTTTCTCTCTCTCTCTCTCTCTCTCTCAAAAGAAAAAAAAATACAGGCATTTAAGAGTGCTGGTGGGAATGTGGAAAATGTGCTACTCCCACACATTGCTAGTGGAAATGTAAAATGTAGCCACTTTGGAAAGCAATTTGGCAATTTCCTCAAAAAGTAAACACAGAGTTCCCATAAGACCCAGCAATTCCACTCCCAAATATCTAACCAAGAGAAATAAAAATGTATGTTCACACAGAGACGCGTGCACAAATGTTCACAGCTGTTTATGAACACAGCTATTATTTGAAATAGCCAAAAAGTGGAAACAACTCAAACATCCATCAACTGGTGAATGGATAAATACAATGGGGTAAATCCATACAATGAAACACCATTCAGGAGTGCCTGGGTAGCTCAGTCAGTTAAGTGTGACCTGACTTTGGCTCAGGTCATGATCTCACCATTTCATGAATTCGAGCGCCACATCGTGCTCTGCACTGACAGTGCAGAGCCTGCTTCGGATCCTCTGTCTCCCTCTCTGTCCCTCTCCTACTCTCTCTCTCTCTCAAAAATAAATAAATAAACTTTTTTTTTTTTATAAAAGGAACACTATTCAGCAATAAAAGAATAAATTACTAAGACATGCAACTACATGGAATGACTCTCAAAGACATTATGCTATTCCATTTGTATGAAATGTCTGGAAAGGCAAACTCATACAGAGAGAAAGCAGGTCATTGGTTGCCTAGGGTTGGTGGTGGGAGCAGGGATTCACTGCAAATGGGCACGGTAGAACTTCTGGATGATTAAAATATTTTGAAACCATACTGTGGTGATTGTGGCACAACTCTAAAAACTTGCTAATATAATTGAATTGTACACTTACAATGAGTGAATTTTACAGCATGTAAACTATATCTCGAAAAGTGGGTTAAAAAAAAACAAGAGAAAAAAATTTTACCAGAAGGCCAAAAACTTTGAGAACTTTCAGAAAAATAAAAAAGCAGATCGAAAACAAAGGATTAGTGGCCAAAATATATAAAGAGCTTCTACAAATCAACAAGAACACTACAAGCAAATGAATAGACAAATGGACAAAGGACATGAATCAGTAGTTCATAGAAAATGGCAACCACTGGCCAATAAAGCATTGGAAAGGTGCTCAACCTTACTTAGATTTAAAATCTAAGATGTCATTTTTCACCCGTCAAATTGACAAAAAAAATTCAAGGTTAATACTCAGGGTTGATGAGGGAATGGGGCATTGAAAACTCTCAGACACTGTTGGTGGAGTGCAAATAGGAACAATCCCAGCAAGAACTTTTGACAAGATCTATTAAAAGGGCTCTTTCTTGTGCTCCAGCAATGTGACACATCAGCTTACAGCTCAGAGAAACTCACTGACACATATGCAAGAAGGAGCCATGCTCTGCTTATTGGAAAAAGCCACCTAAATATCCATCCATTAGTCCATTAAGAAAATTTAAAAATAAACTATGATACAATCATATCCACAGTATACTCTATAGTAGTTATTAGCTGTCTATGTCTTAATGTGGATATATCTCCAAGGCAAAGTGTTGAGTTAAAAAAAAAAAACAAACCTGTGGTATTCACTAGCACACCTAAAAATTAGCCAAACAGAAGTGAATGCAGTCTCTTTGGAAAAGGTTAATATGAATAAAGCTAAAGATTCCCTTGATTGGGAAAATCCCATGCTCCACAGAATATATACAGAATATATATACACACACACACACACATATATATAGTGCTTATATATGTATAGTGCTTATATATATATAGTGCTATATATATATATATATAGTGCTTTATATGTATATATATAGTACTATATATATATTTAATTGTATGGATATTTTGTTTATATATATATATATATATATATATATATATATTTTTTTTTTTTTTTACTTAATCATAAGTTGTGGTGGTTTTTCCAGAGCCTTCCAGAGCCTTAACATAATTCTTTTTTTATGTTTATTTATTTATTTGAGACACAGAAAGAAAAAGAAAGCAGGGGGAGTGGCAGAGAGAGAGGAGACAGAGAATCCCAGCAGCCTTCATGCTGTCAGTGCAGAACCTGACATGGAACTTGATCTCATGAACTGAGTGAGCATGACCTGAACTGAAATCAAAAGTTTGACACCCAACTGACTGAGCCAGCCAGGGGCCCCTTACATGATTCTTTTTATTAGGTGGTCATTATGACCATTTTTATGCTTCCCTACTAAAGGGTATTTAACTCGTTTTGAGGCTTCTGCTAATACAATGATGGTATGGTGAACGTCCTGGGTTGAAGATATACACATTTTATGTTTGAGTAGCTACTGTTAAAATGCCGTCCAAAGTGGCTGTACCAATTTACATTCCCTCCAGCAGGGGATGGGGGTTCATAACCATTCCCCTACCCCCTCACTCTTCATACAAAATAGCAGTCTTTTACCCTTTTGCCAAACCGGTGGGCAAAATGTTATTTTAATTTGCATTTCCTTGATAGATATGAGATAGAATATTATTTCATTTGTTCTTTGGCCTTTCAAGTTTATTTTCCTATGAATTGCTAATTTATATCCTTGGAAATTTTAAAATCATGTTGTCCATTTCTTATTGATTTGTATTAACTCTTTATATATTATAGATACTGGTCTCCTCCCCTCCCCATCACACACTTACACACACACACACACACACACACACACACACACACTGTATTTGTCAGCTCAGAATGCCATGACAAAATAGACTGGGTGGATTTAACAACAGAAATTTATTGTCTTGCAGTTTTGGAGGCTGGAAGTCCCAGATCAGGATGCAGCTAGGGTTCATTTCCCATGAGAGCTCTCTCCCTGGTTTGTAGGCAGACACCATCTTGCAAGAGAGCTCTCTAGTGTCTCATCTGGGGACACTAATCCTAATCCCATCATATCAAGGCCCCACACTCTCGTGATCTCATTCAACCTTAATTACCTCCTCACAGGCCCTGTCTCCAGTCATATCAGGGATTCAGACTTCAGTGTATGAATTTGAACAGATACAATATAGTCTATAGCACACATATATAGCAACTACTTTCTATTGCCGTGTAGCTTTGGTTATTTTATTTTTAGTTGTGGTAAAAGGCACAAAACATAAAATTTACCACCTTAACCACTTTTATTTTATTTTTTAAAGTTTGTTTGTTTGTTTGTTTGTTTGTTTGTTTGTTTGTTTGTTTTTAGTAACCTCTGCACCTAACGTGGGGCTTCAATTCATGAACCTGAGACCAAGAGTCACATGCTCTTCCAACTGAGCCAGCCAGGCACCCCTGTTAACCAGTTTTAAATGTACAGTTCAGTAACGTTAAGTACGTTTACATCATCGTGCAACCAATCTCCAGAACTCTTTTCATCTTGCAATACTGGAATCCGTACCCTCTAAACAACTTCCCATCCTCTTCTCCTCACCCCCTGGTAAACACCATTCTACTTTCTATCTCAATGACTTTGACAACTCTAGGTACCTCACATAACTGGAATCATACGGTTTTTTCTTTTTTTGTGACTGGCCTACAACTCCACGTTGTAGCATAAATCAGAATTTCTTTCCTTTTAATGGTTGAATAATATCCCACCGTAAGTAAACACTATGTTTTGCTTACCCATTCATCTGGCAGTGGATACCTACCTTGCTTTTACCTTTTGGCTATTGTGAATAATGCTGCTATGAACACGGGTCTACGAATATCTCTTTGAGGCCCTGTTTTTAATTCTTTTGGGTATATACCCAAAGGTGGAATTGCTGGGTTATATGGTAATTCCATTTTTAATTTTTGGAAGAGCTGCCATACTGTTTCCACAGTGGCTGCACCATTTTACATTTCTGCCTGTAGCATACAAGGTTCCAGTTTCTCCACATCCTTGCCAACATTTATTTCGGTTTTGTAGTCATCTGCTATGGTCTGAATGTTTGTATTTCTTGGGGTCTTTGGGAGGTGATTAATGACGTGGAGCTCTCATGAATGGGACCAGTGCCCTTATAAAAGAGACCCCACAGAGCTCCCTAGTCCCTTCTGCCATGTGAGGATACAATGAGAAGGCTTTGACCCAGAAGAGGGCCTTCATTGGACCATGCTGACACTCTGATCTCAGACTTCTAGGCTCCAGAACTGTGAGAAATAAATTTCTGTTGTTAATTGCTACTCAGTAATATTTTGTTTTAGCAGCTTCAACAGACAAAAACATCATCCTGAGTATGAGGTGATTCAGATTTGTTTTGATGCTTTTTGTAATACAAGGAGAGCCAGAAGCAAGAAAACAAGCATGGTTAGTTGCAAGGGACTGATTTTAGTCAGTTAGCCTGGGTTCAAATCCTGACTCTACCACCTTCTAGCTATGTGATCTGTGAAAAACAAGACAACAGGTCCAAAATGGGGTCACTTATGCTAAACCCCATGTCACCAAACAGAGACTTAATTATAGTTTTGGTTCTCCTAGAAATGGCATCTTACACCAGTTAATCAGGAACTGCCTGATCAGCACTAGTTAGGTAATATGCCTGATAGACTCCTCCCATCTCCTAAAGGAAAGTAACTTTGCAATAATCAACCTGGGTTTATTTTCTTCCTTTTTTCTCTCCTTTCTCTTCTTCCTTCCTTCCTTCCTTCCTTCCTTCCTTCCTTCCTTCCTTCCTTCCTTCCTTCCTTCCTTCCTTCCTTTTCCGATTATAACTTCATTGTTCCTGCTCCCTTCTGCCTATAAAAGTCTTTCAATTTTGTGCAGCGCCTTGGAGTTCCTTTCTATCTGACAGATTTGTATCAAATTTTTGCTTAAATAAACACATATACCTCAGTTTATTTTTTAACCGACCTCATGCGAATTACTCTCAGCCCTATTGCCTCCTCAGTAAAATGGGTATAATAATCACACCATTCTTCTAGAGTTTAAGGATCAAGTAAGATCATGTACTTAAAAGGGCTTAGCACAAGGTAATCTCAAATGTTCGATCTTTTAGGTCTTATTTAAAAGAATCATCTCAGGGCGCCTGGGTGGCGCAGTTGGTTAAGCATCCGACTTCAGCCAGGTCATGATCTCGCGGTCTGTGAGTTCGAGCCCCGCGTCAGGCTCTGGGCTGATGGCTCGGAGCCTGGAGCCTGTTTCCGATTCTGTGTCTCCCTCTCTCTCTGCCCCTCCCCCGTTCATGCTCTGTCTCTCTCTGTCCCAAAAATAAATAAAAAAACGTTGAAAAAAAAATTTAAAAGGATCATCTGCACCCCAGAGGAATAAACACTGTCCTGTTTTCCCCTTCTAATTCTTTTATAGCTTTGTTTGTGCACTTAGGTATTTAAGTCAATTGAAAAATTTTTTTTCACATGATATGCAAAAGGGTAGCCAATTGTTCACTGTCTAGTGTTGCCTTTGGCCACTGAGCCAATCATCTCTTACTTGAAGCTACACGGGGCCCGTTTTTGGACTCTCCTCTCTGTCCAACGGAGCTATTCCTGAGCTGACACCACTTCCTAGACCTTTAGAACAAGTAATGCTAGCGGGTGAGGGCAAACCCTGTCCGTTGTTCCTTTTCAAAACTGGCTTTTCTTGCACACTGTTTTTCTAAACTCAGCCTATTAGGTCTTAAAAATAAACCCTGGTGGGCTTTTGAATGAACTATCTTGAAAAACTAACTTGGAGGAAAACTGATGTGTTTACCGGATTGTGTCCTCTCACTGGGAAACTTTTGTCTCCCAGAATTCTGTTTCTCCCTTCTTAGCCAACCCAGGTAAATCTGAGTGTTCTCTTTCACCAAGGACTGGATCATAACCACAATGGATAAAAGCTCTTATTACCCTACTTGCCTTTGGAGAAAAAGGGGCTGGAGACAAACGGCCAGATGAAGTGATTTGAAAGGAGCCGAACAATCTGTTTTGGGGAGACAGGCTATTCAGGGTGGTGACCTTGGAAACGCAGCTGACGGTTTGCCAAGACAGGCCCCTGGGCCTCCTGGACTCTCTCCTCTGATGGCTCCGACAATGGGCAGCTTTGCAGGAGCAACTAGAAAATTCCAGAAATCACAGGGCTTTGGGACTGGGGCCTGGTTTTAACTATCTCCCCCACCAACCCCATTATACAGATGAACAAAGGGAGGTTGAGAGGGGGAAGTAAGAGACAAACATATGGGTCTAGTCTCCCCTCCGTCCCCAGAACTGAGCTTGACTTAGCAGGAGGCTTGAGTGCCACCTGAAGGTGGGGGAGAATGTATTCCACCCCCAGAGCTCCATCCCAGCCCCAAGAGAACAGTGTCCATGTCTCAGGATTTCACTTTTCAATCGGGCAGTTCCCTCCCATTAGGCTCCCCCTTCCCCACACCTCCCTCCCCTTTAAGAAGAGACCAGTCCTTGGCTTATGCCATTCATAGGGTTTATTGTCACTTGCCAGCAGCTGGCAGAGGAAGGGGACACACAGCCAAGCCTCACCACAGACGAGGTGGCCCTGGACCACCCAGCTCTCCCACTTGGTTCACACGGGGTGCGAGTCCTCACTGGCAGCAGCTACACTTCTCGGCCTCAGCCTCGGTGCCCTCTTCACCTTTGCACACACAGTCCTTGGCGCATTTCTCACACTCCGCCGGGCAGCAGGAGCAGCAGCCTGCAGATCAAATGGGGAATGCCCAGTCTGATGGCCTCTCCCTGCATCTGTCTCCACCAAAAGGGAAAGGGGAAGGGAGGGGTGCTAGGGGCCTAGGCGCTGCCCCCTTCCTAATCTCACACTGCAGTTTGACTCAGCACCTATGGCATGTCAGTTGCATGCTGGGCTACCACTGGGGAGGAGTACCCAGTAGATAGCCCACAGCCCCTTGTGTGGGTGCAGGGGAGTCCCACGGATGGGGTGGGGGTTAGTGCTGGACCTGTAGGGGAAAACATCACAGGGTAAACGATGGCCTTGAAAAGGGACTTGAAGGATGAACTTGGAGGAACAGAGATGGTAGGGGCTCCAGGAGACGGTGGGAGGTTCTATGGCTAGTCTTACACACGCCCACCTCCTCCTCCCCAAGCATATTACACTGCTTCCAGGGAGACTTGGGGGAGGTCAAACTGAGGAGATCCTCAAAGGCCTGAGAGGGGCCAAGGGACCCAAACTCCAGAGCTAGCCCCCAGCTTCACCACTCCCTTCTCCAGGTACTTGAGGTTTTGAGGTGAGGGTTTGGACCAGGGTAGAAGGTCTCCATCATAGCTGTCCATCAGAATCTGGGAATATAGAAAAACATCTTGCCACAGGCATGCTGAACCAGTCACTGGGGGCAGGGCCCGAGCAACCGTATGTTAAGGCCTCCCCAGGTGGTTCTGTCCCAGTAAGAGTCAAAAGCAATGTCACAGGGGATCTAGGGGTCTCTCCATCTTGCCTAGGGAGACGTTGACTTCAGGGAGCAGGGGGCAGGGGCGGGGGGAGGGGTCCCCATACTCACTCTTCTTGCAGGAGGTGCATTTGCATCCCTCACACTTGCAGGAGCCGTTGCAGGTGCAGGAACCACCTAGAAGGGCGGACGCCACAGGAAGGGTTAAGGTGCTAAAAGTGGGGTGCGGCCAGGCATAAAGGAGGAGGTGGGGTGCCAAATCTCAGTGCCCTGTGGGATATAGCCATGTCTACTCTTCAACGACGTTAAAAATGGCAAACATGGAGGGTCCCGTCCCCCCAAGGTCCTTCAGCCCAGGCGTTGGGCATCCGTTTCCTTGCAAGTCAGGGGCGCGCTGTGCGCAGGATGGGGGCGGGGGCTCACCAGTAGGGCAAGGGCAGGTCTCGGGGTCCATGTCCAGAGGAGCTGCCGCTGGAGGAGGTGAACTGGCTTCTCCCGGCAACTGGACGCACTAGTGGCAGCAGGTGGCGAGGCTTTTATAGCCCCAGGCGGGGGCGCGCATGCACAGCCGGCTCGCACACGGCGCCCCCTCTCTCCATCTGGGCACACAGGCTTAGGCGGAGGCGCGCATTGCGGCAGCCGTCCCCCCTCCCCCGCCCTGTGCCCGGCCGGGCGCTCCCCCCACCCCACCCCACCCAGCAGCCGCTTGCGTGCACTACCGGGTGCGCGCGGCGCTCCTGAACTCCCCGCCCGGGGCCGCTTCCCGCCGCGTGCACGGGGGGGGGGGGGGTGGGGGACGGGGGGACACTTCCCGTTCGTCCGTGTGCGTGCCGCCGTGTGCACCGCTGGGGACGGGTCCGCCGCTGCAGCCGGCCAGGACAGAGAGTGCGCACTTCTCTCCTCAAACGGCGGCGGCGTGGCATGTTTCCCGGCGCTTCCCTGCCTCTCTTCTTATTCTAGGATTCTGGGGCGCCAGGTTAGTCAAAATGGGGTGCTGAGCACCCTGCTGCGCTGGGACCCCATTCCCTCATCTCTTATCAAATAGGAAAATAATCCTAACACCAGTGGAAGGGCCTTGCAAATTGGTTTTGGGAGGGGCTGGCTCTGGGAAGCCTAAAGGACAGCGCTGGGGTGACTGATGGGAGGGGTGGGGGGAAGAGGGGGTGGCACTAGGTGGCTGCATCCCAGCTTCACAGGGAAGCAGCTTTCCTTTTATCTCGTCCTTCTGCGGAGTCCCTTGTGCCTGTGGCAGGCTGAAAAAGTGGTCCCCAAAAGATATCCATGTCGAATCCCAGAACCTGTGACTGTTCCCTTATTTGGAAAAAGGGTCTTTGTAGATGTCATTGAATTAAGGATCTTGAGATGTGATCATCCTGGATTGGGCCCTAAATCCAATGACAAGTGTTCTTATAAGACACACAGAGGATAGACAGATGAGGAGACAGTGTGACCAACCACAGGAGACAGAGATTGTAGTGATGTGGCCCGCAGCCACCACAAGCCAGACCCAGAACAGTTCACGTCCTTCCTATGAGCCTCACCGTCCTTGCTCAGCAAATGAAGACCCTCAATCCCCAGGACACAGAGGAGCAAAGGAAAGCACTAGACAACTGGTCAAAGGCTATAGAAGGAGAAGAAACGATGCTCATGGTGGCATTTCAGACAGTCAGTCACGTGGGGACCCCCCATGGGGAGGCCTCACTTTACCTGCTTGTGGTGCAAACACCTTTCACAAAGTTGCATCAGGTTTCATAGGGACAAGGCTTATCTAGAGACAGAGTTTAAAAAAGAGAGAATAATAGAAAGGAAGGAAGGAAAGAAAGAAAAAAGAAAAGGGGAGAAGAAGGAAGGAAGGAGGAAGGAACAAAAGTTATCCCAGGATCACTGCAGTTAAGTGTTTGAAAGGTGGAGGCTGGAGGGGAGCACCTGTGGCCTGCCCAAGAGTGGAGGTTCCTCTGCAAGCCCTCCAAAGAGCTCTTATCACTTCTCCCACCCTAGCTTCCACTTCTTTAAAAAAATTTTTTTTAAATGTTTATTTATTTTTGGAAGACAGAGCGTGAATGGGGGAGGAGCAGAGAGAGAGAGAGAGAGAGAGAGAGAGAGAGAGAGAATCCAAAGCAGACTCCAGGCTCTGAGCTGTCAGCACAGAGCCCAACGAGGGGCTCGAACCCACGAACCTTGAGATCATGACCTGAGCCGAAGCTGGATGCCCAACCTCAACTTAGGAGACACCCCCTTAGCACCTGCATCCCTCCCCCTTTAGAGGTGATCCCTTGGCTGCCCCCCAAGGAAGGCAAGTCTGGTGAGCCTTCAGACTGGTTTTGCTGAGTGGGGGAGACTGAGACTCAGAGACTGAGCACTGCTCCAAATGTCGCCCCGAGCAGAGTGGGCCTCTGTTCTAAATCAGAGCTGGACAAGCATTTTCAAATGTCGGTTGGAAACCCACCCTCCTCCAAGATACGAGCTGCCCCAGAGGCCTCCACAGGGCCTCATCTGAGGAGTTGAGCTAGCTGGTTTCCCTGGCTTTGCAGGTCTCGCACGTGTTGGTCTGTGAGTGGAAGCTTCAGTAACGGTGGAACAGGAGAAAACCAGAAAAGGAGAACCAAGAGTCCCAGGAGACGCCATCATGTGAAACCTCAAGGTATTATGTGAAGTCCAGGTTGGTTCTCAACGTGGGCTTCATGCAATTTCAGGTCACGGAGCCTCACCAACCCCAGCATTACGGTTTATTTCCTGCTCTGTTTGTTTTCGTGTTGCCTAAGGGTACTCTGGCTGGAATTGCCTGTAGTCCTCAAGGCTTCGATACCTAGGACTTCCAGTGCAAGCGAATTATCCATGCCAACACATTCAGCCAGAGCTGCCCCCGCCCTTCCCCCTCAGGCCTCTCAGACTTCCTTGGGATTGAGGTTTCAGATGTGGGAGAGCAGTCTACCCGCCCCCCCCCCCCCCCACCTCCCTGGGATGGTGATTTTGTGTGTGAACTCGGCTGGGCTAAGGGATGCCCAGAGAGCTGTAAAACATTATTTCTGAGTGCGTCTGTGAGAATGTTTCCCGAAGAGATTAGCATTTGAATTGGTAGACTGAATAAAGAAGATCGCCCTCACCAGAGTTGGGTGGGCATCATTGGATCTGTTCCGGGCACCAATAGGACGAGAGGGCAAATTTGCTCTTTGCCTGAGCGGAGACATCCATCTTCTCCCGCCCTCAGACATTGGTGTTCCTGGGTCTCAGGCTTCCAGACTGAGGCCGAATTATACCACAACTTTCCTGGTTTTCCAGTTTTCAGAGGACAGATTGTGGGACTTCTCAGCTTCCATAATTGTGTGAGCCAATTCTTATAATAAATATGTGAACATAAGTGCTTATTATATACATAATATATATATCATATCAAGATCCACCAGGCGCCTGGGTGGCTCAGTTGGTTAAGCCTCTGACTCTTGGTTTCGGCTCAGGTCATGATCTCATGGCGGGCTCCTCACTGTCATCTTGGGATTCTCTCTCTCCCTCTCTCTGTGGCCCTCCCCTGCTTGCCCGCTCTCTCAAAATAAACCAACTTAAAAAGATTTTTAAAAAAGGCAGATCCATGTATATGTGGTTGTGTTCTGTATCTATACACGTGTACGTGTATATGCACGTATGTACTGACTCGTGTACCCAGCACATCCAAGGGTTGCCAGGATATGGAAGGGTCTGAAAACCACAACATCCTTCTGAAACGCATTACCTAGCCCCGATTCTTCACATGGCTGGCCCTCATCCCTCAGTTCTCAGCTTCTCTGAGCTCCAAAGAACATTTTGGATACGTGTGTCCCTCCAGCGAGTCCCCCTCATGCCCACCTTTATTCCCCTCTGTCCACTCATTAATTCTCACAGCCTAAAATGATTTGTCTGTGCTCCTGCCCGTGCTGCGCCTCCCCCCGGGGTATCCACAGGGCTCCCTCTTTTCTTTCTTTGCTTCTAAGTCTTTGCTCAAATCTTACTGTCTCCAGGAAGCCCACCGTGATCACCCTACTTAAAATTGCAACACATACCCCAAACCGCCAGGACTCCTGATCCCTCATACCTTGCTCTATCTTTTCTTTTTTCACAGCATTTAACACCGTCTGACAAACAAAAATAATTGACTTGCTTGTGAAGTTTATGCACAGTCGGTCACCTCTGCTAGAATGTAAGCAACACAAGCCTATAAGGGATCATTGCTTTTGTTCACTGACAGGTCCGAAGTGCCTAGAACAGTGTCCTGTATATGGGAGACATTCAAGACACATTTACTGAGTGAATAAATGAATGAATGGCTCTCAAGTCAAGCTGGCTGGGTTCACAGTCTGCCCCTGCCATCTACTAGCAATGTGGTAAGTTATTAACATGTTACTTAATATTTCCGTGCCTTGGGTTGCTCAAGGGCTCCCATTTATGATTCCTAAATGGGGATAATAGTAATTCCTACCTCATAGGTTTGTCTGAGGCTTAAATTGGATGACACTTGGAAGACTTTCTGGGCAGGGCCCTAACCTTGCTGGCTTTTCCCACTTAAGAGTGAGTGTGAGCCTGGGGAGGTCGGGTGAGGATGCTGCAGGGAGCCTGGGATCCCTGTGTCTCCTTCAGGACACCCAGCTCCATTGTCCGCCTCAGCTCTGTGCTCCCTGAGTTGCTGCTGCCTCCATCAGACACAGGATTCCAGGTGTCAGCCAGAACCAGCTAAATCACAGCCATTCGTCCTCCTGTTGGGCCCCCACACGCAACCCCAGGGCTTCCTGGGAGAAGGGAGTGCACGAAGACGGTTTTCTTTCCAATTAGATTGGGGCCAGGAGGCGAGAGAACAGGTAGGCTGAGGGGTAGAGATCAGGCAGGGTGATCCACTAATGGGCAGAAAATCCCCATTTGCTCTCAGAAAAAGGGGAGGAGTCCAGCCACTCCCACCCCTGGCTGAAATGGATCCTGGCAAGCATTAGACTCTTGCATTGCCCTCAAAGGGTCTCCTAATTGACTATCCTGGGACTAAACAATTGACCAGGAGTTCGGGAGCCTGGGGAAACGGTGGTATACCAAGAGAGTTTGCAAACACGCTTATCTGCAAATAAAGTCGTTTCTTGGGGAGATCTGGCTTTATTAGTAGAAGGAATGTTAAGCGAGCAGTTTTATCCACAGGGGCTGCTGAAACAGAAGGGGCCCTGGTCACAGAGAGGGTAAGGAGTCAGGGGAGGGGTGGGGGAAGGAGCCTCAGCAGGCCATAGAACAACTTACCTAGAAATGTAATAACCCTCTGTCTCCATGGTTACCTTCTGTTTATGGCAAGTGATTCAGTCTCTCCTCCTTAGTAGTGATACAAGATGTCCTTTTAACATAAATTTAAGTGTAATAATAGACCAGGTGATAGGCAGTTATGCCCAAAATCGTGTAGGTGGCTCTCGAAGGACAGAAGTCAGGGAAATGTTGCCCTATACCAGGCACATATACCAAGCACTCCCCTGAGTGCTCACGTCCAACTTGGCTGCTGGTTCTGTCTCCCCTGCCCTCCTGCGCCCTTCCTAGCCAGGCATTGGCCCCTTTTGTGTGGGTCCTAAAGGTCACGAGGAGATTCTGTTCTCTCTGATCACACGGGTGGGATGGGAAGTGTTGGGAGGCAGAGGCAGGGAAAGGCAGCCTCCAAGCTTCCAGGTTTCAGAAGGTGGCCAGGTTGACCCCAGCAACTGTGCCAATACCCTGATTCCTGGGGTTTACTCCTGCCTCTAAGAGTTTTCCCCAAGGGGCTCCTCAGTAGAATAGGAACAGAGGTGGTCTGCCGTCCCCTCTCAGTGAGGGCCCTAGGGAAGGAGGCATTAAACCCTGAGGGAGTCGGGGCTCAAGCTGAGCTGAGCTGGGCATTGGTGGGTTGGAGTTCAGGGGCCACCGATTGTGGAAGTTCTTGTGCGTGTTGGGGGCAGAAGCTCTGTGGCTCAGGGCGGAGGATGGGTTATGACGAGGGAGGGGTCCATTATAGCTGGGGCAGGAGAAAGCCCTCCCAAACTGCAGGAGACACTCTGGGGGTCTGCTGGGCAACCACAGCAGGGCGACAGGGGTCCTGCACTGCTCACAAAACCCACACCACCCTGACATTACTGCCAGAATCTTCTTCCTACATGCAGTGAGTGAAGACTGAAGTCCTTCAGAGTGACTGGCTTTGGTGTCAGACAGACCTGATTCTGAATCTCCTGTTTCCCTCAGCGATTCATTGGGGTTAATCATGCTCCTTACCACTTGGGTTATAGTGAACGTTCAGTGAGATTCTTCATGCAGATTGCTTAACGTGTCATAGGCGCTCAACAAACAGTGCTCAATGAACACTTCTGTGTTCAGCAATCTTCTGGGAGCTGGAACGAGTAAATGATGGACTCCAGTTCCCCTTGGCCTACTTTTCCATGCAGAGTCTGGCCCTCACCTACACTGGCAACTAAATGTAATCCACGCTATTCCCAAAATATCCCCCTAAGCTTTCCTGCTTTCATGCTTCTGTGCATACTGTTACCCCTTCTTGACATGCCCTGCCCACAATTTTTTCCTGCTTAAAATCCTACATATCCTTCGAGGCCCTGCTTCAATGCTGCCTCCTTCGGGAAGTCTTCAGTCCTGCCTGCAGCCAGACATAACCACCCTTCTTGGAACTTATATGGGGTTTTGCCTAGATATTTTCTCCCCTGTAGGAGAGGAGAGTGGGTAGTCCTACAGTCTCCCTGACAGACTCAGAGGTCCCTAAAGGCAGAGGCTGACAGAGGAGTTTCATTCCTCTCCTCCCTTCTGTGCTTAGCAAGCTCCCTGCACACCTGAAATGTCTTTGAAGGCTGAGTGAATGAATCAGCGTGAGAACTGACCTTGGGGTCACCCCTTTTTATGAGACCCCTTGAAGGCCAGGTCATGAAGAGTCAGGTTAAATTCTATATGTACTAATGAAGTTGCCCTGTGGCCCCCACCATCCTGCTTTGTGAAATGAGTGTTGTGATGGTGAATTCTCTCCTTCCATGTCACAAACATTTATTGAGCACTGCCTTAATCCAGACATTGTGCTAGGAATGGCAGGTACAAAGGAGAGCAGGACAATGACAACACCCGTCTTTTCTGAGAACCCACTGTCTGGGCAAGGAAGCATTTAATAAGAAATCTACACTTAGTAAGCTAAGTGCTGTCAAGAGAGAGCATAGCAAGTTGGGGCCCCTGCCTTTCTGCATAAACCAATCTCTCCTCCTCGCTCTCTCCCTTCCTTATTAGACCCCCTCCACCACCACCTGCTGCCACGTCTGGGGACAGGCAGCATCGCCTTTTTCCAGAAACAGCCCCAGAGCAGCTTGATCCAGCGTTCCAAGTTCTGTGCCACATCTCACCTGCCTTCAGTATTTCTCTCCTGTTGGGCAGTTTTGCCCCCAGGAGACATTTGGCAATGTCTGAAAACATTTTAGTTGTCACAACGTGTCGGTGGTGGTGGCGGTGGGGTGGGTTGTGATGCTACTGGGGTCTAATGGGGTAGAGGCCAGGGATGCTCCTAAGCCTCCTGCAACGCACGGACAGGCTCCCCAAACAATCTCACATGTCGCTAGTGCTGAGGTGGAGACGCCCTGCTGTTTATCCTATAGCAACTCCAGGGTGATTTGTAGGAACTCAGACATATAGGGAAGGGAGCCAGGGGAATCAGAACACCCGCTTTCCAACCCCGGCCTCATCACCAGCTGGCGTCTTTGGACCTCTGATTCGTCCTCTGTCAAATGTGGAGAGCCATGCCTAGCCCTGCCTCCTTGACTAAGGTATCTGGGGACTGAAATACGAGAAAGTAAGTGAGAGCACTTGCCACGGGGAGGCTGAGGGTGAGGCTGGACGTGGAGAGGGAGGGAAGCCTCCATTTAGAGAATGCATATTGAACTGGAGTCACATGGCCCAAATTTTCCACCACTGTTTCAAGTACTCTGCCTTTTCCTTGCTTCTAAAAATAAATTGTACAATTCAGGCCATCTGTACCTCAGATTAAAAAACATCTGGGTCTGGCTCCCCCCTCCCGCTTCTTCCTTCTTTGTTTAGTGTAGATATTTTGAAAAAATTAAAAAAAAATACGTATACAGTCCTTTCAAATATAAAAATAGAAGCCTGCGATATACACTGATTTATAAATTACTTTTTTTCCTTGCTTCTCAGTAGATTACGAACATCTGTCCATGAAATTAGTTTCATTTCTACCATTTTATTTTAGTAGGTTTATTCCACAGTTTCCTTAAGCGGTCCCCTCCTTTGACACACTTTGCTCATTTCCAGATCTTCACTATCATAACCCGTGATGTGATAAACATCTCGGTAGCTTTTGTGTGTGTAGATTCATGACTTTTTTCCTGAGTATACGACATTCCTTAAACTAGAATTGCTGGCTCAAAGGATACATTTTTCCCCCTTTTCAAACAGTATTTGTTTATTTAAAAAAAATGCTACTTCAGTAAATTTAGAAAAATTCAGAGAAATAGAAAGAAGGAAAAGGAAAAATTATCTTTTATCTGTATTTGAACACAACCACTGCTAACATTGTAGCATATTTCATTTCCATATTTTGTATATTGTGTGGCTTCTTTTTTATTTTATTTATTTATTATTATTATTTTTTTAATGTTTATTTATTTTGAGAGAGAGAGAGAGCACGAGCCAGTGAGGGGGTGGGGGAGTGGTGCAAAGAAAAAGGGAGGCAGAGAGAGAATCCCAAGCAGGCTCCATGCTGCCAGCCCAGAGCTGGATGTGGGGCTGGATTCCACCAACTGTGAGATCATGACCTAAGCCAAAATCAAGAATTGAATGCCTTGGGGCGCCTGGGTGGCTCAGTCGGTTGAGCATCCGACTTCGGCTCAGGTCATGATCTCACGGTTCGTGAGTTCAAGCCCCACGTTGGGCTGTGTGCTGACAGCTCAGAGCCTGGAGCCTGCTTCCAATTCTGTGGCCCCCTTTCTCTCTGCCCCACCCTTGCTTGTGCTCTGTCTCTGTCTGTCAAAAATGAATAAACATAAAAAAAATTTTTAAAAAAGAGAATTGAATGCCTAAACTGACTTAGCCACCCAGGTGCCCCTGTGTGGCTTCTTTTTAAAAGAAAAAAAATTACTGTGTAACTCATTTGGAGCCTAATATTTACTTAAGATTTTACCATAATTATTTCCTGTGTTTTTTCACTTTTATTGGCTGTATCATATCCTGTTGTTATGTGTGAGGGCCATTGCTTACTTGAATGATTTCGTAGACTTGAGGCCATTTCCAGTTTTTCACAATTGTGGATAGTACTACAATGAACCTTCTTGTGTGAGTGACGCTTTTTTAAAAAAATATTTATTTATTTTTGAGAGAGAGAAACAGAGAGGCAGAGAGAGACACACACAGAGAGAGAGAGAGAGAGAGAGAGAGAGAGAGAGAGAGAGAGAGAAAGAGAGAAAGAGGCCCTGTGCTCACAGCAGCAAGCCTGATCTAGGGCTCAAACTCTTGAACTGTGAGATCATGACCTGAATTGAAATTGGAGGCTTAACCAACTGAGCCACCCAGGCGCCCCTGAATGATGCTTTTTTATTTTCCCTTGAATTTGTGGCAAATTCTTTAGACAGGTTTCCAGAAATGAAGTTACTGGGACAAATGAGGATTTCATGGTTCTTAGACGTACATTGTCCTGGGAATCTGGGTGGCTTACACATTGCCTTTTAATGGGCCCTTGGAAAGTTTTGCCTCATTTATCCTCTTTGCAGCCGTGTCTAGGGTTCTAAGCTCTTTCTGGGATCTCTTGGCCCTCAAACCCAGCCAGACTGAGGCGGGAATTAGGACTTCAACTCTTGCACAGTGCCCAGGGCTCAGGGCGCCCTCCTCCGCACCTGCCTCTGGACCTCGAGCGCCCCCTGCAGTCCACGGGAGGAACTTCCTTCCCCATCCTGTGACCTGCATTTCATTGCTTCCCCACCAAGCCTTCCTCTGGTTTCCATCGAAGTTGGAGAATGTCCTGAGCAGGTGCAGACTCTGTCACAGTCTCTCAGGGCTCTCCGTTGTCCCTTCGGTAGTACAAGCACACAATGTGTAATGTGCCAGCCTCCTGACACACTACCTTCCTGCTCTCAGCAGCTAGCTCTTCCTTGACAAAACTCTTCTTTATCTTGATGTAAAATCTGTTTCCTTGGTGTTTCCTCACGTTGCTCAAGTTTTACGGCTCATGGCCACCTGTAACTAGTCTGCTCACTTTTCCCTTCGGCATATTACCCCCCCCCCCCCCCCCCCCCCCCCGCCCACTTATCTTACTTACTCTGTGGTCTTCAAGCGTCTCTCTCAACTAGCCCTGGCTGAGTTTGGGAGGAGATCCTTAACTTCTTTGAGTCTCAGTTTTCTCACCTGTATAATGGAGATAAGAATTCCTATCCTGCAGGGTTGTTGTAAAGATAAAAAATTAATACCACTTAAAGAGCCTAGCCTGGAATTTTGGTTCAAGATGGTAGACTGAGCACATGCATTTACCTGTTCTTCCTCCTGAGAATCTACTGAAAGAAACTCAAGAAAGACAAAGAAGGAAAAACTTAATAAAAGAAGTGAGAATTGGTGTGGGGGAGGATGGCTTGGACAGCACATCAATGGATGAGAGGTTACAACATTTTTCTGGAATACTGGAATGGGTCGAACCACACTGATGGGTAAATGGGAAGAGAAGAAGCCACAGCTCAGATCAAAAAAGTAGAGACTTTGGGGGTTCTGTCTTATTTTGTTTTGGTTTGGTTGGGGGAGTCAGGATGAGAGAACAGAAGAGGAGGTGGTCACAGAAACCAGGATGGGGACTGATAGAAGACGTTAACTGTAGAAGAACCTCATGATCGTCATATTGGCCTCCTTCACAACATCGCCAGTTCCCCCCAGGCTGAGGCTGCGAGATGTCTCAGAAGAAATGGAGTAACCAGTCTTGGAGGGGCCAGGGCTCGCAGAAAAGGGTCAGAGGAGGGCCCTTTTGGTTTTGACACTGAGGGGTGGGCCACACCTGCCTGCTAGGTCCCCACCTGGGCATGCTAAAACCAAGCCTGCCAGTCAGCAAGCCTCACTGACACCCGCAGAGCCTGCTTGTAGCTCAAAGAAGCAGAAATAGTTCCAGAAAGAGGAGACTTGATGACAAAAATTAAGAAAGCAGTTAGTGCATCAGAGAGATTCAGGAAATGACTTCATTTGAACAAACAAACAAGATATTGTGATAACTGTTCAGAGAAGAAGTTCTTATATATTAAAATGTGACTGACCAAATTCTCAAAGATTAATAAAAGGATTGCAAAAAGGCTGAGAAATTTCTCAAAAGCTTCCAATGAAAAATAAAGGGTAGGCCATGTTAGTTTTCATAGCAACAACACCAAATGTGAGAAGACAGTGGAACAATGCTTTCTAAAGTGCTAAAAAAAAATGATATTGAACTTCAGATTGGATATCCAGCCAGACTACCAGTCAAGCACGAGAGAAAAATAAAGGTGTTTCCTGATGTTTAGGGAGGAAACACCTCTTCTTAATTCATCCTTTTGGTAAAAAATTGCTTGAGGATATACTACAGCGAAATAGAGAGGAGCCCAAGAGCATGATGGGGGAATCCAAGAAACAATAGATCTAACCTAGGAGAACAATGAAAAGACATCCCAGAATGATAGTAGTGCAGAATATCAGGAAAGAAGGCAATGTATATTAGATTGGTCAATGAATAGCAAGAGGGAAAAGGCAATTAGAAATGCAAGAAAAAAACCCCCAAAGCCTGATGGTCTCTGATGACCCCCGTGACATAGGCTGGTGGAGTTGATGACTGCTTCCAGCCTGTAATGGGCCCTGGTTTCAGGCCCTTGGCGGCATGAATGAACACCCCCCTCAGGGCTTGAGTCCCCCCACACCCCGCCCCACTCTGCTGAGGGTGCTGGTGTGGATGAGAGTGGACTGAGCCTCCCCTTCCCTGGTGCCAGCCTCCAGTGACTTCAGCCTTCAACACTGGCCATCTACAAAGTTGTTTGTCTACCTCCACTTGCTCTCAGTTGCATGGCTTTGGAGTCTGGATATCTGGATTCAAATCTCCATTCTATAAACTAGCTGTATAGCCTTGGGCAAGTCACTTAACCTCGTGAGCCTTTGTTTCCTCATCTGGGGAAAATGGAGTTGATAACGGCATTGACCTCACAGGTCATGTTGTGACAATTAAATGGAAACAATGCAGGGGGGATGTTGGGCCCAGTGCCCGGCAAGAAGTAAGTGCTCAGTATTTTAATCTGTTATTAGACCACTTTATTCTTTTAAGTAATAGATACCGTGCACGTGCCTTGGATTCTTAACCAAGATCTCCTCAGGGATCCAGAGATGACTCAGGGGGCCTGTGAATTCTCTAAGCTCATATGTAACATTGAGTAAGGGTTTTAGCGTGTGCATTTTTAGGGAGAGGAAGGCTCATTGTTACCAGTGTTTCCTATAGCTGTTTATGGCCCCTGCTCTGCACGGTCTCTGGCAGGTGCTAGGCTCAGGGACAGCTCTGCCATGAAAGAGACATATGTGGAGTTCCCTCTTTGTCTCCCATTGTGCTTCAGCCATTGATTCTTGTTTTGTCACCATGTTTTTTTTTTTTTTTTGTGGTTTAATCTTATTTTTCCTTCTACTTACTGTTCTCTCTTAAGTGGAAAAAAGGACTTGGCAGAGAATTTACTATATAAGGGGAAACACCACGTTTCCCCAGCTATGTAGTACACTGCCGTGCGTGTGTGTGTGTGTGTGTGTGTGTGTGTGATGCAGTGTGTCACACGTGCTTGTACAGGCAGGGAATATCCCTGGAATACAAGTAAGTGGTTACAGTCACTGTCTTGAGGAGGACTGGGAGGCAAAGGTGGAAGGAGACTTATACCTTTTGTATCTTTTGTATTTTGTACCTTGTGTATGTAGATTTATTTAAAAATAAGTAATTTTTTTTAAATCCAGGATTCCTCCATACAACCCACCCTCTTGCAGGGCTGTTGAAGGGATTAAATGAGAACGTGTGTGTAAAATGCTCAGCACGGTGGCTGATGCATTATAAGTGCTGCATAATGACATAATGGCAGCACTTAGAATCATTAAGCTTAGTTGGACTTGGGCCAGGGCAGCGAAAGCTCTGATGTCTGTGTCAGCAATCTGGGGGGGGAATAGCAAAGACCTCAGATTCTCTTCACATTGACTTCCGTGAAATACAAGAACTTCAGGGAACAGCATCAGTTTCTCCTGGCCTATGTCTATCTATACCCTGTCACCCACTCCCAAAGTGAGCCCAAATAACCAAACCAGGGAGCTAACTCCCTCAGTACCTTGGCCTTGGGGGTTTTCTTTAATTTTTTTTTCAACGTTTATTTATTTTTGGGACAGAGAGAGACAGAGCACGAACGGGGGAGGGGCAGAGAGAGAGGGAGACACAGAATCGGAAACAGGCTCCAGGCTCTGAGCCATCAGCCCAGAGCCTGACGCGGGGCTCGAACTCCCGGACCGCGAGATCGTGACCTGGCTGAAGTCGGACGCTTAACCGACTGCGCCACCCAGGCGCCCCTGGGGGTTTTCTTTAGATCTGCACAGACATCCTACCCTAGGAGTTCATGGACGATTCAGTGCTAAAGTTCCTTAAATATCACTATTCACACAGTGAGGCATTCTGGGCCAATATTATGCCGGAGAGCCTGCCTAAGATTGAGTTAGTTCCAAAGCAGGAGTTTTGTTGCACAAGTTTTGTTGGGTGGGGGATCCCAGGAAGCACTGGTAGGAAAATGGAGAAGTGAGGCAGGGAAGGAAGGAAGGCAATATGGCGTATGTTAAGGAGCAGGTCACCACTGTGGGCTACTGGAGCGCTCTGCTGCTGGGGACTTCTGGAGCATGGTCTAGAACCTGTCACAGATTTGTCCCACTGGAAGGATAAAGATGCTGTGGGTATTCGTCCACCAACTCCTCTTTGTCATTAGCTAAGGGCTGTTCCCAGGGGCGATGATTTCCCAGTACTCCTGGCCTGCTCTGTGCAGGCATCTAGCGAGCTCTTGCAGCAGGAGAGAGCCCCCTGAGGCAGAGTTGCAGGTTTGGGTAATTAGCTGCCATCTGCAGAAGGGATGCGGGCGGGCGCCTACCATGTCTGCAACAGAGTCAGTCCTTCTCCCTCCTGCTGGGTTAGGGTAAAACAGTGCTCTGAGCCATCAGACAACCATGAGAGGAAACTTTATTACTGCAAGCACTTTACATGAATGTCACCAACACCACATCTGAGCAAATATATAAAAAGCATAACCTATGGTACAAGAATTCTAACTTCTCGACTAATGCTCTGTACAGATGCTTCCCAGGCCTTGCCTCCAGCACAACGGATGCATTTCAGGGGCAGCAGCTGCACTTGTCTGAGCCCCCTTTGCAGATGCAGCCCCGGGCACACTTGGCACAGCCCGGGGGGCAGCAAGGACAGCAGCCTGAAAAGGTCACAGGACAGACAGGTGAGTTTGGGGGCCACGCCCCCATCTTTCCACTTCCTCTCCCACCACTTAGAGAAAGCAGAGCATGCCACAGGCTTCTATCCACGTTAGCAGAAGACCACATTAGCAGAAGACCTTCCTACCTGGGGCAGGAAGCTGTGGGATGTTAGAGCCAGAGGGGTCCTCAGGAGTCATCAAGAATATGCCACATGCCCAGAGAGGGGAAGGGGTTTGCTCAGGGTCATTGGTCAGTGCCAGGTCAAGACTAAAACTCAGAGCTCATGACCCCAGGCCAGTGCTCCACGCCGTTCACCACTGGCCACAACAGGACCTCCCCGCAGCCCTCTTCCTACGCAACCCCATGGAGGCCCCCATCCCCAGGTGGGCTGCAAGCTTTAGGAGCTTTGCCCCAGGTCTCTGCTCAGCTTTCATTTCAGATCACTCCCGCATGGGTCAAAGGCCTCCAGAACCTGCTTAATACCACCATGGCTGGCTGGAGGGTTGAGAAAGGAGGGAACAGACTTTCTTAGCTTCTGGCCAGCGGTGCCCCCGGTCAGCATAACTCACTTTTTCGACACGTTTTACAGTTGCAAGTTGTGCATTTGCAATTGTCTCCACAGATGCAAATTCCTCCTAGAAGAGAAGGCAGAGCCACAAGCGTAAGGACTGAGATCGAACGAGGACACAAGGTGTGCTGCTGATCGTCCCGGTGGCAAGGTTAGTGGTCTGTCCTTGGGGAGGGGCTGGGCAAGAGGATAGAAGATGCTGTTGAGCATCACACAAGTGGCCAGGGCCGCTTAGTGGTTCCCAGTCACAGACTATGGATGGAAACTGGGGTGGCTGCGTCCAGCCCTTCAGCCGGGACACTTGCTAAATTGCAGATTCATGGGTCCGACCCTTGAGATATTCTGATTCGTGAGTCTGAGTGGAGAAAAGGGAATCGTATTTTTTTTTAATGTTTATTTATTTTTGAGAGGGGGAGGGGCAGAGAGAGAGGGGGACAGAGGATCCGAGGCGGGCCCTGGGCTGTCAGCAGAGAACCTGGATGCGGGGCTTGAACTCACGAACCGTGAGATCGTGACCTGACCCAAAGTTGGGCACTTAGCTGATTGAGCCACACAGGGGCCCCGGGAATCATATTTTAAAAAGCAACCCAGTCTGATGTACAGTCAGGGTTGAGAACCACTAGACTAGGCCAAGTCCACCAAGCCCCAGGTCCCCCAGGGGCTGTCGGAGCCTTGTATACCCTCCTCACCTTTGCAAGGCATCAGGCAAGATGGCAACCCTGAATGGTCAGGAGAAAGAACCAGGGACATAAATAACCTCAAAAGAGAGCTGCAGCCATAGCTTGTTTTCATACAAAAACCAACTACACTTAAAAAAAAAATCATCCCCCCTATCATTTGAGTGTCAAAATGCTGGAAGCTTCTGTCTTTTTGGCAAGTTTTGGGTATAGACATAGTCCTGTATAGGACCAGAGAGGCTTGTGAGGATTCTTGATAAAAGACCAGGATGTCCCCAAACTCTGACCTCTCTCCTCCTGTGCTACGTGCTTACGTGAAATTAAGGAGTTTCAGAGACTCAGGAGCCCATGTATGCTTCTAATAACTCCCTTGATGTCTGCAAATGCCTTATGATTTTAACACTTTCATCGCAACAGTGGGAGGTGGGCAGCCGGGGATGAGTGACCCTGGTTTTTGGATGAGGAAACTGAGTGTTGGAAATACTAAGTGTCAAGAATGAATGGCAGCAGTGGACCAAAACCAGATTGCCAGATTCTGAGCCACAGCACTTCCTCAACTCTGGTGGCTGCCCCTGGGGGCCTGACACTAAGTGCCCCCTGATCCAGGGTCTCAATTCTAGCAAATCAGACTGGTAGGCCACAGAGTGGGAGCCGTCCCAGAGGTCACCAGTCCGAGACAAACCCCGCTGGCGGCTCCTAATTGGAGGGAGAGAAATATTCATCAGAGCCCTGTGGGTGCCCTGTCGGAAGCTGGTGCAAGGTCCCAGGACCCCAGAGTGGGCATGCTTACTCACCTGACATGCAGGTGCATTCGCCGGGGTCCATGGTCCAGGTGTTCCAGAGGCTCCAGTGCTATCACAGCTGGGGAAGAGAAGCTGAGCCAGCAGCCGCTGGAGGCTCCCTATTTATAGCTGTGTAGGTGTGCACTTGGGCGCACCCCACCTGTCCCTGGGGCCAGACGCCCTGCACACGGCCCGGCCAGACGCTGCGGGCTGGGGGTTGGAGGGAGCGGGCAGAAGGAGGGCAGAGGAGAGGGAGGGCAGTACAGTCACACAGGTGGCTTCTCAGAAGGGATGCAGGTGGCTCATCCACCCATCTGCGTATGTGCCAAGGTATCAAGGAACCGGGCTCAGGCTCCAGTGGTGCTCGTAGTGCTCAGATTGGCAGCTGTACCCATCTGCTCTTCAAGTCCTATGCAGCCTGCCATTTCTGCTCCCTTCTTCACAGGGTCTGGCTCGGGGCCTCACTCCGTCTCCCTTGATCCTAAAAGCCCTTACCATGGGCAGAAGGGGGCTTCTAGCCAGGGTCTTGGGCTTTAGAAAGCCCCACTGGGGCCTTTTTTGGCATATCCTCCAGACTCCCTGGGTGAGAAGGCCAAAGGTCAGGGGCACGTCCCCAACCGAAGTACGCAACCTCTTCTAGACCATACACATAACACTCTGGATTCTGGAATCTTGTCTCATCCCAAGCCGGCTTGCTTCCGAGGGTTTGCTCAGACCTCTGCCCCAGGCTCCCAAGGGCAGATGGGCAGCTGGTGTGTGTCACTCTAGGCCTGAAGGGTGGCTGGAGGTAGCTGTTTGCTGGGGGTGCAAACACAGTTTGGATGTGTGGGCTGGGAGCCCACTGGTGTGCATGAGGCCTCTCGGAGTGAGGGAAGAGACTAGGGTTGGGAAAAGAAGGGAGGTGGGCCTTGGGGCCATGGGCAGCTCTCTAGGTGCCTTCCAGTGTGAGGATTTGAGAATTAAACATCTGAAGCTGGTCCTTCAGGTGGCTATGAAGCTCTCTGTAAGGTAGGGGGATGGAATGTATTTTATTTGTCAATTTGATTTATAACTTTTAGATATTTTAGCCAGTGGCATGTGAACCTCCATTTGTGCTCTTGCTCTGCCCCCCTAAACATTAGGAAGGGCCTGGAACCAGCCTCCTGTGGGCTTGCTTGCTTCTCTTCATTCTCCACACTGCTTCGGAGATAGAACCCCCAAAATAGCACTGGCCCTGTTTTTCTCTTGCTATTCTCTTGTTATTCTCAAAACCTTCAGCGGTTCCCACCATCTGCTGAAGGAAACCCGAACATCTTAGTCTTGCATTCCAAGGTCAACTTACCTTTCTCAGGTCATTGCCCACTCCTCCCTTCTACCTGCCTCACCAAAACCTAGGGACTCCAGGCTCCCCATACTTGCCCCGAGCTTTTCCACATCCGGCCTTTGCTCCTGTCAGGTGTTCATCTCCCCCTGCTGCCTCGAGTCCAAATAAATCCTCCTCATTTACCGAAGCATGAGCTCAAATGCTATTTGAGTAGTAGAAGCAAGAGGGGCTCTGTGGGAGAACGAGCCCCCCATCTTCACCATAACCTCATTCTCTGATACAGGCAGCGGATTGCTCTTCAGTCTTGTGTAAAGTGCTCCCCCGATGATGCAGCTTCAGGCTGCTCCCCAAAAGCTGCCACCTTCACCCCCTCTCCACGTAGAAATTCTGGAGCTGCCACTGATGACACACGCTCCAAGAAGCTGCTTCTGATCTCCCCCTTTCTCAACTGGAAGAAGTCTTTACTTCTGTGACCCCTCAGTGATGCGTTTGTATGTTTCTCATGACGTTTACTACTTTGTACTCTGCTGTGTGAGCATGTCCATGGCTCTTGTGCCCCGTGCCCCAATCTCAGAGCTCTCAAAGGCAAGATTTGTGTCTGATGCCTCTCTCTTCCTCAGCGTTCTGCACAACGTTTAGGAGATGAATGAATACAGGAAGGAGATGAGTGGTCAGAGGACTGAAGACATGAATGAGAGAGTGAGTGGACACATAAGTGGACAAATGAACCAGTGAGTGAATGACAAGTGGACGTATAAATGCATGAGGATCCTGCCTGTGGGTACGGAGGACCTCTGCTGAAAAATACCGTTACCAGTCAGAAAGGCAAAAAAAGATGGGGCCTGGCCATAACCAGTGGAGACAGATCTTCCTTTTTGTAAGTTGCCAGTGTCTCCGTTACTTATCCATAAGGACCAGCGAGGCCTCAGTCTGACCCGTGGAACCATGGGTTTGAGCTGAGAAGTTCTAGTGAGGAGAAAGGGATTCAGCCCCTTGGTCATCCGCAGGACACAGGGAGGGTAGGCAGGGGCGATATTGTAGTGATCCAGAACTGGCCTCTGCCTGGAAGGAGTTCACAGCCTTCTAGGGGATCCAGGCATGTTCATCCATTCACCTCCTTCTAAAGGCTGGCACTGTGCGGGGCACTGGGGAGCCAAGGGTGAGTAAAACCAGAGCTTACAGTTGTGAAGTTTAGGAGGACATCTCAGCCCGGGAAACCCCTGATTGGACAGGGCTGCTGTCAGAGTTTGGAGGCTGGCTTCGTCTTCCTTCCAAGTCCATCTCTTGGCAGGGTCAGCTCCCCCGCCTCACCTCTTATGTGTGTGCCCTGCAGCAGATACTAATGCCTTAGAAGGTCTAGCCCAACCCGTGAGCCCAGAGCGAGGAAGGGATTGTCCTTTACCCTCATCTAAGCCATCTCTCCTCCCTCTTTCCTGTCTGAGCCAGGAATGGCTTCTTTCTCGGATGATTGACACTGTGATTTGCTGAAGACCCCGTCTGAATGATAATTTCAAAATTCTATCCCATAGCATGAAGATATTTCCCAGTTGCTGGGCTGTGCAGATTGAAACAACCATGTGTGGCATGGGGCAGTCGAGTCCATGCTGAGCTGTGCCCCAGGCTGTCCCGTTCATGTTCCGCCGTCCTTCTTCCAAGTGCCTGGAGAAGCACATCCACAGGCCCCTTTTGCCCTTTTGCCTGTCTTCTGGGTCTCAGCTCCAGCTCTTTGCATGGAGCACGAAGACAAGAATACACACACCACCCCCAAGAACATGCAATGGCTCTAGGCACAGCTTAAATCCACCCTTAGAAAATTAATATTTGAAAAATGTGTTAATTCATCTTCAAAGAAGTGATCCTTAGCTTTCCGGCGGGATTCAAGGAGCCCTGTGAAAATCTGATGAAAGTTCTGGATCCTCTACCCAGAAAAAAAATGCACAAAACACCACATTTCCGCCCCCCCCCACAAGTTCAGAGGTTTTGTGGGGCTCTCAAATCCCATTGGTTAATGAACTCCCCTACCCCACCCCCACTGCCCTCTCAAACGAGGGGTCTTGATGTAAGAACTTCTCTGCAGAAAAGCAGTCCTGACAATGGCACCTCTTCTCTCGTCACATAGCAGTTGTAGGTCCTTCGAGCCTGAGTCCTAAATATCTCCATCTCCAGCTATGGCCTCTCCTCCGTGCGTATGTCCAGTGGCTTTCTCAAAAACAATGAAACAGGTTGTTCCAAAGGAGCAGCCAATACCCCTCTCCTACAAAATGACAGGGTTCTCTATCTTCTCCCTTCTCATGAAGGAAAAAGCTAAACACGTGTTCCTGAGCCCAGTGTTTTTTGCCAGAAAGAAGTTTCTGGGACTCACGGTTTAGGAATGGAGGTTCAGCCATTTGATGATGTCAGAGAAGAGTCCTGCGCCATGACTCCACACCCTGGCCCATGTTTTGCTTCTGGGAATCACCATCCTTTCTCCTACAGGGACCCTCTAGACGTATGAGCCCCACCCCCTGGAGCAGCCTGGAGCCATCGGTTCTATTATGCTGGTTTATACACTGACCTCTCTCTCTAGACTGCATGCTTCTCAAAAACGAAGTCAGTCCGTATTAATCTCAGCATCCCCGTGGCCAGGCACACTGAGCGCTGGCACACAGTGAGTACTCAATAAATATTTATGGGCTGACGATGAATAAATGGCTCAATTAACAGAGTTACGCCGAGGCTGTCTTCTCCGGCTCTTGTGGAGGAGATTGAGAGGAACGAGTTGCTCACCAAGAGCAGTCAACAGCTTGAGATCTGGGGTCATGCTGCTTTGCTCCTAATCCACGTTCTGCCCCTTCTTTGCTGCATGATGTGGGGCAAGTTGCTTGACTGCTCTGAGCCTCAATATTCTCATTAGCAAAGCCTGGCTAATGAAAATGATAACCCTACGGCACTGTCCTCATGATCGTTAAGTGAGAGAATGCATTTTAAGCACTTATTATTGTAGTAGTGTCATTATCATTACCTGGGCCTATTACAACTTGGCAGATTGGTTTAGCCACCCACCTATTTGTATGTTTCAGGATCATAGACTATTCTTTTTTTTTTTTTTTTAATTTTTTTTTTTTAACGTTTATTTATTTTTGAGACAGAGAGACAGAGCATGAATGGGGGAGGGTCAGAGAGAGGGAGACACAGAATCTGAAACAGGCTCCAGGCTCTGAGCTGTCAGCACAGAGCCTGACCTGGGACTTGAACTCATGGACCGTGAGATCATGACCTGAGCTGAAGTTGGCCGCTTAACCGACTGAGCCACCCAGGCGCCCCTCTTTTTTTTTTTTTTAATAGACTTCAGCCTGTCTTGGGGTCCTGAACTGGATGCATTCAAACTTCTCAAATACTGTGGCTAAAAGTCTCTGGGTTTCAGTTCCTTGCTTACAAAACTTTTTTTTTAACATCTATTTATTTTTGAGAGACAGAGAGAGACAGAGTAGGAGTGGAGGAGGGGCAGAGAGAGAGGGAGACACAGAATCCGAAGCAGGCTCCAGGCTCCAGGCTCCGAGCTGGAGCACAGAGCCCATCACGGGGCTCGAACTCACAGACTGCAAGATCATGACCTGAACCAAAGTCGGCCACTTAACTGACTGAGCCACCCAGGTGCCCTTTTAGTTCCCTGCTTTTAAACTCAGCCTAATTCCTTTTGGGTCCCAGGGCCTGGGGACGGTGGAGCCCTTTCTTTCTGACTCCCCTCGATGTAGTTCTCATCTGTTTGGAGGCAGAGCTGAACTTCCATCTACAGAGCCCTCTTATGGAGTATTTCTGGCCTTATCTGGAAGACTAGGCATGAGAGGTTGGTGGATACCATCGGGGCTGGCAGGGACCCTATGAGGCACCAGCTTGAATCCTGGATGGCCAGCCCTGCAAGAACCCTCAGAAATTGTGGGTCAGCTTCTTGTTGTTCGGATGGGGAAACAGGGTCAACCCCTAGTCACTGAACTTAGGTTGATGGCAGGGGAGGACTTGAACTTGACTCCTCACTTAGTTACCAGTACCTATGTTTTAGGTTTGAGGCATTCCTGACTGAACTCGTCAGCAGTTTGGAGCCTTGTCACCTTATAAACTATTTACTAATTAACTTTATTATTAAAAAGTTCAAACCTACTAAAAAGTACAAAGAAGAGCATTACAACCACCATCATATCGACCACCCAGAATTAACAGATGTCAACACGATCATATTTGCTTCAGCTCTTTTATTTATAAGAAATAAAAAAGTTAACAGGCTTATGGCTTTAAACACCATCTATGTGCTTATGACTCCCAGTTTACATCTCCAGCCCCGGCCTCTCTTTTGAACTTCAGCCCCGTATTTCCGGCTGCTACTCAGCATCTCCATGTGGATGTCAAACAGCATCTCAGACTCCATCCCCAACCGCCTCTCCCCACCTCACCTCCAGCCAGATTCCCCTATGGTCTCAGTCTCAGTCTCGCCTGCCTTGACCGCCGCCGCCGGGTTTGGGCCACCCTCACCTCCCGGGAAGATTCGGCTCCTTTCCTAACTGGGCCCCCTTGCACCTGCTCTTGCCCTAGACCCTTATACTATGTTTTCTTTATTACAAAAATCCTGCAAGGAACATCCCCCTTCATGTCATGTACATAAATATACAAAACTCACTCATCCCTAGAAGGAGGGTGGCTAGGTGGTAGGGGGGACAATCGCTCTCCCAAGATCTTATACTAGTCTGCACTCCCTTGAGCAATTTCTCTGAGAGTTCTTATTTCCCCACTTCCTCCTCTAATACTTCTTATATTCAGACTTCGAAATGTTTGCCCTTCTGATAAGTGTGAAGAAGTGTAATGGTACCTCATTGAGGTATAATTTGCATGCCCCTGCCTCCCAGTGTCACTGTCCGTTCACAACCACAGCCTAGTTGTCCTCGCACCAATTGTGGGTTTATTGATAGCCTTTCACACTCTAGCAAGAGAGAGCATAATGAATATTATGGGCAGCAGTCCTTCACACATGTTTCCCATTCTGACTCTTCCATCCGCTTTCTATGGAAGCTCCCTTATCTCTGTGAACCTCAACTATAAAATGGGGGTCCCTGGGCCTACTCATAGAGTTATGGTGAGGATTAAGAGAAAATGAAGAAGATCAAGCATTTAACATGCAAGTGCTCGAGCAATGGTAGATATTATTAAGATTTTATGTTTGTGGTGGCATGCTATGTTTATAGACGGCTTGATGTGGAGTCAGATATACCTGGAGTTTGGCCTCGATGCTTTAGCAAGGCATGTCACCTCTCCGAACATCAGCTTGTGATTTTTAGAAGGGAGATGATACGTGGAAGCAGCAGGACAGGAGATGCTAAGATAGAAAACTCGCGGGAGCAATAGGAAGCCGTGAAGAACACGAAGGGTGAACATCATTGTCACAAATCTGTCCACAGCCCGGCCTGGAAAAGCATGGTGCAGAGGGGTGACAGAGCCCCAAACTCTGGCAAGTTGGGCTTTGGAGTGGGAGGCTGGTTGAGAGGAGCAGGGCCAGCACCCCCTTCCTCATGCGCTATGACTCCTCCCCTGCTGGGCTAACGAGATGCTTCCCTCTCTGTGATCCAAGTGCTGAAGATCTTATCATCAGGAAGAGCTTCTGTAGATTTTGATAAACTGTAAGGTTCTTCACGTTTCCTTTAAATATATGTCTCTAGACATTTGTTCCATCAGCTAACAATGCATGTGTGTGTGTGTGTGAGAGAGAGAGAGAGAAAGAGAGAGAGAGAGACTGAGAAAGCTATACATGCCAGGGAGTCTGGGGCTGTTCTGTCTCAGGATAGCTCCAAGAAAGCCTCTTCACTCCAACCAACATGTATACACACAGAATTTTGTTTTCCAGGCCCCCCCTTCCATTCACGGGGCCCAGGTAAAGAACCCACAACCGGTGCGTAACCAGCCTCCCAGGAGGTGGGTCTCAGCTCTGTGGATTGTAAAAATCAGGCCAAGGCTAATTAGGAGCCACCTTGCTCGATGCCCAATCATCTGTGTGCTCGGCAGACTTCACAGACTCTCCAGGGCTTGTGGCTGCTAGTTAATTACACAGGACTCCAGCTCCAGGGCTGTAATTCAGTACCCACTGGGCAAGTGAAACCCTCCGCTTTGCACACGGCCCTAGAGGAAGGATGAGTAAGGTCAAAGCCAACAATTACCCACACTCATTGCCCCCAGGAGCAAAGTGGCTGGCCCAGGTTGGCTGGCAGCCCAGATTAGGGCTTTGGGGATGGGACGAGAGGCTCACATCTATCCATTTGTCCTTCCTAAGTCCTTTTTCTTCCTACTTTCCTTTCCTTCCTTTCTCCCCCCTTCCCTCCTTCCCTCCTCCCTCCCTCCGTCTCTCCCTTCCTCTCTTCCTTCCTCCCTCCTTTCCTCCCTTCCTTCCTCCCTTCCTTCCATCAATCCTTCAGCAAACATTCAGGCCCTGCTGTGTACTAGGCTTCAGGTTAACACTCTGGATGAGGTGAGTGAGCCAGACACAGGGACTGGTCATCAGGAGCTTGCTTTCCAGCAGGGGCAATACACAGTTCAATAGCCGTCAGAAAAAGGGAAAGCAAGCAGGATTTCTCTAAAGGCACGCAAGTGCAGGGTGGTGCTTGAATGACCCCGAGAGTGAGTAGCTCCTTAAATTTTGTGCCCTAGCTGCCTGGTCTTGGCCCTTCATTTCTCCCAGTCTAGGTAGACTCTGGGTTCCTCACGGAGTGTTGGGGTTTTCACGCCGCTCAGGCTCACAGCCCCGGGGATTCAGGGAGGTGTATTGCAGGGGCTGCTGCAGAGGGGATGTCAGGCCTCAACCCTCCTCTCTTCTATTTAAATGGGGCAGCCACTCTTTTTACAATCTGTTTTGTCTTGTGCATCCCGCCCACCTCCTCTCACGTAATGATTTTATCTGGGGTGGGGGTGGTATCGCAGCTGGAACCCGTAGGAAAGCCATTGAACACCAGCTTCACCTTCAAGGTTAGTGGCCTTGCCCAAGGGAACAGCGGCACTTGGCAGATTTCTCAATTGGAACTCTGGGCCAATGCTCTTCCTTGTTTTTTGCTCGCTCTCTTTTTTGAGTTATTATTTTTATTCTGAACGATTTCAAAAACAGAGGGTAGAAAATTAAATGTGGAAACTTCCAGCATGACCAAATATTAACACTAAGTCTTATTATTCATTTCAATGACCTAAAGGAGCAAAGCAGAGTGGAAACCCTTCACGTAAACGTCCCTTATCTCCTGCCTACCCCGCCACCAAACCCGGGAACTGATTTCTCAAAGTGTGGACCATGCCCACGCATGTTTTTTCTACTTTTACTACATATATATGTGTCTATAAAAAATTATATGGTCTTGTTTTACAAGTTTGTAAACCTCATATAAAATGGCATCATTCTCCATGTAGCCTTTTACAACTTTTTTTTTTTTTTTTTTTTTGCTTTTTTGGCTTAGCATTTTGAAATTTATGATTTTAACTGCCATATAGCATTCTATTTATTATAAGACGATTTCACAGTTCTATCCTTTTTCTTATTGGCGAGCATTTAGATGTTTCCCCTTTATCGTTATTGCGAACGCTGCTGTAATGGATGGCCACATATACATGGTTCCTTGTGTGACATGTCCCAGACTTTCTCTGGGAACAGACTTGCTGAGTGGAAGGTCACAGGCTTACTCCACTTTACTAGATAGTCCCAAATTGCTTACCAGAAGTTCATACTCCCGTGTGATCAGTGTCCTCAAGGGACCATTTGCCCACGTCCTTGTTAACACTTGATATTGTCAGACTTAAGTTTCATCAGTCTGGCAGATACAAAATGGCATTTTCTTGGTTACTGGTTTACATTCCCCTCATTAGTACTGAGGCTGAGTGTACCATTGTTAAGATTTTTGGCTGCTTGGGTCTACTCTGTGGTCCAGTGTTCTTGCTAACGCGCTGCGTTCTACGATTGCTCAGTGGGCATCGCACTAACCAATCTGACTTTGGGACCAGTTTGTATCACTTTCATAGTCACACGGCCTGTCTCTTTCTTTCCACATTACTGGTTTTTTTTTTTAATTTTTTTTTTACATTTTTTAAAAAAAAAAATTTTTTTTTTAACGTTTATTTATTTTGGGGACAGAGAGAGACAGAGCATGAACAGGGGAGGGGCAGAGAGAGAGGGAGACACAGAATCGGAAACAGGCTCCAGGCTCCGAGCCATCAGCCCAGAGCCCGACGCGGGGCTCGAACTCCCGGACCGCGAGATCGTGACCTGGCTGAAGTCGGACGCTTAACCGACTGCGCCACCCAGGCGCCCCAACATTTATTTATTTTTGAGAGACAGAGCAACAGAGCAAAGTGGGGAGAGGCAGAGAGAGAGGGAGATGCAGAATCCGAAGCAGGCTCCAGGGTCTGAGCTGTCAGCACAGAGCTCGACGTGGGCCTCGAACTCACAGACTGTGAGATCATGACCTGAGCCGAAGTTGGACGCTCAACCAACTAAGCCACCCAGGCGCCCCGCACCTTACTGGTTTTTAATAATTTCCCCGTGCAGAGGACTCAAAGTGATCTTGGGGAATGAGGAAGGTGAACACCCTGGTATGTCCCCAGGAAGGCCACTCAGGGTCAGTGGGGAGTGGAGGGACAGCCTGGAGCTGTGTCTGCAGTCTTCATGTTCTCTGCCAGCAGTTGCTCAGGCCACGGGGGATTGGTCAAGTTGGCAAAACTCATCCTAGGCTTCTGTGCTTTATACCCTTTGTTTAAAAACTCTTCTTTCCAGTTGAAATTTATTTATAGTAAGGAGTTCTGGATTTGCCCTCTAACACCTCTCAGGAATACCTGAAGGACAGAAGCAGAACTCCTGGAATGAACGTAATTCTAGAATGCCAGGGCTATAAGGGCAATAATGTGGTCTAAACCCTCTCTCAATCCCAAACCCATTTACAGATAGGGAGCCTGAGGCTCCGAGAGGGGAAGGGCCTTGCCTATCATCCCACCCATGGTGCGGATCAGCTGGGTGAGGTGACGCATCGAGGAATAAAACCTCCTGGCCTTTGTAAACCTCCTATGTGACTATCAAGTGTGGCCATTCGCAGAACCACCCGCTCAGATGAAGCAACTGCTTAGGGCCCCACACGGTGCCACATGCCTCACCTAGGGGTACAAAGAAGGTTTTATGGTGTAATTGGGGAGCTGAGATTCCCAGAGAGATCATTGGCGGGCATCACAGAACCATGTGCTTGGGTGGTGAAATAAACAAGGGTGTCTGTCCCCCCCCCTTTCTCTTGCTCTCCATTCCTTCCCTTTCGTGTCCTTCCTCCTCCACCTCTTCCTCTTCCTCCTTCTTCTCCTTCTCCTTCTCCTCCTCCTCCTCCTCCTCTCTCCTCCTCTTGTCTCATTCCCCTCTGTGCACACATCTTACTTTTTCTCTTGTATCTTCTCTCTCCAGGGCAACCGAGTCTTCTTAATTCACTCACTGGTGTCACTCACTCACTAATTCACTTCTCTGCCAGGGCCTCAGTTCCTCCCGAAACACTGAGGAGGTGTCCATAGCTAGATAACTGCTCAGGCCCCTCCCAGTTCTGTTCTGGGTGCTCGTAAAGAGAGAGCTGTTGGGAAGGTGCTTGACTCTATGATTTCTAGAGGGGCAATCCCCTCAGCTGAAGTCCCAGAAAGGCAGTTTGTATTTAAAAGCATTGGGATGAGGACGCCTGAGTGGCCCAGTCAGTAAAGCATCCGACTTCGGCTCAGGTCATGATCTCATGGTTTGTGGGTTCGAGCCCCGCGTTGGGCTCTGTGCTGACAGCTCAGAGCCTGGAGCCTGCTTCAGTTTCTGTGTCTTCCTCTCTCTCTGCCCCTCCCCTGGTCACACTCTGTCTCTCAAAAATAAATAAATGTTAAAAGTTTTTAAAAAATAAATAAAAGCGTTGGGATCAAAGTCACTTTTTTGAGAAAATTGTTCATTGTCTGCAGGCACTTTTTGGCCAGGCTTTTCCTCCAAAGATGTGGGAGGGAATATAGCAGCTCAGGACCTGTAGCCCCTGCGACGAGCTCTGCCAACAGTGGGCTTGCCAGACCTCCAACGCCAAAATCTCAGTGGGGGTAGTGTCCGTGGACTTCTGTTTGAACAGGTCCCTCAGCTAGATGGACCAATCCTCTGACCCTACAGCCCCTTCCCACCTGCCAGGGTTCCACTAATAACTTGGAACTATGGTGCCCTAGTTATTTAACTTGTGGATTACTTCAGGATAAATGCATGGTCCTCTGAAAATAATCAGATCATCCCCAATTAATGTTACGGAGAAAAAAAACAAAGACAAGAGTTGAAGGGTTGTATGGAAGGAGGATCATTAGTCTCCACAGTCATTTCCTGCGTGGTAGAGGGCTGATGACAGAACTTGTTACCCCCTCAGTCAGTGCCTGTGGGGTTACTGACCTACTGTCTTCACACAGCTCAGGTCTGGGAAGCCGAGCATGAGAACCAGGAGGGGTGGTCACGACAACCCAGCCGGGTATGAAAGCGTGGGTGTGGTAGAATTCCTGGACCAGACACAGGTCTGTGTGAGTCTCAGATGAACATTGATTTATGCTTTGATTCCATCCATCTCACTCTCTCTTTCTCTCTGGCTGGGGCAGGCCATTTGACCTCTGTTTCCCTGCCAGTAAAATGGGGATAATAACATACCCTCCTAAGGCTGCCTCTTACAAATAATTGGCCAGTTTTTGCAGGGCACTTTGAAGAAAATTGCTGTGAAGATGTTCTGCTGGCCCTGGAATTTTCCTTGGTGCGAATATCAAACAGACAAGGATGGCCAATGTTCTGATTCTGGCACTCTCAGCCGAACCATTTTCCCCAATTCAGTTGGAAGAGAAGAAGATGGGGGAGGGGCTGTGATCACAGCCTGGGCCTGCCTGGAATATTAAAGACACAACCCTGCCTTTGATGCTTGCTTGCAACGCTTGTTAATTTTAATAGGAAGCGAGCAGAGGCGGGAAGTTTCTGCCTGGCGGAAGAAAACAGGCCGAGGCCAAAGAGGATTAGTGTCAACTCAATTTGGATCTAGTGTGGCTTTGAAGTCCTTGGCCTGGTGCTGGACAGAGTTGAAGGACAACTCCTAGATGTCAGCTGGGTGGGAGGCAGAGGGCTGGGGAAAGTGGAGACCTGTGGCCCCTCTGTTCCCAGCTCAGCCAGGAGCAGACAGCCTTCTTCTCAATTAGGGAAATACGTTGGAGTCAACAATCTCTTAGGCTGGTGAATTTTTGGGGAAGCTCCAAACAGGGGTCTCAAACTTAAGTGCCTGCAGGGGCTAGGCAGTTAACTCCTAAGAGCAAAGTAAGCTGATTGTATGCCATAGGGAGTGGTGGGGACTGTGGCAAACACAATAAGTTTCAATCAAATATTGGGATTTGCAAATTAGGGTCAAATTTTGTTAGCTCTCTTATAGGAGATTTATAGGAGAAATTTATTGCATTTTATAGAAGTTGAAAATTTGAATTGTGTGTGAACCATTCCAATTTTTTTATTTTTGTAAATATTTATTTTGAGAGAGAGAGACAGGGAGCGAGTGAGGGGTGGGGGAGGGGCCGAGAGAGAGGGAGACAGAGAATCCCAAGCAAACTGTGCAATTAGTGCAGAGCCCGACTTGGGGCTCGAACTCACAAGCTGTGATGATCATGACCTGAGTCGAAATCAAGAGTTGTGCACTTAACTGACTGAGCCATCCACGCACCCAGAACTATTCCAATTTTTAAACATTGGCCAAAGTTGTTTATTATTTTAAAACACCCCCATAGGCCAGAGAAGCCCACGGGGCCCTGTTTTGTGACCTCTGTCTTGGAATTCTAAAACTTTCGGGGTGAAAAATTACTTAAAATTCACAGAGGCCTTTGGTTACTATTTTTTAGAGACTTCAGACCAGTCCTTGGTTGAGGGCATCAGAATCATCCAGTAAGAGCTCTTCAAAAACACAAATTTTGGGGGATTCTGGTTCAGTAAGCTCGGAGTGGGAGCTGGGGAGGGTCTCACATTTTTTGTAAAATTTTTTTTAATGTTTATTTATTTTTGAGAGAGAGAGTGAGTGGGAGCGGGGCAGAGAGAGAGGGAGACACAGAATCCAAATCAGCTCCAAGCTCTGCACCGTCAGCACAGACCCCAATGTGGGGCTCAAACCCACACACCGTGAGATCATGACCTGAGCTGAAGTCGGACGCTTAACCGACTGAGCCACCCAGGCACCCCATATTTTTTAAAACTCCTCAGATCATTCTGATGTGCAGAATCAGAAATGGTTGGGGAAATGGTGACCTCATCAGTTCCTCTGAATAATTTTTCATCTTTTTTGAGTCATAAACCCTTTTGAGAAACTAAAGAAACTCATCAACACTTTCTATAAGAAAAACAAAAGATACAGAAAAAATGTTGCCTACAATATCAGGGGGTCTGAGAACTCTCCCACCCACAGCCACCAAGATAAGAACATTACTTGATGCTGGCTGGAATCCCATCTACAAGAGTCATGAAAATGGCTTCCAGGGTCTCACCTGTACTCTTCCAGTGACAGGAAGCTCACTACCTTAGGCAGTAGTCTATTCCCTTTTGGGGAGCATTATTAGTAAAGTTTTATGGGTTTTTTTTTTCTTTAGGGTTTTTTTGTTTGTTTTTGTGATGAGCAAAAATCTCCTGCCTTTTTCCGCTTCTCCAGCCCCCAGCCACCCTCAAGTGCCACGTTTGTCCTCTGGCCAATCTCTCTTGTTTTCCTGGGATATGGAGGGGAGAGATGCTGCAGGAGGCCGGGAGAAGCTGGGGGATGGCCAACGATGAGGAGCTGTTCCCTCTTGGGATCTGAGATGCTGGGAGCGGATTCTTGACCAGAAGCTGGCGATACCTGTTCACGCCACCTCATCCCTTTGCCCCCCCCCCCCCACCTCTGGAGACCCCCTCCATTCAGCCAATATGAGATGCCAAACCTGAATGCTTACATCTATTCAGCCTCACCATCCTCACCCTGTAACTTTCCCTGTGGCCGACCCCCTTTCAGTGGCTGACTCCCCAGCCTGGAAGGTTAACTTTTTTAACACGAGTTAGGTACAGCTTGGAGATACCAGATACACCAAATGAATGACCGTTTGAATCTGTTTTGCCCAGCACTCTTGCTTTGGCCAGGATCTGCTGGGCACCTGGGGGGAGAGGCATGCAACATGGCATCTTATAATATTGGATATCTACAATATTCATGCTGTCATTTATTCATTCGACATCACCAAACACTGACCACATGGTTGTAAATGGGCCCCCAACCCAGCCTCTGACCTGTCCCCTAGCAATCGGATGCTTCCTTAAACCTGTTTTTATTCTTGACTCATCCTGTGTCTTGGGTAGAAGACATCATAAGGTCCTTTGCATAAAGTAGGATGAGGGAGGTGGCTTGTCTTTGCCTTAAACTCTTAAACTTCAAGGGAGGCTCTCCTTTTCGTGATTGTTGAGATTGGTGTCCAACATCCCCCCTCTCTGCATCCACTTTGGGACTTGCTGATTTAATTGAAGCCAAGCCTCCTTTTCTGCGTCTGGAAGAAGCCTCACTTTGTACTGTCATCTTGGCGTCTTCTTTGGTTGCTTTAGTCATCTGTCCTTGCCTGGCACATGTATCCAGGTATAAATACTTTTAAAAACCCCCTGAAGTGTTCTCGCTCACTTTTTATCCCAGGGCTTCTGGAAAAGGGAGCACATGTGCCTGAGTGAATGCCACAAGGAAACTGGGAAAATAGCATCTACTTACCAACCCCTGGCAGGATGACTGGCTACTTATCATTGGATGGACATCCACTGGGCCTGCCAGGGTCCCATTCATGCATTCATTCACACGTTCACGCCAGAAACATTTACCAAGTTCCCAAGGTTTGTCTGGTTCTGGGCTGCATGCTGCAGAGGCAGCAGTCAATAACACTGAGTTTTTGTTGCCCTCCAGGAGTTTGTATTTTAATAGGGGAGACAGAAGACAAGCAAGTAAGCACACTCATGAATAAATACAAGTTGTGATGCGGCCTGGGAGATAGCTATAGAGACAGTAAGGGGAACCCAATTCAGATAGAGGAAGCCACCCTTCAACTGAGAGTTGTGGGGGAAGAGTGTTCCAGGCAGACAGAACAGCATATATAAGGGTCCTGTGGCTGGAAAGAGTTTGGCTTTTACAAGAAACCCAGAGAAGGCCAGTGCAGCCAGAGGTAGTAACTAAGGTGGAAGAGGCAGTACAAGAGCTTTGATTCAATTGCCAAGAGGGCTCAGCGGGTTTCATGAATGAGTGAAGGAAGCCAGGTCAGAGACAAGAGGGGGCACTGGGGTCTGTGGCAAATTGGCGAACATGTGCCCTGTGCAAAGGAGGTAGCTGCTGCCCAGCTCCAGCTAGCCTTACACCTAGTGGAGATGGAATCTGTGGGTCCAGTGTTTCCAGACCTTTTGATGTTTCAAGAGAATCCTCAAATTTCAATTTTGCTATAAAAATCTTCTGTTAAAAAAAAAAACAAACCCTAAGACAATCACAACACATGTTTGAGGGCCGCATGTGGCCTGCCTGGGCTGCCTCATTATAACTCCTGAGCTGGGTAAATGCATAGTAGAGAATTAAAGAATTGTAGAGCAGTGAGGGTCCCCTCACCCATATGGGTAAACTGAGGCCCAAAGTACCCTCAGCTTCCAGCTCTTCCTCTATTGGGTAGTTTCCTGAGAATGGGAACAACCTTTCAGGCTGATTTCCTCTTTGGGCCCCGGGCAAGGACTTAACTTTGGGGCTCAGTTTCCTAACTTGCAAACAGGAACATCGAGGCCCAGTGTGGCGGCTGCCTGGGGCCATAGTGTGTGGGGTAATTAGGGTTTGAAAACCACTTTGAAGCTTCTAAGAGGAAGTACCCAGCAAAGTTCAGAAGGGGATTTCAAAGGGCTTGTTCCTTCAAGTGCCATAGACGTGTGTGTCCCAACCTCTCCTCATCTCCAGGGGGCTTTACCCAGGCGGGAAGCGAGTAGGTGGCTGCCCTTTGCTGTGGGACTCCAGAAAGCCCGTCGGTACATCCATGTCTCCCTTCCAACCTATCTTTTCCTTCCCCAATATGTTCCCCTCTTCTTCCTTGCCAAAATATTCCACAAGCCCCTTCCAGGTGCCAGTCACAGTGAGTCACAGTGCCAGCTCTAGGAATGCATCCTGGTGGCTCTAGCAGCCAGCAAGGAAAACAGGGTGTCCGAAACTACAGGTGCAGCACATGTTATAAGACAGAACCTGCAGAGAGAGGGTCGTGGGAGCAAATAACCCATTCAGGGGTTCGGGCCCCTGCACATCCTAAATAAGTGAATGTTTCAGCTGAAACCTGAATGTTGAGCAAGAGTCAGCCAGAGTGGAGAGGAGAGGGTGGGAGAGAGTCTAGGTCGAAAGGGCTTCCACCATCAGGGGCTGGGGGAGGGATAAGGGAACCCTGAGCATTCACACACTGATTGATGCTCACTGGCACGGTCTTGGAGCTGTCGGAGAGCAAGAACTCCTGTCCCCTCAAGGGTCCTTGTAGCTGGACTAAGAATCAAATTGACTTGGGACAGATGAATAGGAGGAAATTAAATTTAATGACGTACAGATGGGGAATCCACACACACATGGGAATTCCCAAAACGGTCAGGCAAAATGAGGTACGTTTGTCATCCTGAACTGAAGAGATGTGGGTAGGGGCCTGGGACTTCAGGGCAAAGGAGTGCACTTCAAAGGGCGATAAGAAGAAAAGCAGATGTTCGGTAATTAGATGTTGCCCCTGCCATACAGATGGGTGACTCAGATAAAATTTATCTCTGGTAATAACCCTTGTTCTGGAAAACACCCCCAATTTAGATTTTTCTGGGTAGTTAAAGGAGGGGCAAAAGTTTCTATTGAGCCCATAGGGTCTTGATTGCCTTCAGCTCAAAGTAATCTTCATGCCAACGTGGCCCATCTCGGGATGGCCTGCCCTCGTGCCCCTGCCCCCGCCGACACCCCACAGTCCAAGGTTGAGTGGTAGATTGGAGACAAGGAGGTGGACAGAGGCCTGCTCACATGGGGCCTTAGCAGCGAGGGCGAGGATTTACTTTTTTATTTCTTTTACTTTTTAATTGTTTACCTTGAAGGTAATAGCATAATAAGAAGTTTCTGAATTTCAACTCAAAAGGAAGTATTAGGATTTGATTGCATTTTTTTTTTTTTTTTTTTTTTTTTAGAACTCAGTGGTTATTTCCTTGGGTTGATCTCCTCTAAGGAAAAGCCTGGCAAATGATTCCCTTCTCATTCTGTTCTTCTGTGATCTCCAAATCCCCTTTCTGCACATTTTCTGTGTCCCAAGACACCAGCACCTTCCTTGAACAATAGGTACTATTGTAAACCCATAATTGTAGGGAGAACACTAGCCCCGAGAGGTCATCTGCTAAGGTCATCCAGCCAGAAAGGGGTAGAGTGGGGAATCTGAACATCGGTCCATTTGCTTCCAAAGCTGGGGCTCTGTCTACACGAAGGGCGTGATCAAGATAATGACTGACAACCTGGCCATGTCCCCCCTCAGCCAGGTCCTGAGGTAGAAAAAGCCCCTATCTGTGGATATCTTGCAAGTGATGGAGGGAAAAAAAAAAAAATCCCACCTCTAACATCAATCTCTGCATGGAGGAGGTTCAAGGGAGAGCTTGGAGGGGCAGAAGCTGTGTTCTGCCTGTGTTTGAATACTAATGAGGCAGGGACGCCAGTGGCTAATTAACGAGGGCCTGACCTCCAGGGTTCCTAGGATGCCAGCTTTTGTTCAAGTCTTTTTTCCTTCAGAGAACACTGAGCTGGTTCCTGGACCGGATGCACCACAAAAGGGCCTTTCAGGACTTCCTTTGAATGAAGTGTTCTGTTCCCACCACAGCTTTTCAAAGACTGGGGGAGAAAACAGAAACTCAGAGGGACTAAGAAGTTCTGTTCTTTGAGGATGGGCAGGGGGCACGCTGCAAACTCTGAGATCAGGCCTTCATGGGCCAGGCACCAGGGGCTGGCTGGTCAGAGAGCCTGGGGCTGCCCAACCCTGAGCTGAGTCACGTTCCCAGCTCCCATGGTAAATGATCGCCCTTGGTTTACAGCTAGTAAACACAAAAGGAGACTGGAGTCCCTTGGATGGCTGTGGTCCAGATGCACCAGGAGATACAGATCCTCTTCTTTTCAGTCCCCAGAGGGGTCCAAAGAGGGCTCAGCCTGGGATTAATGCCACGGGTATCTCTGTGGGAGGGTTAGGTCTGTGGTAGAAAATTTAAATCATTCATATACTTGCAGGGAGGGATGACAGAATAATACAAATGGCATTTAGAGAAAATGATAAGATACCATCTATGCTTGTCATAATAGAAATGCAAATTGGAACTACAACCAGATATCATTAAAAAAAAAAAAATCTATCTGATTGGCAGAGATCCAAAAATGTGAAGCGTGCGGTGTGCGGAGGCAGTGGAGAACCAGATGTGCGCATCCTGCGGGCCAACCACGACAGCATCCAAAATGCAGGGGCGCCTGGGTGGCTCAGTCGGTTGGGCGGCCGACTTCGGCTCAGGTCATGATCTCGCAGTCCGTAAGTTCGAGCCCCGCATCAGGCTCTGTGCGCTGACAGCTCGGAGCCCGGAGCCTGTTTCAGATTCTGTGTCTCCTTCTCTCTGACCCTCACCCATTCATGCTCTGTCTCTCTCTGTCTCAAAAATAAATAAAAACGTTAAAAAAAAAAATTTCAAAATGTGAAAGCATACGTGCTTCCAGGAAGCACCTCCACTTGTAGGAGATTATCCTCTCTATGTATTTATTTACACATTGTGCACAAAGAAGTGGGTGCAATTCATTGTAATTTTGCTTATAAAAGATTGGAAAAGGACTAAACTGTCCACGACAATGGGGATTGGCTCAAAGAATCATGACATAGCAGTGCAATGAAATTCTAGGCAGCCCTTAAAAATATGTCTTCATATAGAGGGATCATGAAGATACATAGTGTTATCTGAGGAAAGGCAAGGTACAGAATGGTGTGCACATCAAGATACGAGATGCCACTATTTGTGGGGAGAAAGCAAGGAGAGGCTACCTAGACAGTCCACGTTCGTGTACGGACAGAATACATCTGCAAGGAGACGCAAGAAACATGTAATGGTGGTGGTGACCTCTGCGAGGGGTGCTGGGGAGCTGAGGAGGCAGACTTACGCTGGAATAGGCATTTATAGCATTTGAATTGCTTTTACCAAAGGGGAGTCTGGCTGGCTCTGCTGGTAGAACATACATGGCCTCTTGATCCCAGGGTTGTAAGTTTGAGCCCCACGTTAGGTGTAGAGATTACTTCAACAACAATGAAAAGAACTAGGCTGAATTACTTTTACCATATTACTTTTTCGAAAGGAAAGGAAGGAAGGAGGGAAGGAGGGAAGGAGGGAGGGAGGGAGGGAAGGAAGGAAGAAAGGGAGCAGGGGGACAGAGGGAAGGGCAGAGGGATGGAGGGAGAGAAGAGGGAGAGGGAGGGAGGAAGGAAAGAAGAAAACGAGGGAAGTATAGATGGGCAAAAAGAAAAAATACTCAATGGCAATCCCGCCACACTAATAAGCACTGATAAGATTTCGGCTTATATCTTTCTATTGTTTTTGAATTAATTTCACAGTTAAGGAAAACTTACAAGATTAGTGTAAAGAACTCTCATATATCTTTTACCCAGATGTGCATTTTGCCACATTTATCATTCTCTCTCTTTCTATGTACATACATATATATACATATTAATGTATATACATATATATACATATTAATGTATATACATATATATACATATTAATGTATATACATATATATGTTAATATATATGTATATGTAATACATATATACATATTAATATATATGTGTATTAACCATTTGAGAGTAAGTTGAGCCTTTGCTGCTAAATACTTCATTATGTATTTCTGGAAAACAAAGATACTAATTTATACAGCCATATTATAATCAACAAAATCTGGAAATTTAATGTTGACACAGTACCATTATCTAGTCTGCACGTCTTGACTTAAATTTTGCCAATTGTCTCACCAACGTCGTTGACTGCAATTTTTTCTTCTGCTCCAGGATCCGATCCAGGACCACACAGTTACATTTAGTCGCCATGGGTTTCTATTCTCCTTCTGTCTAAAATAGGTCCTCTGCCTCTTTTTCTTTCATGACCTTGACATTTTGGAGGGGTACAGGCCGGGCCACACAAGGTTTGCCTGACACGTCCTTAGGAGTAGATTCAGGTTTGGCAGTTAGGGCAGCAACACCACGGAAGTGATCCCGGGTCCTCAGTGCATCCCGTTAGGAGGTCTGTGATGTCAGTGTGTTCCCTTATTGGTGTCACACGTAGGGTTTTAGAACATAGAAATTAAATTACATCCAACAAGCTACTCTGTAACCTTTCTCCTTCCCCAGCGATATGCTCTGATCATCTTTATTTAAACATTTCAGCTTTCTTTATTTCTTTTTGAAGAGATAATACAGTTGGATGGTTCAAAATTCAAAGGAAGCACAAGGGTGTGCGGTGCAAAGTCTGTCTCCCTCCCCTGAGCCAGCCCTGCGGTTCTCTCTGAGGCAACAACTGTTCCCTGGTTTTTGTGTCTCCTTCTGCTGATACTTTATATAAGCATCTGGCGAGAGGCCAGTGTGTGGTGACCATCGATTGAGCAGCATGCGGGACGCCCCCATTCACATCATTGTTTTAGGAGGGTGGCCAGAGGCCTGCAGCTTCCCAGGACCTCTTAAGAGACTCCTTTTGATCCTTCTAGAAACAGTGAGGTTTCTCCTGGAGCCCAGCCTGGCTGATGAGCTCAACCTCCTCCCTCTTGGCTCCTCTGCCCCAGGAATTCCTGCCTTGCTGAGACATTGTCCCCCCATAATCCTCACCCCAAACCGCCCTGTCCTGCCTCACTGACTGCCATCTGTGGGAACGGGCCCTTTACATGCACTGTGTCATCTTCAAAGTGCTTTTGGCTTGTTAATTGGCCACAATTCACATTAGGCTGACTAAAGATCCCACACGTTCCCAACACAGGAGGGCTGATGTCACTGGCCTTGGGAACACCTTGTTGGCACCTCACCGCAGAGAGGCTGCTGGCTCTGAGTTATAGCTGATCCTGGGAGAGGATTCCTGGCTTCACCACTTTAATGCATCTCTAGGACCCTCAGCTTTTTGGGTCTGTGAAATGGGGTCGGTGATTGGGTCATCAGGAGGACTCAACATATGAAGTGGCCGGTGTGGGATGGCTGGTCCATTACTGTTGGTTCCCTTTAATCTCAGATGTCCCGTCCTCTACAAGATATTTCTCGTCATCTTTCCTCCACCATCCAGAGCATTCGATTTGTTCCTCTTTTAACACTGATCAGTTCTTGGCCTTGTATTAGGGTAATTCTGCCCCTGCTGCAGCCATGAACTCATTGAGCATGGGGCTTATGTCTAAGGCATCATTATACCTCTCTCAGTAGGAAGCCCGGGGCTGGCATGACATTCTGTAAATGTTTGCATGCCCGAGAGGCAGCATCAGGACTGCACAAGAGCAAGGGCCCTAGAGCCCCACTCTGGGTGCAGCCCCGGTTCCATCACTAATTAGCTATGGGATCTTAGGCGAGTTACTTACCTCTTCATGCCCGGCAGTACTGACCTGTAAAACGGGACTAATTAATAATAGCACCTACATCATAAGGTTGTTCTGAGGATTAAGTAAGTTAATGTGCAAAGAACAGTAGCCGCCACATGGTAAGAGCTTTATAGCTGTCGGCTATTATTATACCAGCATCTAGCAAGGGACCTTTCTCCTGGTGTGGCCTCCATAAACGTTTGTGAAGCCGGACTGACGAGATCGTATCCCCACCCTGTCCTCACAAATACACACACTTGGCGGGTTTCTGAACTTCTACCATTCTTTTTAATTTTTAATTTTTTTAATGTTCATTTATTTTTGAGAGACAGAGAAACAGAGCATGGGCGGGGGAGGGGCAGAGAGAGAGGGAGACACCGAATCCGAAGCAGGCTCCAGGCTCTGAGCTGTCAGCACAGAGCCCGACGCGGGGCTCGAACTCACAGACCGCGAGATCACGACCTGAGCCGAAGCCGGACGCTTAACCGACTGAGCCACCCAGGCGCCCCTTATTTTTTAATTTTTAAAAAATTTAAAAAATATTTATTTTTGAGAGAGAGGGCGAGACAGCGTGCGAGGGGGGGGAGGGGCAGAGAGAGAGGGAGACACAGAAGAACAAGGATGCTCCCCAAAGCATATTGTTAAGTGCAAAAAGCAAAATATAAAGCCATGTGTCTACTATGCCACCCTTTATGGAGTGAACAGAAGCTAGGGAGAAGGGTTCAGGAGGAGAGCACCTACCTGTGTAACTCCAGTCTTTAGAAGGAGAGTCAGAACCTGGTCTTAGGAGGGTCTCCAAGGAGGGGGTTGTATGGCAAGGACTGCGGCAGGAGGGGGACTTCCTTTTCGTTGCGTCCTCTTTAAAAATACACTCTTTTGTACTGTGACAAAATACACATAACTTAAATCTTACCTTTTTAACCATTTTAAAATATCCAATTCGGTGGCATTAGGCACATTCACGGGGTCAACTGTCACCACCGTCTGTGTCCAGGACTTTTTCCTCATCCTGTTAAACAATAACTCCTCACTCCGCCTCCTCCGCCCCCTCCCCCTGGAACCTCTGTCTCGATATATTTGCCTATTCGTGTATCCCATGTGAGTGGAATCATACAATAGTTGTCCTTTTGGGTCTGCCTCATTTCACTTGGCTTAATACCTTCAAGCCTCCTCCACGTGGAAGCATGGATGCGGTACTTTTTATGGCTGAATACTATTCCACGGTAGGAATTTTACCGATTTATCCATTCGTCTACTGGTAGCTACTGGGACTGTTTGGCTGTTGTGAATAATGCTGTCTGAACACTGGCGTACAGGTAGCTGTTTGAGTGCCTGTTTTCAGCTCCTTTGGGTATAATCCCCAGAAGTGGAATTTCTGGAGCATATTGTGGTTCTCCTTTCAATTTTTTGAGGAATCATCATACGGCTTTCCACAGCGCCTGCACCCCGTTTTGCAGTCCCACCGACAGGGCACGAAGGTTCCGATTTCTCCACATCTTCGTGTTTGTGCTTTTGCATCTTTTAATTGGATACGATATCAAAGTATTACCTATTCAGTAATAAAATCTTTCAAGAAGCCATTGTTCTAAAGCGGTTGGGGTGCACGAGTGGAAGCACAAGACAGCAGTGATGTCACAGGCAGCAGCCCTGTATTCCGCAGGCACGTGAGACTGAGAATCCACATCCTCCAATTGGACTGTCGATTCTGCATTATAATGACTGCATTGTCACACTCCCTCCTGGGGAAGGAGGAGGTCAGATGAAAGTGTTGGATCAGGCTCTCCTGACTTCCCTTCCTGCTGTATCTGCGGAGGGGATACCCAGATAGGTGTAAGAGGTGTGGACAGTGAGCCCCTCCAGGCACTTTCTCCCACCTCCCTTGCCTGCGGGCTTCCACTGGCTTAGGCCACGCAGGGGGCTGGAGGGTAGGAGGAGAGAGTGGTGAGGCTCTTCATTCCTCCTGGCTCTGCCACCTCTGTGAATGCAGCTCCAGCCAGGTGCTCCTGGGACGCAGCTCTCTTCTCTGGAGAAGGTTAGGGGTGGTGTGTTAGTTTCCCAGCGTTGCCATAGCAATGCACCATAGACTGGTGGCTTAAATAGCAAATTTATTCTCTTACAGTTCTGGAGGCTAGAAGTCTGACACCAAGGTCTCTGTAGGACTGGTTCCTTCTGAGGGCCATGAGAGGGGTTCCCCTGGCTTCTTGGGAGTGCGCTGGCCATCTTCGGTACTCCTTGGCTTATAGAAGCATCACCCTGATCTCTGCCTTCATCTCTTTACATGGCTTTCTCTGTGTGTGTGTGTCTGTATCCAAATTTCCCCCTTTTATAAGGACACCAGTCATACAGATTATGATACTATAACCACCTCTCTTAACTTGATTATCTCTGCAAAGACCCTCTCCAAATAAGGTCACATTATGAGGTCCTGAGGGTTAGGTCTCCAACATACCTTTTTTTTTTTTTTTTTTTGGTGGTGGTCGGGGGACACAATTCAGCCCATGACAGGTAGTCATGGCTGCCTCCTTATCCCGTGTTGGTTTCCTAAGTCCTGCCCACACCTCTGTTAATAGTCTCTTGGTTAAGTTTCTCACAATCCTGGCTGAGCATGACTCTGTGTCCCGTCAAGCCTTTGTACCTTGGCCAGTTTGCTTTTGTCTATTTTTCAAACAATAGCCCTGATCTTTGTTTCCCTGGTGTCACTGCTGGAAAATTCCACAAGTGAGGGAAAGGACTTCTGTGTGTGTGTGTGGTGGGGGGGGTGGGGAGCGGGTAGGGCTCAAAATATATTACGTCTGCAGTCTCCTCAAGCACGGAGTCATGGTAAAGTGTGCCCTGGTGGGTATGGGAACTAGGAATTCCACGCCCATCCCCAACACACACACCCCAAGGAACCCTTGAAGGGTCCACCTGGGGGTGTTTGGCATAAAGAAGCCACGGAGGGAAGATGATACATCTTCAAATACCCCAAAGGTCATGTAGTCAATCTGTCTGTTTCTACAGAGAGACTGATACGTAGGTCAGTCTAATATAATGAGTAAGAGACTATTTATGTAAGTTTATATAAAAGATATATATGTATAACATATAAAAATATTTATGCACATAATGTCAGTGAGAGATTTCTGAGAGTCGTGTTTAAAAGTAATGGCCTCCATGTGAGCTGTGGGCATCTCAATCATGGGAAGTATTCAAATAGGGGCTGGATGGTCAGAAGCTGGGGCTGGTGATCTCTCTGCCCTTTCCGACTGGGAAATGCCACGACTGTAGAATTGGGACTTGGAATTTCTTTAGCCGGCTCTGCCACCTGAAGATATGGTGCTCAGATTTGCAGGGCTGCACTGTGCTGTCAGGTCTAGGGATTCATACCAACATAGAAAAACTCCAGCTTCTAGAGCAGGTGCCCCAGCCGTTGGCTTCCCACCAAAATAGGTAATTACAGAAGCTGAGTCAAGCTTCAGCCAGCGTCTGATGCTGCCCACACCCAGGTATGGCTCCAGGGGGCTATAAAGAGCACACTCCTTGGAAACTGGAACAGACTCCAGCTATCAGCTTTGATCTGTGCCCAGGTGGGGCGGGCTGGGCCAGGAGCTGTTCCTCTGCTCCTTGGGTGCTGGGCTTACCGACTGCATTTGAATCCTGCTAGACCAAATCTCTTCTTTATTTCCCTAAAGAGTCTCTAAATGCAACTTATTGAATCGGTCTTTAAATAACTAAGGATGTGAGGCAGAGCATTGCTTTATTGTGTTATGAAGTCCTCATATGTCCTGGTCCTCATGTGTGGAAATGGGAATCATTTCCTCATGGCTTCCCTTCTCTTCGGGAGTCTCAGGCCCACCCAGAATCGTATTCAGAATCACGCATGCCCAACATCTCAGTCATGGTCTTTGTGAGTGTCATGGTGTAAAAACGAGAAAAAGAAGGAGGCGCCGCTTCTCAGTGCTTCTTGGTGCAAAACCATACAATCTATTTTGAATTTTTTCAGTGGGAAGAAGTTATGTAGGCCAATGCTATAGGGATGGGGATGACAAAGCAGGGTAATGAGAGAGAGAGAGAGAGAGAGAGAGCCCCAGGAGCTCCGGGTAGGCTTCTCTGAGGAGGGGTCCATTGAGCTGAGATTTTATTGACACCTGGGAGCCAGGCTTGACAAGATCTGGGGGCAGAGCACTCCAGGTGGAGGGGGCTGTAAGTGCAAATGTCCTGAGGTGAGACCACACTTGGTGTGGTGGGGTGGTTCACAGACACCAGAGCTCTGTAGGCCAAGTTAGGATTTGGGGTTTTATGTGTCATGGGAAGCCATTGAAGGCTTTAATGTATGGCCGTAACTTAAAAATGGATTTGAATTTTTTTAAATTTAAAATTAAAATTTAGATTTTAAAAATTAAAAAAACCCTACTTCCTCGAGGTATAATTTACAAGCAAAAAAATTATTTTAAATGTACAGTTTGATGAGTTTTGACAGATGTGTATGTCTATATAACCACCACCACAATCAAAATATATAACATTCCTATCACTCTAAAAAATTCCCTTGTGCCCTTTAGAGTCAATCCTCCTTTGCAGGACCATCCCAATCTCCAGCACTATGCCAGACTTCCTGCAGACTCTTCATCCAGTCTCCCTAATGTTACCATCTTATATAACCACGGTACAACTGTCAAAAACACAAAATTAACATGGGTACAATGTTACTAACCAAACTATAAATTCTAGTCAGACTTCTCCAGTTTTCTCACTAACGTCCTTTTTCTCCTCCAAGATCCAAGCCAGGATTGCATTTCCTAACCATGTGCCCTGAACCTGGTCCACTCTGTGACAGTTTCTTAGTTTGTCCTTGCTTTTCACGATCTTGGCAGTTTTGAGGAGTACTGGTCAGGTATTTTGTAGACTGTCTCTCATTTTGGGCTTATCTGTTGTTTTCTCCTGATTAGACAGGGCTTACGGGTTTGAGGGGAAAATACCACAGGGGCGAAGCCCCGTGCAGGATAACGTGACTTACCATATTACTCATCGTGATCATTCAGTTGAGATGGCATCTGCCGGGTTTTCTACCAGTTCGATGACATGCATGGGCGGTGGGGGGCGGGGTAGCAGCAAACTGGAGTTGAAATTAGTTTCTGCATCTGAAAAATGGGGATAATATTACCTATCTCACAGCACTGCTGGAGGATTAAGTGGGATCGTAATATGAGTGAGTAATTTAGCAGTCTGCTACGTAGTGAGTGCTCAACAGATGTTAGCTTCTATTATTAGTAGTAGTGGTGGTACCTTTTCTCCTGTCTACTGACCAGAAGGAGCAATTTCTGTTGTTGTTTTTTTTAATATGTGACGTGCTGCTAAGTAAATGGCTTGGAATCTGATTCTTCATTTCCTCACTTCTCGCATGTGTGACATGGGCTAACCGGAGACCCAGATGGACAGCCTCACCCCCATGGCCCGCAGCAGACCCACTGCAGTCAGGTGATGGGAGTCAGGTGATGAAGGGTTGAAGGAGGGGACACCTGGGAGGGCTGCTCGTAAAGCGTTCTCACAGAGCCTGGCCCTGTGCTGCCCTGCTCTCCTCCTGCCCCTCTGTGCTCTGAGGAGAGATCCTAACGGCCACTCCCCTTAAGTTTGGGGAAATTTCAGACTGGGGTCCTTTATAGGCAGGTTCTGGGGCAATAAGGGTGGGGAGGGACTGTGGATCTGGATCTCTGAAATTCACAGACATCCTCCACTCGCACACTATATTAGCCTTTTGTTTTTTTTTTTGTTTTGTTTTTTTTTTTTTAGAGAGAGAGAGAGAGAGAGAGAGTGAGCAGGGAAAGGAAAGAGAGAGAGAGGGAGACACAGAATCCGAAGCAGGCTCCAGGCTCTGAGCTGTCAGCACAGAGCCCGACGCGGGGCTCGAACTCATGAACCGTTAAGATCGTGACCTGAGCTGAAGTCAGATGCTTAACCGACCCCCTCACACACTATTTTAAAGTGTGTGTGTTTATTACAAAAGTACAAACTTGCTGTGAAAACAGCAGACATCACAGTGCACAAAAGAAAAGTCCAAAGTCCTTCTCCAGGGATGCCTGGGTGGCTCAGCTGGTTAAGTGTCTGGCTCTTGATTTCCACTCAGGTCATGATCTCACAGTCGCGAGATCGAGTCCTGAGTCGGGGTCTGTGCTGGTTATGGAGCCTGCTTAAGACTCTCTCTCTCTCTCTCTCTCTGCAAACCCCTCTCAAAAAAAAAAAAAGTCCACCTCCAGCTGGCCCCCTGCCCCAGTCCACTGTCCAGAAGTCAGTCCTGTGACTGACAATGGGAGGCCTTCTGTCCCCAGGGTCCCTCTCAGCTGGCCTCTCTCCAGGCCTGTAATCCAGAGTCCTAAGGCTCACAAACCTCTGTTCTTTACACCTGCACACCCTCTAGTGGGAATGCTTCACATAGCGAGGTGAGGACGTGGGTGGGGGGCAGGCAGGTGGCAGGTGTGGCCCAAGGCCCCTGGGAAGTGGGCATCCCAAGATGGATCTCACATAGTTTCCACCATACCCTTCTGTCTAGCTAGGTGGGTTTTTCCCACCCCAGGGATAAGAAGGAACCAGGAACAATGCTACTTGCTAAAGAAAGAAAGAAAGAAAGAAAGAAAGAAAGAAAGAAAGAAAGAAAGAAAGAAAAGAAAGAAAAGAAAGAAAGAAAGAAAGAAAGAAAGAAAGAAAGAAAGAAAGAAAGAAAGAAAGAAAGAAAGAAAAAAAAAAAGACACCAAATTTATTACAGTAGCGATCCTAACAAGCCAAAGGCAGCTTTCTCACCGAGAGGTAATAAGCCCGTAATGCGATAAGAACCATTTATGGGAGCCCTTATTAAGTGCCAGTCATTGTTTCACTTCTATTAATTTGTATAATTATCACAACACTCCCCAGAAGTAGTACTGTGGATATTTCTCTTTTCTAGAAGAGGATGCCGGAGCTCAGGGAGTTCACTGCGGGAACAGTACGTGCAGTGGTTAGTGGTTCAAGCCCTGGAGCCAGACCACCTGCGTTTGCCATCCTTGTTCTGCCACTTACCAGCTGTGTGACCTTGGGCTTGGGGTATAAACCCCCTGTGACTCAGTTTCCATTCTTGTAAAATGGGGATGACGACAGAATCTGCCTCCGAGGCTGGCCGTGGGCATCAAGTGAATAAGCGTGTGTGTCAAATGCTTGGCACAGAGAAGGCACTCGATAAGTGTGTACGTTAGGATTCATTGATGGACCCGAGTCTCAGTGCGTGACTGGTGGAGGAGGAATTTGAACCCAGTTCTTCATACTTCGAGACTTGTGGGCTCATGCACTATGTAGGGCTGCCAACCCAGAGCCCACCAGCAGAGCCCCAGGTCTCACTGATGTGAAGATAACAGGAGTCTTCCCTGAAAAGCCGGTGATTCCTGGGGTGGGGAATCATTGGAGGTAGGGAACACTCTGGGACTGCTGGTAGGGGGAGAGGCCTCTCTGGGCCAGCCTCTCCTAGCTGTTGTTCCTTCCTCCTTGGAAAAGAGCCTCCAAGTCCTCTGCTCTGTCCAGTGGCAAAGAGGCAAAAAGGATGGGGATTATCTACCCTTCTGGGGATCCTTGCTGAGTCTAGTTAGGATTGTGATCCAAAGACTCAAATATTCCCAATATGGCAAATACTCCCAGTAAATACTCCCTAATTACGATTGTGGTCCAAAGACTCAAATGCTCCCAGATACTCCCCATATGGCAAATGATGTGATTTCCCGGGCCCCTCCTAAATGTGGGAGCAGATATGACTGTCTGGAGTTGTGATGTCCAGCCTGTCCCCAAAGATGGGAGGGAGTTATGAAACGAGGGAAAGGACAGTCCAGGCAGAGGGTAAATGTGAGAAAAGGTAGGGAAGCTAGAGACAGCAGCAGAGACGGGATCGAGCTCGAGGCAAGAGGTGGCAAAAAAGGAGGCTTGCAGAGGCCAAAGGTGGTCAGAATTGGATTTCCATAAGCTGTCAAAGAGCTGAGCTCTCTTTGGTAGAAAATGGGGAGCCACTGAAGAGTCATGAAGGGAGGAGGAGACAAAGGAAAAGTTTTGTCATCTGTAAAATAGGGTAAAATAGTACCTGCCTCTTAAGGTTATTATAGGATTGAGTGGGATGATCCACATTTAGTCTTAGAAATGATGGCATGTAGAAAATGCTCAATAAATGTCAGTGATGCTGCTGCTGCTGATTGCCATGTCCTGTTAGGAAGAGAAACCATAAAGGTCCAGGCCACCAAGGCAGTACATAAAGTGAGTGAGGCTTCGCTGGGTAGGTGGAGACCAAGGCCAGCCTCACAGGGCAATCCAGTTAGACGTGGACTTGTCCACCTGCTAAGCTCTTCGGTATGGCTCACAGCCCTAGGTGATGTGACCTCTTTCTCACTCACTAGGTTCCAGCCACGTTGTCTTCTTCCTGATCTTCCAACATGCCCAACCTGGGCCTTTCGCCCTATTGTTGCCTCTGTGTGGGAAGCCCTTCCCCCACACTTTCTAATGGCTGCTGCTTTCTTGTCATAAAGATCCTAGTTCAGGTTTCTCCTGAGAGGCTTTCCCTGAGGCCTATCCAGCACCTCAGCCTTATGACCAGACAAAATGATCTTACTTGCTTTCATGGGTAATGTTTGTTACTCCCTACGTCCTCTAGGTTGTAAACTCCACAGGGGCAAAATTACATCTTTCTTGTTCACTGCTGTTTTCATAGGTCCTCCGACACTGCCGGGCATATGGAGACCCTCGATGAATGTCTGTCCGAAACTGATGGCCTGAAGTGATCTCTAGTAGAGATTCATGCCTTTCAAGCTGTTCGTGGGAAAGGTGACCTATCAAGCTGAGATCAGCTATTAGCAGAGTGGAGTAGATTCAGTCTGATGACAACTTCATGGAAGTAGGGTCTGGGGGTGGAGGGGAAGGATACTTCACAAAACAAAGTAAATTCTGATGGATGAGGGCAGGGGGACAAGCCCAGGGCAATTCCCACTACGGGGAACTCCCAGGAACTGTGATGTCTCCCTAAGTGACAGGGGAAGTGGTAGGGCAGAAAGGGGCTGGGAGAACTCAGAGGCAAGGCCTATCAGAGGAGGTGCAGAGGTCCATTGTCTGAGGTCTGACATTCCATCAAGGATCTCAAATTTAGTCCTTTGACATGATCTCCAAAAGAGGTTGTACCTAGTCACAGACACACCGGTAGGCTTTAAGAAAGATGTTCATTTGTACAGCTGTAATTACAAAACCCAAGTAACAAGAACATTTTAGAACTCATCTTTTAAGACCTACTTACAGCATCTGACACTGTTATTTTCCTTCTCCCTCTCTTCACTTGGCTTACGGAACACTATGCTCCTGGTCCTACTTCCTCAATGGCTGCTCCTTCTCAGTCTCCTCTTTTGGTTTTTATTAATCTCATCTCTCACATTTAAATGTCTATCTCCAGAAGGCAGCCAGAGGGAGCTCTCAGGGCCTTTGTACCGGCTGAAACACTCTTCCAGGCTGAATGCCTCACTGCAAGTCCTTGCCTAAATGTCAATTGTCAGTGAGGTCTCTTCCCTGCCACCCTATTTAGTACCCCCACTTCCTCCAACCCTCTACCCCTCTTTCCTCCTTTAACTTTATAGTTCTTATTACCAAATGACCTACTACATGTATTTCTTGTTTAGTGGTGGTCTCTGGTGACAAATACGTTAGTGCCAGGAGAGCACCAGTGGAGTAGTAAACGCTATGTTTACTGCTGTACCTCTTTTGTCTAGAACAGTGCCTGACACACTGTGTACTTGGATGAACGATGAGAAGTTCTGTGACGTCTCAATTATGCACGTTTTCATTTAAAAATATATAGGAAATTTTACAAGCGGGGCCCTAGACTATTTAAACATGAGAGTCTAAAGCGTGATTAAAAAAATTATCCGGAAAGGATCGTATAGTTAGTGCCGGTAACCACGGTGGTTTGCCTCGACTAACAGTTAAATCAAAAGGCAGAGCAGGCATCCAAGACACCTTTTCTTGAATTAATGACCCTTTGGGAGTGCGGTACTAGTGTGTGGAATCTGCAGGGGTGCAGCTTGGTTGTGGTGCTAGGAGAAGCCCCGGGGGTGCAACGGCTCGGACCCATTCGTACAATGGGATGGAACTGGGTCAAGTTAACAGCAACAAAACACGCAACTCCACCAAAGAAAGCGAACCAACCTCAGGATCAGGCTCTCGGACCACGCAGGCGCCGAAGGACCCGGGCGGAGCCTGCGCAGCCGCAGAAGAGGCTCGGCGGGCCTGAGCAGCCACAGAAAAGAGCGGGCGGTTTGGGGGCCTCCTAGATCCCGCACTGGTTCGCGCCAGGTTTGAAGCAGCTGAAGACGGGCTGCTCTGGTCCCCCAGCCCCGCACCGCGGCGGGTGAGGCCGGCTCCGCTACGCATGCCTCGGGCGGCGAGCCCTCTTCTGAGCCGCCGCCATCATGCTGCTGCCTGTGTTCACCCTGAAACTGCGCCACAAAATCAGCCCCCGCATGGTGGCCATAGGCCGCTACGACGGGATTCACCCGTGCCTGGCAGCCGCCACCCAAGCGGGCAAGGTAACCGCTCCTACCACACCGAGCCCGGGTCCCTAGAGTCCCCAGGATCTCCGCAGGCCGCTCCGATGCGACCCGCCCCTCACCCTGCGACCCCGCCCCCAGCCACGGTTGCCCGGCGACCGGGCGGTAGCGTCGGTAGCCGTCCTTCCCGCGCAGAATAAGGAAGAATAATGGGGTCTCGCATGAAGGGCTTTTTTAAGCACTTAACTTTACTTGTCTTCAGGCATTTAGACTTGGACAGTGCTGGAGTTCCTGTGCAGATAGGGAGCTTGGGGAAGAAAAGTCCCCAGAAGGGAAGGGGCTTGGTCAGGGTTAGGAGTGGTAGCCCACCCCAGAGTTGAGTCCAGGGCCTCTGCCTGTCACTCTGGAGCTCCTTCCACTATTTTATATTGCCTCTCGAGCCAAACAATTTTACAGAAAAAAAGGGAAAAAAAATACAAAGACCCCTAAGTTAAATAATTAATTTTCACCTGATCTTTATCCATGTACATTTATGTCTTTTCCTACAATTTATTCGCTAAGTACCCGTTAGGCGCTTATGTGCCTAACGTTATGTGCCAGATGCTGTGCAAGGTGTGGGAGTCACAGAGGTGAAAAAGACATGGTCATTTAACATTCAGGAAACTTAACAGCTCCCTTGTGCTAGATGTTGGGGATTCAGAGATAAAGCTGGAATCCCTGCTTTCACAAAGCTTATAATCCTGCAGGGCTGCAGACAAGGCAAATCAAGGCACTGATGGAGGCACGACCAAATACATGGAATACAGTGACACCAAGCGCAATAACTTTTAATAGGTACAAGGCTTCATTACATTAATTATCTCCTCATCCTTGCTACAATGCCAAGAGTAGCAGCATAACACAGGTCTTGGCTCTAGTACCTACTAATTTCATGACCTTGGGCAAAGTTCGTAATAATAGTATCTGCCACACAGGGTTGTTATAAGGACTAAATAAGTTAATACATGTAAAGCGCTTGACATATGAGAAATGTAGGCATATAAGCCACTAATTGTTAATTGCTATTTTCTTTTTGTTACTCCGACTGTACTGATTAGAATAGCGGTTCAGAGAAGTTCAAAGTAATGCTTGAGGTCATGCAACTAGAAAGTGGTGGCAATGAAGTTAAAGTACCTGTTCTTGACCCAGTGTGGAGTTTTAAAAAGTGTTTATTTATTTATTTTTGACAGAGAGAGACAGAGACAGAGACAGAGAATCCTAAGCAGGCCCCGTGCTGTCAGCACAGAGGCTGACATGAGATCTCACATGAGATCATAACCTGAGCGAAATCAAGTGTCAGAAGCTTAACGGACTGAGCCACCCAGGTGCCCCAACCCAGTGTGGATTTAAAATGTGGATTTAATAAGCTAATATTTATATAATGGTTTAAAGTTTTCTTTCTTTTTTTTTTTTTAAACTTTACATATTTCGAGAGAGAGCAAGAACGTGCGTGCATGCACAAGTGGGGAGAGGGGCAGAGAGGAAGAGAGAATCCCAAGCAGATTCTGTGCCATCAGTGCGGAGCCCAGTGTAGGGCTTGATCCCACCCACCTCAAGATCATGACCTGAGCCAAAATCAAGCGTCGGAGGCTTAACCAACTGAGCCACCCAGGCTCCCAGTTTATAGTTTTCAAGACACTTCTACCTATGTTGTATGTTATGTAATATGCCTTGAGATACATAAGTAGAAAGTCATTACAATTCATTTTCATTAGGTAGTATAATGTAGTAGAGCCCCTAGCACAGAACCTGGCATGTGATAATGTTAGTTACTGTTAAGAGGTACTGACAAATGCCAAAAAGAAATTCGTATAATTCTGTGGGTGCATGGCAGCTAAATAAATGGGCTGAAAAGGTCCCATCAATATTGGCCCCACCCCTAATTTGTTGAGGGCTTACTACTGCCGCACACTGTTCTTAGCTTTGCAGTTGCAAGGTTGAAAGTGACAAACCTCACCCATTTGGAGCTTACGTTTGAGAGGGGGAGCCAGACACCAGGGGGAGATAAAAGACGTATATTTGTATTATATTTGTATATTTTTATTTTTTATATTTTATTTATATGTTAACATATATTTATATATACATATAAATAACAACAGATAATGTCTCCATGGGGGGCGGGGAAACAGTAAGGGGATAGAGATGATGGGAGATTGCTGTTTTAGACAGAGTGATCCCTAGGCCTCTAATAAGATCATTGTAGATCAGAGATTTGAAGAAAAGGAGGAAACAAGCCCCACATATTTGTGGAGTAAGTGCCTTCCAGGCAGAGGGATCAGCAAGTGCAAAGGCCTTGAGGTGGAAGTAGCTTGGTGTGTTCCAGGGAAGTGAGGGCTCTAACGGAATGAGGGAAGCAGTGAGGTAGCCAGGGGCGGGATCATATAGGGCCTGTAGGCCGTGTAAACATCATTGTTTTGGGTGATGGGGTTTGATTAATGTTTTAAAGGATGACTGGCTGGTACTGCAACAGAGATGCAGGGAGCTAAGCCTAGCGGTGGAAGCAGGAAGATCAGGCAGAGGTTTTTATGGAAACCCTTGCATTAGAATGTGATCTAGAGTGAAAGGCAGGGACACTGGAGTCTAGGTCTGTTTCCGGAGTTGGAAAAAAAGAGACAGAGGACGAGAAAGTCCTGTGGCCTGTGTAATTGGATCTTTTCTTTAGAACTTTAAACAAATCTGGATTTATGACCTGATATTTTATATTAAGATTTAAAAACGGTAGTATTTTATGATCCAAGTAATACCGGAATATATTCTTTTCTAAAAATAATTAAACATTCCAGGTAAGGCTGAAGCCCTCCTTGACCGTTGGAGCTCACGTCTCCAGAAACAGGATTTTGACATTATAAGTAGGATTCTGTTGAGAGTGTGAATCTGACTTACTGGAATCTGGCCTCTGAGCCTGAGCAAGGATTTTATTTGTTTTGTTTCGAGCAAGGATATTTTAAAAAGGGGTTTCTCGCAAGATGAACATTAGTGTTTTCCTCTGGGGACATTTTTTCTCTCGCCCATGGGGCTGAGGGGGCCAGTTGGATTTCTACTTTCATTAGTATCCCCTCAGTTAGAATGAATGTTGTGTGAACTTCAGCCAGTCACAGAGAGTGATCCATTTGTTGTGTGACTGAGCTTGGCTTTTTCCATGCCCGAGGGACAAGTAGGTCTCCCGGAACCCGAGAACGGCAGGAGGGAAGCTAGGGAGAAGTCGGCTCCTGGGAATCTCAAACTCTTTCTGTTCCAATAGCAATGCACAGCAAGTCCAAAAGTGATTTCTCCTCCTCTTCTCCAGCCTGTGTAATTACTGGGAGACTCTGAAAGAATTCTTTTGTTCCGAACTGTTGTAAAAGGAAGTAAGACATCATGGCCAGAGTGTAGGGTCTGGAACCAGATGCCAGGCTTCAGGTCTTTGCCCTGTCACTTAACAGTCGCCAGACCGTGGGAAAGGGCATTAACCTTTTTGACCTCATCTGTAAACCCCAGCTTGCTGTGAGGATCAAATGCAGTAACACTTATTAAAGCACATTACAAAGTATTACACGAACGAGGACATGAACATGATATTCCATAGCTATTGTTGAACAGACTGTCTTGTTTAGGTAATAACTTAAAATTAGTCCTATTTGGATTTCTACCAAAGGGATGAAATACTGATTTAAAATCAGTGCATTTTAAAACTGGAAGAGGCTTAAGGGGTCCCTAGTGCAGTATTTCCCACCCTTTTTTTCTTCGTAGAGACCGTGAAGATTTCCCTAATGAAATTTTAATACCACAGATATACTACATGTCTGTTTTTGTTCTGTGCCCTTTTGGGGCCACAGCCATGTTAGTATCCAATATACCTCTGCCCCACATCCAGTTACCCCTTTTGGGATAACACACACACACACACACACACACACACACACACACACACACACATATGTGAGTGTGTGTATGTATATATGTATATGGTGGTTGAAACTGCTCAGTTTGGATTAATTATTTAATTCCGTCTTACTAGTATGGTCCGTGAAACCTTGAAGAAGCTTGATCATGTGACTCAGTTTACATTTGTAAAACAGATCTACTAACTGCCAGACTTTGAAACTACCAGTTTTAACCCTTAAAACAACCGGTTTTTTTTTTAAGTTTTATTTTTTAAGTCATCTTTACACCCAACATGGAGCTCCAACTTACAACCCTGAGATCAAGAGTCACACATTCTTCCAGATGAGTCAGCCAGGCACCCCTAAAACAGCCAGTTTTAAGGGTTAGGAAGTGAGTTTATGAGGTGCTGGGATGAAAGATGCTAAAGGAAGTCTGTATGCTGTGTGATCTTCTTAGTGTGTAGCAACCACACTGTAGCTGGTAACGCTTCTGGAAGGTTGATCAGGAAGAGGCTAGTTCTTAAGAGTACTTGACATCCTGCTGGTGGGTAGCCTGTAAGCTGCCCCTGGAAGCAACAACTGCATCTTGTCCATTGCCTTGTTCTTTGCAAGGCTAAGAACCACTGAATTTCCATAATTTATAGTGGTTGAAAGCTAGCAATAGACATAACTGTGTATGAGTGTTTTGTTTTGTAGGTGGTTAAAGTGACCTCTTGTTAGTGTTGATATCTGTTAATACCATGGGTCTCTTAATAAATGTATGTTAATTTTACAGTTTTGGTATTTTAAGGGGATGTAATTAACTGTTTTTAATTTAGGTTTTTATTCACAATCCTCATACCCGGAGTCAGCATGTCAGTGCATCCAGGGTCTTCCAGAGCCCCCTGGAGTCTGATGTTTCACTTCTCAACATCAACCAGGCAGTCAGCTGCCTGACTGCAGGAGTATTGAACCCAGAACTTGGCTATGATGCACTTTTGGTGGGGACACAGACTAATCTTCTGGCTTATGATGTCTACAATAATTCAGATTTGTTCTACAGAGAGGCAAGTATACCCCTTTATAACCATGATATTCCTGTTACTCATTAATGTCCATTGGCTTTTTATGATTGAAAGAGATCAGACATTTATTTTGGTTTGCTTATTGTATGGCTCTTGTGACGTAAACAACACGGAGATTTTTTCCATTTACATCTGCATTATCTGTTTGACACTTACTTGTTTTATCATGGTTGGTAACTACTTGGTGACACTCCAGCTTGTCTCCCATGAGGTATATCTGTGATACCACCATCTGTCAAGATCTATTGAGAACTCAGCCAAGAGCCAGGAAGTCAGTAAACAGACCTCCTGGTGGCTTTGCATTAAAATTTAGTATAGTAGTTTGTAGGAGAAGCGCTTACTGTGGCCTGCCATCTATGGGCTACTGCAGCTTTATTTATTTATTTATTAAAAAAAATTTTTTTTAAATGTTTATTTATTTTTGAGAGAGACAGAGTGTGAGCAGGGGAGGGGCACAGAGAGAGGGAGACACAGAATCCAAAGCAGGCTCCAGGCTCCGAGCTGTCAGCAACAGAGCCTGACATGGGGCTTGAACTCACAGACCGCAAGATCATGACCTGAGCCGAAGTCGGATACGTAACTGACTGAGCAACCCAGGTGCCCTTAGGCTACTGCAGCTTTAATACTCAAGTTATTCATATTTATTATAGAAAAGATATGGAAAAAAAATACTCATAATTTCTCCATCTAGAGGTAACACGTAACTCTTAAACTGATTTTTACTAAGTGAAATTATTTATTTATTTATGTATTTTTTATTTTAGAGAGAAAGCACATGCGAGCCAGGGAGAGAGGCAGAGGGGGAGAGAGAGAAAACCCCAAGCAGGCTCCATGCTCAGCACAAAGCCTAACACTGGCCTTGATCCCGTGACTCTGGGATCGTGGCCTGAGCCAAAATCAAGAGTCAGATGCTCAACCAACTGAGTCTCCCAGGCACCCCACTAGGTGAAATTTTTTACGAAATGTGATCATTTTTTTACCCTCTAACTTATATTATTATAATAAGATATTTTAAAATATACTTCACATACCATACAATTCACCTATTTAATGTACAATCCAATAGTTTTAGTTTATTGAGGGACTTACTCAGCTATCACCACTGTCAAGTTTAGAACATCTTCATTATCCCTAAAAGAAACCCCATACCCATTAGTAGTCAATCTTCATTGTCCCCCAACCTGTCTTAGGCAACCACTAATCTACTTCCTATCTCTGTAGATTTGCCTGTTCCGACTTTTCATATAAACAGAATCATATAATATATGGTCTTTTGTGATGAGTTTCCTTTCTTTAAGGTAATATTTTCAAGGTTGATCCATGTTGTAGCATATCAGTATTTCATTCTTTTTATGGCTGAAGAATATTCCATTTTATGGACATGCCATATTTTCTTTATCCACTCATCATTAATGGACATTTGTGTTGTCTCTACTCCCTGGCTACTGCACACAGCCTTTTTATTCAATGCTATATTGTGAGCATGTTTATATGAAGTCACTGTATATCCCTGCATCATTCTTACTAGGCTCTATGTTTTTTTTTTTTCATTTTGTTAATATATTATAATTTGCTTAATCTGTTCTATATTGTTTCATATTTATGTTATTTTCACAGTTTCTGTATTACAGTTGATACTTTGATAAGCATATGTCTTTGCCAATTTCTCTGATTATTTTCTAAGGATAAGTTCCTAGAAATGCAATTACCCTTTTTTTTTGTATTTTAAAATTGAGATAAAATTGTACATACAGTGAAATACACAAACTTTACACGTAGTATTCAGTGAGTTTTGATCCCTGTAACCAACATGCCCAATAAAAATACAGAACATTTCCATCACTTCAGGGAATATTGTTGTGCCCCATTCCAGTCATTTCTTCCATCTTACAGACTTTCACCGTTCTGATTTCTGTCAGCTTAGCTTAGCTTTCCCTGTTCTTGAACTTCACACAAATGGGATCATACAGAATGACTCTTTGGTATCTGGCTTCTTGCATTTGGCAGGTCTGTGAGAGGCATCCATGTTTTTGCAGAGAGCAGTAGTTCTTTTTGTTGCTGAGTGGTACTCCATTGTGTGAATATTACACAGTTTGTGTATCCCTTCTTCTGATCATAGACATGTAGGATGGACATACTGAGTCATTTCTACTTTTGGTCAGTTATTAATAAAATTGTTAGAAATATTTCGGTACTTGTCTTTTTGCGGGTATATGTTTTAATTTATCTTGGGTGATACCTAGGAATGGTTGTACCATTTCACACCTCCCATCAGCGATGTACGTGAGTTCCAGTTGCTCCATACTCTGTCAACATTTGGTTATGCCAGTCTTTTTAATTGTAGCCATTTTAAGGTATGAAGTGGTGTCGTATTTGGCTTCATTTTGCATTTCCCTCATGACCAGTGATATATAACACCTTTTCTTGTGTTTATTTTCTAGTCGTGTGTCTTCTTTTGTGAAATGTCTAGGTCCTTTGCCTTTTTTATTGGTAGTTTGTATACACTATTGATTTATAGATTTTCTTTATACAAATATACATATACAAATATACAAAATGCCTTTTTTATTGGTAGTTTGTATATACTATTGATTTATAGATTTTCTATATACAAATTCTTATATATATATACATATATATATATAAATAAAACAATGTTTACAATATATATAACAAATAACAATACATGTAACAAACATATTCTCCCAGTATGTGGCTCATTCCAATAAGTACGTGTCTTTTGATGAGCAAAAGTTTTTGATTTTGTTGAAGTGTAGCTGTTCAGTTTTTTTTCTTTAATAGTTGGTGCTTTTTCTGTCCTGAGAAGTCTTTGCCTATTTCAGGAGCACAAAGATATTCTTCCTATGTTTTTGTATAAGACTGAAATTGAGTGTAGGATGTGTATGTGTGTATATATACTTCTAGGGAGACAGAGAGATTGGTGGCTTTATTTTAAGAAATTGGCTCATGCAGTTGTGGAGGCTGGCAAGTCCAAAATATGCAGGTTAGGCAAATTCTCTGGAGATCCAGGGAAGAGTTGATGTTGAAACTTAAGTCTGAATACAGTCTGGTGGCAGAATCCTTTCTCCAGGGGTTCAGTCTTTTTTCTATTAAGGCCTTCAACTGATTGGGTGAGGCCCACCCACCCACATTATAGAGGGTAACCTGCTTTACTCAAAGTCTCATTTAAGTGTTAATCTCATTTTAAAAAATACCTTCACAGAAACGCCTATAATGATGTTTTTGATTAAATATCTGGGTACCATGGCCTAGCCAAGTTGACACATAAAATTAATGGTGTCAAGAATTGAGCTTTGGAATTACTGAGTTAAAAATCTTTTTTAAATGATGAATATTGCTAAATTGTTCTATATAAAGACTACTGTTTTCCACCTTCCCCTCAGAATATGAGAGTGTCTGTTTTATCACACCCCAACCAACAATGGATAATCTTGTTATCTTTCATCTTTCTAATCTTAAAAATGAAAAATGATATATTGTGAGAATGAAGATTTTCGTGTTTGGTGGTGATTAGTATTTCTTGTGAATTGCCTCCTTTTTGTTTGTTTATTTTTTGTTTTTTTCATTTTCTTTTTGGTTTGTTTGGTTTGTTTTTTGGCTTGGGGTGTTTACCCTTTTCTTATTTATCTGCTTTTTATTAGCTCATTTAAAAAACAATTAGTCCTTTGGCTCATATATTGTAGGTATTTTTTCCCAGTTTATTGTTTACCTTTTAACTTTCTCTTTTGAGTTATTGGCCATTTAGCAGTTTTGATTTCTAATAAGTTTTCTTTCTTTTATAGCCAATTTTTAAATATTATATATAAAGATTATATATATCTTTATTTTATTATATATATATATATATGGGACATTTATTAATTCTGGATGGTTTATTACTCTTTGTACAGAATTCTTAGTAACTTTACAAGTAAAAGGACTAGTAGCAAGAGAACTGGGGAATAAGCAATAAAAAGATTTCCATGCAAAGTGGTTAAAATAGATTACAAAAGTTTGGGTGTTTTAAAGGCGTAAGTTTGATTCTGTCAAGAATTGGTCCCCGAGAACTAGTAGTTCTAGAGAGCCTTGGATTTTGTAGCAGTTTATCGCAGCAGATTAGTGTGAGAGGCCAGTGGCCTGAGTTGATCCTGAATCTGTGCTCATCCTGGTAGAAGCACAAATAAGCCACAGTGACTGTCCTCAATGGACAGTCCTGGGCTGCCTCTCACGAGACCACGTGGCTTCTCACAAATGACGACAGAGGGATTTGAGTGTCCAAATAAAAATGAGGATCTATTTTATGTCCACTGTGCCTGTGCATCAGTGTATCTTTTATGTCTTTTTTTTCCTTCCTAGGTTGCAGATGGGGCCAATGCAATTGTGCTGGGAACACTGGGGGACATTTCCTCTCCTCTTGCGATTATTGGTGGAAATTGTGCTCTGCAGGGTTTTGATCACGAAGGAAATGATCTCTTTTGGACGGTATACAGAACAAAACATTCTCTTAATCCTCCCAAACATTTTCACTTAATGTTCTTTATGCTTTGTTTGTTTGTTTTACCCTTGGCTGTAATGAATAAGAAAAACAAAATGGAAACATATTTTCTAATTCTGTACATAAAAAAAGAACATTTGTAATTTGAATAACACCCATTGGCGGTTTGTATAATCCTCTTTCATGTAGCTAATGCATTTGGATTAAGCGAAAAAAGATGGCATATTAATGAGTTTTGGTTTTATTTTCAGGTTACTGGAGATAACGTTCATTCCTTGGCCTTATGTGACTTTGACGGTGATGGTAAGAAAGAGGTGTGTGGAGGAGGAGATACTTATCTTGTGTGCTCAGTTGAATAATTTCCCCATGACAGTGACATTAGTGGTTAAGAGAAGTTAACACTTCTCTGGTTGATTTTGGTGCTCTGTTGCCTAAATGACAAGCCAACTGGCCTCATTTGTCTTTCTCTTTTGAACAGTGAATCGGTTGTATTTGTCTGATGTAAAGATCAAGGCCGTAATGTTGCAAAGACACAGGACGGGGTGGGGGGGGGGTTGGCAGAGCATTTGATGGGACCACAGCCATATTCACAATCTTACAGCTGCCTTCGGATGCTTTGAAACCATAATTGTAAGTAGTTTTCAACTGTGACTTTTTCAGGAATCTGAAAGTTTTAGAGATTGGCTCTTAGCCTTTGAAAGTATTCTAATGATTACTCTAGAAGTTAGCTTCTTGAGTGCCAGCCAAGTGCTGTACTGGGCACCGGCTTACCTGTCTCTTGTCCGTGGATACTGGTCTCTGGCATTTGAAACTGGGCTTCCATCTGTGGGCAGAGAATGGGGAGCATTTTCAGGTGCTTGGTGGAAGAACATATTCTGGAAGGATGTGCAGCCCACATGGAAGGATAGTCTGTAGTGGCCACCTTTTCTTCACTAACTGAAGGTGTTGACTTTCGTAGTAGAAGGAACCTTCCTGACTACCAGATTATAGGGAGCAGATCTTGGGTAGCAGGAGCAGTGTTTTAAGTACTGTGCACATTTTTTGTTTCATTTATGGAAATTTTGCTGTGTTTGCTTGTTGAACTAAATACGCACGATTCTTTTTTTTTTTTTCCAGCTCCTTGTCGGATCAGAGGATTTTGATATCCGAGTTTTTAAAGAAGATGAGATTATAGCAGAAATGACAGAAACAGAGGTAAGAAGTGCCACCTCAGAATCATGGTAACTGTGGGCAAGATAGATCAGCACAGTGAAATGTCACATCTGACAAGGGTGCTGGGATATCTTCTCACAACCCAGACAGTTTTGAAGTAAAAATTGTGGAGATTGAACAGAACTGCATGTTACAGAGAAAGACGCACTTAAAAATCCTGTACCAAGATATATTTTCAGAGTTGGGGGGAGGCAGGGGTGGCCGCTGGGGAAGAGAAAAGATACGTTTTGAACAGACTGATTAGAGAAAAATTATTGAGTACCTAAAGGCCTTTCTTTTAATGAGTTAATACATATTAATAAGAACACTAATAATGGTGGCCATTTATTGCGCACCTGATATATGCCAGATACTGTTCTAAGTGCTTTACGTAAACTAACCCATTTAATCCTACAACAGCCCTAGTAGGAAGATATTATTATTTCTATCTTCCTGATGAGGAAACTGGTGTTAAGTTCCTTTGTTCAATTACTCAAACACAGTCATGGCTGCGAAGTGGTGTGGTCAGGATTTGAAGATTGTCCGCCTCCTCCTCATCGTGTGTATTAAATGGGCTTGAATGAAGTACACAAACGAGGGTTTTAAAACGTTCCCTCTCCATTCAGATTAAGTACTTCTTAGGCACATTTTTTTAAGGTAAACTTAAAATCAGATGTTGGAGAACTGGAAACCTGTGGGTTTCTCCGTGATTAGGATTGCTCATGGAATAGAACCTGGGATGTTTCTGAAAAGTTTAAACTTCATTTGTCTACAGATCGCCCTTATCCGTTGTAGTTTTGGCATTCTTAGGATATTGATATGCTGCTGGTTCCGAGGATTGGGCAAGATGGAAACAGAAAAATGAATTAGGATATTCTGAAAAAGGAAGGAGAAGAGGATAAACGAGCAGTGGCTTGTGAACGTTCTAGAGAGGCAGAAAAAAACAACAGAAGGGAGTCTTAGTGGTCAGATTTTGCTGGGATCCTGCAAAATTTATTCAGGTCGTGTTTGGGTCTAGATCAGAAAGCTTGAGGCACTGGCCTCAGGGCCCATCTTGACCACTTGTCTTTGCTTCTTGCCACTTACAAAAGCTGTCTAGGAAAGTCGGGCTTCTGTTCCACTAAAAAGCTGTTCCAAAAAAGACCAAAAAGCAAAACTTGCATATTGATATACAAAGTGTTATCCTTGGTTTAGCTAATATACCTTTATCTTATAGTGAGGATCATAGATTTTTACTTAGTTCTACTATACTTTTTATATATTCACAGTTATTGGGGCGCCTGGGTGGCTCAGTTGGTTAAGCGTCCGACTTCAGCTCAGGTCATGATCTTACACTCCGTGAGTTCAAGCCCCGTGTCGGGCTCTGTGCTGACGGCTCAGTGCCTGGAGCCTGCTTCGAATTCTGTGTCTTCCTCTCTCTCTGACCCTTCCCCATTCATGCTCTGTCTCTTTCTGTCTCAAAAATAAATAAAAACATTTTTAAAAACTTAAAAAAAAGTAATTTATATATTCACAGTTATTATAATTATAAACTGCTAGTTATAGGTAGAGAAAATTAATGACCCTATTGAAAGTTAGGAGGTTCTGTTTAAGTGTATGTGCTTAATGTGTGATTTTTTTGAAGAGAGAATCCTTAGCTTTCGTTAGGTTCTTAACGGGGTTTGCCACTTCCTACCGCCCCCCACCCCCCCAAAAAAAGCCAACTTGAGAGTCACCTGTCAGTAGATGCTGTGTCTTGCATTATCGTTTTTCTTTCATTCAAATTTGTAGTAAATCTTTTCCTGTTGGGTGGGAATCATTCAGATTTTGTTGGATTTCTGTTTATTGTCAATGCTACATGTGAGGAAGGTGCATTCTTTGGAAACACCTTTTTCCTAAATCCTAGAAAAGGACAGGAGAACATGAAATAGAGCTAGGGATTTGAGGTGACTGTTGGTCCCCTGGTCCATGAAAGAGAGAAACTAGTGAACTAATAAAGGACTAAGGGTCCCACGGAGTCTGGGGCTAAGGTTATGAAAATGTGAACTTTATAAAATTGTTCATTTCAGGGCCATTTTCCTGCCCTTTCGGTTGGATTTTGCTCTTAGCTCAAACGCTGTTTAGCAGATCAGCAAAATTATAATTCATTTGGCAGTTGGATAGTACTGAGTATTGCCAAAAGAATGCCTTGAGCGAAATAATTCTGGAGTCCTACACAGCACTTTGTATTCAGAGTTAAGTGAAGTGGGTGGTTTTGTAGAAAAGCTGTAGGTGTGGAGGAAATTATATAACTATTCTCTGCTTTATACAATTTATTTCTTAATATCTCTTGTATTAGTGTCAGAATTAGAAAGTGGATCTGCAGGAGCAGAGATATCGTTAAGTTTTGGTTTTAACTTTAAATAAAGGATAATTTTATTCAGTCTCTAAAATTTTATCCTTTTAAGCATATTAAATCCCCAAACAGTCCTGTAAATATTTCTGTATGATGTACACATTTTGTACAGCACAACAGTCACAAATCCAGGTGCTTGGGTTTGTACTTTTCAAAAGATAATATTTTCTTCTAAAAAACATCTTTCATCTGTAGCAAATAGGAAATTATGTCATAGAAAAGCATGTACATGAAAGATATTCAACTGTGGGTTTTACAAGTCTTTTTATTTTATTTTATTTTTAAGTTAATTTATTTATTTTTGAGAGGGAGAGAGAGAGCACAAGCCGGGAGGAACAGAGAGACAATCCCATACAGGCTCTGCACCATCAATGCAGAGCCCGGATGCGGGGCTCAAACTCATGAACTGTGAGATCGTGACCCGAGCCAAATACAAGAGTCGGACGCTTAACTGACTGAGCCACCCAGGCACCCCGACAAGTCTGTTTATTTTTTATTTTTATTTTTTTATTATTTACATGATCTCTCTGCCCACTGTGGGGCACAAACTCATGACCCTGAGGTAAGCAAGAGTCACATGCTCCCATGGAGCCAGCCAGGTGCGCTGGCAAGTCTTTAAAATTTAAACTGTAGGATATGGTAAGTTAAGGAAACTGGAACAATCATTAAAACGTTTTGAGTTAGTGTGTATAACAATGTCTGTTGTATATTTTCTATATCATGTATACTCTATTTCATCCTCAGTTGCTCAATTTTATTGGTGTTTTTTTAAAGAATTTGCCAAAACCTGCCACATAAGTTTGATTTAAAATAACAAACTTTATGAGTGTATTTAATTCTCATAACCCAACTCTGAAATAGATGACATGGATCATAGAGAAGAGAAATACATTCCCCTCTAACAGATTTAAATCTAATTTTAACATACTCAGTAGCAAGGCATGCGATTTTATAAAGCCATACTCCACATGGAATTGAACTTTAATGAAAAGATGTTGTGTTTTTGTGTGTTATCTCTTGCAGATAATCACCTCTCTTTGCTCCATGTATGGTAGTCGATTTGGTTATGCCCTTTCCAATGGCACAGTTGGAGTTTACGACAAAACAGCCCGATACTGGAGAATTAAAGTTAGTATAATTCAGCCTCCAATATTCAGGGCTTTTAGACATATTGAGAGACTTCTGCACTAATTATTGAAATTCCTTTTCAGTCCAAAAATCATGCCATGAGCATTCATGCTTTCGACCTTAATTCTGATGGAGTGTGTGAACTGATAACTGGCTGGTCCAATGGGAAGGTAAGTCTAAGCACAGAGTTCAGGTATAATTCAGAGGACTGGTTGTCTGAGATCTATTTGCTGCAGGACTCAGAGTCAGTAACATGAAAATACAGACTTGCCCCCCTTTGCTGTACTTTCCAGATTTAACTTCATAATGTTTGTACATTTTTTCTTCCTGGTGTAGTGTCAGTACTGCAGAATGAGTGAGTGGACTTTTAGTCTTTAAGGCCCTATTTGGGAGAAAATTTTCAGGAAGATATTTTTAAATCTCTTCCTTGAAGGAATGAGAAGCAATTTAATCAGGTTGATCTAGGTGTAGGCTACTAAAAAAAAAAAAAAGGAGTTGTAGGGCTCTTCTGTAATAAAACTTTAAGACTGAAAACTTCGACTTAGTGGGAAGAATCATGATATCATATCGTCTTCCCAGCTATGAAATTCAAAATAAAATCTTTTTGCTTTCTTTCCTTTTTTAAGTTCAAATCAGTATTTTCTACAGACTTCTGGCAAGTCAGGATTGTCTTGTTAGAAGCTGCCTAAGTAGCTGCCAGATCTCCATGGGTACCATTTGCCCTAGCTTTCTTGTCTGATAGTGCTGGATTGCCTGAAGGAGATCAGCTAATTCCTGCCTTCTCTTCTCTGATTTGTTTTTGCTTTTGGCCAGTACCTTATAACCTTCCTTCATGGTGTTGCATGAAGAATAGTTCTATGAGACCCTTATGTTGGTTTCTGCTTCTTTAATTGGTTTTCCTTTGGTATGGTCATATAAAAATTATAAGGGAAGACTGTGGTGTTCCTTAGTAAGAAATGTGACATCTTGGGGTACCTGAGTGGCTCAGTCGGTCGAGCATCCGACTTTGGCTCAGGTCATGATATCATGGTTCGTGAGTTCGAGCCCCACGTCGGGCTCTATGCTGACAGTTCAGAGCCTGGAGCCTGCTTCGGATTCTGTGTCCCCTCTCTCTCTGCCCCTCTCCACTTGTGCTTGCTCGCTGTCTCTCTCTCTCTCTCTCTCTCTCTCTCTTTCTCTTTCAAATAAACATTAAAATAAAAAGAAATGTGAACATCTTATTTGTATTGGATCATATTCTGCAGGAATATAAATTATTATGATTAATTCAAGAATTAGTAACTACTAGACTTGAGAAGTTTTCAAAAGTTGCCTTTTAAAAAAAGTTTCCTTCAAATGTGATTCTGGACCTAGATGTTTTTAGAGTTAAATGTTTTCAAAATTTTAAGGGATTTCTATGATATAATCTCTTCCAGACCATAAAAAAAGATAAGAAAGTGAACACAGTTCATTATATAAGTAGAAAAACTAATATCTACACTGCCAAAAGGAACATATACAGACCCAGCATGTGAATTCAGGCGCAGAAATACTAGATGACTGCAGCCAGTCAATTAACTTTAACCTTTTGTAGGTCATTTGTGGGCTTGGAGGGCCATTCTCTCCCCCAGGGCAAAACCTCCCTGTTGGATAAAGCAAAAGAGCAGAACATCCAGAGAAATATTAATTTGTAGCCTTGCTTCTTAGTCAGTCAGTGAACCCTCTTATTTGTAAAACATTGCGGAAATGCAGAAGCAAATTCAGTTCAATCTGAGAGGGTTATTTATTTATTTTAAAGTAATCTCTACACCCAGCATGGGGCTTGGACTCATGACTCAGAGATCTAGAGTTGCATGCTCCACTGACTAAGCTGGCCAGGGGATTCTAGGGTTAGGTTAATGTGCTAAGGGCTTTGGTAAATTGCTTCACAGGTTTTAGCATTGATAGTTTTCAGGCTTACATGTTGGTGTTATTTGAATGTGACATTCCATAGGCAAGGGATAGGAGCTAGTAGTAAGCTATGACCTAAATGACTTTATTTTGTTGTTGTTGTTGCAAAGTTTTGCCCAGAAGAATGTTTGCGAAAAGACAAAAATGGTGAATGGCATTGGCTATTTGAAATGATCGCTGTACCAGATTTTCTATAGCCACCCTTTTATTTTGTGTTCTTGCTTGAAACAAAGTCAACATTTTAAGCAGTTATCCTTCATTGTTGTTTTTTAGGTGCATTGCTTTCTGATCATTTATTTTTTTGCCTTTCTTGGGAAGAGGAGACTCAGGATAGGAGGGCTGTCTAGGGCATCCCAATAGTTTTTATGTGGAAGAGTAGCTTTTTAAAAAAATGTTTATTTATATTAGAGTGTGAGTGGGGGAGGGGCAGAGATAGAGAATCTAGAGATAGAGACACAGAATCTGAAGCAGGTTCCAGGCTCTGAGCTGTCAGCATAGAGCCTGATGCGGGGCTAGAGCTCATGAGCCATGAGATCATGACCTGAGCCAAAGTTGGATGCTTAACCAACTGAGCCACCAAGGTTCCCTGGAAGAGTGACTCTTAAAATCGGTTCTTATAAAAGGTTATATGATGGAAGGTTAAGTTAGCTTGGTGTTTTTCAAACTTTAGATGTAGATATATTTGATACACATACACGATAAAGACAAAGCTTTTACATAGAACTAATGTTTCCTGTATATGTCTATGTGCAGACCCTGTTCTAAGTGCTTTATGTGTGTTAACTTCTTTAGGCCTCATTCCAGCCCTGTGGGGTGTAGGTACAGTTATTTCCCTCAGGTTCTGCTTGTTCTTGACCTCCAGGTGAGGAGACCAAGCACAGAATGGTTAAGGGGCATTCCCAAGTTCCCACAGATAGTAAGTGGATATGTACTGCCAACCCATTCCTCCAAATGAAATATTATATAAAGGCCAATATGTAAAACAGCTTTCATTTAAAAAGAAGAAAGTACAGCTGGTTGTGTCCCCTTGGCCCCAGTGGTCATAAGGTGCCTCCTGAGAGGCCACAGGGCTCCATGGAGCACTCTTGAAAAACTGCTAGACTAGCTGACCTTTAAAGCTGACTTTAACTTTAAAATTGTGTGTGTGTGTGTGTGTGTGTGTGTCTGTGTGTGTGTGTGTGTGTGTGTGTGTGTGTGTGTGTGTGTTTTAAGCTACAGCATAAGCTATTTTTCAAGTTCTTGCTTTATTTTTAGGTCGATGCTAGAAGTGACCGAACTGGGGAGGTCATCTTTAAAGACAACTTTTCTTCTGCAGTTGCTGGTGTGCTGGAGGGAGATTACCGGATGGACGGTCACACACAGCTAATCTGCTGCTCCGTGGATGGGGAAAGTAAATTGGGACGGGAAAAAGCCTCAGAAAGCCAGGTTTTCAATTTGATTGGGTCAGAATGCCAGGAAATTCGTGTATACAGTGTTTGTATTGATACCCTCTCCTCCTAATAAATTCACCAAGTTGAGGAGATGAGAACTTAGGTTTTTGGTTTTTAAGATCGGACAACTGATGATTTGAAAGTAGGCCTGGCTATGCTGGGGTGTTCCTCAATCTGGTGAGGGTTTTTTTTTCTTTTGTTCAGTCCGGGGCTACCTGCCAGGCACAGCCGAGATGAGAGGCAACCTCATGGACACCAGCATAGAGCAGGACCTGGTCCGAGAGCTGAGTCAGAAAAAACAGAATCTGTTGCTGGAACTCCGTAACTATGAGGAAAATGCCAAGGTAGGCCCCCATGCTGAAGGGGACATGTCGTGTGAAAAGTTGGGGATTGCAAATGTGGAAGAAGACGGAGTATGGCATGGGCCCCGCGGGACTGCCTCCTGCCCACTGGCGGAAGCACGGATGGCCTCAGCCTTTGTGCTGGGGTCACAGTTGAGAGGGTGCGTATCCTTGAATCTGGAAGTCCCACCGCCGTGCACCTAAACTATAGAAATACTTGCACAAGCCCTCAAAGACCTTCACTGCAGCACTGTCTGTGGCAGTGAATGGTTGGAAGCAACAGAAATGTTGACCAGTCGTGGGGCGTGTGCTCAGGGCTGTTCAGCAGCCTGGAAGAATCAGGTATATGTACTCGGACTGATATGGAAGGGTATCTGTGGCATTACTGACTGAAAGAGTGCAAGAACAGTATGTACAGAATATCTGTCATCTTTTTCAAATATAAATAACAAAAAGGTGACAACTGCCAAACCTCTGTGAGTGTGCTTCCATGTGTGTGTTTGTGTGCGTGCGTGCGTGCATGTGTGTGTACCAAGTTGGCTGGAAGATAAGCTAGGAAGCCAGACTTTGATTTGTCCTGTCATGTGTGACTGTATTTGAATTTATTACACTAAGTGAATTTGTTTTGCTACTTTAAAAGAACAACACCAAAAAAACTTGTGAAAGGCACGGTGGGGAACAGCGGGCCCTACCCACAGGAAAGGATGGGGTATTTTTCCTTGGGAAGAGGCCGGGTAGAGTGAGGGAGTGCCAAGGAGGTGAGTCCTCTGAATTCTAAAGAATGGGATTAATATCAGATGATTGGGAGTTGGTCTTTTTTTTAAAGTTTTTATTTATTTGTTTTGAGAGAGCATGCAAGTGGGGGAGGAGCACAGAGAGAGAGAGAGAGAGAGAGAGAGAGAGAGAATCTCAAGTAGGCTCTGCACTATCAGCTTAGAGCCCCATAGGGGCCTTGATCCCACGAAGTGTGAGATCATGACCTAAGCCCAGATCAAGAGTTGGGCACTTAACCAGTTGAGCCACCCTGGCACCCCAGGGAGTTGGTTTTTGAAACCAAATAACCATATGATTTAAAATTGACATTAGTTCACTGTTTCGGTGACTGAGTCAGAAGTCGGATGTTTCGTAGGCTGAATTGAGTCCACTGAACGAGGCTGATGGTCCTCGGGGCGTCATCCCAGCCAACACCAAGCTGCACACCGCCCTCTCAGTCAGTCTGGGGCATGAGACCCAGCCTGCTCACGTGGAACTGTGCATTTCCACCTCTAACGGTAAGGAGTTACTTGGAGCTGGCACCTGTGGATGCCTATGCCTCCTGGGAGTGGTTCTGGAACTGCCGTTTTCTCTCTTCCTGGCAGACACCATCATCCGAGCAGTATTGATTTTTGCCGAGGGAATCTTCCTGGGTGAAAGCCACGTGGTACACCCCAGCATTCACAGCCTTTCCAGCTCCATCCGCATCCCAGTGACACCTCCCAAAGATGTCCCTGTGGATCTGCACTTGAAAACCTTCGTGGGTTACAGAAGCAGGTGACCCTTTGTTTCCAGCCAGCACTTAGAGGGAGGCAAGATGGGTGGATTTCCTACCATGCCGTGGATTTTGGGGGCGCCATTTTGATGATTCTACCCACCTAACCATGATTTCCCATGACCTTTCTTCCCTAATTTGAAATCTTTCAAAGATAAAAAATGAAGGCTATGTAACTTTAAGATGGTTGTTTCCTGGTTTTAGTCTGGTGATCTTATAACAACAAAAGTTACAAAAATATGTTTAACTGATGAATTTTCAACTTCTGGTTTTGGCCACTAAGACTACAGAGTTAGGATGTGCTTTCATATTAGGGTTATGTATAACCTCAGCTAGTGAAGGAATATCGCTACATTTGTGGAAGATAAAAGCCATTTCATATTTCTTTCAGGGTGTTTTAAACCCTTGGTGCGTGTATGTATATATGTATAAGACTCATGTTGTCTCTGATCCCAAACCCCATCACCGTAGTACTTGATCGTCAAGTTTTTTGGGTTTTTTTTTCCCTTCAGTAAAACCCATGAATAACAACTCAATGACCCAGCTAGTGATTTTATAGTTGTTATCTGGGCCTTGCATTTTGAAGTAATATTCCATGCAGCACATTTCTCATCTTGTGTTGCTTTGGTTGACCACAGCACCCAGTTTCATGTGTTTGAATTGACAAGACAGCTCCCCCGCTTCTCCATGTATGCGCTGACTGCCCCCCACGCTGCCACCGAGCCACTCAGCTACGTCAACTTTATCCTTGCGGAACGCGCACAGAGGGTGAGTCTGACTTTTTTCTTTCAATATTGTTGCCCCTTCAGCATCCTTTGGATGTTACTTAGAAGGGGAAATTGCATGAATGAGTTATTTGGTAGCAGTAATTACGACATGAAAGAGTCAGGTGAGTTTGGTGTTGGCTTATAACCTGTGACCAAAACACTGCGAAAATCTCTTCTCTCACTTTGAAAAAATACACCACCTTATTTACGTGAGCAGTCTTTAGTTGCAGATAAATTCTTACCAGCTTTTAATTGGTGTCTTTTTGCTGTCATGGCCTTGGTGTACTCGTCCTGACCCAGTGTTTCAGGAGGAACCTGCTTCGAATTGGAAAGAGGGTGGGAGTTTGAGCTGAGAACATTCTGGATTCAGATGCTACCTTAACTAGTTAAATTTTAGTGATTTTCTTAGTGCTGTCAGCCCTCACCAGTCTGAGCCTCAGTTCCCTTATCTCTAAGTGAGGCTAGTCCCACCTCACAGGGGGCCCTGCAGATCACATATTTGGTGTGACAGTACCTTGTAAAGTGTAAAGGACTAATGCCAGTGGCCTTTAACCTTGGCTGGACTCCGGAAATCTTAGGGAGGCTTTTTAGTCATGTAGATTCTTAGGTTCTTATGTGGTCAGGGTTCCCATGACCTTTACTTCCCTAATTTGAAATCTTTCAAAAATAATAAATGAAGGCTATATAAGTTTAAGATGGTTATTTCCTGGTTTTAGTCTGATGATCTTATTATGACAAAAAGTTACATAAATGTGTTTAACGGATGAATTGTCAACTTCTGGTTTTGGCCACTAAGACTACAGAGCTAGGATGCACTTTTATATTAGGGTTATGCATAACCTCAGCTGGTGAAGGAATACCGCTGCATTTTACATGCTGCTGGTCACCATTATTGTTACGAATATTAAAACTTATTTTTTACTTATGTGGCTGTATCTCTGTGTCTGTGCTGTGTGTGTGCATGCATACTTCATTTACCTTTTTTTTTTAAAGGATAGAGTGGAATAGTTTTAAGCAGACTACATCATCAAGAGTATAGCCACAGAAGAGCTACAGTGTAAACAGGCTTAGCACCATACCCGGTTGTTTCTACAATCCATATAAGATTATGTCTACACTGAAAATGCTATAAAGTCATGCATGCTGTGGGGCCAAACATAATTATGAATGTTACTTAAGATCATGTATGAGGTGGGAAAAAGGAGTGTGATTAGTGTTTTCTTGGTGGGAGGGGGTGTGAAGTATAATTGTTTTTTAAACAAGCAGTAAATCTAGAAAGAAAGGTAATTCTTAAGAATGACTATACTTTAAAAATGGAAGTTCATTTCATCCTATTCATTTTTAAGGTTGTTATATGGCTCAACCAGAACTTTCTGTTACCAGAAGACACTAACATTCAAAATGCTCCATTTCAAGTGTGTTTCACGTCCTTACGGAATGGTGGCCAGCTGTATATAAAAATCAAGCTTAGTGGAGAGGTAACGTTTACTGTCACAGGCATAGATTTCCTGTGTAATGTTTACCATTCAGTGCAAAGTGAGGTGGGTGGTGATATCAAGGTTGTAAAACTGCATGTTTCAACGTAGTCTGTTAGTGTTAAAAGTGTCAATCGTTTTAGACACTGGGGTATAATCTAGAAGGTGGTTTTCTGTCTTCCTCCATCCTTCCCTTCAGCACTCCCTTGTCTAATTTGGGAAGGATTGGGGATACGGAGGTGAACAAAAAACATTTTCAACGTTTGAATGATTTTGTTGTTTAGTTTAGAAGGCCAGAGGATTGATCTTTTAGCCTGCTGCTAAAATTTATAATTTCCTTCAGGGCTAACACCTATCTGATTCATCACCACATATAAATTTAGGTTCAATAAATGTGTTGAATATGGGGAAATTCAGGTAGTGTTTTAGCTAAGTTTCTCTTTAATATCTGAAGATGCTAAGCTTGTCTCTTATTTTCCCCTGGATAGATCACCGTAAATACTGATGATATCGACTTGGCTGGTGACATCATCCAGTCGATGGCATCATTTTTTGCTATTGAAGACCTTCAGGTAGAAGCAGATTTCCCGGTTTACTTTGAGGAGTTACGAAAGGTGCTAATTAAGGTGAGGGCACCCGGCGGCTGCATTTGTGAGAACGTGGTAGTCCCATGACATTTGAAATGTGTCTCGGAAGATGATACCACAAATGTGTGTATGTTACAGGATAGCCAAGTTCTTTGTTTTTTTTAAACGTTTAGTTATTTTTGAGACAGAGAGACAGAGCATGAACGGGGGAAGGCCAGAGAGAGAGGGAGACACAGAATCTGAAACAGGCTCCAGGCTCTGAGCTGTCAGCACAGAGCCCGACGCGGGGCTCGAACTCACGGACTGCGAGATCATGACCTGAGCTGAAGTCGGATGCTTAACCGACTGAGCCACCCAGGCGCCCCTGGATAGCCATGTTCTAAAGAATTTTTGAAAATTGTTACAGTTGAATTAGTTTGAGAGGGCCCACTAGTTAAAGGGTTTCTTTTATAAAGGTGAGGGGTTTAGCTCCTGACCACCCTGCTTTCTTTGTTTGGTTTACAGTTAAACAAACGTCATATTAACCTTTTCCTTTGCTAGCCACTCATCTTATCTCTTGTATTCACCTTGCTCTTTGGTTTAGTGCTTTCCAACAACCCAAATCCAAAAGAAAAAAGGATAGTGACTGGTCCTCAGTTATAACTGCATTCTCACCCCAGATCTCTCAAATGTTAATATGCATGTTGCTAGGGCTCCCGGTGGAGAGGTCCAGATGGAGTGTCATCTTGAGTGCGGGAGGTGGTATAGACTGATAACTCATTGGTGAGGTGAAACCGTGGGGGAGAGTCGAGATGGTGTAGGTGAACAGGGTAGAGAGGTATCTGCCTCTGTGTGTGGCAGATAGTGTCTTCTCAATCTGACTAATTTTCAAGGAGTCTGTGAGGTCTTTTTCATTCCTGAGTGTTCGTGGTCTCCAGGTGGATGAATATCATTCAGTGCATCAGAAGCTCAGTGCGGAGATGGCCGATAATTCTAACCTGATTCGAAGTTTGCTGGTCCGAGCTGAGGATGCGCGTCTGATGAGGGACATGTGAGTATTTACCTGACAGGTGCGAGTTTAAAAATGTCAGCAATACGGAGTAACAGCTCTCAAATGCTGCTGGTAGGAGTGCACATTGGTACAGTGACTTTGAAAAATAACTTGGCATCATCAGTGAAGTTGAATATATATATTCCCTGTGACCCGGGAATTCTACTCCCGGTTTATAACCTAGAAACACTTCTGCGCATCTACACCAGGATGTTTGTACGAGAATGTTCTTGAGGCATTGCTCATAAGAATCCCAAAGTGGAAACAGTCCACAAAGTGCCATCAACAATGTGATGGCTAAATTATAATATAGTCGTACCATGAAATATGACATCTTATCTCCATGACATATGACAACATGGACAAATCTTACAGGCATAAGGGAAATTGAAAGAAGTAAGATTCAAAAGAACGTGTACAAAATGCTTCCTTTTATGTACTTTGGAAACAGACAACACTAAAAAGTGTATCATGTGGGAAGCATACATAGGTGAAGAAGATGTAAGGAAACGTAGCGAAGACATTACCACATAAGACAGTATTTTCTGTCAGGGGAGGAGGGACTGTGTTCAGAAAGAGCCCATTGGGAAGCTTCCGGGTTGCGGCAATGTTCTGTTTCTGGACCTGGTTAATAAACATTTGTTGTGTGAACTATTCCGAATGTGTTTTACATTTTACAATAAAACAGTTAAAAAAAAAAACACAAAGATGTGCAGGTCTAGCTTCTTGCAGAATTTGTCTCGGCACTAAAGTACTAAGGTGGATAGAGTAAGACACCAGGGATGGATGAAGTTTGTGTACTTTAGAGGCAAGGGTTCACCCAGGGTGCCGCTTAGGCTTTTTCTGAAAGGCCTGAATTATCGGCATACGTTAACATGGTGTTGCTCAGAAGTAAGTGATTTTAAAAGAATTAACATTGTTGAAAGTTTCAGACACATACAAAAGTAGGTGAGTTAATACAGTGATTTCCTATACCCCCGCCACCTGGCTTCAGTCCTGGTCACCCCCTGGCCCATCCTGCTTTATCGCCGCGCTCACCTTCTTCCTCTCCCACGCACTGGACTATCTTGAAGCCAATTCCAGACATCATATCCTTTCGGCCATAAATATTTCAGACAGTGAGCCTTTGAAATACACTAACCACAATACCATTATCACATTTAGAAAAATGTAAAATAATTTCTTTTTTCTTGTTTTATTTTGTTTTAATGTTTTATTTATTTCTGAGAGAGAGCCAGATGCGGGGCTCCAACTCACAGGCCATGAGATCATGACCTGAGCCGAAGTTGGATGCTTAACTGACTGAGCCATCCAAGCACCCTGTAAAATAATTTCTTAATATCACCAAATAACTTGCTCAGTGTTTAATTTCCCCAGTTGTCGCACGTGAGCGCACGTGCGCATGTATGTTTTAAATTGGTTTGTTCAAGCAAAGACCAAAGATTAAGTCTCTTTTAGGGGCACCTGGGTGGCTCAGTCGGTTAAGTGTCTGACTTTGGCTTAGGTCGTGATCTTGGGGTTTGTGGGTTCGAGCCCTGCATCGGGCTCTGTGCTGACAGTTCAGAGCCTGGAGCCTGCTTCAGATTCTGTGTTTCTGTCTCTCTCTGCCCCTCCCCCGCTCACGCTCTGTCTCTCTCTGCCTCTCAAAAACAAATAAACATTAAAAAAATTAAAAAAAAAAATTAAGTCTCTTTTAATCCACATGTTGCTTAGTCTTTTTTATTCTTTTTCCCAGCCCTCTCCCTCTTTTGTGGTGTCCCATTTTGGATTTTGCTGATTGCATCCTTGTGATAATGTTTAGTAGTATTCTTGTCCCCTGGATTTCTGTCAAAATGGTAGTTAGATGCAGAGGGTTGGTTAGACTCAGGTTCAACTTTTTGGCAAGAATAGTTCATAAGTGGTGTTGTGTACTTCTACGTGGGAGCATATAATGCCTGGTTGTATCTTTCTATTCTGTTGCCAGTCGTTGATGATCATTACGTAGATCCATTATTTCTTTAGGAGTTTGCAAAACAGTGATATTCTAATTCTGTTATTTTTTTCTTCATTTTTAGCAAAATACTTCTATGAAGCATAACATTCCTTTACGAATTAATGATTATTTTGCTCCCTGAGGTACAGTTTGTAAGGATTATTTATCAGCTTTAAGCTAATGAGTTGGTTCTCTAGCATCTCTGTGCTAACCAGTGAAATTTTTAAATCCTTATAAACTCATATATTTTAACATATTTAACGTGCTCAGTCCATTTTAGTTACTCTGTATAATGGCCAAATTGTCCTGTCTTAGGCCACTGGAAACCTTTCAGGTTGGCTACAGCTACCTTTGGACATAGCCAGTTTTTCTGTTAGGTCCTTGTTTTCTTGTACAAAATATTTTAGGCTTATCTGGTACATCTTTCTGAATCTGGAAGCAGCCATTTCTTTAAGGAGTCTTGGTTACTTTTAGTGGGAATTGGTATTTAGAGATTATAGTCTGTGCATGAGAGGTGCCCATTGCCTCTGGGCGGTTACTGTTTCTGGACTTTTCAATGGGTAGAACCAGGAAATGTATATATTTTTATTGTGAGACTATCATGAGTTCATTCTATTTCCACTTCAGATTTATGAATGCGGGCTCTTAGTTTTTATTTTAAAGTAGATCTCTTCTTTCTCACATTGAAAAATCTTGGTTCTAACCAGTATCAACGTGACTGTTTGCTAGTATAATACCAGTGTGACTGATGAATAGTATCAACATCAACAATATGAGTGCTGAAAACAGTAAAAACTTTTTTTTCTAGTTTTTTTTTTTGTGTCTTTAGAGTATATTCCAGTAGGGATTTTTAGTCAAGTTATTGTATCTGAAATACTTCCCCCCTTTTTGGTTATGCCACAAATTTATCTACAGTTAGGTTCACTTGGTTCATTTTGCTTTTGGTCTTGGGAGAATTGGCATTTTTTTTCTTTTGGGTTTAATTTTATTACACATTTATTAAAACTTTTATATAGTCAGCTCTATAAAACAATATGCAGAAGAGTCTAACTTTTCTCAGTTGGCTCAGGGTCTGACTTTGGCTCAGGTCATGATCTTGCGGTTCACGAGTTTGAGCCCCGCATCAGGCTCTGTGCTGACAGCTCAGAGCCTGGAGCCTGCTTTGGATTTGGTGTCTCCCTCTCTCTGCCCCTCCCCTGCTTGTGCTCTGTTTCTCTCTCTCTCAAAAATAAAAACATTTAAAAAATTTAAAAAAGTGTCCAACTTCTCATTCCTGTCACCTTCATCCTATTCCCTCCCTTTCGCTATAAATAACCAGTCAAAATTTGAATACACACACACACACACACACACACACACACACACACACACACTCATCTTCTGACTCTATAGATAGATCATAGCATGTTATTACTCTTTCCTGCCTGGTGTTTTACAATTAAAAATATGGTGCTCACTGCATAGTCACACACAGAAATACTATTCATTGTATTTACGGCTGTGCAGCACTCATGCTCTGGGTGTTTGTTCAGCCAGTTCCCTCCATTTGGATTGCTCTTTTGCTCTTATGGATAATGTTGCAGCGCATAGCTTTGTTATATTGTCTTTTCATATTTTTGCCGAGATACCTTTGGGAACAAGTCCTGAAATGGAATTGCCAGGATAAATGATAAATGCGTATAGAATTTTGCAAGATATTGCCAAATTCTCTTCCATTAGGTGTTCTGTCATTTTGCATTCTCAGAAGTAATGTATGAGAGTGCCTGTTTCTCTTCAGCCTTGCCAATGGAGTATGTTGGCACACTCTTGGGTTTTTACCAGTTCAGTGGGTGAGAAGTGGTCTCATTGTGGTTTTAATTTTCATTTGTTTTATTGCGAGCAGTGTTGAGCATCTTTTCATTGTTTTAAGGGCCATTGGCTTTTCTTTTTGTGTGTGAACTGTTTATCTTGTCTGTTTATGTATTAGGTTTATTAATCCTTTATCTGTGAGAAGAAATGCATATTTTCCCCCAGGTTTTCATTTGTATTTGTCCTTTGCTTATTAGATTTTTAACAATTTATTTTTAGGGAGCCTGGGTGGCTGGCTCAGTGGGTTAAGCGTCCAGCTTCAGCTCAGGTCATGATCTCATGGTTCGTGAGTTCAAGCCCCACGTTGGGCTTTGTGCGGACAGCTCAGAGCCTGGAGCCTGCTTCAGATTCTGTGTCTCCCTCTCTCTGCCTCTCCCCACTCAAGCTGTCTCTCTCTCCCAAAACTAAACATTAAAAAAAAAAAACTCAGAAAAAAAATATGTAAGTGCCCTGGTTAAAATAAAGGATATTATTTAAAAAATAAAATTTATTTTTGGTTTTGCCACGTAGAAGTTTTAAGAAAACTTTATGTAGTCAAATTGGCTAGTCTTTTCCTTAAACTTCTACACCGAATTCAGAGTAATTAACCTATTTTTTTAATACCTGTATGTTTTCCTCTTTTACATTTAAATCCCTGTTTCAGTTGGAGTTTATCCTGGTTTTCAGCATAACAGTGATAAGTTCAGTTTTCTCTTTTTCTGCGCTGTTTCAATACGCCTCCTTTAAAAGTCCATTTCCCACTGATTTGAGATACCTTTATCATGCATCATGTTTCCACATGCACTTGGGTCTATTTCTGGATTTCCTATCCAGTTTTCTTGGTCTGTCTTGCTCTTCATTTGGGAGTGCCATTCTTTTCCTTACTTTGTGTGGGAAGTGCTTTGTATGTTACCTGGTGTGGCTAGGTTGCTCTTCCTTTTCATGGTTTTCCTGGCTGCTTGTGCTTGTCTTTTCCAGTGAACTTTATCACCAGGTTTTTTAGCTCCAGAGAAAAAAGATAAGTGTTTTTACTGGGATCATGTTAAGTTTCTTAACTTGATCTGACGTTGTTACAAGGATGTTCAGTCTTACTAAGAGCACGCTCTGTCTTTATGTGTTCAAGTCATGTTGTAGGTCTTTCGTATAGGTATCAGACTTTCTTGTTAAGTTTGTGCCTATTTTATTTTTGCAGTTGTAAATAGGATCTTTCTTCCACATTATATCTTGTTGTTTTTTTTTAGTGTTTATTTTTGAGAGAGAGAGAAGAGAGAGCAAGCAAGGGAGGGGCCGGGGGGGGGGGAAGGGAGGGAGACTGGGAGACAAGGATCTGAAGCAGGCTCTGTGCTGAGAGCGCAGAGCCTGATGCAGGGCTCAAACTCATGAACCTGAGATCATGACCTGAGCCCAAGTTGGACACTTAACTGATGAGCCACCCAGGTGCCCCTATATTTTTGTTTTTGTTTTTTGTTTTTTTTGAGTATATGAACACCGCTGATTTTTGTATATTGATTTGGTAATCTACTACTTTACCAAATTATGTTACAGTTTTTCCAGATGTAAAATTGCATCCTTTGTAAATCGAGACTGGTTTGCCTCTTTGTAATTTGTTTTCTTCCCATTATATTCTTTGAGGTATATTAGGTTTCTGCTTTTTCTGGCCAGCTACCTCTAGGGCCCCTGTTTAACTCTGTCTCTGGCTTTTTTTTTTCTTTTTCAGTCAGAGAGCTATTGTTGGCCTTAGGCATTTGACTGCTAAAATGGAGGAAAGTGACCACCAACCTCTAAATTCCATTTTTCCTGAATTATTTATATTTCAGTTAGAGGCTCTCAGATGTATCTGTTTTATTTTTTAAAGCCAGTTTAGTTGATATATAATTTACTATATCCACGCAGAAAATTCACCCTTTTAAGGTTTACAGTTCAGTAAATTTTGAGAAACACGTATAACCGTGTTGCTGCTACCACAGTCAAGATGTAGAATATTTCCATCGCCCTTTTGTCTCTCTGCATCAGTATCTCTCCTAACCTCTAGCCCCTGGCCATCACTGATCTGATTTTTCTCCCTGTGGTTTTTATCTTTTCCAAAATGTCACATAAATGGAATCATATAGTATAGGCCTTTTGAGCCTGGCTTCTTCCACTTACCTTAATGCCTTTGAGATGGATCCATGTTGTTGCATGTGTCAGTAATTTGTTCTTTTTTTATTGCTGGGCATAGTACTGTTCCACTGAATGGATATACCGTATTTTGTTTATCCACTCACCAATTAATAGACATTTGAGTTGTTCCATATTTCAGTGATTTTGAATAAAGCTACTACAAACATTTGCATACAGTTTTTTTATAGACATGTTTTCATTTATTTTGGGTAAATACTTGATAATGGTATTTCTGGGTCATTTGGTAAGTGTATGTTTAACCTCCTAAGAAACTTCGCAGTCATTTCACAAAGTAGCTGTACATTTTGCATTCCCATCAGCAGTGCGGGAGAGTTCTAGTCATTCCACATCCTTATCAGCATTTGGCTTTATCAGTTTATTTTATTTTAATCATTTTCATTGTGTAGTAATATCTCATTGTGGTTTTAATATTATGCCTTTGTTTTTAGTTTTTAGTTTATTTTACTTAATGTTTATTTATTTTTGAGAGAGAGAGAGAGACAGCACAAGTGGGGGAGGGGAGAGAGAGAGGGAGACAGAATCTGAAGCAGCTCTAGGCTCTGAGCTGCCAGCACAGAGCCCGATGCGGGGCTTGAACTCACGAACCGGCTCATGACCTGAGCCGAAGTCGGACACTTAACTGAGCCACCCAGGCGCCCCTTTATGCCTTTGTTTTTAAAACCTTGATGAAATTTGAAGTTGAATTTACCAGTTGTCTAAAAATATTAAGAATAAGGTCACTTTTGCCCAATGAATATTAATCAGAAGCTGTGAAGCCAGCTTACTGCCTTGCCTACTTTTCTTTACTCACCCACCCAGCGGGCGTTTATTAATTGTTGGTTCCTAAATTCAAACAAACCATGGACCAATAAACAAGAAAGGCCATTTGTGTTCTATTTATTTGGAGGAAATAGAATATGTTGATGGAAACTTTCTCAATGTTGTCAAAGCAAACATTTCAAAGCTAAAAAAACTGGTGTCTTTATGTACGTAAGAAGTTTACAGGTTTTCTCGTGTAAGCCTGCCATATTGGGGTATGATGAGGTTCATACACTGATGTTGATTTACACAGGAAAACCATGAAGAATCGCTACATGGAACTGTACGACCTTAATAAAGACTTGCTAAATGGATACAAAATTCGCTGTAACAATCACACAGAGCTACTGGGGAACCTCAAAGCAGTAAATCAGGCCATTCAAAGAGCAGGTCGTTTGCGGGGTAAGTCTCTTTTTGTAGCACCCTAAGTAGTCTGTGATTTTGGGGTGAGAACCATTAGAGGTAGTGGTGGCTTCAAGAATTCATATTGGGGCCGAGAGCGGCACACCTGTAACACTCAGCTCAGTGGAAGCCACTTGACCTTGGCTGGCCTGTTTGGCTTTAGTCAGTCTGCAGACTTCAGAGGCAGGAAAACTTTCAGCGCCTTTTCTTAGGTCTTGCTGTGTCTTCCAAGAAAAACCTAGCGACATATACCCCAAAGGAAAACCTCAAATATACCTATTTTTTTAAAAAGAGAGGCTGAAAATTAATGAGCTAAGTATCCAACTTTAAAATTTAGACAAAGAGTAATAGAATAAACCAAAAGCAGCCGAAATATAGCCAGAGATTTAGACCTGAAATCTGCTGTTTGGGTCAGTGCTTTGACCTTCTTTTAGAAATAACCTTTGCTAGGTAGATAGAAGCTTTGATTCTTTTCTATAGAACCGACTTCATTTCTAGGTTGTAGATGGTCTGTAGGTGTGGTTTGTGATAAATTCCCTCACAAAGATACCTTTTTTAGGGAGTGGTAAGATAAATCAGTTAAATTTGCACACCATATATCTCTTTTCTTCCCTGGTTTTATGCTGTTTTAAAGCTGGCCTCTGATTTATAATGTCACTTTGAATGATCTTTTGGATTGTACTGATTGGATGTTTCATCCTACACAGTTGGAAAACCAAAGAACCAGGTGATCACTGCTTGTCGGGATGCAATTCGAAGCAACAACATCAACATGCTGTTCAGAATCATGCGCGTGGGGACAGCTTCTTCTTAGGAAAGGAAACAATAGGTAATGAAGTTCCTAAAAAGTGTTTTTCCCTAAAATTCTAGGCTAGTTTGCTTTGGATTATATCCCGGTGACCCCAGGTGCTAAGAATGGTAACAGCCATGGTGAGTGGTACAAATGTAAGACAACGCTCTGCATCTGAAAAGCGTATCCACTTGCTATTTTTAAAATCAGCGGCAGTAACCCAATAATACTAGGTTTGTGTAGAGTGGGTGAACACTTTGAACACTTTGAAATGTTAGCGCTTCAAAGTCCAGTTTTTCTGTATGTATGTATGTATGTAAAGTTGGCATATAGATACATCTTTTTCCTTGAAATTGTAATTGAATTTGTAATTAACTTTCTTTTTCATTAAAACTTAAGAGTCACACTTTGTGTTGACCATAAAATCACCACTGTATTAGAATTACATAAACCATTTTTACTGTGTGGAGGAAAACACAAGCATGAATATTCAATTTGTGTGCCTTATCACTGAAAGGGGGGTGGGTGTAAACAACAGATTTGCATTAAGGGAGTCAGTTGAGGGTGATCTGTTGTTAGAGTAATGTTAGCTACTGAAACTAATAGACCTCAAAATTTATCATGACCCATTTATTTCTTCTTTATGTTAGGATTTCTCCATAGTTACTCAGGGACCCAGCTTCCTGTGATCATTCAGCCCTGTCATCCTCTAGAGCAGCCTTTCCCTGAGTTCTCTAGAGAAAGAAGTTTCAGGAAATCAGTTCGGGTGACAATTTTCACATTCATCGCATACAGTGAAAACCTGATGGCACAGGAACCCTGTTGGAGAAGGGCTGTCCTAAGGCCTTACAGGTATTTATATCCCAGTCAGTAGAAAAGGGAAAGCTTTTATCAAAGCTGTGATCTGGAAATAGCACATTATCATTTCCACTCATGCTCCTTTAGCTAACATGGCCACACCTCACTGCAGAGAGGCAAGGAAGAGAAAGCTGGTGTTTGTGCCAACAGCTAGCAACTCCTTCCCTCAGAGTGAAACTTTTGCCTTAAGGTAGATTCTGGGACTGGTTTAATGTTTAAAACATTTGTCATAATGTGGCTGTTGTTGAAAGCGCTGCTGTAAACATTGGGGTAGAAGTGCCCCTATGAATCAGCACTCCTGTATCCTTTGGATAAATTCCTGGTAGTGCTATTACTGGGTTGTAGGGTAGTTCTGCTTTTAGTTTTTTGAGGAATGGAAAGAGCCCGAATGTCCATCAACTGATGAATGGATAAAGAAGACGTGGTTTATATATACAATGGAATACTACTTGGCAATGAGAAAGAATGAAATCTTGCCATTTGCAACAATGTGGATGGAACCGGAGGATATTATGCTGAGTGAAATAAGTCAGAGAAAGACAGATATCATGTTTTCACTCATGTGAAATTTGAGAAACTTAAGACCATGGGGAAAGGGAAGGGGAAAAACAGTTTAGAGAGGGAGGGAGACAAACCATAAGAGACTCTTAAATACAGAGAACAAACTGAGGGTTGATGGGGGGGGGGGTTGTGGGGAGAGGGGAAAATGGGTGATGGGCATTGAGGAGGGCACTTGTTGGGATGAGCACTGAGTGTTGTATGTAAGCGATGAATCATGGGAATCTACTCCCAAAGCCAAGAGCACACTGTATACACTGTATGTTAGCTAACCTGATAATAAATTATATTTTAAAAAAATAAAAAAATAAAACATTCATCGTTTTCACATCTTTTTTTTTATTTTTTTATTTTTTTAAATTTTTTTTTTCAACGTTTATTTTTATTTTTGGGACAGAGAGAGACAGAGCTTGAACGGGGGAGGGGCAGAGAGAGGGGGAGACACAGAATCGGAAACAGGCTCCAGGCTCTGAGCCATCAGCCCAGAGGCCAATGCGGGGCTCGAACTCACAGACCGTGAGATCGTGACCTGGCTGAAGTCGGACGCTTAACCAACTGCGCCACCCAGGCGCCCCTCATCGTTTTCACATCTTAACAGCATTCCTAAGTAGCGGGGAAGTGAAGCCATCCTCTTGTGGTAAATTAATTTTGAATGACCTCTTCTATTTCTGAAGTGGGAGCTTTGTGGAATCCTAATTTTTATGAGACTGTGCCCTATAATACCTTTATTTTGCATTTTCAATTTATAAGCTCAAAAGACCCATATATGCTGTGTTCTTTTTTCATAATCCCTGGAGTAGAAAAACATCTTACAGGTGCTTCAAAGGTGAGGAAACTGAGGTGTGGGGATTAATTATTTGCCAGAGTCACAGAGCTACTGGCAAAATTCGAGTCCTACTCTTTTCTTTTTCTATCATGACCATAATCTAACCTGTAGCTTTTGGGATTAAAATCTCTAGTTGGTGTTGGTTTTAATTGCATGACACTACTCATTTTTAGGGATCCTAATAATCTCACCAAAGGTCATTCTGTTGTTCTTCAGCCAAAAAACTTCCTTCTTAGACCTAAAAATACTCACGGCAAGTCTTGAAGGGGCTGACCTGCAGTAAGATAGCTTTACATAGCCCTGACTTACAGGTTAAAATAGGTTATTTTCACAATAATTTGATCCTCTTGATAGTAGTTATTTCAGCTCAGGCACAATGTTTTCTAGAGTCTCACAGCTTGGTGAGTCGTGGTGTGGGTTTGAAACCAAGGAGCCGTGGCCCCTCCTGCTATTCCAGACTGTTCCCAGTCATGTAAAGACTGGATCAGGTGAAAATGTTCATAAAACTTTCTACCATCTGTTTCCTCTCAGAAGTCACCGTGTTCAACTTAAGGATGAGAAAAATGGTTATCAATTATTTCTGTTTTGTTGTCACATGTTTCTATCCTGATAGAATCTGAGTGCCTTCTAAAATGTCACGGCTTAAGCTCTATTTTGTTGCTGAATTTTATTGAAGCTTTAAGTGAACACTGAGCTTTCATTTAAAAGCTGACCTCGGGGGGCACCTGGGTGGCTCAGTCAGTTGAGCGTCCGACTTTGGCTCAGGTCATGATCTCATGGCTCATGAGTTCGAGCCCCACGTCGGGCTGTGTGCTGACAGCTCAGAGCCTGGAGCCTGCTTCATTTTTTGGGTCTCCCTCTTTCTCTCTGCTCTTCCCCCGCCCACACTCTTGTCTCTCAAAAATAATAAATAAAAATGTTAAAAAATTAAAAAAAAAAAAAAGCTGATCTTGGGGCCAGGGTTCGGATCCCGTGTTTGGCTCTGTGCTGATGGTGTGGAGCCTGTCTCCATGTCTCTCTGCCCCTCCCCTGCTTGCTCTCTCTCTCTCAAAAATTAACATTAAAAAAAAAAAAAGCTGATCTTGAGGATTCTGGGATCTGGGAGAAAGCTTTTTAGTCATTTTTTAAGCATCCTTTTAAATAAAGTCACCCTGCCCACATCCAGATTAAGGTACTCTATATTTTTTATTTTTATTGTTTTTAAAGTTTATTTACTGAGAGAGGGAGAGAGAGAATCCCAAGCAGGCTCTGCGCTGTCAGCACAGAGTCTGATGTGGGGCCTGATCCCCACAAACTGTGAGATCATGACCTGAGCCGAAATCAAGAGTTAGACGCTAAACTGACGGAGCCACCCGGGCACCTCGGTACTCAATATTTTAGAGAGTATGGTTTTTATCATTTCCCACCATGTCTGCCTATCCACATACATCAAGGCTCAGCTCAAATGCTCTCTCCTCAAGAGACCCTTCCCCTCCCATGTCTATTCTTTAACCCTTATTACATTCTGTGTTTAGGTAAATGTTAATCCTCCACTGAGAACAGGGGCTGCGTCTCAATCACCTTTCTCCTCCCAGTGGTGCCGAGCCAGTGCCCCGAGCACAGAGAGGCACCCGCTGCTTTCCGTGGAATCGCCTGCCTTTAGTCAGCCCATCTGTGGCTTCAAAAATCAAAGAACTAGGGACTTTACAATTATGCAACCCTAGAAGTGCTTTACAAGGATGATTTCTAACATTATTTATGTTTCAAATTTTATAATTAGCAGTTGCAGATCTGCCAGTGCAGAGTCCTGTGATCACAGAACTAAATTATCTCCACTTTTCACTTTGAAACTAAAGTACAGTAAGACACCCATTGCAGCTTGGTGTTTTGCATTTTGCCTCTTTCCCATCTGGCCCCTGCCCACACTAGATGCTGTAGCTCCTGACTCATCTTTTTATTTGTATGGAACAGAAATCTGCTTTTCCTAAAACGATGCCACATGGACAATTCCCAAGTAGTTTTCAGAGCTGTCTATGTGGACTGATTTTGCATCAATCAGAGAAGGAAATCTTGTGTTTCTGCGGGAATATTCTGTTCATTAGGGCTGGAGAGCCTGCCTCTGGTGTCACAAAGGGTGACCCTTTTAACAGGGTTTGTATTTTCTCACTCAGTTCGAGTAATATATGAGTAAGTACATAATGGTATTGAAGAGACCCTGGCAGCCAGAACTCCTAGCTGAAGAAATGCTGGTCTAGGAAAGGTAGCCCAGGCATTGATTTTTTTTTTTTTTTCCTCATTGCGGAAAAGAAACCACCACATTCAGTAGAGTTTGGAAGGTGGTTGGTGAGCAGTAGGAAAGCCAAGTTCAAAACCAGGTTAAGAAACAGCCCCTTTCTCTTCTAGGCTTCATTTTCCACATCTTTAAAACAGTGTACTGAAGTTAGATTATTATAGGGTTCTTCCTTGAACGTTTTATTTTTCCTCCTAACAGAAATGCTAATATGCTGTCCAAATAACTACGAAAATGTTCTTAATGTCCGTCATTATTAACACTTAAAGGGGATTTGTTCTGGGGGGTTGACCTTACGCAGCTCTAGGAAGTGGCAGAGCAGTCTCTGTGAGGCACATTGTCTGTCTCGTGCGGGAACTGGAAGCCCAGAGGACGGGCAGGGAGACCTCGAACGGAGATGCTGAACATCCAGGGGCAGCTGGGACAGTTGCAGCCCAGATGCGGATTCACACCAGGAGGTGGGCTTCTGGCTAAGCAACGTGGTGAGCTACTAAATGGCTACCGCCTCATCTGGGCCCCCCAGATCTTGCACAAGAATTTGTGGCTCACCCTGACTGGGAATGGAATTCTGGGAAATGTGGTTCAGGTTAGCCAAGTCGGTACCTTACAAAGGGCCACAGTGGCTGTGCCAGGATGGCGCGACTCCAGATGAGCTTGCCTTTTTATTTTTACATGTTTTAATTCTTCACAACGAACGTGTATTATTCATATAATCTGAAAAAATATAAAGCTGTTCTCTTTGAGGTGGGGGAATAATCTTCCTTTGCTAAAAGGAACGATAAGAATTGGAGGTTCACTGTTGAGAGAGAAGATGCCATCTGTTACACAGGTGAACATCAACAGCTCTTACCTGAAAGAAGGATTTACAAGATGCCCGTGTTTCAGTTCCTCTTTTGCCACAACTATTGACACTGGCTTTAAGCCCTAAAAATCCAGGTGAAGAATGAAGTACTAAGGAAAACCAGCTTCTCAATCACTGAGTGTCTTCAGTGCAGAAGAGTGCCCTGCGAACACACCATCTTTCCCGTCGATGATGTAACTGATGGAAACGTCGGAGCCTGGCCCTCCAGGAGTCTCTCCCTTCGGACGGCGAGATCCTTTTGCGTAGAGCACAGAAGCTTCTGCTGTGGTGCAGACCTTAAACACACTGGGGTTAAGGAGAAACTAATAAACACATTTTAACGCTTGCGTTGTACGTATGCTAAGAGTTAGACTGAGCACTCCAGAATTGGAAAAGTGGGGTGGCCTCCTAGATGTCACCTACGGCCATGAGTATCTCTTTTCCAAGCGCCCTGGTGCTTTCCCCTGGGCCTTCCACTTGCAGTTATGCTACCGACAGATTGTTCACTAGAACCTCATCCCCCTCTCCTGCTCATGAAAACACATCAGAAAGCAAGTGAGCGAAAATAATATTGTAGGGATGACCTTTATTCAGTCTGTAGGAACTGGAAAGAAAAGGCAAACTTTGACATGTAAGCCATTATTTACAAAGTTGTTGTAATCCCACGTGTCACTGTGCTGTGAATTCTTTAAAAAAATTTTTTTATGTTTATTTATTCTTGACAGAGAAATAGAGCACAAGTAAAGGAGGGGCAGAGAGAGAAAGGGAGGCACAGAATCCGAAGCAGGCTCCAGGCTCCGAGCGGTCAGCACAGAGCCCGACACGGGACTCGAACTCACGAACTGTGAGATCATGATCTGACCTGAAGTCGGATGCTTAACCAACTGAGCCACCCAGGCGCCCCTGTGGTGAAAGAATTCTGGTCTCCAAAACAGCAGACATGTAGGGGGTGCCTGGGTGGCTCAGTCGGTTAAGTGTCTGAATCTTGGTTTTGGCTCAGGTCACAATCTCATGGATCTGACAGTGCAGAGCCCGCTTGGGATTCTGTCTCTTCCTCTCTGCCCCTCCCCTGCTGGCTCTCTCCCTGTCTCTCTCTCAAAATAAATAAACTGAAAAAACACCAAATAAACAGTATGCATGTAAACTGGCCCAGTACTGTGTGTGTGTGGGAAGACGTTAGAGCTAGTTCTAGGTACTTCTTTTTCATCTCACCCGAGAAAAATTAGTGTTTTATGACAATACTGAATATTCGTACATGTGTAAAATTTCTAGATAGCTATCCCTATCTATCTAGATACTATCTATCTGGGGTACAAAATCAAAACAATCTTGAAACCATCAACCTAAAGGAAGTGAACCTCATTCTCTTCATTTAAATGCCAACTTTAGAGGGAGTACTTGGAGTATTAGGAGATTAAAGAAGGTAAAAGCCCAATGCTTTTCCTACTGATTAATAAAATCCCAAATAAAAGTTACGGTAACAGTTGGTAATCAATGTAAAAAAACAGCAAACGAAAAGACAGCATTGGAACGAGAACAGCATCTTGCAGCTAACGACGCGGTGACCACTACCCTCCCTCGTACACACCCCCATGTATAGGTGGTAGTTGTCACATAAGCCTCACACCAGTTCAGGGAAGAGAATGTAACAAAATGGACAGCCTCTTGGCATTTTGATGTGGCCTTTAGCATCTGTTCTCTTAAAGAAAAACAGGCAACTCATTTTATAGCTGACCCGAGAGTATTTAGGGACAGGAAAGACACATGCAAGGCTAGAATCATCTAGTTATACAGGAGCCACAACTCCAGGATGGAAAAGCAGTGGGTCCCCAGGAACGATGACATACAGCACAAGTAGCCACTCAGAAGTCTCAGGGGCCATGTGGTTTGGGGCCTGGTGTTTACCAAGGCAGGAATACCATCATCATTTAAGTCCACACTGTCCTAAGGGAGTCACAGTGAAACAAAGCCATAGGCACTGGGAGGAAGTATAATGAGCCCACCCAGAACAGGACAGAAGTTTCTGTAACTTTCTAAACCGGTATGCTTAGGAAGGACAGAATCAGCAGTCATTTATGAGTATTAAAAAACAAACACTCACTGGAAACATGGATGAACCTTGAAGACTTTATGCTAGGTGAGATGAGCCAGTTGCAGAAGGACAAATATTGTATTGTTCCACTTGTATGAACGGAGACAGAGACTGAAAGTGGCATGGTGGCTGTCAGGGGCTAGGAAGGGGGACGGGGAGTTACTCTTTAGTGGGGACAGTTTCAGTCTGGGAAGATGGCAAAGTTCTGGAGATGGGTGGTGACAATTGCACAACCATGTGAATATCCTTAATGTCACTCAAGTATACACTTAAAAATGGTTAGAATGGTACACTTTATGTTGTGTGTATTTTACCACACACAAAAGCTTTTTAAAAATCACTAAGGAAGTCCATATGGAAAATGAAAAACTGAATGTGAAAAAAAAAAAAAAAGACAAAAAAGCTTTTTTTTTTTTTTTTTTTTTTTTTTATCAAGAGAGAAATACCTGGCTCCAAGCTCAAGGCCTAGATTGCAGACAATAACGATGAGTCCTACCACGCAGTTTTGAAGACACGGTCACACAGGCCACCTTGTAGCTCTCTGCGTGATGCCTAGCTCTTCCGCACTCCCCAGTACTGAGGAAGGGTCTCTTTTCTTCAGCTTGGCTCAGCCCTGTCATTCGTAATAGACAAACGAGAAGTCCCAGAAACCTGTTCTATTTGGGAAGGCTTTCTTTTGTTCTAGGCTTCGGTGGTTAATATGCTTGACAAATTTCAGAGTCTCTCTATCTCTGTAGACCAGTGCCAAAGAGTTGTTTTCCGGATTCACTGTTAGCAGCTGAAATAAGTGAATACAGTGTCACATCAGAGCACAGAACTTATTCTCAACGCTTTTCCTCAACGATTCACCACGGAACAGATGGTTTTCACATCATGTACTCAGACTGGTGACAGGGGATCTTTTAAAAGATCCTTTACGAGGAGGCGCTGTTGCTCTAGCTGTCAAGGCATTTCCCAACGGACCCCATTCCAATACATACCCAGAAAGGTTCTACCTCCTGCGTTTATTCCTTACTATATCCAAAGATTTCATGGGAATGCACCATCAACTCTTAACTTCTATGGAATTTCTCAATAGGGTAGAATAAATGATTACCCTTTGGCATTTTTATTCCTTGCTGAGTACTTACTACTAGAAAGCAGACCCAGTGCCAGGCAGACCCTCATGCATTTATCAGCTAAGGACACTGGCAGAAGGTCATAAAAATTGGGTGTGTGAAGAATGAAAGCTTCCTTAAGAAGTAAGAAGGATAGTTTGCTATCAGAAGCAACTTACCTCTTCATCTTCACCTTTGGCAATGTAGGAAGTAAAGCCGCCATATTCTGGCTCCCAGCCTTAAAAGGGAAGACAAACAGCAATCAGAAAGCTTTTCCTACAAGACTTCCATCATCTACTTACATCGCCCATACCAGGCTGCTCTACGACTGGGGGATCTGGGACCTTAGCGGTAACCAACTCTATGGCTTACAAGCCGGAATTTACTGTTCAACCAACATCGAATAAGGAGTGAAAACTAAGAATTAAATGTAAAATACACCTGGAAGGAAAATTACATAAAAGATGTAGATCTGAGTGGGCGGGAGGGTTCTTGGAGGGAAACTGTTTTGGTCCACATCCCCCATACTTTAGTCACAGATAGAAATCCTTTGAGTTGGGGAGACTGAAGTTCATGACCCCCAAGATCCCTTCCAACAGGGTGCCTCTGTGATCTGTGATCCTGGTCAAGGTACATCACTTCTGAATTGGGTCAGGTGGAGAGTATCACCGGGAGAGACTGCCCCTCTTATGGAAACAGCTCACTGGTTTCCATAAGTTACTCCTGACTCTTACCTTCACAGCCACAGTAGAGAAGTAAATCCAGGGCAAATTCAGTCTTGCTGTTGTCATGGATCAAAGTGTAGTGACCAGTCTTCCAACGCCTCAACTCCCCCTGGCATGTGGGAACACTTGAGTCTAAGAAAAAACCATAGAAGGCCAGAAAAAATTTAAAATAACTTGATACAACTGCTAGATTGCGAGGGAATAGTAAGCAGGAATGATCCAGCACTAAAGCGAAATCATTCCCATAATGATTTCTGACCTACTGACCTATCGTTCTGATCTATTACTCCACCAAACTAGCCTTAACAGTGACTGTCAGAAATGTACCATGTCTGACTGTTGGTGGGGGGGACGTTGAGGCTCTCTTTCTTTACAGTTAGTTTCAGATAGAATATTTAGCTGCCAAAATAAAAAAAAATTATAACATGAATAAATACTATAATTTTAAACAGACTGCAGGGGTGCTTGGGTGGCTCAGTTAAGCGTCCGACTTCGGCTCAGTTTGTGATCTCACAGTTTGTGGATTTGGGCCCCACATTGGGCCCTGTGCTGATAGCTCAGAGCCTGGAGCCTGCTTCGGATTCTGTCTCCCTCTCTCTCTGCCCCTTCTCTGCTTATGCTCTGTCTCGCTCTCTCTCAAACATACACATTAAAAAATAAAAATAAAAAAAAAATAGATTGTCCTACCTCCTGTTTCTCCTTTATTAACATCCTGTCTCAGTGTGATTCGCTTGTTATAATTGACAAGCTGATACTACACATTATTATTAACTAAAATCCATAGTTTACATTAGGGTTCACTCCTGGTGCTCTACATTCTATTGGTCTTGATAAATGAGTAATGTCGAGTCTCCATCATGACAGTATTGGACAGAATTGGTTTTAATGCCATAAAACCCCCTGTGCTCTACCTAATTCATCCCTTCGTTCCTCCTAGTGCCTTCCAACCACTGATTTGACTCTCTCCTTAGTTCTGCCTTTTCCAGAATGTCATAGAGTTGGAATCATACAATAAGTAGCCTTTTCAGACTGGCTTCTTTCACTCAGTAATAGCACTTAAGGTTCCTCTGTATCTTTTCATGGCTTGATAGCTCATTTCTTTTTAACTTCATCCTGTTGTGGTTAGAGAAGACACTTTGTATGATATCTTAAAAATTTAAATAAAATAAAGATAGGGGCACCTGGGTGGCTCAGTCAGTTGGGCATCCGACTTCGGCTCAGGTCATGATCTCGCAGTTTGTGGGTTCGAGCCCCATGTCGGGCTCTGTGCTGACAGCTTGGAGCCTGCAGCCTGCTTCAGATTCTGTGTTTCCTTCTCTCTGTCCCTTCCCTGCTCTCTCTCTCTCTCACACAAATAAAAAATAAACATTAAAATTAAAAAAATAAATAAATAAATAAATAAAAAATAAATAAAATAAAGATAAAGTCTATTTGATATTAGTATAGCCATTCCTGCTCTCTTTTGGTTACTACTTGCATGGAACATCTTTTTCCATCCTTTGATTTTCAATCTTTTTCTGCTTCTGGGATCTCAAGCGGGTCCCTTGTAGATAGCAGACAGTATTTTTTTTTTTAAAGAAATTCTTTTTTTTTAAACATTTTTAAAAGTTTATTTATTTTTGAGAGACAGCAGGGAAGGGGCAGAGAGGGGAACAGAGGACCCAAAGTGGGCTCCACTGACAGCAGTGAGCCCCATGTGGGTATCAAACTCATGAACCTCAAGATCATGACCTGAGCTGAAGTTGGGTGCTTAACAGACTTAGCCCCTGAGGTGTCCCGACGGCAGATAGTTGAATCATGTGTTCCTGTCGGCTTTGTCAATCTCCTTCTTTTGATAGTCATTTATATTTAAAGTAATTACTAATAGAGCGGTGCCTAGGTGGCATAGTTGGTTAAGCATCGGACTCTTGATCTCAGCTCAGGTCATAATCTCGCAGTTTGTAGTTTCAAGCGCTGCATCGGGCTCTGCTCTGATGGTGCGGACACCGCTTGGGATTCTGTCTCTCCTTCTCTGTGCCCCTCCCTCGCTTGTGCTTTCTCTCTCAAGATGAATAAATAAAACAAATTTTTAAAAATAATAATTACTAATAAAGAGGGAATTAATTCTGTCATTTTGCTATTTTTAAAATATTTTTATTTTAGAGAGAGAGACAGCATGTGGCAGAGGGGCAGAGGTAGAGAGAATCTTAAGCAGCCTCATGCTCAGTGTGGAGCCCAATGTGGGGCTTTATCCTATAACCCTGGGATCATGACCTGAGCTGAAATCAAGAGACGCTCAACACACTGAGCGACCCAGGTGCCCCTGTTTTCTAAATGCCTTATAGCTTTTTGTCCCCCATATCCTGCATTCCTGTCTTTTGTACTTAATTGGTTTTTTGGCATTGAAACATTTAAATTACTTTCTTGTTTCCTTTTATGTATATTCTATGGCTATTTTCTTTGGTTATCACATGGGTTACATTTAACATCCTAAAGTTATAAAGCCTCTAATTTGAACTTATGCCAGTTTAATAAAATATAAAAACTCTGCTCCTTTATAGCTTGGTCCCCACCCTTTTAAGATGATAAACTTTGCAAACAGTTACTTTTCATGTTTACCTTTTGTATTCCCTGCTCTGCTTTGGTCCAGGGTCTTCCATAACAGTAGACGCTTGGTAATAGAATAAAGCATCTTTTGGCCGCCTATATAGATTTTTTTTTCCTAAGCTGCAGGTTCCCATAAAAATGAAACCAAAAGGAATAGAGGTAAACAAATACCTTTTTAAACAGCCCCTGAGGCTCCACTGATCTTCACCTGATTCCTTTTAGGGTCCAAGTATAGATGCCAGTTTCAATTATCAAGGAAAGCCAACCTCTATCTTAAAGGCCATCTTGGGGCACCTGAGTGGCTCAGTCACTTAAGTATCTGACTTCAGCTCTGGTCATGATCTCACAGTTCATGGGTTGGAGCCCCATGTCGGGCTCTGACAGTTCAGAGCCTGGAGGCTGCTTTGGATTCTGTGTACCCCTCTCTCTGCCCTTCCCCTGCTTGCTCTCTCTTTCTCACTCTCAAAAATAAAGTAAAAAACATTAAAAAAAATTATTAAAGAACGTGCTGTGTATTGACCAGTACAGGAAAAGCTACCTGGGTCTGGTGTTCTAAGTATCTGTGGTGACAAAAGCAACAGGTCAGTCCGTTTGGGAGGCCACAGAATCTGCATTACAATGCTTGTGGTTCCCCTGTCACACTGCGGGGTTTGTTTCCACTGCGATCCCTCGTCCTTGCTCTTCTAACTGCATGGGGTCCTTCTCAAGAAATCAGAGCGGAAGCAGGGAGAGTAAAACTGAGGAGAGGAGTTGGGAAACAGATTTTCTCGACTGGTTTAGTAGGTACTGAAACATGTATGTTGAATTGGTAACTACTCAGTCACCAAATCCACAGAAGCCTTCCCTCTTAAATTTCCTATGTTTTTCTCTTTTTCATCTTGTTTGTAGATGATGAAAGACTTCCTCTACTTTTTAAAAAAAATTTAAAATTTTTTATTTTTTTTAAAGTAATCTCCATAGCCAACGTGGGGCTCCAACTCAGGACCCTGAGATCAAGAGTTGCATGCTCTTGGGGTGCCTGGGTGGCTTAGTCGGTTAGGTGTCCGACTTCGGTTCAGGTCATGATCTCGCGGTTTGTGGGTTCGAGCCCTGCATCAGGCTCTGTGCTGATGGCTCAGAGCCTGGAGCCTGCTTCGGATTCTGTGTCTCCCTCTCTCTCTGCCCCTTTCCTGCTCCCACTCTGTCTCTCTCTCTCTCAAAAATAAACATTAAAAACAAAACAAAAAAAAGAATCGCATGCTCTTTCAACTGAGCCAGTCAGGCGCCCCTAGACTTCCTCTAGTTTTAATAATCATTTCCTCTGTCCACATGCCCAAATGCAAACAAGTTTTTCTTAGCCTGCTATTGGTCCTTAGCAGACATAAGCTGCTCACCTTCCTCTCCTTGATGATGTTGTGTTTTAAAGTAGTTTGGGGCACAGCCAGTCCTATTTCTGTCCATTGTTCGTAAATCTTTAGCCTAGTAAAACATACGAGCTGCTCCTCCTATCTAGAATGTTCTTCCCATAGATCCTTGTTATTCCAATCTGAGCTCAAATAGCAGCTTCTGAGACAGGCTCTTCCAACTGCCCATTCACCTCAGAGGCCACTCGGTCGTTCCTCACACGTGACCCTACGAACGTTTTCTGCATGGCACTTATCGTTATTTGATGTGTCCTTGTGGTTCGTGTACACGTTTAATCTTTGTCCTCTCCTACTAGAATATTAGCTCTAGGAGAGCAGAGACCTTGTTTGTTCTGTCCTCCAGTTCCTGAAACAGGCCTAGCATAGAGCAGATGTGCAAGCAATATTTGTTGGGTGAATAAATGATTCACTAGTGAGTGCTTAATGGTACACAAGGACAAATCATATCGACAGCTTACCTCTCTTGGCTTCGTTTTCCTCTGACTCTGGGTCTGTCTGTTCACTGCTCTGTTGGCTGCTGTGGCTGACGGCCGTCTGAGGACTCTGGGGCCCAGGGGAGCTATGGCTAGTCCCTTCTTCAGTGTGATCAGCTGCAGAGGTGCCTTCCCCCTCCTTTTTGTCCTCCACCTCATCTTCCTCTGAAGGGGCCAAGAAGTGGAGTTTCAGGCCTGTGAAGTTGGAGAGCAGCAAGAACAGAGCCTCGGAGCGAAATAATTCCATGCAGTCCTTCAGGATGTTGGGAAGCTTGCTCTCCTCCGCTTTCTCATAAAACCTGGAAAGCAGCGATGCCAAGTTGTTCATCGAAGCCACAGACGTAATATCACGCATGGAATAAAAGCCGATCATTAGCTTTGTACCCCGCTGCCTAAACCTTGGCATAGCTCACTGAATCACCAGTTGTTCTAACAGTGAGGTTCTCTCGAGGCCTGCTACCAGATGGCCGTGGGGATGAAACACCACCGGGGCCAATGTCCTATTATTGGAGGTGAGCCTGGCTGACCAACAGGCAGGTGCTAAATGCAAATGTCTTGGTTCTACCTTTTGTTAGGGGGACCTCGGCTGCTCCATTTCACATCTCCTTTCTCCAAAGCCTCACAGACCTCTGCAAATTTCTCAGGCTGGAAAAGGAGCACAGAAAAAAAAACAGTCAGGGACTCTCCCTGTAGTCCTACACCTGGTCTTGCAGCTGGAGCAGCTCTGCAGAATCATTCTGGTTGATTCCTAAAAGGGCCAGCCGACACTCACCCCCCCACCCCAGGCCTGATACAGTGAAGCCAGAACAAAGACTGGATAAATCATCAGCATGCCTTAGCCAAGAGATTTGAGTGTTAATCTGGACTATCTCCTTTAGCAGTTGTAGGTCTTATGTCAAATTGCTCAACATCTCAGTCGCCTGAATTTATAAAATGAAGATCACAATACAGACTTCAATCCAGAACATATGAGGGGAAAAAAATTAAGCTGCAAAACAGCCAATGTCATTACAACAAAAATCTCTTGCAGGCCTCACTTTTATTTAATCAGCCTTATAAATAAAATAAGCCACGAACAGAGCAAGAAGCTGAATAATCTGTTGAAATATGCTCAAGAGGCTTTCTCTATAGTTGTTTAATGTAGCTTCCCAAGGAATGTTCTCAACACTGCAGTCCCATCGGCTGTAAAACAGGAACGAGGATCACAAAGCCTGATTTAGGTAAGCTCAGTAAAATAGGGTCAAACAAGTTTATTTACTATGCTTCTCAAATTCCTTAATATGCTAATGTCAGCTTTAAAATTCTGAGAGAGAGAGAGAGACAGACAGAACGTAGCATCTCAACCTTTATCTTTCTCATGGAGGAACAGCTCTTGGGACCGCGCTTCCGGGGGGAGCAGGATCACTGTGAAGCACCACACCAGCATCCATGATCTCGTGTGGCCCTCACAGTAACTCTTCAAGACGAGCAAGGCAGGTCCTATTGCAGTTTAATTGATGATGAAATGGAAGCTCAGAGAGATTTAGTGATTTGCTCGGGTTAGTAAAACCATAGAGCCAGGACATGAACATAGAGTCCTTCTGACTTCTGATGTGGAAGTTCCCTTGCCACTGAAATGGGCTACCTCATCCTTGTCAAATGCTCGTTAATAGGGGTTGACCAATTAATAATCTCTCTACTAAAAGCAATGAGCTTATAGTGAACCATATTCACCAAATGAATAGGAAGGAAAATACATACAACTCCCTCTCAGCCTAGAGGCTAGTTGTGTGTGTGTGTGTGTGTGTGTGTGTGTGTGTGTGTGTATGCACCATTAAGATTTTAGAAAACTGGGGAACACCCAAGGGACTCTTAACCCACTAAGCATACAACTGCTACCTATGTCAGCTGCTAGTACTGCTTCCATATTTTATTTGAAGAAGAGGGTGATAAAAATATTCTAATCAGGAATAAAACAAAAAAACTCCTTTAATGATGCCTATGCACCCACCCAAGAAGAAAGACAAAAGCAGAAGTTGTTATAACAGTGAGATTTTGTTAGGATGTCCCCAAGATATACTGGACAGGATATGCTGGCTTACCTTAAGGAACTCCTTTAGGAGGATTTCGGACCTTTCTTCAAACTCTTCTTGAATTTGAACTTGGTAATCCATGTCCAGATAAGTAGGGTTGATCCAATCATATAAAATTTCATGCTTAAAAGAAGGAGCAGATGCCAAATATGAGTTCACAGTTCTTACTGCTTTTGCACTTATGTCATTTCATAACAGTAAAATATATGCAAATCCTCACTCTATAATTTCCTCCTTGTTACACATAAAAGTGCCAGAAAACTCTGCCTGAGAAAAGATACTATCAAAAGTTTATCCAAGAAGAGCGGAAGAGCAAACGTAAAGTCTAGTTTCATTACCAGGAAAACAAACGACATGCTACAGCTTCTAGAGAAGAGGCCCGACAACCGGCATTTATCCTTACATCTTGTGGGATGTGCGGGCTCCGAGGTACAAGTGGTTCAAAGTAGTTGGGGGGTCTGGTCAGTGAAGGACCATGAAACCAGCCACTTATAGACAAACGTGACTTTTCTTCAGACAGGACTTCAGACACCTGAAAAGAAAGGCCAGCAGCACATGAATGAACACACCAGATAAGGGGGAAGGTCACCAGCCAGGGTGCACTGACTTCCAGATCCATCACAATGGATGTGGGCACTATCTGGCCACAGGGGTCCATCGGGAAGCTGTCACATTTGTTAACAGGGAACTAAAAAGTATGATCCTTACATTCTATATATTTGTGGTTTACAACCGTTACCTGGTGAAAGGATACTGGAGACACTTCAAAGAAAACCAGTGTGTTCCATGAAGGGATAAGAGACTTGACAATCTGCTTCGGCTGAAAGTGTTCTGCACCAGGAGAGAAAACAACCACAAATGTGGTTTCGTTATCGTTAACCAATTCCAGGCCGCCTTGTTTCACTCCGACAATTCTCAGATTTCTAGGGGGAACTAGACGTACCCTACAGATCCCAAACCACCACCTCCTTCCATCTGTCTCCCTCATACTTGCTGGTTCTGCTGGGTGATATCTGTTCTCACTACGCCATCCCTCTATTATTGATGAGAGCTGGAATAAATTCGGAAAGTTTTCCAGAGTCAACATTTGGTGTCGGTCCTTAGAAAACAGCCCTGGCTTCCTGTCAGATGGATTCACCCTAGCAGACCGACGGTGCCAGGCGAATGTACACGCACTCTACCTTTCCACGGTCAGTATTCAGAAGTAGGGTCTGCCGAGTCCTGTTAATGGACTCTATCTCTGGAGTAATGACGACTTGAAGCACAACTTAGAGGCAGCTGTCAGGGCTGACATCCCTTCCCCTGCGGTTGTCACCCCACTGAATGGCTTCCGCCTCCTTAGATGAGTACACATGTTGTATGTAAGAACTCAGAAGTGGCTAGTGCCGAGGAGCATGCACTTGTCTTACCATCAACGTTGTACAGGTCCAGGGTGCCCCCCAAACTCCTGTCCCAGGGAGGAACCAGGTAAAGAATGAAGGCGATCCGGCGCCCTTCCAGCTCGTCGTCGTGGCAGAGGAGGGCATCTGCAACAGTGCAAAGCACACTTTAACGTCCCGCACCGCAAGGAGCAGCTCCAGGAGCAGCTGGAGCTGATTGGATCCAGCATTTAATATCAGTCCATTTGATACTCATCTGTAATGTGAACTCTCCAGCTGTAAAATGACACTTATTCTCCTGGTTTATAATTGGAGACATAAAACGGGCAACAAGGGGGACTCCAAAAGCACTGAAGGGCACATATATGGACAGACCCCAGAGAGAATCACTAACGGTATTTTTGCATATATTCTTCCAGTATTTTTCCTACATACATTTGCTTTTAAAAAAACAGTATCCTACAGTGGTTATTTTGTGGCCTTTTTATTACATGGTAAGTGTCCACATCAGTATACACACCTGTCATGCTTTTTAATGGCCACGTAGTATACCATATGGGTTATGAATTATCTTCCTTCCCCTTTAACTAATCTTCCACTTGTTAATTAAGTTGCCTCCATTTGCCTTAATGAACATCACTGTGCATAGACCTTTTGGTACTGATTCCCATTTATTTCTTGAGCTAAAACTTCTAAGGGCCATTTGGTGGAACTGAGCAAGGCAGGCATCTGTGTAGGGCCGGGGAGGGAAGGCATGCTATGGTGAACTGAGATGTTCACACATGGAGGGATCATGATCGATTGATAAAGAAATCTATTGAAGATAATGGAAGCCATGGTTCTTACTGCTGAGGTAGGAAATTACAAATACGGAAATGGCAAAATCTGGGATAAACCTAAAGTGTTGAATTGCAACTGCAGGAATCAACGTGAATTGAGCTTCCTATATGTGTAGATGTTTATATAGATATTTAGATATCTACATATTTCTAGATGTTGAAACACACAAAAGTGTAAATGCACGTGTGTGCACATGTGTGTGTATATGTGCATATGTGTTTGCTGCCTCTTTTCCACTGAAAGGCCTGGGAGTGGTGACACCCTAATAGCAAAAACACCTACAGTCCAGATCTTGATTTAAACAAAAATTTTTTTTTTAATGTTTATTTATTTTTGAGAGAGACAGAGACAGAATGCGAGTGGGTTAGGGGCAGAGAGAGAGGGAGACACAGAATCTGAAGCAGGCTCCAGGCTCTGAGCTGTCAGCACAGAGCCCAATGCGGGGCTCGAACTCACAAGCTGTGAGATCACGACCTGAGCCAAAGTTGGACGCTCAACTGACTGAGCCACCCAAGCACCCCTTGATTTTTTTCTTTTTTAATGTTCATTTATTTTTGAGAGAGAGGTAGAGAGAGAGAGGGAGAGGATCTGAAGTGGACTCTGCACTGACAGTAGTAGATGTGGAGCTCCAACTCGCGAACTGTGAGATCATGACCTGAGCTGAAGTCAGATGCTTAACTGACTGAGCCACCCAGATCTTGATTTTTAAGCATCATTCTTCACTAAAAGGAACTAGGGTTCTTTGGAAGAATGGCCAACTCTGGATCTAGAGCAGGGGAAATGTAAGATAAGCCTGGAAAGTCTTGTTTTGCTAGAAAGTAAGATATATTAAGAATGATGGGGACACATCAAAAGGACCTGAAGTCAGTTTAAAGGGGCTCCCCTTGATCAAATCAGGACAATATGAGCATCAGTATAATGACAGCAACTGCTTATAGCCCATTACATAAGCAGTAATCCATAAATCCACACCGACATAAATACATGAATAAATAAATGGGAAAAGGGGGATGTTTCCTTTACAGTAGAATAACTAATAAATGTAAAATAAATGATTTTTTATTGAAAAATATCCCCGTTTGGCAACCAGCAAGAAATATCAGAGGATGCTGGGGCACCTGGGTGGCTCAGTCGGTTAAGCGTCCAACTTTAGCTCAGGTCATGATCTTGTGGTTTGTGGGTTTGAGCCCCACGTTGGGATCCATGCTGACAGCTCAGAGACTGGAGCCTGCTTCAGATTCCGTGTCTCCCTCTCTCTGCCCCTTCCCCAAGTGTGCTCTGTCTCTCTCTCAAAAATAAACAAACATTAAAAAAAATTTTTTAATTAAAAAAAAAAAAGAAAAACCTGACATTAGCCACCACTTTAATTAAGTAATCAGAGTTAGTATCACTAGACTATGACACACAGAAACCACATACCACTTGAGAAGATGCAGTAAAAAAAAAACAAAAAAACAAAAAAACAAAAAAACCCACATAATTAATTTTGTAATGTTCCTACCAAAAACACATGGCTTGAATCTAATCATGAGGAAGCATCAGACAAACTCAAACTGAGGGAAGTTTTACAAAATGACTCCTCTGTAAACCTTCAGAAGCATTAAGACAATGAAAGTCAAGAAAAGACTGAGGGAGTCCAAACAGGCATGACAACTACATGCACGACGCAATCCTGGACGGGATCCTTTGAACACGTATTTTATTTATTTTTTATTTATTTTTGAGAGGGAGCGAGCATGGGAGGTGCAGAGAGAGACGGGGGACAGAGGATCTGAAGCAGGCTCCGGGTGACAGCAGAGAGCCTGATGCGGGGCTTGAACTCACGAACTGTGAGATCATGACCTGAGCCGAAGTCGGCCATTTCGAGCGACTGAGCCACCCAGGCGCCCCTAGATCCTTTTGCAATCAAGGACCAAATAATAGAACTTGAATGGAGCCTGAGGATTAGATGGGAATCATGGATTAATCTCAACTTCCTGATTTTGATGGTTTATCATTATCATACAGGAGAATGTCCTTGTTGTAGGAATCACTTGGGGGTCATGGGGCAGAACGGCAACCAAGTCCAACAGGAAATACGTTATTTGTACTATGCTTGCCACTTTTCTAGAAGTTTGAAGTTATTTCAGTTGAAAAGAAAAAGTTTTTTTTTTTAAAAAGGGCATATGATAGGACTCTTCCTGTGTACTACTCAGTTACCCTCAAAAAGTTGCTACCAATTTATACTTCCCCCAATTATACTTTATATTGTGTGAGAGTAAACCCAAATCAAAACTGGACTCAGGAACACAAAATGAAATGCTTTTTCTTGTAGATAAAAAACCAAACATGTTTTCAAAAAGACATTTACATGCTCCCAAAGGGAACTGGTGACAATGGATCCCTCTGAAGAGATGGGGGACAAAAAGAAAGGGAAGGGGACTGTCAAGGTTTACGCTGTATCCTTCTATATTGAGGTTTTTTCCCTTAAGAATGTGGTTCTACGAGTAGAGTTTACAACATCACCTCTGAGTTTCCTGATACTGTACACAAAGCGGGTGTGCATGTGCAATGTCAGCATTTTCCGGAAAATATGGTCAACAGTTTTCATATTTCCACCAAAGACAACCCCTGCCTTATTATACCTTCCAGGAAGGTGGGCGTTTCGGTATATGAGCCGGTCAAGTGTTCCTTACTGAGCAGATTCTAATGCTACGCGGGGACACGCAGCCCAGGATTCTGGCACACTGGTGCTATCTTCTTGCCACTGTTAGTTAAAGCCTTTAAGACTTCCAGATGTCAAGGGCTTTATCTTTCTTACCAGAGAATTCATATTTAGCACAGGACATGTCAATAGTTGATTCCAGGTCAATCTTGGAAATGTCAGCAAGCCAAGTCCGGAAATCTTCAAACAGAACTTTCCTAGAAATGTAAACAAAGATCACTTGTTAGGCTGCAGTGAGGCCTCCATTTGGATCTAGGCCACAACTACTTTTTCCTGGAGGCTGCAGTTTATTCTTTACTTTAAACTTGCACAGTTTAGGACTTGGAACTGAAATAAAGAGAAATAAATACTAATCTATCTACTGTAATCTTTTTTTCTCTGTTTCATTTTACTTTCTTCCTCTTAAATTTATGGCATGCCCTATCATGGCAGTGATTTGGCATCTGTCATGATTTATTGCACTGATGTTCCATTCCGAGGTTACTGATTTTTAGATATGTTCTTCAGCACTAAAACTGGCTCCACTGTTTAATGACCACTTAGGTGACACTGTTGTAGATTAAAAACTTTAAGTTGCAATAACAGTCTATATTATGCTAACTATGTGGCACTCAGGAAAATCTTTCATAGAAGTTCTTTTTTTTTAATTTATTTTTTAATGTTTACTTTTGAGAGACAGAGAGACAAAGAGAGAATGGGAGGGGGCAGAGATACAGAGACACAGAATCTGAAGCAGGCTCTAGGCTCTGAGTTGTCAGCAGAGCCTGACGCAGGGCTCGAACTCCTGAGCTGTGAGATCATGACCTGAGCCAAAGTCAGATGCTTAACCAACCAAGCCACCCAGGTGTCCCTTTCAAAGAGGTTCTGATGCTAGCAGGATACCACTAAAAGATGCTGACCATTTCCTTTTACCACCTAACGTGGTTCTTTGTACAGAAATCTCTTTAATACAATTTATAACTCATTCAGCTGATCAACTTTGAAATTCTGTTAATCTCGATGAATTTATATCATTTTGAAAGGATTTACATTAGTTCACATTTTGCACACACAGACAATATTTTGGGGATCCTCTAAGTCCAGATGTACACAATTGAAATTCCCACCAAATGCAATTGTGCTATTCCTAAATATCAAGTCTTCAGGCTGATCTGAGATTTTAATACTGAGTACCTCTTCTGCACTATACATTACCAAACCAAAAAATTTCTGTAAACTACTGTGCTACGTTAGTTCACCCAGAAGTGCCACATAACTTTAAAAACAGTTGCAAATTACATGGAATGAGCCAGCAGAGCAAAGTACTGAACCAGGCTTGAGATGTGGGTGGCAAACATTTCTGCAAAGTCTTGATGCTTTAAACAACTATTACCAAAGCCTTAAATCCTTCTTTTACTGGTAACATTGGCTTCCTCAAGTTTATTCCATAAAAAGCCCTTCCTCTAGTCACTCTGTGAGGGTGTCACGAGGACAGGGTTATTTTCTGTCATTATTCTCACTTGTTAATTGTATTTAAGAGAGAAATTGCAGAATCCAACCGGGAAAGATAAAGGTCACCTTTCTATAAAGACCAAGGACTGCTGTCTCTCACACACCATCCAGCTGTTACCCTGTGTGTATAGAATGGAATCTCGGTCCCATAGGAAATGCTTACCAGAGGCGTGCTGTGAGCTAATGAGATAATAATGCCTTAAAGCACGATCACCTCTCTTTGGAACAATGAAAGGTCTAAATAAATATGAAATGTTATGAGTTACAATTAATACATAAGCAATAGTTCAGGATTTGGAAGAAATAACAATCTGTGCAGACTGCCATCATATATAGAAATTCTGTATAGATGAAAAAGTTATTACAAAGTAACACGTGCTAAGGGGCGCTTGTTAAGTGTCCTTGACTCTTGATTTTGGCTCAGGTCATAATCTCATGGTTCGAGCTCCATGTTGGGCTCTCCCCCCACCTCACTGCTGACAGCATGGAGCCTACCTGGGATTCTCTTTCCCTCTCTCTCTGCCCCTCCCCAAATCGTGTGCACATGCACTCTCTCTCAAATAAACTTAAAAAACAAAACAACCCCCCCCCACCAAAGTAACATGTGTTTATTGTAGCAAAACTTGGGGAAAAAAACACTCCAGAAGTAAAAAAAAAAAACTGTTAAAAAAAATCTGAAATCCTACTAGCCAGATTTAAACGTCCCATTCTTCTGCCGTTCCGTTGGTATACACACAGCCAAATATATATCTTTCTTAAGATCATTCACACTGTGTGTATTGTTTTAACATCTTTTCTTTTGACAAGTGTACTTCATTGACTCTAATATGCCTTTGTCTGTAAGAAGTAGTATTATTTTACATTTCACTTAAAAAAATGTTGCCAATTAAACTAGGACACCATTGTAATTTGTGAGACACTGGATCTCAGCAGTGCTAAAATGGGAAAAAAGAAAATGTATCTTAGAATTGGTGAAATAGGGTTTAACTTTATCATACTCGCATGTTAAAATTCACATATGTCATAGCCAACAGCTGTAGAGTTTTCCACTTTACATTTGTGTCATTAACTATGTAAATCTCAGTGCGTGGTCGTTTAATTTGTATACAGTTTTTCATTATTTTAAACAACATTACAACACATAATCTTCTATGGAATTTTTGAGCTCATCCTTAATTATTTTCTTGGGATAAGTTCTCACAAGTGGACTTACACTACAAAATAATAAGCATACTTTTTAGGGTTTTGATACATCTTTCAAAACCATCATCTAAGAAAGTCGGCAGCAGTGCATAAAGGGGTCTCAACGACTGTCAACACTGGGGTTTTGAATATTTGCCAACTTAATAGGTGAAAAATGCTTCCTGCAGTGTCTCCTTGATTACTAACAAGGTTGAACATTTTATCATTGAGAAACTGGGCCCTGGAATCAGACTGATTTGAGTTTGTATCTGAGCTCCCTCAGTTTTCATGTAGGAAGCCTTGAAGAACTTACTTCATCTCTCAGTCTGTTTCCTCCTCTGCAAAAATGTTATAATATTATATAATACTTTCCGCACCTGACAAATAGCACCAGTTGTTTACCTTAAAGCACAGATGTGAGGCTCTCTTCTCTTCTTCAAATCATCAGACTTGATCATAAAAAAGAGGAAAAAGAAAAGATTTCCTTCATATGTGAGACACACAGAGGAAAGCAGTTCAGTGAGTGCCCTGGTGGCATAGCATTGTGGGTAACAGCCCAGCCCTGAAGCCAGACTGCCTGGGTTTGACGCATGGTCTCTCCACGTGGCGGCTCTGCGACTCGGGCGACTTCCTTAACCCCCCTGTGACTTATTCAACAAATACTTAAACACTTGTGACAGTGGAGCTTATGTTATTTTTGAGGGAGACAGACAATAAACATACAAAGACAATGGTCAGTATGAAGGAAGGGGACAAATGCGCGGCGAAAACCAGCAGGGTATGAGGGAGTAGGCATGCTCAAGATGGGGAAGGGCTTCCAAGTACAAACACGGCGGCCAGGCTAGACCTCGCTGAGGGATGCATAGCCTTGAAGGAGGTTGGGAAACAGTCCCAGGGAATACCTAGGCACAGAGGATTCAAGGTCCTGAGTGTGAAGCATTTCCTAGTCAAGAAATCCAAGGAGACTATGTGGCTGGAGCAGAGAGAGTACGGGGGAGAGTGGCAGGAGATGAGGCCAAGGAGGTAAGGGGTCACCTTAGAGCTGTTCTAAGCACTTTGGCTTTCTGACAAAGAAATGAGGAACCATGGGAATTTTTGAGCAAGGGAGTATTGGGATCCCACTTAAATTGCTAAAAATTGGGATAAAATTCACGTAACATAAAATTTACCATCTTAACCACCCGGAAGTGTGTAATACGGTGGATTTTAGTTTATTCACCATGTTGTGCAACCACCACTGTTGGTTCCAGAACATTTATTATCACCTCAAAAAGAAACCCCGTACCCATCAGGTGGTCACTGCACATACCCTTCTCCCCCAAGTTCCTGGCCAGTGCTAATCTACATTCTGCCTCTCTACGTGGATTTGCCTATTCCGGACATTCCATATGGACGGAATCCTACAGTCTGTGGCCTTGCGTGGCTGGCTTCTCTCAGCACATTTCCAAGTCTCCTCCTCTCCTCCATGTTACAGCAGCATTACTACGTCATACCTTTTTCTGGCTGAATAATATTCCATTGTGTGGACAGACCACACTCATTTGTCCGTTTGTCAGGTGATGGACATTTGGGTTGATTCCACTTTTTGGATATTCCGAATAATGCTGCTATGATCATTTGTGTACTAGTTTTATGTGAACGTGTCTTCAACTCTTTTGGGTCCACTGTTGTTTTAAAATAACACAACGGCTATGACTGTGGAGCTGGGCAAGGGTAAAAGCAGGGAGACTGGTTAATAGACTGATAGAATAATCCTGATGAGAGACAAAGATGGCTTGGGCCAGGTGTTGGCTGTTGGCACTGGAATGGAAAGAAGTGGGTTTTTCTGGATAGGTTTTGAAGATAGGGCCTGCAGAATTTCCTGACAAACTGGGTATGAGGGGAGAGAGGACCTTAAGGTTTTTAAGCCTGGTCCCTTGGAAAGATCGAGTTGCCATTAACTGGGATGGGTAGAATTGCAGGTGGAACAGATTTAGGGGGAGAAGATCAGGCGTTTAGTTTTGGACTTAGGTGTGAGATACTGAACAGATATCCCAGAGTAGAGGCAAAGCGAGGGTCTCCCTGGAAATGGCCCAAGGGCAAAGCCCTAAAGTACTCCATCATTGAGAAGTCAGGTACAAAAGGAAAGCCTACCAAAAGAAACCAAGGACTTGCCAGGGTGGTAGCAGGAAGCCCCAAGGCATCCGGACAGTAAAGTGAAAATGTCTCCAGGAGAAAGGAGTAACATAGTAGCTCCAGTGCTGCTGGGAGGTGGAGTAAAATGAGGCCTCAAAACTGATGACTGACTGGATTTACTAACGTAGAAGAAGTCGAGAGTGAGCTTGACAAGTGCAGCTGCAGTGGAGTTGTAGGTGAAAGGCTGAAGAAAAGTGGGCTTAACAGAGAATGGGAGAAGACATATTTAAGAAAAGTACAGACACCTTATAAGGAACTCTACTGTCAAGAGGAGCAGAGAGGGGTGCCTGTGTGGCTCACTCGTCCAGCTCTTGATTTAGGCTCAGGTCATGATCCCAGGGTCACGGGATCGAGCCCCATGCTGGCCTCTGCACTGAGCATGGAGCCTGTTTGAGATTCTCTCTAAAAAATTAAAAAAAAAAAAAAAAAAGAGGAGCAGAGGAATAGGGTGGTGGTTGAAGGGCAAAGTCAGGTCAAGAGCACTTTTTTCTTAACATCTTTCTTTTATATGTCAAAGGGAACGATCCGGAAGAGAAGGAAAAACTGATGTAGTCCCCTCATCTGTAAGAGAGGAATAGTTAATGTACCTCCTGCATAGGACTGAGGATTTAATGAATTAATAAAGTACTTAGCATGGCATAAAGCATGCACTCAATAATGTTTGTTCTGAAATATACAGAATATCAGGCCACTCTTAATGACATACTGTTAGGAAGGCTGGAAGGTATCATAGACTCAATTAAGGCAATTCATAGCACAAGCAAAGGGGATACAAACAAAGTCTGAAGGGACAGAAGACTGAAAGCAGGTTTTATATTTACTGTCTTAGGATGAAGAAGTTCAGTCCCAAAGTGAGCATAGTAAATATTATTCACAGCCCAGTAGAGTTCCATCAAACACCCATGTGATCTAAAGTTATCTTTTATTTCCCTCCTCATCACCCAAGGCCCTTTTTATTATTTTCCCACTCACTGACTTTACAGTTAGAAGTATTTTCATCCACCAAACTGCATTAAGTAAAAACCAGCTTTATTTCTCAATTTTAGTAATCAGAGATGCATATGGCCCTAAATCTAACAGAGATTTATTGTTATTGAAGTTGATATAATTACAAAGGCAGATCATTGTGGTTTTAATTAACCTATGTAACTTTACTAAGGATAAAAGTTTAATATTAACTGGATTTCCTGAATTATTAAGAGTTATATTGTGTATTTTATCATGTGGTTAATTCAATCATATGTGTAAGGCCCAAAGATAGACATACTGGGGGACGCAATCAGCTCTAGTGCAAAAGAATAAAAGAGAGAGAAATCCTGTTATTTACTGTCTTATCCCAGATAAAGAGGAATCAAAGGGTAAATGCAAAGAAAACAAAATAGGTCTTCATCTTTTTCATTTTATCCTGTGATCCTTGAGGGTTGATGTCCATGAAGTTTTATAAAGGATTTCTAAGAGTGATGTACACCACGTACTAAAAAGATATTCCCCCCAAATCTGGGGAAACCAATGATCTAGATTTCCATACCTAGACTAGGCCCTGTCTTCTAAGAGTAGAAAATCCAGCCATGATTTTGACATGGTCTTTCCTGCCAAATTAAACCGTCCACCAAAAAAGGAATAGACCTAACTCTCCTTGGACATTCTGCAGTGAGCAACATGCTGCAATACATCATGCCACCTAAAATACAGACATGAACTCAAAAATTTAAATGGTTATTATTTTCCAACATACAGTTCTCTTTAGCATATCAATCCCCAAAATGTACCTGATCCCCTTTGCTTATAATGTACTTAACTTACTGGCTTACTGTATTTCTTGACTATCTGTTGCCATCGTTATCACTTCTACTATTTTAGATTTTGAAGTCTTACAGGGCAGAGACTGTCAGAGAGTCCCACGCAATAATTATAGCACCTAATACATTGTTAACACTCAGTAAGCTTATGTGAAATCAATGAATGTTTCTTACAATGTCAAGGCAAGGACCCTCCAAGGCAAACCCAATCTAAAACTTCAAGTCCAAAGGTAATGAATGGCTTTGTGGTCAATTAATTTCTGAAGTGGAAGAGTGAAAGGGACATAAATACCTGCTGGAACTTATATAAATCGTTATACTTTTCATGGAAGTCCAAGTTCAAAAGTTCCTTCTGAAGCCCTTCCAAAAAGTTTTGGCTTTGGATGAAGTCTGGGATCACGCAGTGAAGAAAGGGTTCCATGTCCATGACAATGGCCTCTGTTGGAAGGAAAACATTACTTGTGGCTTTTTCTCCTTTTATATTTTTGACCCCCAAGTGGTATAGCGAGAGAATACAAAAGGGAATGGTTGTGAATTCTCAGAAATCAAGTAAGTAAAGTCTAAGATTTGGAGGAAGAATTATAAGCTCTCTCTTTTTTCTTTACGCATTCAATGCTACTTTTAAAAAATATTGTTCTTAAAATACTAATTCTTAAAAGGAGTACAGGTGATATCACTAAATTAAGGTTTGTACTCCTTTTTGAGTTAAAAAAAAATGTTTACTTATTTTTGAGAGAGAGTGAGCAGTGGAGAGGCAGAAAGAGAGGGGGACAGAGAATCCAAAGAGGGCTCTGAGCTTACAGCAGCAACCCCAAAGCGGGGCTCAAACTCATAAACTGCGAGATCATGACCTGAGCTGACATCTGACGCTGAACCCACTGAGCCACCCAGGCTACCCGCTTTTTTGTTTTCGTTTCTGTTTTAGTTCAAAGATTAGCTATTGAACTGAATATATTTGATTCTTTACTGATTTCCCCCACACTTAAAATGAGAGTAGCAAGTTAAAAAAAAATGAGACTAGCAGCTCAGCTCCACAGTTGGTGGGATCCCACCCCATGTCCAGCTCTGCGCTGGACAGTGCTGAGCCTGCTTGGGACTCTCTGACTCTCTCTCTCTCTCTCTCTGCCCCTCTCCTACTTGTGCTCGCTCTCTCAAAATATATACATTTTTAAAAAGTGACAATAACAACTGCGGCTGGTGATTTTTCGTTGACCCTACTTTTTCTTTCCCCAAGTTACTGTTGGAGGAAGTTACATTCTTTTTTTTTTTTAAATCAGTTCAAGCATAACTTTCCGATGCCTTGATTTCTAGCTCAACATTTTACCCACTGCTTCTAATAATAGTCACCACCACCACGACCGACCACGTGCCAAACACAGTGGTGCTGTAGACGCACGACTTCACTTCATCTCTTCAGCAAGCTGTGGTAGACACTATCCCTACTTCCATCCTACAGCCTAGGATATTGACAAGTCCCTGCGTGTATAGAGCTATCACTTTCTATGTGCATCCAGACACCCAGGACTCACCTCTTTAAAGTACTTAACAACTGAGAGCAAAATCATGGCAATCTCTAGAAGGGAAAGCATGATGCATTAAGCAGAATTCTTATCCCCTAAGGTGGTATCTGAGGCTGAGGCTGGAATCGTTCAAGGTGGGTTCCTCCCCTTGCTCAACACTTGTTTGCTTTCATAAGTCACGCAGTCGACCTATAGGCGTGTGAAAACGATTAAGCGCAGGTGCCAACTATCTGGCAGCTCACAACAAATGCTCTGGCTACGCTATTTTGGGTTAAGCGATCATTGCCCTCGGAGGAACTACGAACTTGCATGCCCTCTGCTTCCCAAAACTCTCGGGCCTACGTTTCTTCCTCTTCTCAGATTTCTAAATCCGAACCGAACTTGGGATGATAGAGGATAGCAGGAGAGTCAGAGGTGGCCAAAGTCATACTGTCTCCAAGAGACTCTTCCCTTGTGGCCCCGCTGCCCAGGGCTCGGCTCGAGTGGCAGGACTTTCAGAGGCCCCCAGACCCCGCGCGGCAGCTCCCCCTTCACAGCACTCGGTTACCGTGACGGAACGGCGTCCTGCGGCTCCAGGCCTCAGACACCTGCTTTTTCAAGGTTTCTTCCGTGACAGCATCCGAAAACTCCGCTATCACCTCCTTCTTTCCCTTTTTCCCCGCACGGCCGGGGCCCGGCTCAGCTGGCCGTTTCCCATTCATCTTCTCTTAAGCTACAGACCCACGCCACACTGATTAAGCAGCTATACTTTCCTGGGCGGACTGCAATTCCCAGAATGCCCCCTATCCCGTGTTTCCCAGCACCGCCCAATAGGAAGTGCGAAAGTAAGAGGAGGAGGAGCCCATTCCTGATTTACCAATGGAAACTCCAGATATTGAAGTCATCTCATCAGCGATTGGCCCAGTGGTGCTGGGCTAGGCCAGCCACCGCCTCTCCACTTCCTGCCGCCAGACGCTCCGGATGCACTTCCGGCGTGCCTTTACCTCCTCTTGCGCTCTCATGTTAATGGCGGGTGGCGTCTGCTGAGGAGAACGCGAATAACCGCTCCCGGCACAGGGAAAGTCTCCCTGCCTGCCCCATTTCCTCTCGCCGCCAGTATTCGAGCTAGTCAGCATGTCCGTGGTGCCGCCCAATCGCTCACAAACCGGCTGGCCCCGAGGGGTCAACCAGTTCGGCAACAAGTACATCCAGCAGACGAAGCCCCTCACCCTGGAGCGAACCATCAATCTGTAAGTGCGGCCTGGCCTTAGCGCGCTGTCTTCGCGGGCACTCCCTTCCTCTTTAGCGCTCCTAAAGACTCCAGGTCTTCTGACGCGTCCCTGGCCCTCGGCGGGCTCCACGCCTCCCCACCATCTCCAGTCCCGCTCGCGGACGCGCGCTTTTGAAGATCCCTCGGGGCCCTTTCCTGGTCCTCGGGCGCCATGGGGTTAGAGTCCTACTTGGGAGGAGGGTTTTCCTTTTCTGGAGAGAAGGCTTGCTCCCCTGCCCCTCCGTTCAGTCATTCTAGGAAAATCCCAAGTTTGTTTTGAACTCACCCCCTCCCCACGTCTCCAGAGGTAACCTACTGGAAAAGGTGTGTTTATTTTTCCTGTCCAATGTTTCTGTTTTCACATCACGTTTGTGGTATTGTTTGTGTGTTTTTTTTTATCTGGTATGAATGGTGTAATGTATCGTTTTTGCAGTTTTCACTTTTCTGTAGCGGTAAGCTTTCGAGATCTCGGTATGGAGCTTAGGTTTAGATTTTTTCTCTTAACTGCTTAATTGCATTTGGGCTCTTGAATGCAGCACATTTTATTCCTGTGTTCAGAACTAGCTGGCTTACCTATGCATTCACCTGCGGCATTGACTGCCGCAGCGACTGGAGTCAACCACCGCGTAGGCCCCAGCTTAGGGTGGATTCTGTTAGGGTTGGGCTTTCATTCAGACCGTGGAGGGGACCAGCCTGCAGCCCCAGAGAATCCACTGTGGCCTGCGTTTTTATTTTCAACACTTTTCTGTTTAAGCCCTTCAAGTCCTTGCGTGTCGATGTCACTCACAAAAGTCATCTTGCAGTGGCGGGTAATTGGCGTTTGGGCTCTGTCTTGATCAAGAAATTGTCAGAATATCCTTTTTCTTTTCTTTCTTTCTTTCTTTCTTTCTTTTTTATTTATTTATTTTTTTTTTTTTGCTTTAAATAATATCTTAGAGTTTGTGACCCACCGTGGTGCTGACCCTAATGGAGGAAAGTAGCCAGTTTATACTGGTCAGTATTTATAAGGTACAAGAATTTACTGATACTGGTGTTTCCATGAGAAACTTTAAGTGTTTCTCTATTTTACATTCAAATAAATGAACTTGTTCCCTTCAACAGTGATTTGAAATGGAAAAGATGGTGGTGGTTATTGCTTTATTTGGCAAAACAGGTGCTGGCTTGGAAAGTTAGATAATAAAAATGTTAGGTTTATTAAATCTGTAGGTAGATAGTGGTGTATGTACAAGCTAATATCTCTAGCCAGTACATTAGCATAATAGCAGTTTAATTTCAGATCTCTTCTTCAAAACATCTTCATAAGATTTCCATGAAGTGGAAAAGGTAATTTTTTTTTTTCTTTTCATGTGAAAGCACAGCTTCTGGATTACTTTGGTAATTAGAGCTAGGGCGCACGGTTTTCTCTTGAGTTAACTTTATTTCTGGACCAATTTGCATCAAATGACTATGTAGAATTAACTTGGTGAAATGTTTTTATTTTTGCCCCATGAAAGTTATGGGTTGATGGGAATGCCTGGGTGGCTCATTCAGTTTAAGTGTCCAACTTTGTGGCCAAAGTCATGGTCTCAGGGCTCTTGAGTTCAAGCCCTGTGTCAGACTCTGTGCCTACAGCTCAGAACCTGGAACTTGATTCAGTTTTCTGTGTCTTCCTCTTTCTTTGATCCTCCTCTGCTTGTGCTCTCTCTCTCTCTTAAACATAAATAAACATTAAAAAATTTTTTAAAAAGTTGTGGGTTGATGAATTTACAGAACGTTTCCTCTCCTGTATAAATACAGTATTCAGAAAAAAAATCACTGATGTGAACTCATTTCACCAGGGTGCGTTATAATCTAACTTGAAAACAAGTCCTCTTCCCCACAATATACTTTATTTTAGGAAATATTGCATAAATGCCTACTTTGTATCAGGCACTGGGCATAATGCTTGGTGTACAATGGAGAAGTCCCTGCTTTGCTAACTGAAGAGATGATGGAAAGTAGTGGCTCATCTTGTAGAAAAATAAGTATTAGTCTTTAACACCTATAGTTAATAGAATTTCTGATTAGATTGGTAGAGGAGCCCTAGGGAGCATTAGCTAGGTTGTCGATATTAGTGTGGCAGCCGTGATAAAAAACCAGGGGAGTACCAGACATCCAGGTGGCCACTTCTCTAAGCATTTGAGGGCCTTAAGGATGGTGTTGTCTATAGTTGAAAGTTCAAGTGTGGGTAGCAGCTTGATCTAATGGAAGCTCTGACTTTATAGTCCAGAGAGCTGGATTCTAATCTTTGCTGTCACATTAACTAGCTGTGTAACTTTGGACAAATCCTGTGTCTCTGAGTACAACATATACACCTTTATACCATAGTTTCTTTATCCGTGGTTGGAATCTGTCATGGTAAATTATTGTCTTCAGTTCTCACGTAAGATGTTTGTCTTTGGATCACAGGTACCCTCTTACCAATTATACTTTTGGTACAAAAGAGCCCCTCTATGAGAAGGACAGCTCTGTTGCAGCCAGATTTCAGCGCATGAGGGAGGAATTTGATAAAATTGGAATGAGAAGGACCGTAGAAGGGGTTCTGATTGTCCATGAACACCGGCTACCACATGTGTTACTGCTGCAGCTGGGCACAACTTTCTTCAAATTGTAAGTGTCACTGGAAATTAACAGCAAGACAACTTTTAGGATTGCTGTTTTATGCAGCTTTGGAATACAGTTTTAGACCTTAGTCATTTATTTCCGCAAACAATACTGTTAATGGAGTCTTCAGAAAGAGGAATTCATAAGTCATTTTCCTCCAGGGTAGTGCTCATTTATTGCCTAATTAGAAATCTGCATGTGTCTGTATATTGCTAATAATTGAGCCTGATAGAAGCCCTGCACAGCAAGTAAGTCCAAATTCAATTTCTAGGTATCATTGTAGCATTACTAAGAACAATTGATATTATTTCTTTCTTAGGATGAATAGTGTTTATTTTTCTTAAAATGACTTACATATTTATAGATAACTATTTAGTTTTATCATTTAAACTTATAAATCTCTCAGTATTATACATTTAGTCCACAACTATTTGACCAGATTATACCAAAAAGGTCAAATCCTTAGATAGGAATTCTTGAAAAATGTCCCATTTTTCAGACCTAAAGAATGTGGCCCACTGCCTCTCTGGGCGAATGTCCCATTTTTCAGACCTAAAGAATGTGGTCCACTGCCTCTCTGGGCGTTTCTAGAATCCATTTTCACCAGATAGCTTCCAGAGAGAAGAGATTGGGATGGACTCATGGCCAGCAGTTATATTTGTTATGTTACATGTTTTGTTTGTTTAAAACTAGGGTTTGTGTACTGTTAGTCTGGTGACTTAATACAATGAATTCAACTTTCTAGCACATTCTTTCCCCTCCCTTTACATTTGTTTGCTTTGATTGCCTTAGGCAACATTGAAATATATGTTATTCAGTTACATGATAGAAATTAAGCATTATTTTTTTTCTTCCTGTTACCTTAAAATTGTATTAAGTTGAAAGCTGAAATTCTTAACTTTTATACAGACCTGGTGGTGAACTTAACCCTGGAGAAGATGAAGTTGAAGGACTAAAACGCTTAATGACAGAGGTATTTTTCCATTTAACCACTTTTGCAGTTTGATTCTTGCCCTGAATACCACCAACTTAATGGATAATTAGGCATTTTATCTCTTGTGGAAAGGATAAGTTTATTTTGAATAGTTTTCAATAAATAAAACATAAACAACAGTGTTACTACAATGTTTAATTTCTGCAAGTTGATCTTGTGCTTTATCTTAACTTTTTTTGTTGTTGTAATGTTGTTCTAACAATAATGGTTAATAAAAGCCAACATTTATTGAGGACTTATTGTGCTAGGCACTGTTCTGAGTGCTTTACATGCAATAACTCCTTCAACCATCACAACAGCCCTTGGAGGAAGTACTATAATTAATCCCATTTTACCCATTGGGATACTGGGCCCAGAGGTTCAAGTAACTTGCTTGACGTTTACAGCTAGTATGTCATGTGGCTGGAGATTTGAATGTAGTATTATTCCAGTGTAGACCGCTATAGGGTTTTGACAAGAGAATGATTACTGCTAAATACCTATTTTCGTTTTTGCACTTTCATCTTTTAACCTTTACTCAAATTGTGCCACCTTTTAAAAGCACTCTAATGTCTGCCTCTAAAGACTAGGGGCCAAATGTATATAGATGCTCGAGATTTTGAGATTGCAGGTTGTTTTCACTTTTTAGCATGCAATCCTTCCCTCTTTAATTGCAAAACTAATATACGTTTTGTGCCAAAACCTTGGCAGATACAGAAAAGCAGAAGGAGAAACAAAGCGAAAATCACCTGTAATTCTACCACTTTGACCTACTGGTTTATCTTTCCAGTATTTTTTCTGGTGCATTGTAACTTTTAAATATTGTGCTGTGCTTAGACTTCCATTCATATGTGGTTGATTGGACCTAGTTGCTTAGCTCAGCTCCTTCTCAAAACTCCACCAAAAAGGAAGTAAAGAGTTTTTGTTTTTTTATTTAAGATATAAAGTCAGTAGGATTGAAGGAGTGTAAGATGAGACAAAAGCGAAAAAGAAATTTTAGGAGCTAGAAAGCAGATGGGCAAGTCACATCTGTCTTAGCAGAAACTCTCAACAGGAAGGTAGCCCAGGACCTAGCACTACAGAGCAAAAGGTTGAAGGATTGGAAGTGCCAGGTGCCCATGAAAGTGGGGGCATGCATGGACTGAAAACTGGGTTGATTGACAGTTTGTATAGGACATATTTCTATATCTAGGTCATCTTCCCTACTCTGTACAGTTAGACAGACTAGCTGGTGATTGATTGTCAGTAGCTATTCACTCAGAGAACACTAAGCATTGAAAAAGTAGAGGAGATGAGAATAAGTGAGAGTTTACATCCTCAGTAGTGAGACTTCTAGACTTCTACTAGACTCATAAAATGGTGACAACTAGGCTTACATACGTACTCTGGGCTGAAGGTTGGAGGTTTTGTTTCTGGAGAAAGTGGCCAGTCCAAAACAAACAAACAAACAACCAACCCTCCAGATGATAGTATTTGAGAATCTTCCCAAAGAACAGTGTGATCCTATCACAGAGAGGTGATAGTTAAGCATCTTATTGCTTTACTCCTAATTGTGAGCCAGGCTTTTGGAGAAAGTGTCTTAAGAAGAAAGAGAGTAAAAGAAGCAAATGAAAGTCAACAGAAACAGAAAACTCAGCAACAAAATTATGACTCGTATTTTTGGTGTGATGAAAGGAGATAGCTCATGTGTGGAACACTGTGCCATAAAAAAGACTATTCAGCCAACAAGAAAGAACCCATGATATTAAAATGTTAGCAGAAACAAAAAATCCAGTAGAGGGTTAAAAGATTGAATTGGTAAAATCTAGAAAGTAGAATGAAAAGGTAAAACAAAGGTAAGAAAAGACAAAATTAGTGGGTCATTCTAGAAGGACCAGAATAGATTATAGATAAATAGAACAAAGGAGGAATAGCAAAACAATAACTCAAGAAAATTTCCCAAACTCAAATAACATGAGTTTTCAGATGAAAAAAGACCTATTGGCCTTCCCTCTATAATGAATGTTAAAAGATCCATGCAAAGGCATATCATCATGAAATTTTATTTTTTTTATTTTAGAGAGAGAGCATGTGGGCAGAATAGAGGGATGGTGGGGGAGGGAAGAGAGATAATCTTAAGCAGGTTCCATGCTCAGTGCAGAGCGCAACACAGGTCTTGATCCCATGACCCCAGGATCATGACCTGAGCCAAAATCGAGTCAGATGCTCAACCAACTGAGCCACCCAGGCGCTCCTGAAATTTTAAGTACGTAAGGATAAAGAGAAGATCCTAAAAACTTCCAAAGTTGGGGAGGGGAGGAGAGACAGGAATTAAATCCAAAGCATCAAAATTAGAGATGGTATTGTCTTCCTAGAAATAACACCGAAGTTAAAAGGTCTGGGAACATGCCTTTGTAATTCTGAGAGAACATGATTTCTGTCATAGAATTTTCTGTCTAATCAAACCATTAATCAAATGTGCAGGTAAAAAATTTATTTCTAGACCTACAGTTTCCAGAAATATATCTCTTGTACCTTTTCCCAGGAAGCTCCCGGGAGCTTCCTGGGAGGGTGTTCACCACCAAAATGAAAGAAAAAACTAAGAAGATACAGTATTCAGAATATAGAGAGGATCTAACAACACAGGAAAGAGGAAAAGGGAAGTCCTAGGCCTCCAACTGTGAGGCAGGGCTGAGAGCATCTACAGAGTGGTGGAGGATATAGAAAGTCTGTCAGTGGGGCGCCAGGGTGGATCAGTTGGTTGAGTGACGTCAGACTTTCGATTTTGGCTCAGGACATGACCCTGGGGTCATGGGATTGAGCCCTGCATTGGGCTCCAAGCTAGATGTGGAGCCTGCTTGGGATTCTCTCTCCCTCTCTCCCTCTCTCCCTCTCTCCCTCTCTCCCTCTCTCCCTCTCTCCCTCCCTCCCTCCCTCCCTCCCTCCCTCTCTCCCTCCCTCCCTCTCTCCCTCCCTCCCTCTCCCCCAGTTGTGTGTGTGTGCTCTCTCTCTCTCTCCAAAACAAAACAAAAGTGTCTTAGGAAAAAATGAAAGTGATAGAATATTTGATGTTTTGAGAAAAAATTTAAATTCTTGGGAGAATGTGGAGATGAAGTAGTGATAGTGAATGATACGGATATATGAGATAGTTATTAACTCTGAAAGAAAAGGTTAGTTGCGTAGTAACAAAATGTAATTACGGTTTACTAAACACTCTGGTATGTCTGATTCACCTAGTTACAGTAATTTAAGTACCGAATATAAACTTAATCAAATGGTGGAGGAGAAAGTATGAATGGAGGATGTAATTTTTGAGATCCAAATTCTCACCCACAGTAGAGGGTGTTAATGGTTTTTTTTCTTTAGGTTTATAAAAACATAATAAGGTAATCAAAAAATGCCAAAAAGAATGCATTGAAAGTGTAACTGTAGTGGAGAATCCTGATAAACACTACCTCAGTCGGGTGATCAAGATTAACATCAGTGAAAAGTCCTGCCGATAGAACGTGCCCTGATGTGATGTGATGAGAATGGTACTTTAGCTCTGTGGTCTTCCTCTCCAAACTTCCCAAAATCTATAATCCCAGTCTAATTGAGCATTTTGCAAAATATCTGATCAGTGGTCCTTAAAACTGTGAAGATCATCAAAAACAAGGAAACTTTGAGAAACTGTTAACAGTCTACGGGAAAAATTGTGCATAATTTAAATGTAGCTTAGAGGAGATTCTGGGACTAGAAAAGGACATTAGTTAAAAACTAAGGATATCGCAATAAAGTATGGGCTTCCAGTTGATTATAAAGTATCCGTATTGGTTCCTTAGTTGTAACAAACGTGCTGTCCTATTATGAGATGTTAATAATAGGGGAAACCGGGTATGGGATATATAGGAAGTCTGTAGCATCTTTGCATTTTTTTTTTTTTTTTCAGTAAATCTGGAGCAGTTTTTTGTTCGTTTGTTTCAAGTTTTTATTTAAATTGTGATTAACATGTATAATATTAGTTTCAGGAATAGAAGTTAGTGATCCATCAGTTGCTCATTACAACAATAATACCCATCACCCATTTATCCCATCATCCTGCCTACCTTCTCTCCAGCAACCCTCTGAAACTTAAACAGTTTATTTAAAAACAAGGGGAATGCTTGTAAAAATAGAGGCAAGTATTGGAAAACAGCTAAGAGTTGAAAGTTGTAGCCAGTGGAAATTGGGAAAGTGGGACAGGGAACTTCTCATGGTAAACCTTGTAGAACCAAGTTCGACCAATAAAAATGTATGGAGTGTGATTTTGATTAAAATAACTTAAGTCTAATGTAATGCTGCACAGATTTATAAAAATGAGAATTGTGAATTTGGAACACTTTTTTCTATAATTTAGGTAGGTGGGTGATTTACATAAGCCTCAGCTTGATTCTGGAAACACTATTGTATGTATGGCATTGGCTGATGTAAGTAATTCATCACCTTTGGTTTTCCATGTGTGGTCAGGATGTAACAACAGATTGTTGGTCCTGTAGAGTTATGTTGATGCTAGATTGTCATTTTGGCACTCATAGTGTATGTCTTGGGCCAAGTGACACAGGTAATATTAGATAAAAAGTCATAAAGAGGAAATCTATATTTTCACAAAAGAAGGATATGAATGGATTGTTTATTGGGTGTCTTATTTCTTTTTAACAGATACTGGGTCGTCAAGATGGAGTCCTGCAAGACTGGGTCATTGATGACTGCATTGGTAACTGGTGGAGACCAAATTTTGAACCTCCTCAGGTCAGTGCTCATTTATATTTGCTGGGCATTTGGGTAAGTAGAAAACGAATTTAATTCTAGCCATTTGAAAAGAGTGTAGTAGAATTTGACTGGAAATTTTCTTTTCTCTCTCCTTAATTTAGATAAAAAATGAAAAAGCCAAGCATTTGTTCTTTTAAAGGAAAATTTCAGACATACAAAAGTAGAAGGAATAGTGAAAATACATGAATCCCATTACCTGTCATCCACAGGTTAACAATTAGCAACTCATGGTCAGACTTCACCTGCAACCCCATTTCCCCTGCCCTCACCTTGGATTATTTTGGAGCAAATCCTAGGTATCATTTGGAATGTAAATATTTCAGTATGTATTTCTAAAACACAAGGGTCTTTTTAAAAACACGACCACAATACACATTCTCACATTAATAAATTATTCCATGAGCTCATTAAATATGTATATCCCTTGACTAGTTTCAAGTTTTATTTTTATTTTGTTTTCTAATTTGTTTAAATTAGGATAGTCTCTTAAATCTCTTTTGGCTGGTTGGTTTCCTATTTCTTTTTTTCCTTGTAATTTATTTGTTAATGAAAGCAAGCTATTTAAAGTCTTTTGTGTTTCCATTGCTGATTGCATCTGCCTGTTGTCGTTGAACATGTAGCTCTTTGGCTTCTGTCCTATAAACTGGTAGTTAGATCAAGAGGCTGGATTTGGCTAATGAGGGAGTGCAAGGCTTACTTACCATAGGCAGTATATTGTTTATTGCTGCATAATAAATGATCCCCAAACTTAGCAGCTTAAAACAGCAAACATTCTTTATCTTCATTTCTCAGGTTCAGGCATCTGGAAGCTGCTTAGCTGTGTAGTTCTGGCTCATGGTCTCATGAAGTTATGGTCAGGTTCTCAGTGGGATTGCATCCCCTCCAGGCTGGACTCAGGCTGAAGGATCTAATCCCAGGTTCACACATGTGTTTGTCAGCGGGCGTCTCCTCCTGGACTGTTGGATTGAAGGCTTCAGTTCCTTGTTGGGTGTTGACCCGAGGCCTCTGTTACCGTGAGAGCGTCTCCACAGTGTAACTCCCAGTAAGGCAGCAGGCTTCCACTAGAGCTTGAGATCCAATATAGAGATAGTGACAGAGAGTGCTCAAGGAGGAAGTTGTGGTCTATTATAACCTAATCTTGACAGTGTCATACCATCACTTACTTCTGTATGCTATTGGTTGCACAAGCCAACATGGTATGTTGTAGGAGGGCACTGCACAAAGGTATGGATACCGGGAGACCGTGGGGGTCATCTTGGAGGATGGCTGCCTCCGATGGTATCGTGCACTTCCATCAGAAGTTTTTTAATGTCTGGTTGTCTCTTTCTGTAATGTTAGTGGCTCATTGATAATAGTTTTTTGGGTTTCATTACGGTTGTGATAGTTTTATTAAGGAAAACTTCTCTCATCAACTATTTGGTTACCGTGAGGTATAGTTTGTATAGGAAAGAATAGATGCGTCTTTTCATAAGAATGAATGAATTTATTAGTATTCTCCAAAGATGTTATTCAAGAGAAAGAATAAGACAAAGACTTGGGTACAGACATTTTGTTTGGGAAGTGATCCCAGAAAGCAATAGACTGATGGGAGAGGGCAACCAGAAACAGCAATAGTCAAAAAAAGAAGGGCACATAATTGATTTTATTATAACTGTGGGCAACTGGATCCTGCTGAGGACTGTGAGGAACCATGTGGAATGTACCAAATTGTTCCATCAGAAGGATGGAAGACTGGAGATTCATACCCCATTGGATAGGGGTTAAATTAACTCCCTTGCACTTTCATGTTGAGTCTGAACATTGGTTGATTTTTGGGGGCTTTGGAAATGCTTTGAGGCTGAAAAGCAGAGACAGACAGTGGCAGCAAGCTGGGAGCTTTCTAGCACTTCCCGACACAGCTGCCCTGAAATCTGAAGTGGGATGGGATCTGAGGTGGGTGATGAGGGGCACAAAAAGTGTGTTTCATTGACCTTTTAAAGTGTCATATGACCTCATGGGTTTAAATACATTTGTTGTGTTTTAATCCATTGTAATGATTGATGATGGTAATGATGTCCAAGTTTTCTCACCTTTAACTGATGAGAGCCTCTGATCCTGAATCCTATAGACAAGGCTCTATGACTTGGATACCTTCTTTGCATTATGTGGTGTTCCAGGTTAAGAATCATACAAAATATCAACCAAGTAAAGATTAAATTATTATGCCTGTCCTCTTCCTTCTGACTCTCTAGTATAGCTGAAGGATAGGAAGATAAGGCGCTGTGGAAGCTGGTGCTAGTACTCACTCCCTGAGGATTGTCCTGGCCTTAAGAAAGTATCCGCTATCTGGAAATAGTGAAGTTCTGGTCCAAAGATACATGAAACAATTATTTTAAACTTTTTATGGTTTCTTGAACATTCTTTGATTGAACTGGAAGCTCAGTAATAAAAGTTTTCCAGGCTACTTGCTAAATGCCCTCATCTCCCCTACCGAAGTGCTAGGACAGTTACTTTAATTCACTGAACCCTAGGGTTGGCTCTGCTAGCATGAGGTGTAACGCAGGTGTTGTGTGTAGGTGTTACGTGTTTATTTAATACACTTGGGGTAGTGGTTAGGTGTCAGTGGGAAAAGAGCATGACACCGTCTCCCTGTCTTTTTGTATAAAGTGCCCTTGGCTTAAAATAAACACCAAGAGGAAGACTGGAGAAGAAAGGCTTAAAAGAAAAGGAACATGTAGCCATAAGTAGAAGAAAATTGGGGTAATTAATGCCAGTCACTTTGGTTTGGTCATGGTGTGGGAGTTTCTGTTTTATGTGAACCACAGGTCTCCCGTAGCCTGTGCTATTCAAACTACTACTTACCTTTTTGTTTGTTACTGCCAGTGCCTGGTTTTCATGATCATGTAGGGCGCCTCCAAAGCCTGGGATGGTTGTCTTCGTTCATCATACTTTAGGGATGGCTGCGCTGTGTAATTATTCTGACTGGAATACTGAGATAATCCAGTGAGGGGTAGCATAGTGGGAAGTAACAGGCTTTTATAGTATGATGATGGTTGAATAGATGAGGTTGAATCCTGATGTCACTACTTACTTGTGTAATCTTGGGAAAGACCTTTAGCTTCTCAGTGTAAGTTCTTACATTAAATGGGGGGGATATTACCTTCTTTTGGCTGCCTCTGTTTTATCCTACTCTCCCCTTATATCTATTTTCAGCATTTTTCAATTGCCCTGCCCTCAAATACAACTCCCAAAGCCAAAGTAGATTTTTCTGAATGTATTATGGGGAGGTGCAGGAGAGATCTGTATCCCAGACTTTTAAAATTTGCTGTGTCAAAATTCTTTCTGAGGTTGTAGCCTCCCCTCTCTAATTTTCTTTAGAATCTCTTAAGTTCTCCAAAATATTTTCTGCATTTTCACAAGCAACTTGATTCTCTCCAGCTGATAGGACTCCCCTTCCACTGCTCGTCTGGTGTTCCTGAAGCGTGCATCCGGTGTGTGTGTGGCATCATTGGGGGAGGAGCATCTTGTCAAATACCTCATGGGCCATATTTAAACTTTTAATATAGCAAATGTGTCCACATCAGAATTCTAGAAAATTGAACTTAGTGATTTTTTTTTTAAAACAACTTTTATTAGAACAGTACTTAATGTCAGACTTCATTGGGTTGTAAATTTCTCAAGCTGTCAGTCCTACGACTGCATATTTAATTGACTTGAATGGTTTTCTACTTATTACGTTGTGTTTATTAAACATTTGTCTATTAGAACATCTGTTAGGTACTAGGTTTTGGTCAAGGCCAGACTAGAAGGGGTTCTAGTTCTCCCTAAAGTATACATTGTATTGGGAAATAAACATATAAAGAAATAATTGAAACCACAGGATACATGTTAAGTAAAATTGTGTTGGCATTATGAGAACTTAGTCTCTAAAGGTTGATATTTGATCGTAAGGTATGAAATGGAAGAAGTTGATAAATAAAGGTATGGAGTTGATTAAGGGATGTCTTGGCAAATACAAATTCTTCTCTTTTGCTATTTTAGTATCCGTATATTCCTGCACATATTACAAAGCCTAAGGAACATAAGAAGTTATTTTTGGTTCAACTTCAAGAGAAAGGTAAGTTAGTTTGTTTTTGAAAGCACCCACCTAAAAACTTTTGTAGAGTAATTTCAAGAATACTTCTATTGGTGTTTTCTCCACGTTCCTTAAAATTTTGGATTTATTCTGAAAATAAAAGCACATACTGTGTTTGTACAGAATTCACTAGTTTTTCTTATAGGTGTGCCAGTCATGCTATAGGGGGGAAAGTAAATTTAACTAGAGCATAAAATGCCATTTGGTGGCATTTTGAAAAAAATCTATTGATACATTGTAACAAACTGAAAATTTTAGATGATAGATGAACTGATTTTTTTTAATACCATATTTAGATCTGTTGTACATTTTAACAAATAATTATTCCATGTCTTAAAAATGGAATTAATAAATTATAAACCCGAGGCTCTGCTCTTCTCCTTGTTCCCAGGGCCAGCACTTCTAAGGTGCTCTTACTTGTTAGTAACATGAACTATAAACTTTGCCCAGAAGATACAACCAAAAAATGTGTTAATGAGAATTACCTTTTTCCTCAAAAGTTTCTCAAATGTAAAACCAGTGAGTGATGAATTTATGAATGAAGTAGAAGCAGTGATTGTATAAGAATTTACAGAAAATGAATACTGTTTTATTTTATTTTAGCCTTGTTTGCAGTCCCTAAAAATTACAAGCTTGTAGCTGCACCATTGTTTGAATTATATGACAATGCACCAGGATATGGACCCATCATTTCCAGTCTCCCTCAGCTTCTGAGCAGGTATAGAAAGTTGAACATTCTGTGGCTGATTTGTCTGAATTGCCAGATTTAAAATATTCTGAGCTGGTTGAGAAGGGGTAATTATGAATTTTGGTTTTTAAGGAAACTAACACGTAGATGGATTCATAGTTAATGTACAAGCCATAGAGTAAATATGACTGACTAAGAAGTCCCCAGACTCCTCAAGTTGCAGCATGACATTCTTGTAAATACCAGAAGTGTACCAGTGGTGCTCTTCCCCAAATCTGATTTATTTATTTTTTTACTGTTAAGATTGAAGTCTTCGTTCAAAGAAGAGATGGTAAAATGGCAGTCAGCAGTGTATAATAAAAACCAGGGAAATTATCTGTATAAAAATGTGGAGAATTGAATCTCTTGGTGTAATATGTTCTCTTTTGTCTTCAAAACCTGCTAGAGTTAGGCCTATTGGGTATGTGGGATTAAGTCTTGAATTTTGACATACATGGAGGTTTTTTGTGTTTCTTTTGGCAGGTAGAGTGATAAGTGCATTAAAAAAAAAAAGTTGGCTTGTACTGTTTGAGGAGCCTTCTATGGATAGGGATCGCAGAACAATGTGGTGGCTAAGAATATAGATTCTGAGGGTAGTGTTTGAATTTGAATTCTATCTTTAATAACTTCCTGGCAGTGTGACCTTGGACAAACTCTCCTGTTTGCTTGTTTCTTCACCTGTAAATCAGGGTGGTAGTCCCCACTTCATAGAATTGTGAGGAGTGAGTAAAATGATGCATCTGAAGTGCTTAACAATAGTGCCAGGCGCTTGGCAAATGCTGACATAAATATTAGTTCAAAAACATTTCCAGTAGTGATTTTGGCTTTCTGTGAAACCTTGTTGATTAGGAAATTGGTCTTTCTATTTTGTTACCTGAATCAAACTTTATCTTTTGCTCCTCTTGGTCTGATGATGGGTTAAAAGTTGAAGTATGACATATGAAAAAGAGCCCTAACATCACTTATCAGGTATCAGGAACTGTGCTGAATGGCAGAGTACCATGAGGTATAAAAATTTTTCTTCCCACAAGGAACTTGTTAGTGGATAATTAATCAAATGTACACTCTTAAATTTTGTTTTTAGTTATGAGTATTTAACAACACTTATTTAATGTGTAAGACCAGACAGGTGAGAGAAAAAGTATGTCTCCGTATAGAAAATGCCAATAATGTGAAAGGAGGGCAGAAATGTTCACATTTCTTTATCATCATCTACGGTAAAAAACTTTGTAAATTATGCTGTTTTTAATAAAGATATTGTTCTTTCTAAAATTCAGGTTCAATTTTATATACAACTGAATTCCTGCACAGTGGAGAAGTAAAAGAAGCCGTCTCTGTGAGCACAGCTATAACACATTGTAGAATAAACATGGTAGACAAGGTTTTTTTTGGTTTTGTTTTGTTTTGTTTTTTATCTCTTCCCCAATCCCTAAATTGCTACCTACTTTCTGTTTGAATAGTAAAGTTAATATGAAGAACTAGATAGTGGTGTAAACAAATGTGATAAAGTTTAATTTACTTTTGGTTCTACTCCTACTTTTTGTACAACATTAAAGAGTATGGACTTCTTTCTATTTGTATTTTTGTTTTTCACATTAAACTTGGAAAATTCTTACAGGTGAGGACTGGTTTTTTCCCCCCTCGTAAGCTGATGAATATTTAAAGACAATGGCAGATTTAGGTCAGTTGAGTTTATGGGACCCTTGTTCTGAGGTCATAGTTGGGGTATACTCCAAGACTGTGTTCTAGATTTTTGTGACGAGGAACCTATGTTATTTTTGGGAACTAGATTTGCTTGATGGATCCCAAGGTGTAACTCCTGAAACAAAGCACTCTGAATTGTACTACAGCAGAGCTCCCAGTATATTACTGACTTGTACATTTTATACTGATACGTTCAGACCTTTGTTCGCAAGCAACAGACCTTAAACATACAAGGAGTCATTAAAATTGGCTAGCTTAGGGAAACTTGTGGGAATTGGTATAAAAAGAGACCCATTGAGAGCTGATTGAGATGTTTTTCCTTCACATAATGGAGGTATTAATTATTTGTATTGTGACATTCTTAGTCGTGGTAAAATAGTGGTCTGTAAAGGAAGTTTCTAAAAGTGGGTCTGTTAGGTTTTGAGCTCTTTGGATTGCAAAGTTAGTCATTTCAGTTTATATCCATAGAAACGAAAATTTGGTTTTAGCAAGTGACATAAGCCTTTTCAAAAATATTTTGGAATAATTTGAATCAACTGAAATATAAGGACAGGATAGGGGATAGATTTTATCAGCCTAAGAGAAAAATACCAAATTTTAAAAGCTCTTTAAAATAACACTACTAAATTAGGATCAAATTTTGGGGAATAAAAAAAGACTCCTAGGGCAAAGGAGTTTGTTGGCTGTGTCATAGCTTAATGGCCAAAGTATTTTGTGTATATGCCTTGTAGCACACTTGTTGATGGTAGGTCTGGTGAAAAGGAAATCTTGTAAGATGCAACTACTTAAGACAGATTGCTATAGTTTTTAAGAGATACACAGAAATGAACTATTGATTAGTTCTTATATCTTTATTGTAGTGATCACAGGCTTTTTCTCCTGAACATAGGGTGATTTGAAAGGTACATTGCATACTCTTCCCTATTTAGACTTGAAAAAATTAGACCAAGAGCAATTATATTAGTAAAGGTTCAATTTTATTTAGTTGAGGTCCCATCAAACCATCACAAGGTTATGTGTCAAGTAGTGATTGTGACCATGCTTTGTAGTAGGTGAGCACCACCAGGCTTTAGGACCAAAAATGATTAGTGATTTTTTTGTTTGTTTGTTTTGAAAAAGCCACTAATTCTGTGGATAGTCATCTCCCTCAAGGGCTAACAGTCCCACTCCTCTGGTTTACATTAATATGTTCATAACTTACTATAATTTTCCTGGTGAGCTCACTGATTAGCTGAGCCCTGTCAAGATTGGGGAAGGCAAAGATGGAGACAGCTTAATCCAGTCCACCTTCTTGGTTGCTTCTGGCATCCAAGTGAAAGGCTACAGTAACCACATTTCAGATGTGCTAGGCTAGTATTTGTCATTTGGGGATGGTGGAAGGAGGTGGGTTCGTGTGGTTTATAAAATGCTGTATAAGTTGAAGAGATCTAATATGAAGGTTCTCATGTCCTTTGTAACATAGGCTTTGACCTAGAAATTCTTGATCACTACTTCACAGTGTAAGTACTTGAGTCCATCATTTATATGTTGGGGCCGAGGTAAGAAACACCTTTGATTTCAGCTGTCTGGGTTACTAACCTTAGAATGTAAAAAGATCTGGTTTGGGATGTAAAACTGACAACACACAAACACAAATGTTTTAAACTGTCTTTGAACTGGTCAGTTACGGTTGTACCTCAATACTCTGGTGTTTTAGGTTTCCTGATGGAAATAGTAGAACTAGGAAATTGAAATCTGATGTATTCCTACACATTAAAAGAGGGTACATAGGCATTGCTTAACGCTAAGCTCTTTTAATGTAAGTTCTTAACACACCTCTGCAAAAACTAACAGTCTTAAAATTGTGCATTCTGATTCTCTACATATTAAACACGGAATAATTTTAAAATGAGCTCTTGAACCGATTTTGTATTTTTGAATGCCTTCTTTGTTTCAGGTTTGTTTATAGATGAGAGTCCTCTTTTGCATTGTAGGAGTACAATATATGTTGTGTTATTTTTTCAGAGTAATCCAAGTAGTGCATATTGTATATAAATCTGCTAAATGGCACTCGAAAATATTCAATAGCTTGGAGGAAAAACTAGAAGTTTTACTCAGATGTTTTCAGTCATATTTAGAATTGACATCCCTTTGAAGAAAAGTGACATTTTTTTAAGTGATGAAGACTATTGTGGTTTTTTAATAAGTAGATAATACTTAAAATGGCATTATAATTCTCTTAATGAATTTATACTTTATAACATGAGATCTGGAAGATTTTTTATTTTTTATCATCTTCGCTTATATGGTTCAGTTATTATTTTGTTTTTTTACGGGTTCCATTAAATTAGCATGTATTTAGATAAAACATAGTCAAATTCGTCAGTCTTTCTTCATGCTTAATTAGAAGAGAGGTAGGTAGAGGTCCTCTAAATTCAACAGACCAGCAAGCATTAGCAGCTTAAAAATTCCCCTTCTTAAATGATGTGACTCTTATGCTTGCGGTTTTTAATGACTTTATTTTTGAGTACTTGCTCAGTCACTTGAGGTGAAATGCCTAGATTAGCTTTTTCCACGTTGGAGTTTCTCAAACTTAATGTTTTTACTGGTTCTTAGTGTTCAGGACAGTACCTCCTGGTCACTACGACTATTTGAGACAGTGTGCAGTTTTGTATGCAGCTTCGCCAGAGAAGCTTTAGTGGGTTTTCATTCTACTACAAGTCTGCTTCCCTAGCAAAAGTTTGATTTCCTATGATTGTTCCACTTGCTTTGCATCACTTATTATTTGGGTTAAACTGACTCATTTAAAGTAGTTTGCCTTTGTTGTTTAGATAGATGATGAAAAACAGTACTATAATTTGAGCCATAGGAGACATTTTAATATTAGCTCGTATTTATCAAGCTTGTTTTTGTGAAAACAAAACAAAAAAATGGACTAAAACCTAAGTGAGTCTAGATGTAGCCAGTTTAGGTGTAATTTGTATTTTAGTGATAGATTGTACATAGAACTAGACAAAAATGGGGAAAATGTATTACGTCCTCTGTTGAGGGAGAGATCAGTGCACTTAAACACTGAAAAACTTTTGGTTACTGTGTTTACATCATAGTGTACAAGCATTGTTTATGGTTTGGCTTTGAGAATTTTTATGGCATTACACTTACAGAAAATGTATAAAAGAAACTGTTCGAAGTTTTGGTTATATTTTTATATTTGTAAAGTAAAAGTTGGATTAAAATGGTCACTGTTCTTTTTAAATTTTATTTTATTGTCATTTCAATTAAAAAAATAAAACAATGACTCTGTGTGTGGCTACTAACCTTAGTTTGCAATTAGAAATCCTGCATGCTGCTTTTTCAGTGTCCTTGGCTGGGGGCCATTAGGTAAGAGACAACTTGGCAGAATAGCAAGGGCCTGAAGAACTGGGACATTGATATTGCTCTCTCCTGGCACTCTTCCATTGTGTGTTAGCCGTGGTCTTAGGCAGATCTAGTTTCCTGCATTGTGAAGGGGGACACTGGATTTAGAACCTGAACCCTGGGATTTAGAAGTTGTCCCATAATTTTGTTAAGTGTGTTGTTGTATTGTTGGCGACTCAGTTTTCTCACCTATAAAGAGAGTGTTGGTTCCGTTAAGTCTTTTTTTCAGACACCAGGCTTTCTGCTTATGTAATACTGTGTAATGTAATTTCAGCATCTTAAATAGCAACAGCGTGCCCAAAAGATGGGAACAGGTGTGTAATAAAACCACAGCCGTAAGATTTTATATCTGAACAAAAGTTGAATAAAACCTGATAAAGTTACTGTAAGACTTTTCTGAAAATTTTACTGCTTGTGTATTTTATGGCAGGTACCAAAAAGCTGCGAAAAATTATGAAAGAAAAGCCCCAAATTGAAATATGTCCATTAACTTCTTAACCTACAACTTGAGTTGGTTATTTTTCTCCCTCTGCTAGATTTAGTAGAGGGACACATTGGTCTCGCTAATGAAACACCAGAATTCTGTGGGAGGATACTTAAGGCTACTGGATTAGATAATGAAATTCAGTTTCTAGGATGTTGAGAATCTTCAACAACAACAAAACTACTCAGCCTTTCTCACAGTACAGTGAAATCAAATGAAGTCACGAATGTGAAAGGATTTCAGATATTTAAAAAGAGTAAATACCAATAATGTATCTAGGTGTGAATCTTAATTCACACAAACTCTGGTTTGTCTGAAGTGATACTTTTAAAAAAATTTCTTTTAACTCAAGCTAAATCACAGTTACCATCTTATGAAGAAGGCAGAAAATTCAGTCTTTTAGTCATTATTGGGAGACTTTGGGGCCCAAAGTCTCAGAAGAATCCAGAAAGCATAAATGGTACTCTGAAATGAGGGTGGGGGTGCAGAGAGCTCTAGATTCCCTCATGGACTCTACAGATACTTTTGTCTAAGCTGGACCAGCTCTTTAAGGTCTGGTGTGGTTGACTTCCTGCCACATTCGGGCCTGAGGACTTAACTGATAAAGGTAGTCCCTGTACCTATGTTCAGTCTTGCTGGGCACACTAAGTATTTATTGCTCTGTGTTTTGCCTTCTCCCCTGGTCCTCTCAGGGAGTAGGAGACAATGCAAAGAACCAGAAGTGTTGGTAGATTTTAGAAGGCGAGTTTTGACCTTGCTAAAAAATCCTTGAGAGAAGAATGTGCAAAAGCCTGGCTACCTTCTTGGAGTGGGAGAGCAAAAAAATGTTGGTAGAACAAATACTAATTATTCTAGTGAAGTATTCAGGCACAAACCTTTAACATTTTTTAAAATGCTGGGGCACCTGGGTGGCTCAGTTGGTTAAGCATCCAATTCTTGATTTTGGCTCAGGTCATGATCTCACAGTTCGTGAGTTTGAGCCCTTCATTGGGCTCTGTGCTGACAGTTCAGAGCCTGCTTGAGATTCTCTCTCTCCCTCTCTCTCTGCCCCTCCCTTGCTTGTGTGTGTGTGTGTGTGTGTGTGTGTGTGTGTGTGTGTGTGTGTGTGCGCGTGCGCGCGCATGTGTGCTCTCCCAATAAATAAAAAAATCTTTTAAAATGCAAATAAATTATTTCATATAGTTAGGTTAATCTCACCTATTGAGTCCTCAGGAAGTTCAAACTTAGACTATAATTTTTATGTAGTCAGAACTTTAAAAAGTTGCTATTCAGGGTTTTACAAAGTCATTTCAGAAAACAGGTCGTCTAAGGTTTAACACTTCGAAAGTAGTGGTTATCTCAATATAGTTCAAGGAAGAGTATAGCACTTTAGAATTCAGATGGTGGAATGTTGGTGGAATATATATATATATATATATATATATATATACACATATATACATACATATATGTGTATGTATATATATATATATATATATACATGTGTATGTATATATATATACATAGGCAGATCTATTAGCAACCCCCCTTATGGTGACCAGACAAGTTTGGTGTGTGGGATCTTATTACTGTATTTTGACTTGGATTGAATATAGATGGCCCAGTATTGTGATTTAAAAATCTTGGGAGCTCAAATATAGTAGAATGGTTACTTCCCTGGAAAATATCCTCATTTTTCAAAATAAAGCTTTCCTTTATTTTACCAATAAAGTTGAAAGCGGAGCATCTTAATCAAATGGCTATAGGTGGAAAACCAAAGGGAGCTGAAGCCTAAAATTCATATAGACTTCACATAGAAGAGTGTGTGTGGTGTAAGTAATTTCCCCATCCTCCCAAAAGCCAAATTGTGTTCCATCACAGGCCCTTTAATAGGATGTTTCTAACAATTCCAAAGTGGATGGTAATAACCTTGAGAGAACCTTGTATTCTAATTAATAACCTTAAAAAGAGACCTTGAACATGGTTTAGTCCTTTTCTTTTGAAAGTTTGTAAGATTTAACAAATATATACTGAGCACCTACTCTGGAGCAGGCCCAATTCTAGACCCTGGGGATATGCTGAGGAGTAAGACCCTCGAGCTAAACATTTTTTTGGTATAGCACTTTTTTTTTGGTCACTGCTTTATTAAAGTGTACAGTGAAATGAATTTTGGTATATTCAGAGTGGTGGAGTCATTGCAATTTTTAAAAATCCATATTTTTTTACCCCCCAATTCCCTCATCCCTGGCCTCCCCCTCCCCACCACACCCTATCCCACCCCTCCCAGCCAGCAACCATTCGCGTGTTTTCTGTTTCTATACATGTATTTGCGCATTCTGCATATTTCATATAAATGGACCCACAATGTGTGGCCTTTTGTGTGAGGCTTTTACTTACTAGCATGTTTTCAAGGTTCCTCCGTGCTGTAGCATGTATCATTACTTCACTCATTTTCATGGCTGAATAATAGTCCATTGTATGGATTATACCTTATTTATGCACCCATCGCTTGAGGAACATTAGCGTTCTTTCTACCCTTGGCTGTTGTGAATGATTCTGTTACCAACATTTGTGTACAATTTTTTGTGGAGTTAATGTTTTTCATTTCCCTTGGGTATGTACTTAGGAGTGGAATTGCTAGGTCAAATGGTTACTCGTGTTTAACTTTTTGAGGAACTAACAATTTTCCAAAGAAGCTGCATTATTTTATATTCCTATTTTACATTCCTGGTGTATGAGGGAACACGTTTTTATTTCCTGCTGAATTAAGTCCGTTGTAGATTCTGCTGGAGGCTACTAGTAAACAATAAAACCTTAAGATCACCTAACTGGCGATACATTTCAGTCTGTTGATTAATATTCTTTCCTTTAGGGTCTAGCCTCTCTTATTCCCTAAGCATCATCTCCTCTTTGGACCACGAGGGAAGCTGCTAGGCCCAGTGGGGTACTCATGGGTAACCCGCCTAAGCGGGACGGGGTAACTGTTAAGGAAACCCAGGGGCGAGTGTCCGGGTCCCCGCGCGCTGCGGACTCGCGACGCTGCCTGGGCTCGATCGCCCGCCGGCGCCGTCAGGCCCGCGTGAAGCTCCTGCTCTGCCGGCCAGGCGCCCTGTATGTCCGCGGGCCCGGCCCGGCTGGGGTGTCGGCGGATAGGAATGCTGGGTGCTGGGCCCCAGAGCCTGTGGCCCGGGCCTTCACCCGCTCGGCGACGGCGCGACTGCTGGGGGCGGGGGACGGAGGCCGCGCCCCCGCGCCCGTCCCGCCCGCGCCCCGCTGGGGGCGGCGGCCCGCCCCGAGCCCGCCGAGGCTCTTCCGCGCCGGCAGGGGCAGCAGCGGGAGCGGCGCGGGGCGGAGCGGCGCGAGCGGCCAGGAGCGGCCCGGCCCGGCCCGGCGCGGCGGCGGCGGCGGCGGCGGCGGCGGCTGCGGCGACGCCAGAGCCCGAGGGCACCGTTCGCGAGGCCGCCGCGGGAGCCCGGCCGCAGCGCGGGGAGGCCTGGGGCCTGGAGGCCGCCGCTGCCGCCATGCCGCTGCTCTTCCTGGAGCGCTTCCCTTGGCCCAGCCTCCGCACCTACACGGGCCTCAGCGGCCTGGCCTTGCTCGGCACCATCGTCAGCGCCTACCGCGCCCTCAGCCAGCCCGAGGCCGGGCCCGGGGAGCCCGAGTCGCCAACGGCCCCGGTGCAGACGGAGGCGGCCGCGCCCGCCCGGCCCAGCGCCGGCGGCCCCCGGGCCCGCGACGTGGCCCAGTACCTGCTCTCGGACAGCCTGTTCGTGTGGGTGAGCGAAGCTGCCCGGGCCGCCGCGGGGCGGGGGGGAGCGGGCGGGGGGAGGGGCGCCATGTCACCCATTATGTGCGGGGGGGGGGGCGTGGCTGGGCCGGGGTCGCCTCCCTGGGGCCCGGGGTGCGCGGCCTGGGGGGCGGGGCCCTCCCGCCAGCTTGCTGCCCTCCCGGAGGCTGAGGTGCTGAGGTGGCCCGGGGTGGGGGTGGGGGACGCGGAGAGATCAGCCCGCCCGAGAGCGGGGGCGACCCGACAGAGGCTTGAGGACGGGGCTCGTGGAGGTGCGGAGGGCGCGAGGGCGCGCGGTCCAGCCGGAGGAGGGGAAGGGGCGAGGTGCTGGGACGGGGGGAGTGACTGAGGGACCCCGGGACGGAAACTCGGAGCCCTCCAGCAGCCGGTTACCCCAGTGGGCCAGTGAATTGTGGAGGGAAGTTGAAAGGCTTTTCTGACTCGGTCGGCACGGAGTGTTGTTAGCGGGTTTCCAGTAAAGAGGAGGGGGCCGAGGCGAATCAGATGTTGGCTTTGGGACAGCTGTACGCATTTGGGTGTGCTGGGACATTTCTTTCAGGAGGGAGGCCGGCTCCCACAACTTTTCTCGTTGTGGCCATTTAGGATGTGATTGTCCTGTTTGGGTCAAACACACACATACAAACCGTGCTTCCTTTCCTGTTGCTTTTACCTGATGATTCGTGACGGTTTCCTTTGATGTGTGAGGGCAGTAAAACATTCGGAGTCAAGAGCAGGCTCATCGTTCTCACTCCGGATCTGTCCATTTAGTGATCCATGTTACAACAGGGTTTTCAGTTTGTCTGTCAATGCAAGATAAGCAGCACCTACGAGCCCCAAGTGCTGGTTTCGCTTGTTAGGACAGATAATTTCAGGCTGGGCAGATCAACAGTATTTTGACTAAAGAACTTCGCTTCCACCTTGGCCTTGAATGCCATGTATGTATACACACAGTGATCAGAAAAGTTGCTCCAGGATTTAAGTCTGTCACTTGGGTTTGCTGTGGTGTCTTGGGGCTTGTCTTCTGCAGTTCCCATCTGGGGTTAAGAGTAGGCTGTAAATGACTAAGATTAATATTCCAAGGATAGGGAATGATCTACAACTCATTTGTTATAATTAATCCCTCTGTGCTTCATCAGGAAGCAGTGGGATTTATGAACTCGGGGGGCTGTGGATTACGTCTCTTGGTCCTTCTGATGAAGAGATTAGTAGAAGGCAGTGAAGGGTGAAGTTTTCTTCTTTCACTGCTGTGTACCTTAGGTGGGTACTGTGTAAACAGTAGAGAAGAAGGGAGAAGAGAAAGAACTCAACTCCCGTCTCTCGTCTTATCTCAGATCTATTTTTTCGTTTGAGTTAGCAGGTAAACAACTTACATCGATGTCAAGAGTACTTCTGGCAAATGTCAAGATTACAATGCAGTCTTTGATATAAAAGACATAAATAAGAAGGAACCACTGTAGAATATAGCAGCTACTAGCATTGTTTAACGATTTTTTGCCCTCCAGGAGATTTTGTTTTTACAAAACCTGTGTTCAAATTCCAAGGTTAACACCTCTTCATTAAACATTGCATAAAGCCTGTTGATTTTCCCACAGAAATTATTCCTTTTACTAACATAGCCATTTTCCCCGATCTTTTTCATTAGAGGTCTTACCTAAAGCAGATTTATCATTCCTTCCTAATCTGATGATTTTTTTCCCCTTTTTCAGTTGATCTTCCTACTGTTCTTCTAACATCTTTACTCGTGGTTTTCACACTTTGATGCTGGTCTTCCTTGGTTTCTCAGACCCCCTATAAGTTTTCCTCCTCACCCATTGCATAGTAGCTGAGCGGGACTCACAGTCTTCAAAGGCCTGCTTCCTTGGCCTGACAGCATTGTTGAGTGAATATACGGTGGGGCCTTGGTCCTGCCCAAAGACATTCAGATTCAATTTTTTTTTTTTAATTTTTTTTTTCAACGTTTATTTATTTTTGGGACAGAGAGAGACAGAGCATGAACGGGGGAGGGGCAGAGAGAGAGGGAGACACAGAATCGGAAACAGGCTCCAGGCTCTGAGCCATCAGCCCAGAGCCCGACGCGGGGCTCGAACTCACGGACCGCGAGATCGTGACCTGGCTGAAGTCGGACGCTTAACCGACTGCGCCACCCAGGCGCCCCAGATTCAATTTTTTAAAAACCAAGCAAGACAAAACAAAAACTGATCTTTCTGCCAGTTTGCAAATCCTGTTAGCTGCTGTTTGGCTTATTGGAATCTCTAAAACTTCTCTTTGTGAGCACCATTTAAATCAATATAGGTCTGATAGCATCTCAGGGCGTTTTTGATTAACAAACTCAGCTCAAAACCTTTCAGTGGTACCATTTTTGGGCACTCTGGAAGGCATAGCTGTGAACCCTTTCCCCCTTCCCTCAAAGCAATCCGTATATAAATAAAGCAAAATTTGATGAGTGATAGTAGATATATAAAGAAGATACGGCAGAGTCTGGGGGAAGGAGAAAGTGATGCCTAGGGGAAGGATGAGTGGAAGATGGTGTTTGAACCCAGCCTCGGGAGGTGAGAAGGATCTGAGCAAGTAGCGGTGTGTGTTCCAAGTAGAGAAAAGAGCCCGTGAAGCTCAGACAGCATATGAAAGGTAGTGCGCGGCCTATGCAGAGCAGCCCATAAACTGGGCTCTTAAATTAAAACTCCGTTGGGTCTTATGATTAAGAGTGAGTTTGGGAAAGTAAAGGGGACACCCAGGAGTCACAGGAGGTGGGCGAAGTGACCAACCCCTCTAAAGTTTAAACATGTATTTCTCAAAGTGTGGACCTGTGGGCCTCTGGCAACCTGGTACTTGTGAGATACAGTTTCTCAGATTCTCTCTAGGGATTGATTCAGGGGGAAGGGCAGAACCTTGGAGTCTTCATTTTGATTAATGTTCCAGGTGATTTTAGGCACACTAATGGTTGAGAAATGGATTAGGGAGAATAGGATGTGGGGTCAAGGTCAGATTATATAAACCTTGACAGCTCTGTTAAGGAGTATGGACATTATTTTGTGGGGCATAGGGTTTAAGTGGGGGCGGAGGGAAGGAGGGGCTGGCATGATGAGGTGATTTTCTCAGGAGCGACCTGTGGCAGCAGTGGTGAGGACCAAGTCATGTAGAATGGGAAGAGGCCAGGAGATGGCCTCCCCCAAGGGGGATATCTCCAGGCGGCCCTCCGGGGTGAGCATAACTGTTTCGAGGGGAGGCTCCAGGGTTCTTACAAATCTGGCAAATCCTAGGGATGATGGGATCACTTGTTTCCGCATGTCTTTCTAGAACTTTCGTTCTAAAGTTTCATTTGAGATTAGGTTTCACTATTTATTTATTTCTAGGCTTATTTTACACTTTTCAGATGTCACTTCCCTTATTGATCCATTCTGTTATTGTTTTGAATTGTACAGGTGTTTTTGGCTTTTCCCCTTCTTTATTCTTGTTATTTTCATTGTATCTCCTTCCTGTTTTTTTTTTTTTTCTTTTTTACAGATCTGCTTCTAAAATTATAAGAGCAGGACATGGTAGAATGGAGAAATGGAAATACAAAATAAGTGTTAAAGTTCTGACTTAGTTGTATGCAAATCAAATAATTTAAATAAAAGTCTCTAGGGGAAAAAAAATCACCAAAAAAACGAAAATGGAGAAAAGTGACCAGACCGCTATGATCAGGGATGGGGAAACTCCAGTGGCCTATTTGGCCTGGCCCATTTTCTACAAGTCTATTAGCTAATGATGATTTTTATATTTTTGTTTTATTTATTTATTTATTTATTTTAGTTTTTATTTGTTTTTGAGAGAGAGGAAGAGAGAGTGGGGGAGCACGTGGGAGGGACAGAGAGAGGAAGACAGAGAATCCCAGGCAGGCCTTGTGTAGGTAGTTGCAGAGCCCGATGCAGGGCTCCACCTCATGAACCATGAGATCATGAGCTGAGCTGAAATCAAGAGCCAGTTGCTTAACCGACAGAGCCACCTAGGTGCCCCTGATGGTTTTTATATTTTTTTAAGTTTTTTTTTTTTTTTTTTTGGAGGGGAAGAGTATGTGACAGAGAGCATGTGGCCTACCAAGCCTAAAATATTTATTGTCTGATAGCCCATTAGAGAGAAAGTTGCTGACTCCTGCTTTAAAGAGTTCATCTTCATATAATTATGAAACTCCAGAACTGAAAGTAATGTATTAGGTTTGAGTGTTTATGAGTTGAATATTCCAAAGAAGTTTGGAGAAAAATGTTAGCTTTAGAAATGTTGGGGCAGCTAGAGAGAAAGATTACACTTCTAAACAAGAGGATATAAGCCTAGATAAACAACTTAGAAATATAGAAAAGATCCTCAGGGTGAGGAGGAGAGAGATGATTTGATTGCTTGATACGTGCATGATGAGTATAAATAAACTCACTTATTTCCCCGACATTGTGAAAAGAAGAACATGATCATCCGTGTAATAAAGGGGGAGTATGCATCTTTGCATTTTGTCGAGTTTTATACTGGTCACGGAGAACCTTCAGAGAGAGAACATATTCCACTTGTCCTTATAGAGAAGAGACAGACAAATGGTGTGTGGGGGTGGTGGTTAGTACTGGTGTTAAGTAGGAGACTAAGAAATACCATATTGATCCTGGCCTGGAGACTGTTCCTGGTAGCTTAACTACATTTTATCACAAGCTTATAAATAACACCCCATTGGTGGCCAGCATTTTATAGGATCAAAAATACCTCCAGAATTACACAGTGATAAACATGGCTAATCTGTTTGTTATTGCTTGCTTCTCTTTTCCTCTCAGGGCACACTGTCTCGTAATTTCGTTTCTGTTGTTCTCAAGTAGCATAGCAGAACCACTGTGGGAGGGGAATTTTCTTATGGGGCCTTAAGAGGAATTACGTTAAGCCTGATTAAATAGGTGTTCCTCGGGTCACTACTGCCTTGACATTTTCTGTCGTAGACTGCTCAGGAACACACAAAACTTATTTTGTGTAGACCAGATACAAAATAAAGAAGTTTGGTGAGGACTTAAAGAATATTATTTAAAGTTTTTACATTGCTGTAGATAAGAGAAACATTTCTGAAGCATTTTAATATAGTAGAAATACCCATGTAACAAGATAATTGAGGCCACCCCATTTGCTCAGTCTCCCATCATATGATGAGAAAAATAAATGTGGAATTTCAGAACTGGTCAGAAAGTTTAATAGACTCTAAACTTTAGAAAAATCAATTAAAAAAATAATATATGATCATGGTACAGAAGTCAAAAGGTACACAAGTGATGTACAGTGAAAAGTAAATCTTCTGCTTCCCTTTCCCAGAAGCGGCCATTACCACTTTCTTGTAATTAGTGCTAGTGTTAAGTAGAGGATCGAGAAACACCCAGGTGATTAAGTCCTTGGCACATTGCACATCTACAGTTATACAAGTGCGTATGCGTGTCTGTATGCACATGCTTTCTCTTTTGCATACAGGCAAGCATATAATAGTTTTTCTACATCTTGCTTTTTTCTCAGTAAGCAAGTGATCTTGAAGGTTCCATACAGTACCCGTAAATAAAAAGCTGCTGAGCCAGTTTTCCTGGCTTCATTGTATTCCACCAAATGCCTCTTTCAGTTTATTGAACTTGTCTCTCTGATGGACATTTAATTGTGTTCCATTTTTCTGCTGTCAGTCAACAGTGCTCCAGTGAACCCTTTATCCTTACAGTCAAGTTTGGATTCTGCCTGCAAGGAAAAACTAGCTAGCTGCACAGAACAAATAAAATGAAGTTAGTACTTTTACTGTGGTCTGTGTGGATAAAGGGGGTCAGACTGGGCTTGCTAGAGGTGAGCCTCGTTTTGATTATTGGAGGTGAGAAGGTTTGTCCTGGTTCTGTGGATTTACATCTGGGCTAAAGTGTTTCTGTAAGAATATTGCTGGTGACCTAATGGGAGCTGATTTGGGATTTGCTTTAATGTATTGATTTAATTTTTTAGAATGCCATACTTTATTTTAGTTAGAAAATACCACTTATCCCCAATAGAAAGAAATTGCCATTTCTTTATCTTTGTCTCCTATTCAGAGGCCCAGGAACAAATGATTTTATACAGTGTGCAGTTTAGCAAATGCTCACACATAGAAGCATGGTAAAAAAAATTTTTTTGTGTGCAGGTGATTTTTTTTAAATTGAAGTATAGTTGGTGGGATTTGCTTTTAAGTGGAGAATGCTACAATTAGGTTGCTTTCTGTATTTGCACATTTTCGAGGCTTTGTCAATTTTATTTTTTTTATTGTTTTTTTTTTAATGTTTATTATTTACTTTTGAGAGAGGTAGAGAGACAGAGTGCAAGCAGGGGAGGGGCAGACAGAGAAGGAGACACAAAATCCAAAGCAGGCTCCAGGCTCTGAGCTGTCAGCACAGAGCCCGACACAGGGCTCGAACCCACGAACCGTGAGATCATGACCTGAGCCACCTAGGCGCCCCAAGGCTTAATCAGTTTTAAAGTTGAGAATTTATTATATATTAAGTAATTTTTCTATAAATAGACAAAGAATAAATAGTTACTAATAATTGTTAAGGTGTTTTTAAAAATACTTCATTCATCATCTTAAAATAATTTTTAGTTGCTTCCAATTCTGTGTAGCCTGGCTTTCATATAAAGGTCACAGAAGATTAGCTCTTTCTTTTTACATAAATTCCCTTTCTAATATCAGTGTATTTTCTCAAGCCTTTTTTCCTTTTTACCCTGGCTAATTTTTAAATCTTCCATTGAAATTTAAGTAAGACATGATTATCTATGAGTGATGGGATTATGACAGACTCATTTTTTTAAAAAAATGATGCTAATTTTTTGAACTGTATTTTTGAACCTGAAGAAATGTAACAGAAATAGTAAATAATACTTTATTTTTTGTTTTGCAACCCAAGATGTGCTAGAGTGTGCTTTTGGATAGAGCAATGATTACGGGGCCCTCAATTTACTTTCTTCTCCTGCACCGATGGCTCTCCCTGCAGCCTGCTTGGTGTGTTAGATGCTTACCAAGTTCTGTGTCCTGCAGATTCTAAAAGCTCTTTTAATGCGGGGTGCAGAGCTCCCTCATTTCTCTTAACGTCCCACGTGCCTTGAACAAGTAGGTGCTAAATGTGCGGAGTCATTTCTTTATTTGCTATGCTCACCTGCAAAACCAGCAAGAATTCTTTTTAAAAATTGTGTTATAATTAGGTTGGGGGATGGATGTTTGGCTGATATAAAAAATTCTTTTCAGGGGCGCCTGGCTGGCTCAGTCAATGAGCATGTGACTCTTGATCCCAGGGTCATGAGTTCTAGCCCTGCAATGGGGGCAGAGTTTACTTTAAAAACAAAACAAAAAAAATTCTGCTCAGCTGGGAGATGTGGCTTGAAGGGTTATGGTTGCTTTGTCTTATGAAGTTTTTTAAAATTAACACGACCAAACTTCCCATTGACTGGTTTAGAGTACAATGATAGTGATCTTTTTGACATCTATTTCATCTCCTTGCAAATTAGTATCTTAAGCTATTTGTTGGACCATTTGGAATAGGGCTGTTCCACTGGAGTCACAAGTTAGGGATATAGGATGTTTTGGATAACTAATTATTTTTCCTGGTTATTTGAAGGATTTAATTACCAGAATAGTTTCTTTTTTCAACCAAACTATTTTTTTTTCAGTTCTTTAAAAATATATCACACATTTCCTTGCCCCATTAGACAGGCAGAATAGGACTAAACATAATTTAACCTTTTTGTAATGAATCAGGACTGCCATTACGTATGTTCTCCCAGAGGGGTAGATGGTGTGACATACTAAGGGGAACCTGAAGAGCTCTTAAGGAGCTTGTTTTTTTATATTACTTCTTCTGTCATCTTTTTTTTTTTTTTTTTTTTTAAGTTCCATAGTATCATTTGCTTCTTTTAAAAGAAGAGGGAAGAATGACCCAGGAAGAAGAATATGGCCACCTTCCTGTAAGCTTAATGAATCAAAGCTTGAAGCAGTCTTTACATGGAGTTGGGGTTAATTTCCATTCATTTCCATCTGTTCCATTAATTTCATTTCTCAATAAAAGTCATGTTTACTGTCTTTATCAAGGTCCCTTTGGCTTTTGGGGTCATGCAGAGTTTTAAAAATCATTTGAGCATCAGTGGTGAGATGTGCCCCCCTAGCCTCTTGGTCAAGAGCAGCCAATTCTTTCATTTTGTGAGCATTAGATTTCTTGTTTAGGTGTAGGGATATCCATTCTCTTAATTACCTAAGAAAAGAGAAGATTTCTCACCTCCTGTTGAAGAAGGCCTTGGTTTTGCATTGGTGTCTCTTGGTTGCCTTCCAGTTCTCAGACCCCCTTGCTAGTTTCCTTCTTCCTTCTTCCTGGTTTCTCGATTCCATTACCCTCTGATGCCCCCAGAACCTTTACTTGAAGGCCAACGCCAAGCATGGGGAACATTTATCTTTTGGTTGGCAGATTATCCCATTGTAGTACATTAAAATACATATATACATACATATGTACATATATGTATGAGTTCTCTATTTTTTATGGTCTTGTGATTCTTATGTGACTATCAACCCTCTCCTCCTCACCTGCTATTCCTTTCTGCAGGGCAGAGCAAGATATGTAGATGCTGGATTTTAGTTTATGATAACTTCCATTTCTAGCAAAATCTTAATGTGGGAAGTGATGTACCTAGGAGATACATATGGCTTACAAGGTGTATATAGTTTTATACATTCAGTACAAAGTTTACCACACACAGTTCAGTAAAGACTGAAGGGGAAGGTGGCCTGCTGGATGGTGTATTGGGACAGGGCTCTGTGAATTGGCTGCTAAGCTGGTGCCTCTCCTCCCCATTCCTTATCTCTATTCCCACCACCCATGCAAGCGTGCCCCTTCAAATATTACTTGTGTTGGTAGGGAACTGGAGAGGCTCAGTCATTGGAAATGATTGCTGAATTCCGAATACAAAATCTTTAGAGCTGTTTTTATTTTTTAGCAGGAGGAAATAAACTTTCTTTCTTTGGTTTGTGTACAGGTTCTAGTAAATACTGCTTGCTGTGTTTTGATGTTGGTGGCTAAACTAATCCAGTGTATTGTGTTTGGCCCTCTTCGAGTGAGTGAGAGACAGGTAAGTCCAAATGGCAAGGATGGATTCTAGTGACCAGATTTTTTTTTTTTTAACTTTGTGTTTGGTATAATTTTAATTTTTTAAAAATGTTTATTTATTTTTGAGAGCCTGATGTGGGGCTCAAACTCATAAACTGTGAGATCATGACCTGAGCCAAAGTTGGATGCTCAACCGTCTGAGCCACCCAGGTGCCCCCCAGTGTTTGGTATAATTTTAAACTTACAGAAAGGTTGCTTGAATACTCTGAAGCACTTCTATACACCTGAATCCAGATTCACAGTTGCCAGTGTTCTGTCCCATTTGCTTTAACATTCACCTTTTATTTATATTAAATGTTTTTTTTCTGATCCATTTGAACGTCAGTTGTGGACATCATCCCCCTGTATCCCCAGATGCTTCACTGTGTACTTCACAAGAGCAAGGACATTTTCTTATGTGACCGTATACTCCCAGAATATGCACGTATAGGAACAGGACGTGCTTCGGATAAAGAATGTGCCACAAGCGTACTGGACAGATTGGCAGTCCCCCAAGGATTTTAGTGTAGAATGTAGAATGGTGTGTTTTAAAATAAGAATTTAGAACTGGCCTTAACACAACACCATACAAACAGAACTATGTTTTACTTTATCTTCCTCCGGTGATAAGACACAGGAAGCTGCTGCATGAACCTACATTGGTCTCACTCTTTACCCTTTCAACCCAAGTCCTCTATTACCAAGTCGGCTGAGGTCCTAGTTCAGAGCTGAAATGAGGTAACTGTGTGGTTGAGCCCTTGGATGCTGTTATGAGCAGGACTGTTTGTTCTCCCAGAGAGTTTTCATTAGTGAGTATTGAGCACTTTCTCCAAAGTATCAACTCCAGAGGTCTCCTAAATGGCATCAACAGATTGTCATTTCTTTGGTGGGATACAAAAAGCTCCTTTTGATGCCTCTTTCTTTTTTCCCTCCCTCCCTCCCTCCCTCCTTCTCTCTCTCTCTCTTTTCTTTCTTTCTTTCTTTCTTTCTTTCTTTCTTTCTTTCTTTCTTTCTTTCTTTCTTTCTTTCTTTCTTTCTTTCTTTCTTTCTTTCTTTCTTTCTTTCTTTCTTTCTTTCTTTCTTTCTTTCTTTCTTAAATGTTTAGAGAGAGAGAGAGAGTGAGCACTAGCAAGGGAGGGGCAGAGAGAGAGAGGTGGGCAGAGGATCTGAAGCAGGCTGTGTGCTCACAGCAGAGAGCCTGATGTGGGACTTGAATTCACGAACCATGGGACCTGAGCCAAAGTTGGATACTTAACTGACTGAGTCACCCAGGCGCTCTGATGCTTCTTTCTTTTTCAAGAAAAACTTTTGACTTGCAGGCCAGAAATTGGTCAGGCCCAGGCAAGCCGTCTGAATGCTGGTGGACTGACTTGGCACCAGTGGACCTGATCTATGGTTTTCCTTTTTCTAAAATGTTAAATATCAGTTCAAAATTTACAGAAAACATAACCTTGGAGCATTACAGAGACTTTTACAATTCCTAGAGGTAATGAACACATTTGTTACTCTACTTTCAGTTTTTCGGTAGACATCACATCTTTCATTTCATTTATTTACTTATTTAAAACTTCGAATATAGGTAACGCACGATGTTACATTAGTTTCAGGTGTACAACACAGTGATTCAAAATGTCTATACACATTATGCCATTATGGTGTTCTCACCACTGTGACGACTTATTTTTTGACGAATGTCATCCAGGGGCGTTTATCAGGCGCCAGTTTGAGTTAGAACTCTGCAGAACTGACACAGGTTTGCTCTGTAGGTGGTTCAAGGAAGCTCAATAAATAGTCACGTTAGAGGCAAAGACACTGAATATTGAAGATGGGGTAAAAATGGATGGAGGTTTAGAACAAGGAATTTTTTTAAAAGCCTACCGTGGCACATGTCCAAGCACAGTACACATGTTTAGTTCCTCCCACAATTCTGTGATCCCGGAGTAATAAGGCCCATCTTACGGATGGGGAGACCAAAGCACTGGAATGTTAAGTGACTTGTCCAAAATTTCACAGCAGATAGATGGTGGGGTGAAGATTCAAAACCCAGCATAAGATGTCCTGGGTTCACCTTGTACTTTACCTGTGCCAGATCTGAAAACAAGCCTTCACCAAAGATTCCTAGTTCCAATTGTTCTCTGTGCAAATGTATAGAGTACAGTGTGTAAACGTTCTCAAAAGTATTCTCTCTCTGTAGTCATTCACTTGTTATACATTCAGACTCCATTATTTCTGTTTCTATTCAGTTTTGCTTGTTTTCTGTTTCAGTTGTTTGAATCTGCGAAACAAATGGTTCAGAACAGTTTATACAAATGTACTTAGAAGTCCTATTTCATTCTTCTTTCCTCAGTTCCTACCCCTCCCACAGATGGCTTGATAGTATATTTTAATATCTGGTGGCTAAACTCCCCTCGTTGCCCTTTTTCTTCAGGGTAGTGAAGATTTTTTTTTTAATTTATTTTTTTTTTAATGTTTATTTTTTAGAGAGGGAGAGAGAGAGCAAGCATTAGTTGGGGAGGGGCAGAGAGAGAGGGAGACAAAGAATTTGAAGCAGGCTCCGGGCTCTGAGCTGTCAGCACAGAACCCAACGTGGGGCTCAGACTCATGAACAGTGAGACCATGACCTGGGCTGAAGACGGACACTTAGCTGACTGAACCACTCAGGTGTCCCAGGGTAGTGAAGATTTTAAAAACTAGCTGTCCTCCCTGTAGGTGATGTATTCTCCCAGTGCTCCCAGGAGCAGGACATTTATTAACTTCTTTGTAAACCAGGTGGATGGTACTTACTAGAAACCATAAAAACATTTGTCACCCTTGATTTCATAATGCTGAAGAAATAGAAACTCCTGCAGAGACATTCATTGCAATATTTTTGGATATTGCACAATATCCACCAGTATTGAACGAAGTTGTTTTTATTGTCTACCTGTAACCACCAAAATGGTGTATTCGCAGATTATTCTCTGACATTGGTAAGGTTCTCACAATGAGTGAAATAAAGCAATGTACAAAAATTGTTTTTGCACATCAGGAAGAAGACAAGAAAAAAGCATAAAACCGCTAAGGCATCATTTTTGTTTTGCTTTTCCTATTGATTATAGACTGGCCAATGAGCGTATGTTGTTTTTTAATCAAAAAGGTGTTAAAAAAAAACCTAATCTTTTCTACTGGTTAAGAGTCCAAGAGAACAGAAGTATTAAAAATGATACTTGTAGCCTTCACCATTTTTTAAAATTTTGTGTTGGAAGTATATCATTCTTAATATACAAGGTACTAGACTAGTATCACTCCCTTTTACTGGCTAAAATTTTATAACTGACAGGGTTACAATCCAGAGTCTACAAATTATTTTCTAGAAGCCTTAGCGTTATTCTTCAGAGGATTTATTTTTTTCTTTACCTTATAATTTCTTGTGGAAAACATTAGAAAGCTGAATGTAGAATATTTTCTCCAGGGAGGCCAGTTTTTGTTATGTTAACTCCTCGTCAATCAGTTAGATGTAATAGTACTCACCTTTATAAATATTTTTCTTTTCAGCACCTCAAGGACAAGTTTTGGAATTTTATTTTCTACAAGTTCATTTTCATTTTTGGTGTGCTGAATGTCCAAACAGTGGAAGAGGTGGTCATGTGGTGCCTCTGGTTTGCTGGACTTGTATTTCTGCATCTGATGGTTCAGCTCTGCAAGGACCGGTTTGAATATGTGAGTTTTTAGCCATGCTCTTTGCTTGTTTAGTCACAGGTTTGCCAGGTTTGGATTGTGTAAGATGAATGAGCCATAAAGGGCATGTCCCACGGAGGTCTCCAGGCAAGGTTCCTTGATCAGGTAGCCACTGCCTGTTTCTTGAGGGACTTCCTGCAGCAGCCAAGGAATGTAGGAACATGTCTCCTCCCCTACCCGATAGCATATTATGTTACAGCCCATGTGGGGTCAGTTCACCTACACAAACTGTTTTGATCACAGCTCAGGGAAAGCTTAATATATAAACTGAAAACAAGCAGCTGTCTTCCAGATATTTTCTGTTCTAGTCTCCTTCCATTTTTTTCCTCTAATTCTTGGAGCTTTCCTACGGACTGGTTTATGCTGTTTCTACCCCTGGGCCAGGACTCAATTAGCTCTCTTGGCTTCCTGGGTCCCGGGAGAAGCGAATCCTTCTTTGGGTACAAGATCTGCCTCTCCACTTCAGAGCTGTGCAGGCGAACCCACACTCCTGAGGGCACCCAAGCTAATGTCATGGGTCCTGGGGAAATCTCACCCTCAGCTAAACCCACTCCGGGGCCTTATTTGCCCCTGGTCCCTGAGGACCAGGTGGTCCTTGCACCTCTGTGTGAGTTCATCTCAGTCTGAAAGCCGTTAAGGGGTCAAGAACAGGAGCGCCCAACCTCCCTAACTGGTTTGTTATCTCCACCCTCCTGCTCAGAGTCCCAGCCCCAGCCTTTTGTTCCTGGCTGTGGCCTCTCCTTGTATACTATTAACATAGCATTGTGATCTAGGCGCTCGGCACCTGGATTACATTTCTGCTGTCCCAGCCCTAAACACTGTAGGAACGTTCTCCAAGTGAATTTTCAGGAGGAGGGCTCTACAGCAAGATCCAGAAAGAAACACAACAGAACATGATGCAATCTGGAGTGCCGTTGAATGTTGAAAAAAAGAATGATACACCCTTGGAAAATTGCTTGGGGAGGCTTATAATCCCACTGGTAGGAGGATCCTGGAGAATTTGAGATAAAAATATAATGTATATTGTTACTTTCTGTAAATTAAGTGATACAGAGCTCTTAAATATCAGCTCATACTCATATTCAGGTTGGTTGGAGAATTTTGACTGTCTGTTAGTGGGATGCTTATGGCCACGCAGCTAAGCACAGATTCCTGAGCAAAGACGCCAAGATTAACCTTGAGTTTCTCAGTGAAGCTTAACACTGAAGTGAAGAAGAATGAGCTTCCTTCTCCTGTTTTGTACATTTCAGCTCTCCTTTTCCCCCACCACACCCATGAGCAGCCATGGGCGAGTGCTGTCTCTGTTGATCGCGATGCTGCTTTCTTGCTGTGGATTAGCAGTTGTCTGCTGTGTCACAGGCTACACCCACGGGATGCATACACTGGCTTTCATGGCAGCAGAGGTAAGATGTGGATGCAGGTTTTTGCTCTGATCATATTCCAGTATACTTTCAAGGAAGCAAGAGGATCCTTGTCAGGTTATTTTCACTCATGCGGTGACTGATGGATATTTGGTCTTTTGTTGTTAACAAGCATATTTTGAATTCCTTGCTTTTGTGTTGGATACTGATATTGAAGGGAAAAGTGTGTTACTTTATGTAATCCTTGCTACAACGTAATAAAGTAATTATTTTTGCCAACATTTTTATAGTGCCTATTGTATGCTGGGGATTGCTCTAAATACCTTATGTGTATTGACTCATTTTATTATTCCTGTTTATGAATGGGGAAACAGGCATAGAGGGTGCAGTGAACTGTTTAAGGTTCCAGAGCGGGCAGTGGTGACATCCAAGGTGCCATCCTTCCCTAGTAGGAAGGGCATTATTCCCCCTCAGATGTAATGAACACTGATTGGTGGTGATTAAAAAGGAAATACTCTATAATTGGGTTTTTTTTTTATATAGGACATAAATTATTTATTTACATAATATTTTACAGAATAACATAAATAAGTTCTTTTTTTATTTTGGAAGAATAATCTGAGATATTCATGTATATTTTAAATTTACTTTTTGAATATACCAGCTTTTTTCATTAGAAATAAAAATTTGGGGGGCTCCTGAGTGGTTTAGTTGGTTAAGCATCTGACTCTTGGTTTTGGCTAGGGTCATGATCTCACAGTTTTTGAGTCTGAGTCCCTCATCGGGCTCTATGCTGACAATGCAGAGCCTGCTTGGGATTCTCCCTCCCTGTCTCTCTGTCCCTACCCTGCTGGTGTGTGCACGCATACTCTCTCTCTCTCTCAAAATAAATAAGCTTTAAAAAAAAATTTTTTTTTTTGGATGTCCTTATGTTCATTTGTTATATCTGCTTTTTTCCTTAGGCCAAGGGCAAAATACTTTTATCTTTACCATAATTGGTACTATTAATGAAAAAGAATGAAACAATAGATTGTTAAAGCTAATTAATATCAAAACACTAAGTTTGAACCACTGTTTGGGAATTTGTTAGAATAGGGTTAAAGTTTGTTAGAGTACCTGGCTGGGTCAGTTGGTAGAGTGTGTGACTCGTGATTAGGGTTGTGAGTTTGAGCCCCACGTTGGGGGTAGAGTTTACTTTAAAATATAAGTTAATAAATGAACAAATAAATTTTTTTTTTGCTTAATAGCATTGATTTCAGAATATAATGTAGTATAAGTAAAATTAGGAAAGGAGCATTTAAGTATTTAGTAAAAACATTTGCAATTCTAGTTGAATAGTTTCTGCATGTGTATATTTCTCTTGAAAATATCTGTTTAAAAGTTTTTTTGCACTGATTTATGTTACTAATTTGCTTTAAATATATTTTATTATAAATCACCATTTGCATGATACTCTGGTTTTCTTGCATTTTTTTTTTTAAGAGAGGGAGTGTGTGTGTGTGTGTGTGTGTGTGTGTGTGTGTGTGTGTGTGTGTGTGGAGAGAGAGAGAGAGAATGAGAATCTTAAGCAGGCTCCACGAGCATAGAGCCTGATGCAGGGCTTGATCTTAAAACCATGAGATCATGACCTGAGCCAAAATCAAGAGTCAGACACTTAATGAACTGAGACACCCTTTACTTTTAATATTAGGCCAAACTTTGGAAAAGGTATACTTAAAAATAAAGACATTTAAGTTAGGCCTATTGGATTATACTATAGTACGTATTTTTATTTATTTTTAATTTTTTTAAATGTTTATTTTTGAGAGAGAGAGATAGAACGCGAGTAGGGGATGGGCAGAGAGAGAGGGAGTCACAGAATCTGAAGCAGGCTCCAGGCTCCAAGCTGTCAGTACAGAGCCCAACGCGGGGCTCGAACCCATAAACCGTGAGATCATGACCTGAGCTGAAGTCAGATGCTCTACCGACTGAGCCACCCAAGCGCCCCTTATTTTAGTTCATTAGTATTGATTTTTTAAGATAATTTATCATGTTACAGATTTCATGTTTTAAACTTAGTCATATTTTTATATTTATAGTATTTCTCTTTGTAAAATACTTTCTATTTATAAATTGGAATTTCCAGATCTCAAACAATGTAATAGTTCTATTCTGTCAGTTTAAGAGGACTTTTTTAAATATCAATTTCTGTGATACAAAGTTCTACAAAGGGCTTATTTTATTTTTTATTTCCTTCGTTCTTCTGTGTGGGCAAAGGGAGCGCACAAAGTGTTATGTCGAGAGCAGGTACTTATCTCAGACTGTGGTACCTAAACTATGCTCGGGTATAGGGTCACCAGGTATTCAGACGCCCTTTGAGGTGACTGATGATGGTGACTTACTGCTGTATAAAATAGAAGTGATCGTCAGACCGCTAGCATGAACCTCAAGATTGCAAAAGGCCTCCCCAGGAGATGGACAAGTGTAATTGGTTGTCACCTATTAACAGGAAAAGGCTTAATAAAAGTTGGGTTTCTAGGTCATGAAAGTATTCCGTGGAAATTTGAAGCAGATAAAAAATACTTGGTAAAACTGTAGTTGAAGCAGGTAAAAAATAGCTGTGCATGACATCCCCAGTCCTTACTTATCTTGTAACTGGAAGTTTGTACCTTCTGACCACGTTCGTCCAGTTCCCTAAATGTCCCTAGAATAAAGCTGCTTTTTAATTGAACTGAGAAATGCTTGTCTCTTATCTGTTTGTAAAAGTAAGTTTGGCCTGAGCAGTTACAAATTTTACTAAAAAGAAAAAATATACCTTTCTTTATAGTCGCTTCTTGTGACAGTGAGGACCGCTCATGTGATTTTACGGTGAGTAGAAATTTGGGAAGGAGGTGATCGAGGTCTATTCATACTGCTGATTTTAAGATATGACCTGAATGAAATCTATACAAATGTGACTGTACTATATCATGTTTAAGCCAAATTAAATTGTCACAGTAATTACTGAAAAGATTTTTCCCTGTTCATTGCAGATATGTAATTCACCTCTGGGACCTCAACCATGAAGGGACATGGGAAGGAAAAGGAACCTATGTCTATTACACAGATTTTGTCATGGAACTCACTCTCTTGTCCCTGGACCTCATGCATCATATTCACATGTTGGTAAGCTTCCGCAGAAGGAGCTCTAACAGAGAGCAAAGGTTTTTAGAAACAGAAGCCCTGGTTAGTTCATAGCAAATGCACCATTTGTGGATAAAGGATGTAAAGACCATAAAAATAAATGCAGCTGCGCCCCTCTGTGTTTCTGCCACCGGGTGGAAAGCAATGGCGTGCCTCTTCGGCTGGAGCCCGGCCAGAGGAGGGGTTTGCTGTCCCTCTAGGACATTCGGTTAACTCCACTGACTAAGTCACTGAGAATTCTTCTAATATGAAATTAGAAAGTGTGCTACACACTGTTTCTATGACTTCTATGTAGCAGTTACTTTGTAGGGGATCATGGGAGCTCTTGCAGTGTTAGCTACTTCATGGATTCATAACTTTTCTGTCTTTACAATTAAAAAGAAAGCACCTGTACTTAATTCCTCCTACTTCGTTGTTTACATTTTACTTAGTGTGCAAGAAATTTGAAACTCTGTTTCAATGGTTAACACTTCAGTGATGGTGAGAATCAACGTATTTAGTGGGCAGTTGAATTATTACAAGCCTGTTAAAGTTGCATTTAAAAATTACTGGGTTAGACACAGGACATTTCTTTTTTTTTTTCTTTTTCTTTTCTTTTCTTTTCTTTTCTTTTCTTTTCTTTTCTTTTCTTTTCTTTTCTTTTCTTTTCTTTTCTTTTCTTTTCATTGCTTGTACCATTTTATTTTATTTTTTTTAAATACTTATTTTGAGAGAGAGAGAGCATGTGCTGCATGAGTGGGCGAGGGGCCCAGAGAATCCCAAGCAGGCTCCACACACTGTCAGCACAGGGAGTCTGACGTGGGGCTGGATCTCAGGAACCTCAAGATCATGATCTGAGCTGAAATCAGAAAGTCGGATGCTTAACCGACAGCCACCCAGGCACCCCAACACAGGACATTTTTTTTTTTAAATTTTTTTTTTAATGTTTATTTATTTTTGAGAGAGAGAGACACAATACAGGTCGGGGAGGGGCAGAGAGAGGGAGGGAGAAACAGAATCCATAGCAGGCTCCAGGCTCTGAGCCATCAGCACAGAGCCCAATGTGGGGCTTAAACCCATGAATCATGAGATCATGACCTAAGCCGAAGTCAGCCCCTCAACCTTCTGAGCTACCTAGGTGCCCTGACACAGAACAGTTCTAAGTCTGATTTTTGAAAGTAACTTTGAAAACATATTAAAAAAAAAAAACACGTATAGTTGTTTAAATCCCCTCGCCCCGAAACAAATACCCAAAGATAACTGTTAACATTTTATTTGTTTTTATATTCGGGTATATCCAGTCATAAATTGAGATCATATTTTAGACATGCAGTTCACTTTTGCTTTATTTTTAGCTAATGTATTTATCTCTATTGTCCTGTGCTAGCCACAGTTCTTTTTTTAAAAATTTTATTTATTTTTTTATTTTGAGACAGAGAACGTGAGAGCTGTGAGCAGTGGAGGGGTCAAGTGGGGGGCTCAGAGAGAGAAAGAGAGAGTCCTAAGCAGGCTCCATGTTCAGCATGGAGCCCAGCGTGGGGCTTGACCCCACAACCCTGGGATCATGACCTGAGCCGAAATCAAGAGTCAGACACTTAATTGGCTGAGCCACCCAGGTGCCCCTAGCCACGGTTCTTCTAAACCATTTTAATGCCTTCAGTATAAAAATCCCATCATATAGATGTATGATGATTTAACTAACCTTCGTAATGGATGTTTAGATTGTATTCAGTTTCCTATTTTACATCTTTACATAATTTTTTTACCACATGTTAGTGTTTTTTAAAGTTTATTTATTGTTATTTATTTTGAGTGAGAGGGGGGAGAGCGAGCGAGCAGGGGAGGGGCAGAGAGATTGGGAAAGAGAGAATTCCAAAGAGGCTCCAAGGTGTCAGCTTGGAGCCCAACACGGGGCTCGATCTTACCAACTGTGAGATCATGACCTGAGCTGAAATCAAGAGTCAGTTGCATAACTGGCTAAGCCACTCAGGCACCCCACATATGAGTTCTTTTAAGGTAGTTTTATCCTGCCATTTTCACTTATTTTTCCATGTAATTATTCTTTAAAAAGATTATACATAAAATACAGTATAATGTTAATATATAACTTTATAATAAATGTAATTAGTGGCTATATATTATGACATTATATGAACCTATTTCCCTACTGGACATTTTGCTCATTTCCTGGTTTTATTTTTTATAATTGCATGGATGGGCATCTTTGTGCATAAAGCTTTTAAATTTCTGATTAGTACCTGAGAAAAGACAGCTGGTGATAGAATGGCTAGGCCAAAGAGCATGTGCATTGTTTATGGTCGTGAGGTAAATATATGTGCTGCTTCCCAAAAGATTGTTCTAGTTCAGCTTTTCCAACAGTAAGAGCTTTTGTTGCACGCCTTAACCTTCGTCACTAGCAAGTTCACATTCATTTTATGATGTATTCTGTTCTCTTTCCTTCTTGTTCAGTTATTTGGCAACATCTGGTTATCCATGGCCAGCTTGGTCATCTTTATGCAGCTGCGTTACCTATTCCACGAAGTGCAGCGTCGGATCCGGCGACACAAGAACTACTTGCGTGTGGTTGGGAACATGGAAGCCAGGTGAGCGAGCCTGAGCTGATGTTGCCTAAGTGCACTCATTTTAGATCTTTCATAGTAACAGATCCCAGGTTACATGAGAACTGCTTTTGTAAGCTATTTACAGAATGGTGAGGAGAATAAGTGGCGGCTCTGGAAGACTGCTGGGTGTGGATCCCCACGTAGTTGCTGTGTGATTTGGGGGCAACTTAATTTAAATCTCTGTGCCTCAGTTGCTTCCTGTCTAGGGATGATAGCAGAGCCTTCTTTTTGGAACTGTTGGGAGGGATCCGGGGATAATGCAGGTACCATACTTAGAACAGTTATGGGTATGTAGTAGCTACTCAATAAATATTAGGTGGTTCTTACTGTGTCATTATTGTTATCATCACTATTATTAAGCAGAAGCTTCCTTGGGCTTCTGCCCTCTATTTTATGAAGTGGGTCTCACTTATTCCTTACTCATGTGTGTTTATGTACATACACGCTCTTAACCTCACCAGAGGAGGGACTCACTCACCAACCTGAGGGTAAACCAAGCCTGACAATGTGAGATTAATGGGTGTCCTTTTTGTGTCCAGGGGAACAGTTTGGCTGTTTGGGGGGTTTGCCTAGAATGTTCTCTCAGGTCATTTTTAGCTAATGTGTTATGTGGAAGGAATTAAGAGGAGCTGTTAAGACAGAGTTAGTTTCTGTGTATAAGTTAGTTTCTTGCTTCAGTGGGCTGTGAAGAGAAAGCAGGTGTAATGTTTTTGATGGTGGGGAATGTTTTACGGAACAAGATGTCAGAAGGGGTAACTGGTGTCAGAAGGGCGAAGTTTGTAAAGTGGCACTCTGTGAACGTGTGTGGAATTGACAGAGCTGTCTGCCGGGTGCATTCGTCTCTTACAGGTTTGCGGTTGCAACTCCAGAGGAGCTGGCTGTCAATAATGACGACTGTGCCATCTGCTGGGACTCCATGCAGGCCGCGAGGAAACTGCCCTGTGGACATCTTTTCCACAAGTAGGGACAGGTGTCCTATCCAGGGCATGTGGGTGTTTGTGCTTGGCTCACGACCAGTCCTAGCAGAGAGTGGGGATGTTACCTCAGACTGGTCGTGGAGTGAGTGGTGCGGGCTCTGGGGAGCTTTGGGAGGTTCTCCTCTGTCCCTCAGCCTCTTTCCTACACGGCAGGACTGTTCCCCACTCACAAGTCCGCCATCTTAATTTCTGGGTCTGCTAACTGTCTTCATGCTCCTTGTCAATTTAAGCTCTGAAGTAGAACAGATATGCCTGTTAAGATTTAAAAGAAAGGGATGGGGGTGGGGGAATCCTTGCTTTCAAACAGCTTCTGTGCTCCCTGGGGTAAGAGAATGTGTATTTTCACATTTTTCACATGCACAAAAGCAGCACCACAACAACACACCAGCAAAGTGGGCTGAGTTGGGGACTGGACCAGAACCACCGAACAGTCCAGAAGAGCTGTGAGTGTATTATCAGGGATAACAACACAGGATCTTCAGAAAATCCTTAAGATTGCACCAGTTCTATGTGGGGACAGGTTTGTTCCTCTCCCAGGGAGTGATCATTTTTGCATATTGGGAAAGTTTTCATCTTTATATCTTTAACCTTCCTTACTTTAGATTACCAAATTGTTTTTCTTTTCTTTTTTTAATATTGGAAGGGGTTTGGAGCTGGAGTATCAGTAACTGAACACATTTATTGATAGAATTTTTTGTGTGCTGGGTGCTGTGTCGGGGTCTGGGAGTGAAACAGCACAGACATGATCTCTGCTTTCATGCAGCTTACCGCCTAATGGAGGAGACGAGCATGAATTAAGCAGGCACGTTTCTGAATGTATAATTATAAATCGAGCTAAGTGCTCTAAGGGGAAGGAACATAGTTCTTTAGAGCTTGTAGCAAAGGAATCTGACTCAAGCCTGGATGAAGTGACTCTTGGTGATGAGTAGGAGTTGAGTCAGCAAAAGGAGAGAGATCCTCTAGACAGGGCAGAATGAGGTGTGTGGAAGGAATGGGAAGAGATTCTATATGCCCGGGGCTTAGATCATAAGGAGTGGCATTTGCTGATGCAGAAGAAGCAGGCAGAAGCTAGACCCTGCAGGGGCTTGAGGGCCAGTGGAAGAGGGGAGAAGTCATCGAAGGGTTTTAGGAGGGGTTGGGGATCAGATTTGCAGCCTAAGAAAATCAGGAGGACTAGTTAGTAATGGCCGCAGTGGTTCGGGTGTGTTTTGAGAGTAGCTTGGGCCACAGTGGTGGAAAAGGGTTGGGGAGCAGTGGACAGATCCATCGGATTGGCCGTGAGAAAGGAATAGAAGACTGGTCAGGGATTCTGGTTTTGTGGCTGTGCGGCTACATGTCTAGTGCTGCTGTCAGTTGAGATTGGAAGACCTGAGAATCCACACCTGTTTCTTCAAAGTTGCTGGGAGACAGTTGGGAAGAACTCCAAGAGTGTACGTCGGTCTAGAAGAAACGTAAAGCACAAGATTAGGTGAAGTTTCGGATTTACTTTTTTGATTAGGGCAAAATTCATACAGCATACAGTTAACCATCGTAAAGTGTGCAGTTCAGTGGCATTTAGTGCATTTCACCATGTTGTGCAACTGTCACTTCTTTCTAGTCTCACAACTTTTTCATCATCACAGAATAACACCTCATACTCGCTAAAGTAATCACTTGCCATTTCTCCTTTCTCCATCACCGGGCAGCCACTCGTGCTGTCTGTGGATTTGCCTAGTATGGACAGTTCATAGGAAAGGAATCCTACGTTTTGTGACTGGCTTCCTTCACTGCGCAGAATGGTTTCAAATCCCAAGTTGCAGCAAATATCAGCACTTCATTCCCTTTTTTATGGCTGAATTAAAAAAATAATAATTTTATAATAATTAAGCAACTTACCCATTCACCTATTGTTGGGCTTTTGGGCTATTTCTACCGCTTGGCTGTTGCAGATGATGCTGTGATCAAATTTTTAAACAAGTATCTGAGTACCTGTTTTTAATCCTTTGGGGTATACACCTAAGAGTGCAATTCCTGGGTCATATGTATTTCTGTTTTTAACTTCTTGAAGAACCACCAAACTGTTCTCTACAGCAGCCACACCATTTTATATCCCGCTGACAATGTGTGAGGGTTCTAATTTCTTCACGCTTTGTATTTCACATTTATTTATTTTTCTATTTTATAGCTATCCTAGTGGGAAGTGGTATTTCATTGGGATTTTGATTTGCACTTCCTTAATGACCATCGATGTTAAACAGCGTGCTTGTTGGCTATTTGTATATCTTCTTTGGAAAATGTCTGTTCAAGTCCTCGGCCCATTTTTGAATTGGGTTGTTTGTCTTTTTGTTGATAAGTTGTAAGGGTTCTTTATAAATTCTGGATACTAAGCTTTCATCAGATATTATGATTTGCAAATATCTTCTCTCATTCTGTAGCTTTTCTTTTCAGGTTCTTGACAACGTCCTTTGATGCACACAGATTTTTCATTATTATGAATTCCAATGTACCTATTTTTTTCTTTGGTTGCTGATACTTTTAGTGTCAAGTCTAAGAATCCAGTGCCAAATCCGAGGTCATGAAGATTTACCCCTGTGTTTTCTTCTAGTAGTTTTATGGTGTTAGCTCTTATATTTAGGTCATTGATCCATTTTCAATTAGTTAAAAAAAATTTTTTTTTAATGTTTATTCATCTTTGAGAGAGAGAGAGACAGAATGTGAGCGGTAAGGGGCAGAGGGACAGGGAGACACAGAATGTGAAGCAGGCTCCAGGCTCTGAGTTGTCAGCACAGAGCCTGATACAGGGCTTGAACCCACAAACCATGAGATCATGACCTGAGCCAAAGTTGGACACTTAACTGACTAAGCCACCCAGGCACCCCTTTTTTGAGTTAATTTTTGTACACGAAGTGAGGAAGGGATCTGACTTCATTATTTTGCATGTGGTTGTCCTGTAGTCTCAATACCATTTGTTGAATCTTGTTTTTATTGAATGGTCTTGGGACTCTTGTGGAAATCAGTTGGCCATAGATGTTTGAGTTTATTTCTGGACTCTCAATTCCAATGGCCTGCATGCCTGTCTTTATTTTAGTACTATGCTGTTTTGATTACTGTGAATTTGTAGTATGTTTTGAAACTGGGAAATGGTGAGTCCTCCAACTTTTTCTTATTTCATATCGTTTTGGCCATTTGGGGCCCCTTGCAATTCTGTATGAATTTGAGAATCCATGTTTCCATTTCTGCACAAAATGCCACTGGAATTTAAAAGGGATTGTTTTGAATCTGTAGATCACTTTGGGGAGTATTACTGTTACAAGAATATTAGGTGTTCCAAGCCATGAACATTAATGTCTTTCCTTTTATTTAGGTATTCTTTAATTTCTTTCAGCAATCCTTTGTAGTTTTTAGGGTCAAGTCTTTCATCTCCTCGGTTAAATTTATTCCTAGGTATTTTATGCTTTTGGATACTGCTGGAAATGGAATTGTTTTCTTTTTTTTTAATTTTTTTAAATATTTATTTTTGACAGAGAGAGAGAGAGAGAGAGAGACAGAGCATGAGCGGGGGAGGGGCAGAGAGAGAGGGAGACACAGAATCCGAAGCAGGCTCCAGGCTCTGAGCTGTTAGCACAGAGCCTGATGCGGGGCTCGAACTCACAGACCATGGGATCATGACCTGAGCTGAAGTCAGACGCTCCGCTGACTGAGCCACCCAGGCGCCCCTGGAATTGTTTTCTTAATTTCCTGTTTGGATTATTTATTTCTGCTGTATAGAAGCATAACTGATTTTTACATATTGCTCTTATAACTGTGCAACTTCCTGAATTCGATGATTAGCTCTTTTGTAGTGTGTGTGTGTGTGTGTGTGTGTGTGTGTGTGTGTGTGTGTGTGTGTTGTTTTGGATTTTCTATAATAGGATCATATCATCTGTGAATAGAGCTGGTTTTACTTACTTTTTTTTATTATTTGGAAGTCTTTATTTCTTTTTCTTGCCTAATTGCTTTGGCTAGGACTTGCTGTACAATATTGAATAGTAGTGGTGAAAACAGGCATCCTTATCTTGTTCCTGAGCTTGGAGGAAAAGCTTTTCATCTTTCAGTATTGAGTGTGATATTACCTGTGGGTTTTCATGAATGTCTTTTATCATGTTAAGGGTGTTCTCTTCTCCTAGTTTGCTGAGTATTTTTATCTTGAAAGAGTGGTTAGTTTTGGTAAGTGATTTTTCTGCCTCTATTGAGATTATTGTATGAGTTTTTTTTCTATTGTTCTAGTGTATGTTATACTGATTCATTTTCTTATGTTCAACCACACTTGCATTCCTAGGATAAATCCCTCTTGTTCATGGTATGTAATCTTTTTAAATGTACTGTTGGTTTTGGTTCACTGGTATTTTGTTGAGGATTTTTGCATCTGTATTCATAAGAGATACTCTTGTGGTGTCTTTGTCTGGTTTTGGCATCAGGGTAATGCTGGCCTCATAGTGTGTGATAGGAAGTTTTCTCTCCTGTATTTTGGAAGATTTTGAATAGGATTGGGGTTCATTCTTGACGTATTTGGTAGAGTTCACCAGTGAAGCCGTCTGGTCCTGGGTTTTTCCTTTCTGGGAGATTTTTTGACTGAGTCAAGTCTCTTTACTTGTTTAAGTCTGTTGCAATTTTCTATTTCTCCTTGAGTCATTTTAGGTAGTTTCTTTGTTGGTAGGAATTTACCCATTTTATCTATATTCTCTAATTTGTTAGATTATAGTTATTTCTAGTATTCTGTTATAATCCTTACCATTTCTATAAGGTTGGTAATAATGTTCCTACTTTCATTTCTTTTTTTTCACACTTTCATTTTTTATTTTAATTATTTGCATTTTTTCTTAGTCCTGCAAAAATTGTCAATTTTGTTGATTTTTTTTTTTTTTTTTAAGAACGAGCTTTTGGTTTCATTGATTATTCCATTGTTTTTCTGTTGTCTATTTTCAGTTACCTATGCTGTAATATTTATTATTGCCTTCCTTCTTCTGGCTGTGGGTTTCTTTGCTCCTTTTCTAGTTCCATAAGACACAAAGTTAGGCTGTAGATTTGAAATCTTTTTTCTTTTTATGCATTTTTAGCTATAAAATTTGCCTCCGAGGCATTGCTTCTGTTGCATCCCATAAGTTTTGGTATGTTGCGTTTTTTATTTCATTTGTCTCAGTATTTTCTAACTGCCCAAGGGTTAATTTTTAAAACACTCATCTGTCTTGGTTGAGTGAACAACACATTAATAGGACCTCTTGGTTTGCCCTACTTTGTAGCTTTGGTTAATAGAATGGGAGTGGGATTGTGGAATGATAAGTTGTTTCATGCTGGTCTCAGCCTATCGATAATCAGTTTTGGGGCTGCCCTGGCCCTTGTGGTTCTTATTATAATAGCAAGACACCCTTAGCAATAACCATCAGGAAACTTTGGGGAAAAAAGATTTATAGGTACAGGTCTTAGAAAGCACATAGCACACCTGGGGCCACACAGTGAGGTTGTGGGTAGGATGAAAGTGTGGGACTGGGGTTCTGCTTTTATTAGGGTGGAGGGTGGAGGCCTAGGGCTTCATGGGCTCACTCTTTCTTGGTGAATTTAAAAAATAAGAATATGAGTTTAAAGCACAGGAAGAAAAGACGCAACCTGTCCACTTGATCAGTTTTCAAAATCAACCAAGGTCTCTAAAACAAACTGGGGGGAGGGGAGAGCCTGGCTCTTTATTTAGTCATGTGGCTGGCCTTGTGTGTATTCGAGATAGTCATCTTTGAAGTGAAGGCCTAGGCTGTCAAAACTTAAAGCAGGCACTTGCACTGCAAAAAGAAAAGCCGGCTGTCCGGGCTTAACACTACAATAACCAAGGGCAGATTCATTTTAATCTGTGATAAAACTAAATGTCTAGATTCTAGCAGATTGTATAGCTAGATAATTTGTTTTGATAGAATAGGTCTTTGCAAGATTTCATTCAGAGTCCGACAAATATTCTGTCACATTGAAGTATCAAACTTAGATGGAGGAGAAATACTCTTTCAATAGAGTATTATTATAGTTATAGAAAAAAAATACATGTTTTTTTCAGAAGTTTGGTTTCTTTAGCTGTGAAAGTCTAGCCTTTTATTTTGAAAGCAACTGTGTCTAGTCCTCACCTTGGAGTTTTCAGGCTGTTATATTTAATGTGGGAGGTTTTTGCAGAATATGAAATTAGGTTCGCTTATGAAAAGTGTGCCACAATGTGGCATTATTGGAGGGTGCCCAGGATCTCAACATACTTTTGGAGTCCCACACAAGGCTCATTTTACTGGTGGTGTGATTTAAGGGTGTTCATTAGGGAAGTGGACTTGTGTTAATTACTTATCTACTTATTTACTCAAGAGAAAAGGAAACAAACTTTTAAAATATATAATCATTTATCTGGTTGAATTAAATGATCACAAACAAGTCCTTTATATATAGGTGATGTTTATTTCAAGTGTGATAATGTTGGCCGTACACACTCATTATTTTGTCACGTTACTGTCATAAGCTCTTCTGGAGCAGAGATAGTAAGAAATAGCTCCATCTTGGCCTCAAGGAGAATTTTGATACGTAAGTACTGATAGGTTGCCAGAGGCTCAGGGGATCATCACATTAGGGTGAGGCTCTCCTTCATAAATGTACCCGTGTCCGCAGATACTAAAAATGACACCAAGGAAGTGAGCACTTTTTATTCAGTCCCTCCTTGAACTCTTAGAAGAAAGATAATGTGTTAGGGGATGGGGAGCCTTCTTGAAATCTTAGAAGAAAGGTAATATATTGTTATAAAATAGGAAGAAACCTTAGAGATCACATCATCCAACCTTCTTGGTTTTGTTAATATACTTCCCGTTAATGACAGCACAAGTAGTTATCCCATCTGGAATAATTAGGGCATTGTCATCTTCTGAGAAAGGGGGCAGAAGAAGCTTCCAGCCTTGTTGGGAGACCAGAGTATGAATAGCAGAGGGCTGGAGAAGCTGAGGTGGCAGGTGTAAGGGAGGGGTTGTAGGTAAGTGAGATGAGGACGGGAGTAAGACTTGAGGGGCTGTGACGCTAGATGAGAAAGTGGTGGCATTGTGGACAGGTGCTCTCAGCAAATAATGGTCTTGGGAGTGAACTGGAAGGAGAAGAGCTTTAGTTAGAATGAGATCTTTGGAGTCAAAAGTTTGAAGAGAAGGCCAAGATTGTGACTGTGTTAGTGAGTGGCTAAAGTAGGGTGAGAACAGATTACTGCAGTAGAAGATTCAAAGACATAAGAGGCTCGAGTGTTGGGTGATTCAGCCTCATGGATTTTGAAGTAGACAATGGAGTTGGAAAGGAAGATGACGGGCCATGTGATAGAGTCTTACTGCAGACAGGTCATGACCAGGAGCTCGGTAGGTGACCACATATGTTGATGGATTAATGTTCACAGCAGAACACACTGGAAGCGAATGAGTAAAGAGGTAATGTCAACAGACGTTTCTCAACATTTAAATCTCACTATTGGTAAATAGAAGCTAAACTTGCGACACATTTGCTACATTCAGAGTACTTCTGGTGAATTCTTACAAAAAATACTAAGGATATCTATCTTATTTTGGACTTTCCCATAGCTCCTGCCTTCGTTCGTGGCTAGAACAAGACACCTCCTGCCCAACATGCAGAATGTCTCTTAATATCGCTGACAATAACCGGGTCCGGGAGGACCATCAAGGAGAGAACTTGGATGAGAATTTGGTTCCTGTAGCAGCCGCCGAAGGCCGCCCTCGCTTAAACCAACACAATCACTTCTTCCACTTTGATGGTTAGTTTCAACCTCTAAAACCGTACCCACGGGTTTCTCCCCTAAGGGGATGCTGGTTGAATTCTAAATTGCCCTGCCTAGGCCAATTTAATAGAAATATTTCCATCTCAGTTGAAAGTGTTCAGTAGGCATGGAGAGCACTGGAGAGTTACTCTGTGCCAGGCATTTGCTGGATTCTGTGTGAATATGGGGGCAGGGAGGAGGGGGCGAAAGAGGAGGAATGAATATTGACTCAGCCAGGCCTGTGAGGACCACACTTAATGATAGTTAACCATTGCTGATAATTTATTACATCGGTGTAGTACTTATGCAGGAGCATTGAGTAGACTTTCCAGTGAGTACCAGAAGCAGAATCAGAGCTAGAGCCTTTTCCTTGTCCATAAAATATGAATATCCTGCCCCTTACAGTTTTGCAAGGAGTTGTAGTAAAAACCCCACTTAAAATTCTGAAGCCATGGGCTGCACACCGGGGGCTGGTTGATCATCCTTCTTTAATTCATGTTGCAGTGAGCTGTTGTGGATTCTTATCGCTTCTAATACCACTGAGTTCCATGAATTAATATTTGTTACCATGAAATAGGTATCCTTGGGATTTTGTTAGGAGGAGTGTTCTTTTTTTTTTAAATATAATTTATTGTCAAATTGGTTTCCATACAACACCCAGTGCTTATCCCAACAAGTGCCCTCCTCCATGCCCATCACCCACTTTCCCTTCTCTCCCACCCCCCCATCAACCCTTAGTTTGGTCTCTGTATTTAAGAGTCTCTTATGGCTTGCCTTCCTCCCTCTCTGTTTGTGACTATTTTTTCCCCTTCCCCTCCCCCATGGTCTTCTGTTAAGATTCTCAAGATCCACATATGAGTGAAAACATACGGTATCTTTCTCTGACTGACTTATTTCACTTAGCATAATACCCTCCAGTTCCATCCACGTGGCTGCAAATGGCCAGATTTCATTCTTTCTCATTGCCAAGTAGTATCTCATCGTATATATAAACTACATCTTCTTTATCTGTTCATCAGTTGATGGACATTTAACCTCTTTCCATAATTTGGCTATTGTTGAAAGTGCTGCTGTAAACATTGGGGTACTTGTGTCCCTATGCGTCATCACAGGAGGAGTGCAGTTTTGATCTGATTTGAGTTGCCAGGGGGTGGAGCATTATGGGAGCCCATGGTGTGTTGATGAGACCCCTCATAGGAGGATGAAGGGCAGTAGAGTCTGGTCTCCGAGACTAGGAGGTGAGGCCGCGTGGCTGGCTGGGCCACGGGTGCCGGAGGGCTGAGAGGCAGCTGCTTTGTTGGCTGTCGATTAAGGCCTCTACCAGGTAGGACTTTGGAAATACGCTAGCAGATCTTGCACGTGGGGCCCAGCTGTATAATCCGTTACCTTATGAATTTGTACTAAAAACTTAGTCAAAATAGAAAAGTCAACTTTGTTTCTCCCTGGGAAGTACATGAAATAAGAACCTAGTTTTTTAACAGGCACATTTTGTTGGGCGGGACCTTGAGACAGCCATTGAACTTGTTTTTATATTCTGTGCCTCGGTGCTTCTTTGTGAAGGAAAGCAAAATAACTCCTAAACAGGTAGCTTGATTAACTAATACTTGGAGCTTTAGCTTAGGGTCCCCCCTTTTCTTGGGGAAATGGCAGAAGCCGCCGACTTCTTGGCTCCACACACAAGCCTGTGTTGTCGAACTCTTTGAAAAGAATTTCGAATCGAATCAGAAAACCAAGGTCTTTAAATCAGATGATGCGATAGACAATACCTTATGAAAATAATTGTGAAAGTGATGTCTCCACGTGGGTAGTATTTGTGTACGGTGTGACAGGAGCACAAGCCCCTCTCTCGTAGCAGCTGTAGAGCCTTAAAGCCTTCCTTCTGTGCCAGGTGGAGAACAGATTGACCTGTGGATCCAGGGCGTCTGGAAAGCAGGAGGGCCTAGTGGTGAAGGATTCTGGAACCTGACTGTCTGGTTGCAAATCCACCATAATTGTGTGATGTTGGGCAAGTTACCTGACTTCTGAGTGCCCTCAGGACAAAAGACCACGAGAACTGAGTTTTCCCTGAGAAGAGTGAAACGGGTATAAAAGTAGCGATGATCCAATGAGCTGATCTGTGTGAAACCCTTGGTACAAAAGGCCTGGCACACCGTAAGCCGTCAGTGGAACGAGCTGGGGTCCCCGAGCGGCTGACCCCAGACTGGACCACGCAGGGGACGAGATCTCTAACTTGTGCTGGGTTCTCTTTGTCTTAGGGTCCCGGATCGCAAGTTGGCTGCCGAGTTTCTCCGTTGAGGTGATGCACACCACCAACATCCTAGGAATTACACAGGCGAGCAACTCCCAGCTGAATGCGATGGTAAGGACCGCTGTGCTTCGGGGTGGTTGGTCATCAGGGAGGGGCTGGACGCTGTGCACTGTGTGCTTCACTCTGGCCGAATAGCAGGATTTTCAGGGGCGTGTGACGTAGTAGCTGGGACAACTTCAGTTCATGTGTTTTCAAATTTGAAACTGCTTTGGAAACCAGCTTCCATTTTAGATGTGTGGCAGATCATCTGTCTGTTTCTGAGCACCGCCGGGTTCGCTGTGTTGTGATCTAGGCCAATCTTGGGATGCTCCTTGATGCTAACCAAAAATATTTAGAGACTTAGTGACTGGAGAGAATGATGGGCCTTTTATTCAAAGTTGTATGAGACCTGCTAAATGTGTTTTCCTGACCCTGTCCCCTTTCCTCCCCCCAAATAAGTAAATACACGTGTGCACGCACGCACACGCACACACACACGTCTGTGGGTATGCACATATATCTATATGCCTTGAGATATGGAGGCACACATACTGTTAGCTCAAGGATACTGTTCAAATATTCTTTGTGTTTCTCTAAAGCTTTGTCATACGGCGGGTATTTTTGTTTTAGAGAAACGTGTCGTTATCACTGCAATTTAGTGTTCATTGTGATGATGAATGCAGGACTCTTAAAATGCTAACTGCCTTAGTCCTGCTTAGATAGCGCTGCTGGCTGACCTGGGTAAGCCTCGTCAGTACTTCAGAGAGGCACTGGTTCATTTGTTCATTCATTCCTTTATCTTCATGTATTTACTTGACAAATCTGTACTGAAAGCCCACTCCTGCGACAGGCATGATGCAGTGCAAACGGTTGCATAGCACCTGCCAGGCAAACCAGGTGGATGTGGGCCCCACTCCCAGGAAGTGTAGATTTTAGCCGGGGAGACTGGTTATAAACACAAACAAGATCATTGCTGATGGCAGTGAGTGCTCTGAGGGCAGTAAGGCCGGCAATGCGGCAGAGGTGGAGGTAAGAGCTATTTTAGCGGAGATGTCTGAGTAGTTCTTTCCGAGGGGCTGATACTTGATCTGAGACAAGAAGGATGAGAAAGAGGCAGTTGGGAGAAAAAGAGGCAGCGGAACCGACAGGTTCAAAGGTCATGAGGTGAGAAAGCCCTGGGGGCACAGCGGTCACTGTGGTTGGAGCCTAGTGAGTCAGAGACCAAGATTGTGATGCACGCTGATTTTGCAGAGCCGGGTCATGGCAGGGGTTAGTAGGCCACAGCTCGGTGTAGATCTTATTGTGAAAGTATTGGAAGGTTGTTCAAGGCCTTTTTCCTCCCACAGGGGACTGACAGGACATTTAACAGAATGATTTGCTTCTGAGAGACTGGGTTATAGAGGGGCAGGGATGGAAGCAACGAGCCCAGTTAGGGGGCTGTGCAATAATGCAGGTGAAAAAAAGAGTGGTTTGGACCAGGGTGTTGGCAGTAAGAATGAAAAGAAGGGGCGGCTTGAAGACACTTTGGGATGATGCGCTGACAGGACTGGACGACACTTTGCTTTGGGTGAGCAGATGATGGGCCCGCATACCGAGATGGGCGGAAGCAGGACTGAGGACGGGGCTTCGGCCTTCCTTCCGGCCAGAGGTGAGCCATCCGCATGGAGATGCCACGTAGGCATCTGGACCTCGCCGAAGAGGGCAGGCTGGAGGTGGACACTTGGGAGTTCTCGGTCTGTAGGTGCTCCTCGAGGCGGGGAGCAGGTCTCTTCCTGGGAGAGGATGAGGCTCACGATGAGGAGAGGACTCCGGGCCGAGGGCTGGCAGAGAGGGAGGAGCCACATGGTGACCTAGGAGGAGGGAGACCGGGAGAAGGTGCAAGGCGAGCACGTGGGGATTCTTAGAAGGTGAGGTCGGAGGAGGACGTGTTGGATTCGGCAGAACGGAGGCGGTTGGTTAACTGCAGAGGAACAGGCGGCTTCCGTGGCCTGAGGGATGGGATCTTCCCGGTAGATTGGGAAATGAGTGGGCACTGAAGAAACAGACCGGGGCTGGCAGCGTGTTGTAAAAGTGGGCGGAGCGATAGAAGTGGTAGCTCGCGAGGATTATGGTGTCAGGGGAGCTTTTGGCTTTTTTAAGATTTCTTTTTTGAAGGTTTTTGAGCAGGTCCTTTCTGCACAAGTTCCAGAAGTTCTAGAGGAGGATCCAGGGAAGTCATGCTCTCTCATCCTTTGGTCCATCCACCCAGTCCCCGGCCCAGGAACGGCTGCGGAATCACAGTTTCTCTCTCTGAGCCTGGCTTATTTCACTTGCCACAGCGTCCTCCGAATCCATCCGTGTTGTAGCAGGGGTCAGAGTTTCTTCTTAGGCCGAATGGTGTTCCGTCGTGTGTGGAGACCACACACACGTTGCTTACGTGACTCTCCGCCGACGGCCGCTTGGATTGCTTCCGCCTTTGGGCTCTTGTGCGTCATGCTGCGATGGGCATGGCTGTACGAGTTCTGTTCTCTGGTCTCACTTCTTTTGAGTACCCGTGGGTCTTTTGTAAAGATAGATGTGGTAGCCTGCTTGGGGTGCAAATGGGAATGATCACTAGAGAGGGAGAGACGGAAAGTGCGGTGCACACAGGGAAGTAAAGATGGAAGAGGAAGACGGGAAGCTGGAGGGTGGGGTCAGGAGAGAGGCATTCGCCTCTGTTAGGAGGGCGGACGGAGGCAGCTCCAGCGCTTCGTTGAGACGTGGTTTAAGTAGAAGGCCTGGCTCATGATAACCAAGAGGCAGAAGCAGCCTGAGTGTCTGCCAGGTGAATGGATGAATGGATTCCAGAAGTGTGGTACATGCATACAGTGGAATATTAGCCAGCCTTAGAAAAGCAGGAAATCCCATCACGTGCCCCAACATGAATGAACCTCCGGGACGTTACACTAGATGAAATAAGACCATCACAGAAAGACAAACGCTGCAGGATTCCACTCAGATGAGGTCTCTAAATTAGTCTCACTCTTAGAAACAGAAATTAGAATGGGGGTTGCCAAGGGCCAGTGGGGAGGGCGATGGGGAGTTGCTCCTCAGGGTTTCAGTTTTGCAAGATGGCAGAGTTCTAGAATCTGTCGCACGGTCATGTGCATATGGTTCGCCCTACCGTACACTTAAAAATGGTTAGGATGGTTATATGTTTTTGACCATAGTAATAACAGAAAAAGTCCTGGGTTCCTGCTGCCTCTTGCTTCCTCAGGGAAGTGCTCGGCCACGTCAGCAGTGTGTGTGAGTGACGACCTAATGGACACAGATGGTCTGCAGTGTGGCGGCCTAATGCGGCCACCCACCGGCTTGTGTCAGGCTCTGTGTGTGGACTTTGGGGTCTGGCAGCTGTTGAAGTCCTGCAGGTGGATCACCTCGCCTGCTCCCTAAAAAAATCAGAATCACGGGCGCGTAACCCTCTAGGAATAAGAATTATTCTTGGAGTTGGTGTGTTCAGCATTCTCTGATAGTCCCCGGTTGGTCTTTCTCTAGCTCCATGATGGATTGGAATAGCCTATTCTTAACATAATTAGTTTACTAGAACCATACATTTTTTTATAAAGATCCAATATTTAATTCACTGGATTTTCTGGAAGAACAGCTTGGGTCTGGTAAAATGAATCTCAGGGAAATGAGGGGGAAGCTGTTGAAGAATGGAGAAGAATGTTACCTGATTGTCTAGGTTTTTATGGACTCTTCTTCACTTAGTGTTCATTTGACCCTGGGGCGGGGGGAATGATCAGCTCCCGTTCATAGAAACCCTGAGGGGACCCAGAAGTGCGGGGCTATTGGTCCCGCTGCTGGGCTCTGCCTGTCTAGCCCTCCCACCCCAGTGAGACACTAAGCGAAGCTTTGTGCGTGTTTCACCCTGGTCTTTGCTCTCAAGGCCCTGATGTTGGACACCTTCTCCTTCTGCAGTTACAGTGCTGTGCTCCTGAGGAGCTAATACCCCAGTGGTAGACTTCCTTATGCCTCGAAAGCAATCACATTTTTCCTGCTCTTTTGTTCTTTTGATCATTGGGGCTTTTCCACAATAAAACCATGAACATAAGCATTGTACATTCTCATAAGCATATGTACATTGTACATAAGTATTACATTCATTTAATGTACATACCTGAAAAATAAAATCTGGGCCTTTGATGCAAGTATGGGTGGTAGTGTGCTGGGAGACCTGTGCCATCTTCCCCTAGACACAGACTGCTGCTCAGAGCCCCGCCCACGTGGACTCTGAGACGTTTCTAGAGGGCGGTTTGAAACCTACAGCTCTAGTGTTATGAATTTACATTCTTTATGATCTTTTTTTTTCTGATGGTGGTGTAATAATTTACATCGGGTAGATTCACCCTTCGTAGTATCCGATTCTGTGTATTTTGTCAAATTCATACGGTTGTGTGGCCACCACCATACTCAAGGTATAGAAGAGTTCCATCTACCCTGCCCCAGATTCCATTGTGCCCTTTTGTAAAATTGCTTCCTCTCCCCACCTTCAATCTCTGGCAACCACTTACCAGTTTTCTGTCCCTTTAATTTTGCCTCTTCTAGAATGTCATGTAAATGGAATTATACGGTGCATAGCCTTTGAGCCAGGCTCTTTCACTTAGCCTAATGCATTGGAATTTCATCCATGCGGGTGTGGTATCAGAAATTTGTTCCTTTTCGGCATTATTCTTTAAGGGGAACACATTTTTTTTTACCTGAATTATACCGAGCTTTAAAATGAACACTTCTTAAAATTGGGATATTCTAATTGAACCTGTTTCGGGATGCAGCTGGATTTCCATGCTCTTTTTATTTTGAAATCGAGGCTGTTCCCAGCTACCTGTTTGGCATCCTAGGAAAATGCTAGAATGAGTGAGGTTTGATGGGGATCTGCAGAATAGAGGGGCGCCTTGCCTGTGTTTTCAAGGCGGAATGCCGGGTTCAGTGCTCAGAGCTTGCCGTACACCATGACCCCAAGGAGTCACTGTTGAAGGTGAACGTTTCCAAGGCTTCCATATTTGTATTCCTGCAGGCTCATCAGATTCAAGAAATGTTTCCCCAGGTGCCATACCACCTGGTGCTGCAGGACCTCCAGCTGACACGCTCGGTAGAAATAACAACGGACAACATTTTAGAAGGACGGATTCAAGTACCTTTTCCCACACAGGTACACTGGGGTTTTATGCATGAAAAGTGGATTCTGTCTTCACAGAGATTTAATCCTGTAGTTTAACTCTTTAGTTACTTAATTGAATATCACTCATGATTTGATGAAGGGTCTCTACGAATGTCCTCACTTTCCAAAGTTTGAGGGTAGACCCATCAAAGAGGCTCAGATCCTCAGACAAGGACAAGCGTATTTGGGTAATTTTTTGTACAGATGCACACCCCACATCAGCCTGCCCTCGCCAGTCCAGGAGGTCACAACCTTGGTTCCTCTGGGACGAGGATTGGCAACCTTTCTCTGTAAAGGGCAGATAGGCGTAGGCTTTGTGAGCCATGTGGCTCCTGCTGTCGCATCTCAGCTGTGGCTGCTATAGCACTGACAGTGTGTGAATGGATGTGCGTGACTGTGTTCTAGGAAAAACTTATCCATAAAAATAGGTGGAGGGTGGATTTGGCTGCAGGCCAAAGCTGACCCCCAGCTCTAGGAGGTAATGCCCTCTGTCCCCGGTTGGCCTTGCACATTGGTGGGATTTTTTTCATTAGCTGTAATAGCTATGGTACTTCTGTTTTTAAAAGGTCACATTTCCTGGCCCATTTTATAACCTCTTTGATGGGCACAAGAACTGTTAACATTTGATTTATTTACTCTCATTTTTATTATTGGAATAGAGTTGACATACAATGTTATATTAGTTTCAGATGTATACTAGCGATTTGACGCAGTGTTAACATTTCAAAACAAGGTTCCTGGCAGGACCAGGGGATAGATACGTGACCAAGAGTCATTTAACAAGAAATTATTCAACTTCCTGTATAAGACTATGTAGAAATCTATTAATAAAATCCGAAAATTTGAGAATCTTTCAAGAGAGAATGAGCCTAGGGCATGGAGTCAAATGGGCTGACATTAGACTTGCCTTATCTGTCCTTCCCTATTTGACCTGGCTTTTGGCTTTGGATTATCCAGCAGCAGAGCCTGGGACAAGGATTCGAGTGCCAGTGGTTCATCTGGGAAGGCTGCAGGAAACAGGCAGCAGGTGGGGCTGTGAGATGGCGGTGCGGGGGAGGCGGCCAGTACGGGTTTGTTACCCGGCAGGTTACTGTCCTGGATGCCTAGAGCTTGATCCCACTGGGGCCTCCCGAGTGGCAGTGAGGAGGGGCATTTATATGCCACTTCCCGTCAGCTGCTGGTTGACTGGGGCTCAGAGTGACCTTGTGCAGCCAGAGTGAGCTCTCAGGCAATGAATTACAGAAACTGGCCGGCCCACACTGACGTGGCAGGACCTGCAGGGAGATGGGCAGGGCCCCAGAGCATCTGTGGCCGTGGCCAAGATCTCAGACTGGCTAAAAATGAGAAGAACGACAGTACCTATTTCATAGGGTGTTAAGATAAACGAGATGGTCACGTTGAGTTTCTGCAAGCGTTCAGTCAGTGTTACCTGCTGTCGATCTGTCACCGTCCAGTCACTGTCACTGAGGAGAAACTGAATGCGGTGCCAGTTGATGACTCAGACTCACACTCAGGCTCCCTTGTCTTCTCTTCGATCTTAGTAGCATCTTCATTTCTTTGCTGCTGCAGACTCTGTCAAAGCCCAGATAGCGTTGGGGACCGGAGCTCCCTCTGCACCCCGGGATTTCTCCGGCCCTGTTCCATAAGCCCCTGAGCAGCTCTGTACGGTCTGTGGTGCTTTTTCTCTTGCAGCGCTCAGATGGCATCAGGCCTGCACTGAACAGTCCTGTAGAAAGGCCAAACGGAGACCAGGAGGAGGGAGAAGCTTCTGTGCAGGTAAGGTGTGCAAGGGCGGGGTGTGTGTGTGTGTGTGTGTGTGTGTGTGTGTGTGTGTGTGTGTGTGAGAGAGAGAGAGAGAGAGTGAGTATGGGACCGGGGGCAGTCTTGTAGTGCCCGGCAGTGGTCTTCAGTCCTGCCTTTGATGTGCATGAGGCCTCAGGGGTGTCAGAGAAGGCCTTGTGCCACATTGTTCCGGTATGTCAGGTTAGCAAACCCGGCTGTGCCCACGCCATGGCCTGCATTTCCACCTAGGGCCTGCCACCGCCCGCTCACTGGGCATTATCCTTGGGACCTGGAGGAGAACGGAGTCATGCTGTCCCCGGGCCAGCCCTGCCATCTTGACCTTGAGCAGTAGTCCTAGGAGGGGCACGGGGAAGCTGGGCACAGGCAGGACTCTGGGTGATCGGACTCATCTGAACCCAGACAGGGGCTGACTGGGGCTCGGCTCTCTCGAGCTGAAATCGTTGAAGTCTTCTCCCCAACACCTCCCTTGGCCAACTCCGCGTTTCCAAGTGCTTCCGTGCACTTCATGCCAATGAGACCCTCTGAGTGGTGTATGGGTGTGGAGGAGTGTGGTTATCTTGGGAGCCAGATTGGCCCGGATATCCACTTAGGTGAGTCGAGGTGGCCATCCCTTCCAAAGGCAGCTCCTCTGTCTGGTCTCCAGGGCAGAGGCCCCCCCCTCCCCCATGCTCTTAGTCCCCCACCGTGGGGGTTCTGGTTCACACCCTTTGTCTGTAATTCCCATTTGCTTAATCAATTACCACACTTTCCAGAAACTTTCTTGAGACTGGAGAATAGCCCAGACAACCCCGTCTTTGTGCTTCTGTGCTTGTGACGTGGGGTTTCCCACACACGGGGCTGGGGGCTGACGCTGGTGCTGCCTTGTCCAGCGGTGTTGCTCAGGGTGACGCTGCTCTTCCCGAAGCAGCTGCTTTGACGGGTGAGTGACATGGAAGCTGCTTTCACCTCGTACCTTGTGTGCTTTTCTCTGCAAACAGGAAGCTCTAGAAACTAAGACTCTCTCAGATCCTGTTGCCGAGTTAAATTTTTCACACCCAAATCCATATTTGGATTGTGCAGCATTCGTAAAGTGGTACCTGGCTTCCGGAGAAGGAATTCAGTTTTGCATTCCCGGGTTTTTGGATAGCAGGCCCAGCTTAGATTTGAGTGCTGGGCTGGCTGGGGGCCCCTCGGGGTAGAGCATGTTCACTTTCTGTCCTGATCTTTAACTCTGTTTTTATAGTTAGTGGGAAGATTTCTGAACTTTTTGTAGCACAGCGAAGGGAATGTACTTCCTTCACAAGGAACGCGCTCTGTAGTGTTTCCAGTCATTCCCAAGTAAGAAGTTCTTGGATAACAGTCCGTTTAGTAAAACCTCCATGTAGCACAAGCGTGGCGCTGGCTGTGCTGGTTGGTACCGAATGCGGTCTGTCCCCGGCCTGAGCTCAGGCCTGCTTGGAAGCCAGCAGAACTGGGGGTGCGCATCCGTTTCTTTCCTTCATCTCCCCCATTTACCAGCTGCTCTTTCTACCTCCTCCAGGGTCGGGCTCAGGAGGAGGGCGGGTTAGGACAGGCCACATGACCCCACCATCCCGTGTGTGTGCATGTGCTACATGTGTGAGTGTATCGCAGTTGTTACCTGACCCATCTCCCTGTCCCAGCTAGCGGCAGAAGCCTCAGCTGTCCTTCCTCAGAACTTGGGCAGGCCTTTTCTGACCATCCCTCCCTTCATGGAGACCGTATCACCCTCCAGGCGGTCCTTTGGGCGAGGTCTGTCTCAACAACCTCAGGCTGGTTCCCTCCAGCATCTGTGGCCACCCCGAAGGACACACAGTGGGGCCTTACCGTCGGTGGAAGTTGGACTCGCTCCCCTTTTTTTATCTGCCACAAGCAAGTGTCTTTCTCTTCGACTCCTTGCGTGTGTTAGTCACCACCAGTCCCCGGGGGCCCCCAAACTCTAGGGAATAGGAGTTTGGACACATGGCTGTCTTGAAGTCCCCTCATTCATTTGACTGAAGGCAGGGAAGGGTGGTGAGGTCGCGTAACAAGTGCCACACGCCAAGAAATCTTACAAATGTGCCAGTCTCTCAGCCTCTTCCACCTCAACACTCTTGTCACCTAGAGGTGGGTGCTAGGCTGACACTGGCCAACCTGGGTCTGTCTGGTAGCAGGAACATCAATGTTCAGGCACTGGCCTAAGTGTGTGGGGCGCCTGGGCATTGCCGTAGCGTTCAGAGCTTTAGCCAAAACCGAGAGAGTCCCATTTTAATATCCTGTTACACAAAGAGTCTTGTGATCTTATATCTGTTTTTAAAAAGATCCTTAGAAGTTGCCCTTTTTAGGGGCACCTGGGTGGTTCAGTCGGTTAGGCATCCAACTTTGGCTCAGGTCATGATCTCACAGTTAACGAATTCGAGCCCTGCGTCGGGCTCTGTGCGGACAGCTCAGAGCCTGGAGCCTGCTTCAGATTCTGTGTCTCCCTGTCTCTCTACCCCTTCCTGGCTCATTCTGTCTCTCTCTGTCTGTCTCTCACTTTCTCTCAAAAAGAAATAAACATTAAAAAAAAAATTTACCCTTTTTTATCTGCCTGCCTCTGTTTTCAGAATCAAGTGAGGGTGTAAAATTTGTGTTAAATGTGATAAGACTTGTTTAAGTTTCAGAGAAATTAGTAGAGTTGAACAAAAAATTCCCAGAATGTAAATCAACTTGGAGTTAACTTTATTGTTTTCTGAGAGTACAGTTTCAGGGTGTCTGTGTTTTTCATACCGGTGATCATCTACAAAAAATTGCACTAATCTTGAACATCTGGCGTGAGTCAGGTGCTGTTCTTAGTGGCGCACAGGCCTCCCAGAGCCCACACCGGCCATTATTCATACCCCAATGGTTCCCCACCTGGCAGCCTGGCTCCCTGTGGGTGCAGAAGAACACTGTTCGGGGCACTCAGGTGGGGCGGGGAGTCCTAGCAGGAGGGCGGCCCGTGCTCACAGAGGCTCCCTGCTTCCTCTGTGCCCAGACCGAGCGTGTGCCCCTAGACCTCAGTCCTCGGCTGGAGGAGGCCTTGGACTTCAGCGAGGTGGAGGCGGAGCCCGGCGAGGGCGAGGACTTTGAGGCCCGGGGGAGCCGCTTCTCCAAGTCTGCGGACGAGAGGCAGCGCATGCTGGTCCAGCGGAAGGATGACCTCCTGCAGCAGGCTCGCAAGTAAGTCGACCCTCCGGCTCTCGCTCGCGCGTGTCTCCGGTCGCAACCCGGTGGCCTGGGGACCCTCGTCGCGTCAGGCCCACGTCCTGCCTTTTTAAACAGATTCCAACATTGAAAAGCCATTCAAAACGTTCAGACTCCAAACCTCTCTTGGAAAAGCAAAGGGTCCGGACCTGACCGGTGACCCCAGTGAGCTCCCGTGGGCGCCTTTGGCCACACCTGCACGGAGCGCCCACGTGCCCGTGTGTCCTGAGCCCTCTGCGGTGCTTCTGCTTCTCCGAACTCTCCAGGGGAGCACTCTAATTGCATCCACGTGAGAGGCAGGGCTGAAGGAACAGGCCCAGAGAGGCCGACCCGGCCCGGCGTCCGCTCCCAGGCCGCCCTCCTGGCCACTGGGCCTGCCAGTGGAGGTGTGGGGTGGCCCTGTGGTGGCCGGTGGAGAGGGGGGGCCGGACAGCCGCTTGACGGGCCTCCTCCCCGATGCAGGGAGCCTCTGCCCCTCTGTCCGGGGACAGGTGTCTTTTCCACGGGCTGGTGCCAAGTGACCGCAGGAAGGTGCCCGGGAAGCTGTGTGTTTCTGTGTGTGTGTGTGTGTGTGTGTGTGTGTGTCCCAGAGCGTCCCTCGTCCCTCACGCGAGGCCTTTGGGTTTTGTAGGCGTTTCCTGAACAGAAGTTCTGAAGTCGACTCGGCCTCGGAGCGCTGCCCCTCGGCAGAAGGCACAGCCTCTGACCCCGTGACCCTGCGTCGGAGGATGCTGGCCGCGGCCGCCGAACGGAGGCTCCAGAAGCAGCAGGCGTCCTAGCGCCTCCTCGCCTTCCGCCGCTGCCGCCCCCGAGCCGCGCGCCGCCACAGAGGCCCGGCCCCGCTTCTGCCGCCGCCGGAGGAGGGGTCGGCTGCGCTGCCGCTGTATAAAGCATGTGGTCTTAATAGTGTTTGGACAGCTGACAAACTTAATCCTTTTTTGTAATACTTTCTATGTGACATTTCTCTTCCCGTTAGAAACACTGCACATTTTAACTCTAGGCATGATCTCTTCTGGCGTCGACCGGACTTCTTAGGGGGCGGGGCAGCCGAGAGGAAGAGGGCAGCCAGGAAACCCTGAAGCAGGCTGCTCCGACTACTGGGTTACTGCTGCTTGTGGAGGTCACAGCAGACGCTGGTGTCTTTAGCCCCAAGTCTGGCAGGAAGGTGAGGGGGGGGGGGGCAGGATTCATAAACAGCCGCGCGGAGATGTGCAGCGTGAGCCCGACTCCACCGCCGGGTGGTTTCTGTCGTCAAGCTGCTGTTCTCGCTTGGGCGGCATTCAGAACGCAACGGAGGCCAGACGAGCGGGGCCAGAGCCCTGGGGTGGCGGGGGCATCTCGGAAAAGTGACTCCTGATTTGCTACGTAGAGCAGAGGAGGGGAAAGCCTGGGGCTGCGGAGCGTGAGGAGGTGACCTGTCGTGTCCCAGGACATCGGGGACTGACTGCCGAGCTCCAGTCTGAAGTTGGCTTTGTTTCCGTGACCACTGGTGCTCCTGCGGCTCACGAGTACCTCTGAGAGTCTGTCCCCTCTCTGTGTTCCAGACCTGGGGAAGGCCAGCCCCGAAAGGACTGAGCAGCAGAGCTTTGGTTTATGGTTCTAGTTCCTTGGTCAAGTCAGTTAGGCAATGCCAGGGGCTGTGGGTTTGGTCCTTTATAGAAAAGGAGAGCCTTACAAACTGAGCAAGTCACTGTTAGAGGGCTTTCTTGAAGACGTAAGAGATCTTTTTTATCTTTCTTCCCCAGAGCCCTTCATTTTCATGACTTTGCTCCTGTTGGTTTAATTAAACATAGAAAGGTAAGATGCTGAATCCATCTGCCTCGGAGCGGACCCAGGTCCTGAACCTGTTCAAATTCTTCCCACATTTAACTTTCAGGATTTGAAACACGCAATCGTAGGCTACATAGTTCAGTTTTATGTTCTGTTGGATTTTTTTTTTTTTTTTAATGTTTGAAAGCATAGTTTTATGGTAGTCCTTCGAGGAAGAATCCAGTATTATCTAAAATGATTGGCTAAGTTAAATGTATTTTACATAACTGAACGTTTTCGGAATGTTGAAACGTAATTGAAGAGAACAATGGGTAAATGTTTAGGCCGAGATAATTTATTTGAATAAATCTTTCAAAAGCCTTACCTTGAAATGCTGTTAGTAAATTTCTGTGATTTTTAAAAAAAAAATGGTTTTGTTTTGCTGAGAGCATAGCTATTTGTTTTTATTGTAAAACAATAATAATAATAAAAAGCAAACTCTTCTAGTGTGCTGTGTGTGGCTGGACGCTAAGGCAGTTTTCATCAGAGGTGCCAAAGTTAGACCGCACTTTGATTCTCTGTGTACCGTTTTTGGAGAGTTTTTCCCATCCTTACACCTTGCAGGTGGCACACATTAACGATGACCCTAATTCCACGTGTTCTTAGTTGGAGACGTGTGGAAAGAGAGAATGGTTGAGACACGGTAGAGGGTCCTAGGACCTTGGAATATAGCAACATGACCGTGATCAAGGCGGAGACCTGCCTTCCATAGCTTAAAATGACCCAAGAAGAGCAGTCCTAAATTCACCCATAGGTTTTGCAATTGGACAGCAAAGGATCCTGGGCCCCATACAGTCTCTCGGTTTTTGTCGCTTCTTGGGGGCATCTGGGACAGATGCTAAGGGCTGTGGCGGGAGGCCAGGCCAGGGTCTTGTTACATTGGGTGGGGTCCCATCCCCAGCCCATTATATCTTCCGTGTCCTGGCTGCCCCCGGGCTCAGGGCGCCTGCCCTGTGCTCAGCCACCCTCGTTTGTTTTGGAGCTGAGGGCAGGCTGCTGTTTCAGGCTTGTCGGCTGAGAACAAGGCGCCTGACCGGGCGGTGTGGTGAGCGCTGGTTGGGTTGCCCTTGCCCTCTGCCCTCTTCTGCCCTCTCTGGGCTCATCTGCAAGTGGTCTGTGTTGCTCCCTCCATTGTCCTGCAGGCCTTGTTTTGTTGACATCTTAGTTTCTCCTCAGTAGCCCCCCCGCTCCCGAAGTTTGAGGCTCGTCCAAACCACAGAACAGTGGTCCTTGTGAATGTCTTGTGCGGCTCTAAATCCGAGGTGTCCAGGTGGCTGCTTGGACCTAATTTCCCTCCCACTGGAGCGGTATAGACAATGTGTGCTCTCTTATCTTTAGCCAGCAGATGTCCCCTCGGGGGTGGAAAGCAAGCCGAGCGCTGAAGTGGGGAGCCAGGCCCTGCTGCCGAGCTTGTCCAGGAGTAACCGCCCGCCTGCGTGGAAGGCCCTTCATCACCTGGAAGCCTCTGTCTCTCATCTCATCGCCCCTGCTCCTGTTAGGTTAGAAGTGGTTCCAACCCGACTGCACATTAGAAACACTCCTGGAGCTTCTAGAAGCCGTGATGCAGGAGTTCTGCCTCCATGTTCCTTGTTCTAATTGAATTGGTCTTTCCCTGCACTCTTTGCTCCCGAATGCTTCCTGACTTCCATTTTAAGGGAGATAAGGCAAAGATACCTGTTGGTTTTACCTACAAAACTCACTCGAAAGGAAAGACCACTAGAAGATGGCCCGTTTTTAGGGGAAATTCAGGTAGAGAAAGTCCTGGTGTCCTTTGACTTCCGTCTCTGTCCTGGTTTGCCCCCTTGACCGGTGTCCTGTCAGGTTTGTGGCCACGATGGCAACCTTGCCGTGACGGAAGATGGTGGTGGGCAGCCCCCTGCGGATAGGTCGGGGGTGAGGGTTGCGGGTGGAAAAAGCACTGGAAGGGAGGCTGGGCCCCGGCGGAGGAAGGCCTAGGGTGCCCGGTCAGTTCTTGCACACAGCCTCTTGTGAGTCCAGGCTGTCTGCAACAGGCCTGTCCTGCCACCCCCACTAAATCTGAAACACCCTTTGGGGTGCCAGCAAGAGCGCCTCCCTGGCTGGCAACTGCCGTTTGTTGGTGCGTGGAGAGGAGTGCGACGAGCTGACCTCTTCCCGGCCCTCCCGTCTCCCTGGATGGCTGTAGCACCACCGACTGCTTGGCTGACAAGCGATCCTTGTGTGGACACCACACAGGGACTCTGTTGGGCTGTGTCCCCTCTAGGTCGCAGCCTCGAGCACTTGGCTGGTTATTCCAGCCAAAACCTGGTAAGCTTAGGGGAGAGGTGGTGGGGCCTGCAGCCTGGAGGAGAGGGGAATCAGGCTCCCGGTGCCAGGCTGTGCGGACCTCAGGCGCCCTGTGCGATTCGCCTGTGGTGGGTGCCCCGTATCCGGGCACAGGAGGGGAGATTTTTAAAGATGTCCGAGTGGATGGGTGTGGCCCCTCGGGTGCAGAAGGCCCAGGCAACTTGGCCTCATTCTTAGGACCACCCATCCCCCCCTGTTGCAGAACCACTGGTTCAGAAGAAACAAGTTCCTGTCTTAGCGGGAGGTTTGGGATTACCTGCCATTTATTTCCATTTATTTCCCCCACCATTTATTTCCATTTATTTCCCCCACCATTTATTTCCCATTTCAGCCCTCAATTCCACCCTCCTCCCGAACCAGCTAGGTGAGGAGGAGCCGGGGCCAGGAGGAAGAGGGCATCCACAGGTGGGCATGGCCGATCGCTGGGCCCTCCTTGCTCCTAGGTGGCTGTGCTCAGCTGGCTCCCCTTGGCGGCCGCACTGAGGGGGGAGGTGGATATGGAGAAGGTCTGGGTTTTGGGGGGGGAGGGAGGGGTAATGGGGGTGGGGGGAAGGTCCTTATCTGGTACCTACAGCCCCACCCACCAGCCTCTCCAGTGTCTGTGGCCCAGTCAAGCCCTTCCTTCCCCTCCTGTCAGAATGAAGCCCGAGGGTGAGAGACTCAGAATACAGACAAACATTCTCTTTATTGAGCTACACATGAATTTTCCATTAGTCAGAGAAGTAGACTGGCAGTGTGTAAGATATCACAGAAACCTCACCGATTGGGAATAGAAAGGCTTAGAAAGACCCGTGGGCTTTTTTTTTTTTTTTCTTTTTTCCTTTTTTTTCAAGTTTTTTTTTTTTTCCATATTTTTGATTTTTTGTGTGTGTTTTGCCTTTTCACCTCCTCTTTATCTGAAATGGCCGTGACTGGTCTTCTTCAGCAAATAGTAAGTCTTAAAAGTGACACCGTGAAGAGGTTTGGGGGTTGGATACTAGTCAAAGTAGAAATGACATAGGACTGATCATGAAAACTGGCTTTCGTGTAAACACTACATTCCACCTGTTTTTAAAATTTTTTTTTGTTTTTTTCCATCTCATGGTATTTAAAAATTTTTTTTTGTTTGTTTTTGTTCTTTTTATCTGCAGCACAAACATCCCCACATGAGAAGGAGCGGACACAGGTCACTGGAACAAAGGAAAAGGCGGAGAGGGGCGCACACACAAAGGGAGCATCCCTCTGAGAGACTGAGAAGCAAAAGTGTCAGAGGAAAAAAAAAATCCACAACCCCGTTTCCCAGACTATGAGAGCTGAGCCGGTAGGTGATACATCGTGCTCTTTGGGACACAAATAAAACCAAAAATGGAAACGATAACGAAAAATCATAAAGGGAATCTGTAGAAAGGAGGTTGTGGGAAAATTGTTGTCTGTAAGGGCTCTATTTATATACGTTTGTTCGGTACTCTTTGGCAGCTACTGGCCAGTCAGAGCTGTGCTTTTCCTATGCAAACCTGGAGGGAGCAGGTGGTGGGCAGGGCATGGGGGTGGGGGGCTCCCTGGGAAGCGCCACCTGAACACGCTCCCCTGGGACCCAAGCCCCCAGGAGGGGTGGCTCTGCGGGTGCACTGGGGGCCCCTCTATGCTGGGGATAGAGGTGGCAGGCAGGGGTAGGGGGGGCGCGGTGCGGGTGCAGATGTGTATGCTGCTTTATTTCCAAAAAAAGAAAAGAAAAGAAAAGAAAAAAAAGACAAATATGGATGAAATGGTGAGTTTTCCTTTTTCCTTTTTTTTTTTTTTAAGCTACAAAGCACATGAGAAATGTTCTTTTCTTTTTTCCTTTCAAATTCTAAATGTAAAGACTCAACTAAAACCAGATTCTACAGCATTCTACAGAAATACACAGCCGTCAGTCACTCTGGGGTCGTAGGTTGGACAGGGGCTTGATACAGAAAGGCTGTGTCTTACAAAGGCCAAAAGGTCATGCTACCAGGAGATCAACGTCAACAGCAAAGAGTCCGTGAAGCAGTCTGTAGAGAGAGAGATAAGGGGGTCCAGTCTGACCATTTTCTTTGATTTTAAAAACCAACCAACCAACCAAAACAAAAACAAAAACAAAAACAAAAACCCTAGAATGCTTTTTAATAATGTTGGGGTAGGGCAAGACAGGGCCACATTGCAGCAGGTATTAAGAACCCCAAGGAAGCCCAGCCCAGGCCCAGGCCCCCTGGGAGGCCTTACCCCGCAGGCCTCTGACTCAGGTCAGGCCTCCATATCGGGCCATCCCCTGCTCCCTACGAGGAGAGCCCTTCTCAAGGGGGCTGGCTTCAACTCTGCAGGCAAATTTCAGCCATGGTTTCAGTGTCCCCTCCCCTCAGCTGCTTCTAGAAAGCAGGCCAAGTCTCCCATTCTCCGACTCTCTCGCCTTGTTAATATGAATAAAGAAAACTCAGGAGACGGTGGGTTGGTGGGAGCAATGATTCTTCTAAATTCTTGAGATTAACAACCACCGCCACCCAAAAGAGAAGCATCCTTAGTTTTTCTGTTGTTGGGAGTATAGGGTAGGGAGATGCCTAGGGCGTTGGCCATTTTTTGAAGGGCTTTGGAATTTGCCCAGGAGCAGGACAGAACTGAGAACGCAGCCTCAGCGGGTGGAAGCAGAGAAGCCAGACTAATGGCAGGCCTTTCTCTGCCCTCCCCCTGCTCACAGAAATGGGTCTCAGAGTAAAATCTCGTGGCTGTTCTGGAAAGGGATGGACCCCCATCACGACGTGTGTGCGAGAGCGTGTGCACGCTTTAACGTGCCTGTTCACGTGCTGTCCCAGAAAACCCCTGATGGTCTATGGGATGGTGGTCAGTTCTGTCCGAAGCTCGCTCTAATACAAACTAAAAAGAATTTTTAATATATATCTGTATATATATAAGGTCTTGTTATACCTTTTTAAAGTTTATTTACCAACTTGCATTTGTTAGTGGGGTGTGTGTGTGTGTGTGTGTGTGTACGCGCAAGCTTTTCTGAGTGCCGGAATCATTACCAAATAGGTTGCTATACAGGACAAGAGGTCAGTACAAGCCGCAGCCCCGGAGGTTGTTGGCAATGATGATGTCGGTGACAGCGTCGAATACCACCTGGATATTATTCGTGTCTGTGGCACAAGTCATGTGACAATAAATTTCTTTGTTGGGTGAGCGGTTTTTGCTTTCAAATTGTGCTTGGATGTAGGCGGCCGCGTCCTCATAGGTGTTGGGGCCTGCAACAAGACAGAACAGGGCAGGGGCCCTGGTGAGTGCCGCGGTGGTGCAGGCTGGGATCACAGGCAGAGAAGTGGGTCACGGGTTGTCCAGGAAGCAGGACGAGACGGGGTCCTTACCCCAAGGCGTGGCCGCGTTTTACATTAAAGACCACGTCAGCTTAGCGTTCGCCTGGCTCTTGCCTTATTAAGGCCGTTTACTGGATGTACCCAGGAGCCCTGTGGAGGCGAGGGCCACAGGTCACCTCTTTGGCTTTCTGGATGAGCACACCGAGGCTGGGGCCCTGGGGCTGACAGTCACAACACTCACCCGTGATCTAAACCAGTCCCGCTACTTCTGACAAACAAGACAGTGAAGTCTGATAGAAGAGCTCCCTGAAGGGTGGTGACCCAGGGCTCCCGGGGTCCTGGCCGTGCCTCCTTTCTCCAGGGCTTTCTCTCCCGAGAGGCGTCCTGGCGGGGCTGGGATGTGGGAACAGTGGTATCCCCTGGGTGGGAAGTTTAAGGGGGCTTGCAGTGCGTAACTGGGCCTCACTGCCCTCCACAGTCCCTTGGCCATCCCCTTGATCCTGGCTGGGGCCCGGCAGGGATTTCTGTGGTAACGTAAGGACAGTTGTCCACCCAGCTACAACCCAAACCTTTGTGGCTCCACCCTGTAGACAACTTTGAATTATCACGAAACGTGGACCAACACCGAACTGCCTAAAACCCGTTTAAGGAAGATGCCCCACTTTCATCAGTGCAGCCAGGATCTGGCCAGCACGGAAATGATCTGATCTTATTTTGAGGGTGTGGGATGAGACCCTCCCCTCCCACCTTGGTCTGCCCTGCCCCATTCTCCAGCTGGGGGGTGTGCGCCGCAGGGGCGGACCGGGGCTTGGGAGTCCTGTGGCCAGATTAGCAAATAGGAGGGGTCAGAGGTAAGGGGCTGGGGATGTCTGGGACGTGGGGGTCAGGGCAGAGACCGCTCTTCAACCCCACTATCGGCAGGGCACCAAAGGCAAAAGGCGCGGCTGTAGCAAAGACATCAAGTTAGTGAACACAGCACCAGGGTGGACCCCATCAGCACCGATGGAGGTGAGAACCCCCAAGGGGCCCCACCCAGATGGGGGGGGATGCCCAGCTGTGGCTTCGTAGCATCTGCTGAGATGGCACCTCGCACAGTCCGGCCGTCCCTTCGAGCCTGCCTCGGACACGCAGCCCCCACCAGCCCCGCCCCCCCTTCTGGCTTGTCCCACAGGCCTTGGCAGTTCATGGCACCGCTGCATCATTGACCATTTGTCATCCATCATGGTGGTGTGTGAACTCAAACTGGATTCTCTGGAGGCCCTGGAAAACTCAGATGTTTCTGGATTCCAGAGGCTGACTTTCTTCTGGGGGCACCGAGAGCCCCATGCTCCGCAGCACCAAGACTGACCACTCTTCGGACCATGTCCCAGGTTGGGGTCCCACAGGGCGGGCCCCTGGGGACGAGGGAGGGTCTTAGGGTTGTGCCTGCCCCCTGAGAAGGTGGCACTGGCCTGAGAAGGCCTGCTGGGGCTTGTGGCTACCAAGCCCCTCTCCGGTCACCACAACTTTCTAAAGACCCGAATCAGTCCCGATGGACCTTAAGCTGAGGCTGCGAGAGACTGGCCAGACTGGCCACAGGCAGGGCCCCCCTCGGCCCGGGCCCTTCCGGTTCGTCCCATGCCCGCCCCCCAGACTCCCTCTAGCCTCCGCGACCGGTTCCCCCTCTCTTGGTTTTCATCCTCTGAGTAACACTACTGACAGTGGCAAGTGGGCTTGGCGCCCAGCTCCGCTCCATCTATCCGCATGGCCGCCCTCGGCGCTAGGCGTTCTTGTTACCCGCTGTGGTGCCCAGATGAAAGGCGGGGCACAGGTGGTCAACCTGCCCACAGCTGCGGGCGGTCTGGCCCCAGGAGCTGCTGGGGACTCAGCCTGCACCCCGCCTACAGGGGACTGCGCTGCAGACGTCTGTCAGACGGAGCCCGCACCCCTTCCTTCCCCAGGCACCCTGGGCTGGGCCCCTGCAGGTTCCCAAGCGGTGTGGGGTATCAGTGAGGAGATGGGCTGTGCTCCGAACAAGCTGATGGGCCCTCCTCCCCACGCAAGAGTGAGCTGACTCTTCCTCACAGTAGAGATGGATGGAGGGGCCGGCATTCATCTCTTCTGGAATCTGGCTGGGTTCGGGGACCCGGCTAGCCCTGGGAGCCGAGTCGATGCCCCTGTCTCTCTCCAGGGTCGTCAGTTCGTGCGTTCCTGGCTGAGCCAACTTGTGACACATCCTCCTCTGTCGCCACCCCAGGGGCCCCTGGGAGCTTCCCAGTCCCCGGAGGGATGGTATGCCATCAGCACCGATCCGGCCTTTAGCAGCGGCCCAGAGCTCGGCGAGAGACAGCCAGACACCTCCCCACCCCTTCAGAAAGAGCTTCTTCGTGGGGATCTGTGATGCCTCCTCCTGGGAGCCCCAAGAGAGGGAAGGTGCGTTCCCCAGAGAAGGCGGAAGAAGGCAGGCAGGGACGGAGGCGGCTTGCAGAGAGCCAGAGTGCTTTGATTTGGGGAAAGGGCCAGGGGCGTAGGAAGAGGGGGACGGCAGCTATGGGGGAGGGGACGGAGAGGGGGACGGGTGTGGTGGGCGAGGGGTGGAAGGACCTGGCTGGGCACAGTGCACCCAAGCAGGTAGGGGCTGAAAAGCAGCCCGGGCCCCCTCCCAGACCACGAGTTCACCCTTTCTAGTTCATGGCAAGGTGCTGTGTGGCCCAGTAGCCTCCCAGCGCGGGGGCAAGGGGAGGCCACCGGTGAGACTGGGGAAGGCAGGAGAGCTTTCCTAGAGGGTGAGCACAAGACGTAAGGGGAAGCCTGTGGTCCTGTCCTGCCTCCTGATTCCTGTCAAGTCGCTCTCGAGTCACTCGATGGCAACACAAATGGGTCAGGTGGGGGTCCATTTCCCACCACGCCCAGGGCTGTGTCCCGGGAAGAGCCAAACAGGCCCCCACCCTGCTGGGTTTCTCTGCACCCTGCCCGACTGGGGCAGAGGTGCCCGCGTGCCAGGGCCGGCGGGGGCTGGCCAGGAGCCTGTCCCCGAGCCCACGGGGCAGCCGGGCTCTGGTTCGTGGCTCTGGAAGAGCCCAGGTCCCTGGTGGAGGCAGGACCTCCCCGACACCCACCTGTGTATTCAGGAAAGCAGATGGTCAAAGGTGACTTCTTGATCTTCTCACCAAAGAGATCTTTCTTGTTGAGGAAGAGAATGATGGAGGTATCGATGAAGAACTTGTTGTTACAGATGGAGTCGAAGAGCATGAGAGACTCGTGCATGCGGTTCTGTAGCCCCAGCGGGGGGAAAGAGAGCCAGACAGACAGTGGGAGGGACAGACATGGAGACAGGGAAAGAGAAGAAGAGAGTTAGGTTTGAGAGAGAAGAACAGGGCTGCCCAGCAGCTCAGGTGGGGCTCCTGTGCCCCCACGGCTCCTCCGAAGGCGACAGTAGTCCCGTGACCCGTCACAGCACAGGGCTGCTCAGTTCGGCGTTCAGGGCACCCGACACCATCATTTCGGGGCTAATGGCAGAGACCGGGCTGGGAGCAGCCGTGGCTCCCCGGGTGGGGCCGAGGACAGGGCGACATGGACTCTCCCCATCGCACGGTCCCCCGCCACGGAAGGGTCTGCCTGCGTGGGTGGGAGTGTGTTGGTCGGGGGAGGCGGTGCTGGACTGGGGCCCGAGAGCAGGGCTTCGGCACTTCCCGTCCAGGTGTTTCCTCTGGGGCCCAATCTGTGGGTGGAGACGGTGACTCTCCACCCCTCCTGTGGATGGAGGGGAGGTCATGCCAGGCTCCTGCCAGCATCCTCGGGGGCCACCTCTCTGGGGAGATGCTCCTGCCCGGGCTGCTTCCTGGGAGGCTTCTGGGGGACCACACTTCCTCTGGCCGGGGCAAACTCAGCCATGTCTGACCCTGCAAGCAGTTTGAAGCAATGCAGACACAAAGGACTGCCTTGCACACAGAAGTCCATTTAGCAAGCGAGTGACCACCGTGGGCACTCCAAATAAAGCAGAACCTGAGGGGGAATAGCCTTTTGCCCCGGGCAAGCACTGACTTGTGCTGCGCAGGACCAGGCACACAGACTTGGGTCATGTTTCTTGGGAATGCAGGGGAGCATGTCTCTCTGTGAGCAAAGCCATTTCTGCGCGGGAAGGTGGTTCCTCCGTGAAACATACCTTCCCAAGGAAAGGGACAGTCACTCATTTTCCCCTCGGACCCTGTCCCAGCCCTGGAAACTTATCCATCCCACACTCAGCTCCATGGATAACTCCAGCCTACACTGTCCCTCTGTCGTAAGACTGAAACAGGTCATTGCGGAGAGGTGGTGTGGGCATCACTGGGCATTATTCCGTGGGGGAGGAACCCATTCCCGGGGCCTCGCAAGCAGTAAGAGCTGAGTGAGCTTCTGGCTCATTCGCCATGGCCACCTTCCTCTATCAGAGCAGAAGGCAGTGAGGAAGATGGCGGAGTGGCCACCGCTGCTCCCCGGGCCCCACTCTGCCAGAACCCAGCCCAGCACATCACCTGCCTCGTGTTATTTAGCCTCATCAAGCATGAGGGGACATTGAGACGTGACAGAGCTGGGGCCTGGAAGAGCAGAGACGTGTACCCGGCTCTGGGCCAGATCCAGAGCTTACGAAGCGCAATGGTTCGTCCGGCCAGTATGAGCAGTCTACGGCCTTTAGAGGAATAGACAGGAAGAGGGCCACGACCAGCTCTGTGCGCCTCCAGCCGCTCTCCCATGACCGCGTTATTACACCCATGGCCTGTGAGAGTCTCAGCCCCAAACCCTGTGCCGACGGCTAAGGCCAGTCGCTGGAACAAGTTCTCCGCTGCCCCCCGGGAGCCTGCAGTCGACTGGCATGGTTGTACTACCCACTCTGGGAGCTGCAGTGAACGGCCTTGTCCTTCTCTTTGCTGGACCAGTAAACAGCTATGACCTTGTTAGCCTCCTGGCCCCAACCAGCACATTCCATTCTCAGCCCCCCCAAAGTTGGCCTGTCACGTGCACCGTTGCACTCAGGGGTGCTGGCGCCACGGGGCCTGTTCAGAGGAGGACGGGTGGAGGTCGCGTGAACGGAAGCTCCCTGCTGAGGGCTGGGAACACTCAGGCTCGATGTGTCACCTCTGAGGGCAGAGTAGGGACGCTCCACGACCCAAGGACTCAATAGGAAAATGCCTCCTACCACACACAGCTGCCTGGTCCCACAGCTGCTCAACCAAGAGCCACAAGCCCGTAGCCAGAGGCCAGTCCCCAGGCCCATTGCACAACAGACCGTCCCGAGCATTGTCTTGGTCTTCAGACACCGGAGGATGTGATGGGGACGTATGCTGGAGGACTCCCAGGACCAGAAGGGATTCCCAGGGTGAACTGAACCGAGGAGGGACTGCGTCCGTTTAGCACATGGGCCCCTGAGCTTAGGTTCGCAGGAGAAGTGCAGGCCAGCCGCTTGGGCCCCACAGCTCCGCGAGCCTGAGGCTCAGCCCTTCCGCAGCCTCTGCCCAGGGCTGCAGAGTGTGTGCGTATACACCTGCTCTGCCCAGCAGCACCGACCGGATTTGCCTCTGCTGGGCTGCTACGGGGCAGTAGGAACAGCCAGCTCGAGTCCTGCTCTCTGCGAGCTCACAGTCTAGTTGAGGGGACAGGGCACACGCACTGAAAAGGTCTGTGGTCTGGAGAGGCACCGTGCACAGTCGGACCCGGTTTTGCGGGGAGGGTCTCGCGGTGAGCCTTGGAAAAGGGCTGATCCAGGAGACTCAGGGAGAGCAGTGGGGAGGGGAGGCGCCGGCACTGAGCCCCCCTCCCCACGCACACTCCCGACTGCCATCCCTCTGCACGCTGACCGGAACCCCGCACCGAGCCAGGAGCCCTGCCTGTCCTCTCCAGCTTCCCTGGAGAAAACAGATGCTGCAGTACACGCAAAGTGGAGACAGCACCGCTGGGGGAAAGAGAAAGAAGCCAGAGATCACAGCCAGGCAACAGCCACCCACTCCTGTCCGTGGTCACCTTCTCGTCTCCCCCCACCAGCAGCCACAGGAAAGCTCTGTCCGCCCGGCTGCCGCGTCCCCCAGGGCAGCGGTGTGGCCGGCACCAAGCACACTGGGACGGGAAGGTGGGCTCACGACAATCCCAAGAGGTAGGCCGGGTCAGGCCGGTTGCCTGGAAACCTTCTGGCCTCCAGTCGAGAGTGCCCCCTGTGCCAGGCGGCCCACAGTCCTGGCCCTGGGATCGGGCCTGTGCAGGGCACGAGGACATGTGTCATGTGGGTGCACCTGGGGGAAGCTCCTTGGGCCCTGACACAACACACCACACTTGCACTAGAAAAAGCTGGCACTTTTTATTAACGGCAGGTGACTAATAAATACATTACGGTAGCCAATAAATTATTACAATAACTAGAGATTTATTAAACCAACAAGTCACTCTTCTTACAAAATTACAGTTAATACGGGGTGGGCACCGCTGGCAGGGATGGGAGGGGGGACCGCTGTACGCAGAGGGACAGCAGCACCCGGACTCACCTCTGCCTGGGTAGGGGCGGGTGGGGAGGAGGCAGGAGATGAGCAGGAGTGAGTGAGGCCAGGTGGGGGGGGGGGGCAAGAAGGGAGGCAGGGGGCAGGAAAAACTTGCAGAATCAACCCCTGGGGGATGACTGTACATGCCCTCACTCTCAGTGGGGGCCCTGCCTTGTGGGGCTCATGCTGGCGGGAGGGAAGGCCTGGCTAGGGGGGTCCCGGGCTGCCCTGCTGGGGTTCTGCGTGGGGAGGTCCCCCGCCGCTGCTGCCCGCCCTGGGGGAGACTCACCGATGCCCAGCGCAGTCATGGAGGGCCTGGGTGTCCTGGTTCCCACAGCGGGGTGGGGAGCCGGGCTGGGGGAGAGGCGGCTCTGCTTGGGCTCAGCCACCGCGCCTGGGTAGTCGGCGCACACGGCTGTGGGCCCTCAGGCTCAGCTGGGGACGGACGGGAGAGGAAGGGCCAGGGCACGTGGCATCTAAGGCCGCCATGGAAGATGGCCATGGAACCCAGACTGTCACAGCTGATGGCGAGAGACGCAGAGCTGTGCTTTCTCCTCTGGTCAGGGGAGGGGGGTGGGGAGGGTGGAGCCCACGCCCTCCTCAGGCCAAAGGCCACAGGCTCAACTGAGCCCTGACCTGGGCCTCAGGCCCGGCTCCCTCCAGGGAGGCTGGAGAGCCCTGGGGAACCACAGTTCTCAGCGGGAAGGCCCAGACTGGGCTTTTGTGAGGGCAATCGGTGCAGGGCACAGAACTTGCCCACAGGCATCTAAATGGCAGGCACACTTTTCATGGGTTTGGCAAAGGCGTCCCTCCTAGAAATCCAGTTTCCCCTCAGCCTGCTAAATTAGAGCCATTCATAGAGTTTAAGGCATGGTCCTTTGGGGACACGCACGAAGCCACCATGGATGAGAGACACCACCCCGCCCCCCAATGCCTGGTCTCTCACAACATCGTCCCCTTACATCCACACCCACGACGGAGCCAGAACTCATCTGTCACCCTCAGTCATCCCTCCCCATGCTGGAGCCACCAGTAACGACGTGGATGGGAGACGCAGTGGACAAGGAGGGAACTTTGTCCCGGATGGCCTCTCCGTGTGGGCTTCCGTTAGACAGCCGAGGACTCCACGGCAGGCTAGGGTGGGACGGCGAGAGCACTGCGGGCAGCAGCAGGGCAGCCCGGGGCACAGAAGGACAGGAAGGCCCCAGGCAACCTGCCCCTCCAGCCTCCTGGTGCCACAGGGGAGGGTGGGGGCAGCTGGCCGATGGAGAACCCTGGGCCCAGAGGGCCAGTGACTTCCACCTCCAGGGCAATGGCCTTAGAGGTGGGGTTGTCCAAGCACGCCTCCTCTTGGTGGCTGCTTTTGAGTCTGGGGTCACGGGGCAGAGTTAGGGGTGCAGCAGATCACTTCCAGGGGGGGGTGATGCCAGGAAAGACCTGCTACGTCTTCACTGTTGGACAAAATGGCCTCACCGGCCTTGGCTGCTCACGGTAGGACACAGAGACTGTTGGTTCTAGGGGCCTGTCCTCTGCCACGACCCAGCACCTGGTGCAAAGTCCAGCACGCAACAAGGCAAGCAAAGCTGAAGTGGGTTTGGGCTGGTGGGGGGGTTGGTCCCTGCAGCCTGGCTGCCCGGTGACTTCCTACAAGGACGGGGGCAGCAGTAAGTGCGCCGGACGAGGGGTGTAGCTTCCCAGTGGCACGCATCCCTGCAGGCATTTGGCACTAGGGAGGATGCCCTGGGTTTCCTGCGCACCACCCAGAGCTCTGTGCCTACCGGAACCAAGAAGCCCAGAGCTGTTGGCACAGGGCTCTTCCTGGCTCTGGGGCAGCCCAGGGGCTGTAGTGGGAGTCCAGGAACAGAGCCCAGAGTGAGGCCGAGAGCACAGAGGGCTCGAGGAAGGGGTCAGAGGCCTCTTAAGGGGCAGCCCTCTCCCCTACCATGGGCACATCTGACTCCTAGGACCGACTGCCAAACAAGCACACAGGGCCTGCCTAGGGTGTTGGCGTGAGCCCGCTGGAGGCTCCTGGGTATAAGGGAGAGGTATGTTGATTGCCCGAGGCCAGCCAGGGCCTGGGTCACCAAAAGAAGTCACCCCACCCCTTTCTGCTCAAGAATCTCTGCAGCAAAGCCCCTCCAGGGTGTTCTAGGACTCTCTCTCCAGAGAAGTGGGGCGGGGGGTGGGGGAGGTGGGTATGTGTCTGAGCCAGTCTGGGCCTCCCAGGATGGTGGCCCCATCTGTCTTTCCTCCTCTGCCCCTGAGGGCTGGCAGGACACCCACAGCTCTGGACAAACTCTGTTTTCTTCACCGAGACAGAAGGAAGCTGCGCTATTGGCTGCAGGGGCCACATCAGCACCTCCCCGGGGCCTCCTCAACCTCAGAACACGGTGCCTGAGGGGCCCCCCTGCCTGGCCTTGCTGGTTTGAGCGGATTCACTGTGAATCTGAGAAGGGAGAGCGCGACTGACTACTCACGTTCTGGAGCAGTTGCCAGAGACCCAGGTGATGGGAGAAAGTGAACGGGTCATCCTTGAGCCCGCAAGCACTGGGGGTGAGGCCCCATCCCGGTCGACCCCAGAGCTACTTCCCCTCAGCCTCCCCTCCCCTGCCGCCTCCCACCTCCTCCTAGACTTCCTTCCAGGCGTGGGACTCGACCGCTCTGACCATCAACCACGTGCCTTTTGCAATAAGTCAGTCTCAGAAACATTTCCAGACCTACGAGGAGTCAGGGATGGGGGTTCCCCAGAAGGCAATGGGAACCTCCAAAGTGTGCAAGGAGGGATGATGGTCCAGAGAAGAAGGGGCTCGTGCCAGAGGGCCGAGATCCAGGCACAAGGAGGAGGGAGGCACTAGCCGTGGCCTGAGCCCTGGGACCCACACGTGGTTGGGCTGGTCCCACCCTGGCTTTTGGTGACGCAGCCGCACTTGACCAGAAAAGACCCCAGGAGAGGCTGAGCAGTGGCTCCCGCGGCCCCCACCCCAGCCAGCACCCTGCCCCAGAGCCACCCCCACACAGGAGGAGACCCTGGGACTTTGAGTATGAGTCACCAAGTGTAGTGCATACCCATTCTGGGCCAAATGGTGGCCTTGGCCCCCACACCCCTCTCCCCAGGACAGAACTCTCAGAGATAAAGCGGAGGCCAGTGGTGCGGGCACTCGGCACCCCGGCCCAGGCCCTGTGTTACCACGCCTTCTGATGTCCAGGGGAGGGGCGGCTGGTGGAGGGTGTTTCCTCCTCCTTCCTCAGTGCCAGTGGCTGGCGCTTCTTTGTCAAGTGCAGAGAGCGGTCTGAGAGGCGACGGAGCTCTGGTCCTAGGGGTGGGGTGGGGTGGCAGTCCAGGCAGGGAGGCGGGCAGCTGGTCGGTGAGGCTGGGGCTCAGTAGAGGCCACAGCCCCGCAGGTTTTTGGCGATGATGACGTCCGTCACGGCGTCAAAGACAAACTGGATGTTGTTGGTGTCAGTGGCACAGGTGACGTGGGTATAGATCTCCTTGTGGGCTGACTTGTTCTTGCTCTCGTACTGGGCCTGGATGTAAGCCACGGCCTCTGTGAAGGCACTGGGGCCTGCAGGAGAGACCAGGTGCGGAGCTGGTGAGTCGAGGCCGCCACCAGGGTGTCCATCAGACCCAGGGCCAGGACCTCCCGCTGACAACCCTGAGGGCAAAACCTGATTGGGGGAGGGCAGCCTGACGGCTCAGCTAAGTCAACAGGGGGCCACGCAAGCAAGTCGGTGGTCCACGTCCAGTTTGAAATGAAGCAAAAAGACCAGATCTCACCGTGCCTCGTTCCTATTAAGGGTGAGTCATGTTTCGTGACGCTTCTGTTTTCCTTTTAAATCTGTCCCCACTGACTCCTGATGCAAATGTTCTTTCTTACCGTGGGTCCTGCTCAGAGAAGGTGGGCCCCTGGCTGATGCACAGCCTGCAGACAGGTCCTCCCCATGTCACCTCCTTTGGCCACTGCCGGAGGTGAGCCACCTGGGCCTCCTCCCTCCTTCTTCTCACCCCTCCCCTTTGTCACAGTCACCACCTGGGATTCACAAGTGCCTGGCTCTGCCACCTTCCTGGGGAGAAGCGGAACAGGACTCCCCGCTTTGCAGAGGCCCCCACAGGCTGCAGGAGTCTGGGCCCAGGCAGAGTAGGGCTGCCACGGCCGACTAAGGGCAGCCGGGCAGTGGGGCTGGATCTTGGAGCCACAGTGCTAGGCTAGGGTGGCTGCTGTATGGACGGGAAGCCTGGGAGTGGCAGACCTGGAAGGGGGTCCCAGCCCCTCAGGCACATGAGCACACAGGCCTGGCCTTGAGGGTCTACCAGAGCACAGCTCCTTTTGTGATCTGGGCTGGAGGTGAGGGAGAGCGTCCTTGGGACTGACACATAGGCACTCAGACGTCCTCAGCCCCCAACCAGCCTTGGGGACGGACCCATCCTGCCTGCTTCGCTATACCACAGGCCACAGCCCAGGTCACCTAGGGCAGGATCCACAGACCAACTCAGGGCTAAGAGAAGCCTGACTGGTGGGCATGAGGGCCTTGTCCATCTTTGGGTGCATGCCACTGGGGGCCTGGCCTCGAGGAAGGGGGGGACGGTGCTGCTAGCCTGGCTCCGTCATGACCCCCACATCTACTCTCAGGGAGGTGGGGGCTTAGCCTGGGGGCTCGCCTGACAGGCCTGCCTTGTTGGGACTCTGCCCTCGCCCTGTGCTTTCCAGGCCCGGGGGCGGTCAGGCTGGGAATGCCCACTTCTCCACCCACTCACCCGTCTGCTCAGGCCCTGGCCATCTGGAAGAGCCAGTGGGCACTTGGGCCGTTCTAGCCGCCTCTGCTGGGGCCCTGGTCAGGCTGCTTTCCCTGGCTGCTCGTACATCCCAGTTAGGTGAACCACGGCAACATTAGCAGAGGTGGCTCTGACGTCCTCAGCCCCTCTGCCAGGAGGCCAGGGTCTCTGCTGCTTGCAGACCTCCGTCATAGCCAACGGATCATTCCCGTCTTCTAACTGCCCCTGTGGGAGGTGCTCTTATGGCGCTCGTTAGCTATCATCACGACTGTGACAGTAATAGCGAATGTTTAGTGAGCACTTACTATGTGCCAGCTGCCATGCTGAGCTCCCCATGCTCATTAGCTCACTTTGTCCGCACGGCAAGTCCTGAGGGAGGGCTGCATAATCACAGCGATTATCCCCGTCTCACAGGCGTGTGAGCTCCCAGAAGTTACCTAACCTGCTATGAGTGTTGGAGCCGGGCGTGAGCCTCGGGCTGCCTGACTGGAAGCCCGGCTTTCAACCCCCTCATCATCCTGCTGTTGTCGCCTCACTGATAACCTGTGTTTACAGGTGACGAAGCTGCGGCTCCAAGAGGCAGCAGAGCCAGGACTGTAGCCCTGCTTCCTCCGACCAGGAGGCCCCGGGGGGCTGCCCGGCCCGCCTCACTACGGCACATTCCGGGGGCCTGGAGGCCCGTCTTCTGTTTTGGGCTAGGTTCTTCCTCCCAGGGTCTGGGGCATCCTCAGAGCACGGGAGAGGTGGACTGGACTCGGCGGGGGCGGGAGGCGCCGCCCCCTCCGGCATTAGCGTGGCCAGAAGCCCGCTGTGTTGTCCCTGCTGTCCCTGAGGGGCAGGGGGGCTCTACCTGTGTATTCAGGGAAGCAGATGGTTAGCGGGGACTTCTTGATCTTCTCTTCAAATATGTCCTTCTTGTTAAGAAACAAGATGATGGACGTGTCTGTGAACCATTTGTTGTTACAGATGCTGTCGAAAAGCTTCAGGGACTCGTGCATGCGGTTCTGCAACAGAGCGGAGAGGCAAGTGAGGGCTGGCGGTGCCCGGGGCCCTGACTCACCGCGGCCACCGACACAGCGGAACAAGCAAAGGAAAGGCCCACCAGCGTGGCTGAACGTACCACCGAGGGACAGAGACAGGGGGACCCACAGGACAAACGGGACACGGTCCCTACTTCATTCCACACGCAGACAGGCTGGGGCAGAGCAGGGCGGGCAGGATGGAGAATGCTGCCCCCCCACCCCCGGAGGAGGTCTGCCCTGGAGGGGGCAGAGAAGGCCCCGCAGGGGCTCCGGCTTGCGGACAGGACATGCACCATGCACGCAGGGACAGCACTGCCATCCAACACGTCTACACGGAACCAGGGGCCATGCAGACTTCTCTACTGGGATCCCATTCGGTTTCACCCGCGGGGGTGGGAGGGTGCACGCATTCCGTTGGGAAACATTAACCGAGGACCGAGAGATCCTCGAATTAATCCAGAGTTGGAAGCAGCCACCAGGGGGACAGCGTCTAGGGGGTGATCTTGCTGTGGCCTTGGTGCGGTTGGGGGATCGGGTTGGTTGGCTGGGCCGTGGCTGGGCCAGGGGCGGCTCTGGGGGAGCTTGTTGTTGGGGCTGGTTTCTCAGTAGAGCGGCCAGAAGAACCCCAAGAAGAAACCCAGCAAAACAGATTAAAACAGAAAGGAAGATAAAAACCCAGCGGAACACAGGAGAGAAAGAGAGAAAAATGGAAATATTGGTTCAACCAGTCCCGGGGCCAGGAGGTCAAGGCCAGCCCATCCAGAGGCCCCTACGCAGGCCGGCCTAGGCCACGGTGCCCGCCACAGTGCCCGGGGACTGGAGATGGAAGGCGAGGGTGGGCAGGGAGGGCATTCACAGCAAAGTCACCCAGCGGCGCCCTGACAACCTGGTGCTTTCAACTCTTAGCTGATGATTTCGCTTGGAGGGAGGCGCTTCATACCTGCCCAGCTTGGAGGGTCTCTCAGAATCTGCTCATGGTTTTGGCCTTGGTTTGGCAAGTTAAGGCCCTGCAGGCAGTGGTGACGGTGGTGACAGTGAAGAAATGGCGGCAGGCTGAGGCCCAAGGCCGCTGGAGCCACGGGCCTGAGGTAGAAGGCCAGGATATAACCCTCGGGGTGCTGGGGTGTAGTGGACAGGGAGGCCCGCTGGCAGGTGGGCAGCCTCCAGTCCCCGGCTCCTGGCCAGCCTCTAGGGGCCGCCTCCAGACACCTGTCCTGACAGTCCCAACTTCTGCCCCAGGCCGGGGGGGGGGGGGATGGTGGGCAGGGACGCGCAGGCTGACCCCAGACGAAGTCTGAGGACCAAGGACTGGCCAGCAGGGCCTAGCTTTTGCCTCCCGGGGGCCGAGCGTCCGTGTCCTCCAGCTTGTCCTTCGGCCACACGCTTGGCCAGAGTCCCGACAACGGTCATCTACTGTGCGCAGAGTCCTGAGTGCGGGTGTCTTTCTGGCTCCGCGTGTGGCGGGTGTCACGGCTGCCCGCCAGGCCGCTCTGCCACCACGGCCACTTTACGAAGGAGGAAGTGGAGAGGCGGCCCACGCTCGCCCAGTGGCAGAGGCGGGGCCAGGCCCCGGGCCACGCCCGTCTGGCTCCTCTGCTGCCCGATGCTGCCGAGTCCCAGACGCACAGACGAGTCCCGGACGCACAGACGTTTGCTTAGCTCTAGAGCAACGGTAGGTATCGTTCTTGCTGCCCCCGCGGCAACGAGCCGCCTGGTGAGCTGTTGTCATGTTGAGAAGCCCGTTCCTGCAGGGGCTGCTGCTCTGCCCAGGAGGTAGAGGCAGCCTGCTTTGGGGAGGAAAGGGCCCCAGCGAAGGCCCGTTCCTGGCCTTGGTTTCCCCACGGTCCTGGGCCTCGGCGCTTATGAAGAAGGGCAGGGGAAATGGGGCAGGAGGAGAGAGGAGGGAGGGTGGGAGAGGGACAGTAAAGGCAAGAAGCGAAGGAAGGCGCAGGCGCCTATGGGGAGAGCTCCCCAGGGGGTGCGCTCCACTCGTAGCAGGGCCGGACCAGGTGGGCAGACGGGGAGGGTACCGAGCACAGTGCCCACGGCTGCCCGGCCCCTCGTTCACTGCCAGCCCGGGGGCCAAGGAGCTTGGGGCCCTGTAGCTGTCGGACCCTTTGCTTCTGCCTGACGCTCCAGAGGCAAATGAGAGTCTGGCCCTGCGGCTGTCGAGCCCAGGACTCGGGTGTAAGCTGCGGGCAGCCCTGAGAGGGCAGCCGCAGGAGAGAGGGGTCCCTGTGCACCGCACCCCCCCCCCCCCCCCGCCCCCAGCTCTCTGCTTTCTTTGAAACCCGTGGCTGGTTAGCATCAGGTTCACTGTGCAGCCCTGCTTCTTACTCCCGGGTATTGGAGGGAGGAAGGACAAGGCGAGTGGAGCCCCGACCACGTGGGTGGCCTGGCAGTTCCAAAAGCACAGAGTTGGCCGGCGGAACAGCAAGAGATGTGCTGGGACCGTCCCCTGCGTAGGGACTCACTGTGGGGCCGGCCACGAACCGACCCCAGGCTGTGGGGTGGCCAGCGAGTCCGGGTCCAAGCACAGCCCAGGGTGTGCGTCCACCCCACCCCCAGCTCCAGTGATCTGAGGGGCCACAGCCCGCCGAAGCCCCTGAGAACAACAGCGTTACCAGAAAAAGCTCACAGCCGAGGCCCCAGGAGCCTTGCCCCTGGACGAGCCAGGGCTTCGGGGGCTTTGCCGTAACCCAACTCAGGGGCGCAGCTGTCCCTGAGCAAGGAAGGACGAGGTGGACACACAGGCACGCGGATCACCCACCCGCCCTGCCGACGGCTCCAGCCCCAGTCTGCCGAAAGCCTCACTGCTGTGCCCGTCCCTCCCCACTGCCCACAGCCCACCGGATCTGCGTCGCCGCGCTGTGTGGGGCCAGCAGGCCAGGACTGAGGAGGAAACAGACCCAGAGAGGAGACAAACTCGCTCAAGGCCCTACCATGATGACAAACGGCCTCAAACTCTCAGTGCCGACTTTGAGAGGCTCGGGGCTCCGGGTCTGTGTGCGCCGCCCGCAGCAGGAGCTGGCTCATGCCGAGGGAGTGACCCCACAGCCAGGACCCCGTGACCCCCGCGAGGTGCTGCGGGCTGGTGTCCGGGGGCCCCGCAGGTGCATCACGACAACACCCGGCTTCCCTTGCGGGCTCTGCAGACGGGCCCACTGCTTGGTGGACAGTCCCAGGGACAATACAACCACCAAGCTCAGTGCTGCTGTGCCAGAAACGGTTCCAAGTATTTCATGCGCGCTCTCATTCTCTCGCCAACGGCCCCCAACGTAGGTACTGTCGTTAACCCACTTTGACAGATAATAGTAACCGAGGTGGGGCGGGGGGCGGGGGTGCAGCCTGAATTGGGCAGCGAACCAGGAGCAGGCCCAGATCAGGCAGCACCCGTCTCCGTCTCCAGGTGAGGGCCTCCCTTTGAAGCCAGCCTGGTGTCCTCCGAGGCCCCAGACTGAGGGTGACGCACGGGTGACACAGGCGGGGACCGGGGCTGGCGTCCTCCAGCGGAGGGGCGCTGACCACAGTGCCGCATGCCCTGCCCTCCCCCTGCCAGCCCCGCACCTCTCTTGGCAGCGGCCCGGCCAGCGCGTGGGGCAGGCTGTCGGGGCAAAGAGCAGCTATTTCTGTCTTACGTACGCTCTTGCTCGACTGCAACCTTGATTTCTTTTAGGATTTGCTTAATTTTGTTCTGACCTGACGGCCTCTGTGACTCTGCCGTGTTCACTGAAGAGGCACTAAGTGCCTGAGTCCCAGAGGCTGCAGAAATGTTGGTCATCAGTCTGCACGCGGCCCCTGAGCTGGGGCGGGCTGCGGCCGCCCCTCCTGCGCTGGCGTCACGGGGCGTCTGCCTGGCCGCACAGTCGGGAGAGGGAGCGGCTGGCCCTGCCCCAGTGCCCCTGGGGCTCACCCCGCAGCAGAGTGCGACTGGGCCCCTCGGTGCCTCCACAGGCCGGGCGGGCCCGGGGCCACTCACCGTGGTCTCGTCTTCATGGAGCACCTGGTCATAGCCGCTGAGCGCGACACAGAAGATAATGGCTGTGACGTCCTCGAAGCAGTGGATCCACTTCTTGCGTTCAGATCGCTGGCCCCCGACGTCGAACAGCCTGGTGGGGAGACAGGGAAGCTGTCTGGGAGTGGTGGGCGGTGGGGCCCAGGCAGGTGTGGGGAGGCCTGGTCAAGCCCCGAGCCTGCCGAGAAACCCCACTTCAGGTGCTGACAGGCAGACCGTGGCCGTCGGTCCCGTGCCTGGGCTGTGCTCACATGCTGGGACTCGAGCGCCTGCCCTCGCACCTCGAGAACCGTACTGAGGGCTACGCCTCAGCCACCCCAGTAAAGGTCTCTGCGGGGCCCTCCTCTCAGGGCAACATGCACATCCTGTTCCTGGCCTTCCGAGTGTGTCTGCTCACGTCTGTGGTCTGGGCACACTCCAAACCAGCCTGGGGGGAGTCGGGCAGGTGGGGACTGTCACCTGTTTTGTGGAGGGAAAGGAAGGCCACAAGGGGTTAAGTGCCCACGGCCCCGGCGAGAGCTGGCACGGTAGGGCCCGGGTCTGACCCGGATGTGTCCACGGACACAGCCTCATCTCTGCTCTGTGCCACCCCTCCCTGGCAGATGGCTGCCTGCCGCTCCCCCTCCTGGCTTCTCCCTCTGCTCCACCGACACCCAGAAACCACATCTGGAAGGTAGGTGGGGGCAAGACAGGGACTTCCACGCCTCAGTGCGTGGAGGTGACCCCAGGTGGGGACACGACTCTCCGGGAGGGCCCAAGAAGTCCAGCCGCATGCCTCAGGCCTCTGTTCTGAGGTGCTCTGGGCTTCTGGACTTGAGTTGTGTTTTGTGCTTGGGGACAGCCTTGCTCTCAGGCCTCGGTTTCCCCACATGTACTCGGAGACGGTGGGTCAGCTGATCTATGAGCGCCTTCTAGCTCTGAGGTAATCTGGGTCATCGGGTCTCACAGATTTTCTTACACTTACCCGTCATTCCCTCCCCCTCCTCACGGGTAGGTCTTTGAGGGGCTACCCCCTCCTCAGAAGTCACCCAGGCACAAGACTACCGCCCTTTGTCTACTCAAATCCTCTGTTCCTTGGAGACTCACTCTAGAACGCTGCCTCTTCCCTCTTCATCCTAGGCCCCGAACTTGGTAGAAAACAGACACACAGACAGGTCCCTTCTCATATCTACTGTCTGTCCCCACTGCAAAGCCCCCCAAGGCGGGGCGAACACTGGGTGTTCCAGACAAGACAAGGCAGAGAGGCTGGTGGCTCCCATCTGTCCCGGTGTCCTCACCAGGGTTCGGGAGGCTCCCCGGGCCTCACCTGAAGTGGAGGTTCTTGAATGTGAAGTGGGTTTCCACGATGCCAGTGGTTTTGACCCTGGTTCGGAGGATATCCTGCTCGGTGGGCTGGTAGTCAGCGGCCCCGATCCGATCCAGGCTGTCCAGGTAGCTGGGGATGGCAACACACAGGGGCCCTGGAACAAGCCAGCCCGGCCCTGGCCAGCGCCCCCTGGGGGCCAACCATGGAAGGGATGGTGCCCCCCCCCCCCCATCCAGGGGCCTGTGTTGGGGGGAGAGAGTGGGAGGTGCCCACGGAGGAGGGGAAGCTTACTTAAGTCCTGGCCTCACATTCTCAAAGAGCCTCTCACTGAGTCAAGGGCTGTGTGTGTAGTTCCAGATGCATTTAGAGAAGCTCAAACTTTTTCTTTTTTTTTTTTAATTTTTTTTTTAATGTTTATTTATTTTTGAGACAGAGAGAGACAGAGCATGAACAGGGGAGGGGCAGAGAGAGAGGGAGACACAGAATCTGAAACAGGCTCCAGGCTCTGAGCTGTCAGCACAGAGCCCGACGCGGGGCTCGAACTCACGGACCGCGAGATCATGACCTGAGCCGAAGTCGGACGCTTAACCGACCAAGCCACCCAGGCGCCCCTAGAGAAGCTCAAACTCTTACATGAGACCGTTTGTAGCGCTGTTTTGTCATGTCTTCCTCTTCAAATAATAGTGGCCAATAGTTACGTTCAACTCTTTACATTGTGATCGGGTTTCATCCTTAGTTTTCCTGAGTTCAATGTACCATTTCATCAATTAGAAAACCAACGGTCAACAAAAGCCAAGTACCTTGCCCAGCCGTGCGCCCGGGCTCGAAGGCAGACATCTAGCGCCGGGTCCACCTCTTCACAGTACTCTAGAGTGCTTCCAGAAGGCCCTCTGGGCATCCGCCCACCTTTCCACCCTTGCTCAGAGTCTACTGGGGCATCTGCCGCACCTTCCCATTGGTGCCCTTGGAAGGGAGGCTCAGAGGTCACACAGCTGGGCAGGGGCTGGGCCTTGCGGACCGCGTCTTTGGCATTGGGGCTCTCTTTTCTATCACCACTCGCTCTGGAGACAGACCAGGCCTTTGCATTTTACCCGCCCAGGCCGAGCACCCAGAAGGGCTTTGGGGGTCTGTATGGGTCAGGCCTGAACCCAAAGTTGGGGTGGGAGCTGGAAAACCAGGAATGAGGGAGGTGAGCCAGGCCTGAAGGCCATTCAGTGACCCACAAGGCTGGCTGGGCCATCCACCCCTTGTGCTGGGGGAGAAGCACACACAGCCCACAGGGGAGGAGCCCCGAGGGTCCAAGCCACAGGACGACGTGGGGTCCCGGGTTGCCAGTGGAAGGGGCTGTGCTTCATTAGCACCAGCCCCGGGACATGTGGGGGCCAGCTCCTTGGCTTGAGGACGTTCATGGGGCTGAAGGGTGGGGCGGCTTCACCAATGAGGGTTTCTACTGGTAAACCAATAGTCCAGGCCTGCCTCAAATCCTTGTGAGGATTTTCCCTAAGGAAATAAAACTGAATGCTGGGTTCCTAGGCAGAGGAGGCATAAGCTCAAAGTCACGCTGCAAAAAGGAGACACTGCTAGGCTTTGAGCCCGGGTGTGCCTGACTCCAGATACTGTGCTCTTAAACAGGCCTCCAGGCCTCCTCTCCTCTGTGGACCGAGGGGAGCAGCGGCCGCAGAGCAGACCTGGAGGCTCTGGCTGCCTCATCGTATCCTCGCCGGGCCCGTGGGGGCGTCTGGGCTCCGGGCTCAGCCTGGAGGAGCTCGTCCCAGCCCTTCCCAATCCTCCTAACCCCTCTGGGCATGGCCCTCCCCCCACTCCCCTGGCCTCTGCTCAGGAGCCACGTTGGTTTTGAAATGACCCTCGTTCTGTTGTCTCCAGCTGGACACCAGGGCTGCAAGCCTCTAGTCTTGGCACCCCCGTCCCAGCCGGGAAACCTCCTTTAGACAGAAAATCTGGCCCTCCGTCTCTGTGCTGGCCGAGCCTCGCCCAGGGAGATGGCCGAGGGAGAGGCCTGCTGTATATTCCACCTACCCATCGTCCCGGGTGCTGGGAGGAGACCACAAGCAAGACCAACACAGTCCTGCCTTCCCGGAGCCTACGTGTGTGTGTGTGCGTGCGCATGTGAGATAATTAACAGCTAAGTAAGGTACAGAGCATATCAGGAGGAAAGACTCAGGCGGCTGGTAAGGAGGAGGTCTGTGGAGGGCTGCTATCGGACAGAGGGTGGCTGGGGAAGGCAGGATGACACTGGAGTGGAGACTGAGGGAGCCGGCTCGTGCAGAGGCCGTCCTGCGGTGGAGGAGGAGCCTGGGACGCAGACACGGGACAGGGGTGGGGAGGTCGGAGGCACGTGTGGCAGGAGAAGGGCTGTGGGACTGGAGTGGGGTGACGGAGGCAAGGGTGGGGCACGGCTGGTAGGCCCGTGAAGTGACTCTAGGCACCTCGGCTTTCACTCTGAGTAGGACAGGAAGCCTCTGGGAGGTTCTGATGAAGAGTGTTGGAATAATGGCTCTGGTGCCGTAAGGACAGCAGATCGGGAGGGAGGAGTAGGGACACCTGTCGGGAGGTTGTTGAAGCCGTGCAGGGGAGAGAGGCCGTGGCAGGTCACACCACAGTGGCAGCTATGCAGGGGCCTGGGGGAGGGTGGGGTGTGGGACGCAGAGCCCATAAAAGCCGCCTCCTCGTGGTGTGACAAAGCTGCACTCGGTGGGAGGAAGAACAGAGGCAGAGCAGGTCTGGGGTGGTTGGGAGCCAGGAGTCAGGGGGCACGTACGAATTTGAGATGTGCTGAGGTGTCCAAATGGACACCGAGTAGGCTGAACTCGGGAGGGAGGGCTGGGCTGGTGACATAAATGAGATCTGTCCGGGTGTGTGAGGAATTCAGGGCGACGAGGCTGGAGATCACCCAGGCACTCTGCATAGACTGGAAGAGGTTCAAGGACTCCAGTGAGGGCACAGGCGGAGGGCGGGGAGGTGACCGAGAAAGGGTGGCAGGCAAGGAAGCCTGAGGCACCACCCCCTCCCTGGGGGCACCGTGAGGAGTGGGCTCCAGGAGGCAGTCAAGAGCCCGAGCAGTCCTAGCAAGGGTGTGGGAGCACAGCCTGAGGGGTGGGCTCCTGAGAGAGGCAGGAGAAAAAACAGTCCTAACCAAACCATGGAACTGGCTTGTACAGCCCCTGCTTGGACGGGTGCTCAGATTTCTGGGCTTCTGGGGCCTGTCTCAGGATCGGTCAGAGGGGCGAAGGGAGAGTCTGCTCTGTTCACAGAGGCCTGGGTGCAGGGAGACAGTGAGAGCCTGCACAGGAGCCTGGCCGCACCAGCCCTGGTATCCTCACCTGCCAGTGAGGTGACCGGGCTGGGGACCTAGTGACAGGCTCTGGGCCTTGGGGAGCCACTCACACCATCCCCCTGGAATTGTGCCCTGAGATGGCCCAGTGGGGCTCCCTCTCTCTGTGTCACAACAAACCCACTGTTAACTGTTTTCATATGTCGCACCCAGGATTCAGTCAGAAGAGGAGATCTGGCTGCTAAAACCACAACAGCAAAGCCACACCCTGGACCAGGAAGTGTTTAAGCCCTTCTGAACCTGACTGCTGTGGGCCCCTGCCCTTGCCTGCCCTGGGACCCTGTTCCAGAGACAAACACGCAGAGAGAAGAAGGCTGATTTCCTCAGCTGACTTGGGGAGTTGACAAATACTGACTCAAGTTTCTTATTTAAAGTAATGAAAGTAACCACCAGAAGATCCACAAATAATGCCCTAACTAGCAAAAAACTGGAAGCAGGGAAGACACATGGAAGACAGGCAGGTTGGAGGGTCAGGTTTTCCTGGACAACACTGGGACAAAGAAATGGAAATAGTTAAAAGTTGGAGGGGGACAGGCTTGGGAGAATTTACTATTAATTTTATATCTCTCTATACTGTTAAACATTTTTTTTTTTTGCAATGAATTCATGTTACAATTCAATGGACAATAACTTAAGTGGAGGGCACAATTGAGGGCATCAAGGGGAGTGGGGGATGGGAAGTCCCTGGACTTGGGCCCAGCAGGGGCAGGGAAGGGGAGAAGGAAGCAGGACTCTCTCCCCACTGGAACGTCTTAGGAGGAAGACACAGATCTATTGGAGGAGTGACCTGAGTGTGGACACAAACCCCTGGGCTCGCACCCTGGCCCACCAATGTGTCCCTGGGGGCTCACCCGGGCCTGGGGCCTGGGTCCCTACCACCTGGGGCTCACGGGGCCTAGCACTTACCCAGTAGACAGTCTAAGTGTGCAGAAATGGGAGATGCTTTGGCCTTACTCAAGTCCCTAGTTGGGCCAACAGATGAGGCCCAATGTTCATCAGCAGCTGCCATTTTCTGGGCCCCAGCTTCTGCTATGTAGCAGGGTTTCTCAGTCTCAGCACTACTGACATTTGGGGCCAGATAATTCCTTGCTATGGAGGGCTGTCTTGTGCACCATAGGATGTTCAGCGGCATCCCTGGCCTCTGCCCACTAGAGGCCAGGAACACCACCCTAGTCAGAACAATCAAGACTGTCCCCAGACATTGCAAAGGTCTCCTGGGGGCAGAGTGGTCCTGGAAGAGCAGCAGGGGTGAGGATGGCTGAATCAGATCAGTGTCGGGGCGCACACGGCCTAAGATCGTGGGTTTAAGCCCAGGGTCTCCCACTGACAACCTGGGCACAAGGCTGCGAAAGTGGGTGTCGTCCCAACATCTCCAGGACAGAAGACATGTTCCCAACCAGTGTGGACCATTCCCAGGGGTGTGGAGCCTCCAATCTAGGGAACAAGGGCATGTAACCCCAGGGAAGCCAGAAGTGACAAAGCTGCTGTCACAGGAAGAGACCCCCCACCCCCACCCCACCAACCCTGCAGGCCACTTTCTCGGCCTCTCCTGTCTTCCCCTTCCAGCGCTCTCTGGCTGTCACTGAGCCTCCTCCCTCTCCTTCCCTTTCCTTCTCTCTTCTCTTCTCTAACACACTATCAAAGGATGTCTTCCATTATTTCCTTATTTTTAATTTTAAAGATAGAGGAATGGAAAGTTTGCCTCAAATGAAACAAAATGCCATCACGTAAATTATTTTCTGCCTCCATGGCTCTCGATTTGTACTTATGGGGTCCGGGCTTCTCCAGGGGGGAAAAATGGTCATTCTCCTAAAGACCTTCCTTCTGCAGTGCCAAGCCCTGCCCTCTGGGAGCCCCGCGGTTAGCGGTCTCTTGTGTCCTCCACCTCCCTGGCCTCGTCCTCATCCAGGGGGTGGGAGAAGCCCTTTCCCATTCCTTCCTGACGCCTCTCCTGACACCCGAGACGGAACATCTCACAGCACTTCTGACCTCAGCCACGGACCCCCCCTGGCCGCCGTCCCCGTCCCCTTCCACGCTCACATCAGCGCCCCGCTGGCGGCCTCCCCGGGCCCGAGACACTCACTATTTGGCGGAATCGTTGAGCTGATACTCCCGAGACCTGTTGAAGCATTCCTGGATTCCTGAGTCACCCCAGAGCCGCATCATGGCCGAGAGCAGTTCTGCGGAGAAGGGCTCGGTGTCTTCCATCCGGCTCACCACATCACACACCATCTTGGCGTCGGCCTGTGAGGGGAGATGACGGTGGCTCTGAGGCTTCGGTGGGGTCAGAGCCCTGGCCGGGCACCTGCCGGGGCCCCGGGACAGCGGCTCAGCCCTCAGCCCGCTCAGGAGACGTGAGCCACCAGACACAATCTGGACACATCCTGTGTCCGAGGCCCCCGGGGGGGAGTGGACTCTCTGGAGAGTCGGAGGCTCTTGGAGAAGTCCCAGCACCTCACCATCCCCAGTACCTCGTGCACACATGTAGCACTTAACAGTTTACAAAGGACGCTACAGGGCACACTCACTCTTTGCTCAGAATTTCACAAGCACCTCATGAAGGAGCGGCGGGCGACCGTGTTAAAGGGCCTGGGTCTTCACCCCTGCCCATGTGCGTGGCCTTTGCCTGTGTCTTTGCGGTCCCTGCCCCCTGGAGGTAGAGCGGATTTCCTCTGTGCCTGACTGTGAGTGGCTGTGGGACAGGGTCCAGCCCTTCAGAGGCCTTGTGTGGTCCCACCTGTCCCGCTGGGCCTCCGTCCAGGCTCTCCTGGTCACTCCAGGAAGAGGATCAGGGACGCGCGGAGCACAGCTCAGCCGCCCTGGGGTCTCTGATCCCCAGCGGAACCCCTGCCTCATGAAGGGAAAGAATTGCCATTGTAAGTGACTGAGTTAGGGAAAGTTTGTTAGTACTATTGTGTGGCGATAACTAGTCACGGTGTTGCTATTCCCACTGTACAAGTCAGGAAACTGAGGGCCAGAGAGGGGAAGGCACTCGCCTATGCTCACAAGAGGAAAGTGTCAGAGCTGGGACTCAAGATCAGGAGAGTCCGACCCCAAGGCCAGCCTCCGTGAGGAGACCCACATGTGCCGAGAGCAGCTGTTGACTGACTGTTACCTCTCATGGCAATTGGTGCCTGGCGCAGGGGGCACACCAAGGGTGACAGGCATTAACCAGAAAGGTCTGCGACAGAGCCTTGCTCGGATCACTTTCCTGACCCAACAGCGGGAGACAGCCACCGTGTGGCCCGGCCCCTCTGGGCCCAGAGGGCTCTGAAGAACAACTCTGCCCTGTGGCTGCCGCCTGCCCCGGGTCCCTGGCTCTTCGTAGGTGCTGTAACGGCCTAGCGCTGGGCGGCATTCCAGCGGTGGGGAGAGAGGTGTGGCTGGGAGTGCAGGGCCAGGCGAGAAGTGGGCGTGGCCGCACGCTGGACCCCTCGTGTTCAGAAGCCCACAGTCCCTCGGGGCCCAGGCCAGCTTCCTGGGCAGGTCATGGGCCTAGGAAGGCAGGTGTGGGAAGCTGAGGCCAGGAGCGGGCAAACGGGTGAACTGCGGCTGGCAGGCACAGGCCCTGCTCTGGGCCGGCTGTGTTCCTTCCTTGGGATTTTTCGGTAGGGCAAGCCTAAGGGGTTGTGCCCCCAGAGTCAGTGGTGTCACCAAGACCCGTGTCCCACTCCCGGAGAAGCCCCTAAGCGTGAGGCTACCAGAAAGAAGCAGGAAGCCATGGTGTTCAGGCCCCCTCATCCTCTCCGCAGCCTGGCCCCTCATACATCCCAGGCCCCAGACAAGACGTAGAGCACTGACAGGGGCAGATCCAGGGAGCTGAGTGGGTGCAGGGCAGAGTGGGCAGCGCTGTATGCGTCAGCACCCCTGGGACCCCTCTTCCAGCTGCCTTTCCCCCAGTTTCAGCGTGCACGGCTGGAGCCCATGGTAAGGCTGAGCCCTTGCTGGGGGTTGGGAGTGGGGTGCCCCAGGCCTGCCATATCCTTGACCTCCTGGGTTCTCTGGCGTCGGGTTTTCTATTCATGGGCATGGTAATCATCACTAGCCCGTCACTCTACTCTCAAGTCCTTTCAACACCCAGTCCTCCAACTGAGCTAGAGGAAACACAGACTACTTCATCCGTGGCATGTGGTTCAAGAAGTGAGGGAAACTGCTGGAAATCTGCCGGTGGGCCTTGGGGTGGGAGAGACACAAAGGAAATGAGGTTAGCACCTGGGCACTGCGTGGCTGACAAAAGATTCTGCACAAAAGGTATGTGGGGCCAAAGCCTTCTGTGGAGACTTTCCAGAACTGAGCTATGTAGCGAGGTAGCTATTTATGTGTCAGAGGCCCGTCTACTGCAGAAGGTAGATGGGAAAGTTCCGGCGGCCGTCTACCCTGGGAAGCAAGCTACCGTTGGCCTGCGGGCTAGCAGCCCAGGCCACAGTGCTCCCTAGGGTTCCCGTCCCAAAGACCCCAGGCTTCGGATTCCCGAGTCACCCACGGCGGACACGGAGGGCTGCCCGCCAAGAGGGGCAGGACTGTGTCGGAGAGGCATCTCTGCAGCATCTGAGCCTCCCCTGGGACACGACCTGGAAAGCTGGCCCTGGCGCCTGGGTGATGGGCACCCCGGGCAGGGAGTGACTCAGGCAGGGTGGGTGAGCAGGGGTGCTGCCTCCACCTGGGGCTAAAAAGAGGCCTATGAATCAGGGGCCAACACGCTGATGCTGCTCCCGAGTGCCTGGTGACCTTGGGAAATCTCGGTCTCCCTCAGCTCGCCGTGTGCCGTCTGTCCTATTTGTGGAATGCGGCTGGGGAACCTGGCCAGAGTGCTCCCAGCTTCCTCCGGTGGGCCCCACCTTCGTAGTTTCTGCCTGATCTGTGAGAAGGGAGTCAGGACGGGGTTGGGGGGGAGGGGTGGGGGTCGGGCGAGACTCTGCTGGGTGAGAGACACCCTCTGATCTGAGTGCCTTGGAGCTGCACCCCGCGAGGTGTGGTCTATAAACCGCTCTGAACCCTCGGTTGCCCCACCCGTGTCCTGGAGTCTGGCAGGATAGGGCACAGCTCGGGGAAGGCCGGGACAGGTGGCATGCTGGGGGTTCTCCAGGGGATAGCCCAGGGTCTGGAGCCGTCCCAGTTCCATCTCCTCCCCGAGGTGTGGTGGTCGGTGGGGGGGTGGGGGGGGGCTGTGCTGGCAGCACCCTCGACCTGCCCTTGCTGTTTCTCCCCCCAGCTCAGCGTCTGGCCCCACCACTGGCCCAGCTCCTCAGACTCAGCCTAGGTGTCACCCTTGGTTCCGCTGCTGCCCTTCCACGTCCCGTGTCCCGCCGGCTTTTCCGGCAGAGCTGTTTTCAGTCAGACCACTTCTCCCCGTCTCCTCATGCACCCGTACCTCCCTGGGTCCCAGCAAGCACCGTCTTTCTCCTCCCAGCTGCCCTCAGTCCCCTCCCAAGCACTCCCTGCCTCCCTCTCCTCTCTCTGGTCTGTTCCTCACACGGCAGCCAGCAGGAGGCTGTTAGTTTCCTCTTGACATAAAGTCTCCCCTTAGAAAAAGAACCGAACGCACTGACACCCAAGTAAAAGTCTGCATTTCCTGACTTCGCTGGCAGCTCGGTGTGACCCAGTGACAAGTTCTACCCAATGAGACATAAACCAAAGGGGAGTGCCCTATTTATGTGTGTACGTACGTACGTATGTATTTATTATTTTAGAGAGAGAAAGCAAGCGAACAGGGATGAGGGACAGAGGGTGAGACAGACAGAATCCCAAATAGGCTCCATGCTCAGCAGAGAGCCTGACATGAGGCTTGATCCCAGGACCCAATCAAGAGTCGGTTGCTCAGCCGACTGAGCCACTGGGGCACCCCCAAGGATGTCCTTTTTAAAGGGAAGTTGTACCCTTTTCTCTCACTTCCTCCTTCCTGAAGCTGGAACTTAGATGTGATGGCTGGAGCTCTAGCAGCCAACTTGGATCGTGAAGACAAAGTCTATACCCTAGGGATAGTAGAACAGCGATATGAAAACAGCCTAGGTCCTTGATAACTCTGTAGGCACCCCATGCCTTCTGGATTTTCTTTTTTAATTTAAAATTAATTTATTACTGAGGCGCCTGGGTGGCTCGGTCAGTTAAGCATCCGACTTCAGCTCAGGTCATGATCTCATGGTTCGTTGGGTTGGACCCTCCGCGTTGGGCTCTGTACTGACAGCTCAGAGCCTGGAGTCTGCTTCAGATTCTGTGTCTCCCTCTCTCTCTCCCCCTCCCCTGCTTGCTCTCTCTCTCTCTCTCAAAGATAAATAAACATTAAAAAGTATATTAAAAAAATAAAATAAATTTATTATTGAAGTCATTATTTTCCAGGGCTCAGATATTCACAGTCAAACCTAATCCAAATGAGTACAATAACTCTCCCTGTTGAGACTCTTTCAGTGGGCTCTCATCAGGCCTAAATTCCAAACTCATTACCTTGGCTTCCAAGCCCCCACCTACCCCTGCGTTCCAATCTCCTCCCACCTTTCGTGGGACTCTCTCATGGGGCTCCAAACACACAGCCCTTCTTTCTGCTGCCCAGGTAAACCAGGGTCATCCCACCTCACGGACCTGTGCCTGGGCTCCTCCCATCTCAAAGGTCACTTCCTCAGGAAAGCCCTCCTCGATGCCCCCAGGCAGAGTCTATTCCCACAGCGCACCGACCACACATGTCACAGCTGGTGTCACAGGTGCCTGTTCCTCAGGGCAGGGGGTTTCCTGATTTTTCACAGTACCCCAGGTCTCACACCGTACTTTGTACAGAGCTGGCGCTCAGCAACATTTGTGGAACGAACAGGCCCTTGGCATTTTATCGGGCACAGCCCCAAGTTCTCACTCCCTCCCCTCTAAGTTCCCTGACTCTTCTCATCTGGTTGATTTCGCCAATATTTATAGCTAATTTAATCATCACAGTAACTGCAGGTCGCCACCCCATTTAACAGATGGAGAGACGGAGGTTCTGAGGTGAGGGAATGGGCCCGAGCCCATGCAGCTAGTAAGTAGGACAGCTTGGAGCCAAGGTCAACCTTCTCTACTGGCTTCTAGTCAACAGCCTCTTTACCTGAGGCCCGAGCCGAGGACTCACTCGTCCCAGCCCAGCCCCCTGAACAGAAGGGAAGGAGATGGGTAAGAAGGAAGGGTACGAAGGGTCAGGCTTGGAAGGGGAGGAGGGACCTTGCCAATTTGCTCTGGGGCACTGTGGAGGGTGCGAGGCTGGGCCTAGCCCTGCGGGTGCCAAGCTTAACAGCAATTAATAGAGCCAGGGAAGGCCCTTGTCCCTTTGTCTGCCTGTCTTCCGGGGCCCAGGGGATGGTGCTCACACTGGGCCCGACCTTCCCATCCAGGTCTCCTCCTGGGCCAGTAGCGGGAATGTTTTCCAGCACCTCTGCCTCTGCTACAGTCCCCACGGTGCTGTCACCTCTTGCCACAGAATGCCCGGCTGTCTAGGCAATAGAAGTATGACAAACCACGCAGGGGTCCTCAAGACAGGCTCACCGGGTGGGACCTACAGAGTTGTACTCAGTGGAGAATGCTGAGGCTAACTTCTGTGGAAAGCACGCGCTGTGCTCTCGCCAGGCAGTGTGAGAGATGGCGGTGGCCAGCCTGGAGGTGGCAGCTCCCTGCCCCCTCCCTCGATCCCATTCTGCCGGACAGCTGCCCTCTCTACTGAGATGCCTTCCACCCCTTGTTTTCTGGTGCTAGAGCCCCAGCCTCCCTGCAGGAGAGACTGTCCCCTGACTCAGCCTGAGCAATTCGGGTGGAGCTGACTCTGTCCCCTGCTTCCAGCAGTGGACACATGGTCGGGGCCCGGCCAGTCATCCCGCTGGTCTCAGTGAATAGTTTGGGGTAGACAACGCATCCATATTTGTTCAATTAGACGACAATCAGTCTCACTGGCCCAACCAGCCCCAGGACATTTGTAGGAACTTTTAGGAAAGAGACACCTGACTGTGGAGCCAACACTGAGGAAAGCAGAGCTGAGAGAGGGAGACACCCCGAGACCCGATAACCTGTCGGCACCTGGATCCAGCTGTGCCTGCAGTCACATATACCTCTGGCTTTCCAGTCACTTGAGTCAACCCCTTGATGTTTTTTTTCTTTTTTTTCCAAATCCTGTCGAGGATGTATTTTCTTTGTCTGTTTTACTTATGCATTTGTACCCCCAAATAGTCCTGACGATTCCACCTCCTGGTCTGCTGAGACCGTCAGGCCTACCTCCCATTACTGGGACCCACGCAGCTCCTCTGACCCCTCGCCTCTTAGGTTGTGGACCCCGTTCTGGGTGCAGTGCCTGCACACTGTCCTCGGTTTCCTGTGTGTGTGGCTGTAGGCGTGTGGTGCGCACCGGCCGCATGTTGGACACTAGAGGCAGGTTGGCGGGATTGTGGGAACAGCTCTGCAGGGAGTTTAATTAGGCTGCTCACGGACCTGCGCGTCTGACAGCGCCCTGCACAGCCGAGTGCGAGGCAAGACATCCTGCACCGTGTGGCTCTGTCACACACCAGCCCGCCTGGCCCCCAACCACTAAATGCCTGTAGTGCCCCAACTGTCACCACTAACAGAAACGCCTCGCATACGTCCAAGAGGCATCATGGCACCGCTTCCCTCAGGGTCACAGCGAGGGAGCCATGTGCCAGGCCGGGGCCAGGGAAGCGGGCCCCTGCCGCAGGGGTGAGGGAGCGGCCCCTCTCGCCACCGCCGCCCCCACTGGCCCAGGGCCCCGCTGCAGAGAGGAAGGGAGGGCTCCCCCCTGTGTGTGAGAGAGAGGCCACGGCCGCCCAGCCGCCTCAGGTGCATGGGCCTGGGTGGGGTGGGCTGACAGTTGCTGAGTGTCCAGAACGCACCCCCCCTCCCCGCCCACCACTCTCCGCCAGCTGGGACTCTCTGGCTTAGTGCCCAGCTCTCATGCCACCCACCCCTCTGGGGGTCCCCTCTGGCCCCTCCCTCCCCAGGCTCCCGGCCCTGCTCCAGGCAGCCTTCTGGGGGCCTCGGCCACAGGCTTGGGAGCCCGTCTGGGCTTTAATCTTTCTGAGGCTCAAAGCCCTCACCTGAGAAATGGGCATTACAGAACCATCGTTTTCTTCACAGGGCTGTCGTGTGACCAAACGGAAGGCATGAGCACAGAGATGAAACTGAGGGGTGCCGCTGCCCTACCCCCCCCCCAAGCTGCTGGGGGGGCCACAGAGAGACAAGGAGGCCAGCCTGCCTGCTCTTGTGATGCCCACGTGTGTGTGTGTGCGTGCGTGTCGTGTGTAACGGGGTCGAACATTCTGAGGCACGGCCAGATAGTGTGTTCAGCATGTGAATGTGGGTAAGGCACCATTCTGGGCACCTCAGGGTCAGGAGGCTCTGGAGAGGCTGTGCAGAAGATACCCGGAGACTCTTTTTTACCACGTCAATGCTTTTTGTTTGTTTGTTTTTAAGAGAGAGAGCATGAGTGGGGTAGATAGGTAGAGGGGCAGAGGGAGAGGGAGAGGGAGAGGGAGAGAGGGAGGGAAGGAGAGGGAGAGAAAATCTCAAGCAGGCCCCACTCTCGGTGCGGAGCCGGACACGGGGCTCAATCCCACGACCCTGGGATCATGACCTGAGCCGAGATCAAGAGTTAGATGCTCAAGCGACTGAGCCACCCAGGCGCCCCACCACATCAGTGATTTAAAAACTGCATTAACATGGTGTCTTGCTCATAATGCTGACATACAAATGGCCTGAAGCTGCTCTAGGTGGAGGCGAGGTACTGCTGGGACGCCCACAACTCTGGAGAACCCTCTTGGAAAACCGCATCCGTGAGCATCTGGAGAAAGGGGTGGGCAGGGAGGGGGGGCATGTGGAGACAGGGCCCAGGAGACTTCTCCATCGCCGGGTGGGGTGGGAAGCTCAGCACAGGATGCTTCCCAGAGGCGGGCTGCCTCGGGCCACTGCCGGGGAGCAAGCAGGGTGCCAGGGGGGTGCTGGGGCGGCTCTGCCCCTCAACTGATAGTACACAGGGGTCCTCACTGTGGTATACAGGCCAGAGGCCTCCCACGACAAGGTCTGTGCTGCTGGGGACTGGCCACGAATGTGCTTGGGAGGCAGCACCCGAGACCCAAAGGGACAATCCGGGCACTGTCCGTGCCGTCAGTGGGACTGCACACTGGCGTCCCGGAGTGGGGGGCTCTACTTCCAGAAGGCCATCTGCAATCAGCCAGCTGGTTCCAGGAGCCGGAACCGGTACTACAAGGAGGGGTGAGGGCTCCCAAGGTCATCGGGGCCTTTTCCACCTGCCACCCGCGCCTCCCGCCCCCCCCCCCCCCCCGGAGCTCCCAGCTGCCGGGCCCGAAGCCAGATCCCTGCACTGACTTCTCCTGCCCTCGCATCTCGCGCTCAACCCCCGCCAAGACGTGGCTGGTGCATGTCTGCGCCGTGCCACACTGGGGGGTGGCCGTGAGTGCTGACCACGGGAGGCTGGCGCCAGCCCAGCCGAGCCATTGAACGCACACCACACACTTCCATTCACCTGCCAGACACTGCCAGGCGCTTGAAGTGCTCAGGTGCATTCATCAGCTGAAACTGGGGCGGCAAACTGCACTTTTAATTTGATCCTTCGTTCTTCAAAACCTTTCCCTTCTCTTCAGGGCAGTGCGCGCTTTTCAATCAACAGCCGCAAAAAGGCTTGGAGCTACGGTACAATAAAAAGCCTCTGCCCTCACAGGCGATGGGATGCAAAGGATGTGGTGGGGAAGTGAACAGGGCTTTTCAGTGAGGCGACCCAGGTTCACGTCCTGGCTCTGCAGCTTTCTAGCCCCGCGACCTTGGACAGCCCAACTGGACCTCTCTGAGCCTCCGTTCCCTGATTAGTTCCCACCTCCCAGGGCTGTCTGTGCAGATGAACCAGGCTAAGGATATGACACAGCTTTGCAACATAAAGAGCCCTGCAAATGTTCATTATTGTAAGCAAAGATGAAGTCCCTCAGACACAAACAACAAGCTGACATAAAATAAGCCTGCTTTTGTACAAGACTTTTCAGGCAAGCATGATCCTCTTGATAACAATAATCATAGTAATTATAATAATAACCCCTTCCATTTGAGGAGCTGCTTTGGATCTTTCAGAGTTTTGCTCCATCTCCAATCTTCTAGGCCAAGCGAGGTGTGAGCACATGCGTGTGCATGCACACGCGCACGCACGCGCACGCACACACGCAGTACTCCTTGAGTTGCAGGGAAAAGCCTCCACCTGATCCCGACCCGCCCGGTGCGCTGCAGTTGTCCTGGCTCCCGCCAGGGGGCAGGAACACACAGGCCAATGGGAGTAGGAACCAGGGCGGACAGAGGAGCTCAAAAGACCAGGCAGGGCAGGGCCAGGAGCAGTGGGCGTCGCTGTCTTCCTGGGGCTGCTCACCCTGTTCCTCAAGGGGAAGAGGCACAGAGACCCCAGCTGCTGGAGGCCTGGCGGCTGCACTGCAATCCCAGCTGGCGGAGAGTGGTGGGGGGGGGGGGCGGGGGGGGGGGCGTTCTGGACACTCAGCAACTGTCAGCCCACCCCACCCAGGCCCATGCACCTGAGGCGGCTGGGCGGCCGTGGCCTCTCTCTCACACACAGGGGGGAGCCCTCCCTTCCTCTCTGCAGCGGGGCCCTGGGCCAGTGGGGGCGGCGGTGGCGAGAGGGGCCGCTCCCTCACCCCTGCGGCAGGGGCCCGCTTCCCTGGCCCCGGCCTGGCACATGGCTCCCTCGCTGTGACCCTGAGGGAAGCGGTGCCATGATGCCTCTTGGACGTATGCGAGGCGTTTCTGTTAGTGGTGACAGTTGGGGCACTACAGGCATTTAGTGGTTGGGGCTAGGCATCCTTGGGGCTCTTTCTTCACTTGGGCTTAAGGGTCTTAGTAAGGCCTGTGCCCACAGCATGCTGTCATTCCCCTGGGAAGGGAACCTTCCTGGTTCCCCAGAAAGGTTTGCAGAACCAAGGATTTGATGGTTTCCAATCTTGCCTCCTTTCAAATTTGCCCATGCATGCATGCATGCATCCATCCATCCCTATACTACCTATCTGTGATGCCTACCCATCAACCATCATACATCCACCCACTCAGCCACCCACCCATCCATTACATCATCTACCCTTGTTCATCCATTCACTCATGTCCACATCCACCCACCTGGCCCTTTGCCCCCCTTCTATCCTTCAACAGCACCTGTCTGTCCCTTAATTACTCACTGGTGTGCCCATTCCCTTCACTCTTCCTTGATCTATCAAGCCACCCACCCGTTCATCCACCCATTCACTCATTTATCCATTGTACACCCACTAATGAGTGCAGTCTCAGTCTTTAGAACTTTCACGTTTGGCATAAAAAGAACATACTGCTAGGGCGCCTGGGTGGCTCAGCTGGTTAAGCATCCAACTTCGGCTCAGGTCACGATCTAAGTTTGTTGAGTTCGAGCCCTGAACTGGACTCCACACTGTCAGTACAGGGCCAGCTTTGGAATCCTCTGTCCCCCTCACTCCCTGCCCCTCCCTTGCTTGTACCCACCTGCACACACACTCTCTCTCTCAAAAATAAATAAACATTAAAAAAAAAAAAGAACTGCCTGAATCTCGTCAGCCTGTTAGATGGTGCCCCAAATACATCAGGGGAGAACTGCCCCCTTGGCTCTTCCTTCCTCTGCCCAGGGCCCCCATCTTTGTCAGGAGCCTAGAATCTTCAGAGATTTGTCCTAAGCTCTGCTGAGAACCTTCTCTGTTTGGGGCTCAGGCTGCCTCCCGTGAAGGTGGAGAAGGCTTGAGTTTTCTGAAGGATCATACTCTTTCCAGCCTCAAAACCTTTGGATCCTACAATTATTTAGAGGCAGCTCTTCCTGCTGGCTTACTATGTATCTTCAAGAACCGGGGCTCGTGAGGGTGACAGTGGCCTGCGTCCTCTGAGACCCCTTCACCGGTTCCAACATTGACGCCTCGAAGTTTCCACTCAGAAACCGTCCGTCAACCCCTGCAACTGGTATGGTTTCCTACCCCTGGCCCTGGCCCAAGTCAAGCAGAAGGAGTCAGTGCTAGTCCAGTGAGCGTTTCTTCACCACACGCTGGCCAAGCGTCTTCCCATGCTGAGCCCACGGCTGGGTGCTGGGGACACATCAGGTAGCAGGATCTGGGCCCTGCCCTGCCCAAGCCTGCAATCCAGTGGGGGTATCAGACACATCAACTGAGTGCCTCCTGGCAGCCACCGAGTAAGGGCTGGCTGGGCCTTATGACGAAACTGGTGTGGGTGGGGAGATGGGAGAGGCGTATGTCTGGGAGCCAGGGGGTCAGCCAGGCCCAGAAGCAGGGCACAGTCCAGAGACTGGTCTTCTCTGGGCAGGGAATTAAAGGGGGGAAGGGCAGAGATCCTAATCAAAGGGTCCTAGAGGGCGTCAGATGCCCCCTCAGCCATTTGCAGGGCCTGAAGATGATGGTGGGGCTTGGAGGTCCGTATAATGCTTAGATATTAAGCTGGGAACAGCCACCTTAGGGCTTCCACACAGACTCCATCTTGGTGGGGCTTCTGTCCTGAGCAGCTGTTTGAGTGTGAATGTGTGTACCTCCACGGAGGTGCCTAGGTCCCACGGTGGGGGCAGCTCTGATAGCCGGAGTCCCATGGAGCAAATGCCGATGTTCCCTGAGTGTGGGGCCTGGGGCACTCACTCTCTCCCTGTGCTTCCCTGGCTCCTGGCCCTCCTTAAGGAGCCCCTCCTCAGGGAGCATTAGCATTGAGCCCTGGGCTTTCAATGAGCCCCACCCCAACTCCGCCAGGCTCAGAAGAAGCTGCTTCATTTTGTCTATCTCCCAAGGCCACCCCGGCAGGATGTCCAGTGCCGGGCTGGGTAAAGGGCAGGAGTCGGTCCACAGCTTCTGGGCAGGGCAGTGCTGAGGCCAAAGCAGAATGGGGTGAGGGCCTGTGGAGGAGGCCTGCCAGAGTGCAGATGGGTATGTTATGCAGGCGACTGGCAGAGTCAGGGGGAGGCAGGATAGAGGCTCGCCTGGGTCCTTGGGGAGCAACGGTATGTTTATGTCACCAAGGCCTCTGACCACCTCAGGTCCCCGAGGATGAAGTGGAGATTCCGGCTAGTCCAAAGCTCCAGTCACTACCCACCCTGGGACAGCCTTACATGGCACCACTTTCTATTAGTGCCTTTCTCTCCTTGGTGGGTCCAGACCTGCCAGTCCGTATCTCCTGGGAGTCTCTCCTAGACAGGAGTGCAGGGAGACAGCTGAACCACCAAGCAGGCACTGTTCAGTCAAAAATAAACTTTAAGGTGAACGGGACAGAAATTTCCAAACCTGTGATACCCTCACCCTCTGCCGCCTTTCTCCTGAGCACAATGTTCTAAGATAGGAGAAAACTAAAAATGGAGAGGCTAAATTTCTAAGAAATGAACAAGGGCAGAATAAAATTACCCACACAGAGCTCAGTCAAAGGGAGAGAAAAAGTGATAATGGCCAACCTCATCTTTTCAGAACACGAAGTGACGAGGCGACGATGGTGAATAGTTTAATTAGAGCCGCTGGGCCGGGAGATATTAGCAACACAATTATGGGAGAGGGAAGATGGAAGTCGGGCCACCACACACATGGCAGCGGTTTTGGGGGGAGACGGGCAAGGCTGGAGGATGGCAGGTTTGGCTGACTGGTGCCTCTAGTCAGGCTTATTCATTACCACCCCTTCCTGTCTCCTTGCCCCCTCACTGTCACCATCCACTAACGTGATCAGATACTGCTTTTGTTCAAAACGGAGCGGATCACCCTGCTTCCAGGATCTCAGGGACACGGCATCAGAAGACTTGGCCCTGCCTCCAGCTAGCTCTGGGACCCGGGGCAAGCCTCGTCTCCTCTTAAGGTCTGAGGGTCCTTAAATGCGTAAGGAAGGGGTTGGGTACAGGAATGGTTCCCCAAGGGTGGTCTGCACCCGTGGGGGTCTCTGAGGCCCTTGCAGTGGGTCCACAAGACCAAGACTATTTTCATGATAATACTAGGATGCCATTTGCCTTGCTAACAGTGTTGTCTGCTTGCACTGATGCAGCAAAAGCAGTAAGAGATAAGACCGCTAGCTCCTTATCAGGAAGCAGGGACACCAAATGGCACTAGCCGCTATTACATTCTTTGCCACCACGCATTCACATGGCGAATCACAGAAGATGCCACTTTTACTTAAGAATGTCCTTCCCACAAGTCTATGGTCAACTAATCTTCGACAAAGCAGGAAAGAATATGCAATGGGAAAAAAGACAGTCTGCTCTTGGTGTTGGGAAAACTGGACAGCTACATGCAGAAGAATGAAACTGGACCATGTCCTTCACCGTTCACAAAAATAAGATGGATGGAGAACCTGTGTGAGACAGGAAACCATCACAGTCCTAGAGGAGAACACAGGCAACAACTTCTTTGGCCTCAGCTGTAGCAGCTTCTTACTGAACACGTCACCGGAGGCAAAGGAAACAAAAGCAAAAATGAACTATTGCGACCTCATCAAGATAAAAAAGCTTCTGCACAGTGAAGGAAACAATCAACAAAACTAAAAGGCAACTGACAGAATGGGAGGAGATATTTGCAAATGACATATTTGATAAAGGGTTAGTATCCAAAAGCTATAAAGAACTTATCCAACTCAACACCCAAAAAACAAATAATCCAATTAAGAAATGGGCAGAGGATATGAATAGACAGTTTTCCAAAGAAGACATCCAGATGGCCAACAGACACATGAAAAGATGCTCAACATCACTCATCATCAGGGAAATACAAATCAAAGCCACAGTGAGAGACCACCTCACACTGGTCAGAATAGCTAAAATTAACAACTCAGGAAATAATGGATGTTGGTGAGGATGTGGAGAAAGGGGAACCCTCACACTGTTGGTGGGAATGCAAACTGGTGCAGCCACTCTGGAAAACAGTATGGAGGTTCTTCAAAAAGTTAAAAATAGAACTTCCCTATGACCCAGCAATTGTACTACTGATTTGAAGGGGCACATATACCTCAATGTCTATAGCAGCATTATCAACAATAGTCAAAGTACGGAAAGAGCCCAAATGTCCATCGACTGATGAATGGATAAAGATGTGGTATATATAGACAATGAAATACTACTCAGCCATCAAAAGGAATTAAATCTTGCTATTTGCAATGCTTTGGATGGAGCTAGAGTGTGTTATACTAACACAGAGAAAAAGAGAGAGAGAGGAAAATAAACCAGAAGAGACTCTTTGTGACAGGGAACAAACTGAGGGTTGATGGAGTGAGGTGGGTGGGGGATGGGCTAGAGGGGTGATGGGCAGTAAGGAGGGCACTTGTCATGATGAGCCTGGGGTGTTATTATATGTAAGTGATGAATCACTAAATTCTACTGAGAACAATATTACACTATATGTTACCTAACTAGAATTTAAGTAAAAACTTAAAAAAAAAAAGCATGTCCTTGATGAAGTAGTAAAAATTATGAATTAAGAAAAATCCGGAGTACACATCTTTTTCATATTCTGTGTGATGAAATGGGAAGTATGCATAAGACATTTCAGCAAACCAAAGGATGATGGTTTTCTGGAGGAAACGCTCTTGTAAGATGGAGCCACCAGCCAAAATAGTCCCTTTTTTCACGGGACACCACTTTTACTTAAAAGAAGCCTGACAGACAAACAATGGTAATTCCTATTTGGTCTCTGGAAGACATTTCAGCCGAGCCTATCGTTTCAAGGAAAGCAACTAACATATCTGTCACCAAAATGAAAAAAAAAATACCTAGCTTTCAAGTGAAAGAATTTTGGAAAACTTGTGTTTATCATTACGAGCTCAAAAGCTTCCCAATACCTAAAGATTTTTCTGATGAGGTAGATGTCGATGTTAACACAACGTTGAGTTTTTAATATTGCAGGCTAAAATGTGTTAACATTTGGAAGATCTGCATACTCTGAACTCACACTTTCCAAATGACCAAAATGGTGTTAAAAATCATGCCTGGGCAAGAGACCCACTCAAAGTGCAATGGATGTTTTAAAAAGACTATTTTTTAAAGAGCAGCTTTAGGTTGATAACAAAATTGAGAGAAAGGTAGAAATTTCCCATATACTCCCTGCCGCCATGCATGTCCAGCCTCCCCCACTATCCCATATTCCTTATCAGATAGCCCATTTGTTACCAAGGACGCACTACATTAACACACAATGATCACCCAAAGTCTATGCTTAATCTCAGGGTTCACACTTACTGTTGTACACTCTATGGGTTTGGACAAATTTACAATGTCATGTATCCATAATTAGGGTATCGTACGGAGCATTTCCACTGCCCTAAAAATCTCCCATGCTCTGCCTGTTCGTCGCTTCCACTCACCCCACCCATGGCAACCACTTATCTTTTTACTGTCCCCATAGTTTTGCCTTTTCTAGAATATCATACAGTTGGAATTATATAGTATGCAGCCTTTTCAGATTGGCTTTTTTCACTTAGCAATATGCACTTAAGGTTCCTCTACGTCTTTCCCTGGCTTGATAGCTCAGTTCTTTTTAGCGTGTGATAATGTTCCATTGTGTGTATGTACCAGTTTACTTATCCATTCGCCTACTGAAGGACATCTTGGTTGCTTCCGTGTTTTGGCAATTATGAATAAAGCTGCTATGAACACTTGTGTGCAGGTTTTTGTGTGGACCTAAGTTTTCACATCTTTTGAGTAAATATGGAAGACCGTGATTCGCTGGATCCTGTGGTAGGAGTACGTTTCATTTTGTACGAAACTGCCAGACTGTCTTCCAAAGTGTGGCATCATTTTGCATTTTCCCCAGCAATGAAGGAGGGTCTCATTGCTCCACATCCTTGTCAGTGTTTGCCGTTGCCAGTGTTCCGGATTTTGGCCACTCTACTAGTGTGGGGTGGTAGCTTGTTATTTTAATTTGCATTTCCCTGATGACCTGTGTTGTGGAACATCTTTTCATACCCTTATTTGCAATCTGTACATCTTCTTCCGTGACGTGTCTTAGGGTCTTGGGCCCATTTTTAAATTGGGGTGTTTACTTTTCTATTGTTGAGTTTTAAGAGTTCTTTGTATATTCTGGATACCTGTCTTCTATTAAACATGCTTTTTGCAAATATTTTGTCCTGGGCCATGGCTTTTCTTCTTATTCTCTTGACAGTGGCCTTCACAGAGCAGTTTAAAATTTCTCTGAACAGCAGTTTATCTACTTCTTTCATGGATCTTGACTTTGGTGTTGTATCTAAAAGTCATGTCATGCCTGAGGTCATCTTGATTCCCTCCTATGTAGCCTTTGAGGAGTTTTATGGTTTTGCTTTTTACATTTATGTCTGTCTATGATCCGTTTCGAGTTAACGGCTGTGAAAAGTGTAAAGCCTGTGTCTAGATTCATTTTTTTTTAATTTTTTTAAAGTTTATTTATTTTTGAGAGAGAGACAGAGCACACATTAGGGAGGGGCAGAGAGAGAGGGAGATCCGGAATCTGAAGCAGGCTCCAGGCTCTCAGCTGTCAGCACAGAGCCCGATGCGGGGCTTGAACCCATGAATTGCGAGATCATGACCTGAGCCGAAGTTGGACAGTTAGCCAACTGAACCACCCAGGCGCCCCTAGATTCATTTTTTTTTTCTGCATGTGATGTCCCAGTTGTTCCAGCACCATTTGTTGAGGAGATCAGTGGATTTTAACGCAACATCCCAGGAAAAGGTCATTAATACTGTTTCAGATTGCAGTGGTAAGAAACTACCACCTGTCTAGTTCGGGTGAGTTTCAAAGAAAAATTATCTGAAAAGGCGAGTAAAATATTCCTTTTCCAACTCTGCGTTTATGTGGGACCAAATTTTATTCCTATCCTTCAATCAGAACAACACATCACAACAGATTGAACGCAGAAGTACATACAAGAATCAAGCTGTCTCCTATTACGCCAGCCACTAAAGAGATTTGCAAAAATGTAAAACAGTGGCATTCTTCTTACTGGAAAAATTTTAGAAACTAAAATAATTTTTCATAAAAATTATTTATACTAAAGTGTGGTAGGTTTATCATCGTTATTTTTAAATGAATGCATATTTGACATTTTTGTGGTTTTAATTTCTAATGCAATAAAAGTCAGTAGCTGTAAGCTACATAAACAAAATGTTTATTGGGGCCCTCAATAATTTTTGAGAGTTTAAAGGGGTTCCAAAACCCAAAAGTTTGAGAAAGAGTAGACCAGCTCATTCTTCCTCGAACATTATCCCCTAGCACCTTTATAACTTTTGCAAAAGCCCTGTTTCACCTGATGAGTATCACCTACTAAGTTTCTTAAATACAACTTCATACTTTATAAACTTCCTACCCTTATCGTGGTACTTGGAAAACCTGCGTGAAGTATTTTAAATAGAGATACCCGTAAGGATACGTACAATGAAACATTTAACTAATGTTAAATTCTAGCAGGGTCCTGCTGCCCTTTCCTCTTTGTTAACAAGGGGGGCAGTTCAGGAGTGTTAAGGAGATATTAGCACCAGCCTGGGACTTTCTTCTTGAGCTTCTCAGGCTGAAAGAGAGGAAGGAATCATTTCCCGACTGGGTGAACCCATATTAGTAAACGGGGTGACCCTGTCCACCATCTCACCTCACCACTGACACCAGCTCATCGCACAGAGGGTGGCAGGCACTTCCACTCGGGAAGGCCCCTGGGCACATGGTCTCTCAAGACCCTGCAGCCAGTACTCGTAAGGGTCAGCTGAAGAGTGACCGATTCACATACCTCATGGGCCGAGAGGTGGGGGAGAAGTGAGGCGTGAAGCTAGAGCTAACCCCTCCCGGTTAGAAAGATAAGAATTGAGGGTTTCTGCCCAAGCCTGGTGGTGGTGGAAGCTGCCAGGGTTGGGGTTGAGGAGGAAGTTCTGGGGTGAGGACCCAGGGCAGGCCAAACCAACCGGGTCCAGAGGGTCGGCAAGTCGAGGCCACTACGGTGTCTTCTGTGGGCCCTGGAGCTGGGAGCACAGACACCTGCGTGGACACGCGTGCTCGGAAGTCTGGCTGTCAAGGAGGAGCCCTAAGACGTAATAACGGTAGCTAGTATTCAGTGAGCCCTTCCTATGTACTTTATTTCATTTAATGTTCAGAAGTATTACCATTTCACGCTTTAATAATCAGAGAAACCAAAGGTCAGATGGGTCACGGGGCTGCCCAAGGTCACTCAGCTAGCAGGTAGCACACCTGGGATTTGAACTCCAGCCGTCTGGCTCCAGAGCCCACTGCATAATTACCACACAGCACTGCTTCCCACCTCCTGCTCTGAGGGGAAAACTGAGGCCTGCATGGAGGAGGTGGGACCTTGTCCAAGGTCAACCAGCAAGCCTGGGGGCAGCGCTGGGCCAGAGCCCTGGTCTTCTGACTTCTCCCTGAGGCCAGGGTCTGGGAGAGCTGGCACCTGGGACACGCTCTTACCGCCACCACGGCATTCCTAGCCCTGTTGCTAAGGGGACGGAGCCCTCAGGGGGCCTGACTGGTGCCCACCCTGGGGACCCAGTGCTGGCTGGTGCCCACTCTGGGGACCCAGTGTTAGTGTGTTGATGCTGGCACTGTTTACATGAGGCAGGTGGGATGGTGACAGGTGTAAAAAACAAGGGTGACAAATGCTCTTGTCAACCAGACACCGTTGAGGCAGAGTGGCACCCGTGGCTGTGCAGCAGCTGGTCCGGGCCACCCTGGGAGCGGCAGGAGCTGGAAGGCATGGTGGGACCAGGTGCGGTGCCGGCTCCCCTGACTCCCAGTGCCTGGCCTCGAGAGAGGAGCCCAGGGCAGGGGGAGGCTTGGAACGGAGTGAAGCCTCTGTGGGCCTCTCATGTTAGGAGGGGAGGATGCAGAGAGCCCGGGGCCCGGTGGGTGGGAGCTGCTCCAGCCTGGGTGATACCACCTCGGCGGCTTTCCCCAAGGCCTGGGACCAGGGTGCCCGGCCTCCCCTCCCCACTTAGCCCCTGCCATCCTCATCATCTCCCTGACATTGACCCTGGGTGACCATGGGCATGGGGTGAGGACAAGGCCCTAGCTGCACACACCTGGGCATGCAAGGCTGGCAGGGGCCTCTGTGCCCGAGGCTCAGTCCCGCCCTGCGCTGAGGAAAAGCTGCACACGGCTCGCGGAGCAGAGGGTGGGCAGTGGAACCCTCTACCCAGCTGGGGAGAGGCATGATGCACTGGCTCAGGCAGCCCGCGCTCTCTGAAACTGCGGGGCCACCAGGAGGCCACCTGGCGCCCCCAGGGCTCAGGTTCCTCTCCCCTCCAAGGCCGCTCTTGCCTTCCTTTGTCCCTCTGTCTCCTCTCTCTCCTTTCCCATGTCCTCTCCTCCAGCCTCAGCCAGGATAGAAGCCAGCCCACACAGCACCTTTCCGAAGCTTAGCTACACGGTCTGGCAAGGGAAGGTGGGCTGGGTTTCAGCCCTCTCGCGGCCCCTGGGTTTGAGACCCTTCTGCAGGCCACCACCTGCCCTGTAGCTGAGCTGGAGGTGTTGGGGTGTGACTGTGAAGTGTGCCGCTTGTGGGCCAAGGCTCCTAAGATGCAAGTGTGCCCTCTGAATGCACGCGATGACAAAGTCCTGGGTGGTGGTGCTGCAAGAGGGAAGATGAAGGAGCCGGTCCGTGAATCACCGTGTGGAGGAGAGCCACCCACCCGCAGCACCTGCCCGACACTATCAGAGCAAGAAATAACCTTCTGTTGCGTGTGAATCATGAGACATCGGCGATGTTGGCTGCAGTGGCCAGTGGTGCCCTTATCTATGTGTCCTGCTAGTGTTCCTCCTCTCCTGGTTTCTGGACAGGAACTAGATTGCCCTCTCAATAAGTTGGACAAGGGCAGAGGCCAGTGTTCTGGAATATCAAAGAATCCGTGTCCCCCTCTATTCCCCTGAACACAAGAAAAAGTGCCCCCCAGCCATGCCTCCCAAGCCTCAGCCACGTACCTGCCGCTGGCGTGATGTTTGTTCACCACTGTATCTGCAGAACCCTGCATGGTGCACAGTAGGTGCTCAATAAATAATGCTAAAACCTGGCCGTGTTTGGATACCACCTGTACTCTAGTGGGCTTAATATTTTTCTTTAGACTTGCACCTACTTAAAACTTACTTTAAGAGAAAGGAAATTTAGTATCGCTAACAACATTTGCAAAAGGATATTTGATAGCTTAGTTTTTTAATCTTTTTCTAATATGCGTTAAAGTAAGTTAATAGCTGCTGAGATAAAAATCAACACGTGCATCCATCGTGCTAGCTAAAATCTGCCTGCGTCCTCCACCTGGGAAGCACCGCCCCGCAGTGAGCAGCAGAAGGCAGGCACAAGGCCAGTGTGTCCCCAGGGTCTCAAGCAGAAGGTGCAAGCCCAGGAGCAATGAATCCGGCTCCAGCCCCCAGGCAGGGGGCTGGGAATAACCCACTTCACCGCCCCACGGTGGGAGCCACTGCATGGCCTTGAGCCTCCTCCCACCAGCAGGGCTTCGTGTTCTGTGAAACCTGGAGAACTACCCAGATTTACTGGGAGTGTATGCTGCTTGCTGGGGGGCAGCACAGGATGGGGGGTGGCTTGCCATGGGCTCCGGGCTTCGTCTGCCACGGATCTCCTGTCTCCTTCTCTGTCCTCACTTCCCTCCCTGGTTTCCTGGTTTTGGTTTCAGGAGGGAATGAGTCCACTGGTGGCTACAGTTCCCAAGGGGTGTGTGACATTCTCACCGGAAGGGAAGGGGCTCCTGTGCCTTCTTGACTTGGGTGGGGGGATGGCAACAGTGAGTCTGTTCTGACCGACCCCCTGCCCCCACGGCTCCACCCCCAGCAGGCACCTTGAGGCCTCAGCTTTGCTGTGATGGTCACCCCAAATTGCTTGGACACAGACACAGAAGAACCAGGGGCTCTGGCCTGCTAAGGAGCTTTGTTGTCATGGAGACTTCTGTCTCCTAGCTGCCAATGTCCTCTTAAAAGGCAGTGCGAAGGTAAGTGCCCAGCACCAAGGCCAGCAGGGAAGACGGAAGGAAGGAGGGAGGGACATCTGTCCTGCCCACCTGTCCCCAGCAGCCTTGTGGCTAAGTGGGCACTTGCCCTGCCGTGAGGTGGGCTGTCCCCCAAGCATGGGCTATATGACTCTTCTCTTTGTGTGCTGATGGGGGAGGGGCAGAGAATGACCCCTTCCTGGGAGCCATCGAATCCAAATCCAGGACTGTCCCCTCCCAAGCCTCTAACGCCTCACCCAGCCACCAAATGAACTTCAGCAATACCCTTAAAAGAAAAATCACTGTGGATTTCGCTCCACATTAGACTTGACCTGCTGAAAAAAGGTGGGGCTCATTGGTCTGGTCCCGACTCCATCTCTGTTGACCTCTCGTCCTGACCCGTCCCGCACCTCCCTTCCATTCTTCCTCTTGCTTCCACCTACACTCATGCTCTGGCCTCCCATCCTGAGTCTGTGCCCAACACTGCTCCCCACCGCAAGCCACTGTCCTCTGTGCTTCCTCCCTGCCCACCTCTCGTCAGGGCTCTCAGTGCCCTCCCTGTCACCAGCTGCCGTCTGCTCACTTCTGTCTCTGGGTGCTGGGCCCTGTGGATGCTGCTTCCTGGGCAGTGTGCTGACTTCCAGGCCACATTAATCCACCGCAGGCCCTCCCCCGTCTCCCTTGTGGGCCCTTACCCCTCCACCCAACGTTTAAGTTCCCGAGGGCTCAGTCCTCAAACCCCTTCTTGCTTTCATAAGTCACCTTCTCCCTTGGCAGGATGTCAACAGATCGTCCTCTGTGCAGGGGGCTGCCGAGTGACCCCACCTGACCTCTTCTTCACTGGCTCCTCCGCTCAGCTCAGCACGCTCTCGGTCAATCCCACCTTCTCCCCGGCGCCTGCGTTCCTATGTCACAGTCTGCAACACTGCCTTCCTTCCCCTCTCAGTCTTGTGATTTCCACCAAAGCAACAAACGACCGCTGCTATTTCCTTGCCTTTTAAAAATGACATCAAATGGGCTCGTTTTAAATAATCAGCTTATCTTAAACAATAATATCCATGAAATCAGGGGTCTGGGTGTTAATTTTTCTAATATATCCTAAAACACATAAAAGCACTCAAACAAAAGATGTTGGTCTGTGTGAATGGGTGGCCAGGAATGCCTGTACCACTCTCTGGGGACATGTGGCCTCTTCGCAAGGGTAATTCTGTGCTTCTGGTCACAGAAGCTGGAGAGCCCATGGTCAGCTCTTCTCTCTTCCTTTCCTCTGTCCCTGCAGCCAACTGATTCCGAAGAACTGTCATTTACCCCCAGAAAGGTCTGAACTCTGACCCTTTCCCTTTCCCTCCAAGGTCAGCCCTGACTCTCTGGCATGGATAACAGCAGGCATCCAGAACACCCGGTCTCCTGGCTCCAGGCTCTGTCACTTTAATCTGTTGCCAAGCAAACATTTAATCACACCCCAGCCCCCAATGGCTCACAAGTGATGGATCCAAGGCCACCCCGCCCATCACCTACTAGAACTCATTCTATCTGTTGCCCATGCTCCTCAGCCACCTCGCCGCCCTGCCTCCCTTCCATTGGAGGAAATGGGTAAAGACTTCTGTGGAGAAGAAGATGGAGAACAGAGAGCAGGAATGGGGCAGAGACCTCTGTGGGTGGTCAGGAGCCAGGTGGGTGGGGCAAGTCCAGGGGAAGCAAGTGGGGGGGGGGGTCGTGGCACAGGTCACACCAGATTTTTACAAAATGCAAGGATTTGGCCTCCAAGGGTGTGGGCACATCATCTCATTGCTCTGTGGCTTAGTTTCCTCAAGTATAAATGCCATGTTGTCCTCCCATGGTTTGTGAGAACCCAGGGTCCAGGGAAACATGTTCTCTGAACTGTGAACTGCTTAAAGCATGGTGTGCGGGTGCAGGTGCACACATGGGGATCGGTGCTGGTAGCATGAGTAATAATTACAGTGACGGTACATCTGCCTGGGTAAGCCGTCTTTGTGAGCTAGCACGGGGTGGGCAAGAGGAAGCACATGAAGGAGCTTCTGAGGGTAGCTGGCTCATCACACCTGGGGCTGCTCTTTCCAGAAAGCAGAACAGTATCTTGCACTTCAGGTGTCTCTCTGGGCCAGCTGGTCACTGCACCTCCAACTTGGAGGCCCATCCGCTGTCTTCCAAGTTGAAAGGGACTGGGATGGCCTCTTCTGGAGTCTGGGAGGGAGGGGGCGGGACTTCTCCACCTTTTGGGCCTCAGAGACTGGCAGGGAGGAGTCCCCAGGAGGGAGTGGCCCCTCCCCAAGAGGATGCTGGGAGGCTATTACACAAGAACCAGGCCTGTTTCTATAGCACAGGGGGAGCCTGGGGTGGGGCGATGCCTACGGCCAGCTCAGGCCAGAGCTCTGCCCAATAAGTGCCCCCACGATGGCCCAGGCAGGACAAAAGCTCATTCTTCAAGGGCAAGGCCACTGCTTCAATTAGCTCTCCTCCCAGGAGTGGGTCCACTGATCCCCTAAAAGGCACAGCAGGCTCCCGAGGGCTACGGCCCCCTGCGGGCCCAAGCCTTTACTCCAGTCCCAGCCACATTGTGCCCCGAGGCCCCATGCTGCTCTTTTCACTCCCTTTGCCTGGCCAGCGGTAGGCGATTCCTTTGAAGTCGGTCCTCTGTTCCAACTGGAAACTTTGCTCAGAACCAAAATTAGAGAGGCCGCACAATCAGCTTGCAATTTAAAATGCCACCCAGGCCTCTCCCTACACCGCCCCCCCCCATCGCAAAATGTCATCTTAATTAGATGGAGCCAGGCTTCATGTTTCCGAATTTCAAGGTAATTTCTCTAGGACATCTCCCTCCTTGTAGTTATTTTTATCTTCAGGATAAGGTGGTGGGGGGAGGGCACACCGAGGCTAACTGTGGGTCTGCACACGCCTCCATCCTCCAGCAGCGGGGCTCCCCTGGCGGCTGAAAACTCACTGATCTGAGAGTTCTCAGGGAAGGTTGTGTTGTGGGTTCTTCTTCCATTTCATTCAGCACAACACCTTCCAGGCCCTCTCTCCCAGGCAAGGGCAAGGGGCTATGCTAACTGTGGAGGCTGGGTGGCGTGGCCGGCACTGTCCCCAGAACAGTGTTCACCAGGCCACTCGCCAGCCAGGTGGCCCAGCTCAGCCTGTCACTCGCCTTCCTGCCTAGGTTCTGCTGGCCACCCAGCTCTGCATGGTTGAAGGACAGTCCCTAAAGGACAGGCCACTGGGGACCCTGCATTAATACCACTGATGACACCTGGGGAGGTTTCCGATTCTCTGTCGAGGATTCTGACTAATTGTGGGTAAGAAAATTTCAGTTTGGTACTAAGTCTGTGCTGCCCCTAAACATGCCGATCATCTCTTCCAACCAAGAGGGGGCAGCCTAGGTGGGTCTCCTCTGGGTTCTGGAGAGAATTTTACAAACGCTGATCCACAGCCCCAACCTGTCCTGAAGGAGTATGTCAGGGAGGGCCCAGTTATGGGCTGAACTGTGTCCCCCAAAATTCATATATTGAAGCCCTACCCACCCAGTACCTCAGAATGTGACTGTGTTTGGAGGGAGAGTCTTTTTTTTTTTAGGCATTTTTAAAATGTTTATTTATTTTTGAGAGACAGAGAGACACAGTGTGAGTAGGGGAGGGGCAGAGAGAGAGACACAGAATCTGAAGCAGGCTCCAGGCTCTGAGTTGTCAGCACAGAGCTCGAACTAATGAACCCTGAGAACATGACCTGAGCCAAAGTTGGATACTTAAGTGACTGAACCACCCAGGTGCCCCTGGGGGGGGGGGGGTCTTTAAAGAGGTAATTAAATTAAAAGGAGGTCTTAAAATTTTTTCTAATGCTTATTTATTTTTGAGAGAGAGAGAGAGAGAGAGAGAGAGAGAGAGAGAGAGAGCACATGCGCGAGCACATGAGCAGGGAGAGAGGGAGGGAGCTGAGGATCTGAAGCAGGCTCTGAGCTGTCAGCAGAGAGCCCGATGTGGGGTTCGAACTCATGAACAGTGAGATCACAGCCTGAGCTGAAGTCAGAAGTTCAACAGACTGAGCCACCCAGGCGCCCTAAAATGAGGTTTTTAGATTGGGCCCTCATCTATTCTGGCTGGTATACTTAGAAGGAGATTATGACACCTCCAGAGGGGAGACTGTGTGAGGACACAAGAGAGGACAGACACTCACAAGCCAATGAGAGAGGCCTCTGAGGGAACTAACTCTCATGACACCATAGCCTCAGACTACCAGCCTCCAAAACTGTGAGAGAATAAAGTCCTGCTGTGTAAGCCGCCTTGTCTAGGGTACTCTGTTGGGGCGGCCCTAGCAAATGAATACAGCTCCGGAGACAGCTCTCCTTGGGGCTGGGAGCAGGGCTCTCTATCATTCCAAGCTACCTGCAAAGCAGTGCAGGATCTGGGTCTGGCCTCCCTTTGAACCTCATCCTGAGGCACCCTCGCCTTCACTTACCACCTGCCAGCCACCCTGCCCCCTTCCTAGGCTTTGCCACACACAAACAAGCTCATTTCTGGCTCAGGGCCTTTGCACGGCTCCTCCTGATAGCTCAAGTCTCCAAGACTGGCTCCTTCTTAGTCTTCCAATCTCAGTTTAAATCTAAGTCCTAGAGACAGCTCTCCCTGACTATCTCGTCCCTCCATCTAAAAGCAGGGGCTTCTTGTTCCCACGCCAGCATTCTTCCCTTAAATAGTACTTATCGCAATGTGTAACTGGATATGTGTGTTTCCTCAGTGACTATTTCTCTTCCTAGAAAGACTGTGAGCTCCATGAGGGCAGGGCCTACATCTGCTCTGTTCACTGTTTAGTTCATTCACAGGGTGATGCTTGTGGGATGAATGAACTCTAGGCCAGAAGCTGAGATGGAGAGCAGGTGCCATCTCCCTGTCCTTGGGAGCCCTGGAAACCCGAGAGCGAGCTGAAGGTGGGATAAGGAAGCAGAGAAGGGACCACCCGGAACCTGCTCTCAAGGTCTCTGCAGGAAACCTGGGGAAGTGAGGTTATGGGGGAGGCAGTGCCCTTCCCGGGTGCCCACCTACGTCAGCTGAATACAGACACAACCACGTATGTGTGCAACGCATGTCCAAGGGACAGGCCAGCTCACCAACTCTCAGCCAGTCCTAGGTGGGTGGTCAGTGAAATCCCGAAACTGAGTCATGAATGATGGTATAGGGCTATTTGCAGGGGTAAAGGGGGCTGTTTTATTATCTCAATTTCAAACCCTCTAATATTCCTCTGAAGACACTGGCTTGGAATACGAGCATCCTCTGCTTTTTGAAAGTTTGCATTAGGCCACCTCTCTCTCTCTCTCTCTTTTTTTTTTTTTTAAGTTTATTTACTTATTTGTTGAGAGAGAGAGAGTGAGTGAGTAGGGGAGGGGCAGAGAGACAGGGAGAGAGAGAATCCCAATCAGGGAGCACTGAGCACTGTGAGCTCAGAGCCCCATGGGGAGCTCAAAGTCATGAACTATGAGATCATGACCTATGCCCAAATCAAATGTCAGACGCTTAACCGACGGAGCCACCCAGGCGCCCCTATGCCACCTCTCTTTTAGGAGAGGCCTATGTCAGTAGCTGTTTTCACGAACCGAAAAAAACCCAGATGATTTTCACTTTTACCAAAAAAAAAAAAAAAAAAAAAAAAAAAAAAAAAAAAAAAAAAAGCGAAAAGCAAACCCAGCATTCAACATTTCTTCCATGGTGAACCGACACAGAGGCAGCGCACACCCCGAGCAGTGAGCGCCCCGCCGAGCTCCTTCCCTGGGAGCCTCTGCACTGAGCGTCTCAGCAGCAAGCCACCAGAGCTTTGAACCGGGTCTCTGAGCATCTGTGCTTTATCTCATTTGCTCTGCGCATCCCTTAGCAAGATGTGCCCCAAGGTATGTGTCCCAAGGAAAAGCCTAAAATTAAGGTTACTTTTTGAGTCTAGCGATGCTCAAAAATTTTTCCGTATAAATTAACAGTAATTAACTCTTAGCTTTATGCCATTTGGCTTACAAAAGGTCTCATAGGGATGCTCTGCTTTCGGGTAGTGGGGGAAACCTGTCCTAAAAATGAAAACTGAAGAAAGAACACGAACTTCAGAAAAGCGGAGACTGTTGGCCAACATTAAAGAGAGAGAGAGAAAAAGGAACTGTAAACCGACTTCTGAGCCTAATTCCATAATTAAATCCACACGGGCTCCTTCCTCTCAGGAATTGTGAGGAACCCGTCTTCTCTTCTTACAGTTGATGGACATGAAAGCCTCAGCTCCCAAAAAGTTAGTGTTAATTTTAAAAAGATGTGCTTATGTTCAGTGCATCTAACGTATCCCTTATTTTGAACATTAAAGAAACACATTTTCATTAATGGAAAGTTAGTATCTCCCTGGATCCACTGAATAAATGACGAACACCTCGAGAGCAGCTTGGGGAAGGACCAGTGATCTTCCTGTCTGGGATGGCCACAGGTCTTGGTCATCCCTGGAGACAAGACTAGAATTTGGGGCAAGGACTTGAACAGAACACAGGTATCCAGCAGGCGGGCAAAGCCTCTGAGAAGCAAGTGAGGCAGCAACAAGGGGCTCAGTGCCACCCATGAGGGTGGCACTTGACTGTAGGTCTCATCACCTTCTAGGGTATGTGTTTCCAGATCTCTCCCTGGACCCTGAGGGGTGCTATGACAGGCTCCCTCTTGCATTTAGGATCTACCACTGAGCTGGGCACCCAGCAGGGGCTCAGTCAACATTTGCTGAACAAATGAACTTGGCAGGGAAAGAGCCAAAAAGCATCATGCCAAGGGGTTGGAAGACATGGGGGTATAGGTATTCTCCCCACTGTGTACTTCCAGGTCGCTTTCCCCTGCTGTACTCTGTGAAGTTAAGTGAGCTGTACCAGGTAGACCAGACCATTGAAGCTGGCTTCAACGTCAGGGCCAAATCTGATCACAGTAGTGGCTCTCTGGGGCACTGGTTACCTGAGAGCAATCAGGTGAGGTTCAGCGCTGTGATGGAGAAGCAGTGACTGCCAGGGTCAAGGGCTGGGGGTCAATGGTAGCTCTCACACCACATCTCTGCCTCTCTTTGGATGTGATCATGCCCAAGGTCACTGAAAGCATCATACTCTGCAGTGCTGTGACAAGCACCCACGTACTTAAAAAGTTCAACCATCAGGAGGGGCTCGCCCGTCCCAGGTGAAATCTCTGCCCAAGGCCTCGCCACCTCAGATGCCGACTCCAGCTCTGCTATACGGGCGTCTTCCCGACCTTGCCCACGTCAGGGTCCCCGGACAAAATGATGGTATCAGTATGGAACCTTGAAGTGAACATGAGAGGGTTCCTTGGGCATGTCTGTAGCTCATTTCATGCACCAGGCCATGATGGTGGAGTGTCTCTGTTCTGGGAAGGCTTTGCGCACCGGCTTCCGTACCTGGCTCTCTTCTGAGGTCCTACACCGGGCTCCGGATCGCAGTTGGTTGCTGAATGGGCATCCTTGTGTCAGTCTTGAAAACAAGACTGTGATCCCTCTTGGGGGTGTCTTCAACCCACCCCAGCCATGGGACAGGGCACAGAGCTGGCCACACAAAAGGTGGACTGAAGTCATGTGAAACCGTCTGGAAGTGGCGGGATTAGTGGTCAAAGGCTGCTTACAACTCCTGTGGCCCTTTTCCACTGATTCCACCTTGATGGCCCACGGAGGTCCCGTTTCAGGCCATGGGGAGTTCCAGAGATGGCGCTAGGATGTCCGTGAGCTGCAGCTGGGAAGCTAGACAATATGCACTGGGTGTTTGTTGGATGCTGGCCCCAGCATTTTATCCTCCCAGAAAAATTTTAGGTGGAATTATTTACAGATAGAAAAAAAGCGTTTTTCCATGATTCATTCAATTAATTATAAGCAGCTGTTTTTATTAATTTGGGGGTGTGTAAGAAAAGGGAAATGTCAGGGCAAGACACACATATAAAGTTGAGGACACAGGTTAGGGGAAGAATCGATATACACAGTGACTGTATTGATAAGGGTGGGCAGGCTGGTGGGCTGGCCGTGCTCAAGGCCCCTTCTGAGCAGCAGTCAGTGTGGGAACCCCCATCACACAGGGCACTGCTACCTGCTGACCACGGAAAGGAGTTAGACTTCTATTTTGGGTGTGGTGGGAAGCCACAGGAGGTCACAGAGAGTGGCCACAGAGAGAACACCTAGGAGGCTACTGCAGCCATCAGATGAGAAAGGTTTGGGGGGGTGTCAGAGCTGGAAGGGTGCTTAGAAATGATGCTGTTTATGCTCCCTCATCATACAAGTTGGGAAAGTGAGGCATAGGAAGGGGCCGGCTCAAGGCTATAGGGTCAATGTTGGCCCAGCTGGTAACTCCCAGCACGGAGGTGGGAGCAAGTGCAGGCTAGCCGGGAAGCGGGAAGCGGGGCTTGGCAAGGAGAGAAGGAACAGGTGGTGGTGGACACCCATCGGTCAGAGGCCACAGTTTGCACTGATAAGTAGCCAGGGGCCCAGGGAGCCTCAGCCTGTCTGGGCTGGTGCCGGTGTCCCTGAGAACTGAATACTCCAGGCAGAAAGGGGTGGCAGAGGGGCTAGAAGCAGCAGATTCTGAGCTGCAGATCGAGGAGACAAAGTTCACATCAACACGAGGCAGGACGCAGGTGCGGCTGTCGGGATGAGCTGGTGGGACCCGTGGGTGGGGGCGCTCAGGGTCCCAGGACTTTCGGCCCACACCCACACTTCCAGACAGCAACACCATGAGCAGTAATTGGACTTGGGAACCAGGCTTCCTTAGCCTCTTGGAGTCTATCTTCATCTGCAAAATGGGGATGATGACAGAGTGCAGTCAAGCGCTCAGCGGGACACATAGTAAGAACTCAACATAATGGCCACTGTGGTTTATTAATCGCATCTGTCTAGAGCTGCTTGACTGAACCCTTCAATCAGGCAGAATGGCTGAGCTGGGTTCCACTTGCGACAAACGCACAGTGAAACAAGTCTAAGTCAGGGGTTTAGCTAAAAATAACTCACCGAAACAAAACAAAAAAATTATAGCAGCCAAATAAATAAAAAACCACCAATCTCTCTGTACGCACATGCACACACATAACAATAATGAAAAAAATTACCTGCCTCTGATAAGTGCTTAGAGAGTCAACAGGAAAATGGCCCTGCCTCTCGGAGCCTCTTCATCCCCTGGATAAACAACTAAGAGCAAGGTTGCGGACGATGCAGTCTAAGGGGTCCCGGAGCTGGAAGCTAGAGCTGGGGTGTGTCTGGATCTTCCCGATCCCCAAAGCCTGTCGGCTCTACCTCGCCTCAAGAGCCTTGATCCTCAAAGGCACATCCGAGTCACCCCAACGGACTTAGCGAAGTATGTTACGCAGTCCGGTGATACTCCAGGGGGCTTGAAATGGAAGACTGTCAATCAACTGTGTTGCTCAAGTAGGCCTCAACTCCATTTTCCAGACCACCGTAGCTCTGCTATTGTCAACCACTGTCAACACTAACCGCCGTCAGCATCGGCCAGCCTGTATTCATACCGGCCACACGGGTGGAGATCGGAGCTCTCAGAAGTCTGAGGTGGCCTTGCACCTCGGGGAACCAGTAGTGGTGAGTGTCAGGCTTCTGGAACTACACCTGTTAGCTGGGAACCCTGACAAATTAGTGGGAGACGACCAGGTCAGACCCTACTTCGTAAAATGAGGTTTAAGTAAAACTCCTCGCAACTGGGTTCAACTGGTAGCCCGGAAGCAGCCCGAGAAAACTCAGGAATGCCTGGGCCACGGCCACAGATGTGCCATCGGTACCATCAAGAGCGCCCGGGCCAAAAGCAGGGGTGTGATTTTCAGACCTGTTTGTGTAAGAGTTTATGTTTTATTTATTTATTTTTTTAACGTTTATTTATTTTTGAGACAGAGAGAGACAGAGCATGAATGGGGGAGGGTCAGAGAGAGAGGGAGACACAGAATCTGAAGCAGGCTCCAGGCTCTGAGCTGTCAGTACAGAGCCCAAGGCGGGGCTCGAACTCACAGACCGCGAGATCACGACCTGAGCCGAAGTCGGACATAAACGAAGTTTATGTTTTAAAAGATATTCTTAAAGGGGAGCCTGGGTGGCTCAGTCGGTTGAGCGTCCGACTTCGGCTCAGGTCATGATCTCGCAGTTGACGAGTTCGAGCCCCACCTCGGGTTCTGTGCTGACAGCTCAGAGCCTGGAGCCTGCTTCAGATTCTGTGTCTCCCTCTCTCTCTGCCCCTCCCCTGCTCATGCTCTCTCAAAAATAATAAATAAATGTTAAAAAAAAAGATGTTCTTAAAAAATTTTGTTTTGCTCAGTTACCTAGGAAAGCAATATCTTTTTTTAAGTTTATTTATTTAAGGGATCAGTGGGGGGCTTGAACTCACAACCCCAAGATCAAGAGTCACATGCTCTATTGACTGAGACAGCCAGGTGCCCCCAAAAGATATTCTGTTTGCTTCTCTGGGATAAAGCCAAACAGGGAATCATCCTATTTTACATGTGAGAAACCCGAAGTCTGGAGAGGCAAGTATTTTACCCAGTGAGACATCTGGAGGCGGGTGACCCTATGTTTTGGTCCTGGTTCTACCACTAGCTGTGTGACCTCACCAAGCCTTAGCAATCCAACCTGTTGGATAGTTCCAACTTCCTGGGGTGTTATGAGGATGACAGGGACGAATATAAGCCTTTGAGGACAGTGCCGGACACATGGTGAGCAGTCAGCAGATGTCAGCTGTTACATGCCACACGGCTGGCCAAGGGTGAGTTGTGGGAGAAGCCAGGTGGTTACCACCTTGACTTCAAGCAGCCACCCACTTATTGCACCTGCTTGCTTAAATCCTTTGCGTTGTGAGGCCACCATCTGGCTGTTCTTGTTAGTCATTTTTTCTTCTCTGAGCTCTAATTTCCATGAGAGTTACTCTTCTCAAAGGCTTCAGCTAGCAGTCTACATGCCTGGCACATAGTAGGTCTTTAATGGAAACTTTTCAGGATTATAGACAGTCCCTCCGAGATGTCATGAAAGCTAGAGGCCCTCTCCTTAGGGAAAGCACACGGCCAAACATACACAAAACCACACCCGGAAGTACACGTCCAAATACACACGTGTGTGTGCATATGTGTGCACACCCCTCCCCCATCTTCCTTTTAGTTTTGGGGTTACAGCCCCCGAATCCCTGATTAGGAACCTGACCAATTTGAAAACACAGGGATCCAAACGGTTCCTAAGCCACAAGAGCCATTCTGATTGTCTGGGGAGAGGCCGCTCCCTGACGCCTGGGAAAACGGGGCTGATTTCTTGGCAAACTTGCCTGTGTGACTCTTCCTATCCTGCTGAAGATGCTCGTTCCTCACCATGTACGCTGTGCAAGAGGCTCCTCTGCTGGCTCCCCATGCAAATTTAATAATGTTCTGAAACCCTGGTCTCACATAAATCTAAATGTGTTTCCAACTCTGAGGTTCGGCTCTCGGGAGGAGGCTTTCAGAAATCATTCAGGGAGTTATTTGATATACTGAGTAGACAGCTTATTGGAAAAAGTGATTCAGAGACAGGAACGAAAGAAGAAAAGGAAGAGCTGGGAGGGACCGGGGAAGAAAAGAAAGGGAGAAAAGGTGGTGGGGGGGCCCTATGGGGGCGGAGCCGGCGGGGGGGGGTGGCCAGGACAGGCCGCACAGTGACCGCTTGGCAGTGGCTGCTCTGCCCGTCACATGCAGCGCCACGCCAGGCCCTTTCTGAAAAGGCTTTTCTTTGAGAGAATCAGACGCCGACTGGAGGAAGCAGGCCCAGGGCCCCACCTCCCCAGAGTGGGATTCACCTCCATTAACCTTTCAGTAAAGAACCAGAAAAGCTTCCTTTCTCCGGCAGACAGCCCCAGAAGGGGGCTTCCCCCCACCGGAGTGAAGATGAGAATGTTCACCTGGGCTGTGTGCTCTGAGCCACCCTGGGGCTGCTGACCCGGCCTTGGGAGTCAGGCAGGCCTGGTGCTAGGTCCTGGCTCTGTCATCTGTCGGCTGTGTGACCACGGGAAAGTCACTCCGCCCTTTCTGAGCCTCAGTCTCCTTATCTGTAAAATGAGCAGGATCACAGACTCACCTAGCTCCTCTGGGCAGGCGAGGATCCCCAGACTCCAGACCCCTCTGTCCTGCTTTTAGAACCCCTGCCCTTCAGGGCACAGCGTGACTCTTTTACCTGACTCACTTCTGGAAAAAGTTAAGTCCTTACTTTGGCCTTCTGATATCTTGGCGATCCTGAACGGAACAGGCCACATATTTTTTGGATTCCTATTAAAATAGATACTCTACTATTAAAAGGAAGCATGTCAGGGTGACACCAGAAAGGGCAGGGGCTGGTGCAAAGCTCCATTTATGGGGTGGTTGGTTGTTCACTGCCCACCATCATCACTGTCACTCAGAAGTGCGGGCTGAAGAGGAGTTGACAGTGGGGCTTATCCAGGCACTTGCCTCCAGAACCCTTCCCTCCATCTGGGGTACCAATACTCTTTCTGCCAAAGCCTGGGTTTCTGACCCCAACCTGGGTTCTTCCTTCACCTGCTTTTCCCCACCTTTCCCACACTACGTCGTGTCTACACGTTTACACAAACGCAAGCCCCACAAAGATGGCTACATTTTTCTTGTCTAGTTGTGCATGAAGGAGGGAATCTGCTCTCCCTGGCCCAGCACAGCTGCACACATTTCCCCCATCTTCACCACTCTATCTCCCCAATTTGGTAGAACCTGAATTTCTAAGGAGGGAAAAAGTCCTCCATCCAGCACTGCCTGGTTATTTGTCAATTCTGCCTTGCTGACTAACCCAGAATTTCCTAATTACAACTCCACCGGGAAGCTGTCACAGTTTCGTTAAAAAAAAAAAGAGAGAGAGAAGGAAAAAAAAAAGAAAACCCCTCAAATTCAAACCTTAGAAAAAATTCTCACCTTGTAAAAACAAACAAACAAGCCAATCAAACATAGTGGGTGCCCTGTGCCTGTGGCCTCAATGCAGCTGGAGGCTGTGTGTGCAGAAGAAACAGGGTTGGGTTAGACTCAGAAGTCCCAGGCCCAAGTTCGGGATCTGGCCTCACCATCCGTGTGATGCTGGGCAAGGCACTGGACTTCTCTGAGCCTCGCTTGCTAATCTGCACGGGGGTCAAGACGGGCTGGCTCGTGAGGCTGCCCTGAGAACGAGGAGCAGGGTGTGAGTGCCTTGTGAGGTGTGGAGCACCACGCACACATTAGAGGTGCGAACGTTTTCTGGTGTAAGGGGTGACTTTGGGACCTGGCCTTGACTGTGCTGGGAGGCAGGGAGAATTTATCCGACCCCACCCCGGGCACAGGGAATCCCATATCCTACTCCCAAAGGGCTGTCTTTTCAGTTGGCTGATGGCTACTCACCCCTGGAAGATGATTCTCTAACCAGGGGTTTTGGTACTTCAACCAGGATTCCTAGAGACCTAACAGTCTTTAAACCCCAAAGGGCTCCATCTCTAACTGGGGAGTTTTAGGCCTATGGAAGACACTATTGAGCGGGGTCCCATCACCACTTTTTGGATAATATGCCTCTTGTAGGAAGAGTTCGGGGATGGTTACAGCTTCCAAAGCACTGGGAGCTTCTCATTTTATTTCTAGCGAAGGAACCTGGGTCCCAGAACCAACTCAACTCGGAGCCTCAGCCAGCTCCAAGGCCACCACATGCTCTGTTTGGTTTTCCAGAAGGTCCTGAAAAGCCAAGGCACTTTGACTAGAGACAAAGGTTTGCTTTCCAATCCCTACCTGACCAGAGACTTTGCTGCCCGGGCCCAGCAGGCTGTGGTCACCTGCTGGTTCTGGGGAGGTTCTGGAGAGATGTGAGCACCTGGGCAGAGACACAGGACTTTTGACGTTTTGATCCTAGGCCTCGGCATGTGTGTGTCCCCTGGGTAGGGGCAGGGAGCAGGCAGAGAGAGCCCAGCCACACTGCTGAAGCTACTCTAAAGGGACCAGTGCGCCACTTCTGTACCCCCGTTCATGCAGGCGCCCTTGAACGAGGCTTTGTTGAGGCCGCTGTAGCTGGACTCCGTATGGGAAACAAATGCCGCCCCCTTCAAAGCTGAAGGACTTTGTTTAGCAGAGCTCGATCCGGAGCCTGTCGCCCTGGCAACGGGTCTTTGGGGGATTTACATCTCATGCATCACAACACGGAACAGCCATTCAGCAAGTGGTGGGGGGAACCCACAACACAAAACCGACGTACCTCCCCCTCTCAACCCCAAGAGTGCAGCCACAAAACAAAACAGGATCAACAACAACAAAAATCTCCCACAAGCCCATTTGGCCTTGGCTGGCAATCGGCCAAACAGGAATTCAAACTTAATCAAACTTTCATGTCTCCCTTGTAAAGCTCAGGAAATCAGTAATTGGTTTTATAATTGAATTTTCTGATCACGTATTAAAGGAATGGGTCCTGCCAAAGGCCAAGGAATGGCCTGTCTCCAAGAAGGACAGCCAAGGTCCCTGACGGAGGCTCTGGAAGGTAGGGGAGGAGAGCAAGGACTGGTGGGCTAAGAATAGAGCCTGTTATTTATAACCAGAGAAGAAGCTAGTGGCAGCTGAGCCTTGCACTTACAAAGTGGTCTCCCCCAAACAGCCACCCAGGAGCCCCGGGTTTCTGTTCAGAAAGGAATCCTTTGGCAATGGTGGCTGTGGCACGCAGAGTCCAAGATGGGAGGAGGCGGAAGGCAGGGCGACCATCTTGGTAAAGAGTTATTGCAAGAGCACCGGAGGGAAGAAGGAAGCCTGACCGGGGCACAGGCCTGCACACAGAGACCAACAAGACGGTTCAGGAGCCATTCTGGAACAGGAAGTGAGGGGAAGGGGGCCCCTGAGCAACCAGGAGGAAGGCGGTGTTTTCAGTATAAAGAAGGAAGTTAACAATACACACATATATTGAATCATTACGTTGTACACCTGAGACCAACATAACGTTTTATGTCAAAGAGAAAAAGAAGGCAGAAGAAGGCTCCTTCGCGTGGTCTGGTTTTGCACGGGCTAGGGCTGGGCTCGGGTGCTAAGACAAAGGGGGAGAACGCGCTCAGCTCAGCTTCTGTGTGCCCTCGCCCGGTGCTTTACAGTCACCCCCTCATTTAATCTGCGCACCAGCCGAGATGATGATCTGCTGTTGCCATTTTACAAGCCAGAAAAACAAGGCTCAGAGAGCAGAGGTGAAGGATCCACCCACTCGTAAGCCATGGGGCTGAGGCTTGGACCCAAGACTGCCTGATCCCGGAGTCACAAGTGCAAGCCTTAAAGCCATACCACCTCTTTGCCTGCAGATGAAGATATCTGAGAGCCAAACAAATAACCAGTAAAGTGTTCCCGGCACTCAAAAGGGAGGCATGGGCTAGACACGGAAGCTTGAGAGTCCACAAATCAGCATTCACTCATCCATTTAACAATGTTAATTGCAAAGGCAAGCCACAGTCTGGAGAAAATATTCACGGTATATATATCTGACAAAGAACCTGGATCGTGTGTGTGTGCGTGTGCACACACACACATACACACACACACACACACACACACACACACACACACACAAGTAGGCTTCATGCCCAATGAGGTGCTCGAAGTGAGCCTTGAACTCATGACCCTGAGATCAAGACCTGAGCTGAAATCAAGAGTCAGATGCTTAACGGACTGAGCCACCCAGGCACCCCAGGATATATTTTTAAAAAACTCCTACAAGTCATTAATAAGAAGACAACCCATTAAAAGGGAAGAATAAAAGATGTGAACTGATACTTTACAAAAGAGGATATATGAATGGCCAAAAAGCACATTAAAAGGTGCTAAATATCATTAGTCATCAGGAAATGCAAATTAAAATCACAGTGAAATACCACCACGTACAAACCAGAATAGCTGCAATGAAAATTCCAAGTGTCAATGACAGTGTGGCACAACGAGGAACTCTCATACGTTGCTAGTGGAGTTTTAAATAGTACAACCACTTTGGACAGTGGTTTTGGAAGTTGCGTATAAGGTTCACATACCCTGACCATGTGACCCAACAACTCCACTCCTTGATACTCCCCAAGAGAAGCAAAAATGTGTCCACACAAAAATCTGTATGTACATCAATGTTTTGGCAGTATTATTTACATTAGCTCCAGAAAGGAAATAACTCCAATGTCCATCAACAGATGAACAGATAACTAGACGATGGTCTATTTATGGGGTGAGTCTGAAACCTGGTCACAATGAAATGCCCAGGTGTTATGCAGAAAAACAGCAGCGAGGTTTCAGAGGCAGGCAGAGGATCTGGGAGGCCACAGCCTGCAGGCTCCTAGATCACATTCTAATAATTTGTTTTTTGTTTTTTTTAAAGCAAAGGCTTCCACAGTGGTTGACGTGAGGATAGTAGTCCCTAACTTCTTCTGTGAGCTGGGTCCTGCACAAAACACTAAGTGGGTCCCCTGCCCCATGCACACAGGGAGTCTGGGGCTCAGAGGGGGACGTGCCTGCTTAAAGGGGCCTCCTAAGTTAGTGCCAGAGCCAGGACTGTAACTGCACTCCTCTCGGAGAGCTCAGCTTTGGAGTCAGGCACACCGGGGTCACAGCCTGGCTCTTCTACTAGACGGGTAAGTGACTTAGCCTTCTTTGCTCATCTGTAAAATGGCATTAATAACACCTATGACAGGATTATTGGCACAGGATTATCCAAACTGCATTATGATCCAATTTTTCCTAGTACCAGCGACATTAGTAACTCGTACCTAGTGAGCAGGGGATATGTATTACTTGACACCCTGGACACCCTAACCTCTAAATACATTATGGGGCTATGCTACAGAGGAGGGAAGCGGGTACATGCAGGCCACACAGCTAGAGAGCACCGAGACACAGTTTGTCGGGACGGTCCGGCATCTGAGCCTTTCTATCCCATGCAATGTTCCCGAACTCAATCATTCATGCGCCACTTTTTTTTCTGTATCAGTAGAGCCCCCAAATTAGCTTCATCTTCAGTGATAATTTATGCGAAATTATGGGTTTTTATGTGTTAGTGATTTTTTTCCTGATACACATTATCATAAATATATAACCTCAAAAGTAAAAATAAAAAGTTTATATGTATCACTTAATCTCATAGCCTCCAAAGTACGTGTACCACACCAGAGAAACACTGATATAAAAGGACGAGTCCCTGCAACACTGGCACACAGCATAGGGGCCCCAGCCCCAGAGCTGTCACGCACACCAGCACCGGGACGGCCCCCGTTTACGGAGTTGGGATAAAGGAGACAGGGTGAGAAGAGGACACTCCACCACGATCGCCACCAAGGGGGCTCGTAGCTGTGCTCCACCAGGTCCCAGACGATGAATGCTCCTTAACCTCTCAGCCGGGTCCCAGGGCGGGGCAGGCAATGGGGCCAAAGAAGCCATAGAAGTGGACCTCTCCCCACACTGGAGGCAGTGCTTTGAGGACCTGGAAGCCACGTGGCTACGATTCACATCTGAGTCCTGGGCCAGACACCAGCTCTCTACAGATAAGGGCATTCTGACTTTTCTTCCTGGGGTCACAGCCAGACATCTCCCAGGCCCCCTGGAGTTTGGTGTGACCAAGTGACCAAGTTCTGGCCAATGAAGTGTAGCCTGGCTCTCAAAACCTTCCCTTATAACCTTCAACATGTCCTCCTTTCCCTGTCTGCCGGCCCAACACCAGGAGTCCAGCAGAAGACCCTGAGGGCCAGGCAAAGCCACTGATCAGAATGGAGGAGCTGGCTCTTGACCACATGGACCAGTGAAACCCTCCACCTCACGTCAGACTGATGTGAATAAGGAACAGTCTTGTGCTGTGTTCAGCCACTGAGGTTGTGGGGTGGTTTGTTATAGCAGGTGAAGTCTGGCATTTTCTGAAGTGTCAAGGAACTTCTGTAGCTACTGTTCTGGGACTCAGTCCTGGGGACTAAGGCACCAACACTTCTCTAGTATTTCTGAACAATGCTGGCCCCCTCCCAGAGTAGACATTCACCAAATAGGATTTTAGACTTGTTGCTCATGGGCCAGGTACATGCTGCATGGTACTGGATGGCAAATCCTGGCTCCATTTTATCCACAGGGTAGAGAAAATATTAGTGTCTTTGGCACTGTTTTGGGGATGTGATGCGATCGTGCAAAGCACTGAGTATGCAGTGGACACCCAGCGTATGGTGGTCTTCTCGCCCCTTGTCCACACTCATGCCGTGGGACTGTGGCCACAGCTTAGCACACAGCCTCAGAAACCCCCAACCCCAGGGACATCCAGTCTGGGTGCAGGTCAGCATGCTGGCTGGGTGAGAGCCCGTTGGGAACACAGGGAGAGAATCCCTGTGAAGCAGGAAAGAGCCAGTTCCTATAGCCCCAGAAGAGTACAAATGCCCAGAGAGCAGGCGAGAAAGATGAGTAGACCAGAAAGGAGGAGGAACGTCCAAGCGAGTGGGCAGAGGCGGAAGTGGGTGGGACTTCAAAGGACACCATCAAGGAAGGGGAAAGACAATCCACGGAATGAGAGAAAATATCTGCAAATCATCTATTTGAAAAGGGACTGGTATCGAGAATACATAAAGAACTCTTACAAGTCAACAGTAAGATAAATAACCGAACCGAAAAATGGGCGAAGGTTTTAATAGACAATTTCTCCAAAGAGCATATACAAATGGCCAAAAAGATATGAAAAGATACTCAACATCCTTAGTCATTAGGGAAAAGATGTCAGAAGTGACAGGGATTTACTTTCGTGCCAAGTCCAGAGCTTGGAGCTGGGAAACACAGGGTTCCTGCCCTTACAGGGGGGCTCACCACAGAGCTATGCAGTTGGTAAAGGCTACAGAGATGCCAGGTCAGTTTATCATCAAGAGCCAAATCAGGGTAGCAGGTCGTAAAGGCAAAGTCTTCTTAATAAGAGTCTGTAGACTGAATATATGTGTCCACCCAAAATTCGTATGTTGAAGCCCTAACTCTCAGTGTGGTCGTGTGCAGAGTAAAGAAGTAATTGAGGTGAAATGAGATCATAAGGGTAGGGCCCTGATCTGATAGGATTAGTGTCCTTATAAGAAGAGACATCAGAGAGCTTTCTCTCCCTCCTCCCTGCCGCTCTTCAGGCATGTACCTAGGAAAGGCCACGTGAGGATGCAAGGAGAAGGTGGCCCTCAGCAGGTAAGGAAGAGAGCTCTCACCAGAAACTGAATGGGCCAGAACCTTGATCTCTTAGATTCCCTGCCTCCAGGACTGTGAGAATATAAATTTCTGTTTTTTAACCTACGCAGTCTGTGTTTTGTTATGGTAGCCCAAGCAGACTAATAAGGAGCTTACACATACTAAGGTTCTGGGCAGATGTTGAAGCCCTTCCCATTGGCCCAAGCACAAGGTAGGTACCACCTTTACCCCCATGTTCCAGCTAAAGAAAAGGACAGAGCAGATCGGGAGTTTCCCCCCAGGCCACCCGCTGGTGAGCAGCGTTACAGGGCTCTGCGAGGAGGCAGGCTGGCGTGTGAGCTTATGCATTGTGCCCACGCCATGATGCAGGTGACAGGTCCGTGGGCTCCCCACGTGCATGGACTTGTCCGCTGCCAGCGTGGCACTTACAGGTGCTCCGTAAACACCGGAGGAAGGATGGAGAGATGTCTAGGCCTAGGCAGCGACAATAGGGAGTTCCAGGGCTACCAGGGCCTCTGGCTTCTACACAGCACAGTCTCCATACTCTCACCCAATACCCCGGTGTGTGTGTGTGTGGGGTATTCTTTAAATCCCAACTCAGGACCGGTGAGTGCTATGGGGAATCCAGGTCAGTAGACTGTGCTTCTCAAAGTTTAATTCTGGTTGGTTCTTTCAGTGACTCTCTCCACCACACCCATGGGAAGCCATCTCCCTGAGCATCCAAGGATGCCGTGATCCCTAGGACCTCAGGATCTACACAATCAGCTGGCCAGGAGACCCTGTGAGAGCACATATTCTGGGGTTTTCAAGGACCACAGCTAACTATTAGCAAAGCTGGGTCTAAAATCCAGATCTCACACCATCTCCAGCCTCTTCTTAGGCCAAGGCTTGGGGAGGAGGGATGGGCCGGGTGTCTGACACCCTGACTCTGCCAAGTCTGCACGTTATAGTGCAACGTGTCTACAGGGACTCTGGCCTCTGGGATGGTTGCTTCTGGGGGCTGGGGCACCAGGAAGGCTCAGTAGGGGAGAGCTTGCCTGTAGCTGTTAACTGGGCTCAACAGAGACTTTGGTGGGAGGGATCTTTCGGTTTTGAAAGGTGGGGTGGACCAGAGATATGTACCTTCTGACCCCAGCAGACAACTCAGCACACCATGGGCGAGTGACTGTCTGTGGAGTGGAGTTTAACTGAGCACCTACCTGCTCTGGGGCAGGTGCCGTGTTAGGTCTGGGTACTGATTTCATTTGGAATCATATAGGCCCTGTCCCTTCCCCTGTGGTCTGGCAGGGGATCCAATATTTTACACATACATTTACAAATGTGACAAGGCCATGAAGTAAGCTCCCAGGGCTCTGAGAGCATTGGGACAAAAGGCCTGGCTTGGTGTTGGGGGGGGGCGTCAAGCAAGGACTCCCAGAGGTGACAGTAGAGCCCAAGTTTAGGGAGGTGGGGTGCAGGTGGTGGGGAGGGGTGGGGGCATCAGGAGCGGGAGAGAATGTCTCTTGCAGAGGTCCCGGGACTGCAAAGTTGCAGCATTTAAAGCATTAGAAGCAGATCCAAGGCTGGCAGGGCTCTATTCTGAGGGCCAAGGGTGCCACTGAGGCCTGTTAAGCAGAGGATCAGCTATGCCTTTGTAAAAGCTCCGCAGACTATGGCGGGCAGGAGAGGCTGAGTGCTGGTGAGGAGATTCTTCGGAGCTTGACTGCGGCGGGCAGGGCACTAAATGGGTCGAGGGATATACAGCAGCAGCACTGCCCACTGGTCTGAGCCCCAGGTGCCCAGATGGTGCTCTGGGTTTGGGGTGTGGGTCTGTCAACGACACGTGTACAAACTGTTTGTGACAATGCCCAGAGGCGTCCTTGGCGTCATCCCCCCCCCCCCCCCCCAGCCTGCTCCGTGTGCTCCGTCATCTCCTTCTCATCAAGCAAACGGCTCCTGAAATCCGCCGTCCCTCTCCCCACCACCCAGGGAGCCTTCCAGAATGAGCAGACCGAAACCGACAGCCTCAGCCGGCCATACTGCCGCCCCGCAACATGGTTACCCTTGACACGGAGGCAGCAGTGGGAACACCCGACAGTGTTTTTCTGCCCGACTCAGTGGCTTCATCCCCATGGCTTGGTGGCCTATGCGTGCCAGTCCACACTGGGGCTCCCGCGGGGCTGGGACCATGCGCATCCTTACAGCCGCGGGCCCCGGGTGCTTGTGGAGAGCCCCCACCAGGGCTGGGCTGCCTCTGCCTGCCGCTAACAGCAACTCCCACCTTGAGAGAAGTCAGTCTCCGACTTCCACACGTGTCCTGCTTTTGAAACTCTGGGGTTCTTTCTCTTTTGGATTCAAGGGAAGAGCCTTGTGCTGGCAATCACCTAACCTTAGCAATTAAGCTCTGCCAGGAGAATTTATAGAACTGTTTAGAATTTATAGAACGAACATGAGGGAGGAGGTGGAGGGGAGATCTTAGAGGCCATCTGCTCCTTCTGTAGGACCCCGCAGGACAAGGGACTTGCCTGAGGTCACACAGCCAGCAGGGAGCAGGGCTGGGCGGGGAACCAGGCTCTTCCGTGAAGGGTCCGTGTTCTTGTGCCATGAGCTGAGGCCTGGCATGCCCGTGGCTTGAGAAGGGGGTCGCAGGCAGACTGGGCTCCTGCCCCTTTGGACTCCAGAGTCCCAGTGAGGAGGACTGGCCCCGCACCAGCTGTTCTCCCTGTCGAGCTAGGTGGCTGGTGAGATAAGGCGGTGGGGTTGCACTTTCCCACCTCCCCCACCTTTCCCAGCAGAGGCGAGGCCTGATTCTCTTCCCCCCTGCCCAGCTTGAAAACTTCTAGGACTTGGAGCGCAAGGATGTGCTCTGGGCTTGCTTCCTGGCAGGCCTCAGAGAGTGACACTGGAGCAGTCTTTCCACCCACTCACCCCTGTGGCTGGCAAGGCCCAGAAGCCAGCGAGGGCAGAACACTTGCTCTGTCAGCACGTCGGCCTCATCTGCCAGGGGCTGTGGCACGGCGTCACAGTTGGTGGCTAGCTGAGGCTGGCCCTTTCCCGGTTTTCCAGGATTCACTGGTTATCTCTGTGCACACAGCTCAGTGCCTGGTCCCCAACTGTGGCTCCCAGTGACCTTCCTGGGGGGGAAGGCCTGGATGGAGGACGTGGTCCTGCCTGCTCATAAGCACACACTCTGGCCCAGACGGCCTGACTTGCCCCTTGCCCACAGCACTGTGACCTTGGGCTTAACTGTTACTTCCCCTCTCTGACCTTCCGTTTCCTCATCTGTAGAATGAGTACAGTAATGGAATCTATGTATCAGTCAGTGTCCCACCAAGAAACAGGATGCCCTCCAAGGGGCCAGAGGAGGGCCAAGGGCATTCACGCGTAGACAGCATTTCGAACAGCGTGGGCACAGGGTGGGTGTTATCAGCTTACAGAGGTGCCCAGGGCTGTCCTTCTCTGTGCTTCTGGGCACAAGCAGAGTGCAAGCGAGGGTAGAAGTCTTAGAGGCGATGACCTTGGACCCACTCTAATTCAGGGATGGCAAGAACGAGATCAACGGCCCAGTGCTCAGGGCTTCACTCTCAGTCACAGGGGTCAAGTGCCCCACTGGTGGCAGCAACAGCAGCAGAGGGCAGTGGCCCTGCCCTCCTGGTGTTTGTGGAGACCAGATACAAGGCAAGGCGCGTGGGTCGGGGCTGATGGAGCAGGGAAGGAAGATCTGGAACAGTTACTGAAAGTGGGAGCGTGGTTCTTGCGGGGGAGAAGCGTGCAAGTGGAAGAAAACCCTTGGTCCGGAAAACTGCTCTGCCGCGGCCTGTGATGTGACCTTGCGCAAGCCTCTCCTCCCACTGTGCCTCTGTCTCCCCTTCTGTAAAAGGGAGGACCTGAGCGAGAATGCACGTTCCAGGGAATGGTTATATAACTTAATAGGATGACTCAAACAAGAAGAAAAGGACTGGAAAATTCTGGATGAGCCATGCATCCACAAACTTCCTTTCTGTAGGGCTCGGCGAGCCTTCGATGCTGTAGTGTGCACTGTGCTTCCCCACGAGGAGATGCGGTCCACGTTCTCAAACTTACTCGACAGGAAAAGCGTGTTTTGCTGGATCACATCACTGGACTGACGTCTGAGGAGTGCCAGGCTAGAAGAGTGTCAACGATTCTTCCAGCAAGTGCTCACTGAGAAAGCTGTGCCTACACTCACGTAGGGCTGCCGCAGACCACAAGGGACGCGGAGGCAGGAAGCACCAGGGAGACGCTTCCCCGAGGAAGGGCCGGAGGCGCTGGGCAAGGCAGGGGCTCCTGCTCTGGAGGAAGGCTTGCCCCACGGTGGCTGGTGCAAGGGGGTCTGAGCTCTGATGCTCTGGCTCAGGGGAGAGCGGCTGGGCCTGGATGAAAAGTAAATCTGAAGCAAACCGACACGATGCAACAGGTTCCAGCGAGAACGTGCGCCATCCTACCCACCACTTGGTGCTGGTGGGACGTTGCTCGGCAGGGGCTCTTCCCCAGCTCTGACACATCTTGGCCCACACCATGGAGAACTTGTCCTCCTTGGCCTGACACTCAAGGCCTTCAACAATCGAACCCCTCTCCTTTTCTCCCAATGCTCCTGGGTAGCAGGGGTAGCTGGTGCAGCCCCTCGGGCCTGACATGGAAGCAGTGGCCCTGAAGGTGACAGGGCATCTCAGCTGTGGACAGAAGGGCCTGATCCTATGTCACATCTGGGCGGCTGAGGCCAGAGAGAAACGCCTTTGTCTTATTTGTGTCTTGGTTACAGCAGGTTAAGCTCCTATCGTGACTGAAATACACTGGTATTTTTTTTCAAAGATTTTATTTTTAAGTAATCTCTACACCCAGGTTGTGGGGCTCAAACTCACAACCCCGAGATCAAGAGTCACATGCTCCATCGACTGAGCCAGCCAGGTGCCCCTGAGATACACTGGTAGTATTTCCTTTATACAGATGAGGATACTGAGTTTAGGGTATGTGAGGAACCTGTCTGATGTCATAAAGCTGAAAATCGAGGATCCGGTTTTGACCTTGTACCCGACTGAGTCCTGAGCCTGTGTCCTCAGCCCCATGGCACACAGAGCTTCCCTTCCGGGAGGTGCAGGTCCCCTCCAGGAGAGGACACGAGTCAGGGACCTCACCCTCCACCTTCCTGTTGCAGAGCAGGACTCCTGGGTCTGGCAGGGGAGGATCCGGGAGTCAGGGTACTTAACTATGCAGGCACCCGGGGCCCCGAGAGCTCCTTCCTCTCCTTGGCCAGTTGTCATCAGGGGAACCAGCTGGTCTGGGCTCCATGCAGGGAAGTGTGGCAGGAAGGAGAAAGGAAGGAAGACAGAGGGCTGGGAAAGGAGGGGAGGCGCCCACAGAGCTGGAAACGCTGGACCTAATTTGGCAGTGAGCTATTTCAGGACTGCACCCTGGGGACCTCGGAGCAGAGATACTGGGGGAGGGCAGTCTGGGTGTGCAAATGCTCCTGGTCCACGTCTCCTCCAGAAGCTGTCAGCTGCTCCTGGGCTGACTCGGGAGAGAGGAAGGAGGGAGAGCGGCCTGCCAGCACTTGTGCTGGGTGACGCGAGCTTGCTGTCTGAGCCAGGAGGGCCTGTGGGCGTCACTGGAAGTAACATGTTCGTGCTGTGTTTGCAGGAGCACATTGCAGGGCAAGAGCTCCCTGTCCACGGTTATTTGATCGTCATAATTACGGAATTATCTCTTTTTTACTGATGAGAGACTGGGCCAAGGATAGGGGTTCAGGGAGTCAAGGCCAGAACCTCCAGAAGGGGCTGAAGTCAGGCGTTGGGGTGGGGAGGCCATAGCTCTCCGGATGCACAGAGCTTGGAGGAAGTTCCCCTGAGGACTCCCTGGATGCAGAGAGCGAAGGGGCCAGGGCTGTCGTTGTGCTCAGGGCCTGGGGTCCCATCTGCATTGGTTAAGCTGCAGGGGTTGGGGGGGACCTTCATCCACTCGCCCAACAGACATCCACAGGGTTTGGCAGGCTCTGAGCCAGGCAGTGTAGCAGGAGGAGTTTGTGGTCCTGCGGGCGACGTGGCAGTTGCACAAGGTTTCACGTCAGGTGGATGGTCGGCAGACCCAGAGCGAGGCCCTGTCCCTTCTTGGAACAGACCGTATCTGTCTCTGTCCCTGGATGCCCACAGTAGCCTCTCTGTTCTTCTCCCTGTTGCCATTCTTGCGGGGCCTATCCGTTCCGCACCCAGCAGCCACAGAAAACCTTCAGTGGCTTCTTGCTGAACTAGGAACAAAGCCAAAATTCCTTCCGTGGCTGAGGAGCTCTTCTCACCTGGCTGGCCCTGACTCCTTCTTCAGCTTCATCTATTACCCCTCTGCCCCCTCACCCTCTGGGCCCCGGTCACGCCGCCCTTCTTGCAGACCCTTACCCTTGGTCGGGGCTCCTCACCACCTTTGCACATGCTGTTCCACCTGCCTGCCAGGTTCCGCCTCTTCTCTCCTGCTCTCATCCGCCTCCCTCCCGCCGGTCTCTGCTGCTCTTTGTCAGACACCTCGTCCTCAGCACAGGCCAGGCCGGGCCTGCAGCCAGGATGCTCACAGCTCTCTAGAGTTACTCAAGGGGTGTCCATCTTTTCCCAGACTGAGCTCAGTGACGGCAGCACCCGTTTCTGCTCAGCACCGTGTGCCCAGGGCTCGGCACACGGTCACGACACACGTTTCTCAAATGATGGATGAGTGGATGAGAGACAGACGGACGTGGCACCTCGGAGAGGGAGATGACACTTGACGCTGCAGAGACCAGGGAGGGGCTTACGGCGGGACTGTCGTTCATAGGGCCACAGGCCCTCACGCGGGGTCAGGGGCACCTGACGTGGTGACCCTTCCACTCACGAGGAACCCCTTCAAGTGCTCCCCAGACAAGTGTCACCTGGTACCATCTGCCTTCTCTCTGTGGCCCTGCCTCTTCTCTCTTTGTCTCTCCCTCGTTTGGCTTCTTTCTTGGGCCTCACCGGGCCCAGGGTCAGGAGCTGTGCTCCTCAGCTCCACTCCTGCAAAGCCAGCAAGAGGGCAGGGGTGAGGCGCCTGACTCTCTCCCTGGAGCTAGAACCAGAGCCAACAGGTCCCTTCGGGGAGGGGGAAGCCACCTCTTCGACCTGCAGTAGTTTGGAGGCCTCAGCACTAACTTCTTACCCCAATTTCAGAATTGGGGTCTTCACCAAACAGGCAGTAAAGTGGGGTAAGAGGAGGGTGAAAACAATAGCTGTTGATTGAGCGCTGACCAGGTGCCAGGCACCTTATCTCTTAACCTGCATAATTTCTTTTAACTAGAGCAATCTTATGGGCAGGTAGTGTTATCATCCTCACTTTATGGATGAGGAATCTAAGGTTCACCGGGCCAGGTGACCAACCTGAAGTCCAACGGGGTGAAAGGCAGGGCCAGGATTCAAGGTTATGTCTCTCTGACTCCAAAGCCCGACTCTAACCCCTGCTGAACTCTGGTCACAGTGACTGGTTCAGGGATGGGCATGCGATCCAACAGGGCCACCAAGAGAGAGGGACTCCCAGGACTTGGGGAGCTGTTCAGGGAAGAGCCTGCAAGGTGCACCCCATCTCGCAGGGGGGTACATCCCGGGACGCTCAGCGGCCAGGTGTGGTGCGAAGAGATAGCAACTTTACTGCTGTAGACATGGTCTGGCAAAGTGAGAGAGCGATTTTGTGGAGTCTAAGGTGAAGACCACACAGAGGGACAGAGTGGAGAGATGGTAAGAAGCCAGGGATGTCATCAGAGCTGCTGAATCAAGCCTCACCTGCAGCTGTACTTCTAGACTTCTTAATCCCTGAGTCAGTTTTGTTTTTTTTTCCCCCGTAAACCAGTTTGATGGTGTGTTTTATACTTGTGACCAAGAGAGTCCTAACTTGCCCAGAGAGGGGTCTTTGGCAGTGATACCAGACCAATGTAGGTTGCCTCACAAGCAATACAAAGGAGGAGGAAATTGAGTAAAGCAGACTGTGAATGTGTGTGTGTGGTTGTCTGAGGGGCAGATGGGTTCCGGTTTATGCAGGGAAACCACTCCCAACCGCTTGTGTGTGGTACAACCTGTGTACCTCCCTCCCCACTGTTCCACCCCCCACCCCTCCCCTGGCCCAGAGCAGGGTCCCTGAGCTGGGGAGAGAGATGCCATGTTGGCCATCCCCACCTGGCCTATGACTCATAGTCTCACCCACACGGTGCTGCTACCTCAACAAACCGAAGCCCTTTCTCGGTCCCTGACACCTGCCACTGAGCTGGATTTTAGCAAACAGTCTCCTCTACGGTGTATTGGGTCACCGGGAAGGGACCGCGCATTCACAAAGCACTCAAATTTGGGGCTTGGATCAAGTGAGGTAATAGACATAGTCAGGGAGAGACCTCTGCAGTGAGAGGTGACAACGCTTATGATAAAGCTTTCCCCTGTGATCCACTATAGGACCACGTGGCCGGCACGACCCTGTGAATTCATATTCTTACAAATCCTGTGGCTGTTTTTTAGGTAGTGTGACTATATTGCATTGCATCTGAGGTGGGTCCAAGATAAACTGTTAAGCATACACATTTAAAATGTACCACGGGGCGCCTGGGTGGCTCAGTTGTTTTAAGCGCCAACTTCGGCTCAGGTCAAGATCTCACAGCTCGTGGGTTTGGGCCCCACGTTGGGCTCTGTGCTGACAGCTCGGAGCCTGGAGCCTGCTTCAGATTCTGTGTCTCCTCTCTCTGCCCCTCCCCCAATCATGCTCTGTCTCTCCCTCTTTCTCTCTCTCTCTCTCTCTCAAAAATAAAATAAACATTACAAAAAATTAAAAAAAAAATAAGATATACCACAATTTTGTGACCTTGACTTGGGAATTCTTTATTTTTCAATATGCCAGGGACCTCAAAAAATGGCAATGGCCAGGCAGGCCTCTCTTAGCCATTCTCTGCATCTTCTAAGGATGGGAGGTTTCTTTGGTTGCTCCTTTGCCCCCTTAAAACAACTGTGCTGGGCCTGAAGGACGTATCCACTAGGCTCCCTCTGCAAAGAGGAGGCTCACAGGTCCCCCTGTGGGGCGGCCAGGCAGAGACGGGAAGGGTTGTAATGTAGGGGCCTCCCGGACAGTCGCGGGAAGGGCCATTAGCGGGGACCCACGTCAGTCTGGACGCTCTGGAAATTTTACTTGCATAGTTGTAACATTCTTCCACCGGCAGAGCAGCGTAATGATGGGCTTACGGGGGGAGGGGGATGTAAGCTAGCGTGAAAGAGACACAGAGACATAGAGACAAAGAACATGCAAGGGCAAGGCATCTTCGCCTGTGGCTTTCATTGACTGTTCACTGCGTTTTGTTACTGTGGGCTCTCCCATTTATGTTTCCTTTTCCTTTTTTTCTTTTAAAAATCCCACTCCCCTTTCTCCAGGCAACGAACACGTGAACGTGCAAAGACAGCAGTGGCCCGGCCTTAATACCCCTCCACTTGGCATGCCTTGGAGGGGATGTCGGAGGGGGGGGGCCAGATGGGGGCTGGGGCTGGCTGTGGCCTCGACAACACCCGATGAGACAGAGAAGTTGGGGTGTTGGGGAACGGTGGGGCTGAGGGGGCCTGACTGCTGTGCTCTGCCCAGGGAGCCCTGACCCAGGATCAGCTGGACTGAACTTCCTCCTCAGGACTTCTTCCTCCAGCTTTGCCCTGGCAGGAATCACCCGCCACCAGCTGTTTTCTTGTCTCTGGTGCCCCTTGGGACATCAACCTTCTGAGCCACCACGGGTGCCATAGACTGAATGTCTGTGTCCCTGCCCCTCTGCAAATTCCTGTGAAATGGTATTAGGAGGAAGGTCTCTGAGAGGAGATGAGGTCATGAGGGCAGAGCCCCCCTCACAGAAATGAGCCCACAGAGCTCCCTCATCCCTTCTGCCACGTGAGGACACAATCAGAAGCCAGGAGACGGTCTGACTGTGATCCTGGCCTTCCCAACCCCCAGAATGGTGAGACATAAATTTCTGTTGTTTAAGTCTGCGGTATTTTTGTTATGCTAGCCTGAGGAGACTAAGACAGTGGGGAAACAGAGGCAAAAACCAGAGAAGAAACTACGAGCCACCTCTGCCACTGCCCGGAAAGACAGTTCACCTTGGAGTCCCCATCCACCTGGGCACCCCCGCTGCCACCCCCATCACCTCAGCACACCCACCTGCACATGCCGGCCTAATTCCCGGCAGTCCACACGCGGTGCCTGGTGCTATCCCCAAACTGCCCTCCTCTCCTGCCTGTGTGTCCCACTAGAGTGGCAAAAGAGGCCACGGTTTTGCTTCCTCCAGTTTCCTGACTGCTAGGCCAATGCCGGGTAAGAAGCCGGGCTGCGCAGCCTCCTGGACGGCCCTGGGCCTGCCGACTCTTGGGCCTCCCTCTCCAGGAAACGATGGCTGTTCCTATGGTTTAGGACGCTGTTGGCTGGCTGTTCTTTTCCTTGCTGCCAAATACATGCTAACGTGCACAGTGAAGCTTGGAGTGGCTCGCTCAAGGGAAAGCACTTACCGATTACACTTAAGAGCGCGACCACCTGAAATCCAATGTGTACAACACGTCCCTGACTCTAATGGCAGTCTCCTGGTTCTTCAAGAACCAGCTCAGGGAGTGTTCACATCCGGCCTGTTGTCTCCGGGTCAAAGGCCTCAGGGCAGGAAGAATGTGGGCTTTCCCCCAGGTAAACTGTTTTCCCAGCAATGTAGTCCATCCAGAAGGCAAGTTCTTCAGAATGCCCTGGGGCAGCAGATTGAGCCCGACCTCCTGTAAGAATGTCCTTCATTTCTGGGCCTGGACCACAGCGCCCGAGTGTCCACAGGGAGGACCCAGAGACCCAATGTGATCCTCTATCAACCAGCAAAAACCCTGCTGTGTTTTCAACACTAGACTTACTAAAAGAGGGAATGGCTTAGCATTTCATCAAGATTCAGAAAAAGGTTTTCGACCATCGCCCTTAGGAATCGCCAAAGCTCAGATGAGAAACCTTGCCTTCCCCTCAGCGGCACCTCTTCCTTAAACGCCAATCGTGCGTGAAGTGACTTCTTCAAGCCTGCTCCGACTTTCCTACCGTTTCCCCAGGACGGATAAGTGACAACAGGACAGAAACTAAGCAAAAGCAGTACTTCCCCTATGCCAGTTCTCAGGCCCCTTTCACATACCTTTATTTAGCTCCCACCACCCTCTGCCCAGAAGGCCTGGCTCCCTGCTCCCCTTCACCTGACAGGCAGAAGCAACCTTTGAAAACTATAATAGCTGTCACTTTGCTTTAAGGCACACAATCCTGATGTTAATTAACCTCTCCTGAGCACCTACTGTGTGCAAGGCCCTGCTCTAAGAGCACACACTTTCCGAGTCATTTAATCTTCAGACAACCCACTGATAGATCACTGTTATTATCTCCATCATCATTACCCACCTCAGGGCTCATCTCACTGCACTTCCATGAAAATAAAAAACGCTCTCTATGGAAGTGTCTGCCCTCCTTGCCAGTGCCCTTTGGGGGCAGGGACTGGGTCTGACCCACCGCTACATGAGTTCCTGCATGGACAAATAAATGGGGCAATGCAGGAGGCTGCTCCAGCCACCTTTGCCCTCAACATTGAGATCAAGAAGGCATGGAAATAAGTGTGTTCTGTATCTTTCATTCCCTCCTCCACAGCCTCTGTTCAGGGCAGAGGCTGTGTCTGTCCGGTTCACAAGCATATCCCTAGCACCTAGCCCAGCACTTGGCCTCGGAACACCTGCTGGTTGAATGGAATCACTCACGAGCTCAGCTATCCACTGGCCCCTGCTGTGCACTGAACACAATGATGGGGGGAACATGCAGATGGACGAGACTGGTGCTGCCACCCTGGGCCAAGGTCTCAGCAGCCAGATGTGGGGCTCCATATGGCAGGGCTTAAACAATGGGTGTCTGTCCCAAACCTGGAGCCTGAGGTGGTTTTAGACTACAGGGAAGGAGCTGACCTGGCTGCACTGAGTCACGTAGAGCTGGAATGTCAGAGCTGTAGGAAGTCTTAGAAATCAAGAAGTCTACCTTCTCATCTGAAGAACAGGATCTCCACCCAAGCTTGAGAGCCCTACCTCTTTTTATCTTTGTATCCAACCCTGCCGCCCTATGCATGGTCAGCCAGGAAGCGAGTGCTCCGTAAGCGTTTGTGAAATGACTAACTGGCCAACCGAATGAAAGAAAATGAGGCCTCCCATTGGCTGGGTAATTTGAGGCAGACTGGTCAGATGGAAAGAGAAGTGAACCGTGACTCCGGAAACTTGAAGTTCTAGTCCTGGGTCTGCCACATCATCCCCTGAGTAGGTCCCTTTCCTGTTTGGGCCAGATGGGGCCTATTTTGCCCCATCTGCAAAATGGAGCAGTAGAATTAGATGGTCTTAAATGGAGGAGTTTCCAGCTCTTTTGATCTGGGCAGGCAAAAGGTCAGAGCAGGGCGGACAGAGTTGGGCTGGGATAGCCAGGGAGCCTCGTGCGCAGCACGTGACAGGCGTTCTGGCTGCTCCCAGCAGAAGCCTCTTCCTGGCCTCAGGTTTGGGCACCGGCACATGGAGGCCTTCATCTGCGCCTCCCCCAGCCCCCATCAGATCTGACAACCACCAGTGAGCTTTCTCCAGGCCCCAGGGAACTCAGGCAGAACACAGGCCACAGAGCATCCTTGTTTTCGTCCGTTTCAGAATTCAAGCAAACTACAAGGGTGAACCGCGCTATGCCACGGAGACAAGGCCACAATATTTTCCTGATTAAAAAAAAAAAAAAAAAAAAAGATAGGGTTCTGAGCTCCACTGTGTGACTTAAATGTCAAGATTTCTTTTACCAGAGGAGATCTGATGACATTCTGGAAACCAAGTGTGAAATTTGATTCTGCCTCCCCAAAGAGCTGCCATTATCTCAGGTTGGTGGGGGGCAGTTCTAATGAAGCCCCTTGGTGGAACAGAAGAGCCCCAGGCAGCAATTCCTGCCAGCACCAGTCTTCAGTCCTGTTTAGGTCAGTGACCCTGCGCAGCTCAACTAAGTACCTGTGCCTCTGTTTCTAACATGCAAAATGCAGATACAACTGTGCCCATTCCTCACTAGATTGCTATCAGGATCATTTATCAAGATTTTATCGATAATTTTAAACAAACAAACAAAAGAACAAGACTTATTTATGCGCTGAGAACTCTGCGTCAGGCCTTCTCCTTAGCACTTGGCATGCATTATCTCATTTAATTTTACAGCAGATGAATGAAGAAGGTATTAGGATTATGCCCATTTTAGAGACAGCAACACTGAGTGTTGAGGAGGCTGAATATTTTACCCAGGGCCATAGAGCTGGTGGTACGGCTGGGATATGAACATAGTATCCAACACTTCTTGTGTCAGGCACCATACACAAGACCTGTACTCTGTCCTCAGGGCATTTATAATTTAATGAGAGAAATAAGCACATGTACAAAGGGTGAACAAATGAAAACAAGAGTATTTTCAACTGGATAAAGCCTCCTACAAGCTCAAGGCATTACTTCTTCCTCCTGCCCCACTAGTTTACAAGGTATGTTACATAGGTAAGTATACACGGATATGCACATAAATGCTATGTACGTTTATATGTGCAGGTGATAAAATCTGTTAACACGGGATTGCTTCTCCATCCCCTCATCAGTCCAAGTGAACCTTCTAATCCTGTAATTGTCTCCCCCCCCCCCCCCCATCCTTTCTTCCAAGGAGTCCAGGCCAGTTCTGCCCAAGTTTCTCTGCTTTTGTGATGCAGATGTAGGCCCTGGGCTGAGCACGCAGAAGCACAGGGAGGAGAGAGGCTGCTCCAAAGGTTAAGACAATTTACATGATAATGAGCTGGGGGTGAGGAAGAAGGGAGGTCGAGAGTGAGGGAAGAAAAGGGGAGCAGGGAGCAGGAGTGGAGGAGGAGGGAGGAGGAGGGAGGAGGAGGGAGGAGGAGGGAGGGGGAGAGAGGGGGAGAAGGAGAAGTGGAGGGCGAGGAAGAAGAAGCCGAGAAACAGATGGAGAAAAGGGGGAGAGGAGAGGAAGAGAGGGGACCTCTTAGAGGCAGAGAGGAGGAGAAGGAACCAGAGAAAAGGCGGGGGAGCGAGAAGAAGAGGCCAAGAGAGGGAAAGCTGCGGGGAGAGAAGGGTATCTGCAGAATTTGGGGGGCCAGCAGCTCAAGAGAGAGAGTGGAGGTGGGGCAGGCATGAGGAGGACAGAAAAGGACGTCTGAGAAAAGCAGTAAGAGTTACCCTTTGGGTCCCTTTGCATACTTTTAGAGAGACTTAGGATAAAGAACGAGATTTTTTTAAAGATCTGTTTTGCCTGGTTGTGCTGTGCCTGTTTAAGTGGGTCTCTGCTCTGGACCTGAGCCACATGGATTACAGCTTCAACAGGGTTCCCAGCTAGATTAAATATGCACCTATTTTGCCTGCATGACCTGGACCAAGTCACTGAGCCTCTCTAATTTTTTTTTCACTTGTAAAGTAGGGATAACCATAGCACCCTCTGCACAGGTAGCTAGTGTTAGGATTAGATAATTAATGTAAATCGTGTAAACTGGGCCCTGGAATTTACAGATTGGAAGCCACTATTATCAGCATCTTTAGTTCCTAAAGCTTCAGTTCTCTGATCTATGTACTTGCTGATCACTCCCGCTGGGTAGCAGGTAGTAAGTAGCCCTTGAGTTCCAAGGAGACTTAGTACACGGGGCCCAGCCCAGCCCCACCTGAGACTTTGCTGCCAAGGTTTCGCCTTGTTCCTGGTCAGCCGGTTTTCTGGTCTGTGCCCTTCTGCCCCAGTAGCCTTCTTAATCCCAGGCCCCTTTCTTCCCCTCATCACCACACACCCCTCTGGCTGCCCTTCCTTTCCAACCCCCATGGAGACCTCACACCCCAGCGTGCCTCCCCCTCCCTCTACCCCCCTGCTCACACAGGAGCCATCATGAGAGTTTCCTTAAAAACCCACTTTCATCCCTCCCCAACTCAAAATCTATCAAAAGCTGCCTGCTGCCAATAGGATAAAACCCAAACTCCTCAGTGCACTTTCCAAGGCCTCCCGGATCTGGACCTAGCTAACTGCATCTTCTAACTCTCCCACACCTTGCAGTATCCTAACCTCTCTGTTCTGGCCACTGGCCTCCCCTGTCCATCAGATCTGTTTTGGTAGCTACCAACCCACTGTCTTTACTCCTGTTCTTCCTGCTGCTTCGAGTCCGTTTCCTTACCCACCTCAGTCCCCATCAAGCCACACCCCTGCTTCAAGGTCTGTGCCAGCCTCTCTTCCCCGAGAGGGTTTCCCTGACCTCCCACACCTCATGATGGCCCAGCCATTCAGCTTGTGAACCCTGTCTTCCAACGAGATCAGTTCCTTAAAGGCTCTGTCTCACATGCCTCCAAATCCTCACACAGCACTTAGCACAAAGCCTTTACCCACAGTACATACCCAACCAACATCTGTTCATTCAGTGATGAATTACAGGTACTTCCCCTTTTTTCTCCGACAACGGAGAAAGTTAGAAATGTCATTCTACTCAAGGGATTGTTCTGAAGACCTACAATATTCTGAGCACTGTGCAGGTTTTTATGGGTAAGGAGGGGACCGAAAGATGGAATGACAGAAGCCTTGTGCAGAAGGACCCGAAATTATGAGGGATTTCTTATTCTAGGCTCCCCTCGTGGGCTTTATGAGTTCCAGAGCCCCCTTAAATTATAGGCAAAATTTCCCAGATATGTGCATGGGACAGACAGGAAGTCTCCTCGCTTTCATTAGCTGCTCAAATAGGTTTTGAACACCCTAGAGAGCAAGGGTCATGTTTCTAAGGAAACAGTAACACAACCAATTTTCATATTGGTGGGTGAGTAAATGCTCGATGGAGAGAAAGACTTGAGCTGAGTTTCACTGTCAAGGGGAAGGAAGGGAAAGCCTTCACAGAAGAGAAGGGAGCTAAGCTGGTTCTCAGTCAACAGGAGGAATTCTAGGAGGAAGAGAAGGGGAAAAGGGCATTGGGAGCACAGGGTATGGCCTAAGACAAGGCCTGGAGGCATGGGAGTGTGTGGTATCTTTGGGGAGGGGCCAAAGATACCCCCTGTGGCCCCTCTGTGGGCTTCTGTGGTCTTCTGTGGCTGGGGCATGGGAGGTAGAAGCCCCAGATTGATGTAGGGGGATCCCTGTTACTTGTCCCAGGTAGAGGCTCTTTCAGGAGTGGGCTCATGCACAATCATATGACCTGGGGTGTCTACATGACAGAGAAGCTGAAAGAGAAACCAGTCACTCCTCCCTCCACTGGGGGGCCAGGGTAGGTGGTGAACCAGCTGCCAAGAGAAGTCAGGAACACCTGTTCTAATGAGGTACAGCAAGGAAGCTTCTAGATGCTTCTCTGTATGGAGAGTGCAAAGCTGGTTGGCCCAAGGAGGCTCTGGATATGGGGCTGTCTTCCTCTAGATAATCCATGATGGGTTGGGGGAGGAGGGCAGAGGTGGGGAAGCCAAGAGAGTGAGGGAGTCTTTAGAGGCCAAAACACAAATCTGGGTCTGCTCTGCATTGGGCAGTTCTCACAACATCCAAACAGCAGACTCTCCAGGTGGGCAGCCCCTGGGGTCCTGAGAGAGGAAAGAGATTGGAGACCCAGCATCTGGGGTCAGGGCATCTGGGCACCACCAACTGGCTGGCTGTAGGTAGACCTGACTGGAAGATTCCAATACCCCAGGGCCCTGCCGCTCTCCCAGGGTGCAGTTCAGGCTTTCTCTCTTCCAACATGCCAGGCTCACTCCTCTGTCAGGACCTTCGTGCTTGTTTGGAACCTTTGTCCCCTTCTGCTCCCACGGCTGTCTCTTTCTCATAGCCAAGTCTCATCACAAATGTCCCTTCCAGATTCAGGGGAAACTGTCTGAAGTAGCTGCCCCCATACTCCCACCCAGATTAATGTATAGGGGTCCCTGCACTCAGCTTCCCAGACTGCAATCCATGCTGGCATGCTTCCAGAAAACATCTTCTCTGGCTGCCTGGCTCACTTTGGCCTTAGTCTTGGGTCAATTTTTCTTTTCTGCTCTCCACAGGTGACATAACAAAGGGAGGAGGTGCCCATGGGCCTGGAGACCTTTGTCAGCCAGAAGGATTGTGCCTGAGGAGCCTGAGTTGCTTTAGGGATGGGTCAGGCACCTGCCATGGTGCCACCTATGACAGGACTGGGCTCCGACCCTACCGTGTCCAATGGACTCTCCAGGGCAGCCCGCTCTGGTCCTGGTCTCTCTTTGCACTGGCACCTTCCCTGCCCTCCTACGTGAGGACTGTCTTGTCTTGTGTCACAGAGGAGACACAGCCCCAGAGGCCCCAGGGGCCCCTGGCATAAGTCCTTGATATATCGTATTCCTCCCAATTCCCAAGCAATGTCTGTTCAGGGTAATAAAATGGAGGAAAAAAAATTCCACAGGAATAAGTAGAGCTTTCAGAACTGAAGGAGAAAAGCATTCCAAAGTCACAATGACTTGTCTGGGTTTTAATCAGGGCAAGAGAATTTTGGGGAGGAAGAGCTGGTTGGGAGGCAGGCATGGCAGTGAACACACATACCCTTGGGAGATCTCACGGGCCGTGCATATGTGTGTGCATGTCAGCGTGGAGGGCATGTGCTGTGGGCACATGGACCTTCTGTACTGTAGCTGTCATTTGGTTAACAGAGATTTGGGCACCTTGCTCTCTCTTTGGCCAAGAGGCCTGTGGCCTGTCCTTGTCTAAAGATCACACCAGGCATTTCCTGCTCTGGGCTTTAATGCCTGAGTTAATGAAAATGAGTTAATGTATAGAAAATGCTTAACACAGCACCTGGCAGCTAGGAGGTGCTCAGTAAGTGACAGCTTGTCAATTACCACTGTGGCCATTATTATTAACACGAATGGAGCCCTATAGCCATTTTGGCTAATTCTGATGCTCTGAGTAGGTATGCGCTGACTGCCTGGTTTCTTGGGGCACCACCCACTCTGTGCTTATTCCTGAAGCCCCGGCAGCCAGCACTGTGCCCGGCTCGCTGAAAGCCATCAGTTCATGCGTCACGGAAACAGGACTGAAGACCTAGCATTGCCACTCTTTCCACAGGCTCTGGTTCTATGACAGAAACCAAAGCAGGTCCCCCTGGTGGGAAATGCCTCCTTTGCAGAACCACTGCTGGACTTGGCCCCTCAGAGGAGCAGGGGGCGGGGGGGGCGGGGACCCGGCCCTCCTGCCAGCACCAGTCGTCCCTGTCCCAGGCTGGCCTTCAACACACCCTCCGGCACCAAATACCCCTGTGGAGGAGGAGCCAATGCCTGAGCTGGGATGAGTCTGCCCTATGGAATTAGAATTTTGTGTGTAAATTATTGAATTTTACATGTAAAGCTGTCGGCCACAGATTACTTACCAGACGAGGATAGTTTTCCTCTGTGAGGGAGATGATTTTTAGCAAAGACAGGATATGTACGTAGCACACTACTGAATCACACAGTAATCAGAGATTAATTCTCTCCATCCAGAGGCTCCAGTGTGGGGCCCAGGCGCTCAAAGACCTCCCCACCTTCCCTTCTGCACCTTCCAGGACACAGGGAAAGGATTGCTGGGATTCATGAGCCCACCAGGGCACAAAGAGCCACTTGTGGATAGAATTCTCTAAGGCTGTTTTCCTTCTTTCCCTTCCTCTCTTTTATTTAGCTTTGCCAAGGAGAGCTGTATATGGTTCGTCTTACAGTTAATGCAAATGTTTGCAAATAAGAGGCTTTTATGCACTTATTCCATTCACCACTTATCAGACACCTGGAAACTCAACTGAAAAACAGTTCCTTGTCTATAAGCATTGAATCACTAAATTGTACACCTGAAACCAGGATTACGGTGTATGTTAACTAACTGCAATTTAAATAAAACGTTCAAAAAAACCCAACAACCCCTATTTCAGGACATCAACTTCCTACAGGAAGGAGAGCCTCTTAGGTCCTCAGACTCACCTGGAAGAATGAGGTGTAAAGGAGGAAAGAGAGTCAATTCAAATGGCTGCCCCCCACTCCCAAGAAGGCAAGCACAGTTCTCCTAAGGAGGGGAGACGGTGCTCAGGTAGTGCTTGTTTGGTTTGAGAAATGCTTTTTCTGTTCAAGTTCATTGCCCAAGGGCAAGCACTCGAGGATGTTGTGTGTTGTAGGAGTTCCAATTTAGGACAGTCACCAACCCTTTGTCATATGCAAAATAAACAAATTCTGTGTCTGCTGTCTTTGCTGGCGACTTTGCTTGGGAGGTGTGCCCATCACCTAAGCCCCTGTTTGACTGTATTTGCCAGGCCGACTGATACACTGGCTTAGGCTGGCGACTAGCCTTCTCTATCACACACAGCAGTCTCTTCCTGTTCCTGGGAGGCAGCCGATGTTGCAAAGAGCACAGCCTCCCTCCCTGAGGTGCCCATGGGCCCCGTGGCCTACCTTTCTCTCTTTGTCACCATATTCGATGCCCAAAGTATCCATGGCCCGGACGATGGCTGCCAGGGACTGGATGGTGTTGCTGTAGACAACAGGCTTGTACTGTTTCACGTCTTCTCCGGAGAAGCCATCTTCGTGGATGATCCTAGAGAAAAACCACACACACATCTGATGAGTGCACTGTCCTCACTTGGCATCAAGAATGCCAGGTGCGTGAAGCCCCCGGGGCCAACCTCCTGTCTTTGCTGGCTGAGGACTGGGTCCGACCCGGATGCTGAATTACTGACCTGCTGCATCAGTACCATAAAATCTGAAGGAAGAACCTACTGAAATTAAGCTGAAACAGAGTAGTGGCAAAAAGAAACGTAGTGTCTTTACACTCCCTATTTATAGTGACAGCAGTATCAGTTGGCAAGGTGCTGATAATACTTGAAAGTGCTTAGAACAGGAGGGGCACACACGAAGAACTCAGTAAGTGTTAGCTATTGGTATTTTTAAGCAAAGCTCAGGGTCTTAACTTAAATTTCCACTTAGAAGTACATTGATGAAGACCCTGGCAAGAAGCCTGCAAATGAATGATAATTTTTCTTTTGCAGAAAACTCACAGTGCTTGAAGGAAAGAGGACTCACTTAAATGAACCATCGTCATCTCTGACAACAGAAAAACCAACAGAAGGAGGGTGCCTGCTCTTCCATCCCTGGCTGGGATTGAACTACCATGTCACCCTTATTCTGGTGGCTCTGAATAGTGACACGGAGGACACAAAAGTGCCATCAGTTCTCAGAGGCCACGCGATACTCTCTGCTCTCCTGTTCTCAGATTCCTCCGAGGTCAAGGTTAAGGCTAGACATGTCCTGATGTCCCTTCTCCCTGCAGAGAGCAGTCACTCGGTACGGGCTTACTGCTGACCAGGTTCCAGGTAGGGGAAAAAAGTAGAAAGAGGGGATAAAACCTAAACGTTGCAAGAGTTCTCCTATAGCTGAAGTAACGAGGAAAGACTGAATGGATTTTGAGACGAACACCCAACAGTGGCCACCACCTCCCCCAAGAAAACTGTGTAAATTCTTCTCTGGTCACATTTTCCAGTTTGCAATTAAATACTACTTATGGTATGTACATACATCAATATGAGAGCTGAAACTTCCACATCAACACGGCACTTTTCCATTCCTTCATTACCTTCAGTACAGAAGAAAATCACTAACAATTCTTTTTTTAAAAACAGTTTTACTGAGACATAACTCGCATACCGTTCAATCCACCCATTTAAAGTGTGCAAGTCAATGTTTTTTGGTATATTCGCATAGTTCAACAATGATCACTACAGTCTAATTTTTGTCTCCCCACCAAAAAGATATTCTGTACCTATTAGTAATCTCCACTCACCCCCCACCTCACAGTAACAATCACTAATGTGTATTCTGTTTCTATAGATTTGTCTATTCTAGACATATCATATAAATGGAATCATATAACACGTGGTCTTTTGTGATAAGCTTCTTTCATTTAGCATAATAATGTTTTCAGGATTCATCATTTCATCATGGTACAGCATTTTTCAGTACTTCATTTTCTTTCTTTCTTTCTTTCTTTCTTTCTTTCTTTCTTTCTTTCTTTCTTTCTTTCTTTCTTTCTTTCTTTCTTTCTTTCTCTTTCCTTCCTTCCTTCCTTCCCTTCCTTCCTTCCTTCCTCCCTCCCTCTCTCTCTCTTTCACCCTCCCTCTTCCTTCCTTCCATCCTTCATTCCTTCCTTCCTCTTTCTTTCTTTCTTTCTTTCTTTCTTTCTTTCTTTCTTTCTTTCTTTCTTTCTTTCTTTCTTTCTTTCTAGTAGGCTTCATGTCCAGTGTGGAACCCAATGCGGGGCTTGAATTCACAACCCTGAAATCAAGAACTGAGGTGAGATTAAGAGTAAGATGTTCAACTGACTGACCCACCCAGGCATCCCTGAACTTCATTTCTTTTTATTGCCCAGTTATATTCCATTGTATGGATACGCCACATTTATCCATCCATCAGTTGATGGACACTAACAATTCCTGTTGTAAAATTTGACTTGATACTGGGTTGTGAGTCTTTATCTTGGGTTTCTCTAAGAAGCAGATCAGAATGATCCTTGTGACTTTTCATGGACTTTTATTAACCCTAAATCCATTTCTGTACAAGTTTCTGGAGGGAGTGTACATGTAGTCTGGATCATTGATGCACCCCAGAGGGATCTTAAAGGAAATTGCTAGTTCCCACTGTAAACAAGCAGAAAATTGGACAACATATAGGAAACAAGCAGTTTCAGACACAAGAGAATAAGTAGTACAGGACTGTGATCCAGGAGACAAGGGAAACAAATATGGTAGCCTTGTGATTGCCTCGGCTTTCCACCTGGAGGCATTTACCAGCTCTTAGCGCAGGGAGGGAGAACCCAAGAAGAGCACAGCGGTCTTACTGAATTGATGAGACAATGCTCAAAGTTCAGGAAGCCTGAGGTGGCTGGAATTTGAGGGGAAGAGTACCAGGGAGAGAAATCCACAGAGAGGGAGCAAGCACTAGATACATGAATAGATATATGAATAGGGGTCTCCTCAGTCTTTGGCTGAATAGGGAGAGACTGCAAGGGCTCAGCAAGGAAGAGGCATCAGGGAGCTTATAAGGTGAACACTTCCCAAACCTCACTCAAGGCTGGGAGATGTGTGAGTTCTGACCAGGCAGAGTGGAGAGTCCTTGATGAACAGCTAGATCACTCAGCAGAGACCCCAGAAGGCTCATGCCATAGTAGTAGGCCTAAACCAGCCCCAGAGTAAAAGCTACTTTAGACCTACCCTGACAAAGCTTAAAAATTTGCTTTAAAAAATTGAGCTGACCCACGAGTAACTTAATTTCCTGATAGAATAAAGTCCAACACTGTTTAAATCAGGACAACAAAATCAGACACTTAACAATATAATATTTTTTAATGTCCGGCACCCAACACAAAATTCCCAGCTATGCAAAGAAGCAAGGTGTGATGCACAACCAGGAGAAAAATCAGTCAACGGAAGCAGACTCAGAAGTGACAGAGGTGATGGAACTAACAATGACTTTAGAAATACCTATTTAAAATATTTTCAAGAAATTAAAGGAAAACATGAACATAACGAGCAGAGAAATGGAAGATATAAAAAAGAACAGAACAGAATGTCTAGAGACGGAAATATAATATTTGAGATAAAAATCTCACAGTATGCAGCTAACTCATAGAAGATTAGTGGCCTTGAACAATCAGCCATGGAAACTATCCAAACTGAAGCAAAGAGAGGAAAAAGGCTAAAAAAACTGTATTGTGTTATTTATAACATATGTAAAAGCAAACTTATGCAACGACGGCACAAAGGATAGGAGGGATAAAATGGAAACACGCTGTTGAAAAATTCTTACACATGAAGCACTTAAAAGTAAAGGTGGTAAGTTAAGACACATATTGTAAACTTCAGAACAACTAAAAAGCTATATAAAAAAGCCAGTTGTTACCTAGGCTCCATGGCCAGCCTCCCCACAGAGGGTGGGACCTGCTGGGGAACCTGAGAGGTGGAGCCGGGATTTGCCGGTCCCCGTGACACTGTCTCTGAAGAAGTCAGTGCAGTGAGTTTCTCATGCTTCATTTTGGACCAGGAGGCCTTACCACTCTCCCGGAAATACTCTCTAGACCGTTGGCTGCCTTCAGGATTTCCCCTGAAACACTAGGGATGGGGCTATCATTTTCCACACCCATGAGTATCAGTCCTTATGCCACCTAATAAGGCAGGGAGGGGACGTTTTTTATTCTGTTTGACAGAACAGGAAGAGAGTCTGAGAGAGATTAAGTACTTGGCCTAACGTCTTCTCAGCCCAGGAGTGGAGTGCGGGTCGACCGGGACACTCTTCTACACCACCTGGACTGGGTCGAAAACTGCCAGAAAGGTCTCAGCCTGGTGCCTGGGGTGGCCCGAGATACAGAAGCTCCATGTGAGGTTTGCAGAAATGATGCGATGTGGGAAAAACCTGCTCCAGTCACAACGATGAGTTCCATACCTTGTACAAACTGGCTCATATGAGCTTAAAATTGGACTTCCTGTTTCAGGGTGGGATTTTATATTGCCCTCTAACTACCAAGTAGTAAATGCTAACACTAGAAAATCTGGGCCATATAAAACAACACCAACAAAACCCCCACAACAACCCATATTATCAGTAAGCCCGCCACTCGGGGAAAGACGCTGCAGTTTTTAGTGTCCACCCTTCCAGGACTGTTTTCATACCACCTTGTTCATCTTCGCTACCCGCACCCCCCCCCCCCCCAGCATTGATTTGAGTCGTGTGTCCTTACAAGTATCACTTAAGGCCCCTTTATTTTCTATTTCCCCATCTCATTCTGGAGGCAGAGCAGAGCTGTGGTTAGTCTTAGGAGTCACACAGGTGCGGGCAAACCCCAGCTCTACCACTGACGAGCTGGGTGTCATTGGTAAAGGATTTCACCCCTCAGGTCTTGGGTTTCTCATCTGCAAGGAGCTGTTGGGTGAGGAATAAACGGAAAGTGCCGATCGTGTATAAGTATATAATAAATGGTACCTATTAGTAATATATATCCTCATTCCACAAAGTCCCCCAAATAGAATTTCCTTCATTGGCAGTATAAAAGAAACAATAATAATAGCAGCTGATGTCTGAGGGTTTGCTCTCTGTTAAGGGCTTTACATGTACCCTCTCATCTAATCTTCAAGATAATCCTAGGAGATAAAAACTATCATCACCTCTTTACAGATGAGACAACCGAAACTAGAGAGATGGAACCACTTACCTGGGGTCACACAGCTGGTAGGTGTCAAAGTGGCATTCGAGACCCTACCTGTGACCACCAGACAGACACACAGAGGCAGAAGTGCTTCTTCTGCTCTGGATCCCTGTATCCAGGTTCCCAGAGGGTCCGGAGATTTCACATACACAGCGAGTATCAGAACATGTCTTATAATATCAGTCCAAGGAGTGTGGGGCAAGGAAAGGAGGAATCTGATCAGGGGCTGGAGAGGCAGCCCAGGAGAGTCTGAGGTCTGAGCCCTGGAGGAGATAATACCAGGGTTTGAAAAGCAGGAGCAAGGCTGCATGAGACACTTTAGCAATAGTCAGTGGCATCACATTGCAGTAGTCCTATAAACTGATCTTCATCCAAGTACAGAATCAAGTCCCAGAGACATCAATCATTTGAGCCACTAGATCAAGCCATGCCTGAAGCTAACCCTATCTCTACACTTTTGAGTGACAGCAGCCAAATAATTCCCTCTTATTTTTGCCTAAGCTAATTTGACTTGGGTTTCTGTCACTTATAACTAATAGAGTCATGACTAAAACATGATTTGCACCTTGATAATAACAATAATCAGAGATCATCTCCTAGTAAACTTGTTTATTAATTTTCTGTCTTTACCACCAGCCTGTCAGTCCCTGGAGGCCAGGTACCACATCTCGTCTGTCTCAGTTCCTCTTCTCCATATTATTTGGCACAGGACTGCGCTCTGGACAGTACTCAGAGAAAGTGGGACATTAACTATGTGAGTCTGGAGTAGACAGATGCTTAAGACCCCCCCCCCCCCCGAAGGAGCCCACTAAAGGAGGCAGATGTGTGTGTGTGTGTGTGTGTGTGTGTGTGTGTGTGTGTGTTGGGGTGGGAATCCACCAGATCTCCTATGCCTGCAGAGCCAGGGTAGCAAAGCAAAGCCAAGTTAGATGCCACAATGGTGCCCATCCCAAACTCAGAGACTCTGAGGGGTGGACCAAGAAGAAATGGGGAGCAGGCAAGGGCTGACTGCAGACCTGAGTGTTTCCCTTTGGACAGAAGCCACCAGTTAGACTCTGGAAACCTGGCAACACAACTGAGGGAGGAGACCTCAAGTGCAAATGGGGGGGAAACGGGGGAGGGTGGCATCCGAGCCCACTGGAACAGGTCTGAGCTTTCTGGGAAGAGGCAAACAAGGAGTGACCCTCGGCCTCCCTTGCCTTGGCTCCCCCTCCTTACTGCCTTGGGACCTCGCAGGAGGCCTGGACCAGGGCTCTCTTGTTCTCTGCTTCCCCTCTCAGTGTAGGACTGCACTCAGCTGCAGTGAGACTCCCTGGGCACGGTGGCCTTATATGGTCACAGAAGCACAGGATCAGGAGCTGGAAAGGACCTTGGAGGATCCTCTGGCCCAGCAGCCACTCTCCTTCTCTGAATCACAGATGCCTCTGAGATTGTGGCAAATGCCCCCACGCACATACTGTTACCCCCAGTTTCTGGAGGTTCAAGAACTCAGGGCCCTAAGCTGCTGGAACACGATTTTTCACACCATCTGCAGGCTGGATTAAACGCCCCTCTGCTCCCCTTTCTCAGCACCCTTTCCCCTGCATTGGAACTGTCTCTCTATCCTCCACCATAGGCCCTTTGGGGATCTAGATTCAGGGGGTGCTTTGGGAGCCAGACTCAAGCTGTGGGGCTGGGCAATCTCTTTCACAGCTCAGTGCTTCAGCTTCCTCAACCTTCCATGGAGACGGGCCTGGTAACAGTAACTCTCCTTGCCAGTCGTGGTTGGTAAAGACAAGTGCTGGGCATCCAGGGCATCATAAGCACTCAATCAGCCCCACTGTTATTATTGTTGTTATCATATTTGGTGAGCAGGGCAGGGTTGGGGTGGAGCTACAGTTGGCTGGCTGCACCATGTCTGTCCTCTTCAGGAGAGGACGTGACCCCGGGGCCACAGGGCAGGGAGGCCAGGAGGTCACAAAGGACCACTGCCCACCAGGAGGAAGCCAAGCAAGGCCACAGAAGGGAAGATGGGGCAGGGAGAGGGGGGCATTGTTGGCACTCAAGCAGAGAATCTGCTCATTTACCTAACGAACATCACGGGAGCAGCAGTGGGTTAAAAAGCTGGATTTTCTGACTTGGGTGCTGCTCCGTGATGTCATAAAATGTGTTTCTGATCACAGCTGGAGATTCACATGTTGACTGTCCAGGTTAGGTCAGTGCTCGGTGCCTCACTTGTGTGACACTCACCAGGGAGACTGATCAGCAATGGGCATGCGCCCTGGGGCCACGCCTCTGCCGAGCCGTGGTGGGAAAGGACCACCTTGGATTCACGGAACACATATTTAATCCAACAGTGAGATGCAGTGATTTAATGGCTCATACACCAGCAATGAGGGGCTCCACAGAACCCATCAGAGAGCATGGGACCTGAACCGGGTCCTAAGGTGAAAACACCAGTTAGAGTACAATGTGTGTGTCCTCTGGGGCCATTTTAATAAAACTACGTTTGCATGTGACGGTGTTGGTAGGAGGAAGGGGTGTGGAGAGAGGAGGGAGAGGGGGAGAATGCTTAACAAAGTATCATCAATAATCACTTTTTGGTGGTGGCATTCAGGGATTTTTTTTTTACTCTGTACGTGTTGGTTTTGTCTCATTAAAAAAATGTGCAATTGGTATTTGAAAGAACAACGCATCATTTTCAGGGGAGACAGACACTTGTGCTTAACAGGGGGACCATTTTGGCCGGGAGAGAGGACCAGAGTAAAAAGGGGTAGAATCATTAATCAATAGGAATTTCCTGACATGTTTCACTTGGGTTCAGCCTGACTTAAGGTCTTGAAGCCTGACTTCAAGACTTGGAAGCCTTGAGGCCTGGTGTCTGCCTCCCCAGGGCTCTCCTTCTGGATGATAAGGCAAGTGTTAAGAATGGCAAGGCTAGCGATATAAAGTGCTATCTGCCAAGGGCCAACTGAAGGGTTTGTGTGTCAGACGTTTTGCCCGCCACCCAACATTCCCGTGTCACCCCAGTGAGTTACTTTCCCTGCGTCCCTTGCAGCTAAGAGTGACCACGTGATCCAGTTCAAGTAAGATGAAGGGGAGTAGGCCAGAAATGCCTCTGAGAAATGGTTTTCCTTCTTGGTCCAAAGAGAGAGGGTTTTGAGAGCAGTTTTCCTGCCTCCCTAGTCTACTACTTCCTTGACCCTGGCTGTGCCTCCATCGGTCACACCCTGGCTTCTTGCCTTTCTATGTAGTTGTGAGAAAAGTAAATACTGGCACCAGGGTGGCCATCTTGTGACTGTGAGGTTAAATGCCACCACCCTGAAAATGGCAGGTCAAAGGGGTTTAGGGGGCTCCCAGTGGCGCTGCTGAACTGCGAAATCAACCCTGGGGCCATCTGATAACAAAGGAAGATCGTGCTCCTACCAGGATGCCCTCTGCCTGGGATAGGGAAATGGTCCTTCCTGGAACCAGCACAGAAAGAGTAATTTTCCAGCTGGGAAACTGACATAGAGAGAAGAGGTTTGCCTACAGGCTTATGGTTAGCTTGTGGCAGAGCAGGGACAAAATTCCCAGAGGCCTTTCCATTGTGCCACAGGCTTCTCACTTCCCGTAGTGCTGCCCTGAGGCAGGGGAGCTGATGGGTCATACCAGGTGAGAAAAACATCTATCATTTGCAAAACAGAAAGATTTGTTTCCCCTTCTGTCTTAAAATCTCTAGTTCCCAATAATTTGGAGGCTTCTTTGAGGGTGTTCTTTGTCCACTCATTCATTCATTCACTCATTCCCTCTTTCACTTTTCATGTATTTTTCTGGTACCTCCTATATACCAGGCACTGTAGCAGGTGCTGGGGAGACAAGAGTGAACTGGCAGACACAATTCCTGCCCTCCTAGAGCTTGAATTCTATTGCAGAAGGTAGATATTGAATAAGTAATTTCACAAGTACTTAATTAAATTATAACTGGAGTCAGCACTACCAGGAATTAAAATACCACTGGAAAGAGATCCAAGAGGAGGATCTCCAGCACGGGCTCAGGAAGTATCACGGAGAGTTGAGCACGAGCTGGCTGCACAGACAGGGACAGAGACAGGACTCCGCACGGGGGGACAGCACATGCCAAGGTGGCGCTCCAGAGAGCCACTTCTCTGCATGGTCTCCGTGTGTCTTCCGGAGGCCCTGGCAGGCACACGGGGTGCTGGGGAAATGTACGAAAGGAACAGAAGGCACCTCCTGGGCTGGCGGGTGGGACTGGGAGCCGGAGATCCCAGTCAGGAGGGCTGCTCTGGATCTGGCGCCAGCGTAGGTCTGATGTTTCCTCCCGAGGGAGGGTTCCACCCAACCTCCTGGAAAAAGTAGAAACAGTAAGCCAAGCCCATGTGGGAAATGTCACAAACACCGGCCAGGCTAAGGGTGCTGGCAGGAACAGCAGACAGCTTGAGGCGGGCGCAGCCGCCGGGAGGCACCCCAGGATAACAGGCAGAGGGGAGGGTCCTGCTGAAGGCCTTTCTCTTCTTTCCCATTGGTGCTCCCACCAACTGTCACATTTACTTTCATCTGACAAAGAGCCGAAGTGTCGTGCCCGGTGAGGCTTGACCCTCAGGAGAGACCCTGGCTCCTGATTTTGTGATGCCACCAAGAGTGAGGACTAAGCAGAACGGTCAACAGTGGTCCAGAAGGTACTGTGTGGGTGGAGCCAGGGGGTGGATGGGAGGCGGGCGCTTCCAGGACGTGCAGCAGCCCCAATCCCTGTGAGGACACCCTTCCTTCTTTCCTTCCTTCCTTCCTTCCACAATATAGAATGAGCACCCATTAGGAGCTGGACACACACTGACCGTCCTATTCGCTAACAGTGTGGACTGTGGGCAGGTTCTCAATCTTTGTGGGCCCAGATCTCTATTCTGTAAATGGGGATAATGACGCTGTCCCTTACAGGCTGTCAGCAGTATTAAAGAACATGTGGGGAGGCCCTAGTACACAGGCCTGTTAGTTGCCAGTTGCTGACATTACTTAAAAGATATAGACCAATTGGTGCTAAAGCAGGGCTAAGCCTCTAGTCTTATCTGTCGGGACACGGGTCCCCCTCCTACCCAGTGTAGCAGGGCCTTGACCTAAATGAATGAGCTCGTTGAGGGACCAGAGGGTACTCATGCTTTGAACGACTGGCTCAGACACCACTGGCTGGGCAGAGGTAAGATGTGTGCGTTTTACAAAGTAATTATGCTGAGACCCTGATTTCTGATTTCCCAGAGTTCCAGGAGAGCAGAGTCACTGGGACCCAGAGGCCCTGATGACAGGTCAGAAGCTTCGCTCTTGTCTAAGCATAAAGGCTGCTTCCTTGATTGGCAAAACCAGAGCTCTCCTGAAGGTGACGCCTTCCTCTTCCTCATCCACACAACTGACCACTACATGTAAGGCGCCGTTCATACAGCACCCAGCAGACAGTGGTGAGCAGGACAGACATAGCCCTTGACTTCAAAGGACTCACAGTCTAGTTGGGGAAGACAGAGAATAAAGAAGTAAATAAAGAAATAGTATAGAGTGACGAACACAAGAAGCATAGAGTGAGGGGGTTGGGGGTGTGGAGTTAGGAGCCAGGAAAGGAGGTGGCATGTGAAACTGAGGCCTGATTGATGAGGACCGGACCTTGTATGTATGAGAGGAAGAACATTTCAAGTAGAGAGCACAGCGAGTGCAAAGGCCCGGGGCACCCTGTGTGTTAGCAGAATGGTGAAGAGCCAGAGGGGCTAGAATAGAGTAAGTACCAGGGAGAGTGGAAGACGAGGTCAGAGAGGGCAGCAGGGAGCTGATCATGTAGGGCCAACGTACAACTTACATTTTATCATAATACACATGAAAACAAACAGCAACCTATTAAAACAAAAAACGTGTCCCCCACAAACCATTATGACTTCCACCATTGATTCTGCTTTAAGTGTGGATCGCTTTTAAATAGCAGCTTTCCCTCCTCTTTCCCTGACTTCTCCAGCTCTGACTGAAAGGTCTGTTGTCAGAACAGTTAGGGATTCTAACTTACACAGCTAGGCAAAAAAGAATAAGAAAAAAAAAATCGCCATCATCCCACCACCTGGAGGAAGCACCGTCCACATGTTAGTGTACATTTCAGTCCTTTTATCTGGGAGCCCATATGTGTATTGTCTTTCCTGAAACGGAATCACGCCGTGTGCCTCTGTATCATCCAGGAGTTGTCGCTGGCTGCCTGGTGTCCCATCACTGGAGTGGGGCCTGAGTCATTCAACCATGCTGCCGTCAGCGGGATGCTCGCGTTGCTTGTGGACGGGAGCTCCCCCCAGCTTCCAAGTCAGCTGTTGGGGAGGCTGCCTGACCATGAGCGAATTTCTCCTAAAAAAGGCAGAAAGCTACAAAACCTGGACGGAACAAGCCAGAGGCTGGGTGACCCCTGGCCTTATGCGCTGGGCTCAACTGAACTGTGTGAACATAGATGGGATCTTTCAGCTATTTGAAAAGAAAAGAGAGATCCAACCGGCTATTTAACTGTGGGGTGAAGTTGTATGATACGAGAAAAAGTATTTTTTAAAAGTAGATAAGATCCCTTAGTAATTAATACTGTATTTAAAACTTGGAATTCTAAGAATAACAGAATAGAAGGGTATTTAAAATAATAGTATTAAACAAATCAGTCCCCCAGGGGGACGACTGGTACAAAACAAGGGATGTGTCCTGTTGACAGTGACTTGCAGAAATCTGTTATAAAGATGCCATTTTTAATAAGGGCTAACTCGGGCCAGAAGCAATGATGTCAGCTGCCAATTGTCACCAGACGGAGCCAGGGGCAAGGCCAGGACTCGTTGTGATTCCAGTACAGAGCCTCTGCTGCCATTATCTGGAAAACAACGTGGACCTTGCCCTTTCCCAAGACTCTCTGTGCAGGGGGTGAGGGGGGGCTCAGGCCAGCTCTCATTCCATGGGGGTGTGATGCTCGGAACACTGCCTTCTAGAGCTCTGTTCCTTTTTCTCTTCATGGCAGCATGGTTGGTCTGAATCCTGGGACCCTGGCCTTGGATTAGAGACATACATTGTTGTCTTGCACTTGGGGGCAGAAGACCCAGGTTCTTATGCTGTTTGGCCACTAACAAGCATCACAGCCCCAGGTGCAGTGGGGAAGAGAAGTCTCCCGGGAGCTAGGGGCTGTGGCCCACCTTTCTTAGGTCAGCACCATCGCCTCGACCTGGGGCTCCGCCTTGGTGTTAGAGGAAAGCCTTTGAGGGAGCTCTGCCTGCCTCCTCTGCCAATACCCTTGGCTTCCCAATCCACCCCCAGACTCTAGCCGCTGGCCCTTCCCATGCCAGGGATTTTAGGAAATGCTGCCATTTACCGTGACAGCTTACAACCTGGTTTTGTCACTCAGGAGATCTGGGGGGTCTGGCCTTGGCTCTACCACTGACCAGCTACAGTGAGCTTAGACGTGTCCTTTGTGTGTTGCCCTAGCTTTGGACTTGGGGTGTGTCAATTCCCTGTGGCCACCCTGCTTCACTCGGGTCAACCAAGTTCCATGGTCATATCTATGTCTTTGCCAAATGCAGTCTTTTTGGAATATCACAGCTCATAAAACACGGGTACAAAAAATTAAAGGGGCTCTTGAGGGACAAAAAGATTGAGCAGCTCTGAAACAGAGACCTGCGTGCCTCGCTAAATCCAGGCTCTGCTCAAATGACACTTCCTCAGACCACTCTGGTGGTCTCTATCATTCCCTGTCTTTCTCCTGCCTTATTTTCCCTTGTAGCATGCATCACTGCCTGATGTGTATACTTACTTGTATACAGCCTCTCCACATACCAATGAGCTTTACGAGGGCAGTGACCTTGTCTGTCTCGTTCACTGACCACAGTGCCCCCAAAAAGTGCCTAGACTTCGTGAATGATCAGTAAATGTTGGCTGAATGGCTGAATGAAACAGGCGGCCGTTTAGGACCTCTTGGCAGCTCTACACAGGACTCCTTCCTGTGAAGCTGGGTGGCCTTTAAAACTGTGGGCCAGGACAAATGTGCTCCCTGACCCACCACCACTACCTCAACCCCTGGCTGTTAAACCCATCTCCCGACCTTGGGTGCTCACCAGTCTTCCCCCTTCGGGGCCAGAACCTGTGGCCCTTTTCCCAGTGATGGTAATGAGGGTTACTCGCTCACTCACCCGTGCGAGTTCACTCCCTTTTACCCCTCATCTTGGTTCCCGTAGGTTTTCTAAGGGTCAGGACATACAGCCACCTTACACCGCCCACTCCACGCTCAATTCTGGGAAACTCCAAAGCCATTTTTTGAAATCCAACTGTCAAATTCAGTGGTTACGTTGCAAAGACATGGCCGAGAGCTTTATGGCTTCCGAGCCCTTTTTACAATGCCTTATGTAAAGACGTGAGCTTTCATTAAACACAGTAAAAGCCTGTGAGTGAGGCAAATTGGTTCAGCGTCGATTTTACTGCCTAAATCTAAGTAACATTTCTGGTTTCCCATCTCCCTGATTAGGGCAGCCGCTAGACTGCCCTTTCTTCTGCTGCTGACATAATGAAACGGAGTATTCTTATTAGTACATTTTGTTTAGTGTATGAATGATATTATACATTGGTGGGCAGCGTGCACAGCTTTTTAATTATGTTTTGTGGAGGAGGCACAAGTGACGCTGCAGAGCTTTGCTCCTCTTGTTCAGTCGTTGGGGAAAAAACCCTTTTCCCCGCCTGTCTACAGTAGGTTTGTTCATTATTTACGATCCCTGCTCATGAGCCTCTGGATGTGGCCTCATGAACCACAGGAAAGAGACAAAAGACCACTAGAACCCACTGTCTCTGGCAGACGGTTCACAGACTAGCCATTCACCAACTGAAGCCATCTAAAGCATCTTCCCTCCAACCCCAGGATGACAGGCTCTGTCACCCAAGCGGACCAGGTGGGACTCTGACAATCTGTGGGAGGGCTCCTATCTGGGTTCCTTGCGCCTCCCTCGCCACTCACCGTGGGGTGCAGTGGTGAGTCATGGCAGAATCCGCCTATGAGCAAGATTGAGCTTTGTAAATGGCAAATGAGGGTTGTAGCGGACATCTGCTGTTTTTGTTTGCCCGACTTCTATGCTCCCTTCCTCTGGAGAACCATCTCTCCTCCCACCATGGGGACTCTCCCTATCTCCAGCCTCAGTTCCTGGGTGAGCTCCTGCTCCACACCTGCCCAGCCATGCCCAGGCTACTCAGTTGCAGGATCCAGTGTGTTTCCTTTTGCGCTTCAGCCACATGGAAATGATGACGACCACAGAGACATTGCACAGCCTTTGTGAGTTTGTTTGGCACGATGGTGACAGGACACTGGACTAGCCACAGAGACCTCCTGATCTGAAAGGGGGCTGTCTGGTTTTACTGCATGATTTCTCAGGGCTCTGACGGCTACAGCACTGCAGGAAAGCACCTGTCCCAACTTTACAGTGGCCAAGTCAGGCTGGAGGTCACTTTACCCTGAAGGCATTTTTCAGGGACCAGCGGCTCTCAGTCTTTCCATTGCCCCATAAGCCATTCCCCCCCCCCCCCCCCGCCAAAAAAAAAAAAGCATCAGAACTTCACTCATCTTGCTTCTCTTCTAGATTATAGATCTAGGCAGCCTGGAAAAGGGTTTTCACAGGCTCTTGGTTTTCCCCTTCCTGTTCTTTTTAAATGAGGACTTGTTTTTCTTCCGCTTCTTACCATGTGATTGGGAGGAAGGACACCAAAACACCACCCCCGACCTGCAGAGACAAAGGGGCATGAAAAGAATCCTCATTCTCCAGTTCAGAGTGCTTGGCACGCACCCAGGGGATAACTTTGAGATTTGCCAGAGAGCCTCCCAAGCACTGTCCCAGATGGCAGACAATTCTAGGTGAGTGTTTGTTCTGAAACAAAGAGACAAATAAAAAGCACCCTTCTCAGATCCCTGCCAAGGAGAGTTCAAGACAAAAGGTACAGATCACCGAAACAGGGCTCCTTGGGGGAAATCACATTTCTCATGCCCGCTGGGGGGAAATACTTGTGGTCAGGTCTGCCAAAAGCAAGTCAGAGTCCACATTCCTCTCCAAGGTAACTCACGTCTCCCTCAAAGCAGACAGCAGTGGTCAGTCATCATGCCAACTTTTGCCGGACAAAGAGGACCGTACCTGCACTCAGGTCCTGAGTCTGTCTGTACCGTGGAAGCCACAGTCTTCTGGTTCCCTGCGTGTCATATCTGTGCTGGGTCTTTGAAAGAAGGTGAGGGAGAATTCCAGGTGAGGGCCTCCTGCCTTGCCAGACCGAGAGACACACAGTCACAGAAACACGGAGCAACACCCAGCCCTGCCAGCCCTCCTTCCCTGGTGCTGGATGTGGCCCAGAAAGGATGGCGGTCTCTGTGTGGTGGATTTAAATAGCCCCGCCGTGGCCTCCGGGGCTTCCCGCCCCAGCCTTTCTCAAGCAGATGGAAGCGCCTCGTTAATAACCACTAGGGTATGGTCACAGCCCAAAAAAGAGAGTCCACAGAAATCGCTTTGTGGGCTTCCACATCCATTCGCCTCTCTAGGGATGTCGGGGATGGGGCAGTGAGTTCTGCTCTTCGGGCCAAAGGCACACGGCTCAGGCCGCAGGTGCAGCAGATGCTGGTGGGGGCCCAGCTGTGCCCTCTCGGTGGATTTTCGCCTCGGCTGAGGTTGACTTGCAATGGAATCAGGGTTCAGTGGATGGCTCTGTTGCTCATCCGTGAGGCCAACAGGCGGGTAAGTGGTTCCTGGTCCCTCACGGTCTCTGAGCCTGCGCTGAGGCAGAGACCTGCTTCTGGGCCAGTGGCTGGCAGCCGAGGGGCTTTGAATGTGAATCAAGCCTGAAACTGGTTCAGAATGACATCAAGCATTCCAAAGGGGATGGGCCTCTCAAGCTGCCATCCTGAGAGAATCTGTTCGCTCGGTCAGACTCTAAGTGGGATCTCTGGTAAAGAGAAGAGAAATGCATACTGCCTACTTGTCTGAGCTCTAAGGCACGCCACTCAGCCAGGCCTGGGGCAGTGAGGTTGGGTCCTGGGGAAGGACAACGGTGGCTAGCATCTGCTGAACCCCCGCAGGTGGCCAGCATGTGCTGAGGGCTTCATGGATATTCACACACTCACTCCTTCCAACAACCCCTGGGCCTCACGTCCCAGCATCCAGCCTTAGTGAAAGGCTTAGTTTTCTCCAAGAAACTGGCTAACAGAGAAGTTAGTGAGCTTCTCAGGGTCAATAAATGGACGTGTTCCCAAGAGTCCAACCTCCTAACCACTCTATGGACAGCCCGTGGACTACAATTTCCAAGAAGCATTGATGATCTCAAGCACATCCAGGGGGAGAGACCAGGCTGATGAGGGGCAAGAATGCTGGCCAACTGGAAAGGAGGAGGAAAGGCACTTCCATATTAAGAAGGGGTCCCAGCGATCAGGTTTCTTAACTGGAAAGTCGCAGCCCTTGTGAAACATCCAGCGCCTTCAATGAATCCTCATCAGATGAGCCCTGTCCCGGCTCTTCTGCTGACCACTCCCGGTACGGCATCCACTCCACTCAATGCGCTCTACCTGATGTTCCGGTTCCCGGTGATGCGCCTCTGCTCTCTCACCGGGCTGAAAGCCACAGAGCCAGACACAAGGTTGCAGGAGGTGTGAACAACAAACGAATGGACGACGTCTGTCCTGGGAGACCCCTGACACTGCTTCATGTCCCCACCCCGTTCATCTTTGCTTATTATCACCATAGCCAACTGCTGAGACAACCACCCCAGGACACTTTTGCATCCTCTGCGCTTTGAGCTCCAATGTGCATGCTTCTGGGAACAGGGGTGGTTAGGGACTGGGAAGGATGGCGGGAGGGGCAGACGATACACACAATTTCCCAGCATCGGAGGCAAAAGAGTTGCCAAAGAATGGAATTCAACTCAGTAAACACCTTCTGACACCTACTAAGTGCAAAGCATTGTCTCTGCCTCTTCGGTGTGGGTCTCGCTCCCTCACGTGGAGGTGGCATTCCGGCAGGGTGTGGGGCTTATGGTGCACTCGCTCTGATTTTGGTGTGTGGCTCCAGTTCCTGATGGGCCTTCCTGGGTGGTGCTGCCCATGCCTTTGGACGCAGGCCGTTCCTCCTGCACAGGCTCCCGCATTCCCCAGCCCCAACAGGGGCTTGCTGACTCGCACCGATCACAAATCATCCCCGGGGCTCTTCGGCCGGCTGTGCAAGAACGCCTAAGCAAATATTCCGTTTCCTGGTGCAGGGTCTGTTGTTTCAAGCCTGTTACCGTACTCTGAGCCTCCAATAATGGACCGTCTGAAGTCAAGTGTGTGCCTGGCAGTGCTTTCCACAAAGAACAAAGAGCTGTGTACAAGGGTGGCCTGCAAGGCGATGTCACGTCAAAACGCGAAGCACCAACAGGGCTCTGGGGGCCAGAGCCGCAAGGGGCTCCCCCGTCCAACCTCAGACTAAAGCATCTCCCAGCCCTGCTCTCCCAGCATGTACTAATCCCTCACTTCTCCCAAAGGGGATGGCAGAAATGCTCCTTCTGTCTCTCTAGCGCCCCTCCATCCTGGATGGGGAGGGCTGCCCAGAGGCTGAGTGTGTCAGGGTCCATGTGTGGGAGGGCGGCCAGCCTCTGACAGCCGCCCACAGGGGAGCAGTGGGGGCACGGCACCGGGTTGTCCTGGACAGCAGGTCCCAGGACTTTAGGAGTATCATCACTACCATTGCATCATGAACAAAATAAATGCGAGAAAGCGGAGAGGCCATTCGCGGTCCAGCCCTGCTGCCTCCCGCTGCTGGAGAGATACAGTGAGGAGCTTCCTACTGTGGCTCGTGTGCCACTGACCCAGGAGTGACGGGTACCCAGCGCTTCCTTTTTAAGTTCTCCAAGCATTTCCACAGATATTATTTGAATAATAACAGCTCCTACTGAGTTAGTAAACACCAACTTTGGACTCGGTATTTATGTATGTTATCTCATTTAATCCTCACAACAAATATCAGGGATAAGTAACAGTTATCCTCATTTTACAGGTAAGGACACTGAGGCTTAGGAGGTTACCCAAATGTCTGACTAATGTCTCAGAGCTGGTAAACAGAACTGGGGATGGAAGCAGGGTTTCCCTCCATAACCTCCATCCCAAGGGCCCTAGCAGTGGCCCCATTTTACAGTCATGGGGTGGGGGAGGGTATGAGAATCAGAGTGACTGGCTGGCCCACTGGCCCAGCACAGAGGTCTCAAGTTAGCCAGCTGTAGCCTGGATTTGGGCCACAGAGAGAAAGAGAGAGAGAGAGAGAGAGAGAGAGAGAGAGAGAGAGAGAGAAAGAGAGAGAGATGTGTTTTGTTTGGCCTGCAGTGGTTTTGAGGGATTTTTTTTGTTTGTTTAGTTTTGTTTTTTTATTGGAGCAAATGTTTACAAATCAGGAGAATTCTCACAAAAAGATACTGACTTCTGGCTTCTGAAAAAAACCAGACATGCTGATCTGCCTTGTTGAGTGTGACCTGAGTCTGGTTGCCTGCTGTGAGCAGGGTGAATGCACTCCGGCAACCAAACAGGCCCCACTAATCCACAGCCTTCAGTCTTCTGCGTGCTGGTTCTGTTGCCATTGTGACCCCTTCAAAGAGCTGGTTAAGTGACATTAACCACATGTTCCTGGCAGAATAAACATTTCCAGCCTGTCAGCAGGAAGGAAAAGTGCTAAACTAATGGTAGATTTCTTCTTCCATTTTTTTTTTTTTTTTTTTTTTTTTGGTCACCCTAGTAAATATGGGTAGTAGCCAGGAATTTGACAGGTCCGATGAATCTGGAACATTTAGTGTGAACCATGTTCAAACTTGTGAAACCGGTCCACTTTGCTTCCATCTTTTTATGCAGCCTTGTTTGAGGATCCCACACACCCCATGGATCTGACAAGATGCACGGCCGCTCCAGAAGGCCCTGCACAGCTGGACGTTTGGCCACAGTCCATGTTTGCACTTAAGTAAGTGCTGCCGGGTTAGACGCATGGAGCACTAATGACAATCACGTGGTCTCGGCTGCCGAGAAGTGGTCCAGAAGTGATGGGAAGCAAACCTCTTGAGTTAGCCAATGCAAAGGCACTTAGCCAACAAGTGGGAAAGGTACCTATGCACTGGTTGACGATGGGGAAGAACTCCAATCCCTACACAGTGGAATGCCCCGGGGCTCAGACCCTGGATTGCCTACTCAACATCTCCACTTAGATATGCACTAGGCGCCGCAGGCCAAATAGGTCCCTCACTGAACTATTGATTTTCCTTCCAAACCTCCTCCTCTGTCAGCCTTCCCCACCCCAGCTAAAGGCAAATACAGTTGCCTACCAAAGACTCTGAGCATCACACCTGCTCTCTTTTTTCTTAAAAGGGAGATTAATAAGTGCTAAAGAGGTGCCAAAGACATAGTAACACCAAACTCAAGACTTTCTATTTCTCATAATCAGAAGAATGGAAAGAGAATTGGGGCGGGGGGGGGGGGAGAGAAAACAACCTTTCCCACCATGGGATTCACTGGTATTGAACACTGTGTCCCTGTTACTAGACCAAATCATCTCAGGGGTCATCAGCAGCACCCAGCCTTCAATACAAGGGACTCAGGAGCATATGATTCTAGAATCTAGTCCAGTGTCTAATCTGATTCCAGCAGACAAAAGAGTGGAGAGGGCTTCAGGGGATGGGGGTGGGGTGATAAAGTGCCTGGGTGCCAGGCATAATGACAGCCTGCCCTGAGGAAGGGAAGAGTAGGGGGTTATCCGGTCTCAGCTGACCCACTGAAAACTGAGAGAAGATGACGGGGATCCTGGGAACAGAGCAACCTGAAAGAGATGAGCATCTCCAATCTATCTGCCCATCCCGAACCTGAGAACTACTAAGGCCTTTGGGCAGGTGGGGGTACATGTGGGAGATAAGAGTAAAAAACCAGTGTGGGGATTTCTCCCCTTCACCTGAAGACCAGCTTCAGAGAATGTGGGAACAAGGACCAACAGATGCAGATACTGGGAAGAGCCTGGCCGAGAGAGACCCGTGGGGCCCAGTATGTGTGTGGAAGTCCGGAGAGGATGGAAGGGAAAGACATCTTTGCTTGACGGGCCCAGGTGCCCCTGGACCCCTTTACGAGTGGGCTGTGCACCCCACAACCCTTGCTTCTGGGGCTGAAGGAGAACAGGGAGGCCAGGGAGAAAAGATCCCTTCAGATGACCCCCAAACAGACTGGTGGCTCACCTGCTTTGACACCACCGGCCCAGAGGACAAGGGCGGCTCCACCCCACAGCGCAGGGCTACTGCTCTGAACTCCATGACCCGAGGCACCAACAAAGAGCAAAGAACACTCACAACATGCTTCCAAGTCCCAGCAGCACAAGACCCGTCAGAACAAATAGTACACATGCCTGGTGAAGTACAGCAGCTCCGAGAGACAAATGACAAGTCAAACAGAAAATTACATGTGCCCTAAAGCAATTCAGGGCAGATATAAAAGATTTACTGCATATTAAAAAAAAAAAAAAGTCTTCCCAACCATAGTGGATGAATCCTCGTTGAGATGTGAGTTAGCAGCCTGAAAGACCATATGGAAAAACAATCCAAGTATAGAGCAAAAATAAAGAGACAAAACTTATAAGGGAAAAGATAAAAGACCTGGAGGACAGACCCAGAGAGATCTAACCCAAGAATACTGGGAGTTCCAGAAGAAGAAAAAGGAACTGATGGAGGAGAGCCAGTAATTAAATGACAAATAGAAGACAATTCCCCTGTGTTGAAAAAAGACTTGAGTCTGCAGACTGTAAGAGCTCACAAAGTTCCAGGAAGGATGACAAGAAGAAACACACACGTAGGTTATCCTAGTAAAGTTCCTCAACTTTGAGAATGAACACAACCCCTTGAAAGCTTCCAGACAGAAAGAACATATTGCCTATAAGAAAATAAAACAACAACAACAACAAATCAGAGCGACATCAGACTTCTCATCTGAAATACTAGGAGCTAAAAGAGCATGTAATACCACATACAGACTACTCAGAAAAGAGAACCAAAGCCCCTCAAATACTCTGCTCATCATTTTTCAGGGAAAAAAGAAATATTTTCAGATATGCAAGAATTCACAGAGTTTATCACCCACACATTCCAGCTATGGAAAATACTTAAAGCAACAAAACAACAAATGCACCAGCACAGAGACCTTAATGTGGGGTAAAATGATGAATACAGAATCTCACACACTTGCTCCCTCCCCTTTCTCCTAAACCTAAATGGAACTGGCAAATAAGGACTCTGAAAATAGAAGGGCCATACTATGAGGGAAATTCCAACAGAGGCCCAAAGCTAAAAATATTAAATTTTCCTAACAAGATCAAGGAGTTGAAGGGGAGGGGAGTAAAAGTCTCCCAAGGTCTCATCCCACTGAAGTAGAGAAAAGCGGAGAGGAACTAGGGCATATTGGAGGGAGATATGGTCATTTCATGTTATCCTGTTTTCAGATAATAGTGCAACAATATGTATTTGATTATGAATTCAGGGGAAAAGAATGTAACCTTTAATACGATGGAAAAGTAGAGAACTTCCAAATTAGCGTGTGAAAAAAAGGAAATGCAAAGCAATTACATCAAACCGCCACAAACAAGAAGAAATAACACAGAAATAATGATGGAAGGAAATTAAAAATATACCATTAGGTGGAAGGAATAAAATCAAGTACATCATTTAATGGGCTAAATTTCTCACTAAGAGACAGCAGATGTCAGATTGGTTAAAAAATTAAAACAAAAAGCAAAACCCAGGTACACAATTTTATTAAAAAAACTAATTAAAATAAAGGTATGTAGAAATGTTGAAAATAAATGCACAAATAGATACCAGGCAAATGCAAACGGAACGAAAGTAGGAGTGTCAAAATTAATTAAAGTGGAATTTTAGTTAAAAAAAATCACATAGGATAAATAAAGATGTTTTTAATGATAACAGGAATGCTTTATGAGGCAGTTAAAACCATCTGAAACCTGTGGGCATCAAACAAGAGAGAAGCTAAATGTAAAGCATGTATTAGAAATGGAATAAATGAAGTTTTAGCATGAGATTTCAAAGATGTCTATTTCAGAAATGAACCCATCCTCTAGGCAAATATTAAAGTAACAAAGAAAACGAATAATATAATTTGATTTACTAGAAATATGCAGGACCTTACAGTCCTTGAATACAGAATGGACTACTTTTAGGGACTTGAATCGTTTACAAAAATTGATCACGTATTGGGTTTCAGAGATAAAACCTTAACAAATTTTACAAAGGAAAGTTTTATAGACCACAATATCTGATCACAGTCAACAAAATTAGAAATTAAAAAAAGGCGAGAAGAAAAATATTGACTTAGAAATTAAGAAACCCACTCTAAGATAAATCTAGGATTAAAGAGGAAATCAAAAGGGAAATGACAAACAATCTAGAATGCAGTTAAAGAGAAACTTTCGTAACAATTTCATGAGACAGAGTCATACTCAGAGGAAATTCAAAGCTGGTATATTAAAAAAGAAATATGAAGAATAAAGGGACTTAGCCTTCTTCTTAAGAGATCACAAAAAGAGTGGCTCAGTTGGTTAAGTGTCTGATTCTTGCTTTTGGCTCAGGTCATGGTCTCACGGTTCATGGGATTGAGCCCCGCATCAGGCTCCATGCTGACAGCACGAAGCCTGCTTAGGATTCTCTCTCTCCTTCTCTCTCTACCCCTCCCCTGCTCATGCACACTCTCTCTCTCTCTCTTTCTAAGATGAATAAACTTAAAAAAAAAAAAACCTCTTAAAAAAAAGAGATCAGAAAAAGAATGAACCAAAACAAAGAAACTCTGATTGAAAATTAATAAAGTTAAAAGTGGAAATTAATAAGATTAAAAAACAAAAGAGCAGATAATATAAATATAATAAGCAAAATAAAACCTAATGAGACTAAGAGAAGATCAAATATACATAGATTAGAAATAAGAAAGAAGACCCAACCACAGCTGCAGGAGAGAAAAACAAAATCATAAAAGAACACTGCACGCAGAGCTGTGGCCACCAACATGAAAATCTGATAATTCCCTAGCCAAACATAAATTACTAAAATTGACCCAATAAGCAGAAGAACATTTGAAAAAACAAATTACCATAGGAAAAAAATTGGAAAGGTGATTAAAGATCTATTATTGAAAATGGCACTAAGTATTCAATGCCAAATAGATTCAGTGAATTTTATCCAACCGTTAGTGACAGACAATTCCAACTTTATTTCAAGGATCCTAGGTCATACTAAAAGATGGAGAATTCCCCAATTAGTGCTAGGAAGCCATCGTAACTTTAATGACTAAAACATGGAGAAGTCAGCACAAGAAAGAAAACTAGAGACCATTCTCGTTTATTAAAAGTGATGCAAAAATTATTTTAGAAAATTACCACATGGAATATAGCCAAGTATCATGAGAGAAAACATGTTACAATGAAACAAGTTTATTCTAGGAATTTGAGTGGTTCAACAGTATTATCTAGGACAACCTCAAAGAGGAAAAAGGCATTTGCTCACCTCAATAGACGCTGAAAATGTACTTGGTAACATTTAAATCACCCTTCATTAAAAACAAGGAATAGATGCTAATGACTCATACAAAATAAAAACTGTTTACCAAAGCCTGACAGAAAATATGATTATAAGCAGTACATTCTATAATCATTTCCATTATAATCTAGAGCTAGATAAGGACGGCAGTAATCACCATTGGTACTTAACGCGATCTGCTACTACCATCTAATGTAGTAGAGCAAGAAAATGGTATCAGTGATGTAAAACAAGAGCTAAAATACCTTTTTAAATAAGTTTATCCGTTTATTTTGAGAGAGAGAGCGTGCGCACATGTGCACACACACGTGTGTAAATGGGTGAGGGGCAGGGAGAGGGGGAGACAGAGAATCCCAAACGGGGTCCAGGCTCTGCTCGGTCGGTGCAGAGCCCAACGTGGGGCTCAATCTCACCAATCGTGAGATCGTGACCCGAGCTGAAATCAAGAGTCAGACGCTTACCTCACTGAGCTACCCAGGTGCCCCGCTAAAATGCCTTTTTGATGGTATCTGGATATCCAGAAACACTAAGAGACTATTGTTTAAAAAAAAGTCTACTATAATTGATAAGAGAAATGGTAAGGTGGCCGAATCTAAGATAAATATTCAAAAATTAATGTTTCCCCCCCCCCAGCAGTACGTACCTAAAGCAAGAAAATAAAGCAAATAGCTCATTCATAACAGTGAGAAAATTATACATGCCTAGGGAGAAATTATACAAGATGCCTTCAGAACCTACATGAAGAAAACTATAAAAATTTACTGCCCATCAGTTCCATTCCTAGGTATATATCCGAGAGAAATGTGTACATGTGTTCACGAAAAGCCATGAACAGTGCCTAGCAGCACTACTGGCAATACCTCAAAACCAGAAGTCACCTCCATCATTTGGAGGAGGAATAAACAGAACTGTGGTCAGTCACACAATGCAATGCTATACAGCAATGCGGAGGAACTACAGCTACATACACGACAAAATGGATAGACCTGAACGTTAAGTGAACAACAAAACAAAAGAACATATACTGTGCGATTCCATTTACATAAAAATACCAAAACGGGCAAAACTGATCTTTGCTGTTGGAAGTCAGGAGGGCGGTTTCCCAGGTGGGGATAATGACAGAAAGAGAGCGGTGTCAGTCACGTTCTACGTCTTGACTTGGGTGCTGGGTATCTGGGTGTGTTCACTTTGTGAAAATTCATCAGGTTGTACATTCGGATTTGTGTGTTTTTACTAGTATGTTATACTTAAAGAAAAAAAAAAGATATGTCACTAAAAGCTACGGAACAGATTTGAAGAAAAGACACATGTTCTTGAATGGGACCGACTTTATATTAAAAAAAACAAAAACACCAACCCTGTATATTGGAATTTAATACATATTTCAGTTAGAATTTCAACAACAGTTTTGTTTTCATTTTTTGTTTTTTTAACTGGGAGCTCGAGCCCAGGAAGACTTGACATCTCTCTCCCGCTCCCAGCTTAAGGAGGAGGTAAAGGCTCAGTGCTGGCTCCCCTCTCCCCCTCAGCCACCTACACAGCCCCCAGCTCTGTTTCCACAAGATGACAGCCTATTAAGTCAGAGCCCCACCTGCCTCTTAGTGGGGGACCCGAGAGGGACCCAGCAGGGTAACATAGAGATCAGCGTTGAAACCAGCTGATTGGTCCAGTGAGAGTGTGCCTGCTTTCACTCACCAACACCACGTGGATGGAAAGGGTGGTCAATATCTGTCCCACTGGACTGTAAAAAATATTTTCATTTCTCAAATTCACCTCTGGCTTTCTTTAAAAGCTTCTCAAACACCCAAGCACTACATTATGGGCTATCTTATTTGACGTTCATATATATTCTATTAAGGAAAAGGGACAGCTATCCTCTTTCTCCCCACCTTCCAGAAGAAAAAGCCCAAGTTTCGAAAGGTAATGTGACTTGCTCAAGGTCACGAGCTGGCAAGGAGTCGTGCTGGGGCTCCAACTGCGGTCTTCTGACTCCACATCCCAGGCTTCCTTCCTGCTAATCTCTGTGATAAGACAAGTCACATGCTGCCGCGGGTGAGGTGGAGGAGCGGTGGGGACGACGGGTCCTGGCAGCAGACCCAGGGTCCTCGAGAAAGCCTTTTCAGGAGAGCTGGCCAGAACCTGGGCCAGGCTAGAGGAGGCCCGGAGGAGGGTGACGCTGTTTCCTGCGCAAACACTTGGCTCCAGAGGTGGCTGCTGCTGCTATCTCATCGGACACTCAGAGGTCAGGAGAGAGCAGCTCCCCAGATGAACTGGAAAGAGGCAAGCGTGTTTGGCCTATCCATCACCCATAAGCCCTACTGCAGCCTCTGAGTCGGAGTCTGCGGGGCAACTCCTCGGGGAGCCTGGGACTCCACCTGCCAGGGAGTCCCCATGAGCTGTGGGAGGGCAGCAACTGGAGCAGCAGCAGGGCGTCTCTTCCCTATGAAGAGAGGGCTCACCCAACTGCCCGTGAGGAATAGCAGGACCAGGCCGGGGCCAGGGGCAGACGTGTGGAGGGCGTCCGTGAATCCTCTGGAGTGTTCCCAGTGAGGGTATTGGATGAGCTGCTCCCTGTCTGACAACTCCATGAGGCTGCGGTCTGGTCCGCAGAGAGGGTGCGTACCGAGGCAACACTGGAGCCCCTGGAGGGGGCCCAGAGGCTGGGCTGGGACCGAAGAGGTAGACGGCTTGAGGGGAACATACTGAGGAACTGCTCTGTGCTGGAGAGTGTGCTCAGTGCATGCACCATCTCATTTCACCCTCACCGAGGAAGCTACTCTTATCCCCAAGTTGCAGAGGAGGAGGTGGAGGCTTGGAGAAATGAACTCACTTGCTCAAGGTTACACAGGTAGTAGGTGGCAGAGCCAGGCTTCTGTTTAACTCCAAAACTCCAAAACCAAAGTGCTAGAGTGCTCCAGCTCGTCCTAATTCCCTCCTGGGCTGGCCCTGCTCTCCCTGCACCCTAGTGACCTGCTGAGCCTGGTCAGTACAGCACAGGGCTCACTGCTTCCCCGAGCCCTCGTCTGAGCGGGTCTTGGCAGAATCCTGGCATCTGGGGAACCAGCTGAGGGACTGGGAGTCAGAAGACCTGGGTTCACAGAGGCTGTCCCACTCAGTCCTGTTACTGCTCTGCCATCCAGAGACTAATCACCAACGGGGACACAGTACAGTACCAACAATTTACTTTGTACCCTCATATATATTCTCAATGAATTATAAGCACAAGTTTCTGGCCTGATCGATTCACTTGCAGTGGGACTTCCCTCTATCCTCTTTGGTGTGGCCCTACTTTGAGGGTGGAGGATGATTTCTTTTTAATCCCTGTAATTTCTGCCCTTGCTCCATCCGTAGGGAACAGGTTTAATTTGCTGTCTTCATGACGGGGCCTCAGAGAACTGGAGACGGTAGCTAGTGCCCTCTTGCCCGAAGCCTTCTGGTCCTATCTGGACCGCAGAAAAAGCACTTACAAACAGCCAGAAATCTAACAGGGTGCCTTAGAATCCATCCTGGAGCCACCTCCTGATCACAGGAAATGGCAGCCTGGCTGGCCAACTGGAGTTGAAGTTCAGATGAGGTGGACGGTGGGCAGACAATGCCACTTGGTGGGAAAAGCTCAGGGTACCAACCTTGGGAGCAGACTGAATTCTGCCACGTGATCTGCAGGACTATCAGCTGATGATGGCTTGCACACTGGCAAGGGGTGGGGGGTGGGGAGTGTGAGGACAGTCACCCACAGGCAAGCTCTTCTTTATAAAGGAGGCTGTTAGGAAAAGCCAGCGCATACTCGGCCACCTGGGGTTCTATCTTACAGTCCTTCCTAGGACCCATCTCAGCAGAAGGGGGAAATATTTGCTGACTGTTTTGTAAAAGTTAATTAACTGTTATTAAAACATGCCCTTGAGCTTAATGATGTTCTTTATTTTACCATTTACATATCACAAGCCTTCAAGTGACGGTAACTCCTTGAGCTGACTCTTCAACTTGATTTCATTTGTGCAGTTTTGAGAACTTCTCTCTTCAAATATGCATGCAGGCTCAGAGTGAGTCATAAATGCGATGGGCAATTTTCCTGGCAGAGTAGGCTACAATCTTGGTCTTACAGACAGAAGACCCGGATTCCAGGGCCAGATCTGCTATTTCCTATCTGGATGATCCTGAATAAATAATTTAATTTCTCTGACCCTCATCTGTAGAGTGGGCTAATTCCCATCCAGCCACCTTAGGGATATGTGGGGATTAAACGAGGTGCCTGTGCTAGCTTGTTGTAGGGTGTAAAACACGTCAGGGATGGTGGAATAAAATCTGTTAGATATTCCTTGGATGTGGAGGTAGAATCTGAGATTGGATATTTGTGGCTTGGGACTTCCAAGTATTGTGTCACCTTTTCACCAGCTGTGTTCTGGCATCCATAACTCCTCTATCAGGAGTTTGGAGGACCTCTCCTCCCTGGCTCTGGGTCAATGTCTTTGAGGTGAGGTCTAAGCACACTGCATTCCTCAAAACCACGGTGGTTGCTTCAGGGACTCAGGGATGGGGATGTCAGCCAATTAGAATCAGTGAGAAGCAGTAAGCCTTTTCCTGGGATACCCAGTCAGGAAACTCACACTTTGTAAGGGTATTTAAAGTGAGGCCATGGATGGCCTGAGGCTGAGGCGGCCACCTTGTGGCCCTGAGGGGTGAGCCCATCTGAGAGTGAAGTTAACATAGAGGAAAGCAGAGAGATCTGTGGTTTTTAAGGGCCTAAAGACCCTGAAGACGCCTGATTATCTGAGAGGTCCCCAACAAGCTTTGTGATTATGGTTTCTTTCTGGCCTTTCTGCCACACTTGTACACAACTCAACAACCCAGTTTGTCTGATGGATGTACCTTGTATCTCATGCTTCTGTACCTCTGCTCAAACTTCTCATCCCACCTAGAACACCTTCCCTTCCTACTTCTCAGCACCAATTGCTCCAGACAATTCAAGGCTGGGCAGATGCTGTTGGTGGCCAAGCCATCCACCTTGTTCTCTCTCTTCCTTGCTGGCCAAGTAGAATCTGTGTTTTGATGTCTATAACTCTTCTTGACTGGTCTAAGCTCCTCATTTAACTACCTGCCTTGTCAGTGACTGGATTAAGAAGAGAAGTATGACCCAAATCTGTCCAATGAGACATAAAGGCGAGTCTACCACTGGGGATTTTGAAACGGGTAAGGGTTAGGCTCTTTATCGCGCCTGGATTTAGGTATGTGAAACCATGCTGCCTGGAGCTGCTGTAGCGAGGAGCTAGCTTGTGTGAGACTGACAGAATGCAGAGACAGAAAGACCTGGGTCCCTGATGGCTTCACTTGGCAACCTTGGGACCGCTTTAATTTCCAGGCTTCTTGATCTGTGAGCTAACAAATTCCTATAAGGTTTAAGCCACTTTGGGCTGTGTTCTCAGTTACTTGCAGCCAACAGTCCCCTGATAGGAAAGCTCACTTTCAACATCCTCTCCTCCTTGGAACTTTCCCAGATCACACCAATCATTCGGAATAGCCCCCTCCCCAATGCACACTCACTAGATTTTCCATCAATACTAGGAAAGTGGAACAGTCTTCATCTTAGGAGCGGGTTTCTGAAGCACAGGGTTGAGATGTTGGGCCTACATTTGAGTTGAGCAGGGAAGAGTGTTGTGGCAATGTCTGCTATGACCTTAGGGGGAGGCATATCTAGCTTCACGGGTCTAAAAAAACTCCTGATTCTGCCAACCAAATCTGTCCCTCCTGTGTTTTTCTATGTCTCAGCGAGCAACATCTCTGTTTTATCAGTTACCCAGGCCCCAAACATTGGATTCACCCTGGACTCCTCTCTTCACACAATCAATAGGAAAGGAAATCCTCTTACCTTCAAAGCATATCCAGAACCTGACTGCTCTATCACCTCCTTAAAGCACTATCACCCTGGTCCAGGCCACCACAGGTCTCTCTTGAGCAACTCCCAACAGTCCCCTAGCCATCTCCCTGCTTCCAGTCCTTGTCCCCAGGCTGTTCTCCACAGTGAGAGTAATCCTTTCCAAAGACTCCCGTCATGCTTAGAAAAAAGCTCAAGTCCTTGCTTGAGCCTCAAACATGGCTAACCTGAGCCTCCTGACCTAATATTTCCTGACCCCACCATTCCTCAGACCTTAAACACACCACAAAGGCCCCCACCTCAGGGCCTTTGCTGTTCCCTCTGCTGGGAACACTTCCCACTCTCCCACATTTCCTTCAAATCTCTTAGAGTTACCTTGGAAGGAATGTCTCTGACCACCCTCAGGAAACAGCAGCTCCCTCTATCCCTCTTCTGGGCTTTATTTTTCTTCATAGCTTACCTGCCCCAGATATATTACTTTTCTCTCTCTTTGGTGGCTAGTCTTATTCACCGCCTCTTCTCAAAGCCCAGAGAAGCTCAAGGCACAGCGCGGGTACTTAGTAAACACTTGTTCAGGGGACAAACTCTGTATTTTCCATTGCTCTGGGCACAGGGTTTTATACTTAGTGGGAGCTCACAAGATCTATTAGATTTCACATTCATGATGATTTCGCATGCGCATCAGCACTCTGATTTCACTTCTGGCAGAAGTGAAAGCTTCTGGGGCACCTGGGTGGCTCAGTCGGTTGAACATCTGACTTCAGCTCAGGTCATGATCTCACAGCTCGTGAGTTCGAGCCCTGCGTTGGGCTCTGTGCTGACAGCTCAGAGCCTGGAGCCTGCTTCGGATTCTGTGTCTCCCTCTCTCTCTCTGCCCCTAACCCACTCGCATTCTATCTCTGTCTCTCTCAAAAATAAATAAACATTAAAAAAAAAATTTAAAAAAAAAGAAGTGAAAGCTTCTTTGCTACACATGGACAAGGACTGGAGAATATCACAGGAAAACAGAAATAACAGTTAAGGGTGGTGGATGTTTTTATATGATAAATTCTCTGTTGTTATGACAGTAAAAATGAAGGCATAAATACATTATACTGTTAAAAATTGTTTCAAAGAATTGTGGTTTTTCCTATCATGTTTTTAAAGTATTATTCTTTAAAGCAAAGCAGTTTGTGTTGTGTTAAAGGCACGGATAAGTGAGACCATGTAGACAAAAACTCTCCCTCACAACCCCTGATCCCCAAAGACACTTACAGAGAGACTTCAAACCTTTATGAGTAGTTTTCTGAGAGCTGTGATCCTTATCTGGTATTTGTAAAAGTTCACATTCAATATCATAATTGCTTTGTCTTTACATGATATTTAATTTGCAATTCCAAATATCATTATATGGAAGCTATTTATCAAGAAGTGGCACAGGTTAACATTTCTTTTTGCCTTAGAAACCATTCAGTCCAACCCTCTATCTTGGGCAGAATACTTGCAAATATTCATTCATCCAGGCAGTATTTATCAAGAATCAACCATATTCCTGCCCAAGGAAACTCCGTCTCCCTAGGGAGACCGACGGGTGCCTATTTTTACAGGGTTTCAGGGAAGAAGATGTGAGTTGGAGGAGGACTGTTCAATTCATTGTAATCTAATGATCTACCAAGCATCTGTTATGTGCTTGGTGCTCTGCTTAGGCTCTGCAAATTCAGACATGGGGTGGTCTACAAGAGGCTTATAATCCTGTATGTGAGACAAGATCTAGAAAAAACTAAGCTTAGTAAAATAAAAAGCAGCAAAATGTGAGATGTTGCAAGAGGAAAGAAAAAGCACCCATGTTCTAAAGGGGCTCAGAGGAGGAGGAAGCACAGCCCATGGAGAAATCAGGTGCGGCTTTGGGAAAAACCATGACACTTTGCGGCCTAGAAGAGGTGGGTGTGACAGGCAGAGATGTGGGACATGTGGGTGGGGTTATTCCAGGTAAAGGAAACTGCACTCCAAGGCAGGGAGATAGCAGAGTGCAGGGTGCAGGCGGTTCTGTGCTGCTCAGAATGGCCAGCCCTAGCCCGCGTGCTCTGTGGAGTGCAGTGTGTGTGTGTGTGTGTGTGTGTGTGTGTGTGTGTGTGTGTGTATGTGTGTGTGTGTATGTATGTGTGTGTGTATGTGATTGAGGGGAGCTGAGCTGGGCAAAGACTACTTCAGCAGATATGTGGACAATAAATTACATTGGGGACACAGGAGAAAAGTGACCAGTTAAAGAGGCTGTCACTCCAGGGGTGGGTCACATAGGACATTTAACTTGGCAAAACTGGCTGTTAGTACTTTATATTGATATCATATAGGCTTTTAATACGTACAAAATATTATATAATATAAAGGCTTATTTGATCAATTTATTTAATTAACAAACATAAATTAAAATTTCGCTCTTTAAGACATCTTGTTGTAGAGCGCTGTGCCAGGGGAAAGGGCTGTAGGAAAGAAAAGGAGGGGCAGGCAGGAGAGGAGGGACAGCAGACTGGCCACAGACAGACTGCTGGGGTCCTGAGGACACGTGAGGGAGATCACAAAACACAGACAATAAAGCCACAGAGGAGTGCTGGGGGCTGTGGGGGACAGCGGTGCTGGGAGTTTTCCTGAAGGGGAATCCTGGGCAGAGGAGAAGCTCCTTTGGTGCATGAACACACTGGCTCCCTATCCATAGCCCCTGCTGGGAAGTTTCCTAGAGCTGAATTTAGCTGGGAGACCCTGAACTTGACCATCCATTAATGGGCAATGGTAGGGCCCAGAGACACCTGCAATAGAATCCCTGCATCTGTCCCAGATTGTGACCGGGGTGTCACCACGAACACCAACTCTACAGCAGGGGTTTTCTCACCGATGCCCTTTGTGATTACAGCTGGCAGATTTAAACAGGGGTTTTCCAAAACATGACTTTGGAGGAAAGCTCAATGACTGTTTTAGGACTTGAGAGTCATGCACCCTGAGGAGTTGGATGAAAAGGGGAGTTTGGGTGTTAGGGCTGCTCTGACTTCACCTCAAATAGGTGTCTTGGTAGGAGTCAGCCATGTTTCCCACCAGTCAGGCAGACAGGGATGTGCCTGAGGGGTGGCTGGGCTGTGAGGAAAGGAGGCGAACCTGGGGCCTTGAGAGGCCTAACTTCTGTCCCCGACTCACTCATGGACCCTGCAGAGATCTTAGCTGCGAGGAAGCAGAGTCATTACCACTTGGGTTCTGGGTTTGAATGTGTTGCCCTTTCCCCCAACACACTGGATCTAAATTATAACACTCTCATTAGCCTCTCTCCTAAAATGCCCGCATTTCCCGCAATTTGTCATGAGATTCCTTTGTGTGTTTATTGTTATTCTCTATAAAACTGTATAAGCCTCATCCGGGCACAGGCCATGCTTGTATTGTTCATCATTTTGTGCCTAGGGTAGTACCTGCCACACAGAATTATTCAGTTTGCTAAGTGAATAGATGGACCTGGTGAGCAACTGACGACCTCATTGGGTGTTTCTGGTGCACGTAAAGCACTTGGCACAGTGCGTGGCCATCATAACCACCTAATGGATGGTAACTTCACCTTAGGGCTTCTAAAAAACAAGGAGCTTGGACTGAATTTTCAGAAGTTAGAGCACAAAGTGGCTGACCACTGTCTCACTAGCCTCACCGTTTTGAGAATGGAAAACTCAGCACAGAGAGGGGGAGTGATTTACCCTGATAATCTTCTAGGAACTCTCCCCTTCATCTACCCCCTCAGTTTGCAGGCTCCAGGCTTGGTACTCTGTCTCAACTGCTAGGATTCTTGTTCTCTGTGGGCCAGGTTTTGACAGAGAAAGTACACCATATCAGTTCCCAAATCTTACTGATTCCCTAGGGATCAGCTTAAATGGCTATCTCCTCCAGAAAACCTTCCTTGGGCCTCTCGCAGCCAATAATTCCTCCTTATATTCAAGCGCCCAGCCCTCCATCTGGCTCAAGCGTTTCCTGCCTTTGCATTAGAGTGATAAGTGCATGCATTTATAAAACATTTACCTTCTTAGACACTTATCAGCTCCTTCTGGGTCAGGAACACATCCACCTCAACTTCTACAGGCTTCCCAAATACCTAGGGCCATCTCTGCTGTGTTTGTGTGTTAATGAATGAGTCAGTGAGCAAGATTTTCTGGCTCCCCTAAGGGCATGCCACTCTCTAACTGGTCAGGGCCATGAATTCATCTACAAAAGACCTGAGCATCCTCCAGCCAAGCTGAATCAAATGCAGCATCAGGGCTGTGATTACAGGACAAATCCATACAAAATGAATTTAGTAGTTGCACAGGGCAGAAGAAGCAGTCCCCTATTTCTACGAGTGGATAAATGATCCTGATTATCAGATCAGCAACAACAGCCTAAGAAAGGCCACATCTCCCCAGACCAATAGTGGTAGATGAGGCATCTTTTTAAATAAACCAAAAGGGTTTCCTCATCTATAAAAATAAATCAATGTTGTTCAGTGGCTTCATCTTGGCTCCGTTGTCTTTAGACTCTAGTATAGGCTGGGTCCCAAAGGCGCTGTTTTACGCAATGGAAACATTTTAGTAAAACAGGTTTTGAAAATCAGTGACACAGAACACTAGTGCTGGAGTAGACCTGAGGGGCCATTGGTGCAGCCTATACCTCAATTATTCCTAATCTGACTTATTTTCAGAGCTCCCTAGGCATAATGCAGGATGGTGCTAGTGAGTGGGCCTGGGGCCTTGCCTTCTGCTTATTTAAAGAGAAAAAGCGGTGGTGGCTGGGAGAACTGTGGGCCCAGACCATTTTCCTGACAGCATGGGTGCGCCTGGCTGTGATGGCCAGCCCCCACCCACTGACCACCTTGGCTCCAGCCTTCCACAGAGAACTCCTGAGTGGTGAGGAGAGGCCTCCTTAGCTGGGATCTGAGTGACCACAGGAAGTCAGGGGTCCAGGGCAGGGCAAGTCCAGTGCGAGTCCAAGGATCTTGGAGAATCACAGTCTGGCAAAGAGGTGGAGGCCTCCAGATGAGTGCTGGCCTCTCCCACCAAGTGGCTCAGAAAACAGGCTATGAAGGTTTGTTGCACCACACAGCCCTTCTCAAGCAATGAAGGATTCGATTTCTTACTCTTGCTAAGCACAGTCAGATATGCAACTGCTAATCAGCTTCTCAGCAGCCTGAGGTAACCAGGGCACTGCCCTGGTTGGATGTGATTCCAGCCAAGAGCATAGACGCTCAGCAGTCTCATTAGCCTGTGAGGCCTTTTCACAGATAGGATACCTGCTAGAAATTTTTTTTTTTTAATGCTAAAGGTTGTCCACAGACCTGCATTACTACCTTCAAAAACCCCAGGACGGGGTCCTCTTGCATCTAGCCTAAGACATGGTTTAAGAAAGAGGAAACAGGCCCAGTAATGCCATGCCTTAACTGAAGTCTGCATGAATTAGTGTCATCCAGACAATGCTTCTTGGGTGTGCAAGTAGACATTAACTCCCCAAGGACAGAGACCCTTTCTTTTCCGTCTAGACCAGCACAGTGAGTGGCCAAGAGTGGGGGAGGGGTCTGGTACCAGACTACAATTCTCCCTCCACTGTGTGACTGTTACATGACCACAGACAGAGCACTTAAGCTCTGTGCCTTGTCTTCCTTATGTGCTTGGGTAAAAATAGTGCCTCGGGCAACTCTGCCTCAGTTTCTTCTGCTGCAAAATGGGGGATATTCATTCAATGAGGCATACCTCATTGGATGGCTGTGAAAATAAAATGACTTAATATAGGTAAAATGCTTAGACTGGTGCCTGGCACTTAGTAAGTGCTCAATAAATGTTTTTAATAGCTTTACTGGGATATAATTCACACATTATACCATTCACCTATTTAAAGCGTACAAGTCAATGATTTTTTGTATATTCACAGATATGTGCAACCATCACCACACCCAATTTTGGACCATTTTTATTACCTCAAAAAGAAATCCTATAGTCTTTAACTATCACCTTCCCCCACCTCCCCTCCCATGTCCCTTCTTTTACCTAAGTAACCAGTGATCTATTTTCTGTCCCTAACCATTTCTCTATTCTAGACTTTCCTATGAATGAAAACATATAGTATGTGATCTTTTACGACTGGCCTTTTTCACTCAGTACAATGCTTTTAAGGTTCATCCGTGTTATAGCCTGTATCGGTATTTTGTTCCTTTTTATGGTTGAATAATATTCCATGGTATGGAGGTACCACATTTTGTTTATCCACTTGTCTATTCGGGTTGTTTTCCAATCATGACATCATAATGTCAGACCACAGAGTCATAAGGTAGCTTTTATGTTCAAGTGTTTGAGGAACTGCCAGATTGCTCTCCATAGCAGCTGCATCATTTTCCATTCCCCCCCGGAGTATATGAGAGTTCTGATATCTCCATCCTTGACCAATGTTAGTTACCTAACTTTTTCATTCTAGCCATCCTACTGGGTGCTAAGTGGTATCTTGGGGTTTTTATTATTTGCATTCTCCTGATGGCTAATGATGTTGAGCATCTTTTCATATGCTTATTGGCCATTTGGATGTCATCTTTGGGGGAAGTGTCTATTTAGATCCTTTGCCCATTTTCTAATTAGGATATTTGTCTTTTGAATTGTAGAAGTCCTTCATATATTCTGGATACAAATCCCTTAGCAGATATATGAATTGCAGATATGTTCTCCCATTCTTTGGGTTGTCTTTGCACTTTCTTGATGATGTCCTTTGAAACACAAAAACTGTTAATTTTCACAAAGTCCAATTTATCTGTTTTTTAATTTGTTGCTTCTGCTTTTGGTGTCATATCTAAAAATCCTTTACCAAACTCATAAAGGTGTATCCCTATGTTTTATAGTTTTTGCTCTTACATTTAGGTCTTTGATCCGTTTTGAGAAAATTTTCATATATGGTGTGAGGTAAGGGTCCAACACCATTCTCTGGCATGTGGCTATCCAGTTGTCCCAGTATCACTTGTTGAAAAGACTATTCTTTCCACATTGAATGGTTTGGGCACCCTTATACAAAATTAATTGGCCATATATGTAATGAGTTTATTTCTGGACTCTCAGTTTTATTCCAATCGATCTATATGTCTACCCTTGTGCCAGTACCACACTGTTTGATTATTGCTGCCTTGTAGTAAGTCATGAAACGGGAAGGTATAAGTCCTGTTTTCTTTTTCTTTTTTTGTGGTTTTGGCTATTTTGGGTTCTTTGAAATTGCACATGAATTTTAGAATCAGCTTGTCAGTTTCTACAAAGAAGGCACCTGGGATTCTGATAGGCATTGCAATGGATCTGCAGATCATTTCGAGGAGAGTATTCAATAAATATTAACTTTTTCCCCATATTTTTCTTCCTCCTCCTCTTCTTACTACGACCACCACTATTACCTTTTAGCATTATGAGAAGTAAATAAGATAACTCATGTGAAGTGCCAGCATGTAGTACGAGCCCAATACATATTTATTATTAGTATTTTTGTAGTCCCTGAGGCTGTCCGAGGCTGGCAGGAGAGTGGGCTGAGTGACCTCCACAGCCCCATCCTCCATGGTGACCACCCTGTATACAGGCTGTTCCCAGATATGTACAGGGAACTCCCAAGTCCGGGGCTTTTTATTTTCTCAAGTGTAGCTTCCCATTAAGGCTCAAGGCCAGGGTCTCTGCCAGCACCAGCACGACCTCAGCTCATGTTCAGCTCCCACAGGCCTGTAGACGGGAGCTCCTGTGAGTGATACAATCCACACACACTCAATCAAAATGCCTTCTCAGCTGCCTTGGCAAGAAAGGATGCTGGACTGCATGGTAAGGAACAGGTCTGATTTAGCATTTCTCAGACTTTGGTCACTCAAGGACCACCCTCATGATTTTTGGTCATAGCCATGTACCACCACACTCGATTAGCTTAACAGTTTAATATAATTCTATATACTAGAAACAAATATATCTTATTATTTAAAAAAGAAATTCTATATTGTTGCCTTAAATGGAAAGTCAGTATTACGTGCTTTAAATAGGAGATAACCATGAAAGTAAATACAAAGGAAACAAAACCATATAATAAAATGCTGTCTGTTAAAAGAAGATTAACAAGCCTTAGAGAAGGATGTTAAAAACATCTTAGTGCCCAATTGAAACTCTCTTCTCGACTTGATCAGAATGACTGGAAGAGAACAGAAGAGGGGCTCACTTCCTCCCACTTAGTGAGTGAACAGTATGCTATATGTACAGTCATGCCTGTACCTTCAATGTTCCACACTGAGACAGTGTTTTGAGAAGGGATGCTTCACCATGCCCCCCCCACCCCCAAGCTTTGCTGCTCAATCATACTGGCATTCCCTGATGGTGGGAATTATAACACAGGCTCTGGGCATCAGCACTCACCCAAGGTATTCTGGACTTACTGGGAAAAGTTCCATAGGAGCACTGCAGGGTCTGCAGACACGCGCTGCATGGCTCCTGGTGGGCTGCAGCAACAGAAATGCTCAGTTTTCAAGGTCTGCCCCTGCTTCATGAAGCAGTGAGGAGAGCCCGGACCACCTAGCACACAGAGTATGAAGAGTACAGAGCCCTAGAGAGAGCTGAATGGTGCCAATGCCACCTTCCTGGAAGGAGCATTGTTTCTCTGGAGGCATCTTGGCCTTGGCTATCACCTGCCTTCTCCCTCTGCACAAGGATGGCCATCCTGTGTGGAGACAAATCAAACTGGAGCCCGTGGAGAACTTGTCCTATTACAGTTTTCCAAAAATCCCTCCCACATCTGGGATCTGAAGGATGACATCACTTGAGGAGAACACCTTGGTCTGCTTCACAGTTCACAACCTTGTTACCCTCGGTACCCAGCCATGAGTAGCCTTGTGCTTGGAGAGAGAGAGGAAATCACAATCTAGACCAACCAATTAAACCAAGATCAACTCACAAAGCTCTTAGAATGTTGTGTAGGCATTTCATGGAGGAACTGGCAAAGGTCTACAGAAATGGGAAAAGTTAGATTTTTATATGAGATCCAGATAAAAGTCCTAGACAACAGAAGAAATGCCATCAAACATGTTCAAATTCAAATGTATACACATTTGGGACCCACCATCAAATAAAAGCATTAAACAGGGCCAGGATAGATTCATGGGACAAAAAAACAAACCATTTTAGGGAAATAAATAGTTGAAAACTGGTATCACCCAGGGGAGTGAAATTACTATCATGTTCATACCTGCCTCCCCCACAGACACGCGAAGGCAAGGCAACAGACAGGGTGCCCAATGATGGCTAGCTCAACTAAATTTGGATATGAGGAATAGCAGAACACTTTCCACCACTAGATGGACAAGCAAGGTCCAGGGAATGGTGTCCACAAGACAATGTCTCCATGCCCGGCTGGTACCTCTCCTGAGCCCTGTACAGACTGAGCCAAAACCAGTGAGAAGGCACTTCCCCAGAGGCTGCTGAGGAGACTTTCAGACACACTTCCCATCTCTTCCTCAGCCACGAGGGGCTGGTTGGAGCCCCTGCCCTGAACCCAGGGCGTGTTCTATGAGGCCTCCTGCTTCACTTTCCAGACCAGTCACCTGTTCACATTCTGCAGTTCCGGGAGACAATGACAGGTTGTTTTTCTGATTCAAAAGCTTGACCTACCTTTGTGGAGACAGGACACTGGTTCTGAATGGCCCAAGGACAGTTGCTAAGACCCTTCTCCTCCAAAGGCACTACCACAGCCTCTGCCAAGTTGTCTATCCTAAGATGCCGTATGCTGTCTTTTAATGAATAAACAGCAATCTTATTTATTCACCTTGGGAAAGACAACCATCGCTGAAGGCTACGGTGATAATTCACAATGACATTCAGAAGGGTCTGGCACCTAGATTGTACGTAGTGAGCTCCCACGTTAGCCAATCTGTTCTAAATATGAAAATTCTTAACTTTTTCCCCAGTATAATTAACATTCAGCAATTATCTCTAGAATTGATCACTGAAACAGTCCTTCATTAAAACCAGAAGAATATGATGGCTTAGAACCTCCAGATATAGGCGCAAAAGGGGGACAGATATTATCATCTGGTAGTATCTGACCAGTCCTTGTTGGCTCCGCAGGTAGGGGGACAGGGCCTGTCCAGTGCATCCCTACGACCTTCTCTGTCCCTGGAAGGTTTTTTCCAGCTGGAGTAAGCCTTGACTGGAGAAGGGAACACTGACCTGGCTGCTTTTTATTAAAGCATCTAATTACTAAAGAGAAATCTATTAATGCATTTTCTTTGCTGAGGCAACCTGCTCAGTGCTTCTGAGCAGCACCAAGGCGATTTCCCATGGTATATAGTGGCAAAGCTGGTGGTGTACTTTACAGAGCTGGCCTTCACCTTGGCCATGGCTCATGGCTGATGCACTGAATGTACTCATAATCACCACTCAGAGGCGGAAGTGTCTCAGGTGGTGTGATTGTGACTGGCTACTGCAAAACTTTCAAAGGTGCCCAAGATGTCAGTCTTTGATGCAATGGTAAAGTGCATTTTCTTTTTAAACTATCTCCTAAGACTACTTTTTTGAAGTTTATTTATTTATTTTGAGAGAGAAAGACAGAGAGAGAGAGAGAGCAAGCGAGCAGGGGAGGAGCAGAGAGAGAGGGAAAGAGAGAGAATCCCAAACAGGCTCTGTGCTGTCAGCGCAGAGCCTGACATGGGGTTCAAACTCCCCAACGGTGAGATCATGACCGGAGCCCAAGAGTCAGATGCTTAACTGACTGAGTCACCCAGGTGCCTCTCCACTTTTCCTTTAAAATGTTCATTTATTTATTACTTTTGAGACAGAGAGCATGAGCAGGGGAGGAGCAAAGAGAGAGGGAGACAGAGTGGACTGCACTGTCAGTGCAGAGCCTGATGCGGGGCTCAAACCCATGAACTGCAAGATCAGGACTTGAGCCAAAGTTGGACATTCATCCGACTGAGCCACCCAGGTGCTCTGTTAAGTGCATTTTCTATTGTCTCTGCTCTCTAATGGCAAGAAGGGAGAAACAGTAGGAAAGATCTCTCAATAGGTCCACATAGCACGCAAAGTGCTAGGCACCTGTATTTGTTGGTATGGTAAAATGTTCTATCTTAAGTGTAAGGAGGGGCAGAAGCACCTGGGTGGCTCAGTTGGTTAAACGTCTGACTCTTGGTTTTGGCTCAGGTCATGAACTTGTGGTTTTTGAGTTCGAGTCCCGTGTTGGGGGGGGGGAGGGGCTACGTGCTGACAGTGTGGAGGCTGTCTGGAATTCTCTCTCCCCACCTCTCTCTCTGCCCCTCCCCTGCTCACTCTTTCTGTCTCTCTCTCAAAATAAATAAACTTTAAAAAAAGGTGTAAGGAGGGATAACAAAATTATGTGTTTGGTTTCATACTAATTTTTGTTTAAGAACACATACACATGCATCAAAAGAAGTCTGGAAATATATACACCAAAATGCTAACTGCTTTCCTGGTTGGAGTCCAGATGATATTGAATTTCTTCCTTTTTTAAGTCTTTATATTCTAACTTATCTACAATAAGCAAGTGTTAATTGTGAATAAAAATGTTACGAAAAACAAATGTGTGTATGGAAGGGCACGCCGGAGCAACAGGTCTGAGCCTACGGCCATCTGTCTTATCCCCCTCAGGGTGGAGAAGACAGGAGCAGAAGTAGAGTTTCGGGGCAGCAATGGCTCTCTGGAACCTATTTTCCAAAAGAAGGACCTTTTCAACATTTTTTAAGTTTATTTATTTATTTTGAGAGAGAGAGAGAGTAAGTACAAGCATGGGAGGGGTGGAGAGAGAGGGTGAGAGAGAGAATCCCAAGTAGGCTCTGCACTGTGAGATCATGACCTGAGCCAGAATCACGACATAGATGCTTAACCAAGCCACCCAGGTGCCCCTCGACAAATTCTTATAGCTACACTGACATTACTAACATTAAAAAAGAATGTCAATAGGTTGCAAGGCAAGATTCAGAGACTATGGCACTGTTATCATATGTCTGCCCCTACCTGCCAACCTTGTCTCAGCTCTGAGATGTTAAAGCCTGGCTGTGCCTCTGAATGCATGCATGGGCAAGGACATCTGGGTGTCTTTGTCCAGGATGCACCTTTTTTTTTTAAAGAAAAAAAAAAGCATCCTTCTAGATTAAGATGGAAGAGAAGGAGCTGCCAACCTATATCTTAGCCTGTATCTCAAGTCCTAGGCCCTGTTGGCACCTCATACATAGGCTGTCACATATCAGGGAAGTCTGACCCTCTCAGTCCCACCCTTCGAAAACCTGGTCTGATGGCCAAGTATAAGAAGGATGCAACAAGACTACTGGAAAAAGTGCTCCCACTTAAGGGTGTATATGCATGTGGGTATCTGTAACGCCATTCATGATGGAGACCCTCTATCACATGAGACTCAGCCCATGTACCTCCTTTCCCTCTCAGTTCCTTAGAACATGGTAAAATGTATGAAATAATGCTTTGGGCTCAAAGCTTTGAGAAAACTGAAGAAAGGAGGTTATATCATAGCCAGTTATGGATTACACAGATGAGAATGTACAAGTGGTACCCCCAGGTACCAAGATACTGAACTTGGCTTTTTTATCCATTGTCAGCTGGCCTTGCAATGTACAGCTACTAAATAAACAAAAAAGGATTCATGTTTTAATTTAGATGACTCTGTGCCCCATAACTTGTCCATTTTTTCCCCCTGGAGCCACGGTGTTTGTTATTTCTTTGCAATTTCAGAAGTTATGAAATGATTCATGGTTTTGTTGGAGCTGAAGTCAACCAAAACCATTCATAATTGTGAACAATCTCTGTTATTGTTAGAGGGAAAATGCCAAGGCATCTGTGCTTCCCAAAAACACATGGGGGGGGGGAGAATTCCAGTTTGGAAATGGAACGGCTGTGTTTTTCCCTCTAGAGTTAAATTTACACAGACTGATTTCCAGGGAGATCATTGCGTTCTTCTGGTTGGAACAGTGGGGTGGCCACCAGAATGCATGATTTCTTCTCTCTCCTTCCTCTATCAGACATAGGGCATCCACGTGGTGACACTCTGCATACTGGTAATTACCCAATAAATGCCTGTCTCCCTACCAAGAGATAGGATTCATGGAGGTAGAACATCTATCTTATTCACCCCAAAATACAGCTCTATGTCTTGCACATAGTTAGTGCTTAAAAGAAATTATCTGTTGAATGACTGCACAAACCCCACCAGGCTAATGTCATTACTCTTTAGTGCTTTGATTCTTCATATTTATTTGTGTTGGTTGATAACATCTACAACTATAAGAGAGATTAATGTAAACAAAAACGAGAGAGAAGAATAAACTGATGATGATGGTGACGTCACAGATGCCGATGGCAAATACTCTCTGAATGCATTTTATGTGCCACCAGCATTCCACTTAATCCTTCTGATTTTATAAATTAGGTCCTATCATTCCCATCTTATAGATGAGGTAAGTGAGGCACAGATAAATGAAGGAAACTTATCCAGGATCACCCAGCAGTGGGCAGTGTAACTAGACACAGGTATCCAAATGTAAAAACACACATGCTCCACCAACACTGCCACCTGGCTAAAGTACTTCTGACAACCCTTTCCAGAATGTATTCGGAATCTGAAAATACTTAATGGTGTTAAAGCTTCATTCTCTATTGGTGAGTCTGGATTTGTGGAACAAACAAAAGCCATTCAAAGCCATAAGGTGTGTGATGATTACGGACGATCACTGAGTTTGAGAAAAAAGCTGCTGGTGTGACTATAATGTCATGAGACCAGTTTGCTCTGGGGAGTCGTGGGCCAGCCTGGAAAGAGCACTTCAGGTGAGAGAAGTAACATGGTACAGTAAAGTGGAGCACTGGACTGGGAGTCCTGACTTTTGTTTGCAGTTTGATCAAACACTGGTACTTTATCTCTCTGACCCTGGCCGATTAAACTGACTGGGCTGGCCTGGACCAGTGAGGTTCATACCTGTTGGAAATCATATCTGGGAATCTCTAAGGTCCCTAAGAAGGGCACTTCTATTTCCCCTTCCTCTCATTCAGTCTACCTCTGACAGTTAACCCCACAGATTCAAACTGATCAGTGTGTGCGTGTGTGTGTGTGTGTGTGTGTGTGTGTGTGTGTGTGAGAGAGAGAGAGAGAGAGAGAGAGAGAGAGAGAGAGAGAGAGAGAATTGTGGGGGGAACAGAAAAGATACAATTTAACATACGTTCCCTTCTCTTCAACAGTACTAAAAGTCTTCAATATCAACTACAGCCAGAATTGCCTATATCACTCATTTCTTTTCTTTAGAGGAGATCAATGTGGATTTGCCAGCAAATGTCAACCAGTTCAGCTTCTTCTGGAAAGATCTGAGAAGTAATGATGGGAGAACACTGTTTCCTCTTTACCTATGAAGCAGCATCAAGAATGACTGCCTGGACTCAAACAGAGACTGGGCTGACACAGTCTTTACCTTGAGACCAATGCTTAGCTTCCCTGTGTCAAAATACACTGTGACTCAGACTCACCAGCTCAGGTGAAAACAGGGGAGTCTTGATCCCTCTTTGTGATGATTTCAAATGACAAAGATTTACCAAGTCCTGTACATAAAGTGCCACTCTATTTCCCTCCCTGTTTGACACATGGCCATGAGATGCACACAAGTCCAACGATGAAGATCAATATCTTCCCTCCTGCCAAAATCAACGCACATTCCTCTTGGTCCAATAGGCTAGCTGCAAGGTGGGATTACTCTTTTTCTTAGTCCCAGGATAGAGCTAGGTGGTCAAAGGATAAAAGGACACAGAGGCTGAGGCCTGAGGAAGGCTGGGCACACTCCACATCTCCATCAAAGACCCATGAAAGTGAAGGTTCTCTCTTAGCAAGCATTCCACCATGAGCACTGCCTTTGGAGACAAGTTTTAGATTGGTATGTGTTCTAAGGGAACACCCTAGGAGCTGAGGGGAAATGACAGACGGCAGAGGCTGCCAGAGTGGAAGCCATTCACCTGCTGTGTGTCCTTGTGGCCTCTGTGGGCATCAGCTTCCTCCTTTGTAAAAGGGTGGGGTGGGGGGTACCTGGGTGGTTCAGTTGGTTGAGTGTCCAACTCTGGATTTTAGCTCAGGTCATGATCCTAGGGTTGTGGGATCAAGCCCCCATTCAGGCTTCATGTCCAGTGTGTGGTGCCTGCTTAAGATTCTTTCTCTCCCTCTGACCCTCTTCCCTGCTCACTCTCTGTCTCTGAAAAAAAAAGATTTAGAAGGGCAGGGTAGTTGCCCTTACTCTCTTGAAGCTCCTAACTTCTTTGTGATTCTAAATCTATTTCATGTTTCTTGACAATCTACATGGACTAAGTCTTTTATTAACATCCTGATGCCACATGCCACCAGAGGGAAGTCCTGGAATTTCTTTGAGGGAGTCACACTAGAAAAAATAACTCATCTCAAGAGGGCACAAATCTGATACCCTTTCCCCGGTCTCCAACTGCACCCTCAGAGTTGTGAGCTGTGGCTAAGCATCTCTGCCTGGTCAGAGAATGGGTGTCATCTGTGGATCTCAAGCACCGAGACCCATATTTAAACTCCCTGGGGAGCTGGGGGTAAGAGAGACATGGATAACATTTGCAGGGGAGACTGCTGGCTGAATATTCACAAGCCAGGTGCAGTTCAGCTGTAGATGGCCATGCACTTGTCACCCCAAGTGAAACGGGTCTCCGACCCAGACCACTGACCATGGGGAGAGAGGCAGGCTGGTCTCTTCAACTGTTAGGGCTAGAATGTGCTCTCTTGGGGGAATCTCTGAGTTGGAAAGGACCATCTGTCTGCACACCCACTGTGGTCCTAGAACAAGAGTGTTGTGGGGATGGTGGGCGGGGGGTGGGGTGGGTGCTGGTCTTCTTCTGAACCATATACCCTCAAGAACTCCATGCTCTCAGAGAAGACTTTCTGGATATGAGAAGCAAATGACCCAGGGACTGGGGAAAATGGAAGCTGCAGAACTGAGAAAAGCTGAGTCAGCTCTGAAATAGTTCACAGGCTCACCCAGGCTTTTGTCTTTCGTGAGATCTCTCCAAACTGGCTGTTAGAACCCCATGGGAGAGGCTGAGGAATCTCAGGCCTGGCTGATTCACAGCTAACCTCTCTTTTCAGCTGTACTTCCTGAAAGACAGCGTTCAGCTGCAGGCCTCCAGCATTTCTGTCCACCCCCTCTGCAGAGATCAGTCTTGATGTGCATCCCTCCCCAATCCTAAGTATCCCCAGCCTAAGACATTCTGGGCCAGAGGGCTAAGGCCACGAGTCTGGCTGGTCACGCAAGTTTTGCTCAGGCCTTTGCCACTCCCTAGACTGGTTGCCACCGGGTCCTCCAGCCAGAGAGGGCGAGACAGGTAGACTCTCCTTGGGGTGTCACCGGACACCAGGAGGGCTGGGCCACTCACAGTCCTTAAAAATACCAAAGTCTAGGTAAACCCTGGCTCCTTTAGGAATAAAACAACGTGGGTGTAGGTGTCTGGATGAACACACTGCCACGGAATGGAGAGGAATCAACCACTCAGCTTAGGTATCCCAGGCAGAGTTGAGGTTACTGAAGGCAAAGGGAGGCCAGGGGCAAATCAATATCACGGCTTCCCAGCAGAGCCGGGTCAGCACAACATCTGGGCTGCTTATTTTGGTCTCGTGCCTCGGTTTTGTTTCCTCAAGAGAAAATAAAATCAACACCAGCAGGCTAAGGGTTCACATGCCATTTTGTGGTGCAAACCCCAGAGGAAGGAATGTGGAGCCTTTGGGGGGCAAGAATGCTAAGGTGGCCAAAGGGCTCTTGGTCCTGCTTTGACAGCGAGGACTACTTCCCCTTCCGGAAAGCAGCTCCAGAGGCAGCTTCGTTCCTGTGATACTGCACAAGTGGTTCTCATGCTGGCAACTCTCTGGCTGGGGCAAACACAGACCTGCATGCAATAACCAGGAATAGAAATCCACAAGGCTTGGAACCTCGAGGCCTGAAACGTTCAGATGACACCGTCACCTTCCAGGAAATTGCCTCACGCTCTGCTTCTGAGTTCCACATTGTGACTTATATCCTCTCGGGTGCTGGCTCCCCACTGATGCACAGGGAGGATAGGGCAGAGGAAGTGAAAGCCTCGCCCTGCAGAAAGCAGCTCATTTCTAACCTGGTGCCTGCTCAGCTGGAATCTGATTCTCAGAAACATGCTTTGCTGTCCATACAGAGAAGACCATCCATTCAATTTCTCGGTCAGTCAGTGAGTCTTTACTAAGCATCTACTATGTGCCAGCCCCTGTTCTAAACACTGGGGGTACAGCAGTGAACAAAACAAAGTTGATGTCTACACAGAGCTCTCATTCTAGTGATAGTAACAGTAACAGTAAGTGCTCAGGAGGTATTGGAGCTGCACTGCACACCATCCTAAATGCTACACAATGATCTCACGTAAACAAACAGTCTTGGGCAGATACTGCGGGCACCCCATTGAACAGGTGAGGGAACTGACACTATAGCCAGATGAAATAACGTTCCCTGGTCATGGCAGGATTCAAACCCACGGAAGTGCAATGACACCTGCCTCACAAACTATGTGAACATCTTTGATGCGGTTTCCTGATGGTGACTTCGGCTTGTCTTGAAAGCCATTTGTGTAGAGGACGTGTTTGGCTGTACTCACAAAATGGGAAGAGGCCGTAGGCTGTCTTAAGACAATAAAAACAGAATTATAAGTGTAAAGAAGAGATGTCCTTGTGAAGCTGTCATTCTTCTGTCCTTCTAGGAAGAAGAAGCAAAGGCTAGTTGGGGGCACCCTGCCACACGCCTTTTGAGGAGGTCAGTATGACTATTTTTTCCCCCAGTATATTTACTATTAAAGTAAAAAAACCCAGGAGTGTATAAAATAATAAGTAAAAGTTGGGTATTAACTTGAGTGAGTGATATAGTTGGTCTGTGGTTGGAGGAGACCAGATCTGTGAGAGGCTGACAGTTTTCAGGCAAAAAGAGTTCTGAGGTCAAACGAGTGTGGGAAACTGAGTTGTACAAAAAGAGCTGCTGGGAGTTTTTTTAACTACAGAACTTCTCAGAGCCTTTAATATGCTAAAGACCATTGTGTTTCTCCAAGATGGGGATTTAATCGGCAGGATTTTCTAGACTTAACTTGCCTTACAACTATTTTGTGAGGGGGTTTAGACCACATGTTAAAAGCTCATGCAATCAGAATTCCAAGGAATATGAACTTGGGAAACACCCGGCCCACTGGAACCACTTTCTTTAGCCTGAAACATCATTTGTCTCACTGGGCACGTTTCTGAAAATGTATGAACTTCTCCAGCAACTACCTCAGAGCTATAAGGCTTAAGGGGGTCAGTCATGTTAGAGCAGACATCAGGAGGCCCTTGCCAAGGTTTCGGGGATTGTTGTTGTTATTATTATTATTATTTTTGTAGGGGAGGCTCTAGGAGGGAGAAAACATCAAAAGAGCAACAACAATAGTGAAGTATGAATTTTTAAAAAAAGCAGGTTCTGGTCTGGTCTGGGCTCTGCCGTTGTCTTGCTGTGTGCCCTCAGGGAGGTCCTTTATCCACTCCAGGCACTGGCCCCACTCACCTTTCTGCAATAGATGGGAATGGACCAGATGGCCCAGGGGCCCCTCTGGCTCCCACAATCTCTTTCTCCCTATGATCTGACACCCGGTGGCAGGCAGCACGGGGTGACGCTGTAACTGAGATACACCTGCCTCCTGGGACCAGGCTCACCTTGCCAAGGGCCCTGCCCTGTTAGGGGGAAGCTACTGGGCCTCAAAGGACCAGAGGCCCTTTGGGAAATATAGGTTGGGCCACCAGGGAATCAAAAACCCTTGACTTCAGATGCCAGTGCCTAGTATCAAGCTCGGTGAGTTTCAAAAGACTCAGAGTCTGTGGTCAGATTTATGTAATTGGTTCAGAAATGAGGGGGATATTCACTTCTTTTCCTTGATCCAGTCCCTCCCAGTTGTTCCCCCAAATACGGTGATCTCCCTGATTCTACCCTATCACCACCCCTCCTTCCCACGGCTACCTGACGGTCTGTAAGCAGCTCCATGTGCTCCACATCCTGCAGAGGCCCCCAGCCCACACGCTTCTTCTTGCCCATTCCATATCTCTTGATCTTTCTCAGAACTGCCCGATTCCTTCCAGTACCTCCGCACCATACTTATTTCTTCCGATCCCTCACAACCCCCCATTCCTCCTTTTATTCATTCAACAAATATGCATTAAGCACACAGAACATGCCAGGTACTCTTCTAGGTTCTGGGGATATGGCCGTGAACAAAGCAGACCTGGCCCTGTTCTTCAGGGAACATATGTTCTAGAAAGGGACAACAGAGAATGAGCAAATAAACACATGAGAGGTCGTGGCAGGTGAAGAATTAAGCAAAGGAAGGGGACAGTGAGTGATGAGGGGTGCTATTTTAAAAGACAGGCTTTCATTTTAAAAGAAGGCCTCCTGGAAGAGGTGACATTTGGTTAGAGACCTGAATGAAGGTGGGTAGAGTGAGCCTGTTCTGAGCCCACCTCCCAGTGGCTCCCCAAGTCAGCCACCCTGGGCTTCAGAGGTTTGGGACCTGGCTGGGCTGGGTCTGAACAGGGACCAACCAAGTTCTTCAGAGACAGAGTAAGCCAAACTGCCCAAGTAACAGCACGTCCTCTTTTGGACTTGAATACTCTCATTCTCTTTGCCTCTTGCTGTGTCTTTGGGCCCTGGCTTCATGATATATCCATGAAGTGGAGGATGTACCAGATCACAGTGGGGCAGGGCCTCAGTTTCCCATCTGTGAAATGTGTGAGCTGGATGGAATCTAAGAGCCCTTCCAGTTGTAAACCACTGTATGCCTCTGAACATGCATGGGTTGTGCTTCTAGAAGGAGGCCAACAAAGACACACAGACTGAAGAAACGTCACCCAAGACCCAGCGGAATGCTGTTACTCCCTCCTTAGAGAGGTGATGGGAAACTCCGTCACTGAAGCATTAACCTGACAAGAGGTCCCTTCCCAAAGGCCCTTAGCTCTCCCGACATCAGAGTCTTGTAGGCCATGTCTCTGCGGTCTGTTTCACATACCACCTTGGACCTCTGGTTTATAGAAAACAAACCATAAAGGTTATTCCAACAGCTTCAGGGCTATTGCATTCTCTCCCCACCCACTCTCTGACTGGGGATGAAGGGCAGAGCTATAAAATCTGCTTGAGAGGTAAGCCCTTATCAGGGGGCCAGGCAAGGCACTGTTTGCTGAAGGCCCCATTCGCCCAGGTGCAGCCACCATCCAGGTCTGAAACAACAGATGGCCCGGACTTGGAAGTGAACATCCCGTTTCCTCTGGACAAGCCATGTTTACACAGGGACAAGTGGCACGAGATCCCGCTGAGGGGATGGAAGAGACCAGGCCCCACACCCGGCTCCACTGTGGTCTTTGCACACTGGGCTGGATGACTTCTGGTATATAAAACTCACACCAGGAGCTTACCACCCACGAGCAGCAGCTCTAATGGAAGTTCAAAAAAACAAAACAAAACAAAACTATAATGTAAGTAGCTAAATAATCAAAAGCATCATTTTTACAGTAAAACAAACAAGACGAGTTTGTTTTGTGATATGAATTTCACATGGGGTTTTAGAATAAAAAGCCAGATATCACAGAAACTCTGGGCCTGAAGTAGGCTGCTTCAGGTGATGTCCTTTGACCTCCCTGGGCATACACCCCTCTTCCAGGAAGGCTCTCTGGTCGAAGAGCCCGAGAAGCTTTAGGAACATAAATAGCGGGGCTTTCTTCCATCCCCAGATATTCACTGGGTGCCTGCCACGGTTTTAGGCACTTTCCAGTGAGATTCACTTAAGTTTCTGGGCCAAGTGTTTCTTTTGTTTGTTTGCTTTGATTCCATAAGATTGAGATAATGAAACTTGCCTCACTGGGTTATTGTGAAGATTAGGTTCTTTCTTTTTGTCTGTCTATCACCTCCTAGAACAGTACCTGGTGGTCAGCAGAGATCCCATTACTTGTAGCTTCTATCCCCCAACAATCAGTAAAGACAACTGTGGTGTCTTCCAACAAAGCAGACATTCCTTAAAAAGATTCTACCTCTACTCTCTAATCCTCCTTTTGAGCATTAAAGTCATTTTTCATTTCTCCTTCATCACAAAGGTTCACTCAGAAGCATTCAGTTATACAGAGAAAAGGAAATTCATTCAATTGACAAATATTTGTTGAGTTCCTTCTATGTGCCAGGCACACAGCAGAGAACAGCTGATCCCTGCTCTCATGGAGCATACATGGGGAAACACAGATAATGAACAAAAATATATATATACATGTCAGAGGATAGTAAGTACTTTCAGGAAGAAAAAGGCAGAGAAAGAGAAGAGGTAGTAACAGTAGGGTGGGATGCTGGTTTACGTGGGGTGGGTGGTCGGAAAAGACCTAAGAGAGAGACACTTATGTGGACCTGAGGAAGTGAGGCAGTGAGGTGAGGAGACGTGCTCACAGCACGCAGCAAACTAATGAGCAGACCTGGGACCTAAAACCAGCCAGGCTCTTCCCACTGCACTAGCCCCAGGCCAGCAGGCTCGGGTTGAGAGTGGGTTGGAACCAGAGGGGGTATGCTCCCGTGATCCACAGGGGCGTGGGAGAAACACTAACATTTCTAGTTACAGTAATTTGTAGTTAATTTTCCTATTTGTCCCTATGCATTTTAACATACAGAATATAATTACATATATTAAGGATACAAACCCAAACATGTTTTACTAACGAGGGGCAACATCCAAGATGTCCAGGGAGACCTGCTACCTCCCAGGTGTGCTCGACCTATCCTAGTGCAGCCTGGCTGGGCCCAGACTAGGCCTGGGGGAACTTTGCTCACTGGTGGCACTTGGAATACATGAACCTGTCCAGATGGAGGTAGGCCAGACCCTCTCCCTGGCTCTGGAAAGTGCCACCAGCTCCAGAGCAGTGCTCAGCGTCACCTGGTCAAGCCCACCCCAGGGTGAGACCTTCCTGTCGATCCTGCTATGCCACACATGCGTTAAGCAGGTAGGCAGTGAAGGGGTGGGGTGGGGATGGAGGTGGTGGCCAGAGAACACACACTCATCTATAAAGCAATGCTACTTCTTTCTTTGTTCTCTTTTAAAAAATGCCATAGAAGGCAAAAACCAAAATGAAACAAACAAGAAAAGCTCCCCATCTTCAAAAAAATAAAAATAAAACAAAAAACCCAAAATCCCCATACTCCATTCACATCTGAGGGTGGGGTATGGCCTCTAGGCAACCATCCTGCAATCTCTGGTCTGGAGGCTGTTCCCAAACCTACTCAAGACCCACTTCTAAAATCCTAAGAAATGTATTGTAGAGCCGAAGATGGCATAGTTTCTGGCTACAACACTTAGGTTCTTGAGAGTGACATCAAACCCAACTAAGTTCAAACTCAGCTCTGCCATTTACTGGCTGTCCAACCTTGGCCAGGGTTTTAGCCCCTTTTATCTGCACGTTATTGCTCTGTAAATGGAGAAGAAACCACCAACCGCACTGGTATTGGAAGGATTGACATTTAAATGAGATGAAGTAGGCACACACCCAGAGTTTGTAAAACAGATGTCTAATACGCATCTGAAAGTGAAAATGGCCACAGCAGAGCCATGTTTGCCCCTCACCACCTCAGTGGAGGTCACCACTACCACGGAGCTGCTCAGCCCGAAGCCCTTGGAACACAGTTCTTGCCTCCTGACTGTCCACAGCGGAACCGTAGTGTGCCGGAGTGGGCTCACCCTGGCTCACAAGAGCTGCCTGTACGTCACGCACTGTCAGACTGGTAGCCTGGAAGCAGCCATGGTGGGAATGGGACACCACAGAAATTGGCACGGTACAAACAAGGGCTTCCCTTCCACTCGGGCTCACTTCCCAGCACACCACTGTCCTAATCATACTGCAAATATTGCCCAATTCTGGTGATTTCTCACATCTACGGCCACAACCCGGGTCCCAGTCGCCCCCACCTCTCACTCACCTGGAGGACTTTGAGGCCGTCTCCCTGTCTCCTTGGTCCCCCCCTGCTCCTCCACTGCCTGTCCTCCACATGGCAATCAGAGTGAGTATACATCAGACTATATCTCTAATTCACTCCCTCCAGGGGCTTCTCAACACACTTTCTTCCCGACAGCCCCTAGGCTCCTCCCAGGGCTGCGGCCTCCCTTCCCCCTCCCCCTCCCTCCCTTGGCTTCAGCCACCTCGGTAGCCTTCCCATCATCCGGTCGTGGCTGGATCACCATGTGCTCACCGCTGTCTCTGTCTTTGGTTCTTCCTGTTTAGAAAGTTCTTTCCCAGGTCTTTGCATGACTACCCCTTCTCATCATTGGGGTCTAAGATTTCCTTCCTCAAGGAAGGCTGGCTCCCTGACCCACTTTAGCTAAAGCAGCTCCCCAGCTGCCCTCCATCATGTTTTCCTTTCTAGTTTTCTCCATGCATTAAGTATCTGTCATCTATTATCTGTGTTGTGTGTCTTTCTGGAACTGGAATGGCGGCTCCCTGAGGGCAAGGACTCTGACTCTTGCCCTTACAGTTTTATCACCAGTGTCCAGAACAGCACACACAGCACACACTCGGTAAGTACTTTGTCGTACCGATGAAAGGGGCTGTCATCACAGCACTGTTTTACCCGTTCCCTCTCTGCTAGAACGAACTCCATCCTCCATCAGAAGGTAGGGGAGGTGGCTCTGGCCCCCGCGGACCTGGACAGAATGCGTATACCTACATGCTGACCTGATAGCCAATGAAGCCCAGATCCAACTAGTTAGAGCCCACATAATTCCCGTTAGTACCCTCTGGGTGACCAGGAATATCACCACTTACCAACCTCCATTTCCTCATCTGTAAAACTGGGAAAAATCATACCTGCTTCAAGGGACTGAAGTGAAAGTAGGCAATATGCAAAAGTGCCAAGCCTGGGCTGGCAAATGGCAGGAACACACGTTAGTTCCCCTTTCACAGTACCATACACCACATCCTCCGTTCCTCCAACAAATTACCTGGTACCCCTGACATTGTGACATTTGACATCTCTTGCCTAGAAAGGAACAATTTGGAGTTTATTCAACTCTTCTCACACAATCAGACACAACAGTGAAGCCGTAATTCCCATGAGACAGGGTATATGCCACGTTCCGCTCTACAGAAATATAATGGCTTTCCCTGTGGTGGCCTCGTGTCAGGGGCAGCCTGGCACAGCCTCAGGGGCCACAGACACTGGGCGCTACTCCGTCCCGCCTTAGCTGGCTCTCACGGAGACAGGGAACACTACCAGCTGTCCAGAAAGATCTCATGGGCTGCCAAGCTGTGTTTAGCCTAAGCAGAGCCAGGGAGCCCTCGGGACAACAGTACATCTCTGTCTGAGGCTGATGTGAATGTTCCTGAACCATCCCTCTGAAATGGACCTGAAGTCCAGGATTGTCACTTGGGACCCTGGAGATGTCCAGATGGGTTACAAATGGGGCAACTGAGTCCCAAGGAACCAAATGGCCCATGGTCCCATAAGGCTGTAAGTGAACTGGGTACACTATACCCAAGCACCCTGACTATGCCATGCAGCCTTATGAGTGGGTATCAGGCATCTGGCTGTGTTCTACTGGGGAGCTGCCTCTAGAAATCTATAGAAGCCTGAGCAACAAGCTACAGATAGGCCTTGACGAAGGCTACCTCTAAGAAGAGAGGGTAAGGGGCTCTCTCCTCTATGCTAGTTTCTCTCTCCAAGGCTGTGCCAGGGGCCAGGGTCAGAGTCAACACCACTGTCCCACTGCACTGCCTCTGGCTTGGCCAGGACCGCAGGGTCTAGAAACCCCTACAGAAGTAAATAGAGGCTGGCGCAGAGAAAGACATACTGGCCAGGGAGGCACAGGCTACATTCTGGGGCTCTGCCATTACCGGTCACCTGAGGCAGATTCCCTCTCCACTGAGCTGATTTCCAGCTGTGAAATGAGGGGCTTGGACTGAGGTTCTCTCCATCTCTGACATACTCTGAGTCTAATAGTGCTCATACAGGTCATTTTCTCTTTTTGGCTCTTAGTCATTTATTCCACATACATGTACTCAGCATCTTTTCCAGGTAGGCACTGCGTTAAGGGCTATGGGGGATGAATGAAATGCACTCTTTTCTCTCATGGAGTTTTGAATGTCATTCCTTGGGCAAGTTACATAATGTCTCTTAGTCTCAACCATAGACCAGGTCTGATAGCAAACCCCACAGCTAATACCAAGTAAACATTTACCACTGTGCCAGGACCTCTGCTGATGGCGGTTACATTCAATGCTCATAGTAGCAGTCTAAAGGTGGTGCCCTCATCTTCCTTGCTTAACAAAACCAAGAAGTCAAGTGCTCTTCCCTCTCACTGTGGTAAGAGAATAATGAATGGCCTCCTAAAGACAGCCCCACCCTAATCCCCCCTCCCCCCTGCAACCCGACTTTGCAAATGGGACTTTGCAGATGTCATTAAGGTTATGGACATTGAGATGAGGAGATTATCCTGGATTATCCAGGTAGGCCTGATCTAATCACATGAATCCTTTCCCAATTGGGTCAGAGAGCTACGCAATGACAGCAGGGAGACCAGAGAGATGCAACGGAGAAGATTCCACTTGCCACTGCAGGCTTTGAGGATGCAGGAAAGGGGCTACAAGCCAAGGAAGGTGGCAGCCTCCAGGAATCGGGAACAGCCCTCAGTTTATAACCAGGAAGAAAAGAGGGCCTCCTATAAACCCCAGGAAGTGAATTCTGCCAGCAACCTAAAAAAGCAAGAGATGGATTCTTCCCTAGAGATCCCAGAAAGGAATGAAGCCTGTCAATACCTTGATTTCAGTCTGATGAAACCTGTACCAGACTTTTGACCTATGGAACGCCAAGATAGTAATGTGTGTTGTTTTCAGCCACAAAATGTGTGGTGATATGGAAGAGCAGCAATAGGAAACTAATACATTAAGTTACTGCCCAGGACCCACCCAGAAGGTACCGGAGCTGAGGGCTGGCATTCCAGGGCCCACATTCTCCGCAGGGCCTTCATGTATATAACACGGACACCCAACCATGCTATGATGCTCATCTCACGGAGAATGCGTAAGATATTATCAATTCACCGTGCCCGGCACACAGCAAGCACTCAAAATATGCTAGCTATTATTATCGCCCTCATCAGCAGTTCTCACAAGTCTAGCAGCAAAGCCATGTCACATTGCTGTCCCATGTGTCAAATGAAGGGGTTGGACCGCATGCTCTCCCAGGATCCGTCTCCTGGGTTTATCCTTGGCCCATTCCATTTCTGCACTTCCACCTGATGTGGAAGCTCAGGCTCCCAGGCTCCAGAGTGAACCTCAAGTCTTCGGCCGGGCTGACTGGGACTCCCTGCACCCGGGAGCACATGGGAGGGGATTAAGATCTCACTGAAGCAACATCTTTTATGCTCTTTTTTGGAGGCCACCAATCCAGGGAATTGTAGGGTGCTAGGTTCTGAGGGGTACCTTCTAATCTAGATTGTCACATCACTCTGGATGTAGAGGGGCAGACCCCGAGCCCATGTTTATCTTAAGGATACCTTTAGACGGGCAGCCACTACCTCTTGCTACGACAACCCTAGTGTCCTGGAATTTCTGGGGCGCATGGGGTTCTCTGCCACTCTCGTGGGTCTTTGCAGAAATAATGAAACGGACTGCAAGGCACGTTGCAAACCAAGGAGGCTGCCTCACTTGCCCTCCAGAGCTGTGAACACGTTGCTGCTCCCTTCCTCCCTCCCACTGACATGCTCTGTTCTTAATAAGGCTCCCATACAGATCTCTCCTGTGAGATAATCATAGACTCTCAGGGGCATGCCACTCTTAGCTGTCAGCAGTACTTAGAAAGACCTTATAAAGGCTTTCTAAACCTCCTGTTCATCTCAAAGTTGAGCTCTTAAAAACCCTGTGAAATCCCATTGCAAAAACTTTGGTGCTTAACTCTGGGCTCTTTTCCTAAGTCTCCCCCACATCCCATCTGGCCTCCTGCCATCCCCCACAGAAGTAGAGCACTTGGGTCCCACGTCTCCATTCTCTCTGAGCACCATAGCTGGCTCTGGTGCTGGTCACCCTTCTCTGTGCCTTGGCTTCCTCCCCAACCCTGGGACAACAAATCAGAGACTACGGGACACTGGCACACGTACAACTTTGCCCAAATGATAACGACGATCACAAAGGCACTCGCAGGCTCCCATCCTCTGTTCACTGTGATGAGATGTCTTCAGAGAATTAACAACTCTTCTCAAGGAACAAGGCTATGATATCATTATCTGGCCTAGAGTTTCTTTATCTGCGATCCAGGAGCACCCCAGGCAGGGTGTGGCGGGTCCGGGGCTCCCTTTGGGAGACTATTGACCCTGTATGCAGTGTTTTCTTCAAATTCAAAAATGCAGGGGCATTTTCCTGAGGATACTCTTAATGCCTTCGTCAGTTTCTCAAAGGGGTCTGTGACCCGAAGGACATTAACAACCCCAGTTTTAGGCCCTCGCCTCCTCCAGGAGGCTCTGAACACTTGCAGGAGAAAATTCAAGTACCACTCTGTTCCCAAAGCCTGGAACTTATCACAGAGCCTGGCTGTAGTAGGCTCTTAGTGAATCATTTTGGGGAGCACCCTCCAAGGTGATGTCTTCATGGGAGGAGGGAAGTGCGTACAGAGGAGGTGGGGATGAAGTTCTGCAGGCGGGTGGGAACAGTGGCAGACCCCCAGGCTACCGGGTCGGAGCCCTTGTCCCAGGTCTGCCTCCAGCTTCAGCTTCTTTACCTGCAAAGAGAGGTCCACACAGCTGTCCAAGGAGCTGTGGGAAGGCTTTACAAAAAGAATAGATGTGGAAGAGCTCCGTCAGTGAGCGCCTCCATCTCTTGCCCTTGTCGTGTTTCTGGGGCTCCAACTCCAGTCCCACTGTTTCTCGGCATCAGCCAGATAGACAATCTTCCTCTACTTTGCCGGACTTTTCGACGGACGAGGGTCTTCTGTAGTTCTGGGAATTGAGATTCTCAGACCTTGGAGAGCCGGAGGCACCAGGGCCTTACCCTACTGATGGGAGCTGCGAGACAGGTTTCCCCTCTGCTCTGGGAATTTTAGCACATGCCTCCAGATGCTTCTCTCTCAGGGGCTATTTTGTAGGTTGAGAGTTTCAGGACTCTTCCAGAGAACAGAGGAAGTCATAACAGACCGCAGAAAAAGCAGAACATGGCAATGGACAAAGGCCTGCATCAAGGGTCAAGAGATATGGGTTCAAGTCTTGACTGCTGGTTTGCTGTGTGGCCTAGAAAAAGTTAAATTTCCTCCTTGTGTATTAGTATCTTTATCTGGGGGATGGGACATAGGGTGGGAGAAGGAAAGAGCTCCTATTATTTGCTACCAAAGAGAAGCCTTTCAAGACCTCTGGCTTTCTGGAAGGCAATTACAATCATGATGACCTGAGCAACTAAGGGGATTCCCGGGAAGCCTTCTTTTGTGAGAGGGTATAAGCAAGAGCAAAGATGCTATGGGACACCTTAGCTTTCCAAGCCTGGCTGACTTCTCAACCATGCAGGGACTTCCTCCCTAAACTGGGGCTTGCAAGACAGGGGAGGGTTAATCACAGCAGACCTTAACCCAAAGTGCTAGTTTCAACCCAAGACCCACTGGAATGGAAAAACAATGGTAATCAGGTACCAGTATGCTCCCTGAGTGCATCAACATCTCCACAAGCAACTGAGTCCTTGACCTTAGGACATTTAACATCCTTGACATCTTAAGAGAAAGATGTAACTTGCCTTTGAACCATGGCTGCTATAGGTGGAAGAGTAGGCTGCCTTCTTTAGGCTGAGTCTCCAGGTCTCAGGAGGTCCCCTGTGGGGATGCTGCTATTTCTAAGATGCAAATTGTGCATTTCCTAGATATTCCATCCATGGATTTTGGATAAGGGGTGGTGGGGGGAGCAGGGTGAAACTGCTTATATTATATGATATGGACCAAAATCGTACTTCAAAAACATTTTGATTGTTCCTGAATAAAAACATAACTACATTTCCAAAAAAAAAAAAAATGTGTCCCTTGGGTGCAGGTGCCTCTCTCTGGAATGGGTCAACTCAGAGGTGTAGCTTAGGGGTGGAGGCAAGGAATGGCTCCAACTGAGCACATTCCCTCAAAGTGGTGTCTTTCATATTAAAAAAAAAAAAAGGTGTAGGCGTATACCCATAATGAAAAGATAATAGAAGGAGCAGTGGGTAGATCTGTTCAATGTGCGAGGGAATACCAGTGGCCTATGGGTTCAGAGAAGGCTTCTGTGAAGTCCTATCTGTGCTGATGCCTGGGTGTTGAGTACGATTTGGGCAGGCAGAGTAGGGTAAAAAGGGCTCCAGGAATAGGGCACAATGTGGACAAAGGCCTGGAGATGCATGAGAGACCACACAGAGTCTGTGTCAGAAATTGAAGGAAGATCAGCATACAAGGAGGCAAGGTGGCTGGCAAGGGAAAGAGGCTGGAGAGGCAGGCAGGACCAGAGTGTGCAGAACCTGGAGCCTGTCCTAGGCAATCGGGCAGCAGGGCGTCAGCAAGTCTCAGCTGAGCTCCCATGGGAGCAGAGCAAATGCCACTCTCAAGTGGCCCGTGGAGTCAGTTAGCATGGTGGGCGGTGTGGCTGGGCCCCAAGTTCACCATCAGGTCTCACCATCTCACATTTTACATGAGAATTTTATGCTGGAAATCTTTCTTGCCAAACTTACTGCAGCAGAACATTAATGCTCTCATCTGGTTTTCTCCACTGACACTGGTACCTCCCTACAACTCACACCCCTGCAAGAACCGAAAGGCTGAGTGATGGTCCATCCCTACCTACCAGGAAAGGCATCTGAGGCCCAGATATGAATCACCTCCTGACTCAGGACTGTGTGAACCAGTTGAGCATCCAGCCTGGGGAGGGAACAGCCCTACTTAATGTGATGGAACGTTTTCTATCTCCCGAAAAGGGCAAGGAGGAAAAGAAGAGGGAAGCCACAGTCAGACATTTGAGAGGATGTCCTAACCACTTATGGCTAGTCACAGCTTAATAGCCGTTCTTGACATTTCCTAGAATATCAGAAACATGCATCGGACATTTGGATCACAATGCGAAACACAACAGAACTGACTTCAAATTATGAGCTATTTGGCACCTCCTTGCCTCCATCTGAGTAAGTGCCTCTTCCCTCCTAGGAACATACACAGCACATTCTCTGCCCCTTACCAGACTTTACCCTGTGTTACTGTTTATTTACCTATGTGTTCTCTCTCTCCTACTTGATTTGAAGCTAATCAGAAAAAAGATCCTGGATGTAGCATTCATACATAATGCAATGTGAATGCTAACCCTGGAATAATGCAATACAGGGTCCTAGAAAACTCTTGGGATGATATCCAGGCCACACCCCAGGAGGGTGAACTTGGACAACAGATTTGCTTTAGTTTTTCTCATCTGTAAGAAGAAAGTCATAATAAGTAACTCACGGTATAATGTCTGATGACCAAATAATCTTAATGCATGTAGAACACCTGGAACCTGGCAGACTTTCAACAAATGTAGCCCTCCTACTTCTCTGAGTTCTCTACAGTTTCCAGCCAAGGGCTTCTTCATACAAACTCATTTAAAAAGATGGATGAAGGGGCACCCGGGTGGCTTGGTCCGTTAAGCACTGGGCTTCAGCTCAGGTCATGAACTTGCGGTTTGTGAGTTTGAGCCCCGCACTGGGCTCTGTGCTGACAGCTCAGAGCCTGGAGCCTGCTTCAGATTCTGTGTCTCCCTCTCTCTCTGCCCCTCTGCCACTCACGCTCTCTGTCTCTCAGAAATAAACATTAAAAAATTTAAAAAAAAAACAAAAAGATGGGTAAAGAGTCAACACTCGACTCTAATGATAGGGGTCTCCTGCCCTGCCCCCCCCCCCCAACTCCCCGTAGGCAGCACAGAAGCCACTATGTCAGCGGTATGGGACTTTTTAGAATCCAGGCTCATAACAGAAAGATGTAGAGGCTCAGCCCATATAACCAGCATTCTGAATTGAATATGCACACTACCTTGCTGCAAGCATTTAGCTAAATCTGGTGTCCTGTTAAAAATGACTATGCAGCAATCACCTTGAATTGAGCCAGAAGACCCAGTCTGTCACTTTTTCGCTGAATTGTAAATCAGAGAGCTCACAAGTGATGCTGCAGCAGAACTCTGAAGGCAAGGACATGTCACAGGGGGCCTTTATTTATTAAGCAAACTCAAAAGATTAAAGGTTTCAGGATGGAAAAACTTACCAAATACAGCAAATAATCTATCCCAAGACCCAAGTCATGGAAAATATAGCTAGTGCACAAAGCAGTTATATTCAAACGAGACTTTTTTTTTTCTGCCCCCAGTCTCTGCTCAGTAAAGATGTCCTCTCAAGGCCCAGCAGCCAGCCTTGCTCATGGTAGTATTAGCTACATAATTGAGCCCTGAGCAAAGTTCTTTACCTGGATTAACTCCTCTAATCCTTAGTACGACCCTGTAGGGCAAGTGCTGTCATTATCCCCAGTTTACAACTGAGGAAACTGAGGCACCAGGACAGTAAGCAGGTTATCAAGGTCATACAGCTAGTAAGTGGCAGGGCCAGGGCCAATGAACCCAAGGCAGGCTGCCTCTAGAGCCTGCACACTGAACCACTGGACATTACTGCTCTTCAAAACCTGGGCCCTCAAACACTAGTGGAATTAAGCTGACCTTGGGGGTGTACTTTATTGATGTTTATGTTTTATGGTCCTATGAGACTTTCACATCCATGATGTCATTTGCTACTCCTGTTAAGACTAACACAGGTCTTATCACCAATTTACAGGGGGTAAAAAACCCCACAAGCTCAGAGAGGGTAAGGACTTGCTAATTCCTAGCCCAGCAAATGGCAGAGAAAGGACATGAATTCCTGTGCTTCACAGTGGCAAGCAGGTTTGTGCCAAAGAGAGGGCTGTGACCACGAACTTGGGTGCTTGGCAGTTCGGGGCCTCCAAAGTGGGTGCTGGGGCATCCTTTCCCAGTCCTCCACTTGCAGGTACAAATGTGGGGGATGAAGGAAGTTCACAGAAGGCTGATGCTAGTAGTTGAGTGGGGAAAAACTAGGGTGTGGGCATGTCCTCCTCTTTTGAGTACCCCCACCTGCTCCCCACAGAATCAGACTTTCCCAAGGCTGGTAGATTCAGAAGGGCATTGCGTAATTTCCCAGGCCCTTTGTTTAACAAAAAATACTATCACCGCCTTTTAAAGGCTTGAGAAATGGTACATGGAGTAATATATATAGAACAATACATATAGTAAGACACAAAAAGCTTAGGTGTACAGGTCCTCAGATTTGATTAGATTAAATGTATAGCCTACATAAGCACTGCCTAGATCGAGATATTACTTCTTTTAGGTTTTTGCCCTTAGCAGTAGAAAGGCTTAGCATCGTAGCCCTGCCACAAACTCCTCTACTGCTTAAATCTGGCCCTAACGCCTGCTGGAATGAGTTGCAAGGTGAAGGTGTGTAGGGCAAGGGGGCAGAGGCACAGGCCTAGGCTGTGGGGAAGGGAGACAGGAAGGGAATGTAGTCAGAGATGGAAGTTGCCTCCACAGCTGGACGGGCAGCAGAGCCCTTTCCTCTTCCTGCGTATAGTAAGTGCCCAGTAAGGAGCACTTACTATAGTTTTTCTATCCAGCCTGTGATGTGGTAGGCTCAGCAATTCTTTTTTTTTAGCTTTTCAAGTTTACTTATTTATTTTGAGAGAGTGAGAGTGTGTGCGAGCAGGGGATGGGCAGAGAGAGGGAGAGAGAATCCTGAGCAGGCTCCACGCTGTCAGCACAGAGTCAGATGCAGTGCTTGATTTCACAAACCAGGAGACCATGACCTGAGCTGAAATCAAGAGTCAGATGCTTAACCGATCAAGCCACACAGGTGCCCCAGGCTCAGCAGTTCTTAATCCACTGGGGACCCAAATATACAGGTAATACATACCACGTATGCATACTGAAGTTTCACATAAGCATTGCAAAAACTTCTATGTGCAACAGTTTACAAGAAAACTCAGAGCAGTGTAAATGGGCTGCCTGACTTAGTATGTAAATTTACCCTGAATATTCCTTTATGCACCTCAGACCTATCTGGCTTATGGGGTAGAAATGATTATGAATTGGGATTCCTTCCACAGGAGGTTTAGAGCCCAGACGAAGAAGCAAGTCTTACACATACCAAGTGTATGTGTATTTGGTGTTTAGTACGGAGTTAAATTCTTTCTACTCTGTTTCACATCATCCTCAAACCTACTTGCCCAGGGTCACAAAGTTAACAGGTGGCACGGCGAGGATTCAGACCAGGCAGAGCTAGCACAAGAGCGGGAACACTTCCCCACTATGCTCAAACTGCTTCTCTCCAAACGGCTCACGGGCAGAGCTCTCTGCCAGGCCCGCGGTGAGCAAGTCTGTTCTGGTACCTGTGCAAGTGTGTGCGCTCGTGTGTCTGTGACCAGATAAACAGAAAGGCAATCTGTTAGGGACCATGACAGCATGTTTAAAAACTCTAATGCTGTGGTGCAGGCACCACATACAAAGTGATTTAGAGAGTGGAGGGCCCAACCCCCCTCGGCCCCCCCAGCGCGGACGAGAACTGAGCCGGCCCTCAGAGGCCAGGCCTGCACACGAAGAGGACAGGAAGCCTGCCTCGGCATCCAGCACAGAGGCAATATGGAGGCATGGGCATGGGTGGATCCCAGACAAGCATTCTATACAGAATGAGAGACAGCTCAGGATCAGTGTGGGAAGCTGGACTGGGGTAAGTTCTCAAAGCTAAGGACAGTTGTAGATCCTATGCAGAGGGTGAGAGGAAACCATGAAGTGGTTGAGCAGGATGGTGAAGGACAAAACCAGAATTTCTGGAAGACACACAAGGAGATGCTATGCGCAACACCCAGAGAAAGGCTCAGCGAGAGATGGTAGTGAGGGGCCCCAGGCCAGGCCCAGACATGCCTGCCGGGCAAGTGGGGGGAAGAAGATGACTGAGTGGGGCAGCTCATGGGCCTGGGGCTGGGAAAGAGATACTGCTACCACCTACCCAAGATGACAGAGGCGGAGCCTTCCCAAGGCACTCTTTTGCCCCTTGGAGGGCAAGGCCTGCTCAGAATCAGCACTCCCATACTGTCAGAAGGTCTGAGGATAGCACTACCCAAACATTTTTTTGGCCACCTTCATGGCTTTTATGCCTTTGAAAAAAAATGTCCTGCTACTTTAACTGCATCCTAAACCACAATTATTTATAACACCACGGTATTGATGTGTTAGGGACCTTTCGTCCTAAAACACGTTAAAATAAATAGGATAACACACGTGTTCACTTGTATACCACTAAACTTTCTGGCTGTACGTGAGGAGACCTGCCCCCTGGTTCTGGTTCCCGGGGAATCTGTACCTCAACACCATGTTTGCTTGCCTGGTGTGTTTAAGGCCGAGGCCACACCTGGGTCAGCAGCCCTGAATGAGGTCGACTGTAGGACAGCCTCCTGTCCTTGTTCAAGCCTCAGGGCTCATGGTCTGGGAACTGTGCTGTGGCAGAGCAGGCGGCAGAGCCAGGGCCAGTGATGACGTCCTCTGCTAGGAGACCGGCAGGAAGGAGCGGCCCACCCTCTCCCTCAGTGCTGGTCTCCTGAAAGTAGCGACTGGGTCTGGCCTGGATTTGCCAAGTGACCTTAAGTTCTCATGCAGGTGAGCGGATGTCCGTGATGCCCACCACTGCGGAGGGTTCCCAGGGATGGCCCTGTCGATCACACAGCTGACCCCTGTGGCACCCATGTGTGCCTGCGTCATTTTACAGAAAGGGCCCAGCAGAACCCTTTCACCACAGAGGTTCTTCATACCAGCCTCCTGGCTGCTAAGGCCAGCCCAACATCTTTTGTAGCAAATGACAGTGCATCACTCTTATCTGGAAGCTACTTGTCCAACAATTTCTGTGAATCAGAACCCTGCCAGGAATCATGAAGGACAATGAAGAACTCTGAGCACCCGACTGCACAACAACAGCAACCCTTTCACCATCATGTACGTTTGTAGAGCATTTCATGGTTGCCAACTCAGTTTTACATACTTAATGCCATGCCGTTAAGAGGCAGGAGTGCAGAGAGGTCTGGGCACTAAAGCACAAGTACTCTACTTGTAGAAGGGGTCCTCACTTATACCTTATTTATTCTTGCCCTACACACTCTTGTGACAGACCCAGTCACGTAGTTTTCCAGGCCATTACAGATTCAGAGTAGAACAAGAGAAGGGAAATAAGGCTTGAGGTAGGAACACAGAAAGCATCAAGGCATGACAGATGACAGCAAGTGAAGAGACAGGAAAATTATATAAAGCATATCAAAGTGGAGTTAATTGCATTCTAAGACCATGGGGGCAGGGCAGGGGGGCCAGGGGGTGGGAAATGGTCTGTACATCAATTGCCCTGAGGGGCACTGCTGACTTTTAGCACAAAGCAGTAAGGAAAAAATGATGATTTGGGGCCATGAGGACAAAGGTTAAATACTGTGTACAGCATTCAATTACTTTGGGTAACAACATATGACTACTTTCTTTTGTAAATGTCTCTCCTAGTTTCTAAAACGCTCCCTGAATTGATAAACAGAGTTTGAAAAGAACATTTACATTTTTAAAAAAGTAAAACCCACTCTCACAAGTAGCACTGTGACAGGACTTCCTGGCTTTTCTCAATTGCTAAAGACCTTCCTCCCATGGATCGCCAAGTAGCCTAAGCTTGCACTCCACCACTGCAGATCCAGGCTGAAATCCAGTCTGTCCCTTCCTTTTCCCCATTAGTCCTCATTGTTTAGCTCCGGAGTTGCATAATTTACAGTCACCCTGTGAAGGGCTGTGTGTTCCCAAGTAGGAAGCTGTCACACTGAATAGAGCACTGCTGGGCTGTGTTCACAAACAGCATTTCACAATTCCTTTGCACAGCCAGTAACAGCAAACCTCCTCTTTGCGTGCAGGCAGCTCCCACCAATCAGTCAGACTGGGGGAAGGGGTGCCAGGAAGGACTGCAACCATAAATTCTCTCTAGTCCACTGTATAACAAAGCAGAGTCATAAAACCGCAACCATATTTTCAAGTCAGGACCGAAACAAGATGCCCAGGCCAACTCCTAATTTGGTTCCTAGAACCCAACAACTTGTGAACTAATTTTCTCAGTTGGGAGGGAACCATGTGGGGGGGTTCGAGAGGGCAGGATGAAAGTGATCTCAGGACTTTGGGTAGGAACTCAACCTAGGAGCTGACAATAAGCAGGCCTGTGTGAGTCTGAAGACGATAGCACAGCTTTATTAGAGGCAGATCTGCACAGGGCGGAGGCCCGGGAGACAGCCTGGTTGAGGGGAGGAGGCCCAAAGACTTCTGTGGGTATCTAAAATCGTATACAGAAGGTGTGCAAACTGGAACATGCATGAAAGAGAAACCTCCAACTTTGGAATGTCCTCTCAGTGATAAACCAAGGTGTGACCCTGAACAAATATTTCGAATAGCCTCTCTGCATCTCACTTCCTTCATCTATAAAATGGGGATAACCAAAAATCAGCCTCCAGTAAGTTAAGCTCACATATGTAGTAAGCACTGTAAATAACAGGTGTTTGGTAAATGTGGTTTCCTTCTCCCCAGCTGTGTCCTTCTACCCCAACCCTTCCTGAACAGTCACTGGGAAGCAGAAATGGGAAAAATGGGACCACACTCATTCTTGCTCTGTTACTAGCAAGGCCATGGGAACCTAGACAGGTTACTCCCTTCTCTGGGCCTCATGATCTACAGATTAACCATTAGAATTTATATAAAAATTAAGTAAGGTTGATGAACACAAAATCAATATGCAATCTGTTGTATTTCTCTAGACCAGCAACAAATACAAACTGCAATTCAAAAAAGGCAGTTATAAGACCACTGTAAATATCAAGTATCTAGCTATAAATCTAACAAAAAGTATATGAGATCTCTATGGGCAATGTAAGTATTTCTGAGAGAAATTATGACAACCTAAATAAATGGTGAAATATAACATGCTCATGGATCAGCAAAACTTAAGATTTAAAGATGTCAAATCTAAAGATGTCAATTCTACCCAAACAGATTAGTATCATAAACCGAGTCTAATATTTACATGCAAACACACAGGGCTGAGAACAGCCAAACACTGATGAAGATGACCATGAGAAGAGACGGGATTTGCTAAACATCAAGACATGTTACAAAGTTGTAGTAATCAAGACAGCATGGCACTGACATAGGAATAGAGTCCAGTGGAATGGTCTAAAGAGACAAGAAACAGGTCTCTGCATATATAAACACACGACTTAAAATAGAGGTGGTTCTACAGAACAGTGCCTGAAAAAATGGCCTTTTGGATAAGCAATGCTGGCACAAACAGGTGTCTATTAGGGAAAAAAATAAAACAAGACCTCTATCTTATACCACATACAAGAATTACAGGTGAATTAAAAACCTAAATATGGAAGAAAAAAGCTTCAAAGCTTTTTGAACAGGAGGATAAAAGAGGGTAGCTTTTATCACTTAGAGATAAAGAAAGAAAGATGTCTCAAATAGGACACAAAAAACAATAATCAAAAAGGGGAATACCGAAAACTCTGACTACATTAAAAATAAGAACATCTTTTTATCACAGTTCACCATTAACAAAGCGAAAAACCAAGCCAGAGAATGGGAGGTAATATCTGTAATGAATACCACTGGAAAAGGACTAGTATCCAGAACATATAAAGAATGCCTAAAAATTACTAATAAAATTACAACCTAATTTAAAAAGTAATAAAAGCACAGGTGTTTCTCAAAAGAGGAAATCAAATGTCCAAAAAATATGTGAAAAAAGCTGCTAGAATATGTAAAGTAAAAGCACAATGAAATACTACTGCTTACCAATACAGTTGGCAAAAATTTTAAAGTTTGACCATACCAAATATTGGCAAGAATTTAGAACAACAGGAATTCTGTCTGCTAGTGCAAGTATAAAATGGAATAGCCACTTTGGAAAATAATGTGGCATTATCTAATAATGGTGAAGATTCCCAGTAATTCCACTTCAAAGAACACTTCACATCCTAATGCACGTGCCTTAGGATATATATCCGCATAGGTGTTCATAGCACTATCCTTCACAATTGCCCAAAACTCAAAATAACCCAAAGGTACATCAACAGTAGAATGGATAAATAAATTACAGTATTGTCATAGCCAGCAAATAACAATGTATATTATATAGTAGTGAAGTCAATAATATATAGCATATTCATCAATACACACAAATATTTGTGAACGCTACACAGAAAAATTATAAATATTCAGAAGAGAATGCTATAGCATATTATATAGCAATGAAAATAAATGGACTACAGTTATGCACAACATGGATGAATAATACAAATGCAATATCGAAGAAAAGATATAAGACTTAATAATATATAACAGTATGATTCTAATTACATCCAGACCAGGAAAAACTGAACTCTATGATTACAGGATACATACATAGGTGGTAAACTCTACAAGAAGGCAAAGAAACACCATGAAAATCAAGGTAGCAGGGATCAAGAAGGGGTATTTAGGGAACTTTCCTGGCTATTAGGAACATCCTAGTTTTTTTACCTAGTGAAGCTTACATGAACGTTTGCCTTTTAAAACAAATGGACACTTTGCATGTATATTTATGTCACAATAAAAAAGACTTTTTCGTTGTTAAAAAAAAAGACATTCTCTATGTACCTCCTCCAGGAAGTCTTCCCACACCCCAAACTGATGAAGGAATGCCCTCAGCATCCTGGCTATGGTGCTTATTAATTGTAAGGGCATCTCTGTTCTCAAGGCAGAGAACCAGCCTGTCTTGGCTCACCATCACATCGTATGCAGTGTTGAGCACATGGTGGGGGCTCAATAAGTATTTGTTGAATTAATCAATGACTGCATTGAAAGATCTAACTTGGTAAAGAGTAATTAATTAGCCCAGGATAGGGGTGCCTGGGTGGCTCAGTCAGTTGAGTGTTCGACTTCGGCTCAAGTCATGATCTCACAGTCTGTGAGTTCGAGCCCCGTGTCGGACTCTGTGCTGACAGCTCAGAGCCTGGAGCCTGCTTTGGACTCTGTGTCTCCCTCTCTCTCTGCCCCTCCCCTGCTCATGCTCTGTCTCTCTCTGTCTCAAAAATAAATAAAAACATTTTAAAAAATTAAAAAAAAATTAATTAGCCCAGGACCAATCAATTGCCAACCAGTAAGAATGCACTGAGTGATGTGGCGGAAGGAGACACACACCTGAATCAGAAGAACTGGGCTTGAGTTCCATCATGTACTGACCACACCGTCTTGAATAAATCTGTCTTCTCTGATAGTAAAAATGATATAAATAGCTCACACTGAGTTAATTTCAACTATGTGCTCAGTGCTTTCAGCTCTGTTACCTCATTCAATCCTCACAGCATAGCTGCAGTGTGTTTCCTCTTTATCTCTTTTTAATAATTAAGAAACCGGGGTTCAGGGAGACTAAATAATTTTCCCCAAATCACACTGGTAGTCAACACACGGCAAAGCTAAGATCGCCAAATTTCACACTTCTCTGATACTGCTACACTGACTTCTTTTCATCTCAGTTTCTGTAAGATGGGGATCCAGGGGTGTCTATGCAGCCTGACAGGACTGTTGTAAGGCCCAAAGGTGATAATGAATGTGGAAGCAGCTTGTAAACTCTCGAGTGCCATTCAAATGTAAGGAAAATAATATGTAACAGTATCTACCATGGGCCCACACAAAAGAAGCAGATGGTTTCTACCCACATTGAGTTCTCAAGCCAATTATAAAGGAAAGCTAAGTAAAACAGGAAAACTGGGAACACACATCAATAAACTGATGAGAAAGCCACCAGGTACGGCACATAATATAGGCTCAATCGTGGGACCAGCAGTGGGGGTACTGCTTAGACTGTGCAAGGCCTGTGTGCTCCATCTTCTACAAAGCAGCCAAAGGGATTTTGTTAAGGCTCACTAAAATTTTTTAAACTAAATAATGTACACTTGACAAGTCAGGATTATTGAATTATAATTTAATTAAAGTAAATTCACCCTTTTTAGGTATGCAGTTTGACAAGTTTTGATAAACATAGATGGTTGTGCAACCACCGTATGATTAAGAGACAGATATTTCTATCGCCTCTGAAAGTTCCCTTGTGCCCCTTTGTAGTCCTCTTTCCTGCCATCCCCCCAAAACAGTGATATGATTTCTGTCCCTATGGTTTTGCTTTTTCCAGAATGCAGAGGGATCTTTTAATACATAAGTCAGGTCAAGTTGTCCCCTATTTCAACTGCCCATGGCATTCAGCATGAAATCTAAATGCTTCTCTTGGCATGGCCACCAGGCCTTGAACAATGGCACCCCACCCCGCCAGCTTCTTTTTAAATGTTTTTTTTTTAATGTTTATTTTAAGAGAGAGAGAGAGAGAGAGAGAGAGAGTGAGAGAGAGAGAGAGAGAGAGAGACTGTGAGCGGGGGGGGGGGGGGGGGGGGGGGGGGGGGGAGAAAGAGAGGGAGTCACAGAATCCGAAGCAGGCTCCAGGCTCTGAGCTGTCAGCACAGAGCCCGATGTGGGGCTCGAACTCATGGATCATGACCTGAGCCGAAGTAGGACGCTCAACTGACTGAGCCACCCAGGTGCCCCCCACCAGCTTCTTTAATCCCATTTTGTGTCACTTTTCCTTTCCTAAGGTCCAGCCTCTCTAGCCTTCTTTCTGCTCATTTCTGCCTCTGGGCTTCTGCTTCTATTCCCTGTTCCTCAGATCTTGTTTGACCTGCTTCCCTATCCTTCATTTCTGCCGACCACTCTCTTGTTTTTAAGCCTTATTTCCTCCTTTAGAACATATCACTGTCTGAAATGACCTTGCTCATTCATGTACCTGTTTACTATCTCCCTTCTCCAAAACTGTAAGGTCCTTGAGGGCAGGCAGCTTGTCAGTCTTCCTAAGAGCTCTGTTTCTGGAAACTCAGCGCCAACACACGATTGGTCTAACACCAGTACTCACAGAATGAACGGACATGTGCCAAAGAAGTTAGGGAATAGTGAGGTCCACATAGTTGATACTTCTAGGAAAGGGTTCAAAAAAGACAGGCCTTTTTGTACACCAGGGAAAAAAGGTAGAAGACCAGGAATGACTCAGAACCAGATGCCTTTCTACCATCTACCCAGAGCCCCCCGACTGACAGGGCCACAGGGTGCCTGAGAGATAGAGCCAGCACCTCCCTTACGCTTGCCCTCAGGCTTGTTTCTCTCCTGAGGCATGGGTCCCTCCAGCTCTTCTTTGCCTACCCTGGCTGGAGCTCCCCCACACAGCCAGCTCAGGCTACAAGCCTTCTTTCTCCTAGCCATGTGAGCTCACAAAGAGGGGACCCCCAAGGTTGTTTTGTCTTTGCATTCCAGGAACATCTTCAGCACTCCTCCCCAGGGAAGAGCAACATAGGACTCTGGTCTCATAAACCCTGATACCATTCGGAGTCATATTCCTCCCGCACAGGGCTCCACACTCTCAATGGAGAGTACACGCGGACGCACATGCACTGGTGTCCACAATTCCCTGAGCTGATGTCCCAGTTTTCTTTCCCAATTAGCACTAGACTTCTAAAAGCTTAATTTTGTTATAATTTATTATCTCAGTTGGGGGTGGCCAAGGGAGAAGGCAGGGAATTCCTCTGCCACGAGAACATCTGTTTTGTTGGACAGCAAAATTTAAATTATGACCTCAAGATTTGAGCAAGAGCTTATAGAATATCCGGTCTAGTTTTCTAACGTTATATGTGAAGATACTAAGGCCTAGGGAAGCTCCGGAACTTGCCTGGGGCCACCAAGCTAAATAGGGACTGAGTTGGGGTAGCACTCAGGTTTCTTTACTCCTAGGCCAGACTTATCCACCCTAAAATGTTCTTGAGTTTGGCTTCTCTCCCTTTCCCTCCACTGAAACTGCTCTTTTGAAAGCCTCCATCACCAAACACGATAGCTCCTTCTCAGTCCTTATCTAGCTTGGCAATGCCAGGGAACAGAACCACCATAGAACAGATCCGTGCTGCCACACAGAACTAACCAAGGCACAGTCCCTGCCTGCAGAGCGCCCAGCAGGGTTCTCCTCCGCTCCTCTGACTCCCAGCCCCTTTTCCCAGTTGGAGCTTCTTAGGAGTCTAGAGCTTACCAAAGGCAGGTTTCCCAGCTCACCTCCACAACTGGGGGCGGGGGAAGGGGACCCTTCTCTTCTCCATGTGCATACCACCCCAGGGAAACTGCATCTGCTCTCATGGCCTTACTGTGCATGGCAGCTGAGCCCAGTCCTTCTTCCAGCCCTGACCTCCCTTCCAAATGCTAGAATGACTTCCTAAGAAGACTACTGAACACTGGGAGCGGAACATAAAAGTTATCCTTCAAGGAGCCAAAATTCGTGCTTGTGGTCTGACTTGCCCTCTTCCTTCTACTATTACCCCTCTCCTTGTTCTTATGCCTCTTAACTTGATGTCATCACTAAACTCCAACACCAGATTCAAAACGTGGAGGACTCCTCTCTGATCTACTCTTTCCCCATACTCAAGCAGACAGCAGGTCTCACCTACTCCGCCTCCAAAATCTCTTCCCCACCCCGTTCCTCGTGGCCCTTCCTTCCAATTTCCTAGTTCAGACTACAAAAATCTCTCTGCTTTTAAGCCTCTTGTCTACTCTTCCTCTTCAAGCTCTGCCGACTTGGCACCCTGCTACCCTACCACAGAGGGAAAGGCACCCTAATCTGTATTCAAAGTATATACACCTTGGCAAGGCGGTCTGGGAACCCTCACAATGTAGCTCCACTCTTCTTTTCTAACCACTTCTCCTTATAGTCCCACAAAACCCCAATGCTTCGGTCATGTAAGACTGCTCACTGCTCCCTGATGGTGCCCTGCACAGCGGAGTACTGCTTCTGTGCTTTAGCTCACACTGTTTCTTCTTCCTGCGTGAAGAGGAGAGAATTCCAGCTCACATTAGTTTATGTAAAAGAAAGGATTTATTAGTTCACATAACTTTCAGGTCCATAGAGGCAGCTTCAGAGATTATAATAATTATCATCGGATGTCTTTCTGGCTTCCTCTGTCTCTTTCTGTCTTCTCCTCATTCCCTCCCTCACGCCCCAGTCTCTTAAAACCTCAGTCTTTCCCATGAGAAGCGAACTTCCTCCTTGCAGTGTAATGGAGACGTGGAAATGTGGCCACAGGCAGCTCTAGGCTTTCATCACTCCAACCCAGTGAAGACCTTTGATGAAGAGCTTGTTTCCCCTACTGACTATAAAATTCCAAAGAAGGACTCTGTCTGGCTTGGATTGAGTCGTAGCCCATCCTCCAATCACTGTGGCCAGGAGAATGGGATTTTGTGAATGGCAAGGCCTGAGTCACACACTCACTTCTTATCTTCAAGTGGCAGGGGGCAGTGATGGGCAGCCTCACCGGAGCAGCCTGGGAAGAGTAAAACAATGGGTGCCCACTGAACTCTCATTTCTCCACCTCGCTGTCTTGAGGCATGTGTAATTCTAAGCCCTTGTCCAAATTAAACTCTGCCATTGTCTCTTCTGTGCTTTCACCGCACCAGTTTGTCTCCTTCAACTGACTCAACACTCTAACGGCAGGAATTGGATCCCTTGGTGATCAGCAAAAGGTCTTAACCAAAGGTGTGGCTCCAGAAAACCTTTCAGTCTGCAATTACAGTGCCTGAATATTTGTTTATGAAGTTATTTCCTGAGTCCCCTGGGACTTGACTGGCTTACCACTGAATCTCCAAGCTCCTAGAACAGTGCCTAACACATACCAGGTGCTAGATCAATACTGGGTAAATGAATAAATGAATGGTTTGAATGGAAGAAAGGTTACCAGCCTTTGGTGTGTGCCAGTAAATGAGCACAGCTGCTTTTTAATGCTCCTTACTTGAGAAAAAAAGAGAAGGCAGGAACTCCCTCAACATCTTGTGCCCACCATCCCGCCTCCAAATTTCCCTATGCACTCCCTATCTCCCTATCCTTACGGCCCCTCTGGCAGTCTCAGGGCAGGTGACACACATTCACATCAACATCAGGTCGCTCAACCATACTCTGCACCCTGTTTCTGCCCATCCTCTTAGGGCTCTGCTCCTTCTACCACTTCTTTTTTCCCATACCTTCAACATCTCCCTCCATCTGGGCTCTTCCTTTTCTGCTTCTCAGTGGATCCAGGTCCCACCTTGCTAGCCAAATGAACAATAAAGCCTTTGCTCAACCCTATTCACTGCATTCCTGCCTCCCTCTGTCCCTTTCCTTCTAGAACCCAGGTTTCTTTTCCAGGAGTCTCCATTCACAGCCTCCACTTCCTCAGTACCACTTACTTAACTCCTACTGCAATTTGGCTTTTCTCCTGCCACTCCACCGGAATTGCTCTTGCCAAGTTCACCAACAACTTTCCAGACCCACTGGACATGTGTCTGTCTTCAGCTTATTTGACTACTGCAGTATCTGACTCAATTAACCCCTTCCTTCCTTGGCTTTCATGCTGCTGCTCTACCTCGGTTTCTTCTCCATCCTTCAGCTCATCCCTTCTCAGTTTCCCTTGCAGGCTCCTCTTCCTAAATGACTGTCACATCCTGGAGCTGGGGTGTGTGCACGTGGCAGGGGTGCATCCTCTGCCTTTTCACTCAGCCTGGTGAGGTTACCGACTTTCATGGCTCCCACTGCCCACAGCACCACAGAATTCCAAACCGATCCTTCTCCCCAAGTGTGTCCTACACCCTACTCCACATATCTGACTGCCTGCCAGGGATCTCCACTTGGCTGATCCACAAAAATCACCAACATGAACAAAATTAAGTCTTCATTTCTCTCCCCAAGCCTTCCTTCTCCCTCCAGCATTCCTCCATCTCAGGGAATGGCACCGTCATCCCACCAGTAGCCCAAACCAGGAATCCTGGACCCAGTCTTGTCTATATCCTTTATTTATTTATTTATTTTTTAAGGCAATCTCTACACACAACATAGGGCTCAAACTCACAACCCTGCGATCAAGAGTCTCATGCTCTACCAACTGAGCTAGGTGGATGCCCCCTTGTCTATATCCTTTAAAATGGAGCTCCTCCCCAATCCCCTTTCAACTAATCAAATAAGTTCAATTATTCCACTGCCCAAATACCCTTTTCCCATTCCACTCCTTTGAGTTTCTTCTTAATCTATTCCCACCTGGATCACAGAAATAAATTTCCACATGGTCTCTTAACCTCTGGACATGATTCTCTCTAGTCCACGTAGGTGATCTTCCTAAAGTGCAAAAAATGATCCTGCCACCCATTTCCTTAGAACCCTATGGTTCTTGAAAGTTCTCATCACAAGAAAAACATCTGTAACCATGTGTGGTGATGGATGTTAACTGGACTTATTGTGGTGATCATTCTGCAATTTACACAAATATCAAATCATTACATTGAACACCTGGAAGTAATATAATGTTGTTAATAACACCTCAATTTAAAAAAAGCCCTTCTGTGCCATCTCATTGTGTTCAGAATAAAATCTAAAGTTATTAGCACAACAGACAAGGCCCTTCACAATCTATCTCTGTCTCCTCTTTCATCCTTCATCTCTGGACACTCCTCAAATCAAGTATTTTACATCCTCAGCCTGCTTCGTGTGGTGACATATCTTAGCACCTTTTTACATGTTGGTCCCTCTGCCTGGCATTCCTTCTTTTGTTTTGTTTTTTAATTATTATTTTTGGGAGAGAGAGACAGAGCATGAGTGAGGGAGGGAGAGAGAGAGGGACGGAGACAGAATCTGAAGCAGGCTTCAGGCTCTGAGCTGTCAGCAGAGAGCCTGATGTGAGGCTCCAACTCACGAACTGTGAGATCATGACCTGAGCTGAAGTCAGACGCTTAACCAACTGAGACACCCAGGCGCCCCTTGGGATTCCCTTTTCCACCTGGCTAACTACCACTAGTTTTTAGGACTCAACCCATGTGTCATTTTCTACCCAAACTTCCTGCCTAGATTTGGTGGCCTCCAATCTCCCATGGGGAGAACTGGCTGCTTGCTTTGAAGTATAAGCGTCTTTTACACGTAACTCCCTTTAAGCTGAATTCCTTAAGGGCAAGGACTGAGGCCTTCCTCTCTACTTCCATGACACCATGCATATGTCCAGCATTTGATAAATGCTCAGTAAATGCTTGTGGATGAAAAGATGGATGGATGGATGGATGGATGGATGGATGGATGGAAGGTGGTTGAATGGATGCATATACTACTATCTTGTCTTTCTCAAGTCTCCTCTGAATCACCTGCTTCTACCAAAGCCAAAGTCTTCAGTGGCAGCACCCACAAATGGCCCACATTTGAGGCAGCAACAGAAATTATTTCAGAGGCTGTCGAGATGAGGGTTAGGAAACACTCTGGTGTCAGAATTAATGTCATATGTGAGGACGGCCACCACCTCCACCTCCAAAAATCCAGCACCAATCAAACACTTGCTATTCTCTCAGCCACTGATCTCAACCAAAGTTAGTGACATCCCATTTGCTGATGGGCACTGGGTCCCAGTCTGCCAGCTCTCTTTTGTCCACACTGGTGGTGGTCTAGTAAGGACCACGTAGTGTTAGAATGGAAAGGACATAGGCTTTGGAATTAAACAAATTGTGGCCTTACGAAGCTGTGTGGTCTCGAGCAAGCCACCCAACTTCTCTGAGCTTCACTTCCTCATCTGTAAGATGGAGTTGATGACTGTATTTCCGCATAGGTTGATGTGAAAAAACAAATGAAGATAATGGATTGGATTGAAAATGATCAACGCTATGAGCATCAAAGGCTTTCAAAGTTATTATGCTGGCTTATGTAGAAATGAGTTTGCATTCCCTGTGAACCTCATTTCTTTCTCTTTTCTTCATTTAGCAAGCATTTGTGAAGCACCTCCTGTGTGCCAGACATTGCACTCAGTGCTGTATTATGAGCAAAAAGAAGTCACCATCTCTGCTTTAGGAAGCCCTGGTAAGGAAGGGGCACCAAGACTAGCAAAGGAGACAGATATATTAAACACATAATTAATTTACAATGTGTAATAAACATTAGTGCTCTGAGCCTCTGGAGGCGGGTGACCCTGAGTTGATTTTATGACATGGGGAAGCTGTCCCTGTAAAGTATCAATTTTCCACAGAAAGCCTGTCAATTGGCTATGACATGGGCAGAGAATCCAGGGTAAATTCTTGCCATGGAATACTATCCTTACATACTATTCCCCTTTTCTCTTTCCTCCTTCTTGGTTAAGAAATTAAGCGAGTAGGGGGACAAATTCAGGGCACTATTAGCCTTGCAGGATTTTATTTTACTTTATTATTTTTTTGTGTGTGCTATGAAAAGCACAATGTTTTTCCTCTCCTCTGTAAAGAAAATTAGAACTAAAGATGGCTCAGCAGATAAAAGCTGTGGGCGGTAAATACTCCCACTATTCCCCCCTGCATTTCAGGCTTCTAGGTTTCTCTCTGCATTTACTGGATCTTAGAGCTAAGAACCTGAAAGAGGCCTGAGAGATCCTGTGGTGAAAGCCCACGTTCTAATTAAGAGATGAACAAACCAAGGCTCCGAGGGGCTAAACGACCTGCCCAAAGTCGAATCAGAGAATGAGTCAAAACTAAAACACAGTTCTGCTGATCCTCCCCGTTTACTGGTCTGCGGGCAGACCCCTGGGATCTGAGGCACCTGAACCCAAGCAAGTTCCTTCACCTGCAGCCACCCCTGGTGGGGCCAGGCTGTCTCTATTTCTAAGACTCCTGGAAGCCACCGACAAACCACTTCTCCCTCTAACATGTCACTGGGGCTCTCCTCCCAGAAACATCCTGTTTTTCACCAGCAGGATACTTTCGGATCCTCCTCTTTGGTTTGAGAACCACATCTGCATGAAGAGTTTGGTTAGAGGTGGTTTCCTCAAAATGCCTCTCAGGACTACGACTTTCTTGGCTGACAAAGCTTTGTGGTTGAGGTCGCTTTTCTACAATCATCTTGGCCTTCAAAGAGCTTTCATGGGTACCCCCTACCCTGCCCCCCCCGACCGCAGGATGGAACTATAAATGATGCTTTTATGTTCAGAACCTTGCATCAAAGACCTCAAGACCCTGACATGAAGGTAGCTCCCGATTTCATGGGCCACTTAAGACAGGGAAGGAGCTGGGGCAAACAGTACCCCCAGAGGGGCAGGTGGCGGGAGGAGCCACTAGCCTTAACTCCTGGTCCAGTGCTCTTTCCCACTCTTTGTGACATCACTCCAGCTTCTTGGGTTGAAGCAGCTGCACCATCAAAAATGTCACATCAGTTATGACAACACAGTTTATTATATAACTCGTACTGCAGAGCACCAAGGGGGAGAAGCCATAAGCATGAACCACTGCACTCCCCTTCTGGCTTTTAAGGAAGACAAGGCCCACATACTTGAAAAGACAACTCCATATGGGAAGGGAACACCCACTAATCAATCAAAGGAATGAAAACTATAGCTGACGTCTGTATAGTGATTTCTAGAACACTGTTATAAGGGCATTTGCCCACAACAACTCCTTTAGGTGGTGTTTTTATTATCAGCCCCATTTTTATAGGCAAAGACACTGAAACTGAGGTACAAAAAGTAAAGTGACTTGTTTAAGTTACTAACACCTAGTCAGTGGTAGAGCTAAGATTTGATGCTAGGCAGTCTGGTTCCAGCGTCCACGCTCTTAATCACCTCTCAATTTTAGAGAAGCATGCTAAACTCCTTCTCGAAAAAAGAAACTAGCTTTTCTTTGAACCGGTAACAGGCCACTGCTCCTTCCTCTCTTCCCCCTCTATGCTAATGACCGATTTGCCGGACGGTGTCTTTTCTAACCAGTACTGTGTAGTATGCGCGAGAAGCACAGGATAGATAAAATAAGAATGTGATACAAATTTAAACAAATTCCTAGAATGGAGATCATTTGAGTACCGTCAACGTGTTTATGGTGATGCAGTCCATAAGTAAGGTAAAGTGCTCTTCTCATACTATCCACTGTTTTTAAACTCACGTAGCATGTGTGTACACACGCGCGCGCGCACACACACACACACACACACACACACACACACAGCTTCCTTTCATCAAAATCAAAAGCTGTTCTTTGCTAGTGTCAAGTTTGGGGGTAACCCTTTCCAAAATGTCTTTTTTCATTTTGAAATCATCCCCTTCCCAGCTTGTCTACTGTCTTTCAGATCACGACGTGCTCTTGTGATAATGATCTGTCTAGCTTCATTAGACAGGAGACCCTGAAGACACCCTGGGAGACAGCTAACCCAGTCCTTGCATCCAGATGGACTGACCACATGTCAGAAAAACAGGACCTTATTCTATTCACATTAAATCTCCAGTGTTCATAGAGATAGAGTGCTGTGAGCAGCTGAGAAACATGAGTGACCCCGTCCTATCTTTAGCAGATGTGGTGTACTAAGGAGAACAATCATAATCTGGGGAGTTCGAGTGGTAAAGAAACAAGCCAGTACTCTGAGCACTATAAATGTAATCTAGTCCCACACGGAGAGAGAACAGAAATTCTGATTCCTTTAGAGCCATGGCAATCCCAAATGAAGCCTCATCCATGTAATCTAGTCAGAAACAACCCTTTTAACAAGCAGACAGGTTCTACTTCAGAATTCAACAGGTAACTCAGGTTCAAGAGTTCCATGGCTGACTCCTGAGGAGATCAGGTGGACTGTTTGCTACTTTTCTGGCAAGAAGGTCTGCTGGTATTTACAGCTCAGTGAACAGTAAGCAAGGAGAGAGCACCATCCATCAGCGAAGGAGAACTCATCTGCTACTTGATCCGACATTCTGTTTGCGCTCATGCTGTCTCCAGAGAGCAAGGTGCATCCATTTGAATAAACATGGAGAAGGGAGGAAGAGGGAGGGGCAAAGCAGCCAAAGAGATGATTGCAGAAATAACAAGTCCACAAACCTAGAAGGGTGGTTCTCCGGAGTGCTGCCTCAACATGGGACCCTTTGGGGACATGCAGGAAATGCCCTTTTAGATGGCTGCACTTTTACAGAGTAATGGCTGCAAGTGGCCATTCCCTTCCACTCATTACTGCCACTCGGGAGGTGCTGAACAGCAGTGTGCTGACTGAACACAGGCTTGTTGTGAACCTAAGCCAAACAGAAGACACCCTAGTTACAAAAGCAGGGTCAGCTGGTGGGAGAAGCCACCAGCTTTTGGCAGGAGGTGACGTTTTATTTTTATTTTTTTTTTAATGTTTATTTATTTTTGAGAGAGAGAGACAGAGTGTGAGCAGGGGAGGGGCAGAGAGAGAAGGAGACACAGAATCTGAAGCAGGCTCCAGGCTCTGAGCTGTCAGCACAGAGCCCGATGCGGGGCTCGAACTCATGGACCGTGAGATCATGACCCGAGCTGAAGTCGGACGCTCAACCGACTGAGCCACCCAGGTGCCCCATGGAGGAGGTGATGTTTTAAAAGACTACCTTCTCCAACAGGATGGGGTCTGTCCTCTGAATCATAACCCACTATAAGGGCTGGGATATTTGTACAAGAAATGACGTCTTCACCGGACAAACCCTGGCATTTGTTTTACAATGGCACTGAGCAGGCACCTTGGGAATGAGTGCACATCCAGAGTACTCCGTTTTACTTTGTCCATTTATATTTAAAGCCAGCAGCTTGTAAGCCACACCTCATTGCCACCTTCCAACTCCCTATCTCCTAAAAGTCCACCTAATGCTCCAGACACAGGGAGCCTGAATGTGACATCACAGAGAACTCAACACCTCAAAGAGGGCAAACTGCAGTTCTTATAGCACCACCACAGCTCATTTTACATTTTCATCAGGGAGAATGCCCAAGCACTTGTCACTGTTTGTTCAAAATGGGAAGTCACTAAAAAGGATATTCTATTGATTTCATACTTCATAAAATATAATTCTTTAAGAGATTTCTTGGTAGGGATTTTGGTAATTAAATAAAATGAACACCTCCTTTTAAAATTTTGATTAGTCCAGGGGTGCCTGGGTGGCTCAGTCAGTTAAGCAACTGACTTCGTCTCCGGTCATGATCTCACGGTTCGTGAGTTCAAGCCTGTGAACTCAGCTCAGTTCAGAGGGCTCTGTGCTGACAGCTCAGTTCAGAGCCTGGAGCCTGCTTCGAATTCTGTGTCTCCCTCTCTCTCTGCCCCTCCCCTGCTCATGCTCTTGCTCTCTCAAAAATAAACAAACATCAAAAAATAAATAAATAAAACAAATAAAAAATAAAATTTTGATTACTCTGAATAAAACAGTCCCATGGATTGCAAAAATGATGAGGCCCATATCACAGGTGAGGTCATCGCCTCCTAACAAGCACAAGTTAAATACCACATATTTAAAAAGGTCACTGTTCATGGTGTGTGTAAAATTTTATTTGTGCTCTTTCGATGATTGTTATTTCTTAGAACCGAAATGTTTTGGATTGTCTGACCCAGAACTCCCAAACGCTAGCTCACGATCACATATGCAAAAAAACACAACAACAACAGCCCAGCAAGCTATGTTCAAATGAAATTTTTAACAAATTTAATAAAGTACTAAGAATCAGGCTTCTAAAATGACAGTCTCATCTGTGGCATCTCTTTAATGGCTGTAAGTTTCCCATTACAACATGTATCAAGCAAAAGAATTGCAAAGGTTGGTCTCCTGCAACATTTCTAGGCTGATGTGTGCATTAATACTTTGTTTTAAGTAGCATCAGTTAGCCCTTTATCATATAACTTCAATTACTATGGCATATATGGAAGCCTATTCCTTCTAATCAGCACGCCACAACATGGATGAGAAAACAGGCTAAATGGAATGCTCTTTGCTCTTCTGAAAACACTGGTTTAAAAGGGTCTGGAGATGTCTGAATATCAATATTCTTTCTCTCTGTCCAACAGAAACTATTAAGCCCAAGGCCCCCTTAGGAAATCAAGTTCTCACAGGGCATCACCCATGGAGAACTCTTTAATTTCATCTACCTGGGTAAAATAAAGCAACATCCGAATTAATTCATATGTATGGCCTGATAGGTCGGTCACTAATCACACTGCACAGACAAGTCCAAAACTGCTTTCTGGAAATGGCACCTACATTTTTGGGCCCAGCCCCACCCACGATACAGGTCTCCTGACTCAAGTGATTCTCAGTCGTGGCGATCAGGAAAATCATCTCTGCAAAGGAGGACTCAAAAGAATTTGTCACTAGGATACAGTGACACCAATCCCACATTTTGTGGTTAATAAAACAAGTCCTGCATCCAGCTTGGCACAAGGCCCTGATCTGATTTATTTCAAGCCAAGCTGGAGGGCTCACAGGAAAAGCTGCCATTCATGAATGCTTCAGGAGGACAGGATGCCAGGGTCCCTTGTGGCAAAATTTACAGGGCCAGAAATCTTTCTGATTGACCTTTTGAACAAACATAGCCTATTTCCTAAAGAGTTGGTGTGTTTAAAAAAATTAATAGTTTTACCTCAGTTTTGCCTGACATTTTTCTACAAAAAGGTGTTCTGTGGGAGTAAGAAAAGTGGGGAGCACAGGGAAAAGAGAAGAAATGTTCAGATATCTGATTTAACCATCTCAAACATCAAAGGCTTGACTTTTTCGTCTTCCCCAGTGTAACTAAATCTGAGACACGTATGACTTTCCGGGGAAAGTCTACATACAGCCTTCATTTAAGATTCCCTGCCCCAGTATATAATTAGGAATTTTCATTTTAAAATGGCACACCTATTTCCTCAGAGAGCTCAGCTCTCTTTGAATAAAAAAGGTGAGGTACCCTTTGGGGGAGTCAGTATATATTTTTAAACTTCTTATTAAATCAACCTAATTTATGGGGCATGTTCGGGAAAAGCAGGTAAGGAGTTGCTTTGGTGGACGCAAAGTTAATTTGCAGACTCTAGCATACCTCCCTCCTTCGTTCTCACCCCCCCCCCCCGCCCCACTCCTCCCACGAGTCTTTCCGAATGCCTTCGGCCCCCTCCGAAGCGGCTCGGGTTCTCTCCGCTGGGGCCCCGACTCCGTTCCGAACACTGCCGAGTCCCTCCGAGCCCCGCGCCCAGCCCGCACCGAGCTGAGCCGAGCGTCACCGAGCTGAGCCCCATCGACTTTTCCGGCCTCAGCTGGGCGCTGTCCACCACTCGCAACGCCTGAAACCTCACCCAGCCCCTGTGGCTGGGGCTTCTACCCGGCTCCGAGGCCACCACTGCAGATTACAGACTTCTTAAGTTTTGAAACATCCCCCTTTGGGAGAGAGGGGTGGCGCTGCTTGCATTTACCGACCTGCAAGGGCTCCAGGCAGATGCAACATGCACCTTGTTGCAAAGAGCAATTCCCTCGGCCCCGCCTCTCCATCCATTTGGGCTGCACAAGCTCCAGAGAAGCCCCAGGCCAAATTACCCGTGGCTCAGAGGGGTGCGGCGAGCCGAGGGGCCTCTGCAAAGAAAGCCCCAGGGAGCTCTCTAACGAAAATAAGAATATGTCAAACAGACGGGGTGGGGTGGGGGGAATTGTCTCCTAGTCGCTACTCCCTACCATCATGGCGCCGCCTAGAACCCGCTTGTCATGCCTGTTACACATGCAAGATTTTTTGCATCTTGGTTCTGAAACCGCAAGCATGCTTCGATTCCCACCCACCTTTCCGCCAAAGGGGTTTTTATTTTCCATTGTTTTCCTACGGGATGCAATTACTTCAGCTATTCTGTCAAGTTGAAAAATAATCATTTTTGTTTACTGCACAGCAACCCCTAATTAGGAGCTGTGTGTGCACGAAGGTGTCACAGCAAAGCGACGTGGAATCCTCGCTAAATGGTCTTAACGAACTCCTCCGTCCCGAACTGACAGGCCAACGGAAGCAGCAGGGCCGGGAGGCCCTGAGGGCATCCACCCCTTCCCCGCAGGCCACCCCCTCCCAAGCAAAGCTGCCTGTGGGCTCGCTAGGAATTGCCCAATGGATGGGGCAAGAAGCAAGCCTGAGAGTGGGAAGGAGGGGCGAGGCTCCTTACTGAGAAAGTGTGGAAGGGAAGAAATATCCCATTTTGTTTTAATTTTCAACCATCACTCAAATCCACCCCCAGTTAATTAGGAGGGGAAACTGATATCTAAGGCAGAAGGGGGCGGTGGCAAGTGGGGCCTGCAATCCGCATTGTGGGTAGATTACATGGAACATGGCCTATGCAGAGTGTAAATAAATACATTGATAAAGGCCACAGAGTGAAGGAAAACTGCCGGTCAGGAGACCAAACGCTGGTGGGGGGGGGGGGAAGGGATGAGGGGGGACACAAGGGACAGGCATTCAGCCTCAGCCAGAGTTCCCCTTCCACCTCTGCCTTGGATACAGCTGTGCCAGCCACATTTGCTTGGAAATCCACCCCCCTCCCCTACCACATAACCCCTTCCCCTGACCCTAGTCCTTTTGGGGGGCGGGGGCAGAAACCACAACCTCCAATTCAGCACCAAATCCATGAACAGCAGACACTTGATCCTCCACCCCAGTCTAGGGCTGGGTCCCTTCCATGTTTTAGCCAAGTTCAAAATCACTGCCCCAGGAGAAGAGCAGGGGGAAGGGACTGTGGATGTGGAAGGGGGAGGGGGTGGAGGGAGGAGGAGAGAGAAATACAGAATGAAACAGAGACATATAGATAGAAACGGAGGTAGTGATACATACAAGGGGCAAGAAAGAGTAATGATCATAATCATGCCAATAGTGTGATGTTCTGATCAATATGGCGGACACTGTCATTCATACAACTACAGGCACTCCACTTCCCTCCCCCCTCCGCAAAAAAAACACCCACCGGGGAGCTGGGGTGGAGGACCCAGAACCAACGTAGGGCGTGGGGGAGGGGAGTCAAATCCAGGTGTGTGTGTGTGTGTGTGTGTGTGTGTGTGTGTGTGTACACGAATCAGAAACCAGGCCTGGAGAGCAATGTGTAATGAGCAAGATAATACAAATGACAAAAAATTATTCTTAATAAAAGTACAAATCCCAAGGCCACAGGGACTTACTTCATCTGCTTCACAATGGTGCTTTTTCCTGATTCTCCAGCCCCTGTTGGGACAGATGGGGGAAAAACTGGTGAGTGTCAGCTTAGGGGAAGGGGGGGGGGGGAGGCATGGAGGTAAGGCATGCGAGAGGATGGACGATCCTAGGCACACAGTGGTGCCAACTCCGGGACCAGGTCTCCCCAGACACGAGTAGGGTGGGAGAGAGGGCAGAGGTGGGTGCGGAGTGGCTGGGGTCGGGAGATGGGGGTGGCAGCCCCGGTCCTTACCCAGCAGGAGTAATTTCACGTCTTTGGCGGCGCTGATGCCATCCTCTTTGAGGTTTTTCTCAATCGCCTTGCTCCGCTCGAGGGCGGCTCTCTCCTCTGCGCTCAGAGTACATCCCATGGTGGCCCCTTCCCTGCCACAGCCCGCACGACTCGGCTGGCACGGCTCCCCGGCTCGGCGCGCCCCCCACCCCCCCAGAGAGCAGAGCCTGGGCTCAAAGGGGAAAAAACCACGATATCCTTCCCTTGGTTGAAAACAAAAATGTCGGGAAACCAGAACCCCCCAAAAAGACAGCCGCTAAGATTCCAGCAGCGGAGACTTGCGGTAGCTGGCGGGTTCTAGGGGTGTCGAGGCGAAGGTGGCCGGGGTCTGGGGCTCCGGGGCCGAGGGAAGAGGCGCCCGCGGTCCGAGGAGGCGCGGGCTGCAGGCACTGAGGCTTGTGCACGACCCAAAATAAATAAAATAATAGTTGAGGCAAGAGCCGCAGCCGGAGCCGGCGGAGGGTGGGGTGGGGGGCAGGGTGGGTCCTTCTGCCGCTGCTGCCAGAGGAGGAGGAGGCGGCGGCGCGGGGTGTGGAGGGAGTGAGAGAGGGGGTGCTGCTAGTGCATGTGCATCGCGGGTCCTCAGCCGTCGGTGCGTCCGCGGCGCCTTCGCCGACCCCTGCGCGCAGGGCAGGGTTGGGCAGGGGGCCGGGTCGGGGGGCAGGTCTCTAGCGGGAGGCGGCGTCGCTGTCTCCCAGAGCTCGCATCGCTCGGTGGAGCCTACCGGAGAGAGAGGGAGAGCGAGGGAGCCGCAGGCAGCCGGGAGCTCGAGGGAGAGAGAGAGAGGGAGAGAGGCTGGGAGGGAGGGGAGAAAAAAAATGAAGGGAGAGCCAGCGAGCGCGCGCGCCACAGCCCGGGCGGGGGAGGGGGCGAGCGCAGCGCGCGAGTGCGCCAGCGGCTCTGCGCACCCCGCACCGCAAGCCGCCCGCTGACGTCAGCAGGGCCGCGCGCCGGGCCCCCGGGACAGGGAGGGGTGGGGGACGGGGGAGGCGCGCGCGCCGGGAACCGCGTCAGCCGGCGGCGGCGCGCGCGCGCGCGCGCGCGCGGCCTTCCCTCCCCACAGCGCCCCCGGGCCCGCGGCTCCCAGAGGTGGGAGCGTGCGGGGCCTGGCGGGGGCGGAGCCTGGGGCCGGGCGCGCGCCGGGGTGCCCCTCCCCGCCTCCGCCCCCGCCCGACGCGCGGGCTCCGCCGACCTCCTGGTCAATGGGAACGCGGGACTGGGCCGCCCGCGCCGCGGTCAGGTGGGCCCCCCAGCTCGCGCCCCGCGCCGCCTTGCTCGTCCTCCCGCTTCCGCTCCATCTTGGCTCCAGCAGCTCGCCTTCTTGGTTACTCTTCTGCTGTCAGGGCTGTGGCAGCCGAGACCAAGTGACCTCAGCAAACGCGAGGAGACAGTGGGTCTGAGTAAACCCGCGTTCCGGTGAATTCGCCTGGGGCATGGGGACGGTCGCGGATTGTTTTTTTCCTGCGACCCACCATCATTAATTGAGCACCTAGTATGTGAGAGTGGAGGCTGTGAGGAGAGGAACACAGCAGGATGAGACAAAGCCCTGGCCTGTTCTCTAGGAGCCTCTACCTCCCTGTGCCTTCGCGGACCCTGCTCTGAGATTCCCCGCCATAGGTATCAGCGCAGGAGACAAGTCCCACTCTGGGAAGCTTTTGGTTGGGAGGGACAGGTTTTCATGAGCTTCTAGCACATCATTGATCTTTCAACACAGAATTTAAACGCTTGTGCTCATTTTGAACGGTTTCGCTTGGTTGAAATCTTGGCATTTAATTCCCTTGTCCTGCTCCTTCCCCCAAACACAAATAAATGAATGTTGAGTCGCTTTTTGGTGAGAGAAGAGATTTTCTTCCTTTCTTCAATTTTTTAAAAACACTTTGCCATCTCGTTTTCAAATAAAGACCCAGAAACCCAGGTCAGTTACTCAGCATACAGCTAATCAAGTACCGAGGAAACACGTACACATTTGCCAAAAATCAGGCGTGTTCTGGGTGGTCTCTGAGATTTTGAAGAGACTAGTTCTCACTGCACAAAATGGTTTTACAGCAGACAGTTCCAGCAGACAGCCCCAGGGGCCCTCCTAGAGAAAGGGGCCAATAGGAAAGGTTGCATGGGGATAGGACAGGCAAGAGGCCAGCAGAAAATGTTTTTTCTAACAGTTGGGCACTTCTATGGCTCTGAAAGCAAACTTGTTTGTTTCATTTCAACAACAGAAAAAAGCACCCCTGTTTTGGAAATATTACCCAGCATAAAAATATATTTGCAATGGGGGTGGAGGGGAAGGCAGTTAAGGCCCACCCAGAAGAAAACATTTTTTCCCTTGAATTTAATGTGTTATTTGTCTCTGTCTATAAATAGCTATGTCAAAAGCTGTATGTAATGCAATTTGAATATTTAAATTTGAATCACATTTTTGTATTCTAGGAAACTGACAAAGGACTCATAAAGAATTGTTTTATAAAATAAATAACTTCTTCACCTACCCAGACCCCAGCCTCCTTTGGTGTGTCTGTTGAGGAGGGGAGCTTAAGGGATATATCTAGTTTGCCTTCCAGATCCAAAACAGAGCTTAAGGTACCCAACATTCTATACAATCTGTTATTGCCTCTACAGGTTGCTAAGATGATTATGCAGATCTGATATAGGGAAAAACTTCAGCAACTCACCCAGATTCTGCTATCCCTACAAGGCTGCATCCGAAAGACCAAAGAGGTAAGAATATAACCATTTTTTAAAAGATGATGGGTCATATCTTATATTTTAATCCTCTTTCATATCAAGTAGTTTTTGAGATCTTAGGCTATTGGGGAATTGTGGCTTATATGGTTGAATCAAACTATCCTTGATTTTAGTTATATTTATTTCTTCTTCGTATCACACCTAGTATGGTGAAGGCATAGACCTGTTTTTGTGTGTGTGTTTTTCTTTACTTCTTTGCTTATTAAGCACCTTATCTATCATGCACCAGGTAATGTTCTAGGTACTGTAGATGTTGTATTTCAGGTTTGTCTACCCTGTTTTCTTTCTCTGGGTCACTTTGCATCTTTATAACTGGGCTTCATAAAGCAACTAATAATAATGCACTTTGTCTGTATAGTGCTTTACAGTTCATGGAACACTTTTATAAAAATTACCTCTTAGGATCTTCCCATGTAAACCTCAGTTAGACACTGTGGTGTTGGGAGTGTCATGGCAGAGTGGAAAGAGCCTAGAGTATGAATCCAGATCAGCCTGGCTATCCATTTTACAGCTGAGAAAACTGAGCCTCTGAAGGGGTGAATAACTTGTTCAAGGTTACACCATCGTTAACTAATAAACCAGGGCTCCTTTTATGTGTTTGTGGATTATTTGAGAAATAACATGTTGTATAAGCATATAAAGCATACTTTCTAGACTCTGAGAATGCTGACAACCCCAGAACCCACTGATATTCACCACCACCCCCCCCCCCCCGCCAACAAAGGAAGTGAGCATGAGAACATCTCAGTTTTCTGCAAGTTATTAGTAATTAGATAATACCACAAGTGTTTAATTTGTCCACAATTAATTCCTGTGGGAATAGGGAAATTACAATCCTAACATCAGGAGTGATAAAGGACAAATTCATTTGCTTTTATTTTGTATGATCCTCAGAACTATGTTTCTCTGATTATTGCTGTTGGCCAGAGAATCATGTTAACTTACCCAGTCCTCAGTCAACTGTCTGCCTTGCCATTCTCACACACTGTTCGACATACTTTAAGTTGTTGGTTTGTTTGTTTTGTTTGTTTTGTTTGTTTTTGAGAGAGAGAGAGCGCGCACGCGCTCTGGGAAAGGGGCAGAGAGACAGGGAGACAGAGAATCTGAAGCAAGCTTCTCGCTGTCAGTGCAGAGCCTAATGAGGGGCTTGACCTCCTGAAGCATGAGATCATGACCTGAGCTGAAGTTGGCTTCTGAACCAGCTGAGCCACCCAAGCACCCCTGAGTTTTAAAATGAATTAGAATGTTTTATAAGAGGAACAACAGCAAAAGCCTATGTTAAGCCTTTTTACTACATGTGGCTTCTAATTGCGGAGGGCAGTAATTTATGATACGTGCAAGATCCTCCAGTTTTGACTTAAAGAATGTACGTTCTTATTAGATGAACCAAACTTCTCTATTTTTCCCTTTTGTAATTAATCAAATATGCATGTATTGACAATCTTTTGTGTTTAATATATTGATTTTGATTCAAAGGAAGGTTTGGATGGGTATAAGCTTGGATTCTTAAAATCCCTAGAATGTTTTATTCAAAACCATTCACATCAGAATTAGCTGGGATGCTACATAAAAATTCAGTTACCCACCTTACTTCTACCAAGTCAGACTCTTCTGCATTCCATATTGATAGCCACTCCCCAGATGATTTTTCTGTACACAAAATGTTGGAGCTTATACATACAATCTGTATGTGCCAATTAATTCTGGTAGGAGCTTACTTTTTTTTTTTTTAAATTTTTTTTCAACATTTATTTATTTTTGGGACAGAGAGAGACAGAGCATGAACGGGGGAGGGGTAGAGAGAGAGGGAGACACAGAATCGGAAACAGGCTCCAGGCTCTGAGCCATCATCAGCCCAGAGCCCGACGCGGGGCTCGAACTCCCGGAACGCGAGATCGTGACCTGGCTGAAGTCGGACGCTTAACCGACTGCGCCACCCAGGCGCCCCGGTAGGAGCTTACTTTTTAAAAGTTCAGACATCTCACATGTTTCTGAATTCAACTTTTAAAAAAATGTTTTATTTATTTTTGAGGTGGGGGGGAAGGGGCAGAGGTGGGGGGGGCGGACAGAGGATCCAAAGTGGGCTTTGTGCTGACAACAGACAGTTTGATGCGGGGCTGGAAATCACGAGCTGGAAGATCATGACCTGAGCTGAAGTTGGATGCTCAACTGACTAAGCCACCAAGGTGCCCCTCAACTTCTAAAATGTTTATTGTTTTAAAAATATTTTTGTCAAAGGAAAACATGAGAATTGCTATCCCTTTTGAATACTACTGTCATGGTAAGAAACTAAGCTAAAACGTGTGGTTCATGAACTAAATGAAACCAAACTAAATGTCAGGTGAATTTGGTGTTTTAGGGAGAATGGTAGATCACTAGAGATTTTAAGTTTCCTTACTAAAAGTTTCTATTATGAAATTGATAGCTTACAATATAACTTAGTGGTCAATATAATTTACAAAAATGTCTGGGTCAGACTAACAGATGACTGAGTATATTCTGACAGATATCTGGTATTAATGAAGGAAGATACTGATCAAATTTTTGTTTCCTTTCCTAGAAGATAGCCCCCACCACCATTTAGTCCATATTCAACACTTCTATGACTGATATTATTTTGAGCACATTTCTCAGACCTGTTGGAACAGTGGTTCTCAAATGTTCAATGGTGCTAAGAATTACCTGGGATGCTTTTAAGAATGTGGATTTGTGAGTCTCATCCCTAAAATTTCTGAATTAGTAAGTCTGAGATTGAGCCTGGAAATGTTCATCTTTATAATCCTATCTCCTCCCCTAAGTGATACTGACAAAGTTTGAGAAACATCGCTGGCATGTAAATTCCTTTGAGGCCGAGAGAGTTGTCTTATCACTTTGTGACTGTCCCAGAAGGTCAAGCATGGTCCACTGTCCACAGGTCATCAGTTTTAATACTTGTAAATTAAATTCACCTATCTATAGACAAGAATTAAATCAGATCACTTGTCAAAGTTCTCCCTAGCTCTGAGACCTTTTGATTTTTTCGAATAGAAATTTTGTGACTTGATGACTTGGGAAGATTTTTAAGATTAAGTTCAAAATGATAGTGGCTTGTTTTCAAGTAAGGTTCTGAAAACTGAAATGATACTGACTTTAAATAAGCAAGTGGGAGATTTATTGGCATTTAGGAGCTGATAAGAAGAGAATGTATACCAAATGCTTTTGAAGAATCCATCAGAAAATTTTTTGATAAATTTTGTGTCTTGTTTGTTATTTTGTTGAGTTCATGAAAAAAGTAGTTTCTTTATTTATAATGTTAGGAATAAAAGATGCCACGGGAAGAAATAAAGATTTTGTGTATTTTTAAATGAAGGGACTTGCATGAAGGAGCAGATTAAGACTTGTAGGTAATTGAATTGAGCTCTTAAGTTATTGAAATCCATTATGTGGTCACTCTTGAGAACATTATTTGTTGAGTGTGCTTTGATGGTTCAAGAGCCCCAAAGAGGGTGCACTTTGTGATTTTTCTCAATTTAGGGTAGAAAAAGAATCCCTCAGGGATGCATTTGGCTGAGATTGAGTGGAAAGTTTGAGGGGGTAGGACTAGCGCTTTCACATTGATAAGATTGACCAAGTGCTGAAATTGAAGTTGGAAGCTTGGCTTAATATGAAGGCCTTACCTACCAATTGTGGTCTGTGTTGGAATTTTCTTGGAAAATCTTTCTTCAGAACCGAGAATAATAGTACTTTTCAACCTCCCCTGGCTGAAGTTGACAGATAAGATTAGCAGGTATGTCTTTGTAAAGCATTTATTTAATACTTACTAAGTCCTCCAGAAGACAGGAGATTTCCTGACATGAAGGTTTCTTGCATTATTTATCGTATTTTCTATCTCCATAGAGCCTTTCATGCATGCAGCTCCAACACGTTTTAGACATTATCTCATTAGTCTTCTGTAAGCTTCAAGGTCCAAAAAATTATCAAGTGCTCTCTACAAATAGAAATTTTTGTTGTTGTTGTTGTTCCTGTCAGTTGTATTTGCAAAAGCAAAAAGTAGATGAATTTTATCTGAATCCAGTAAAATCAGTTTGAATTGGCTGTAATAATTATGAGTAGGGGGACGAGGAGGGCTTTAATTAATTCAAGTTCATTAGAAGTAGTGTGAGAGTAGAAGTAGGTTGGCTAGACTGATAATTCTGTGACTTGTTTGCATCCTCTACATGTGATCTGGGGTGTTCCCAAAGTCTGCCAAATGCCAAGAACATTGTGCTCCATGGGGGGTAACACTGTCTTCAGTTGAGCTGACATTTGGGCATGTTATCTGTTCCCCAAAGGCCTGAAAAACCCTGACCTCTGTGGCAGAGAAAAAGCATTTTATTGAAATTTCTATGTGTGTGATGGGGTACATCTATAAAATTGAAGATGGGCAATTCAGAAAGAGACACATTTTTAGCCAGACAACTATCCCATTGGACTTAGCTAGACTCATTCAGAGCTTGAAGTAGAAAGAAAAGAACTAGATTGATTTTCCTCTCAAGCTGTCCCTGCAGTCTGCTGCCTCTTCCCATGGCCACTGTAGCTTTTGGAGAGGGCTAAGAGGAGAGGAAAGAGGAAAGGAGGAGGAGAACGCTGAATTACTTATATCCAATATAAATTTAAAGCAGTGTTATTCTCAGTCACCAAAGAGAGGACATATAAAGATCTCAGTAAAAACACTGAATGCCGTAGTTTAAATGACCAAAATTAATGAGGTGGATGCCCAAAAGCAATCTTAAAAAAAAAAAAATCAATGGTGTGATTTGAGATTAAGAGGTGGGATAAATGGGGCATGGAAAGAATGGGTCAATTTGATCATCCTTTCTTTTGATTCCACCACCTCTCCTCTGTTCTAGGAAAGAAGTGACGCCAATCATTTTTCCTTCTATTTCACTTTCCCCACCCCTGCTCCACTCCTATACTTGGCTTTATCCCCCACCCCATAAACAGTTCTCTGGCAAGAAAAGAGTGATAAGAATGACACTTCCCCTATCATTGCCTTTATAATATGTGTGCACTGTGTGTGTACCATGTGACAGACTCTGTGCTTTGTGTTGGGAGTAAACTGTGGAATGCAATGCATGTGGTCCCCTGGCATCATGGTGCACATAGTCTCTGATCTTTGAATTATACCAATCTCTCATACATTTTTTGATTTGATCCTTTTAACAACCCTTTGAAATAGCCAAAATTTCTATTTACATTTTATGCGTAATGAAGTTAAGCTTAGAGAAGTTCGAGTGATTTACCCAAGACCAGCTGGTAAATTTTGTAATCAACATGGTCACCCTCAATTTTCTATGTTCCAAGACAGTCTTCACGTTATATCATGCTACTTCCCTAGGATCCGTGGTTCAAACATTATATCGAAGTTGCTCTTTTTAAGTAGCATCTAGACCAATTGTATTATTCACATTTTAGTTAGTTTTTACTTTGCTCAATAATCCTCCCCTGCCTCTTGTCAGATATTATTGATCATCATAAGTGGACTTTATCCAAGCAATATGTGATCCGATGATATTTATTCCAATAAATAATTCCTAGCTCTTAATACAGAATAAATTATGTCCATGTTTTGTGACATGCCCTCTTTCATAAAGATAACAACTAGAAATTGGGAGTAAATTATGTACAACTGTTAAAGGATAATATTAGAAAGCTTTAGTCCCAGTAGGTTTGCACAAATAATAAATGAAATCAAGAAAGGCAACAGAGTGGAAAGAACATTGGACTGGGAATCAAAAGACAGAACTTTTAGTCTTGGTTCAGCCAACTTTGGAAAATTTAGTTCTTTTTCTAGGCCTTCATTCCCTTAATCAAGGAATTGAATTTTAGGCACCTACTGTATTCCACATACACAATTCTAAATCTGACTTAAGTGGACAGAGATCCTGGAGAGTGACATCAGGGAGACTATAGGAGGCAGAGCAATAGGCTTCTCCTATGGAGCAAGGGAATGTTACAAATCCATTTAACCCTTGATTCTGAATCCATCTGTTCCACTGTTGAAATGGTTCCTTTTTCTCTTTTCCTCCCTTCACATCAAGAATGACTCTTTCATAGGTCTTAGGGTATTTGCTTTAGAAATGGAACACCTTTGTAACCAAAACAAGCCAATATTATGAAAGGATTGTAGCTTGGCTTTGATTTTTCAACTTAGAAGTGACATCACTTCCAGATATACTGGAGATTTTTTTAAGCCAATGGTGAAAGGTTTTCTCCAGATGGCCTTGTATTCCTTTAAGCACAGTAGGCAGATAATGGCTCATAATCACCACCCAATTGATTTTGAGAGTATTTCTTGGTGGGTGAATGGGATGAGTGGGGAACATCCCATAGGGCTCGGGAGGGATAGCCAAGGGAGTCCCATAGATCCAGGAGTGACACAGTCAGTGGTAAGTAACCAAAGGGGCAGATAAGCCAGACAAGGGGTAGACCTTATCTCAACACCCTCCACTGGATCTGTTCAGTCCTCCCATTGTGATTTTCTCTGGCATTGGGTCTAATAGTTCTCCCAATGCTTCACTTACTTCCCATACCCCAGAATACATTTGCCAGATTAGTAAGCACTTGGTTAGTGACTACTATTGCTCCCTGCCTGTTTGCTGGGTTTCATCAAGGGAATAGAGGAGTTCAGCATAAGCTTTCACAACTTCAGAGATACCAGTTCTAAGCTTGAAAGAACCAAGGATTTATAGGTTCATCCAATAGTGAGATAAAAATTAAAGTTTTTCTTTCACTACAAAACTCATCTGCTATGTTGAAGAAAAGTGGAATTGAACAGAGAACACCTGGGTTCTCTACCCTGGAGTGACTAGGCTATGACATTTCAGAATTTTTTGGGGCGGGGGGGTGAAGACAACTTGCTGTTGGCTCCAGAATTCAGTTCTCCCCTCAGGGAGCTATTCTAGTTAGGAATCAGCCTCTTTCCCTGCTAGCTGCCAGCATTATAACTACTGAGGAAAACCACTATCACTCCTGTGACAACATCAGAATTCAAGTAGGGAATGGGAAATTGAGTCACATAAGTCCTTTCCAGTGGGGCCACTTACCTCCCTGGAGCAAGATAACTCTTGTAGTGGATCCTGGACTGCTCCAGGCCATGAGCAAGGAAATCTAAGAACCCCTAGATACACTGCTTGGTGGCTGAGCATCAAATCAGTCTCTGTGCTGGTCCTTCTGTGAGCTGACCCTGGCCCTACAGAGTAGGCTCTAAGTTTGGTCCTTGTGACTGGTTCCAGTAATAGGCTCTTTCAGGTTCTTTCTCAGCCTGCTTTGGGATTGGAGTTCTACTTTGATGCCTTCAACCCTGTGGATATTAGAACCCAATTCCTAAACTTAAGTCTGCATGACTTACTACAAGCTACTATATCTCTGATGCCCATCATCTGTCTGTTTGAAACTTTACCTATTGCTGATCCCTGACTCCTAATATATCTCTCCACTTTTGGTTTCCATCTGTTGACATTGTAGGACCTTTCTCCCACTCCCATTATGTTCTACATGAGCTATCTCCTTACTGCCACATTCCTTTAACGCCATGTCTTGCCTGCATATGTGGAGTTTTTCCTTTTGGTCTCTGTTGAGTGGATCTGTTATCCTGCTTAGTTCCAGTGGGATTACCTGTAGTCATTCTCAAACTTTAATGTGCATAAAAATCACCAAGAGTGCTTATTATAAGTGCAGGTTCTGGGGCTTCACCCTTAGAAATTGTGACTTAGTTATTCTGAAACAGGATTTAGAAACCTGAATTTAAACATTTATCTTTTAAATTTTGAGGTAAATAGTACAAAAATCATACTTTGAGAAGCTCAATCTAGTTTCTGGGTCTTGATCCTTCCTTAGGCATCCTATCACTAATCAAACCTGATTTTGACAAATCGTGAGAAAATCACTTTTCTGTGAGGAATTTCTAAATATCATAATCACTGCTACATTTTAGGATATTATTTTTTGTTTCTACTTTTCTGCTTATTGAGAACCTTATAGAGGTTCTAATTCCTGGCTCTTGAATCTGGCTAGTAAGTCATTTAAGCATACCGCAATTTAAAGGGTCCAAATTTAGGGGCACTTGGGTGGCTCAGTTAAGCGTCCAACTCTAGATTTCAGCTGAGGTCATGATCTCACAGTTTGTGAGTGTGAGCCCCATGTCAGTCTCTGTGCTGACAGTGTTGAACCTGCTTGGGAATCTCTCCCTTCCTCTCTCTCTGCCCCTCCCCAACTTGCTCTCTCTCTCTCAAAATAAATAAATAAACTTAAAAATATTATAAATAAAGAACACAGATTTTGCTCTATGCTTTGGGCTCTGACTTCTCTGTGGTAAAGATAATTGAATATTTTAGAGATATATGAATCAATGTCTCCACCAGCAGCCTGCATTTTAGGGCAATGGAGGAATGTGTCTTCCTCCTCTTGGATCTGGATTCACACTGTTCTTATCAAAGTGCCTGTGTATGACATTATAGGAATAACATAAATTCATGTATAGATTGGCATAAAGAGAAAGGAGCTGGACACAGGAGCTCTGGAGACAGGAGGAATTCAGGTGGAAAAGAAATTCCCTTGTGGGGTTGTGGCTTATATGAGGCCCACCCTGGTTCAGATGCAATATTCCTCAGATTCAGGTTAAACATTCTTTGAAAAAAATACTTCAAAGGGCATGTTATGTACCTCCTATTCCATTATATCAGGTGTGTGAGAAGGCACTCCCAGTGGTGAAAAAAAAATTCTGAATCATTTGGAACCCCCAGGGGACATCAAGAAACCCAGGTAAAGAGTTCTACGTCTGGTCAAGAAGGCACTGCCTATTACTGAAACAACTAGAAAAAAACCAGACAGAATGCACAAGAATGTATTTCAAGATCTCGGACACCAAGTATTGAGGGACACGAGACAGGAAACAAATGAGGCAACCCTATGATTTCCACAGGTTACTGCCTTGAGGGAATTTTCAGGCTGTGGTACAGGGAGGGAGAATCCAGGTGAAGTTCAGCAGACTCCTTGGGTTGAGAAGATGGAGTTGAGAATCCAGAAGGACCAAGGAAGCTAGAGTTCTCATGACAGAATTCTGGAAGGAGAGATCTGCACAGAGAGAGAACTCTGGATATCTTCAGAGTCCCTCTTGAGTATTCAGATTGCTAATTGTTACATGCATGTGAGGAAACTACCTAAGATTGGGAAAGAACCATCAGAGGATTAGAGGGAACAGTGGCAACACTCACACAGGTCCAATAATAGGATCTGTTCTTGTTAGATAGAACAGAACATCTCATAATTCATGGGGTATTTGAGAGGGTACTCAGAAGGGTCTTGCCGCAGTAGTGGAAAATAATCAGACTAAATGCTACATTGATCCTACCCAACAAGCAAAATCCAAAATTATCACATAGTTTCCAAGGAATTTTATGAAATTAAACTCAATTTAAAGAAATACAGAAATACTCAGCACCTAAGAGGGTAATACTCAAAATGTCTTACACTCAAACACATATTGCCATGCATCCAAATAAATAAGAAAATCTGACCCATAATGTGGAGAACAATCCATCAAGCAAAACCAAATTAGAACTGATACTGGTATTAGAATTAGCATACAAAGACATTAACAGTTATTTAACTGAATCTTATCTGTAAGTGGCGACTTAGAATATGTCTTTTTAAATGTACAAATTAGGGGTGCTTGGGTGGTACAGTTGGTTAAGCATCTGACTTTGTCTCAGGTCATGATCTCACGGTGAATCATGAGCCCTGTATTCATGAGCCACATGAATTTGAGCCCTGTATTGGGTGAGCTCAAGCCCCACTTAGGTCTCTGTACTCTCTCTCCCTCTCTCTCCCTCCCTGTCTCTGCCCCTTGTGAGATTCTCTGTCTCTCCCTCTCTCTCTGCCCCTCACTCACTCATGCACTCTCTTTCTCAAAAATAAAATAAAAAAAAACCTATTTAAAATAAAAAATAAATGTACAAATTAAATGTCTAGAGATGAAAATCATAATATCTTAGGTGAAAAATACCCTAGGTGGGATCTACAGCATTCTAGATGTTAAAGAAGAAAAAAAATTGTGAACTTGATAACAGAATACAAACTATTCAAATGAAACACACAGAGAAAAAAGAATTTTAGAAAATGAGGCAGACATGAATCCTACCTTATTAGTAATTACATTAAATGTAAATGGGCTAAATACTCCAAGTAAAAGGCAGAGATATGACCCAACTATATGCTGTTTACAAGAGACACTTTATTTCAAAGACACAAATGCTTGAAAATAAGAGGATGAAAAAAAAAAGATACACCATGCAAATAGTAAACAAAAGAGAACTGTAGTGGCTACACTTAGATCAGATGAAATAGACTTTAAGACAAAAATTATTAATAGAAACAGAGGGATATTTTATAATGATAAAAGGAAAATATAACAATTTATAACATTTGGGTATAAAACATTTACAAGCATGTATGCACTTAACAACAGTGCCTCAAAATACATGAATCAAAAATGGACAGAATTGAAGGGAGACATAGACAATTCAATAATAATGGTTAGAGACTTCATTATCCTGCTATCAGTAATAATGAATAACTATGCAGAAGATCAACAAGGAAATAGAAGACTTGAATAACCAGGCCTAACAGGCATCTATAGAATATTCCAGCCAAAGCAGCAAGATACACATTCTTCTCAAGCCCAATGGAATGTTCTCCAGACTAGAACAATGTTAAACCACAAAATAAGCCTCAATAAACCTAAAAGGATTGAATCAACAAAGAGCATCTCCAACCACAATGGAATTAAATTAGAAATCAATAACAGAAATAAATTTGGAAAATTCACAAATATGTGGGGGGAAAAACATATTCCTAAATAATCAATGGGCCAAAGAAGAAATGACAAGAGAAATTAGAAAATATTTTGAAATAGGGGCTCCTACATAGCTCAGTTGGTTGAGCATCCAACTTTGGCTCAGGTCATGATCTCATGGTTCGTGAGTTTGAGCCTCATGTCAGGCTCTGTGCTGACAGCTGAGAACCTGGAGCCTGCTTCAGATTCTGTGTCTCCTTCTGCCACTCCCCCACTCATGCTCTGTCTCTGTCATTCAAAACTAGATAAATGTTAAAAAAATTTTTAAAAAGAAAATATTTTGAAATAAATGAATGGGAAACACAACAAGCCAACACTTATGAGATTCAGCTAATGCAGTGCTTAGAGGGGAGTTTATAGGTATAAATGCCTGTATTAAAAAAGGAAATCTGAAATCAATATCCTCATCTTCCACCATAAGGAACTAAAAGAGAAGAGCAAACAACCTAGAGCTAGCAGATGAAGGGAATAATAAGATAAGTGTGGAAATAGATGAAATAGAGAATAGAAAAACAGAGAGAGTCACTGAAGCCAAAATTTGTTCTTTGAAAAGATCAACAGAATACATTTACTTAAACTGATCAAGAAAGAAAAAAGAGAAAAAGACTCAAATTACTAAAATCACAAACGAAAGAACTTATCACTATTCTTAGATAAAAAAGATTACAAAGGAATACTATGAATAATTGTATGCCAACTAAGTAACATAGATGGAATGGACAAAGTGTTGAAACTGACCCAAGAAGAAGTAAATGATCTTAGTAGACCTATAACAAGTAGAGTTTGGATTAATAATTTAAAATTTCCCAGGGTGCCTGGCTGGCTTAGTCGGTACAGCATGGAACTCTTGATCTTGGGGTTGTAAGTTCAAGCCCCACACTGGGTGTAGAAATTACTTAAAAATAAAATCTTAAAAAAATAAAATGAAATTTCCCACAAACCCCAGGCTCAAAAGGCCTCACTGGTGAAATCTATCAAAAATTTAAAGATGAATTCTAATACTTTACAAACTCTAAAAAAAATAGAAGAGGAAGGAACACCTTCCAATTCAGCCAATGATATCAATATTACTGTGATACCAAAACCAAAGACATCACAAGGAAACTTCAAACAAACGTGCATTGTGAATATGGATTTAAAAATCCTTAACAAGGGGTGCCTGGGTGGCGCAGTCGGTTAAGCGTCCGACTTCAGCCAGGTCACGATCTCGCGGTCCGTGAGTTCGAGCCCCACGTCGGGCTCTGGGCTGATGGCTCGGAGCCTGGAGCCTGTTTCCGATTCTGTGTCTCCTTCTCTCTCTGCCCCTCCCCAGTTCATGCTCTGTCTCTCTCTGTCCCAAAAATAAATAAACGTTGAAAAAAAAATTTAAAAAAAAATCCTTAACAAAACACTAGCAAACTGAATCTGCCCATATACAAAAGAGATGCACCATAACAAAGTGGGATTTATCTCAGGAATATACCCAAGGTTGAAAACAATGTAACACACCATCTTAATAAAGGACAAAAACCATAATCATCTCATTTGATACAGAAAAGGCATTTGACAAATTCCAGCACTCTTTCATGTTAAAAGCAAAGGTACAAATAGAAGAGAATTGCTTCAGGGCACCTGGGTGGCTCAGTCCCTTAGGCATCTGACTTTGACTCAGCTCATTATTTGTGAGTTCAAGCCCTGCATCAGGATCTGGGCTAATGGTATGGAGCCTGGAGCCTGCTTTGGATTCTGTTTCTCCCTCTCTCTCTGACCCTCCCCCACTCACTCACTCTCTCTCTCTCTCTCTCAAAAATAAACATTACAAAAATTTTTTAAAAAAGGATGTCAGCTATCATTCTATTTAATATTTTACTGGAGAAATTTACTAGTCAGGGAAATTAAGCAAGAACAAGAAATAAAAGGCATCCAGATTGGAAAGAAAGAAGTAAAACTCTCTATTTGGAAATTTACTAGTCAGGGAAATTAAGCAAGAACAAGAAATAAAAGGCATCCAGATTGGAAAGAAAGAAGTAAAACTCTCTATTTGTAAATGACAAGATATAGCAAGTTTGCAGGATGCAAGATCAATATACAAGGCAGTTATATTCCAATACACTAGCAATAAACAATCTGAAAACGAAATCAGGAAAATAGCCTGACTGCATGGCTCAATCAGTTAAGTGTCTGACTTCAGCTCAGGTCATGATCTCATAATTCATGGGTTTAAGCCCTGCATTGGGTTCTGTGCTGACAGCCCAGAGCCTGGAGCCTGCTTCACATTCTGTGTCTCCCTCTCTGCCCCTCCCCTGCTCACACTCTGTCTCTCAATAATGAATAAATGTTAAAAAAAAAAAAAAAAGAAAACAATTCAATTTACAATAGCATCAAAAACAAAACAACAACAAAACACTTTGCAGTAAAATTTTTAAAAAGAAGTACAAGACTTGCTCATTGAAAACTACACAGAGGGGCGCCTGGGTGGCTCAGTTGGTTGAACATTCCACTTCGGCTCAGGTCATGATCTCGCAGTCTGTGAGTTTGAGCCCCATGTTGGGCTCTGTGCTGACAGCTCAGAGCCTGGAGCCTGCTTTGGATTCTGTGTCTCCCTTTCTCTTTGCCCCTCCCCCACTCATATTCCCTCTCTCTCTCTCTCTCTCTCTCTCTCTCTCTCTGTCTCACTGTCAAAAATAAACATTAAAAAAATTTTGTAAAATAAAAAAAAAAGAAAACTACATAGAATCATTGAGAGAGTTTTAAAAAGATGCAAATAAATGAAAGATATCCCATGTTCATGGATTGGAATATTTAGTATTACTAAGATGGAAATACTACCAAAACTGATCTATAGTTTCAACATACTGCCTATCAAGTTTTCAGTTGGCTTATTTTGAAAAATTTGTCAAACTGATTCTAGAATTCGTGTGGAAATGCAAGGGGCCCAGAATAGCTAAAACAATTCTGAAAAGGAAGAACAAAGTTAGAGGATTCATATGTCTTGATTTTAAAACTAAATACAAAACTGCAGTAAGGAAGACAGTGTAATACTGGCACAAGAACAGACATATAGAGACATATAGATCAATAGAAAAGGATTACAAGTCCAGAAGTAAACCTTTACATTTATGGCCAATTGATTTTTGACAAGAATGCTGAGATAATCTAATAGAGAAAGAACAGTCTAGATACATTCAAAAGAACAAAATTGGGGTGCCTGGGTGGCTCAGTCGGTTAAGCATCCAACTCTTGATTTTGGCTTAGGTCATGATCCCACAGTTTGTGGGATCGAGCCCTGCATCAGGCTCTGTGCTGACAGTGTGGAGCCTGCTTGGGATTTTCTTTCTCCCTTTCTCTCTGCCCCTCTTCTGCCCACGTGCACGTGTGTGCACATGCTCTCTCTCTCAAAATAAACAAATAAGCAAAAAAAAAAAAAAAGAAGAAAATTGAATCTCTAACTCACACCATACACAGAAATTATCTGAAAATGGACCCTAGACCTAGATGTAAGAGCTAAAATAATAAAAGTTTTAGGGGCGCCTGGGTGGCGTAGTCGGTTAAGCGTCCGACTTCAGCCAGGTCACGATCTCGCGGTCCGTGAATTCGAGCCCCGCGTCGGGCTCTGGGCTGATGGCTCGGAGCCTGGAGCCTGGAGCCTGCTTCCGATTCTGTGTCTCCCTCTCTCTCTGCCCCTCCCCCGTTCATGCTCTGTCTCTCTCTGTCCCAAAAATAAATAAAAACGTTGAAAAAAAAAATAAAAAAATAAATAAAAAAATAAAAGTTTTAGAAAAAAATGATAGGAGTCAATCTTCATAATATTTAGGTGATGGTTTCTTAGATACAACACCAAAAATACAAGCACAGAGGGTAAATAGGTAAGTTGGACTTCATCTAAATTAAAGCCTTTCATGCTTCAAAGAACACCATCAAGAAAATGGAAGGCAACCCACAGCTGGGTGAAAATATTCGTAAATCATGTATCTTTTAAAGGACTTGTATTTAAAATATATAAAGAACTCTTACAAATCAATAATAAAGAAGACATATAACCCAATTTAAAAATGGACAAAGGATCTGAAAGGAGATTTCCCCCAAGAAGATATACAAATGGCCAGTAAGCTATAAAAAGATGCTCAACATCATTAGGCATCAGATAAACGTACATCAAAACAATAATGTGCTACCACTTTACAGTTACTAGAAGGGCTGTAATAAAAAAGACAATAAAGTATCATTGAGGGTGTGGAAAGATTGGAACCCTCATACATAGCTGTAATAAAAAAGACAATAAAGTATCATTGAGGGTGTGGAAAGATTGGAACCCTCATACATTGCTGGTGGAAATGTAAATGGTGCAGCCACTTTGGTACTTCCTCAAAAGATTAAATGTACGTCATGACCCAACAATTCTATTCCTAGTTCAAGATAAACGAAAACATACGTGCACACAAAAACTTAATCTTTATAGCCACATTATCCATAGTAGCCCAAAAGTGGAGCCATCCCAATTGTCCATCAGTTGATAAAATGATGAACAAAATGTGGCATATCCACACAATGGAACATTATTCAATCATAAAAAGGAATGAAATACTTCTACATTCTACATGACATGGATGAACCTTGAAAACATTATGGTAAGTGAAAGAAGCCAAGCACAGAAGACCAGATATCATAAAATTCCATTTATATGAAATGTCCATAACAGGCAAATCTATAGACAGAAAGTCAATTTGTGGTTGACTAGTGTGGGGAAGTGGGGAGAAGGGGGAATTACTGTTAATGGATGTGCTAGGTATAATGATGGTCTCCAAAAATGTCCGTATTTCAATCTTCAGAATTTGTGAATATATGTTACATTACATGACAAAAGGGACTTGGCAGAAGTGATCAAGTAAGTATTCAGACCTTGAGATAGATTATCCTGAGTTACCCACATAAATATATAATCACATGAATCTTTAAAAATGGAGAACCTCTCCCATGTTTGATGGGAGATGGAGATGCAAATGGTCACAGACATGCAATGTTCTGGCTTTTTAGATGGAGAAAGTGGGCCACGAAGCAAGAAATGTGGGTGCCCTCCAGAAGTAGGAATAAGCAAGGAAATGGACATTTCCCTAAAGCATCCAAAAGGGAATGCAGGCCTGCCAACATTTTGACTTTAGCCCAGTGAGGCCATTTCAGATTTCTGACTCCAGAACTCTAAGATAATAAATTTGTGTTGCTTAAACTACCAAATTTGTAGTAACTTATTGCAGCATCCATAGAAACCTAATATAATGAGTATCCTTTGGGGTGATGAAAATGTTCTAAATTAAATAGTGGTGATGGCTGGACAATTTTCTGAATATGCTAAAAATTATTGATGTGTACACTTTAAATAGACAAATTTTATGGTATGTGAATTATGTCTCAATAAAAATGCTTAAAAAGAAGAGTGGAGCATCAGTGAGGTAAGGGAACCAATATATTTATAATTTGAGTTCCCAAAGGAAAAATAGAAAAAAATATTTGAAGAAATAATGACCAAAAATATTCAAATTTTGATGTAAACTACAAACCCGTAGATCCAAAGATCATAGTGAACTCTAAACACAAGAAGTTTGAAGAAAACTATACTAAGGCTCATCATAATCAAACTGCTCAGAACCAGTGATTAAAGAAAAATTTTAAAGGCAATCAGGGAATAAAGATGCATTATATGCACAGGAACAAAGATAAGGATGAGAGTGATTTCTCTTTGGAAATGAGAGAAATGAGATAGTGGAGTGATATCTTTAAAGTACTAAAAGAAAAATACTGTTAACATAGAATTCTATACTCCGAGCAGAGAATCTCTAAAAAATAGAGGCAAAAAAAAACTTACTCAAAAATATAAAAGGTGTAAGTATTTATCACCACTGGACCCACACTACTAGAAAGAAAGTCCAAAGTTGTTCAGGCAGAAGGAAAATGGCACCAAGTCAAAATATAGATCTCACACAAAGAAATAATATCAGAGTCAGTAGCTACGTGAGTAAATGTATAAGACTTATTCTTATATAAATTACTTTGAAAGAATTTATTGTCTAAACACAAATATTAACAATATGTTCTGAGGCTTATAAGTCAATATATGGCAAAAGTAAGAGGAGAGAAATAAAAGTATAAATTTAAGAGCAATAATTCTCTTCTATATAAACTGATTTAATATTACTGGAAGGTACACTGTGATTAGCTAAAGATGTGTAGTATAAACCCTGCTAAAATGTAAACCAAGCATTATAGCTACATAAGCCAACAAAGGAGATAAAATTAAATAATAAAAAAATAGCCAATTAATCAAAAATAGGCTGAAAAAGGAAAAGGGAAAAAAGAATAATTGGGAAAAATAGAAACTAAATAGCAAGATGATAGATATAAACTGAACTATATTAGCAATCACATTAAATGTAAATGGTCTAAACACCCCAATTAAAAGGTCAGATCAGATTTTAAAAAGCATGACCAATCTATATATGCAATTGAAGTATAAATAAGTTTAAAAGTAAAAGGACTGAAAAAGATATACCATGCTAACACCAATCAAAACAAAGCTGGAGGTCTACCTAATATTAGACAAAGCAGATTTCAGAGCAAAGAATGTTATCAGGGAGAAAAGAATGTTGTTTCATAATGATAAAGGGATAATTCATCAAGAAAAAATATATAAATTCAAACTTTTATGCATATAATTACAAAGCCTTAAAATATATGAAACAAAAACTGACAGAAATTAAGGAAGAAATCCTTAGTTATAGTTGAGGTTTTCAACACTCCTTTCTCAGTGATTCATAAGATATATAGAAAATTAATAAGAACATAAATGACTTGACAACCACTATCAACCTGCCTGACCTAAATTACATTTATAGAACACTTTCCTCTCCAAGTACTGAATATAAATTCTTTTGAAGCACATATTCTAGGACATAAAATACATTTTCAATTTATTTAAAAAGATTCAAACCACACTAAGCATATTTTCCTGCCATACCTAATTATATCAAATTAGAAATCAGTAACAGAAAGAGGTCTCAAAAATCCCCAGATATATGAAAATTAAATACCATCCTTCTGAATCACTGTGAGTTACAAGAAATCAAGATGGAATTTAGAAAATATTTTGAACCAAATGAAAATGAAAACATAATCTACCAAAAATTGTGGGATGTTGCTAAGGTGATATTTAGAGGGAATCCTGTATTACAAAATACCTAAGTAAGAAAAGAAGAAAAGTTTCAAATCAATAACCTTACCTTTAACCTTAAACTAGAAGAGTAAATTAAACCTAGAGTATGCAAATGAAAGGAAATAGTAAAAATCAAAATTAAGATCAATGGAATATAAGACAAAAAATAGACAAAAAGAAATAAAACTAAAAGATGGTTCTTTGAGAAGATCAGTAAAATTGATAAAACTCTAGTCAGACTGATAAGGGAAAAAATATACAAATTACACAAATTACAAAGATCAAGAATGAGAGAGGTGATGTCGAAGATTATGGTGATATTAAGAAGGATAATATGGGAATATAATCAACAACTTAAGTGCCAATAAATCCAACAACTTAGGTGAAATAGACATTCATTCTGAAATACACAAATTACCAAAGCTTACTCTAGAAGAAATAGATACCCTGGATAACCCTATATGTTATTGAAATTGAATTTGTAGTTTAAAATCTTCCCATGAAGAAAATGTCATGCCCAAATGGCTTCGCTTGGGAATTCTACTCATCTTTTAAGGAAATAAAAACACTAATTCTCACAAACTTCCAGAAAATCGAAGAGAAGGAAATACTTCTCTTCTATGAGGTCAGCAAATTACCCTGATAGCAGAACCAGACATTACAGCAAAAGAAAATTACCAATATCCCTCATGAACATAGATACAGACATTCTAAAGAAAAAGGGACTTGTAATTCTTTACTAAAAGCAAAACTCTAATGCCTCTCCTAATTCAGTTGAGATAAAGGTAGGAAATTGGCCACCTCTGTTTATATATCATTAAATTTATCTGACAGTCTAGATAGAATTTAACTTTATGGTGAGCTCATTTTTTTTTGTTTTTATTGGCCATTATTAAAAAAAATCAGCCATAACTAACACACACAGTTCCAAGGTTTTAAAATTCTTTACTATGACTTATTTCAGAGTATTTTAAATTTATATATTTAGACAGTATTTCACCCACTTTTGTGTCATTTCTGCTGTATTTTGTCAAAGTTTGCAGCAATAAAGGTAAAATAAATATACTGTATATTTTAAAAGCTTATTTTTATATTTTGTTAAGGGCCTAAGATATTGACGAAACTTAATACTTTTTTTATTATGTGTATTTTTTTCATGATAATCTTAACAGATGATAATATAAAGTCTACTCATAAAATGATGAACCAAATATGTTTTATTCATATACTATTTTACTAGAAATATTTTGGTTAACTTTTTAATTTATGCCAATCTATCATAAATCTTCAATGAATGGGTTATTTAAAAGTGTATATATAGTACTATCTTTGGTCCACAGAGGTATACCTGGCTTTATTTTGTTATTTTTCAATTTTCACATGTGTTTTAACTGTTCTCCCTGACCACATAATGTGCTTTTTAAAAAGCAAAGATTCTAGTAATGTTTTGCCCATGCTGTTGTTTTATTATTATTGTCACTACCTTTAATTTTGAAACTCTAAACGCTAAATTAGCTCACATTATCATATGGGATCTATGAAAAATACATTGCAATCTATTGTTGTAAATATAGCATTACCATAAATACTGACACTATTGGTGTATAATCATTTAGATAAAATTATGTTATAATAAAACTACATGTCACTTAAGAATGAAGCAAAAGCTGTTTGGTGAGACACTGAACATTTGATTGTGGTAATTCATAGTACCTTGATTATGCATGAAGATGATAAACAAATTAAAGATGAAGGAAGTGCTATTTTGACTTAATGGCTCTCCAAAGGTTATATTCAAATAATTATCCTTCATTAGTAGATTGATAAAACAATTAAGTTAACAAAATGAGGCCCTAAAATTGTTTTAGAAACCATGACTATAACAATTATCATGTTAACAAACAATAGTAACAATTATTATTGCTACTAGTACCACCATTTGTTGAACCCTTGCTTTGCACCATTCATTGGGTCAGTCAGGAAAGTACATTCTTTATTTCTTTTAATCCTCACAATAACATAATGTAATATAATGTATATCCTCATTATACATACAGAGAACAGTTTCTCGGTTTTCTTTTGTGGAACCGCATCTCCTCCATTGTTAATCCATATGGGTTAGGTGGGGTTGCTCTAGCTCCAGGTTCCAGAGGGGACAACAAGGCTTAGGACTGGACAATTTGAGAATCTCATCCCCTGGCCGCAACGTTTGCTTTAAGGGAACAACTGGGCTCAAGTTGAGCCGGTTAAGATTTCCCCAAGATTATTTCTGGAGCTGTTGTTATTTTCAGTAACAGTATGGCCTATGTCAGACAATCGCATAGCAAGATAAGATTGGTCATTCAGGATAGGAGATCCAATTGCTGGAGATAGCACTTGTGTTCCTGTGTCTCTAAAGTTATGATGGAAGGGTGGAAACATTCGTGGGCACACCTGAGAGTTGCTCCTGTCATTCATACGGGCCACATGAAGTAGACTTTATATGGTTATCTGCTTTAGCCTCATACTAAGCCCCAAATCAGTGAAATCGTGGTTTTTATATGCTTGCTTATATTTTTCCTTATACACATTAAGGTAAACACATAACCATTAAGAAAATTGTATCTATGTACCACCTAAAATAATTTCATGTCTTTCAGTGATCACTTACCATGTTGTAGGAACTATTGGATTAGAGAAGATAGTGCATCATCTGGTGGTGTGGAGGATTCTTCTCCTGTTTGTGCATTTGTATTTAAAGTCCTATGTATACACTTAGATTGTAACAGCTTCCTTCCCCCCCCCCCAAATTAAAAAAGCCACCATGAGCAATTAGGGGGGAGGGTAGGAAAGCACATCTAGAAGAAGAAATATTTTAGATTGTACTTGAACTCATATTTTGAGCCAATAGGGATATGAAGCAGTTATAAGGTGGTCCCTTTTTGCATATTTGATAATGTTTTTTCTCTCGTAGTGCATACCATTTCTCTGGAGCCTTTCCTATAGCTCTGGGCAAAAAGAAGTTATAGCCCAAAGGCTCCCAAGTTAGGATATTTTTCTTTCACTTCCTGTTCAAATACAACTTTTGCTTTTGTTTCCTTCTGTTTATTCTTACAGGTTAGGCTGTAAGGTCTGTGAGGTTAGGCTCAGGTCTGTTTGGTTTACTACCATATCCATAGTACCATGCCAGTGCTCAGCACAGAGTAGGGACTCAATGAAAATTTGTTGAATGAATGAATGAATGAATGAATGAATGAATGGACATATTAATACAAAGGCTTATCAGGTGAGCAGGTCATATGTCATTGATGGTGGAACTAAGGCAAGAAGTTAGGATGTGTCTTTAAGCGAATTGGGACTTGTATCTTTTACCCCTTTATAGTGTAGCTCCCTGAAATACACTTGTTGAATATATATTATTTGTTGAATAAGTAAGTTACTGAAACAGTAATACATGTTGTTCTCAGTAAATGCACTCAGACTTTGTTGGATAGAAGAGAAACATTTTATTTCATTAAAAATAATTTTTTTTAAGAAGAGGAACATTTTAAAGAGTGACATACTGCCTTTGCAGCTAGTGTTGTTAGGAACTAGCTGGAGTGGGGGGGAGGTGTAGGAATGAGGGGGAGAGAGTGGGCAGATTTAAAATGACTTAAATATCTTAGAAGTAATTGAACATATTGTGTATCAATGAGAGTAATTTAATGATGGAATGACAGTGTATGCCTTAAACCAGCTCACAGACCAGTTTTTGTCTTTGTCATAAAATGTGATTAATAAGAAACTTGTTTCTTGCTGGAAAATGCTTCTTGTGAAATCTGTATTTTGTTACACAATGCACCAAAACATTTGTGTCTATTTACCTTGAAAAAAATCCCCTTCAGAGATAGCATGTGGAGAGGAGCCATCTGTTCAGGATTACACTTCTAAATTGTTGTTTCTCTGAACTCACTGACTCTGTATATGTTAGCTGAAAAAATAAGGACCATTTTCCCATTCGTTTATCAACACTATGGTAAGAATGTATGCATATTCTAGAATGCATTAGTAACTGTTAATTGGCTATTGAATAACATTAAACTGGGACCCCTGAAGTCTCTGTATTCAGTTGCCGACTGTTTGTACTGCACCATCAGACTTTGAAACAAGTCACTGAATGTATCTTACCTTACAGTATATGATAGACATGAAAAGAACTAAAGACCAACAACCCGAGCTGAAAGAACACATTTTGCATAAGGCAAATGGAAATGATTGTGGATCAGCTATGAGGTTTTTTCCGGTTACTTGATTTGATGAAGTTTCTTATCTTCAAGGTCACCCTCCTATAAAGAAAGCAGAGTTAACATCTGAATTTCAAAGAAAATTAATCACTTCTTCTGAAAGCTGTCCAATTACTCTGTTAGAAGGTATCATTATTAAGAAATTAAAACACAAGTGCCAGTACTTTCTTCCTAAGATTTGATTGGCATGGAGAACCTTCTGCATTCTATTCTATAGTTTGGCTTTTGTGACCTTGGACACATCTAACCTTTTAAAATTCATCTAAAACATGGGGCCTAGAGGTTTGTTTGGGTTTAGAAATACTTTGACATTTTTGGATTAAGTGGTGAGGGGGACAGAAGCTTAAGGAGGCTTGGAGGCTAATGAAATTCTCCTCTGGAAGATCAAGGTACATTTTATTCTTGGATCATTTACTTATTCACCAACATTTATTGAATACCATGTACCTGACCATGACTAGTACCCCTCCACTGTCCCCCTGGTATTGTGCTATCAGATGATGTTTCTGAGAACACAGCAAAAGGCTTTTACTTTCCGTATGGAATGTGAGTACATGGTGGTCATTTGCCAGGACCTCCATCCTGCTGTATAGGTGAGAGTAGAATGTTCTGCCCCCATCCCCCGTATATGATGAGTACTTTACCATACACTGCCTTTTGCTATTAGATGTTTCACAAGCATTTGTTATTAGAAGGTAAGCTCCTTGAAGGAGGAAATGATGGCTTATTTTTCCTCTATTTCTCTACTAAGTATAAAACAATAGTGAGGAATTCTTTACCAGGGAGTCTATGGATGGGTAGGCTTCACAGAACTTGTGAGTCCTCTGATATTGCAAGAATTATTTTTGCATGTGCAGCTTTCTGTGAAAGGGTTTATCATTTTCATCAGATTCTCAAAGCAGTTAGTGGCTCAATGGCTAGTCACTAGAGGATAACCACTCTAATAGGCTTTAGATGAATACTTGAATGGTAGAAACTACAGGAAGACAGATATGACCTCAATGTATGAGAAACTGTTGTCATGGTTGGAAGGCATGCTTGGTGGTGGCTGTCCATTCCCCAGCACTGGAGATGTTTAGTTGGATAACCCATCAGTGATAATGCAGTTGGAATGTTGATCTACTCTTTCTGCTGTATTCTGTGATAATACTAATTTTCATTAGAGAATAGTTCTAATTTTTCACACTTCCCTGTGACCCTCCATATCCATCTTTGTGTGACTCACTCGTTAGACTATTTTTACACCTAAGGAATCTTTTTGACAGATAACCAGAGGCCTACAAATCAAGCCATGAGAGTTATGACCCTAAGAATATGTGCGAAATACTGAATAGCGGGCAGGAAACTCGGCATGAACTCTAGAAAATAAAGAGAAGGTGGCATGATTTTTGAGTTAAGGATAGAAGAATCAGAAGAGCAGTTGACAAGCAGGTCAACACAGTTGCGAATACATTAAACAGAATAGGATTTAATTGAGTACTAAATTGGGCTAGTTACCTTTCAATTTAGGCCTCTGAGCCGTTTCAGTTTGTGCTGTAATTTTGCTACGTTTATTCAAAGAAATTAGGACAGTGCAGATCCAGAGATGAGTTTCAGAAGTGCAAAGTGGTAAAAAGACATTCATTTTGAAGTATGTACATATACAAATCTGTTCATGAATGTATACCTGTGTGTAATAACATTTTCACACCTTGATATCTATGGGTATATGGATCTATCCACATGAATACATTAACCCACACATATACCAGATGTAAGGAAGATTAAATATTGTGTCTAATGGAACATTTTTACTTGCAGAGAAATGGACTATTTCCAAGCAAATATCCAATGAGCAAGAGGAACATTTTATGTAATATATTGATTGATGCCTCTTTTCAGTGTTAATGTCACAAAACTTCACAGGATGTATAGAACTGAATATAGGCAGAACCCTATACTGACAGTCTCATACCAGGAGATATGCTGACAATATACCAGGAGATGGTCTAAGTGAGAGAATTCCTAACTATATCCATTATAATCTGAAGGAAACTGGCCATACTACATGCTCTAGTTTTCCTCTGAGAGGTGTGTTGTTAAACTGTAATCACCAAGAGCTCCAGTCCCAGTTTGTTGGGTTGGGCATGGGGCCCTTTAATTAAATGTTTCCTCAGAATGCTTTCTGGTGATCTCCTGAGCCGGCTGTTTTGTTTACTCTTTAGTATTCTACAAAGTCTCACTTATCATCCTTTAGCTTGTGCATTTTTGATGAGTATGGTATTACTATTTTTATGTACATTTGGAGACTCCTTTGAGGAATGTAGGGGCACATAGAGAGAAAGAGATCTTGGTGAGCTTCTTCCTTTACTTCATCCATCCCCCAATCTTGCAGGGACCAGTATAAGGCTGTACCTATAAAAGCTAACTGATTTGCCAAGTATTTTTGCTCCGAAGGGACATCACCTATTTTTAGCAACAAAGAAGTGTTAGGAAGGGGAGGAAAGCATACCTCAGAAGGACAGATCTGAAATGAAGCCCAGAATATTGAGGAGAGTGGAGTGGAAAAGCAAAAGAGTGCCTAGTGAAAGGTCGCTGAAGCAGAGAGTACAGATCTCATGTTATGGGTGGTTGTAGGAAAACCTCGATTAAGAGTTCTGTTAATAGAGAATTGGGGAAATGTTATTAAAAAGTTCTCTTAGCCAGTCTAATAAAGGAAATCAGGACGTGGCAAGCTGAACTGGTTGTTTAATTTGTTCCGTAATCTGTATTTTTTTTAGATTGAAGCAAACTATCCACACATTTATTGACCAAGTGTACTTGTACAAAGCATTGTGCTAGGAAATGTGTGTGAAGAGTAGGAGGGTGGTATTTACACAATACAGGATGAGTGCATGTTCTCCAAAAAATACATGAGAAGCTATGTGTTAAAAACTGTGTGGCATGCTTTTTTGTATATTATACCATTTAATCTTTAAAACAATTATTAGGAATTAAAACAATTCTTATTTTACAGATGAACAACCTGAGACTCAGAGAAGTTAAGTTCTTCCCTCCCTCCCTCCTTCTCTTCCCTTCTTTTTTTCTTCTTTCTTTCAACAAGGTTAAACTCAAAAGGTTAAATAGAATATGGTGCTTTTCTTCCAGGGTTTCACTCTTTCTGCAGGCAGCAGAACCATAGATATGTAATAAGTGCTATAGTAGAGGTATGAACCTAGTAATATAGGAGTTCAGAGGATTATGCTTGGTAATATCAGAGAAGGCTTCCTGGAAGTGGTAATATTTGAGTGGAGTCTTAAAGGATGAGAAGGAGTACATCTCACAGATAAGGAAGATGAGGCAACAATAACAGTGTGACAGACACTGCTGGCTGCCCAGTCAACACCCATTACACTCTTTCTTTTTTTTCTTTTCCTAAACTTTTTTTTTAAACGCTTATTTATTTTTGAGAGAGAGAGAGAGAGAGAGAGAGAGAGAGAGAGAGAGAGAGAGAGAGAACGCGCGCCACAGTTCAAGCAGAGGAGAGGCAGAGAGAGAAGAAGACACAGAATCCAAGGCAGGCTCCAGGCTCTGAGCTGTACGCACAGAGCCCAATGTGGGGCTTGAACTCACGAACTGTGAGACCATGACCTGAGCCAAAGTCAGCTGCTTAACCAATTGAGCCACCCAGGTGCCCCCATTACCTTCTTTCTTAATGGAAGAGCTGACATTTTGCTCAGGTGTCTTCTCCCTCCCACTGACCTATCCCTACATTCAGGAGTAAGTGCTGATTGGTTTAAGCCAATTAGGGTAGGTCCATTACTCTTGCTTGATTAGCTTAGGGGTGGGCATACCAACCAGTTTGGACCAATCATATATAAAAGGAAATCTGTTTGAGGGGCTTTAGGAAATGTGTCTTGCTCTTAAGAGGAAACACTAGAAGAGATTGCCCTTTTTTTGTCTCTAGTTTTGCTGTGTTTGGAAGGGATGCTGAAAACTACTGCAGGCATCTTGTGACTATACCGGGAACCAGTCTGAAGACAAATCAAGTTTTCTGAGGATGGCAAAACAGAGAGAAAAAGACCATGGTCTTTGATGACATTGTTGAGTTGCTGAACAACCATCTCTGATTTTCAACTTCCTGTTACGTGATATTGTAATTGTCCTTGTTCTATCAGCCAGTTTGAACTGGAGCCTCCTGCAGTGGCATCCTTACTGATAACAGAGCAGATGCAAAGGCCTGGGGCTTAGAGAGGCAATAGGGCACTTAGAAATTGCCAATAGTTCATCACAACTGAAATGTAGGGTGTTCTGGAGTGGAGAGTGAGGTGATGGCTAGAGATAAGGTGAAATAATAGATAGTGGTCAGATCATGAAAGCCTTAGAGGTGAGAATCAGGCATTTTGACTTTATGTAACAGATAATGAGGAGACATCGAAAAGTTTTAAGCAAGGTAATGGTATAATTAGATTTGTGGTTTGGAAGCATCCTGTAGCAGATTGAAGAGGGTAAGATATCAAGGTCATTCAGTTCAGGAGCAAATGGATTCCCATGTAGATTGGTCTCTCTCCCTTATCCATTCCATTTTAGCTTGGAAAGATAGAGGTTAAGAAAATATGCACAAAGTGGAATATTGGAGGCAGACAGTAAGTGCTTCAGGATTTCAAATCAAATAAGATTATGTTGGGGGTCATGGAGAGTTTCAAAGAGGGGGTTGGATTTGGTCATGTGATGAGAAAGACACTTCCCCTGTGCTGTATTCTTTGAAAAAACCCATAGCCCCAGTCTAACCATGAGAAAAGATATCAGACAAACCCAATTTGAGGAAACATTCTACAAAAACACCTGACCAGTACTCCTCAAAGCTGCCAAGGTCACCAGAAGGAAAGAGACACTGAAGAACTGTCACAGACCAGAGAAGTTTTCACAGATCAGTCACGTGACAACCGAATGCAATGTATTCTCCTGGACTAGATCCTAGCACAGAAAAGAAGACACGAATGAAAAAACTGGTGAAATCCAAGTAAAATTTAGAGTTTACTTAGCACTAATTTACCACTGTTGGTTTCTTAATTTTGACAAACTAACCACAACGATGTAAATAATAACAACAAGCCCCTGAAACTGGGTGAGGATACACTGTCACTGCTATCTTTGCAACCTTCCCATAAATCTAAGATTATTCCAAAATAAAAAATTTGTTTAAAAACAAGATATCCTTCATGAGAAGTTATGAGGATTGAATGAAAAAATATATTTAAAGCAGCTAGGACAGTGCTTGACACATAGTAGGGCTTCAAATGTTCTGTAAACTATGATTGTCAAATTTAAAGTGTATAAAAATCACCTCGAGGGGCGCCTGGGTGGCTCAGTCGGTTGAGCGTCCAACTTCAGCTCAGGTCATGATCTCACAGCTCGTGAGTTCGAGCCCCACGTTGGGCTCTGTGCTGACATCTCAGAGCCTGGAGCCTGCTTCGATTTCTGTGTCTCCCTCTCTCTCTGCCCCAACACACTCGCATTCTGTGTCTGTCTCTCTCAAAAATAAATAAACATTAAAAAAAATCACCTCAAGGTGTTTTGTTAGAAATGCAAACAAATCCTAGGACCTCAGTCTCAGAGATTCTGATTTAGTAGGTCTAGAATAGAGCTCAGGAATAAGAATTTGTAGTAGGTGCCCTCTAGGGATCTTGACATGAGACTTGCTCCTAGTGACCATGGGGATTCTGGGGTGAGAGCTGTTCACTTCCCTGAGGAGGAAAATAATGGAGATATAAATGCCTGCCCTATTTACCTCAAATGGGTTGAAGGGAGGAAAAGGGGGAAAATGTAGGAGCAAGCACTTCAAAAACTATAAGTTATAATTTAAATCATTACAGATTAATTTAGGATGAAAGAGAGGTCTGATTAGGTAGCCATTTAATAATAAGAGCGGTGTGGCTGAAATCTAATTTTTATTCACTTCAGCCACCTAAAATTATTCAGCTGATTTTCCTGCTGAAGCACTTAGATGACCCATAGGACAAAGGCACAGTTCAACCCCTTCAATTACAGAAAAGCTAACTGAAGCTGAGAGAAGAGATGTGACTGGTTCAAGGTCACAGAGCTAGTTACTAAAAGAATGGATTAGAACACACTGGTTTTTTTCCAGCTTTATTAAAGTGTAACTGACAAATACAAATTGCATATATTTAAGGTATACAAAATGATGTGTTGATATATGCACACATTGGGAAGTGATAACTACAATCAAGCTAATTAACATATCCATCACTTCACATAGTTACCATCTTTTTTTGTGTGTGGTGAGAACACTCAAAGATTTACCCTCTTAGCAAATTTCAAATATACAATGGAGTCTTGTTAACTATAGTCACTATGTTGTACATTACATCCCCAGAATTTATTCATCTTGCATAACTGAAACTTTGTACCCTTTGGCCAACATCTTCCCATTTTCCCCTCTCCTTAGCCCCTGGCAACCACCATTCAATTCTCTGCTTCTATGAGTATGACTATTTTAGATTCCCCATATAAGTGAGATCATGAGTATTTGTCTTTCTGTGTTTGGTTTATTTCACTTAGTATAATGTCCTCCAGTTTCATCCATCTTGTCACAAATGGCAGGATTTCCTTCTTTTTTAAGGCTAGATAATGTTCCAGTGTGTGTGTGTGTGTGTGTGTGTGTGTGTGTATAACATTTTCTTTATCCATTCATCTATTGATAGATACTTAGGTTGTTTCAATGTATGGGCTATTGTGAATGGTGCTACAGTGAACAGCGGGGTGCAGCTATTTCTTCGAGATAATGATTTCATTTTCTTTGGACATGTAGCTAGAAGTGGAATTGCTGGATCATTTTTGAGAAACCTCCACGCTCTTTTCCATAGTGGCTGTACCAGTTTACATTCCTGCCAATAGTGCACAAGGGTAGAAGCCACTCTTGCAAGCTATAGTTCAAGTTCTTTCTGCTATCAGATGATCATTGGATGCCACAGCCTTTTCATGTGGACTCTGGAAAAAAGAGAAAGGATGTCTGACTTACTGAGGAGGATGCCATAAGTTTGTTTACCTAAGTTTTGATGGCAGGTTTGCTCTTTGCTCACTGTGCTCTAGAATAACTTCTCACTTCAGCTAGAGTGAAAAATGATCATCTGAATAGGAAAATGACCGTTTGTGGATGGTCTTCAGTCATGCCCAGTGTCCACAGTCTCAGCCATGTCAGCATGCTCATCAACCTGAAAACACTCACCAGGCTTTCAGAATTCTGGCTGACACAGCAGGCATCCCCTGCCGCCCTGGCTCAGCTTAACCACATTGCCATGGGCGCACTGCTTCTAACTCTGCCGCTCCAAGCTAGCGTGTAACCCCAGGCTGCTACTAGGAAAAATAGAAACTGAGGCATATCACTGTGTGTCTTCCCCATTTATCTAACTTGATATAAGATCAATCAGGTGTAAATTAAGGTCATCCTCTCAGCACGTTTTGCCTTACACCTCTGCTCACACTGAATCTTCCTGGGCTGTGCTCTGAGAAGTGGGGATGGGCATACCTACCTGTGCTCCCCAAGGCTGTCTATGAGTCATTCCTTGGGGTTTTAATTCCAAGATGGCAGGGCAGAAAATAGACTTTTACTAAGTCTCCACTTTCTTGCTTTCCCCCACCCCCGGATGCCTTCTCCCAGCTCAGAAAAGGCTTTGGCTTCCACCTTATATACTAGGAAATGCCATTACATTATAAATTATATCCTTCCTACACTGTTACTTATACTCCATGTTTTGGGCCTACAAATGCTTTTTTAAAATAACAAATCCTGGCTCTTGCAAATGAAATAAAGCTGGAACTGTAACAGTTTCCTTCTCTGGAATAATCTTTACTTAAGAACCTATCATAAAAAAAAAAGAACCAATCATGAAATCCAGAAGTTAAAAACTGAAGAAGAAGGGCAGGGAGTGATGCGCTGGATTGAAAACAGCGAGATTAGGTTAAAATGTGCATTTTGAATGATGAAACCCCTCAGCCTTCTTCCTTATCTGTTTACCTTCTCTCAAGAAGCTACAGGAGGATGTGCTCCACCACAATGAGTGACTGACCAAGAAAGAGAATGTTGGGGATTCGGGAAGCAGCAGAAATATGTGGGGGATTCTTAGGATGGTGCTGAAGGGAGATCCAGGATGACAGCCATATGTTTAGGCCTAGAAAGCAACAGTCCAGCCTAGAAGGGAAGGTGGAGGGCTCCAGGGAAAAAATGATCATCTTCTTGCTTTCACCAAATGAAAAGTTGAATTCAGTTGCTCTTAAAGGGTATGGGAAGATCTAGCCACTAGAACAACACAACAACAATAAAAATCTTAGCCAATTCTGAGGAAGGGCAATTATTGACTTCAGAGGAAAAAAGTTGCACAGAGAAAGAGGTAATCATAGTCAAGGGCATAACTCAGCAATAAACAATATTTAAATGTTTAATAATGTCAAGTCTGACTCTTGCTTTGATTAAAAAAGAACATATGGAATATACTTATGATAGAAAAATGAGGAAGGTAAGAGGACGGTGGATGTAAGTGAGCTGTGTCCTCACCAAAATAGTGTGATAAGTCAATGGTTGGTGTCCAAAAGCCATGAATCAAGACATGGCACTTTAAGCACATTTTTTAGAAAGCTGAAGATGACCACAAAGAGAAACAGCTGAAATATTTGAAAGTACTTGCCACATGATGATGGAATATAATCCCCGATTTTTGCATGGTCCTTTTCAGCAACACTCTCTCTCCAACAAAAAGTAAAATCCACCTGGAAGTTTGTTTAGAAACCAATGTATTGTGTGTTTAAAGGCTGAAACGAACAACTCAGGTAACAGCAGATGCTGGCAAGGATGCAGAGAAAGAGGATCTCTTTTGCACTGCCGGTGGGTATGCAAACCGGTGTGGCCACTCTGGAAAACAGTGTGGAGGGTCCTCAAAAAATTAGAAATAGAACTACCCTACAACCCAGCAATTGTACTACTAGGTGTTTACCCAAGGGATACAGGTGTGCTGTTTCAAAGGGACTCATGCATCCCAATGTTTATAGCAGCACTGTCAACAATAGCCAAAGTATGGGAAGAGCCCAAATGTCCATCGATGGATAAATGGATAAAGGAGATGTGGTATATATATATATATATATATATATATATATATATATATTATACATATATATGTATACATGTATGTATATAATATATGTATATATACATGTATACACATATATACACGTGTACGTAAATATACACTTATACATGTATAATATATACATATATGTATAAATGTATGTATGTTTGTATATAAATGTATATATGTATATATATCATATATATACACATATACATATATATTTTATATATATATATATATATAAAATGCAATAAAAAAGAATGAAATCTTGCCATTTGCAACTATGTGGCTGGAATTAGATGGTATTATGCTAAGCAAAATTAGCCAGAGAAAGACTAATATCATATGACTTCACTCGTATGAGGACTTTAAGATACAAAACAGATGAACATAAGGGAAGGGAAGCAAAAATAATATAAAAACAGGGAGGGGGACAAAACATAAGAGACTCTTAAATACAGAGAACAGAGGGGTTGCTGGAGGGGTTGTGGGAGGGGGGATGGGCTCAACGGGTAAGGGGCGCTAAGGAATCTACTCCTGAAATCGTTGCACTAGCATTAGTTGCATGCTAACTAACTTGGATGTAAATTTAAAAAAAGAAAAGAAAGAAAGAAAGAAACTTGAAAAAAAAAGGCTTGAACTAGCAAAAAAACAAACACAAACCAAGGCACTTCAAACTGCATCTAAATCAATCCGATATTTCACTTGGTTCAAGGCCCCTGATTTACTTCTTACCTAATCTTGGAAGACTTTGGGGAGACAAGGTGTTCACATGTACCGTCATCTGCACCCTCAGTCGCGCTGACATGCCAACCTTTCTAGGGTTGAAAAGAAGCTGTAACTGACAGACATTGACTATAAGCTTGTGCTGATACCATCTTCTCCCTACTTTAAGGTTTGGCAAAGTCTTTCTCTTTTTACCTCAAACCTACGATATTTTGTGGAAGTCTGCATCATGATTCTCACTATTTCCAAAGATTCGTGACATAGACCACTGAACATATGGAGTTCTAGCAGCTCTTAATTGTGAATGATAAAATAGCAACTAATTTTGTTTATTCATATTTACTTAGAGTGCATCGTAAACACAATTAACTATCTTCGATACAATACTTAATTGGCAAAATTGTTACACTTGAAAAAGCCATATAGTTTGTGACTAAATCCAGTGATTCCATCTCAATGCCCCCTTGTGTATATGTTGACTAAATTTGGCTTCTCAATGTATGCAACGAAAACAGCTCTGATGACTGAGTAGATGTTTCAGTGCAGTATCCCACCATGACCACATTTATTCGATGCACTTAACTTTTGTACTGGTATCATGAAATTCAGTCTGCAGAGTAGTGATCTCATCTTTTTTTAAAAATGTTATTTATTTTTGAGACAGAGAGAGACAGAGCATGAGCAGGGGAGGGGCAGAGAGAGAGGGAGACACATAGAATCTGAAGCAGGTTCCAGGCTCTGAGCTGTCAGCACAGAGCCCGACGCAGGGCGCAAACTCACAGATGGTGAGATCATGACCTGAGCTGAAGTCGGAAGCTTAGCCAACTGAGCCACCAAGGCGCCCCAGTGCTCTCATCTTTTATGTTACACTTGTCCTTGTTTACGGTCAGTTAAGGATTTGTATCTAGCACTTCTCTTTGAAGATTCCTACCAGAGCACTTCGCTATTGTCATTTTCAGAAGTTCCCTTTGGTCAACTTCCTCTGCCTTCTCTTCCCCCCCTCCCAGAGCTTCATTTCAGTCTCCTAGTCTTGGTGAGCTCTTCTCTAATGTCTCATTAGCATTTTCCCTAGAATTTCTCAAGTTTTTCACATGTTAGCAATTTTTACTTGTCTTCAAAATTTTTTAATATTTGATTAGGTAGCTAAATATTAAGAATACATAAATTTTTGATACACATAAGATTAATAAAAATACTTCTGTGTACTCTATTCGATTTTCAGGGGTGCTACATTTTAATGTTACCTAGTAGAAATTCTAAGCTGACTTTGTAAGATTAAGTAAATAAAATCCTGGAAATGTATATAATTCTTATAGTTACCTATTACCTGTCAATGTAGTATTTATAAATTAACAGTTATGGAATTTCACTTGACTAATGAATGCTGGCATAGTCTGGAATGAACACGTGAAAGCCATCTCAGATTTTCTGATTGATGGATGGATAGGGAAAAAATTATAGGTAAGTAACTAAATAGATGGGTACATAGATTAATCTGAAGTTTTGGCTTTCTCGCCTCCAAATGTTCTTAAGTTACCCCTTCAGTGATATGGAAAGCTAACAATGCCAGAAAGCTGAGTTCTCTAATTTATACATTTTTATAGGAATGTAATATTTCAGGAAAATAAAACATTTGAAAATGGGAACTTACAAATAGATTCAAGAGTGATTATTTATTTTACAAAAAGATTTACCCAGTGTCCTTATTTAAAGAACATTAGATCTCTTATAATATGCAAGACTTACTAGTCTTGTATTTGTGTTACTCTCGTAGTTTTCATTGGGAGTGATATATTTTGTCCTTACTAAATTGTTTACTGCCAGCAATTCCAGAGATCAAGTTGAATACAAAATGAATTTAAAAATACATATTTACTGGGGTGCCTGGGTGGTTCAGTCTGTTGAGTGTCCAGCTCTTGATTTTGGCTCAGGTCATGATCTCGCAGTTCCTGTGTTTGAGCCCTGCGTCGGGCTCTGTGCTGACAATGGGGAGCCTGCTTGAGATTCTCTCTGCCCTTTCCCCACTCTTTCTGTCTCTGCCTCTCAAGATAAATAAATAAACATTTAAAAAATACATATTTACGGAGGTGCTTGATACAGCATTTTACTGACTGTGCACTGACCTTTCTGACAAGTCCTAGGAGATGAAACATGGCAACACTACTGACTATTTATAAAACCATTTTATCAAATTAAAGTTTACTTGAAAAACAAACATGTTTTTTATTTTAATTAAGGTTTTGTTAAATATGAATAAAAGTATAGAGAATATAGCAAAAACCAATTAACACATATCAGATTTAATAAATATTAAAATGCTGTCATATTTTCTTATGAAATGTTAAGGGGTACCCCTGGCTTATTTTCCTTTCCTACTTAGAAATAACCACTGTGGTTAGAGAGGGAGGGAGCCAAAGCATGAGAGACTCTTAAAAACTGAGAACAAACTGAGGGTTGATGGGGGTGGGAGGGAGGGGTGGGTGGGTGATGGGTATTGAGGAGGGCGCCTTTTGGGGTGAGCACTGGGTGTTGTATGGAAACCAATTTGACAATAAATTTCATATTTAAAAAAGAAAAAAGAAATAACCACTATCCTGAAATTGGTGTGTATGAGTCACTCAATGTTTTTGTGTTTTTAAAAAGTTGTATAAATATCATAAATAATATATTCCATGGTTTTGTGTTTCAAATTTTTAAATAATTGGTACCATGCCATATAAATCCTTTTGCAGTTTTCATTTCCTATTTAGCATTAGGTTTTGGAGATTTATCCTTGGAGATAGAGTGCATTCATTTGAACTGATATGTAGAATCTATTGTATACACTAAGCCATTTATTTATTCCTTCCCTCTCCAAAGATGCCAAGATTGTTTCCACCTATTTTGGATTACAAATAGTGCCATGTTAAACATCCTTATATATTTATCCTTGTGCACTTGGGCAAGAGTTTCTCCAGAGCAGTGGCTCTCAAACTTGGGCATGTATCACAATCACCTTGATATCTTATTAAAACACAAATTGCTGGCTCTGGAACGGTATACACTCCATCATAGTACAGAAGCTGTTAAATCCAGGCTTCCATAGCTAAGAGCTCCAGATCCATGCCACTTCTGTCATGATTTGTATTAGCCAAATGTATCTCCACATGTTGCCTTTTTGCCCATCTAATTGAGATTAATGTACAATGTATCATGTAACTTGGGACTCTTGAATCTGAAAGGGAGCATTATTACTTTTTTTTCTTCCAAGATTTTATTTAATTTCAAGTTAGTTAACACATAGCATACAGTGTAGCATTGGTTTTAGGAGTAGAATTTAGTGATTCGTCACCTACATATAACACCCAGTACTCATCACAAGTGCTGTCCTTAATGCCCATCACCCATTTAGCCAATCCCTCCACCCACTGCCCCTCCAGCAACGCTCAGTTTGTTTTCTAAAGTTAAGAGTCTCTTATGGTTTGCCTCCCTCTCTGTTTTTACTTTATTTTTCCTTCCGTTCTCCTATGTTCATCTGTTTTGTTTCTTAAATTCCACGTGAGTGAAATCACATGGTATTTGTCTTTATTTCTCTTAACATAATACACTGCAGTTTCATCCAGGTTGTTGCAAATGGCAACATTTCATTCTTTTTGATGGCTGAGTAATATTCCATTGTATATATGTATATATACATATTCTACATTATATATATATATATACACACACACACATATGTACATATGTATACATGTATATACACATACATACCACATCTTATTTATCCATTCTTCACTTGATGGACATTTGGCTCTTTCCATACTTTGGCTATTTTTGGTAGTATAAACATTGGGGTGCATGTGCCCCTCCTAATCAGTATTTTTGTATCCTTTGGATAAATATCTAGTAGTGCAATTGCTGGGGCATAGGATAGTTCTATTTTTAAGTTTTTGAGAAAACTCAATATTGTTTCCCAGAGTGGCTGCACTAGTTTTCATTCCCACCAACAGTGTAAGAAGGATCCCCTTGCCAACATCCGTTGTTTCCTAAGTTAATAATTTTAGCCACTCTGAAAGGTGCGAGGTGGTATCTCATTGTGGTTTTGATTTATATTTCCCTGATGATGAGTGATGTTGAGCATGATTTTATGTGTCTGTTAGTCACTTGTAGGTCTTCTTTGAAGAAATGGCTGTTCATGTCTTCTGCCAATTTCTTAGCTGGATTATTTATTTTGGGGGCATTGAATGTGATAAGTTCTTCATAGATGTTGGGTACTAGCCCTTTATCAGATATGTCATTTGCAAACATCTTCTCCAATTCTGTAGGTTGCCTTTTAGTTTTGTTGATCATTGCTTCACTGTGCAGAAGCTTTTTATCTTGCTGCAGTTCCAATAGTTCATTTTTGCTTTTGTTTCTGAAAGGGAACATTATTAATCATTATAACATGACACCCTACTCATCACCCAATTTTGGATGAAATCATCTCGTGAGTGCCTCTAATCGGAAAAATCTGATTGGGAAAATGTGTAATTTAACAAATCTACACCTAACAGGGAAGGAGTCTTTCTTTAGGAAGGTACACTTACTCTATTCAGAAATATCAAAATCAGCCGAAAGCCTTCAAAAATTTTTGAGCAAGCCTACTTAACAATGATTACTTTGTAATTATTTTAACTTTTTTTTTTTTTCTGTCTTATTCCATTAGCTAGGACCACCAGAAGAGTGTTGAACAGTTGTGGTGATACCAATCATTTTTTCTCTTCTTTGTCTTAAAAAAATGCTTCTAAAGTTGTGTCATTAATTATGATGTTTTCCATAGTGTTTTAAAATATGTTTTGTCGCTGGGGCACCTGGGTGGCTCAGTTGGTTAAGCATCCAACTCTTGATTTTGGCTCAGGTCATGATCTTGAGGTTCGTGGTTTCAAGCCCTGCTTTGGGCTCCATGCTGACAGGGTGGAGCCTGCGTGAGACTCTTTCTGTCTCCCTGTCTCTCTGCGCTTCCCTCATGTGTGCATGCTGTCTCTCTCTCAAAATAAATAAGTAAAATTTAACAATGCTTTGTCATGTTTAAGAAATTTCCTTTTATTCCTGATTTTCTGAGGGTTTTTCTTTTTATTATAACTAAGTATTAAATTTAATAATGCTTTCTGTATATATAGTAAGATAATGTTTTTTTCTCTGTTAGTCTATAAATATGTTAAAATACATTAAAAGATTTTCTAATATTAAACCAGCCTTGAATTCTGAGATAAATTCTACATTGTACATTTATGTGTATGTGTGTGTGTGTGTGTGTGTGTGTGTGTGTGTGTGTGTAAAGTATAAATAGTTTTGGTGTTCTAATATCTTCTTTAAGATTTTTGCACATATGCTTATAAATGAGCTGAGTGACAAATTTCCTTTCTAATACTGCATTTTTTCAGTTTGGGTGTCAAGTTATGCTATCCTCTTTAAAATGGGTTGGGAACATTTCAATGTTTTTATTCTCTGGAAAATTTTAACATGATGATCGTTGAAAGTTTGACTGTGTTCCCCTATAAAGCCATCTGGCTCGGTGTGATTTTGGGCGAGGGGTGTATATTTTTAATTATCAATTCCAATTCTTTAATGGATATAGGTCTGTTCAACTTCTTGATTTTCTTGATTTTGGTAAGTTATCTTTTTCTAAAGAATAATTCAAATTTTGTTATGTTTCTAGATTTACTGGCATCAAGTTACTCAACCTATTTTGTTATGATTTTTAAAAATGTCTATTGTTTTTGTGCCCCCCCCCTTTACTTTAATATCTGTTTTATTTGTATTCATGTTTTACCCCATGATTGGTCTTAATCACAAAATAGTTTATTTTTTTCTTTTCAAAAACAAGTTTAAGGTTTGTTTCTGTTGTTTCTTTGTTTCCCATGTAATTAATTTCTCCTTTTATATTTATTTTTTCATTCAACTAACTTTCTCCTAATCTCTTGAGTCATTAGTTTTTAATTTTTCATGTTTTATAATTTGTTCATTTAGGTGTGCTCCACACATTTTGAAATATACTCTTTTCTTTGTGAATCAGTTTTAAATATTTTATAGTTTTCATTGTGAGTTCTTCTTTTACTCATAAATTATTTAGAAGTACATTAAAAATTTCTGAATATATGAAATATTTTTAGATATTTTTTCATTATAAATTTCTAAACTTATTACATTTTGAGTAGATATCATGGTCCGTGTGACATTATCCTTGGTGGTTTTTGAGATTTGCCTTTTTCCTAACATGTGGACAGCTTTTATAAATGTTCCATTCTTGTTTTAAAAAAGAATAAGTTTTCTAATTGTTGCATGCATTATTTTATGTAATTATCATCGTTGCAGCAAGGATATTAATTATGTTATCAAATCATTTACACCTTCAATGTTTTTTTTTGTCTTTTGATTACAGAGGCATGTTAAAAAAGCAGTCATGATTGTGGATCTTTCCTTTATCATTATAACTCTGTTTTCCCTGTATATATTTTGAAGCTATGTTATTAGGTTTATACAAGTTCAGAATTATATCTTTTAGTGAATTAATTTATTATTATTATGCATCCCTATACTGTTTTTCCCCATCTATTATTTTTTTGTTTTATATTAACATAAATTTCCTTTAGTTAGCATTTGTCTGATATGTTTTCCCATCATTTATTTTTAACCTTTCTGTGTCCTTATGGTTTAGTTGTGGTTCCTAAAATCAACATCGGATTTTATTTTTAAATGCAACCTGAGTCTCACACATCCAGTATTGAAGTTCTTTCTTGTTTAATATCCATGAAATGTGACATTATTGTTATTATTGTTGGTGTTGATGTTTTACGAGCTTCTTACCTATTCATTGCTTCTTTTAGTACATTATTTCCACTTGGGTTCAATTTCCTTTTTTCCTTCTTTCTGAAAGTGCACCCTTAAGTAATTCCTTCAGCAAAGCTTTCCGAATGACTTGCTGTCTCACCGCAGAATTTTCTCTATTCAGTGTTCTGGGTTGGTAACAACTTACTGCTTTGCTGAGCTGGTGGGCAGAGTTTTATCAGTTTGGTCCCCATAGTTGAAGCAGTCCTTACAGGGCTTTGGCTTTATGAGGAAGCTCCTGCTTCTAGCCCAAAGCTGTATTTCCTGCCTTTATTGCCTTCCAGCTCCCAGCCTCTAGTACCTATTCTTGGATTTAATATAACTTCTTCATAATATCTCCTACTGTACAGAAGTTCTATGTGTTTGGAATAGGAACGTTTTATTTCTGTTTAGATCACCATGACCATAGGATTGGAATCCTAAAGTTCTTTTCCAAACACATATGTTTTTATCTCTAATATGATTCTCAATTACACTATATCTTTGGCCATATTTAGGAAATTAAATACTTGGGCACTTGTTTTTTTTAAACTATTTTCTCCCATTTTTCAAGTGAAGCACCTTCTCAATGTTCAGGTATTCATACATTTTTGCTGATAACCTAGAATTCTCCCTACCCCACCCTTCAATGGCCCTCCCTTTCATACCTTTCCATTACCTTCTTATTACATGTCTGGTTTTTAAGTCATTTTCAGCTCCTCACATTGAAAAGTGATATGGAGAACATAGAGTTAAGTGACTGAATGTGGCCCTCAAATACCTCCCTTTAAAAATATTTGTTAGTGTTTTTATTTTTGTAATGTTTACTTATTTTTGAGAGAGAGAGGGAGACACACAGAGAGTGAGCAGGGGAGGGATAGAGAGAGGAGCACACAGAATCTGAAGCAGGCTCCAGGCTCTGAGCTGTCAGCACAGAGTCCAACGCAGGGCTTGAACCCACCAGCTGTGAGATCATGACCTGAGCTGAAGTCAGACGCTCAACCAGGCACCCCTAAATGTTTGTGTTTTAATAGAGGACTGGGAAATACAAAGAACGAGTAAATATTGGCATTGAAGAAGGCTATTATGAGAGATATTTGGGGAACCAATAGTCAAATATTCTCTTCTTGTGCCCATAGACCACATTACTTCACAAGCTATTTTGCTATCTCTTTTTAAACATATCTCATCTTCCAAAGAACTCAGTGTCAATTCTTATGGACTTTGATGTAAATAAAACTTCGAAAGTGGGGAAGGGCCAAGATAACAACATAGGGAGCTCTGGAATAGCCTTCTTCCCACAGATGCATCTGATGTACAGCTACACATGGAACATTTCCCTCTGAGAGAAATCCAGAAACTAGCTGAATGACTCCTACACATCAGATAACTGAGAAAATACATCAGATGAGTAGGAAAGGCCAAGACACACTCTCACCATAAACCCCACCCCTGGCACAGTGCCATACCATTGAGTGGGAAATCTTAACTCCCAGCTTCTTCCTGAGAATCTCAGGGTCTGAATTGCACATCTAGTACCCCAGCTTTTAAGGGTCCCGCTCAAGGGTTGGGCCCTCCATACACCTATCTCTGAAAGCCAATAGGTCTTGCATCCTCAAGACCCACAGGACTATGGAAAACAAAGTAGTTTTTAACACGTGGGTGAACATTCACTATGCTGTCCCCCAGGTCTCAGCAAATACGGAGTAGGCAAAAATGCTCATCTTCCTATCTTTCCTTGAAAGAGGACTGACTAATTACCTTACCATCTGCTGCCTGAGGGTCTGGCTACTAATTTGCCTACAAATAAGGGCCAGCTGCAGTCTTCACAGAGCCTGGGGGAGTTGGTGTGCACTTTTATCGCCTTCTGCCTCAACCACCCGAATGATAAAAACCAGGTCGCCAACATCTCTTTTGAAGGAGCTTGTACACATGCCTGGCACCCCAGATTTTTCAGTTGTAGCCTGAGAGTTGGACCTCTGAATTACCTGGCTCTGATAGCTACTGGGCCTTGCATTTATGAATCCCACAGGACTGTGGCAAAGAAGCAAAGAAGTTTTTAAATGGATACAGGAGCACTCCTCCATGGCTGTACACCCAGGCTCAGTTTAGAGGGAGCAGGCAAAAATGCCCATCTCCCAGATTCTCCCTGGAGAGGTTTAACTGGTTAATACACTTTCCTAGGTGCTGCCTGAGGGTCTGGCTTCAAATCAGCCTGCATTTTATGCTAATTGTGATCTTCTTCTTTGGAACACTGACAGGCCTTGGGACACCCTCTACTACTGGAGCCACCAAGAATGAAGACAGTAGCTCAAAAAATCACAAAGTTTTAGAGACAAGCAGGAGCTCAGGCCAGGCTGACTGACAACATTCCTTTTCTACACAAGACCAGTCTGTAAAGACTAGGAGAAGTGACTGTTTTAGCTAATGTGCAGAAACCAACAGAGAAAGTAAAGGAAAATGAGAAAAGGGGGGGGGGGATATGTTACAAACAACATAATGAGATAAATCTCCAGAAACCAATTTTAATAAAATGGAGATAAGTGATTTACCTGATAGAGAGTTCAGAATAACAGTCATAAAGATGCTTACCAAGGGCAGGAAAGCAATGGATGAGCAAAGAGAATTTCACCAAAGAGATAGAAAGTATTAAAAAGTACCAAACAGAAATCATATTGCTAAAGAGTACAAAAACTGAACTGAAAAATTCAACAGAGGAGTTCAACAACAGATTAGACAGGTGGGAGAAAAGATTAGTGAACTTGAAGACAGAGAAGTCAAATTTATCCAATAAGAGGAGCAAAAGAAAAACAAAGAAAAAGTGAAGATAGCTTAAGGGACTTATGGGACACCATCAAATAGACCAATATATGCATTATAGGAGTCCCAAAAGAAGAAGAGAGAAAGAAAGGAATAGAAAGCTTATTTAAAGAAATAATGGCTGAAAACTTACCTAACCTGGGAAGAGAAACAGACATCCAGGTCCAGGAAATCCAAATAATACCAAATAAGATGAAGCTAAAGATATCCACATCAATACATACTATAATTCAATTGTCAAAAGTTTAAGATAAAGAATCTTATAAGTAGCAAGAAAAAAAGCAACATACAAGGGAACTCCCATAAAATTATCAGAGAACTTTTCAGCAGAAACTTTGCAGGCCAGAAGGGAGTGGGATGATATATTCAAAGTGCTGAAAGAACTGCCAATCAAGAATATCTTACCTGGAAAAATTGTTCTTCAGAATGTAAGGAGAGATAAAGATAAAGAATTTAAGGAGAGAGTTTTCCAGACAAACAAAACTGGAAGAGTTCATCACTGCTAGACCAGCTTTATAAGAAATGTTAAAGGAGTTCTTCAAGCTGAAATGAAAGGATACTAATGAGTAACATGAAAACATATGAAAGTATCAAACTCACTGGTAAAGGTAAATATATAGTTAAATTTGGAATAATCTAATATTGCAATAGTGATGGATAAAATCATTTATAACTTTAGTTTAAAGGTTAAAAGATAAAAGTATTAAAAATAAATATAACTACAATAATATATTAAGGGACACACAGTGTAAAAATATGTACATTGTGACGTCAAGAAATAAAATATGTATATAAATGTGTATGCACATTTTATGTTGTATAAAAATGTAGAGCTTTTGTATGCATTTGAAATTAAGTTATTATCAGTTTAAAATACACTGTTATAATTGTAAGATGTTTTATACCTCTTGGTAACCTCTTGGTAACCACAAAGTAAAAACTTATAGTAAGTACACAAAAGTAAAGAGGAAGTGATCAAAACATACCTACTAAAGAAAGTGTAAAATCACAAGAGAAGAGAGGACGAAAGGAATGAAGGAACTACAAAAATCCAGAAAATAATTAATAAAATGGCAGTAGTAGTCCATTCCTATCAATAATTACTTAAATATAAATGGACTATATTCTCCAATCAAAAAACAGAGTGGCTGAATGGATTATGAAAGAGAGGAGTTAACTCTGTTCTGCCTACAAGAGAGTCACTTCAGCCTTAAAGAAACACATAGACTGAGAGTGAAGGGATGGAAAAAGATATTCATGCAAATGGAAACCAATGAAAACAGGAGTGGCTATACATATATCAGATAAGGTAGGTATTAAGCCAAAAATTGTAACAAGAGACAAGGTGATTACATAATGATAAAGGGGCCATTTAAACAAGAGTGTATAAGAATTGTAAATATTTATACACTCAGCATCAGAACACCTAAATATATAGAATAAATGCCAACATATCTGAAAGGAGAAATATATAGAATAATAGGGAACTAGTGGATAGATCATTTAGACAGAAAGACAATAAGGACATATTTGATTTAAGATATACATTAGAACAGATGGATCTAACAGAACATTCCATTCAACAGCAACAGAATACACATATTCTTCTCAAGTGCACATGGAATATTCTCCAGGAGAGATCATATGTTAGGCCACAAAACAAATCTTAATAAATTTAAGAAGATTGAAATCATATCATGCATCTTTTCTGAACACAATGTCATGAAACTAGAAATTAATTACAAGAAGGAAATTGAAAAATCAACAAATATATGGAGATTAAACAACATACTGCTGAACATTGGGTTAAAGAAGACATCAAAAGGAAAATTTTAAAAAAATGTCTTGAAGGGGCACCAGGGTGGCGCAGTTGGTTAAGTATCTGACTTCGGCTCAGGTCATGATCTCACAGTTCGTGAATTCGAGCCCTGCATCAGGCTGTGTGCTAACAGCTCAGAGCCTAGAGCCTGCTTCGGATTCTGTGTCTTCCTCTCCATGCCCCTCCCCCACTCACACTGTCTCTCTCTCTCTCTCTCTCTCTCTCTCTCCTTCAAAATATTTTAAATAAACATTAAAAAAATTTTTTTAATTAAAAAAATATTAAGACAAATAAAAATGGAAACACAACATACCAACACTTTGGGGTGCTGCAGAAGTAGTCCTAAGAATCAAGTTTATAGCAATAAATGCCAACATTAAGAAAAAAATCTCCAATAAGCAATATAGCTTTCTACCTCAACGAACTAGAAAAATAAGAACAAACTAAGCCCAAATTAGTAGAAGGAAGGGGATAGCAAAGAACAGAGAGGAAATAATGAAATAGAGTCTAAAAGACAATAGAAAAGATGGATGAAACTAGGAGCTGGTTTTAAGAAAAATAAACAAAATTGACAAATCTTTAGTTAGACTAAGAAAAAAAATGAAAAAGACTCAAATAAATCAGAAGTGAAAGAGAAGACATTACAACTGATAACACAGAAAACCTAATTACCACAAGGAATTACTATGAACAATTATGTGCCAACAAATTAGATAACCTAGAAGAAATGGATACATTCCTAGAAACATACAACTTACCAAGACTGAATCATGATGAAATAGAAAATCTGAATACTGAGGACATTTAATTAGTAATTAAAACTTTTCAACAAAGAAAAATCCAGGACCAAATGTCTTCGCTGTTAAATTCTATCAAATATTTAAAGAAGAATTAATGCCAATCCTTCTCAAACTCTTACAAAAAAATAGAAGAGGAGGGAACATTTCCAAATATATTGCAAGGCCAGCATTAACCTGGCACCAAGGCTAGACAAGGACACTACAAGAAAAGAAACCTATGGGCTAATATCCCTGATGAAAATAGATACAAAAATCCTCAAAAAAATATTTGCAAACCAAATTCAACAGTACATTAAAAAGATCATACACCAAGATCAAATGATATTTACCCCAGGGATGCAAGAATGGTTCAACATATGTAGATCAATAAGTTAGATACAACACATTAACAGAATGATGGATAAAAATCATATGGTCTTCTCAATAGATGCAGGAAAAGCATTTGACAAAATTTAACATTAGTTTGTGATAAAAACTCTCAACAAGCTGTGTATAAAAGGAATGTACCTTGGGGCCCCTGGGTAGCTCAGTTGGTTAAGCATCCGACTCTTGGTTTTGGCTTAGGTCATGATCTCATGGTTTGTGGGTTCGAGCTCTGTGTCAGGTTCTGTGGTGATAGCGTATAGCCTGCTTGGGATTCTCTGCCTCCCTCTCTCTCTGCCCCTCCCCCACTCGTGCTTCCTACTGTTGAAATAAATAAATAAACATTAAAAAAAAAACAAGGAACATACCTCAATATAATAAAGACATAGATGACAAGGCCACAGCTAACATTATACTCAGTGGTGAAAAACTGAAAGCTTTCTCTCTAAGATGAGAAACCAGACAAGGATGCTCACTCTTGCCACTTTTTTTTATTATTTTATTTTATAATATTAGAAGTCCTAACCAGAACAATTAGGCAAGAAAAGAAAATAAAAGGCATCCAAATAGGAAAGGAAGAAGTAAAAAATATTTCTACCGATGCCATGATATTATACATAGAAAACCTAAACTCTGCCATAAAACTGTTAGAATTAACAAATGAATTCAGTAAAGTTGTAGGATACAAAATCAATATACAAAAATCATTGTGCTTCTGTACGCTAACAATGAAATATTAGAGAAATAAGCTAGACAGAACAAGACAAAAACTTCATGGTCTCACTTTTTGTGGAATTTTTTAAAAAGTCAAAGTCATAGAAACAGAGGGTAGAATGATGGTTGGGAAATCAGGGGTCGGGAAAATTTGGGGGATCCTTGAAAAATGGTATAAACTTTCTGCTATAAGATGAATAAGGTCTTAGGATCTAATGCATAACAGTGACTATAGTTGATAGCACTGTAATATATAATTGAAATTTGCTAAGAGGGTAGAACCTGGATGTTTTTACCAGAAAAGAAAAAAAAAGTAAATATATGAGGTGATATCTTGATAATCTGTTAATTAACTTGATGGTGGGAATCCTTTCACAATGTATACATGTATCAAATCATCACATTGCATACTTTAAATATATTACAATTTTATTTGTCAATTATACTTCAATAAAGGTGAAAAAAATAAAATCATGTCAGGAGCTATTACCTGGAAAAAAAAAAAAAAAAAAAGAAGATATAAGAGAATTAACACCCTCAGGAGAAACATCAACCAAAGGGGACAGTTCCCAGAGGTCCCAGTAGCAGACTCTTGCCTTGCTTTTCTTTTTTTCTTGTCTCACTACTCCTTCACTCCTGTTTGCTTGGATCATCCCTGAATAAATGCCCTGCATCCAAGTCCTGTTCTAAGGCTTTGCTGGGGGCCCCCAGTCTAAGACATGGCTCTCCTGCAATATTATACTGCGTATATGCAGGTGCAGTTCTTTTGTAATTTTTTTTTTTAAATTTTTTTTTCAACGTTTATTTATTTTTGGGACAGAGAGAGACAGAGCATGAACGGGGGAGGGGCACAGAGAGAGGGAGACACAGAATCGGAAACAGGCTCCAGGCTCTGAGCCATCAGCCCAGAGCCCGACGCGGGGCTCGAACTCACGGACCGCGAGATCGTGACCTGGCTGAAGTCGGAGGCTCAACCGACTGCGCCACCCAGGCGCCCCATTTTTAATTTTTTTAAAATGTTTTTATTTATTTTTAAGACAGAGAGACAGAGCATGAGTGGGGAGGGGCAGAGAGAGAGAGGGAGACACAGAATCTGAAGCAGTCTCTAGGCTCTGAGCTGTCAGCACAGAGTCCAACGTGGGGCTCAAACTCACGAGCTGTGAGATCATGACCTGAGCCAAAGTTGGACGCCCAACCAACTAAGCCACCCATGTCCCCATGTGTAGTTTTATCACCGATGTGCTTCATGCATCCAGAGAAAAAGTATAGTATTCTTTATAAACACTATGCAAATGGTATCATACCATTAAAAAAAAACACCTTAAAATGGAAATAATCATCTTCCTAAAAGGAAAGCTTCTCTCTTCCTTTGATTGTTTTCTCCATTCTTTCTCAAAACAAACCAAAATTAAAACAAAAAAAAAACGAACAAAACAACCCAAAACAAACACCACTCATAATCAAAACACCCTATTTCCACAAAAATATCTTAAACCTGTAACTCAAGGTGACATCACAAAGTGGTGAAAATTGTAGTCTAGATGTAGAATAATATCTGGGCCAGCACTCATCATAACATACCTATGAAGCCTATTTCAAAGAGAATGAAAAAGGAAGTTGCATTTTAGTATATGAAAGGCTACGCATAAGTATATGGGGTCTGTCATATTTGTGCATCTAAATCTAATGGGAAATTAAGTAATTCTATAGCTGTACACTGTCTGGAGTTCATCATATGAGAGAATGAAGATGTTTAAAGGAGAACCTTTAGGATTATGCTAGGAGATATTCCTAAATGTGTAAAAGCCTAATTTGGCTACTATTCCTTAAAAAAATCAAGCTCCAGTCAGAAGCTGCATCCAGAAGCTGCCACATAAATTCAATGTTGAAATTATTATCTCCTGCTGGTCAAGCTGTGACACAGCCAAAGCTATGGCGTAGCTTCTTCACTTAATTCTCAGTGAGCCCTTTCTTTCCTCTTGTGGTGGCATGACATTTAAATTTCAGCTCCTTCATATACACTATGTACACTGTAAACCATTAGGAATCTCAGAGCAGATGAGGGCAAGAAATATACTTACTTCGGTCTCTGCCATTATATTTAGAGCATTAGGTAATGAGTATCCTAGTAAAGTCATCAGAGGACAACCAGATTACTTGGGATAATAGTTGACAGGTAAGGGACAGGTTAAGAATAACAGATAGTGGATGATAGGAGTTGTAGAACAGTTTGTAGAGAAGATCTTTATTTATAAATACCTCCAATAGCACTGCTAGTGATAATAAAGAAGTAAGGCGGTAATGTTAATAAGTGGGTAAAAAATCATTTCAAATTAGCACATTTGTCATTTAGAAACAATGTTTGTATAACAATGGTTCATTCCCAACAGTAGGGGAAACTACTGTTAACAGTTAATTGTGTATCTTTTCAGAAGCTTTTAATGAATAGGTACATACAAGCACCTCCAAGCATTTCTTGAATACTGTACATAAGAAGTCATACAACTTGTATCATAAACATTTTTCCATATCAGGTCATATAGATCTTTTAAATTCCCTTTAACTATTGCAGAATGTTGTGGGAAGTACTTTATTCAACTAGTCTCCTAATGATGAACACTTACATAGTTATAATCCTCACATTTCCCTAAGCCTGCAACAATGTTATTCGTGTGGCATTTTATACAAGTGTGAATATATATGTAGGATAAATTCATAGAAAGTAGAATTGCTGGATTAAAATTTATGTATATTTTGAACTTTTCATTCAAACAATAAATTTCATTCAAACAATACATTTCTTAAAGTCAAGTAGTATATGCATTTTATCTTTCGGAAATGTTCCAATTTATATTCCTGAAAAATATGGCAAACTGGGTAATCTGAATACTTCCCCCCTCCAAAAAAAAGACACCTGAAATATTAAACAACGTGTAACAAATAGTTCATCTGTAAAGCTAGGGTTGCAAAAAAGTAAGGCAAATCCCTGGGGACCACAAATGAAGAAGAAGCTGAAAACCAAGGAAAGAAACAGGTGGTGAAGCCACTGATGCCCAGGGGTGTTTGCTGTTTCAGGTAAGCAAGATGCTCAGTGTTTAACAGCCACATGAAGATAAGACTTTGTGCTCAGCGCACGGAGAATCAAGGGGAAACAAGGGCCCTCACATGAAACGAATCCTTAAGTACTACATTGGTCATGAAAAGATAGACTAGAAAACAAAACAGTAAAGGGAGATAATAAAGCAAATTCTCTGACTTGGCCTGGTAATACGGTGGGTAATACAGTGTCTCTTGGGAATGTATAACCAGAAGTCTGTCCTCAAACAGATTAGGGGTTCTAATATATACTACCTTGGGCACCCTGGGTGCCTAGCAGAAGCAAATGCACATCTTCTGTGAAGACTCATGTCTTTAGCCCAGACTGCACAAAATTCTTATGGATATAAGGCTTGATTGAACATAAACTGATAATGAGACTTGGATCATACAGGAAGAAACAGATTTTCATGTATGATGCAAGCAGAGAAAACAGCAATTATTAGACCTTTAGTATCTTCAGATAATCAAGCCATCATATAGTGACTAGAAAATGAGTTCTATGTTTTTAGATGGTTTAAGGAAATAATATTAGAAGTAAGATATAACTAAGAATACACACATAGCATAACCAAGACCTAATAGAGTTTTGAAAAACAAAGTAGAACTTCTAAAAATAAAAAATACGAAATTGAATTTTAGAATGGAATAGAAGGGCCATATAAGATTAGACTCAGCTGTTGCTATTTGCAGATGACATGATACTCCACATAGAAAACCCCAAAGTCTCCATCAAAATATTGCTGGAACTAATACATGAATTCAGCAAAGTCACAGGATATAAAATCAATGTGCAGAAATATGTTGGATTTCTATGCACTAATAACGAAGCAGCAGAAAAAGAAATCAAGGAATTGATCCCATTTGCAATTGCACCACCAACAAGATACCTAGGAATAAACCTAACTAAAGAGGTAAAAGATCCGTACTTGAAAACTGTAGAACACTTATGGAAGAAATTGAAGAGGACACGAAGAAATAGAAAAGCATTCCATGCTCATGGATTGGAAGAATAAACACTGTTAAAATGTCTATACTACCCAAAGCAATCTACACATTTAATGCAATTCCCATTAAAATAACCACCAGCATTTTTGGCAGAACTAGAACAAAAAATTCTGAAATTTGTATGGAACCGCAAAAGACCCCAAATAGCCAAAGCAGTCCTGAAAAAGAAAAATAAAACTGGAGGCATCACAACTCCGGATTTCAAGCTATATTATAAAGGTATGGTCATCAAGACAGTAGAGTACTGGCACAAAAACAGACACATAGATCAATGGAACAGAACAGAAATGGACCCACAAGTGTATGGTCAATTCACTTTCGGCAAAGCAGAAAAGAATATCCGATAGAAAAAAAAAAAGACAGTCTCCTCAATGAAAGGTGTTGGGAAAAACTGGATGGCAACAAGCAGAAGAATGAAACTGGATCACTTTCTTATACCATACACAAAAATGAATTTAAAATGGGTGAAAGACCTAAATGTGAGGCAGGAAGCCATCAAAATCCTAGAGGAAAACACAGGCAGCAGCCTCTTTGACCTCAGCCTGACTAACTTATTACTAAACATGTCACTGAAGACAAGGGAAACAAAAATAAACATGAACGGTTGGGACTTCATCAAGAGAAAAAGCTTCTGCATTACAAAAGAAATAATCAACAAACCTAAAAGGCAGCCTATAGAATGGGAGGAGATATTTACAAATGCATATTGGATAAAAGGTTAGAATCCAGGGGCGCCTGGGTGGGTCAGTTGGTTAAGGGGTCAACTTAAGCTCAGGTCATGATCTCGCAGTTCATGGGTTCGAGTCCTGCCTCGGGCTCTTTGCTGACAGCTCAGAGCCTGGAGCCTATTTCAGATTCTGTGTCTCCTCCTCTCTCTGCCCCTCCCCTTCTCATGGTCTGTCTCTCTCTGTCTCTCAAAAAATGAAAAACGTTAAAAATTTTTTTAAAAGGTTAGAATCCAAAATCTATAAAGAACTAATCAAACTCAACACCCAAAAAGAAATAATCTAGTGAAGATCACTCAGATGGAATATTACTCGGTCATCAAAAAGAATGAAATCTTGCCATTTGCAATAATATGGATGGAGCTAGAATGTATTATGCTAAGCTAAATAAGTGAGAGAAAGACAAATACCATATGATTTCACTCGTGGAATTTAAGAAATAAAACCAATGAACATATGGGAAGGGTAAGGGAGAGGAAACAGACTCTTAAGAATAGAGAACCAACTGAGAATTGATGGAGGGAGGTGGGGATGATGGGTATTAAGGAGGACAGTTGTGATGAGCACTGGGTGATGCATGTAAGTGATGAATCACTGAATTTTGCTCCTGAAACCAATATTGCACTGTATGTTAACTAAAATTTAAATTTAAAAAATTCCCATTGAAAAAAGAATTAAAAAAGGAGAAAAAAAGAATTAGCAAACTGGAAAGATCTAAAAGAGGTACCCAAAGTGTAGCACAAAGTTATGAGGGTGGAAAATATGAAAAATATTCAACCTGTGAACATGAAAAGGACAAAGATATCTTGTATTGGCATTCTAGATGGAGAAGAGAATGTGGGGGGGGGGGGATTGGAAATGTTTGAAGAGATAATAGGTGAGAATTTTCCAGAATAGGTAAAAGACTTGACTTATCTGATTCACAAAGCATAATAAATTCCAAATTCTCCCACTGCACGTTAGCATAAATAACATATTTTTATGAAATATAACTACTCTCAGGGCGCCTGGGTGGCTCAGTCGGTTGAGCGACCGACTTCGGCTCAGGTCATGATCTCACGGTTTGTGAGTTCGAGCCCCGCGTCGGGCTCTGTGCTGACAGCTTAGAGCTTGGAGCCTGCTTCAGATTCTGTGTCTCCCTTTCTCTCTGCCCCTCTCCCGCTCATGCTCTGTCTCTCTCTGTCTCAGAAATAAACATTAAAAAAAAAAAGAAATATAACTACTCTCCACAACCAAAATTTTATGAGATTGTTTTAAATTTTGCAAATATCTTTCATGTCTGTCTGGCTTAATAGAAGAAGGCTAGATTCTAATATCTGCTTCTGATTTCAATCTGTTTTAATATCACATATCATATAGCCTCTGGAAAACTCTCAACTTGTGAGAGGAGAATGAAAAAGATGAATCATGTCTTAATATTATTACAAATATAGTTTTGACCTTGTGGAACTTCTGAGGGGTTGTCCAGTTTCCTTAAGATCTCTGGAGCACACTTTGAGAATCCCTAATTTAGAGTAAGTTCATGTTTGATAAACTTGGTGTTACAAATTTTAAAAAAGGAATATTCTACGCATATACACATACACATTCCAAATGTGCTCTACCTGAATCATGGTTTTTCAGGGAATTAGTATACAATAAAATACACTTGGATCTGAAACGAGACTTGAGGGTTTAATTTCATCTCTCTTCCATGATTCAGAGGATACTTTAGGGTCCTGCAAAGTCATCTTTATGAACGTTAAGTATGTTATGTTGGTAGGTGCTGAAGTCTTGGGTTATACCAGATGGGGTTTTTTGTTGTTGTTTGTTTGTTTTGGTTAATAAGATGGTAGATGGACCACTTGTTACCATAGTGTGATTGAGTAATATGTGTGAAAGATGAATATGAGCCTCTGTTACATAATTACAAAACTTCTCAATAAGCAGAAGACAAAATAAGCCTTCAGGAGACCAAGACAATGGTGTTTCAGAATCATAAGGAAACTGGTACAATGGATGTAGAAGCACTGACTCTGGAGGCCAATGGAGGATAATTGGAGGATATTTTTCAATTGCCTGGGAAAAGTCTCATTTACACAGCTTGAGTTAAATTTTGCCATCAAATTTTCCTTAACTAATCTCCATCTGATGTTTCTCATTTCCAATTTTATATCACTAAAGAGATGGCCCCCATCTGAATCTGTTAAGGGATCAGATTCTTGTGCTCTGTCACTCTTGTCCACATTGAACAAGAATGATCCATGTGGTTTTCCTTTCTTATTTATCTCATTGTATAAAACCTAAGATTCAAGGCGTTATTTCAATAGTGCCCAAGAGAAGGACAGCTATAATAACCTATTAGACCTCAGATATCTGAATTTCAATTAAAAAGACTAACATTTTCTCTAAATAGAATCCACAAGGCTTAATTCAAATTCATTTTTGCTGAGACATAGATATTAGAAGATTAGCTGGCCCATCTTTAACATGGGACACCCTGTGACTTTCAAAGCGATGAAAAGGATTAGAAATTGTTTATTCCTCACCTCATTACAAAAAGGATATGAGATAAAAGAATGATTTGTTTCCAGTAACATTTCATTCATTATACAATATAATGAGTACCTTCTGGGTACCAGGCACTTTGCTAGGCTCTGGTTTGTAAAGATAAATCAGCAACAGTCTTTGTCTTCACGGCCCACTAGAGGAGATATACCTATAAATGAGAGTTGATTTTAGAGTGTGGTAAGATTTACAATAAAGACATGTATAGGGTATATTAATGCACAAAAAGTGGTATATTCTGCTTAAGGAATTAGAAAAGGCTTTATCTTTTTGCTGGTTTTGAAGACTAAGTTGGAGTTTTCTAGGCTATCAAGGAGAGTACGAGTATTCTTGGCAGAAAGGACTATATGTGCAAAACCCTTGCATGTCTAGGCATGGCAAGTAATTCAGTTTCACAAGGCTAGGGTGAAGCGTGAAGAAGAGGAGTTGGAAATGATGTTGGAGAGTGGGTAGAAATCAGTTTATCAAGCATCTGTAGCCAAGCTAGGGAACTTGAACTTTATCACACAGGTCTCTGGTTTTCCATATATGTCTTAGGACACCAGGGGATTCACAGAGATGCCTGAGGTGTTGGTGGGAATGCAAGCAGGTGGGGAGTTCCTATCCTGCTTCAGTAGGAACCATGCAGCTTTACATGTGAGCATGCTTTAAGTTGGACTTCGGTTTTTTTTTTTTTTTCCAACAATTGTTTATTAAGAACATACCACGTGCCAGGTCTTGTGCTGACATACAGACAGTTCATGGCCTCCTGATGTAGAAAATATTTCTTTCAAAAAAGTTTGAAATCTACAGGTGTAATTAATGGGGAAACCACTGTAGGATATCAAGCAGGAGAGTGATATAATCAGGTTTGTTTCTTAGAAATCTCACTCTGGTTGAAGTTTGTACAGTTGGTTAGAGAGCAGAGAAGCTGGGCAGAAAACGAAGGCATAAAATTGGTAGCACTGGAGGTGTATTGGATATGTGGCATCTTAGGGTAAACCCCAGACTCTGACTCAGATGAATGTGTCTACTACAGGGAGGCTAGGAGAATGAGAAGGGAGCTGAGGAAAGTCTGTGGGGCTTGTAGGGAGATTTTGGAAGAGGATGAACCAGTTAAAGACGCTGAGAAGGGAGGTGGGAGGACAGAGGGGATTGAGAGAAAGCTGAACCAGGAAACTGTGCTACCAGAGAAGCCTTGGAGACTTTCAAGAGGGGAGAGATCGCAGTGTCCAGAGCCTCAGGAAGACCTCATGAGATAGACTGAGAAATCCTCTCTTGATTTGTCGGATGGAGAGGCTTGGGAGACTTCCACAGGATCAGTTTCAGTGGAAACCAGATTGCAGTGGGCTGAGAAGTGAGTAAGTGGCAAGGAAGTGGAGACAGTGAGACTAGACATTTTCATGAGAATGGCTGTGAAGGCAGAAGGAGAGAGAGCATGGTTGCCAGAGAAAATGCTGGGGTGGGAAGTATGAGTTTATGAATATGCGCAGCAGAGGAATCCAGAAGAGTAGAAAATGGAAGATAATGCTGTGTGTGTGTGTGTGTGTGTGTGTGTGTGTGTGTGTGTGTAACTGCTAAGGGAGGTTTCTGAGAAGGTGGGAGGGAACTAGTCTCTAGCATAGGTCTTTACTGAGAAGCCTTAAATATCTGAGGATTTAATAAGAATATTTTCAGCACATATGTGTACATGTATCTGTGTATTCACCTATTTGAGATATTTGGGGGGCAAGTTTACTGAGAAAACTCTGAAAATAAATTTCAGCTTTATCAGTATACTGGAGGATTTGGGGCATCAAGGAACTGTGGAATCTGAATCATGACTTTTTAGTTATTAAATTTGCCTATTTAGGACAGTCAAATTTTGGAACAACAGAGCCACCTTTGTTGAATTTGTTGATATCTTTGTTGATACCTTAATTATTTGTTCTGGAGTGCTCAGGAAATGCATATGTTTTTGTCACTGGAGACTCCTTAAGAAACTCTTCCCTCTTTCACCTTTTTCCATCCCTTTATCCTTGTTGGCTCTGAGTTTGCCATGAGTCACCCAAAGCTGTCCCCCCCCCCCTTGTTAATATACCTTATAGTATTCCATACTGGTTTTTCATTTGCTGCCTCTGGATCATCTACTTCTTAGATGAAATATTATTTTCTATTCCACAACTGGATTCTATCAGAGATGCTGGTGACCCTCTGAGCCAAACCAGATGTGTGAAGTTATTAGCCTTTGGGGATGACTTTAAAATAAGAAATGGCATTGTATTCTCTAAATAGTTGTTGTTGATTCTGTACTTTAAAAATGTATCCTGGATATATAATAACCCATTAGCTGTCATTTGCTATCATCCTGCCTGTAGGGCTTGTGGTGAGGGAAACGGATGGCAAGGTTAGGTTGACACAAAGCTCTAAATGGGACAGGGGCCCTAAAAGCCTGTATTTTTTCTTGAATTTGCTCCTAATTTCCGTGATGGGGGTGGGAGAAATCTAATAAATCCCACTATGTGTCAGGTTCTCACTCTGCAGAAAGGAGAGTAATGCAGCATCCACAGGTAGTTCATAGGGGAATGCAACACTTATTTAGCAATTAAGAGGAAGTTTAACGTAATATCATAAAATGTCCCTGAGAGTTGGTCTTGTTAAAGCAGGAAGTGGCCCTTGGGGAGAGCTTCACCTGGCACAAGCTTCACCTGGCCACAGTATTTATTAATGATTATGAGAGTCACTCTGGGTCTCCCAAGCAGGGACAGACTTGGTTCCTATGGTGTTTTATAGGTTTTGACATTGATTTTGGTCCAAAGACATATAAATCTCTGGCTGTTATCTTCTTCCCACTTTAATTTACCAAAAGAAACATGTTCCTGGTTTATTCAGCGCACCAACGCTCTCCACCCCTGGGAACTCCTCCTGAGCATGTGCCATGACCATTTCCAGTCTGTATTCCCTGATTTTATGTTGCCAACAGTTACTGACTTAGCTGCCACTGGTGGCCACCTTTCTTGTCACCTGTCTTGGTTTTTATTTTTCCCCAAACCTATAGAATATATTTTCTCTAAACAGCACCGAAATGCTAGATTGTCAAAAGGAAGTTGACAAAAGCATGCTGTGCTGCACACTGTGGAAGGAGCTAATCAAAGCAGCTTTTTAATTGCTATAGTAATGATTTAGATGTGCAAAAAATACTAAAGTTAAATTTACATGACTAATTAATTAAGCAAAGCTCACAATTGACAAACATAATTAGCACATCCAAAATTGAAACCACATCCTGGTTCTCTTGGAGCCAAAAAAGACAACGTGAAACACTCAAAATCCCCTTCCTTTCACTCGCTGTAGGTCTCATTGCCAATTCTCATATTTAGGTTTGTTATGCATGGAACATAGTTAATTGCAAAACATTCATGAGGATCTTACTTCTTTTTTTTTTTAACAGAGACTTCTCATGAGTTTTGGCCTAGTCCATCTTTTAGCAGCTAAATTTTATCTGGTAGAGTGGATATCTTCTCAAATAGGGAAAAAGTTATCTGTCTATTCTATTACCTATCTTCCACCTATTCATCTATCTTTCCATAAATTATCAGCTTTTATGGTGCATAAATATCTTATGTGGGCAAGTGGTTTTATCTAGAGGTACTGAAAACTATGTAATGGTAGGTCAAGTTACCATGAAGCTCTGTCAGTGATGATACATACAGCTTTCCGTGGCAAATTCTTGAGGTACCAAATTAAATCAGAGTCTCCTGGAGTACTTGCTGAGCCAAAGTCATACTGGGTTCTGAGGAAGTAGAGAAACTATCCTTCCTCCAACTCTCTCATGCTCATCCACTGTGTGATGTGCTATCTGGCTACCAGAGTAGAATTACTGTGTTTAGAGTAACATGGGGGAGAAGTCATTTCCCCTGTAGGCTAGATGTACCCTTCCTCTTTTTATAAAGAGACCTCAGTTGGACTGAAGGCCAATATCTAGGTCGGGCACTGTATTTTGTTCCCCACTGTGAACCCTCAAATGAACCTGCAAAACCAATCCTCGTTCTTAAGCAATCACAGCACAACAATGGTGGCAAACCTCCACTCATGCAAATTGGCCCTTGAGTGCCCATCCACCACTGCAACACTGTTCACGCATTTACTGAACTAGTACTTATGGACTACCTGCTTTGTGCAAGATACTATTCTAGACACAGGCCACAGCCTGTCTGAAGCCAGACTGGACCTCTGCCAGTTGCATGTGTGCATCCATTGTGTAGGTGTACACACAGATCTTTATGTGTAGAATTTCATTTCCTTTTAACACCATCTATTCTGATTTTGTGTAGCTAGTAAGAATTTTTCATCCTTCATACATTGATAGCAAGAAGCGTTCATTATATGATTGGAGCACCTGGGTGGCTCAGTCAGTTAAGCATCTGACTCTTGGTTTCAGCTCAGGTCATGATCTCATGGTTCATGAGTTTGAGCCCTGCGTCGGGCTCTGTGCTGATGGCGTGGAGCCTGCTTGTGTTCCTCTCTCTCCCTCTCTCTCTGCCCCTCCCCTGCTCACGCTGTCTCCCCAGATAAATAAATTAACAACAAAAAAAGAAACATTATATGATTACTACTGTGAAAACTTTCAAAAATGCAAAAAACTGCTGAGGGCAACACTGGGTCATATTAATATTAATAGATATAGTTATATATGTATTATATATAATATTTCTATTGTTCTTGAGCTTGGTCCATTTTACTCTATTTACATCTAGTTCATTTTATCTACTATATATTATTCCTTTCTGTGAGTATACCTCAATTTGTCTCTCCTTTTTCTTCTTGTGGCTATTTAGTGTCTTTCCATCTTTTTCCTATTACAAGTAATGCTGAAGACTATGTATTATACATGTAGGTGAGAGTTCGCCTAAAGTCTGTACCTGCAAAGTGGAATTATTAGACTGAATATTATGCACATTTTCCAATATTAGACATTGTTCTCCAAATGGCAAGGAGATTTTGTCAGCAATATATGAGTGCTTTTTCCATATCCTTGCCAATGCTTGTCATTTTCAGACTTTGTCAGCCTGATGAGTTTCCTTGATTAGCACCCTTTCACATGTGCCAACTGAGCACCTGAAATGTGGCTAGTCTGCATCGTGCTGTATATCTAAGAAAACCTGCAGACTTTGAAGATTTAATATGAAAAAAAGTAAAATAACTCACTGATAATTTTTTATATTGATTGTATGTTGGCATGATAATTTGGATATACCAGATTAAATAAAATGTATTGGTTAATTTCTCCTTTTTTTTAATTACTTTTTTTTAACATGCCTACTAGAAAATTTTAAAATGCATATGTGGCTCTGAATACATTCCTATTTGTCAGCACTGCTGTAGAAACCCCAGTATAATGTTGAATAATCATGGTGAAAAGTAACTTCCTGTTTCACTGGTGACTTCAGTGGAAATCCTCCTGAAGATTCACCTTTTTTTCTGATGTTTGTTCTTGGTGTTTTGCAGTGACTTTGTCAGACTGAGGAGGCTCTCTTCCCCCCATACTTGCTGAGGGTAATTACAATGGATGAAGCTTAAATTTTGTTGCTTTGACCACATCCATTAGGATGATCATGCCGTTTCTTCATTTAATCTTTCAGTAAGGTCAACTATGTTGATTGATTTTTAAAAATAAAAAAATTTAAATATGGAGCCATCTGAGATAAATGTACCTGGCCATTTTGTACTCTTTTATACCCCTACTAGATTTCATGTTTAACTTTTTTTTTTTTTTACTTAGGAATTTTCCACGTATAGTCATAGATAACATTACTTTATAATATTGATTTCTTTTTTACTCAGTTGGTACCAATTTCACAGGACAACTGCTGCTGCGAATAATCAGCATTTATTGAGCCCTTACCAGTGCCAGGGGCTTCACATGTATACTCTCACTGACTCCCCACACCAAACTTGTAAGGTAGATTCTATTATTATCCCCATTTTATAGAAGAAATTCAGATACAGAGGGGATAGTTAGCTTGGCAGATGGTGGCACTCCATTTTGGGCAAAGTGCTGGACTAGATATCCTAAGAAACCTTCCTGATAGGAACATCTACAGATGCTTAATAAAATATTTTTTTAATATTAAGATGAATTTTAAAGCTGGAAAAACAGGTAAGGGAAGTCCTTAGATTCCCTGGTAGTTTTCATCCTTTGAACTTCGATTTTAATAGACCCTTGATGGGGAAAAGAAGAGAGAGCTGAGGTCCCCAGCAAGGTGGGGAGTTGAAGACCTCCAGGATAAATCTAGGACCAATACAGTGATTAAATTGGAAAACACATCACCCCTTCTGCATTTTTTTTTTTGAGAGAGAGAGAGAGGGGAGGGAGCAAGTGAGCGGGGGGGGGGGGGGGAAGAGAGAGAGAGAGAGAGAGAGAGAGAGAGAGAGAGAGAGAGGGAGAAGCGGGGCTTGAGTTCACCTCAAGTGGAACTCAAACTCATGAACCGTGAGATCATGACCTGAGCCAAAGTCAGATGCTTAATGACTGAGCCACCCAGGTGCCCACCCCCCTCTCCATCCTTAAGATGGGCAGAAAGGAAATTTGCTTGTCTAGGCCATGGCTGTAGGTGAATGGGCTGGGAGAGAAGAGGGGAAAAGGTCCAGGGTTGGTATTGCTACATCCTATAAGTTTTGAAAGAGCTCTTTCAAAGAACAAATATTTTCACTGGCTTTGGTTCTAAATCTTTTACAATTCCCATTGTAATTTTTTCTTTAACATTTGACTATTTAAAAATGCAGTTTTCATTTCCAAATAGTATAAGGGTGTTTTTAGTTTTACTCTCTTTTATTTCTTATTCGTAATTTAATTGCACAGTGGTCAGAGAATGCAAACTGTATGCTATTGATTTTTTTAATTTTTTGAAACTTCCTTTGTGACTTAATGGTTAATTTTTGTAACTATGCCACATATACATGAAAAATGTAGTGTTCTCCTAATGATCTGTACTATACATCATGTTTGTTAATTGTGTTGTGTGATTCTCTGTCAGACTTGTCTATCAGTGTCTGAGAGAGTTAACGTTAAAATCTCCTACTATGAATGTGGATTATCCAATTTTCTTTGTAATTCTTTTTTTTTTTGCTTATATACACCTAAGCTCTATTAGTAGATGCATACAAGTTCATGATAGTTATGTTTTTTTCCAGACTTCAAAAAGTCATTTTAGAATGAAGCTCTTTATCTCTGTTAATGCTTTAGCCTTAAATTCTGTTTTATCTATGATCACAATTGCTCACTCAAAATCTTTTGCTTAGTATTTTCCTGGGCTATCTTTCTCCATCTCTTTATTTTCTTTATTTGTCTTATGTATGTCCCTTGAAAGTTTCTCATTGCTGATGTTACTCCTTTATCCACAAAGTAACTTGCTTAGCTGAGTTTAATCAGTTTCCATTGATTGTGATTAATGACATAGTTGGACTTATTTCTACCACCTTACGTTATTTTTTGTTTACCAAGTTTTACCTACTTAAAAATAATTTCTTGCTCTGTTTTGGATTTATGCATTTTTATTATTCTTTCCTCAACCTCTACTCCAGGAGTTTGAAAATTTTAGATTCTATGTTTAAATTTTTTTTTTTTTTACATTTTTAATGTTCACTTTAAGCTCTCTGCCCAAAGTCTATAACTCTTCAGTCATTCTCTTCTCCTTCTGAACAAGACAAGAAATTTATCAGGGCTTTAATTACCCAAAGAATCCTTTCTTCAATCTGCCATTTTATTGTTGGTTTTACCAGTTTTTAAATTAAGGCAAAAAATTAGTTGTTGTTATGATTATTATTAGCAATCAATATTTATATAGATTTACCAATACATTTTGTTAATTTCTTTGCCACGTATGTTCCTTATATCCCACTCCTTCCTTCTGGGTTCAGTTTTCTTCTTGCTGAGGGATATCCTGTTGAGACCTACTGCAGTCAGAATGACACTGGTTTTGCTCCATATACAGTTCTCGTTATTTTTGCTTTTCTGCTTGGAAGCTATTTCCCTACCATCTGCTGGTGTCAATTCACCCATGAGAAGCCTGCTTTCAGCCTAATGACTGCCTCTTTGTAGGTAATCTGTCTTCTCTCCTGGTAGCATTTAGGATTTTCGCTTTATCCCTGCTGTTCAGAATTTTCACTATGGTATGCTTAGATGTGGATTTATTTTTGTTATTCTGTCTTGGCAGTTGATGTAAACATTCACTCTGAGGACTTGAGACTTTCTTTACTCCTCAGCTTGGAAAATTCTTAGCCATTCTGGGCTCTTATTTCTTCCAATGATGCCTCTTTGATTTGCTCTTTGCCTCTTTACTCCTTCCTCAATTGTCTGCATTTGGAATTATGTGAGGTAATTCCTTTATCTTTTAATACTAGTTATATTTTTATTTTGACAAGATCTCAAATTTATGCATGCAAGTTAAGTACCAGTAATTTCCTTTTCACCAATTTGAGAATACGTTGCTAACCTGATGTCCTGTTACCCCTGAATACTTCTGTGTGTGTTTCCTACATGTGAGGGTGTTCTGCTATATAACTGCATTGCAATCATCAAAATCGGGAAATTAACACTGACATATTACCACCTTATAATCCTCAAACCATTCCACTTTCTCTGACTGTACCAATAATGTCCTGTAGAGAAAATGGTTCCAGTTCAGAAACATGTTGACATTTAGCTGTCATGTCTCTTCGGTTTCCTTCATTCTCCCAGGTGTTCCCCGGTCTTTCCTTGACTTTAAAGATCCTGATTCTTCTGAAGATTTAGAGACCAGTTATTTTGTAGAATGTCCCTCAGTTCAGGTATGTCTGATGTTTCCTCATGATCGGGTTTAGATCGTGCATTTTGGCAGGAATATCACAGAAAAGGTGTTGTGTCTCTTTGCTGACATGTCTTACAAGTTGTGGTGGCACCTTTGATCATGTAGCTGGATGGTATCTGAAGTGTCTCCACTTTAAAGTTCATATCTTCCCCTTTGTAATTAATAAGTATCTTTTGGGGGAGATACTCTGTGCAAATATCTTGTTTCTCATTTGCTCAATAATTTTAACATCCATCAATAGTTCTTGCTGCTGCAAGTAATATTCTAGTGTTTGCCTACTGGAGATTTTCTTTTTCTTTTTAATGTTTATTTATTTTTGAGAGGGAGGGAGAGTGTGAGTGGTGGAGGGGCAGAGAGAGAGAGAGGGGGAGCCAGAGGATCCAAAGCAGCTCTGCACTGACAACAGAGACCCCCATGCAGGGCTTGAACTCATGAACGGTGATATCACGACCTGAGCCAAAGTCGGATGCTTAACCGACTTAGCCACCCAGGCGCCCCTGAAGGTTTCCTTATTTTCCCTCATTCCTTCTGCATTCATTAGAGTTCTACTGTAAGGAGGAGCTGGACATTCTCCTCTGTTTATTATTTGTTTTTATTTTTGCTTTCTAAATACACTTAAAAAATTTATTGTGGTAGAATATATATTTACCATAAAATTTACCATCTTAACTACATTTAAGTGTACAATTCTGTAGCATTAAGGGCATTCACACTGTTGTGCAACCATCACCACCATCCATTTCTAGAAACTTTTTCATCTTCCCCAACTGAAACTCTGTCCCCACTAAACATCACCTCCCCATTCCTGCCTTCACCATTTTACTTTGTGTCCCTGAAATTTACTCCAAAAATGTCATAGATGAGGAATATTACAGTGTTTGCCTTCTTGTAACTAGCTTATCCCCTGTTTAATTCTGATTATTTATCTAGACTAATATGGTCTCATGAGTATTTATTGTATATTCTGTGGGTTATAATCCATTACTATTATTTTTTTTCCATTACTATTATTATTATTGTCCTTTTGTTGCTCAAATTGTCCCAGCTTTGGTTATTAAGAGCTCCTTCGGGTTGGCTTCTGTGTCCTTTTAACAGGTCCGTTGCTTTTTTGAGCACTTCGTTACTTTCTGACACATCAGCATTCAGGCTCATCTTGTATTTTCCCTATCCCAGCTGTAGAACTGACCACTTTTCCAAGGAGCCCAGGTCCCCTTCATTGGAGAATGTTACTTAGAAACCAGGGCCTGGGCACTAGGTGTCTGTGCCTGAATGACCGAGCGCCATTTTTTTCTAGGCTCTCTATCAAGTGGACAGATCTAGGAAGTGTGTGTGTGTGTGTGTGTGTGTGTGTGTGTGTGTGTGTGTGTGTATGATTTATTTCTGTGTGTATCCACCTGTATGTATATTAAAATCCATGAGTTCATGCTGATACCTCTGATTCCAATTTAACACCACATTGTTCTAGCCTTTTGCTTTTCCTGAGCTGTAGCTTTTTTCTGTGACAGTTGGAAACCTGACTTTCATTATCCACAGTGTATATAATACCACGAAACTTTACCATGGTTCTGAGAGTCAACGTTACATAAAAAGCTGTATTCAGAGAAATATTGCTCCCCCCATCCTTACTACCTGTTCCTCTGCCCCCTTTTTTCTTCTGCCTTTTCTATTCCACCAACAACCACAAAGTAACCATGCTCATTGGTTACTGGTCTATCCTTCCTGTATTCCTTTTGTACAAATAAGCAGATACATATTTTCCTACATTCCCGTCTTTCTTAGATGAAGGATAACATACTGTAGATATTCCCTTTGTACTTTGATTTTTTTTTTTGCTTAATAGTTTGTTCTAGAAATCCCTACATATCAGTTCACAGAGATCTTCCTTTTCCTTGTTTGCTGCTTCATGTAATGCAGTACTCCATTGTGTGATATACCACATTTTTTTCAATTAGTCTCCTGTGTATGGGCATTTAGATTGTCTCTAATATTTTGCAATTACAATATTGCAATGAATAATCTTGTCAGTCTGTATTCTTGTATTATTGGAGATCTGTCTTTATGCTAGAATCCTAGAAGTGGAATAGTCAAGTCAAAAGATATGTGCATGTGTACTTTTGTTAGATGTGGCCAAATTCCCTTCCAGAAGGATTCGTCAGTTTGCCTTCTCATCAGTAATGTATGTGAGTGCTTGTTTCCCTACAGCCTCACCAAAAGAATGTGTTGTCTTACTTTAAAATTTTCACCAATCTAATAAATGAGAAATGGGATATCAGTGTTTCAGTTTGCATTTCTCTGAGTGTGTTTAATCACTTTTTGTATATTTAAGGGCCACTTTAGATCGTGTGTGTGTGTTTGTGTGTTTACCTTCATGTCATTCTTCCATTTTAAGATTTTGTCTTTGGATTTTTAAAATTTTTTTTCTAAGTTTATTTATTTTTGAGAGAGAAAGAGAGAGAGTGAGCTGGGGGAGGGGCAGAGAATGAGGGAGACACAGAGTCTAAAGCAGGCTCCAGGCTCTGAGCTGTCAGCACAGAGCCTGACACGAGGCTTAAACTCATGAACCACGAGATCATGACTTGAACTGAAGTTGGCCACTTAACCGACCAAGCCACCCAGGTGCCCCTGTCTTTGGATTTTTAAGAGTTCTTTGTATATTAGGGATATTAGCTGCTTGCATGTGGTATGTGTGGCAGATGTTTTCGTCTATTTTATCAAAGTCTTTTGACTTTGTTTATACTGTTTTTTCTCTTGCCATACAAAAATTTTTATGTAGTCAAGCTTTATTAATTTTTTTTTAAATTGTCTCAGGGTTTTGAACCATGATTGAAAGCCTTTCTTTAGCCTATAGACTAAATAGGAACTTGCAAGCTTTCTCTAGCATGTTTTAATGTCTGGTAAGGGCTAATTCCCCCTCCTTACCACAACCTCATAGGTTTTCTTTTTCAGTATTTTTCTGACCATTCTCGCAAACTGTTTGTTTTTCCATATGAACTTTAGTGTCAACTTGCCTAATACCACAGAAAATCTTGTTGGCATTTCTATTGGTATTGAGTTAAATTTATAAATAAACTTAGAAAGAGCTGACATATTTATGATATTGAATCATCCTATCCAAAAATAGGGGAAACTTTCCATTTGTTCAAGTCTATCTTGTATCTTTCAGGAATGTCTATAATATTTTTATTTTATTTGCTTTAATTGCTATATCAAGTATTGCTGTATGTTACTACTTACTGGGATCTTTCCATTGGTGTCAACTTTCTAGGTTATTTCTAATTCTTTGCCATCTATGCTCCCACATGCCATTTACACATTTGTAGTTAATACCATTTTTTCCCCTTCTTTCTGAGCTCTTCATTGTCGACTTTGTGAAAAGGAGACCTGGAAAAGAGTCTTCTTGTTGGGGACCCTGGCCTGAGTTGGAGAATCCTGGGAAGGATCTACAATCTACAACCTGGTGTAGAGGTAAAGTGAGAGTAGTCTTACATGGAAGGTCTTAAGTGGTCAGTTATTGCAGGAATGAAGTCTTATTTATCGACTAGCTAATAAGCTTTAGCTGGTGGCAATTTGAGATGTGGGGAAAATGAGGGAATAAGACTCAATATAGGGCTGGGGTGTGTAATAGAATGAGCATGGACTCTGGAGTCAGACAATCTGGGTTTGAAGCCAACTGCCATTTTCTGGCAAGTTGAACCTTAGTTTCTCATGTGTGATAGATGTTAGTAGTACCTATTTCAGAGTTGCTGTAAGGAGAGATATGATACGTATAAACCACTTAGTGTCTGCTAGATAGATATAGGCATAGGTGTAGACATAGATATATAGATATAGGTGTAGTTAATGTAGATACAACTATAGATATACGGATACATGAGTCATCTCATCACATAACATAGACCAGACTAGAATAGACCATGAGACAACAGAATATGAGCCTGTGACCTGTAACCTGAATTCTTCTCTTCCCTCATGATCCCGGAACCATGATACATCTTTTAGGCTTTGGGAATATGGAGGACAGCTGCTCATTTCCCTTCAGGATTGGGGCTATGTCTAGGACCTGTGGTTTCTAATGTTGGACAGAAGATTACAGGCTTAACGGGTTTTGGTGCCTCCATGGAGCCAATGGAAGATGAATCCTTTGAATTTGGGGACTCTTATTCATAGGCTTATTCTTGCCTAGGGATCCTTTCTTCTTGTGGCCTGAACTTTGATTGAATCCTTGACAGTTTGAGCTGTAGGAAACTGTTGTGGGTTTGGCTGGTAAACAAGGAATGATGGAGAGACAGGACTGAAAGAAATAATGCTCTGATTTATATTCTATTGGCTAAGGATTTTGTCACTTACAGAGGTACATAGTGGGAGTGGAGTGAGCGATGTGGCTGGATGGTGGGTCATCTTAAGCGTCTGTAGAAGCATCTAAAGTGACAAGACATGATAAAACTTGCAGCCGAGGGAGCTACAGCAGGGCCACACCCCATTCTCTGCTGGGGTAGCATGTAAGCATATAGCGTCGAGGGTCTAGCTTAGCAAACCTAGCAGAGTTAAAAGTGTGGTAGGAAAGGCCTGGAAATCCTAGGGATTCCCCTTCAAAGTCAGAAATAAAAGGGCTGTCATTTAGTAAATAAATGTAACTCCTGCTGACAGTGAGGAAGGAAAGGGAGAAGGAAGGACAAAGGGAGGAAGAACAGGAATCCCAGGGACAAAATTAATCAATAAAGTGAAATAATAGGAAGGTCAAAGAGTCAAAATCAAGTGTTATTTTACTTAGTTCAAGACATCTGGCCAGCTTATCATTGGAGAAAGACAACACTATTAATAAATCAAATACACGGAGAACCTCAATTGTCCCGTTAGCTATTCCTCCTCTATCCCATAATTTTTAGTAGATCATATGAGAAGTTAAAATTTGCTGATTTGAATTTCATCTTCTATTTCCTCTGCCCGGCATGTGAAGAGGCCAGTGAACCTTAAAATAACCAAATGGCAGAAAACCAAGGGAATAGGGACAAGCTTAAGTGCCTGGCCTAGATAATTAGTCTTTGAATAATCAAGAATGGGGTGCATTATAATCCTAATACTGGCACAGTAATTAGACTTAGAAGCTTTGAACTATGATGTTAGAATTCCTGTGTGTGGATGTGAAGCTGGATAGTTTGGGGATACTTTAGTTTTTAATTCAGAAACAAAGCAATTGATCCTACCTTTTTCTAAACATATGAAAGGTCCATATTTCTGGAAAACCCTCAAAGGATGAAATAAAAATTCAGAAACACTGATACAGTGACCATAGGTGCGCTGTTATTTCACTAAGAAGTTCTCCTCTTCTAGTATTTTGAATGCATAGTGTATCATCCCCAGAGTAGCTCTCAGACTTATGATGTTTTGAGACACAGATGCTCTCAATTATAAAAGTAAAGCAATTATCTGGATTCTCACCCTGCATTTAAGATTATAGTTTTATGTTTATTTATTAAAAATAAAACAAACCAGGCAAACAACTTACTTAAAATGCAGTGCGTGCTTAAATTGATTTAAAGCAATCACGACAGACATATCCCTTGTGATTCTCCAAAATATTCCTTTTCTTCCTCTGCAATTTGAACCCAAATATTCAGCTTTCATTTTGATGTCTCCTCTAAGTTTTGCACCTTTCTGGGCTCTTTGCATATTGGAGATGAGGAGAGACAGAGAGCTAAGACTCCCATATTATGACATGTTAAAACTTAAGTTTAAGAGTTATTTTGGTTGACAGTTAAGATTTCTGTTTTGTTTAAACTGAAGTTAGAAGTGCAGTTGTTTATGAAAACACCCACAAAATGGAATCTGAACTTCCCTAAAACAGCATTCCTATCTTATGAGGCCGATAATGCGTTTGTGATTCTGTAGCTCTTACTATAGACTTCAGAGCATCCAGAGAAGTTAATACTCATTCCAGTATCCTTAAAATAGAAGCAACCAGATGAAATATGATTTGAACAATGCAAGTATTCCTTAATTCATTGAAACTCTTTAAAAAAATTTTTATTGCTTATTATTTTCGAGAGAGAGACAGAGCATGAGTGGGGCATGAGGGGCAGAGAGAGAGGGGGACACAATCGGAAGCAGGCTCCAGGCTCCGAGCTGTCAGCACAGAGCCGACACGGGGCTCAAACTCATGAGTCATGAGATCCTGAGCTGAGCCAAAGTCAGATGCTCAACACACTGAGCCACCCAGGCACTCCTAATTGAAACTCTTGTTAAAAATAATCATTGGGGTGCCTGGGTGGCTCAGTCAGTTGGGCGTCTGACCTCGGCTCAGGCCATGATCTCACAGCTCGTGAGTTCGAGCCCCACGTCGGGCTCTGTGCTGACGGCTCAGGAGCCTGGGGCCTGCTTTGGATTCTGTGTCCCCCTCTCTGTCTGACCCTCCCCTGCTCACACTCTGTCTCTCTCTCTCTCTCTCTCTCAAAAATAGACAAGCATTAAAAAAAAATTAAAAAAAAAATAATCATCTTTGGAGATTAGGTGAAGGAGAAGAATATTCACAAGGTTAAGTGTCATGCTATATTTTAGCATAAAACATAAAATTAAGAAGACTGAAAACAGAACACAAAAACTGAAACTCCTGCCTGTAGGGCCTTCAACTTTACCATGTCTCACAAAGTGGGTCTTTCTTTCCAAAAGGTAGAAATTCCTAAAGACTTGATGATTTTCCAACAACTCCAGACTCTTTCAAAATGAAATTTAACATTTATTCTCATTATTTTCCATCCTTTAAGCTCCCTGAACTTAGCAGACATGTTGGTATTGCTCTACTATTAAATCTTATATCTAATTTGTGTGTAATTTTAAACTTCTCTTGCCGACTAGATTATAAGCTCCTTGAAAATAGGGACCAATATTCAACTTTTAAATAAATCACATATAGCATCTAGTAACATACCTTGATATATTAGAAACTCAATGGATAGACTTCATAGACTTCTTCATTGACTTCATTGCTAATATTTTTAATAATGTCATATGCTTGAAAATCTTCCTTTTCTTTAAACATGTGACCTTAACAGGTTTGCTCCATTCTGAAATGTGATTTCATTACATTGAGGAACTCAGTTCCCAGTTAAATGCATTCTGGTAACTAGGAGATGCCTATACAAATATGCCCCTTTCCCCACTAATAGACACAGAGGCAAAAGTAAATGTAATTGTGGAAATGATGGAGAATGGGGCAAGTCTGTTTGCATTAATTAAGGAGGTCCATGAAAAAATATGCATTGCTGACTACAAAAGGTAGCTAGCCACGTAACTTTGTTTCCTGTGTCAGAGCACAGCAGAAGAGAGGGCTTTGTATCTAAGTAGCAAAATTAAAAACTCCTATACCTAGTTTCTTTGAAGTATATTACTTTGAGGAAATAGAAATTCCATACTCCCAGACATATTTTTCTGTCAAGCCCTGCTGTAGCACCACTGATTTCCCTCTTGAACTCTGATTATGAGGGTTTGCGAGAGCTGGCAGCTCCACAAGCAGAATTAATCTCCTAAATCCAATGTGTACCTTTTGGTGTGGGATAAGGCAGGGGAGGACAGAGTTGTAATATAGTAAATGGCTTCTCTAAGCTGACTTAGGTGGAAACAGGATGTTAGCTACTTCATCCTGATAATGAGCCCGATTTTTATTCTCCTCCATTAAAGAGCGTTTTAGGACACGGATCTTGCACCTTGCAGGATAAACCAAGTCCCCTGAGGGCAAAGGCAACAGAACAATGGCAGATTTCACTCAAAAGCTCAGCCTTCCTTCTAACTTCGGCCATCAGAAAAAAATATCCATCTTCTTAATGTCCACTATTAATAATAGCCCCAGAGTTCAGCTTCATTCAGAAACTCTCCATCTTCCTGTTGCCACTATGACCTGCTGATCAATATCAGCTGCTGGCTCTGGGCATTAATGGGATTGCCAGTTAGTAAAATCAGTGACCATCACTGTCCAGGTTAAACCTTAAAATGAATGAGGTTAATAAAAATACATCATATATATATTTGATTTATTGACGTAATAATATCCTTTCAATATGTGTAGGATGCTTCTGTTACACTTTATCTGCTCCTCTGTTGTGGTTTTTATTACTTTGTGCCCTGTGTTACAGATAATGTGCATATCTCATTTCATCTACTAGACAGTAAGCCACTTGAGGTCAGTGTACATATCTCATCCCTGATGTTGCCCCTAGTTGCTAGCATGCTGCCTTGCATGCAGCCAGTTTGCAGTAAATACTCACTAAATGCATGAACAGAACGGCAGGTGTTACTGATATTTAAGTCTCATTGCTGTGTGCAAAACTCTGTGTGTGATTTCATGGAGTCTGGCGGACAAGCAGGAGATGCTTGAACATGCGGGCAGGTTCTGTTTTCCGTGTCTTGGTGCGTAGCCATAAAGCCACACAGCATTTCAGGAGCAGATGTGCCTCCATTTTGATTGAGAGGGCTGAGGAATGGTGGTTTGCTTTCTCTTCTGCTTTCAGTATGCTTCTAGATGGTACCCCACATTTTCTGGCTCCAGCAGCCTAACGGGCCACACCATAATTCCAGGTGTCACTTGTGGGGTCTGACTGGAAGTTCCTACTTTTGCAAGGAGATCTTGGACTGTTCTCTTCCAAATATCCTTTGTGTTGCATCTACCACTCTCTTGCCTACCCTCCCACAAATGGTCCTCCCAACCTTGGCTTTAAACTACCCGGAAGCACACAAGGGTGTCTGCATCAGAGACTGACTGCTTACTTCTCCTTCCAGGTCATTTATAAGTGTTGAGTCATGTCAGACCTTACATCCATCCCTTATGGGCTTCACTTATTCATCCCGAGAAGCTTGGCTTGCTCTTATTAAAGTTCTCCTTAGAGGTCAGGTTTAAGAGATGGGAAGCGCAGAAGTATCCCGAGTCTCATGTTACAGAAGACTCTGCTGCTGTGGTTTATGCTTACTTTTCCTCTGCTACAAAAAAAAAAAGGTCTGCGTTCTACAAAAATCCAGCCACAGCAGTGCTAGTTGTCTGGGATTTTCTGTAATCTAATAGAGCAAGTTTAATGACTCAAGAGAGGCCTGCAGCTCATGGCTCATGAAAAGATATACTATGTTAATTTTCTGAACTGGGTCTCTTAGGCCGAATTACATTATTTTGGTAATGCCTCTCCTGAATTAACTGCAGTTATTTGAGCTGCTGCATTTCCAGCTCACCAAGGGAAGGGAATCCCGGGATGTTAGCAAGCTATTGAATTCCAACTGGACCTCATCCTCTGTAGAGCAAAGTGGGTAGCTGATGCAGTCTTAAATGTTCCGGGGCAATATAAATGGTTTTTTTTATGTGGGCAGCACGTTTCTCCCCTAGTGATAAAGTGGATAGTGAATGTCATGGGCCTCTCCTTTTAGAACACTTCAGTGCTTCTCATTCTTCCAGGATGAATTCCAGACTCCTTAACACAATGCACAGGGCCTTTTGCCTTCTACTGCCTGCCTTCTGCTCCAGCCTTATCTCATCGCCCCCTCCCTTCTTCTGTCCAGCTGGACTGGTCCACTCTCAGGACACAAAACGGCCATATTCTTTGTCTCCTCTGGGCCATTTTATGCAGAGATGTTCTGTGGTCCCCTCCCCACATCTATCTCACTGTTAATAATAACAATGGTAGTAGTTAGACTCTGTGCTAACATGGATTCTCTCACTTAATCCTTATAAGAATCCATGAGTACTATTATTATTCCCATTTTGTGGATAAGGAAGGTGAGGCTTAGTGAGAGTGTAGGAGCCCTACTCAGACTCACACAGCTATTTAGTGGTAGCACAGGGAATTGAAGCTGAGTAGTCTGACTCCTGAGCCTGTCCTAGGCCATACTTCCTCCTAGCATGTAAGCTAAACATGGTTCTGTGGCTAACTCCTGGTCATTATTTAGACATTTCTTATTCTAGAAAACCTCCCTAATATGGCCCTACTGTGGGCTATGTGCCCTTCCTTTGCTTGCTCACACGGTATCTTCCATGTCTGCCTTCACAGCACTTATTATACAAATCCCCCTATAATTGATTGTTTACTTGTCTGTGTCTCCCACAAGCCCTAAGACTCATGGGGCCGAGTTCTGTCTGCCTTTTTTGCTATTTTATACCCTGCAGTTACCAGGAAGCTTGGTGTTCAGCAGGAGCTGACTAAATGTTTGGTCCTTTTACTAAACTTAGCCCCAGTGAAAACCTTGCACAGTTCTTTTGGCAGGAAGAGGTTAATCCTCATCTTACTGATTCTCAGACTTTAAAAAAAAATCTTTTAATGTTTATTTATTTTTGAGAGAGAGAGAGAGAGAGAGGAAGGGACAGAGAGCAAGGGAGACACAAAATCTGAAGCAGGCTCCAGGCCATCAGCACAGAGCCTGACACAGGACTCAAACTCACGAACTGTGAGATCATGACCTGAGCTGAAGTCGATGCTCAACCGACTGAACCACCCAGGTGCCCCGGACTTTCAGACTTTAATGGAGGAGATACTTAGCGACTTCTCCTCTCTTTGGGGCTCTGACATTATGTGACTAGACTAAGGCTTGTGGTTTACAGCCGAGTCATATGGGTCAAGGCTGTCACTCAGCTGGGTTTTTGTTCACTCCAGCTTTCTCCCCCTATTAAATTCTTGTTTACAAAAGAGATAAACCAGGAAGTGGGTTGTTGGTTTACAAAAAGATTCACCAAAGGATTCTCACTTCTTATTTGGCCTGTTACCCAGTCTCCAGTAATACTGAAGCTGGAAGAGACACTGGGCAGTAACTCATCCAGCCTTTTTTAATTGGGAGAGAAAAGGGAGGCGCCAAGAAGCTCAAATTCCAACACTAGTTAGTGGCCAAGCCAGAGCTATAATCCACATGGTTTATTTAAATAATGAACTTCTTTGGAACACTTAAACTATGATTATGTTACAAAAATTTTTTTTACCTTCAAGTTTATAGGAATAAATTTGTTGGCTGTAAAACAACATATAAGTATTTGTACACTTCAGCAGTGCAGTCACAAGAAAATGTTTTCAAAAAATTTGGTTGAAGCTTAACGTGCATTCAGAAAATTGTATAGAGCTTTCATAAAGGGAATGCACCCATGTGACCAGCACTCAGGTCAAGAAATAAGATATTAACAATGGAAGATTTTTACTGTAAGTAATATATGATTACTTTTATATTGTCACCTAACTATATTCTATGAAATATATTACAGGCTTATAACAACAGGAGGTCCTTATGGGGCATGGGTGGGGAGGAAAGGAATGTTTAAAATGACAATTTATCCTCACATGTGCCTCTCACAACCTCATAATATAGCATTTAAGGCATATATCCCTGTGCTTTTGTGTAATGAAGATGCAAACAATTTACTAGTTTGCCTTTTTGTTTGCAAAACTAATGTGTATTCATGTTGATACTGTAAAGGTGTAAAGAGTAATCCTTGTGAATTAACTCACATTCGCTATAGTGCTCAGATATTCACTGAGAGCATTTTTTAAAAAATGATTTGTCACCTGGGATTTGTAAGGATAGGTATGTGTGCTTCATTTTTTTTTTTAGATAAATATTTATTTTTAAACTTCTAAATATTTAACTTCAGGACAATTTATTTTATTTTATTTTATTTTATTTATTTTATTTTATTTTATTTTTAGGTTTATTTATTTTTGAGAGAGAGAGTGAGTGGGGAAGGGGCAGAGAGAGAGAGAGAGAGAGAGAGAGAGAGAGAATCCCAAGCAGGCTCTGCACTCTTAGTGCAGAGCCTAAGGCGGAGTCAAACTCAAACTGTGAGATCATGACCTGAGCCAATCCGGAGTTGGATACTTAACTGACTGAGCCACCCAGGGGCCCCTAATTGTGTATTTTAAACAGCAAACTAATTTCCATCTTTATGTTTGCCTAAGAATATTGTCCAATTTAGTCTAAGTTTTTTTAATTAGAAAAAATTTTTTAATTTTAATTCCACTATAGTTAACACACAGTCTTATATCAGTTTCAGGTATACAATATTAGTGATTCAACACTTCCATACATCACCCGGTGCTTCTCGCAAATTGCGCTTCAATTCTTCTTAAAAGAAGGGGAAATCTTGAATCTGTCATTAGCCATGTGTATACTCTGAGCCATGTTGGATTTGCATAGAGCTCATTGTGTGTTTTTGCTTACTTATTCTTTTTGGCAAACTTGGACGTATTTCTGAGTGGACTGACTGGCATCTGATTGTAGAGCTGACCTAACTCTGCTGAGCCAGCTAACCTGTGCATGTGACTGAGCTCATTAGCCCCAGGCTTGAAACATCCAGCTCAATATTACCTGACAAAGACTTTTATTTCCAATGTAGGCATTGCCCAGAACTTTGGACAAGTTATTTAACCTGAGATATTGTCTTCATTCAAACTATTGGAGTAATCAGTTCTGTCACATAATTATAATAAATATTTGGGAAATGAAACTTCTGCCTACAATTGGATCAGAATGCTACTCTTATTTGAAAGGCCATTATATCCACATGAACATTATCATTGTACAGTTCAATTAATAGACAGTGACTGGGCAATTTCTTGAAAGTCTCTCATGATCAAAAAGTTGCTTAGCCCCATGGATTTTTAATAACATCTAACATCCTAAAAAAGATTTTTTTCCCCATTTCCCTATCTCTACCCAAGGATACAATTCATCTAATTTTTCAGAGCAGTAGCTCAACCTACCTTAATTCAGAAAAAAAAAAAGTTCTTACCTGTTTTAAACTTACTTCCTACTGTCTACAATAGCCCCTTCAGCAAGCAACATATTAATCTACTTAATTAACATGTATTGTGCCTTCCTCAAGGCCAAGCAGGGTCCAATTATATGCCCTAGCTAATTTTACTTTTTCCTTTTTGTATCTCATTCTGCTTCCCCTCAGCTCCCCCTTAGCTTTATCTGGTTACAACAAAAGCTCAATGGGAGACTAGCAATAGTGTGATAAAATTAAATAGAAAGTCACAAAAAGGCCTGGGAGTGTGAAAGGTGCCTCTTAACTTTAGCAAGGAGACAGAATAACAGGGGCCTGCCCTTGGCTTGGAGAAGTTTATGTGCCAAGTACAGGATAGTCATTCTGTTTGCTTTTATTGGACACTGTTTTTCTTTACATGAGAACCATATCTAAGTGGGATCACTATTGAGCATACACATTCCCCAGTAAAGGGACGTATTGTCATCCTGTTGACGCCACTGAAGCCTGTTAGGACTATTAATTTTGTTGTTCATTTAGGCATGCCTGGTTGCCAAGGCAACAACAATCTCATAGTTCCTTCAAGCCCTCTGTGCAGTGAGCATCTGTTGAGAGTCCTATGAAGGTATCATAGTTTCTTCTCTTCCTGTCACAGATTGAACCCCTTGCTTGCTCCCCTTATGAGCCACGTATTTATCAAGAATCCCTAGAGAGAGAAGAAACTCTTTACTGGAGACCAAGGAGAACTCCAAATGAGAATGGAGCCCTTTGTTTCCCCGTGGGCTACTGCAGAAGACCTCAGAATAGGTGCTTTGGAAGTCAGACGATTATTAAAAGTCTTGGTCAGCTGAAATGTAAATAAGTCCTTGGCAAAGTTCACAGCCAATCTTTTATACAGGGTTGCCAGGACACTCAGTGTCCTGCTTAAAGCCAAAATTGTAAATTCTAGTGCAAACTCCCAGTGGCAGGCAATAATAGGATGCAGTCTGTTGCCAACTATTTTTCATAGTCCAAGACCTTCTCCTTAAGAACCATATAGTTTTCAGAAATATGTGTCTGGGAGGGACACTTTCAATTCTTTAAATTTGCTCCTAACCATGGGCTGGTAGTGAAAGCTTACATGTTTTCCAAGAGCCATCTTCCAAGATAACCGTCTTCAAAGACACTATTCAGCATGAGTTCTTGTCTTTGTTCCTGTCCAACTTTATCTCATCTGTAATTTATACAGTCAGAACTGGAGGAGAGTAACAATTTATAGATAAATTACATACTAGCCAAGTGGAAGGAGCTGAGACAGGGACCGTCTGTCTTTGACAGCTGTTGAGAGGAGATATCTTAAGTCCTGGCAGAATCCTCAGTTGAAACTTACATGTAAATGTTAGGGCATCTGACTGAGCAAGTTTATCAAAACATCATTATAGGTTTCCTACTCCTTCTGTCATTACTCTGATCAAGATGATCAAGAACAGATTTCTGTATTCACTTCTGCAGAGAAGCTTACTCATTCCTCTTCAGAATTTTCTTACCTAATGATACCTATTGTTCAATCATAAGTAATATTTAACAGTAAAATATTTTACTTGGAGTAAATTATCTTTGAAAAGAATTCAACTTGGAATTCTCTACTGATCAAGTAATTGTCATTTCCACCTTTCAGTTTACAGAAGAAACTTCTAGGCTGGATACTATTCTTAGGTGAGAAGGTTGAGTCTGAGTTACCCTAGCTTCCAAAAGATAGTATGTTTGGAGGGCTTCTTTTTTGCAAATCTTTATGGGGCCTCCAGGGACCACTTTTTGTAGGATTCTCCCATTCCAACCACTCTTTCTGGACTCTTTTTACTTTTTATTTCAATTTTATCAACTATGAGTTTTTCCTCTTTATTTTTTTTTTATTTCTCTAGGATCATAACATTATGGTATGTGGGGGCTGGAAAACACTTTTCATCCTTTCTTACACATTTCTGTCCTCAAAACTTGCAATCCATAATCATGTTCATGTTATCCACTTTTACAACTTGTATACATGGGTTTGTTAACAGCTGAGTGCAAACCATTTTATTATATGCAATTTATTGTACCAGTGTGGTTTGAAAGGAAACAACCCTAAATTACAAATGAATTTTTTTTTCTAGTTGCAGCTCTGATTTTAATTTATGCAATGACACTGGAAAAATCTTAGTTTTTCTACATCTCAGTTTTTTTTAATCTATAAAATGAAAATGACATTCTTTTATAACTTACTATGAAGATAATATATGGAAAGTGTGATGTACTATATGTAATTATGAGGTATGTGGATACCCATCCATAATGCCTATCTCTGGAGTCCACATCAGCCTAGTGATTTTAACTATGTCCTTGACAAAGGTGGCAAAAACCTTATTATAAATGGGTTACAGGGGCACCTGGGTGGCTCAGTCAGTTGAGGTATGACTCTGGATTTAGGTTCAGGTCATGAATGAAGGGTCATGGGATCAAGCCCTTCATTGGGCTCTGCACTTAAGCATGAAGCCTGCTTAGGATTCTCTCTCTCTCTCTCTCTCTCTCTCTCTCTCTCTCTCTCTCTCTTTTTCTCTCTCTTCCTCTGCCCCTCTCCCCTACTCACCCGTGCCTCCGCCAGCACTCTCTCTAAAATAAAAAAAAATTGGTTGCAAATGTTGATTTACCTTGAACATTGTTGCTTTACCTTGAACAAATGTTGCAACATGTTGATTTACCTTGAACAAACAATTTTACTACTATAAATATATACTTCAGCAATATCCACACATAAGCATACAACCACAAATGTTAACTGAAGCATTATAATAGAAAAACTCTGAACAACCTTAATTTTCCATCAGTAGGAAGAAAGTTAAATAAATATGTATACCATATAATACACTGCTAGAAACAAATAAGGTTGATGTATTCTGTAAGTTCATGGAAATATCTTCAAGACATATGTGTAAGGAAAACCAATTCCAAAACAGCACATAGTGTATGATCTCCTTTATGATAAAACACATACACAGAAATGAAACAACAAAAACCGTACCTATATATGCAAATATATTTGTATGCAAATTTGTAATGTCCCTATGCCACCTGATGTTCCTATGCCACTCTTATTCTGTTGTGTAGTGTGGATGGTACAGGTTAGGAGATGGGTTCTGTTGTCAGACTGAGTGCCTTTAAATCCTGGTATGACAGTTACTACATATGTGATTATGGGCAAATGACCTTCTTGTCTGTGCTTGATTTTCCCACCTCTAAAATGGATTTGACCATTTTAACCTAACTCAAATCATTTTAAACACATGGGAAAAAATCTAGGACACATTTGATTATCCTGAGAAGCAGGATAGTGTCAGATCTTTTATAAAGTTAGAATATATTGCAGTCTAGTTGTTTCCAGTTTTTAATCTCATTTCCCATTTCAGCTTTAACTCCTCACGATGGGTTCTCTAGTAATAGTTTCCCTTTGTCCTCCACCATGACCAGCATAGTGCTAGGAACATGGTAGACACTGAAGATACATGTTTTGAAAGAATAATGACATTTTGTTGTCTAACAAAAAACAGGGTTTTGACTTGAGATTTCCTATTAGGTTATTTTTAAAGTTCTTAAAGTCTAATTTTTCTATTAGCCATTCATTTGTTAATAATTAACGAATTTCCCATAAACTCAGCAAACAATTGAGCATCCATTACAGACCAAATATAATAGGTGTTGGTATGCAGTAATGATGAAGGGCTTACGTAAATATCCAATTAGGCTGAGTTCTCTCTACCTGTTGGTCTCCACCTGGTACAAAGTTTGGTACCTGGCTTTGAATAGACTTCATACTGTTACTTTCAATTCTTCTACCTGGAAGAATACTTTTCAGTGACTCAGATGAAAACTAACACAGAAGCCAGTAAGGCCTTGAGAACCTATGGAGCATGAAGTGCTTCAGGTGATTCTGAAGGCATTTGGACCTTGAAGCATCCTTTCAAGAGAGATCTGGTTGAGAGATCTATAGTGAATGCTCTAGTTAGGAGCAAGGCTGAAGCTTACACAGCAGATCTGGGGTTTAAGCGCGTTACCTCTGGAGCCACACTCCAGAGTTTGAAGCTACTGGAGTTTGAAGCTAAGTACCCCCCACTTACCATGTGGGTAGTCTTAGGCAAAACATACACACTCTCTCTGCCTTGGCTTCCTCATCTGTTGAATGGAAGTAATAACATGACTTCCTTGGGTTGTTTTGTAGATGAAAAGAGTTGATACATTTAAAGTACCTAGCATAGTGATTGATACATTTAAGTATTCAACAAATGATAGCTATTATTATTATTTTAAAATTAATCTTATAAAAAAACAAGGCAGCCAGTCTACCAGTATGGTGCCTCTGGGGCCAGATAAACGTGGGGAGGGGATGAGAACAGGAGATGTAAGGAGATAGTGAAAAGTAAGAATCATATAGGTGAAAGTATAATTGACATAGCCTGAAGAATCAGAGAATCCTACAGTTTTAGAGGTGGAACTCATTCATCCATCCATCCGCCCATCCATCCGCCCATCCATCCATCCATTCCATAAAGATTTATTGAGCACCTACCATGTGCCAGAAGCTATTCTAATTGCTGGGTCTATGCAATAATATTGCTGCCCCCATAAGCTTTATATTTTATTAGCAGAAACTGGGCCTTCTGGTCCCCCTCTTACCACATGCAGGAACCCTGCTAAAATGCACTGAATGCTGGTCCTCTATCCTCTGTTTTTATATGTCTAGGGAAAGTACGTAATGAATTAATGAAGGAGCAGTGTTTTCCATTCTTGGGCAGCTGGAAATGTGAAGTTCTTTTCAAAGTACCTAAGTATAACTATGCATTGAAAATAGTACTGTACTCTGAATAAAGCTAATCTACTTCCTTAGAACAGCATTAGAATGATCCTAGAGGCTCAGAGGAATACAAATTTTGTAAAATACAATCCAGGATTAGAAGGATAGGGAAAAACATCCAGAGATCATCTTGGTGTGTGGCCATCAAGAATGTGACAAAGGGTTTTTTTCTGGCAGAACTACAGGGAAACCCATAGTCTGCAGAGGCAGCACCATGAAGTGTAATGAGGGGGGCTCCTGTCCCCACTGCAGAAAGGTTAGTGGTTTCATATCTGGCTTTCCTCTCAGCCGTGTTTGTCCTGCTCACTACCTCAGATATTCTACTGTCTGCACTGCTGAAGCTCTCCCTGGGAAGGAGGCAAACCTTCCCTCCAGGGAGGTCACGGAGGATTGCGGTGCTTCGCTTCATGCAAACATACCCCCAGGGAAGGAGCCTTCACTCTCCCTGCTGTGTGGATAGATTGAGGAGCCCCCAAGGCTTGGCAGCAGGTCAGTGCCAAGCCAAGCTTCCAGAACCAAACAGAGACACAGATTTTTATCTTAGCTTAATTCCTCCTTCAGAAGAGCATTCGTGGCCCCTCGTTTCTTATCTGAATTTAATCCCCCTGGATCACAATTGTGTTCTGTGGATCCATCTAGCCAAACACATGACTCCAGGGCCCTTGGTCCTTGGTTGGCTCACAGAACTCTGAGAAGATCAGCCTTCTCACTGCGGATGAGGAACCAGGACTTGAGAAAGTCAAATGACCAGCCAAGGTCAGCTGGCCAGTTGGTGAAAGCACTGGACTAGAAGTAAGCTTACAAGTTTTTGTCTGGGGTTCTTGCAACCACACTAACACATTTTTATATTAGCAAAAGGAAAACCTGCTCAAAAATAACTCTTAAATCTCCTAGAATTGAGATCTTATATGTCATAGGTAAAAGAAGGTATAGAGATTGTGTAGGACAGGCCTCTGAAAAAAGTTTTTAAGTTTTTGAATACCCTCTCCCTTTATTTTATTAGAACTAATGTCTGAATTGACACAGCAGTGAATCTGAGGTGCGTTCTACTGGAAAGCCTGCATGTGCACCTGTGTGTGTAGGGGTGATGTCAGCATGGTTCCCTGAAGATTTCAAGAGAGTACCTCCTCTTGGGTTTTATTTTGCAGTAAAAATAATCTGTGGTGGTTTTGGTTTTCCTTGTCTTATGAGCTGGGGGAGTCAGCCAGGAGTCCACTGTCTCCTGATTTTCTATGTGGTCATTATCCGTACTCCATTCAGACCACAGTTAAGACCACTGGATCGTAAATGATCCCCTAGGGACTGTTCATGTGGTCATCTGTGGGGAGGGAAAGGGGAGGTATGCAGGCAAGCAACACTGACCAAAATATTTCTTCTGAAAGCTCTCATACTTGCAATGTGAATTCACCATTGGAAGACTGCCATGGTTTCTATTTTAAGGTTCCATGTCCCTTATGTTGCTCTGCTGCTCCTTATTCTGCTGTGTAGTGTGGAGAATAGAGATGACGATAATGGGTCCTGGAACGGGGCTGTCTAACTTTAAATTCTGGTTTCTCATTTACTGATTTTGCGATTATGGGCAAACGACCTCATCCTTCCGTGTTTGTTTCCTATCTGCAGGTTGATTTGATAGCTTTAAGTCAGAGGATCGGTGTGAGGACTGACTAGATAGAGTGTAGACACACTGGCATGCAGCGGATGTTGGCTGCTACCGTTAGCATCTCCCACTCGTGTAACCCAGCATTGTGGAAAGAAAACTGGATCAGTGGGTCAGGAGGCATAGGGTCTGGTCCTGGTCCTCACCTTTAGATAGCTGCATGAGCTTGGGACCCTTGATCTCAACTCACAGAACGTAAGACATGGAAGCAGGTATTTGGTCCAAGCTCCTCATCTTAGGAGTGAAATTGGACTTTGGGAGAAGAGGAGGCTCACCCAAAGTCCACAGGGATTTAATACCCACGCCAGGATTGGCCAGCACCCACTCTCTTGACTTCCAGCCCAGACCTCTTCCCATTGTTACTCTGGGGACAGAGACCTTGCCAAGTGTTCCCAACTTTGCTGAAGACCTGAGGACTTTTGGGTTGGCAGACAAATGGTTCCTAACAAGCAGTCTTTGGATTGTGGCCATTCAAGAAGAAACAACCACTGCATTCTATGTCGTGGTTGGTCTAAGTGTCAGAAGCAGAGTGATGTCTTTAAGGGGTCACTGGGTGGAAGTTGCTGCACTTATGGAGGGCTCTGAAAATTCATTCCAGGCCAACAGAGCCCTTAGAGCCCAATGGCTTAATAATTGACCATGTTTTGGGGGTGCCTGGTTGGCTTAGTCCATTAGGCATCTTACTCTTGAATTTGGCTCAGGTCCTGATCTCACAGTTCATGAGGTTGAGCCCCACGTTGGGCCCTGTGCTGACAGCTCGGAGTCTGCTTGGGATTCTCTCTCTCCCCCATCTCTGTCCCTACCTTGCACATGTGCACATGTGTTCTCTCTCTCAAAATAAATAAATCTAAAAAAAATAATCGACCATATTTTTTCTTTTCCTTTCTTAGCTGCTGCCAGAGAAATGCACCAATGACTGTGTCTCTATCTGAAGCTGTGGAGGTCTCCTTTACAGCTCTCACTGTAGGCCCTTAGCCTCTCTTTCCTTCTGTCTTTTGACTCCCGCTCAGATCCTGGGATTAGAGGTTGACCATATCATCCGCTCTTGGGTACATGGCTTTGACCTGCAAGATCCTCTTTCTGTTCTATATTCTAGCCACAACAGACACTCAACAAAACCAGCCTCTGCTTATTATTCTAAATATATCTCAGGTTTCCGGCTCTAGATTGTTGCATATATTATATCTCTCCATTGATTCTTGCTGAATTCTCTCAGATTAAGTATTACATTTCTATGAAGCCCACAGTGGTCTTCCACCCCCATCCTCAGAAGTGGCCTTCTGTTCCTTAGAGCTTTCAGAGCACCTCTTGATTGTAACCAATGGTTTCTACATGTCTACAGAGGTTCTGTCTCACTTCACAAGCTCTTTAGGAACGAAATACTGACATCTTTTTGTCTTCCAAAGCATTTAGCAGAATCCCCTGCCCAGTGCAGGACCTCAGTTAGACCTGCTTGAACAATTGTTGACTGGTTAGTGCAGTTGGAGTCAGGGGCTCCAGACTTAGTAAAAGGGTTATTCCTTCATAATCAAAAGGGTTCTCCCCCTAGGTATCCATCATGATAAGTCAGTTATAGCTATTCAAAGGCTCCTTGGAGCTTTGGCAATGCCCAGTCATTTTGAGAATGCTACTTTTTAGAAATCTGGAGTGACACATTTTTTTTAAAGTCAGTTAAAATTAATTTTGCTCTTCTGTTTCTTGTTGGCAGAAATTGACGATCCAAGATGGACAAGCAAACCAAATTAAATACTTTGAAAACACAAGTAAAAGTTTGAGGGCATCAAAGGGCGTGATGACCATAAAGGGCCCTGGAACTTGAACTTGCGCACACACCCATTCGCTCAATCGGCAGACGCCGTCCCACAATCGGACTTCCTGCACTTCAGGAGCAAACACAGTTGAGCTATTTTGTTTACAAAAAATTCCATGGAACGCTCTGCTAGAGCCCTGTGCTTCTGAAATTGTTTGCTAAAATAATGGTCAGAAGCCATTTGTGTTCACAAAACCCCAACTCGGTGTTTCCGGAAGATCAAATATTCCACAGCAGATTTTATCCCCAAATTCGGGGAAAACATGAAAAGAATGCAAAGATTAATCCTTGGAGGCCCTTAAATAAGCCTTTCCTTCCCCCATTTTCTGTTTGCTTTTTAATTTTTTTATTCAGGGAAATAATAGGTGAGCCCTTCTGTGGATAATTAAGACACATGTAAATTGAAATTCTAAGGCCAGTAATTAAACTGAGGAGCTCCCTGGGTAATGTTTACTTTTCAGCTCCCAGATTGTGAGGTCAGTTCCTCTTCAAGCTGCACTTTTTGTTTTTGCTTTCTTTTTTTCTCGATCGCAGAGATGAAAGCCGCCCGAGTCTTAACAATAGCATCTTGTGCAAGAAGAGGTGGGAGATCCACAGTGGGTTTAGTCAGCAATGCACTCTGATGTCTCCAACGTGAAATCCATATTTTGAGAGCCCTGATGTATCTAATAGTATTATTAGATATGTAATGAATGAAAATTTAAGTCCCAAAGCTGGGTCCCTTTGCAGAGAGAAATGCTTGTGGGGAGTGGGTGTTAACATTCACCTCACAGCTCACCCCTGCCTCACGACAAAGCACTTACACCCCTCTGTGTGAAGTTTGTGTGGTGTAAACGTCTCACACTCGTGTGTCCATTCTTCTTTTGGCTGCTGTCCACAAAATTATTAATAGCTGCTAAGCTTGGCTTGAGGCTTTGGGCATTTATTTTGGGTAAGAAAAGGTAGAAAGGGAAAAAGGACTTTCCAGGAACACATTGTTTTGTAGAAAACCCTGCAACCATTCCAAGAGCCCCTCTTTTGACCCTTAGAAATACCTGTGAGATCCAACTATTGTTAAGGATTCATGTCTTTAGGTTGAAATCTGTTGGTTTCACTAGTTTGCTTTCAGGTGCAGCTGCCGTGGTGCCGTTCTAGAAATGTCACGGCCCTTTGTCTGTATTCACAGGCTCCTGTGCAGCAAGAAGCTTTGAAATCCCAATAAATATTGAAATACAAGAATAGATTTCAGGAGTTACCTTCCTGCTAAAATCTCAAGACAAAATTCCCTTTGTTCCCGTGAGCCCCTTAGATCACACAGGGCATTTGCATCCAACGGGTCTCAGTAGCTCTTGTTTCTTCTGCGATCACATTGTGTTTATGATGTCATGAGCGGTTACCATGGAGGTAATTGTCATGATGTGGGAGATGTGTGAATTCAGGTGTGGAGAAACTCGGCAGCGTGAGATGATGGGTCTTTGAGAAAAAAGACAAATCCCCTTTCACCCCAACTTCCTTAGTAACAAAAGGGTGAAGCAGGAAAAGAGTTGGGGGGGATGGAAATCTGATAACTGAAAATTAGCTGTTGAACAGAGTGCTTTTTATGCTTTGCATGACACATTGGAAAGGCTTCCATTTATTTGTTTACTTTTTAGAATTATATTTCAATCATATATCTTATAGTATGGTGTTAAAAATAACTTTTATGCTCTTTCTTGGAGAGAAATATATGGCTTGTGATAGCAGAAGAGAATACTATATTATGAAATCCAGGGTGAACAGGGAAATCTTTTGAATGATATACGAGGAAACTCAAAGGTGATTTGTTTCTGCCCGGGGCGGGGGTGAGGGGGGGATCGGGTGGAGAGGGGTGGGGGCAGGCTGCTGCAGTCTGCCAAAAAACTACAAAATCAGATTGAGCCAAGCTAACAATACAGCCAGACTGGCTTGCTGCTGGCATTTGACAAGCTAGGGAAATGAGGCTGCAGAAATCCACAGGGAATTATTTCTTCCTCATGTTAATGAAGTACCATACATTTCTTTCTTGGGATGAGGGGTGGTGGGGGTGAGGGCATGGGTGCTGCTGAGCAAGTATTTTAAGGAAATGATCCAGAATCCCCCGCCTCTGGCTTGGCATAATCAATGTCATTACTGCTTGTTTGGAAGCTTTGTCTTTTCTTGGAAAGGACCCAGGACTGGCAGATTCAAGTAGTCAGTGTGGTGACTGGTGAAGGAAGGAGGCTGCCAAACCAAGTGCAGGGAGGCTGGGCGCCCTTGAACACTGGATTCTGAGTAAAGGACGTGGGTTCCAGTCCCAACTTCACCACTGTGGATTTTCTCTTTTGACCTTTGCTGAGGTGCTTAACAGCTCTGTTTTCTCATCCTCCTGATCAAATGAGACCATTATAAAAATAAACATATGGGTTATAAAATATATATATATTTTAGGCAAGCTACAAATGCAAGCAGTTAAATGTTATTTAGGGTTCCTTGTCAGCACAAAGATATATAGCTGTTTTTTTCATCCAGTGGTATCCTTCATGGACTTTCAGGGAGCAAGTGGGCACTTTGGTGAGCATTGATGCTGGTAGCCAACTCTCCCTGGTATTGCTTTGGGGAAAAGAGAATGTAATAGTGTTTCCAGAGAAAAAGAACCACTAGGATATCTGTTTATATCTGCCTATCTATCTATCTATCTATCTATCTATCTATCTATCTATCTAAAATGAGATTTATTATGAGGAATTGGCTCATGTGATTATGGAAGCTGAGAAGTTCCATGATCTTCCAACTGCAACCTGGAGACCCAGGGGAGACAGTGGTGTAATTCAGTCTGAGTCTGAAGGGCTGAGAACCAGGGGAGCCAATGATGTAAATCCCAGTCCGAGGGCAGGGAAAATGAAATGAGATGTACTAGTTTAAGTAGGAAGGTAGGAAAGAAAGGGGCAAATTCCTCCTCTGCCTATTGTTGTGTTCAGATGCTCAGTGGATTGGGTGATGTCCACCACATGGGGGGGGGGCAGTCCATTGACTCAAATGCTAATCTCATCCAGAAACATCCTCACAGACATGCACACCCAGAAACGATGTTTAATCTGGTCACCCTGAGGCCCACTCAGATTGACACCTAAAATTAATTGGCACAGAGGGTGATGTCCCTAGGCAATGCTGAGCTCCTGCAAGATCAAGTATAAACTTCTTAGCCTGATATTTGGGGTCTTCCATAATCACTCCCCACCCAAACTTCTCAATCTCATTTCTTTACTCCATCAGGTATACCCTCCTCCTTAGTCAAACCTCATTTGTCACTGGACGTACCTGTAGTCTTTTTTGCAGTGTTCCTTCCTCTCACTCCCAGCCAATTCTACCTATTTCCTGCCTCACCCATGCTATATTGACCCTTCCCTGTGAACAACACCTGTTACTAGTGTCACGTATGTGTTGTGCATGGTGGGCGCTGCACAAGGACATCTGGCCAGGGAAGGGGGACAAAGGCTTAAATCCAGCCAAATTGTATGACTCACTGAGGAGCTGTGTTTGCTTAGAGGACAGGTACCTTTTCCCAATGGAAAAGAAGCACTGGAGAAGGATGGCTCTGTATGTATAGAATTATATACAAGTGATAGAATTAACTTTTCATCTCTTTGTCTTGTATTCTCTTGAGATTATAAGCTCCTTGCAGAGTCAGGCTTTGATTTTCTTGTAGATAATCCCATGAAATAATGCACAATTTAATTCTGAATTATGGCCAGAGCACTGTGTTCTGAGTAAGAGGTTGTGCTAAAAGTTCTTTAAGGATAGAGCTAACTCATTTCTTTACCTATTAGTCCCTTTCACATAAGAAGTCTTTAACAAAAGAGAAATACATCCCCAATAAATATCTGATTGCTCACTTATTTATAGTAACAGTGGGAAAACATCAATACCACTGTCTTTTAAGAATGTTTCAGTACCTATCTTAAGTTTATTGGAAGCAGAGGCAGTAATGGGACCATTTTCTTCTGAGGACTCAGAACAGTTTTGAGTTGGGGCTCTTGGGTCTGGGTCTTCATTCTCTCCTCCAGAGCAACATTGCACTGGGACTTCATGGTGGGCTAGAAAAATGGGTCTGAATCCTCCTGCTCATTCAAGAGCCAGACTCTTCTCCATAGGCCAAGGAGGAGAGCCACATGTCTCCATAGGCCAAGGAGGAGAGCCACGTGTCTCCCTAGACCCAGGAGGAGAGCCACATGTCTGTCCCCAAGGTGTTCCTGGATCGTCAGTGTGAAGACATGTAGGGAAGTGGCCACACAATAATACAAGAGGCCCTACAGCAGGAGTGGGTCCAGAGGCCGGAGGGGTTCTACGAGGCAGCAGAGACCCGCTCTCCTTGTATGTGGGCAGACACAGGTAGAGCGACTGGAGAGAGGTAACTACAAGTGGTGACATAAAGCGGTCTCATTCATGTCCACATCTTCCGTTAGCCTGTGTGCAGATGGCTCTGGACACATACACCTCCATCCCAGGCCCATCTATCACTGGTCTCTCCACTCGGAGGCCTCAAAGTCTCCCCAGAGCCATTATGTCCCAAACTGATGTCAGGATATTTTTACCCAGATCTGGTCATCTTCTAGTGTTCCCTCTTGCCATCCCTCTTGTTTGGCTGGTTTGGCACATGCATTTGCTTAACTCACTCTTCACTCCCAGCTCCCCATCCCAGGTTTACATCCATATCTCTTGCCTGAGATGAATGCTGTTCCCACCTTACTGGGCCCCCATATCTCCTCTGGGCCCTCCAGCCCCTTCTCCACACAGCGGCTAGAGTGAGAATTTCAAAATGCCAATCTGATTATGTCTCACGTTCCCCAAACTACCCTGCTTCCCTGCTCAAAACCTTGTAATGCCTTCTCATTTCTCTTAGGATGAAGACCCATATCCCTCAGTAGAGCCTTTAAGAACCCTTGTAGTCTGACCCCTGGCAACTTCTCCAGTTCCACCCAGGACCAGCACCCCCAGCTCTGTGCTCAGTGTGAGCCTTCTTCCTGCTCCTCACCAGCTCCAGGCCCAGGCAGCTCCCTCTGCTGGGAACCCTCTCTTCTGCCATGGCTGCCACACCCACCTCATTTGCCTAATCATCCCTTCTCGTTTTCCACATACCAGCTCAAATATCACTTCTTCAGGGAAGCCTTCTCTGATTCCCAGACCACCTTAGCCCTTCTGCCTCGTACATCTTTGATCACTTTTCCTTTGTCATACATCAGTTTGTAATCATAAACTTATTTTTGTGGATATTTGACTGATGTCTGTTTTCCCTGAAAGGTGGTAAGCTCTGGGGTATCTGGTTGGATTTGCCCTCTGCTACATCCCCAGTGCCCAGTACATTGCCGGATCCACCTTACACACTCAATTAGTCACGCACATGAGTGCATGAAGGTTGTTTAGGAATGGGGGGCCACCCCGTGGGACCGCAGTGTAACACAAAGGTGTGACAGGCTAAGAGCTGTGTTTTAGAGCAGTAGCTCTGAGAGGGGTCTTGCATTGGAGGGTAAAGGGAGACATGCTAGGAGGCATCTGATGAAGATGGCCTGAATTAGAACAGTGGAAAGAGAAATGGACAGGTGAGCACAAATGCTTTCAGTGTTTCCCATTTCCATCCCCCACCCCAGTAGGAAAAGCAGTAATAGATCAAGAGCTTTACATGATTGCAACATATTTTATTTGACCTGAATGTCACTGGTATATGGGGAAGAGAGGGAGAAGGATCTTAAAATTGGTGGGGCAGTAGGCAATGTGGCAGAGTCATGAATCTGTACATCTTTCTCCTTTCCTGGGCAAAAGTGGCCCATGAAAGTCTGAGGGAAAAGAAAACTCTTCGGACCTACTGCCCTGAGCTGATGGTGAGTTGGTATGTGAGGGCATGTGAAATCCAGGAAGCCTCCTTTGGGGGCAGACAGATTTGGTTCCTGTCTTCTTGTTCTGATCTGCCAAGTCTGTCATGGCAGCCTGTCTTAACTGAGACTCTGTGAGTGTCTTATAATGGAGGATATTTCGAGAGGGTGATCGTGTGGAGGACAGGGTAGTCTCAGGAGCAGGGAGACACATAGCGAAGGGTATTTGCCTCACCCTGGGCTTGGGGCCACATCTCCTGTTTCGCTTTGTCTTTTTTATGATTCTTGTCCTCTGAATCATGGTGACAGCACTGGGTTATGTAATGGATCGCTTTACTGTTTCACCATGGTTGACGTAGATAGAACACAAAGTTTAGCTTTTTTACAAATGTCTTTAATGGGTCTAGCATCCCCTTCTAGAATGTGACCAATATAATAATACTATTGTGCTAATAGTGTTCATGCCTAATGTATCTTATGTCATTGGACATTTTTTAACTACAGGCAGGGCTGCAATATGCCAGTTGTGCTTTGCCCAGTTCTGGCCGGCATCACTCAGGTAGACTCCCATGGGAACAGCACCCCCTGGAGGTGTGCAAGGTGGCATCCCTGCCCATGAAGTGTGCAAGGGAGACACTAGCCTTATTTTGCTGGCTCAGAATGGTGACATGCCTGTTCAGTGTCATGTGACAGGTAAATGCTGTCACTGCAGCTAGGATCCAGCTTCTGAATCTAAATCCAGTTTTAATTTTGTTGCACCTCCCAGCTGATCACTGCTTGAATAAATGAGTGAATGGAGAAAGACGAAGACTCTGACCAGGAGCCCACACAGGGTCATGACTTATTCTGAAGGTCCTTGACTGCCGTCAGCAGAGCCAGCTGCCCGAATCTGCAGTTCATCCATTCTCTTTGTGCACTTTGCCCACGTGTGGGCCCTGGGTGACATGGCCTTGGTGTTTTTCTACCTTTCACCCTGAACCCCTTGTGTCTTTGTGGTGCACAAGGCCACACCTCCCCTGCCTGTCCCGTTCCCTCAGGGCCTTGCTTCCGGCTACTATTAGGTCATCCTCTCCCATAAGGTGTTCATTAATAAAGTGGAAGACTATCATTTCAGTTGGGAGTTGCAAAGGATCAAACAGCCTCTAAAGCAAAAAGAAATTACTCTGTGTAATGGTGGAATTGCTGGCTGGGTGGGCGAGTTGTGAATCTGTGGGGTTTTTATGAGGAAGAGCAGGAAAGGACCTCAATAATCACATAATGCAGATGAGGAAACAGAGGCCTCAAGAATTAGTGGGTTTGCTGGGGCTTGGACTGCGTTTTTCCATTATGCTATGCTTCCTCCAGTCATTTGAGTTGGAGGTCTTTCCTGACATCTTTTCCACCTTACCTGACTGAGGGTGGCCCTGCATTTGGACCGTCTATGTCCCGTCAGTATTGGGAGAACAGGAGGGCAGTGTCTAGGGGACAGGGAGCTTGGTCAGTGGTGTCCTTGGACCCTGGATTGACCCCAGGATCCGGGCTTTTAAATGCTATTATAAAATGCAGTCCGTCTAGAGCTCAGTACCTCTTGCCATCAGACTAATGCAGCCTTGGTGGAGGGCGGGGTGGCGGCTGGCTGCCTGGCAATCTCCTGGAGCCCGGGAGAGGGATTACGCTCGCTCAGGCAGCCTCATCACTGTAATAAAAATGGGAGTTATGTTTATCGACTCATCAGGACTGCCCATTTAGACGATTACCCCATTTCCAATCCCATTTCTAGAGAAAAGAGGATTGCTGGACACTTCCTCCCACCCCCACCTCTGGCAGGGCCCTGTCTGTGGATTCATGGAGGGGGGTGGCGGGGGGGGGGTGATGTGTTGGAGGTAGGCACACAGCAGGCTGCGAGCTTTGCCCTCTTTGTCTTCCAGAGCTGGCAAGCCTCAGCGGGATGGCTGTCCCCTGAGAGATGGGAGAGGAGGAGAAACGGCCCAGCAGGGGCCTGGAGCAGCTGGCTGGCGTCAGTAATTTCCTGTAGGAGATTTTGCCGGCCGGGTACGCGTCACCCTGCTGTTGCCCCCCTGTCTTCTCCCATGCGCTGCTAAAATAAACTAAAGCGACCCTTGGGCTGTGTTCACGTAAATGCAGTTATTTAACCTCATCTTTGTGGAGCTCAGGTATAAAACAGCATCACCTATTTGGAATAACATAGGGAGGAGGTGAGACGGAAAGATCCCTGAACAGCTGGAATACACATTGTAAAGTTTCTCCTTCCACACAGAAGAGTCTTTGGGGCCCTTGCTCAGAGACCATTGACTCTTACTTAACGCACAGCTCTAATTAGCTTGGTAGGCTGCTTTCTGACACCCAAGCAGATTGGAAGTGGGAATTAAAGATGGAGGAAAGCTGGAGCCAACGGTTAAGAGCCAGATCAAAGATGTGACATCTGTGAGGACAACTGTGGGTGGGAATCCTCTCTAGAGGGGGACGTTGGATGACTAGCTCAGAAGGTCCCTTCCAACCTTTCAGTTCCTGGCTCTGAGTGTGCCTGGTTTTGACTGTGAAGATGAGGAGCAGGAAGAGGGGGCGCAGGGCATCAGTGAGGGGCCGCACCCAGTAGGAAACATAGTTTTGTTTTGGGGGGAGAACCTGAGTTCTGGTGCTCAGAAGTACTCACCTGCTTTTGCTGGAGTCCTCCAGATGCAGTGCCTGTTCTTTTTTACTTTTTAAAAATTTTTAACATTTATTTATTTTTTGAGAGACACAGAGTGATAGAGAGTGAGTGAGGGAGGGGCAGAGAGAGAGAGGGAGTCACAGATTCTGAAGCAGGCTCCAGGCTCTGAGCTGTCAGCATAGAGCCCAATGCGGGGGGTTTGAACTCACGAACCTCGAGATCATGACCTGAGCCGAGTCGTATGCTTAACCAACTGAGCCACTCAGGTGCCCCTACAGTGTCTGTTCTTGATCCTCCTTTATTCTTGCCAGCCAGAGTGAATTCTTACAGATGTTTCTAGAAAGAATTCTGTGAGACATCGTAGTGTGATGGAGAGACATGGGCTTGGGATGACACAGGCCTGTGTTCAGATCCTGCCTCCCCACAAAGCTAGCCAGGCGACTGGTAAAATCATTGAGCCTCTGTTCTCATCTGTATACCTACTGTATATATTGTGCATCATGCACTTTCCTGCCCACAGCCCTTCCCCAGCTCCCCATTGCTCCTCAATGTTCTCAGGGTGAACTCCAGCCCAGACAAGAGTTTCCAGGACATCCAGTAAAGTTGGACTTTCAGACAAATAACAAATAATTTCTAAGTGTGATTATGCCTCAAATACTAAAAAAAAAAATTAGTTCTTTATCTGAAATTCAGATTTAACTGGCAATCCTGTATTTTGAAATAAACTTTTTATTTTAGGATTGTTTTAGATTTCTAGACAAATTATGAGGCTAGTATAGGGAGTTCCCATATACGTTAACATCTTACATCAGTGTGATACATTTGCCACGATTAATGAACAAATGTTGATATATTATCATTAACTAAAGTCCAACTTTATTAGATTTCTTTATTTTTTCCCAAATGTCCTTTTCTGTTCCAGGATCCTGCCCAGGATTGTACATCACATTTAGTCATCTTGTGTCCTTAATCTCCTTGTGGCTGTGACAGTTGGGACTTGTTTTCGATGACCTTGAGTGTTTTAAAGAGACTGGTCAGGCATTTTGTAGGATGTCCCTCAATGTGGGCCTGTCTGATGTTTTCCTCATGATTGATTCGACTGGGGCAGTGAGTTTGGGGGAGTAGGACCACAAAGGCAAAGTGCTGTTCCCATTCTGTCATGTGACTGGTACATACTATCTGTGTGACTTATCACCGTGGACGTTGACCCTGATCACCTGGCTGAGGTACCGTTCATCAGGTTTATCACCCTGTATTTTTATTTGCTAAATCTGGTAGCTATTCCAGGCCTAGGAATCCTTTATGATGGAGAGACAGAAAGATCTGTATTCTTACTGCCTTACCGCTGCAGGCTTTTTCTGCTCCAACCTTAGAACTGCTGGCAATTCCCGTACTGAACTCACACACACACACACACACACACACACACACACAGAGTTTCCACTACTAGGGCCTGGTTATGTGCTGGGTCTCTGCTCTGGATCTGTTCTCGACTGGTAGTGCTATCTCCTGTGGTTATGGTCCCAATGCATTCCTAACATTTTGCACAGTGCCCGTTGGAACTCAATAAGTAATTGTTGAATAAGTGAACAGTTGGTTATTCTGGACAATCCAGGTAAAACCTCTAGTAAAGTGCCTGCCTTATAAACAGTATGTGTTCAGGAAATGCCTGTTTCCTATCTCAATATAGAGGAAATTGTATTTTCTAGATTTGAGCAACTATATTAAGTTCGTACTTGCCCAACATCCCCAACATATGCCCCTACCTGGAGGCGAGATTCTGGAGCAGTGATCTCCTAGGATTCCCTCAGAGCCACAGTTACCTGCGTCAAAGCGTCGAGGGGGCCACTTAATGACAGAGATGTTTGGCTAAGTAGGCTACTCTCGGTCAATTTGCAAATTAAAAAGCCATCCTTCTCCCAATGGAAAAACTGCAAATTATGAACCCCTTGGCCCAAATTTTCATAATCAGCCCCTTGACCCTTTGTTATTTAGTGAAAGGGACCCATCTCACTCTCTTTCTGTGGCCTATACACAGCACATATGTGAATAATGTTTATACCCAGTGTTGCTTATCCTTGATGACTACTATACCTGTAGGTTTATGGGTACATTAACTTTTCTCTTTTCACTCATGCAGTGTAGTTGTGACCCCACTTCTGAGATCCAAAGGGAGGAGATACCTCGTCCAGTAGTCCTAGGAATCTCTGATCGACCACAGAACTAATTGTAATGTCTATCATTTGTTACCACCTGATGGTAGGTGCTTCACCAACCTCACCTGTAATCTCAATAACCCCACAAGTTGAGAATTATTATTCCCATATTTCAAATAAGAAAACTCGGGTTTGAGGTGCTTTAAGAATTTGCCCAAGTTTGTTTGTGGTGGAGTCAGGCTTGGAGCTAGGGCTGTGCACTTCAGAGTCTGACATCTATCCATTGGGGTTGGCAGCCTCTTCAAGGTTCAGAAAGTTCTGTAAGACAGAGTCAGCATTTCCCAATGGCTTGTGCTCATCAGAATGGTTCTTAGGTCTTTGTATTCACAAGATACCTCACTAAGTCAGGCACCCGTCAATCCATGTCTACACATCTGCCAGAGCCTCCTTCGTGGATTCCTGGACTTGGATTCCTCACCCATAGCCTGATCACTCCCGTGCTGCTATTGCCCTACTTAGGAACCATGTGGATGCCCATTTGCAGCCTTATATATCCTCTGCCTTGCTTTCAAGACTCTATTCTTCCCCACATCTAACTTCATCTGAATTAGCCACAGTCTTTTGCATGGCCTGCCTGGAGGCCATCCGCACTCTACTTCAGTGTGCTGAATATGTCCATGGGGACCCCGAGCCTTCTCTCCACTCCTCAGATTCTCCCTTTCCCTTCAGATCCTGGGACAGGTTCCTCCTGAAAGGTATACTGACTAGTCCCTCACCCACTTACCTCTCCTCAGATCTCCATGGCACCTGGCTGTGCAAGGCATAAATCAGTGCCCGGTGCCCCTCTGGCTTGTGTGTGATCATAGGGAGATCCCCCGGACTTCTAATCCAGTTTCCCCATCTGAATTGCAGTCTCCTGAAGGACAAAAACCTCTTCATAAAAAATCAACTTTATTGAGGTATAATATACACATATAATAAAATGTGCCTGTTTTAAATTCTCACTTGAATAAGTTTTGACAAATGTACACATCCATGTAACCACCACCACAATCAAGGTATAGAACATTTCCATCACCTCAAAAGTCCTTCTGTGCCCCTTGCAGTCAATTCCCCCCACCCCCTGACCCAGACAGCTACTCAGTGGATTTCTAATATTACAGGTTAGTTTTGCCTGATTTTGAATTCTACATAAATCTATGGCCCCTTTTTGCTAAGCACAATGTTTTAGAGTTTCTCCATATTGTGCACATCAACAATTCATTATTTTTCATTGCTGAGCAGTAGTTCATTGGATACATGAAACACAACTTGCTTGTCCATTTACCTGTTGGTGGATATTTGGGTTGTTTCCAATTTTAGCTGTTGTGAATAAAGGGGCTGTAAGTGTTCATGCACAAATCCGTGTGAGCATGTTTTCATTTCTCTTGAGTGTACACCTAAGACCAAAATTTCTGGGTCATATAGTAAGTATATATTTAATTTTATTTGAAACTGACAAATTATTTCCCCAAATGAATATACTCTCCTATACCCCACTAGCAATGTAGGAAAGTTCCAGTTGCTCCCCATCCTCACCCACACTTGACATTGTCAGTCTTGTAAATTTCAGTGAGTAAGCAGTCACATCTCGTTATGGGTATAGTGCAAATTTCCCTGATGATTAAAGATGTTGAACACCTTTTTGTATGCTTATTGATTATTCATATATTTTCTTCTGTGAAGTGCTTGTTGAAAGTTAATCTGTTCAAAATTTTTGATTATATGTCTTTTGAATTATTGAGTTATGAGAGCTTTTTCTATATTTTTATGGAAGTCCTATCAGATATATGTATTGTGGCTATTTTCTCCCAGATTGTGACTTGTCTATTCACTTTATTAACTGTATTTTATTTTTTAATTTTTTAATGTTTATTTATTCTTCAGAAAGGGGAGGGGCAGAGAGAGAGAGGGAGAGACAGAATCTGAAGGAGTCTCCAGGCTCCAAACCGTTAGCACAGAGTGCAACATGGGCTTGAACTCTCGAACCGCAAGATCATGTCCTGAGCTGAGGTTGGACACCCAACCAAGTGAGCCACCCAGGCACCCCTTAACTGTATTTTAAAGAGAAGTTTTTAATTTTTATGAACATTAAAATTTATCCATTTTAATAATTTTCTAATTTTATGGCAGATATGTTTTCTATACTGTGAAACCTTTATCTGTCCCAAGGTTGTGAAGATTTTCTCCTAAATTTTACTGTAGAGATTTTATAGTTTTGTTTTTTACAGTCAGTCTAGGGTATGGTCTATCTTGTTGAATGTTCCATGTGCACTTGAAAAGAGTGTATATTTTGTACTAGGTGAATAAATGTCATTTAGGTTTGACAGTGATACTCAAGTCATCTATATTTTTATTGATTTTATGCCTCCTTGTTCTATCAATTATTGAGAGAGGAGTGTTGAAGACTCCAACTATAATTTAAATTTGTGTGTTTCTCCTTTCATTTCTGTCAAATTTTGTTGCATGTATGTTAAATATCTGTTATTAAGCAAATACCCATTAAGATTGTTTTTATATCTTCTGGCCTTATTGAATTGACTCCTTTATCTCTGGTAACATTCCTTGCCCTGAAGTCTACCTCATCTGTTATGAATATAGCTCTTCTTGCTATTATGTTTGTATGGTGTATCATTCCTTTGTATTTCAACTGTTAAACTATGTATGTTTTTATATGTAAGGTGAATTTCTTGAAGAATAGCTTACTTTTTTGTCCAATCTGACAATCTCTGCATCAGACTTGCTGTATTTAGTCTATTTACCTTTAATGCAGATATTGAAATAGTTGGTTTAGGTCAGCCACCCTGCTATTTGTCTCTTTATTTTTTGCTTTTTTCCCCTTGCCTTCTCTTGGATTAATTGAATATTTTTTTTGTATTCCATTTTATTATTTCTTCATTTTATTATTAATTGTATATTATCATTTATTTAATTACTTCATTTTATAATTTTCTGGGTGTGTGGTTGCAATAGGAATTACAATATGAGTTTTTAACTACCAAAGTGTACCTTCAAAATATTCTACTTCACATACAATGTAAGATTCTTACAACAGTATATCTCCATTCCTCTTTCAGTGCTCTGTGCTATTATTGTCATATATTTCATTCACACATTTGTTATGAACCTCACAATACATTGTTATTATTTTGATTTAGATAATTATCTTTCAGAAGAATTTTTTAAATGAGAAAAAACATTTTATGTTTACCTACATATCTTTCCTTTCCTGTGTTCTTCATTGTTTTGCATAGACTTGAGTTTTCATTTGGAATAATTTTCTTTCAGCCAGAAAATATTTATTTGGCTTTTGCTAAATGTAGTACTGGTTTGCTGGCAATGGAGTCTCTCAGCATTTTGGGTCTTAGTCTTTGAAGACTATATTCACTGGCCATGAAATCTGTGTTGTCACTTTTTTTACTTCATCATTTAAAAATTATCATTCCATTATCTTCTTACTTGCATAATCTATGACAAGGAGCCACAGATACTTCTCATCACTCCTCCTGTGTATAGTGTATCTTCTTTCTCTGTCTGCTTTGAAGTTCTCCTTTATGATTTGCTTTTAGCAATTCAGTTTTGATGTGTATTCGTAAAGTGTTCTTTATATTTATCCTGCTTGATGTTAATTGAGCCTCTAGGATCTGTGGGTATATAGTGTTCATGAAAGATTTGTAAATTTTTCATCCGTTATTTTTTCAAATATTTACCTGCCTCACCTTCTCTACCTCTAGGGTACCAATTAAACATATGTTAGACTGTTTGGTATTCTCCCACAGTTTGCTTAGGCAGCCTTTATTTTCTCAGCCTTTTTATTCTCCGTATTTTGTGGGTCAGCTTGTATAGTTTTCATTGCCCTGTCTTCAAGTTCACTGACCTTTTCTTTCACAGTGTCAAATTGGTTGTGATGCCATCCACTTAATTTTTTATTGCAAATCTTTCATTTTGAGCTCTAGAAGTTTTATTTGGATTAAAAAAGTAGTTTCCACTTCTCTTCTCATTTGGTTCATGTTTCCATCTAATTCCTTAAAAATATTATAGCTGTTTTCAATCATTGTCTGATAATTCCATCATCTCTCTTATTTCTGGTCTGTTTCTACAGATTGATTTTTCAGTTATGGTTCACATTTGCCTAGTTATTTTCATGTCTAATTTTTAATTGAAGGCAGAGCACTGTAAATGTTAAATTTTTGGTTGAATTTTGTTCTGGCAGGCAGTTAATTTACTGTTACTAGTTGAATACCCATTTAGGTTTGTTGGTAGTGCTAGTTTAACACTACTTTTAAGACTTGACATTTCTAGGGTCTCTACCGAATTCCCTGGTGTTCAACAAATTTTCTTCACTTTAGTTTTTTTTGGAACTTCAGAGCTTCCCAGCCACGTGTAACTTGTGATAGTTGTTCAGCTTATAGCTCTCCAATCATTGTTCTTTCTCTGGTAGTTGTTCTTCATGTGGTTTTATGGAGTCACACCCTACATATGCAATTTATTATTTATACAAACAAGGACACCCAGTGAAGATGTCTGGAGCTCTTTTGCATCGCTATTTCTTCTATGGTACTCTGTCCCTCAAATTCCAACCACCTGAACCTCCCTTAACTTTAATCCCTGTCTCTTAGGCTCAGGGAGACTCCATCCTCTAATTGAGTTCCTCTTCATTGTCCAAAAGTCTGATAAATGACTTAGACAGAAAGCCAGGATAATCATAGGACTCACCTCAATTGTTTCCTTTCTCTTAGACATCACAGTTTTGTGCACCTACTGTCCAATATCTGAAGAATTGTTTTATACATTTGTCCACTATTATAAAAGCATATAATGGCAGGGCTAGTTTGTACATTCCATCGTGGTCAGGGAACCACCTCATAAACTTCTTTAGTTATCACAGAGTTAACTAAGTGCTGAGCACAAAACAGTATTAGAGAAATACAATGGGTCTGCCCACCTGAGATGTTTTGCTCATGTTCAGGGATAGAACATGACATTGGGACAGGGGTTTCTTAAAGGATCCAAGCCCTTGGGAGAAGAATGTCATAGCTATAAGATATTGGACATCATTCTTCTTTTCCCTGTGAGCTCTTGGAAAAAGTTAGTATCATGTCTAAGAACCATCTAAATAGATTTATACAAAGCCACGTTACTGGAGAATCCAGTCACTGCCATGTGGCTCTTTCCAGGAGTAAGTGGTGATTATGCAGTCTTTGAATTTATTCTATCTGCAGATCACACATCGCCCAGCAGTGCAGCAGAAAGGTTGGCTAAGAGAGCTTCAGAGAGTTAACTGAGCCAGTATGCTCACAGGAGTGAAATATATTTATTTGATTTGGAAGGGTTGGGGGAAAGGAGGCCCAGGTGGAAGATGACTGCCAAACCCAAGAAGACCTCAGAGCTAAAAAGTCAAAGAAAGAGGAGGGACAAGGCAGTATCATCATGATTTCCTTCATGTGCAGGAAAATGGGGACAGTCTCTCAGGTTTAGAGGGCACAAACAAGGAAAAGAAAGGGAGGATGGACATATTGATCCATTCATTAAATATTTTAAGTGCCTATAGTGTATCAGGAATTGAAAATTTAGTGTCTTCACAGAAATATCTTTTGAGGCACATACATTGCAACTGGCAAAGGAACCAAACAATCCTACTTCCCTTTGTAGGTTCCCATTACTGTATCCTATTCTCTCTTTGTATCATGGTGAGTTTCATTTTCCTATCCCCCACTCTGCTTTCACCTTTCTGATGTCTGAATGATCTGAACATCTGAGATTTCCAGTTGCCTATCTAGAAACAGTGAAAGTATGTTTAGGGCTAGGTGGGGAGAAGTTAGGTTCAATCAAGGAAGTAATTACAGGAACTAGTTTAGACTACTTCTATTTAACTGGCAGAGAAAATTTATGTATTCTTAAGATACTGGTTGCTGCCTTTTCCGAGGGATCTCTGGGGGCAAGTAGCATTTTATGACATCACTGGGGAGGACTTTCTAGACCCAAGCACAGCTGGGTGTGATATAGTGGAAGTCCATGGGCTTGCCTGATAGCTAATTTTATGTGTCTAATTGGGTCATGGGGTGCCCAGATATTGGTTAAACTCTGGGTGTCTCTGTGAGGGTAGTTTTGGGTGAGTTTAAATCGGCAGTCTGAGCAAAGATTGCCTTCCCTAACGTGGGTGGGCCTCGTTCAAATCATTTGAATACCTGAATTGAGCCAAAAGGCTGACCATACCCCATCCTCTTGCTTTGAGCTGGAACATCTGTTTTTTTTTTTTTCCCCTGCCTTTGAATTCAAACTAAAACATAGGCTTTTCCTGAATCTCAAGTCATCTGGTCTTTAGATTAGAACATGGTCTTTGGATCCATTGGCTCTCCTGGTCCAGCTTGTTGACTCACCCAGCAGAGCTTGGGACTTGTCAGCCTCCCTAATTGTGTACACACACACACACACACAAACTCACACAGAGAGAGAGAGAGAGAGAGAGAGAGAGAGAGAGAGAGAGAGGGATCCTATTGTCTTGTTGGTTCTCTTTCTCTGAGGAACCCTGACTAATGCAGCTTAGGAACCTCATGGACATTTCTATTTTCAAATCTCCCCTCTGCCACCTATTAACTATATGATCTCAGATAAGCTACTTTCTTTCTCTAGGCCCCAGATTCTTTCCTGTAAATTGTAGATATTTTGCCTCTTAGAGTTGGTAGGAAAGTCAAAAGAGGAATATAAACATTGCCCATTGCTAGGAGCAGAATATGTAGATATCTGGAGGGTTCTTTCTTCTATGGTTTTGTTCCCCCAAACCCTAACGTAGTCAAGAGAGAAGATTCTTGCTGGAGGGAGGGTTGGCAGGGAGACTCTGCAGTCTCCACTTTCTCTATGCTTCTCAGGTGAGGCAGTTGAATCAGGGAAAGAGGCATTCACTAGCAGCTTGGATTCACCTACTAGCAGGACTTTGAGGAAATTGTCCCTAAGGATACCATTTAGGGTTCTTCAGAGAAACAGAACCAACAGGATAAATGTACATATATAGAAAGAGGTTTATTGTGAGGCATTGGCTCACACCATTATGGAGGCTGAGATGTCCCACAATCTGCCATCTGTAAGCTGTAGGCCCATGAAAGCTGGTGATGTAGCTCTAATCCAAATCCAAGGCCTGAAAACTTGGGAGCCTATAGTGTAAGTCCTGATTCAAGTCCAACGGCCCAGGAACCAAGAGTGCCCATGTTTGAGGGAAGGAGAAGATGGATGTCCCAGCTCAGACGGGGCAAATTTGAACTTCTTCAGCATTTTTTGTTATATTAAGGCCCTCAGTGGATTGAATGATGCTCACCCACATTGATAAGGGCAATTGTCTTTTATTTGGTCTACCAATTTAAATTCTAATCTCTCCTGGAAGTCATCTTCACTCAGAAATAGTATGCTACCAGTCATCTGGGTATCCCTTAGCCCAGTCAAGTAGACACTGAAAATTTTTTATCACAGATATTTTAATAACAGTCCCCCTCTATGTCTCTAGTGCACTGTCCTTAAAAAATGCTATGTCTTCTCTACTGGGCCCTCAGATAGAGGCCAGCAGGTAGATAATTCCTCCTTAAGTTAATATGTGTATGTCTCTCTCCTTTTCTTCATTCCTTTAATTATTCTTTCAAGAAATACTTACTGAGCACCTGCTATGTGCTAGGAACTGTGCTAGAGGTACTGGAGATCCAGCAGTCAACAAGACAAGGTAGTAAGGGTTCTCAAGGAACATAGAATAATAATAGCTCATGTTTATTAGGGTATAAACAGATAATCACACAACAGCAATGACAAATGCCAGGGAATTTTCACATAGGCCCAAACCACAGCCCAGCAATCTGCTGTTTTCCCCAAGCTATATCTCCCAGCTATTTCAAGTGCTCTCCATACCCCACCAGTCCCCTACCCACCCACCAACTCTGCTGAACTCCCCCTGCACCCATCTACCTTGCATCAGTACTTGGCTGTCCCCCAAACCTTCTCCCCTTCCTGTGTTCCTTGTCTCCAGAAATGTCTCCAGCAACCATCCACCCAGTTGCTCTGAAATTTGGATTTCACCTCTGTTTTCTCACACTCTGCTTATCCAAGTAGTCACTAAAGATGATATATTTATTGAACACTTAGTATATTGCAAGCTCTGCTCCCTGTATCTTACTATCTTGTTCAATCCTTGCAACCCTAAGTAATATAGATTCTCACTGTCTCCATTTTATTGATGAGACAGCTGAGTTCAGAAGATGGTAAGTGAGCCATGGTAGATGGTAAAGTGTAAATGGTAGAGGCAGTAAATGATAGAGTTAGGACTGAACCAAGCTGCCTGTCTCCAGAATCTGTTCTGTTAGTCATTACACCAAAGAGCTTTGTGGTCTGGGGGAAGAGACAGGCAGTAAACCAAGAATTCTGCAAATAATTGTTGAATTACCATGGCAATAAATGCTGTAAAGGAAAAGTAAAGATTTTGTCTAAGATGTCGGAACACTGGGGGAAGGGAGGAGAAATGTTTCCCTGAAGAAGTGACCTTTACATTGAGCCTTGTGATGTCAACAAGGCAGGGGGCAGGGCACGGTGAGGGGGAACAAATGTCCATGATAGACCCAGAGATATCAGGCTGGTGCCATCCCTACCACATCCTACAAATGGCCAGCCACCTGTTTTCCTTAATGCACAGTGTGATCTGGTCCCATTTAACTTGATTCTTTTTCATAATGTTGACTGCCAGGAAGTTGCCCCAATTGCTGTCCTGTGCCCTTGACTAAGGATTGGCAAACATTTTCTGTAAAGGGCCAGCTAGGAAATATTTTAGGCTATGTGGGCCAGTCAGTCTGTTGTTTTAGCTATGCAACCTACCTCAGTGGTGCAAAAGCAGCCATGGATGATATGCAAATGAGTGAGCATGGCTGTGTTCCAATAAAACTTGTAGACACTGAAATTTGAACTTCATGTACTTTTTATGTGTCACAGAATATTATTCTTCTTTTGACTTTGTCAACCATTTAAAAATGTAAAAATGGGCGCCTGGGTGGCTCAGTTGGTTAAGCGTCCAACTTCAGCTCAGGTCATGATCTCATGGTCTGTGAGTTCAAGCCCCAGGTCTGCTGTGTGCTGACAGCTCAGAACCTGCAGCCTGCTTTGGATTCTGTGTCTTCCTCTCTCTCCACCCCTCCCTTGCTCGCACTCTGTCTCTCTCTCTCTCTCAAAAATAAATAAACATTTAAAAAATGTGAAAACTATTCTTAGCTCATGGGCTGGCCATATAAAAACAGGTTGGGGGGGGGGAGTGCTGGATTTGGTGGCTGAAGTTTGCCAGTGCTACTCCAGACCATCTTTCCAGCTACCCTACAGATATCTTTCTCCCCCTGCCTACCCCATAACTCCCCAAATTAATGTCTCCAAACTCAAGCTCATTACTTTCGATTTCTGTTCCTCCGGGGATGTTGGGACAGAAAAAAAAGGCACAAGAACCACTATTGTAGCCATGCTGGGCTGTTGAAACTTCTCACACCTGCCAGGGCACATTCCTCCCTTTCCCCAGCTTCCGCCTTATCCCTCTCCTCTCTGCCGCCAAACTTCTCTTAAGACTTGTGTCTACTCCCTGTCACCGTTTCATCACCTCCCACTGCTCACTCCACACCCCCTCCAATCTGGCTTCCACCCCGTCGCACCACAAAAACAGCTCCCACAAAGGTCACCGATGACCTCAGTGTTGCTAAATCCAAAGGACATTCTTCAGTTCTCATCTTACTTGCAACTGACACCGTTGACCACTCTCTCCTTCTTGAACATACTCCTTCTGACTCTGGCTGCCCTTTCTCTTCCTCCTCTGTGCACCTTCTCTCCACTACCTGGACCTGACCCGTTGGGATTCCTAAAGGCTGAAGCCAGGGCCTGTTTGTCTTCTCCCCTGAGCTACTCTTTTTGGGTGGTCATGCATCTCTAGCTCCCATCCCGACCGCTTCTCTGAGCTACAGCCCATCCATCTCTCCACTTTTTACCTGAAATCTCCTCTCAGATGTGTTAAAGCACCTCAACCTTCACATGTCCCAAACCAAAGGCATCCACTCATCCAACTGTGCACTCAGTTAACAAGCAGTTATTGAGCACTTGCTATCTGTCAGTCACCACACTAGTTGCCAAGAACACAGTTTTTAGTAAAAGGAGACAGAGCCCTGCCCGTGAAGGGGGCTTAGAGTCTACAGGAGAGACACATGTTGATCACACCGTCACGCACATGATTCCCCACAACTCATGTCTCTACTACACTGGCCCTGCCCTGTTGCCCTTATCAGGGAATTGGCACTGCCATCTGCCCTGTAGCCAGAGGAGTGCTGGATGCCTCCCCTCCCTAACCAAGGCCTCGCAGTCTTCCTGCCAGTCCTGTGCATTTACACTTAACATATCCCTTGAGATCCTTTCTCCCCTTTCCCACTGCTGTCCTCCCTGTCCTGGCCACCACCCTCTCTCTCACTGGGCCACTGGTTCATTCGCTGTGGTCCTACTCTTCAGCCAAGTCATCTCCCCAGAGCCAAACTCCTGCCACGCTGCCTCCTTCCTCCCCTCCATACGATGACACCAATTAAGGTATTTCTAAGACTTCCATTGTTCTTCGAGTAAAGAGTGGGAGCTTCTCACCAAAACCCCACATGCCCCCGCTGGCTCCTGCGGCTTTGTCTCCACACATTATTCCCCCCAAACCATGATCCAGCCTCCCCGGATTGTTCCAAGCCCCCGTTTTGGCACTTACTTCCCACCTTGAGGCATGCTGCTCTCTCGGGTGGGGATGCGGTCTCTTCTCTCTGCCCAGATGTGTCTGACTGCCCCCTTGGGTCTCAGTTCCACATCACTTCCTCAGCAAGGCCCTCCCTGACTTCTCTGCTAGGTCAGACAGTCCCGTGAGAGCTTCGGACAGTTCCCAGAACCACCCCTCATGGCATTGCCATACCGCAATCCATGTCTGAAGGTTTGATGCTTTAACGAACATTTGCATTCCCAGTGGTTCCCCAAGGACAGGAATTCTGTCTTTTTACTCAAAAATCTGTTTTCAGCAACTAGCACAGTGCCTGCTAGAAAGTAAGTGCTCAGTAACCATTTGTCAATCGGGTAGATAATTGGATGGGTGGATGGATGGATGGATGGGTGCCATTTCCCTGTCTGAAGCATTTTTCTTACCCGCCCTTCAAGGTTAGTTCAAATGCCCCCTCCTACAGGAAGTCTTCCCTGATACTCTTGGTGGAACTTCACCTCCCTCTTGTGTCCCTATGCTCTGCATGTAACTCTGCCACAGCATTGATTGCCTTTTACCTTGTGTTACTGAGTTCACAGCTGTTGTCCCCACGGTCCTGGGTTTCTGGAGATCCAGGACCAGTTTTGCTCATCTTTGCATCTCTCACTTGGCGTGGTGCCTTGGACATCGGAGGCACTCAATAAATGCTTGCAGATTGATTTCTTCACATAGTCCAGGTCATTGTAACTCTGACCATGCTCTATCCCCCCAAACATTATGTTGTAACCGCAGACGGAGGCCGAGCAGCAGAAACGCTGTGCCATTTCTGCCTTTGTCCTGTCACTGCTTCTCTTGCCCTGGGGGCTACTAGCCACGCAAAGGTCTTCTCTCTCCCCAGGTCACTTTAAGAGAGCTTAAAAATGCAAAATTTCCTTGTTCTCACTCACTGTTACTTTTCTGAGTTGGTGGTGGTTCAGCAAGTTTATTAACAAGTTTCTTCACTGCCTAGGGACCCATTTCATTCTGCCTGCTGATTTGTTACATTTAATTTTTCTAAGAATTCCCTTACCTGCGTCTTTATCAACAGCTGTGTTTACATGGCCTTAATTACTTCCTAATTGTATATATCCATCCCTCTCCCTTTATTTTTCTTGCTGAAGTCTGATGAATAAAACAGGAACACAGTAACTCACTCAGCTCCCTTTCTTCCCCATCATGATGAAAAAGGCTTTGAAAAAGTTGGAATAGCTCATACCTGTTCCTGACCTTATAATTTCATTTAAGAAATTTATAACGTGATTTTGTTTTAGTGCCCCCAGTGTTCTGTGATCCGATTAAATTCAGTTATTACCGATCCCTACTTTGTTTCTGCTCCTTTCTTACATACTGTGGGCTCAGATCTGCCTTGCATTTTGGGACAGTAGGGTGTTCTGTTTCATTAAATATTCTGGTTAGCTGAGTTACCATAATTGGTTTATATGGACCCCCGATTTTCATAAAATTAAAAGCATAATAAAAGATTCTTTCACTGTATTGCTAAGCTAATTATTTAAAATACAAGTGATGCCTTCTCCATGCCAGATACTGTCTCAAGGGCTTACCAAGTGTTTGTTAATGTAATCCTGACAGAAATCCTATGAACTGGCTTATGGGGAACCCGCTGCACACAGATGCTAAGTAACCTGCCCAAGGCCACAGGACTAGGAGTGGGGGACTAAGGATTCCCAACTCCAAACGTCTAACGTATGACAGAATGCTTGCTCTATATTTTCAGATGATCCAGAGGACCCTTTCAGTTGCTCCATGCTTTCCTGAGGAACACCACTTACCACTATGCAATGACCCAGATGGTGTAAGGGCTTTTACAGGATTGTCCTGCCTTCCTTCTTGCCTTCTGGTCCCCACAGGGGCTTTGAAACTCATGCATTATAAATAGGTTCTAAGGTTCTGGGCCCAAAGGGCTGTGGGAATGGAGAGGGTAGTGCATTAAGAGTTGGTTTTAAATCTTAATTCAAATCCCTTTAAAAAAATCTAAGAAACTTAGGCTACACTTGATATGGGAGACCGAGATCAATCAGTCCATCAACAAATCTTGATTAAATGCCGCTAAATGCAAGGCCCTATGCTCAGGGCTGGGGGCAGCTATCTGAGTAGCTCTGGTTTTTACAGTAGACTTGTGATTTGCAGCTTTTGATGAAAAGGACTATTTATGGCATGCCAGAGCTTATGGGGCTTATGGCTGTTAAGTCTGTTTAAGCCTGCAACTGAGATTGAAGCTTTTTCGTGAGGGAAGAAGAAAACAAAACTGAGCACCCATCCCTCTGGAAGTGTGTAAGTTGAGCTCTCGTGTTATGAAACAGTGGGAACTGAACTGAAATTGGCTTCCCTGGGGAAAACAATGAACAGGAGGCTACTTGAGCTCACTGTTTCTGCGGGAAGGGTAAGGATGAGATTAAAAAAAAAAAAGCTCAACATTTTCATGGTATGTCTAAGTACGCCCATTTTCCTTTAAATGACTCTGAACTTATCTTGCCATTTGGAAATGTTAAACTTTGGAAAGGGCAGCTAGCAGGGGATGTGTAGACTGGTTGAGAATATGAGGACACTGTAGGGTGGGGAGCAGAGGGAAGTAGCGGATTGCCAGAACTCACAGAGCCGCCTGGAGACACAGTGTCGCATGTACAGACCAGGTTTCAAAGATGAATAGGTGGGAGTGAGGGTGTGGGGGGCACTGCACATGCAGAGAGCCCCAGGGCAGGCCAGAGGGACATTTTGCTGGAGAGCCCTCTGAAAGGTTTGAAGGGCTGCTGGCCAGGCTAGCAGCAGAGCGCCACCACTGGGTGAGGACCCAGTGAGGCTTAGGACTTCTTTTTCCTTTGAGACCCTACATCTATCTCTAAAGACGGATCTGTGGACAAACTGTGAAGAGGTGTGCACTGTTTTGCCTCCAGTTTGGCTCAGTACTGGCTATTCACATAGTTTCATGGAGTAGCAGGGTGTCAGAGCTCAGCCCGGGGGCTCCGGAGCTAGACTGAGTACATCTGAATCCTTACCAGCCAAGTGACCTGAGGCAAACGTCTCAGTCTCTTGTGCTTCCGTTTCTTCATCTGTAAAATGGGGACACTGATGATACTGACTGCAGAGGGATTGCAGGAGGGTTACATTAAATAACAAATGGAAACTGTTTAGAATAGTGCTCAGCACACAGCACACACTTAAAACAAGTGAACTGCTGCTGGCATATTTTTTTAAGTTTATTTATTTATTTTGAGAGAGAGGGAGAGAGAGTGAGGAGGGGAGGGGCAGGGAGACAGAGAAGGGGAGAGAGAGAGAATCCCATGCAGGTTCCAGACTGTCAGTGCAGAGCCTGATGCAGGGCTTGAACTTACGAACGTAACATGGTGACCTGAACCAAAATCAAGAGTCGGATGCTTAACTGACTGAGTCACCCAGGTGCCCCTGTCATTTTTGCTTTAATAATAAAATAATCTCACTCCACAGTGTAGCTGTGAGGGCTTGATTGAGGAGACCAGGGTTAGGCAGGTTTCAGGACTTAAAGCTACCTGAAAGAAGTTGTCAGACACTCGATAGGACTGGCCAAAATGATACAAAGGCTCACTGTGGTCATATATACATGATGATGTTGATGGTGGTGGTGGTGGTCATGGTGATGACTTTCGTTTCCACTAGTCTTTTGGGGAAGTCTCACCGTTATCTTTGACAACTATTTTTAACAATGCAGTCGTACACAGGGAAAATCAGAAGAAAAACAAAAAGCGTTCAACTTCTGACGAAGTGCTCCTAAATGTAGGTAGGTCATTTCCACTACCCTTCCAAACTGCCTTTATCTTCACAAAAACCAAGATGGGGGAAGGAAAATGGAAGACCACAGGTCGCATTGCTGGAGAGTGATTATGACCCCAGAAGCATAGAGGTTGGAATCTGAAAGACTTTTGTTAGAATACCTCAAACTCAGATGTCTTGGTGCCTTTAGGCTTGGATAAATGGCTGCCACATGATTCACTGTCAACATAAATATGCGTTTTAATGGTCATCATATCATATGGTGCATAAGTTGTGCTCAGTCTGAGTGCTCAGTGTCCATGATGCCTGAACGAGAGATTTGGGGAGTAGTGTGAATGGTCTGTTATTGCACTGGAGAATGGGGTGTTCTCCTCTGAGGTCACATTTCCTACAGCTTTGCGGACATGTCAGGATGGATATCAGGCAGGACAAAGTTAGTCCATGTACTTAATTTATAGAGATAGAAGTGCTGGCCGACCTCAGCCAATAGTTAGGAAAGAGCCATGAGGCTCTTCTCCCAGGGTCCTCAGAGCCCAGGTGTGGTTGGGCACATCCTTATAGAAGTAGTACCAGGAAAGCAGCCATCTCTGAGAAGCCAGAGAGCTGCATTCACTGCATTTGGAGGAGAAAGCTGTACCCGCCATGGGTGGGTGTGGAGGGTTGGACCAAGTCCTAGCCAGATCAGGAAGGAAGCATCCAGCTTCTGGCCAGAGAAGCTAGGGCAAGCTGTAGACCTCAGGAAGAAGTGGAGGCTTATGCGGAAACGGGCCTGAGAGAAGATGATCTTGCAGTATCTACAGGACCCAGGCCCTTACTTCTCGCAGTAGAACCTGGTCTAAAATGATGGTCATTTGGAGACCCAGAGAATGGAGCCTCAGACTGTAGTTAGTGCTGACACCAATTAATATGGTCTGTTTATTCATTGTAGAAGTTTTGTATGTTGCTTTGTGACCATAGCATCTGGAAATGGGAAGCATCTTGATTGTGCTTCATGGTCAATGATGGCTGCTGCCTACAATGTGAGGTTGCCCCAGAGTTGTTTAGTGCACAACCTGCATGCACATCCTTACATGGTAGCCATGGTCCTATATATTCTTCCTACATTTTGGGTGAAGGTTTAATAAATTAAACCTAAGCATAGAAAAGAGAAATGTAACACCCATTGTTTTCTTTCCCTCTTCAGAAGGATAGTGAACTTTACCCAAACCAACCAGTTTTTTTTTTAATATGAAATTTATTGTCGAATTGGTTTCCATACAACACCCAGTGCTCATGCCAACAGGTGCCCTCCTCAATGCCCATCACCCACTTTCCCCTCCCTCCCACCCCCCATCAACCCTCAGTTTATTCTCAGTTTTTAAGAGTCTCTTATGGTTTGCCTTCCTCCCTAACTTTTTTTTACCTCTTCCCCTCCCCCATGGTCTTCTGTTAAGTTTCTCAGGATCCACATAAGAGTGAAAACATATGGTATCTGTCTTTCTCTGTATGCCTTCAGTTTTGCCTTCTTTTCACATCAATGAGTGGTAACCAGCTATTTGTGTAGTTTGCATTTGGAATGAATCTATTTTTGGGGAGGGGGAATTTTATAATCATTCAGCCTATAGTTGATATCTCAAGTGAGATACTTTACTATTGTGGACATTTCTGCCTCTGGCCATTGCTCTGTCCACAGTATTCACTGACTCTTCCCATGGGTTGACAGGGTTCTAGGATTTTCTTCATCTGGCCCTCTTTGCTGTTGGGGGCCCAGCAGTCATGGAATGGCCCTAAAATGGCAGCTTATGGTCGAGGAACTCACTGTGGCCTCTCTCTATGGTGGTGTGGCAAGTTCTTCTTAATCTTGCTTCAACTATATGGTAGGCTTATGGCTCAGATGAATTTTGGCCAGCACTGGACTTTCTCATCAGCAGAGTAGGAAGCTGTTGCCAGGACATTTTCTTTTTTTAATCTTAGAACTTAGGCTATTAGGCTATTATTTATAAAAATGTCCTCAAGCTGAAAACTCACCTCTGATTTTTTAACTGTTCCCGGAAAATAGCCCCCATTACTATGATGCCTATTATGGAAAATCCATCCAACTCAAGTTCTGGCAAATTTGAAATATTCTGTTTCCCTCTGTCATAACGGGAATCATGTCTGGATGCCATCCCTCTCACCTTGTTTGGCTTGGTCCATCTTTCATCTAATAAACACCAGCATCAGGTGGAGGCTGAGGAGGCTTGTGGCAGCACCTGTGGGGGCTGGTGATCCAAGCTGCTCAGCCCTGTGCTGGGGCCACAGGACATTGGAAGAGACCCTTGGTCGCCTCCAAGCCCCAGCTTCTGAAGTGAATTCAGCTCTAGTCTATCCAGGGATCTGCATTTTCATGTCTTTAAATAACAGCTCAGCTGCATGGGCTTGCTGCACAGGCTCCAAAACATTCATATATGGTGCCTTTGCTTTCTTTTGTATAATTAAAAAAAAAAGCAAGGCTTTGATACCCCTCAAAGCAAAGTGCTATAGAAATACAAGTCTTTCCTCTCACTTTAAGGAAATATGTACAATACTCAAGACACATTATCTCAGATGCTTGCATTATTTTTTTTTTAAACCAAGAAGTCTGTCAGATTTCTTTTCTGTCCTCAACTTAATTTGATCTCCTCATCAAAAAACTATTTCTGCCCACTTTTTATTTTACATCTGGTGCTGCGTGAGTTTGTGCTTGAATAGAGACAACTTGGGTAGCCATTCAGAAGACAGGAGCTGCCCCCAGAGGATGCACTGCCAACAGAATAGCAACCACAGAGCAGAGCCATAGAACAGAACAGCAACCAGAGAACCAACACATAAAAAGAAATGAGGAAACCTTCCTGTCATATTGAAGTACAAGACAGTACCTTTTGGGAGAAACCATAAGGAGGACATTAGGTGGACCATCAGGTGTGTATGGTGCTTGGGGCAGAGAGGGGGATTCCTACCTTGTTCCCTCAGCACGGGCAGTCTGCCTGTAGGGGGTGGACACTCCTGACTCCTTCTGAAGAGCACCATTTTGGACATTACATTTGTGTCCTTCCCTTACTATCTTGTAGTTCAGTTCCTATGGTTTCAGGTTGATTATTGTTGGGATGGGGGCTGGCATTCCCCTTACTGGCTGGAAGCCAGAACTCAAGACAGCTGTTTCCTCTGTCAGGTTCTGTTGCACCCACGCCAAGTTGGACATAAAAGTCTCAACAAGTGTCAATGCAAGGCTGATAGTGTCTTTTTATTATTTTGGGGGCTAATGTGAGAAACTGAAAGGCAGAAGACATGTGGATAAATGTGGCAGATTGAGTATGTTCTGTACACTCTGCTCCCTCCCCAAACCTCACCAAAATGATGGCAAAGCAAAGGTATAAACTTACAAAGAAAAATGGAAAGAAAATGACACCAAACAAGAAAGACCCACAATACTTTGAGACATGGAAAGTGGAGGGTTCAGTGCTGTCTTGGCAGAGTAGAGACTGATGCCCACAGAGGAGAAAGCTAAGAAGAAGGAAACCAGGTAGCAACCAGAAACAGTGGGAAGGTTCAGGAATTAGAGGTACCAACCAACTCTCAAAGCTGGGAGAGGGTGGGAAGGAACAGAGGAGGATAGGCAGAAGATTTATCTCAGGAGGTCTCTTTTCCCAGTCCGAATAGCCAGACTGCTGTTCCTCTCCTGCTCCGGTGGCAAGTAGGAGATTTAATCACTGGCAATTGAGCCAGAAAGAATTCAAACTGAGGGAATAGCAGGGAACAGCCCTAAACTGGATAGAAAACAGGGAATAAGATCCAAGTGTCCTTACTGGGGGACTCCTAGGATACTGACCTGTATTTGCCCACTCCCTCCCAGCAGGGTATTAGAGCATACCTCAAGATACATAGACTTCCCCAAGAGGGAAGTCACAGATTCTGACATGTGAGGAATCCCACGATGAAATGGCTGGTCCCTGCTTAAGAACCCCACAGTGAAGCCACCACTGGTGAGCTGCATTTGGATGCAGAAATCCCAATCACTTTGTAGTGTCTTTTCCATATGTGAGCAGACAGCCAAAGATCAGCAGGAATAAACCACACCCTAGAGTGGATAGCCTAAGAGAGATGAGAAGATAGAGAATCTATGGAATAAGATCAGGATGTCTTATTCTGCAATGCAGCAGAAGTAAAATAGCCAGAGAATGGGGTCAGAAGAGCAAATTGACTTTGTACAGGAAGTAGAACAAAAAGACAAAAATATAGAAAATAGAGAAAATGATGCAAAGATTAGAGGATTAAACCAGGAGGGCTAGCATCTGGCAGTCAACTGAACAGGGTTCATAGCCTTTTTGTGTGCCATAGATCCCTCTGGCAATCTGGTGAAGCCTTCTGACCTCTTCTTAGAATGTTTTAAAGGGCATAAAATACATAGGACTACAAAGGAAACCAATTATATTCGAGTGCAGTAGTCAAAATATCAGAGAGCAAAATGGTGATATAGTAATACATGTGCTTTTTATGAGCACATTCAAAACCAGATCTAGAGGTGGACTACTGCAATTTGGAAGTAGTGATGAGCATAAGTGATTATGTCCAGCTATTTCCAGCTATCTGCAACAGTGTGATGTGAGCTGCTGGGCTGAGCTTATTTTAGACATGGCATCCCTGGGAGACAAAGCCCGGACAGTTTCAGAGAGCTGCTGGTTTGCTGCTTGGAAGTACATCCATAGTCTTGACATTACCCATGTCTGAAATTATTTCCAAATCTGTCCCTTCATGGTGGCCAAAGGTCTTTCCCGGGGTGTTTGTCTATGTGAGCTGTAGATCTTCTTCTTACTTGCCTCCATGTGGCCCCAGTGCAGCTGTCAGCCATCGTGCCTGGCTTCCCTCACCACACAGTTGGGCCAAAAAATGGTGTCACATCCCTGGACCCAGCGACTTGTCCAAGGGACACAGAACCCAAGGCCAGTCGGGGGCCTCCCAAGGAACCTTCCGATTGGAGGTGGAAGGCTAGTTTTTCTTAGTTTTAAATCATTAAGGGTTTGTCTCTAGAGTTGCTAGGAGCTATTTTTTTTTTCTGATATGTGGAGAGAGATTTTCTGATGTAAAAGAGAATGGGATTAAAATAGAGACACAGTAAGATTGAGATGGAGAGAAAGAGAGAAGGAGAGAGAGAAGAGAGAGGGGGTGATGTGAAATGAACATGTCTGGGATTCAGATATAAAGAGGAGAGGGGAGGTAGAGCTGAGGAGAGGAGGAGAGAAGGGAAAACAGGCATTTGCTAGGTTTCTAGTGGATTTGCACTTTATGTCTGGGGCTTTCTGTTCCTATAACTCTTCGTTCTGTAGGCCACTCCAGTATCCTTCCCACCCATGAAAGCCAATACCTCCCTTCTTGCTTAAGCCAATTTGAGTTGACTTTCCTTGTGACTTGCAACCCAAAGGGTCCTAACTACCTTTTGGGGTCCTGCAGGTATTGAGGAGTGTCAGAATTTGCTTATAGAACCCCTCTTTCCCCTGGGTGGGGCCTCTGCTGCTCAAGAGCACACAGCACCCTCCAAACTTCCCAGGGTCCTTCCTGGGGCCCTCTTCAGACACACTCCAACAGAGCTATGCCTTGACATCTCCTCTGATTCCAAACCATCATTTGTTCATCTATTCAGCAAGTGTTTATTGAACATAAACGTGGTGGAAACACAGCAACCAGTAGAGTGGAAATAAAGACCTATCTAACTAAGAACCAATGTAAAAAGTAATTCATTTCTTAAAATAAAAGCTATGGGAGATCAGAGGAAGTAATAGCCATTATGGGTGAGTTCTGGAGAGGCTCCGTGGGTGTTGTAGATGGGCTGAGAGGCAGGATTGGGGCAATGGAGTTGAAGGAAAATGTGTGAGCTCAGTGGAGGGTATGGAAGCTCCAGAAGGAAGAGGCCCAAACAATCATAGCAGAAGGCCAGACTTGTAAAGTGCTATGGGGAGGCTCAAACAAGGTGCTGGAGCAGCCCATCCTTTCATGGCCCTGCTACCCAGTTTAGGCCATAGGATAGTCCACTTTGAGCTTGACTGTTAATTCCTAGAGAAAGGCTCTGCATTTTGGTATTTTGATGGTATGAGGAGCTTTTAATCCTCTACCCAAGGGATTGGCTAAGGAAATAGTTTCATGCCTGTGGCGTTGGGTGAGCTTGTTGCCTTGGGAACCCAGTGGCTTGTTGCCACTGTGTATAGTGCTACTACACCAAGGCTGGCACTGCCACTGCAGCTGTGCTTGGCTGGGTCTGCGTGAGGGCAGTGGCACTGGCTACTAAAGGAGGTTATCGGCAGCATGCCCGACGTCCTGGGCAGGAACCCACCTTCTACCCCTTCTCTTTCTCCAACTGGAATTTTCCATGGTAAGATGGAAATATGACTTTCCCCCCGATACCATTTCTTGATACCAAGTCAGTGGGCTGAGAGGGGTTGGCTTCCTATGAGATAAGGAAGAGGACAGTATTTTTAGCTGGTTCTAGGAAGGAAAGATTCAACCTATTTTCTGTGTGTGTGTGTGTGTGTGTGTGTGTGTGTGTGTACCCAGAAAGCTTTTTTTTTCTGTAAAATAATTTAATGCAGATAAATCAGATAACTTTACTAACATTTCTTGAAACTAAATAATCCAGAATGGAGTATTGAAGTTCTTTGTTTTTCTTCTGTTTTAAAATTTTCTGTTACTCATAGAGCTTCAAGAAGACAATCAAATTAGTTTCATTTTCATTTTCATTTTTTAGAGAGAGAGAGCGCATGCACGAGTGGGGGAGAGGGGCAGAGGGAGAGAGAGAGAGAATCTTTTTTAAAAATTATTTTGAAATGTTTATTTATTTTTGAGAGACAGAGGGAACGTGAGCAGGGGAGGGGCAGAGAGAGAGAGGGAGATAGAGAATCTGAAGCAGGCTCCCTGCTGTCCGCGCAAAGCCTGACGCAGGGCCTGATCCCAAGAACTGCGAGATCATGACCGGAGCCAAAGTTGGACGTTCAACTCACTGAGCCACCCAGGCATCCCAATCAGGTCAGTTTTAAAATAACTTGGATAGGGCGCCTGGGTGACTCAGTTAAACATCCAACTTCAGCTCAAGTCATGATCTCATGGTCCATGGGTTCGAGCCCCACTTTGGGCTCTTGTGCTGACAGCTCAGAGCTTGGAGTCTGCTTTCGATTCTGTGTCTCCCTCTCTCTTCCCCTCCTTTGCTTGCACCCTGTCTCTTAAAAATAAAATAAACATTAAAAAACTTTTTAAATAACTTGGATGATCAAACCTTTCCTTAAAGGTCCAGATTGCAACTGTAGCAAATATGAACCTGCCAAATATTCTCTGCCCCCATCTGGATTTCCAAATCCTGGAAGTCAGCCATTGTACATCCTTGCCTGGGAAGACTAGAGACACTTTCAGGTGTTAAAAGTAAAAGGAGTGCCTTTGGAAACCCAGCAGTAAGGCCCACTTCCTTCAGAACACTTCCTGACCATGACGGTCTATCTTCACCTCTTCTTTAGACGATGATGGTGATGGTGATGGTTATGATGAGGATGAGGATAAATGCAATTAATCGATAGCCTGTTGTGGTCTAGGAGTTCTGTATATATTATCTTGTGGTAATCCCCACAAAGACCCTGTGATGCAGGAGTAATGATAATATAATGATGGTGATGATATGGTGATGTTGATAATGATGGAGCTAGAGGCAGATTTATCATGCAGCTAAGGAAGCTTAAATTTTACCTTTCAGTGTTCCTCACTTGCATGGACCCCGTTTGAGGGCCCAGAAGAACACCCAACAATGTTGATATGGTTACATGTTTTGTAAATTTTGCAAAAGTAAAATCTTTTAACTGCATTCAGTTAAGACTGCTGTCTGTTTTCATGCCAGTGTCCCCTCTGTCACCACCTTCTTGTGTTGAGTGGCTCTGTAGTAGCCATAGACATGTTTAGGATGTACCCAGGGGGAAGTGAGTTTGGATTAGCTTGGGTTCTGTGGGTGTGCTTAAGAGGTGTTCAGTTAATTCACAATCTAGTCAAGTTGTGGCATCCAAGAATACTCCTACTATCCTCTGAGCCAAGTCACCCAGTGTAAAGAAATGAGGATATCGAGGATAAGTAATTATGAGTGTTGACTTTTCAAAGGTATTTAAGATGAATCACTTCACAAGGAAACCTGAAATGACTTGAAATCTTAGTTCATATATAGAAGGGACTTATTCAAGGTTTTTCTATATTTGATCACAATCCTAAAATTTGACATATCACTATAAATAAGAACTTGTAAAGCTGAAAGAAACTTTTCTGAACTATCGATAAGAAAAAGAAAATTTCTTCAACTGTGTTAGAGCAAGGGCTAAATTTAAGCCTTCTAGCCTCTCAATAGAAAATATCACAAAATTATTGTTGAATGAGCGGATGATTACAAAGTGTGAAAATGTAGGAAAAAGTATTCTGAAGGTGTGTCAGGCAGTTAACTAACAAAAATATTATATTCTAGATTTTGTAACGGTTTTGGTATTTGTTAAGCTTTTTATAATTGTATAAATTGTTTTGATCTCTTTTATCATTCTAAATAATCATTTTCATCCCTAAGTTTGTATTCATCATTCTGCATCCTTTTTCCTTAAGAAAAGGATCCCACTTAAAGAGGGACCCTAGAATTATATAAGTATCAAGCCGACAAAGCCTGGACCCAGCCCTGAAGAAAATTCAGGGAAGTCGGAGACAAGGGATTTCTCTTTTTTGTCTAGCCAACCATCTGGCAAATCAGCCAGTATGCTTTGTTCTTCACATGTGTTCTATCTCATACCAATGTAAGAAGGTACTATTAAGACCTCCTCCTCATCAAATATCCCATTACTGTGAATAGCAAAGCTATTTTAAATGATAAGGTTTTAGAAAAATCTTTTTGGGGAGCTAGGAGAGATTATACTTTGCCTAATCCTGTTCCTGTTGTCCACAAGTTGCTTCCTTTCTGGAATCAAGATTGGGTGCTGTTCAGCACTGTCCCATGCCTGCAAGAAGCAGAGTACACCATTTTTCCTAGAAGGTATTAGGGTTTCAGTCATTAAGTAGGGAAGCACTTGGAGCCTTTGAGAAGGATGACAGAGCATCCATGCAGTAGACAGCTCACACAGTTGTCTACTAATGTAACTAAGGCTGGCCTTACAAATACAGAGGTTCCTGCACACAGAACAAAAAGATAAAGGAAACAGTAGAAAAATTTATCCCAAAATGTGCTTCCCCATTAACAGTCATTAAAAATCCTTATAGTAGAAGGTTTCTTGGCTTTTAAGTAAACTCTTTTAAAACGTGAACTTTTCTGAGAGGGGTTTTCCCTGGATATTAGATGAAACATTTCTCTGCAAGATTTTCCAAGGTTCCTCTCAAGCTAAATGGTCTTCTTCCCTCAGTCCTTAGAAAAGATGAAGTTGACAGATAGAAATCTTAGCTTTCCCCTGATAAATTTTCCTTACAAGTTTAGCAATGGCAAATGATCAATCATAAAGAGAGAAAACAGGAACTGGGCATTTTTACCCCTTTTCTCTCGTTTCACCTGTTTTCACCTCCACTCCTACACTCTAACCAGTTGGAACCACAGTTCACTTCTCTAGCAAGTACAAGAAAGTCAAAGTTTCTCATCTGTCCTGTCTTCCCCTCACTTCCAGGTCCATGTCACCAGTGAGTAGATGATCCCTTTTATAACTTTATGACCATATGTGGTCAGGCTGAATCATCTTAGCACATATCAAATAAATATCTAGAAACCCCCTCAAATAGACAAATTTCAGATGGATAGGCCCTACAACTAAAGGTTTTCATAATCAACTGAGCTCACTTAGTGAAGGGCATGTGACTTAGAAATGTCATGTGTGTAAAGAAGCCCTTTTCCTCTCTACAGGAGATACCAGAAGGTGGTTAAGAGCATGGACTCATAAGCACTCAACCAGTCACTTCACTTGCTAGTGTTGTCTTAAGAAAATTGCCGTCTCTTTCTGTGGCTCAGTTTCCTCATCCATGAAATGGGTATAGTAATACTTTGCTAGTCAACTGCTAGTTTGTTCTCAGATCCATCCCTGCAGCTTCCTTTGTTGTCCTCTGTATCACAGGGGAACTTGTTTCTGAGGATCCTTTGCCCTCTGCCTTCCATGCAGATTCTTTCACCAATAGGAGGCCTTGACAGAAAATTCCTTGGAAACGAGGCCAGGGGGAAGAGAGAGGTCAGGGTATTCCTTCCCCACTCTCTCTCAGCTTCCTGTGAAGAGTCGGTAGCAGTTGTGTCTCCTCTGTGGCTCTAGTGCCCTCCAGATAGTTCCTTCCTCCACAGTCTCAGCTTCCACATGCAGTCCTCAGGATAGTTCTACTTGTTGCCAGTTGATCCCAACTTTCTGGGCATTGGAAACACTAATCCCTCCTGTTGTCTCTCTAGCCGTAGGGTAGGCAGCAATTTCCTGTATTTGCTACTCTGTGAGCGGTCTCACAGCCCCACCCCCACCCTGTTTGGCTTCTCAGTGATTCTGTTACACGCATAACTAATTCCCTGCATTCAATTCCTTCCATTTGAAAGACCTAGAGTGGTTTCCATTTTCCTAGATGGACCCTGATGGCTACAGATACCAAACCCACAGGGCTATCAGGAGGATTGAGTTAAGATCTATAATTTTGTAGTACATGTCCTAGAAAATAGCTATGGTAACTGTCAACATGACCTTCTCAGCAATGATTCTGAGAGCACAGTGGATGGATGATGATGATGATGATGATGATTACTTTAATCTTAGTGGTTACAATATGACATCACTTAAAGCAGAAAAATCTGAGATGGACACGCCTGCAAGGGAAGACTGTTGAGTGCCTCTAGCTCATGTGCAGTTTCTAGTTTCCATAGAAACCAAGCAAAGAAAATTTGCTAAAGGAAGCCTAGGAAATAAGTAGATTCAGGTCTGTATGATTATGTCTCAAACCCTTTAACATACAAGCAGACTCTTATTACTATTATCTTATTGTCTCTTTAATATCTTTTTTCCTTATAAGATGCAATAGAGCCAGACTCTTTCTATGCAGAGGATGACACAAAATATAGGATTTCTTTGCCACAGCACATTCTGTATCACATCCCCAATAGGAATGCTTCTGAGGCCACTGTTATTATGTTTATCTGCCAAATTGCTGGCTAAACCCAGCTCTTGCCATTCTGTGAATATTCAGAGGTTGTTTGTTGTCTGCTGTTAAGATACAGGAGCAAAGAACCAAAAATACTAGTTTAAGCAAAATCCTAGAATGGAGACAGGCAAACTGAAATCCCAATTAACATTCTGGCAATGAGACCTCAGCTAGAATGGAAATATTAAATTCTCCTGCATGAGGAGGAGGTGGGGATTCTTGGGTTATTTGATTACAATTGAATTCCTTGGAATCCCTCTTTAGCCATCAGAATTGAAGGCAGGAATGACAGAGACAGGTCTGAGTCAGACCTGCCAGAATTTGAATCAATAACCAGACAATCATGCCTCTATTTCTAAGCAATTTTACATCTTTTCTTTAAAATGCCTTTGAGAAGGAAGAAATTGAAGGGATGAGAGGGAATGGAAGCAACTAGAATACCAAGGTGAACTTCACCACTTTTCTGTGCAAAAAAAGGCTTGTAGGTGTCCACGAGATGACTCCTGGGGTGCTGGAGAGGCTGGGCTCAGTCATGGTTGATCCTTGCATGATGGCCTCTCTTGGATGGTTCAGTGCACACTTAGCATAGATGGTTCAGTGCATATTTAGCACAGAGAAACTGAAAACAAGCATGGAGGATAAGTCCCTGCACAATAATTATATATATATAATTATGAATTTATAAATAAATTTATAAATATATAAATATATAAATTTATATAAATTATAAATCATACATAAAATTATAATTATAAATATATAATATATAATAATTATATATTATATATAATATATAATGATTACATATAACATAATTATTATATATAATATATTATATATAATATATAATCCCTCTCTCTCTCTCTCTCTCCCTATATATATATATATGTGTGTATATATATGTGTGTGTATATATATATGTATATATATATATATGTGTGTGTATATATATATATATATATATATATATATATATATATATTGTTCTAACATTTAGTCTTTGACCCTGGCTCCTGAGGCAGAGCTCCTAAAACCTTTGTAATTTCCTGAATCATGGGCGCATCTGATACCAAGCTCCTAAATCCTTTGGAACTTCCTAGGTGATAAGAATGTCCTTTGTTCTAATAAGGGACTCTTAGTGGGCCCTGGGATAGGGGCAATTCACCAGAAAGACCAAGCCATGATTTGAAGCTTGGAACTTTCATCTCCTCCTTCCCCCATCCTCTGGAGAAGGGAGAAGGGAGAGGAGCTGGAAATGGAATTAATAATCAATTATGCATATATGATCAAGTCTTCATAAAAATCCCAATAGTATGGGATTTGGAAAATTTCTGGGTTGATGAACACATCCATGTCAGGAAGGTGTTGCACCCCAACTCCACAGGGACAGAAGCTCCTGAAACTTGGTACCTTTCCAGATCTCATCCTATGTATCTCTTCTTCTGGTTGTTCATCTGTAAACTTTATCATATCCTTTATTATATAATAAATGGTGAATATGTTTTCCTGAGCAAATGATGTTATCCAAGGAGGGGGAGGGTCATGGGAAATTCCTATTGGTAACCAAGTCAGATAGAAGTTGTAGGTAACCTGGGGACCTACAATTTGCAGTTGACATCTGAAGTAGGGGACCGTCTATGGGACTGAGACCTTAACCTGTGGGGCTCTGCACTAATTCCTGCTAGAGTGAGAATTGAATTGCACTGTAGGACACTCAGCTGGTGTCACTGAAAATTGCTTGGTGTAGGCAGCCCCTTCCCCTCTGGTGTTAGAAGTGCTGTGAGTGTGGTTAGTAGTGTGAGAGTGGAAGAGAAACACAGGAATGTGGTTTTCTACTACCTTCCCCTTAAATGCATGTGATTGGGTTGGAGCATGGTTATGGGGGATGGGTGTCAGAGGGGGAGGAGCTCTAGGCTTGGAAGTTCTAGGTGTTGGAAGCTCTGGGGCCATCTTTGTTCTGCCACTTTCAAGCTGTGTGATCCTAGGCAAATCACTTCATTCATTCATGTATTTTTCTCAAGGGTCTTGGGACAGAGAGTATATGAGTCAGTACAAAACACTGCCAAAATTAGAAACGCTTGCTTGTGAGTAAGCACATGATACACATACAAATACCAGAACATCCATCAATCAGCATTTATTAAACACCTACTCTGAAACCACTATTACTATAACAATGACATTGTGAAAACAACACAGCATTTTCCATACAGACTGGCTATGAAAGTGGGTGACAGAAAGCTAATGTTTCCCTGATGGCAGTAAATAGGAACTCCAGATCCGAACCACAGACTCAATGCTTCTTACATGGCCTCACTCATGCCCTCTCTTGGCAGAGCCCCTGTAGGTATATCTTATTGCTCTTTTAAGGGTCAGTTTTCCACCCATGGCTTCTGCAACCACAGTGTTATTGCACAGAGTGTGCACTAGCCAGAGTTCTTAAAAGCATCCCACATTTCCCCTATGCCTCTGCTTCCTGCCTGAAAGTCAAAAGCATTCTCAGTGCACTTTGATTTTTAAAGAAGGACAAGTCTTCACCTTACAGTTGAGGTAAGGAATATAGAATTGCACTGAGAATATAGAGATGAAGGTTTCCATCAGGCAGGCTTTGATTACCATGGCATCTAGATGGCCACTTAAATCACTCCAGGGAGAGTCATCCCAAAAGGAACAAGGGGACTCTCAAACATGCTATCATTTATGTTCCTTCATTGCAAAGTTCTTCACAATTGCCAATGAGCTAATGAGCTAATCCTCCCAACAGGCCTAGCGAGGCAGATCAATACTGTTATCCCTTTTAGAGCTCAATATTATTATCCACTTTAGGGCTCATTATCTTATCAGCCCAATTACTTCATCTTTAAAGTCTCATCAATGTCCTCTCGAAGCAATACCCCATTTTGTGATTGTGAGTCTGTGTTACCTGTGAAACGCTGGATCTGCTCTCCGAAGAGAGGCTGGAGCCAGAGCATGTGTTATAAGAGACACCACGGAGCTGCATATTGTCAGCATTCAGAGTTACTCAAATGTGAGGATTCTGAGTGACAGGTCCTGGGCAGCAACCCAGGGGCCTGGACCACCTTCCCCCCCCCCCACCCCCCCCCCCTGCCAGGTAACCTCAGTAAGGCAGCTTCTTTCTGGGATTCTTTTTGTGCATCTGTAGAATGGAGACCAGAGTAATTCCCATCTCTCCTTCAGCTTCTCTTTTCTCTTTCAGAGTTGTTAGAATAAAATGGTACTATAGCTGTGAATATCCTTGGGAAGGAAGTGCAGTAGAGAAATACAAGAGGTGATAATATTGGTGTATATCAAAGCAATGATATCAACCAGCTTTGCTCTTTGTAGATATTTGGGCCCCAGAGTACTCAGTGGGCTCGATAGCATGCCTAAAATGGCTGATTTCAGTAGGATGAAAATCTGCCTTTGTCAAAGATGAAGAAATTAAGACTTTCTTGAAGTCACCCAGTGGAACAATTGACAAGGTGTAGAAGTTAGAGTCAAAGGTCTCTTGTAAGTTGACCAACTCGTCTCAGTATTTCCCTGGCTTTCTCAGGAAACCAGGATGTCTGGTCACCCATCTCTGAGGTTGAAACCCAATGTCCGTATCCTCCCTAGACTGAGCCAGTCCGGGTGGACTGTGGCCAGCTTTCTCATATACAGTGCACCCAAGGGAAAGACAATAGATTCTTGGTCAATATGTGGTGGGTGATACCTGAATGTCAGAATCCTTAGTGGTTACCGAGCCCATCTTTCCATCACCAAGACCATCCCGGGTGTTGTTACTTTTCATAAAGACCCAGAGGAAGAGAACTTTATAACCTCTGTGAAGAGAGATATAAAGGAATGAAGGAGTCAGTGAATTCACCCTCAGAAATGACCTGTTTTCCTCAGATCATCAGTCTCTGCCTTCAAAGACCTACTTCAGGGCCTAGGCCCTGCCCAGCAGCCTTGTCATATCTATGCTGGCTCTGAAAATCCACCTGGGCCACACACACATAATTATGTGATCACATTCTCTCACTAGGAAAGTTCAAGTACCCTATCAGAAGAAAAATATACATTTAGGATCTTAACTACATTGCCAGTTTGAGCAGTGTGTAGTTGGTGTCCTCCATATTTGTTCTAGAGGTGTATGTGTATGCCTTAGTCCAAAGCCATGTGACCATTCGAGGGTAGTATTTTGACTTCTCTGGTCTTAAGTGGGGCTTTGAGGTCCACTCTGCATTTTAAATGCGGCAGTAAAAGAGACCCCACCCATGAAGCCTAATGTGGCACTTCCTGTGTAAAGCAAGACAAGCTCCCCATCTTTCTTGGGTATGCAGGGAGAATATATACAACTAAGTAAAGGGGAAATTCCTATGGGAAGGCGATTAGGGAAAGGGCAGGTTTCCCTCTTGGTTTATTAGTCCCTGAACCTTGGCATTGCCGTCACTCCCAACCTCCATCCTGGAAGTGAGTCCCTGGGCCCAATGTCAGAGCCCTCCTGAAACTGACTGGGCAAGGGTGGCTGGGAGGTTCAAGATGTAGGGTCCTAAAGGCATAGCAAAGACAGCCGTTGATCAGCCAATACTGGGAGCCCCACAGGGAGGAGGGGAGGTGTAAGGAAAGTGTGAAGTGATAACTTGGGGTCAGCAGAGTACCAAAAATTTGCATTTGCAGGTGAGCTCTTCATTTCTAGCAGGTAGCTGGAAAGCAGGGAGCTGGTTCTAGACTTTTGCACAAGAGAACAGACCAGGGCTGAGTGAGGAATCAGGACCCTGGCAAATGGATTCTCATTCTCATAGACCTGGGCTTTTTCCGTTAGTGCCATCAGCCTTCTGGCAGTTTGGTGAGACCTATGAATCCCTTCCTAGAATAACGTTTTTAAATGCCTAAACCAGAATGCATAGGATAACAATTACATTGAAATATAGTTATCAAAATATTTTTTAAAACCTTAAAAATATGTGATGTGGTGATATGTGTGCTGCTTTTTTAGTGCTTTTACAATTGTTTTTTTTTTAATGTTTTATTTATTTTTGAGAGAGAGAGAGAGAGTCAGGGAAGGGCAGAGAGAGAGAGGGAGACACAGAATCTGAAGCAGGCTCCAGGCTCTGAGCTGTCAGCACAGAGCCTGACGTGGGGCTCAAACTCACGAACCATGAGATCATGACCTGAGATGAAGTTGGATGCTTAACCGACTGAGCCACCCAGGCGCCCCTGCTTTTTTAGTGCTTTTAAAATAAAATGAAATAAAATGGTGTATCTATTAATTGCCCAAAGTTTGAAATCATGATGTAAATAAATAATATTTCAAGATATATAACAACTGTAATATGTCATGAAGATATCTCTGATCTCCAGTGGTGACAGTCACAGGTATGTACTATATATACCAGTCTGGTTTGGTGCCTTCTATTCATAATTGAAGGGAATGCTAACTTTCAGCTAGAGCAGAAGTCAGCAAACTTTTTTTCCGAAAAGGGCCAGATAGTAAATATTTTAGACTTTGCAGGCCATATGGTCTCTGCTGCAACTAGTCAGCTCTGTTGATGTAGCATGAAAGTAGCCACAGATAATATGTAAATGAATGTGCGTGGCTACGTTCCAATAAAACTTTATTTTTAGACCGTGAGTTGAATTTCATAGAATTTTTACAAGTCATGAAATATAATACCTCTTTTGATTGCGTTTTCTAACCATCTGAGAATGTAAAAAGACGTTCTTAGCTCACAGGCTGTGAGAAAACAGGTGGTAAGCCAGACTTGGCCTGTGGGCCGTAGTGTGCCAACCCATGACCTGGAGAGTAGTGAGAATAAAGACGCAGCCTTTGTTTATACTCCGGGTTTGTATATTCCAGGTTAACAACTGCCACCCTAGAGGAGACTGGGGAAAGTGGCAGATCACTGCTAGAATCTGAATGTTTGCATCTCCTCAAAATTCATATATTGGAAGCTCAGTGCCCATGCTGTTGATTGTAGGAGGTGAGGCTTTTGGGAGGTGATTAACTCATGAGGGCTCTGCCCTCAGGAAAGGGATTAATGCCCTTTTCAAAGAGCTCCCAGAGAGCCAGCTCTCTCTTTCCTTTTGCTCTCCAAGGATACAGTGAGAAGTCTATGACCTGGAAGAGGGCCCCCACCTGATCCTGGTGCCTTCCTGATCCCTTACTTCCAGCCTCCAGAACTGTGAGAAATAAATTCCTGTTGTTTATAAGTTACCCAGCCTGTGGCATCTTGTTAGGCTAAGACAACCACAGAGTGGGAAGCTCATCAGAAATCCAGGCTCATGAACAGCCCACTTTAGGGAATTGGTGGGAGGAAAGGGCAAATGCAATCCTGGAGGCTTTATGGACCTCCACACCAGCCCTGCAAGGGCTGGCTCCTGGGGAAACCGGCTGGGAAACATAGGTGGAGGTTCCCATCAAGTGGTGGGCGAAGGCTGCTGAAATGCTATTGCTGTGGTTGCAATCAGTGCTTTAGGAATCAGCTTATCTCCAGTGCCCAGCACAGGGTCTGGCACACAGTGGGTACTCAAACATTATGTGTTAAATAAACGAATGGAGCCAGCCAGGGTCCATAGGTGGGGTCAGTGGGAGATGCACTTTCGGGAGCTGAGGAAGACAAGGAAAAGAAGGGGTTGGTGATAGTCAATATCTTTTCTCTGACCAAGGCTATGGCCTGCAAGTCAGATCCTCAGATTCTTAGCACCAGCTGCATATGGTCTAACATTTACTTACTTTTACTCCGTATCTGTCTTCATATTCAAAGTGGGTTTCTTATAGTCCGTATATTAGTTTTATCTTTTTGTTTTTAACATGCTGACATTGGTGCATTTAAGACCATTGGCATTCAAAGTGATTATTGATGTAGTTGGATTAATATGTACCATATTTGTTGCTGTTTTTATTTATTGCCCTTTTTCTTTTTTCCTATTTTTGTGTTCCACTCTTTGTCTGCCTTTTATGGTTTTAATTCAGCATTTTATATGCTTCCATTTTCTCTTCTTTCTTAGCATGTCATTTATGTTTCTTTTTTTTTTTTTTTTTTACTTATTTCATGGTTGTCCTTGAGTTTGCAATATACATTTACAACAAATCCAAATTCATATTCAAATAGCACTATATTACTTCACAGGTAGTGTTGACCATCTTGTAATAACAACATAAGCCTGATCCCTCCCTCCTATACCTTGTTTTCACTTATATATAAGCATATATATGTATACATAAGATATATACATAAACACAATCAAATGCATTGTTGCAATCATTATTTTGAACAAACTATTCTATTAAATTAATGAAGAATAAGAAAAAAGTTTTCATTTTACCTTTACTTATTCCTTCTTCAGTACTCTTCCTTTCTTTATGTAGGTCCAAGTTTATGACCTATATTATTTTCCTTCTCTTTAATGAGACTCATTTATTATTTCTTGCAAGGCAGGTCTACTAACAACAAATTCCTTCCATTTTTACTTGTCTGAGAAAGTCTTTATTTCTCCTTCACTTTTGAAGGAAAATTTTACAGAATACAGAATTTTAGGCTGGGGGGATTTATTTTTTCCACACTTTAAATATTTTCCCACCTCTCTCTTTTTGCTTTCATGGTTTCTGAGAAACTGGATATACTTCTTATGTTTATTTCTCTATAGGTAAGGTGCGTTTTTCATCTCTGGCTTCTTTGGGGATTTTTTTTCTTTATCTTTCATTTTCTAAAGTTTCAAAATGATATGCTTCAATGTAGAATTTTTTTTGTGCGTGTTGTTTGTGTTGTTTGTTTGTTTCATTAATCTGCTTGGTGTTCTGTGAGCTTCCTGGATCTGAGATTAATTTGGGGGAAATTCCCAGTTACTATTGCTTTAGATATTTCTTCTGTTCCTTTCTCTCATTCTTCTTCTTCTGGTATTCCCATTACATGTAGTTACACCTTTTGTAGTTGTCCCACAGTCCTTGGATATTATATTCTCTCTTTTTTTTCTTCAGTCTTTGTTCTTTTTGTTTTTCAGTTTTGGAAGCTTCTATTGAGATATCCTCAAGCCCATAGTTTTTCCTCAGACATGTCCAGCCTACTCCTAAGCCCATCAAAGGCATTCTTCATTTCTGTCATAGTGTTTTTGATTTCTAGCATTTCTTTTTGGTTCTTTCATAGGATTTCCATCTCTCTGCTTACATTGCCCATGCATTCTTGCATGCTGTCTTCTTTATCCATTAGGGTCCTTAGTATATTAATCATATTTAAAAATTTTTTTTTCAACGTTTATTTATTTTTGGGACAGAGAGAGACAGAGCATGAACGGGGGAGGGGCAGAGAGAGAGGGAGACACAGAATCGGAAACAGGCTCCAGGCTCTGAGCCATCAGCCCAGAGCCTGACGCGGGGCTCGAACTCCCGGACCGCGAGATCGTGACCTGGCTGAAGTCGGACACCCAACCGACTGCGCCACCCAGGCGCCCCTAATCATATTTTTAAATTGTTACTCTGATAATTCCAACATCTGTGCCATGTCTGGTTCTGATGCTTGCTCTATCTCTCCAAATTTTGGTTTTCTGTCTTTTAGTACGCCTGGTAATTTTTTCTTGCTAACCAGACATGATGTACCAGGCAGAAGGAACTGCTATAAACTGGCCTCTAGTAATATGATGGTAAATTGTGGTTTGGGAAGGGGAAGCATTCCATATTGGAATTGCATTGAATTTATAGATGAATTTAGTGACGATTGACATTTTTAAACTTAAGTTGTCTCACCTAAAACAAGGCATATCTCTCCCACTTTTTCATATCTCATTTGATGCCCTTTACTTGTTTTGATTTTTTGAGTACATAAAAATTATATATATTGTTTGTAAGGTTAATTGAGAGATATTTATAGTTTTATTGCTGTTTTGGCCGATCTCTTATTTTCTAAGTTTCTGGTTGACTGTTGCCAATATGAACTGTGTTTCCTGTAGTAGAAACATAAGACAATCTGTCACACTCTTTCATTTCTCCCCGTTGGTGATGAAGGACTTATGTTTACAACCTAAAGGGACGGGGTTCAGGATGTGGTCTTAACAAAACTGAAACAAAACTGCTAGCTTATATGGAACCCTCAAACATAGACATTTAATTAAAGGTTTGAATCACTTAACTATCTGGCTACGGATGTCAAGTATGAATCCATCTCGAAAACATGGAACTCCAGAGCTGGAGTGGCTCTAAGGGTCATCTAGTTCGCCCACTGGATGCTCTTGTCCTCATATGAAATAGCTCAGTGGCTCCCCACCTGGTGCTTTAATGCTTCAGGAGAAGGAAATTTGCCACTTTGTGGAACAGTCCTATCAACATTCTTCAGCTCTCTTGGTACTTTTACCTTCTATTTGACAGTAGATATGTTCTCTTTGTCACTTCTATGTATTATGCCCCACTGTACCTTGTGTATATATCTGCATAGTGTGTATATATTTTATATTGCAGTGATGTACTCATGTGTTGCACTTTTAGGACTGTGAGTGACTTTGGGGAAGTGGCCATAACTTAGTGGTTTTTCTTTTTTTTTGGTTGTTTGTTTTTGTGTTCTTGGGTCTAGCAAGTGTCTGGTACTTAGTAGGCACTAAAAGATATTGAGTAAGGGAGGCTATAGAGAATACCTGTTATATACCTCTTCTGATTCTCTTGGTGCCCTGATCTAGACCCTCAGCTGCTTGTCCTCCTCAGCCAACAATATCTTCTTCCCTTATCTGAGAAGCCAGTCACAGTTATGCCTCTATAGCCACTGAGTCAGCTTGGGTCCATGTGGCTTCATTTCCTGATGTCAACCAGTTTCTTGCCCAGTAAACCATCCGCCCCCTCTCACTTGGCTGTTACTATGCAACGTGGCCAACCGATTATGCATCTAGAGTCTTTGGTTACTCCTGCCACTGCCATATTTAGGTTGAATGCCACACCATGGGGTATGGGATGTGGCTTTCCAAGCAGCTGCTGAGGGGCCAGATGACGTAACCTGCAAATGCAGAGGAATTTACTCCCTGTGGGGTCAAAATTGACCAATGGAAAACAGATAGTAGGATGGTAACTATCCTTTCTTAACTTACTTCCACAGACTCTTCCAAGGTAGTTTTGCCATCGTATCTTTTTGGGGACAGCCTGTATGACCAAGCAGGAACTCCTAACAAATGACCAACTGTGCCTCTTTCTGGTTCACAACAAAGCATCCCTCAGTATATTAACCCTTCACATGGCATTCTTTCCCTGCCTCACTTCACTTTTCCCTCACTCTCACTGCCTTGAGATTGTACCTCCCAAATAAAGTCTAAGCACTTAATCCATACCTAAGCTCTCTGTCTTCTAGGAAATCCACACTAAGTGAAGGCCTATAGAAAAAACTCCAATTCTCCAAACTCATAGCAGTCTTTTAGGAATTTGACCTTAGCTATTATCATTGTATCTCTGCCCCTAAGTAGTGTTCCCCCCGCCACTTCCTTCTCCTCTTTCAGAGTGTCAATCTTTTTTTTTTTCATCTTGAACTCTCTTCCCTTAACTGGATTTAGCTTGTCAATATCCTTCTCAAATGTGGTGCTGAGAATGAAATGCCACCTACAATATGAAGCTTTGCTCTTAAAAGAAGCATAATGTGAGATCATTTGTTTCCTTGCTTTAGAAAGACAAAGAAATACAAGTAAACTGACGTGAGACTAGACTGTGTTAGATATATTGAGAAGACCTCTTTTATGATAATTATTATGGTTGGGGCATAAGGGGCAAGGAATTGGGATATGAGGAAAGACCATAGGTTTCTTGGAGACCTTTTGTAATGTACTTGTGCACTATAAATTCCTGTTGACAAAATATTTTCATCTTTATCTTCATTGACCCTCACAGCCACTGGGTAGTGCAAATATTCTATTCTTTCTTTGATGTCAGAATTTATCACCACACATTTAGAAAGGAACAGACCTATTAATTTTAGGTCTCTCCCCATCACCAAACTGAAGAGTAGCTGATTAAACACCTGGGCTCAGAAGCACCAAGACAGCCTGACTGACATGGTGTTCCTGTGAGAATGACATCAGCCTGTTGTTTTCCCCAAAGCATTGCACTTTGGCTACTGAATCTAATTCCCAACAGGTGCCCCATAGTTGGGAGAAATTAGTAAATAACATTTGACCTCGTGATTCAGGCAGGGTAATTGGAACAGAAGACAATCAGGGCAAGAAAACTTCCTTGTACTGTATCCAACCAGAGAAACTAGAACCTCTGTAAGTGAGAAACCTAAGGCACTTGATGAGACCAGGTTCACCCACAGAATGGTGAAAGAACAATATAGCAGAATATAATCAGTGTCCTAAAGTATGGCTGAGACTGTAGGTGCTACAGGGTTTGTGTGATACCCATGTGTCATAGTTATCAAGGAAGAAATTAAAGAATTGACTTAAACACTCTGACCTCAGTGGTAGCACTATCATAGTTTTTTCTGTATGGCCACATGCAGGCCTCATTTATCTTTAATACTTTTCTTTTCTAGCAAAGGAACATCCTACTTAGGGTCAAAGACAGAAGATAAATAGCCACGTCTTGTAACACAAGGAAAAAAATGTTACGAATTGATAGCCCAGCATGGTTCAATCAATATCACCAAGCAATGTCCGTTATGGGTTTCCATCTAGTTATTTCTCAGAGTCAAACCTCTCCTAATGGAGAATTGGTTAACGCATCCTCACTCTGTTCTCCTCCACTGCAACTTCTGCTGTTTTAGCTCATGCTCTTGTCATCTTGTGAATGAATTATAACCACAAACCAAACTTGCTTCTTTCCATTCACTCTTTACATTGTTGACAGAGTTATATTTTTAAAATACATCTTAGTGTGGGAGATTGCATTAATGTCCCCCAACTTCTCATTCCTTCTTACACCTATACCCTTTGCCTCAGATTTTGCAGCTCCTCCCACAAAAGGGGAGGAGAATATTTTCCACACCTTGATTCTGGGTTTGACCATGTGGCTTGTTTCAGCCAATAGAATGTGGTGAAAGTGATGATGTGCTACTTCTCAGCCTGGGGATTAAAGAACCTTGGGGCACCTCCTCTTGCTTACTTGTACTTCTGCCATTACTATGAGAGGGACATTCCCTGGCTAACCCACTGGGTCCAGGAATAGATGAGAGACACATGGAGCAGAACTTCTCTAAGATACCTTAACTAAGCCTGGCCTAGAAGAGTCCCAGCCAAACTGCAGATACATCATGAGTGAACCCAGTCAAGATCAGATCAGCAAATGTAGCCTATAACAGAGCCCTACCTGGTTTGCAGATTCAAGTATATACAAATTACTTTTGCTTTAAGCTACTGAAATATTGGGGTGGTTTGTTATGTAGCAGTTAGATTTGTTATGTTATCAGTTAGATAGTTTGCTATCTTATCATCTTACTTAGACAATCCTTTAGGACTCCTTAATGTATAAAGGATAAAGTTAAGAACCCTCAGCATGGCATTGCATACGCTTCAAATTCCTCTCTATCCTCATCTGCCCCAGCTTTCACGTGCCCCCATTCTTCCCATCCTATACCTGCCATTCACCAAGTCTGTCAAGTGCTTTCCCCACCTCACTACTCATTCTGGCTCCAGATCTCTGGATCATCCTCTTCTCTACCTGATGAAATCTTGGTCATTCCATAAGCCTAGTGCAATAGTCATTTTCACTGTAAAAGTATTTCTTTGTCAACCGTATTAGGTGTCACACAATAATTAATCCCTCATTCCTTTATGCTTTCACATCACTTGATTCCTATTTTTGTCACCGCTTCCAAATACTGTATTAGAGAAAAGTAGATTGTTGTGGCAGACTACCTAGTTGCCCACCCAAATCTGTGTTTCCCCAGTCTTCTTTAATGCTACAAATCCCAATTTTGTTCAGGGTGTCAACGTTCCCACGTAGCCCTGAATGCCTGTCCATGTTTTCAGGGTTCTGTTGAATGATTGCGATTCTGATGGATGCAGTGGTTTTCATTTCATCTTTTTCCAAAAGGCATGACCTTCCATAAGGGCCTAGGAACTAAATCCTAACGATTTTTGCATCTTTAACACCAAGCAGAATGGTAGGCACAGTAAATCCTCATAAATGCTTGTTGAATTGATTTGAAATATTCACACAACCGGGGAGCTGAAGGTTTGCAGGTTCTATGTCTGAGTTTTATCCTCTAAATTTTTTAAATGTTAATTTAAAAGAGAGATAGAGTGAGAGAAAAAAAAATGAGTGGGGGAGGGGCAGAGAGAAAGGGAGACACACAGAATCTGAAGCAGGTTCCAAGCTCTGAACTGTCAGTGCAGAGCCCAATGCAGGGCTCAAACTGTGAGATCATGACCTGAGCCAAAGTTGGACGCTCACCCTACTGAGCCACGCAAGTGCCCCAAGTTTCTGTTTTCTTAAAACACAACAACTCCCCCACTCCTTTTATGACTGGTCACTCTCCCTGATGGCCATCCCTTTTTATTTTTCTCCCTTTCTTTCTTATTGTGGCTCCAATTCTTACCCATCCATTCTCTTCTCAATTTGCTGAAACCTGGCTTCAGTCCCATGGTCTATTGTAATGGCTCTTGATAAGGTTTCCAGTGAGTTCCATGTTACCAAGCCTGTTGGCTCTTTTTTTTTCATCTTAATCTTCACCTTTCCCCCCTTTCCACTTGACTGTTTGAAATAGTGGACGGGTGACCCACTCCAGGCCCACTTCTCCCAGTAAGATTGCCATGATCATTGCCCATGGTGAGCTCCCCTTTCTCAGCAGAAAACACTGAGCAGTATATTCACCATATGTCTTATGGATATGTTTCTTCTTCTAATACATTACAGGCTTCTTTTTTTTAAAAAAAGTTTTATTTATTTTGAGAGAGAGAACATGAGCAGGGGAGTGTCAGAGAGAGAGAGAGGGAGAGAGAGAATCCCAAGCTGTCAGCACAGAGCCTGAATGTGGGGCTCAAACTCATGAACCATGAGATCATGACCTGAGCCAAAATCAAGAGTTGGATGCTTAGCTAACTGAACCACCCAGGCGCCCCTACATTATTGGCTTCTTGAGACAGAGACCAAATGTTGAGGAATTTGGTCTCCCTATGGATGGAAGAACCTAGCACAAATATGAGTTCATGAAAGATGCTTAATAGAAGCTTAACATTCTCAATATTGATCAGTTTAATGCTCTCATTTGTCTCTCTTTCATCAAATTTTATTCATGTTTAAACTTATCCTAAGTCTTTTCTCCCGAGGTCATCCTTCCAGCTAAAGTTGATTAATTCCCTTCTAGAGCATTGATGCTATTGAGGACTGTGGTAGGCCAAATAATGGTGCCTCCCCCAAATCCATGTTTTAATCCCCCAAACCTGTGAATGTTACCTTATATGGTAAAAGAGACATTGCAAATGTGATTCAATATCTTGAGATAGTAAGATTATCCTAGATTATTCAGGTGGACCCTACATGTAATTACAAATGTCTTTATAAGAGAGAGGTGGAGGGAGATTTGACTACAGAAGAGACAGACGTGTGTCCAGGGAAGCAGAGACTGGAGTGGTGTGGCCACAAGCCAAGGAATGGTGGCAGCCACCAGATGCTGGAACAGGGCAAGGTACAGGTTTTCTCTTGAAGTCTACAAAAGAAACCAGCCCTGCCCACATCTTGACTTTGGCCTTAGTGCAACATATTTTGGACTTCTGGCATCCAAAACTGTAAAAGAATAAATTTGTGTTGTTTTTAAACCACCAATCTGTAGCAATTTGTTACAACAACCATAGAAAACTAATACAAGGACTCTACATACTTCAATATTGCCTTGACATTTCTTTTGATTAACTCAAATAGGAGATTTTTGCTTCTCCAATCACACTGAAGGCTCCAAGAGGTCAGGGCATCCACCCATAATTTCTAACCCAAATTTGGGCACAAAATATTTTTGGGGTTGAATTTAGTTTGAATCTCTCAAATAGGTAGATCTGCCTCCTAGGTAGAAATATAGTGCTTAAGTTGATCAGAACATGAAGTTGATGGATTTCACTGTGAATTATTTGTCAGTGTAGTTATGGAGAAGACTTAAATATCAGTGAGGTCTTCTACTAACTAGATGCTCTCAGAGTTCTTCTTGATTTCAAGATACTTTGATTCCAAGAGACTATGGTTTTTTGAATACTGATAGGTGTTCCCTGTGTTGCAGTGGTGATGGCCTCCATAAATCCCAGACCTGAAAGTTCATGCCCTACAGCCAATGATACCATTGTTTACATTGTTACAACAAACCTTCTCATGTGAAAAGTATTTCATAGCTCTCAAATCATTTCCCATCCATGATCTCACTTTATTCCCAGAACAAGTCTCTGAGGTCGCATGGCAGGAACTATTTTTCTGCTGAGAAGTTGATCTCCACCAAAGTCAAACATCTTGCCCAAAGTCATGCAGCCACAGTTTTATAGTATCAATGGCACCAAATAGCAATTTCAGTCTGATAGCAATCCTGCCAAGCAATCAGGGAGCCATAATGAAGACAGAACTTGAGAACCTATGTCTCCAGCACTGTCCATCTTGGTGCTCTGAAAGGCAAATTGAACACTTTGTCTCTGCCTCAGTGAAGTACAAATAGAAGAATCCTGAAATTCTAGGACAATCACTCTGCCTCTTGGCATGCAAATGTCTAACAATACAGTATAGAAGATTGTCATCTGTTTTGTACTGTTCTTCGGGGTGAAAGGTCATAGTCAAATGTCAGTTTAAATTTCCATTTTATTATATCACATCAAACCCTTCAATATATCCAATTTCCATTAATCTTGTTTTTGACTAAACTCATATTCTTTTGAGGGGGACTTCTGTAGCCATAAAAATATCTGATTTACATCTGTTCGAGATTGAAATTTGGGGTGAAAGCCATTAGGAAATTATTTCCCACTTTTGTGAGAACATATCTCTGCAGTGAGAAAAAGAAGGAAGTAAGGAAGATGAAGGAAACTTTCACTTCCATTTTCTCTAAGGCTGTGCAAGGATGTAATCCCTTTAAATTACCTGTAAGCTTTATTATAATGCATTTTAAGGTGTATTTAAGTAATATATTCCTTTTTTAAAACAGCTTTATTGAGTTGTGGTTCATATGCCATACATTTCACCCATTTAAAGTGGTTGAAATCTTTTGTTTTTGTTTTTTAGTATATTCACAGAGTTGAGCAACCACTATCACAAACTACGTTTAGAACATCGTATCTCTCTCTCTCTTTTTTAAATATTTAATTATTTTTGAGAGAAAGAGACAGAATGTGAGTGGGGGAGAGGTAGAGAGAGAGGGAGACACAGAATCCAAAGCAGGCTCCAGGCTTCGAGCTGTCAGCACAGAGCCTGATGCGGGGCTTGAATTCCTGAGCAGTGAGATCATGACCTGAGCTGGAGTTGAACACTCAACCGACTGAATCACCCAGGTGCCCCACATCTTATCTCTTTTAAAAGAAACTACTCATTAGCAGTCAGTCCCCTATCTTCTCACCCCATCCCTAGGCAAGCACTAAATACTTCTGTAGTTTGCCCTATTTGAGACAGTTGCCCAATTTGGAACATAAATGGAATCATACACTATGTGCTCTTGTAATTGGCTTCTTTCATTTAGCATAATGTTTTCATCCACATTGTAGCATATAAGTTCTTCATTCCTTTTTTACAGCCAAATAATATTCCATTGCATGGACTTACCACAGTGTGTTTACTCATTCATCCATTGATGACTATTTGAGTTGTTTCCACTTTTTGGCTATTTGAATAATACTGCAGTGGACATTCACATGCAGGTGTTTGTGCAGCCATGTGTTTTCAGTTCTTCTGGGTAGATAATCTGGAGGTTGAATTGCTATTGGGTCACATGGCAGCTATGTTTACCTTTTTGAGGGACTTCAAAACCCTTTTCCAGTATATTCATTTTAAAGGATTGCATGAGAACTTTAGGAGAGAGAAACAGAGAAGAGAGAGAGGAGAGGCCCAGAGGAGAGGAGGATAGGGACATTCTTGGTGGTGGGGCCTCTGGGAGCTGTAGAGGATGCTCAGCCCAGAGCATCAGGTCCCAGGCTGATTGCTGTCATGGAACTGATCCAAGTTAATCTACAGAAGTGCAGCACATCTCGAGGGGTGTTGGTTGTGCTTTGCCAAGCCCAAAAAGTGGCCTAGAATTAGATCTTTTGATTGGAATAAAGATGGAACAGAAGGTTCATTTTTGACCTTGGAGTGAGATGGGGAGACCAACACATTTTGTTTGTTAGCCAAGGAGATGGCTGTAAACAAGGGGCTCATTGCCAAGTCTCTCTTCATACCAGCCCACCCCACTCCATGGCAGGCTTGGCTGGGATAATGTTTTCTGGCCACCTTTGTCCTTTCATCTGCTTAAGCTAGTTACACTGTCACTTTGAGCTCTGGCTCTGCTCTCTCTGGCTCTGATTCCTCTGGAAAGGCTGCTGTCCAGATGTTTAGGTATTTAGCAAATGCCCTTTTCTGATGCCTTGGCAGGGTTACTCTCAGATAGGGATGAATATTTGATGCTGTTGGCTGTTGGGAACATGTACACTGAAATGACCAACAAAGTCCCTGCCTTGAACTCCCTGCATATCTAATTTTTTTTTTATAGTGACAGCTGATACATCATTGAAAGGAAACTCACCAGGGAGCAGAGGGAAAGCCACTCCTGGATTTTTTTTTCTATTTGCCTTCCTGCATGGGTGCTACACACACTCCCTCCCAGATTTTAGAGAAGAGCACTATGTGTGGGTCCCTTCACATTTCAGAGAAGGACAAAATGGCTATTTCTATCTTTGTTTGGAGTTTTCTTTCACCTCTTTTCACTCCTTGCCCATGCATATAAAAATTCCTACCCACTGTGATGCACTGCCTCACTCACTACTTCCATGTTTTTTACCTTTTTTGACCTAAGATCTTAGAGAATATTTAGACCATCCTCACATTTTTCAGATAGATAAACTGATGCTGGAGAGGGGAAGAGACTTTTTCAAAGCCAATAATGGATCAGTGACAGATCTATGTCCCATAACCCTTCCTACTGCCTCCTTGGCCTCAGGCTTAACCCATCACCATCCTGAGACTCTTTGGTGTTATCCACCATTATATTCCCAAGTATCTAGCTCACTCCCTGGTATGTGTTTCTGGGGCCAGACTGTCTGGGCTTGAATCTTGGCTCCAACCTGTGATACCTGTGTGTTCTTGTAGAACTGACTTAGCCATTTGCGTCTCAGATTAGAATAGTGCCTTTTACAGAGTAAAACCCAATAATTGTTGGTTCTTACCATTATTATTGAATGACTGAACAAATGAATGAATGAATGAATGGTTCTTTGCTGATCCCTTCAGGGGCCATCTTAGTGTCTTCCAATCTATTATTCCCTTTTCTAAACAATCATGTCCTACACCTGGGCTGGGAGGCTGGGCTAAGGATGGCAGATCTGTAGGGCTAATGTTTTTGGTTGGAAGCCTTTTGGGTGTACTCTCTTGGATGTTAGTCTAACTCTGAGTACTTTCATGAGGATTTCATACGGATTAAGAGGCAGAAGCATAGGCTTTGAGGCCTGGATGCAATTCTTTGTTTTCATTTATCACCAATCTGTTATATAGTAGATATTATCTCAGGCACTTCATTCATGCAAAAGCTTTTGGACACTTAACATGATTTTGTGAAGGTTTCTAAGTCCTTTGCGCTTTACTTAGGAACAAAGCAAACAAAGTTTTCAGCATCTCAAAGGGAGGCTTAAGCTGATAAAAAATTGAATTGTAGGCAGCTAAAGCTTTGTTGAACGTTTCACTTCTGGGTATGCAGAGCAACTGGCCTAACACAAATCTTGCTATTTGGAAGTACCCTTGACACATGATGACCAGTAACCTAGCTGCATTGTGTTCAGGGGCTTGGGGGTCTGTGCAAGAGGGTGTGTGGCCACCACTCCTGCAAAGCAGCTCAAAATGTGTAGCACACACAGGACTAGGTAAGGCAAGGGAAGATTGGACAGAGAAACCTGTTTCTGGCACTTTCTCCTCACTGACTGCATCACCTGCCCATCTCTCCTCTAATTCCATGAATTCATAGATGTCTGGGATGAAAGGGATGGATGAAGTCATTGGACCCTTGGACAGAAACCTTCCAAATGAGGATGCTATGGGGCAACGAATGGGCCCTAAATGTTGATGTTTCAGATGTGACCCTTACACCAGAAAGACAGAGAGGAGCTGAGCCTTTCTGAGACTCTTCAGCTTTTAACATGAGACAGGTACCTGTGGTTCCTAATTATCAGCCTGGGGCCTGGCTGCAATGGATTTACTTGGGAAGGTTTTGAAAACAGATTTCTTGGGCCCTAAACTTTCTGATTTAGTAAATCTGGAGTAAAGTTTAGGAATCTAAATTTTTATGAACGTTCTCCCAAGTAATTCTGTCACACAATCAGGTCTGTGAAAGCCTAAATCCATGTATCTCGTTCCTAGCTGGGGAATTCCTGGCAGCACTGCCTGGGGAGCTTTTAACATTTTAACAAAGTCCTGTTGCCTGGGGCTCGCTTCCAGAGTCTCTGATTCAACTGATTTGTTGGGGGAGAAGGCCCTGAGAATTCATTATTTTTTTTAAAGGCTACCTTGTGAATCTAGGTGCAACAGTAGTTGAGAATCTTCAAAAAATAGACAAACAACTACTCCTTTTCTTAGTAAGGGTGGTGCTGAGCTTGGCCACTAGCAGTTGTGGCAGTCAGACACAGAGGGAATCCAAGCCATGAGGGGCTTAGAGAACATCCAATCTAGTTGTTCCCAGTCCTCTCAATTTGGTGGAGACAATATTTTCAGGACAAAGAGTTGAAGGTTTGTTTTATCTTGTTTGCCAAGTTAAGACAATAAAAACAAAACAAAGCAAAACAAAACTCTACTACCATTCATTTGCATTGTCATTTAATTTTTTAAAAATGAAGTTTTAACGCTACATATAGGAAAGACCTAAGGTCAAAGTCAAGGACAGCCCTTTAGACTGAATACATTTGGCTCTGAAAGGACTCACTGTATGTTCCCCATCTTTCCTCATTTCAGTAAGAAATTGGTTATGGACCACAGTTGGTTCAAGAGCAGCCTGTTTCCAAGCCAAAGTCATAATTTTACAGATGTGGATATTGAGACCTGGAGAATGGAGGGAACTTGGTTCAGGTTCTCACTAAGGCAGCAGCAGGGCTGGGACCAGAACCCACTCTCCTGATGTCTGGTCACATCCACTCTGCAGGGTTTTGATAAAAAGCCTGGCATTCCAGGCACCTCCCACTTTTAACATACTTGGGAAAGAGCTACTGGGCGTGCCTGCTCAGTCTTCCTGGCCACAGCCTGTATACTAAGAGCAATACAAAGCTAACACTCAAAGACATGAACTCTGTTAGGAGGGCTTCATCCTTGAACCTCCAGAAGTGATGGAGAGTGTCCAGGTCTGAGTGACAGACGTTCATTTGCTTTTGTTGTAAAATGGGGAGCACATTGTTTGAAATGGGGAGCACATTGTTGCTCCATCACGATAGGGTACTGTGCTCTGAAAGCTACAAGTTTTGAAGAATTACTTTCTTGATTGTCTCCTATAAAGTCCAAGCCATCTCTTCCCATCTTATGCTGTTATTTTTAATAAGCCAACAAATTGGCTAATTCTCCTGGAAATGCTTTGATTTGAGGAAATGTGCATTTCACACAATTCCCTTAGAGAAGGAGGAAAACAGATTTCCAAATGCATTACCAGCAAGCAGGACATTTGGGCCCTGTGATCGGAAATGGAGAAGACACAGTGAGCTCTTGGGTTCAGATGTTCAATTCAATATGCGAAGGAGATGATGGAGAATGGGCACTGGCAGTACGCTCACTCCCTCTGGATGACTGCAGCACTCTGGAAGGGCAGGCTTAAAGCCAACTTGGATCTCAAGTCCACCTGAACTGGTGGCTTAGAATTATTCCCTAACAGAGGCAGGAAGGGACATTCTTGAGTGTGGGCTTTGGAGCTGCCTCTTTTGGAAAGGGCCATGTCCTATTTTGTCCACTGGCACAAGTCTGTTCCCGTGTAGATAGGGATACCTATTTGTTGAAATGAAGTGGCTTTTAGGGACCCAAAGGCATTTCCCTACACTGAAATCAGGTGACATCTAGAGAACTAGACTTAACCAGGGCAGTTTTGTGGGGGCGGGAAGAGTGTGCCTGAGAGCAGTCAGGAGGGAGTTGTGTCTGTCACGAAGCCATTGGATGGCTGTTCCGAAAATGGGTCATGAAGGTGCCCTCGATGGGAGGGAGAAACATAGAACAGAAATGTCACCGACCTCATAATTTTGTTGAAATCTGGCCCTGCTTCCCTCAGCCCATCCTTCTAAAGCCTATTTCCTAGAACAAAAATACCCCAGGTTTAATACCCCACTCGAAATCCCTCCATTAACTCAGGCTCCTATGGGATCCCACCTAGCAGAGGTAAAGACAGAATGAATTCAGTTTCCTTTAAAAGTATCATCTGACTTCCTTTTGACCTCTTTCCTGATTTCTAATTTAGTCAAATAAACCCAAACCCACATACCTTAAAACCATGCCATGCACCCACAGGTGCCTAAACTCATTTTAAGTACCTTTGGAAGGGAGGAAGGGAGCTCCTCAGCCCAGTTGGCTTCCTGTACTTGAGCACCTCTGTTTCTCAGGGACTATAGAGGGGGCACCTCTCTGTCCTTAGGAAGATGAAGGAAGCAGGGGGAGCCCAGAGCCACAGAGGTTAAAGTGTGCACCGAATGAGACCAACATTCTCATTTCACATCAGAGACAACTGGAGCACAGGGAGAGAAATGACAGGCCTCAGTCACGTCAGAAAGTGTCAGGAATGGGGCTAAAACGGGGTTTTGACCCCTACATAGAAGCAGCCAGGTCATTTGACTACAGGAACTCCTGGCTGCCTGGTGGAATGGGCCCTTCTCTTCCCTTTGTTTAAAAAAAAAAACTCCAGACTTCCTAACTTTAAACAATAATCTTATTTTGGGGGGAAGGTGTTCAGTATAGATGTTAAAAGGCTTAAGCTACAGTAGTTTGTAGGGATTCATTTGGAAAATCCCCCCTGTATGTGTGTGCTTGTGTATATATGTATGTGATTGTGTATGTATGTATATATGTGTGTCCCTATGCCTGTGTGTGTGTGTATTTTGGCCTGGGTGTGGTGGTGGTGTAATTGTGGTTGGGGGGGAAGGTGGATCAGCAGGGCCAATCCCCAGTATCAGAGGGCCAAGCCCATGCTCCTGAGCAGCTGCTCTGAGCACACACCCAGGAGGGCCTGCCACACCCCTCCAGACTGGCCTGGGTGTGGACTGCAGTGAGGGCACCACTGCCCTCTGCTGTACTGAGAGATGAATATTGCTGATATGCCTGCCTCACCTTGTCCCAGGCGGGGTAGGGAAATGGAGGAGATGAAATAAAAGGCCGTGCCCCATCATGAGGCTCAGCTAATCTACCCCACTTGGGGTCTTTCCATTCTACCTTTGAAGTTCTTAGCTTCAGGTGGTGAAGCGGAAGTACCTGGTGTTGGTTGCAGGTGCTTGATTGGGGCAGAAGCAGTCATTGCCCCAAGGTTTTCCCAGAAGGGTCTGAAGATACAGGGATGGTTCTAGCAAAGCTTGCATTGCATTTCTTACCTTCTTGGCCCCACTGGGATCAACATTCAGGATTTTTTCCAGTGCTACAGATTGGATACTCTTTAAAGGTAAAGCCCCTGTTGGCCTTGGGCCAATCCTCTCAATTCTGCAAACACAGTGCCCCGGGGGAAGAAATGTAAGTACTGCTTTCAGATAAGTATACCCCACAGTTGCACAGTGCACTATAATTTGTCAGCTGTGTTCCCATAGCTGTCTCAGTGATCTTCACAAACTTGTGAGTTAAACAGAATAGCAATTATTATTCTCATTTAATAGATGGGGAAACTGAGGTCCAGACATTTGTCATTCTTTGATTGCCTTGAATTTTAGCTAAGAGATAAAATGTACCTCCAGCTGGAATTGAATCTATCAGTCTTTAGATTAAAATAAAGCAAGGTACAAGGTAGTAATGCCAAGCAAAATACACAATAATCACTCAGGTATTATGAGGGGAGAATTCACAGCAGTGCTATCTAGTCACTTTCCAACAACTCTGGAGAGTTTGCAGCTTAGCCCCTGAGTTCCAGAGTGTCCATTTTTAACAGGGTCACTAGGATTTCATGGTTGGTGACTAAGAGCTAACAGCTTAACAGCTTTTCTTTCAATATTTAAAATGTTTATAGCTTTTGGTCTTAAATTTTAAAATAATCTCTCTATCTTGCTTTATCCCCCTAATATGTTTGTAATGCAAACGGGGCTGTAGCTACTCTTGCTCCCATTTTGCTGATGCAGAAACTAAGGTCTGAAGAACTTTCATACCTTCATTCAATCAACATTTGTTTGGGTGTTTATTCTGTACCAGTCACTCTGCAGTTCAGAGATTACAGTGAACAGGATGGCCATGGTCCTGGGTCCCATGGAACTCACAGTCAAATTTGAAGGGAGACAAATAGATAAGCACCTACTACAGTAGATGATAAATGTACATACAGTGAGTGCCATGAAGTTGAACAGGGTGCTATGAGTACAAATGGCTGGAGACCTCACCTAATTGACGCATAGGGGAAGCTTCCTTGAAGTCAGATGGCTAATTGGAATTGGCCCAGTGTGTGTGTGTGTGTGTGTGTGTGTGTGTGTGTGTGTGTATGTGTGTGTGGCAGGGCACTTCAGGTACAGAACAGTCCAGGCAGTGTGAAGTTCCTGAATAAGGAGTTATTTGGGGGTACTCAAGAACCTGAGTGAAAGCCAAATGAGCTAGAACCCAGAAAGAAAAGGAGAGAGTGGTTCAAGGTAAAGCCTATGAAACAGAAGTTAATCTTTGAGCTGAGTCCCATAGCTAGTTAGAGGCAAAGTGGGGGCTATAATTGTGTCTTCTTCCTGCCAAGCCATAAATCTCTACCTTTCTTTTCTCCCCTGATTCTTCTTCTACTCTCTTTCCAAACCTGACTGCCTTGGTTTTCCAGGGCCACAGCTTTTCCCCCTGTGTCATTGCTCCTGCTGTGCTTTCCACCTGGTATGCCTGCCTCCTCCCCAAGTCAAAAATCCTACTGACCCTGAAGCCAAGAATTTTAAACACAAATTTATCAGCAGGTGAGGTAAAAGAATGACATGACCTAATATATTATCAGGTGGTAGGGAGTTGGCAAACTGGGACAGGCATGCCTCCATCATGTACAAGCCGAGTGCTGTACAACAGAACTTTTTACAGTGATGGAAATGTTCGATATCAGTAGCCTCCAGTCATATGTGGCTAGTGTAACTGGGGAAGTGAATTTTTAATTTATTTGATTTTACTTAATTTAAATTTAAAATTAAATAGTCACATATGGCTATTGGGCTATCATATCAGACAGTGCAGCTCTGGCTGCCTCTTTCTATTCTGGAGTGTGGTCCAATATTGCCAGCTATGCCAGCTTTTTAAAGAGAAGGCACATCTCCAGATTCTTATTTGAAATCTTTTTGATTTTTAAATTTTGGCAATACATTCAAATTTTAAAGATATACCGTGGATGACTCCCACCTGTGGGAAGATGAAGTAGACATACTTTTCTCTATTACTCCTGCTAAGTACAACTGAAAACATGGACACTATATATAACATAAGAATATGACAACTCTAAAAAGTGGAGAGACAGACTGGCTAGGAATCTTGGGACCAAAGGACTGGCACAGTGTGAGTTCCCTGGGTTTTCTTTGTATGTCATATATCCCAGGTTTGGAATTGAAACAGCAGCCCAAACACCAATGAGCACAAACAAAGCCCCAACAAAAGCCTTCTTTCTCCCGCCAAAGTACTAGGAAAACAGCCTAGTAAGAATACTTTTAGATAATAACCAATCTACACTTCAGCCAAACACCGTGGGGGGGGGGGAAACTGTGGTCCTACCCAACATGTGCCAACACAGGCCAAGTGAGGAGCCTTGACTAGCATCTTCATGAGGCAGTAATGAAACACCTAACATCCCTGCTGTCATGGTGTCAGATAAAGCCAAGTAGAGGACTGGGACTTTCATCCCTGTGATCTGGTCACAAGCTCGTGCCCCTCTTTCCCTCTGCAACCATGATGTCAGTGGAGACCCTTGGGGATATTGGGAGCTTGGACTTCTACTCCTACCTGACAGTGATAAGGCTCCCCTTCCCTCATCCCTGGAACAGTATTTGAGGACTTTTAGTGGAAAGTCAGGACTTTCATCATCACCCATTGGTAATAAGGCCATACCACTATGGAGACCTTCTGAGGAGCCAGAGCTCCTGGCACTGCCCATCAGTAACAAGGAGTTCCCTTACCACCACCGCCACTTTGGATGTCAACAAAGGCTGACTGGGAAACCTGGCCTTTTACTTCCAAATGGCAGTAACAAGCAGATGCCACCCCTTCCCCTTCTGGAGTGGTATCAGAGAAAGGCAGTTAAAATGGAAAGTTTACATAAGATCCAGAGTCTCATAACTTAATACAAAAATGTCCAGGTGTCAATAGAAAATCACATACCAAGAACTGGAAGATCTCAAATTGAATGATTAGAAGACAGTCAATAGATGCCAACACTGAAACAATAGAGATCTTTAGAATTATCTGACAAAGATTTTTAAACATCCATGACAAAAATGCTGAATGAGAAATTATGAGCACAGCACACTCAAAACAAATGAAAGATCAAGAAGTCTCAGCAAATAAATAGAAAATATAAGGAAGAACCAAATGGAAAATGAAAAAGAAAATAACAGAAGGAAAAATAGCTTAGTGTATGGGCTCGATAGCAGAATAGAGAAGACAGAGGAAAGAATTAGTGAACTAGAAGATAGAGTAATAGAAATAACCAATCTGAATGGCAGAGAAAATAGACTGGAAAAAGAAAAACTTCAAACTGCAGAAGCTTGGTGACCTGTGGGACTATGATAAAGCATCTCACATTCATATCATCAGAATCCCAGAAGAAGAGAAAGAGAGGGGCTGATGAGTCACTCAAATAAGAAAAGCTGAAAAACCTCCTAACTTTAGTAAGAGACATACACCCACAGATTCAAGAAGCTTACTAACCCCATAATAGGATAAATCCAAAGAAATCCATGCCAAGATGCATAATAGTTGAACTTCTGAAATCTAAAGACAATGGAAAAATGTTGAAAGGAACTAGAGAATGACACCTTACTTGTGGGGGAAAACAAATGGAATGACACAGATTTCTCATTTTAAATCATGGAGGTTAGAAGAAAGTAGCACAGTAGATTTTTTTCCCTCCCAGATATGGAAAGAAAAGAACTGTTAACCCAGAATCCTATACCCACTGAAAATATTCTCCAAGACTGAAGGAAAATCAAGACATTTTCAAGTGAAGGAAATTTAAGAGCATTTGTTGCCAGGGAATTGGGGAGGAAATCACAAATGGCTCAGTACTTGGAGAGGATGTGCAGAACACTAGGAATGTTTTAAGCAGCCAAGATTGATTACCTTAGAAATGACACTGAAAAGAAGTTAATGAGAAATAAACACATCTTGGTGAGGAGAAAGGAACATTCTAGGATGCTGAAAAAGTTCATGAGGAAAATCTGAGGAAAGTAGGATTAGACCATGTTGCATAAATGACTGGGTGAGAGGAGGTATCTAATGATCATCTTCAAGGATACCTTGAGAAATTTTGTATTTTATGATGCAATCACCAAAAAATTTTCCCTAGTACCAGTGTGATTTTTTTCCCTAGACCACTTAAAAAGCAGTAATTTTCTTCTGATGAAATACCCAAAGACTACGAGAAGCATAGAATGATGAAGTGATTTGCCTCAGGTACCACTGACCACAGCAGAGAGGTTAGAATATACCTTTTCATCCACTGTGCTTTTCATTACCAAGGGAGTCACCATGTTCCAGCTCCTCGAGTATGGAAACAAGCCTCACATGATTAAGATGGTTTTAAGATTAGATGAGAAGATTTTCCTATAAATGACAGGTGTGAGAGAATGAATCTGGCCAGACAACTTCTCTAAATCTTTAAGATTAAGGTTCTGGGCTTTCAGGACTGTATGCCATATTTTACTTAAAGGCAGGAAGAAGAGTTGGTCTTTGGGAGAAAGAATTTTTAACTTCAGATATACTTGCAGGATAGTTTTTAGAGATAGAGTATTGGGGTAAGTTGTGCTAAAAACCTTTCATTTTCCTCTCCAGGTTCATTATCCATCATTCTCTGACTCAGGAGAATAATTTGTGTGGACAAAATCTAAGAGCTTTCTTGTTCTCTGGCTGATGGGAAGCCTTGCTGGAAAATGCTGAGGGAGGGAGAGAAAGTGGAGTCAGAGTATCTGTTGTCTCCCTATGGTTTCACCAAATAGAAGGCTGCTGTCTTCTCCTGAAAATCATACCTTTTGTTAGATGGTCTTTTCCACATAATGGTTTTTGCTTGTGGATCCATGACTGGTTCCTTTCCCCCACCCCTAGAGTCGTGGGTGGTAATTGCCCTGTTATTATTGGTCCTGGGGTACTACATTATCTCGTGGTTGTTCTACACTTTGGTCACAGCTATGTAAATATTTCCCTTATTAAGCTATCTCTAATTTAACATGACATGTGTGTGTGCCTTCTATTTTCCTCCATTACTCTGACTGATATGCATATTCAGCCAGGTGAAAGTTCCCAGTGACTGTATTAGAAAGGATAGAGATTGTAGCAAGGGTCTCACCAACTACAAAGTAAATATGAATATAATGCTCTTCCCTTTCTGAAGCCGGGAACTTCTGGAGAAGACACTTCAGGAAGGCAGAGTATAATGTTCTAAAACAAAAACTATTTGTTATCTGACTCCATTGTCAAAGTTACAGTAATCAGATCATAAATCAAAAATCAATAACTGTCTTTATCACTTTTAAGCACTTAGCAATAGTCATCAGTAAGGAGAATGATTCTAATGTCCTCCATATTTAGGGGAATTTGGAAGACTGGAAGTAGAACTACTTTAGAATCAGGATCCTTGAGCTCTGTCTTGATATATGTGGTCCTGGGCAAGTAGGATGCTTAATTTCTCTGAATCTTCTTCTACACATTTGTACAGTAGAGATATTGGGCAAATGATTCTTAAATTCTCTACTAGCTCTAATCGTCTATGTGATTATGAGGAGGTAGAGGGGAGGGTATCGTATGGTATATGGATGGGTAGTGATAAGGAGTATAGCATGTGGACAGGGAGAACTGGGGAGTGTGGTGTGTAAGGACTCTGCCCTTAGGTCTAGGAACTGAGGTAAAGAATGGTGCTGAAAAGTCCATGTTGAAAGGATATATTTGAGATGCAATTGGGATATTTCTTGATGATGCTGAGCCAATCAGGACAATGACACCACTTCTGATTCCAACTAATACTGGGGCCAGAATGAAGAAATAATTATTGAATTATTTCATGTGGAAGTTACAAGGAAGATTGTAGTGACTCAAGGTTTGCGGACTTGATTCCTGCCACAGGTGTATGAACTGGTCAAGTCTTTTTCCTCTTTGAGTTCTTGGCTTGAAGTAAATAATACCAAATAATCTTTGAGGTCACTTCTGAAGTATAGAACCCTAGAAGCCCATAATACAAAATCCATGTTCTCAAGTAGTGTGTGATCTAACAGGGTGATAAGACAGATTCATATAAAGTAAGAGGTGGGAAGTGGGACTGGGACCAAGGGAAGAATAGTGGTGGGGGTGCAATAGTCTTCATCATCCTATTCCTCAGGCTTATTTTGAGGGCCAAACACTATCTTTCCCCAGGTTTGACATCATGTTGGAAAAGCAGTCACATACTAAAAGACTAATTTTATTTAAGCAATCTTATTTATCCACTGAACCTATTCACAAATATTCCAGTACTCCTTCCTGTACGGGGCACATTCAGGTTTTGTGGGGCCTACAGCTTGTACCAAACACTAAAACATATTTTACTTGCACATGACCATGTAAACACATTGTATTGGCCTCCCTTAGGGACCTGGAAAGGTCCCTGTGTGAGTGAGGGGACAGGAGCTAAGCTTTATTAGTTTCAAGATACATCCACCTTTGTTCCAGGCTCATGGAAGAATTGCACTTCTTTATATGACTTGGTTATATGACTTGATGTAGTCAAGAATGAAATATGAAAAGAATTGATATGTGCTACTTCCAGGTGGAAGATTTAAGACCTGTCATGATTTATCACATCCATTTTCCACTGGCAGGAGGACTGTGGAAACAGTTGTCACACAGAACCCTCACCATCTGGGTCCCTGGGACTAGGAAGAGTTGAGCCCCACTGCCATGGAAAATGGGGAATGAGTGAAATAGACTTCTGTGGTGTTCACTCACTGAGATTTTGGGGACTGCTTCTTACTACAGCACATCCTAATGAAGCCTGACTAAAACAATATATTATGAAGTATTTTCATGGGCATAGCCTCCTTACTTTGTGGGAAGGACATGGGCATTTCTCATCCTCATTTTTGAGACTGAAGTCTGAGACTCAGAGAGGCTGGGTATCTTCAGGGAAGGTCAGAAGGTAAGTGGGTGGCATGCCTGGACTGGAGCCCACACCTTTTGGCTCTCAGGCTTTATTTTATCCACAATGGAATACTCGTTGTTGCGGTTCATTTGTGTGGCATCTACATTCCTCATTTTCTCCATCTGCCTACCCCAATTCATGATCCCTGCAGAAGCCCCAGCTGCCACTTGGGGCAAATGCCTCAGTTCCCTATGGCCCTGGTTTCTGTAGGGTCCATTCTCATGAAGCTCAGATGAAAAATCCTAAAGAGGGGCCACAAGACAAGAGAATCCTTTCTAGAGTCCAGATAGATTTTAATGTGTGCATTTATAATATAGAAATATCTTGATAGTTAAAAGGACTTTTCTCCTATTTATTTACAGAGTATAAATTATACTTTCATATAGTACCTTAAACACACACACACACACACACACACACACACACTTACACGGAAAATTGGGATTAGATGAACACTAGCAATTTAGTTGCATTGAAGAGAACAAGCCTTGGTTTGAACTCTTAGTCATTAATAAAATGTTTAATGAGTGATTGGGATGACTTTGACTTGGGGAGAAGGGGTATGTCTTAGTCCATTCTGGCTGTCATAACAAAATGCCATACTGGGAGTCCAAGATCAGGGTGGCAGCCTGGTTAGGTTCTGGTGAGGGCTCTTTTCTGGGTTTCAGACTGCCTAGTTATTGCTGCACCTTCACATGGTAGAAGGGGCAAGGGAGATTTCTCAGTCAGCTTTTATAAGCTCATTTATGAAGGTTCCATCCTCATGACCTAATCACCTCCTAAAGGGCCCACCTCCTAATACCATCACCTTGGAAGTTAGGTTTCAACATATTAATTTTGGGGGAACACAAACATTTAGACCATAGCGAGGTAATTTAGGGTAAGAGTCACTTCCATGGAAGTGTAATACAAACCTCCACGTGTATATCCTGTCCTAATGATAAGGTAAGGGGGAAACAGGTGAGAGGGAAAAATACTCCTATTTGGCTGAAGGGTGGTTAATACAGGGCATTGATCAAAACACTTCAGTAAACAGCACACACACAGCTTCCCTGATCATCTGGCAGGAGATCAATAGACTTGAGCTGAAATGAAAACCATCTGAAAAGCCAAGAAATATTGCCTGTAGAATTGCATTAGACAGCATTATACTCAATAAAGTTTGGTCTTATCAGCTACTTGTCTTGCCTCAACTTCAGGAAGACTCTTTCTTATATTGGAACTGCCATCGCTGAGGAAGGCAGTTGGATGCATGCAGACTCTTGCTTTGTGAGAATTGGATCAAGCCCTATAAACTGCCTGGGGGTGGGGCTTACAAATCCTTTCACTTACAGGTGGGAACTTGATGGTGTAGGACTTACTAGAAGAGGTATTACTGTTGGCTCAATTTCCTTCTCCCTCTGTCTCCATCTTTCTGTCTCTGTCTTCCTGTCTCTCTCTCTCTGTATATATCTCTGTCTCTGTATCTCTCTCATTCTCCCCTTTTCTGTCCTTCTCTTGTATCCCTGAAAGCCTATCATTAGGTGAGACTTGCCACACCACATCTTGTAAAACATTGTCCATGGCAACCCATATAATATAAAACACAAAACTAGAGCAAAAGTTAAAACTCAGGAAAAATTGAATTTTTCTCCCCACTATACCCTCTCTCTTTAAAAAAGTCCATGACAAACCCAAATAATTCTTTAGTAATAGAATAAAATTCCCATGATCCAGAATAATTTTTAAAAATGCAATATTCTGTTAAAAGAGGACTGTCATGTATATTACACACAGATTGCCAATGTCCAAATAATTATACTACAATAAAATCTGCTGTATAAAACCCTAAGGACTACTTCTGGTGATTCAGAAGGCCCATCACGGTCTGGTAGGGCCTTGTTACATCATTATGAGTAATTCTCATTATTTAAGACTCCAACTGGGCAAATAGAGGAGGCTGAACTGAACCTTTGCTGACATGTGGACTCCCAGGGGAAAATTTGTATATAATCTGTCTGATGTAGGTTTGATTTCTTTGACATTTATCTCTTTCATGAAAGTAAAAGGCTGATTAAAAAAAAATGTCTGTTTATTCTAGCTTTACTGTTGTTTGGGTTCTGAGAAGCAGGAGACTTATAATCCTCTGAGCTTCTTACCATATTCCCAATCAATCATTTTCTCATCCACGATTTCACTCTATTGTTCTATCTGCCTCTGAGGCTAGAAAGAGGCAATTAGCATCATCCCCACATTATGGATTGGAAAGTAGAGCTCTTATCATAAGCAAGGTGTTTCCCAGGCTCTTCCCCACTTTCCTCCCCCACCCCTGCCCCTGGTCATTTAAATTGGGCCTCTTCATCCATTGCCTTATCATAAAAAGCACAGTGGTACAGAGACATCCTTTCTTTTTCCAGGTTCTGTACCATGTGTCCCAACACTCTGCCACTTGGACAATTGGTCTGCAACCTTGGGAATTCTTACTAAAGAGGCAACATAGTGTAGGTGGAAGAAGCACTAAGCTAGGAGTTGGGAAATCAAGTCTCAAATCCTGGCTTTGCCTGAAACTTCTCAGCCTTTACCAAGAGCAATTTACCAAAGACAAGTTCTGATATAAAATGAATGAGCTAATTGGCAGGGAAAACTGTGCAGGGCTAGCTGAATGAGAGGGCTTGGTCTGTATCTGTCTCTGGGACCCACTTTGTGGAGTTTCAGTGGGTGTCAGGTTCTCATGAAGAGGTGTTGGGAGCTTGGTCTGAGCTTTAGCATTTTGCAGGCACTCAGCTGCCTGAGTGATGAAGTGTCTGTGAAGAACTCCCTCTTAGTTGAGGTTCACATTCATCTCTTGATGGGGGTCTGGTGAGGTATGGAGGTCAGTATCCCAGGGAGACTGACCTGACCTCTTGCCACTTAGCTTCTGTCATTTACTCTGACTTTGCAAGTGGCCAGGTCTCACCTACAGATGCAGCATGTGAAAACTCAACAGGTGTGATTTGAGAGCCTCCAGAAAGTGCTTTTGTTCACATTATCTGCCTATCCTATCTGAATTACACAATCAATGTCAGCACTGTCCTAAAGAACTTTCTGGGATGGTGGGAATGTTCTTAATTGACCTGTCTGATACAGCAACCACTAGCCACATGTAGCTGTGGAATACTTGAAATCTGGCTAGCATGACTGAGGAACTGAATTTTAAATTTTATTTCATTTTAATTAATTTAAATAACCACACATGGATATTCAGGTAGTGTTTCACCTTTTCAGTAAGGCATTGTGTCCAGAAGAGCCCTGTTAAATTGTTTGTGTATTATTATTATTATTTTTAAGTGAGGCCATATGGCCAAAAATGAGGTTCTGACATGTGCATGGGGATGAGGGAGGGGGAGAGGAGAGGAAACTTGCAAGGAAGGCCAGCTTGCTGGCTCCCATGAGGCCTGTAGGGGAACATCTGGCTCTCAACCTTGCAGGCTGAGAAACCTTATTTTTCAGGGCATGGAGAATCAAATTGATCTTCAGAGTTGTAAGCCCTTTCATAAAGTTCCCAAAACTGATACAATCAGTCAGAAAGCTAACACGTGGAAGTGCAAGGAAACAAGTACCCACCTAACCATGGTTTTCTGCATGGAATCCGGAGTCTGCAGAAGAGGTGCTTTGGTAAGCATGGTCCCAAAGCAGGTGTCCATAAGATGGTTCAAATGGTTGATGGGGCCATGCACTCATTGCAAAGTAGATCTTATCTGTCCTGGGAATGTTCTGTTTCTGACTACAGTTCTCTTTTCATAAATGGTAGTTGGGTGGTTATCCACATTTTTTTGCATCAGACCCTATTTTCTAAGCTTTTATTGTTGAATACCCCACACCTATTGACACATTATTTCTTTAGTTATGTCCCACATACAGTGAGGTTTCTGTCTTGTATCGCACACCTGGGGGACATTTATCTCTTTAAGACAACTTAGCCTGCCTCTGCTCTGCACAACTGTAGGTTGACTTCACAATTTAACTCTCAGAGGAGAGTTGTGTTTCCCTTGCTTCCAAAGTCCTGACTGACTACATGTATTTGCTGCAAGGGGGAACATATTTATTAGCATATTGAAAAATAGCTCGGTGTGCTCAGAGGCTGATAATAGAAATGCTTATTGGGGCCAGATAGTAACTGAATGAATGAAGAAGGCATAATGGTGGGCTGGTTGGTGTGGATGCCTTAGAAGTAGACAGCTGGAGCTTAGCTGAGGCTGTTTATAGCAAGACAGTGGGCCCAGAGTTGCTGGATCTTCTGATGTTTAAAGAGAAGTTGAACATCTGGAAGTTAATGTGGAATCTCCTGATTTTTCAGGGTTGGAAACTAATTCAGTTAAAACCCAACATTGGGTACAAGCCTAATAAAATATATAACCAAGGTGGATTGAACCCATGGTCACCATTTCAGAATTTCTGGGTGTCATGGGAGGTCCTGGCCTGGGAGTGTGCCTTGCTGGGTCCTAGTCTGAACCCTGAACCCTCTAAATCGGCATGAGGTCTTGGGGAAGGCACAATACCCTTGATGCTCAGACTCCTCTGTGATTCAAAAATGTCAGGTGGGACAATCTCTAAGGTTCCCTCTTGCTCTGCATTAGTCAGCCAGGGCTGCCATAACAAAGAACTACAGATTGGGTAGCTTAAACAACAGAAATTTATTTTTTTCACAGTTCTGGAGGCTAGAAGTCCAAGATCAAGGTGCTGGCAGGTTTGGTTTCTCCTGAGGCCTTTCTTCTTTGCTTGAAGTTGGGCACCTTCTAACTATGCCCTCACATGGCCTTTCCTTTGTGCACATGCATCACTGGGATCTCTTCCTCTTCTTGTAGGGCCATCACCAGTCCTTTTGGATTAGGTCCCCACCTGTATAACCTCATTTAATCTTAGTTACATCTCTACAGGCCATATCTCCAAATATAGTTACACTGAGGGTTAGGGCTTCAACATAAGAATTTAGGGATGGGAAGACATGATTCAGTCCATAACATGCTCTTTGAGTGGGTACTTTGTTAACAAGGTCACTGAGGCTAGACCATGACTCTGACATCTGTTCTTCCCTTTGCTTCTCCAGATCTGCCCTCCACCTCATTCCACCGTGCCCTGAACCTGGGGAGACTGACTGGATGGTATCAGGGGAGACTGGATGATATCAGTGGGCTTCCTTGCTCTCTGCCTCTGGTTAGGTTCAGCCAATGGAGAAACTGAGAAGTAGATTGGATGGTGAAAGGAGAGTGAAGGTGGAATAATTTGCCCCCAAGCAACCTTGCTTTAAGGTTGTCATGGTCTAGCTGTGCCCCTTGTCTGAAGATCATTGCTCTCATCAGACAGTTTCTCTGTCTCCACTCTTTCCCTGCCCTCAGACACAATGGGTGGTAATGCCTCTACTGTTATGCACCCTGAGACATAGCACCACCCCTACAGCTTCCCTATACCCTACCACACTCTTGAGAAGGGTCTCTTTATTACACTTTTCTCAGATCTCTCAATTTGTGGGTGCTGGTACTTTCATACAATCAGAGTATGAAAGAATCTCATCCTTGGGTCATATGTCTATCCCCTCTTTTTGCATCCTCACCATCCTTGCTCCAGTTTCCAGACAGCTCTGCCTAAGCCAGAGGTTTGGCTGGCTTCCCTCAGGCCACACATTTTTTTCTCTGAGGTGAACCACATCATGACTTTTGCTCTCTCAGTGGGTTTGCTATTATCCCATCACAGTTCCTTTAGAGAAGGATAGACGAAAGAGCTGGAAAATGCAGCCCTCTGCAGCTGGGCTCTAGGCTCTGTCTGGCTGAGGTGACTGTAGCTTCCTGACTCTTTGCACCAAGTAAGTAGGCATTGCTTCAAGGCCTATGAAATGTATTTAGAATGAGATTTACCCTGTTCGCTCTCATGGTCACAGACCTCTGGGAATAGATCAAGTTCCTTCCTTCATCTAGAATACTCACATTGACAGCCTCCCTCCCCACTTGTCGAAGTTCCCTCCACTAAAGTTTCAGAAACTGTGCTGGTTATAGATATAGATGGATACAGCAAAGCTGATAATGCATTCACTAATCTGAGTGAAGGAAAGGAAGACAAATGCATAGAAGGTAATTATAATACAAGATGGAGGTAAAATAAACAATGAGTTAGTCAAGTGTTAGGGGTTGGGTGTAGCACCCAGGAGAGTGGTTCAAAGGTAAGGGCCCCAGACTCAGGTTTCCTGAGTTCAAATCCTGCTTCATTATTGAATAATTCTAATACCTTGGGCAAGAAGCCCAACTGCTTAAACTTTGTTTTCTTAATCTGCAAAATATGGGCTGTAATAGGTTGTTTTTGCTAGGAATAAATGATGTATAATGCCTATAATGTGTTTAGCCCAGTGCCTGGCATATCCTAAGTGCTTACTAAATGTCAGCTCTTATATTTACTTAGCAAAATTTGTACAAACAAGGATAAACTTGTTTAGGAATTATTAATCAATCCAGCTGCTATATGAGAGGATATTTATTAGGAAAAAGGGCAGGAAAAGCTGGTATAAATTATATCAAAGAGGACAGTGAATTCCAAGGTGAAGGGTTTGTATGTAATTCTATAGGCAGTTGAAGAGCCATTAAAAACCAGGGTTTTAATCAGGGCTATGTATGCATGGGTAAATTTTAAGAAAATTAATCTGGACAGCTTTGTATAAACTGGGTTGAGGGTGGGGGAAAAAGATGTAAAAGTGGGCATTGAGTCTACTATCCAGAGAAATAGTAACAAGACCTTCATTAGGGAAAAGCTGATAAATTATGATCAAACGCCTAATACCTAACAGAACTAGTTTGGCAGGAGGCAGAGCAGCTGGAAACTGAAGTGTTTAGAGCCATTCACAGTCAGGGGACAATTGGAAATTAAAAGGAGGCACTTAAAGCTAATGTCAATCCATGATAAAGTGACAAACACTTCACAAAATTCTATTTTAACACATAATTTTTCAGGAATGAAACTACAGAGCTCACCTGTATTGCCACCAAGTGGTGCTGGCACTAAGGAGTCGAGAACCCTGGCTTGGAGAGAGGGTAGGGAAATGGGGCATAAATGCACATTCTCTTATGTGGGCAGCCACATGTAACAGCATGTGGCAGGAACTCAAGAAGCTGACGACAGTCATCAAAGAGCATGTACACATGTTTGTTCAGCCCCCCTCACAGCTCCTGCCCCATTCTGACGAAGAAGGCTGTTAACATTTAGTCAGTGTTCTATTTAGAAAGATAGTGCCTTGGCTGGTATTTTCACTTGTAAGAGCTGGCTGTCCTAAATGCAGTAGGAAACTGCCCTGAAACCCACACACCAGGCCAAGAAAGGTACAGGGTAGGGCCAGATTATTTTCCCTGAGAAATGAATGTTAGTCAAGAAATACAGTCTTTAGGGTTGGAGCCAGAATAAAGAGCCCTAAGCCCTTTATACTCACCTGGAAGGAGGAAGGATCTCTAAAGAATGGTCAGCTGGAGACTTAGCCACAGGATACTGAAAAGAAACTCAAGTATCTAATCCAGCAAGACTTCTGAGCACTTAGATCCCTCTCTCAAGCCTCACATCCAATGGGGCGCACCTTCAGGCAGAGATGGAAATGGTTTCCTTGCCTCAAAGCCAGAGGTTGTCTAAGTGGTCAAGGTCCTTTTCAGAACCAGATAAGTCCTCCATAAAGTAGGGTTACCTGGTAAGGCATCCAGCAAGACCTCGGAAATGGCTGACTGTAGGAGCTGTCCATGGTGCTGTAGTTACCCTTGCTGGAGCCCATTGGATAGTTTGTATTAGCTGCTGTCTGACAGGTACCGTGCCAGGTTCTTTACATACATGGTATCCTTTAATCCTCCTGGCAACTCTGCAAGGTTAATATTGTAATCAGCTACCTTGTTTCTACAGATGAGGAAACTAATACTCTGAACGTCACTTTTTTGCCGTATTCAGTGTGAACAACCTGAATAACTTCTTCAGACATCATATTTGAAGACTTCCTGCCTAACGAAGAGAGGATATCTACTTAATACCCTTTCTCTGGTCTGTGTAAAGAGATATTCTTCCTTTCAAAGATGGTGGCAGTGGAGATATACACCAAAGGTGACAGAATTATGTCACAGGGGAGTCTAAAGTTAATGAGATGGGTTAAGCCTGTATAACCATATTTTAGCCTGTTGATTAGAAAGGAGTACAGGATCTTGAAACCTGCTTGCAAAAAAGAAATAAAAATCAACCCCTCCTAATTAGGAGAAAGCGAATCATGGCTTTTTTGTGAAGATTAGCAAGACCTTGTTACTCTTTAAAATTTTTCTCCTTTTTCTTTTCCTGGCTATAGGCTGAAAAAATAATAGGTGCCAAGGCAGACAAGGTATAAGTCAGACAAAGGCTATCCTTCATTAAATTGGAAGAAATCTTTGCTAGGGCGGTTGAAACCATAATAAAGGAAAATGCACGTGAGCTTTTGATGCCAGACATTTCTAAATCTCAGGTCCTGACACATTTTTGGGGTTAGGGAAGAAGTTTTCTCAAACTCTAATGTTACAAAGACTCAAGGGGAGAAGCATAGGATTAAGATAGGACTAGGGTGGAGAACCAAGCCAGAGGTTCTCAATCTGGGTCCATAGACCCTTAAGGTGGGGGTAAGAAGGGAGGTTTATGAAATGGCTCCATGGGATCTATGCAAACCTTCAAAATGTGACAAAATATTATTTATGGATGCATTTTTTGCAGGAAGTGTTGATAACTTCCAAGAGATTCTCAGACTGTCCAAGAATATCTATAAAGTAGAGAGCCATTGGTTTAAATAGTCCACAAAGTTAAGCCTCAGTGAGCAAAACTTCTAATTATAACTACATATTTATATATCTGGGTTTGAAATAAGCAGCCCATTTAAGTATGATATTTATGCTAGTTCAAATTAATGCCTATACTTGTATATTTTAGTAAAGAGCTCTAGTTTTATACAAAACATATCTAATGAAGTAGAAACTGTGTGTTGTTTTCAATTGGACGTATTCCTTGAGGAGCCTATAGAGTGAGAGAAAACATCAATCAGTCAGGAGATATTTGATGAGAGCTTATGATGTGGGAAGGCTATCACTCACCTGCCTAAAATTCAATAAAGCTTTCCACATAAGACATTCACATTCTAGTACAAATGCTGGAGGTCACCCTATATCTCCATTTGTCACCAAGTGGCTCATTAACATTGATGACACAAGACAGCAGGGGAAACACCAAATGTGGCCCACTCTTCTTGTTGCCCACTCAGCACAGTTGCTTACTGAACTCTGATTGCCAAATATTTTACTCAGCTTAATGCAGATAAGAGTCAGGAATCAGCTGGATTTTTAAAGCCCACAGATTCAACTTGAAGGAAGAATGGGTGAGCGCATATAAAATTCTCCTCTTCATGCACTTCAATCCTCCTTCATTTCTTGACTCTTTCTATATGGTGATTTAAAAGGCTGTGTGTGTGTGTGTGTGTGTGTGTGTGTGTGTGTGTGTGTGTACGTATGTGTGAGGTGTGTAGCAACACCATTTACAAAGAATATTTGATTTCTCTCAAGTGTCTTTGACAGCTCAGTGAGCTGACATAACCCAAAAAGCATATGCTGTTATTTTGGGCAGGGAAGAAAAACAAGTATAGTTTAGTCACCTTAGAGCTTCCCCTGAAAAGATCTTACTGAAGGCAAAAGAAGATGTGATCAGTAGGCTGTAATCCATGGGGTCCAGAAGATTTTGGGTACCTGTAAAATAGGTGGGGATTCCACAAATGTGGCAGATTTATAAAGGACACAAGCCCTTCAGCGCCGTCACATCATGTTAGGACAGAGGCGGGTATGAGTTGGAGGAAGCTGTGACCTGGAATAAGTTCAATCCTGTGTAATGACGCAGGCATGAGAGCTGCAGATCAGGATTTTCAAAAGCCCAGCAGCCATGATGCTCAGCACCTCATTTCCCAAGACTGGTGTTGGGCAAGGATGCTGGGCTCCTGGATGTCAGAGTCTTAGAACTGGGAGGAACCACGAAGGCCATCCAGGTCAACCTCCACAGGGATTACATGCATCATCTAAGCCAGAACTGGGGCTGGAACCAAGTGTCTTCACTGTCCAGTCATTACTGTTGTCACTGCCCTGCACGTCTTAGGTCCTACTCCTAACTATCCTACTTCTTACTCCTCTTTCCTGACTTAGGAGGACTGAGGCCAGGAGCTGTTCATGGCATGTGTATATCCCTAGTGAGAAGGACCTGGAAAAGTTATTCTCGTTGGCTGGCTACAGTCTACTAGGAGACAAACCGGTGTGGAGCCAGCTTAATTTTAGGGTTATCTTGGTAGCTTCAGAAGCCCCAGAGCAACAAAATAGCAAACGTGGAATATGTGCCAGGAACTTCTCTAGAGCTTCATATGTGTGATGTCATTTAGTCATCCAATAGCCTCATGGTAGTAAGCACTGTTACTCTCCCTATTTTATTGATGTGGACACCTATGAACAGAGAGGTTAAGTAATGTGCCTGACTTCACGCTGCCAGCAAGTGGCAGAGCTGGGCTTCAAATCCAGACAATTAGGCTCCAGTATTTTAGCCACTATTCCTTGGCTCTTAGCCACCATTTCTTCATTCTTGGAATTGTTTCTTGATTCTTGGAATAAGGCATTATACTGTCCTTTTTCTACATGGTTGTCTTTTCCTCAAACTCTTGTCCTTGCTTACCCCAAACTCTCACTTGCTCAAAGGAGAAAGGAAGGGAAAGCTTTTGGGCATACATCAGAGAACACATCAAAGCAAAGAGTCCAAAGTAAACTTTGCTTGGGTGGTCCATTTTAACACTACTTCCCACAAGTCAGGAATGGTGGCTATTTTCTTTTCTGAATCCTACTCGATTGTTCAGCAAGAGAGAAAAGTAATTCATGGTGCTGACTCACCTGACACAGATGAGGATAGCAACCCATTGAGATGATAGAAGGAGCATAATTTCTTTTTTTCCCTTTCTCTTTATTTATTTTTAAAAATTTACATCCAAGTTACTTAGCATATAGTGCAACAATGATTTCAGGAGTAGATTCCTTAATGCCCCTTACCCATTTATCCCCCCCCCCACAACCCCTGCAGTAACCCTCTGTTTGTTCTCCATATTTAAGGGTCTCTTATGTTTTGTCCCCCTTCCTGTTTTTCTATTATTTTTGCTTCCCTTCCCTTATGTTCATCTGTTTTGTATCTTAAAGTCCTCATATGAGTGAAGTCATATGATATTTGTCTTTCTCTGACTGACTAATTTCGCTTAGTGTAATATCCTCTAGTTCCATCCATGTAGTGGCAAATGGCAAGATTTCATTCTTTTTGATTGCCGAGTAATACTCTAGTGTGTGTGTGTGTGTGTGTGTGTGTGTGTGTGTGTGTGTACATATACACACACCACATCTTCTTTATCCACTCATCTGTCGATGGACATTTGGGCTCTTTCCATACTTTGGCTATTGTTGATAGTGCTGCTATAAACATTGGGGTGCATGTGCCCTAGAAGGAGCATAATTTCTGAGGGAGCATGGGCCGACCACATCCTAGTGTTAGCAAATGGTCCTGTTCTATCTGCACCCCAACCTCTGAGGCGGAGAGCCCTTGTTGATATATAGGAACACACATCTCAATACTCAAATCTGGGGGTATGGGGGCCTGCATTGTTGTGAAGTGTCATGTATTCTTAAATAAAACTGCTACTGTCTCCTCAAATTAAAGAACTGAGAACCCTCAGCTTATAAGTCAGTGAGTGGGCAATTCACTTTCTCATGAGCATCATGACTTCTTGCTTATAGTAAATTATAAGCCCTTAATAAGCTACTTAAGAATTAAGGTGAAGCTGAATATTGTTTTTCAAAATCATTGATATAAATGTACGGTGTGGTAAAATTAAGTTATATTACATTCCTAAGAGGGAAGAGAAAAATTCTGATGAAGAGAATTTCCTCTTTCTTAGTGAGTTCTAACAGTGTGTATGCATGATATTAAATCTAAATGTATTGTTACATGTCAGCATGCAGTAATGAAGTTTGACCTCAAGAATGAGATATACAGGGAGAAACTGGGGTCACGGTTTCGAGAGGCTCCGGAGAAAAGTCCATTGTTGGGAATCTGAGATTTGATCTTACTGTCAGCCTAGCACCAAGTCATGCATAGCACTAGCCAAAACTGATGACGTTATCACTTAGAATTCTATGAGTGCATTTGAAGTTGATGGCAGATGAGTAAGATTCGGGTCCTACCTCACCCCTTTAGAATCACGAAGTGTCAGAGCTTCAAGCAATCTCAGAGATACTCTTCATTGTCCAGATGGAAAAAGTAAGGCTCAGTGAGGGAGAGTGATTTGCCCAAGTTCACACTTCAAGTTACCAGCAGGGTTAGGAATCCAGGTTAGCTAACACTTTGGGAGCAATGCCTGTAACCCTTGTCTAACTCCAAATTCAGCCTTTCCCTAGAGGTTGAAATGGGATCAATTCTTTCACCCATTAACTCTGAGCTATGATCATGCTCTCCCACCTAATAGCAGCTTCATGGGCCCATCAATATTAATGGGAGGTGAGTGTATGGACTTTGCAGAGCTCATAAATGTAATGGGGGCTGTACTTTATGCACAGAAAGATGTGCCATTTGAATTCTTTGGGGATTTATTTCGATTTGATCCTTGCATTCTTTAGTCTCTAGTCAGCAAAGCAATGAGCTTGCGTGGCTGAAACAAATCAGTCACTGGTCTGTGGCAGAGAACATAGATCACACTGACCCTTGGCCTTCAGAGACATATTGGCAGTGTGGCTCAGAAAGCTGCCATTCAGAACTACCTGCTCAAAGCCCAGATCTCAACCTTCCCAGTCAGACTTACTCCCCACTGTTCTCTTTAGGGCTCCCTACTTTCAAACTGGAGGCCTTCCTCTTCCTCCCCTTGCCTTCTCCCTGTGGTCTCACTTCAGTGGACTTGCTTTGATCATCTTATTCTCACTTTCTTCGATGCCCTTACTCCCAAACATGCATATATTCAAGTCCTATTCACCTAGCCTGTCTAAATTCAAGTAATTGTGCCATGTTTATGTAATATATTGATGCCCTTGATGAAATACAGTTTTTTCTGATCCACTTTGCTATGCCCCTTGGCATCTGCCACAGTACCTTATACAGAGGTATTCTTCATTGTGTTTAAGTTGGATGAATGAATGATTAAAGAAATGATTGAACAGAAACACCATCCTTCCCAGAATCTTGAAGCAAATCAAGGACCACAGAAACTGAAGTTTTGTGATCTGACTTAAAAAAAAAAAAGTGTTATTGCTACATTACAAAACATTCCAAAACTTAGTATCTTAAAATACCACGTTATTATTTATTTTGATTCTGTGAACTGAATTAGTTTAGCTTGGTGTTTTTCATTTGAGGTCTGCCATACAGTTTGAATCATGTGGAGGTGGGGGCTGCAGTCATCTGAAGGCTCAACAGGGCTAGATGTCCACAATAGTACAGTTGTATGGCTGGTAGTTGATGCCAGCTATTGGACCCATAGTTCTTGACTAGGCTGGATAACCCAGTGATCTAACAGTGTGTATGATCTTAGCCTCTCTATGTGGCTTGGATAGCTCACAGCATTATAGCTGGGTTTCCAAAGATAGCATTCCAAGAGTGAGTATTCCAAGACTGCTGGGAGGAAGATGCAAGGTTTCTTATGACCTGGCCTCAGAAGCCCCAGAATGTTACATCTGCTATATTTTGTTGGTCAAGCAGGTCACTAAGGCCAGCCCAATTTTAAGAAGAGGGAGTAGCATATGTGTGTGGAGAAGGAAGGCATTAATGGTGTCCATTTGCTATCCAGCAAATATATTATCCTGGAGAACAACCTACCTCTGTAAGCTCCTTCCTTCATCAGGTTAGCTACTTCACTGCAGAGCACTGGGGAAGGCTTTAATACTAGGAAGTATTTTGGGAAAGTAGCTGGCAGGAAAAAGGAGAGCAAGAAGTCGGTAGTTTGAGATAACAGTTAAGGAAATAGGCCAGGGAGAGATAATACAGGGTGTAAAATGAGGATATTAAGGAGCGGGTGTGGGAGAGCGAATGAAAAAACTCGCCTCCCTGTTTTATTGGCTCAATGGATGTTAGGAGTGTGTTGGAGAAAAGAGTAAGTACAGTTGATAAAAGCACTGCAGAATGCATTTATTTATTATTTAATCACATATAATTATGATGATTCTTTTTTAAAAAATGTTAATGTTTATTTCTGAGAGAAAGAGACAGAGCATGGGGGGGGTGGGGCAGAGAGAGAAGGAGACCCAGAATCTGAAGCAGGCTCCAAGCTCTGAGCTGTCAGCACAGAGCCCGATGAGGGGCCCAAACCCACAAATCATGAGATCATGACCTGAACTGAAGTTGGACACTTAACCAACTGAACCACCCAGGTGCCCCTATAATGATTCTTTTTAAAGATGGAAAAATCACCTATGATCCCACCCACTGGTTACAGTTATATTCATTTTTCTTTCCAATCTTAATTCCTCCTATGTATATTTCACATCTCTGTCATTGTCCTGCTTTATGCATGGGTTCTCTACTTTTCATCCAGACTCATTTTATAAATGTTTCTCCATGTTAGCTGTTGTCTTCACCTGCCTTGTTTTAGAGGCTGAATCCAATTCTGGCTGAGGAAGATTTGTCATGAGCCAAAGAACTGAGTGTGATTAGCAAGGACGACTCAGGTCTCCTGTGGTCCTGTCATCCACTGGTGAATGGGTAAGGCTCTGGGGAAGTTGAACCAGATTTTTCCATGCCTTGGGGGACTGTCCCTGCCCTGGTTGCCCTACTGGGGATGAAGACTTCCGGGTGCTTCATAAGTGTTTATAGTTGCCAGTAGGAAATACTCTTCCTTTAAGAGGGAAGGCAAGCCAGGTTTTTTCTTCCCTCTCTCTTCAACCTTCCAAGGAGCTTTTGGTTTCTTAAAACAGTTAAGCTAGGGCACAAAGGTTTAGGTTTCTCATCTCTTACATGAGTTTACATTTCTTCCGGAAAGGAGATTTAATTTTACTGCTGTAGCAATTTTTCACCACAAGAATCTGCTTACTTCTTTTCCTGACACTGAGATGCCAGGCTTGGCACATTCTGGGAAGGTGGAGGGCATCCCCCTCCAGCTGCAATGCCCTCTACTTTCTGCCTGGTTAAATACCACTTCCCGTCATTTTGTGTCCTCCTTGAAGCCTTCCCTGGCCTTTTGCACCTAACTCAGATATATGACATCTGAAAGCATTTACTATTTGCTCATAGTGACATTCTCCTAGAGGGCAGCATGATGTCATAAACAGACCCTGGACTGGAAATCAAGATACTTCAAATCATGTCCCATTGCTAAACCATCTGTGTGACCTTGGCGAAGTCTTTGCACTCCTTGGGCCTTAGCTTCTCCAATTTTAAAACAAGCGGTTGATCTTCATTGTTCCTTCCAGCTATGATTTTATGATCTGAGTGCTTTGACCCTAGAGGTCACTCTTGTACACTCTAGAGACTGCAGAAATTTTCCTGGTCAATTCATGCTCATTCTCCCCGAAGACTCTGAGTCTTCCTGCTCATAAGACATCATCTGGACAATGCTGAAATGCGTATGGCGATTGAAAACATGGATTGGGTCTCTTCCACAATCTGCCTCTTGCCCTATGCTCTATTTATCTGCTTCTTTTCATCCAATAAGTAGACTTCAGACCCCTCCCTTTTTTTTGGTGGAAGCTCTCAGTCTCTGATTATGATAAAGTACAACAAATAGAAGCCTACCTTCTGAAGGCCATACTTCAAACACTCTATTAATGTAACATGTCACATATGAATCCCAATAGAATGCCCACAAACCAATTTGATTCTCCTTTGATGAGGCAGAGATGCAAGGCAATAACTACTCCTCTAAGAGGGAGAAGTGATTAGCTGGAGGACAGCTGAATCTCTGCTATCTCTATCACCAGAGCATGAAAGCCCATTACAAGGACAAGCAGTCAGTCCTGGAAGTTCATGTTTACTCAGATCAAAATGGCTGAAGATTTGGTTATGCTTAAGAAAAGGATTATAGGAACACTGCTGAGGGTTGAGGGAAATAGACACAGTTTGGCCTAAAGTCAGAAAAAGCCAGAGCTTTCTAAGGTGGTTTTTATGTCTTAAAATGTGATGTCCTCTGGAGAAGCCACCATTCTGGTTAGCCAGTGGCCACCAAATGATAGGACCTCCTCAATATCCAGTCAGAAGCCCAACCTATCTCTATGAATTCTAACACATTCCCTTATCCTTCCACCCAAGGCACACACCCTACAGTTCTCTGCCTCCAAGTGTTTCCTCACTCTCTTCCCTCTGCTTGGGATGCACTGGTCCACATCACCCCTTATTAACATTCTGTTCACTCTTTGGGGCAAAAAGGAGTTCAAGTTATGCCTCTAACATGGGCTTTGGAGTCTGAATTACTTGAGTTAAAATCCTAGTTCTTCTACTTCTAGGTCAAATTACTCAGCTTCTCTTAGCCTCAATTTTCTCATTTGTAAAATGAGACTAATAATACATCTTGTGGGCTGTTGTAAAGATAATATGAGATAGCAGAAGGCTTGCAGCACTGAACACAGTGCTTGACATGTAGTAGGGACCCAATGAGTGGCATTACCATTATTTTCCATTTTACCATTATTTTACCTTTTTAGAGCAGTAACGTAGTATTATATGTATACAGACATAGAACTTTATCCCACTGCAAAATAGAAAACTTGTTAAAGGCAGAATTTATTTGACACTCCTGTTTATCACTTTTCCTCGGAGAACTTTGAACAGAGTGGATTCTAAATATATTTTGTTCAAATGAATTAACAATTAATTATTATTATTTTACCTACCTTTTCCTCTTGGTGATACCAAATAAAGACAAGAGAAAGTCAACATTGAAAACACAGGTCAAGAAATTATTTCTACATTTTTAGGTCACATTATATAGAGTTCAGCTTTGGGGTCTTGCCTCTAAAGTTGTAAATTCCTGGGGATGGGAAGGGGATTGAGACCATGACCTTTTATGTGTACTTTTGGTATTTAATGCTCTGCAGGGCACTTGCTGAATATTTAAGTGTGTTTCCATTCATGATAAAAGCTTGGAGCAGAAAGACAACTTGGTAATGGTTTTCATCTGAGGCAAATACAGGAGAAAGACTGCTCAGGATTGTAATTGTCCTAACTACTCCAGCCCCATTCTAGAATCCTGTTTTCCCATGCAGCTCTGGAGTTTCTGGGTTTCATTTTTGTCATGAGCCCCCTGGACCTCTCTCCTGCCATTAGAGGCCTGGTGGTTATGCAGCCCCTCTCCTGGCATGTCACAGTAATGTCTTTTGGGCAAGAATTATCTACATTCTCTTTAGGAGTGTTCCAGACTGTGAAGAAGCTGTTACCCAAACTGGGCTCCATGTTGGTGACCCTGGGAAAATAAATACATTTTTGGTCTCAGCAGAAGCAGTGTCTCACAGTGGTTAAGAGCATGGACTCTGGAACCAGGTTCCCTGGGTTTGCATCCCAGCTCTTCCATTTCCTTGCTTGGTGACCTTGGGAAAATTATTCAATTTCACTGAGTCTCAGTTTCCCCATCTGTCAAATGGAGATGTGATAATAAGCATGTCCACCTCATAAGATTGCAATGAAGATCAAAGGTATTAATGTACATAAATTACCTAGAGCTGTGTAAGTGCTCTATAAGTGTTGGCTATTATTATTTTTGAGCTATAAGGGCTATTCTCTAAAATTATATGAAAAGCATGAATCATGTGCTTCTTTTGTGCCTCAGCTTGGCTGTTCCTCATCCCTATGCAATGAGATGAACATGGAGGTGGAAAGGGGAAATTTCCACAATGGTACAGACAGGAGACAAAGTGAACAGTGGCAGCAAGGATAACTAGAGAGGACAGATTTGGAGATATATAGGAGGAGCCATGGTAGTTACATATGCAGCTGAGGAATGGGAGGATCCAGGGGTGGTTCTCATATGACTGAGACACAGGATCTGTGGGTGGTGATGCCATTAGTGAAATAGGAAGAGAGGTTCATATAGGGAGGGCTTCTCAAGTTTGAGAAGCCAGCAGAATATAGGGATAGTAGGTGAAAATGCCCAAAAGTGCTGCAAAGTTTGACTCTCATATTTGAAAGAGAGATCCAGATAGAGCTATAGATTTAACAGTCACCAGTGCTTGCAATGAAGGCCAAGAGAACCAGTAAGAATCTTCAGACAACTTTCAGCCAAGTGCCTACTGTCTAGACTAAGGCAGATAGTAAATATTTCAGGCTTTGCAAGCCATATGATCTCTGTTGTAAGTGTTCAGCTCTGGTATCTTGGCTTGAAAGCTGCCATTGACAATACATAAACAAATGGTGTAGCTGTGTTCCAGTAAAATTTTATTTAATAAAAACCCATGAGCCATAGTTTGCCCACCCCTGATCCAGACTAGTCTTACATATAGTAGGTATACAATTAGTATTTGTTGAATTAGTCTACTAGCAAGTGACACAAATTAGAGATAAGCCATTGAGTTGCAAAGTATACAATTGGAGATCTTTTCTGAACTAAGTCCTAGGTCCTCAGCCAAATATGATAGATCAGACTGGTGAATGACAGGGTGATGAGAGACCCATTTGATGTTAGAACCCTTGAGGGCCAGGGCTGGTGGGTAAGGCAAGAGGCCTCAGCTTCCAGGAGAGGGCACTCTTAGAGCCCTCAGGATCCTAGATGGCTACCTTGTCCGGTCTGGGAAATTGACTGCAAATGTGTTAAATAATTAAGAAAGTGCCTACAGGTATTTGTGGCTTCCAGTGCAAAGAAGTGGCGGTAAGAGGAAATAGAAAATCAAACAGTAGATAAAGAATTGAAGCCATGAGAGGGAGTAGGCATTTTGCATGCAGGGAGCTAGTCACAGAAAAGCTGAGAGGGAGAGAGAGAGCGAGAAAGGCCCCAGCCCTTTCCTTCAAATAGCAGGAAGACATAGCAGATGATGAGTGGTAGTTAAAACAGCTAACGCCAGGGCTGAAGGATTCGGCTACTAAATTACTGCTGAGCCATCCGGAGGGTGTTCCCACTCTTTCATGTCTTGTACTTTCAGTTGGTGGATCAAACTTCCCAAGTCTGTCTCTTGCTGTTGAAGACTGAAGTCACGCAGCTCAATTCCCTGGCCAGCTTTCTGGAGATTATTTCAGGGTCTTGGATACCAAGGAAGGGGAGAAAGTCTAGAGAAGAGAGCTGATATTTGACCACAGGTTGTGAATGGCTTCTCTGTGTGTTTCCAAAGAGAATGTGTGAGAATGTGATGAAGCTCATAGTTCCTGGGTGTCTGTGTGATTCTCAGGTACAGGTTGTTGTCTGTGGCTGCAGTGCTGGCAGCAGCTGCATGTCAAAATTGCTATATATATGCATGCATGTATGTATGTATGTATGTATGTATGTATGTATATGTACGTGTATGTACGTATATACAGATATGGGTATACATACATGTATACATGTATGTGATATCTATCTATCTATCTATCTATAGATATATATATATATATGAGAGAGAGAGAGCACATGAGGGGCAGGGAGAGGGAGAGGGAGACAGAGGGAGAGAGGGAGAGAGGGAGAGAGAGCAGTATTTTTTAAATGCTTGAATTGGTTGCTAACACAAGGATCCTGCATGTCAAGATCTGTCCTATCTCTGATTTCCAGTAGTAAGTGCTCAGATACAGATGAGTGAGTGCAAGAGAGCAAGCAATTCTGCATTTGCTTCCTGGGTTTGGACAAAGGATTGAAAGGAATACCAGATTTAAAAACCCAAGATATTTTTTAAAATCTAAAGATTTAAAACTTTGTATTTCTGGGCCTGCTTTCCAACATGGCCGTGCCCAGTGGAGCTGGGCAGGGATAGCTGACATGGCTTCAGCCTCTGCCCACACTCCACAGTCTGCATGGGCCTGCCTGGCTTGCTTCTCGGATTGGCGGTACCTGCTTGCCCTCAAGGCTTTGTGATTAGTCCCTTGGCTTCCATGCTTAAGCTCATCTTCCTCATTTTGCCATCAGACTGTTATTTCTAGAACCCCGTTTAAGCAGACCACATCTTACTTTTAGGGCTCCCCAGTCCTTAAGACTAAGCTGGAGCTCCTTGCCTGGTATACAGGATTCGCCTCTCCTTCATCCGCACAGCCTGCTTCTTCTCTTCCAGTTCTCAGCACTTCCCACCACATTCTCTACAACCCAACAACATTAATCTTCTGACTCTTCTAGGAAGTGGCCCTGCTCGCTCATTGCTCATTGGACCATTGCACAGGCTTTTGCCACTAACCTAAACTCCTGGTGGATTTCTACTTATGTTTCATGACTCAACTTATCTGCTACCTTCTGTGTGAATGTTTGCTTTATCTCTACTTCCTCCCCGTGCTCCCACAGTCCTCTGTTGATGTTTCTTTAGCGTGCTACTTACTAATATATTGTAATTATCTGAGCAACTGGGGTTAAATCTAGATTTGAATCTTAGCTTTTCAGCTTTCTAGCTGCGTGACTATTGACAAGTTACATTAACTTCTTTGGGCCACAGTCTTATGATCTGCAAAGTGTGGCTGTTCAGACCCATCACAGGGTTTGTTGGGAGGTCTGTGTGCAGTTATGTGTGTCAAAAGGCTTACTTAGCACAATGCCTAGAACACAGTAAGTATTCAGTTAATTTTAACTTTTCTTCTTTTTCTTCTCCACTTGACCTTGAGCTTTTATGGAGATCAGGTGCATGACTTGAATATCTTTGTAACCCAAGTTCTTAGCTCTGTGTTTAGTGTATGGCTGGGTTCAATTTTGTTGCCTTGCTTCTGATGAAAATGCAACCCAGTGGAGAGTAGGAAATCAGTGCCCGTTTGGTTGAATGGTGTAGTAATTTGAATGATTGATCCCAAGTTTTTATCCCTTTATAGCAGATAGCCATACCCTTATCGTGGCCTCATGATATTCTCCATTTCTTGACTTTGGAACTATCCACATAACCTTTTGGCCATTGGGATGTTAGAAAATGTGATTCAAGAGGCTTTAAATGTCTTGTGTGAGTGGGTTTACCCTCCTGTGCTTCTTCCATTGCCAGAAAGAAGTCATGTCCTGGAGGCTGGTCTCAGAAGAATGAGGATTATTATGTAAAGCATGCCTGATTCTAACCCATGGCCTGGAGTCAAGCCTAGTTGAGTCCAGTCTAGATCAAGCAAGCTCTGCCCCATCTTCAGTTAACTAAGTGATGTGGTGGTCTCTTACATAGCAAAGGCTGAATTACACACGCTTCTAGTCTGAGGAAAAGAACTGACTGCTACCACTTAGTTTTTGTAGACTGGCTTTAAAGACTAAATCATATAAACATGACACAATAGCAAACAATACATGATGGGGAAAGTTGAAAAGGTGGCACTGCTGAAATATGGGAGTGGGGTTGATAAAAAAATGTATTGAAATTCAGTCACATTAAGGGTGATGGCTGAGTTCCCTGTTTGAATTCTGTTTCCATATCTGGATGAAATCCTCCAATAGCTGGAGTGAGGATTGATCCTCTTCTGACTACCCGTTCCATACACAGACTCTTAGAATCTCCCTACTGGGAGAGATGTCCAGAGTTCATCTAGCCTAGCCTCTTGTCCCCTGAACAAATGAATTCTGTAGCATCCCTGGCAGAAGCTGATCCAAATTTACTTGCTGTATAATCTTGGGTAAGTGCAAAGACTGTGGGGTTTTTGGAGTCAAACAGACTTGGTTCAAAATCCCAGCATTGTGACCTTAAGAACATACCCCTCTCTGGGTCTCTTACCTCCACTAGAAAATAGAGATAATGAGAATGCTGTCCTCACAGAGCTATCAGAAGAGTTAACTGGACAACAAAATGGCACATGCTGCCCAGCACCTATCACCAAATGTGAGGTCTCCCTTCTCGCTTTGGCGTAGCACAGAGTACATCATCCCTTTGCCATATGAAAGCCCTTCTGACATCTCTATAGAGAGGGGGTGGAAAACCATGCTGAGCTCCCAATTGGAGCTCCAGGCCAGATGCTGAATGTGTGGCCTGAATTAGCTGTCTCCCTCCCAGCTCACTTTATGGGACATTTCAATCTAAAATTGTCAGTTGTCAGCACATTTAAATGTCCCAGGACTAAGAAAACATCAGAGGCAATTATTGACCATTTTATTGATTTAATCAGACGGTTTCGTACAAATTATGGTCCATAAAATTCTGGGTTCCCTGAAGTCTTCTACAAGCTGAGTTATAGTGTAACTTAAAATGGAAACTGCCCATCAGCCCTATAAGGTAGGATCTAGAAGAGCAGAGATGGGTCAGTGTGAGCTGAGCTGATGCAGAAAATAGGGTGGGGGTTGTTCAGAGAACAAAGAGGAGTTGCTAAGTGAGCTGGTCAGTGAATCATCAGGGAGAAGAGAAAATGAGAAAGGCAGGTTGGGGCAGTTAAGGAACACCTTGAATAACGTGAGGAGTTTGAACTTCGTAGGCACTAGGGAACCACTGGAAGTTTTTGAACATGGAAAGAGCATGGTCAGAGCTTTGCTTCAGGAAGATAACTCTGGCAAGAAGGTGAAAATGAATTGCTTTGGTAGGGGACAGAACAACCAGAGGCAGGAGAATACTTAGGAGTCCATTGCAATTGTCTGGATAGGAGTTGATAAAGGTTTTGCTTGGGTCCTGGAAAATATGAAACATACTGCAGTGCAAAATCCAGAGGACTTATTAACTGACCAGGAAAGGCAAAGAGAGAAAGAAGGATGACTCAGGTTTTAAGCCTGGGGAAAGAGACCGAGTTACCTAATTTAACATACAGGATGTGAAGCATATCCATTGTCACCAGGCTTTTCTCATTTATTCTCAATGCATATATTTTTGCATATATAGTTCTGTGCACATATTTAACAGTATAAAATAAATCCGTAGCCTGATATCTTATATACACACATGTACACACACTCACTGTATTGCATTTCAATCTTCATTCACTTTAATTGTATATAAGCATGTATGTTGTGCAATGAAGGTCTGAGGCTTTCTACTTTCATCTGAGAAATTAGTTTCCGTACTGACAATGTATGGGATATATTCTAGGATTTGAAAATATCTAAGCTAGTCCTGCTGATCATAGTAGCTTAATTGACTAAGTATTTATGTGCCAATGTTTTTCACACATCACCTCACTTGTCCTGCCAACATTCTATGAGATGAGGACTAGTAGGGGTCTCCCCAAGCCAGTCACAACTCGATCTTCCCTTCCTTCCCATGGTAAAGACTGACCTCTATTGCAGCAGGGGTGGCCACATAACCCAGGTCCAGACAACAAGAATGTAGATAGCATCTGCTTAGAGAGTTCTAGGTCGGACACTGGCTGGCTGGGAGAAGGTAGCAGCATAAGAGGAAACAGCTGGCACTTCCTCTGTTCCCTCCTTCCTGGCCTGACCATGCTGCTTGTGATGGTTAAAGCTGGGACAGATCCTTGTAACCACAGATGACACACATGAAGATGAAAAGCCAGTGGCTCAGTCTATCAGAGCAAGAGACAGAAAAGGTGTGTGACCTCAGTGACATCCCTGAGCCACTGAATCAGTCTTGGGACCACTAGGTCCAGGTTTCTTGAGAAGTCAAACAGTAAATATCTGCCACATTTAAGCCACCATTGGTTGATTTTTCTGTCACTTGCAGGCAAATGTATCCAGACGTTCAGTTACTTACTTGAGGCCAAGCCTGGAAATAGTGGAGCTGGGATTCAAATTCAGAACTTTCTGACTCGAGTTATGCTATTGACTTCTGCACTTTTTCCTTCTTCAAACACTCATAAAGAATAGTGTGCCGGACTTATTTTATTATATGTGATGGGTACATCTGCTGTCCCTCCAATGGTCTCCCTCTCTTGCTTCTTCCTCCACGGTTTTGGATATCTCCTAGGTGTCAGGCACTGAAGCAAGCCTTAGGAAATAGTAAAATGATTATAATTCAGTCCCTGACTGCAAGTTGTTCATGATTTAGAGGAGGTATTGGCAAATTTTGGCCCATGGGCCTATTTGGCCCACTGCCTGTTGTTGTGCAACCTGCAAGCTAAGAATGTTGTTTTTTTTTTATATTTTCAAATGGTTTGGAGAAAAATCAAAAGAAAAATAGTATTTTGCGAGCTATGATAATTATATGAAATTCAGATTCATGTTTCAGTGTTCATAAATACAATTATACTGGAATACAGCCATGTCCATTTTTTTATGTATTGTCAATGGCAGTTCTTGTACTAAAACTGCAGAGTGGAATCATTGCAACAGATAGAATTTGGCCTGTGAAACCTAAAATATTTGCTACCTGGCCCTCTACATTTGCTGACCCGTGCTCTAGAGGAGTGGAGTTTGGAGAGGGATTTGAAAAATGACCAATTCATTCTAGATGAGAGAAAAGATGTATACTTGAGATACTTAGAAAAATTTCCCAAAGTAAAAGGAGACTCCAAAGTGTTAAGACTTATCTCTAGACTTGTCCCTTTTAAAGATAGATTCTATAAAAGAGGTTGGGGGTGGGAGTAGACTAGGATATTTGCCAGGTTTAGTTACCTTTGTCTGCTGAATGTCTTGTGTTACTTGTTGTTCCTTAGACCCAGAACGGTATGCTTCAGTAGGTTTGAACTCCACCCAAAAGGAGAAAACAAATCATGAATTTTTTTAGTGCACACTGTAAAATTGTCTTGGAAAAAATTGATTGACCTTTTAGTTAACCCTCAGAGCCTCCCACATAATGGCTTTTACCTGAAACTCTTGTGTGCTAGATATTTCTGTGAGTACATGAGCCATTCCTCTTGGATCCTGGTTCCGGTCAAGCAAGTCCTGCTGTCCTGGGGGACACCACATACTTTGTACACACCCCTGGGCTAGTGGAAAAAGACCTTTTCATAAACCCAACTCTAAAAATCAACAAGAAAGAGTGTTTAATTTTCTTTGTGATTTTTTCCCCAAAAGAAAGTAAGTGCCAGGAAGTCTCCTGGAATAAAAGTGGTGCTTGTTGTTTGCACAGTATTATCCAACTTAGAAAGCACTATTCTGTCTGTTTTTATTCTGACTCTTAAGCATGACACAAATAATTCGATTATAATGAAAAATGATGAAACTATATAAAAATATAATTCTGATATACCAACAAAAGAGGCTTTTTGAAATCAATGAACTCATGTCCTTTTTGTCTTCATTTTATAGAGGAGGAAACTGAGGCTTAGCAAGGAAGGCAGCTAATCAATGGCATATCCAAGCATGTGCTTTCTAGTTATGATGATAATGAAGGCCAAGGTTACTTGGCATCTTTGTCAATCAAACATGTGTGGTCTATAGGTGGGGTGACACTCTGTAATTTGTTATTCAAACTGAAATACTTTGGCTCAACAACCATAAAGCAAAACTGTTCACAGAGACCTATGTCACTTTATATATAGATTAAGCAGGTACAATAAGCCACATAGACCTTTGACTCCTTCTGATAATGAGATGTATCTCTAAAGTTTACTTCTACCTCCAGTCCTATGGATCTTGTAACCTTTGCATTTGATGAGAGCCAGGAGTCTGGAACAATTTCTTTTCTTTTTTTAATTTTTTAAAAATGTTTTGTTTATTTTTGAGGGAGAGAGACAGAGACAGAGACAGAGAACGAGTGGAAGAAGGACAGAGAGAGAGAGAGAGGGAGACACAGAATCTGAAGCAGGCTCCAGGCCCTGAGTTGTCAGCACAGAGCCCGACACAGGGCTTGAACCCACAAACTGTGAGATCATGACCTGAGCCGAAGTCAGAAGCTTAACTGACTGAGCCACCCAGGCGCCCCTGGAACAACTTCTTAGTAGAAACGCAGTCTTGGTTTTTACCACTGATTACTGGTTTTATGCCACCTCCAGGGCCTGGGAAATAGAGAAACCAGGAGTTGGACCTAGGAGGAGAGTATTGGTGTAACATGTGTTCCTACATTGACATAACCATTCTCTCTCTCCAAGGTGTTAGGATTCCTGTCTTTAGGTCCAGGGAAAATGTTTTAAAACAGATGTGGTGTCTGGTTCTAGACGAACAAGTTAGGGATATCCAGATGGAAGAGAGAAGAGAATGAATTTTTTCTTGACATTGTGTGTGTGTGTTTTATTGTGTTTTGTTTTAGAAAAAAGTAACAGTTAATCAATATTTATTGATTATAACAGTGTCCTCATCTTTGAGCTATGTGGGAAAACTAAGAAACATGACAGGGGAAAGGAAGGGAAAATATAACTTTCCCATTATTGTTTATGGTAGGTAACGAACTAAGAAAATAGAGTGTTAGAGCATTAAAATAATACTGTAAGCAACTATTAGAATAAACATACAAATCTTCCTAAACCTCAGAATAACTATGCATAAAAATAACAATAGACTACATTTTTAAAAGACTAAGAAATAGCACTATTCAACAGCATCATGATACCAATAATATGATAGAACAAAGATGAAACATATTTGGATTGTTAACAAAAGTAAATCTTTATTAAGATAAAATAATTTTCAGAATGGACCAAAGCAAACACAGCTCTAAAGAGACACATTTAAAACATATCTTTCTAAAGAGATTCAGAGATTTTTAGAATTAAAGGATTGACAAATATATACTGGAGAAATACAAATACAGAGAAAGCAGGAGTTGCTATCCTAATATCAGATAAGGTGGAATTCAGGACAAAGATCATTACATGAGGCAAAGAGTACATCATAATGTGAGGGGTATAATTCAGTAAAGACACTTTCTTCCCCAGCTTTATTGAGATACATTGACAAATAATAAAATTATATAAAGGTATACAGTGTGATGATTTCATATACATGTATTTTGTGAAATTATTACAGTAAGATTAGTTACATCCATCCCTTCACATAGTTACCTTAGTATGTGTGTGTGTGATAGAACATTTAAGATCTACTGTCTTAGCAAATGTCAAGTATACAACACAGAATTGTTAACTGTAGTCACCATGTTGTACATTAGTTACTCAGAACTTACTCATCTATAACTGAAAGTTTGTACCCTTTGACCATCATCTCCCCATTTCCCCCACCCCTCAGCTCCTGGCAATTCCCAATCTACTTCCTGTTTCTACGATTTTTACTTTTTTAAAAACAACATTTATAAATATCTCCACACCAAATAACATGTCATGAACATTTGTAAAACAGAAGGTACAAAAGACTCAAGAAACAGGCAGATGTACACTAGTAGAAAGGGAATTTAATTCACTTCTCTAGGTTTATAGTAGACTAAAAGGACAAAAGTAAGTAAGAGTATAGAATACTTAAATAACCAATTGATAAGATAGACCTGATCAAGTCATGTAACCAAAGAATAAAGCCTTTCTCTCCAAAAACTGAGAATCTTTATAGAAATTGATCATATATTAACCCATAAATAAATCTTCAATGAATTCTAAAAGTTAAATGTAGTATGGATAGCATTTTATAACTAGAGTTCCTTAAACTCAAGAGTGATAATAAAGAAGAAAACAAAAAGCTCCTTCCATCTGGGAATTTTTGAAAACACTCTTAAATAACTTTCAAAGGGGAACTAAAAACTGGAATGGAAGACTGTCTTAGGAACCATAATGAAAGTACCTTTTCTTAAAATCAGAATTTGTGTGATGCAGCTTGTTATGGACTGAATTGTGTCCCACAAATATTCATATGTTGAAGTCCTAACTCCCAGTACCTCAGAATGTGACCTTATTTGGAGATAGGATCTTTACAGAGGTAGTCAACTTAAAATGAATTCATTAGGGTAGGCTAATATGACAGCCTCATAAAAAGGGGAAATTTGGACACAGAGACACACACACAGGGAAACTACTATGAAGACGAAGGTGTAGATTGGGGTTAATCTTCTGTAAGCCAAGGAGCATCATAGATTGCCAGCAAAACACCAGAGGCTAGGCAAGAGGAGCAACATGCTCTTCCTCACAGTCCTCAGAAGCAACCAGTCCTACTGCCTACTGCCACCTTGATCTTGGGCTTCTACCCTGTGGAGCTGTGAGACAATATATTTCTGTTATTTAACCCCCCCCCACCCCCTCACCCCAACTAATGGTATTTTGTTATAGCAGCCCTAGGAAACTAAAACACAGCAGAGCAATGTAAGAGAAAAAAATCATAGCCTTAAATAACAAAAGAAAGAAACAAAAGAAAGACAAATTAATTAAGCATTTTACTCAAAAAGTCAGGAAAACTATACCAAAATAAACTGAAAGACACCAGAAGTCATTAGTGATGATAAAAGTAGAAATTAATGAATTGGAAAACAGATAAACAGTACTAATAAATAAATCCTAAATGTAGTTCTTTGAACCAATAAAATAGATAAAAACATTAGATAAGATAACCAAGAAAGAAGGATCAGTATATAAATATACTGAATGAGAAACTGAAAGGGATAGGAAAACTTATCATAATAAAATGTCAATTCTCCTTGATTTAATTTATACATTTAATATTACCATAATAAGATATACAGGGGTTTATTTTTTTAATCAGATGAGCTTATTTAAAAGTTCACTTGAAAAAATAAACTAGAAGTGCAACCGATTTCTGTACATGAATTTTGTACCCTGTGACTTTGCTGAATTCATGTATCAGTTCTAGCTGACTTTTGGTGGAGTCTGTCAGGTTTTCCTTTGGGACTGCAAACTGGTGCAGTTGCTCTGGAAAACAGTGTGGAGGTTCCTCAAAAAATTAAAAATAGAACTATTCTATGACCCAGCAATAGCACTGCTAGGGATTTACCCAAGGGATATAGGAGTGCTGATGCATAGGGACACTTGTGCCCCAATGTTTATAGCAGCACTTTCCACAATAGCCAAATTATGGAAAGAGCCTAAATGTCCATCAACTGATGAATGGATAAAGAAGATGTGATTTATATATACAACGGAATACCACTTGGCAATGATAAAGAATGAAATCTGGCCATTGCAGCAACATGGATGGAACTGGAGGGTATTGTGCTAAGTGAAATAAGTCAGGCAGAGAAAGACAGATACCATATATTTTCACTCATATGTGGATCCTGAGAAACTTAACAGAAGACCATGGGGGAGGGGAAGAGGAAAAAAAAAGTTACAGAGAGGGAGGGAGGCAAATCATAAGAGACTCTTAAATACTGAGAACAAACTGAGGGTTGATGGGGGCTGGGGGATAGGGGAAATTGGGTGATGGGTATTGAGGAGAGCACCTGTTGGGATGAGCACTGGGTGTTGTATGGAAACCAATTTGACAATAAATTCTATTTAAGAAAAAAAGAAAAAGGAAACTAGAAAATGAGAAAAATACAGAGAAATGACTAGCCTTACCAGATAGAAAAACTTATGATAAACGTTTAATAATTAAAGCAAGGTTGTTGTGGCAAATGAAGCATGCCCATGAAACAATACAGACAATCTAAAAAAGAGATATAAATACTCTGGCAATTCAGAATATGATAAGATATTTCAAACTATAGGGGAAAGGACGAACAATTCGGTAAATGATGTTGGGATAATTGAATAGTCATTTGGAAAATTTTCAAAGATAGCAAAGGTTTAAATCCTAAATATTAAACCATAAAGGTACACAAAGAAAACATGAAAGAATTCCTTTATAACATTGGAAAGGGAGAGGCCTTTCTAACTCTGACTCAAAATCTAGAAGCCATAAAAGACTGATAAATTAAATTTCATTAAAAACTCAAAAGTCTTCATGGGCAAAAAATATGAAAACAGCAAACTGGGAAAAAGTATTTGCAATTCTTAACAAAGATACAGTGGTGATTTCAGTTATTTTTAAAAGCCTTATCCCTCGTACAACTCAATAATAAAAAGACAAAATGTGGGCAAAGGATCTGAATAGACATTTATCCAAAGAAGACATACAAATGACTAATAAGCACATGAAAAATGTCAACATCATTAGCCATCAGGGAAATGCAAATGAAGACCACAATGAGATACCACTTTACAGCAACTAAGATGACTATAATAAAAAAGACAGAGGATAACAAGTGTTGGTGAGGATATGGAGAAATTGGAACCCTTATGCAATGCTGATGGGAAGGTAAATTGGCTCATCCACTTTGGAAAAGTGGTCTGGTAGTTCCTATAAATATTAAACTCAGTTACTCTATGACCCAACAGTTCCACTCCTATGTATATATCTGATAAAATTAAAAACATTTGTGCACACAAAAATTTGTATGCAAATATTCATAGCAGCATTATTCATAATAGCCCACAGGTGACAATATCTCAAACGTCCATCAACTGATGAATGGATATAAAATGTGGCATATCCATATAATACAATGTTATTCAACAATCAAAAGAAAGAAAGTATTGACAGATACCACAACATGGATGAACCTTGAGAACATTTGCTAAGTGAAAGAAGCTAGTCACAAAAGACCACATATGGTATGGTTCATTTATATGAAATATCCTGAATAGGCAAATGCATAAAGCAAGAAAGTAGATGAATGACTGCCTGGGACTGAGGTGGGAGTTGGGGGAAAGTTGGAGAATGGTGGAGAGTTAGAGGGCAATGGCTAAAACGTATGGGTTTTCATTTGAGGGTGATGAAAATGTTCTAAAGTTTATTGTGGTTATGGTTGCACAAGTCAGAATATACTAAAAACCATTGAGTTGTATATTTTAAGTGCATTAATTAAATGGTTGTGAATTACACCTCAATAAAACACAACTTTTATATAGAAATTAAAGCTGTTAGGTTACCAAAAAGGAAAAGCCTTTTATTCATGGTGTCATCCAAAATCATCTTGGTACCACTAAACCACCCCCACATATATCAGCAGTGATATACACCCCAATGTTTGGCAAACATTGAATACCTAAGTAAAAACATCATGGGGTACACTTAGAACAACTGTTTAAACTGACTCTAATCATGAGGAAACAATCAGACAAACTCAGAATGTGAGACTTTGTATGGAACACCACACCTGCGTTCTATAGAAATATCAGTGTCATCAATGATTTTTTTTTAAAAAAGTAACTATTCTAAATAAAAGAGATACAATATATGTGACAGCTAAATTCAGTGTGTAATCCTTGAGTGGATCCTAGATTTTTAAAGAAGCCATAAAGACACTTTTGGGGAAATTGAGGAAGTTTGGATATGGACTTAATGTTATATAATATTATCAATGTTAAACTCCTTTTATGTGATAATGGTATTATCAATATTTAGGAGAATGTCCTCATTCATAGTAGAAATATAGTTGACTAATAGGGACTAAAATGTCATGATGTCTTCCATTTAAGTGGTTCAGCAAAAAATCCCTCATATATATAAATACATATATATGTGCAATATATGTGTATTATATATTCACAAACACATGTATATAGCAAAAGTGGCAAAATGTTAAACAGTCAGTGAATCTGTTAATAGGTGAAAGGTGTACAGGTGTTAACATGTATATGTAAATATACTATTCTTTCATCTTCTGTAGGTTTAACATTTTTCAAAATAGAAAGTTGGAAAAAAATAAATTGAAATAGATTTAAGTATGAAAATATGAAGAACCAAAGCAGCGATAGCCTTTGGCTCACATGATTTAGATAATTGTCTTAATAGGAGGCTCACTTTTCCTTGTATGTGCATTTCACATTGTATGACATAATTCTCATTTTTGTTATCACTTTATGAAAAAATATTGTAATTTTATTACCACTGATTCTCCCAAGTTTAACTTGAAAGTAATTTATTATTTACATACAGCTATATCTTGGAATCCAAGTCATATAAGCTCTGCCCCCCCCATATTATATGACCAACTTCTTGAAAAAACTTGGTCAAGTTGCCTCCCCATTTTGGGCCTTAGATATCCCATCTCTTAAAAAGAGTATTAAGTGAGTGAAACAGCAAGACACAGAGAGGGAGAAGATGTTTAAAATATAATATCCAGATTATATAAAGAACTCCTACCAAATTAAAAAATAGACAAACAATACAAAAATGTGCAAAAGACTTGAACAGGAACATCATGAAAGAGGATATCCACATGGCTAATAAACACATGACAAGGTGCTCAGCCTCAATAGTCATCAGGAAAGGGCAATTAAAAATACCACAAGATACTTTTCCACACCCATCAACATGACTGAAATAAAGATTTACAAAATCAAGTTCTGGCAAGGATGCAGAGAACTGGACTCCCACACACTCCTGGTTCAACTACAAATTAGAGCCATCACTTTGGAAAATAGTTCCAATATCTGATAATGCTGAATGTTCACCACTCTCTGACCCAGAATTCCTCTCCTAGTTATATATTCAACAGATATCTGTGTACATAAAAACTATTATTTGTATTATCCCCAAACTGAGAAAAACCCACATGTCCATGTCCAAAAGTAAAATGGATAAATAAATCAAGGTATTTTCATATAATGGGATACTATACAACAATGAAAATGAATAAATGACTTAACACAGAACAGTGTGGATGAAGTCCACCAATATGATGTTGAAAGAAGCCAGACCAAGAGCACACACTGTATGATTTTACTTATCAAAGTTCAAACACAGTCAAACTTAGTCTATGATATTACAAGTCAGAGTAATAGTTACTTTTGGGGAAAGGGGTGGTAGTAGTGAGCTTGAAGGAGTGTGATGGAGGTTTCTGAGGGGCCATTAATATTCTAATTATTGATCTAGGTGGTATGCGTGTGTTCACTTTGGAAAAATTCCAGTACTTTATGTATGACATGCTGTAATTTAGTGGAAATTTATTAAAATGAAATTTTAGGGGGCGCCTGGGTGGCTCAGTCAGTTAAGCATCTGACTTCTGCTCAGGCTGTGATCTCACAGCCTGTGGGTTTGAGCCCCACATCAGGCTTCTGTGCTGACACCTCAGAGCCTGGAGCCTGCTTTGGACTCTGTGTCTCCCTCTCTCTCTGCCTCTCCCCTGCTCACACTCTGTCTTTCTCTCCTTCAAAAATGAATAAACATTAAAAAATGAAAATTTAAAATATTTATTGAAACAGAAGAAAAAAGATTTAAACATTTCTTCTATCAGATCTCACAGGATTACTTGCATCAGGGATATGAAAGGGCGATATATTTTAGTTTGAATTACACACTTATAACATACATCCAGATTACTTAGGTGCATATTTATTTTGTGTATACAATGTATAATGCATAATTAATAACACTCTTGGAACAGTTGCAATTTCCCATTCATTTTCTTATTTAATTCTCATTTAAAAATAGTGTAACAGGAAGGCCAGAAATTATCTCAGTTTTACAGGGGACAAAATTAAGACTCAGAGAGGTTCAGGGACATATCCAAGGTTACCCAGCTAGAATTTGTATGTAATTTTAAAAAATTATAGGCAATTAGCTAACGGCATATAATCCACCGCATGCTTTTTAATCTTGTCTCACAGTTCAGAAATCCCAGGCAGAAGGAATTTGAGAGCTGAGATCCTTGGGTGCAGTTCTTCCCCTTTCCTAACACAGCCAGATTGCACAATCTTTCCATGTTGCAGTTGATACCCACTAATAGACTCTGGCTGGAACACGACATTTATCTCCTTCTCATTTGTACCACACAAATGAAGTTAGAATAATGGCACTTTGTTGGCACAAAGGAAAGCCAGTTCCTGAGTGTCCCACTTTTTCTCTTCTGTTCAGTGTTCAGAGTTGACGCAAAATAACAAATGCCCTGGCCCAGTTTGAGAACACAGCCCAGTCCTGTAATAAAAAGACCAGAATTTGTCCTTCCAGTGAGTGCTTAGTCATGGGACTTCCCATCCTATGTGGACATGCCACATCCCAGCCCCTTGGAGAGTGTCCTGAAGTAAGCATCTATGAGGTCAAGTAAGAGGGGGAGACTGAGCTGGTGACTAGGCAGAAGGTCCCACTGAGGCCCCAAGGGAGGTAGTGGGAAGGAGCCTGGATCAGAAGTTGGAGGACCCTGGTTGAAGTCTACTCCAATACCCACTAACTGTGGGAACAGGAGTAGGCCACAAACCATATCATCACACACAAACAGGTTCGAATTCTGACTGGGCATCTTGCCAGCTACGTCACCTTGGCCCAATGTGTCAGGATTTCTAGATCATTTTCCTCATCTGTAAACTGAAGGGGCTGTTTGGATGCCCTTGAAGGAGCCATATTCTGCTAGTTCATATTATGATCTCCAAGGATCCACATCTTCATCTGTGAAATGGAGAAAATTATTCTTGCCTGTTTATTAGGTTGTTTGGAGAGACAAGGGGACCAGCATGTGGTAGGTGCCTGGTAGGTTTTCTTAGTACTCAATGTATTTGGCTTGAGAGTTCTTCCCTAGATTCTCAGCAACATAACCATTAACGCTGCCTCCTTTTTTTTTTTTAATTTTTTTAATGTTTATTTTTGAGAGACAGAGAGACAGAGTGCAAGCAGGGGAGGGGAAGAAACAGAGGGAGACACAGAATCCAAAGCAGGCTCCAGGCTCTGAGCTGTCACCACAGAGCCTGACATGGGGCTCAAACCCATGAACCGTGAGATCATGACCTGAGCTGATGTCATACTCTCAACCAACTGAGCCATCCAGGTGCCCCAACCCTGCCTTGTTTTATGGTCCCTTTGATAGGCTGCATTTTGTAGGCTGTATCTTACATTAGCTGCCTTTATAAGGTCTATTCATTCTTCAGGGGAGAGGCAATTCAAATTCATCACATGGAACCAGCAGAACATTCCACTGGCTACCACAGGGAAGGAGAGGTCCTCTTGTTTCCAATTCCATGTATTCTCTCCTCTTTCACTGCTCAGCCAACTCATGCCTAAGTAGCTCAGAGACCTGGTCTATGGTACCCAGCTCCACAGGAGACTCTAAGAAAATGATCCCTGTCCTCTACACACACACACACACACACACACACACACACACACACATATTGTCTGAAGTTTACTGGGTTGTCTGGGGAGATAGTGAAAGCCAAAGTTATGACCCTCCGCAGAAGGACCAAGGATTCCTTGCAGGAAGTGTCTAGAACAACCAGACATGTGGGAAAGAAGGATGCTGGCTTCAGTGGTCTCCCTCTCTTGAGTTCATATGACTTCAGGCATATCCACACCCTGTGGTCAGTCTGGGTAGTAGGGATCTTATAGGGTCTCTGCCCTGTGGAGATGGACAGGAGCAAGGCAAGACCTTCCCTCTGAACATGAGGGGACCATCAGATTATCTGGCTATCTGTAAGTGTGTGTGTGTGTGTGTGTGTGTGTGTGTGTGCGCGCGCGCGCGCGCGCGCGCGTTTTAAAGGAGGCACAGCGCCCCCCTGAGCCCAGCATGTTAGTTGCAGGAGAGGTCAGAGAAGGTCCCCGGGCTATGAGGTCCAGCCATGCTCCCTTATGGAGAGTGTCCCATTGGAGTCCTTTGAGGCTGTGCTGAGTTAATTAGTGTCCTCTAAAACTTCATGCCCACCTGGATCCTAAGAATGTGACCTTATTTGGAAATGGTGTTTTTGCAGATGTAATTAGTTAAGATAAATTCATATTGGATTAGGGTGGGACCTAATCCCATGACTGGTGTCTTTTAAGAAGAGGGAAATTTGCACAGAGGAAAACATAGAGACAGAGGGAAGAAGGCCATGTGAAGACAGAGGCAGAGATTGGAGTGTTGCAGCTATAAACCAACCAATGTCAAGGATTTCTGGCAACCACCAGAAGCTAGGAAGAGGCAAGGAAGGATTCTTCCCTAGATCCTTCAGAGGCACCATGACCCTGTCAACACCTTGATTTTGGACTTCTAGACTTTAGAGATGTGAGAGAAAAAAAATTCTGTTTTAAGCCACCCAGTCTGTGGTGCTTTGTTATGGCAAGTCCTCGGACACTAATAGAGTCCAAACTTTGATTCTTCTTGTAACTCTGACTATAGCCTTAACCCATGCTTCTCCCACTCTCTGCTGAGCTCTGATTCATTTCACTGGAAGCCCATACAGATATAAATCTGCCTCCCCCAAATCCCTCTTCCAGTGGAGAAAGGCACCCAGTTGCCTGTGGATCAGCTAGCACCGTATCATGGCTCTTTGAACATAAATGAAAAGAGGGACTATCTTGTCTCCACTCTGCTCCCCACTTTGCCCTCATCCTTGCAGGTTTAGGTAAAATCTCAGGGTTCATATAGACCTTCAAGATCCCTGGTCCACACTGATTGCTTGACTTCTCTTGGCAATATCCTCAGCAAGAGGTCGTGCTGCCTCCTGTTTGGGACATTCTTGGATCTTTGTAATGTCATATTGCTCCTTCTTTCTCCCTCTTTCCTTTCCACAAACATTCACTGATTACTTATGCAGTGAACAGATTCAGTCTCCTCCCGCCCATGAGGTTTATATTCCAGTGGAGATTTAATACTGGAAAACTCTTCCTTTGTTGGCCCCTGATCTGCCACCAAAGCAAGGCTGTTCTTAGTCTAGCTAGGTGGGGATTGTGGTGGTGAACACCACAACACTCCCTTTGAGTCTGGGCACATCTTGTTTTCACATCTAGATTGATGCAGGTGTCAGGCAAGGGAAAGACTACTGAAATGGCATCTCCCTCCCCTATGGTCAGCCTGAATTGCTGTAATTGTTCTAAAATCCATTTCATAAGGCAATTGGTGTTTAAACACTGTAACCACAAGAGATTGGCAACTTCCATGTTTTAGTTATCCCCAAATCAAATTAAGTATCTATGTGTATACTGGAGGGAATCATCACTTTTATTATGTGAGACAGACATTGTCATATCGTTTTGAGTTTTATTAGCACACATATATTTGAAAAAATGCAATTTGCATGATGTAAATTATACAATATGGTCTACTAATTAAATGGATGGTTTCAATATACTATATCTTTTATTATATGAGATAAAATATTTGGCAAGTGTATCAAATTCATTGAACAATCTGAAGACATTTCATGGATGTTTAAAGCTGACAAGAACCTTAGTAATTAACTAGGCTTCTCTGATTTTTATGACAGAGGAAACCAAAGTAGAAAGAACTAAACTAACTTGTTACACAAATAGAAATTGATTGGCAACTCAAACTCAGATCTCTGGGCATCTTCCCAGCAGCCTAGTGAGATGGATTCCACTTTGTAAATGAAGTTGCTGAAGTTCTTGAGAAGTGAGGACTTAACTGGTTGGCCAGGATCATGTGGCTGGTGTTTCTATATATGTGAGGTGGACTATGCTTGTTTTTTGAAATATCCACTTTAATCTCAGCTGGATAGAGACTATTTAACATGTGTTTCATTTTTACTTTAAAGTTGTATGGTGGGAATTGGTCTTCCATTGATGACAGAACTCAATGGAGAGGGGACCAAACTGACTGTGAGTAGGTCTTCTCTCCACTGCCTAATGTAGTCAAGATGGGTCATTCATTTGCTCTCAACAGGATGGGCCATGTGCTCGGAGAAACTCTCAGGGTTAATGGGGTCCCTTAGCAGGAAACTAGCTCAAGGAACCCATCCTCATGAAGGAGGTCCTAGAGATTATGAGGAATTCAGTTTGTATTATGCTGCTGGTCCAGAAACCAGTTGCCAGAGCTTTGTCCCAAGACCTCTGCTGCAGGGACAAGGCTACAGCTCCTTCCAGCTTCTGATTTGGCTCCCTCAAGCTTCCAGACTGGTGATCATACATGGTTGCCAGAACAGTGACTGAGAGGGTTGAAATGGGGATAAGTCCATGGATGGTTCTGGGAAAGTTTGGTACTTAACATAGGTGAGGCAGTGAAGTGGCCAATTCATTTACTTATTTGATTTATCCATTCAACAAATGTGTACTGAGTGTTTGCCGTGTACCATTCATTCATGCTTCAGGATGCTGCTAGATAACTGCAGTGAACAGACAAGATCTCTGCTCTCATAAGCTCTAATTCTAAAATAGGAGACAGAAGATAAGCAAGGAAACATTTTCATGTACAATATATTATCACAAAGTGGTATATGCTATGAAGAAACGCCAAGCACAGTGGAAGTATACAGATTAATGAGATGCACAGGTTTAGATGGGATGTTCAGACACCTTTTAAGAGGGCACAGTCAGACAGAGAGCTGAATCAAGTGAGAAAGCAAACTGTAGGTATATTTGGGGGAATGACATTCTAGGCATAGCAAACTGGATGTGTACCGAGAGAGAAGGATGCTTGCTGTGCCAAGGGATAGCAGAGACACACATGTGGCTGGAGAGGGGTAAGCTGGGACAGAGGCAGTAGGAGCAAGGAGCAGAAGCACAGCCTTATTGTGAGCAAAATGGGGAGCCGTTGGAGGATTTTGAGCAGATTCTCTGGCTGTTGCACGGAAAAGAGACCTCCAGGGGCAAGATGAGAAATGAACATCAGCCTAGGATGCTCTGAAGGCATCCTGTGGGTTAGTGGCTGGATGAGTAGAAGTAGTTGTAAGATATTTGGGGGATCTTGTTTTGTGTGAAGAGATAAAACCATTTTCCCTGCTCCATCCTGACAGTTTTCTTCCAATAACTTTTGACATCCACCTCTTCTCTGAAGCCTCCCTGGGTAGGACAGGAGAGAATCAATGGCTTCCCACTCCCTGTGCTCCCTTTGTTCTTCCCCATGGTGGGAGGAAGGAGTACCAGGCAAGGGGTTAGGAAACCTTAATTCTGTTCCAGCCCTTTTATACCTGGCCCATGAACTTGGGCACATCAATCACCATTTCTGAGCCTTCATTTCAGCACTCTTAAAATTAGTCTTATCTTCTCTTTGTTTCTTACCCCAGGAGACGGTTGTTAGTGTCAAAGGAGCTAATGTGAGCATAAGGATTTTATAAACAATTAAGAAGTAAGCAAATGAAGGGGTGCCTGGGTGGCTCAGTCAGTTACGTGTCCAATTCTTGGTTTCAGCTCAGGTCATGATCTCATGGTTAGTGAGTTCAAGCCCCGAGTCAGGCTCTGCATTGACAGTATGAAGCCTGCTTGGGATTTTCTCTCTCCCTCTCTCTCTCCCCATCCCTGCCTCAAAAAAATAAATAAGCCTTAAAAAAAAAAGTAAGCATGTGTAAAGGACTTTGGTCTTTTGTTTATTTTATCTGTATCCTGGCTATTCAGAAATAACCTTATCACATGCTAACTCGATGGTGAAAATAGTTACAAGTTATAGTCTCAGTGAAGCAAACTAATAACTAAATAACTAACTGTTAACTAGTTAAACAGAGTCTTTTAAGAACATGGAGATAAGAAAAAGTGTGTTGATGGGAATTTGGTATTTTTTCTTTAAGTTTTAGAGAATTCAGCTCCAACTCGCCCAAAACCTCCCTATCTCTGGGGGTAGATGGAATCAGTGCTATTCAGAACAATGGTCTTCACTACCCATCATTGAACCAGTATTCCTTTACAATCCCTGAGCTCTGTTAAGTGAGGAAGGAAAGTGATCTTGACTTTATCTTATAGAATCTCAGTAAAGTTTGGAAAGAAAAGCGACTTTATGCCATCTTCCATGTTAGAACTTGTTATTTGTCCACAATTCTTCCTTCTCTATGTCCTGGCCATGGCTTTTGCGTGGCTCTAGAGTATTTCCCTGACCCTTCAAGTTGGGGTTTGGTCATATGACTTGCTTTGGCCAATTGGGATGTGGATGGATTGTTGAGACTGTGAGAGGCATGGTAAGTTTCGCCATCCCTCTTGGAGCTTCTGTTCTACATTTAAGAATAACATGCCGTAGCCCTGTAGGAAGACACACAGAGCAGATCTGAACCATCCCAGCCTGTGGGTCCAGTCTAGTTTCTTGAGCCCAGCTAAGCCTCCCCGAGAATGGCCAACTCCAGCTGACCCATGAGTAGAAAATAAATACTTATTGTTGTAACCTAGTAAGATTTTAGGATTGTTTGACATTCAACATTATTACAGCAAAATCTGACTCATACCTTCTGAGATGACAGAAAGCTCTGTTAACCACATTAGCCTGTTCCAAGCTATTTTGATTCCTTGAGGTTACTCTAAGCTGTGTGAGAAGCTTCTCAGGCTTCTGTGGCTTTATCTTATCTATTCACATCAATGAACTTTTACTGCATAGAACAGTTTTAAAGAGCAATCTCCATGCCTTTTCCCAAGGCAGCGCCTCAACCAGAATCAGTCCCATGTTGATACCAAACTAAAAGCTTTGAAGTTAAGATGACCAATAGAATGTTTGGAGATGGAAGGCCAGACTGCAAGTGTATCAGGCCCTTATGGATTCAAACAAGAAATAGATCAAGGCAGTCCAATAAAGAAAGACCATAGAAAATGACCTACAACTGCAATGTCACCTTCATGTTTGAAGAGTGACTCAGATCAAAAGCTTTGAGACTGGGTGAATCTGGAAATAACTTACCTCTTGTCAGAAATTACCATTAGCTATTGGTTTAAACAGTGAAATTTGAATCTCCAGCCCCTGTATGTCTGGCTATGCCTACCTGATGGAGGACCTAGTGGGTCCTCTAGCTTATTAGAGCTGGATAGCCTCCCACAGAACTGACAGTGCAGGGAGAATGTAGTGTGCCAGCCTGAAGGCACTGGAGATCCCTGGACCAGTCACCTTGGAATTCTCTGGTCTCCAGGACAACTGAGTCATAAATCCTGGGCATTTCAGAGCTGGAAGGGGCTTAAAGATCGTCTGCCAACTCCCTGTCCTGATGCTTGAGATCCTTAAAAACATCTGAGAAAAGTCAGGTATCCATTGCACTGAGAAAAACATATTCCTTTTCAAGGCTACATATATCATCTTTGGATAACATCCTGTGCTATGGAATGAATGTTTTTGTCCTCTAAAATTCATATTAAAGCCCTAATCCCAGTGTTGTATTTCCAGATGGGGTCTTTGGGAGACAATTAGGTTTGAATGAGGCCATGGGGGTGGGGCCCTCATTATGGGATTAGTACCTGCATAAGAAAAGACAGGAGATATCTTCCCCTCTCTCCTCTGCTCTCCACCGTGAAGATATAATGAGAGAAGATGGCCCTCTGCAAAGAGGAAGTGGGCTCTCACCAGACACCAGATCTGTCAGCACCTTGACCTTGGGCTTCCCAGCTTCCAGAACTGTGAGAAATAAATGTTGTGGGTATTTTCCCCCCAATCCACCCAGTCTATGGTAATTTGTTATAGCAGCCCGAATGGACTACGATACTCTGGTTGTGGAGCAGTTCTCTCTTCTACCAAGACAATCTCTGTCTTACTCTCATTTGCTCATTCTCTCTTCACGTTTTTGAAGGCTTAGAAAAGGAGTTGGCAAACTTTTGCTGCCAAGAGTCTAAATATTTTAGGCTTCGTGGACCATTCGCTCTCTGTCACTACTACTCAACACTGCCATGTAGCAAGCGAAAGTAGTCATCAATATGTAAATGAGTGGGCATGGCTGTGTTCCAATAAAACTCTATTTAGAAACACAGAAATTTGATGGGGCACCTGGGTGGCTCAGTCGGTTGAGCGTCTGGCTTCAGCTCAGGTCATGATCTCACGGTCTGTGGGTTCGAGCCCCGTGTTGGGCTCTGTGCTGACAGCTCAGAGCCTGGAGCCTGCCTCGGATTCTGTGTCTCCCTCTCTCTCTGCCCCTCCCCTGCTCATGCTCTGTCTCTCTCTCTCTGTTAACAATAAACAAACATTTAAAAAAATTAAAAAACACACAGAAATTTGAATATAATTAGATTTTTACCTTGCGCTAGATATTACTCTTCTTTAGATTTTTTCCCAACTAGTTAAAAATGTAAAAAACCGTTCTTATCTTGTGGGCTGTACAAAAACAGGCGGGGGCTGATTTGGTCTGCGGGCTATAGTTTGCCAGCTCCTAGCAAAGATTGTTCCTCTTCTTCAAGACAGCCTTTCAATTACAAATAATTTCTGCTCCATCCTGGACACTTATCCAATAAGTACTGAGCACTCACTATGGGCTAGGGAGCAAGTTTGCATCAGGTGCTGGGGATATGCATCTGAAAATGACATGGTCCCCACCCCAAGGGGACTGGGTAGAGGCACTTTCTAATTGGACCTTCACAGCAGTCCTTTGTGGCACATGCTGTTATCATACAGAAGAGGAAATCAAGGCCAGAAAGGGTAAATAATTTGCCCAAGGTCTAAGAAGTGACGTAGCTTGGACTGGAACCCAGGCAATCTGGGTTCAGTGTCTGCCCTGCTGTCCCATCTCTGCATGGAAATCGAGACAGTCAGCTATACTTTACACATTTCTTTTGGGCTGGGCACTTTGCTCCTAATGTCTCAATCCAAATGACGTCTTAGGAGGTAAACGTTAGCATTCAAATTTTACAGATGAGACTTTTACAAGGCAGTGACTTGCCTGAGGCTATGCAGAGCCTTGAGCATTCCCCACATCCTGTCTGTCTGTCTGTCTGTTCTGAGCCCCCCACCAAGGGATAGGAGAGAAAAGGACTCAGAGCTGCCCTCATAACACATATAGTCCTGGTAGGAGACAGATTTACCCAACCCGCCATTAACTTTTGACATTTAGGACCCCTCACTAAGGTATGGAAGACAAAGTGTGCTCATTTCTGTGGCTTCATCCTATGCAGAGACTGGAGAACACTGGGTGCTGGTGCCTGATGGGTGGATGTTGGGATTTAAAAAGAAGGAGGAGGCATTATAAAAGGGTTATGGACTCTTGCTACGTAAAGAGTGGTCCCCAGATCAACAGCACTGACACCATCCAGGTGTACAATCTTCTGAAGGGTCATCCCCTGCAATGTGACAGTCATTCCAGGGCATAGGGCTCTTTCTTGGGTGCCACTGGCCATGCTGAGCTGAGCTTGGTCCTTCCCCACCCTTTCCTTTCTCTTTCACTTGCCCTATAACTTGGGGCAAGTTCTAAACCTTCTCTGGGCCTTAGTTTCTCTTTTGTAAAATGCCCAGGTCACTGTTCTTTTCTCAATCCTGACTGTTCTGTTGTTACTGGGGAATTTTAAAATATTTTAATTCTGATGTCCAGGGCCTACAGCCAGAAATTCTGATTTAACAGGTCGTGGGTGAGGCCCAGGAATCAGTGCTATTTAAGATCCCCGAGCCATTATATCGTACAGCCAGTGTTGAAAACCGAGAAGCCAGATCCCTGATTCTCAAACATCTGGACGTGTCGGCATTACCTGGGTGCTTCTTAAGGATTCAGATGCCCAGGCCCACCCAGCACTTCTGAGCCAAAATTTCCCAGTGAGCGGCCCTGGGGCTGGGCATGAGTGTGTTTAACAAGCTCCCAAGATGATGCTCACAGGAAAGCTCGAGAACTCCTGGAATCAATGGCCTCCGAGGTCTCTTTCAGCTCCGACTCTGAGATTCCCCCAGTCAATGATTCTGTTCTTTCTCCCTGTGCTGGCATCGCCCGCTGGCAATGAGCAGAGGCATCATCAGCTTGTAAGCAAAGCTCCAGTGCCCCCTGAGAATGCAGCCAGCTGGCAACAGTGGAGAAAAGCGATAAACACATTTGACTTTTCTCTATCAGCTGTGCCATGTACATGATGTGCAAGAAGACTGGGTCTCTGTGTCAAGGCCGTCTGAGGCCTTGTGTTAGGACCAAGGGCAGGCCTGGGCCCTGCTCTGTTTGCCTGCTCCCTGCTTTGGCCCCAGGGTGGGTACTAGTGACAGGCTGCTACTGCCTAGGTGCCAGTCCCCAATCCACTTGAAAGAGGAAAATGAGCCTTAGAGTAGATGCGAATTTTCTCACCTTTCTTTGCCTTTCCGGGTCAGCCCCCTTGGTAGGCTAGATCAATACCTTGACTCCCAGGAGGATCCACGGCTGGAATGAGGAACCCAGAGCCAGGCTTAGAACAGGCTCTAGGACAGGGCTCTGACCTTGCCCTGGCTCAGGGAGGCCATTCTGGAGTCTCCATTCCTTTATGTAGCATGTGGCGATTTAATGGCAGTGAAATTTATTGTGGGTAATGGAGTGTCAAGCTCCTTATTGCTAATGGATGATTTCAAATGTGGAGAAGGATTTATTAAATAACTCAAGCATACGCCTCCAAGAGACGATTACTGTGAGTAAAAACAATTATGTAGTTAAACAAGGAGGAAAGAAATTTTAAATTCATCTTTTTAAAGTTCTCTAAATCGGTTTAAATGTGTGATTTTAGAAGGTGGGGGGGGGGGGGGATTAGTTTCAACAAATTACTCATCAAGTTGTTTTTCTTTTTTTTCCCTTCAATTCCACAGAAACCAATTGCCCTATTTGGCTGCCATTTAAAGAGGTTACAGATTGGTGTTTGGAGAGAAAAAAAAAAAATAACTAAGAGAGTGGGACCTAGTTTGGTAACTTCCTGCAGTTCCCAAGTGCAGATTTCCTTGTATAAGTGGCTCTCACCCTGAAATGGAAGGAAGGAGTCAAGGAGGCAGCAGGAACTGTCATGCAAAGAGAAGGATCAGAGATGTCTTCCTGACACTAGACAAGGGCCTTAGAGCTGGGAGGACTTTGGAGGACCAGTTTCATTGTGCAGATGGAGAGGCTGAGGCCCAGAGAGGGAAAGTGACTTTGTGAAGATCACACAGCTCGGAGATCGCAAGGCTAGAAGCCAGAGTGCCCCATTGGTCTCTCTGTGAAATGGGATTATAAATAGTGACCTCACAGGGCTGTCTGGAAGGAGACAGGAAACAGGAGGGAAAGTGCTGTGGGAAGTGTACACGTTTAGTACCCAGAAGGGGCTGTTTATGGGGCAAGGATTGGCTGTGAACCTCTGTGGTGGTTTCATTTTGGTGAAGGGCTTGCCCCTCAGTCGCTGCAGACATTCTGCAGCCAGGACCACAGCTGGCTGAGGTCCTTGGCCTCCTTTCTCTCCCACTGCGCCGAGGAAAGGCACAGGCAACCACAGCCCCCTGACATTTTCTTTGAGATGGTGACAGCTGGTAGGACTTTTGACTAAAGGCATAAAGAGCAAGCAGGGAAAAAAAATAAGTTACTGTGTTAAAAAGTGGTTTAAAAATGTGCTCTGCCATCTGTTTGGCCACAGTGGCTTTTTGGGGTGGGTGGGGAGGGGGACAGAAACCTTCCCCTCTCCCATTCCTGGGTCTTTCTGTGGTCAGGGCCCACATGAGAAACTTGATCAAGTCTGCAAGTTTTGTTTTCCATGTTTCCTTCTTTCTGCTCCTTTCCGTTCCTGACGCAGGCCCTCAGTTCTGCTTCCTGAAAAGACATTTCCTTAATTGCCCCAATTGCTAACGAAGTCCACCCTCTGCCAAAGCCCTGCACTCAAGAGGCAGGGTTTTTTGGTTTGGCCTTTTGCTGAGTCTGGTCCTAGTGTAGAGAAATGGGATTTGAAAAGACAGGTATTTAAGCTCTGCTCTACCTTGCAGTATTACAGCCTTTGTATTTACGCAGGTTTTCCCTCATGTCCTAAAGCTTTTTACTTTTCTCCTGCTGATATTTCTTACTGAGTTTGCCAGAAGCGTTTTTCAGGTTCTGTTTTCTCCTTTTGTGAATAGGGTTATAAAATGCATATTCTAATTAGCCATTGCTGTGTAATACGAAAGTTATTAACCTTGTGCATGGATTTTTATATCTATCACCTTGATGAATTCGTATTTGATTATAATCACCCTTTGGTTTCTGTGGATTTTTTAGGTAAATGGTTATATTGACTGCAAATACTAACAGTTTTATCTCTTTCTGTTCAGTGTTACATTTCTTATTTCCTTCTCTTGTTTTTCTCCATGGGCAGGCCCATGCTACAATATTGAAAAGTAGCAATGATCATGGGCATCCTTGCTTTGATCTTGACTATAATGGGATTACTTCTGGTAATTCACCATTAACTATGATGTGTGCTGTGGATCAATAGTAGAAAACATTATCAAGTCAAGTTGTTGTTGTTGTTGTTGTTGTTTTTAATCAGAAATGGGTACTGAATTCTATTAAACTTTAGTATCAATTGAGACGATCTGCTGAGATGATTTCAATCTAGTCAGAAACATAGATGGTGCTCAGATGTTGAACCATTCTTGTATTTCTGCTCATAATGCAGTATTGGTTCTGATTTTCTAACACCTTACTTAGGATTTTTGTATCTTTGCTCATAAATGATATCAGCTTGTGTTTTTTTTCCTTTTGTCTGTGTTTTCCTTGTCCAGTTTTGGAATTGGGTTATGTTAGTCACATAAAATGAATTGGGTGGTTTCTATTTTCTATGCCCTGGAGTATGTATTGCATGGAATTTTGGATTTCCTGAATGTTTGGTGGGGTGTTCAAGACTGTAAACTTTTTTGCTTTGTGCATCTTAGCAGGATAGAGCTTTAGTTATGATTTCAATTTGTCCTATGGTTATTAGTCTTACTTGATTTTCTTCTTTTTGAGCCAATTGTGATTTATTGTTCTCCAGAAAACTATCCAATCCCCCTAGATTTTCAAATGCTTTGGTATAGAATTCTCTTTACTTTAAAGTATGTGTTATCTTTTCTGTCTCATTTCTTATTCTTCTCTTTAAAGTTCATTTATTTATTTTGAGAGAGAGAGAGTGAGCATGTGAGCTGGGGAGGGGCAGAGAGAAAGAGGGAGAGAGAATCCCAAGCAGGCTCCACACTGTCAGCGCAGAGCGCGGTGCAGGGCTTGATCTCATGAACCGTGAGATTAGTCAGGACCTGAGCCAAACTCAAGAGTCTGACACTTAACCGGCTGAGCCACCTAAGCATCCCACATTTCCCATTCTTAACATTGTATTTTTCTGTCCCTCTCTCCCATCATACCCTTGCCATAGACTATTCTAGTTTATTGGTATTTTCAAAGAATCAACTTTTAGTTTTATTAATCTACACTACTGCTGTGTTTCCTACTTTGTTAATTCTGCATTTTATCTTTATTAGCATTTCCCCAAATTTCATTGTTTTAATTTTTCTAACTTCTTGAAAAGCTTAGTTACTCTCCTTTTAACATTTTTTCTTTTTTTCTGAGAACTTTAAGACTATAAGTTTCCCTGCATTAGGTATATGCCTCAGAATTTTGATATATGTACTCTCCTTGTCATTAATTTCTAAACAATAATATTAGTTTTACTTAACTAAGAATTATTTAAAAGAAATTTAACATTTTCAGATGCATAGGAATTTTTTGGCTATTTCTTTGTTATTAACTTTAAATTTTACTGCATTTTTGGCCTGAAAGTAACTTGCTTGACTTCTTTGTTATGGGATTTGTTGAGATTTCCTTTGTGACCTAATACAGAAGTTAATTTTTAATGTCCCACGTGTGACAGAAAATAATGAGCAGTCTTTTATTAACATCTATGTCTATTAAATCATGTTTTAAAATTATAGTATATATGCTATTCACATCCTCTCTGTACTTGATCTATATAGCTACTTGATCTAAGTGAGTGCTGAAAGCTAACAAAATCTCTTACGATGATTGTGAATTATCATTTCTCCTTGTTCATCTTTTAATTTTTGCTTTATGTATTAAAACTATGTTATTGAGTGCATAAAAGTTTATGGCTGATATATCTTTTCTGTAGAATTTATATTTTATCTGTGTAAAATGTCTCTTAGCCCAGTCCCTTTCATTGTTCTTTGCCTTGATTTTTATTTTGTTTGATATTATTACTACTCTACCTACATTGTTTTTATTACTATTTGCATGGCATAGCTGTTTCCATTTTCTTATTTTTAACTTCCAACCGTCATTTTGCTTTTGTGTAGTTTACAAGCAGCGTATACCAGGCTTTTATTTTTTAAACCTAGTTTAAGAGTTTCTTTCATCTGGGGTGCTTGCGTGGCTCAGTCGGTTGAGTGTCCAACTCTTGATTTCAGATTAGGTCATAACCCCAGGGTCATGGGATCAAGCCCCACATTGGACTCCATGCTAAGCAAGGAGCCTGCTTATGATTCTCTCTCTCTCTCTCTCTCTCTCTCTCTCTCTCTCTCTCTTTCTCTCTCTTCCTCTCTCTCCCTCCCTCTGCCCCTCTCCCCTGCTCATATGCTCATGCTCTCTCTCTCTCAAATAAAAACATTAAATTTTTAAAAAAGAGTTTCTTTCATTAAATAGGGATTTAAACCAGTCATACTTATTGATATTATTGATATAGTTGGATTTACTCCTGTAATTTTTTTCCCTTTTTTAAATCATGAACTCTTGCTTTACCCCCCTTTATCTCTCCTGCTTTCTTTCTCTCTTTCTTTCTTTCTTTCTTTCTTTCTTTCTTTCTTTCTTTTTGGTTGGAGGGTGACTTTTTTGAGTGACTTTTTGTTTTCATTTTCTTCTCTAGTGGTTTGAAGTTATTTATTCTATTTGCATACTTCCAATAAATTATTGTAATACATCAGTGCTTTTTTAAAGAGACATACTGATATCTGGAAATCAATCACTATCTAGATCCTCCCAGTGAAAAATACTAAAACCTTTTACTTTTTTCGTTACTTGATTTCTCTTACTACTCTTTCTTTCTCCTTTCTTATACTTACCATGTTGATATAATTCGGTATTTTAGTTACAAAATATTAATTATTTTGTTTTAATATAATCACGTATTTCAATTAGTAAAATCTTAATTTCTTTAGTTGTTTTCTTTTGTTTCTTGTTTTGTTTTGTTTTCCTTAACATTAATTCGTATAACCCGTGTTTTTCTCTTTGATTCGTTTTTTCATTTTATACTGTTTTATCCTGTCTAAGAATTCTTTCTGGAATGTTTGACAATATCTTTATTTTCCCCTTTTACTTCAAAGATAGTTTTACAGGGCATCAAATTCTAGGTTAAAAATAAATTGCTTCAGATATCCGAGATTATTATTGTTCTATTGTCTATTGCCATCTATGGCAGGATGAATTTTGATGATGCTTGATTCTCATTTCTTTGCAAGGAATCAGTTCTGTCTGTATGGAGGAATTTTCTCTTCTGTGTAAAATTTTCCACATGATACCTAAATGTAGATCTTTTTAAATTTAACTAGCTTAGCACTTGATGGACTTTTAAATATGGAGACTTTCATGTTTTTTTCAGGAGTTTTTTTCCCACATCTTACTTGAGCATTTCTTTTCCATTCTCACTATACCCTCTTTCTAGTCTCCTATTACATGGATTTTGTCACTGTTTTGATTCATTCTCCATTTCCTTTAATTTTTTCCTCTTTATCTCTGTTGCTTTCTGTGCTTTGCTCTGGGTCAAGTCCTTTGTTCAATCTTGAAGTTTAGTAATCTGCTCTTTAGGTGTGTCTATCCTGATATTCCACCCATATATTGAGGTTTTTATTTCAATCCTAAAATGTGTCATATCCAAGACCTCTCATTGATTACCTTGTATGTTTACAAATAGCTGCTCACATGAAAATACTAATTAAACTTTTCTAAAGGCTTTTTCTATTTGTTCTATTGATTCTTTCCATGGGTTTTAGTTCTTCAGGTTGTTATTTAGTTCTTTTTGTTAAATTTAGCTCCTCGGATTGTTAAATTTGGTACTTTTCTTTCATGGTGTTGATTTTTTTTTCAAGACCATTTACCCTATCAGTCATCCTTGGGTCCTCCTGCTGACTTCGGTGCCACAGAGCTGCTTTCCCAACTTGTTTGCAAAAATTCTTTCCTTTGTGCAACTGGGATGTGGTTTTCTTCTTCAGTTTTCCCTGTCTGCCTCACTTTTTTCAGGAATTTTTAATAATCTTTGGTCCACAGGGGGCACCTCTTCTTTTGTTCCAACACTGTTTGGGATTTTTATTATTCTTTCTTCTTCTTATATATATTATTTATTATTAACTTATTTATATTGTTGTCATCAGCTATTATTGTTATTGTTATCATTATTATTATTTCTTCACTTTTTTTTTTCCCTAGGAGTCTAGGGTAAGAAGGAGAATGTAGAGCTTCTGCGTAGTTCACAATTGTTACCTGACCTCCTAAGCTTTTTATATGTTGAAGACTGATGTTTTACATCAAGACTCCAAAGGTGAAGGTGAGTTGCGCAACTACACTTAACCAAAGTTGGGTCTGCCCTCTGGGTCTGGCTGACAGCTGCACTGATAGACTCGGGGTCCACAGCGGTGTCCTTCCACCAGGAATTCCTTCTGTGTTTGTTTTCCATTGTTGGGATGTTTTCCTGCCTCACGTCTGGCTGGAAAACCCATGAAGTTGGACAGGGTTTCCATTTGCTGGCCAGCCGTGAATAATGAGTATGGGGGAAGAACTGGACTTGAAGCACTAGCCTTCCTGGTGTCTGGCACGAGGGAATGTGGTGGACATTGTGCTGCACCCCCCAGATTCCCCTTCTGGAATAAAGAACCTAGCTGTTGGCCTAGCTGTAGTTTCCCTAGCTGTTGGCCATGTCTCTGGAATACAGATGTCAGCTGTCAGCCCTGTAGGGGTTGCCTCAGATAAAGAGAGTGACTTTGCTTCATGCCGCATCTTCCCACAGGAAGCCAGTGACCCTGTTGCCCAGCCTTCTTGCCCCAACTCAGGTGGTTCTGAAGCATCATCTCATTTTCAGAATTCCCCACACTTCCACTATGATACTACATCATAGCTCTGTGTCTCCCTGGGCCCACTCTGCCTCCTTCCCTTCATCCCATGGGTGTTGATCTCAAGAGCACTCTAATAAACCTCCTGCATGCTAACTTCATGTCAGAGTCTGCTTCCTGGGGATTCTGACCTAGGACCAAGAATTTACTGGAAATTACTGCATCTATCAGAGGAAAGCTGATGTTTAGTTATAGAAATGCTTTAACCTGCCCTGGGCTTAGGTAGATGAGTTACGTAAGGACAAACACAGGAAATCAGAAAGCAAAGGAAACAACGGCCTCTTAAGCATGCCTGATTTGCCCACCCAAATCTGCTCCTTCTACAGCTTTCCCCAACTTAGAAAATGGTGACATCTTTTCAGTTGCTCAAGATGAAATCTTGGGTTCTTTTCTGACCTTGATCTCTAACACCACATTCACAACCCATCAGGGAATCCTCAGCTTTACCACCACAACTGGTCCCAAATCTGCTTCTTCCTTACCACCCAGAATGACAACCCCTGGTCCCAGTCCCCACTCCTTTGGATTACCGTGATTGCCTCCCAGTGTGACCCTCAACCTCAATCTTTTGCCTCTGCAGTTTGTTCTCAACACAGCCAAAGGGATCTTTTAAACCAAAGTCCAATCATGTGTTTCCTTGGTTCAAAGCTCTCTGGTGCTTGCCGTCTCATTTGAAGCAAAACCCTAAGTCTTTCCATGGTCCCTGTCAGGGCCCACCAGAGAAGCAGAACCAGTAGGATCCAGATAGATACAGATGATGGGTATAAAGAGGAGATTTATTATAGGAATTGGCTCATGTGGTTATGGAGGCTGAGAAGTCCACAGTCTGCCATATGTAAGCTAGACAAGCAGGAAAGCCTGTAGTATGATTTAGTCCAAGGCTGAAGGCCTGAGGCCTAGGAGGCCACTGGTGTAAATCCCAAAAGCCTGAGAACCAGGAGCTCCATCCAACATCCCAGGAGCTTCACTGTCTGAGAACAGGAGAAGATGGTCATTTCAGCTCGAGAAGAGAGAGAGGAAATTTGCCCTTACTTCATCATTTTGTTCTGTTTGAGCCCTCCATGGATTGGATGATGCCCATCCACACTGGTGATGGCAGGTCTTTTTCACTTAGTCTGCTGAATCAAATGTTAATCACTTCCAGAAACACCTTCACAGACACACTCAGAACTAGTGTCAATACAGTCAAATTGACATGCAGAATTAATCATCACAGCCTTCTAGGCCCTACCCCCGCACTGTCTTGCCGCCCTTTTCAGCCTTCTCTGTGCCAAACCTGTCCCTGACTCAGGGCCTTTGCACTTGCAGTTTCTTCTGCTGGAAAGGCCCAGATATTTTTCTCATGGCTCTCTAATTACTTTTTTCACTTCCCTGATTGTATTAGTCCGTTCAGGTTGCTGTACCAGAATATTGCAGACTGGGTGGCTTATGAACGACAGAAATTTACTTGTCAAGTTCTGGAGGCTGGAAGTCCGAGATCAGGGTGCCTACATGGTTGGGTGAAGGCCCTTGTTCAGGTCGTAGACTTGTCTTCCTTACTGGACAGAAGGGCGAGGGAGCTCTGTGGGGCCTCTACACTCTTAGTATCATTATTTTGAGGATTAGGATTTCAACATATGAATTTTTTTAACGTTTATTTTTGAGAGTGAGAGAGAGAGAGGGCAGAGAGAGAAGGAGACACAGGATCCAAAGCAGGCTCCAGGTTCCGAGCTATCAGCACAGAGCCAGATGTGGGGCTCAAACTCATGAGCCCTGAGATCATGACCCGAGCTAAAGTCAGACGCTTGACCGACTAAGCCACCCAGGTGCCCATAATTTCAACATATGAATTTGATGATGGTGGGGAAGTGGGGGAGGGCACACAATTATTCAGACCGTGGCACTGATCAAGTGTCATCTTCTTTGTGAGACCTTCCTTGACCACCAGCACATGACCCCAGCCTCCTTTCCCTACCACCCCAACTTGCCCTGCCCTGCTTATTTTTCTCATGGCACTTACTGCCATATGATTAATTCACGTGTTTACTTATTTATCATCTAACCCTTTCCTCAATAGCGTGGAAGCTTCATGAGGGGTGTTTGTTTACTTCTTTATCCCCAACACCTACAACAGTGCTTGGCATGGAGTAAATGCTTAATAAGTACTTGTTGAATAAATGAAATCTTAATTACCTGGCTGTTTGGAGATGTCTCTAGTGGGAAAGCTGCATAAGCACGGGTTGTATTCCTTGTTCTGCTGCTTACTTGCCTAATGACCTTCCCCAAGCCCCTTTTCCTCTCTGAAAGCTGAGGAGGCAGGATAAGAGGGTCATCCAGAATCCCTTCCCAAGTCTGATCTTTTTTAAAGCTGTGATTTTTTTTTTTTAAAGCAAACAACCAGCTGTGGCAAAGAAGAGATCAGAATCCTCTCATGTGGTTTTTCTCACTTGGAGATGGGGAGAGGGAGCATTGAGAAAGTTGGGGTTCAGGCCGTGGTGTGCTGTGTAGTTGGAGATAGTTATGTTTTATTTTTTTCTGATTTACACTTTCTCCTTCCCTATAACCCTCCTCCCCAAGGAGATATTATTGCAGCTCTGCTTCTATTGCTTGAGTGACTTCCACATGAAGCCTGGCTCCAGGATCCCTCTCTGTGTCATCCTACCTGAAGGAGTAGCTCCAAGGTGCTTGACTCCTTTTTTTCATCTTAAACTTCCTGCCCCTCATGTGTGTTCTGTGACTTGTTTTGGCCTCATGTCAGGCGGAGTGAATGTCCTTGCCTTTTGATCTGGTCAATGGGATGTGAGCAGATGTGGCACCATCAGTGGCTTGAAATAAGCTTGGACTATGGACTTGTCTTTGTGAGCTTCTTCCACCAACATAAGAGAAACACACCCTAGCTAGCCCAGTGGTCCAGGAAGAATGGAGGGATACCCAGAGCAGACCTGAACCAAACCCAAGGCTGGGACCAAACTCAGCTGAGCCGACCAACCCACACATACATGAGCGAGCATAAATTATTGTTGTAAACCACTGAGTAGTGGGGTGGTTTCTTACATGGCATTATTGTGGTAATAGCTGACTGATACCAGTCTTAACAAAACCCAGCCCAGGGTACTCACTCTTCCAGAAAATATTCCCTTAACGCAGATTTGGCCAACAGTAAGAATTTCAGGTCTGTTTCAAGTCAATGTCAGTGGGGTCACTCGTTTGTGGGGAATGAGAGAGGGACTGTAGCAGAAAGAAGGGAATGGGAGCAGCCAGTATTGCTCAGTTGTACCATCTGATGAGTCTGAAAACAGCAAGAGCAAGGATGGAAAGGACTTGCAGAGAAGCTGGTATGATGAGGCTGGTATTGGCGTTGTGTCTTGGGGCTTCTTCCTCAAGGCCTCCCTCCAGGTCATGGGGCTATTAACCCTGTCCATGGCCTGAAAGGTAGTCTGACCTAGGGCTCCTGGGTATTTCATACTGGAGCAGCAGGGCACTGCTATTCTGGCAGTGGAGATTATGCCTTCCACGTGGACACTGTGGACATTTAGAATCAAGTCTTGTTAAAATATCCTGATTTGCATATTAAGAAAGTCAATGGAGAAGCTACTTTTTTTTTTTCTTCTTATCCATTGAAAAGATGAGCCTTAAGGAGACTTTACTGCAACTACGTTTTTAGGGCTTAAGTGAATTCCAAATGCTACTGTAAATTCCATTTATTATTTATACAGCTTCAGCTCCCTTGCGAAGCTGAGTGCCTTACAGGAAGGAAGGAGAGATCAAATCCATGTGGAATGGAGAGGTCTTAGGGGGTCAGACTGTGTGGCAAAGGGACAGGGTCTGTGGTGTTGATGGAGGTGTCTGTAGGGAGATGGGTCAGGAACCTGGTTGAGTAGCAGTGGGATCAAGATGGACAGAGCTAGGAGAGTCTCTAAGATCATCTGGGCCTAGGATGTTTTGCTAACTTTTTTCTGGTCCTGAGAATCATGAGTTACTTGTTAAAAATACAGATGTCCAGATCCCTCCCTTGGAGATTCCATTTTAGCAGTTCAGAAGTAGGGTCCAAATATACATACTCTTAAGAAGGAGACCAGGTGATTTTGACAACTAAGCATGTGTGGAAAATAGCGATCTATCAAGATGCCTGTTTCATAAATGAGTAAGTTGAGGCTCAAGTAGGGGTCTTGCTCCAGATCCCAAAGGCCCAGTGAATGCTAGAGTTGATGTAGGACAAGGTCTCTGAGACTTGAATGGCGTGGTTTGGTATGGCCAATTTACAGCCAGTCTGAGACTGACAGTATAGTCTGCAGGTTTGCTAACCTTTTGATTCTCTGACTTTTGCTGCTCATTTTCTCTTTAAGAGTAGCTGAAGGCAGGAGTCATGGAGCCAGAACCCAGTTCAAATCCTATCTTTACTTCTAACTGCTGTGCCACCTTGGGCACATTGTTTAACTTCTCTGAGCCACTGGTATGATCATGAAATGAGATAATGTACCTATGCATAGCAGATGCCCAATAAATATTATTGCCTACAGAGTGCCAGGCCCTATTCCAAGCACCATAATAACCAGCATAACTCATTTAATAATTTTTTTTTTAAATTTTTTTTAACACTTTATTTATTTTTGAGACAGGGAGAGACAGAGCATGAACAGGGCAGGGTCAGAGAGAGGGAGACACAGAATCTGAAACAGGCTCCAGGCTCTGAGCTGGCAGCACAGAGCCCGACGTGGGGCTCGAACTCACAGACCATGAGATCATGACCTGAGCCGAAGGCGGCCGCTTAACCGACTGAGCCACCCAGGCGCCCCTAATAATTTTTTTTTTTATTAATCCCATTATAAAATTAAGTGATGAACACAGAATGAGACTGGCTTGTTCAAAATCATGCACATAGCAGGTGAGGGGCAGGAGAAGATTCGAACTCAAGCAGTCTGTAGTTGTCCTTTCCTCTGAGGGCTGGCCCAAGTCACTCTTACTCAGTACGCCCCTGGTGTAAGTAGACAGAAGTGCCTGATGAACTCATTTGAGATTTAAAAGGCAGGACAAGAAATGCACTTCAAGTGTGCTTGAGGGTGGGGCAGTTGGAGAGGGACGTCCAGAGGCCTTGGGGGAGAAAGGCCTGTACTCCCAGAAGGTTGGGCAGGGGCCCCAGAACCAATTCCTGGGTGATAAAGACTGATCTCAGGCCAAGTAATTAGTATTGAAATGCGCAGAAGCCAGGAAGTTTCCTCACATTGTCGTCCGCAATAGAGAAAAATCCAGACTGAACTGGCTGCTTCCATTAGAAGTGATGTAACGAGCCGGCTTTGGCCTAGTTTTCTTAAAGCAGGCGGCCCCCTGGCTCTCCCACACCCTTCTTTCTGGATCTGCAAGTGACAGCTACCGCCATCTAGCGGTGTAAGCGGCACTGCACAGGCACCAGGAAAGAACGGTTGGTTCTGGATCGCAAGGATTTAAGATGCCTCTGGCCTGACTTAAAGATAAGAGCCCCTGATCTTGGTAGGGAGCTTTATTCTGCTCAAAGCACGTTGGTGATTTTTACTTCGTTAAGTCTTCTCAACAATCCAGGGAAGTAGGCAGGGACCACTGACTCCATTTTATGGACGAGGCAGCAGGTCCCTACAGGGGAGGGGTCTTTCTTAACAGCTGCATTGCCAGCTATTAATGGAACTAGGACTGGGACCCACGTCTTCACGACTCCAGTTTATTGGATGAGAAGTGACACATAGAGGCTGTCAGGTCCCTTGAAGTCACTTTGGACAGGGGAACAGAAGATGATTCTTCCTGGAGGTCCCAGGTACTTCTCAACATGGAGTGGTGGGGGGGGGGGGGGAGGCATGGGGATCCTCTTCATCTCAGTGACTTATGAGAATTTTCTCTGGAATGAACATTAAGGTGGATATCTGGGCTCATAGTTTTCACACGGGAGGTTTTGAGAAGAGATGAATACTACCCTTCCAGCTCTAGACCCTAGTGCAAGACACCTGGATCTTATCTAGTCCGGGGCCCTTGTAGTAAAGATGGGGAAACCAACGCACTGAGAGGGGGAGTGACTAGGCTGACATCACACAGTGGCAACACCGTGATTAAGGACTTCCTCTCCAGCTGTTCTTTCGGGTTTACCTTCTCTGATGTAACAGCTGGAAATGCACCATTCCAGGCAGATATAACTGTTTTAGCCCAGAGTGAAAATCAGATCCAGCGTCTTGCATGTCCTGCCACAGAGGGTGCAAAGGAAGAGAGGAGCCCCTGGACATTTATGTTTGTTTCATCATCTGTAACGTCAGCAGTTCTCAGACTTTTCACATTAAAGCATAGGCAGGACTTGAGTAGGTGGAGGGCATAAAAGTGGAGAGAGTGGTGGAAGCAGACAATCACCCTGCCCCAGGCAGCTCTGCAATGCCCAGGGGTACAGGAGAACACAGGTCGAGAGTCGAGGAAGGAATGTGTAAGGAGCACTGTGGAGTCCCAACACCTGGGCTCTGGTCCTTGCTCTGACACAGGCTGTGTGGTCTTGGGAGTCCCTTTCTCACTCTGCTCCTCTGCCGGTTTCCTCATTCATAAAATAGGCCAATCTTCCCACTTCCCAGGGCTGCTGAGAAGATCGAATGGAGGGAACAGGGGAATGGGTGTGAAATGTTTTATAGAAAGTCAAGTGCTATATTCATCGAGGATTTCTTTTCTTTGTACTAAACTGAGGTAAAAAGTGTATACAATAGAAATGCACAGGTCTTAAAATGTTCAGTTCTATGAGCTGGGACAGTTGTAATCAGCTGTGAAAACATTACCCAAAACAAGATAGAAAACATTTACACCAACCCAGAAAGTTCCCTTGGGCCCGTTTCCGGACAACCTTTCCCTCAGGCAAGTACTGTTGTGATTTCTATCATCTTAGCTCAGTTGTGCCTGTTCTAGAACTTGGCATGGATGAAATCACACAGGATGTAATCTTTTATGCCCGACTTCTTTTCCCCACCATAATGTTTTTCAGTTTCATCCAAGTCGTTCTTTCCCTCAGTGCTAAATAGTATTCCTTCTGTATGGATGTACCTTTGTTTTTCTCTTTTCCCATTGAAAGCATTTGAGTTACTTCTAGCTTGGGGGTATTATGATTACACCCACAATGAGCAGTCTTGTACATATCTTAAGTGCACATAGGTATGCATTTCTGTTGAAATGGGAGTGGAATGTTGGAGCATATTATAAATGTTTAACTTTATTAGAAATTGCCACACAGATATCTAAGGTAGTGGCACCATTTCACATTCCCAACAGCAGCACTTGAGACTTCCAGTTAGTTCATAAACTCCACCTTGGTATTGTCAGTCTTTTTGACGATAACCATTCTGATGGGCATCCATACCTGTTCCCAATCTAAGGGGAAAGCGTGCAGCCCTTCACCATAAAGTATAATGTCAGCTGTAGGTTTTTTATAGCTACCTTTTATTACATTGAAGAAGATTCCTTCTATTCCAGTTTCACTGAGACTTCATTATGAATTGGTGTTGAATTTTATCAAATACTCTTCCTGCATTAATTGATATACTCATGTGGAGGTTTTTTTTCCCTTTTAAAGTTTGAATATGGGAATTAACTACATTGATGGATTTTTCTAATATTTAACCAGCCTTGTATTTCTGCCTTAAATGTAACTTGGTTGTGTTTTTTCTTCTTTTATGTGTTGCTGGATTTGGTGGCTATCATTTTGTCAAGAAATTTTGCTTCTATGTTCATGAAAGATATTAGTCTGTAGTTTTATTTCTGTCACTATCTTTGTAAGTTCTTGGTCCCACGGTATTGCTGGCTTCATAAAATGCATGGGGGATATGTTCCCTTCACTTCATTTTTTCTGGAAGAGATTGTGTAGAATTAGTGTTATTTCTTTTTTATTTTGTAGAATTTGTCAGTGAAACCACGGAGCCTGGAAATTTTTTTCTTGAAAGATTTTAAACTACAAATTCAATTTCTCTAATATTTGTAGGACAATTTAGGTTGTCTTTTTCACCTTGAGTGATTTTGGTTTTTTTTTTTTTTTTGTGCTTTTCTAGGAAATGTTCGATTTAATCTAAGTTATGGAATGTACATGTATTGGTGTGTTTGTGGCATTTCCTTATTATTCTTTTTAATGACTACAGGATCTGTGATGATATTCCCTTTTTCATTTTTGATGATAATTTGTGTCTTTTTTTGTGATTCTTGCTACCCACATTTCTATTTTATTGATTATTTAAGAAAAGAACAACTTTTGGCTTGATTTATTTTCTCTGTTATCTTTCTGTTTTCAATTTTCTTCACTCTGTATTAACTTTATTGTTTTCTTTCTTCTGGTTGCTTTGGTTTTATTTTGTTCTTCTTTTAATAGTTTCCTGTGGAAGTTTAAACTATTGATTTGAGACCTTTCTTCTTTACTAATGTAAGTACTCAATACAGATCTTCCTTGACTTACAATGGGGTTATGTCCCAATAAACCCATTGTAAGTTGAAAATATCATGTCAAAAATTCATTCAATACATCTAACTTACCAAACATCATAGTTTAGCCCAGTCTACCTTAAGTGTGAACAGAGCATTTACATTAGCCTATAGTTGGGAAAAATTATCTCATCCAAAACCTCTTTTATAACAAAGTTTTGAATATTTAATGTAATTTATTGAATAACATACTAAAAATTAAAAACAGAATGACCATATGGATACAGAATGGTTGTAAGCATATCGGTTGATCACCCTCATGATCATGTGGCTGACTGGGAGCTGTGGCTTACAAGAGAGTGTTGCCAGCCCTGGAAAAGATCAAAATTCAAAACTGAAAGTAAAGTTTTTGTTGAATGCATATCTCTTTTCCACCATTGTAAAGCTGAAAAATCATAAGTCAAACCATTATAAGCTGGGGACTGTATGTACTATAAATTTCCCTCTAAGCACTGCTTTAGATGCGTCCCACACATTTTGATATGTTGTATTTTCATTTTCATTTGGTTCAAATATTTTCTAATTTCCTCTGAGACTTCCTTTTGGACCCATGAGTTATACAGAAGCATGTTGTTTAATATGCTAGTGTTTGAGATTTTCCTCTTCTCTTTCTCTCGTTCATTTCCAGCTTAATTCCATTATTGTTTGAGGGCACACTTTGTATGATTTCAATTATTTTAAATTTGTTAAAGTTTATTATTTTAAATGTTCATTTGTTTTTGAGAAAGAGGGGGGAGGGGCAGAGAGAGAGGGAGACAGAGAATCCAAAACAGTCTCTGTGCTGTCAGCGCAAAGCCCAGCATGGGGCTCGAACCTACAAACCATGAGATCATAACCTGAGCTGAAGTTGGACACTCAACTGACTGAGCCATCCAGGTGCCTCAAAGTTTATTTTATGGTCCAGGATATGGTCTATCTTGGTAAATATTTAATGTGCACTTGAAAAGGATGCGTATGATGCTTCTCTTTGAAAAGACAAGAAATCTGTAAATGTCAGTAAGATCTAATTTGTTGTTGGTGGTGTTCAGTTCATCTGTATTTCCTTCTCATTCCCTGAGCCAGAACCCAAGAGCCTCTCCTAGAGCTCTGTAGGAGCTAATGCCCACTTCAGGGTTTGGCTGTGTTACGTTCAGGTCCAGGGATACGAGAGTGGGGAAAGGTGTCAGTGGTACTTTGAATCCTTGTCTTATTCCCCTTTCCACCTGTTATTACTTATTTCACAGAGTCCTCAGAATGCTCCATGCATTCTGTCTAGGTTTTAAAACGGACTTTTAGTGGGGGGATCTGAACTACCCCTGTACACTCTCAGTTTATCAGGCAAGAATGGGGGGCCCTCATTCTCAGTTCCATGTGCCCTACTCTAGCCAGTTAATGTATTCTACCCTAAGGCTACAACAATTAGTTGAGGAATGGCCATGTGACTCAAATTATGCAACAAGAGTTATTTCTGAGACTTTCGTTGAAACCAGTGGAAACCAGAATCTCTTTCCACTGGAGTTAACTGCTAGGAGAGAATCTTGTCAAGCTTGGGCAAAGGTTGCCTGAGAGTGAAAGAGCACATAGAGAGGGAGAGAGACAAATCCCCAATGAGCTTACTTAAGTACCTAGATCCAGCCATTCCTGAAGCTAGTTGGGATCCCCATGTTCTGGACTTTTCAGGTATATGAGCCACAAGAAAAAGTTACCTTCTCTGTATTAATCTATATTAGTGTTCCTATCACTTAATACTAAAAGAATCTCAATACATATCTTAAGTTTCCTTTCAAACCACTTAAGTTCCTTAATCAAGATTCTAGGGACTCATTGTCCCCTTCAGCCCTCGGGTAGCATTCCCTTCCTTGAGGAAGCAAATAGCTGATTTCATAGTTGTCCAAACAGAAATGGTTGTCCTTAGAGAATCTCAGCATGAAAACTGGCCAGAGAAGCTGGGTCTCAGCACGGAGCCAGAGAGTGTGTGTGCATCTGTTGGCAAGATTAATGTGCAAGGCAGGCTGTGGGCCAGGGTTTATTTTTAATAATCAGAAGCCCTTCTTTCTTTTGCAAAATGCTACAGCTTCCTGTGACGAAAGAGAAAAGATCATTCACCCCTCCTTTTCTTTCACTCCCATGGAATCTAAATTTCTGAACATTTGGAGATGGCATAACTTATTCACCCCTGAGACTCAATATTTAAGAAGGGAAAAAAAATGTGTGAGGGTGGAAAAAGACAGACATTTTAAAGATGGGAAAAGGAATATTTGTTTCTCTATAGTGGTTTGCTGCATTTGCTAAGGTTCATCAGACACCCAAGTAATGGGGTAGGTAACATTTTTGGCGTGTCGGTGAGCCAGGCTTGGTTGTCAGGATCATACAACTTTAGAACCACAGAGACCATGAACTTATAGCCCAAGGTTTTCCTGGTGGAGGAAAAGAGAACCATTGAGGGAAAAGGATGTGCCCAAAATCACGTGGAAAATTAACAGTAGAATTGGCACTATGTGCCCCTGTGGATTCCTCCGTGTGCCCCCAAACCTTCCCTTTGTAGCCTGCACAATACAGACCTCACTTACAACTTTCCCACATTACTGGAAGTGTCCCTTGTCGGGGGATTCCCAAGATGTGAATACGCTGAATTGGCTTGGTTACCTTCTGCCTGTCTGTCACTGATCCATCTAGCAGTCCCCATGGGGGTCTGTCTGACATAGCTGAGTTTTATCAGGCAAGGTCTGAGGTGTGAAAAGTGCAACCAGAAGCATGTAACTTGCTTTGGGCAATGGAACGTGAGTAGAAGTGACGTGCGTCACTTCAGGATGGAGGCCTTCAAGTAAGCCTGACTTACTGCTGTGTCATTCAGCCAGGGGTCATTGAGGACCTAGTGTGTGCCATGCTCTGTGCTGGGAAGGCCCTGGGTGCACTGTCTGCCTCTCTTCTCCAGGAGCTCACAGCCCAGTGAGGGGGGGCAGGCACGGAAGCCGTTGTTACACTGGGTGATCAGGCTGGGTCAGTTCTATGCCCCAGTCAAGTGGGTCAGCAAAGAGAGCGGCCATTTCTGCTGGGAGGTGGGGGTCACAGAAGGCTTTTCCAGAAAACGCAGACCCTGAGTTGGATCTTGAAGGATGCATAAGATTCTTGAGGTAGGCAAGGCAGGTAAGGGAATTGCAGCGAGGGACCTAGCCTCTCCACTTTCCTCTTTTGTGGCATATATGTTACTCTGTCCTTGATATCACCTGTGTGTAGGCCTGGTGACCATTTGCTGCTGTACTTAACATCTTTGTGCCTCAGTTTCTTCATCTGTAAAGTGAGTGCAATAACAAATGCTCCTGATTAGAGTTGTTTTGATGATTAAATTGTTTATTATGTATGAATATGTATGAAGCATACCGGGGGAGTACCCTATGCACAGGAAGCACTCGGTAAAAGTTAAAGCACCATACTTTATATATAATATATGCTCAAAAGATATTTTCTTCCTTAAAGTTTACCTAACTTCCATAATACCTCATCTAAACTAAAAACCTGACTCTGGCTGTTGGGACCTTCGGTAGCCTCATGCCTATCCTCAAAGGGCATGCCTTCCTTGAATGAGCTAATTCTCTGATCTGAATTTCTGTCACTCAGTGGTCAGCCAGGACTGAAGTAATACCTACTTCTAAAAGTCAAGGAGACACAAAGGAAAAATTCTCCAGCCTGGCTCTAAGACTTAAGGGCCAGCTGGAGAAACACAACATATAGGTGGACCCGACCACAAAAAGATACCATAGAACCAGCCGGATTTCCAGCTTGTACATACTTTCACATCAGTGCATTATCACCAGGAAGGTGGGCATGGGGAGTTATCAGATTGGGCAGAGAGATCCCAGTGGATTCTCAAATGGATTCTTCGGCGAGCACTCTGAACAGACCCACTAAGAAAGGGAAGACGTTGGCCTGTGGAGCTGCAAAGACGGCATTGTGAAGAGTAAATACCAGGTCTCTCTTTTCTTGTTCCCTCCCATTAATTCTTTGAGGCATGGGAAATAGATTTCCAAATATGACAGGAAGTCAGGAGTGCTGCTGGGGATGATCCAGAAACAACAGCACAGTTACTGGGGTCCTGGGTGGACTGGAGATGGCAAAGGCCTTGCGGAGATAGGAGAGTTGAGATGCCGCCTCAGGGAATGCCGAACTGGAGTCCTGAGAACATGGGCTCTCCTTTTTGGTGACAGTGAAGGACCCATCTACAGATTGGAATTTTGGCAGCAAAGGCAATTTCAGCTTTTGTGTGTCATTTCTCTGACTCAGTGTTTTTATATGTTGCTTCCTGTTTATTAAATTCTATTCCTGATAATTTTTGATGAGAGTGTTGGCAGGCACGCCTGTCTCATAGTTTATGTGGTCCCAGGAGGACTGGGTGGAATGTGTGTGGAAGTGAGGATATGCCAAAAAAGGCATTAATCATTGAAAAAGATCACCAGGAGAGTTGATGGAAAGGTACACTGACAGAGCAGTTACACGCAAATATCTACCAAGAGAGAACCTGAGGTTGCCTGAGTTTACCCAAAAAAAAAAAAAAAAAAGATGTAGAGTTTAGAGCTGGGAGAGAGTAAGCTGGATGGTTCTGACTGGGCCTTGAAGGATGGGTGGAATTAGGTCATTTGAAGGAGAAGGGATGATATTCTAAGATGGGGAACAGAATTTGTGAAGCAAAGTTGTCCTAAACGAATGCTTACTGAGACTCTAATATGGCTCAAGCACTGTACTTGTCATTTTCCGTGATCTCATTTCACCCCTAGGCTCATGTTGTGGGACACATTTCAAAATCTGGCCTGTGGATCAATCTTGTACCAGTATTTATTGAGCATCTACTATGGGCAAGAGTTTTCTCCATCCCACCCGGTGGGAATTTCACACATTTGTTTATTTGATCAACAATTATTTACTTAGTGTCCACTAAGTGCTTGTGATGCATCAGAGGACAAAATAATGGTTCCTGTTCTCTTGACGTTTACAGTTGAGCTGGGAGAGACAGAACAATCAACAACAGATACAGCAAATAAGTTGACTAGATAGTATGTGAGAAGGTTGACAAATGCCATAAAAATGCTGAGTATAGTAAAGGATTAAACATATTGAGGTAGGGCTACAATTTTAAATAGGTTAGTCAGTGAGGCCTTACTATGAAGGTAAAATTTGAGCAAAGAAGGGAGAAGGAGGTGAGGGAGTGAGCCATGCAGATGTCTGGGGGACCACAGACCAGGCTGAAGGAACAGCAAGTGCAAAGGTCCTAAGATGAGAACATGTCTGGTACATTTGGGGAATGGCAAGGAGACTGGTGTGACTGGCCAAGAGTTTGTGAGGAGGACCAGAGTAGGAGGTCAGGCCAAAGGTGAAAAAGGAGAGGTCAGAGTGTGTAGGGCTTTGTGCTCCATTGTAAGGAATGTGATTGTAACGCTGAGACAGGAGCCCTTGGAGGGTTTTTAGCAGAAAAATGACTTAATCTGCTTTACATCGTAACAGAATCACTCTGACCCCCATGTGGCCATGGTCCAGGGGAAAGATGGTGGGGAGATGGGCCAAAGTAGCAGCAGTGGAGGTAAAGGAAGTGATCAGATTCTGGTTATGTCTGTCTCTCTATCTATCTATCTATCTATCTATCTATCTACCTACCTACAGCTTTATTGTGATATAGCATACCATATAATTCACCCACTTAAAGTGTACATATTCAAGAAAGATGCCAAGGTATTTGAGCTGGGCCACCAGAAGCACGGACTTGCCAACAACTAAGATGGAAGAAGAAATTAGGTTCATGGTAGGGGAAGAGCAGTTTCTTTTTGGATATGTTAACTCTATACCTGGTTGCCAAGGCCAGAAACCTGGGAATTATCCCTGACTCTTCCCATTGCCTCCCCACCACCACCTCCCACCCCCACACCTGGTCCATCACGTCAGATCACCTCTGTCTCCAATAATAAACACATTTCTGTGGTCCACAAAGTGCTCATTGGATAGCTCACATCCCCATTTGCCATTTTGCAGATGGAGTCATGTGACTGGTTCTGGCCAATGAATTATGAGCAGAGGTGACACAAGGCACTTCTTGGGCAAGGCAATAAAGAACCGTGTGCCTCCTTTGCCTCTCTCTTTCCCTGACACGATATACTGGAGGCCGCATGTTCCAGGCTCCAAGATGAAGGGCTGCCCTACCCACATTGATCTTTTGTGTGGGCAAGAAATAAACTATATGTACATGTGCTGAGTGTTAATTAACCACTGAGATTTCAGATCTTTCCCTAATACAATTTTACTTCTCTACTTCTACCTGAACATCCACCATTGTTACTGCACTTAGTGGAATGGCCACCTAGTGTCCCTACTTCTGCACTTACATCCCTGAAATCCATTTCTCACATAGCAGCCAGAGGGATTAGAAGTCAGAGCTCTTCAGTGGCATCCCATTACAGTTGTGTTTGCCCTCCAGTCAATATGTGATCCTGATCACAAAGGCTTTGCCCTCATCATTTCCTTTGCCTGGCTCACTCACAGCTGGCTTCTCACCCTTCAGGTCTCACCTAAGATGCCGCTTCCTCAGAGAGGCCTCCTTGATGACTCTATCTACAGCTGCCACCTATTCTCTATTTATTTGAAACACTAATAACAATCCATCCTTTAATGAACTAATTAAAACATCTACTCTGTCTCTCCCATTTGAAGTAAACTTCACAAGAACAGGGACCTCTATTCATCACTATACTGCCTGGGTCTGATACGTATTTCACAAGTAGTAGATACTCCATCGCTGTCCTATGATTCAGCATCAGAGATCAGAGGTGCCCAGGGCAAGGTCTCTGTCCTCCAGAAGCCCATGGCAGAGTAAGGAAGCAGGCCATTAAGAGCTCTGAGTGAGAGGCCAGGGCACCTCCCAATCTAAGGGGAGGTTGGAAGGGTTTCCTGGAGGAAGGAATGCCTGAGGCAGGCCCTGAAGGACTGGGGACTACTGTCCTGATGAAAATTAAGAAAAGGGCATTTTAGAGGATAGGGGTGGAATGCATGAGGTGGAATATGGTGGGCTCAGTCCAGAAATGGCCGTGATGTGGAATATGAGTTGGAGCAATAGGCAATGAAGGTAGAGAGAGAGCAAGGACTGGTATGTCATACTAAGGAGCTGGGACTTGACCTAGAAGCAGTGAGCAGTTATCGACTGACCCAAGTGTCTTGTAGTCTTGGGCTAGCTTATTTTGGGCATCACGGTGAGGTAAAAGACCTCTGATTGAAGACTTTGTGTTTGCTACCCATTAGCGTCCTGGGCTTTTCTTCCCCCATGGCTCTCTGATCTTTTCTTTATGGGGTATCCACGTTGGTGATCATGGCCTTGCCCCATCTCCAGGGCTAAGGGAATTTATAGATAGGATAAGAACACAGCGAGTGTTCCCTTTCTCCTCTAAAACCCTTAAATATTGCCAAATTATCCCTTCAAAAATTTTTTTTACATCACTTTTACTCCCCAACAGAGTACTTGTTTCACTACATCCTTATTTGCCAATGCTGAGTAGTCACAATTTTTTACATTTTTGGTGACTGAGTTACAACGATCTCATTGTTATTTTAATTATATTCCTTGAGTTCTGGCAAAATTAAACAACTTTACTTGTGTTTATTGACCGTCTTTATTTCCTCTTCTGTGTATTGCCCATTCATATGCTTTGCCCATTTTTTGAAGGGGAGGGGTTCTTTGTCATTTCATTGATTGATAGGAGCTCTTTACATATTATGGTGTTATCTGTTATTTCTTGCAAACACTTTCTCCCAGTTTTCCAATATGGCATTGTATTTTGCTCAGGAAGCCTTTTCCCAGCCAAGATTTTTAAAAACTTCCTAAATGTACTTGCAAAAGCTTTTAGGGTCAGTTTTTGTTTAGGTGTATATTTAGGTCTTGCTTTGGCTGGAATGCATGTTTGTGTGTAGTGTGAGGAGGGGACTGTAATTTGAATAATTGTCCCCACTAGGTTTATTAAACATGGCATAGGATGAGACCAGACAGGTGGCTATTGAGAATATTGCTTGGGCAAGATCTGGGGGTCCTGAGTTGGTCAGGCATTGATCCTTTGGTTGCTGGATTGTGGGAGGTTCTGACAGGATCCTGTGATAGGAGCTAGGATGACGGGGGACCCTTGGAGTGAGGTGCTGGTGCTTCAGATTAGGAAGTATTCCAATATTTTAACAACCCCTATGGCCATGTGGGTGTGTTCCAGCTGGCTACCAGTGGTTAGGATGGAACAGTGGGAAGAGATCCAATCATGAGGACTTAGAAGAGTTTTGCTTGTATCTTGACAATATTGGGAAGGCACTGCTAGGACTGAGGAGGGTGAGTGACCACATTTGGGTTTGTAGGACCAGGACCAAGATGAGGAAGGTGAGGTGCTTGCCTTGGATGAAGAATTTAAGGGGCATCTGGGTGGTGCAATCATTTGAGCATCTGACTCTTGATTTCGGCTCAGTTCACGATCCCAGGGTCGTGGGATCAAGCCCTGTGTTGGGCTCTGCACTGAGTGTGGAGTCTGCTTAAGATTTTCTCTCTCTTTTCCTCTGCCCCTTTCCCTCACTCACATGCTGTCTCTCAAAAAAAAAGAATTTAAGTGGGGGCCAAAAATCAGTAATTAGAATAAATATTTTAATGCAGTATTTAAACTTTTTTTAATAATGCAAAAAAATCCATTATGAACGAAATACCAAAAATTTTTTAATGAAGGCATCTATTCCTGTACTTGTAGGATGAGGCCTTAATTTGCCTTAACCCAAACCCCACCTGTCCAAAACTGTCTTTTGTATAAATTTTTGATATTTGCTTATCATGCATATTTTTTGCATTAATTTTGATTTTTAAAAGTATTGCGTGAAAATATTATTTATCTTGTTTGCTGAGTAATTTTGGCACCTACCTAAATTTTGTGCCTCATCCACCTCACCCTAGTCCCAGCCCTGATTTTGAGGTGGTAACTGAGGCTAGTTGGGGCTGGGGACCTGCAGGGCCAGTGTGGTCGGGAGAGATCAGTGGGGGTGGGGTTCACGTGAGAGATGCTGCCAGATTGTGTGAATGTGGCATGGAAGGAGATGGTGCGGGCAGGCCTGCGGCTCACTCCCCCTTTGGAGTTGTCTGAGGAGGGGGCAAGAGGGGGATGCTGTCAGCAGCCCATCTGCGCTATATCCCTGCCAACCAGGCCTGTGAGCCAAGCGCCCACTTCCCTCAGTAAGGCTGCTGGAGAACCATTTTCTTTGAAAGTAGGAAGCGCCTTACAGTTGGACTTGGCCTTGCGTTGGGGTTGATCCCAGGTGGTCCTCAGGAGCAGATGGGCCCCTCTCTGCTCCTTTCCAATGTCCACTCTGACCCACTCTCCTCCCCAGTACAGCACATATGAGCCCTGTTCCTGGCTATGACTTCTCTCATGTGGTCTGTGTGAAACCCTCCAGCCACAGGCTCTGAGACCCCATGGGCAGGTGGACCTGCTTGTGTCACTGAGATCTGAGATTGTACCCAGACCTTGAACATAACCTACCTCTGTGGTCCTGCAGGCTGTGGCTGGAAAGCAGAGCTTGGACATCCACAGAGGGCCTTGAGTGCACGGGCCTTCAAAAGTCATTCCCTGATGCAAGGCCAGAGTCACGTGGGACCTCTGAGTCTTGAGGTCATGCTTGTCAGGACAGTGCAGGTCACAAGAATGTTTTCCGAGGCTCTGAATAAAGAAATAAGAGGGGTGGAGGGGATAGGGGAAAGACACTGGCTCAGAAGTCAGCAGGCTGTTCTACTTCTGCCTGCTGGCCTACCTACTCAGTGTGATCTTAAACAAAGCTCTTGTTTCTCTGAGCTTCAGTTTCCCGATCTGTCATATTGAGAAATTAGAATGGAGGAGTCTTGTTGTTTTTCTACCTGAGTGGACACGAGGTACTGCTTGGGGAGCTCAAAAGGAAAAGAATTTATTGTCCCATTTTTGAGGGTGAATTATTAAGCTGGTGTATTAGCTACTGCCACCGTGATGCTGTGTGACAAAACAACCCCAACTCAGTCTCAGTGACTTGACACAGCAATCATTTATTCTCTTGCTCACAGTCTTGCAGATCAGCTGCCTCTCAGCTGGGCTAGGCTGGGCCCCAGGCTCTAGGCTGCAGATTGGGTACAGACTCATTCCACATGTCTCGTCTTCCATAGGCCAGCAGCCACTGGGGACACGCTCAGGATGTGTGCTCTACTCCATGGCCACCGTGGCACAAGACAGTAAGCCAAACTGGGCAAGCAGGTTTCCAGCCTCTGCAGGTTTCACCCCACCCGCTATGGAGCTATGGCAAAGATGTAGATATATAACATTGCTGCAGGGGAATGAAGAATTGGGACCAAATTGCCACAGTTAAGGAAGAATAGAATAACCCAGGGAATTTGAAAATGTACTACAACACATCAGGGTGTGGTCACTTCATCTCTATCCGCTCCTTAACAAATCCGCCTGGTGGCATTGGCATCACGAGCCCGCTCAGACTTTAAGGACACCCAGGTTGGGCGTGGGGTGATGAGACACTTGGAGCCTGCCATGTAGGAGAAAGTTCCAGCTTGTCAGGACCATCCCACCGTGTCTTCATTCCTCTGGCAGCCTTCGTATCACTATGTAGAGCCTGGGAATGAAGCCAACACGAAGTGCAAACTGAGCAGTTTTGAAAAACCAGGTCCTCATACATCATCAGAGCATCTAGATACAGCCTTGCCTGAAGCCAGGACTTCCAGTTACATTAACCAATAAATTCCTTTTTTGTCTTAAACCAATGTTTGAATTGGGTTTTCAGTTACTTGCAATGGCAAGGGTGGTCTGTGCTCAATGCAAGAACTTACCTACCCAGGAGGATCTGATGTCAGTGAGTGGGTGGCAGGTACTTTCCAGATGCAGCGTGGTATAGAACCTCACCACACTCAGTGTTAGCATTGCTTGGGGGCTTGTTAGAGATGCAGAATCTTGGGCCCTTCCCAGACCTACAGAATCAAAATCTTCATTTTAATACATTTTAGCTAGACCCCCAGGTGATTTCCATGCATATTAAAATTTAAGAAGTATTTGTATGAAAGAGCGGGACGAGTCTCTTCACCTCCCTGGGCCTTCCTTTGTGACTGGGTGTGACTGAGCAATTGACTGGAGTTGGTGACCAGGGTTCAAATTCTGGCTTTGCTACTTAATATGTTGAGGGGCAATGAATAGGGGTGTTTTAAAATATCTCTGAGCCTCAGTTTTCTCTTCCGGAGAATGAGGATAATAGCAATAGCTACCTCCCAGGACTTTTGAAAGAAGTCAGTGTATTCAACTCACAGAAAGCGCTTGGCACACCTCTAGGCAAAAAGGAAGAGCTCAAAATTTGCCAGGTATGGTTATTTCCACAACTCTACAGTGGAGCTGCTTTACGTTCAGCCCACCTAATAGCTTTTGATCGATCAACAGCAGATGGGAAAACATTTTTGGAAAGTATAAATTGATTAAAAAGTAGTGATTTTTCTAAATCTTAAAAGAAGATAATTCATGGGGCACCTGGGTGGCTCAGTTGGTTAAGTGTCCAACTTCAGTTCAGGTCATGATCTCACGGTTCATGAGTTCGAGCTCTGCCATTGGGCTGTGTACTGACAAATCGGAGCCTGGAGCCTGCTTCCGATTCCATATCTCCCCCTCTCTCTGCCCCTCCCCTGCTTGTGCTCTCTCTCTGTCTCAAAAATAAACATTAAAAAATTAAAAAAAAAGAAGATAATGCACAAATGTTGCTTAGCCATTATGTGGTTAATGGTTGTTTTTGACCTGTACCTCTGGGCAAGGGTATGAGGCAGTAAAGGGGTAAGGAGAGGTCACCAGGAAGGGGGACAGTGCTCTGAGCTGAGTCAAAGGGGCAAAAGGGCCCATGTCTTCCAGGGAGAGGGAGGATCAGAGCATTTGTACAGTGAGTCCTGGCTGAAGACAGACCTCAGAGAGCTCTGACAGTAGGCGAGGATGTTGGGCTTTACCCAGCAGGCGCTGGAGATGAAACTAATCATAGTGACACTGGCTTCTCTGTGGCCCTTTGACTTGCTGGATTACAAGTCTGTTTCTCCGACTGCATAGCTTCTGAGTTGCATAAACCTCAGAAGAGCTCCAAATGACGCTCCTTGAAGGCCTGACGCAGCCCAGCCCTACTGCAGGCGAACACAAGATATAGTTGCCTGCAAGCGGGTGAGGGCCATGAAGAGGGGAGGCCTGCTGCCTGGGAGTCGTCTGGCCTCTGTGATAAACACAGCCCAGCTGCAGGTTTGGTCTGTGGCCTGGTGCCTTGTGTTGTTGATTTTGTGTGAGGTTGAGAGATGGGCCACCAGCCCACCTGAGACTGTGAGCTGAGAGAGGAGTGGGGTAGAAAGAGGCCCCGGCAGGGCACTGCTCAGGGTCCAGAATGAAATCTGCCACCTAGTCTTGGAGAGGACACATGGATCCTCGGCTCAAAAGAATCCTGAGCATCCTCGATTCTACTCCAGATCCTCCCCAGGGGAGATGGCTCTTGAGATCTGTTGGGGCAGGCACATCACAGTACTGAGTAAACGCTCAGTGCTCACAACCAGTGTGAGGTACTAGTGATAAAGACACTGAGCCAGATGTAGAGAAGCTCTCCTAATGCCAGCTTCAGGCACAGGGAGGTGTTATATGTGATGAAGCGAATGGAGTAGAAGTCAGGCAGCTCTGGGTTCTGATCCCCCTTTTACCATCTGTTTCATAGCTTACTCTGTGGGATCACGGGAAGATCACATCACCTCTTTGTGCTTTCATTTCCCCATCAAAAAAGTAGGTATAAATATGCCCTTTTGCGGAAGTATCCATGGCAGCACAATTACACAATACTGTGCAGATGAGACATAGTAAAGTGGTAAGGTTGGCTAATAATGATCTCATTCAGAATCTGATGGTCTGAGAAATTAGAACATGGACAGGGTGGTGAATTTGGGAAAGGCCTGTCTGAGGAGGTGACACCTCAACTGAGAGCAAAAGGAGACAGCAGTATGGGATAAAGCATTCATTATAAGAATTCATTGTCTCATAACGGGAGATCCTGGGGCAGTGAAGTTTGGAAGGGGAAGGGTGAATTGAAGGGTCAGAGAAAGAGCCAACAACAGTCCTGAAGCCCCTGTGTAGGTGAATACATTGGAGCAGTGGGACATCCAAGAAATCAAGCATATCCAGCTAGCAAGATGAGGCCATGAGGAGACTCATGGAGAGGGCTCTGGGGTGCTGTTGCCTCTGGGAATCTACCACCTCCCCGGGGCCACAGCCACACATCTGGACGTGGGCCTGGAGTCAGTTGGTCAGTTGTTGGCCAGCAGTTAGGAAGATAAGCTGGACACAAAGCAGAGGAGATATGGACAAACTGCAAGGCTCCAGGTACCTCTGTCTGCTCAGCAGTATATGTGACTTACACGATCTTTCAGTAATAATGACTGATGCTTCACTTCCTTCCTCCAAATCCTGTGCCGGTTCCCTCTTTGGCCAACTCTATCCCAGAACCATGCACTAAGGAGATTCTGGGAGATGTAGTTCCAGCTTATCCAAATTGATAGTACACTCCATTCCGATGCTAGTGCACTAGTTACTAAGATAGAGAAAATACGGAGAGGAGCAAGTTTGGGGTGGGAAATGTTAGGAGTTCTTTCATGGGCACATTTAATTAGAGATGCCTATTTAAGATGGCCATCAATGATCCTGCTCTTCATGCCCTGTGTGATCTTCTCCCCTTGGGGTGGGCTGGATTTAGTGACTCACTTCCAACAAACAGAATTGGGCAAAGAGGATGGAATGTCACTCCTGAGATCAGGTTACAAAAAGACCCTGGCTTCTGTCTTGGGTACTCCTCCTTCTCCTCTTGCTCACTTTCTCTGAAACAAGGCAGCTGCCATGTTGTGAGTTTATGGAGAGACTCCCATGGAACAGCCATGTGAGTGAACTTGGAAGCAGAACCTCCTGCATCACACCTTCTGATGAGACTGCAGCCCCCACTGGCAGCTTGAGAACATCGGCCAGAAGCACCCAGGTAAGTGGCATCCAGATTCCTGACTCACAGAAACTTGAGATAACACGTTTATTTTTTCAAACTGTTACATTTGGGGGTAGTTTGTTACGCAGCAATAGATAGCTATAGACACCAAAGTGGATATTTATGCTTGAAGCTTAAGGGGAAGGTCAAGGATGGATGTGTTTGTTTAGGAACCATTAGTGTTTGATGGCATTTAAAGCCACGGAACGGAATAATGTTAAGTAGAAACAGTGGTCAGAGAAGAGCAGAGGTCTGAGGAGTGAGCCTTGGGGATTCCCACCGTTCAGTGGTCAGACAAATGTGGGAGATTCAGCAAAGCAAGTGGACACCAAGTGGCTAACGTGGAAGGAGGAAAAACAGAAGGGTGTGGTATCAGGAATCAAGAGAAGGTCATGTATCAAGGAAGTAGGGGAGCTCAATGCTGCTACAGGTCAGTCAAGGTGAAGGCAGAGAAGTGCCTGTTGGCTTTGACCACGTGGGTTTGGTTAGCAACCTGGACAAGGCCGTTTGAGTGGAGCAGGAGCTCACGTGGACAGGACTGAGGAAGGTGGGGGTGTTCCGTGCTTAGCTGTGTAGCATGAGGCATGCCCAAACAAATGGGGACTCCCCCTTTCGGTTCTACTATCGCTGTGTTTGCTTCCCTCTCTGGTTCTTGGCTTTGGGAGATGATGACAGAAGATGACAGGGGTTGGGCAGAATGGATGGTGGCTTTGAGGAACACGAGCAAGTTTGGTAGCACAGCTGGGGAGCTCCAGTGGACATGTTCGTTCGCTAAGATCATTTCTTTGTTTGGCCTGAGCTAGAAATTTGAGTGAAAATCAGTCATTTGACAGACCCTTACTGTGTGCAGAGCCTGCCAGGCAGGAGTGATCTGTCATCGAGTGAGACATTACCCCAAAAGGAGCGGATTCAAGGTCCAGGGGGAGGCACATGTTTAAATAAACATTATAGGACCTTGTGATTAGTCATGTATGACAGAGGTGCATCCTGTGCTGTGGGAGAGTAAGAGAAGGAGGGCCTGAGCTTGCTACAGGGGGTTGGGAGTGGGTGGGTAAAGAATGAAGGCTTTCTGGAGGAGGTGGCCCTGGGGCAGAGGCTTAGAGAGTGCCCACTGAGTTTTTAAACTTAAAGTCTGGGAAGATTATTCCAGGTCCCTTCTCTCATCTCTCCTCCAACCCACCCGCTTGCCCTCCTTTTCCAACTCATACCCCTCCCTGCCCCTCTCTCCCTCCTTCTCCTCTTCTCCTTCTCTCCCTCCTCCTTCCCTGGCCCATGATGAAAGGCTTTAGTGGCCTCCCAGTTAATGAATTATGCATGCCCTTCAGCGGGTGTGCCTGGCATCCAATTAGGGCCTTGGCCAGGTTGATAACATAGATTAAAATGTAATTCATTGAGGTTGACATTTAAGCCCCAGTGTGAGTGGCAGGAAAGAGAAGCAATGCTTCCCCAGAACCTGGTGTTTTGGGTGGGGGATGGGGAGGCTCTCAGCTACCAGTATTTGCTTAACTAATGCTGGTTTAGAGTCCAGCCAGCCTGTGGGCTGGGCCTTCTGATGCACCTTTGTGCCGGGGAAAGGTGCAAGGCAGGCTTTGAGTCAAAATAAGCTTTTTAAAAAAAATTTTTATTTAGAAATAATTTGAGATTTACACAAGAGTTGTGATGACAGTACAGAGAGTTCCCATATACCCTTCACTGAGTTTTCCCTCATGTTAACATCTTATGTTACTATGGTACAGTGATCAAAACCAAGAAATTAACATGGGTACAATACCCATTAACTAAACTACTAATGTTTCTTCAGATTTCACCCAGTTTCCCACTAATGTCCCTTTTCAGTTCCAGGACCCAGGATTGCCAGGATCCCGTATGTCAGTGCAGGCTTTGGTGACTGCGTCTCAGCATGGACAGCAGTCCCTCTCCACGTGCCAAGCCAGGGGTTCTCAAACTCTTGAGTCCAGGGAGTTTCTGGGGATTTTGTGGAAAAGGCACATTCTTCCCTAGACATTCTGATTCATTAAATCTTGCAGAGAGCCCTGACATCTATATTTTTAACAAGCACCCCAGGCAATGGAGAACTGTTGACCCTGACCAGCACTCCAAGCAAAGTTGGTTTGATTCCTAGTTCCTTTGGCAACCCAGTTGTCAGCCTGCAGATTTCCCTCATCCCCCAACTGAGCCTTTGGGCCTCGCAGGGTTATCCTCACCCAGACCCTGGGGGGAGGATGACTAACACGCTGGGCAGGGCAAAATCCCAGGTAAGTCTTATGAGAGAGAAGAAGGAAGAATATTTATCTGCCAGTCATTAATATACAAGTTTTCTCGTTTAATCCACACAACAACCCCTATGAGTAGATACTACTTTCCCCATTTTATAGATGAGGAAACCAAACAATCATGATATTAAGTGTGAGGTTGCCAGATTTAACAAATAAAAAAATCAGAGGTCCAGTTAAACTTGAACCTGAGATAAGGCAATGTTGGGGTTATACTTGTATTTTGAAAACATTGTAGTTCATCTGACATGCAAATTTAACTGGGCCTCCTGTATTTTATCTTGCGCCCTACTAATATCCTTTGGTTGCAGAGCTCACTAGTAGGCTTCGACCAGATCTGGCTTCAATGTGTGTAGCATGGGGCACCCTGTGCTTACCTGTTTAGTGCCCGTCTCACCTGTTGGACCACAAGCAACAGGAGGTGGGGGCCATATGTAATTATCCCCTACTGTAGCTTCAAAGCTTGGCAGTGTGGCAGTAGGTGCCTAGTAAATATTTATTGAATAAATGAATGGCTAAATGCATGCACGAGTAGAATCTCTACTTCCTTTGTACCATCATGGTGGTTGACAGAGAGCTAAGCTGGTGAGGTGTCATGTGATCAACTTGCTGATAGAGATGTGGGAGGAGTTAGAGGGTCCAAGGTGCCATGCCCACATCTGGAACCCTAGCCCTTGCACCCTGAACAAGGACAAAGTGCCAGCTCTTCTCATCTCATCCTCTCAGGGCCTCTGCTCTCCCAACTGGGAAATGAGATTGGGTCCCTTCCAGCTCTAGGTTTCTGCCATTCTGTGATCTCCCATGGAGATAAAAAAAATATGGCCAAATAAGAGGATGTGCTGCCGACTATATTTACTTCCCAGCTCATTCTTATCTCTCCTCTTCTTCCTCTCCTCCCTCCTCCTCCATAATGATTTTCTCTGCACCCCGTGGTGCCTGGCTTTGGGTTCCTTTCCTCGAATGCTCCCTTCCGCCCTGTCAGACGAAATCAGAACCCCAGAGAGACCCGGCACAGCACGGTTCTTCACATTCAAGGGAGACATTGGGAGCGCATTGTATCTTTTAAAATAGACCCGTTGTCGTCGGAATGTATTTTTAGCTGTGGGAGAGATTGGCATGCTCTCCGTGCCACCATCTGCCAAAGGCAGTTGCTAGGCAACTGACACTGACGACAGCAAGGGGATGACTTCATGGAGGATCTGGGGACCCTGATGGCCCCATCCCTCTCCACTGTCTAACTCCTGCATGCGAACAGCCAGGCCCAAGGGAATAAGCACTCCTTGCTTTCTGGGAGAGGCCAGGGAGCTGGTTCAAGGCCTGTGGGCAAAGTACGGGAGATGCTATACAGGTAACAAGAGACAACGGGCCACCACTGCCACCCTGACTGGTGGATTTTCTATTTAGAAATTTAGATGCTATTGTGATTTAGGGCTGGGATCTGGACTCAGTGAATCCAAAGGATACATATCCTTCTTCTCAGCAGCCCCACAGGCACTGGTCTGAGTCACAGCAGGAGCTGTTCGGAGGTCATCAGCCCAGAGCAGGATTCATGGATGAAGTAGCCAACTGGTGGCCGACCCCTAGGTTTTTGCTCTCTGAGTGATTTGGGGTGAGTCTCTGCCCTTCTGTGTCCCCCAGTTTTGTTATCTTCAAAGTAAGGATATTGAGCCAGATTATAATTCACGGATAGGGATAAAAAGCAGAAGAACCACAGAGTAGAAAAACCCACGAGCCAGACGTCGGTTTGGAGCCCAACTTTGCCCCTTAAAGCTCATGTGTGACTTAGGTGAGATGCTGAACTTGTCGGTACAGTCTCAATCTGAGAACGACGGCAGTAATGGGCTCATTTTGTGTTGTGGGCATTCAGCAAGGCAGAGCAGGGAAGGTACGCAGCAGGACGCCTTCACTTTGGGGCCCGGTAAATGGGCAGGTAGATTCCATTTCTGCAGCAGAGCCTGTAAAGCATCTGCTGCAATTATTTCCCTTCATGCATATTAACACTTCATGCTGGGCACATTTCCAGCCTCCCTTGCAGCTAAGTTCTCAACAAGGACACGTGAAAGGAAGGGACGGCTGCAATTTCTACCTCCCTCCCTTAGAAGAAATTGCTTCCCTGGATGTCCTTTCTCCTTTCCTTTCTGGAATCCAGGGCATGGATAGGCCCGTGACACCACTTTGACCCTGCGGGGCAGGACGATCTGCTTGGGGTAGGGGAGCAAGGAGAGCAACAAGACGAAAGGACCCTGGGTCGCTGTTCTAAGAAGAGGACTGAGCACGTGTGGTTTGTTTGCTTGGGGGAGGGCAAGAGCACTGGCAGGTGAGTGGGGAGGCGACAAAAGGAAGAGAAGGTAGCCAATAAAGGCCAGCCACCTCAGCAGGTGACAAGAGCTTAATTCCCTGGGGGAGCTCTGCAAAACAGAGTAGGCCAGGAGCTTCAGAGATAGCCGAGGGTGAAGGAACTGGGCCATGTTGCCCCCCACCCCCTTGATCCCTGGACCACTCTTCCAGTCTCCGGTGTGCCCGTGGGCAGAGTGAACGCCTCCAGCCCGAGGGCAGCCCTTTGCCATCAGAAGCCAGGCTGGTGGGCATGGCGATGATAAGGGGATCTGAGCGGATGTGGCACAGCAAGAGAGCAGCAGCTGAAAGAGAAATAAACTTCTGTGTTCTTCAGGCCACGTAGTGAGGATTGTTTTTTTGCAGCTCGACTTTTACCCTAGCCAATTCAATTTCCAAATGCTATGCATATTAGGAAGTCTCAGTTTTATGTAATCCCTCTAAGCTCCTAGACTCCATGCGACATTCGTGGAGGTTACGTCACGGTCGGGAAAGCAAGGTTAATGCTAAGGAGCACAAGTATCTCAACGGAGCGTGCGTCACATGGCACCGCTGGGATTTGGGGAGAAAATGACGTAGGTCCTCAGAGAAGGGCAGATGAGTATAGACCAGCACAGTCACAGGAGTCTTCTTGGCGGAGGTGAACTGAAGCTGAGCACTGTCGGCTGGGGTGGAGGGCACCCTGGCTGAGCCCTGGGTAGCTCTTCCGTGAGGTATGGGGCAAGCAGGTACCTGGCTCACAGCACCGCCGTGTGGTCTCCACCAGTGGACGCTGGGTTAAGCTGCACTGTGCGTTTAAGGAGTGGGCTGCTTGGTGCCTGTTAGCTGGGAGTTCTTCCTGGTGTCTGACTGCAGTCAGTCCTGCTTTACTTCAGGTTTTATTTTAACCTCTAAGCATGGGTTGGATTTGACGATGACTGCAAGGAGTGGGTTAAAATTAGCAAGCCCATGTCACCCCCATTCTCTGTGGGAAAGGGGGTGTAGAGAAGAGTCCAGCCCTCCCCCCCTACCCCATGGATTGGGGACAAATAGGAAAGAATGAGGCAGTCCACCCAGGCTCCCAGAGCCCCAGTCATCCCCAAGGCTGGGAGAAAGAGCAGAGGGCAGCGTCTCTTAGGCGAGTGGACTGTACGGCCTTGATCCAAATGCAGGTAACTCAAACTCACCCTTGCCTGCTTGTTGCCAATGCCACCACCAACTCATGTCTGTAAACATGGGGCATTTCCACCCCATTCTAGATTTTCCTGGCATTTTATTCTCTTTGAGAAAATAAGAGCAGCTTTCTTTGTTCTCTTTGGGAAATATGTGTGGAATGGGGAGAAAAGAAGGGGTGCAGCCTTTAGAACTGAGGGCAAAAGGAGGGTCTCTCTGTAGCTGGTACTAATTCCCTGTGCCCAGGGAAGATGGGGACATAGGAGGCTCCGTGAAGCACCCTGTCTCTGGAGAGTAAGAGCCACAGGCCAGGGTACTTATGGCCAATACAAGACATAAGATGGACTAAACTGCGGGGCTTGGGGCCCATCTGAATATACCAGAAGCAAGAAAGGAAAGATCGGGGACACCTGGGTGGCTCAGTGGGTTAAGCGTCTGACTTCGGCTCAGGTCATGATCTCACGGTTTGTGAGCCCCACATCGGGCTCTCTGCTGTCGGCACGGAGCCTGCTTCAGATCCTCTGTCCCCATCTCTCTCTGCCCCTCCCCCACTGGTTCTGTCTGTCTGTCTGTCTCTCTCTCTCAAAAATAAATTATTTTTTTAAAAAAAGAAAGGAAAGATCAGCGCGGACTATAATAGAGAGGGCACTATGAACAAGAAATGTTCATGGGATGCTGACCCAGAGGATTTGGGCAGGAACAAGAAGCTGGAGTGTTTAGGGGGAGCAGTGAACACAGCAGAGGCCCCCTGCTCTGAAGGAGTAGGAATGGAGCAGGAGAGTTAAGCTAATTCCGCGGGTGAATGCAGGGTGCTGAGGGAGGGGGAAGATTGGCAAGGAACCAGGCAGGGAAGGGAAGGGAGGGGACGGTCACCCAATGCCCAGGCCAGACAGGAGGCCATTCGGTCAACACTTCATGGGCTGGGAGTATCCATATTCACGTCCCAGGAGCTTTGGGGAGTGAGTGCGGATGGAGAAGCCCAGTGAGTGGGGCATAAAGAAGAGATACGGACTGTCCCTGGTGGATTACGATGTGCCTCAAATCCCAGGAGGCCTGGAGATGTCCTCGCAAGTCCCACACAGCATGCACATGAGGGACAGTGACAGGCGCTGGATGGCAGGGGGGGTCTCCTCCTGCCAGGTTGAGCTCATGTCTCTCCACCCTGCTCCAAGAATCCCTGCAGTGAGTGAGCTGGCCTTGCCATGTCTCAGAGCAATACCTTCACCAAGGCTGTGGGGGGGTGGGGCTCACCTGAAAGTAATAGGCGTGGAATCACTGTGCTGAGTCTAAAACTCTTCTGTCTGCTGCAGTGTCATTCTGGAGCTGGAGAATGGAATTGTCCATTCTTTCCCATACATAGCATTTGAAGCTGTCAATAACTTGGATCTCACCTCATTTTTCATTACTGTCTTCCATCGTCATCATCATCATCACCATCATCATCATCATCATCATCATCATGTTAATAACAAAATTAAAATTAACTAGCTTTTGTTGAGGATCTGTATGTGCCAGGAACTCTTTTAAGCATTACACATATAATAGCATTTAATCTTTGTGGCAACCCAATGGGTAGGAACTATTTTTTCTCCCCATCTCACAAGAGGCAACTGAGGCACAAAGAAAAGAACCGGCCTAAGGTCTGTACACCAGCATGTGACAGGACGGCGGATGTATCAGATGCCAGAACTTATTGCATATGGCGCACATTCGTGCCCCCAGCCTTTCTGCAGGCTGCCCGCCATGCCTGGACTGCCTCCCCACTTCTCAGCTTCTCATTCACCTGATGGACAACCATGCAAACCCTAGCCGGCAAGACCTAGCTTAAAAGTCACCTCTTCTAGAAAGTCTTCCCTACCTCCTGGGGAGCAACTTTCTTTAAGCTCCCCCAGCACACCCTGATTATTGTGTCAGTCACATCACGTTGCTGGGTTTTGTTCGTGTGCTTGTTATTTCCCACAAAGGAAAAAAACACTCTTTTTTTTTTTTTTAATTTTTGCACTTTGTAAGTAAACAATTAATTGATATATAAAGAAGCTGCATTTTTGTTCAAGTTCATGCTTTCCCTCTCCCTTCCCCACCCAGGTCTGGTGTAGAGCAAGGCTGCAATAAATATTCGTTGAATGGAGATGTCTTTCTGCCCCCACTCAGCTCCTTTCCTGACCACCCTGTTCCCGACTCTTTGCTGTGTGGGAGAATCCAGACATCTTGTACAGCTGCAGCTCAGTGTGGCCCATTTTGGCTGGGATTCAAGGAGTAATTGCAGACAAATAAGTATTATTACAACCCGCATCAATCAACATCCCTCTCCTCAAATGCTCTTGCCAGGAAACAGGGGATCTCAGTAAGAATCTTTCTTGTTTAAGCTTAAGCATCTTTCTGGTGCCCATGGAGTATGTGATACTCAGAGGGCCACCAGCACTGACCATCTGCAGCCGAGTTTGTAAAACATACTGCCCATATTATTTGAGATTCCAGGCCCCTAGAGGCAGACATACTTGGATTCAAATCCTGTCAGTCACTGTATCTCTCTGTGAACTTCACAAGGGGCTTGCCTTCTCTGGGTTTCAGTGTTCTCACAGGTAACATGGAATCACTAATACTTCCTGGGTACATGTTGCAATGATTAAATGAGATAGCATGTTTGAAGCATCAGGAGATTTTCTGGGCAATTAATAATTAAAAACTTTCTTTTTCTCTCACTTCTTAGTTAGTAATTTCATTCTTTGTACTTTATTGGAGGTAGGGCTTTGTGTCAGCAGCTAAACATTAAGTTCCAACCCTATCTACATTCCAGAACTTGCAGAGCCCAGAGTAACCCGTGTAGAGAAGCTGTCCTGGAGAAATAGGGGCTTGATCTGGGCATGGGAGGAAGAATCATGTTTAAAATAAAATTTATAGGGGCACCAGGGGGCTTAGTTGGTTAAGTGTATGACTCTTGATTTCGGCCCAGGTGATGATATCACAGTTTCATAGATTCGAGGCCCATATCGGGCTCTTCACTCAGCACAGAGCCTGCTTGGGGTTCTCTCTCCCTCTCTCTCTGCCCCTCCCTCACTCATACTGTCTCTGTCTCTCTCAAACTAAATTAATAAACTTAAAAAAGGTTTGAAAAATAAATAAAATTTATAGATCTTTTGTGGGGTGCTATAGTATTCTGGAGACAAGGAAAACAGGGAATTAGCAGACCCCAACCACAAAACTCCCCTCCCTTGACAACACCTTCAGAACCATCCATGATATTTCTGCAGAGGAAGTTGCCTGTATGATGAGGCCTGGAAGGTGGGTCTGGGGGCACTATGGATGTCCAGGGCAGCACTCTGAAGCTAAAGGAGAAAGAGCTTTCCCTGGGTCACTGGCTCATCTAGCAACCTGTTTTGCAAAATAAGGTTTTAAAACTTAACATTCAAGTGGCCAAGTGGCTCTGTTTGCATGGATGGTGCTTGTGTGTGGTAGAATTTGGCTTCTTTTTGCCAATCGTTCAATTCAGTTGAATAAAATGTCCTGATTACTCTCTTTGGGTCAGACATAGTGCTAAGAGTTGAGGATCCGGGGCAGGAAAGACAACTTGCCACTCTTGTGGTGCTTACTGTCTTCTAGAGTGATCTATGGAAAGGCATGAACTAGGAACATGAGTGCTGACTTCTGCCTGGGGGCAAAGGGACAGCTGACCTGAGATTTGAAGGATGAGTGATCGGTTATTATTATGTGTCAGGTGAGTGTTTTCAGTTCATTGGCCAAAAAAAAGAAAGAAAACAGTGTCCTTTAGTCAAACAAACCTGGGTTCAATCCCAATTCTGTCACTTATTAGCTGTGTCACTATAGGCTAATCACTGAATTTTTCTGAACCTCAGCTCCTTTTCTGTATAATGAGGATAGTTGTAAAAGCTCCTACTTGAAATGGGTTTTGTGAAGATTAATAGAGGCATATATGTAACTTACACAGTGCCTGCGTAATCACTCGATAACTGGTAGTGGGGATGGTGGTAGTGATTTTACCCTGAGAAACCGAGGAATGGAGGCCCAGAATCTCAAAGTTAATGTACAGTTGGTGCTTTATGATGTGTTTTCCCCTGGCCTTCTGATATTTTCTATGAAGCTCATAAATTCTCTTCCTCCTCTGCCATCAATAACTGGCTGACTCACTGCAACTCAGTTCAGATGTTCCATTATCCGGGTGATCATCCGTGGCCAGGTCTAGTAAGAGAGTTACAGAGAAAAAGCACAAGCACAGACACATTTCATTATTAACTTGTACTTTGACTCCAAATTCCAATGAAATCATAGTGAGTTGGGCTGGACTCATCTCATGATCAAACCCTTCATCTCCACAGGGTAACTAAAATCCAGAAGCCTCCTATTCCTCAGTTTAAGCCATGATAGGTTTCTTTCTGGGGTGACCAAGTATAATCGGGTTCCCTTATTTAGCAAATACTGTGTTGTTCAAATCATCTCACTATGAGTATAGATTTTTTCAACTTCCTCATATTTTTCTGTCAGTTAAATCATTGTTTTCTCCCTTATTTGGGGGGGGGGGTTGTCAGGTTATGCTTTATATATTTTGAAGCTTGTTAGTGGGTGCCTACAAGTTTTTGATTGCATTAAAATCTTAGTGGATTTTTTTTTAAATCATAGAGTTCCCATCCTTATCCTTATTCATGTTTTTCAACTTAAATTCCATTTTGTCTGATTTCACTATTGTGAAATACCTTCTCTATCTTTTCATTTTCAACACTTTTCTTATTTTGTTTCAGGTATATCTTTTGTAAGCTAAGTGCAATCTGGTGACTTCCAACTTTTTTTAATTGGATATATTTGACATATAATGGGTAAATGTAAGGTGTACAGTGTGTTAATTTGATACATTTATGTATTGTAATATGATTGTCATTGTAGCAATATTTAGCACCTTTATCATGTTACATAATTGTCTTTCTTTTTTAATGGTTGAGATAATTAAGTTTTAGTCTCTTAGCAAGTTTGATGATTGTAGTACAATATTATTATCTAATTCATTATATAAGGAATTAGATCTCTATGGCTTATTTATTACTCACTGCAAGTTTGTACCCTTAAACAACATCAGTCTTATCATCCAACCCCCCAATCCCCTAGGCAACCACCATTTTGCTCTATGCCTTTTATGGGTTTGACTTTTTAGATGCCAAAATAAGTGATATCATACAGTACTTGTCTTTTTCTGTCTGACTTATCTCACTTAGCATAATGTCTCAAGGTCCATCCATGTTATTGCAAATGGCAAGATATCCTTCTTTCTCATGGCTGAACATTCCATTGTATTACATATGCAAACATGTATGTCACTAACATTTTTTAATGACCTCTGACTTTTAATAAGTGAGTTTAAGCCATTTACATCTATTGTGATTACCATTATATTTGGTTTTATTTTCGCAATCTTGTATTTACCTCACCTGCTTTCCTTTTTTCTTCTTTTACTTCCTTTTGTTTGTTAATGTTTTCTTTGTTTTCTCCTTTTTCCTTCCTCTGCTAGTATAAATTCTCTTGTTTCTTGCCTATCTTTTCATGATATTGTTTTGTGAGTTCACATTTGTTGGTGAGAGTTTTTGTTTTCTTTTTTTCTCTCTGTGCTCATCACTGTCTGCTCTGTGTGTGTGTGTGTGTGTGTGTGTGTGTGTGTGTGTGTGTGCATGTGTGTGTGTATGTTGCTTCCATTCAGCTCTCTTGGCCTTTAGATTCAGGCCTTATATAATCAGTTATGTGTGTAGGTGTCTTATTCTATATGAATATTACAAACTAAGTGACTGAGCCAGCAAATCACTTAGATAAGTCCATGTTGCCAGGGTTTCTATGCCTATCCAGCCCTATTTCAGTCAAATGGCTTAGAATGGGACATAGCCCTAGGCAGGAAGAATACCTTTCCCTAGCTCAGATATAGCTCTGAGAGCCTGGCTTTGGCCTCCCAGAGTTCATTGCCCCTCTTAGGCTTCAATAGTTGAACTTTTTGCTTATTTCAGGTCTGGGAGTACAGCAGGTCTGCAACTTCTCTTCATACCTTTATTCTCTCTCTCTCTCTCTCTCTCTCTCTCTCTCTCTCTCTCTCTCTCTCTCTCTCTCCCCCTCCCCGCAAACCTTTAAAACAGGTCCAGCTTAGGGATCTATATCCAAAGGAGTCTCAATTAAGACTGATGAGTAGAAGGAGTAAAATGACCTTCCCCAGGCTGACCTTTTGTCAGAATTGTGAAAGAAGCAGTTATTCTTTATTACCTCCTCTTTCTTATATCTTTATTTCATGCTTCCTCTCTCAATTCCCTTCTTTCACTACTTCTATATTGACCTGGATTCTTCTTGTCTGAAAAACTCATCCCCCTCATCTGGGGGCCTTGAGCTTCACCACCACTCATTCTCCCCCAAGGTATTTGTGTTGTAAAGAAGAAATGACCAATGGTGGCATTTGAAGTAACAGGTGGAGATGGAAATTTGGATGATACTCTCCATGTTTTATTATAAATGCAGGGGCATGAGGTTGTATCTGGTGGGGACTACTCTTTTGTATCCTTTGAGTCCCCTTCAAAGGCACTGGGCTAAGGACTCTGACAGCTGTGGATGATGCCTCTGATAACCCTATATATTGTGACTATCTTCTTGGGAATGTTTGAATAGACAATGATTTCACAGAATGTTGGTCAGGACTGAGAGAAGAAACCAAAGTGATCTCTTCTTTCATGTGCTTCGTGTCTTCTATTGAGCAGGTCTCTAGGAGGCCAGTCCGTGTCTTCTGTGGGCAGGTTTCTAGGAGGTCAGTCCTAATGGTCAGTGAAGAAGTTGTGCCATCTCTTTCTGCCTGAGGGTGGAGGACAGCCCTCCTGCTTAACCAAACTGGACATAAGGCAGCATGTAAGAAAATTTCTACTGTCCATTCCAGGCCCCATTGATCAGAGCCTCCCCAAATGTCCAGTCACTGTTACAAAGTAGATGTTCATGTTTCTCATTCCCTACCACTGGCTGTCCTGACCTGCCAGGTGGCAAAGTTTCTGTTTCATTCTAAATGGAGCAGAGGATGTGGAAAATCTTTGGTGGCTTCTGGCAGGCAAAGGATCAAAGCAGTGTTTAGCAGCCAAAGGCACAATCAGAAAGGCCAAGATCAAAGGGGAAGGGCTTCATGTGAGAGTAAACTCTTCTGTTCCTCATGACAGTCCTTGCCAAGGCTTCTATGATTCTGTGTTGAAAGGAACAAGGATGAGGAATTTGGGCTGCGGCTGGCTGCTGAAGCCACGTGCTGACAGACAGTCCTGGAACAGCTACAATTTAATTATAAACCTTAAAATTAAAATAAAATCCACTGACTTATAAGAGGGAAAGAGGGTCAACACTAGTGGGGTCAGAAAAACCATTTTCAAGAGCCCTTGGGTTGGCCTAAATTCTATATATAAAATGGAAGGTGAAAGTGTTTGCCATGGAAACCATCAGAAGGAAGATGAGGGAATTCAGGTCTTGGTAAGTGATTCCAGTTTTTGTTGTGGGCACTCAGTGCACCAGGGGAAATAATTGAGGCCGTGATAAATAGGAAATCTGGAGAGGCTATACCTGAGGCTCAACGCATTTTGTAAGGGGAAGGATTCCTCACTAAGGATGGGGAATCTGCTTCCCAAACTCTGTGGTGGGTAGCTTAGGATATTTTGTGTTTGTAGGGGTTTATTTTAACTTTATAGGGTAGCTCTCTCTCTTTTTTTTTTTACAACTATGACCAAAAAAAACTGAATAGGATGCCCACAGGTATCTGCCTGCTGGCTTTTTTTCCTTTTCTGTCTGAGAAAGGACCCTAGCTTGGGTAGGGGTGAGGTGAGAAGCTCTTCTCCTGACTCAGGCAAACCTCTCCCCTCTTTGTGCCTCAGTTTCCCTATCATCCAATGGGGATGTGAGATGAGATGAGTGCTTCCTGGATGCACTTTTTAGAAAAGTGAACAAAACTTGGGCATGGCAGTGGGTGGATGGGGTTTAAGTGTCAAAGTACTAAAACGAGGATGTGCAGGTTAAGTTGGCACGCAAAATGCCACAGGGCTCCCCAGCTTTTGGTTGCAGGGTGAGGGAAAGCTTGACTCTTGTTCCTCATCCCAAATCTGCTTCACGCAGACCATCTCCCAGATTCTTCCCAGCTCTGGAAAGCAGAGCCCTTCGACAGGCTGTGTGTCCTCAGCCTCTGGAAGAGGCTGTGGCATCACAATTGCATTTTTCCTGGAGGACAAGTTCCCCTGCACTCCTGCAGGCCCCTGCACAGGCCTTATTATGGGATGGCACCGAGCTCATTCTTTCGGAGTGAAAGGTTCCCTGTCCATCTGAAGCAAAGCTATTATTCCTTGATAGGAAAGCCTTGTCATTCTCAATGTGCTTCTCATATGCCTCTTCTCTCTTCATCAACGTGAGCGGGTATTAATCTCACTTAATTCCCTGCAGCTGGCCTCACTTTGCATGGCTGTTTGGGGATAAGGTTCTTTTGTTCCCCTCTTCTTTTTTCTTAGGCAAACAGATTTTCTTTTGAGTTCTGGATGAATGTCACTCCAAGTTTTTGGTGGGAAGCAGCCCTCTCAGAAACAACTTCTCCTGGGGCAGAGCATTAGAGCAGCAAATAGGGAAGAAGCATTTCCTGTGGTTGTCCTGCAGTGGAGGCCAGGCTTCTGTGGTAACAGGAAGGGTTAACAGAGGTGAAGGGGGCCCGTGTTCAGGTCTGGATCCATGCTTGTTTGCTGTGTGACCTTGGGAAATCCCCTTATTCTCTCTGCGCTACATTCTGACTGTCTTGCAACAGAGATTTGGATTTAATCGTTGGCAATGTTTAAGACTACTTTAGAACCCTCTTTTAATGAAAGCTATAGAAAGCCAATATGAATCATGTGAAATCACTGCTTTTGTAAGTCAAAAATGTCAAGCGTATCATATGGTTTATCCCAGGGTTTCTTAACCTCAGCGCTATTGACTATGGGGGTGGATAATTGTGGAAGTCTGTTCTAAGTAGAGTGGTCAGTAGCATCCTTGGCCCCTACTCACTGGATGCCAGTAGCACTCCCCAAGTTTTAATAATAAAAAATGTCGTTAGACATTGCCAAATGTTTCCTGCAATGGGGAGGGGTACAAAATTGCTCCTGGTTGAGATCCATTTTTTTGTTTTGTTTTGTTTTGTTTTTGTTTTGAGAGAGAGAGAAGGAGGAGGAGGAGGAAGAGGAGGAGGAGGAGGAGGAGGAGGAGGAGGAGGAGGAAGGGCAGAGAGAGAGGGGGACAGAAGATCTGAAGTGGGCTCTGTGCTGACAGCAGCGAGCCCAATGTGGGGTTCGAACTCACAAACCACGAGATCATGATCTGAGCTGAAGTCAGATGCTCAACCGACTGAGCCACCCACGTGCCCCAAGACCCACTGTTTGATCTAATAAAATAAAATAAAATCTAATAATTGAGAGGTGAGAGTGTTCTTGGAAGTCGGGGTGGGAAGGAGCATTACCTCGATCGGTTCTCTGTGGCTCCAGAGGCTGTTCTGATATACCAGTGTTTTAGAAGACACAGTTTAAAAACTGATAGACTCAAAGCCCAGAGTGTCTCTCAGCTCAAAACTTCCAGATGAATCCGGGGTCCTCTTTCCAAGTTAGAAATTTAATGTGAAAGGCAGGGCGGGTAGCTCCTGAGGGATAGCCGGCAGCATCCTTTGTGCTCCCAGCTTCCATTTTGGAAGGATGTATAACAGTATAAGCTGCTTTTTCTAGGCATCCTCATTTGGACACCTTCTCCAGGAAGCCTTCCATCATAACAATGAGAGAACGTGCTCTTGACTTCTGTATCTGTTCTGAAAGGGACCTGTCCATTCTCTTCCACCAAACCAAGCCTTCTCTTCCTGCAGGCCCAACCACTGAGGCTCTTTGAGATGTTGGCATTGGGACCTAGGGCAGGTACTTGAGCATGAGGATCTCTAGAAAGGCAGGTCAGGCACTTGGTGTGCTTGCCCAGGCTTGGGGCTTGGCAGGAAACAAATCCATGGTTGTATTTGGATCCATGCTGAGTCATAGGCAGTGCCTCTAAAGCCCTTACGGCAGGACCTCTGTCCCAGCCTCCACCTCATTTTGCCAGACCAGCTGTGGGACCTTGGATGAACCTTGCTTCCTCATCTGCAAAATGCAGCCATCAAGATTTCTTTTACATGACGATTGAGAAGAGTAAATTTAGATTACCTACTTAAATACCTACACAGTGCCAGGCACGCAGCAGTCTCTTTGAAAACAATCACGAGTGTGATGATTCCTCTGAAGATTTTGGTGTTGGCAGCCCAGCCCGGGCACCTGGGTCAGGCTATCATCCCAGGAAGTCCCTAGCCCCCCTCTCATGGTGAGAGAGAGCTGGCCAGACTAGGACAGAGATTCCTGGGCTCTGGGTGCCCCCCAGGGACACATCCCTTCATGAAGACTAACCTTTTCTTCCATAATTGGAGATGAGGTTTCAATTCTTACTTGTACTCACTGGATCTCAATTTCCTGGTTTAATGAAACAACCTTATGGGGTCAAACATCTATTCTACAGGTAATTACAGAGTGTCCATGATATAGCACTATACTTTACTTGGAGCCTTCCTCCTTTGTTCTTAAGGATTATTTGCTCTTATGTTGCCTTAATTCTCTCATTCCTCAAATAAAAATAGCCATTTTTTCTGATTATAAAAATAGTGCATGCTCATAATAAATACAGTTGCAAACAATACAGAAAAGTATGAAAAAAGTAAAAAAAAATCACTCCAATTTTTGTCTCAAGATTTTCTCTCTCTTGATATCTTGTGGTGGGCCTTTTAGAGTTTCTGGAAGCACCTACACATGATTTCACATGCACACACTCAAGGAATATTCACTATTTGCTTTTATGTTTTAATTTAAGTATAATGTGTAACATGCATATAGAAAAGTGCACAGATACTTAGTGTACAAATCAAATCGTCACAAAATTTTGCTCATGCAACCATACCACCACATCAAAATACATTTCCCAGAACCCCCGAAGTCTTGCAGTCATTACTCATGTCCCCGCTATTCTGACTTCTGTCACCATAGGTTAGCCTGACTAATTTTGAACTTTACACTATGGGAATTATGCAGTATATACTCTTTTGTGTCTGGCTTTTTAACTTTGACATTGGGAGATTCATTCAATCCATGGCCTATAGTAGCACTTTGTTCTTTTTCTTCGCTGTAAACTATTCCACATATATTGTGGATATACCACATTTATTCATCCTACTCATACACTTATTTTTTCTACTAATGCTGGACTTTTGAGTTGATTCCAGTTTTTGACTATTAGCAAATAATGCTGCTATGCCTGGTAAGTTAATTGTCTAAACCCTGATGGTAAAGACACCTTGTCATCTCTAAGTACCTCTTAAGCAAAAAGGAAATGTGGAAATACCTGCCCTATGCAGGATCTCGGCTTCTCTGTGGTACATTTAGAATCTTGGAGGAGATAATTTGTCAAGGTTCTTCCATCAGGAACATGAGGGACTTAGGGATTGCATCTTTATATTCAGACACATGCTTGATCCTGCTCTACTCGAAGGTAGATGTATTATTAGTCAGGGTTCTCCAGAAGAACAAACCCAATAGGATATATGGAGAGATGGAGATCTATATCTATATCTATATCTATATCTATATCTATCTATGGAGAATGATTGCAGGTCAGTGGTTGTAGAGGTGAAGAAGTCTTATGATCTGCTGTCTGCAAGGCGGAGAACCAGGAAAGCCAGTGGTGTAATTCAGTATGGGTCTGAAGGCCTGAGAGCTGGGGTGGCTAATGGCTTAAGTCCCGGTCAGAGTCCAATGGCTAGGAGGTCAGGAAAAGCTGCGTGTCTCAGCTCAAGCAAAAAGCAAAGTGCCCATCCTCCATTTTCTTTGTTCTATTCAGGCCCTCAACAGATTGGATGATGCCCACCCACATTGGTGAGGGCAAGCTTTTTACACAGTCTACTCATTAAAATGCTAATCTCTTTCAGAAACACCCTCACAGACACTCAGAAATAATGTCTTACTAGCTATCTGGGCACCCTTTCATCCCTTCAAGTTGACATATAAAATTAACCATTGCAGCAGGCTTCCTTAGGACCTGCCCCTTCTATTTGGGCATTGACCGACATCTTCTAAGTGAAACAAAGTAACTCTTTATCTTGCCCCCCACTCTAACCCTGGGTCACTTAAAGGGTCCCAGCACCATTTCTTCCCCTTGCAGAAAACCTCTGCCCCTGGAGGTGCCTTGGCCTTTTGGCCAGAGGAATGAATAGATCATGACCCCTATCCCCCTCCTCCCCCTTGCGTGCTGGTTCTCCCCTCCCCCCTCCAAGTGCTTTGTTTCCCATTGAGGATAGCAGGCAGTGGTCCCTGGCAGTTAGATGCTCTTGGCATGGGCCTGGGCAAGCAGAACACTTAGCAGTCCCCTGGAGACACAAGCTGGAGAAGAGCTTTTTGCACACAAGTGAGCAGGAGGGCCTTAGGCAGGCCCCTGAGGTGGGGCCTGGAGAGGTGGGGGCTACTGTAGGCATGTGAGAAAGCTCCTGGGGCCCCAACTAATAGAAAATCTTCCCTTGCGAATTCATTCCCTGGGATGATTGCCACTCCCCAGGCAGGCAGAGTAGGAGTTAAAAAAACAGGCTTCCCTAATAGAGTGTTACTTTCAAATGCTGACTCTGCCATTCAGCATCCAGGACCTTGGGCAAGACAATAACTTTTTGAAACCAGTTTTGTCATATTTAAAATATCTCCCAGTGTTGTCATCAGGATGAAATGAGACAACGCATATCACCCTTTTGCTCCACGGTGCTTGCACACTGTAAGGTCAGCACCGTCAGGGAGGAAAGTGAGAACCCTCTGTGTAGAGAAGAGTGGTCAGAAGTCAGGAGCCATGGTCCTGGTGTGAGCCCTGACCCCTCTAACCCTCAGCGTCCACATCATTCTGATGAGGAGGCTGGCTTTGGTCATCTCTGAATCCCTCCTAACTGTAACTTTCTTGACATCTGTGTAGCCATGATTGCTGCTTCTAAAGATAAATTTGCAACATAGGGGAATGGGTTAAACAGACTTAGAAGTCTGGGAACTAAATACTTAGTTCCCCTAAGCCTTAATTCTCTCATCTATAAAATGGAGTAGTAATACCCACTTCATACAGTTGTAGGAAGATTAAATAAAGTAACTTATGTAAAGCACTTAGCACCGCAGAAGTCATGATAATAATAATGAAACAGTCAATATTACATAATAATTATATAATATTAATATAACCCATAAATAATTTAAATATTTCCTCCAGTCGCAAGGAGTTGAACTTTTAAAGCTTGACTCCCATGGCCATCATTGAGAGCAAAGGAGTGTGTTGTAATGTAACTACCCCAAAGTAAGTCCAAAAGCATAATGTTTATAATTATAATTCATAATTCATAATTATTCTTTATAATGCTGTTAGGATGTAGAGCTCTCACTCCACACAAGTGGTGGGAAAGCTTAGCCTGACCTTTTTCTGGATTCCCTAGCCCCCTCCCTAGTTCTGCAGATTGGGTCCTAATCCCTGGACCATCAGCCCACGCCATGGTTTAGGGGCAAGAGGTTTGTAGGACCACCTACTTCTCAATCACTGGTCCACAAAGGGTCCACCATCCATCATCCAGAAGACCTATGCCTTTTGTGAGTTACATTTGGGGCAGGGGACTTGGCCATTTGTGTGATGGCTTCTAAGATCTTGTGCCTGGGGACATGTTACCATTCTGGCTTGGGGTCCAGGACTCATCTCCTCTCCAGCCAAGAAGCATGACGCAGATCAGGTTTCTCCTTCTCTCCACTCTCCTCCACCGTTCTCTGTTCCTTCTCGCGCATGACCTTTTGGAAACAACAGTGTGGAACTGAAATGTTTGCCAGACATTGATTCTTTTTCTGCCTTGCTACATGCTTTTTATCTTATCGTAAGCAGCTAAGAGCACACTAAAGATACAACATTCTGTCTCAGGAGTTTTAGGGGTTTTTTTTTAGGCAGCATCTAACATCTACATACCAACTTCTGTCTCAGTTATATATTGCTGTGCAACAAACCAACCCAGAACATAGTGGCTTTAAAAAAATAACCATTTATTCAGCTCAAGTTTCTGTGGGTCTGGGCACAGCAATTTGGTCTGGGCTTACTCAAGCAGTTCTGTTGGTTTTAGCTAGCCTCACTCATGCATCAGGTCTGCTGTCAGTCAGCTAGGAGACCCCACGATCAGCTGGAGCGATGGGGACACTGGTGCCCTGACTTCCATCATCCAGTAGGCTAGCCAGACTGGTTCACACATGGTAATTGCAGGGTTCTGAAGGGCCGAAAGAGAAGCCAAACCCATATAAGCACTTTTCAATTCTTTGCTTGTATGATATTTGCTGTTGTTTCACTGTCCAAAGCAAGTCACATGATGAAGCTCAGCGTCAATGTAGAAGAAGAGTCAATGCCAAGAGTGTAGATATAGGTAGGTGTGGACAAATTTGAGCCTTTCCTGCAATAATCTTCCAGAACACCTTCCCACTCCTTACCCGCTCCTTAAAAAAAATTTTTTTTTAACTGTTCATTTATTTTTGAGAAGCAGAGAGAGACAGAGCACGAGCAGGGGAAGGGCAGAGAGAGAGGGAAACACAGAGTCTGAAGCAGGCTCCAGGCTCTGAGCTGTCAGCACAGAGCCCGATGCGTGACCCGAACTCACAAACTGCAAGATCATGACCTGAGCCGAAGTCAGACGCTTAACTGACTGAGCCACCCAGGCGCCCCACGCCCTCTTTTTGGTAAGTGTTGAAACACTATTTCTTCCTTGACACAGCCCCACAATCTTCTGGGGTTAGGTATCACAGTTTTAAGGTCAAAGAGGAAGGATACTGTATGAGCTACCCTCAAAGCTGTGGAGAGGACTAGGCTAGGAGCAGGGAGCTCCCTGATGAGGAGCCCTGAAGCCATTGGTCAACAGCTCTAGGTGCAAGGGTGAAAAATTAGTGGGTGTCTGCCGTGTTGCCTCGGATTAATCATCTTCCTTCTTTGCACACCATCTCGGTCCAAAATGCAGTTGGGGCAATTACCACATTCTGTCTTCTGTTAGAGTTACCTACATTCACACAGTAACTCCCTCTAAGGTGAAATTTATGCCTTATTTTCCTCCTGCCCTTGTGCCCTCCTGCCCACAGACTCTTGCACATATTAGTTTCTCAGCAAAGTTCACAGGAGGTCCCAACACTCTCCAAGGATGTGTGGAGGGATAATATTTTGAAGTGTCACATTCTCCTGCATTCCTTGTACCTATTTGGCCCTTTCCCCATTCAGTTCGTGAGGCCATTCTGCATTCTTCTCCTCAAGGAAGGATGGCATGGCATAAGGCAGCCCAAATGGGAATCAGTTCTGAACTTCTGAGGTTCAAAAGCCTTAGCCTTCAGCAGCTGGAGAAGGCGTGTGCTCATGAACATTATTAAGTTTGAAATTTCTGGGTCAGCATATGCTGGGAATTTGTTTGTGCCTCGACATCCTCCTCCGGTCCAAATCCACTGCAATGACAGACAACACAGAAAGGGAACCTTGGGAAGGTGGAGCTCTGCTCAAACTCCAGACCAGAAAAGGAGCAGAGACAAAGAGCAGTGAGCCAGGAGGGAGCTGCCGGCTTGCATCTGAAAACAGCAATAGTGGCAGGTGACTCCACTCTACAGGGTGGTGACGGGCACGCAGTATAGAAATTCAGTTCACGTGGAGAAAAATAGAGTCTCATTTATTGTGCTGCCAAGTTTGGAGAGTGGGATTCACACACACACACACACACACACACACACACACACACACACCTACATGCAGACGGTATAGTACACCTGGACACTTACTAATTCTTTCCTAGTGGAAATCAGAGACCTCACCTGCGCTGGTGAATGGGCTTGTGCTGTTGACAGAGAGCTGAGCCATTCCAGGAAGTGCCCGGTGTGTTTTCAGGGCTGTGGCCTGAGCTCAGGGTTTAGCCACAGGATGTGAGGATGAAAAACTGACTAAATCCAGGGGTTGGCTTTTAGAGCACGTCCAGGGCGGAGGGCAGATGTGGAAGTCAGCAAAGTATCCTGTCTAGCTGGGGTACCAGCATACAAGCTATAATAACAGTGACCCAGGCTTGACAGTGAGTGAATCTAGAAATGGCCTTGACTTCTGACCCTCAGCAAAATCCTTAGAAATGAGACCTCGCTGATTTATCTTTCAGCCAGTTGTTGAAATATAATTTACCTAGAGACAAAGCGTCAGTGTTCAGCTTCATACATCTTTACGTAGGTTGACACCCATGTGATCACCAGATTAAGACACAAAACATTTGCATAACCCCCCAAAGTTCCCGTGCCCCTTTCTGCGCAATTCTCCCCAATGGCATGACCACTATTCTGACTTCTGTTACCAGAGGTTAGTTTTGCCTGTTGGTGTCTGACGTCTTTCAATCAAAAGAATGTTTCTGAGATTCACTCATATTGTACATTTCAGGAGTTTTGTTTATTTTATGGCTGAGTGGTAGTATTCGGTTGTATCCATTCTCACAGTTTATCCATTCTCTTGTCGATGAACATTGGTCTCTAGTTTGGGGCTAGTATGAATAAAGCTTCTGTAAACATTCTTGCACAAGTCTTTTCGTGGACACATACATTTATTTCTCTTTGGAGTATAAGTGCTCAGTCACAGGATTGGTGAATGTTTACCTTATTAGAAACTGATGTACAGTTTTACAAAGTGGTTTTTACCATTTTAACCTTTCTCTCCTAGCAATGGACTCTGCATCCTTGCCAATACATGATATAGTTACTTTTTATTTTATTTTATTTTTTATTTTTATCCCTTTTGGTGATGTATAATGGTACTCACTGTGCTTTTAATCACATTACCTTGATGGCTAATGGTATGGAATACCCGTTCATGTGCTTATTAACTATTTGGCTAGGTTCTTTTGTACAATGCTTGCTCAAGTCTTTTGCCCAATTTTTAAAATTGAAGTATAATTAACATAGAACATTATACTAGTTTTAGGTGTAGAATATAGTGATTCAGTTTGTACACAGTGTGAAACGATCATCGCAGTAAATTGAGATACCATCCGTCACCGCCCATAGTTATAAAATTTTTTTTCTTGTGATGAGAACTTTTCAGATTTACTCTGTTAGCATCTTTCAAATATGCAGTACATATGGTTAACTATAGTCACCATGATGTACATTAAATTCTTAGGACTTATTTATCTGATAACTGGAAGTTTGTATCTTTTGACCTTCTTCATCCATTTTGCCCAGCCCTCCCCCACTGTTTTTGCCCATTTTTAATTAGGTTATTTGTGGGAAATCTTACATATTCCAGGTATGATTCCTTTGTCAAGTATATGTATTGTGAATGTTTTCACTCAATCTGTGTCTCATCTTTTCACATTCTTAATGATGTCTCTTGATGAGCAGAAGTTTTAAATTTTAATAAAGTACAATTTATAAATGTTTTTCTTTTCTGATTAATGCCTTTTGTTTCTCTCAGAAACCTTTGCCTATTCTAATATTATAATAATGTTCTCCTATGTTTTCACATTTAGGTTTTGGTATGTCTAAATTAATTTCAGTGTATGACGAGGTAAGGGTCAAGTTACTTTTATAGTAAGTCTTGATGCCTGGTAGTGTAAGTCCTCCAAAATTTTTTAAGGTTTTACATTTTAGAATCAGTTTTTCAATTTATTTTTGAAAAAAAAGAAAGGCCTGCTGGAGTTTTTATTTGGGTTGAATTCATTCTATAGATCAATTTGGTTGAAATGACATCTTAATAATACTGAGTCCTTGAATCCATGAACATGGTTTATCTTCCCCATTTATTTATTCATTTATTCCTCTTAGCATTGTTTTGTAGTTTTGAGTCAGAGGTCTTTCAAATCTTCCATTAAATGTATCACTGAGCATTTGATGTTTATGATACCATTATAATTTCATTTTCTAATTTTTTTAAGTAGAAAAAATAGATTTTTCATATTGAAAATAAACATGTTCTCTCAAATTTAATAACAAATGGATTGTTCTATAGCTATGGTAACAAGTAGCCACCAGAATTGGTTTTAAACTTGTTCAATTGATCAATGACAACTTGCTTCAGTGAACATGCTATTGAAAATCACAAATCATCATTATTTGCTTGCTTTTGAAAATCAGCCATCAGGGACACACTCACTTCAGTAAACACACTTCTGAGGGGCAACCAGTCAACAATAGTCTCACCTGAGTGAGGATGCTTCCAAAGATGATGTCAGTCCACTTATGGTATCTGAAAGTCCTCCAGTCCCTGAACTCCAGTGTCTAATTTACTTTGTTATGTGACAGCGTGTTGCTTAATTTACAAGCGTTTGGAATTTTCTAATTATCTTTTGTTATCAACTTTGGCATTGTGCATATATCAGAGAATATACTTATTTTAATTTAATTTTAATTACTTTAATACTTTGCAATTTATTAAAACTTGATTTAGGGCCCAGAATATGGTTCCTGTTAGTAAATGTTCTATGTGCCCCTGAAAAGAAAGTGTAATCTGCAGTTGTTAGTCTAGCATATATCAGTTAGATCAAATTGATTATTAATACGTTGTTCAAGTCTCTCTCTTAACTGAAATTTTCCTGCTTATTCTACTAATTGTATGGAGAGAGCTGTATTAAAATTTCTAACTATGATTGTAATATTTTCCATTTCTTCGTATGCTTCAATTTTTTTCTTCATTTCTTTTGGCTCATTGTTAGGTGCATCACAATTAGGATTATCTTATTTTGGGGCGCCTGGGTGATTCAGTCGGTTGAGCATCTGACTTCAGCTCAGGTGATGATCTCATGGTTTGTGAGTTTGAGCTCCGCGTTGGGCTATATGTGGACAGCTCAGAGCCTGGAGCCTGCTTCAGATTCTGTGTCTCTGTCTCTCTCTCTGCCCCTCCCCCGCTCATGCTCTGTCTCTTCTCTCTCTCTGTCTCAAAAATAAATAAACATTAAAAAAAAGGATTGTTTTATTTTTCTGGTCGCCGTATTTTCTTTTTGTCACTAAAAAAATGCTTCTGTTTGTCTTTGGTAAGATTTCTTATCTTGAAATCTCCTATATTGAATGCACTGAAAAACCACGGTCTTAACTTGTAGTGTTTAATCCGTTTTTATTAAAAGTGTTTACTAAAGTGGGTAGGCTGAAGTCTATCACTTGGCTGTTATTTCTTTCCACCAGTTCTTTTGTAGTTTCCCTTATTCCTCTTTTCCTATTTTCTTTTAGATTAATAGAGTACTTTCTGTGATTCTTCCTTTGGTCTCTGCTGTTGAATTTTTTAGCTACATAATATAAGGAATTTAATATAATATTATCCCTTTTACCCCCTCCTCTCCTGCTTTGTTTTGTCATACATATTACTTCCGTGTGTCTTAGAGCTCCGTCATACATTTGCAATCTATTTGATTTATCATTTCCTTTCAGCCTGAAAAACATCCCATAAGATTGGTAGTAATGTTCCCACTTTCATTACTGACCTTAGTATTTTGAATCTTTTCTCTTTGTGTTTTGGTCTATCTAGAAAAAAGTGTTGTTGTTATTTTCCCCCAATTTTGTTAATCTTCCCAAAGAACCAGTTTTTGTTTCATTGATTCTTATTTTTCTACTCTTTTATCTGCACTCTAACATTTGTTGCTTCTTTCCTTCCACTTGCTTTGGAATTAGTCTGCTCTTCTGTATCTAGTCCCTTAAAGTGGAAGTTTAGATTAGTTTTTTAACATTTATTTATTTATTTTGAGAGAGAGAGAGAGAGAGAGAGAGAGAGAGAGAGAGAGAGAGATCGTGAGTGGAGGAGGGGCAGAGAGAGAGAAGGCCGGGTGGGGGGTGGGGGAGAATCCCAACAGCCCCATGCAGGGCTTGGCCTCATAACCATGAGATGATGAGCTGAGCCGAAATCAAGAGTCAGTTGCTCAACTGGCTGAGCCACCCAGGTGCTCCAGAAGTTTAGATGATTTATTCCAGATCTTCTTCTTTTTTCAACGTAGGCATTTAGAGCACTGCTTTCACAGCACCTCATAAGTTGTGCTGTGATGTGCCTCTATCTCATTCATCTCAAAGTATTATTTTTTAAGTCACAAGTGTATACTTTCAGAGAACATCTCAAAGTATTTTTTAATTCCCTGGTGATTTTTTCTTTGACCTGTTGGTTGTTTGAGTGTCTTTCTTAGATTTCACATATTTGTGAATTGTCTGAATTTTCTGTTGTCATTGATTTCTGTTTTAATTCCATCGTGGTAGAAGATACTTTGTATGATTTCAAACTTTTAAAAATTTATTGAGACTTGTTTTGTGGTCTAACATATGGTATACTTTGGAGAATGTTCTATGTGCACTGGAGCAGAATGTGTATTCTGCTGTTGTTGGATATAGCATGCTATGCGTGTCTGTTAAGTCTAGTTGGTGTTGGTTTGCAAACTGGCTCCTGTACGTGGAAGGCAAGGAAAAGACCAAAGAAAGAGGCAGAGCACTCCAGATTGGTGGCAGGTTTAATAAGCAAGGGAACTTACTTTTCAGTCTTGTCTTGGGTGGCAACAACATGAGTAGATCTTGGCATCCCCTCACCAGAATCTTACAAGTTTATATGTAGGTCTTAACTGGATTCAGTCATGTATACCATCCAGATGGTCTCCACAATGTCTTACTCTGTCAAGGTTCTGTCCTTCAAAATGGCACCCACTGTGGGAACGGTGGGCAGAGTGTATATTTCAAGGACAGGGGAGGGGGTGACGAGCCTCCAATTGCCCAGGTCCAGTTCCAGGGTTAACTGGTGGTCACATCCTCTCAATGACCTCCTCTAGCATTCCATACCTTGGGACAGGCTCTTACACTCTTACACACCCCCCACTTCCTCAGTGTGCCTTGAGATGTCAACAAAGGATTTCACTTGCATGTAGGCTGTTGGTTTGGTGGCTATCTGGCTATACGGGAGGCAGATACCACAACAACAATAGAGGCATATGCAAGAGAAAACACAAATCAAGATAATTACCAAAATAAGTACCTTTTTTTTTTTCTCCAAGAGCCCAACCACTGATTTATTTAAGTCCCCTAGACTGGGGGTTGATCACTCAGGGCATTTCACTTGTGTCCTCGTGTGATTTAATAAAGATGATACATTAGCAGCCTCATCAGGTATGGACACACAACATTCTATTTGGATAACAGTACAGGTGCCTCCTTGGGAGACAATAATAAGGTCCAAGGCCATCCTATCTTGGAGGACAACTTTTCTTATTATAGACATTTCAGTGTTCAGTAAAGAAATGTTTAGTTGGCTATCATTTAAGGCTTGTTGGATGAATTTAGTAAGGGCTTTTACGTGTGTTATAATGTCTTCCAGGCCAATGGAGAAAAAAAGATGGTGGCCAAATGATCGTGCCAGTGGAAAACAGAACTTGCCCACCTGGCCTTGAGGAGTGTGGGGTTGACAGCTTTGGGAACTTAGCCTGGCTGTATATACCATACATGTTGACTGAGAGAGACAGCACTGTCAGGCATGAAGAGTTGGACTGGGGGCAGGATATGCCAGATCAGGACTACCACCCTCTCCCCTTTCAATGGTGCGTGTTCTGTTGCAGGCCTAGTACTTTTCAACAGATCTGGCTTGCATCAGGAGAATAGGATCCCAGTGGAGACTGAGTAGTTCCCCCTCACCTAGGGGGTGAAGTAGCTTGTCCATCCCAATGGGACGTCTTATTGCAAGTTCTAATGATGATACCTTTCTCTGGCGTGATGGGACTTGGTGTTCTTAGCAGCATATAGCACATTGATCCATGGTGAGAGCGAGGGCAATGGCTGCCCACATAGCTTCCATACCTTTACAGTGTTGGGTGTCTGAGCAGGAGTCCCTAGTGTGGTGTATGGGGCAACAAGCCCTACTGGTTGATCACTTAAATGTATTAAAGCCTGGGACAGTACTTTAGTCCATCTGACCAATGTGTTTTACCTGTTAGTAATTTAACTTGCATCTTTAATGTTCCATTCTTTCTATCAACCCGGCTGCTTGCAGGTGATAGGGGGGAATGAAACCTCCATTCAATGGCATATTCTTTTGTCCAGTCTTATATATCACGACCTTTGAAATGTGACCCCCAATCACTGTCTAGTTGACAAGGGTATTTGTATATGGTATTCAGCTGGCCCAAGTCCTGAGTGACATGAAAGGGTGCCGGCTTTGAGTGGGGTCTGGAGAGGAAGTGGCACCATGGACCAATCATCCCAGCTATTGAATGATAGGACCTGGCAGGCCTTAGGATATTGGAGATGTTGGGGATGGGAAAAGATGCAGTGTAGAGTTTATGGAAAACTCTAGTGGGAGACTCATGATATAGGTCCCTGGAATTCTGGAGTAAGTCCTTGCTAACTGCAGCAGAGAATTATATGCCCTTTGAGAAGCATCTATTGGAGTCTTACTGACTGGGTCCTGGTTGAGAAGAAAGACTAGATCATGGGCACCAAATGACCATGCATCTGGAATTTCCCATGATGAGGTGGGTCCTGGCTACAAATTCCTTTAGAGAAGGATTGAGGGAATTAATATATATATATATATATATATATATATATATATATATATATATACATTTGTAGTGGCATTACACAGTTCTTCTTTAAGAAGACCCAGAATCCTTTAATCAATGGATTCAGTAAGTTTGAGAGGTGGTTTATTTATTTACATTTTTTTCTCAACGTTTATTTAAAAAAATTTTTTTTAAATGTTTATTTATTTTTGAGAGAGGGAAAGAGACAGAATGTGAGCAAGGGAGGGGCAGAGAGATAGAGGGAGACACAGAATCTGAAGCAGGCTCCAGGCTCCGAACTGTCAGCACAGAGCCCAATGTGGGGCTCGAACTCAACGAACTGTGAGATCATGACCTGAGTGGAAGTAGGATGCTTAACCAACTGAGCCACCCAGGCGCCCCAACGTTTATTTATTTTTGAGAGAGAGAGAGAGGGAGCGAGAGAGCATGCGCAAGCAGGGGAGGGGCAGAAAGAGAAGGAGACACAGAATCCGAAGCAGGCTCCAGGCTCCGAGCTGTCAGCAAAGAGCCTGACACAGGGCTCAAACCCATGAACCCTGAGATCATGACCTGAGCTAGTTAGATGCTTAGCTGAGCCACCCAGAGAAGTGGTTTAGATCTGGAAATATCTGGTAAGGCATTGTGATCTTTCACTGTTATGGCTGGCATGCAACTTCTGCTCACCAGCTCTTGGCTTTTTCTGGTTTTACAACTGAAGCAACATTCAAGTTGGCTGCCTACTTATTTCTAGGAATACCATGGTCTATTAATCACTGTCATAGATCTCAGTGGGACAAGGCACCCTGGTTGCCACTGCCTTTGCTGTCCATTGAGGTAGCTATTTCCACGTTATCTCTGGTGGTTAAGTAGCACTACCTGGCTTCTGCTATTCCAGATTCACTCACATTGACTGAATCGGAACGAAGCCTATTTTCATGGTAGCATTGCCTACTGTCAACCTTTACTTACCAAGAACTGTCACCATTGGGCTTCTCAAAGATATAGGTGCCCTCTACACTGGTACATTCCTCACTACCCTAGTGAAGAGAGTCCCTGGGCACTCCTAGTAAATATCACCAGGTGGTGAGTTCCCTCATTCTAGGAAATAAATTTATTCTAATAAACCCATATCCCGAACCTTCTGATCACTTTATCAATACTTGGCCATGGCAATTCTAGCATTTCCATCTCATTTTTTTTGTAGGCTATCATCGTGTTCAAGCTTCAAGAAGCCATTCCTGCAGCATATTAGACCAGCTCGAGACATTCTTTCAGGACAATAAATCCTGAGTCCTGAGAATGTGCTCTTGTGTTAAATTCTCTCTTATCCAGTCTTACCTTCTGCTCCACCCTTCAGGTCCACCACCCTCAGGATTCACTCCCACACATGTTTTTCTCAGTTTTTACCAGGACATATTGGCCATGTTATGCAATTAATTCAGTGAGAAAGCCATTTCCTCCCAGAGAAGGGGCTACATTCCCTTGCTCAAGCTCTGCTGAAACCTGGCTTTCATGACTGGCCAGGGACAATGCATGAAATCGGGTGATCTTGAAGTAGAAAAGCATTTTCATGTGAGACACACATCACAAATCAAGTCTGTCCTCCTCTAGTAAGAAGGAGAGGTTGGTTTCTACTCGTTTGGAGTGTTTAGGAGAATCTGGATGTTCATGGTTCTCAAACACATCCATCCACATGTCTCCACCCCAGGTCTTGGGGTCCTAATCATTTTACCTGGGCCCTGGCTTTAGTATAAGAGATCTTCCACAGCTACGCATTGAACCTTCTTTGTAGCTCTCTCACTCTTATGTTGAAATCTTGGGCCTCACAGCATGGCCTAACTGTGGTTCAAGGAGATAAGGTTATCTTTAAACGCTGCCAGGAAGCCTACCAATTTTCACTCTGTATTGATAGCAGATTGACCAGAGCCTGTATTTTTTTTTTTCCTCAGGGTTTCCAAGGCAGTTAATGAAATCCAGCCAACACCACAACCCTTGTAATTAGCATCACCTCTATACCTTAGAGATGCTAGGGTTAAGGCATACATCAATGGTCCCCTCCAGCTGGACCGCATCCCAACCCATCCCTGAGAGTCTTTATGACATGATGCTGTCTGAATGGTGAGGGATCCACTCACATATTCCCACTGATAATCTACTTCCTAGGTCTCCTTCTGGTGCCCACTGACTTAGTTTTGTTCCCTGAGAGCAGAGCTTGGGGCTGGGAGAAGAGAGAGAAAAGACAAGAAAGGATGTATTACTGAGACTGCTGCTGTGAGCAATGAGAACTCAATTTTTCTGGAACCCTCTGCCTCCTGAGCAGCACACAGAATGCCTTCAGAGGCTGGAGTGTGTATCTCCCAGGCCTCGTTCTCCCTTCCTTGAGAGTGTTACTCCTGGGTTATTCTAGTTCCAATCTCACTTAGACAAAGTCAGAGGGGATATTTGTGACAAGGGAGAAGGCCCTGGGGCAGAAAATAGAAAGTCACATGGTCCACCCGTGCTTCAAGTGGTGTGCAGTCAGTGCAAGGTGAGACTGAGCCTGCACAGAACTGTCCACTGCAACTGTGACTTAAAGCAGAAGTGGCCTGAGGTTATGTGACCAGGAGACAAGTGATATCGGCATCATCATCCTCAGCCTCATCATCATTTGTGGCTAAACAGCCACAGAACGAGGACGGAGCATTGTAAATCATATAATAGAAACATTGACAAAGCACACAGGAGGAAAGGAGAAAACGGTTGTAGCACTTGAGAATAAGGGGCTCTGCATGGAGGAGACGGTGTTCCTGTGGGAGCTTGAAAGACAAATAAGATTTTGCCAGGTGAAGAAGTCAAGGCAAAACATTCCAGGAGAGGAAAATGTAATTAACAAAGGATGGTTGCCAATGGGGTGCAGTGATGGGACCCACAGTGATGGGAATAAATGATGGTAGTATGATGATGAGGTTGTAGGGATGGGGTGAGGTGATGGGGGTGCAGGGATGGGGTAAAGTGATGAGGCTATAGGGATGGGGGTGAGGTGATGGAAGCACAGTTATGGGGGTGCAGCAATGGGGTGCAGTGAGGCATCCATCTGGAATGGCAGGATGAAGCCAGATGGGAAAGGATTTGAACATCCTGTTGAAGCATTTGCATTGAGCAGCAATGTGAAGTGGGATTGAAGAAAGGCTGTGGGAAGGAAGCCCCAGGGTACCCAGCTCTGGGCCCATGTTGGGTGACAGGGGGATTGCCCCCTGTGACCCGAGTCCATCCCAGAGCACCCTCCCTTTGTTTTGTCCACCTGCAGTCCAGTCTGCACCCGAGGCCATTGGTAGCAGGGTCGATTAGCATATGTTTTAAGCCAAAGCTGAGCCTCACACTGAGGTCCTCTCTCATTCCGGTTTCTCCCACAGGGTTTCAGCAGAGCAGTCTGGGAGGACAGAGAGAGCCCATCAAAGGTCTGTGTCTCAGGGGCCATCCAGGCCACTGGTCTGTACTACTGATGGGAACATCAAGGTCCAAGGAGGTGACGTCAGGGGGTTACTCAGCTTCCTAGAAGATTAAATGATTTTTAACAGCCCAAGAACTGCAGGACTCAGTCATGCTCCCTGACCTTCATTCCTCCTTCTTTCTCTTCTCTAAATGGCTAAGCCTGCAGTTTGGAAGCAGGAAGTCTGGGCTCAAGTCCCAGCTGTGCTGGCTTGTCAGCCTTGTGATATTTCGCAATTCCTTCTACCTTGCAGAGCCTCAGTTTTCTCATCTGCAAAGTGGGAATAAATAAGTGGCATTAAATAAGGTAAGGTAATAAGGAATAAATAAGTGGCATTAAATAAGGTAAGGTAAGGGTTGCAAAACGTTTAGCCCAGGTTCTGATAGCCTAGAAAGCATTCCGTAAATGAAAACTAGTATCATTATTACAGACCGTATTAGTTTCCCAGAGTGCAGGCCCTGTCCATTAGCGGGCGCCTGAGATAATCAGAGGTGGCACCTTGACAGAAGAGCAAATATAAGATACGCATTTAGGAAGTCATGCCCTCCACAGTTCTCTTTCAGCGCTGGGTTTGTAGAAAAGATAGCATCAGTTTGCCCACAGTGTGTTTCTTTTTTTAATCTTTTTTTCAGTTTATGTATTTATTTTGAGAGACAGAACGTGAGCCGGGGAGGGAACAGAGAGAGGGAGAGAGAATCCCAAGCAGGCTCCACACTGACAGATGGAGCCTGATGCGGGGCTGGATCTCACTAACCATGAGATCATGATCTGAGCCTAAGTCAAGAGTCGACCCTCAACTAACTCAATCAACTGAGCCGCCCAGGCACCCCGCAACCTGTTTCTTAAATATATCTATAACACTTACTAGTTTTTCTTTCTAACAAAGAGAGAACACCTCATCCCTCGTGGTTAATGGTACATATTTACATTGAGCTCTCTCTGGTAAATTCAGTCCTATTCAATAATTTAAACAATCTCTTTAAGTAACATAAGCTTTTTCGAATAAATGCATGACCTCAGATTTGCTTCCCATCCTCCCCGCTCCTCTCCAAGATGGCATCTGGATGCATGAATTGGGGGAAGCTTATGTGACCACAGAAATAGAAGCGTGGAGGGAGCCTGGCCCTACTTGCAATAGTCCTAGCATTATTGGGCTGTCCACAGCAACTTCCCTGTGCACCAAATTCCTGGGAAGATGATTAATTCTAACATGGCGAGCTTGTGGTCTATCCTGTTGTCTTGGTCAAAGCCCATGAATCCTCAATGACTCAGTGCCCCACCTCAGCTCTGACCAGCACTCAGCACTGTGCTCCACCTAAGTCAGGCTGTGGTTCACTTTGTCCTCAAGCCCAGGAAGCACCTCTGTGGGTCCCCTGATCTCCTTCCTATCCAGCTCCCAACCATATTCCAAGTACCTCTGAGTTCCCTTCAAGGCCATGTTTGGGGCCCTTCCAAGGACTAACTGATCCAGGATAAGCAGGAGCATCACCTGAGGTCTCTCTTTGCCCAACCTCTTCTACTCGGTTTTGGCTGCCACAGTCTGGCTTAAGGATTTGGGGCACCTCTGTGGCAGTCTTCTCCTGGAGAAACAAGTCTGCCTTCAACTTCCCTGTCTAGCACATCTCCCACTTTTGGACTTAAGTCTAAGAGGGGCTCAGGGCACCTGGTATCGCTCCCTGTTTTCCCTAGCATTGTTCCGTTCTCTTTCCCAAGATCCATGGTGCAGGAGGGTCACAGTCTCCACTCTGTCTTTTTGGGGTCCTCTACACGATACCCTACAGCTTTACTATAATGGTTACCAGAGGTGGGGGGATGATTTTTCAGTATAGAAATGCAAAATATACTGATTTACTCCTTTCAAAACACTATTTCCATTGCATTAGCTATATACAAATTTCTTGATAATAAATCATTTTTAAGTCAATTTAAAGAAAACTTCTGAGTGAATCGATAGTCAAGTTAGTAGTGGGAATGGTACCAAATGTGAAGTTACAAGGCCAATGGCTAAGTTGAGGGAAACACCAGGACCCACGGAAGAAGCTGTGATGGATACATAAATGGAAAAGACCTTTTGTCTAGGAGGAAGGCAATCCTATTCGCAGGTAATTAGGAAGCAAGAGGGACCAGAAAAGCAAAGTTCTAAGGAGTTCAGGAGAATCTAAGAAAGGTTCTTGAAAGAGGTGTGTGTTGAATTGAGCTTTAAAGGGTAAGAAGCTAGAGAAGAAAGGCATCAGCATGTGTGTGTGTGTGTGTGTGTGTGTGTGTGTGTGTGTGTGTGTGTCTTAATAAGCTAGGGTTAGATTCCAGTCTAGCAAATACCACTGATGACCTACTCTATGGCCCGGACCCAAGCTAAGGGCTTTGATGCCTAAAACACTGTAAGTACCTGAACCTAGCAGCAACCAGCATGTCTATACATCGGATTTTGGTATGCTTAATCTTGAGCCTAAACCAGTAAACTCTGCAGGCACATCAGAAACATTTTAGAAATTCCCACCCCATCCCCTATTCATCTCCCAGGATTTGTGATCACTTCAAAGGTGGGCAGTTTGAATATCCAGACGTCTGGTATAGGCAGTCTCTTTCTTCCGTACTCCTCAACAGCATATGTAGGGCCTGTTCACTGGATTTCAGGGGCAATTTGAGGGATTTTCAAGATTTATTTGAACCGTAAGTGATTTTTGCTGAATTAAGAATCAAACCTTCAGAAAGGACTGCGCTCAAGTCCTGTTTCTGTAATTCCTGGTGCTGTCATAGGTGTATCAGAAATGGAGCTGGAATTGAGGTGAAAGATATTATTTTCTGGAAGGCTTCTATTCTGCAGAGGTTTACAGAGCACCTGCCTTTAGCCAAATGCATCAGGCAGCCCCTTGCTCTGAGCTCGAGGAAGCCTTTCCTTGCCTATTATGCAGAGTTCTGTAGCCAGCAGGCTCCTAATATGTACTTGTGACAATCCTGTGTTTCTCAGGAAGTGACCACTCTGGGAAACCTGTGCATTAGGTTGATGCTTCCCAAACCCACTATGGATACTGTCCTGCCCCCATATCTCCAGGGGGAGTGGAGCAGAAGGACACAATATCAACAAGTACCCCAGATAATTCTGATTCTACCCATCCAGCCCCAAGCATTTGGAAAACCCCATCCCAGGCCCTTTACCCTGAGGGCAGCGTGGACCCTGTTGGGAGCAGGATGGTGATGCTTCTGGGTCCTGAGCCGGATCTTCTATGACCCACCAGCAGCGCAGCGAGAACCCAGAATGCTAAGGACATGCTCCAACAGAACCACGTATGGTAACTTCACCTCTTTGGGCTTGTCTCCTTATATTTATACAGCGGTGCTGGGTCTAGATCAGAATTGCAGCCAGTAGAAATACTGCATTGTGTTCATATCAGGACTTTTAAAAAGTGAGGCTGCATATAAAAATTGAGAGAGATCATAGACTTCTGGTTTGGTGTACCTACATTGTCATAAGCCAAATGTTTACTGGCGTTGAGAAGCCATTGCCCCTTTAAGACAGGGCATGTGCTATCCAGTTTTCCACAGTCCCCACTGCTTCCAACTGATCTCTCTTGGCCAGCTTCATTCACTGCTTGTTTGCTGCCTTCCTGACCTTTGCAGGCATCAGAGCTGAGGTCTTTGACTTACCTGATCCCAAATGTCTTTTCTATTTGTGTCATCCCATGAGTCCAGAACCTACCACATTATCCTTCACCAGCTCACTAGTTAATCATCAGCTTCTCCTTATATAAATCGGAACAGGAAAGTCTTGCTTGGCCAATTCCTCTGCAGATCTTGGTCTGATGCCTTTCTCCACCAACCCTGCATCCTGTGTCTGCCTGCTCAACATTTGTTGAGCCCTTTCTTTCTTTGACTGAAGCTCTCTGAGGCCAGCGGAGGCCGTGGATGTGCTAGGAGTTCAGACGGTCCAGCCGGATGAGTGGGATGTGGGTGCACCCAGGCCGGACCCTGATCTGGGCTCTTTGGGTCCTTGCAGCTGTCATTAAGGGTGAGACACCCAGTGGGAGAGGAGGGCCCTCAGAAGATAGGGTAGGGGGATTTCCTTATCTTGGATGTTTTTTTCTACTAGTGCAAACAAACTTATTTCTCAGAGGTCTCATGGTGCATGGAAAGCCATGTAGTAACCTCAGGGCACCTGACCAATGTCCTGGTGTCACTGAAAGCCCCCCAACAGAGTGTCCTTTGTGGGTGTGGGTATTGCACAGAAGATTCAGGTCCTATCCTTGGGTGCTCATACCTTGTCGAGGCTTGCAGAGCCCTCTGTCCTGGGTACTGGGGAGGGGTAAAGGATAGAGCCCATGCTTTGTGGTACTGGCTGCCCGGATAGGACTTTCACTGTCACAGTGACGTTAGAGCAGGTAGCACCAAGACACCTGAGTCCTGCCAAGCAAGTAGCTGGGCAGTGAATTTCTCAATGCTCTATATTCTATGTGGAAACCAAGAAGCTTGCACTCTCGGTTTCCCAAAATGTCCTCCTCACATCCTGGAGGTGGATGAGCTGATGTCAGGTGGCATCTGTATGAGAACTTTTTATTTTCATTGACATCTACTTATTTTCATGCGTATTCAAAAGCACATACTTAACTCATCAGAAGCACAGTTCCGTAGACGTTAATGCTTAGGAATCCTCTAGGTAAGATTTTCTAAGTTTATTAAAACTTAATTTTAAGAAAAATTAAAAAGCTGGTAGTCAGACAGGGGATGCGCAGACATGCCAGCAAATGTGATGGTGAGTATGAAAATGACCAGCATGTGGGGACTCTGGGTTAGATGACTTTGTGGGATCCTAGGATCTGCAGCCCTGGCATGTATCAGTTCCAGAGTAAGAGAAATCTGTGCTGCAGAAGGGAGAGGCTACTTGTGCCCTAAGGTGACCGGAAACTTTTGTGGGTCGGTGCTATACTCCTAGTAGAAACTAAGTCGGTGTTCTTATGCAGGTGGCAATCTTGAAGGAAGCAGTGGACCTGGGTTCATTGCCGGGGAGTCTAGATACTTCCTGTTGCACCGCGTCTGGGCCAACAAAGAGTGCCCCCACTGAGGGGAGCTCCTAGTTGAGCTTATTCTGGTTCTCTACCCGGCCAGCATCTGATTCCTCTCTGTGTGTCCCCTCAGGGCCAGCTGCTGATGCACCAGTGAGGAGCACCAGGCTGGGATGGGTCCGGGGGAAGCAAACCACTGTACTGGGAAGCACCATGCCTGTGAACATGTTCCTCGGGATCCCCTATGCTGCACCTCCTCTAGGGCCCCTGCGATTTAAGCAACCAAAGCCTGCTCTGCCCTGGAATGACTTCCGAAATGCCACATCCTACCCTAAATTGTAAGAGCAGGCTCGGTCCCATGGGTGGAATGTGAACTGGGAGTGGGGACAGAGCACTGAGGGGGAATAAAGGTCATGCAGCCCCCCTGGGAAAGGTGGGGAACAAGGAGGAGGAGGAGGGGACGGAGGAGGACGAGGAGGACGAGGAGGAGGGTGGGTACGGGAGTAGACAAGACCTTCGGTAATCTCATGGCTCCCCAGCTGGCTGACCAGCAGAATCAGTGGTGGTGGTGTTCAGAGCATGCAGATTTCTTGGGCTCCCTTCTTGAACTTCCTAAATTGGAATCTCCAGAGCTGGGCCCAAAAAACTAGAGTCACTGAAAGCTCTCTAGGGATTTGTGGACCAATCAGGTTTGGGAACCACGACGACGGACTTACTGAGTCTTTGTCCGCGTGATTCCATGTCACCTCTCACCCAGGCTGAGGGCTTTAGGGTGAAGAACCACCTTGCAAGAGATTTCAGCTCTAGCACTCTGTGCCCAGCGCAGGGAAATCCATAGACACCTATGGAGTACGTGAGTGTGTTCTGGGCCGGGAGCTCCCAGTCACTGCAAATTTTCAAGCTGACTGAGGTGGGCGAATCCTGAGAACTTGAGCATAGGTTGAGATGGGAGACTTGAAAATCCTCAAGAATCTTCTGACACTCAGATTTTGTGAAGTCCTCACATTGGGCCACGCTGGTTCCTTGCCTTGGCAGTCCCAGGCAGAAGGAGTACCCTGGTTTTAGGAAGTGCCCTAAGCCACAAAGGAGACCCCATGTGGCCCAGGGACTGAGGACACTAAGCTGAAACTCATCTGTTCATTCATTCAGTTATTCATTCAACTAATATCCATTAAGAGCCAGCTCAGTAACTTCCTCTCCATTAAGCTCTGGCAGATACCACAGTGGGCTGGTCACAGCTTCCCTGAAGGAACCTGGGGGCTGGTGGGCGTGGCAGGGGTGGAAATAACAGCAATAATTAAAATATAGAGTGTCAAGGGCAACCTTAGGGGATCAGAAAAGGGTGCTGAGAAGGAACCACCTAGCCTCACCTTGTGGGGAGGTCAGGGATGGCTGTGTTGAAAGCAGCGAGGGCTTGATTTCTGATAAACAACATACGAAAGGGCAAAAAGGCATAAGCACTTGTCTGGGGGTAAATTTGCAGCGATGGTTTCCCACTGCCTAATCTGTACACTGTTTTATTAAAAAAACAATTAACATTCATGGAGCACTGAAGTATAGTAGAAATCACATATGTAGACTCCTTCAATCTTATTGCATAGCAAGCAGGCTCAGTGCTAGGGGCTATGAAGTACTGAGGTGACCAAAACAGAGTCCTAAGCTTTAAGCTGCTCCCGTTTGAGTGGGAAAGCTGGTAACACCCATGTACAAGCCCAGGAGAACTTCTAGGAAAGAACACAACATGTACAGCGGTCTCTAAAGAAGAGCTGTGGTCTAACTGGAGAAATCTCAGAAGGCTTCTTGAAGGAGGTGGCACTTGCACTGAATCTGAAAGAAAGGAAAGAACACGAGCAAACAAACATGAGGAGAGAACAGTCTGGGCATAGGGACCAGCTTGAGCAAAGGTTTGAATGCAGGAATCTCCTTGTACATATACCTCTATTGGTCCCTGGTAGAAAAGCCTAGAGATGTCCTTTTGTTCCTCTGGGTGCAGAAAAGGGAGCTACTATAGCAATACCTTTGATTTGCAACCCAGGGTCTTGCCCTCTAGTTTGGGGAATTGTTGCGTCATCTTGAATCTCTATGTGTGTGTCTGGGGTTATGGTAGTGGGTGTAGGCATGGGTGGGTACTGGAGGTTAATGGCACAATTATTCTGCACAACATACTTTCCTACCCCCAAACCAGATCAAAGAGAATCATAGTTTGTTTCTTTGTCTGTGCCACTATGGCGGGGGCCAGGGAGACGATTAGACTCTGTACCAATAGCTCCCATATGCCTCTTCTGCTCAGACATAGGACACCAGGCCTCCCTGCCGTCACGGGACCTGGCCCCTCCCAGGCAAGTGTGACAGCAACTCTGAGGATTTTTCCTTTTTTTCCTCCAAGATGCTTCCAGGACTTAGAGTGGCTGGTCTCCTATCAACACGTTCTCAAAGTGCGTTACCCCAAATTGGAAGCGTCCGAAGACTGCCTGTACCTTAACATCTATGCGCCAGCCCATGCGGACAATGGCTCCAACCTCCCTGTAAGGCTGCCTGCCATGCGGGGGGCTCCAGCTAGCAGGTTCTCAGCCAGGGACCCAGGAGGAGTGGCTGGGTGTCTAGAATCCAACCTACCCCCTGTTGGGTAAAAGAGAAATGTAATCGCTTGCACATCAATAATTTTCTTAAAAAGTCATTTAATGACAGATTCCCTCTATCTTCCTTTCTGATTGCTTCTTTATTGGCAGCAACTTGACCTTCCATTTTTATTTTGTTTTGGTTTTCCCCTCTGTTGAGTATTTAATGGTCTGTAAACATTTAGAAAGACTGCTTACAAGGACTCTGTTTGGGAAATCCTTTAAAGAGGATATACACCTTCCAATTTTTCTGTTTGCAACGAGGACAGGTAATAATACTAAGTATTTCATTTAGGAATGTGAAGTATCTCTGTATTAGTGAGTAGGAAAGCCATCATCTCTCCCCCATGCCACTGCAATGAGAGACTCACTCTATTGGATCATAACAACAACATATATGGAGCAGTTGACTGTGTGCCAGGCACAGTCCATTATCTCATTTAACCCCCACAGTAATCATGGGTAAAGATTACTGGACCCATAGTACAGATTAAGAAGATGAGGCACGGGGATGGCATAAATGCCTTGTACACACAACGAGTAGAAATTCCCGTGTCAAAGCCAGTGCTTTGTCTGGTTCTCCCTTATCCCCCATGGCTGGCCCAAGACTTGTAGTCCCTAATATGACCTTAAAAAAGAGAATGAAAAAGATATATTTGTAAGTATATGAATCATGATAGTACTATGTGAATGTTTTATGTTGCCCAGTCCCAATTTTTCTAATTGATAAAGTTTTCACACTTTCTCTTCCCTTTTTTTTTCTCTCCTCGCTTCGCTTCTCTCTGTAGGTAGTGGAAAGAGTAAAGTTAAAACAGTTTAAGTGGATTTTGCTCTCCACATGGCTTACAATGATTTCTGTCTTCGTGTGGGTCACAAGTTCAGTGATATTTGGTTAATACTTTCTGAGCACTTGAAATTATTCTAAGAACTTAAATGCAGAATCTTGTTGAAATCTCACGATAGCCCATAAAATGAGATACTTTCATTCTTCACATCTTATAGATGAGAAAAATGAGCCTCAGAGAGGTTAAGTAATCTGCCCAGCATCACACAGTTTGTCAGGGGCAGAGCTGGGAATCAAACTCAGGCCTCCATGCTCACCCCTTGGCCTTCTTCAAAAGACATAATCTCTCATGCTTTTAGAAAGGAAAGTGAGACACCTATATTTCCCTAAAGAAGGAAGGTCCCAAATGTATAGGGAGGGGGTGTGAATGCCTGGCAGGCCAACTAGAGAGTTCCTCTCCCTTCTACAGGTCATGGTGTGGTTCCCCGGGGGTGCCTTCAAGATGGGCTCAGCTTCCTCCTTCGATGGGTCCGCCTTGGCTGCCTACGAGGACGTGCTGATCGTGACTACCCAGTACCGGCTAGGAATATTTGGTTTTTTCAAGTAAGTGTCCCTGAGAGCTTGACACCCCAGGTCCCTGAGGCACAGCTGTATGGCAGCCACAGGGAATTCAGTGCCCAGCTGCGTAAGGAAGAATGAGCCTTCAGTGACACTTGAATAACTGTGACCCGAATTAGTGAGATAATCTTTGCAGCTATAACAGATAAACTCCCAAGTCTTGGTGGCTTAAAACAATAAAAATCTCTTTCTCACTCAAGTAAGGTCCAACTGAGTGATCCTGACTGACAGACATCTTTTCACATGGTCAGTCAAGGACCTGGCTCCTTCCCGTCTTGTGACTCTGCCCTCCTTTCCGGGCCTAGACCCTCTGCGTCTGGCCAGCAGATGGACGAACAGCAGGGAAGATCCTGCAAAGGAGTGGCCACCCACCCACAGCCTCCACCTTGAACTCCTTGAGCGGCAGGAAGCAGATTGCAGCCCACTGAGTATTCTCACCCTACTTCTTGCCCCAGCACAGGGGATGAGCATGCCCGGGGGAACTGGGCCTTGCTGGACCAGGTGGCTGCCCTAACCTGGGTCCGGGACAACATCGAGTTCTTCGGTGGTGACCCACGCTCCGTGACCATCTTTGGAGAGTCAGCGGGAGCCATCAGTGTTTCCAGCCTCGTGAGTTCTTCTCTTTGGGATTTGAACAGACCTTGGTGGGGGAGGTTACAAAAATGAGGACCATGAATCACTTATAGCTGACCGGTGCTTTCCTGTGAAACAAAACACTTTTATACACATTGTCTCCCTCAAGCCTCACAGAGAGAGTTAGGGGCTCTCTGTCATTTTGTGGACAAGAGCTGTCATCAGGAAGAGTTTAAATGAATTACCCAAGATCACATCCTGAGTAATAGTTTGAAGAAAAATCCCTTATATTTATAGGGTGGAAGCCCTGGTGTCCAATTACCAGGACTGGTAATTACTTGTTTAGTAGAAAAGTTCAGCTAAAACTTAAAAAAAAAAGGATGCATATAACATTTAATTTTTTTTAATTTTTTTTAACGTTTTTTATTTATTTTTGAGACAGAGACAGAGCATGAACGGGAGGGGGGGGGGCAGAGAGAGAGGGAGACACAGAATCAGAAGCAGGCTCCAGGCTCTGAGCCATCAGCCCAGAGCCTGACGCGGGGCTCGAACTCACGGACCACGAGATCGTGACCTGAGCTGAAGTCAGACGCTTAACTGACTGAGCCACCCAGGAGCCCCTATAACATTTTATTTTAACTTCAAAGAGAAAGTGTACATTTCTCTATCAGTGGTTTGGTATATAGTGTGGTATCTTTTCAAGGTTGGTCTGCTGGCTAGAGGTCCAACGTGGTTCTCTGGCATAAACCACCCATTGGAATCATGGTCCTCTAATTACAGTTTCAGCTTCTTTACAGTGAGCATGAATTTTAAAAGATGCGTGCTTTGTAGTCTGTGAATGAGGTGTATTTATGGAATTTTCTGCTCCCCCCCCCCCCCGCCCCCGCCGCACCCAACGTATTTTACTCTTACCTTTTTCACACCTAATTTGCCGGCAGTATTTTTCAGCTACTTGTCTTTATCACACGTTTCTTTCCCCCAAACATAGTTTTGTTTTCTTTTCTTACACACATACTTCACTGGTTCCCACGGTATTTCATTGATTATGTAATTACAGTAACAAGTGTAACTGACCGAACAAGTGAGGAAGCAAACACACCTGCCTCTTGGCCAGAAACTTGTGGGAATAGAAGCCTGTGGTGGTGCTAGAAAATAGCCCACTGGCTCTGAGTGCTTGGCATCTCCAGGGTCACATGTTCATCACAAAAGTCTGTTACATAGAAGTGGGTTAAGAGAGCTTCCACGGTGTAGCACTTGACAATACACAAGATATTTTTGTATCTTCAAAATAATTCAGTAAGGTGAATTATAATAACTCAACTTTGCATATATGATGACAACCCCCGTTTCGTGGGTGCATGCTGTCTGACCAGGCGTTGTGCAAAGCCTTCTATATTTGTTACTTCTGCTCTATGCCACAATTCTGTGATATGTGCTCCATTTTTCCTTCCAGTTTTGGAAGAAGTAAATTGATGCTCGGAAATATGAAACAATTTGCCTGAGATTCCCCCAGCTAGGAAATGAAGGAGCTAGCAAGCAATCACACACCAGGATGTTTGGCCTCAAAGTTCCTGAGGCACCTGGGGGCTCAGACAGGTTAAAAAATTTGTCCATACATCCATGGCTAGTCCTTGAGTCCCCAAACCAGGGCTTTTTTTTTTTTTTTTTTTTCTGTAAGCACAAAGCTTTTAAGGAGGCTTCCTGGGAAGGTTTCTTTAAGGAAAGGTGGATGGTGTATGTGCTGGATGGAGAGTCCCCTGCATAACTTTTCCTGATCTCCTGTGTTCTCTCTCCAGATTCTGTCCCCCATAGCCAATGGCTTATTCCACAAAGCCATCATGGAGAGTGGGGTGGCCATCCTGCCTTTACTGATGAGACCCCCTGGTGATGAGAGGAAGAAGGATGTAGGTATCTCGTTAACACCTCTCCTCTACTTGGTCAGGGGAGAATGTGGTCAGGTGTCGATAGACCATGTGCTTGGCGGTCCTACTGACCATGGTCAAAAGAATCTGATGCTGGCCGAGGTGAACTTTATTGCTCTATGGGAGGCCTGGTTTGACAGAAAATAGGTCCCCAGTGAAATACTGTTGGTGTGTGTGAACGTGTGTGTGTGTGTGTGTGTGTGTGTGTGTGTGTGTGTACATGAGTGTCTATGTAATTGTTCTGACATCTTATTCATTACTCTTCACTTAGGATATATAACTCAGTCCCCTGTGTTATATACGGCTCATCTCCTATATTGACTCCACTCTATCTAGAGTACTCTGTTAAGAAAGATTCTTAGGCTGTTTCCAATTCAGTGGGAAATAACACTGTGACTGATTCTTGTTGCCTGGCATGAGATTGTGAGGGGGCAGTGAGGCATATGCCCCAGACTTTTGTCATCTGTCATCTTGGTTAGTGCTCTAGCAGACAGTGAGGACCTGGAGACCAAGGTCTCTGTATCTTTCATGTCCCGGCATGATTCCTGGTGCATATTAGGTGACTATTGCTGTTTGCTGAATGAATGAGTTAACAAATGAGCTGATTCGGTCAATGAAGATTAAGCACGGGGCTGTGGAGCCACCTCCTGGGGACTATGCATTTTCGTGGTGCATTTGCTTGAACACCTGATAGAAAATGACAGTGCACACCACAAGCAGAGACATGGAGTCATAATATTGTAAAAATACTCTCAATGCATCGGGAATATTGATTTGGGGAACATGGCATACCAACTTTCAGTTTGTGCCTCTGTTTGTTCATTTAACACACGTACGCTGAGTGTCCATAGTCCTCCCAGCTCTATGCTAGGACCTGTGGGTTCGTAAATGGGAAGGGCTACACTGACTTCAGAAGACCATAATCATTTTATGACAAAGGTTTTTAACCTGAAATCCACGGGTAGTTGGGAGATGGTCCTTGCGCTCCTACAGTTGTACGTTGTGTGTAGATTCTATATGTTTGTGCATTTTCCCAGGGAGCGGGTTTGTAGCTTTCGTTGGATTCTCAGAGCATTCATGACTCCCAGACACTTGGGGGGCCACCACTTTCAAGGGATGAGCTCCCACGGAAAGTTCGACGACTGCGCAAGGCAGTGTTTGTGAAAAGGCTAGGTAGAGAAGGTGGGAATCCTTGAGGTAACAGGAAATCAGAGGAGGAAGGGGTTCATGGGAGCTGCAGTGGTCTGAAAGGACATCTCGGAGGAGCTAGGGATGAGTGGCATTGATGCGAGACAGGAAAAGCTGTTCAGGGTATTCTAGGCTGTGGTGGGGGTGAGGCTTAACAGAGCTGACAAGCTGACACTGAGCCAGAGTCATGCCTCAACTGACCGTTAAGTCATGCTTGCAAAGCTGCTCCTCACGCTTGGGGCTCCTGGCTCCACTCAGAATCCCAGAGTTGGGCGTCTGGACTGAGGCCTACTGCCAGTGGAGCCAACACCATCGGACTGGTCTCTCCATGGCCAGGAATCTTGACTCTGTTCCACAGCCACAGGCTGACATACCACCTCCCCCTACTCCAGCGGTTGCTAAAGATGACAAGGAGAGTCAGGCAAGAGAACAAAGAGATACAGTGCCCGCCTGTCCTCAGGGGGTGGGGAGGGTCAGCAGGCTCCATGTATGAAGGATCTAGGACTCTTTTCACCTTGCATTTTCTTGGCGACTTTCCATGCTGTGCTCTGACCTGGTCCTTCTCTGGCAACAGTTGCAGGTGCTTGCGCGTATCTGTGGTTGCCATGCGTCTGACTCTGCTGCCCTGCTGCAGTGCCTGAGGGCAAAACCCTCCGAGGAGTTGATGGACATCAGCAAGGTGAAGAGGGGCGGGAGGGTTTGGGGGCAGGGTTGTGCTTGGAATGGAATGGCAGACAAACCCCACCACTCTCTTACTTACTTTGATATGGGATTTGGAAAGATGGAGGTTGGGATTCATAGTAATGGCTGTAGAATGTACAGAACCATGATAGGTAATTTAAAGAACTTGATGGGCCAGGGATGCTGCTTAGCCAGGAGAAGATCCAGGAAAACACAAATGTTGTCTTTAAGTCACTGGGAAGAGGGACTTCCCCTGTTCCACATGCTGCCAGAAGCTAAAATCAGTGTCAAGAGTGTGAGTTCTGTTAGGAAGCCATTTTGGCTTGGTATAACCAGGAAATTTCTAAAAACTCTGAAAAAGGGCCAGCACCTTTAGAAGATAGTGAGACACCCACCTCTGTAGGTATGCAAGCAGAGTCTAGATGACCACTGACAAATTTCAGTCACTGGACTGAATGAGCTCTTTGTGCCCCTTCCACTCGTGAGAGCTTCTGATGGTCCTTGGAAGAGCAAGGCCATTATCTGTCAGATTCTAACAATTGTGAAATACTTTGTTGGCATGGATGAAGGGTCCGCTGTGAGTTGTGCTGGAGTCTGGGAGCTGGATAACAAGTCCTTGACCCGATGGAGTGTGAAAGGTCTTCTGTGTGCTCCCCGCCATCCCCACTCCGAAACAGAGCCCCCCCAAAACGTGGATAAAGCCAGGTGTTTCCTCCTGAGACCCAAGACTCAGCCAGATCAAAGGCACAGTGCTGAGGAGGACATCTCGAGAAGATGCACATACTAATCCCCACTACTGTGGCCACTCCCTTGTCCCCTGCTCACCACTCTGCCTGCTGCATTTGGTCAGTGGTTCTCAAAGAATTTGAGCCCCTTTGCCTAAGCAAGTGCAGGGCCGGCCAAGCAGAACTGATACATCAGGATGGGCCAACTGTGGCTTTTTCCTTTCTTAATGTAGTTTGACCACTGCTCAGCGGGTTGGGTCTCCTTGGCTGGGGGCTTGGGGACAGCAGATTTTGTGAACAGAAGCAGATGCTGATTTTTCTCTTCTTCCTCATTGCAGAAACTCACGTTTTCCATTCCAGTGATTGATGACTTTTTCTTTCCTGATGAGCCTGTAGCCCTATTGACTCAAAAAGCATTTAATTCAGTTCCTTCTATCATCGGAGTCAATAACCACGAGTGTGCCTTCCTTCTGTCCACGGTAAGGATCCCAGCTGTCCTTCCTGTCGCTTCCTCAGCGGTGTGGCAGCTGTATATACTTCCACAGCTCAGCACTGCCAGCAAGGACGCCAAGTATAACACTTGGCAGGAGCCTGGAAGCCAAGGACACGGTGATGCCCCTTCCCCTCTCTGAAGGAGGGTAGCTGAGGACTGAGGGCAGCCAGAGTCAGCATCTGCCCGGCTCCTCATACAAGGTTCATGGAGAAAGAAACAACTCTATGAAAAAAGTAAGAGAGGATGGATCCATTTGAGCTTTGTTCAAAACATCACAAATGATTGTTTCAAAGGAGCACAGTTACTACTTCAAAGATGAATTTCATGCAGGTTTGGAAAATGTTCAGGCCTTTACATTTTCATGTGCGGTTATGAAATTTTGACTTCCAAGAATGCTCTCTGGGTTTGTACAAGCTGCGAAATCACTGAATTGTCTTATTCATTCAACAAGTATGAGGGGAACATTTACTTTACGCTCTACACCCTGGTAAAAAGCAAGCATTCAACAGTGAACAAGTCACGCAGTCCCAGCTTTCTGCAGGCTCACATCCTACTGGGGAGGCCCAGATGAAATGGACAGTTGAAAAGATGGTTTCTGAAAGTGTAAGTGCTAGGAAGGACATAAACTGGCGGGAGAAGGTCTTTAGGGAGGAGAAGGGGTGGTCAAGAAAGCCTTCTCCAAGGAGGGATTATTTGTGCTCAGGCTGAGTCCTGAGAAGGAGCCATGATTTCTTGACCCTGCCATTTAAAGAAGACCCTCTTGATTTGAAAGAAACTTTTCATCTGTCCTCAGAAGGGTAGGAATGCTCAAACCCATAACATCATCACAGCGCAATCATGGAGACCAACCTCCTCCTTTTAAGCTGAGGGAAATGTGGTTATGAGATCCAGAGGCTTGTCTAGGTTCAAGGCTAGTTGGTGGCTGGTTAGAACCAGAATCCTGAGTTCATCGGGCTATTAAAGGCCTGTTCTACCATTATTAATGTGACTTACAGAGCAATGTTTTGGAGTAAGTGGGAGTGAGGATCTTTCTGCTCGTGTTGCAAATGAGGCATCTGAGTCACAGACTGGCTTCAGCAAGGCCTTTCGATGCTACCAGGTTTGTGCTAAAAAGGCAGGCGCTACCGATGACACCACCACCATAACCACTGCAGCCAGTCCCGAGTTCTTCCACGTGCCCAGTGTGTACCATCTGTCCAACAACTTGCGAATGGGCATTGTTATTCCTGTTTTTCAGTTAAAGAAACTTTGTCTCAGAAAGGCTAAAATTCCTTCCCCAAAGTCTCCCAGCTGGGGGAGGAGACAGTGTTGTGTAATTTCTTCATGTGTTTAGGCTCTGCCATCAAATGCTGGGTTCTCTGGTAACCTGCTGTGTGACCTTAAGTGAACTGCCCAACCTCTCTGAACCTTCGTTCCTTAATCCGTGGTATAGGATGATCTTAACTACCTGCTTCACAAGCACACGTCAGTAAATGTTAGCTATTGGAATTATTCAAGTGGCAGGATGGGAATTGGTGCCTGGGTCTGCATAGCTCAAGAGCCTGCATCACGTGACCTCTCAGTGACGTCCACTGCTGACCATTGGAGACCGTAGGAAATCCTCCAAAATTCCCTCCAAATCCTTCAGCTGCTGAACATACAGAGAGGTTCTTAGTGGTTGAAATACACGTGTAGATAAATTGAATGATTCAGGACTTTCCCTCAGATTCCAGGAGACAGAGATGTTTAAATATTTACCCTCATGATTTATTATCTCAAGATTTTCAGCAGAAAATGTCAAAGCGAAATTCATTTGACAAGTGGAGAGTATTTCTACCCTCTCATGTTTTTAAGCTGTAATACTGGCCAAGGAGAGGTCTTTTAACAAGTAATTACTCCTAGCCCTTACTGTGTACCAAGCATAGCCTATGTTCTTTTTTAAAAATATTTATTTATTTATTTATTTATTTATTTATTTATTTACTTAGAGCACACGTGCACGACCAGGGGAGGGGCAGAGGGAGAGGGAGAGAGAGACTGGGCCCAAGCAGCCTCAGCACTGTTAGTTAGCAAAGAGCACGACGTGGGACTCGATCTCACGAGCTGGGAGATCATGACCTGAGCTGAAATCAAGAGTCAGATGCTTAACCGACTGAGCCACCCAGGCACCCAAGCAAAGCCTCTGCTCTTCACCACCGGTCTTGCCACCTCACTGGCTCTCTGCAAACTGCTGGCATCTCAGAGGCCCTAATTGTAAAGATCTCTAGAAAGAGAACAATAAACCACTAGTTTGAGATTTTTCTGGCTTCTCTTTGAATGTGGTGTCAAAGCCAAGCTGTAGCCTGTATTAGTTTGCCCGGGCTGCCACAGCAAAACACCACAGACCAGGTGGCTTAAACAACAGAAACTTATTTTCTCACAATCCCAGGGGCTGGATGTCCAAGATCAAAGTGTCAGCAGGCTTAATTTCTTGTGGGGCCTCCCTCCTTGGCTTGCATGAAGCCATCTTCTCCCTGTGTCCCCACATGGTCTTTCTTCTGTATGCACACGCCCCTGGTGTCTCTGTGTGTCAGAATTTCCTCTTCCTATAAGGACACCAGTCAGGTTGGATTAGGGCCCAACTAAAGTCCTCCCTTTCATTTCATCACTTCTTGAAAAACGTGGTCTCCACTCCATCACATTCTGGAATACTGGGGGTTAGGTCTTCAACGTGGGAATGGGGGTTGGGGGGCACATTTCAGCTCGTAACACGGTCTTTCCACAGGGCAGCCACTCGGGCCCCACAAAGCCACAGGTATGGCAGGGAATGGCTGCCTTTTAGCAAGTGTGAGAAGAGACTGTCATTGCTCCGACCCACTGAGGCCACTCCTGCATGTCGCCCCTTGGAGACTAAATGGGTTCCTGCTCTCCCCAGCCTCCCCTCTAAAAGGCAGGCCCCTCAGCCCTCAGGGAGACCACTTTCCCTTCTGGTGTCTTGAGGTGCTCACGGAGGATGCCCTACTTCTCTCCACAGGAGTTTTCTGAGATCCTCGGGGGCTCCAACAGGTCTCTGGCCCTCTACTTCGTACACACGTTCCTGGTAAGTGAGCCTGGGCAACTGTGACTCGTCAGAGATTCACCTATTTAAAAGACCTCCTTGGGGCACACTCAGCAGTAGGGGCTGGGGCTGCAGTCGGTCCTCGTTCACTCATTCAGTGAATCTTTGCCAAATAGAGTACCACATTCCCTTATTCACAATCTCAAAATCCAAGGAGCTCTGAAAAACAGCCTGTAGGACAACCGAACCTTCCTTAGCTGATAGGTGGCCCTCGGTATTTATTGTTCTCATCCACTTCATTCATCCCCCTATTCATGTGCTTCTCTGATGACATAAGTAGTGTGGGGGCTGGGGCAGCCGCCCCCAGAGTACGTGACATGACACGCAGCCTATATACTGAATTATTTATGCACAGTCAGCAAAGTTCTGAATTCTGAAACACACCCGGAACTAAGGACCTGTATTCACTCCACGCCAGCCGGGCACTGTATTAGGTTCCGGCGAGGCCCAGGACCCTGACTCAACTGTTTATTCATTCACTCCCTGAACAGATGTGTCAGTATCAGGTCTTAAGCCAGACGCTAGATGTAGGAATGGATTCCTTTCTCTTCTTCCCTCCTTCTTGCCGTAAACATCCAGTGTGAACTCTGTACCAGGTTCCCTTCGTGCACTTACTCATTGACTGGCTGCTTCTTGAGAGCCCAGCGCTTCCCTAGGCACTGAGGTACAGTGATGAGCAGGCACTCCTTCTACACTTGCAGAACCTGGAGAGTGTGTGGTGGATGAAGTGAAGGAGGCACTTCAGTAGTGTCTGCAGACCAGAGCAGAGGAATGTTCGAGGCCCCGTGTGGCCCACGGGAGGAAGCAGGTGGCTGCCTCAAGGAGAAGCGCCTTGAAGGATGAGTTAGGTTTGTCTGGCTGGTAGAGGAACAGGGGCCAGGGGAGCTGGAGGTCCAGGCCGGAGGACCCAAGATTAGAAGCAGAGGAGTGTGATGAGGTCAGCTGCAGGGTAGGCTGCAGTGGAGGAGGGTGCTTGCAGCTGTTATATGCTCTGAAAGGAAGGTGAAGTTCATCCCAGGGGCTGGGAACAGAGGAAGAGTGGCATGATTTGATTTCCATTTTGGAAAGAGCCTTCTGGCCACAGAGTGAGCCAGACCAGAGGCAGCGGATCCTTTGGGCCCCAAGGCCCAGAGGTAATGTTTGATGAGTCTTGGCTATCTAGTGGTCCAAACTGGGATTGAGGTTTGAGAGATACTTAAAATATATATACACCAGACAGTGAGACCTCGCAGGCTGGATTGGAGATGGCCTCATGGAGGAGGCCATCTGGTTTAGGAAAGGGAAACATTTGAGCAGAGGGCATTTCAAGAGGAGTAGGTATGTTGAACCAGGTCCTAGGAGTGGGAAGTGGCCTTTGTGGGGAGGTGCAAGAGGACTGGAAGGGCACGCAGTCTCTCTTAGGTGGCAGAGCAAGTACTTTTCAAATGATTAAGTTGTTCTGTGATGCAGATGGCATAGCCTTGCTCTGGAACCCCAGGGGTCTGCACTGTGAGTATCCCACTGGGGCTCACCAGAGGGTCCACAGAGCATCCGGACCCTCCTTGGGTACCGTGAGCACCTAGGGGTCTGCTGGTCACATGGTCCAAGTCAGAGGCACTTGCACCAGAGCCTGGACTTGCTCTGGGCCTGATTAAAAACACTCAGCCTTCAGAGGACCTGATGAACAAGTCTGAGTGTGCTGTATACTGCCTCCAAATTCCAGAGAAACATCTGCAGGACCATGCTTGTTTTCATGTTGGGGGTTGGGGATGGTGGTTGAGGTGCCATAACTTATCCCAGCATTCCCTAGACCCCCCAGATCCCCAAGAACATCATTGATGTGGCAGACCCTGAATCTTCATGAAGTTTACGTTGCATCCTCTGGCATTTGCGCTGCGGGCAAGTTGAGGGATCGAAGACTGGGAGGCAGCCCAGTGTCGGGTCAAGAAGTCACAGAATGCCCCGTTAAGGGTTTTGGCAATAGGTCTTGAGGGAAACCGATAGAGCAGAAGACCTGCTCTGTGCCAGACAGCATGTTTCTTTCTTCATATCTCATGTGATTCCCAGCACAGCCTGTTTTTTATAGATGAGGGAACTCCAAGAGAGCAACTAGCTCGAACCAGCAAAGGACTGGAGGCAGTGCTACTACCTGAAGCCGGCCTCCTGGGTGTGGGACCTGTGTTGGCACAAAGGTCTACACTCAGAAGAGTTCTACACTTGACTGAATGCTATGTTGTCACCATCTTGAACTGGTATCATTTTTGCACACGTTGCCCTGCAAACCATGTTGCCAGTTCTGGCCAGGGGTGGCCGTTTCTGGAGCATCTCAGAGAGGCATGTGCACGGTGATTAGTAGCATGAAATTTGGCTGCAAGTGAAAGAATGGTTGTACCAGTTTGGACAACCCCTTAACCTCTCTAAACCTCAGTGCCCTCATCTGTGAAATGGGGCTAATTTTGATATTTACATCATGGGATCACTGTGTGCATTTAATGAGGCGATGCATGTAAAGACCTCAGAATCATGTCTGCCCAGGCAAACGCTTGACGTGTTGGATGTTGCTGACCTGGATCTTCTGTGGCCATGATTTCTTACAGAATATTCCCACCCAGTATTTGCACCTTGTGGCTGATCATTACTTCTACAACAAGCACTCCCCGGTTGAAATACGAGATAGTTTTCTGGACTTGCTTGGAGATGTGCTCTTTGTGGTCCCTGGGGTGGTCACAGCTCGGTATCATAGAGGTGAGTCTCTCAGCACTACCCCCGCTCCCGACACAGCAGGGTCACAGCTCAGCAAGGCCAGTGGCCGCAGGAATTCTTGTTGCCTGATGACTGGCCCTGCTCCACCCTTCTGTTCCCTCAGTTAGAGGGAGTTCCCAAGGATGTCTGGGATACAACCCTGCAGGCTGACCTTTGCAATTGCCGTGCCTTTCAGAGTTCGGGGATGTTGATCAGTTTTTGTTGTTTCTGTTTCTCCTCCTTTGTCAGGACCATCCAGAAAATTCCCACCTCCCCATAATTTTATTTCCCACATTTCTTTCTCTGAAAGTGTCTTCCCAAACATTTTAAGTATCAGCAGTAGTGGAGCAATCAGAAAGGGAGTATAACTTGTGGCGACACAAACCTTGTTTCCCTCCTTACCCCTGCCCTGCCCTTATTCTCTCTCTCTCTCTCTCTCTCTCTCTCTCTCTCTCTCTCTCTGTTCCATTCCCCTTTCCTTCTGTTTCCACAATTTTTTATCAAGAGCCTACTATGTTCCTGACAGTATTCTGGGCCCTGAGGATACATCAGTGAACAAAACAAAGACACCATGTAACTCACATTCTAGTTGGGGAGACTAACAAACAAGTCAAGATAGAATATATATGTGTTAGATGGTAACATAAATAAAAAAACACAGGGCAGGGGATAGCAGTGGCAGGGCACTATAAGATTCTGTATCAAAAGGTCTGCAAAGGTGACAAGGGAATGAGGACCAAGAATGGACTCTTGAATTTGGGAACACAGAGGTCACTGGTGACCTTGACAGGAACTATTGTGATAGGATGATGGGAGTAAAAGCCTGGTTAAAACGAATTCAAGAGAAAATGAGCAAACTGATCTCCAGAGAATACATTCCCAATCTCAAACTTTCACCAGTGGTTTTGGAGAAATGAATGAACTGATTCGAAAAATTTACATGGAAATGCAAGGGTAGCCAAAACAATCTTGAACAAGAACACCAAAGTTAGTGGACTTACAAGTTATCTGATTTCAAGTGTTATTTTTGAGTACAGTCATTAAGAAAGTCTGTTACTGGCTGAAGAATAGACACATAGAACAGAGTGGAGAGTCCAGAAAATCAACAGTTAACCAGTTTTTGACAGAGGTGCTAAGATAATTCAATGGAGAAAGGAAATTCTGTTCAAAAAACAGAGCTGAAATGACTGGATATCTATGTAGAAAAAGTGAGCCTCAACCCTCTAACTCACACTATACACAAAAATCAACGTGAGTTGAGCTGTAGACCCAAATGCGAAAGCTTAACTTGTACTTAAGCAAAATAAACTTTTTTTCTCATCAAAAAACACTATTAACAATGTTAGCAAAAGTGGTGGAGGCGGAAACTCCAAAATCTGTCCCACCACAAAAGCAGTGAATAAATTGGCAAGTACTGTCAGAATCGATTTTACCAGAACTCTGGAAATAAATCAAGGGTGTATAGCAAGCAAATGAGCATTTCATCAAAATATAGACCCTGGAGTCTCAGTGAGAGTGTTTGTGGCATGTTAACTTACTCTGCACCATTTCCTGCCACCAGCTAGGCAATGGCCTTAAAGACAGCAGCCCATATTTATAGTCTAGGCTGCTAGGACTGGAGGGAGAAAAAAGAACCTATTCTCAAAGACTTGTGGTCGTTTGCTTTGACCTGTCTGGTGGCTCCCTAAACAACTAAGCCAAAAGGGCTTGCTTTTATTTCCCCTAACATAGAGCTTTCTCAGGGATTAGCCACCTACCTGGAGGGCATTTTTCATAAACATTTAAAGGTAAATGCATTTGCTGATACCACTAGGGGCAAGGGACAACAGTTGGGATAAATAAGAGACAACACTTAGGAGGAAAAGCTGGGCAGTGAGCTGCTCTGGGAATAAAGGATTGAGAAGCTCTCCATGTACCTGGGAATTTAGAAGGCCTTGTGCATATTCAGAGTAGGGAGCATGCTCATAAAAGCCCTGAGATGGCCCTAAGCTGTTATATCTGGCTGACCTGGAGGCTATCCTCAAACAGAAAGTGAAAACTAAGTAAGAGTTGTAAACTGTCTGGCTGAGTGTTGAGGGATGTCCCAACACACACACACAATGCCCATCTTCAAAGACTGGGAGATTTTGTTTGTTTGTTTTAGGCTTTTATGAAAACCTCAGCTGACCCATAAAATTATTAGTTGACCACTAAGAAAACAGGAGAAAGACGTTGGTGGCTACACATGACCAAGAAACATTTATCTTTTCAATTTTTGTAATGTTTTATTTTATTTTTGAGAGAGACAGAGAGAGAGCGAGCAGGGGAGAGGCAGAGAGAGAGGGAGACACAGAATCCAAAGCAGGCTCCAGGCTCTGAGCTGTCAGCACGGAGCCCAAAGCAGGGCTCAAACCCACAAACTGTGAGATCATGACCTGAGCTGAAGTCGGATGCTTAACCGACTGAGCCACCCAGGCATCCCAGTACAGAAACATTTCTAAACAAACAAACGACCACAACCACAACAAGCAGTAACAACAAACCATGGGAAGGAGGTAGAATCTGATGTTCAGAGTTGCCACATGATAATATTCAAAATCTCCAGTTTTCAACAAAATATTACAAGGCATGCAAAGAAATGGGAAAGTATGGCCCACAGACAGGAAAATAATTAATAGAAACTGTCCCTGAAGAACCCCAGACATTAGATTTACTGAAGGCTTTAAACCAACTATTAAACATGCTCAAATAGCTGAAGGAAACCACATATAAAAAATTAAAGGAAACCATGAGAATGATGTTTCACCACATACAGAAGCAATAAAGAGAGAATTTATAAAATTACAAAAAGGACCAAATAGATATTCTGGCATTGAAAAATACAACTGGAATGGAAAATTCACTAGAGGGACTCCACAGCAGATTTGAACATAGAGAAGAAAGAAACAGAGAACTTGGACACAAATCCATTGATCTTACCCAATGTGAGGATCAGAAAGAGAAAGGAATGAAGAAAAGTGAACAGAGCTCAAGAGGCCTGTGGAACACCATTAAACATCTCAACATATGCATGATAGGACTTCCAGAAGGAGAGGAGAGAAAAAGAGGTAAAAATAATATTAAAAAAGTAATTATCAAAATGTCTCAAATTTGATGAAAGATGTAAACATTCATGTACATGAATTTCAGTGACTCCCAAGTAGGAGGAAACTCAAAGAGATGTATGTAGAGACATATTACAATCAATCAAAAACCAAAACAGCAAGGCTTGGGTCACTCATAGCTTGTTCATTGAGTAGCTCAATGAATACCTTTTTAAAATAATCTGCCACTCGAAGCTTTGCTGATTATGGATAACACTCCTGCTCATCCTCCAGGCTTTGAGGATGACTTACTGGAGGAATTCGAGTTCCTTAAGGTCAAGTTCCTTCCTCCCAGCACCACTCCAATCCTCCAGCTCATGGATCAGCAGGTCATTTCAAACTTCGAAAGGCTTTACACCAAAGCACTATTTCAGCAATGCTTTGAGGTAACCGAAGGAACAAACCTTACCCTGTGAGCATTTTGGAAAAATCATTTCCACATCATGAGCTGCCTCAAGATCATCGATAAAGCCTGGGATGGGGTCACCAAGATAACCCTCAGTTCTGCTTGGAGAAAACTGTGGCCTAACTGCATTCTTGGACGTGACTTGGAGGGGCTTGCTCGTGAACAGGAGCCGTCAGTTGGCCATGTTTGTGGGGAAGTCCATGGGACTGGAGGTGAATGAGGACAATATTCAAGAGCTGGTGGAGACACATGGCCAGGAGCTGACCACCGACGAACTGAAGGATCTGCATCACGAGCAACAGCAAGAGGTTATGGAGGGGATCTCGTTGGCAGAGGAGGAGAATAAGGCAGAGGGATCCCCCACTTCCAATGAGATTAGGGAGACATGTAAAATGTGGGAAACAGTGAAACATTTTGTAGAAAAGCACCATCCAAATAAGGCTGCAGCGGTGCGAGTGACGGATCTATTTAATGACAATGCAATGTCACATTTCTGTGAAGTCCTCAAAAGGAGGCAAAAGCAAGTGTCATTGGATGGGTTCCTTATTGAAGCTGAATGAAAAGAAAACGATTCCACGGAGCCAATGGGTAGCAGTGATTCTAATAGCGATAGTGAAATTCTTCCTACACAATAACCCTCCTCTAGTCTCCCTCACATCAGCCGTGAAGGTTTTCAAAGGTAAGTGCAGGTTACTTTGCTTATTTTTCTATTTTGTATTTTCTTTATTATTTTGTATTGTATTATAGTATTGTAATCATTTCTATGTGAGTATTTTTGGGTTGTGGAATGAATCATCTGAGTTTCCATTATTTTTTATGGGGAAATTTACTTTGGTATACAAGTGCTTTGGATTACAAGCATGTTCCAGGACAAATTGTGCTCACCAACCAAGGTTTTACTGTATATGATAAGGGTCTGTTATTCGGAATATATGAAGGACTCAACAAAAAGCCAAATAACTCAATTCAAAAATGGGCAAAGAACTGAATGGACATCTCTCTAAAATAGATATACAAATGACTAAGGAGCACATGAAAGGGTGATCAACATTATTAGCCATCAGGGAAGGCAAATCAGATCAAGTCACAGTAACATACCACTTCATAACCACCAGAGCTGCTGCAATAAAAGAACAAATAAACAAAGAAAACCCAGAAAACCACAATGTTATTGAGAATGTGGAGAAACCGGAACTCTCATATACAGCTGGTGGGAACGGTAAATGGTAATGCAAATGTGGAAAGAGGGTTTGGCTGGTCCTCAAAAACTTAAACATAAAATTACCTTATAACTCAGCAATTCCACTCTAGGGATATACCCAAGATAACTGAAAACAATAGTTTGACATGAATGTTCACAGCAGCCTTCTTTAGAGAGATCAAACAGTGGTAACAAAGCCAAAGGTCCATCAGCCCGTGAAAGGATAAACAAAATGTGGTGTCTATATACAAGGGATTATTATGTGGCCATAGTGAGCAATGAAATGCTGATACATGCTACAACATTGTTGAACTATGAAAACATGCTAAGTGAAAGAAGCCAGACACAAAAGGCCACATGTGTGATTCCATTTATATAAAATGTCCGAATTGGCAAATCCATAGAGACAGAAAGTAGTCTCCAAACGAAGGGCAAATGCGGAGTGACTGCATAAAGGCTTCTGTTTGGGGTGCTGAAAATGTTCTGGACCTAGATAGTGGTGATGGTTGCACAACATTGCGAACCTACTAAAAGCCACTGATTTGCACACTTAGAAATGGTTACAGTGGTGAATTTTACATTACGTGTATTTTACATTAAAAGAAAAAAAAAAAAAAACCAGAGCGCTGTTACAAAAATGAAGAGGCAAGCCACAGACTGGACCAAAATATTCACAATGTAATTGTCTGACAAAAAATTCGTATCCAGAATGTGAGAACTCTTTTTTTTTTTTTTCAACGTTTATTTATTTTTGGGACAGAGAGAGACAGAGCATGAACGGGGAAGGGGCAGAGAGAGAGGGAGACACAGAATCGGAAGCAGGCTCCAGGCTCTGAGCCATCAGCCCAGAGCCCGACGCGGGGCTCGAACTCACGGACCACGAGATCGTGACCTGGCTGAAGTTGGACGCTTAACCGACTGCGCCACCCAGGCGCCCCAAATGAGGAAACAATTTACACCTCTGGAACGGCTAATATTAAAAACACAGAGGCGCCTGGGTGGCTCAGTCGGTTTAGCCTCTGACTCTTGGTTTTGGCTCAGGTCATGATCTCACAGTTCGTGAGTTCAAGCCCCACATTGGGCTGGCACTAACAGTGTGGAGCCTGCTTGGGATTCTCTTTCTCCCTCTTTCTCTGCCCCTCTGTGCTCTCTCTCTCTCTTAAAATAAAATTTTTAAAAACTGAAAAAAAAAAAAACCTACAAACTATATACCCAGAAGTATTCCACATCCAAGGATGTGGAATATTCAGAAGTGTCATATACTTCTGGAGAGAATATAAAATGATATAACCATTCTGGAAAGCTGTCAAGTTTCTTACACAGTTTAATGTACACCTACCCTGTTACTCAACCATTCTACTCTTAGATATTCACTGAAGAAAAGTGAAAGCATATGTCCTTACAAAAGACTTGTATATGGATATCCCTAGCGGCTTTAATCATAATACCACCAAACTAGAAAGAACCTAAAAGTCTATCATCAGACAAATGGATAAATACATTGTGATATATTAATGCAGTAGCATACTACTTGGTGATGAAAAAACAATCAACTACTGATGCATGCAATAACATCCATGAATCTCAAAAACATTACACTGAAGAAAAGAAGCCAGACACAAAAAAGTCTATATAATTCCGTTTACACGGAGGTCAAGCACAGACGAAATTAATCTGTGGTGACAGGAATAAAAACATTGATTGTTTCTTGGTAGAGTGACTACAAAGACACCAAAGGGAATTTTCCAGGCTGATAGAAACGGTCTGTATACCTGGGCATGGTGATGTCATGTCGTGAATGTCAGTGCATTTGTAAAATCTCATCAAACTGTACAATTAAAATCTGCGTTTTTTTATTGCCCCTAAATGATACTTCAGTTAATGGAGAGAAAGAGAGAGACAATGAGAGGAGAGGAAGCAGAGATGATGAGTAATGTCAGGTCTTGCTAGAAGGGATTTAGAGAGATAAGGCAGTAACCAGAGGGGAAACGGAGACCAAGAGTACGTGTGTTTGTGTGTGCCTGTGTGTGTGCATGTGTATGTGTGTGCATGTGTGTGTCGGTGCGTGTGTACGTTGCACATGTGTGTATGCATGTTAACGGGAGACTCTGGAAGCCTGTTGGCTACTGATGGCAGTGGTCCAGTAGAGAAAAATTGATGATGCAGGGAAGGAAGGGGGGATTACAAAGCAAAGGCCTTCAGCTGAAGAGAGATGAAACAATGTTGAAAGCAGGGAGTAACTTTGTTCGCTTTGTCTCCAGACAGCCGAACCAGAGTTAGTGACAAGAAGTCACAGGGAGGTAGGTCTTGGCTCAGTAAGAAAGGCTTTTAGAGAAGTAAAAAACTATTGCCCTCTCAGACTGCCCCGAGGGGTGCTGAGCTCTTGCCACCAGGGACGTAGGGGCTGCTGTGGCAGGAAGTGCTGGCCTCCGACAAAGAAGAAGGAAGTTAGCATGGTTCGAGTCACCTGTCTTCTCCCAGCCATCCCACCCGTGGGTCTGTGGAGCCAGGACCAGCCCAGGTGGGGACGCAGGGCCGCCCCTGCTCCGCTGCGCATGCGCACCGGCCGCAGGCCCTTTCCTGCCTCTCCACAGATGCTGGCGCACCTGTCTACTTCTATGAGTTTCAACACCCGCCCCAGTGCTTAAACGACACGAGGCCAGCTTTCGTGAAAGCCGATCACTCTGATGAAATCCGCTTCGTCTTTGGAGGTGCCTTCCTGAAAGGCGACATTGTCATGTTCGGTAAGAAACGGCTTCGGGGGCTTCTGCTCTCGCAGGGGCTGGAGCTTGGGATGAGCTGGGGAGAAGGCACTGTTAGCACGAAGTCCCTCAACCGCCCAATACTATGCAAGAGTCCAGAAGACTGGTGGGTTAGGATTTAATCTATGGTTTACAGACATAGCCATTCCCTGGAAAATGCCCCCCTCTTATTTTTAGGAAAAGGAGTTGCCAGCGTTTGCTTGATAAGTGTTTCTCTTCATACTAAAGCCTAAAGGCGTAGGCCCTTGAGGGCACTCATGCAATCTAATTTTTTTGTTTTTAGTTAGCACCTCTTTCTTCCTTCTCTCTGACCACTAGTCTCAACCCTCCTTGTCCTTTCTAGAATCACTGATGCTACCCAGGGCTTTAAAAGGAAAACAAACAAACAAACAAACATGTTTTTCATAATTCCAGCCCAAAGTAGTGGGACCCAGGTGATCTAATGTAGATGCTTGCAAACCGTTGCTAGCAAGCTTAGCTCATTCATTCCTGAATTTATGACCTGTGCAGTGCCTAAAATAAGAAGCCAGTCATATGAGGTTATCAATAGAGAAAATATAGGAACTACACACTATAGATATCACTAAAATATTTTGTTTAAGAAATTACACAATACAGGCTCTTAAGCAGTTCGCGCTGGCTTCTCAACAATGAGGACAGAGCCTCCGCCTAAATATGCGCTCTATTTATTCATTATGTGATTTATTCATTCCCATCCTGGTAATACAGGTAATGACACAACTACCTCCTACGTTGTCTTAAGGATTAAATGAAACAATTCTCATAAGGTATACAGTGAGTGCTTAATAAATGTCCCTGTTACTATTACTCAGCAGCCATCACTGAGCATATAACTGTGTGATGGGCACAGGAATCTCCAAATGGGAAAAAATGAACCGCATGTGTATCAAAGGCTAAATTCCTTAATATCTAAGGAGCTCTTGGGGCACCTGGGTGGCTCAGTTAACCGTCCGACTCTTGATCTCAGCTCAGGTCTTGATCTCAGGGTCGTGAGTTCAGGCCTCTCATTGGGCTCCACACTGGGCATGAAGCCTACTTAAAAAATATAGATAGATAGAGATAGAGATAGAGAGATATATGGTATATAATCTATAAATATATATGGTACATAATATATATAAAGAACTCCTAAAATCAATGGGAAAATAACAACCCAGTCAAACACTGGGCCACATATAAATAGTTCATGGAAGAAGAAACATGTGACTTTTAAGCATGAAAATCCACTCGACCTCACCCATGTCAAGAGGATTGAACGTTAACCTTGACTGAGGAATTCTCTCTCAACTATCAAGGTTGGGGAGAGCAATACATTTTACATAATATATTTCAGCAGGTGTGGGGAGACAGACAACCTCATATATTAATGGAAAATGTAAAATGCAGATACTCTTTACCCTAGCAGTTCAACTTCTAGAATTTTTTGCACAATTATATACAGGCGAAGGTTTAGGCACACACTGAAGCATTGCTTCCACCAGCAAAAGATTGGAAACGATGCAAAGATCCACCAAGAGAATATCGGATGCCTGAATTATATATTCATAGATAACTGAATATATACATACTTATGTGTTATACATTTATAGAACAATAAATGGCAATGAATGGAAGGTTTATAGACAACAGTGTGGGCCTATCTCCTGGATACAGTTTTAGTACAAAGAGAAAGACGCAGGATATATGTTCGTATTATACCGAGTATGTAAAAAGGCATCTGCCAAAAACCCTTGCACGAGGCTAGCCTGCCTTCGGAGGACACTCAAGAAGCCGGTAGCTATGGTTGCCTCTGAGGCTGGTAACTAACTGGGTGTCTGGAGGGAAGAGACAGGAGGGAAACTTACTTTCGTTAGATACCCTGCCTGCATTTTGGATTTGTCCGTTGAGCAAGTATTACTTTCTCAAATAGTGAAATGCCATAATTAATTAATTGTTTGAGGGGGAGTGGTAGAAGGAGAGAGAGAGAGGTGGCCTCTGACCCTAGGAAACCTGCAGCCTCATGGGAATTTCTGGAAGAGCACTGGTTAGACAGGGAAGCTGTGTGATCCGCCTCCTCCATTTGGAAGCCAGCATCCCTGGGGCGAACCCTGGCGGCTCTAGGCCTCAGTATGTGCAGACACAAAATGAGCCCAACGATTGAGGATTGAGCGGTGGGCCAGTGAGAGGATCCCGGTGGGAAGGGAGGTGTGAACGAGATTCAGCAGGCCCGAAGCACCTTGGGCTTCTGGCAAATCCGTGTGAGAGCCGGATTTTGTGATTGTCTCCTTCAGAAGGAGCCACCGAGGAGGAGAAATTGCTGAGCAGGAAGATGATGAGGTACTGGGCCAACTTTGCTCGGACCGGGTAAGTGAGCACTGCCTTGGTGCGGGCTTTCCCCACAGCCGGGTGTCTGGGGGTAGAAATCTCACCCCCACCTCTGCCCTCACTTCCAGGGACCCTAACGGGGAAGGTGTGCCTCTGTGGCCAGCCTACACCCAGAGCGAGCAGTACCTGAAGCTGGATTTGAATGTGAGCGTGGGACAGAAACTGAAGGAGCAAGAGGTGGAGTTTTGGATGAATACCATCGTCCCCTGATACCCCCCACCTCCACGGCCCTCCCCAGTCCTCCTTCTCCCTTACTCTCCCTTCCTCTGCTCCCGCCTGGCTTCTTCTCTTCTGCTCCATGGGAAGTTCTCTCTGTGTGATTTGGTTTTCCTTCTTCCACAATTTCACCCGCGGTCCTTAGCTCCGTTTCTGTGTTTAGTTTAGCTACTTCGTGGAATCAGCTGCTTTCACCGATGTTTTATGGTCTTGAGGGTGATTCTTAGGGGAATTCTTTTCAACATCAAACAATGCTACCGGCCTTGGAAGGCTACCCGATTCCTTCAATAAATCACCGTGATGGCTGGCATATTACTTGGTATCATAATGTCCTTGTTAGTCAGATGAAACACAATCAGAATGTAAAATATGTACAAGGAACAGAATTTAATTCTGTGTTCAGAACATTCTCACAACCCCCAGCATTCAAGATGATGTGGACTTCCTATGAGAGAAGGTGTCTGTGTGTGTTAAGTGACATGTGAGTGCTTCAGCTCTGATCCAGGCGAGTTTCAGCCACAAGCCAAACATGGATGTCCTGAACACCGATGGCCTGAACCGGATCTTTCCTCCAGCTCAGGAGATATGTGGGGGAGGGGTGGGGGAGGCCGGAGAGCCTCCTTCTCAGCAATGGAAACCAAACATCCTCCAAGGTCAGGGGCCCAGAAGTCAGACACCAGGCAGTAAGGTCAGGTCAGGGAGATACTGAGGAGAAAAGATGTTTGATGGGACTGAGACTAATCCATCCTTCCATAAACCTATAATGGGTGCCTGATGTGTACCAGACATATCCCCACTGGAGCTACAGTGGCAAGCAAGACACGTTCGCCACCAGTGGTAAGCAAACAAACAGTAAGCAAACATTCACACAGACGAATATCTGATGATAGAAATTTGATAAGTTCACCTAGGGAGAGTAAGGTGTTTTATTAAAGTGTAACGGGGGACCTAATTTAGATGGAAGTCTTAGGAGGTTCCCTCTGGAGAAATAATATTTATCTTAAGAAAGGGTGAATTAGAGTTAGCCAGTTGATAGGTAGGGATGCACTTGTACCCTTGATATCCATATAATTCATATTAAAACCACATAATCCCTATTCTATTCATGTCATTTACCAGGGTAGTTAGTTTTTCCTTGTGATTGCTCCAAGAGTACGTATGTGCATAGAATAGGAGGGTTCCTGAAATGTCAGTAACGTAGAGTTCCTCTGGGTCAGAGATCTCCTAATCCTAGCCTGAGTTTGGCCCCAAGAAATGCTTTGTTTAGTCCACACATGTCAAAAACATTTTGGAGTTAATTTCCAGTTAATATGAAGTTAGGGGAATTTCACTTTGGAAGCCATGTGTCCAGCTTCTCCAGAGTAGAAGAAGAAGGTAAAAAAAAGGAGGTGGAGGTGGAAGAGGAGGAGCAAGAAGAAGAAATCTGGCATCAGCGGAGCTGAATTCCCACATGGTAACCAGGGCTTCTGACAGCCCACACATCACCTCTGAGCCAATTAGAAGGCATTCTTTCTTCAAAACCCTCCACAGACAGACTTCCTCCAGGAAATCATCATTGATAAATATCTACGTCTATGATGTGAAAAATATCTCCTCTGAAGTAGTGCCCCTGTGCAGTGCACAACCTGCACAACTGTTCTCAATGACCCTGATAGAATAAATCTTCAGAACTGAGTAGAGTCTACCCCTTTACAAAGGCGTGAGCTCTCAACTTTCTACAGTCCTCACCATTCCCCTTTGTCTTATGCCTGGTCCATTTCACTCATTGATATTACCTGGCCCCAGAAGGTGTTTAAGCCTGGGCCCCTGGCCTCTCATTTTACAGAAATCTATGGAGAAGTAAAGGAATTCATCCAAGATCATTCAGTGAATTAGCAGCAAGTAAAAACCAGGCCTTGAGTCTCTTGTCTTTCCAGATCAGGACACTCTGCCATGCTGCCTGCCTCCCTTAGCATATGGTTCAAATCTGTTGGATTGTTTCTGGCCTAGGTGGTTGTGGAAGGGGTAGATCAACAATCCTTGGGGCATTTTATGGTTCTAGGAAGAGGAACCAAGCCACACACAAGCAAGCTGGAAATTCAATTGCCTGTGCAGCTGCAGAAGGCTAATTTCTACATTGATATTTGGCTTAACTAACAGCTAGAAAACACCACTCAACTCATTTTTTAAAATACTATCATATTAAATGACATTACACTTATTTATATACTGCACACAGTCCCAGTATCCTCAAATATGATTCTAATTTTGGTAGGTGTCTTGCAAGAGGGAGCATATTTCCAACTCATCCAGATACAGGGCCCTCTTTCCTCCTTATTCCTGTCCACATGTGATCAGATGTTGTATTGAGTTAAAGTTGAAATATGAGTGTCAGTTGGCATCCTGCCTTTTTCATTTAATTCAGGATTTTCTATCAGAAGTGTAAGTAGAAGAATCACCCAGGGAGCTCTTCCAAAATTCCAGTGCCCAACCTACTCCCCAGTCCAACCAAACCAGAAACCTGTATTTTCATTTGTTGGGCATTTGACGCACACCCCTGGTTAAGAGCTGCTGAGTACTCACAGTGTGGTGGATGAATTCCAGGTGCTAGAGGATCTTCAAAAACTCAGCTTACATATCTGCCTGATGTGGCTACATCACAATCTCTAGCTGTTAGTCTGCTCCTGGACATTTATGGATATAATTTGATAAAGAACTTTGGGAAGGAGTGCTTTTCCTTTTTTTTTTTTTTTTAATTTATTTTGAGAGAGAGAGAGAGAGAGAGCAAGCAGGGGAGGGGCACAGAGAGAGGAAGACAGAAATCCAAGCAGGCTCCACACTGTCAGCTCAGAACCCCATGTGGGGCTCGAATCCATGAACCGTAAGGTCATGACCTGGGCCTAAATCAAGAGTCAGATGCTTAACTGACCAAGCCACCCAGGCACCCCCGAGTACTTTTGCTTTTTAAAGTTATGTCTGGCATCTGGATTTGCAGCAGATGGACCCGGGAAAAGGCCCTGCCCTTTTTCAATTGCTCTTATGGTCTACAAATGCACTTCCCCCAAAGGGTCCTTTCACTTCCTCCTCATCAACAGCACAGATACATGTATTTTGCAATCACCTCTGCTTTTCCATCAACATAAAAACAGAAAATTTAATTACTTTCTTATTGTAAATTAAACAACTTACTTTTTTACAGAAAATATATGCTTTTTTCGAACAATCTTGGATCTGAATCACTAAATCAAATCAAATCAAATCGAACAAAACTCTGGAGACAAACCAAATATTTGCCTGTGAATTTCCTAATGTGCAGCAGAGGGCAGCATTATAAAAAGGGAAAAAAGTGCTTTCCTCCTCTGAGGCTCCTGGGGTGCTAGTGAGGTGATATTGCAGAACTTGGAAGAAAAAGAAAACCAAACGAAATAGTTACGTTATAAACCAATACCATTTATCATTGTCCCTTTCCTCTGTAACACTTGGAAAGGGGAAAATTCCAACCCATTGCCTCAAAAGTCTAATTTCAATGACTGCACTCACAGGCAGAGCAGAGATTGGGGCCAGCAGGGTTTCCTCTTTCCTAAGTTTTATACTTTCCCATCAAGACCCCAGGAGCCTGCCTTAGATGGGCAGAAAGGTGTCCCTTTTCTGGTGTCTCCCTGTCCCTGCTCCTCTTCCCTCAAAGACCCTTTAGATTCCAGACCTTTCTGCCCAACCCCAAGGCCCAACTCTCAGCCCTGTGGCCCTGGCTACAGGTCACAAACAGGCAGAGGTGGGGAGGGGGGGTGTGTTCTCATATCATGTATGACATTTATCCACATAGCATATGGTTATAGTTTTTTATCACTGCTGTAGAGTCGTTATTTGTGTGAATATGCCATAATTTACCCATTCTGCTAGTGATGGACATTTGGATAATTCCTAGTTTCAGGTTATTATGAAAAGAGTTGCCATGAATACTTCAGGACACGCCTTTTAGTAACTACACCCATGCATTGCCCTTGGATATTTACCTAATAATGGCTTTGCTGGCTCACCAGGGTTGCATATGTCAACTTTAGTAGATACTCCTGTCATAAACCCTAAGTCTAACATTCTCTTTAGGACATCAAAGAGCAGGACATGGGATGAAAAGCGAGAGATGGCTAATATCCAGGAAAAGACAAAAGCCCTGAATAAGGGTCCTTGCCCCATATTTATTAAGATTAGAAGGCTTACAAATGTGATGGGTGTGCACAAAGAGACAAAGAAACTGGGAACGTTAACTTGGGGACGTGAGGGAAAAGGGGGGTTTTGAAGATATACGGTGTTTGGGGTTTGGGTCCATATAAAACAAAATCTTGGTGCCAGGCAGATGAGCAGATGGTTGTTAATGGCAGACAGGAGTCGCCATGTCTGTTTGTCTTAGCTAGCCTAGGGGATAAGACAGATAGGGCAAATTATCTCAGGGTTAACAAGGCACCTTTTCTTATGTGAACCATCTCCACTCTAGGCTGCTTCCCCTGCAGTGCAGTGGTCCATAGTCCAATTCAGCTGTTTCCTTAACTTTGCCCTTTCCTCCTGTAAAAGCAGCTTTTCTGTTATAGTACTAAATTGGGGGGCATTTTTGCCCTGCGTGCCTAATTTTTTTTTACCTCATATACCTTTGTATTGGGAGCCTTTGCGCCCGTTCCTATTTTGGGACCTTTGCCCCTCCCTCTCTATTCTGGGAGCTTTGCACCCCTCTCTATTCTGGGGTGCCTTTGCATTTCCCTATTTTGGGGGTGCGAATCTTGTTTACCCAAACTCGGGTGTGAGCATTCTATGGCTTTGTATTTCTTTATGCCTTGTTAACCCATTGGCGTAAGCCCGGGAGATTCCTAAACTTATTCCCCACAACTCCAAAAACCTTTCCAGAGTGGGTGTGCCCTCATACCAGCAGAGTAAAAAATTTCTAGCTGCTCCATATTGTCAATACTTGGTATTTTCTCAAGGATTCTTTCACTTTTATTCTTATTCATTACTGTATTTCCTTGCTTAGCTTTGCTGTAATGCAACAATTGATTTACAAAATTGCATTCCTGAAAATAAGTTACTCAATGGGAAAAGTGGACCACTGATGGTCAGTTAGTAATATAAAGGCAAGGACAACTTTGTCCACCACCATGGCCACTAGTTAGGTGACCAGGCATTGACTTCATCAAGGGTCGTTTTTACTGCGGCCATTACCTTGAAACTTCAGGGAATGTCTTTTGACACTCAGATCTCTGGATGGAAACCACACTATGTTGATGTTGCCAAGGCTCTTTTGATGCTGTCTTGTAAGCAAGTGATTGGATTCCCCAGATTCAACCCATTCTGGAACTGGCAGAGGCAGAGCACAGTAGGAACTTTGGTCTGGAGGTAGATCTCAGAGGGGACAGCTGCACCTCCATGTGCGTGGGGGGGGGGGGTGTATCTGCATTCCCGCTCTCACAGATACACAGTAGCTCTAAATCCAGAGGGTTTATCTACTGCTACATTTTAAATGTGTTTGTCCAGCTGGGGGGAGTGTTCCTCCTCATGCATCGGTTTTCCCTTTCTCTTCTCTAAAAGCAGTCGTCACTCCTCTGTCTACCTTCCTACTTCTAAAATGCTGACTGATGTCATTGTCTCTCCTCTTCCATTCTGTTTGTACACATGCTTGTGGACGTTATTTTTTGACCTTTTAGAAGAATGTGGGGAGGGAGTGGAAATAAATGCAGCCACTGATCCTTCTTTAATAGGAAGTGGCAAAATGCTTTAAAAAATTTTTTTTAATGTTTTTATTTATTTTTGAGAGACAGAGAGACAGACAGAACATGAGTGGGAAAGAGGCAGAGAGAGAGGAGACACAGAATCTGAAGCAGGCTCCAGGCTCTGAGCTGTCAGCACAGATCCTGACATGGGACTTAAACCTAGAACCATGAGATCGTGACCTGAGCTGAAGTTGGATGCTTAACAGACTGAGCCACCCAGGCACCCTGGCAAGATGCTTTTTTATTAAACAATTAAAAATAGATATGTTTCTACATTTTTGACAGCCACACAGCATCCCATAATAGGAATACTTGATAAATTATTTAACCACTCACTATAATTTGTCATTCAAGTTATTTCACAGGTTTTACTACTGTTAGTATTACAGAGGTGAACAATTTGATGCATTCTCCTTTGGGCTTATTCATAATTATTCCTTGTTAGAGAATAACAAGAATGTGGAGATGCCCCTTTGAAGTGTTTGGATGGATTTTTCCAAATTGCCGCGAATAAAGCTTGTACTAGTTTATCACTCGTAACAATGGTTCCTGGTTTTCCACACTTTTGTCAATATTTGGCACAAGCACTAACATCGTAGTGGTAGAAATCCTTGCCAGTTTGATAGGGGCAATTTGAGTGTCTGCTTTTAATTTGTATGTCTTTTTTTAAGTTTATTTATTTATTTGGAGCAAGACAGAGACAGTGCAAGTGGGGGAGGAGCAGAGAGAGAAGGATAGAGAGAATCCCAAGCAACTCCATGCTGCCAGTGCAGAGCCCGACAGGGGTCTTGAACTCATGAAACTGCGAGATCATGACCTGAGCTGAAACCGAGAGTTGGACACTCAACCGACTGAGCCACTCAGGTGCCAATTTTCATGTCTTGATGTTCGTGTTTATTGGTATGTTGAATGACATTTTATAGGTGTATAGCTTCAAAGGTCCTTGGAATGTAGGTGATAGGATGAAGGGCGTTGACTCACTCATCCTTCCCTCCACCACAACCTTATGTTCACACCTGATGTGCTCCTGACCTGCTTCCATACAAAAACAAGTAGGCACAGAGCAGACAATGATTTGGGGGTGGGGTTATATCTCCCCACCTTGAGCTGCCAACCAGCCCATTGGGCATTCTAAAGATTTCATGGCCCCCTGGACCTTCTGAAGTGAGTGCTGAAGGCCAGCCTTGGTAGATCCTGAGATTTGGGCAAACCATTGGTGCAGTCCAGCATTTTGAAGAACTTATGTCACTCTTCTTGCTGAGGCCTGTGGGAGCCCAAAGGCCAAGCTTTCTCATGCATGCAGAGAACTTAGCCTTCTCTGGAGAGCAGAACTCGCCTCCCACCCTTCTCTCATGCATGCAGAGAACTTAGCCTTCTCTGGAGAGCAGAACTCGCCTCCCACCCTTCTCTCATGCATGCAGAGAACTTAGCCTTCTCTGGAGAGCAGAACTCTCCTCCCACCCTTCTCTCATGCATGCAGAGAACTTAGCCTTCTCTGGAGAGCAGAACTCTCCTCCCACCCTTCTCTCAGGCATGCAGAGAACTTAGCCTTCTCTGGAGAGCAGAACTCGCCTCCCACCCTTCTCTCATGCATGCAGAGAACTTAGCCTTCTCTGGAGAGCAGAACTCTCCTCCCACCCTTCTCTCATGCATGCAGAGAACTTAGCCTTCTCTGGAGAGCAGAACTCTCCTCCCACCCTTCTCTCATGCATGCAGAGAACTTAGCCTTCTCTGGAGAGCAGAACTCGCCTCCAGCCCCTCCAGTGAATATTTAGGAGGAACCCTCACGACCTCTCCAGTGGTTTTGCCTGCTTCTGCCAGATTCTACTTTCAGAAACACCTTTTTTTTTTTTCTTGTCACTCCCAGAATTAAAGACTTTTGGTGGCTTCCTGTTGTTCAAGGTGAAATCCAGTTCTCCTTAACTTGCCATTCAAGCCTTCTGACCTCCATTCACCCTTCTGGCCCAAATGTTCTCCTCAAGAGGCCCCCAAATCTACCTTGCACCAGTGACCACGTGCTCTCTTCTCTGATACAACAAATCCTGTTCACCTCTTAATGCCCTCTACAATCAGAAAATCGTGGATGGTTTGGGCATTAATATATATAAACTCTAACAGAGCTCAGAGTACGAAAACACACAAAACCCTTCTCTCATTCAAGGTCACTGTATCACCCAGATGTCTATTAATACAATCTATAATAATTTGAGTTTGCTGGACCCTTTCCAGAAGAATTTAATTCAATCTTAACTTTCTGGGGCCTCAATTTTTATGTCTTTCTGATTCACCCTTTTTCCTTTTTTACTCTTAGAAGGCTGAAGGAAACCTTTATAGCATAGCCCTAGCAAGCAAGGACTAGGTTTGCAATCTTTTATTTAGAATTTGAAAAAAGAAATACACAAGCTCCTTGTTTACCAAAGTATAGTACACTTATTCCTGGAGTTATGCAAGATTACTTCAGATGGTGCGCAAACAAACTTCAAAGCATCATAAAAATTCTTTTAATGTTTATTCATTTTTGAGAGACAGAGAGACAGAGTGCAAGTGGGGGTTGGGCAGAGAGAGAGAGGGAGACACAGAATCTGAAGCAGGTTCCAGGCTGTGAGCTGTCAGCACAGAGACCAACGTGGGGCTTGAACTCACAAACCGTGAGCTCATGACCTGAACTGAAGTTGGACGCTTAACCGACTGAGCCACCCAGGCATCCCCAAAGCATTATGTAATGGTTATGTATCTATTTTGCTATATATTAGAAAAAAGCTCTAATATCAAATCTGTGATTTAATGGATATTAGTATCTGGCAGGAACTACCATTAAAATCTGTCTGACCTTTTTTGGCACACAACCAGACCATATTTCCTAGACTTCCTTGCAATTAGTTTGGTCACATGGCTAAATTATTTCCAGTGGAAATTCCAGTGTCACTGTGAGTGACAGTGAGGTGTGCCACATTCAGGCCTGGCCCACCCACCCTGTTCACTCCTCTGTGCTTGACGTCATTCCAGCTGCCTAGAATTGGCACCCGTAACAACATTAGAAACTATGAATTAAAGGTGGTAAAGCTGCCATGTTCTAGGTCAGGAGTCAGCAAGCTGCCCATGGGCCAAATCTAGCTGGCCACCTGTTTTTTCAATAAAGTTTTATTAAAACCCAACCATGCCCATTTGCCTAGGTATTATCTAGGGCTGCTTTGGCTACAATGGCAGATTGGACAGTTGCCACAGAGACCACATGACCCTCAACAACAAAGGTATTTACTATCTGGCCCTTTACAGAGAAACTTTGCCGACCCCCCTGGTTAGATCACTGGAGGGCAGCCACCTTGTTGACCGAAACAGCACCACATTTCTTCACATAAACATGAAATAAGCCACTGAAATTCTAGGACGATCTGCTACCATAGTTTTCCCTGCTCTCAGTATATTCTTACTCACAACTGCCAAGCTAGGCAGTCCCATGAGATTGCCTGATGGAGACAGCATGAATGTCAGTTGCTTGTGCCTTGTGGGATGACCATTTATGTCCGTGGTGAGTGAAGCACTCCCCTCCAGACCACACCCCCAGGCCAAAACTTCCCACAGGTGCTCTGCCTCAGTCTACCCTAGGACATGGCTCATATTTCTTCTGGTGTTTGTTCTAGTAGGTGCTCTCCATATGTCTGTTGAGTAATTTTATGGAGAGACTGAGGGGGGGGGATAATTTGGAGGCCTCAGAGTTGTCTTCCCTCCTAAGACCTGCCTAAATGCTTGAGAGTTAAGGCCGGTTTCTAGGACTTTACTCTTTAGACCATCTCGCTCCACAAGAGAAAAACCTTAGGGAGTTTCCCACAGGAAAAGCAATAATCCCAGTCAAATGCCAATGAAACAAGAACTGTATTATTTACAGAGCTAATATGGTGCAAGGAGAGCGTAAACATTAAGCAAAACTGAGTTCTGGCATGAGGCTTTGTGAACTCCAGCCTCACTTGTGCAGAATCATCATGAGCCAGAAATAGGCTTCCAGACTGCAGCCAGACATGGCAAGGTCTGGGAATGGCTTTCTCTGTTTGTAGAATTGGCCAGTGTCACAAGCAGGCATGTGATTAAGTGGGACTGGGAGAATAATTCATCCCCACCTTTTGTATCTTGCTAAGACAGCATCCTAGAATTTTTTTATGCTAAAAACCAGGGCTGTGTTCCAGGCTGCAAAGACCAGCTGGCCAGGTCAAAAGGCATAATGACTATGCCTTAACTGGTGTGTGTGTGTGTGTGTGTGTGTGTGTGTGTGTGTGTGTGTTCTGCTGATTAGAAAGAGGCTTATTGTCTGCTTAGGAAGACAACCCAGATTGTCCCATGTGGATAGAGATGGGGTCCTCTTTCTTAGGGTGGTCTTTAGGACTCAGGTTTCTTTCCTGGATGAAAGGGAGGAACCCCAGCCCAGGTCAGTCTTCAGAGAAGCAATCACCTCTGGGGACTGACTCTATTGCTGTCACAATGTTCTCACCCCTATCACAGAGCTCCCCACACTGTCCTGCCACGGTGACTAGAATGAGTGAAAATTAACATCCTTTTTTGAATTTGAGTCTTCTGAAACTTCATTTCAGCTATAACCTGTGGCCTTGGCCAAGAACCCATGAGCTTCCCTGAGTGTCATGTGCTTTATGGCTGCTGGTTGCCCAGTTTTCTCAGATGTCAATACTGGTCTGGCCTGGACAAGGGCAGCCTTGCCAGATGACACCAGGAAAATAGTGTCAGCGTAGAGAAGGCACGGCTGCCTGTTCAAGGCACCAGCCGGAAGACAACTGTCCTCCACATCTGTTTCCTGTCCATTGACATCTCATGTCTCCAGTTCAATGCAGGGGGATCGGGACATGCGATTTCTGGCTGGACAGCGACTTCTCAACAGCAAGTCAGAGCCAGCAGCAAACGCCTCCGCTGCCGGGCTACCTGTCCCAAGAGCCTGTTTCCACCTGTTTCAACCTGCCATCCCTCCAGGCAGCCTAAGGGCCCAGGAGGTGTCAGTAGGGAGTCATGGGTGCTTTGAAGGGTGGAGGTAGAGACGGTTCCAGGAGAGAGAAGCTACCGGAGCTTACCCACAGGCGAGTCAAGCGTGTGCTTAGGGCATCAACACAGTCAGTCTGTCAACAAGGTTTTGACACCACAGCAGAATGGTTAAGAATAGAGGTTGTAACAGGGGCGCCTGGGTGGCTCAGTCCGCTGGGCATCCGACTTCAGCTCAGGTCATGATCTCATGGTTCGTGGGGTCGAGCCCTGCGTAGGGTTCTGTGCTGACAGCTCAGAGCCTGGAGCCTGCTTCAGATTCTGTGTCTCCCTCTCTCTCTGCCCTCCCCCACTCGTGCTCTGTCTCTCTCTGTCTCAAGAATAAATAAATGTTTTAAAAATTTTTTTTTAAAATGAATATGGGCTGTAACATTATGCAGCTTTTGTTCAATCCTCAGCTCTTCCTGTACTTGATGTTCCTTGCCCTGCTGAGCCCTGGGATATCATAGAATCAATTCACGGGGTTAATTTTGAGAACTAAGTGAGGTACAGAATACAAAACGCTCAGCACCTCGTTTGCCACACAGAGAGCTCTCAATAAATCTCTGTCGAATGAAGTCCTGAAAGAATAGAAGTGGAAAATATGAAGTAAAAGCACGATACTGCAGCCAGGAAAATGGCTGTGGTAATACAAATTAGATGTATAACCTTCCAGAACTTTTCCCACGCAAAGATCTGTTTTTACTAAAATGGGATATTAGTATGGAAATAGAATTCATAGACCATACAATTCACCTTTTCCAAAGTGTGCAGTTCAGTGTTCTTTTAGTATATTCACACAGTTGTGTAACGACCCCCACCGCCCCCCCCCCCATCTAAACCCAGAACATTCCGTCACTCCACAAAAAAGCCTCCTACCCATTCTGAGTCAGTCCTTATGCCCTCCCTCCTCTGCCCCTAGCACCCTCTAATCTACTTTTTGTCTCAATGGATTTACTTATTCTGGACTTTTCCTATAAATAGACTTCTATAATATGTGGCCTACTGCTGTCCAGTTCTTATTGTCAGAAAGAATCGTGGTTCCTTTCTTTTCATGGCTGAATAATATTCCATTGCATGGAGAGATCAGACTTGGTTTTTCCATTCATCAGTTGAATGGTCACTTGGGTTGTTCCCGCTTTGGGGTATTACAAATAATGCTTTTCTTTGTGTCTCATTTTGTACGGATATGTTTTCAATGATCTTGGGTATACCTAGGAATGGAATCGCTGGGGGTATAGTAACTCTACGTTTGATTTCTGAGGAACTACTCAGTTATATCCTAAAGCAGCCGCAGCTATTTCATAACCTGATTTTGCCCCTTTTGCAATCGATCAAGGCTGTCTGTCCTTGCCAATAAAAGGGGTGTGCCTCACTAGTTTGAGTGAATGCACGCATAATATTTCCTTAGCCAGCTGTACCAGACTGTATTTAACGAATTCCCTTTTGTTGAACATTTAATAATCCTGTGAAAGAGGCATTGAGCGTCTAACTTGTGTCCCCAGCAGATACATGACACCTTCCCAGGTATATGCAGGGCACTTTGTATCCCCCTGTTGTAGTGCTTTCACAATGTGCAGTAATCCACTCTCCCCGACACCACGGAGTCTTATCTACTCCATGGTGAGGTCCTTGAGAAGGAACATCCCTTGAATTCATCTCTGTATCCATATCACCTGGCATAACACCAGGCTTTTGGTAAATGGAGAATAAATGAATAGATGGAATAATGACTAAATGGAAGGAAGGATGAATGCATGATTAGAGCCAGGGACTAGGGAGAGAAAGAGTTCACTTGTGGTAAGAGCTGTCTGCCCAAAGATCCCCACCTGGAGATGTAGTGAGTTCCCTGACCCTGGAGGTATGTGCTAGGAAGCTGAGTCACTTGGAGAGAATATCGTAAAGTTAATTTAGACATCAGAAGGGAAACCGGATGAATTTAAGGTGCTTCCAAACTTGACAGCATAGAACTCCATAGAAAAGAAGCCCAGGCAGCTAAGAGATTTGTCACGAGTTCCTTAGCTGAGCGGCTGTGAGGCTGGCAGTTGCTCTAGAAGTTTTCAAGTTTGTTCTGAGAACTTTGGACTAAAGCCTCTCCCTCTCTAAAGGCATCCAACTGTTCATGCCTGCTTGTGAAACCCAGAGTACACTGAGGTTAGAGTCCTGCAAGGCAGAAACCCTTATACAACAGGCTGCTGGACGAGTCCGTGGCTATCTGTAATCGGAGAGGCAGTCCTGGCAGTCTGGACGAAGAGGGTAAACTGAGCGGGTGTGGCTTAGAGGCCCTGCCACTTGTGGAGCCACAGAGCGGTGGGGGCGGGAGTGGGACCAGGGGGTGGGACCCGCACAGCCTCTATAAGCGTCGTGGACACCTTGAGGCTCTGCAGCTGCAGTCCTTCCATGATGTGGCTCTTAGCTCTGGTCTTGACCTCCCTCACCACTTCCATGACTTGGGGTGAGTCCTTCTGAAACAAAATAGCGAGGGGCGTTTGGAAATTCTTGTCCAGGCACGAGGTGGGGGAGATGCATGAGGGCAAGGGTGTGTGTGGCAGGACTGGTTCCGCAGCAGCCCATGCCCTCCAGACTTGGCGCGCTTGGGACCCAGCGGGTCCCCGCCAACCCGAGACGCAGGGGAGCACGAACACCCTGAGACTGCAGCTGTGTGCACAGGAGGGCACCCAGCTAACCTCATGCCTCATGGATGAGGGTTTCAGAGACTCCGTTTATTTTCCGCTTGATTATTTGTCTGAGTATGGCTGAATCACAGAGGGTGGCTTGGAAGAGTAGTAAGAGTACCCCCGGCTTTCTGCAAGTTGCATTAAGCCACTTTGCTTTTAGGAAAGACCTGTATTGGTACCTGTTATCGTAACCCAGAGAAATCCGAAGAGGCTCTTCACTGTTCTGTTACTGTACTCACATAAGTCTTTTCTAAAAAGAAAGAGGCCTAATGCAACTTGCAGAAAAAGAGGTGGGCGGGGGGTGGGGCGGGGGGTTGCTCTTCACTTCATGCCATTTCGACTTCGGAAAGATTTCATAGGAATGCTCTACCTTTGGCTGGCACACAGAGAGCCTGGATGGACTGTATATCCAGAGTGCATGGGTTTGAATTACTAGCTGGGTATCCTTAGACACCCTGCTTTAGTTTTCTGTGCCTCGGTTTCCCCCTCTCTAAAATGGGAATGACAGTACCTACCTCATTATGCTGTTGTGAAAGGTAAAACAGGTTGTTTCTAAAAAGTGCCTGCTATGGAGAGTGCACATAAAGGATTCCTAAATAAAGAAGTTGTTTTCAAATGTAGTGCGGTTGTAGAAAACTTGAGGTATGTTAAGGCCAACAGATCAGGAGCCAGCCGCAATAGCTTGCTACTCACAGTTCCCAGGAGGGGGAGGCATGCCACCAGCATGTCGCAGGGCAAGGTGATGCTCAGGGGGGGTGGGAGGAAGAGAGAGGAGGAAGGAATTTCAGGAATTACCGTAGTTGCCAGGGGAAGGAAGAGGTAAGACAGGATAAGCAAGTTTCGGATTGGGAAACTAACCAATTTCAGGGAGTTCTCAGGCACAAGAGCGGCTGGCTGTTGTTGGGTACCTGGCCCTGGAGTGATTAGGGCAGGATGGTAGTGGCTTGGCCTGGGAGAGCCCCATAAGAAGGTGGTAGGGGTATGGGTTCTGCTTGCCCAAAGGGAAGTTGACTCCTGTCCCTAGAATTGGCTCCCTCTGAGAGGGGCAGTGCCTCCGGGGTCAGCAAGGCCCCAGATGTCAAGCATCAGCATACACAAAATAAAACACGAGATAACATAAGAATGTAGCACGGGACTCCGAATGCATCTGTGCCCGTTTACAGGCAGAGAAACAGACTCAAGAGAGGGAAATGTATTTGCTCAAGGTCAACTGGAAAATCATGCTCCGGAATCTGTCTGTGGTTCATGAATGGAGAGCCAGGGCTGTGACCATCAGAACTGTGAGGGTCCAGACCTCATCTGCATTTTATCTTCATTCTGATGGGGACATGGTGAGAAACCTGGAACTGCATATAAGGGCAGAGTAAGAACCTAATTAGGAATGGGTCTATCCCTTCCTGCTGGTTACTCGCTGGCAAGGCCATCCCATTTCCATCCTCAGAAAGTCCATACTGGCTGCTCCCATTTGCTCAGCTTCCTCATCTGTAAAATGGGCATATTGTAAAGATAAATGGGAAATGGACCGGAATGCACATGTGGCACATAGTGAGCGCTCAGCATACAAACATTACATCTATACTTACGTCGTACATCGAGTGCGCACTGCTCCTGTTACCATAACCCTTATGCCTCTCGCTCCATCCACCCGCTTTTTCACCCTCGCCGATTGGCTTCCGTCCACTTCATCTGTCTTGAGGATTATCACTGGATATTCTCCTATAAGACCAAACCTGGATTCTTCTTTTCTGTTCTGCCCTCACATTTTGAGGGAGAAGTTGGCCTTTTGTCTATGCCTAAAAGGGAGCAATTGGAAGGATGCCAGGCTAGAAATGGTTTCAGATGAGAAATTTACACACACAGGCTGCTTGGGGGATGGGCCGTGATCAAGAGTCTGAGCAGCCACTTGCACATGCAAATCCAGAAAGAAACCGGGACTGGGGTGGAAGCTTCAGGGAGACGGGTGCAGCTGGGTGGGGAAGAACTGCGTGCCCAACAAGGGTGGAACAGGTAGGAATCGGACCCCCAGTCTCCCCTCTGGACGACCCTGTGCAGAGCCACCAGAGGAACCCCCTTCAAGCTGATTGGGTCACTCTGGCATACTCCTGGACTGTTCACTGCCTCTCATTTACCCACTAAATAAAGGCCCAACTGTTAGGCTGGCGCTGAGGCCCTCCCAGGACTGAACCTGACTCATTACAGGCTGCCACCGGCTCCCCAGCGACTCCCTTCGCTCTTCCTCAGGCTGGCCTTGCATTTTGCTCTCAGAGCCTCACCTAGGCACATTCTCTTCTCTGCTTTATACCTTTATCCCCACTCTCCCCTCTGCTGCTTGTTGGGTCCCCCTCTCCCACTGCCAGTCTCAGCTCCAAGTTCACTGTCCCCATGATGCCACCGATCAGAAGGTCCCCCTGCCTCTTCTGACTCCTGTAGGGCCTCACTGGGACCTCTCTCAGGACACCAACCCCCTTGCTTCCCTCTGAGTGGAGTCAGGTGTGTTTATGACTCATTCTCCCTACAAGGTTCAGAGACACTGAGAGGAGGGAGTGCCTCTTGTTCATCCTCTCCGCCAGCATGCAGCTCAGCGCCTGGGTCCTAATGGATACCTGTTTCTAGAGTCTTCTAAGGGTGGAATCAAAAGGCTTCATCCTCTCAGCAGCTCTTTTTCTTGTATTTCCTTTTTACTTGATGGTATTATACCTCCAATACCAATACCAATCCAGATAGCCCCGAGTAAGGGGCTGTTTACAAAGAAGAAACTGAGGCCCAGAGGGTTTCAGTGACTCATTCACGGTCACATGCTGAAAGCGGAAAACCCACCTGCAGTCCAGGTCAAACTTTTCCTCTCTTTCCTCTGGATGTCCAGCAGGGCACCCGTCCTCACCTCCTGTGGTGGACACCTCTCAAGGCAAAGTCCTGGGCAAGCACGTCAGCGTAGAAGGATTTGCACAGCCTGTGGCCGTCTTCCTGGGAATCCCTTTTGCCAGGCCTCCTCTTGGATCCCTGAGGTTTGCTCCACCACAGCCTGCAGAGCCATGGAACTTCGTGAAGAATACCACCTCCTACCCTCCTATGTAAGCTGGCATCTTTTCAATGGGAATGTTTGTCTCAAAGTGATACGGGAAGGAGCCAAGGCAACACCCTGAGTGGCTTTGCTCTGAAATCTCTGAGCTGTTGTAGATCCTTAAAAACCTTGCAGAACTCACAGCATTCTAGAGCCCTTTATTCAACAAACGTTTATTAAGCATGTTCTGGGTTCCTAAGATCCATGCATGAAAATTATCCCTATGTTCATGGTGCTTGCATTCGAGCAGGGAGAGTTAGATAACAAACAAAAAATATGCAAATTAATAAATTATGTACTATGTTAGAATATGATAAATGTCTTGGGAAAGAATTAGAAGTCGAGTCAGTGAGGGAGATCAGCTGTAATGATTCTGTTTATTCTCTTATCTTGAACTTTGCTAAAATGGGGGAGCAGGGTGGGTGAAGGAGGTTTGTGGGTGGGGAGTCCTGAGGGGAGTTGACTGGGAAAGTTCCCAACTCCCAGGTGTGTCTAAGTACCTAGTCATGAGCAGAGCAGTGGTTGGTGTGTCCCAATCACCCTGACCAAAGGGGCGCCTGGGTGGCTCAGTCGGTTAAGCATCTGACTTTGGCTCAGGTCATGATCTCGAGGTTCATGAATTCAAGTCCCGCGTCGGGCTCTGTGCTAACAGCTCAGAGCCTGGAGCCTGCTTTGGATTCTGTATCTCCATGTCTCTCTGCCCCTTCCCTGCTCACGCTCTCTCTCTCTCTCTCTCTCTCTCTCTCTCTCTCTCTCTCAAAGATAGATAAGAATTAAAGTATTTTTAAAATGTATGCATGTTTATTTCCTGATTGCAAAGGTAATAACATACTTAGTACAGAAAAGGGAGGAAGCACAGGTAAGTAAAGGTAAGACAATGAAAATCATACACAATTCCCCCATAGAGAGAACTGCTGTTCACATTCTAGATTCTGCTTTTCTGGTCTTTTATCTATTGCATATTTTCTCCATTAAAAATAGAATCCATAAGATTCTGCACTGAATTCCAATGCGTGGGTTTCTTTTCCCCCACATCAAGAAACAATTCTCTGACACCAGCTGTGTGTCCTACAATTCAACTCATTCTTACACTGTTCTGCCCGGAGATAGTGTCAGATCCCACAGGTTAAAGACTCAGCCCCACAAGACTGCTGTCTGCTTCTGATGCCAATCACAAGTAGTCCCAGCTGTCAACTGTGCTTGTGACCTTGGCTCTAAATCACAGGTTCCCATGACCCCCTTCTTGGGTTCTATTAATTTGCTAGAGTGGTCACAGATCTCGGGAAACTGGTTTATTCACTAGATTACCAGTTTATTACAAGGTTTTTAAAGAGTATGTATCAACAGTTAAACGAAGAGATCCGTGGGGTGAGGTCCCGAACAAAGGAGATTCTGTGTCCTTCTAGAGTTTGGGTTCTGGCACGGTGGCCTTAAAACATTCTGATTCAACAACTTGGGAACTCTCTGAACCCTGTCCTGTGGGTATTTTGGGGAAGGCTTTGTTACGTAAGCATGATTGATGAAACCAGTGGCCACTGGCCAGGATTCCACCTCCAGCCCCTCCTGCCTCCCCAGAGGCCAGGGGGCAGGACTGAAAGTTCCAGGCCTTTAATAAGTGTTTCATTTACCAGACAACCAGCTCCCATCTGAAGTGTGATCAAAAGTCACCTTATTAACACAACAAAAATATCTTTGCTGTTTTCTTCACAGAGGAAATGCCAGAGGTTTTAGGGAGTCTGTTCCAGAAATAGGATGGAGGCCAGATAGATATTTCTTATGATAAAAAACAATATCACCTCACATGATAAAGGTAGTTTAGATGCCTGCTTTGCTCATTTATAAATATATCATGAACATTGCTCTATGTCATTAAATATCATAGCCTGACATAGAAATAGCTACATTACATTGAGTATTGAATCATACTTTATTTACCCAATCTCTTATATGGGGTCATTAAGTTGTTTTTGATAGTATAAATAACACTCTGATGAATATCCTGCAGCTAAATCTTTATGCACACCAATGAATATTTTTGGATAAGTTCGAAGAAATGACATTTCTGAGTAAAAGAGTATGCACCTCCTGTTAAATTCCTTTCCAGAAATGTTCCAACCACACTCTTCCTATTAATATATGAACACCTCCATTCACCAGAACTTTGGCAATGCGTGGGTTATTAAAAAATACCTTTGGGCTGTTGGATAGGCAAAATAATAATAATTGTTATTATCATTATAGTTATATATAATTTTGCTATTTATTCCCCATTAATTTGAACACTAGTGACGTTGAACTCTTTTCTCTCTTTTGACGTTTGATTTTCTTCTTTTATGACTATTAAGCTCCTTGTTCTGGTGATCAGGAGAAAGTTCCCTTATGGTGGAAATTAAGAAGTCACCGTTGGGGGCCCTGATTCTGCCACTTGATAGCTATGTCATCCAAGTGCCTCACGTACCTAATTTACATACAGAGGGCAGTGATACCTGCCTTCTGGTACCTTGAGATTATGTCCTTAGAAATACAATGCACTAGATCTATTCAATAGAATAGATCTTTCCGGCTGCGTGACCTTGGGTAGTTCTCTAACCTCTCTGTGCTTCAGTTTTCTCAACTATAAAATGGGGATAGTAATAGAATCTATGTTATGGGCTTGTCATGGGAGGATTAAAGGGGTTAGTACATAAGGAGTACTTAAGACAGCACCTGGCATGCTGGGAGGGCCATGAATATTACCAGTTTTAATCTATGTTGGAGCTTTAAGATCTGTTATTAGGGAAACCAATAGTGCTTGTCTGGGTTGGATAGATTCTTAGCATGTCAGGGCTGCAAGACCTTTTTTTTTCTTTTTTTTAAATGTTTATTTTATTGATTTTGAGAGAGAGACAGCACAAGCAGGGGAGGGGCAGAGAGAGAGGGAGAGAGGGAATCCCAAGCAGGCTCCGTGCTGTCAGTGCAGAGCCTTAACACGGGGCTCCAACTCATGAAGAGCGAGATCGTGACCTGATCTGAAATCAAGAGTCAGACAAGCTTAACCGGCTGAACCCCCCAGGCGCTCCTGCAAGGCCCTTATAGAAATCCCTTCCCTCACAGAGACCTGGCAGATTCAAGCCAAAGCAGGCAAGGGATTCACCCTGGGTCTCCCAGAAAATTAGTGAGGGAGGCAGGACCAGAATACAGTTCTCCTGATATGGCCCCACACACATTTCATCCCTGACCTGTTGTGGTCCTTAAACGCCTGCCATGTGAGTGACTTTGCAGGGATTATGGAAGTCTACCATGAACTAGAACATGCTCACCTGGTGGAGGACACGTTTACCTGGAACACGGAGAGCTGGGATGCTTCTGGGACTGTTTCCTCTGGCATTGAAACAGTCCTCTCCCAGGCAATCAGCATACTGGCAGCCTCCTCTCCTTGACCCAGGGCCCCTCAAAGCCTCCAGGAAGGGGAGAGGTGCTTCTCACCGTACCTGGTCCCAGGAGACCTTAGTGAGCCTCAGGCCCCCTACCCAGACTCTCCCTCACCACCTCTCCTGAGAGAGTCTCCGAACCATTCCAATGTCTCCAGCCTAGTAAGAACAGCTTTACTTACCAGCCTAAACCCACCAGCCCAAGCCCTGGCCTGACCGCAGAAGGCATTTGCTCAGCTCCGAGTGAACCTCACAAGCTCCTCTTTCTTGTCCCCTCCCTAGGTGCTCCCAGGATGCAGCGGGAGGGCAGGTGCTCTCCGACCTCTTTACCAACAGGAAGGAAAGCATTCCTCTCACGTTTTCCGAAGACTGCCTGTACCTAAATATTTACACTCCTGTTGACTTGAGGAAGAAGAACAGGCTGCCGGTAAGCAGAAGTTTCCAGCACTGCGGGTCTTCTGGTGTAGACCAGAAGAGCGAGAAGGCAGCTTGGGTGGGGGCTGTTTCAGGGACCCCCTGCTTCCCTTACCTCCCACGGTCAGACCCCATGACCCCAAGAAACACAAGCTCTCCACACCTCAGTCTCCCCTAGTGACAGACACGGGGCCTTAGGCGAGTTTGCTGTGCCTCTGTCATGCACATTGTGATTTTTGCCAAATTGTTTCTTGCTGACAGAAGGACAAGAATGATTACTCTTAGAGTTAAGCCGCCAGTCCAATCCTTCCTTTACAAGTAGAGAAACTGAGGTCCAGAATGGGGAGGGGAGATCACGCTGTGGGATTGGCAGGATGAGAGCATAGGCCTTCTGAGTCTCAAACCAGTGCTCCCTGGCACAGACTGAGAAAGTGAGCCTGTGGGTGGCCTTTCCTCAGCACTTAAGATGCTCCTCTGTCAACTTCCAGGGTCCCCTGAGAGATGTTAGGGGAAGAGCCTGGGGCAACCCATGAAGCTCTTTCTTTTGCCTCTGGCCAAATTTCTGGGATTTTATTGTAGCTAATCTCCTTCCTTAATTGTCTTTGGCACCGACCTATGACCCCATGAGTCAGCATTTCCACAATAGAAGAGGCCTAGAGGCGGGGCAGCTTCCAAACTCAAGCTGAAGCTTGGAGGAAGGTCTCCTGGAAAAGGAGGTATTCCCTGGGGTGGAGAGGCGTGGGGATGTTAGCACCCAGCCATCTCTCAGAAGCATGCCTGGCATGATGCCCTGGAGTGGGGGGAGGGCATCTGTGGACTTGTGAGCAGAAACTAGCACTGTATATGCTCAGCTCAGTGAGATGGGACAACGTTTCACTCACTCATTCATTCATCCGTTCTTCTGTTACGTGCCCTCCCATGCATAGCTACACCTGGGGGTTAGGACAAAGGAGGGACAAAAAAGCCATCACCAGACAGCCATTACTGTGGAGGATGACTCCATCTGCGCTGCTCAAACACTGACCAGCTTCTTCAGTGAATCACTACTGACCAGCCTTTGCCTCGGCCTTCAGGCAGATGACTGCAAACTCAGCCCCTCTCCGCAGAGGCGGGCAGGGATCAGAGGTGTGGGAGGAACAGAGGGAGGACCCCTACTTACGGACACAGGACTACAGGGTCTGGTCTTAAGCCTTGGTTCTGCCTTTTCCTAGCAGAGAGACCTGGCTCTGTTTCTTTAGAATAGCGTTAGTCACATATTCGATGACGCATGTCAAGCTTTGTCTCAGTGGCTGGTGAGTGTGCAAGGCAAGTACTCCTGAAGCATTAGTTAGAGTTGAAGGGAAGATCTTACTCCTGTCCTAACAGCCAGCCCACTGAACCAGGCTGGGGGCCACACTGCGCTGGGTGGCTCAACAGAGGGACTCCAGAGCCAGACTGGGTGGGTCAAGTCCTGCTTCTGCTGCTTATGAGTTGTGTGACTTCAGGCGGGTTCAATGCCTCAGTTTTCCTGTGTGTTAACGGGACAGCGTTAGTCCCTACTTCATGGAATGGTACTTGGCACTTAGTGTTACAAATTCTTTTTTTTTTTTTAAGTTTATTATTTTTGGGGACACCTGGGTGGCTTGGTCCGTTAAGCGTCCAACTTTGGCTCAGGCCACGATCTCCCAGTCCGTGGGTTCGAGCCCCACGTCGGGCTCCATGCTGACAGCTCAGAGCCTGGAGCCTGCTTCAGATTCCGTGTCTCCCTCTCTCTCTGACCCTCCCCCACTCATGCTCTGTCTCTCTCTCTCAAAAATAAATAATCATTAAAAAAATTTTAAGCTTATTATTTATTTTAAGAAAGAGAGAGAGAGAGAGAGAGAGAGACAGTGGGGGAGGGGCAGAGAGAGAGAGAGAGAGAGAGAGAAATGGTGGGGGAGGGGCAGAGAGAGAGAGAGAGAGAGAGAGGGAGAGAGAGAATCCCAAGCAGTCTCCGTGCTGCCAGTGCAGAGCCCAATGCAAGCCAACTGTGAGATCATGACCTGAGCCGAAGTTGGATGCTTGACTGACTGAGCCACCCAGGTGCCCACCCCCAATTTTTTTATTAATAAAACTATTGCAATATTATTTTTCAAGCACTCTTACTCCCTGGCTGTGTGAGCGCCTACATGCCAGGGCCAAGCATTATGAAGTGCCATGTCTACCCTCATCCGCAAGGCTTATCGTGGTCCCTGGCACATAGTAGGTTCTCACATCATATCGGTCCAATGAATGACAACTTACTGGAGGAGGTGGCTTTTAGGCTGGGCTTTGGAAGATGGGTGGGATTTGGGGTTGCAGAGGAGGCAGAAGGAAGGTGTATTTGAAAGAAATCCCACTGGGGGCACATGTGCTTCTCGAGACAGTCATTCATGTGCCAGAGCCGTTTAATTCACCGCACACGAGGTAAGATGAGGCTGAAATACAGGGCTGCGGCAGGCAGGGCGTGCAGGGCTGTGGGAACAGTCCGAGCATGAGGACAATGGGAGTGTTGGGTGTTGGGGAGAACGTGGTACTCTCAACCTCGGCTGCTCCCATGATGAAGTTCTCAGCGTGAAGAGCCTGGTGACATTGGAGCTGGGGACCCAGGAAGGGACAGCCAGGGTGCACCGAGTAGGGTGGTGGCCCAGGCCCCGGTTGGGAGCACAGAAGAAAGGAGCACCTGCCTGCTCCCACTTTGCTGGGGACTAGTGGACTTCAGGGATCAGCCCCCTTGGGTCACGGTCAAGAGGTAGGCGACCAAACCAGATAACCTGTTGAGGCCCTTCCCGGCTTTGCTTCCTCTAACCAGGACGGTTGCTTCCCTCCTGTCCAGGTGATGGTGTGGATCCACGGAGGGGGTCTGATGGTGGGTGGAGCATCAACCTATAGTGGACTGGTCCTCTCTGCCCATGAAAATGTGGTGGTGGTGACCATTCAGTACCGCCTGGGCATCTGGGGATACTTCAGGTAAGATACATTGGCCCCCAAAGCAAGGATGCAAGGATTCAGCTCTGATCATGTCAGCCCTCGAGGGGCTCTTGGCCAGGTTCCCTAGTGAAGCATCCAAGTCCCTTCATATTTGTGCTCTACCTATCTTCTCCTTCCCCAGCCACACGGGTCCACTTGCTTCTGAGCTTTTTGTAGGTGTATCCTCTCTACCTAGAATGCCCGTTCTACCTGATGGACTTCTTCCTTTTTTTTTTAATGTTTGTTTATTTTGGGGGGGAGGGGCAGAAAGAGGGGGACAGAGGATCTGAAGCAGGCTCTGTGCTGACAGCAGAGCCTGACGTGGGGCTCGAACTCACGAATCGTGAGATCATGACCTGACCCGAAGTTGGACACCTCAACCGACTGAGCCACCCAGGCGCCGGTACCTGATGAACTTCTATTCATCCTGCAAGGCCCAACCCAAATGTTACACCCTCTGAAATACTCTTCTCTTTCTCACTTGTGCTGTCCCAGCACATTGCACACATCTATCGAGACAGCATGCAGCAGGGCACTTAGAGGCTACCACATGAGAAAGGAAGGAAGGAACGTGGTCCGGGCAGGAACTCAGTGCATCCTTGTGGGTGAAGGAAAAGGAACGGGTGTCTGGAGCTGAAGGTTGTCGGTGCATCTGACTCCAGTGGACAGCCCCCCTGGGAGGAATGTCAGACCCACTCCTCCTGTTTCCTTTTTTGGAATTTGGCCCAAATGAGTGAAGGCAGGTGTCTTCCCGATTGAGTCTCCATGGGGCAGGGACCAGTTTCCTTGCAGGACACAGTTACCTCTGTGTTACACAGTCCCTCCGACCCTGAGATGGCTGAAGGGTGGGCCGGGGGTGGGCTGCTCCCAAGAAAGACCCCCAGGGCTGGAGGAGGGCTACCCCAGGTGAGTGCTGCCTCGGGATGAATCGCCACCATTGAGACTCCTCTCCTCTCTCAGCCGTGGCCCGTCTCTCTGCTCCCCGTTACAGTCAAACCGCTATATTAGCTATTTCTGCTGCTGCTGCCCCTCCCAGTCTGCCCTCTGCCCACCCCACCCTGGTCAGGGTTCCTCTCCAAACACACCACTGCGTTTTGGCCGAGGTCACCAGTGACCCAACAGCTCTTGGGCCAACCTCGGCAGCATCCACACACGACTCTTCACAGGAGACCCTCTGACCTCCATGTGTATCTCTCTCTCCGTCTCCACTGGCCCCCTGGGTGACCTCAGGGGCCGCATTCAAAGCTCCCCGTTTCAGCCCCTGCCTCTCCTTGGAAATCCAGATGTGTAAGGCATTAACTAGTACCTGCACCTGCTGCTATCTCCACTGGACGTCTGAAGGGCCCCACACTCCACGGGGACAAACTTAACCCTTGACCCCCACCACTCCTTGCTCCGTACTTTCCTACTCTCCTGACAGTGCCTCCTGTTGGCTACTGGAAGCCCCTCCTTCCACCTGCTTCAGATAGAAGACTAGCGGGCACCCTTGACTTGTCTCCTTCTTACTCCTCACATCCAGTCGGGTCAGCAAATCCTCTCGGTTCCACCTTCAGATTATATTCAGGATCCAACCACTTCTCGCCTCTGCCCTTATGGCCCCTAACCAGCCCTCTGTGTCTCTCTCTTAGATTATTGTAATAACCACCTACTTTTATAACCCTGCTGCTTGGATGCTTACATCTAATCCAGACAGTAGCCAGAGCGATCATTGAAGACATAAATGGAACCTCGTCGTTGCCCTGAAATGGATTCCCACATTGCTAACAATGACATCAAAGGTCTTACCAAGGCCCACAGAGCCCTCTAGCTGCATGTCCGACACTCCTACTTTTGTCCACTGGACGCCAGGGCCTTTGCACTGGCTGTTTTTTCAGCCTGGCATTCCCTTCTTTGGATATGTGCAAGGCTCATGCGCTCATCCATTCAAGTCTCTACTCAAACGCTACCACCTCAAAGAGGCCTTTCTTGGTCATGTGATCTGAGATAGGACCCAGCTGCTCCACTCCTGCCTTTTCCCTCACCCTGTTTTATTTTTCCTGAGAATACTTTTACTATCTGACATCATATTCTGTATTTATCTGTTTGTGTGTGATCTGTAGTGTGAGCTCTGTATAATCAGAGATTTTGCCTGCTTCGTTGTCAGATGTGCTCCTAGCTCTTAGAACAGTGTTTTGCATAAAGTAGACACTCAGTAAATAGATCCCAGTTGAATGACTATAGAGCCCTACAACAGAACAAGGCTACAGAAATGAAGACGGGAGACGACCCTTGTGTCAGGGTTGTGGAAGCCCAGTCTTTTACTAGAAGACTCACCTAGGGCCCCCAGCCCCATTTATGGTCCTGAGAGCCCTGCCATGAAGTCTGTGCTCCCGCCTCCACCCTGTTCTTAACAGCACGGGGGACGAACACAGCCGGGGAAACTGGGGTCTGTTGGACCAGGTGGCCGCACTTCGCTGGGTCCAGGAGAACATTGCCAACTTTGGAGGGAACCCGGGTTCTGTCACTATCTTCGGAGAGTCAGCAGGAGGTATCAGCGTCTCTATTCTTGTAAGTGTTCCTGGCCTTGGTACGGCTACTGATGAGACTCCTTGGAGCCTTTGCCCTGTTGGCACCTTTCCCTACGAGATCTGGATCTAGGGCTGCCCCTACTCTGCACGGCATTAGATGGGGGGGGGGGGGGGGAGGGCTAATGGTCAAACTCTCCTTGGCCCCTGGGAGGCTCAGAGCCCAGGCTAGTGTCCTGGGTCCTCGAGAGTCTCCAGCCCCAGCCACAGTGGCGACATTCCTCCTCTTCTAACGTGGCTGAGCTCCAGCTCTCTCTCTCCTTCCTACTCATCTTAACATTAAGATTCACTGCATTTCTCCTGGAAGGTAGGGGTGAGCATGGATTATGAATAAGAGTTGGACAGCGTCACTGTTCGGCCTGAAGCCAGGTCTGCCTGTCGGGGGATGTGAGCGCTCAGAGCAGGGCAGAGGTGGAGCCAGGATGGGGGGAGTGTGTGACCAGGGGAGGGTGGTGGAAGTGGGGTCGGGAAGGGATGGGGGAGCCGTGTGGGCTCCTGGGGCCCCTGGGGACCAGGTGTGGGGAATGAGGCTGGGGAGCCGCTGAGAGAAGCAGGGATGGAAACCAGTTGACAAAGTGCTGGGAGCCATAGAACACCCTCCAGCCCCTTCACTGTTGAGGGTCAGCACCATTACTGTATTTTGAATGTATGTATTGGTTTCCTTGTGGAACACTCAGAAGGAAATGTTTTTATATCGTATGAAGTGGAGAAATAGGAAAAGTACAAACAAACCCAAAGAAAAAAAAGTCATCCATAGCCCCATTACCCAGGGAAGCTCACCATGGACATTTTGACACTTTTCTAGTTTTTTCCTCCATGATTCGCTTACCCTGTGTTTCTTTCTTTCTCTCTCTCTCTCTCTCTCTCTCTCTCTCATCTATCTATCTATCTATCTATCTATCTATCTATGTATCATCTATCTCTGATTGATCTATCTATCATTTATCTACCTAAGATTTTTTAAACAAAACCCTTCCTTAGCATATCTTATAATGGAAACATTTCCCTGAACATTAAACACTCTTCCACTAATATCGTTTTGTTGTAGATTCCATGGTATTCCATGGTATAGATTTGCAGTGTTCCACGGTAAGAACGGAAAATGGTTTATTCACTCAACTGCATGATATTGGAAGCTTAGGTTATTCCCAATTATATTATAAACATTATGATCACTTTTCTTAGGATAAATCCTGAGTAATGGAAATGGGGAATCAGAACTGTGTCTTTAGAGTGTGGGCAGGAGTTGCCACACTGTGTTTAGATAGTTCTGATTGTTATGATCAGTGCGATCGTAACACTTCCTGTTCTCCCCTCTTTCTGTGCTGCTGGCTGTCTCCAGCTAAGGTTCTCTTGGAGAAACCAGTCCCAGGATTGGCCTGGGACCAGGCCAGGCCAGGCAAGGACCTGCCGTGTCTACTGAGTGCCAGGGTCTTCAAGGGAATGGGCCAGAGTAGAGCTGTGGATGGGATAGCTCTTGAAAAGCCCTCCACACAAGCAGAAACTCTCTTTCCGTCCACTCTCCTGCCAGGTGTTATCTCCACTGGCCAAGAACCTCTTCCACCGGGCCATCTCCGAGAGTGGCGTGGCCCTCATTACTGCCCTGGTCAAGAAAGACATGAAGGATGCAGCTCAGGTGGGTCACACTGGGTCACCTGACACCCTTTGCTCCACTCCCCTGGAGTCTTCAGGGGACTTTGCTGCCAGGGCATCCAGAGTCACGAAACTGGAAGGGCGAGGAGACGTGGCAGCCAGCCTCCCAGTTTTACCACTGAGCAAACTGGGGCGGACAGTGGAAGCAGCTTGCAGGGACCACGAGGGATCGGGGCAGAGCTGGGATTCGAGCACGTGGCTCTGGACCGCCAGCATGGTGCTCTGTCCACTGAGCACTCTTCCCAAAGTGTGCCAAGGCGGGCTTCCAGGCCACACAGTGGGCAGCGGACTCTCCCCACGTCTCGTCTCTCAGGGTCTCAGTTCTGGTGAACCCACTAGCAGGATGTGGGCCTGGAGTGGCTCCTCCTTAAGTGCCTCATGGCTGGGGTGGGTTCCTGGAGAATTCATTCATTCACTCGTTCATTCATTCATCACATAATTTGGGGATAGCCAGACCTCTAACAGCCTCGTGAATTTTGCATTGTAATGGAGGAGGCAGATTAATGATTCCATAATCACACAGATTATAAAGTCTCTGCTGATAAGAGCAATAAAACAGAGGTGTCTGATGTCATAACGTAATCCAAAAGAAGCACCTAAGCTAGTGTGTAGGGTGTAAGGCTTCCTGAAAAGACATCTGAAACCAGGCAGTGTGGTTCTGGATTCCGTGCTCTTACAGCCCCCCGCCCCCGCCCCGATCCCCCGCCCTGCGCTCCCTCCCTCTAGACGCTCAGCTTGGAGATGGTTACGCCCATTTTAACAGAGACAGGGGAATAAGGACAAAGCTTGTCTAATTGCCACGACGGGACCCAGGACCCCCACCTGCTGGTCTCGAGTATTCTCTGCTCCCCCACCGCTGTCTTTAAAAATGAAGGTCGGGGTAGAACAGCTCTTTATTGATGGAGGGAAGGGACATGGCTCTTGAATTCTGCTGCTCCTTGTGATCTCTGCAGCAAATTGCTTTCTTTGCTGGGTGTAAAACCACCACCTCGGCTGTCACTGTTCACTGCCTGCGCCAGAAGACAGAAGAGGAGCTCTTGGAGATATCGCGGAAAATGGTAGGTGTATCCATTCTCGTGGCCACGCGAGCACCCCACCCAGGCTTCATTATTTCAGCAGTCCCCTTGACCTAGAAACCTGCCTGGGACAGTGTCTCTCCCCTGGGGAACAGTGTCAGCCTCTGGATCTGAATGGGAATTTCTTTCTTTCTTTTTTTTTTTTCTTTATTTAATTTGAGAGAGAGAGAGAGAGAGAGAGAGAGAGAGCGAGAGACAGCATGCAAGCTGGGGAGAGGGGCAGAGGCAGAGAGAGAGAATCTTAAGCAGGCCCCATGCTCATGCCGAGCCCAACTTGGGCTTGATCCCATGACCCTGGGATCATAACCTGAGCCAAAATCTAGAGTCAGATGCTCACCCGGCTGAGCCACCCAGGCGCCCCTCTTTTTTTTCTTTTTTATTATGAAATATCTCAAACATTTGCAAAGTTGAAAAACAGCATAATGAACAAATTGTATCATAATCTCTCACCTCTATCAAAACTTACTATTTTCCCATTCTTGTTTCCAAATGTATTTTTAAGGAATGAAGTATTACATATTCCCAGAGATAACTACTGTTCTGAATTTTGAGGATGGGATATTAAGAACAAAGATTTTAAGGAAGGTTGTCACAATTTATCTTGCTTAATTTAGAAACTACCTCAATTATATCCCAGTGGTGGCCCAATTTTCTGGCTTTTCTGAGACTCTGCCTCCATTGTGATTCTGGAACAACCATCCATCCATCAATTCATTCATCATCATATTTGTCTACTCATCCACCAGTCTGTCCAATTCATCAATGTTCTTTTATCAGTTTAATATCAGTCCATCCCTAACTTTCGTTCATTTCAGTCATCTCTACATTATCCAACCACCGTGTATCTTCACTTACCATTCACTTATCATCCAAAATCAGTGATCCATCCCTCACCTAGCTATTGTTGATCTGTCTACCAATCCGTCTGATTCACCCTTACGCCATTTTATTGACCAACTCCTTCCATCATCTACATCCATCCATCTATCTATCTGTCCATCCATCCGTCCCTCCCTCCATCCATCCTAGGTGTATGGAGAAGGGTAATTGGGTGGGTGATGCAGACATTAATCAGATACAGTCCTTGCTTATGAGGATCTGTCCAAGGAGAAACACACTCATATACTTCATGGGTTAAGGGTGGTGGGAGTATACAGAGAGGAAACATTCATAATAGTCAGTAGGGATGCTTCACAGAGGAGGGACATTTGAGGACTGATGGACGGCTATGACAGTGTCATCACAAGGATGCCCAGAAAATACAGCATGTAACCCCAATGGGAACTATTCCCTCTGTGGGAGCTAAGGTGTATCCTAAGCCCCTGGACTCTCAGCTGAACCCTCAGCCTCTAAGGATATTCCCAGACCCCCCAGGGCTAGGCCTCTGGCCCTGGACTCTGTTTTATTTCCTGGCTTAACTCCAACGTCCAAAGCCTTGGGGCTTGGATCTTGGTTTCTCAGTCTCAAATAAGGTGATCAGTGCATTCAAAGAATAAAAACACAATTATTTCCGATTCCTGGAAAGAGGTAGGTTTATTTCAGCAATTCTCCATTGACTTAAGAAGACTCAGTTTATAAGGAGAGACTTGGTGATTTTGAGAAAACCCAGAGAAATTAACAGCCCATGTTATGTTTCTGAGTTGATATAGAGTGTCTCCCCAAAACACACCCACACACTCCTCCCCCCCCCCCCACACACACACACAGGCACACAGACATACAACTCACTGACTGGTAGGGCTACAGCCCTAATAAAGAATACCTTACTTGTCACTTGCTACATTCTAGTGAGACCTGTTAGCTACAGTGTAGCAAATATACAGCAAAAAGGAGCTTGGGTTGGGGTGAATTTCAGGGAGTTTGCTTAAGTCAGGACTTTCTTATACAAGAGGAGACTCCTCTCAAAATGCCTTGAGTGGAAAAAGAAATGTGTTGTAACAAAATCTTCATGAAACTAACTGAAAACTAAACCACAGTTGAGGAATACATGGCTTCAGGCATGGCTGGATCCAGATGCACATATGATATTATTAAGAATATACCTGCCCTATCTTTCAGCTTTTTTTTTTTTTTCTCTCAGGCAAGTTTGTTCCCTGAGGAGGTTAAAGATAGCAACAGCATCTAGACTTACATTCCTATCCATTTAGAAACTTTCACAATAATTCCAGCAAAAATTTGGGGGGGTAAAGTCTATTGGAGTAACATGGGCCTGTGCCCATACCCGAACTAATCTCTATGGTCAGGGAGATGGGGCACCCCAGGTCACATACAGATGCCTGGATTTATGGAGTGAGAGTGGGGAAGAGGGAGGTCCCCCAAAAGAATACTGGGGTCGTGTTGCCTGGGGAAACAAGTAGGGGAAATGGATGGAGGGCAGGCACAAACAACAGACGTTTTCTCCAGTGCCTCCCTCCCCCATTCCACACCTACACCTGTGCCCCTGCCCAGTGGAGCCAGTGTCCTGCCCACTTCCTCTCAGTCCAGCCGGGGTGGCACCAGGAGGGAGAACCTGACACCTTTGGCTCACCTCTCATGGCTTTTGTCCCTGGAAGCCTTCTCACCCACACCCTCTGCCTTTGTCTTCACAGAAATTTTTCACTATTGATTTATATGGAGACTCCAGAGAGGTAAGGACTTTTGGTTTCTTGATTACAGGTTTCTTGACACCTTTAAGCTCTGGTCAAATAGGAACGAATGAACCCTCCCTTGTGGGCTCTTGGTAACTCCTTGTGTTTACGTTGCCGAGGCTCAGAGAGGGGCAGTGACCTGCCTGGATAACGCAGCCAGGTGGACTAGTCATGGGACTGGAACAGGTTTCCCTGATTCCCAATCCAGTTACCAACTCTGTGTCCCTTGGCCCCAGCCTACCGCCCACTTCTTGTTTACATTTCCTGCTCCCAGAAATTCCCCTCAGGAGAGGGCTGGGACTAGAAACTTCCACCACGGGGTCGTGGAGCTAGCTGGATGAAGCGTTTCTTAAGGAGCCTTCACTGAGGAGCTCACGCCTTTCCCAGGAGGCTGCTGGGTTGATTAGCTGTCCAAGCTACACTGTTGGAGGGGGCGTCCGGAAGGGGCTGAGAATCTCAGTCCTGAGGATATACCACCTTCCTCCCAGCCACACCAGAACCCCATAGCAGCCTCCCCATCTCCTTCCTCCTCCCCTCCTACTTTCCAGCACGTTGACAGGTTCTGAGACATTATCTCTGCAACATTTACAGTCCTGTGCTCTCTGCTGTCTCTTGGGGATGGACAGCAGCACCTGCCTTCAAAGGTGTTGTGAGCATTCAGGGAGATTCATTCATTCATTCAGCAAAGATTTAAGTAGCACTTACTGTGTGAAAGGACCTGATTTAGGAGCTGGGGAAACAGCAACAAAACAGGCAAAGCAGATACAATGCCCTTGGAGTGAGGGAAGAGTATAGTAACAGAAAAGGGTCCTTGTTATGGGGGGAAAGAAAGTGAGAAATGGGTGTAGAGTTTGCTGTGGTTTGAATCTGCATAGCAGAGTTAGGGAAGTCTCAAGAAGAGGGTGACATCTGGGCCAAGTTCTGGAGGCAGAGAGGAAGGCAGCTGTCAGGTAAACTGGAGAAAGAGTATCCTAGGCAGAGAGAATAGCAGCTGCAAAGGTCCTGAGGCAGGAGGCCTGTGTGGCTGGTGTGGAGGGGGTCAGAGGAGAGAACAGGCTTGAAGCTAGAAAGGAAAGGGAGGTGGGGGCAGTCCCTTTAAAGGAATTGGATTTTGATTTCAAGTGAGATGAGGAAGTGTCGGGAGCAATTTGAACAGAGGAGTGAGTTGACCTTGGGTTTTACAAAAGGGCTCTTTGATTGCCGCATTGAAATTGAAGGTAGGGAAGGGTAGGCAGCCCCGGGAGACCATCTGGGAGGCCGCTGAGCTACAGTAGTCAAGGCCAGAGGTCATGGCAGCCTGGGCTGGGCCCGTAGCAGAGGGGGTGGTGAGACAGTGGGGTGGCATCTGGGTATTTTTGAAGTCGTGGCTGGTGGGATTTGCTAATGGACAGGATATGGGGCAGAAGAGAAAGAGGGTGGTGAAGCATGCCCCTGGGATTTTTGACCCGAGCCTGGGAATGCCCGAGGCCCACACAGGGCAGCCACTGGGAAGCGATCATGTTGTTCTTGGTGTCACTTGTCAGCCTCCGTGGGACGCCACCTCGGTCAGATCATGGCCCCTCTGTCCCTTTCCTGGACTTTGATTATCTTCCACGTTTACTTCCCCCCACCTTCGTCCCCCGGTGCCGCAGACTGACCCTTGTAAACACAGGTCAGGGCATGTCACTTCCTTCTTAAAAGGCTGACCTTTCTTACAAGACAAACGCCCTCGCCCCCATGGAGTTATCCCTTCAGGACACGTCCATGTGACTGCTGTGTGCCAGGCATTGTGCAAAAACTATGCCGCAACATCCGACCCTCCCAGGCCATGCCCGTTCTGGATTAGGCTTTGGGCGCCGGTCCCACTGAGCCCCTTCTGTGGCTGCCAGAAATGGCCCGTCATCTCTTCATTGGCCCTTGCAGGGCAGATGCAGTTTCCTGGAGCCACAGGGGGCTGTCCAACGCCTCCTGCCATCCGGTGGGGGGAATCAGGCACATGGCATGTGGAGCTGGAAATACGGCTCATGGAGCTGGCGAGGGCTCCGGAGCACTGCCAGCGAGTTTTAGGAGCGATCTCTAACGTGTATCGAGCTGCCTCCGGGACCAGGTACTGTGCCGAGCATTCTGCACCGGTTCGGTCACTTAATCCCTATTCCAACCTGTCTCACAGATGACACAACTAAAGCACAAACAGATGAAATAACTTTCCCAAGTTACCAGCCAGTAGGTGGCAGAGCCAGGATTCAAGTCCAGATAATCTGGCTCCAAAACCCACATTCTTAATAACGACTGTGGCCAAATATGCATTATAACCACGCCCAGAGCCGGCTCCCCGGATGGTGACATGGGGGTCAGGTGCTGCTGAATCTGTGCCCATGTAACTGATCTTCATCGAAGGTAAAACCTCAAATGGAGACATTTTTTTCAATACAATGCGAGCCCATCCCTGATGATTTTATTCATGCTTTTTCTCTCTAAGAAGGAATCGGGTCTCTGTTTAGGCACCTTGAGTGATGGGGGGCTCACTACCTCCTCGAAGCAAACTGTTTATCAATAGCAGCTTGTGTTTAATTAAATATAGACCGATAAGTACAATTGATTCTGATTAATTGTGAATTCTGTGTTTGTGAATTCATCTACTCTCTAAAATTAATGTGTGGCCCCAAAACTGATACTCCTGACACTGCTTTTTTTAACGTTTATTTATTTTTGAGAGAGAGACAGAGCATGGACAGGGGAGGGGCAGACAGAGAGGGAGACACAGAATCTGAAGCAGGCTCCAGACTCTGAGCTGTCAGCACAGAGCCCGATGCGGGGCTTGAACCCACGAACTGGGAGATCATGACCCGAGCCAAAGTTGGACGCTTAACCAACGGAGCCACCCAGGCGCCCTGATACTCCTGACACTTTTTACTGTCGTTCATGGACATGGAGTGGCGAGAAGGCTGAGAGACCATGTGTAGGCTCCCGTTCGAGATGCAGCAAAGCCTGTGGCTTCTTGTCTCATGTCTCCTCCTCTTAACACGTGTCCTTTCCACTGTCTACTCAGTGCCACGTTTTCCGCATTTTTGTGCTTTCTGTTGATGGTTTCACTGTGGCAAGTGGCCCCTCGGGCACTGTCCCGCGCTCCCGAGGGAGGGCTTGTTCCAGGCTGTGATGGGCCTTCGTGTGTCAGTTAGATCAGCTTCTTCCGGGGCGGCTGACTGTGCTGTGGGCTGTGAGTTCAGCGGCAAGGGATCAATAAGGCGGCCCATCCAGGAACAGGAAGGGGCAACTTGCCGATCTGTCTGTGAGGCGGCTTGGGAAAGCGCTGAAATACCATCTAGTGTGTGATAAAAGCTGTGGAAAATCGGGCACATTCGTGGTTTTGTGAGATGACCACGGATACGAAAGCATAACAGCCCTGCCGTGAGGCTGAAGGCGGGGAAGTTGCAGGCATGTTCCCGAGGGCCCAGGAAGATGGTGAGGCCTCAGCTGGTGTTTTGTTATAAATAAATACTACATGTAATTAGTTATTTGTAAGCAACGCATATTCCATCAAGGTGTCTTTAAGCACACGGAAAACGGAGTTGATGAAAATGTGACCAGATAGCTGCAGGAATCTGACGTCGTATTTCCCCATGAGCAGTGGCCCCGCGTTTGCTAGTTCAGAGCCCACGGTGCCTTTAGAGAACCGAACAGCCACGGATAACAGAATTGACTCTAGAGACCCACATAGGCAAATGTAAACTGCAAATTGAGAGATATAAATTTGTACATATACGTGCGGTATATATATGTGTGTGTGTGTATATATATACGTATATATTTTATGTATTTATATAGTTATATAAAATGTATATGTTTATAGATTTTGCTACTAAAATATATTTGCATATTTATATATTTATATTTAATAAATTTAATGTATGTTTATATGTACATAAATGTATGGAAATATGTAGAGATATGTATACATGTATTTCAGTTTGAGTGAGTTTTGCCCCCCTCAGACTTCCCACTGCTAGTTCTGCCTCTGGGGTCACATGCACTTGGCCCTGTTTGGAGGAGCCTGAGTTCTGTGGCCACCGCCTGTGGCCGTGCAGGTGTGGGGTGCTGGCCCCCTGCTCTGACAGGTGGAGAGGGGGATATGCGTGTGGCCTTGAGAGCAGAAGCCCAGACACCATGATGCCCTCCTTCCCAGAACCATGCCTTCCTGCCCATCGTGGTGGATGGAGTACTGTTACCAAAGATGCCTGAAGAGATTCTGGCAGAAAAGAAATTCAACTTTGTTCCCTATATCATCGGAATCAACAAGCATGAGTTTGGTTGGCTTCTTCCAAAGGTGAGAATGTGGGGTCCCCTTAGGCTCCCCTCCCCCACCCATCACATCACGCCTCCCATCTCTGCTCACAGAGGCTCCTCCTTCTCGAGGCCCCCCTCTGAATCCAGGGCAGCTGTCCCCTTCACATTTCCATGAGGGGGGGCATTGACATTTCCGTGGGGAAACTTCTCCAGGATGGCCCCACTGCCACCCGGGGACCCCTCTCCCCAAGCACTCTGACTGTCTTCCAATCTAAGAATCCCACAACGTGGGTGCCGGGGGAGTCTGTAAGGATAATCACTGGGCAGATGGGCAGACCGAGACTGGGAGAGGGACGGACTCCCAGTTAAGGAGTGAGGCCTGAGCCCCTGCGGCCCGTCCACCTGGGCTGGTGCTCTCCCTGCCCCTCCATAAATCCCGCACCTGCTCTTTCTTGGTCATCTAACTGGGGGAGTCAGAGGAGCTTTCTCCCTCTGGGGTGAAAGTTCAAAAAGTCAGAAGTGCTCTCCCTCTGTCAGAAATAAACACAGCCAATGCCAGGTAAAGCGGTGAGGACAGTCTTATTTAGTTCTACCCCCGCAGCAGGGAGGAGAGACCAGTGTGAGCTGAACTCAGGTCCCTGCAACAAAAGGCTGGAGCCTGGTTAAAGGCCTGAATGTGCCAAGGAAAGACACTGTGGGGGTGTGACAGGGGCACGGAGGGCGGGGGAGTCTGTCCACGGGACTAGGCCACCTCGATTTGTTAAGTGCTGTTTTTCCAGAAACAAATTTCTGTCTCTTTGCCCAGAGGCAGTGGTGTGCAGGCTGCAGCAGGGTGCCCACCAGAGTCACAGGGACTGAGAGGGAGAAAGGAGACTTAGGGGCTGAATGTCCGCATTTCAAAAGGTGGCCCTGAGGTCCTAGAGGAAACAGTTTTGGGTGGTAGATTTACATCTCAAAGGGCAGAGAAAGAATTGTAATTGCAAGCTTTCTACAGTAGCTGCTCTAAAAGGGGGTTCAGGGACCTATCAACCTATCACCAGGTTTGGGCCAGAATAAATAAAAAATTCCCCTGGTGTCCAGGAGCTCGTTAAGGGGAACTGGGATAATCCTAGGGACAAAATCTCAAGCTCTGGCAGTCAAGCTAGAGTTTGGTCAAGTTCTACAGTGCAGAGGTTTGGATGGAGCACAGAAATTTCAGAGGTCACTGACGGACCAAAGCCATAATGGCAGGATTTGATGCTTCCTTGGTCATCTGAGACAGTGGGGGTATTTGTGAGGTCGGTGTTCTTTGTCTCAGAGCCCTCTACTTCAACGCTAGCCAGGCATAAATCTCTCCTGTGTGTCTCCATGTCCAGGGTGGGGATTCTTGCCTATGATTGATACACACACACACACACACACACACACACACACACACACAGTGCAAGGCCCTGGGACAGCTTCTCTTCACATTTACTTTATCCTTTTGCACCTGCTTGGATATAATAAGCTTGTTTGTCTCATTGATTTTACCCAGCTCATCAAGAACCCATGTCTGTCAAGTCATGACAGAGTGACCTTTGGTTGGTTGGTAAGTGTGGTTCTTTGTGCTAATTCTTGATGATTCACACTTGTGTCACTTGTTTTAACAGCTGATGGGTTACCCACTCTCTGAAGGCAAGCTGGACCAGAAGACAGCCATGTCACTCCTGTGGAAGTCTTGCCCGATTATTGTAAGAGTCTGGGGAACCATGGGAACTGGCTGAGACCCAAGGAGGGGCAGAGGCTTGCCCCAAATAGCTGAACAATTCGATGGCAGAATGCAGACTGGGGCTGGAGGGTTCTGCCCCCACTTTTCTGCTTTTCCCACCTCACCACGCAGGGTAGTGCTGGAGAGATTTACCACTAATGCAAGCCATTCTCTGTGTCATTCACTGGGGTGGGGGCCGGGGCCACTTTTACTTGTGCTCCATTTCAGGGCATCCCTGAGGAATTGATTCCACTGGCCGCTGAGAAGTATTTAGAAGGGACAGATGACCCTGTCAAAAAGAAAGACCTGTTCTTGGAAGTACTTGGAGATGCGATGTTTGGTGTCCCATCTGTGACTGTGGCCCGTTACCACAGAGGTGAGTCCCACAGGTTGGGCAGGAGAGGGACACTGAACCCACCAGCTTCACTGTCGGTCCTACTCACTTCTCAGCATAGACAGATATGTGGCAACCACCAATGGTCAAGCCTCCAAGGCCAATTCCATATGGCCGGGGGTGGAACACTGCGTAACTTTGGGTCTGCCAGAAGCCAACTCTGAGAAAAGAATCTGAATGCAAGTAGCTTATTTGGGAGGTGACCCCAGAAAACACCAGCAGAAGAACGGAGACGTGGCCCCGAAAGGAGAAGGAAACCAACCAGACTTCCCTGGACACCTGGAGCTATCGTGTCTCCAGTCACGTCTCGGGGCTATTCCGTGTGAGTGGCAAGGGGCAGAGGTATTTATTCTTTCCCTCTCATGAGCCATGAGTTGAAGGCTGTTCCCAAGGGGCTGGTAGTTCCCTGGAGCTCTCACCTGCCTCACATACGGGCAGTGTGGTCTCTTGGTGGCCAAAGGGACGCCGGAGGTGGAAGTCAGGCTGGCACGTCCAGAAGTTGGATATGTGGTGAGGCACCAGCAGCACCTGCCACAGGGACCCCTCCCCTGAAGTTACAGTGGTCTGTGGGGCCAGAGGGCAGGTCTTAGAAGATATGCCTTGGCAGGTTTCCAAGGTCAGAGCTAGCTGCAAACTGGTTTGTTAACTGGTAAAGCTGGGGGTAGACTGAAGCCAAGCATATAATCAGGAAACAAACAAACAAAACAAACAAAACAAACAAACAAAAACAAACAAAGCCAAAAAAAACCCCAAAAAACAAAAAACAAACAAACCCAAAACAACAACAACAACAACAACAACAACAACAACAACAACAAAACAAAAGAAAACCAAACCAAAATAAAACAAAAGAAATGAGCAGTGGGAGGTGTGGGGGCAGGTGTTCCCGAGACTGTCCATGTACACAGCTGGCTTCTGTCCATCCCGATGTGCGCTGACTCTACCACAGGACCTTCCTGCACTGAGCCAAGGCTGTGAGGTGGATCACAGGGTTGGATAAGCTCATCTAGAAAGGATGCATCCCTTCTGGGCGTCTTTACGAGGTCCTCACAGGACCCTTCCTTCACCTAGTCTGCCAGCCAGGAAATGGTTCTCTATCTAACCATGCTGGAGGGGTTTTAAAATTCAGGACTTTCTGTGCATGATAAAAAAGCAGCTAGAGCTGACCTACCCTGTCCCCAAGCCCTCGGTATAGTGATGTGCAGGAGCCAGTTACTGTCTCTTCCTCCCGGGCGTCCTGATGAAACGCTTCAGCCAGGGGCCGCCTGGGGTCAAATTTGCTCTTTCATAACCTTGGTCTTGCCTCTGGATACATGCCTGGCTTGTGGCATCTTCTTCTGCTTCGTCTGCTGGTCCCAGCTACACTGGACTTGTGTTTTTTATCTGGTATCCTATGACTTTGAATTCGGGGTCTTCTTGCCAGGACCACACAGATTTTTGTCAATGTTATTCTTTCATTTTGTATTTGTCTCGATCTCTTTTTGATAAACAGAAAGTTTTCCGAATATAAAATTGATATCCTACACGTGTGGAAAATTTTTAAGATATGGAAACACATGAAGAAGGAAATTAGATATTACTCTAAATTCCTCCACCTAGAAACATCTGCTATACGTTCTCTTTTAAATTTTTTTCTAACATTTATTTTTATTTTGAGACAGAGAGAGACAGAGCAGAGCAGGGAGGGGCAGAGAGAGGGAGACACAGAATCTGAAGCAGGCTCCAGGCTCTGAGCTACCAGCACAGAGCCTGACACAGGGCTCGAACTCACAGACCTCATGATCGTGACCTGAGCCAACGTTGGACACCCAACTGACTGAGCCACCTAGGCTCCCCTGCTATACATTTTTGATATATCTTCTTTGAATAATCTTTCCATGTCTTACATATAATTTGGAAATTAATTTGATATCGTATGTCATATTTTTGTTCATAGAACACTATTTTGTGTTCAAAAACAACCACTATTTCATGGAATGATGCATCAAAATTTACTTTAGTATCCCTGTCCCATTGGATATTTAGTCTGACTGCTTATATTTCGATGCAAGAAAAATATATTATGCTCAGCCTTTAAAGTCAGACTTTAACCAAGTCTCTAATAATTTTCTTAGGATTGGTTATTAGAAGTGAAGTTCCCAAGTGGGGCCGTTAGACCATTTTAAAGTTCTTGATACATGCTGTGAAATTGCCTTCCAGTGCATGCCTGGGATTTCTTAATTCTCTCACTTGCAAAACTCAGATTAAAAAATAAAGACAATGCTGCCAATTTCACAAGCTCTTCCTTAAAAAAAAGGGGGGGGGGCCATCCCCATGCTTTAATGGCAAACTTAGATTACAAAGTCTGTCCTTTCTGCTTCTCCTATTCTTCTTCTGCTATTGTCCTATTATCCTAATCTGTGCCCTAACTTCCTTTGAAAACATGTGTTGTGCTTGTAGGAATTTTATACCTCCTCTTGGTTTTAGGCAGAAAGTTAAAAGAGAGAGAGAGAGAGAGAGAGAGAGAGAGAGAGAGAATTCTCTTTTGTGCCGCATGCTGGCTGCCCCAAAGGAGTTCTCTCATTCACAGAAGGTCTTCCCTCTGTGGCAAAGAGCTCCTTTCTAAAACTCCCGAGTGGTGGAGGGACGTTACAGCCCCTTCCCTCAGTGAGTTCTGCTTGACCTTGAAGCAGCTGTTTAACATGTGGATTTAAAAACCACAGAAGGGTTGCTTCTTCCAGACAGCACCTCTGGCTAAATCAAGGGTACACTGTTGGGGGTCAGGGAGGCATTCCAATAAATTATTCTACCTCCTCATGTGGGGATGGCATATAACATTAAATCATTTGGGGAAAAATATTTAATGATATGGAGAAATTATTTTAGTATATTACAAAATGACATATACACTCTCATCCCATTTGTATATGCATAGAAAGATACATGCTAAAATATTAACAGAGGTGTCTTCAAGTGGTGCTAGGATTATAAGTGATCTTTTTGGTCATTTGCCTTTTTTCTGCACTTTCCAAGTTAGTTACGGCACCCAAAGGGGAAAAAAGCTGTATCATTTCTCCTCCAGCCAGACTAGGGACCCAACCCTTCCCCATCAGCCATTCTGCCGTGGGCATTGGAGTCCATGCAAAGTGCCAGTTCCATGTACCACCCTAGACTGGTGGCCCCCAACTTAGCCCTGAAGGGGCAGGCAGAGTGGACAGCTCTGGATAAAGCTATCTGAGGGAAAATCGACACCTTCTGGGGGCTTGGAGGGGGGTGCTGAGAGTGGGGGTTGGGAAAGCAGGAGAAAGGCACCGTTGTCCTCCCTCAGAGCCCTCTTTCTCTCTTCTGTCACCACCCCAGGCCCAGCAGGAAGCAAGATATGAGGTGACGAGGTGATGGAGCAATAGAAAATGCTGAGTTTTCGGCTTCCCCAGATACAAGAGACAGATTATGCCCTTCCCCCATGTTTGTATAAATATCTGAGCTGTCAAGCCAGCAACTAGGATTTGCTTCCCTCTTCCCTAGGAATTAGCTGACAAGCACACTGGAAACTCTCCAAACTGGGTAGAATAAAAGGCACCTGTTGGGCTGCAGATAGTCTCCAAAGGAATCAAAACGAGCCCATTTTTCAATGAAATACAGTAGCGTAAACAGTGTGTATAGAGATGTTCTTGCGTGTGAACCCATCAATAGGCAACAGGATCTGTGTGTAATTGGCCCAAGGCCCCTATAATGATACTATTTTGAATGGATTTACTCAGAATTTCAACATTTCATTCATTCAATCTTCATTCATTGACTCATTCAACAAATATCTGACGTAAAGCCAGTTGATCACCGGTTTATCACCAGTTTATCACCGCCAATATCACCTCCTCCAACTGTGCATCTTTAAGCAAATCGCAGAGCTTTCCCAAAGCTTTGTTTCTGTGTTGTGCTGGTAACCAAGGGTTTTCTGTAGGGCCACACAATGTCTAGTACACAGTTGGCTCTCACGATGGGCAGCTATTCATGTTGCTGCTGTTGTGTACCTAGGACCCAGGTGTGCCACCAATTCCCAGAGTGTTCAGGGCCCCCTTGGTGCGCATCTGGGGAAATGAACTGTGCATGAATCCATGTCTTTACAGATGCCGGAGCCCCCACGTACATGTATGAGTTCCAGTATCATCCAAGCTTCTCATCAGACATGAAACCCAAGACGTTGATAGGGGACCATGGCGATGAGCTGTACTCAGTCTTCGGGGCACCATTTTTAAAAGGTGATGGCCCTTCGGTGATGACAAATTTGGAGTTAGAAGATCTGGGTTTAAGTCTCAGTTTGGTGGCCGTGGGTCAAGTTCTCCCTTCTCTCTTGACCTTACTTACCCAAATACATCGGAGCAGGGCTGAACTATGAAAATTTCCAACCTTTCTCCTACCCTGACACATCTGATGGAGAAGGTATATCCAAGTGCCCCCATTCATACTCTAAGAATTCAAGCCTGGGTATCAATAAGCCACATGGCAGGTCACCTGCTCAAGCGCTAGAGGGCCCTGCTCTAGCCCTCACCATGCAGGGCCCTGCTCAAGCGCTAGAATGTCACCACTCACTTCCCACTGTGAGTGAGGGTAAGGTTAGAATTGGTGTTGACCTTGAATCGGGGCTAATGTGCACGTGTGTGTCTGTCCAACCATCTACCCACTTAAAATTCCTAACTTTCTCAACTTAATATATTTAATAATATATATAATACTTTATTATTTTTTAATGTTTATTTTTCAGAGAGAGAGAGAGCGCAAGTGAGTGAGGGAGGGGCAGACAGAGAGGGAGACAGAGAATTCGAAGCAGGCTCCAGGCTCTGAGCTGTCAGCACAGACAAGCTGAGAGAGAGATCATGACCCGAGCCACAGTTGTACGCTTAACCGACTGAGCTCCCCAGGCACCTAGATAATATAATACTTTAAAGAAGACCTTTCACAAATATCTCCAATGCCTTCACTATCACCAGTTACAGATGACTTGTGTGTGACCCACCTCAGGCTGTTTGTGGCCGACACAGCAGTGCCTCTGGGCATTTCCTGCTTGGCTGACTCATTAGGGCCACTGCACATCAATGATATTTCAGGTTTTATGAGAACATGGGTGGGTGAAAGAGAGCGAGCAAAGGCCCAGACGGGAGCAATCCCAAGGTGGGGTCTCTGTAGTGAACATTCTGGGTGTAGCCCTGGAGACCTTGATAGGTGTGGAGAGGCGTGGCTGTCTAGGCACTGAGGAGACTGCAGCCACCCCCGAGTCCCTCATCAGCAACGCCCAAGCTTAGAGTGCACACAAATTACCCAGATCTTCTTGACATGCAGATTTTGACACAGTCGGTCTGGACCAGGGGCTCAAATTCTGAGTTTCTAACAAGCTGTCCCGTGCTGCTGGCCATAAACCACACTTTGAGTAGCAAAGGCTTTTTTTTCTTCTTCCCCACAGGAGGTGCTTCAGAAGAGGAGATCAGACTCAGCAAGACGATGATGAAATTTTGGGCCAATTTTGCTCGGAGTGGGTGAGGCTGGTGACAGAGATGGAGCAGGGTTGGGACAGGCGGGGGTGTTTACTGGGAAAGGTAGTTCCCAGCCCTGTAACCCTGACAAGGAGCCACGAGGGTTCTCTAAAAGTGGACAGGCTGCCTAGGATTCGGTGAGCTCCCTGCCTCTGGAGGTGAAGGAGCCTCCTGGGGGAAATGAAACCAAGAAGTCCTGCAAATCTCAAAGTGTTGTTGGGTCCCCACAGTCACTTTGGGCAATTCTCATTTGATTCTGTTCCCAGGAACCCCAATGGGGAAGGACTGCCCTCTTGGCCGGCATATGACCAGAAGGAAGGGTATCTGCAGATTGGAGCCACTACTCAGCCGGCCCAGAAGCTGAAAGACAAGGAAGTGGCTTTCTGGACCGAGCTCCTGGCCCAGGGGGCAGCAAAAAAGCCACCCCACAAAGAGCACGTTGAGCTGTGAATGGGTGGCCTGGCTGGCCATGGGCCCTGGGGGAGCCCAGACTGGGGTAGTCTATGAAGGTGTTTATGAGCCAAAGAGGGATCTTATTGGAGGAGGCTGGGAATATGTCTGGTGGGAGAGGGCAGAGGCCGGGGAAGAGGAATTGCGGCCAATTTAGGGAATAAATGTTCTCTCGGAGACCACGTCAGTGTCTGTGTCTTGGGCTCAGGGAGAGAAGATGAATAGGATGGGCATGATTGTCTGGAAGGTGCCTCCGGTGGGGATGGCTTGGCCCCAGGAGCTGCCAAGGATAATTGTGCATCCGCCCCATGTCTCTGGGCCCTCAACAACTTCCAGCAACAGGATGTGGGGTGGCCAGAATGTAATGTCTCTCTTGTCCATGTGGAGCCACCAGTCTACATATGCACCTGCAGTGGTGGAGAAAGGAGGTGTCGTGACCCTGTGGCACCGTCATGTGGCCCTTACTGACCCTTCCAGAGATCCACAGTTTTTCTTCAATGTACACAGCATCCTCCCGGGCCCTTCCTTGAGGTCATCTCATCCAGCAACTTGTCTGAACCCCTCCTATAGCCTGGATCACTTCAGGATTTATCGTTAGCATATCTGTGCTGGCTGCCCATTAGAATCACCTGAACAACTTTTTAAAAAATGCTGTTGCCCAGGCCCCATCCTGATTCTAATTCCTTTGTCCGGGGGAGGGTCCTGGACAGCAGGATTTTTTTTTTTAACTCCCTATGTTTAGCTGGTGTGCGGCTAGAGTTGAGAACCACTGACCTGGTCCATGAGTTCTTCAAGGCAGGACTCTTTGTACGAGTCTCTATGTCTCCTGGGCCCTGCACAGTGTGTGTGCTGAATATGTGCATGGATGGATGGTTGAATGCATAAGCCAGCGAATAAAGGAGAGTTCCCAGGTTCCTGAAGATTGCGAAATAAATAAATAAATAATATATAGATATAGATATAGATATAGATATAGATATAGATATAGATGGTGGTCAGATGGAACTTTACAAGGTGAAGGTGGGCATCAGCCTTCAGGTATCCGATGATTATACCTTTGAATCCTATAATAACAACAGTAACTAGAAGTTATTGGATATTTATTATGTGCCTTCATAATAAAGTACTTTTTATATTAATTCAGATAATCTTCACAGACAACCTTTGAGGTGAATGCTTGCTATCAACCCCATGGAAGTTAACACAAGGCCCCAGAAAACTCAACTAGTAAGCGACAGACAAGACCACGTACATAATTTGCTGTGCAATTTTATTAACAATAAAAATAACTATTTATTTAAAAATTGTTAAGAATTTCAAGATGGCGACTGGAGAGTTTTAAAGCCACTGTGAGCCTAGAGTCCTGAGTGAACGCACGGGTCTCGCACCTATGAAGCCCATCCTGGTGACACAGCTGGAATGTGGCCCTTAGCAGTCTGGCTCTAGAGCTGGAGCCCGTAAGTGCGAAGCAATCCTTCCTTTGTAAGCAGGACACTTCAAAACTATTCTGGGCTTGTCCTGACCTCTCCAGTTCATCGGATTCGGCCAAAGGCACCCATTTGACTGGCAGTTCTTTGCTGCCCTCTAGTGGACAGTGTCCAGATAGCCGCACTTGCTTCCGGGAGGGATCCAGGACTGTAAGGGGGCTGAGACTCCCAACTCTCCCCACCGCGGTGACTACGCCTGAGCTGACACGTTCAGGGGCAGCATTCAGATTGGTCTCTTGGCGCCTCCAGAGCCCTAACCATGCAGGGGCAGCTTGGGTAGGAGCTCCTCAAGTCTTATTCCTACTTCAAACTGAGATGAAATGTTTCCTGGCCCTGGTGGTCTCCCCAGTCTCCAACAGAACGAATCCAGTTCCGGGCACCTCAGAAGTGCTCGGAAAACTCCGCTCGCACAGCACTTCTCTGCAAAGCATCTGTCCTTTGCCTCTCATCTGGGCTGATGAAAGTCCTAACTAGCCTCCCTGCCTTTTTTTTCTCTGTGCTATAGCGCCAGGGTGATCCATCTGAACGGCCACCCTGGTTTTCCCTTGCTATGCACATCCTTTGCCGTCTGATTTTGCAGCTCCACTCATAAAGAGTCTGGGTTGGCCTCTTCACTGGCTTTGACAATAAAATATGGCAGAAGTGATGCTGTGCCTCAAGAGGTCTTGCACGTGTTCACACACTGTCTTGAACCCGCATGACTGCCGTGTGAACGAGCCCAGGCCAGCCTGCCAGGAATGAGGCAGCACACAGAGGGGAGGCATCCCAGGAGAGGCTATCCAAGACCAGTCGGCCTCCAGCCGACCCACAGCTTCAGACGCTTGGGTGAGCCCAGTCAGGATCAGCTGAGGCCGGCCAGATCTGCGGACCTTCCTGGGTGGTCCACAGACCCCTCGGCCGAATACACAGCTGTTGTTTTAAGCTTTGGGCCGGTTTGTTCCACAGCAGTCACTTGCTGATACACTATGTGACACCCAAGTATGGACATCCGCTCCACTCCTATCGAAAACTTATTAATGACTCCTCATTGCCCTCTGGAAAAAAGTTCCATCTCCCTATTGCAAGTTGGGAAGGCCCTCATCTTCCACATCTTACTTGCCTCCGCAGCCCTTCTATTTGGAAATTTCCACTGCAGATTTCTTCAGATCCTTGTGTCCCCTGTAGTCCTGCGTGCATCTGTGCTGTCACTTTTGCTATTCTCATGACCTGGAATTTTCCTCCTGACTCAGCTCAAGTATCACCTGTTGCAGGGCACTCTATGATCTCCTCAGGTGGGGCTCTGTGCATGATTTCTCTGCCAGGTTTTGAGATGGCCTTGTCCCCCTCATCTCTGTAAACCCCACCATCTACTGAGGGCCCACCATGTGCCAGATGCTCATCTCGACACTGGAGAGATAAATATCAGTGGTTGCTGCCTTCTGTCCCCAAAGTTGCTGGCCCCCTGAAAATTCATTTCAACAAATTGTGGTAAGTCTGGTGAGAGGGGTGGGTTAGGAAAGGCTTTCTAGGGGCGATACCATGAGGGACAGGTAAGAGTTGGCCAGTTTCAGAGAGATGGGGAAAGGCCCCGGGATGAGGCCCAGGGGGACAGGGTGTCCTTGGGTACACATCTGCAGCTAGTGTAGGGTGACCAGAACAGAGAGGGGGAATGAAATGAGGATAGTCTGGGTTTACTTTGAAAGCACTGGGGAGACGCCAGCGGGCTACAAATAAGCACGCAGTAGGTGCTTAATATATGTTTCCTGATCAGCACACCATCTGCCTCCTCTATCAGACTGAGAGTTTCTCAGTGACAGGGTTATTCCTTCTTTCTATAGTCCAGTTCCTCCCTGGTATGCACTAGGACTAGGTAGGGTTTTCATCAGTGAATAAATGAATGCAAGAGTAAATAAATCCACCCGAGAGACAACAATACAAAACCAAATGGATCTTTTCATCCAGACAAAAACTACTCTCTGCTCCCCTGGTTCAGGGAAGTGTGGAAGGTTCGGATGGGCTCTGAGGGGGGTCTAGAGAACAAAGACCCCCATCCTCCTGGCTTCTCTCAGCCTCTGCTCTGCAGGAGGAATGTGCATTGGTGCCATCTGGCGGCCACAGCGCCCATATTCTATTTTAATCCGCTTCCTCTGTTGCTAAGGTGCGGTCAGGCCAGAGAAGGTAAGCGGGAACCTGGGATGAGTGGAAACCTTCTGTCAGCAGACACACATCCCCACCTGCTCAGCCAACCCCAGGTCTGCCTGTCCTCGCCCTGCAAGACCTGAGCCCAGAGTCCAAGAAAGTAATTGATTTCAGCCCATGGGACAGAGAAGCCCTTATCTACGGCCACTCAGACCCTGGTGCTTTCCACAAGGGCCCCCACAGTTCTCAGCAGATGATGGATTCCAGGGGTGAAGAAGCCACGGGAAAGGAGGCAATGACCAGTGTTTTCCCAATATCCTTCGTGTCTTCTTCCTGAGAGAACCCTGATTTTGTCCAGAGCAGCAATGTACCCAGTTACAAATTCCAGACACCCTGATAGCTAGAAATTGCCGTGATGCGTGGATCTGGCCCATGAGATACAGGCAGACATCCAGGTAGGGTTCTAGGAGACCCACCCTTCTGAGTAAAGAGTCACAGACACAGCTGGCCTCTGCCTTTTGCCCCTTCTCTTTATTTCCCCTCCTCCTGCCTGAAAGGTGGGCAAGATGTCTGCAGGTGAATTTGCCTGCCCCCCTCCCCCGCCACCCATGAGCATGAGAACCACATGCTATGGATGTGGATGGTGAAACGGAAAGCTATAAATAGTCCACATCCTTGACGACTTTTCTTAAGTGTCTCCACAGTCATCCCAGGCTACTGGGCATGTCTGGGCAGAGACCCTCACTAAAGTTCTTCTCCGAGAGCAGACACTTCTCTTCTTCCTGCTGAAGAACATGTCTCTCCCTGACCCATTGCCTATCTGTCACAAGAGCATGAGAAAAATCTCATTTGTTAAGGGACCATACGTAGATTCCTGTTATATTGTCATCCTAACATATAGAGGATAAGGATAGGGAACCCAAGTGGAACCTGTATCCGACATAAAGAACCCGACAGCATGGGATTAGGGTGTGTTCAGAGAAAGCCAGCATAGGTATTTTCTCCGGGAGCCAGGAAATGTCTGTTCAAGATGAACTCTCTTACCGTAGTGACCTTGAGCAAGTCTTTTGCTTCCTAGCACACTGGAGGCACTTAAATGCATACATATTTAAATATGTTTGTGTGTATATATACATATATAATGTGTGTATATAAATTACATATGTGTGTACAGATTACAGATTGTTTGTAATGAAGAGGGTGTTGGAACTAGTTGAGGACCATGCCCCTACCGGCTGAATCAAGTTATGCCTGTATGGCCAGGACCCAGAGACAATGGCATACCGGAGTGATTAAGAACACAAGACTCCCAGGGTGCCTGAGTGGCCCAGTCAGGTAAGCGTCTGACTTCAGCTCAGGTCATGATCTCACGGTTCGTGGGTTTGAGCCCCACATCGGGCTCTGTGCTGACAGCTCAGAGCCTGGAGCCTCCTTAGGATTCTGTGTCTCCCTCTGTCTCTGTCCCCGCCCCTCCTTGTGCTCTGTCCCTCAAAATAAATAAACATTAAAAAAAATTAAAACAAACAAACAAACACAAGACTCCCTGGGTTCAAACCCCAGTTTCACCAACTGGTAAGTTATTTCATCTGTTTGTGTCTCAGTTTCCCCCATTTGTAAATGGAGATAATCATGCTACCTCCTGGCCTCATCAGGAGAATTCAATGGGATGAAATTTGCAAAGCACCTGGAACAGTAACTGGCACTGGATAAGCCAATGTTTGGCTAATTAAATGTCAACTCGGTGCATTGGCCTTGTCCAAGGTGCTGATGTTCCTAAGGTCACAGCACCTCAGGGGATCCATGGCTGTGAGACCAGGAGGGCTCCATTCTCTCTTTAACAAACCCAGGGACTCCTTGTGCCCTGTTTCCCTTCTAATTCCATAACTTCAGTGGGGCCGCTCTAAATGTAACTAATTAACAATTCTAATCTTCGCCGTGATGCTCCCTGATCTGACTCTGCGGCTCATTTGAAATGTCGGAGTTGCCTTGCCCTTCCTTACCTGTGAGCATGCCTCAGATACCACCCACCACCCACGCTTCTCTCCTGATAGGGTGTCATTACTGTCATGTGACTGCAGATGGCGGATCGGGGCTTAATGGCAACTATCGGGGAGCCTGGGGGGCTGTGACGCAAGAAAAGAAGTTTAGCACGGACCTGGGAATATGCTCGGCTGGACAGCAGGTAGGTGCCCCAATGTTGGGCTGACCATGGCCTCCAAGTCTGCACCAGGCTTCCTGTGGCCAGGGGCTGGGCGTGTTTCAGGCCGCTCCTCTTCTGATTCTGAGTCTGCCCATTGTCAGCTGGTACTCTGGACTGGGGCCCGAAGCTGCAGGGTGTGTGGGGTCATTCTTGGCTACAGAAACGACCCATTTGTGGCCCCTGGGTATGTCCAGGCAATGGACTTTGCTTGGGCCTTCTCAGGGGACAGAGATGGTCTTCCTTGATTTCCTGCAGCCCACCCCCTTACCTCCATGCCCTGCTGGTCTGGCCCAGCTCAGCCCCTCCCAGGCCTGAGGCCGACAGAGCCAGGAGCTGAGAAGCGGGACGCCAGAAGTCACTTAGTTGCCAGCTCTTCCAGGAGTCTCTGGTCACCACACCTCTGTCTGCTCCTCCTCTGGGCTGGAGTTGAGGTCAAGGCTGCCCGAGCTGATGCCCGGCTCGGGGAGCCTCTCCCGTGCTATCAGTCTAATGGAGGCTGACAGCAGAGGGCTTGTGGGGCAGGCGGGTCCTGCAGAAGGCTGGCTGTTGGACGCTGGCATTTCCCGAAGCTTGAACTTCCTGCCCGGGGGGTCACATGCACTGGGGCCCAGGGAGAGAGACTTGGGTTTGGCTATCCAGACCCAGTTCAAACCTCAGAGGCAACATCTGAAGGAGGGGACAAAGGAGCAGAGACCCTGTTTTGGCTGCAGGAAAACCCAACAGTAACTGGGCTGCCTTTGAAATGGGCAGAGGTGGAGGAGGGGGAGGAGATAGACGCTCATCATGGAGCTGATCTGCCCTGAACACAAGCTATGGAGCAGACACTATCCTGAACATAATACTAACTTCTAGTCCTCCCCACGGCCCCACCAAGTGGCCACTCAGGCAGAAATCACAAACCGAAGCAGAGGAGGCTAAGGAGACTCACTCTAGTTTTTGCCCTATTGAGTGATGGGACCAGGGTTTGGATCCAGCCACTGCGGCTCCCGGGATGTCACTCCTAAGTGCACACTGTCTTGTCTGATCCTCCCGGCATAGCTCTCTTATGCACACTTATTCCTACCCTTCAGGTACAAGAAAGCCTCACATATCTTATTTAACTTTCTCCAGGATTCCATGGCAGGAAGTAGTAGAGATGGGATTCAAACCCAGGTCCAGTTTGCTAAAGAAACCTTTTGTTCTTTCCACCAGACCCAAGCAGACTATAAACTGCAAGCCAAATCCAGCCCCCCAAATGTTTCATAAATAAAGCTACTGTTATGCTATAATAGCAGTTCAATAGTTGTGACAGAGACTTTTGCAGAAAATGTTTGCTGACCCCTGCACTAAATCTGTAGGGTGAATGAAAGGCAGCAGCAAACACCTCTGTTTATTAGTGTCTGCCTAGAAAGGTAGTCATTCACATCTTAGTGTGAATTAGTCCATAGGCCCTGTGACAGCTTCTGGAGATATCTCATAGAATCAAAAACAGAAAGGACTTCAAAGTATCACCTAACCCAACCCTTTCTCTCTATTGATGGGGAAACCAGTGCTTAATGTTGACTTTTCTAACGTGACTCGGTCCTAACATCAGAGTAGCTGGTCCCAAGTGGGCTCTGAAACTTTTCCATAGCCTTGACTCCTAACAATACTGACCCATCTAGACACACCTTGACTACCCTACTAGAGACTGTGTGACAAAAAATCCTCTTCAGTCCCCTGCAACGTATCCTCAACCTGAATTTCAAGTCCTCATAGCCCCACTGTCTTTTCCCACAGCTCAAGGCACCTGTTGGAACTGATCCCTCCCCCACCTCAATTTCAGAGGACACCCCATAATGCAGAGAGCAAACACTCACCCTTCAGTGGCTGTGTGTCCTTGGGTGGGTCACTTCTCAACCTGAGCCCTCAGTTTCCTCATCTGTCCAGTGGGTACATTGTCCTTTTTGCCCCTTACCTCACCTCACAGGGTCATTGTCAGGAAAACAAATGACATGTTGGATGGTGGGATGGATTATGTCGTGTTCGCTTGGTTGGGGGTGGTGACCAGAGACCAACGCCGTGTATCATCAGAAGAGGGAGGCCCCCAAGGCTTATATGCACATATACCCATGAGTCTCAAACATCCGAGACTCTGAAGGACACGTGCATTCTGTCTCCCAGAGGAGTAAACACAAACTCATCGAAGACAAAATTTGCATTTCATTTCAAAAGGTTCTGACAGGGGGCGCCTGGGTGGCGCAGTCGGTTAAGCGTCCGACTTCAGCCAGGTCACGATCTCGCGGTCCGTGAGTTCGAGCCCCGCGTCGGGCTCTGGGCTGATGGCTCGGAGCCTGGAGCCTGTTTCCGATTCTGTGTCTCCCTCTCTCTCTGCCCCTCCCCCGTTCATGCTCTGTCTCTCTCTGTCCCAAAAATAAATAAACGTTGCAAAAAAAAAATTAAAAAAAAAGGGTTCTGACATTTTTCAAGTCCATCCATAAACAGTTTTAATAACTCCTGACCCATTATACAGATGGACAAATTGAGTCCCTGAGAGATGACACATATCAGTGCTTTTGGAAAGAGATAAAAATGAAGCTACGTCCCTCCAAAAGGCTGTGATTAAATTGGGGAAAATTTAAAAGACTAGCAGTTGCCCAAAGTGAGGCTCACCGGTGAGTCTTCTCCTACCACATTTGTCAGCCTAGGGCACAGGGTGGCAGCCAGGGTCGCCAGGTGCCCCACCGTCCCCAGAAGAGCTGCCCTTTCAGCTTCTGACCCAACCTCCCTCCGCTCCACCCGCAGGGCTGCAGACACTCGTTAAATGTCAGCATGCACAAAGGGAAGGCTGGAAGCATGCCTGCCTTTTGTTTGATTCACCATAATAAACCCCAACTCTGATTTCGGAGTCAAAACCAAATGGTCAGAATCATAAAACCCTCCCTGGGATGTCCGCCCAGCTGCAATTCAACAGGGCAAACCAGTCCTCACCTCAAGACCCTTGGTATGTGTGTTTACCTGTCCTACCGCCACTGCGTGAGGTTGGGCTCGTGATTCTCCTAAGAGAAGCTCCACGGAGGGGCCTTTAGAGTTTGTGCACCCTCTCTCCCCCGCCCCTATGTGACACCGAGTCCCCTCCATAACCTACGCAAGAGACATTGCCTGCTTGCATGTCTCCAGTGATGGGGAGCTCAGCACTTCCAGCAACAGCCCATTGTCCGTTCTGGTCTAATCTTCTTGTAAGTTGTTTACCACCCATCCCTGACTGCCTTTTACATATTTCAAGACATAGACTGGATTTTTTTTTTGTCAATACCTCATTTATATTGATGTCACTGTGTCTGCTTGTTGACTTGCATTGAAAATCATAATGTGAGCTCACACCTTCCCCGATAATGACAGTACTTAGCAATGAGGACCTACACGTTAATGTATCCTTCTCCCCAGGAAAGTGTAGTAATAGATTGTGCATTGAATTCAATCGAATTCAGCCCTAGAAATGGAATGCAAAACTAGGTAACTCTGTGTCACTTGGACACAGAGTTATTCATTAAAAATATGTCTTAAGAAATAAAACCAATGGAGGCTCCTGGGTGGCTCATTTGGTTAAGTGTTCAACTTTGGCTCAGGCCGTGATCTCATGGTTCATGAGTTCGAGCCCCTCATTGGGCTTCCTGCTGTCAGCCTGTCAGCACAGAGCCCGCTTTGGATCTCCTGTCCCCCACTCTCTCTGCCCCCCCAACTCTCATGTGCTCTCTCTCTCCAAAATAAATAAACATTAAAAAAAAAATAAAAACAATGTAACTACGTTAGTGGCTTGAATTTCAATCAATCAAAAAAAATAAACATATGTGTCAATCTCAGAGCTGGGATTTCATATTTAACCCCCTCCAGTCTCCTGTTCCATGGTTATAAAAAGAGTTATTTGGGTGAAAAGTGGACCACTCTGACCAGAAGCTCTTCCTTACTAGCTGGAGGCTGATCACAGACACTCCCATCTGCCTTACATAATTCATAGCATTTTACCTTCGTGACCGAGAGAACCCACCACTAGACACACGGCACAGGAAATCTCCTTTATTATTCTGTACACTGATTTTTCCATGAAGAGAACAGCTTTTAAAATAAATCCACACCAGACACAGACACCTGCGTGACATGGGAACAGTCCGTGACAGAGAGGGCACCACTGGGACAATCCTTATTTACACAGAAGTGGAGAAACAGAGGGCTGAGGGCGGGTACCCCAAAAGCAACTTCACGTTCACCAGTGTTTCGGTGCTTTCTGACGTGGCGGCAATAAATATGCTGATATACCCACACAGCTGTGGATCCTGGGACTCACCGGGGCCTCACATGTTACCCTCAAGATCTTGAGCACAAATGGGTTGGATTTATTTATTTATTTTTAAATACCAAGTGTTTCTGGCACTAGTGGAAGAAATACTGGAGAAGGAGGAACTACTGAATGTCCAGAAAAATCAAAGTTCTGGAGGCCAGAAACCTGACATTTCTCTACTCAGTAGGTTATTGGCCACCAGATCATTCTGGAAAGACTCACACCCAGCGAGGTGCTTCCCTCATTGTAAATTTAGCACAAGTACGTTGTCGTGGAGACCGGAACATTTTTTAACTGGATGGGACCTTTGATGATCTGATCTGACCCTTGCTTTTACAGACAAAGAAGCTGAAGCCCAGAGAGATGAAGAGACCCCTCCCTAGGAACCCTGCTGGGCAGCGGTAGACCCAGATCCCTGCAGACTCTGAAAGCTGTGCTGTTTCTACGCGCTTCCTCTCTGTTCTCCATCCCATGGCTTTCAAAGGAAGTAAACATACGAAATGAGCTCCGTGGGCTTCTTTGCCAGGAAATGACGTCTTTGGTAAGAGTGCTTCGGTCTCACATCACCAGGGCCGCCATATGGATCATGCGGCCAGAGACAGCCTCCCCCCCCCCCCACCCCACCAGGCAGGGGTGCCCTCTGAGAATTAAGGCAGCTTTGGGGACCTTTACTCAGCAGGAAATTGGCAAGAGTTGGCTGCTCCCTTCTCCTTTGTCTCATCTGCATCTAGAATGACGATCCACTGACGGGTGGTCGCGAAATGACTAGACATCCAGTAGATGTGAAGGCGATGGTCTTAAACGGAGAGTTTACATTTCATGGAAAATAATAATTCTTTAAAAACCCGGTAAAATAGCAAAAGTGTCGTATACAGTACACAGGAACACCCTTATCTCGGGTAACCTCCGCTATCAAAAAAAGGCCACAAAAAAGAAGTCAAACGTTACTCAGGATAAAGCACATACTCCTCCTCCGTTAAGTGTGGGTGGAAGGTGAGCCCAGAAGGCCTGCCAGCACCTCCATGAGAACTTCCAAGGGCTTCCTGGGGCCCCCATCCCCCCCCCGGGGGGCCCGGGCTCGGGGCCAGACCCCCCTCACCCCAAGCTCAGGAGCCGACTCCCGAAACAAGGCAGCACCATGGCGTTGGTTTGGTGTTGGGTCAGCTAGCACCGCATCTCTGATTCACCCTCGGGACAGATGCCTGGAGGCAGAAGGGCCACATGCAGATGGAAAGAGAAAACTGCAGGTTCGCGCCCCGCTGTTCCCCAGCGTGACCGAGTCCATCAAAAAGGGGACAGCTGTGAACAGATGACGCCCTCTCCCCTCTTCCCTTCTTCCAATACGTTACTCTTTTGCTAAGAAACACTCCCTGGCCACTTGACTGGGTTTTGTTTATTTTTTAACGACAGCCCTGGGTGGGGTAAACCATAGTGTGCTGGGGATTTCAAAGTGCTCTGGGCTAAGAGGCACGGGATCCGACTTGAGGGTCTGACTGGATCCCTTAGGAGCTGAGAAAACTTGAACAAGAGCGGCCGAAATACTGAGCCTTGGTGTTCCCACCTGGGAAATGGGACAGAAACCAGCCCTGCAATCCTTGCTGGGAAGATGGGAGGTGACGGGGATGAAGGGACTTTGTGTAAAACGACTAGAACACCTAGGGAGGAGTTACTCGTCACGGGAGGATTTGAAGTCGTTTACGGGACCAGATCCCACCTGTGATGGGTCGCCCTTCCCTCATCTCCCTCGCCCCCACCTTATTGTTCAGCTCCATTGGATGCCCTCAGGCCCCGCCTTCCACAGCAGTCCAAGACACCTGCCACTTGCGCTTAGCCTTTGAACTGGCCTTTTTACATAAAAATATCAGAAGTCTTCTGATTCTCCCACTTTTCTCCAAAAAATGACCCAAGGACACTGACGTAGGGAAACCTCAGGACCTTCAGAGAGAAGACCACCTCCCTGCCCCACCACTCCCCCCGCCCCCAACATAACCCTCTTCCACAAACTGCATGATTGATTGATCGGGCTCAGGGACACCCCAGTCTTATGCAAAGTACCTTCTGGATGTGAGTCTTCCTACACTCCCAGTATGAGCAGCCTGTTTATTTATTTATTTATTTATGGCCCAAGATTCCTCAATAGGGGCTTCCTCAGTCACAACAAGAACCTCTGAATCTAGATTTCCAAGGAAGGCATAAGAGACTCAAACCATAAACAGAAACCCCAAATAGATGCCACCAACTTCCCAAACTACAAATCTGTTCTCCGAGCTGAAACGCACCACCACCACCACCACCAGAGGGCGCCACTTGCAAATGTGTATCAGAAGTCAACAGCAAATTCTCTAAAACCATCATCCTGCTCCATCAGCTCAGAAATATTTTCCCCTCGACTTGAATGACCAGGTTGCTATCTGCTTGGCTCCACCATGCCCTCAGATGCCAAGTTAAGACCATCAGGAGAGACAAAGGGAGTTTTCAGGGCCAACTCCCCATCACTTGAGAGCCCTGGTCCGTGCTGGGTGGGATTCCCAGGGAAGACCTTTGCAGGTGTCTGCGGACAACAGATAAACAAACAGCCTATCAGGATGCCCTTGGGCATCCACCTGTCCCTGTGAGGACGGCAGAGAATTCTGTAGTACAGACACACTTCTGGCCTCGCTGGGTTCCTGTCCCAAGTCCCCCAGAAAGATCTCAGAAGCCACAGATGGGTTTCTGGGCCCCATGTGCCCGACAAACCAAGCCCTGCACGTGGCCTCTATGAGCTCCTCTGGTACTTCTGCAAAACCTCCTCACTGCGGCTCATCTACATTTTGCCTCGTGACATCCATGGCTCTGGACCCTCTGACCACCAGAAGCTGGAAGAATGTTCCAGAACACGCACAAATCAGATTCAGCTTAGCCAGAGTGAAAACTAACCATGAAGGATTCTTCTCACAAGCCTCCAAAGCATCTATCCAGACTGATGACCAGAACAAACCAAGCCGCGCTCCCTGATCAAGGTTCAGACACCAGAATGCTGACTGGGTGGCAAGAGAGAGAGAGGATCCCCTGCCCCAGACGCAGCCGGCCTTTTTGTTTGTGTTCGGTTTTATGGTATCTGGCCAAAAGCGACATCCTCTCTCTGATTTGGCGGGCGGGATTTCTCCTGTGCCCCCAAAGCACAGCAAAGGTAGTGGTGAATTCTGCCCGAGCCGTGGATGGAGCTCAGCTTGGGCCAGATCCCAGGGTGGGTGAGGCTTTCCCAAAGCAAAAGGGGCTCGATGGAAGTCACTTTTCCTGTTCCCTCCCCTCCTCCTCCCCCTCCAGACTTTCCAATCCAAGCTCAAAGCCTCCGGGCCAGATGAACAGAAGGTGAATAAGAACGAGGTCACTAAATCATTTGTAACTGGGGAAAGAGGGGTAGGGATGGAGAGAACATCTTTCGGGAGAGGAGTCCCAAGACGGTGTCCGGGGTGGCAGCAAAGCCTTGGACCTGGGCGTCGGCACGGCAGGGTCCCTCCTTGGGTCTCAGATGGCGAGCCAGTGCTGCAGCTGCAGAGGAAGATGGCAGGGTCGTGATGCCAAGGCCAGAGGCGGGCGGGGACGAGAGGACCCGGGGCCCAGAAGGACAGCGGAAGCACGGGGAGGCAGAGAACACGGCCCCTCCCTCCAAAGACCCCGGAGAACGTGCAGGCTGACTCCCTAACCGTCACTTGGGCCCAGAAAGGGCGAGGAAGCTTCGCAAAGTGGCACAGCAAGTCTGAAGCAGGGGGCTCACCAGGACCCTCCCCCAGCCCCCAACCCCCAAGGTTTTAAAGTTAAAGGACTTAGGTCATCCTGTGGCTCATCCTGCGAGCTAAGAGATCCCCAGCCTAGGGTGACAACTTACAGAGAGGAAATAAAGCTTCGGAAAGACTGGACGTGTGGTTTCCCAGGACCAAGGAGCAGAGGGGCAGCTGGAAGCTAGTAGAAGCAGGGGACAGGCCCCTCTCCGCCATTCCTGACACCACACCCCTGGGACGATAGCCCCACAGCTGCTCAGGGTTTTGTAGCATGTGGTATGTGCAGCCAGCATATGTGGGGGGCAGCTAGGGCCCCCCGCCCGGAACGGTCCGGCCTCCCGCCCAGAGCGGTCCGGCCTGCACCTACTTGGAACTGCCTGACATCCCTCTGGGCCACCAGGTGATGCTCGTTCTCCGGGGTGATGCCATAGGCCAGCCTCTGTGAGAAGACGGGGAGGGGGAGGAGGCCTCAGCCGGGCCCAGGGGCACCTCCTGGCAGCCCAGACACAGGCCACCTGCTATCTGGCCCTGAAGTCCCACAAGGACAGCGTGTGAGGTCCACACAAGACACGCTGTCCTTGTTTGTGGCCCGGGTCGGTTCACGCGGACTCATTGGTCTAGTCCGTGTTTATGGGGTCGACTACTGTGGTCAGACACGAGGTGAGGCCCTGCGGCTGCAGAGCTCAAGGAGACGCACACGGTCTGTGCTTTGGGGAACACACACGCACAGGGGCAATTTTGAAACCACAGCTGAAGTGTTGCAGAGGACAGGCTCGGAGCACAACGAGGGCCCAGAAGATGGAGTAGCGTTGCTGGGGATCAGGGCAGGCCCTCCCTGGGGTGCAGACACAGGGCGGGGACGCGGGAAGGCATCTGGATCAATGACTGATCCCTGCAAGGTGGGACGCCCTCCCTGCTCCCACAGTGTGACAGATAAAAAGCGCAAAGCAGATCGTGGTTCTCAGGCCCAGGATGCGCTGACCGAGCACAGACCCTCCCGGTGACCCGGAGGCTCCTGGATGTGGGATTTCAAGGACAGGAAACATGTCACAAGGAGCCGGGGGAGGGGACAGACAAGCCCGGCCTGGGACCCTCTTCCCCCAGCCCTTGTGTGGCCCGCTTCCTGATGCCCTCATTCGTCTGTCTGTCCCCCTCGTTAGAATGTGAGCTCTGGGGAGTTTCATCTGGTGCCCAGCGGACTGCTGGGGCCGTGTAGACTCACACCAAATAGCTGGAAAGTCAGGGCATGAAGGGATGAAGGAATGAAACTTCATCTCCTGAAGTAAGGACATTAGGAAAAGACCGTCACCATTATTTATGAAAGAAAAGGCCTGTCAACGAAATAGGACAGACATAATTTCAGAGTGAAGGCACCGTTCCCTCAACCTTTCTCCGCGCACATGCACACACAACGCATACAAGTAAGAGAGGAAGGTGTCGGGTTCAGGAAGGAGGCAGGTAAAAGCTTCGATGACCAGATCACAGTGAGCTCAGACTGGGAGAGTGGGGGCATCTGGGACACGACAGACCTGAGTGTCACCTCCTCACATAAACATCGGTAGGGACTGACTGCAGTCAGAGCACGTGTGCACCCGACACAGACATAACAGTGGGCAGCAAGCCTCGAACGTGTCCTCTGTGCCCGGCACTGTGCTGAGCGCTTCCTGTGTCTTCTCAAGATCCATAGCGGTAACCCCAGGGTACCAGTGTGGAAACTGGGGGCGGGGGGCGGGAAACGACTTGGCCATGGTGGCAGCTCTGGGGTCCGTGTCCTCGTGTCTGTCCTCTCCCGTCGCATCGGGGATGACCGGGGACATCCCTCCCGTCCTGTCCCCCGCACCGCCTGGCGGCCCCAAGCTTACCTCCCGAAGGGAGCCCCGCATGCTGAAGAACTTGTAGATGCTGTAGGCAGGCACCAGCACCATGGAGGACAGCGCGATGCCCCATCCAACCCAGTTGGCCCAGAGCGGGAAGATGTAGTCATCGTAGGTGAGTGGCTTGAAGTTGACGACACTCATCACCACCACAAACTGCGGGACAGCAGGCAGTGGGAAGGGACAGGAGGAGGGACGTGAAGACAGAGCAGGCGGGGAGCCATGGGGAGAGGACAGCGGAAGCGGGTGGGAGAGAGGCAGTGGAAGATCCGTGGGAAGTGAGGGGCCAGGGGACGGAGACAAGAAAGAAAGAGAAAAAGAGAAAGGAGGTAGAGAAGGAGGAAGAATTCATTCAGCAAGCAAATGATGACCAAAGGGGACAAAGGGAGCCAGAAACAGAGAAAAGGAGTGGCAAGGTGACCCTGGAGCTGCGCCGAGTGGCGGTGCCACGGCGGGGCTGAGTGTCCTGAGTGTCCCGTCTGCATAACCCGGGCTCTGCTCCCCAGAACCTCCACCCGCAAAGCAAAGATCCCCGCGCCCCGCCCCCCCAGCCCAGACACAGCCCCCTCTCCCCAGGAAGGCCGGGCCACACGGTACGCACCAGGAGGAAGGCGGGGCTCACGAACTTCCAGCACAGTCTCCAGTACAGGCCTGGCTTGAACCCCATCATCTGCTGGATGTCGTTGCTGAACCTGTCCACACCTGTGCACACACAGGGCAGGCTGTTACACCGGTCCCTGAGGAGCGCTGGGCCGCCCCCTGCTGCCCTCCCCTGAGAGCCAGGCTGCTCAGGGGGCAGCGGGGCAAGGCTCGGGCACGCTGGCACTTAGGAGCCCCGGGCGCCGGCAGTGGCTGGCGAAGAACAAGGAAGAAGAGTCACCCAGCAAGTGCCATTTGTGACAACACGGACGGGCCTAGAGGTCACCATGTCCGCCACAGAGACACAAAGGCCATATGACTTCGCTTCTATGTGGAATCTAAAACACAAACCAAAGGAACAAAGTAAAAAAGAAACAAAGAAGAAAACACACACACTCTCGAATACACTGGTGGTTGCTGGAGGGGAGCCAGGCGGGAAAGGGATACAAGACACAGACAGAAGGGATTAAGAGGTTCAAACTTCCAGTTAGAAAATAAGTCAGTCATGAACGCAGGGAAGATAATGAACAGTACTGTAGTGCCATTGTTTGGTGACAGATGGTGACTGTACTTCTCCTGGGGAGCACTGAGTAACGGACAGGGGTGTCCAATCACGATGCCTTGCACCTGAAACTAATGTAACACTGTGTGTCGACTGTATTGCAGTTAAAAAGTTAAGAAAAACAGTATCACCTTTTATGTGCCATTCTGATTTGTTTTTCAGGGGGAACACAGTACTCCGGGAGCAGAGGGGACTTGCTCCAGGTAACACAGCCAGGGCGGCCTGGCTCCCAAGCCTGCCGCTTTGCCCTGTTCCCTGTCTTTTAGAACAGTGATGATGGGGGCGCCTGGGTGGCTCAGTCGGTTAAGCATCCGACTTCGGCTCAGGTCATGATCTCACGGTTCGTGAGTTCGAGCCCCACGTTGGGCTCCGTGCTGACAGCTGGGAGCCTGGAACCTGCTTCGGATTCTGTGTCTTCCTCTCTCTCTTCCCCTCCCCCGTCCACACTCTGTCTGTCTGTCTCTCTCTGTCTCTCAAAAGTAAACATTAAAAAAAAAAAAAAAACACAGTGATGAAAGAGTCCAGACTCACGTGGATTAACTCTTTGATGCGACACGTGGGGAAAAAAGAAAACAGAACACATTTGACAGTTTGTAACACTTTCTCCCCATTCAGCTCCAGAATAAGGTCATCAGAGAAACAGTAAGACACTCGGTTATATCTGACTTTCAGAAAGATAACGGAAGAGATTTTGGCTTAACTCCATCCCATGCAATATTTGGGACACACTTAACAGTAAACCAATTACCAATTACTCATTGCTTATCTGAAATTCAAGTTTAACTGGGCGTCTTGTATTCTGTTTGCTAAATGCGGCGATCTCACTCTAGAACGAATTGCACGGCTTGGGGATCAGCAGCTCCCTGAGTCCCTTGCTACAAGCTGGCACTGGGTGCCCCTGGGGGGCTTTGCAGCCTCCCGTTAAAAGGAATTCATGCGAAGATGAGCTGGGGGCTGGAAGACCTATTCCCTGACAAGCTACTTGCTCGACTCTGGAATCAGGCCGTGGCCGCACTGGAAAAGGAGAGCCCCTTTGCCTCTGCGGGTGGGGGTGAGGCTTTTCCAGGGCCCTGCTCGTACCATAAAACCAGGAGACTCCGATGGCTTCCATGAGCACGGCAAACAGAATGGAGGTCCCCGCCGCAAAGGTGTCCAGCAGGGTCAGCACGTATATCCCGCCCTGGGCACGGAGAGACAAAGCCTGAGGCCATCCCGGCCAGAAACGGCCACTGACCGTCGCATCCACCCCAACTCACCTGCCCCCTGTCCCGCTGGCTCAGAACCCTGTTTGAGAAGGCAGGTGACAGGGTTGTTTGTGGTTCTACTGTCTCCATGTTGCCTATTTGCTTTCTACTGAAGGTCTTCTGTAGTCCCTGGGCCTGGGGGTGGGTATTTCAGCCAGCAAATGTGACAGGGCTTTCACAGGGACTTTGGCTGCCCCTCACACAAATAAGCAGTTGAAAGAGTAGTCTGGAATTCTTCAGGCTCAGAGGTGGGAGACTGAGGACACTGGAGGGTTAGCCCCAGGGGATCGGGCTGCAGGGCTGAGGTCCCGCCTCCCTTCCCCGCTGAGCTCACCCTGGCCCTCCCCACCCCAGCTCCAAGGCTGGGGATGCCCGACTGGATTGAAATGCAGCCGCCCCGAGCTCCAGGTGACCCAGGGCCCAGCCCCTCCTCACCTTGGTTATGCAGAACAGGGCCAGAAGGAAGGTTCCAAAGGTGACACCAAATGTGAAGAGTTTCCGGTGTCTCTTCAGGACCTGGAAGTCGTCCGCCAGGCCTGTGATGACGGCCTCCATGCCTCCCATCTGCACGGAGCCAGGCAGGGCGAGGAGCACGGATGAGAGACTGCCCGCACCTGGGTCCCAGGCCCCAGCTCCCTGGGACCTCCCGAAGCCCAGGGGACACGGGCACCCTGGTGGCGGCCTTGCCTTCCTCCTCATCCTCCCCCCACTCTGCCCTGTCCTCAACCAAACTCAGAACTCCCAAACTATGTGGGGGAGGCTGGAAAGTTAACTCCTGTGTCCCTCTGATCACAGGTACCTGTCTCCGGTCCCACGCAGTTGGCCTGAGCCGGTACTGATTAGCCCAGGAAGAGGGCAGGGGGGTAAAATGCCAAACTGCTCATGCATGGAATCTACCTGCATATCAGCAGAGGGCTTTCTGGAAACAACCACCAAAAGAGCGTTTCCGGTGGCTGGAACTTGAGGCAGCGGTTTCTGACAAGGATTTTTCACGCCAGACTCTCAGAGTCGGAAAGGGTCTCATGTGAGTAATAATCATGTGCTCACTCCAGTGATCCCCCAAGCCTGGGATGGCAGATAAGAGGTGCACACGCTGTCACTCTCTACCTATACATGTCCCCTGTCCCCTCGGCAGACGGTGTTAATCAAAATCAGTTTTCCTTCCTACGAGCCTGGAAGCAGCCTCAGAATCCTTCTCAACACACTTCCCTATGCAGAGACTTCTTGCAAATTTCCAGGCGTGACGTACGGAAGGTGGACACAGACATAAAGAGGTCCGTAAATCTAATCTTGCATATGGGTTAACAAAAAAGAAACTAATGAGACTCAAAGTGTTCTGTCGGCCATTGGTGATGAAATATAATGGGAAGGGTGTTTGGTTAGAGAAGAAAAGTTCCATCCGGGCCCCCTCCGAATTCAGCTCCCGTAGGTGTGAGAGGAGGGCGCCCGGCTGGCTCCGAGGAGGTCTCTTCCGATGTGAATTCTGTGATGCCACCACGTTTCTACTGGGTCTTAACTTTGGCCTAAGTCTTGCCCTTTTTTTGAGTGAGGGCTTGTCTGCATTTAATTAGGGCTTTCTGGAAACAACCGGTAACCAAGCGGGGACGTCAGGCTGAGTAGTTGGGGGATGGGGAGGGTCAGGCCCGGCGTGTGTGTGGTGGGGTACCCCGAGCAGGGTCACTCACCGAGCTGTCAATTCCCAGAGCCAGAAGCATGATGAAGAACACGACAGCCCAGAATGTGGATCCCGACAGGGTGGAAATGGCTTCTGGGTACAGAATGAAAACCAGGCCGGCTCCTGTGAGAAACACCGAGGACCTCGTCAGCGGCTGGGCCCGCTGGTCGGAGATGCCGATGGGACAAGGGTAGCCGAGGCCGTCAGCCCAGCCAGCCCCGCGGAACTTGGCCAGTCACCTGAGGCAGAGCAACCAAGGGTGTGCGGGTGACAGGAGAAGCTGGATCCAGCTCGTCGTTTGTCACGGTCCCGGGGAGGTTGACCTCAAACAGCCAGGCCAGAGAGCAGCGCCTCGCCCGGCCAGCTCCAGGCTCCAGGCCGCGAGGCCCATCATCCCCGCACACCCTCAGGGAGCCTCCTACCCTGAAAAGTTTGTGGTCCTCGGGGTCCATTAGAGTTCCCTCCCGGGCCTCAACCTCTTTGTGGCCATAAGACCACGAGAAACAGTAGGGAAGGCCAGTCTCCAGAGTCGGACAGCTCAGGGCTTGAACACTAGCACCACTGCTCACTAGCTGGGTGACCTTGGGCAGCTCACACAGCCTGAGTCTCAGTTTTCTCACCTGTAAAGTGGGCCGATTAACACTTTACCACCCACGGCGGTGTGAGAACTGATGAAGGGCTGTCAAGCGCTCAGCTCCAAAATCGATCCTGCCTAGCCCGACTCAGGGAAGGTTCTGTTACATAAGCAGGGGCCAGGGCTGCCGGGAACTCCCAACTGACAGCCTCAGAGGCAGCTGGAAGATTTGGAAGCCTCCACGCCCAGCCCTCTCCTTCCCACAGCCCCCGCCCTTCGTGGGCTGCGTCCGCCCACCCACCTTCGGTGGCCACGTCCTCAATGTTGACCTTGTGTTCATGGGCCATGTAACCAAGGATGGAGAAGATGGCGAACCCAGAGATGAAGCTGGTGACACAGTTGATGGTGCTGGTGAGCAGGGCGTCCCTGGGGGAGAGAAGCGCCGTTCATTCACGTCGCCCGATGCCCCACCTGCTCCCTGAGCCCCGCACTGGCTACGCAATGGCTGCCTCAAATGCCACCCCCCCCCCAGTTTCCCTGCGGCCACAGGGACCCCAGCGCCCCAGCGGGTCAGGACGTGCAGGTTCAGGAGACGGACTGACAGCTTTTGGGTGAAACACGTTGGGACCAGGGGCTGGTAGCAAGCTCTTGTTGGGGAATCACATGCCCCGCCTTCCACTTCCACCAACTGTCTGTAGCTCCCCCATGCTGCTCGACTTCAAGGCCTTCAAGAGCTTCATTAAGATGCCCCAACCTTGGGGCACCCTAGGTGGCTCAGTCGGTCAAGCGTCCGACTCTTGACTTCGGCTCAAGTCATGATCTCGTGGTTTGTGGGTTCGAGCCCCGCGTCGGGCTCTGCACTGACGCTATGGAGCGGGCTTAGGATTCTCTCTATCCCCGCCCCCGCCCCTCCCCCTGCTTGTGCTCTCTCTCTCTCTCTCTCTCTCTACCAAAATAAATAAATAAGCTTCAAGAAAAAGTGACCCAACCTTCCTGCCTGCCTTCCTTTCCATGATGCAGTCTTAGGACAAAACATACCAGTCGACTTGCTGGCCCACGAACACAGCACCTCCCTGGCTTCGCTCAGGCGTCTCCCCACCACGCGTGCCCTCCACTCTGTGTCCCTCCGTCACAATCCCCAGCCTTCTGGCAAGGCTCACCTCACACTCCCCTCCATGCTCTTGCCGACCACCCCACTTCCCTGGCCTGCCTACAGCCTGCCCGCTGGCATGCATCCATCCCACTTTGTCACGCACCAGGGGATGGTGTGCTTCTGTCTTTTAGAAAAATGTTTACTTATTTATTTTTGAGACAGAAAGAGCTCGAGCAGGAGAGGAGCAGAGAGAGAGGGGGAGAGAGGGAACCCCAAGCAGCAGCCAAGATTGAGAGTTGGACACTGAGCTGACTGAGCCACACAGGCGTCTCTTTTATTTTTTTAATGTTTATTCATTTGAGGGGGAGAGTGAGTGTGCAGGGGAGGGGCAGAGAGAGAGGGAGAGAGAGAATCCCAAGCAGGCTCCACACTGTCGGTGATGTTTAACCGACTGAGCCACCCAGGTGCCCCAGTGTGATTCTGTCTTAAGCCTTCGCCGGGTGACGGGACTCAGCCCAATTTGTGCCCAAGTCCGAGACTGTCACGGCACTGGGCCCAGGGGAGGCAATGTTAACTGCTCACCTAGAACCGAGCTAGAACGTGGAATGTGGCCTTTTGACTCTGGGGTCCTACACAGACTTCTCTGTCCACCCTGCAGCCTTACCTCTGACCCTGCCAGACCCGCACCTCCCATGTGACCAGTCCTTGCCTGTCTGGGTGTCCGGACGCTGTTGTCTGCTCTTGAAGGGCACACGGTGCTCCTCTGCCCCAACTACCCGTCCCCATGACCTCCCAGGTCTTGTGGCCTCACTTTTCCCAGCACCCACCTTGCCTGTTGAAGAGGTGTCCTGAATTAAAATGCATTCGTTAGGACCCCCTTAGGCCATGTCAGAGGTCACCCACTCTGCAGTTCGTGGAAGGTCCACTCTGCCTCATTTGACAGAGGAAGAAGAGTGGACTCGCCCCAGACCGGAACCCTCTTTCCCACCCCTGCAGGAGTCGGTCCCCAGGTCTAGAGTTTTCCAGAGCCCCACCAAGGATCTTACCTGTAACAGTTGTTGTCAAATTTGTTGTAACTGGCAAATGCAATCAGGACTCCAAATCCAGCCCCCAAGGAAAAAAATATCTGAGTCGCCGCATCGATCCACACCTGAAACAGGCAGACAAAAGCCATCACCCTCTGCTGCCTACAGAACAGCACCACCTCACTGCTCCGGGATGGCTGGCGGGCCCCAGGGATGCTCTTGAGACCTGAGGAAACGAGGTCGGAACCAGCGACGGGCAGCCACGCCACTGCCCCGAAACTTGCACAAAGCGACCTTGGAGAGAGGCCTGCGGTCCCTCCAGCAGCTCCGGCCTTCGGTGGCCACGAATGAGCTCACCCTGGAGGAACTCACTCGTTCAGTTTGATGTCCTGACTTCCAAAGAAAGTTTATAAACTCACAGTTCTAGGCTAGCATGTGGATGGAGTGAGGGCAAAGGGTATGAACATCTCAGGAGTTACAGAGACGGCATCTTCAGAAAAGAGACAGGGACTCCTACTGTCTCAAAACCAGCCCGCAGGCCGCGGTGACTTCCTCGGGGGGCCAGTGGAGTTACTTTTCCCATCTTTTGGGTGATGGAAGCACATGGCTGGAACCCCGGAGATCTGAGCCCCCCTCCAACTTCTAGCCCTGGTCATTTTCACGTCTTTATATACCAGTTTCCTCACCCGCACGGGGTCGGGGGGGGGGGTGGGAATTACACCCAGCTCACTCGAGCAGAGATCTGCACGCGGGTTGGACCTCCCTCACGTCTCCTAGGCTTCCCCTACTCTGCAAGCCGACGTTGTAACAAGAGACGCAATCTGACGGAGGAGATCGGGTCTGCTCCCTGAGACAGCATATGGGCTCAGCGTCTACGCGTCACGAAGACAAGATATTTAAACGGGTGCAGAACAAACCGAACGCCGGCTTGCTTCACAATTTACAAGACTGGTTCGGGTCTTAAGCTCGGTCATCTTTCTGACAGTTACTAAGGAAATAGGCTTCCCTCTTGGTTATTGGACTGTAACACTGTGGTGTGTTGGAGCGTTATCACTATGGGAGGTGAGTACTAAGCTGCGTCCCTCCTAAGCCTATGTGGCTCCCACCTGCCAGGATCGCTGTGGGTTCAGACAGACTGTGAAGAAGCCTTTGGGAAGAGTGAGGGGGCAATGCTGAGCTGCTGTCCCTGAGGCCGGCCTCAGGGAGGAGGGGGAAATGATCTCAGCCGCGGCTGGAAGCTGCTCAAGGCACCGGATACCTCCAACACTCTGATCCCAGCCTCGTTCCACTGCTGCGGACTCCACTCCGCGTTCACCCCATCTTCACTTAGTCTGTGTCTCTGGGTAGGACAGTGAGCTGGAGGAGGCTGTGGCAGGGTGGGGGGGGGGAGAGTCAGCGGGGTCCAGAGCGCCCTGTGGCTGCAGCTGCTGCTTCTGCTGTTCTGCTGACATCATGGGATGGCAGCAGAGGCAGGGCTGGGGGCTGGAGGCGGGAATTAAGGCTGGGATGGCTGGGGTGGGCTAGGAGGCCAGAGCAGGTGTCAGGACCCGGGACGGAGCATTGCCTCCCTTTGGAAAGTTCTGCACAGATCACCACATGGAGCCACAGAATCCCGGGCCATCACAGCTGGGAGACCAGCAGGGACGAATCAAATGGGCGTCGGTCAGACGGAGAAGCAGCAGCAGGGAGAGGGAAGGGTCCACCCTCCATCCCAGGCGATGCCACAAGTTTATGGCAGACCTAGGAGCAGGGTGCCTACGGCTGCCCACGCTGAGGCCCCTCCCCAACCCTGACCCACGGGTGCGTGGTCCCTCGTCACTGACCGTGGCCTCTCTCAGGCGGTAGAAGTCGATGTGCAGGTAGGCGTTGATGCCGTTGGAGGCACCAGGCAGCGTGATGCCATGGACCAGGAGCACAAACAGCACGAGGTAGGGCAGCGTGGCCGTGATCCACACCACCTGGCGGCGGACAAGCTTGCTGTGAGAGCCGGGCTCCGCCGCCACGCGGGCGCTGGGGGTGGGGTGGGGGTCAGGCTCTCGCCCAGGGGGCCGGCCGTGCCCTCCCCACTCCTTCCTTCACGCGTGCCACAAGCCCCCTCTCTGGATGAGGCCACTCCCACGGCTCAGGACCAAGTGGGAGAGTCCGCACACCGGGGTAGCACGGCCGTGGAGCGGGGGCAGCCGGGACGAAGACTAGGTTCTCACGGTCCCCGGTGCCTCCTCTTTGATGAGCGGCCTCTACTGACCCCTTCAAGTTGCCCCAGGCAGATCTAAGCACACCCACGCCTAATGCTCTCCACCCTTGCTCCCTCCTCCCTCCTTCCCTCCTCCCTTCCTCCCTCCCACCTCTCTCCGGCTCCTCTTTCTTCATTCAAACATCTCCTCCCAACTCACTGCCCGAGAAGGGAGGTGTGTGGCTGAGCAGAAAGAAGGCTCTCTGGCCTTCCTTTTTCTCGGGACAGATTTAGGACGACGACAAACCTCACTGTCCCTTCTCACCCCTGGCTACGCATCAGAATACTCTGGGGGAAGCTATTGTTAAAAATGTCCAAGTTCAGATCCTATTCTTGGGGTTTCTGATTTAATTGGCTTGGAGTGTGGCCTGTACTTCAGTATGTTTTATAAGTTCCCCCTCTTCCCCCGCGTGATGTCAATGTGCAGTCAAGGTTTAAAAATCACTGCTATAGGCAGGTGCAGCCATGGAGAGCCTTAGAGAAAGAAGACTGTGAAATGTGCTCAGGGCTGGGTTAGGCAGGACCCAAGAAGACCCAGCTGAAACAAAAGAGGACACATGACGTAAGAACCAGAGAGCCCCTCCTCCCCAAGCCCTGGCACTATGCAGTCCCCAGAATCTTCACACACTCCTGGGGAGAATATGGAAGCCCTGAAACATGACCACAGGTTAAGTTCTTTGCTGGCCTAGAAAGATAATGGGCTCAACCCAAAAACTGAGATTTGCAAAACAAAATTCTGTTTTCCATACCGACATTGAAGGACTGGGATTTATCCTCTCTGTCTGTCTTTCCTGGTAGACCAGGAGCTCCTTGGAAGCAAAATCCCTATATTTTTCCAGTTTGTACCCCCAGCACATGGCATACATGAATGCTTAAAGAAACATTTGTTGGATAGATGGATGGATGGCTGGACAGTGGTACAGATGAATGATTGGATGAGTGGATGGATGGATGGATGATTGGGCAGTTGTATAGATGAATGATTGGATGGTTGGATGGTTGGATGGTTGGATATATAGTTGGGTAGACGTGTGGTTAGGTAAGTGAATTATTCAGCATATGGGTGAGTAGATGGATGAGTGAGTCAGTGATAATTCTGAGGGTCAGTGGATGACCGAGTTAGTCAAAGAACAAATGAAAGAAGGAGCAAGTGAATGAACGAGCAACTGAGCAGGGAATAACTAAACGCATCAGTGGTTGGTCATGTCTTCTGAGGGAACCAGAAGAGGAATCAGCATCTTGTTTCATGTTATCCAGCCGTTCCTCCATTGTTCCCTGATTCTATGGGGGGGGGGGGTCTTTGTGGATATAAGATTTAGGTTTCCATTGTTTTCAAAAAGTGCAGGAACGGGAGGACAAATTGCCAAAAACAAATAAGGAGGGAGACATGCCTTGGAAAGTGAAACCATTGCATCTGGGTGGCTCCGCATTAATCCTGGATTTATTCCCCTAAACTGGAACAAATGGGTCTAACTCCTTGGTGACAGGCACAGGAGGAGCCCTCACACATCCTTGCGTTGGTCCTAACTGCTGTGTTCCCCTACACTTCACGTCCACAGCTGCAGGCCAGGTGAGACCATACTCCACGCACCAAAAAACATCCTTGGTGTGACTCCAAGGCACCTCCCAGGGGATGTGCAGGCAGCACTCATTACTCATGTCTGAGGCTCCAACATGGATTTAATTTGGTACCTATCAGGACACAAGGACCATGGGGACATGACTGAGCTGTAACCCTGACTGCAGTCAAGCATCAAGAAAGGGGAACTTCTCTTGTCCTTGCATATGTATTCAAAGCGAAACCATCTGAGTCTTATTGAAAGTTCTCAGAATGGAAGGTGGTAGTGAGTTCAGCTGCCTAAAATCTTGTGTGAAAAGATCCTTGGCCAACTGCGAGCTCATACTAACATGTGCCCAGTCTGTACCCTGAGCTCTGTCATCTCTGCTCTCCAAATTTTAACTGGCAGTGCATCTCTGGCCACAAGAAGCCAGACTTGGTCCATCTGGGACCAGGAGATGAAAAGACAGACAAGCAGCCCATTGTTTGGGCAAAGTGTCCTCAGTCCCCAAGGGAGGCCGCTGCTTTCCACTGCCTCAAATCCAGCTTCTCACCCACCTTGTGCTTCTACGCACAGGGGCTAGAATTTGTCTGGCTCCAGGCTGCCAAACTCAAACCAATGGTTGGTAATCACAACGAAGATCTTCGCCCTATAAAAGGAAGAACTTTCTAATGACTGGATCTCTCTAAAGAGAGAATGAGCTTCCCAGGGAGACGGCACGGTCCCTGTTATTGAAGGTGTGCAAATCTTGCCAGAGAGCCAGGCATGGGGCAAAGGATTGCCTACATCAAGGTGAGGCCCATGAACCACAGACATCAGCATTGCCTGGGAACTTGTCATAAATGCGAACTCCCACCCCACCCTCACGGAGTCAGACTCCCAAGGAGACACCCAGAAATCTGGGTTTTGACAAGCCCTCCCTGTGATTCTTATGGGCACTAAAGGTTGAGAAGCACTGCTCGGATTCACCACTGAAGTCTACTCTAACACAGAGATGAGAAATGTCCGTGCTTTGTCACCACAACACTGCACTGATTTAGCCTCTACTGATTCCAAATGTGTGACCCTCCGAACTGGACTTTAGGGACAGTTGCACTAATAATGAAGACCTACAAGGTTCATGCGGTGAGGAGTATGTACTGATGTTACATGAGAAAACACCAGGGTATAAAAACTGTAGCACATTCATTGCTCCTATGCAAATGATATTCTCCATTATACTGGGTCCAGTCGAGTCACTAAAGGAAGCGAGGAACAGCTTGTATTGAACCATTAGTGGGAAGGCTTGGGTAGAATAATGACCAGGGGGGCAGGTGCCTGGGTAGCTCAGTTGGTTAAGCATCCAGCTCTTGGTTTTGGCTCAGGTCGTGATCCCACGGTTTGGGGGTTTGAGCCCCGCATTGGTCTCCTCACTGGCAGCACGGAGCCTGCTTGGGATTCTCTCTCTGCCCCTCCCTAGCTCTTGCTTTCTCTCTCTCTCCCTCTCTCTCAAAATAAATAAGTGAACTTAAAAAAATTATGGCTTAAAACTTCCAAGTAACCAAATGACCTTTCTACTTAAAAATTCTAAAACTCAGGGTGCCTGGGTGGCTCAGTTGGTTAAGCATCCAACTTCAGCTCAGGTTATGATCTCGTGATTCGTGAGTTCGAGCCCGGAGTCAGGCTCTGTGCTGACGGCTCAGAGCTTACTGCCTGCTTTGAATTCTGTGTCTCCCTCTCTCCCTACCCCTCTCCACTCCCCCCGCCCCTCTCTTTCTCTCAAAAAGAAATATTAAAAATTTAAAAATTCCTAAAAATAAAAATTCTAAAACTCGGGTGGCTTTTTATTAATCGGTCCAGTTTTCTCCCCAACCCCACCACACTCTGCCAGAATTTGAGGGGTGTTCTGTCTCTTCCCGTCCGCCCAAACAGCCCACAGCCTGGCAGTCCAGTGGGCAGAGCATGGTGGCCACGCCCAGCCAGTTCTGTTGTCTTGATTTATCTCCAGGCCTAGGGGAGCCCAAGATGTCTGAACACTTAGTACAATATGTAAACAGAGCAGATGGGAGCCTGAGCCCACGCCTCCCTCCAATGCACACAGAGTCTACGGAGCCTTTAGTCCTCTGAGGGGGGGGAAGAGCACTGGAAGGGGTGCTGGGGAAGGAGACAAAGGCAGGATGGAGATCATTTATTGATCGATTTCCATCTGCCAGCGTGGTACCAAGGACCTCTCCTCCATCCTCCCAGTGGCCCTAGAGGTTGGCACAAGTATATCAGTAGAGAGCGGCATTAATTCCGGGGTCACCCAGCAGGAAACGATGGCGCCCGGACTCCAACCCAGGTGGTCTGGCCACAAAGCCATGTTGTCGACCACTCACTCCAGTGTATACATGGGACCCAAGATCAAGTCTTAGCCACGCGAGAGACTGCGGTGAAATCCTGTCCCCCTCCAGGCCTCAGCTTCCCCATGTGTCCAAGCAGGTTGGAGTAGATGGCCTGAAGGTGCCTTCTGGTCTGACATTTAGGGGGCTCGGTGACTGGGCTTATGGTTTAAGAGCCAGTTCAACTAAGGACTCATGAGATGGGGGACGGGGGGGGGGGCAGGCAGGACTCCAGGATTGCCAACAACAGTGCCCGTGCTTCCAGAGTGACTCCCTGGGGGCCAACTCCCCACTCAAGCCTCTGCCCTCTACCCCGAGGTGGTCAATGGGCCAAGGTCAGTGTGTGTGTGATCTGGGGCAGCCCCTCTCCCTGATTCAGACCGTGCCCTGCCCCCCACCATCATAGCTGTCCCATGGAGTCACAACTCCTCCCAGACACAGAGCCTTCACTTGCCAAGACAGGAAGTGTGAACATTTGCAACTCATTTTGGGCCGTCTCTGTGGCTGTGGAAGCCTGCTAAGAACAGCTCCGTCCCGTTCCAGATGTAGTCTGGGCAGATACACGGAATGCTCTTGATTTTCTCATGAGCTAGTTTATAAAAGCAATTCAAGACGGGGCACAGGAACGTCCTGAGTGAAGCTTCCCATTCTGGAAAGCTCCCTCCCCACGGACTGCCAGGGGCCTTTTCCCTTTCAGCCACCAGAGGCCAGAACACTGGGGAGATTTACACAAAATGTGGGGTGGAGGGTTTCCCTAGGGCAATATCCCCCCCTCCCCGCCCAACTCATTACACTCTGAAGGGGAGGGCTTACCTCCTTAAAGGAGGTGCGGAGGAACTGAGCGGGCTCAGCTGTGCTCTTTCTTATCATCCGGCTCCCTGCAGACAACTCACACTCTGCTCCCAGCAAGTGCTACCCTAGGTGGGGCCGGCTGTACCAACTTCGGCGATGGCTGTCGGGCACTTAACCTTGGGATGCAATGTTAGAGGCTGTGGTGGCCTCAGGCTCAGGCCAGAAGCAGTGGGAAAGATCATGCATCTTGCAATTCTGCCACCCGCAGAGGCCGGGAGAGCCCTTCTCCTGATACCCAGGAAAGGTGCAGAGAGGCTGGACAAGGCTGGCCAGGGCTTCCGCGCCTCTGTGGCTTTACTCAGGCAGTTCCTTCCACTGAAAACCCCTTCCCTCTGTCCCATCCCTACCTGCTCCTGTCCTTAGAGACCTGGGCCAAATGTCCCTTTCTCGTGGTCTTTACGGCCCCTGTCAGGTTCCAAGAGCTCATTCTGATGCAGCATCTCTCACTTCTTTGACCACTCACGGTAAGAAAAAATCTTGAACACCGAGACGAAATCCACACCAACGTGTGGCTCGCTAGGGCTGAAATCCAAATTCTGCAAGCCAGCCAGCTCTTCCTTTACTACGTGCAATGCATTCTGTTACGATCTAGGCCATTTTCTTGTTAAAAAACCGTGGTGACCTGCTAAATCGATATAAGGACAGCTGAAAAATCCAGTTGGTATTTCAACTAAAATGCATCTTGACTCCCGGATGTGAAGGTATCTCCACGGTACAGTAAAAAAGACAAAAAGCAAAAGCAAACAAACAAACAAAAAACCAGGACATAGAATAGTGTGCACAGTTTGTGACCGTCACTGTTTATTTAGAGGGGACACACACATGTCTCGGGATGAAGACTCAAGAAACTAGTGGCACTGGTTGACCTATGTCTGTCCGTAACACACAGAAGACCATAAGCACCTGGAGAAAGAATCTGTCTGGTCTATTCTTGCATCACTAGCATCAAGCCTGGCACATAGTAGGTGTTCATAAATGCTTAGTAAGTTGTACTGAATTCGAAAGAACACTTCATGAGCTTCCCAACTTATTTATCCACCCATCCTTCTTTCTTTCTGCCTACTTAACCTCCTTTGCTCATGAATCCTTCAATTAGTATTTATTGAAGACCTACTATGTGCCGGGTGTCAGGATGGTAGTGGTCCTAGCCTGGTTTTGCCCTACCTCGGAATTGCTCCCAGCTCCAGTCCGCATTTTATTTGGGTTCCTCCTTGGGGCAGACACTGGGTCTCCAACATGCTGATAGAAAGCTCCACGTCAAGCCTTTCTTGACAGATTTCATCCCCAATGGCTACTGGACCCCTGCCATTATCTCTGCTCTCAATGGCATTACCAAGGACTCTAGGAATACCGGGGATACCAAGGACTCTAGGATACCAAGGACTCAGGAATACCCTGATGCACGCCACTTTCCACATCACTCGCCTAACGAAGCTTCTCACAAATCCCCACCTGCCTGATTATGGTAGATTGCTGCCTCCTGACCCCCAGTGAACCCACACCGGTGTCAGTCCCCTCCGTTACCGACGCTGGGCTTTCCCACAACACTTATCTTGGCTACCGGGCCAACGGTAAGCATGATGCAAGCAGAGGCTGGAAGAGCTACTTGCACACTAGGGCTTGTCTGCTTGGAACTTGCTCTCGGAACTCGGTGCCATGCTGTGAGGAGCCCAGACCGCTTGGAGAGGCTACGTGGAAACAGCCCAAGATGCTCTGGTTGATGGCTCCAGCTGGGCTCCCAGCCAGTACCAACTGCCGTCCATGAGCACGCACCATCTTGGACGCTCCAGCTCGGCCGAACCCCCAGATATGCAGCCAGGCAGTATCACGTGGGGCAGCAGACCCACCGAACTGATCTCAGTCAACCCACGGGGTCATGAGACATAACAAAATGGTTACTGTACGTCACGGCATCTTGGGGTGTGTTGTTACACAGCAATTGCCAATCAAAACGTGGGAAAGAGCGTTTTTCAACTACAGCCTCTTTGGTACAGTGAAGTTCCACGTGGACCCCACGGGGCCCAAACGGGGTTGTTGTTCTCATGATGCTCCCCGGGCTCAGAATCAACATGGATCATGAAGTGGATACACTCCACCCCGAGGAACTGAATACAGGGGACAGGAGGAAGGGTCACCCAGGACAAAACGCCAACTCCCGTGGCCCTCCTATGTCATTTTACCCCGTGCCCCTCTCCCCAGGAAACCTAGAGCCCTGTGGGCACTCAGCACTGTGCCAGACTACACACACCGATTTTTACAGTGAGGGAAATGGTTGTGTTCCAGAGAAGGATGCAAGTTTGCATCAAGTTTGGGGCCGGAAGTCATGATTTATCAATCACACGTCAATAGGTTGCTTTAGGCCTTTTCTGAGCCCCTTGTGGTGTCCCATTCCCTGGTCTCTGCTATCGGGGAGCTTTGGCTTGAATGTGGGAGCCCTGATGCACCCCCCCCCCCTACTGCTGGGGAGCCTTGGGCTTGGGGAAGGGGAGGGACTTGTCTGGGGTCTCCCGGTTAGCCAGCGGCAGAGCTGGGGTGGGGGCAGACCCAGGCTCTGTCCTTCTACGTCCGCCTTTTCTTTTCACCAACCAGCTAGTCATAGCTAGAAGATAACTGTTGCTTTCGGGCCAACCTCCGAACTGAAAGAGAAAGAAAGGTGTTACCTTTCCTGATGTCTTCACTCCCTTCCAGAGGCTAAAAAACAGGGTGACAACGACGACCATCAGACACAGCAAGAGCTGCCACTGGGGCAGGCCGATGTCGTGGATCCCGCCGCTCTCGTGAAGGTGCAGGACGCCACGCCTGCCCGGAGGAGGAGAGGGGGCCGGGGAAGACGGTGTCGTCACACAGGGTGACCGAGGCCTTGACCACAGGCCGGCCCCCCGAGAGCGCACGTTGACGGAAGCCGGCCGTGGGCCGCCCCACCCCCGGCCCCTGCCCTGCATCGTTTGGGCCTGCTCGACGCCATCCTGCCCTGGGCCAGGAAACCATCGGGGAGGTCTTCCCACTCCAGGCTGTCTCTTTTAAGCAAGAACAAAAATTTTCGGTGTGACAAAAATCTCTTGAGTGCCACCTGCATGCCTGGTCCTGGAGAGAAGACGGAAATAACAGGAAAAGTCTGGAGGCTGTGTTACCGGCATCTGGAGGATAGAGGCCAGGGACATCCTACAACGCCCGGGACAGCCTTCACGTCCTTTCACGGGCAGGACGGCCTCCGACAACAAAGAATTGTCCAGTCCAAAACCTTCATGTTGCTGAGCTTACGAATCCCTTGGTCCAGAGACTGAGATGACGATAAACGTTTCTCATCTAAAAGCTAAAGGCGTGCATATCCCGAGCCCTAGCAAGTCCACTCCTGGGTATTTACTCAGTAGACATGTGTACGTATGTTCACCAGAACACATGTTCTAGAATGTTCCCAGCAGCATTAATCACAATAATCTCAAACTGGAGAATACTCATATATCCATCAATAGCAGCATGGATCGATCATGATACGTTCATAAAATGGAATATTACAAAACCACCGGCTGTCTGTGGATGGACCCCTCACGTACAATCCTATGAGAAGGAAGTGAACACCGAACCTGAGGAAGTCAGGACTTTCTGTCTGATTCTGCTCACACAAACTATAACGGGCCAAGGTAACCTAAGGTGTTAGAAGTCAGGAAGGGTGCAGGCAGGGTGGGGATGCGGGTACTGAACGGGAGGGGACACAGTAGGAGTTTCTGGGACGCCGGTCAGTTATGTTTCTGGGTGCTTGGGAACATGGCTGTGTTCAGTTTGTGACATTCTGGAACCGTCCCTTACTGACATGCACTCCCCTACAATACGGCATATCCTATTTTAGAGTAAGGAAAACAAATAAAATACAAATGAGGTTTGAGAATAGCGGGGTTAGAGTAAGGAAAACAAATAAAACACAGATGAGGTTTGAGAAGAGCGGGGTCTCTCACACAATCTATGGTGAAGAAACAGTAAACAGAATCGCACGCAAAATGACCAGCTGCTCATGGCTAATCAACGTCATTAGGGTCTAACCAAACGTCAAGGAAGACCAACCGATGAAACCGCAGACCGGGGAAGACAAAGAAAGCAGAATTGTTTCTGAGGAAGAGGGAACAGCTTGGTAAGGCAGAGCCGTCTGCACCCCGATCATTCATTCCTTAGTGAGTGCCTGCTGTAAACAGCCTCATCCCGGGCCTCAGCAGCACAGTGCGGACTCCTTGCACGTAGTGCCTTGTGTGGGGGGCTTATAGTGTAGCAACCGAGGCAGCATTGAATGCACAGTCCCAATAAAGTGTGACAAGTATCGGGAGCGGAGGGAGCTTCGAGGGCACCCAGAACTGGTCCCTGCCTGCCCTCCACAGCACTCCACACTCAGAGGCTGCAAACTGTCAACACCCTTCAAGGCCCAGCTCCAATGTCACCTCTTCTGGGAGGCCTCCGTGATCACTCCCGGCACGGGCCTTTCAACCCTCCCGGTTCCTGCGGCTCCTGGCTCATTCCCCAGGCCATGCCTGCCCCTGAGGCGTTAGGGCTGACCGCATGCAAGGTTCTCCCAGGGTGAGAGGGTGGACGAGCCATCCTGGGTCCCGGGTCTGCAGTGCTAAGCCTGGGCCTGGCACTCAGGCCTGGTTAGCTCAGAGCAGACTGTTGGATCAGGGACACGTGCTCACCACCTCATTTGCTAAATTCAATAATCCACCTTCTAAAGCAAGAGGACCCAGGAAGGACAGAGGGTCAGCCTCCCCCGCGCCCTCACTCCACCTCTCAGCAGCTCCTCCTCCGACCTGGGGGAGTCCTCACCCTTTGACACCGTCCAGGGCAACCAGCCACTTTCCACGCGGGAACCTAGCTTCCCTTTGTCTCGTCCTGCAGGGCCTTTTGCTCTCGGCCAGCGGTCCTTTCAGAAAGTGGCTGATTGATACGCGCACACCAGCGATACAGGCCAGAGGCAGCTTCGCCATCTATCCTTCCCCACAGTAGTTCACCCAAAAGAAAGTCACACCAAAGGCAAAAGTTCACACGCCCACAGTGGATAAACCGGCGGTAGTCGACCATCTCTCTGCCTGTCTGTATCTCTGTCTGTCTCTCTCTCTCCCACCCCTCCCCACCCCTCTTCCGTTCCCTCCTTTTTCTCCTCACTCCCTCCCTCCAGAAGAGAAATACGAGGTGCAGAGAATGTAACCTGCAGGCCCATCAACAAAACAGGGTTCTCAATCTGCTCATGAGAATCACGCAGAGGGGCCCCTGGGGGGCTCAGTCGGTTAAGCGTCCAGACCCTTGATTTCGGCTCAGGTCGTGTTCTCACAGTTTGTGAGTTCCAGTCCCACTTGGAATTCTGTCTCTCCTCTCTCTGCCCCTCACCCACTCGTGAACTCCCTCTCTTTTTCTTGCTCTCTCTCTCTCTCTGAAAATAAATAAATAAACCTTTAAAAAAATCACACAGAGAAGCTTTGTGACAATTACTGACATCTGGGCCCCCCTCTCAACCAACTGAATTAGAACCCATGGGGAGTGGGCCTGGGCACCAGCATCTTTTAAATTCTCCAGGTGATTCTACTGGGCAGCCAAAGCTGAGACCCCTTGAACAACAGGCCCCCTCAACAAACCTGAGTTACAGGTTTTCCTTAGAGGAAATGTGAGACTTCCAGAAACTGTCTTTACTTTCCTGGCAAAATAAAATTGGCTTTCTGTGCCTAAGGGGAAGAAAAGGCTCCAGAGCAGCTTAAAAAATGCGGGCTTGGAATAGTTTGGACGCCTGGGTCTCAGAGGAGCCCGCAGAATCAGAGGCAGATAGATGGCCGCACTCGCTGGGAGCAGAGGCACCGGAAGATGCTACCCTGGTGGGGAAACCCGTACCCTGAGTCTGGAAACTTGGTTAGCTTATCCTTGGGCAGGAGTTTAAATTTGTGGAGGCCACCACCATCTAAATTTGTGGAGGTGTGTTTCATTCACTCATTTGATCATTTACTCATCCATTTCAAGACCGATGCCTATTATTTGCAAGAACGTGAAAGCAAATAGAAGAACCTGGAACAGAACTGGGATCAGACAGACCTGGGATCTCACCCTGGCCCTGCCACCAGTGATGGGCTGGCCCGAACCCTCTCACTGATTCCGCAAACTCATTCTGCACATCTTCTGTGAGCCGGAGAGGGTTGGGGGCCCGTGACACGGCTGCAGACAAGCCACGTGGAGCTCCTGCGGGGTAGCAGGCGACAAAACCCGGTGCCAACCTTCCCCCTGTTGAGCCTTGTTCCTTTTCAGCAACATGCTCTCGTGCGGATTAAATTCCAGAATGTAGACAATGCCTAGAACTCAGGAAATGGTTCAACAAATGGTAAACTCTAATGATCATGATCCAGTCCCAGCCTTCCAGGAGCAGGAGTGCCCCCAAAGGAGCTAAGGAGTGCCCCCAAAATGACCGGGGAGTTAGGTTAGTCCGAGGGAGTCAGCTGGCGGGTTCACTGAGGGGTGGCCGGTGGCTTCTCTGCAGAGTGCGGGAGGACAGGTGAGCTGAGAGGAGGTGCACAGATGTGGCAGAAGGAGAGATGGACAGAGGGGGTGTGGGCGGGCACATGCATCTATCTGCAAGTGAGCAAGTGTGAACGAATGGGCAGAGCTGTGTGGTCCACAAAGGCCCATATGTCCCCTCCCCAGATGGCCCCTATCCCTGCGGCCCCCAGGCCAGACGTCATGGCTTTAAAGGACTCACCTAGCATCAGCACCCCCCTCCCTCCCCATGCAATCGGTTTCAGTGTCTGGCCCGTCCTAATCCCGCCTCCTGGTCTGCTACCACCCCCCACCCTTGCTGCCCTGTCCCAGGCCAGACCCACATTCTCTCCCCTGCTGCTATAGAAGTCTCCCCATCTCCCCATGCCACGGCCCCTTAAATCCATCTGTCTGATCTGCCCTTCTAATCTGTCAGTCTCCTGCCCCTAAGTCTTCCAGGGCTCCTTATCACCTGGAACAGTGGCTTCCACTGCCTCCCCAGGGCTGTTTGGCAATGTCTGGGCTCTCGTATCTGGAGTGGAGGAGACGCTGCCCGTATCTCATGGGCAGAGGCCAGAGATGTCACCGAACATCCCAAATGCACAGGACAGCCCTGCCCCAATGCAGAATTGCCCAGCCCATAATGCTAAAAGTGCGGAGGTTAGGAAATCCTGGTCTGAAGGATAAAAACATAAACGTTTCAGAACCTGAGACTTTTCATAACTGTCCCCTGCCCAGCGTATCCCCTGTCTCACCATACCCTGCCTTGGGCTTCTGGCCCCAGCGAGCCACTGTCACTTCTCAAGCATATGAGGCTCTGGTTGCTCCGGGCCTTAGAACTTCCTGTTCCTTTCCACCTAGAACACACTTCCCGGCCCAATTTGTCTGCCTGGCAAACTTCTCCCCTTGCTGGTCTCAACTCAAAATCATGTCCTGACTTAGTTTCCTCTCTTATGTCCTGAGAGAGAGACAGGGAGGAGGAGAGAGGGGGAGGGGAGGGAGAGGGAGGGGAGGAGGAGGGGAGGTGGGGGTGGGGAGAGGAGAAACAGCTCAAGGAAAGGGAAGGGAAAGGAGAGAAAGCAGGTGGGTGCATCCAAAAATTGACAGAGAACTAGAATCAGGTCCTGAACCCACCTGACTCTTAATTCTCCTTCCTCATTGTTTCATGGGCCAAATATTGAATGGTGTCAATAACCCTTTGGCCAATTTGACTATTAAAAGCATGAGAAAAAGGCACCGGACCAGCTGTACTTGTCCTGAAAGTTGCTAAAATGACGTGAGTGCGTGTCCAACCGGATGGCTGAAATGCCCCCACGCGTGTGTGAAATCCATGGTCAGGCTCGCAGGCTTTGTCTAGAGAGTTCGCCAGTGTAAAGGCCAGACTCCTGAGCTGATTCCCAGGAAAAGAAATGTGACCCCAGCCTCTCCCCAGCAGGCCCCGAGCCTCAGGGGTTTAGTACAAGTAACTTGGGTTTGTTGGACTCTTCCAGCAGTTTAATGAAAATGAATCATCGTGAAGTATCTGGTCCAGGCTTTCCAAAGTCCGCGGGCCAAACGGGCTCAGTTTCTTACTTGACATTTGAGCACAGAGGGTTGGTGCCGGGGAGGAGGGAGCTTCTCTGTCCCACCAGGAACAGGCAGGGGGTAGAAGTTTTCTGTCTCCGGAGCATATTCACCAAGGGTGCCCTTTGGAAAGTTCCAGAGAGCGTCAGGGTTTCTTTTAGCTGCGGGTTGTCTGGCTTCAGGCCCAGAGCCTGGGGAGAATAGTGGTTTTGTTCCCTTGGATGGTTTTTCCGATCCATCAGCCTAAATGAGTACAAGATGGCAACGACACTGGCCAGCGGGCTCTGAGGGAAGAGAAGAAACGACCTAGCCTTCCTCAGGGCTGGCACCGGGGGTCCCACTTGCTGGCTCCCCAGACTGAGATGGGGGTGACTCTTTTAAAGCAGAAACATCTAGATACCAGGGCCATGTGCCGTTAAGAAAAATACACTTGTTGGGGCGCCTGGGTGGCTCAGTCGGTTGAGCGTTCAACTTCAGCTCAGGTCACGATCTCGCGGTCCGTGAGTTTGAGCCCCGCGTCAGGCTCTGGGCTGATGGCTCAGAGCCTGCAGCCTGCTTCCGATTCTGTGTCTCCCTCTCTCGCTGCCCCTCCCCCATTCATGCTCTGTCTCTCTCTGTCCCCAAAATAAATAAACATTAAAAAAAATTTAAAAAAAAATCCACTTGCAGTTCATGACTTACGGACTGCAAAGCACACGACAGCAAGCTCAGGGTGAGAAAGAGGTGTGCGAAATGGGCTGCCGTCTACCTGCAGAGGCGCCTGCACTCGGGTCCCCGGCACACGGCCCCAAGACTCTGTCGGGCGGGAGGAGGAAGACCGGAGAAGCCTGGGTGTGGGGTGAGAGCCCTGATCCAGACGACCTGGCTTCGGATCCCAGCCCTGCCACTTGCGGAAAACCCGACCCGCCCCCTTCTTATCTGCGGAAGAGGAGTCATTTCCAACCCCGCCACCTCCGAAAACTAAACGGGTCTTGGGTGGAAAGAGATCCGGGGTGCCCAGCTCATGGTGCTGTGAGGCTTGTGGGGGGTGGGGGAGGCGGCGAGCCCTGCGGAGCACAGGTCTGCTGAAATACGCCCCGGATGCCGCTCCCCGCTGCGTGCCCCAAGTCCCCAGGTCCCGCACGGAAGACTGGTGTCTTTGTCCACCACATTCTGCTCACATCTGAGCCCGGAGGGAGTTTAGGGCTGTAACTGAAGTGACCCGGGTCTCAAAACCCAACTGGCCTCTTTCTCCTGCCGGGGCAGACCTGCCGGCCGTTAGGACATCAGAAGAGGAACCAAATAATGACTAGACTAGAGACGACCAACGCTATTGTTTTCTGTTTTAATTTACAAGGACAAGGGTTGCCCAGAGCAGAAAGAAAAGTCATGGTTTTTTCCTCTAGCACAAGATGATGAAGGGGAGAGCTTGGAACCAATTAAACGTATCGGCAGCACCCTCTGTCCCGGCTCCTTTGCCGCCTCCTGGTCCAAAACCACACTCATAAAGTCAGGAGGCCTAAAACTTCCATCCGCAAGCTCCCCCAAGGTTCTGGGGTTTTCTGAGGCCCCGCTCCTCAGAAGCAGAGTGAAGGAGGGGCGCCTGGGTGGCTCAGGCGGTTGGGCGTCTGATTTTGGCCCAGGTCATGATCTCGTGGTTCACGAGTTTGAGCCCCACGTCAGGCTCTGTGCTGACAGCTCAGAGCCTGGAGCCTGCTTGGGATTCTGTGTCTCCCTCTCTCTCTCTCTCTGCCCCTCCCCTGCTCATGCTCTGTCTCTCTCACAAAAATAAATAAAACATTAAAAAAATTAAAAAATAAAATAAATAAAAGTGAAGGCGGCCCTAGATTTCCCACAACAGGATACTGTTGGGATGTCAGCCTGAAGCAGGAAAAATCTTGCTCTGTCTGAGACCAAAGAGCACAGTGGTCAAGACAGTGGCTGTCATAGTAGAATCACCAGAGGAACTGTCAATAAAACCCCCCATGTTCTGGCTGCACCCAGACCGATGAAATTGGCGTCTCTGGGTGCAGGGTCCAGGCATCCGTATGTTTCTGGGTGGTTCTGAATCGCTGGGCTGGGAGCCTGGCTTTTCCACCCAGACTTCCTGGGTTCAAACCCATTCCAAATGTCACTTCTAAAACTACATGACCCTGGACAAGTCGTTTCCTGCTTGCCCCTGTTTCCTCTTTCGTGACACGATGATAGTTCTAGACTGGCCACGGTGGTCAGGGTGAAAAGGCACCGTGCATAGTGACTGGGACATAATCTAGGCCGGACAAAGGTTAGCTGTGACTGTGGCAATGTTTCTGAGTAGTCATGGCCATTTATAATGGCTCGAATCCAATACGACCCAGAGGTTAGGACTGCAGGCTCTGGATGTCACTGTCTGGCGAGGCAGGGGCTGGGGTGGGGAGAGGGAGGGTCCCAGGGGCAAAGCAGGGGCAGGTGTTCACTCACGGCCTATAGCACAAGCTGCCTGGGCCCAAATCTTGGCTCTGTGCAGTACTGGCCGTGGGGCCCTGGGGCAGTGCTTATATTCACAGCCTCCTCGTGCGTGCATTTGGGGAGGCGGGGGGTAGTTACAGAAACCTCATGGGGTTGGGGTGAGGCTTAAATTGAAATAACACATGCAAAGAAGTCAGCAGAAAGCTGGACACACGTGTGTGATGGGGAGGGAGACAGGGATAACACTGTTAATGTAAACGGATGTTTGCTTTAAGCAACGGCACGCCTCAGTCCTCGAGGGGTTTCAGATGTACTTCAATCTGCATTTGATGACAACTTTGGACCCGCTCCCCTCCAAGTCCCACACCTATGTCATTTCGCACATGCCTGCTGGAAACCCACAGGAAACATAGATGGTGGAGGGGACATGCAGGTCAGGGACCGGCAAGTTCTCGGCACTGGCTCGTTGAGGGCAGCTCCTAGGCCCTGAGCGCCTAATTTCCCAAGCCCCAGGAGGCGCAAGGCTTTCCAGAGGCCACTTTTAACCAAACTGTATCTCTTTGGCCCTACTGCCCTGAGATGGAAGGGATGGAAACTGGCCTAGGATAAGCCCAGTCTCCAGACAATCAGGACGCATCCCCAGGGCCTCGGTATAGAGAATCCATAGCACTGAAGGAAGCTGGTCCTCGCGTTTTGTCTTTTATGAATCTGTCTTTTCTCATCCTCTGGACCAGAACTATCCAACGTGGTAGCCACGGGCCACATGTGGCTCTTTAAAGGTAAATTGACGAAGATTAAATAAAATTTAAAAATTTAACTCTTCAGTCACACTGGCCATGTTTCAATGGCTCCACTGGCCACACGTGGCCCCCTCTTGAGCTGCACAGGTAGAGAACATTCCTATCACCGCAGGGCAGCACTGCTCTAGACCAGGAGTCGGCGAGCCGTGGCCCCCAAGCCAAGTCCAGCCTGTGAGCTAAGAAGGGTCTTTCTCTTTGGAAAGGATAAAATGAAACAAAGCAGAATATGCGAGAGACATATATGGTCCTCAAGGCCTCAAATATTTGCTATCTGGCTTTTACAGAGCAGCTTGTCACAGCCTACTCCAGACCCCGTACGCCTCACGAGTGAGGTCCCGGTGAGATTTCCCTGTCCCACCCCACAGCTTGTAACAGGACTTCCTGCTTATCTGTGAACACTTGTGTCTCGATTGCTAAAACGGGGCTTGTCCCCGCCCGAGGGAAAAAGACAACACAAGCTGCGTTCTGAAGAGCCCGACGTGCAAACATTTTCACATTAGGTGACCAAAACCAAGTTGACCTCAAGACATAAAAGGATGGAGTTGAGGATGACAGGGGAACCACAGATAAATATTGACGGTTCTGGATGAAAACCACAGAATAAAACAACTCTCCGCGAGCCCGTACAGATGTCAATGAATGACGGAGGGGATGCAAATCAAAGCCACCATGAGATATCAGAACCTGACACCTGTTAGAATGACCACCATCAAAAAAAACAAGAGGTAACAAGAGCTGATGAGGATGTGGAGAAAAGGAACCCTCGTGCACCGTTGGCGGGAATGCAAACGGGTGCAGCGGCTGTGGGAAAGAGTATGGAGGCTCCTCAGAGAGTTACGAATAGAACTGCTAGCTGATCCAGCAATTTCACGGCTGGGTATTTATCTGGAGGAAGTGGAAACACTAACTCAAAAAGATGTCTGCACCCCTGTGTTCACAGCATTATTTATAATAGCCAAGACATGGAAACAAGATATCCATGGATGTATGAATGTATACAAATGATGGAGTGAGTGTGTGTGTGTGTGTGTGTGTGTATGGAGAGACAAAGTGTGATATACACATATGTATATACACACACGTACACACACACACACATAAACTATGGTGTGTTGTATATATGTATTGTGTATATATGTATTAGATATATATACACATACAATACAAAATATATATGTAATATGATATTTTTATACTTATATAAAATTTATGTAAGTGTATATAAAATATAAAATTTATCTATATACATAAAATATTCACGTGAAAAAAATGGATATCCTTCCATTTGTGACGACATGGACAGCCCTGGAGGGTGTTATGCAAAGTGAGATAAGTCAGACAGAGAAAGACAAATACCATAGGATCCCACTTATACGTGGAAACTAAAACATTTTTTACAAAGATAAAGAAAACGAACTGGTAGTTGCCAGAGGCAGGGGGTGGGAATGGTCAAACTGGGTGAAGGTGGTAAAAAGGTACAAACTTCCAGAAGCTATAAAATAAAGAAATCATGGGGATGTAATGTACAGCGTCATGAGTCCAGTTAACAATACTACTGTATATTTGAAAGTTGCTAAGAGGGCAGATCTTGAAAGTTCTCATCACAAGGAAAAAAAATTTGTAACTGTGGGTAGTGATGAATGCTAACTAAACTTATTGTAGGAATCATTTTGCAATATATACATGTGTCAAATCATTGTACACGTGAAACTAGTATGAAGTTATACGTGAATTATATCTCAATGAAAAATGCATCAGTAAATGATAGAATGAAGGAATAAATAGGGGGAAAGAGACAACTCTTTCTTACAAAAGAATCCCAATCAATTAATCTAGAGGGAATGATAGGAACGGAGAATCACAATTAGCAAACGCTATGATAATAATCTTTGCTGGCAAGAATCATTGAAGGATGCTGAGGATTTGGGGTAAGGATGATGAGAAACAAGATATTTACATAACCTCGAGAGGTTCCCCCAGAAGACACTTGTTAATTACAAAGGGAATAATGGTATCTCCACACAGAAGGAAGCTGGCAGGTACCGTCTTAGCCAAGTGATCAAGGTTACCATCCCCAGTAATAAGAGGCATCGTGTCCCTCCTGATACGACGCACTGAGAAGGACACAGCATCATCTCTATGGTATTCTTATCAAAAATGCCTAACCTCAGTTTAATCGGGAGAAAATAGCAAACCAACCCACACTGAGGGCTAATTCACAGAATAACTGACCAGTACTCTTCAAAAGTGTCAAGGTCATGACACTCAAGAAAAGACCAGAGAACTCTCACAGACTAGGGACTAAGGGGAAGGGACAGCTAAATGCCACGTGGCACTCTGGGCTGGATCCTGGACCAGAAAAGGACATTAGTGGGAAAACTGACGAATTTGACAGAAGGCCTTTAGCAGGTTAGTTAACAGTATATGAACGCTAATTTTCAGATTTCAATCATTGCACTAGGGTTATATAAGGTGTCGACAGACGAAACTGAATGCAGGGTGTACAAGAGCTCTACATGTTACTTACCCAACTTTTCTGTATCTACAATGATTTCAACATAAAACACGTCTTTTTAAAAAAGATATTCTGTCTTCTACCACCAGTCAGTGCCTCTCAGGCACACATGGTCCACATACTTCCCCTGAGCCGCACATAGCTGGCCTGCTTCCCGCTTTCTGAATTTCACTGACAACCTTCAACCTGGAAGTCCCAGAGGGACAGCAGCGCAGGTGGGCCACATGGCAGCTTCAGGACCAGTTCCATTTGGGTTCAAGCTCCAGTTCCATCAGCTGCTGGCTGAGCCCCTAGATGTTCCCTTGGCTGGCTTCATCAGTGTTCATGTCACCTCCTCAGACAAGCCCTCCCTGGCCACCCGAGCTAATGGTCCTTTCCCCCCATATACCTGGTTTTCGTTCTTTAAGAGCACCTACACTCCCTAAAATGTGTTTTCTTTCCTGAAGGGCACGTCGACTCTCTAGAGAAACGTTCTTGCTTCCTTACATGTTTACTAGGGTATTTCCCCACACCCCCACTCTCCCGTGCCGGAACACAGGGTCCTCCACTGCCCTGGCCAGGGCTGTATCCTCAGCTCCCAGCCCAGGGTCAGGCCTGTGGTGGCTTCTCAGTGCCCCCTACAAATGCCGACCAGGGTGGTTTTCCTTAGTGGTCGGCCCAGGTCCTGCCCCGCACAGGTCTCGGTGCGCCCGAGTGAATAGGACAAGGGGTCGATGACTTACTCGTAAAACTCTGCTGCCGGCGTGAACTTGTACTTGGAGTACTTGGTGTGGTTGCCCAGCACAGAGCTGTTGAGGAGCTTGGGGTCGGTGCAGTTGGGGCTGTTCCAGGCATGGCCGCAGTCGGTCCAAGGCAGCTTGAGGGTGAAGGAGGAGAAGAGGTAGTAGAGAGACCAGGCGATGATGACGTTGTAGTAGAAGCCAACGTAGATGGCGATGAGGATCACAGCGTAGCCAACTCCTGGGCGGGGGCAGAGAGGGATCAGGCGTGGGCTTCCCCGGGCCCAGCCCCAGAGCCACCTCTCTCGGGGAGCCAGCTCCAACCATGGCACGACCCAACCCCTATGCCCCTCCTTCTCTGCAGCAGGTTGTCAGAGCCTCACCTCCATGCCCTGGGAGCCCACGACCCCTTTGTCTGAGTGCTCTCTCTTGCCTCTCTTGCCCACTCCTCAGGCGGGCCAGAAGTGTCAGGACCCTAATGTCCCCAGGGAGCAGCCAGAGCATACATACCGGAGTGTATGGAGGCACCAGAGGGTGAGTATCCCAGACCCCTCACCCCTTGGGCCGAGTAAGCGTGAGGCATGCTAACAGTCTCTCCCAGTGGGATGGGCCCCTGCTCCATGGTGGAACAGGCTTGATTGACACACCTTTTATTGGCTGACACCCTCCCTCTGTCCCTCACAGTCTTTCCTAGAATCGACTCCCCAAATAACTCCCTCCACAAATCCTTGTCTCAGGACGTGCTCTGGGAAACCCCAAACAAGCAGTCCCTGATTAGCACTTCAGTCCTGTGTGTTCTCTGGGCCCTCCTTTCAACCATCTGCTCCATGCGTGGGCCAATCTCATCTTCCTGAATACGCTGGAAGCTCTTCTTGGGCTAGCCAGTTCTAGGGCTTTTGCCTACAGTAGACATTTTTTTTTTTTTTTTTTTTTTTGGCCTGTGCAATATTGATTCAGGGAGTAGCCTTAAGTGTTCTTAGCATGTGAGGTTTGAGTGAGGCTAATCCCTCACTTCCTTGATCTGGCTGTAGACACACGACTCAGGCCTGGCCAACCAGAGTTCTGCTTCCCCACAGCCATAGGGATTGGTTGATAGGCAAACATACGACTCAAGTTAAGCCAATGAGAGTCTTCTCTGGGATCTTTACTGATGATAAAAAGGTGTTTTCGATTTACTCTGTCACTGGTAAACTTGGTAGGATTTAATCTTGTTGTTAATGGCCGGTTTTGCTAGCACCTGAGAAGAATATGCCTGAGACGGATGCTAACACCGACTTCAGACGGAGAGAGGTGGAGAGAGATTCCAGATAATACTGCTCAAGGACCTGGATCAAGCTGTACCCAAAGCTAGCAGAAACTCTTGGACTGAACCATAGCATAAGCCAAAAATTCTTTTTACATTAAAGCCACCTTGAGCGGGATTTCTGGAACTTAAACTAAAAAATCCTAACTAATACACACGTCTCATAAGCCTCTTACCAGCCTGTGTCTACTACACGACTGAGTACATAGAAGGCAGTCGGGAGACAGGTGTCAGCTGAGAAGAGGCTCATTAAGAATCATATTGGCCCTCAGTGCCACCTGGGCCCAGTTCACTAAGCAGTGCTTGGGAGACACAAATTCTGATTCCATACCCTTCTCGTAGACATATGGCGGCCAAGAAATGGCAGCTGCTATGGCTATTTTTCCCAGACGTGCTCCGAGTCCCAAATGCAAGCAGGCTTCATCACCTGTCCCAGATGTGATCGATTAGTCGTGGCTGCTGTATTCAGGACTGTGAGACAATTTCCTAGCTGAGCCCAGAAAGGTCTACGATCTATTTATCATGTCTGCCATGGGAGCAAGAGGGGAGAGTAGAGGCATATGTGTTGAGTACTTCTAGCACTTCTGTAAATATTTCCCATACAGGAAACAGACACCCTCTGGTCAGTCAGCAGCGGAGGCTCGACTGGTACCCAGGCTCCCAGACTTTCTAGGCTAAGCTGGCCTTGACACACCAAGGGCTCTCCATGTAGCTTGCAATGGTGGATGCTTTTGACCTTGCCGATACCTACGAATCCCACAAGAGAGCTGGTCTACCCCTCGGATCCCACCTTTGGAGCAGTTTCTCCAGGGGCACCAAGGAAATCTTTTGGACACTGCTTGACTCCCCTGCACCCATCCTTTACCTTTGAAAAATGGGCAGATCTTCCACACCGTGGCTGCCCCTTCTCGGTTGTACTGGCCCAAAGCCAACTCCATGTAGAACAGGGGCATCCCAGCAATGATAAGGAACAGGGTGTACGGGATCAGAAAGGCACCTGGAGGACACAGAGGCAGAGCGTGACTCCCTGGACCCCTGGCCAGCCTTGCGTCTGCCCCCTGCACCTGCTTGGATCAATGTCTACCAGAGCCTAAGTGTCCTCATTTATCTGCTCCCCGGCCACTTCCCAAGGGGTGTTTTGTGGTAGGGAAATAGATTTAACACAGAGCACTCAAGACAAATAATCGTAACAGTAAGAGTAACAGTAATTGTTGTGGGACCAGGAAAAACCATCACTGGGATAATGAGGTTGTGTGGTCAAATCAGTAAAATCTGGGTTAATCAAAGCTGAGCGAGCTTGTTCCTGGCAGGATTCTTCTGGCCTTGGATACACATAGGCACGCACCATGAAGCACCATGAAGACGCTTAGAGGTATAGTCTTTACCAAATTCATTTAAATGCAGAACCTTTTCTTTCATGGATCACCACTCTGGGGAATGCCAGTTGCCCCAAACCCTCCTTTTAAAGGTCAGAAAATTGACATCAGTGAGGGAGAGACAGTGCCCAAAGCCGCACACGATTGAGTGTCTAACTTTGCTTATATTTGCCTCATTTTCAGGTCACAATCTCACTGGATTATTAGTTTCACAGCTGCTCAGAGACATGATCAGACAGGGTCATTATGTCCCCCACCTCCAGGGGAAACTGAGGGCAGAGAAAGGAGTTGAATCAGGCCTGTTCTTGCTACTGGTAAGGGACAGAAGCAGGATTCACATTCAGGTCTTCGAACACATCAGGCTCCCCCTGCTACAGGCGACTGAAGGCAAATAATCCCTAGAGCGAGCGTCTGACCAGGGAAGAAACCCACCCAGAGCATCGCAGAAACCAGTGAGAGCCCCTGGCCATGGGCGGCAACTCATCCCCAAGAGAATTCCTGCTGGGATGAGACGTGTGTGAGTCTCAGAGATGATGCTCAGCGTGTCCGGCAGCCTGGGGCGAGCTTACCGGGCTCTGACGCCGTTAGGTGACTCACTGGGATACGTGCCATGTCAGCCCAGGCTGCCAGCGTGACCGAAGCAAAATGCCAGCTCCTTTTCCTGACGCAGCTGGAGGTGGCCAGGCCAGATCCACACTCGTCCCCGCCTCTGGCCTTTGGCGGAGATGCAGTAACCTTGGAAACCAAACACTCTCTGGCCCGCCCACACCAGGAAAGTGCAGAAGCCGGGAAATATTTAATGACAGTAGCAGGAGGACTATAACATCCTGCGCTGTGTTCCAGGTGCTTTCCATGCAAGGTCTCATTCGACCTTCACAGTGACCCTGAGATGCAGCGATGATTGCTATCTCCATTTTCCAGACGTGGAAACTGAGGCTCCAAGCTAGCGGAGAATTATGCCAAAGTCACGTGGCACCCCAGGTTCAAACTCACCCAGTCTCACTTACTCAGACTGAGCCCCCACTTTCTTCCCAGGGCTGCTCCTCGGGAAGCCCAGGGATCTTAAGGACAAAGCGTGAAGTGTCGGCCCCAGTGCTCTGGGATCCAGTCCCTTCCGAAGCAAGAGAAGGACCAGCACTGTGGGCACAGGAAAGACACTAGCAGGAAGTGAGTCCCTCCTACGTATCATGTAGGCACTGGGCCCTGGACATCCGTGATCCCATCGACCCTAAGTCTGAGGTAGCAACTGCTATGCCCATTTCTCGGAGGGGGAAACTGAGGCTTGGAGAAATCCAGTGACTTGACCAAGGTCACCCAGCCAGTAAGTGATGGATCTGGGGTTTGGCCCTAGGTCTGCCTGCCTCCAGAGCTCCAGAGCCATTCCCAACATAATTTGTAGACGCCAGAATATTCCAGCTTCAGTGAGGGACGTGAGGCTGAACAGGGTCTCAGAGGGGAGGTTGTCCTGGAACTGGGGATCTGGGGCCAGCTTAACCATCTCGTCAGTTGGTCATATATACTGGTCCAATACCCCATCCCCTGCTCCCTGCTGGACTTCTTTGAATGCCCACGTGCCACCCTCTCTCGTCCCCTCCTCATTTCTTGCTTTCAGACTCCACCTTGTCCTTCTCCCTCTCCCACACGCAGAGAGGGCCGACCTGGTACCTGAGCTCTCGTCTGTCCACGGTGCTGGCAGTAATGGTGGTGGTGATGGAACTGACGCTGGTAATGTGACAGAGGTAGTTGGTGGTGGTGATGGTGACATTGGTGAACATCTGTTATATGACGAGCCACACACTGAGCTTTTATGTAATTCTTCTTTTGAAATCATCCCTGAGACATAATTACCGCTATTTCCACTCAACAGATGAGGAAACTGAGGCTAAGAAAGGTTAAGTTGCTTGTCCAGACTAGAATAATCTGGACATCCCTTTGAGCCCCACTCTGTCTCCCACCGCCTTGCTACTGCCCTCGGGAGACGGGAGCCAGAGAGTAGGGGAAACAGACGCATCTGACTGTTGAATAGGTCTGAAGACTGAGGTCGGTGGCCCGGGGGACGGCGGGGAAGGAAAGAGCGGGGCTCACGGCTCAGATGTTGACACTGGCGTTCTTTTCCACAACGAAGGGAAAGAGCAGCGTCAGCCAACTAACCAGGCGTCTCACTCGGGCCAGTGTCCCCCACGCCAAACCTCCGGGTGGCCGGAGGTTTACAACAGGTTTACAACAGGTAGGTAAATTGCCCAGTTGGACCTTCGTCTCCTCTTGGGCTCGGCTGGGAGTGCCAGCAGAGGAGATTAGGAGGGAGGATGACAGGTCTGCACAAGCCCGAGGCTCTTCTCTGTGAGCGCCTGTGATGTGAGCCCAGCCACTGCTTCAGGAGGAAATAGCCCAAGAACACTCCAGAATGATGGAGCAGCTGAGTGTCAATAAAAACCAGAAAGCTGCCCAGGGGCCAGTGCCTTATTCCGAAAGAAGACACTGACCAGCTGGCTGGTCCAAGCCCCCTTGCAGAAAGATCTGGAGGAAGCTGGGGCAGGGCTGGAGAGCCAGAAAGGGGTTTCAGGGATGCCTGAGGTCAGCCGAGGAGGCCTCGCTTAGAAACAGCCCCGCAGCAGCTCCTGGGAAACTGAGGCTGGACTGCGAACTTTCCAGAAGCTACTGCCCTGCAAGGCCCATAACCACCACATCCCCAAGGCCCTGCTACATCTTCACGCGTGACAGTACCAGCTGCCACCGGCCTTGCACAGGGTCTGAGAGCTGAGAACCTCAGAGGCCACAGCCCACAACCCTGTCTTGATTCTGGAATGCTCTGGTTACGCAGGTCCTGGTGTACAGACCCGGAGAAGCACCCACAGGGCATATCTCCTGAGGCTCTCAGCTCCTGGCAGTCTTCGCACAAATGCATGCACACAGATGCACACCCGTGCACACTCGTGACCCTTCTGCACAGTGACACACACGAACACCCGAGGAAAGACCTGTGGGCCGTAAAAGAGACTCTGACAAATGGCCTTCGGATGAATTTAGTAAGGAAAGCGTCCATCCCATCACCGCTAGCCCAGGGCACACTGCCTGCCACCTCACCATTAAAGAGGCACCGCACTGGTCAGAGAGGGGTTCTGGAATCTTCTGTACAAATGCCAAGCCCTCAGGAAGTGAAGCCCAGGGGCACCAGGTTCCGAGTGGGATGCGCTGGGGCAGATGAGGAGGGCAAATGAGAGGAGTTCAGGAAAGGGGAGGGAATGTCTGCAGGGCCCTCAGCAGGAGGCAGAAGGGCGGAGGCCCACTGGGAATCCGGGGCGAGCTAGAGAGAGTGTGACCAGGGAGGGGGGCTGCAGGAAGGAGAGCTGGGTCCCTCAGGGAACCCACTTCCCAGTCCGCTGAGGACCAGATTCCTCCAACTGTGCGTTCTGGCCACAGCCTGATATATCAAGAAGTGGAGACTCGTGGGACTGTTCCCTCGGCGCCCGTGGCTCAGCTGTGGATGAGCAGCGGCTGCGGCTTTCGCCAGAGTTCCAAGAAAACCTCGGTCAATGCCGAGAGTAGCCAGATTTGTGCCCTCGCCCTGAACACCCTGAAGGCATAGGAGACATAAGGGCGCAAGAGAGGGTGACACCTGCATGAGAGCCGGTGCTGCTCGCGGCAGGCACGTGGGTGGGGCCGGGGGGCAAGGGTGGCCCTGGCATTGGACACCGCACATGGCCACGGTTTTCCACACGACCAATCAGGCTGCACCTTTTAAATCAAACATGCTCTATCTTCGTGCCTCGACAAGTGCACGTTCATAACGGTTCTATCATAAGGTTCCGTTTTGGAGCCCTCGCCTCTGAGAGCCCTGTGCCACGATGGGGCGGCGAAGGGGGGGGGCCCACCTCAGCTCTGCAAGGCCTTTTGCATGTATGTATGGACTCTTGCACATACATGTCTAAGCTCTGTCCACACCCCTGCAGACCACAGGCCTCTGGCCTCCTCTGGGGCCTGCGGCCTGTGCACATTACAGAAGGAATGAAGCGAGAGGCCCGTTCAGACCCAGAAGGAGGTTGGGGCGTTTGCACAGGGAATGACTGGGAACCGCTATCTGGAGTGGTGACGGGGGTGGGGGGAGGGGGGGCAGTGTTCTCGGTGGGCAGGCCTCGGTGAGAAGGGAAAGAGGGCGAAGCAGGGCTGTCTAAAGCACAGGGCCCGGGGAAGACCCCCTGTGACACAGTATGGAATACGGATACAGTAAAACCTTGGTTTGCAAGCATAATTCATTCCAGAAACATGTGTCCAAATCCGAAGCACTTGTATATCAACGCGAATTTCCCCATAAGAAATAAGGGAAACTCAGATGATTCATTCCACAGCCCCACAAATATTCATATAAAAATGATTACAATATGGTAATAGGACGCAAAATAAGAAAGAAAATTCAAAACGTAAAGAAAAATAAACAAATTAACCTGCGCTTACCTTGGAAAACCTTCGTGGCTGGTGTGAGGGAGACGAGAGAGAGGAGGGTTACCGTGTAGGACGACTTTCACTATCCCTAACAGAATCACTGCTATCTATCGGCTCAATGGAATCTTTTTCTTTTCGCACGACTTTAGCAAGGAGCTTATCCAATGACCTAGAAGGAAGCCAAGCATTCCTAAGCTTACTCTTGTATAGAAAAGCAAAGGACCGTCTATCGGTGCTTTGAAGGGACAAAAATACACTACTGCCAGTCATGGGCACCTTCCAATGTCCTGAAAAATCACTGATTTCTGCCAAACACCACGGCCTGAGACGGAGCACCTGAGCCTAGGAGACGATTACCTATAATCCCGCAGTGAGAGAGAGAGAGAGAGAGAGAGAGAGAGGAGAACCATTGGCTCCGAATCATTGGCTCCGTTGTGATCATGTGACATTCAACGTCACGTACTACTCGTATTGCAAGACATCATTCCTTTATCAAGTTAAAATTTTTTAGAAACGTGTGCCTCGTCTTGCGGAAACACTCGAAAAACAAGTTACTCGCCATCCAAGGTTTTACTATATTTGGTCTCTGCTCTGGGTTTCTGAGACAGAGCTCTTAAAAACCCCTTGTAATTGTCTTCTTCTCTTTTAATGTGTATTCATTTATTGAGAGAGAGAGAGAGAGAGAGACAGAGAGACAGAGAGGGAGAGAGAACACGAACACATGAACAGGGGAGCAGCAGAGAGAAAATCCCACACAGGCTCCACGCCTCTGTCAGCGCACAGCCCCACACTGGGCTCCATCTCACCAAGTGTGAGACCATGACCTGAGCCCAAATCACGAGTCAGATGCCCAACCGACTGAGCAACCCAGGTGCCCCAAACCCTTGTAATTTTCTGAGTGGGGGTGATAGGAATGTCTTACCCAGGGCTCCTAAGTCCCTTGGAATTTTCTAGGTGATACGAGTATCTTTCATTCTAATGAGACAATTCCCGGTGAGCTCCTGGACGGGGGCTCGTCACCAGAAGAGCCAAGCCCTGATTAGAAGCTTGGAACTTTCAGCCCCAGGTTCCAACCTCCAGGAAAGAAAGAAGGGCTGGAGACAAATAAAGCTAATATCGATTACACCCGCGTGATGAAGCTTCCATAAAAATCTCTGAACTACGGAACCTGGAAAACCTCCAGGCTGGTGAACATCAGCACATGCCAGGAGGGTGGCACAGCCCAACTCCATGAGGACAGAAGCTCCCGCACTCAAGACTCGTCCAGGACTTGCCCCATACACCTCCTCATTGGTATCCTTTACCATACCCTTTATAACAAACTGGAAAATGTAAGTTAGTGCTTCCCTGAGTTCTATGAGCTGCTGTGGCACATTACTGACCAGAAGAGAGGATCATGGAAACCCCTGAGTTATAGCCAGGTGGTCAGAAGCACAGGTGACAGCTTGAGACCCATGGGTGGCCTCTGAAGTGGGGGCAGTCTTGCGGGACTGAGTCCTTAACCTGAGGGGTCTGCCAACTCCCGGTCGCCAGTGTCAGGACTGAATTGTAGGATACCCCGCTGGGGTCTGGAGAGCTGGAGAATTGGCCAGTGCATCTGTGGTTTGCTGTGATAATTGGAGACGATGGAGGAGAAGTAACTACCTGGCGCTTAGCGGGTGCTCTGTAAACGGGAATCACATCCCACCGTCACACCGCAGAGCGCGCAGTGCAACTTTGTAAACTGGAAATCACCAAGTTGACAAGTGCCTGTGCAGGGGACGGTGGCCGGGTCCTGCACGGAGCACAGCGCCGAATGCCTGCTGGAGGCTCACCAGCACAGGAGGACTTGGAGGCAGTCCCCCGGACCCTTCACGTCCCTATCCCGAGTGAGGCCGGTTACTCCCCCTGTGGCCGTCCCCCTTTCAGAGGTGCCCACAGCCAGCTGAGGCTCTGCTGAACCTGGCAGCCAACCTCTCCCTCTGGCCGGCACTGCTTTCTCGCCTTCCCCAAATCCCTCCCCCGCAGCCTTCACTTTCCACCTTCTTTTTGTCCTTCGCACCATGGAGAACGGAACAGATCAGTCTTGTCCAAAGCAATGCTGTGCACGCTGGGTGTCGGGCACACGGCCACCCGCCACCCCCACCCCCAAGTCTCTGCCAGTTAAACAGCTGGCTTCACACAGCCATTTCTTTAGAGAAACACTCCGCTTCTTACAATAAACGAAGCCCAGATCATTCATGTTTGTCAACACGGACTCTGCCCAGGGTAGGATATTGGAACCATGCAGTGACCACTCATGTTTCCTCCTCCCCGAGACTCATCTGCCCCTGCCCACTGGCCCCAGGATCCCTTTAACCTCAGCCCAAGTGGAGCCTCGCAGCTCTTGAGTCCCCCTGACTTTTACTGAGATTGGCCAGGAGCACGGGCGCACACCTCTGCAGAAATGCCTGCTGCTCCGGGAGGAAGTTCCACACAAAAGGGGCAGCACGGTCACTTTAGGGGCTTCCCGCTGACCTCCGGGCCTTCGATCTGAGACCGGGGGAACATCCCCAGCAAGGAGAAACGCCCACTTCCTGACGGATTAACACCCCTGCTCCCTTAAGGAGGGCAAAGGGGGTTAAAAGCAGGGAGACTAGCATTGGGGCTCCCCTCCGCATGGGGCGATTCTCTCTCTGCTGTCAACTTCGCAGGTTCTGACCTGATATTTATTAAGAATTCTGGGGCTTTCCATATAGCTCCTTGAAGGTTCTGGTTTCCTATCTCCATTCTCGTCTCTTTAAAATGAACAAATAAGAGGGCGTTTGGGATGCCCAGAACTGTATTTTGGAAGGCAACACAACTCACAAAGATCAGTAGAACCTCATCCCCCTCATCTGGGATACAATACTTCCAATCACAGAACCCCAAATGACGTTAGCTTTTAGGATGTTTACAATAGGCTAAGAGCTCTCTCAAGATGGGGATTGCCTTTTGCTCATCTCCACGTTCCTGGCATATGATGAGCACATCGGAAATGTTTTCTGGTTAAATAAATGGTTCCCAGAAGGGAGTCGCAGGGAGGATGCAGCTAATGAAATCCCCAGGGCCTTCCTCTACTTGCATGGTGACCTAATCCTTAGTTAGGCAGCTGGGTCTGGGACCACAGGACAGGGTGTAGCATTTGTCCCCACGAAATCCCATCTTGTTGGAAACAGCTTCTCTAGATCTTTTACGGCCAGCTCAGAGCAGTGAGCCCCCTCCTGCTGACGACCCCGGATTAAAGTCTCAGCTCTAGCCCCCGATGAGCACCTCCTTCCTGCAAACTCGTCAGCGGAGGGCCACGCCAGCTGGCCGGCTCGTGTGTACCTGAGCCGAACCGTCAGTGTCAGGGTCAGGCTTGGCAAGCTCAGGGTGTAGACGGCCTCCTACAGCCAGGCCGGAGGTGAGGGCATTGAGTCTGCAAACCTCTGACCTCTGTACCAGCCACGCTTCACACCCAGCCTCCAGAAGCCCAGATATTTTGGCCGAGAGGGTTGCCCCCCAAGGGCTGTGCATGCCTGAGATGCTCAGCTTACTCGGGAAGGGAGGAGAACCTTATCCGGGACCAGAACCACATCTCACGGGACCTGGTGCGGGACTGTTAATCCCCCTTTTCCAGGTGAGGAAAGTGCAGTGGGGCGAGGCTGGACTGCCAGGACCTGGAACAAAGCCTAGGTCTTGCCTCTTGCTTTCCCGTGAGCCAGATGTGCCTAATTTCCAGCCTTATTCCCCTTCCTCAGTTCTTCCTTAGAATTAGTTCTGCTCCCTCCGAAACCAGGACGCCACTGGGTGTAGCCTGCAGTTAAAAATCACCCAATGATAACAATAATAGGCGCGGGTCCATTTATTGAACCCCCACTATGTTGCACACGTCATCACCCCGCTGATGAGAGAGTATACTCTTTCCCCTTCTCTGCACAAGAAAACTGAGGCCCAGAGAGGAGGAGTCCAAGACTACATTTCCAGGAAGTGTCAGGCTCAGACGCAAACGTGGGTCTGTCTGAACCTAGAGACCATGTGCCTGACGGCACAGGACTTGTCTCAAACTGAAGCGGCCGTTGCCGAGACCCCTTCCCTGGCAGGGAGGCAGACATGGGCACCCGGTCGATCTGCCTACGCCTCCCCGCACGTCAGCGCGGCCAGGCCCAAGACCACCACCGGTGCAGGGGGAGTATCTAGCACCCTGAAAATAGCCCCACGGCCCGGCGCTCCGTTTGAGAAGGTTCCGAACCCTGGAAATTTCAAGGCACTCCCCGTCGGCAGCTTCCCGTATTTGCGCGTCCCAGCAGCTGGCCTATGGGAAGATGTTCAGGCAGGCCCATCTTTCCCAGGAATTAACTCAGAAAGTATTAGCCGGGGGCCTAAACTCCTGGCACTTTTACCATTTCAAAACACCCTCCAGTATGGGCCAGCGCGAGCAGCCAGGCGCGGAGGTTACTTTGGTCAAACTGGCACCAGAGGAGCACACAGGCCATGAAATAAACAGGGCGGGTGAGTCCGGGCTGAAGTGCAGAGCCGAGCCAGGTCATTGGAGAGGGACAGATCTTGGGGGTCACCTACGCTCACTTCCAGCTGTAGTGGGGAACTCGGGCGTAGAGACGGGCTGGGCTGTGCCCACAGAAACGGAGCTGGGATTCAAACTTGGGTCTTTTGGCTGCTTGCCCACCTGCTTGCCCATCTCAGGGGCTGACGTTAGAATTACATTTAAGAATCGATCCCCAAGGAGCAGCCAGGGGGTCTCCGCAGAGATCAAGCTCAGAAGGGGCCAGCTGAGCTCCCCCAGAGGGGTGAGGAGAAAAGGATCTGCCTTCGAGTCTGCGACGGAAATGGGAGGCTGCCTCGCTCCCCTGTGTCATCCATGGCCACCCCAGCCAGAAACGGAAATTCACTGGGACAACTTCTCCACCCCTTAGCCTGGCATTCAGGGTCTCCGCGGCCGGGCCCCAACTTGTCTCTCCGCCCTTATCGCTGATGGCTCGCCCTCCCGCCAGCCGCACTCCTAGTCTCTGCGATGATCGATGATCGCACGTGCATTCTCGAATAAAATGCCTCCTATCTTCTTCTCAAAGGCTTGTCCGTGCACCTCCCTTCCCTTCCTTGGGGCGGTGCTCCAAGCACAGTCCACCTCCGAATCTTTCCCAAGCAGCCCCTCTTCGGGCCTTTAGAGCGCCTGTCACCTCTCCCACCCATGTCACACGTCATCAAAATGTTGTTAAGGAAAAGCAGCAGCTACCTTTACTAAGGCCATGCTGTCTGCCTGGCTCTCCACCGGCATTATCACGTCCTTATCCTTATCCTACCCTTATCCTTCACGTCCTTATCACATCATCACGTCCTTATCCTCTGAGCTGAAAACCATTCTTTCCATTTGACAGATGAGGACACTGAGGCTTCAGAGGCTGCCCCAAATCACACTGCCAGAAGTTGGAACCCGGGACTCCACGGCCAAGGCCCCTAACTTCTAGATTGCTGGCCCCACCCCTCCCAGCGCATGCTGCCTCTCTGGGTTAGTTAGTGTTTCTGGATAGGCATTAGGTCTCTGAGGACTTGGACCATTTTCATTCATTTATTCACTCAACAGAAGTTTGTTGGGTACCTTCTATCGCATTCCTAGGATCTAGTCTTTACTTTGGGCATTAGAAATGGAGGAAGAAGTGACAGTCTATGCCCTCAATGTGCCCCAGTCTGTGTGGGTGACAGATACACAAAGCCATAAATGACCGAACAACGCAGGTGGGTGATATAGAGGGCTAGCAGACCCAAGAGAGGGAGCTTCTGGCCAAATTTACCTACAAATTGGAACCTGTGACAAATCGGCTATGTCTGTGCCCTGAGCCCCTGGTATGTCACCTTGCAGGCAGCAGGTGGTCACAATTGGTGGCAATGACCAAGTGAGCACACGGTGTCAGCGGGGCCCCAGAATATCCATCTAGCTGATGTGTGCGGCTGGCCATCCGGGATCCTTAGAGTTTCACCCAACGCTTATAACAGCGGCAGTGGCGTGGGGATGGCATATGACACTTCAGGTGACTGAAGCTCCTGGCAGGCAGGTGTGGTGATGAATCTATCTAGGTGACCCCTGCAGAGCCCAGCACTGTGCCTCACACCAGGGAGGAACTTGTAAATATTGCTGATTATTGATAGAGGCTCCTGCTGTCTGGGGACACACGGTCTCAGATGGTCACTGAGGTCATGCTGGATGGCACATCTCAGGGTCTCTCAGTCTGTCTTCCATCCATCACCTCCCCACCTGCTAAAAATACATGCAGTCTGCATTTCCTCCCTTCCTGGGTCCAAAGGGCCAGAATTCTTAAACCTGCCCAGAGACTCTTGAGAGGCCACAGCAGCCGAACGCGGAAGAGTGCCACCTCTGGGTCACGTTTCCCATTTCTCCACCAAAGCAAGTGTCCAGAGCAAACACTGAAGCAAACAGCTGGGTCCCAGACCCTATGGGGCAGATCACAAGCTTTCCCTTTACCTGGTTCCAGGTAAGGAAACATCTGCCCTGCCTCCCTCTGAGGCCCTGGAGTCCTGAGCTACAGTACTGCCAGGCGGGCTGGCCCAGGGAACAGAGAGAAGTTTCCAGAGCTGAGCCCCCGTGTGCCAACTTCTTCCTTCCCGTCATTTTCCCAGGCTCTCTGCAGGGCACCCCTGAACTCTAGCAAATGAGCGCAGGACTGGTGTGGTTTAGGCACCCCCGAGCAAAGGCCCTCAAGAAGGAGCTAGGGTCTTAGGACCTTGTGTCCTGTCCCCCCAGGCTGCTTCTTCCAGGGCTCTGCCATTTGGTTGGGCCATAGTTGGTCTCTAGACTCGCATCCCAGGCAAGTGGGTATCGTGTCACCCTGCACGGGAAAGGGGAGAGAGCCTCGCTACTTCCACTGGAGTTTTCTCCAGGCCCCTCTCCTACTCCACCCTGCATCGGAGCCAAGGACCCCAGGCGGCGGCAGGGGGCAAAGGCTTCACCCGCCTCAAGCATCGGGCCAGTTCTTGGTCCCTAAGGACCCATTCCTACCTAGACTGTGCACTCCGGCCCCTCCATCAAAACAAGCACCAACGTGACAGTGGAGCTCTCTGACATTAGCTTCTCTTTGTGGGTCTCAGTTCCAGAGTCTCTGTCCCCAGGAGTGCAAGGCCTCCCAAGTGCCTTCAGGGAACCCACATCCTCTCTCCCCTTCTGGCCCAGAGGTCCCTGCCCCAAGACTCAAAGTGCTGGAGTTAGGATCACTGTGTGCCTGGCTGTCACATCCTGTGCACTTCTGGCACCCCTTCCAGAGCTCCCCAAATCTTCTTGCGAACCATCAAAAGATCACCTACATTCCTCATGCACCTATCACTGTCCAGGGGCAAGCCTCCACTTCCCTTTTCCACTGAGGACTCCAATTCTGTTTCCGTGAGCCCCGTCCAGACCCTTCCGCGCTCCAGACTCGCTCGCGTGCTTCCTCTTCTCCCGCGCATCCCAGCTCCTCCATCCCGGCCCCGGTCCTGGCCACTGCTGCGGTCAGGTAGCCTCCCAAGTCCAAACCCCCGCCCATCAGGGGGCTCACCGCCACCATTCTTGTAGCAGAGGTAGGGGAAGCGCCACACGTTGGCCAGGTCCACCGCGAAGCCGATCACTGACAGCAGGAAGTCGATCTTCTTGCCCCAGGTCTCCCGGGGCTGCTCGTCGCCATCGCGGGACGCCAGGAGACACTGGACGCCGTTGCGCTCTTTCACCACCAACAGCTCCGCGGCTTTGCGCCCTTGCACCGGCTGCTCCGGCCCCGGGTCCGCCCCGCCGTTCTCGGGCTGCACCTGCGGCTTCATCCGCGCCAGAAGCATGGGTGCGGTTGGCGAGGGGAACGTCAGCCGTACTGGGAGCGCGCCGAGGCTCTGCTTGGATAAAAGGAAAAGATGTGGTCACTAGGCCATCCCGCCCTCCATGCGCCTCCCGAGACCTCCCGGGAGCGCGGGGATAGAGCGGCCAGCGCGCGCACCGAGCGGACGCAGGGTTCCCCCAGACCCGCGCGCGTCTGTTGGTAAAATTTGGAAACAGCGGTAGTGGCGCGGAACTGAGACGGCACTTAGAGTTGGAGACCAACCCTGCCGGCCCTGTGGGTCTGGTCCCGGACCCCACAGCGCTTCCCTCATTCGCCCGCTCCCTCTCGCCCCCAAATGGCTGGGTTGGGACACGCGGAGGCGGAGGTTTCCCAGGGCGGTGACCCTGCCCGTGCCGTTGGCTGCCCCCTGTCCCCCAGCTCGGGGTCTGTGCCACCTCCGGCAGCCCCAGGAGCCTCCCGACACTTACCCCTCCGCGCTTCAAAGTCGCTACCGCTCTCGCTCTGCGCACGCAGCCGGGGTCTCCGGCACACCTCGGCCGGGCGGCGCGCAGGGCGCACTCACGTGTCCGGCAGCGCCGCGGTCCCGGGTGCCCCGCCTGGCCGCGACGGGCTGTGGGGCGCCGGCCGGGGCTGGGCTCCGCCGCGTGGCGCTCGGGCGCGGCCGGAGGAGCGCGGGAGGCGCGGGGCGGCCGGCGGGGCGCGCGCTGGCTGCTTCTGGCCGCGCCGGGCGGGGGCCGGGCTGGTAATGTAGCCTGCGCCCCAGGTAACGCGCCGATTGCATTAAGCCCGCGCCGGGCCCGCTCCGTCTGGAGCCTGTTAGCGCTAATGGAGACTGACAGCGTGGCCGGGGCCGGGCAGGGGCGGGGGCGCGGCGCGGGCTCGGGGGGCGACTCGGGGACCCGGGTGCCCGCTCCCTTTCCAGCACGCACCGGCGCGCCAGGCGCAGCTCCCGGGGGCCACCGGGCTCTGACTTCCCACCGCGGGAAGAGAGCGAGACGCCCAGAACTGGGGGTCAGAGTCGCGTCTGAGAGGGGGCCGGGAGAGCAAACGACCCGAGTCAGCACCAGCTCTGTCATCCGCCGCAGGCCATTTAAACTTACCCTGCCAGAGTTTCTCCGTCAACGAAGTGGGAATGTTCTGTTCAGCGCATTGCCGCGGTCGGCACACAGGCAAACGTGATGGCCAGTTGGCCGGCTCGGGGTTGAAAGGTCACGCCCCAACCCTTACTCCTACATCTCTGTTAAGGGCAGGCTAGCCCAGATTTGCAGTTCTGACCCTCGTTCTATCAGGCTTCATTCATTTCTGCACGCATTCATTTACCCCTAACTCATTTGTTCCTATCCGTGCCTGCTATGTGCCAGGCACTGTTCTAGGCCTGCACAACTTAACTCAAAAATCCCTGCCCTGCGGGGCGTGGATATTCTACTAGGGAGAGACAGGGGAATCAAGAAGCAAAATAAATGCACACATTCTATGGTATGTGAGGTGATATTCGCACAGGGAAAAACAGCATGGTAGGGGATGCGGTCAGGGAATCTGCGAAGGCGACGTTTAAGCAGGTAAATGGACCTGGTATTCACGGATGCATTCCCTTGTTTGTCTATTGGTTAATTGATCCATCCTTCCAACGATCACCTGCTACATGCCTGATCAGTGCTGGTTAATGGAGCTAGTTCCTGCCATCAAGGAGCTAACAGTCCAGTGTGTAAAGAGTCCGTCACGACCCAGATTGGTCAGGGCCGGTTGTAACCACAGGGGTATGGAAACTGGTTGGAGCCGAGTCGGCAAGTAAGGGGTGAGGTGGTAATCCAAGAAGGCGTCACAAAAGTGACAACGCTTAAGTGGGATGGACAGGAATCTGGATAAACCCAGGCGTGATGACCTCGCTGTCCTTTAAACATTCCAAGCTCAGACCCACCCCAGGACCTTTACACTTGCTGTTTCCTTTGCCTGAGTTGTTCAGATCTCAGTTCAGTGGTCCCTTCCTGTCCAGTCAAACCTGAAATGCACCCCCACTCTCTATCATGTTGCCCTGTTTTATTCCCTTCATTACATCAGTACACAAATTTATTTGTTCATTCCTTGTATGTCTTCTCTTGGGTAGCATATGACTCCATGAGGGGAGGAACCTTGGCTGTCCTACACACCACTCTGTTCCTAATACCTGGAACATACTAGGGCACCAATTAGTATGGAAACTGAATGGATTAATGGTAGTGCATGGAGGTGCTTAGAACATTTTCGCCAGGGGAACCAGCAGGACAAATATCCTCTGTGAAGGATGTGGAGAGAAGGGGACGGGAAATGAAGGATGGTGAGCCTGCCCTGGCCTTCTGGGGGCTGATGATGGGTAGAGGCAGAAGGTCAGGGAAAGGACTGAGCAAAGGTCTCAGGACTGCCCGGCACCACGGGTTCCCATCCACCAAGGATGTTAATCTTCTTTGGCCCATGGACAGTCTTGACAAGCCTGTGAGGAAAGCAGGGAAGAAAACACCTTTCCATTTCTCAGGTCAGGAAATGGTGGCTCTGAGGATCCAAGGGACCTGCCTGAGGTCCCACAGGTTGGAAATGACAAAGTTGAAATGAGAACCCAGGCCTCCCGGCTCCCAGCCCCTGTCCCCTCCACCAGTTTATGGAGGGAGACACTCAGAATGTCTCTAGTGATCACGGTTCCCTCCTCTCCTTTTACCCCATGGCCCACCCAGCCGGCCCTGAACACCCACCTCCGAACACCTCAGCCTTCCCCCCCGCCGTAGCACCCCCATGGAGGATCCCCATCGCCTCACTGCCTCCCAGCTGGCCACCTCACATCCAGTATCTGTCTGATCACCTCCCTCTTCCGTCTCCTCTTCTGTCTCCTCCGAGAGACGACACACAAAATGTGATTTAATTAACCGCGGATTGGAGGTCATTTTATTTTCTTCTTTATACTTGTCTTTGTGTGCCAACTTGTCTACAATGAGCATTTGATACTCGTGAATCAGAAGAAGATAAGCCACAGTTTCTCGAAATCCTCCAACCTTTTCGAGATAATATCGAAACACCTTTAGCAGGACGGACAAGACTCTGCCCGTCCGTTCAGGTACCCTGGATACCTTGTGCCTCTGGATTTTTAACTATGCCGTTCCTTTCTTCGTCTACCCGGAGAACTCCTATTCATCCTTCAAAACCTCAGAAGTCATGCCCGCTGTAAAGCCTTTCCTGGTAACCACCTCCTTCTTTATACTGCTTTGTGTATTTGTCTAGTACAGTTATCGGTGTGATTTCCCTACGAGGGGTAAGGAAAGTGCCCAATATTTCCTGTTACACAGCTTGTGCTATGGAGATGTGTACAAAACAGAACTAGAAGAGATCTCAATCATCGGTTGGGTTTGGGTTATCGGTCGTTTATGTTGGATTCCTCTAGAAGCCTAACCTGAAACAAAGATTTGAGTTCAAGTAGTTTACTTAGGAGGCAGTTCCTGGAAGCACTGGTATAGGAGTGGGGAGGAGAGGTGAGAAAGGAAAAGGAACCAAGAGAGGGGACGTTAAGGGGCAGTTACAGCTGTGGGCAGCTGGTGTTTAACCCTGCTAGGGATCTCCGGGAGGCTGCGTAGAGCAGGCCTCTGTCGTCCCACTCCTGGGCAAGGAAGTTGGAGTATTTACCCATTAAGGCTGTTCCCAGGGTGCTAACTTGCCAGCATTTCCAGCCTGCCTGGCGTGTGGGCTGAACATGTTCCAGCTGCCAGGAAGAGGCTTCTAGCAGAGTCCGGGTACCGGCGGTGAGGAGCTGGTGGTGGGGTCTGCGTTGGCAGGCACGGCGTGGGCGGGGCGCTGCAAGTGAGCCACGGGGCTGGAGGGAGGCATCCCCCCACTCATGCACACCATCAGAGGGCCAGTCAGCAAGCCCAGAGGGTTCCACCTGGTGGTTTCAGAGACTTCTGGGGGACAGCAGTGGAAACACCAGGCTGGGACTGGGCCGAAGGGGAAGGCGTCTCTCTCCATGTCTGACCCAGACTCCCTGCGCATCTCTCCAAGAGCCACGGGGCCATGTGGCTTCTCTCCATACCCTGCATTCTGCCCAGCCAGGTCGCCTGAGGGCAAGTGGGTGGACAGACGGCTGGAGCATTATCAGAGCTAACTTGATCTCGGGGGAGGCGTCACTTCCACTTACCATGGCACTTGGTGACACAGGCCATGGGCACAAGGCGATGGCTGGTGCTGTCAGTCCAGCTCTGGACATCTCCCGGCAGACGCCAAGACCCTGACATGCAAAGGATAGGCTGGAGGACATTTGGAAGCCAAGGGTCTGGGTACTGGGTGTGTCTTGAGAACACTGTCAGAACTTGGACCTTCATTGCACGGGTGGGGGAACTAAGGCCAGAGAAGAGGGGAGGTTTGCCTGCAAATTTTCTGCCTTCCTTCCTTCCTTCCTTCCTTCCTTCCTTCCTTCCTTCCTTCCTTCCTTCCTTTTTCCCTCTTCCGTCCCTCCCTCTCTTCTCTTCTTCCTCCCTCTGTGCCCCCCACTTCCTTCCTTCCTTCTTTCCTTCCTTCCTTCCTTTTTCTTTGCCTGTTTGTTTTGTTTGGTTTGGTTTTGTCTTTTAACCAGGGGCATTAGACTGCCCTGGGGCCATTGGTCACCGGCATAACTTACATTGTATTTACAAATAGCACAAAAGTCCCCTTAATAAAAGACTCAGAGAAGCTGAAATCGGTCTCCTCCAGAACACCTCCCACTAAAGCCCCTCAGTCCTTGAGGCTTCTAACTCACCCATAGGCGGCTCGGACCTTAGAGTCTCCTCTGTTGAGCACCTACCCCAATTGGCCACATCCGGGCCCTGGCACGAAAGAGCATCCATCCGTCACTGACATCCACGTTTACATCCTCCGCCTGAATCCAACCACAGACTGCACGTCTCTACGTGGGTGATAAAAGGCACCTGGAATTCACCGTGTCCGAAATAGAATTCTTGAGCTCCCCTTCCTGACTTTCCCACAAACATGCTCTTTCTCCTTCTCCCTCATCTCAGGTGATGACATCTTCTTCCTTCTAGGTCCTCAAGCCAAAAAACCTTGGAGTTGGCCCTGACTCCTCTTTTTCATTCTTCCACATCCAATGCTATTGCAAACTCTTTGCGTCCAAGTGGCTTCACCCCTCCCCACCTCCACGGGGACCGGGCTGCTCCAGGCCATGCCGTCTCTCACCTGGATTACTGTGCAGTCTCCGAGTGGCCTCCCTCACTCTCCCTTTTGCCCTGAAGTTTAAGCCCTACCCCGTTGCCAGACCTTTTGGAGATGAGCTCAGAGCCTGTCCCTCTATCTCCATGCTCTCATCTTACTCGGGGGAAAACCAAAGTCCTTCCAAGGGTGATATGGGTGAACAAGTAAACACATCCTTTTGCGGACTCACCAATGAAAGCCCAGCTAAGCCCTGTGGCCCCCGAGGCATGGGAATCAGGCAAGGACACAAGCCCTGGGCAAGAAGAGAACGGGACGGGCAGGTTAGGTATGGCAGAAAGAACCCCCAGGGCTGGGAGTCAGCACCCAGGGTCCCGACTCCTGCTCGGCTTGATTTCAGGCTTTGGGGTAATGGCCAAGTCCAGTGACAACATGGGGATGAACCACAGGAAGAAGAAAAACAGAAAAAAGGGAGGTCAGGAGAGGAACTGGGGAGGGAGAAAAGGAAAGGAGGGGTTCAAGGCAAAGGGACTCCTTCCCTTGGGAAGAAAGGTGGTCCTCCCTCTTCTGCAAGAGCCCCTTAAGACATCCCTTGGCCTTAAGGTAGTCATGAGTTATGGCGACATGGCGCTCACACCTAGTTTGCGCCCATCTCCACGGCAGAGGGGATTTGTGCTCAGCTGAGCAGAATGAGCCATACATAGCCAGGTTGGCACAAGGACTTTGCACCCCTGGGGAATACCAGAGCAAGGGGGGACCCCCCCAGGAACCTTCATGCCCAGGTACCCTCCGTTAGAAGACCAGAAATGCCTTAGGTAATCTGATGAAATGTGGATTCTCCCAGAAATATGCACATACACACAGCATTTCTAACTTGGTGTGAAATGTATCATACGTGAGCAAAAGTATATAGAACAGGTATGAACAGTTTACAGTTTAAATAATATTAATGATATGAACATAGAAGAACCCACCTCCACGGGTTAAGAAATAGAGCATTTCCATAGTCAGTTAAGCGTCTGACTTCGGCTCAGGTCATGATCTCACGGCTTGTGAGTTCGATCGAGCCCCATTATCGGGTTCTGTGCTAATAGCTCAGAGCTTGGAGCCTGCTTGGGATTCTGTGTCTCCCTCTCTCTCTCTGCCCCTGCCCCGCTCACGCCCTCTCTCACACGCACAAAAAGAAATAAACATTAAAAAAAAAAAAAAGGAAAAAGAGCGTTTCCGGTTCCCCATCAGCCCCTGTGTGCCCCTCCTCAACAGCCCCCTTCACTGCTCTCCCCCACTCGGAGGCAACCACCACCCCTTGCTTAGCAAGTAATCATTTCTTTGTCTTTCTTTACCACCTACCGATATCTCCCCAACAATACATAGTTTCCTTTTGTCCTTCTTTGAACTTTATATACAGAGAATCACACTACAGACATTTCTGTGACTTCTTTGGCTGAATATAACATGTTTGAGATTCATCCGTGATGGAGTGAGCTGTGGTTCACTCATTCTTATTGTTGGATATATTCGTTGTATCGGAGGAAGAGTAACTAATTCATTTATTCGTTCAACTGTTGAAGGACATTTGGATTATTTCCATGTGTTTAATATTTGAACAACGCTGCCCGTAAACTTCGGTACAGACTACTCCTGTGCATGTGTGCATGGGGTTCTAGAGTTTCTATACTTAGCAAATCGCTGGTTTGTAGTGTATGTGTCTGTTCTGCTTTATCAAGGAATGCCAAACTATTTTCCAAGATGGTTGTACCAAATACAACTCTCTCCAGCAGAGTTATTTCTTCACTTCCAGTTTCTCACATCCTCCCCAAAGCTGGGTATTATTTACACTTTGAATTTTGGTAGTCTTTTATTATTTTTTAAAAAATTTTTAGCGTTTATTCATTTTTGAGGGACAGAGAGAGACAGAGTGCGAGTGGGGGAGGGGCAGAGAGAGAGGGAGACACAGAATCTGAAGCAGGCTCCAGGCGTTAGCTGTCAGCACAGAGCCTGATGCAGGGCTCGAACCCATGAACCGTGAGGCCATGACCTGAGCTAAAGTCAGGTGCTTAACCGACTGAGCCACCCAATCGCCCCTGAATTTTTGCCAGTCTTTTATTTTTTTTCATTTTTTTTTTTTTTTAATGTTTATTTCTGAGACAGAGAGAGACAGAGCATGAGTAGGGGAGGGGCAGAAAGAGAGGGAGACACAGAATCAGAAGCAGGCTCCAGGCTCCGAGCTGTCAGCACATAGCCCGACGCGGGGCTCGAACTCACAGACCGTGAGATCATGACCTGGGCTGAAGTCGGACGCTTAACGGACTGAGCCACCCAGGCGCCCCTTTGCCAGTCTTTTAGATGTAGCTTTAACCTGCATCTTCCTGACTTCTAATGACGTGGAGTATCCTTTCACATGCGCATTGTCCGTGTGTGTTTCTTTTTGTCCTGTAAAATGATGACGTGGTTGGTGCAATTTGCTTGTTTGTTTGTTATTTTCTATTGGCTTGTTCGTCTTTTCTTCATGATTCATAGTAGTTCTTAGTATTCTGGGTACAAATATTTGTCAGTTTTATTGCAAACATCTTTTCTTGGTTGCATTATAAGTCTTTTTTCCCTACGTGGTAGGGCAAACCTTTATTTTCACACAAATAAAGGTTATTAATGTTAATGTAATGTTCATTTAATTTAGCTTTTCTTTTGGTTTAAGTATTTATGTTTCAGTTAAGAAATCCTCCCCTACCTAGGGGGCACCTGGGTGGCTCAGTCGGTTAAACGTCCGACTTCGGCTCAGGTCATGATCTCACAGTCCATGATTTCGAGCCCCGAGTCAGGCTGTGTGCTGACAGCTCAGAGCCTGGAGCCTGCTTCCAATTCTGTGTCTCCTCTCCCTCTGACCGTCCCCCACTTGCACTCTGTCTCTCTCTCAAAATAAAATAAAAACATAAAACATTAAAAAAAAAAGTCCTTCCCCACCTGATATTTTCCTGAATTACAATTTAAAATTTGCCAGGTTTTCCCTTTATACTCCCCTTCAATAGCTTAACTACCGTTACTGCCTCAGTACAGACTTTCACTTGTAAGGTGAGTGCTGGGGCCTAACGTAAAGCATGGTGACCACAGGTAACAACAGCATGTTCCGTATCTGAAATTTGCTAATACGGTAGAGCTAATGTGTTGTGACCATACCCCAAAAAAGAGAACTCTCTGTGAGGTGATGGATATGTTAATTAACTTAATTATGGCAACCGTATCACAATGTGTATGTATATCCGATGATCACATCGTACACTTTAAATACATACAATTCTGTCAATTGTACCTCAATAAAGCCAGGAAAACAGACGAACAGCATTGCTTTGTGATATGGTTTTGCCACCTGATGGGGCAAGATGCCTCAGGTCTCCTTCAGGAGCGTCCTGGCCGTGCTATTCCTCACGAATTTCAGAATCGGCTTGCCGACCTCCTTGAAAAATCCCACTGGAGGTTCCACCGCGATTACACTGATTGTAGAGATCGATATGGGGAGACCCGCCATTTCTACAGGATTCGGTCTTTCTATCCAAGAGCACAGTGCCTACCTCTGTGTATCTGTCATCTTTAATGTACAAAGCATTTTAAGCAGAGGTTAGGGGGTCTTCAGATTCCCACATTCAGATTCCCATCTCAGAATCCCTTGACATTGCCTCCTGCTGGCCTCCAGGCTTTTTTTTTTTTCCGTGTCATACACGTGAACCCATTCTTACAGCCGCCTCTCACCCCCTCCCGGTTCGTCCTTCTGGTGTCCATTCCGAAGAAACTGACCAGCCTCAGCTTCTTCTGCAGCTTGGAGATACAAGACGGCGAACTGGCTGAAAGCGTGGTTTTAGGAGCCACGGTGCATGAGCTCTAATCCTCGTTCCGCCCCGCACTGTCTGGGAAATCTTGGCCAAGTTCCCCTACTTCTTTTGTGTGTCTCAGTTTCTTCATCTATAAAATGGGTGAGATGGGGATGGCAACCGTACCCATCCACAGCATTGTCGAGAGGATTAAATGAATAAATACATGTAAAGCCCTTAGAGCCATATACCAGCACAGCGTAACGTGTTACTTCTGTTGTTTCAAAACCTGTATTTCTTATGTCTGTGGGAGATAGGGGGTCTTCTCCAGAATTTTAAATCAGGTTTATCGGACGTCACCATTCAGGCCTGGGATGGAATCACAAATATACGTTGATGTGACAATGATGAGTGTGGAATTGGAATTTTTTTTTAGAGAAAGTTCGGAGGGTTCAAAGCCTGGATTCACCACTTGTGTGCTGGGTGCCTTTGGTTTCTGAGCCTCGGGTTTCCCACTTTTTTTTAACTTTTAATTTTTTTTTCAAGAGAGAGTGAGCGCATGAGCGGGGGGTGGGGAGTGGACAGGGAGAGACAGAGAGAGGGAGAGAGAGAGTCTTAAGCAGGCTCCACGCTCAGCATGGAGCCCAACGCAGGGCTTGATCCCACAACCCCGGGATCATGACCTGAGCCCAGTTCAAGAGTCAGACGCTCAACTCACTGAGCCACCCAGGTGCCCCTCAGTTTTCCTGCTTGTAAAATGGGGGTAACATGGGGGGTAACATGGGGGTAACTCAGTCTGTTAGGCGTCTGACTTGGGCTCAGGTCATGATCTCACAGTTCGTGGGTTTGAGCCCTTCGTTGGGCTCTGTGCTGACAGAAGCCTGGAGCCTGCTTCAGGTTCTGTGTCTCCCTCTCTCTCTGCCCCTTCCCTGCTCACACACACTCTCTCTCAAAAACAAACATTTTATTAAAAAAATTGTTTTTAATGTTTTTATTTATTTTTGAGACAGAGAGAGACAGAACACGAGCAGGGGAGGGGCAGAGAGAGAGGGAGACACAGAATCCAAAGCAGGCTCCAGGCTCCGAGCTGTCAGCACAGACTCTGACATGGGTCTTGAACTCACGGACTGTGAGATCATGACCTGAACTGAAGTTGGACGCTAACCGACCGAGCCACCCAGGCGCCCCAAAAACAAATAAACATTTTTAAAAAATGTTTAAATGGGGGTAACATACCTGTTCGATAAGATAACCAACGGGAAGGACTTTGATATCATTATTGGAAGAGACCCATTTCTCAAGATTCCACGATGCCAGCTGCCGCCGTGTCCCCAGGGGTCACTGCTTCTTCCTAGAGGCCTTTCCCTCTCTGCCACTCTCCCAGATCCCAGATCACACTAGGCTAGCAGGCCGTGCAAAGGTGCAGATTCCTCGGTCCCGTCCCAGAGATTTGGATTCAGTGGATCTGCAGCGGGGGCCTGGAATCTGCATGTTTACAGTGTGTTTAATTCCTGTTTAAAAAGATAGAATTCCGGTGTTAGTGACACGTTTCATAAACATAGTCCCAGGCGGAGAGTGGCTGTAGCAATTTCCACCTGCTTTGCCTGACCCGAGCTCCTTCCTTCTCTCGCACTGGTGCACTTTTCTTCCTTTTGCTGTGGCCGCTTAGCAAAGAGCACACAGCCACTTCCTGGCTGAGCTGTGTTTTCCCTGGGAGGGGTGAACGGGTGCCCTCTAGGGCATGCAAGTGAGAAGAGCTGCTCCGTGCTCATTGTCTGGGCCACAGTCACGGCCATAAAACACGCAGAGCAGATGCGTCGGATGGGTGAGGGGACAGAGGTGGGAACTGCACCCTCATCAAGGTGATCGTCGAGAGGCCGCAGCACGGGGTTGTTCACAATGAAGCCAAGGGCTGGGGATGTCGCCTCCGGTCTGGGCTGGTCCTGCTCTGCCTTTGTGCCCGGGAACCCGAAGGCAGTTATTGATGGCAGTGCAGGCGGTGGTCCACACTGTGTAGACCACACACCTGCCCGAGGCATGTCCTTATATGAAGCCTGCCGTCTCCTCCTCCCCCAAGGCGAAAGCTGAGTGGTCTTCGGGCAAGGGCAGGGGAACTAGGGAGTTGGGCTCAGGGGGTGGTTTTCTGCCCCTCTTCATGGTAAATACCATCACCATCCCCTTCCAGTTTTTTAGGAGACCGCAGACCCCCTGGTGGCCGTAGTGTGATAAGCCAGCATGGTGACACTCGACTTTCACACTGAGTGGGGCTTCAAATCCTGGCTCTGTCACCTGGTAGCTGCGTCACCTTGGGCTGATGTGTGCCTGTTTCCTCTTCTACACAGTGGGGTCCATCATCATAGTTATCTCGCAGCGTAGTTGGAAGGCGCGGAAGCATCGTGACTCTGAAATGCCCCCGACGTGTGCGGCATATACGAAATACACGTGGGCGTTTGCTACATGGCTGGCAGGCCTTCATTGATGGAGCATTTATTGGTTGTAAGGACCACATATGATTGCGTATACTACTCACCGTGGTTATCCCCATTTTACAGATGAGTTAATGCTGGCAGAGGTCAAATGGCTTGTCCCTGGCCGCGTGGGTAGGATGGGACAGGAAGTGGGATTTGAACCCGGATCTGGGCTGGCTCCAGGGCACGTGCTCTTAATCACTGCTCTTTCTGGTGGCTCAGCGTCTGCCTCCTGGGTCCCGGCCGTCTTCATCCTCCCCGCCTCCTCACGGCCCCCTCCCCATCTCAGGAGGACCCTTCTCCCTTCGTGGCTGGGAACCTGGAGGCTGTGGCTGATGCAGTTCTGAGCCTCAGCGCCGTCAGGAGCCACAGTCTTCTCCCGTCCTCTCCCCTCTGAACCAGAGTCCCTCCTCCCCAAGGCTCCCCTCCTCCCACCCTGACCCCTGACGCACCCACCCTGCCCACCACCTCTGGGACCTGCCTCGACACCACCCTGCCCCTCTCCTGCTTTCCCTCTCCCGTCTCCTCCCCTCCATCCTACCCACCTGTCCAGGTCTCCCCTCTTTACGGCTGTGTCCCACTCGCTCCATTTCCCCCCGTGGCTCAAGGAAGAGCCCGTGCTGCGTCCGTGGCCTTTCCCCCAGTCACTCAGGTTAGTGGCAGGACGAGCGCCCAGGCCCCGGCTCCTGTCACATGGTCCAAGGCTCTTCCCACAGCCCACATCCTCTCCGTGGAACGGTTATCAGACTGGGCACACCCTGAGGGCACAGGACATGGGACAGGGAAACAGAGGAGGCTGGGAAGGAGGGTCCAGACTGGCCGGATCTGGGTGCTCGCAGGGTCCAAGAGAGGCCATTCCTTTCTTTTTGTTGTTGTTGTTTTCTTTAAGTTTTTTAAACAAATTTTTTTAAGTTAATTTATGTTTTTGAGAGAGAGAGGGTGCGAACAAGGGAGGGGCAGAGAGACAAAGGGAAAGAATGCCAGACAGGCTCCGAGCTGTCAGCACAGAGCCCAACGCAGGGCTCAAACCCATGAGCTATGAGATCCTGACCTGAGCTGAAGTCGGACGCTTAACTGATTAAGCCGCCCAGGCTCCCCTAGGCCATTCCTTTCCTGTTCCGAGGGACACAGAAACACAGCCATCAGCCCTACAAGGCACCGCTTTCCTGGTGAGGAGACAAGGTTGCGGGTTCTCACCGTGCATGGATAGCTGTGGGCTGTTGAGTTCCATTCAGCCCAGGTGCCGCCCCCCACCCCGTCCAACAGTCCAACAGAACCCACTTCTGGGTGCGTGTGTGCGGGGGGTGAGCAGAGGTGGTGGGGAGGGGACTCGTGAGGGGCGGACCCACTGGCCTCAAGGGAGGGTGTGCTGTCAGAAAGGGGAGGCCTGTACTCATATTCTAGGCGGCTCAAGGGCAGGGCCGGAGCCCAAAGCGTTTGCCGTGGGGCCTCAGAGCCCGGCTCCTGGGAGCACAGGAAGGAGTTTAGCGGGCAATGTCAGGGATGGAGGAGGCCGCCTTCTGAGGCCTGAGTGACCCCTGGTTTGTGGTAAGAAATCACAGTGTGGGGCTTGTTCGCCTGACAGTTTTCCAGGCCTCCGTGAAGCTGGGGAAGGGGCCACGGGAGGGGAGGGCAGATTCCGCCAATCATTGCTAATCAGTTTGCTGGGAATAGCCCCTCTGGTGGCTGGGGTGGGGGACAGGGCCATCCTCCAGCCCAAGTGACGTCCAAGTACAGTTGAACGACAGCATGTTCTTCTCTGTGCGTTCACTTTTACATTTACCATCTATTTATGACCTTGAAACGGGTTTTCGATTTCTGATGGTGATATAGAATCTCTCTCATGATTTGTGAGTTCTAACTTTATGATCTTAAAATCATGAAATATCGCAGACTTACATAAAAAGATACCCATTGTATAACAAAGAGCGAGCTAGCTTAAAAAACAAAAACATTAGCCGTATGACCGATGGTCCTGTGTTCTACTCCCCAGGTGTGCCCCTGTCCTCCCTCCTACATGGCCAACCAGATTGATTATTCTCAGGCACGAAAGTCATGAATCTATCAATGCTTTCTCTAGGTGGATGGATGGATGGATAGATAGATAGATAGATAGAAGATAGATAGATAGATGTAGGTAGGTAGATAGAGGTACAGATATAAAGAGATTGATAAATATAGGGATATATACGGATATATACATAGGAGATACATAAATCCCTAAAATTATAAATGTGTATTTCTAAAATTATCATATACTAACAATTGGCCCTTGACTAATACAGGTTTGTCCACACACGTCCACTAATATGCAGATGTTTTACCGTACCATTCAGTAAATATATTTTCTCTTCCTTAGGATTTTCTTAATAACCTTTTTTTTCCTCTATGTTTACTTTATTGTCAGAATATGGTATATAATACACGTAACATACAAACTATGTGTTAATCAACTGTTTACATTATTAGTAACACTTCTGGTCAATAGTAGGCTATTAGTAGTTAAGTTTTGGGGGAGTCACATTTACACATGGATTTTCGACGGAGTGGAAGGGTCAATGTCCCTAATCCCTGCATAGTTCCAGGGTCAACTGTCTTTTTTTTTCCCCCTTTGGGTCAACCGCCTTCATGTGCGTGTGTCTATGAGGCTTAACATATAGAAAAGTGCACTAATCATAAAGGTACTTTTTACATGGTAAATACATCCACAAAATCACCATTTGGACCATTAAAAAGTATGACCAGCACCCCAGAGACTCTCCTTGTTCCCCCTCCTAGTGAACATCTACCTACTCCAGCCCCCACAAAGGTAACCACTCTCTTGACCTCTAACAGCGTGGATTAGTTTTGCTTGTCTAAACAATAGAAAGTATCGTTTTGTGCATGTTTAAAGTTGACACGAATGGCATCATTCTGCATGAACCTTTCTGCAAATGTTCTTGAGATTTTTCCATGTTGATACTTGAACTTCCTTTTAAAAACAAATGTATTTAATTAAGAAGAGTGAGTTGATTTTAAGGAAAACACCGAGGGCATACTAGGACAAGTTGAGCAGAGGGTGCCAGAACTTAGGAAACATTGGATCTAACTCCGCTATCTTCCCCTTTTACAGGTGTGAAAACTGAGGCCAGAGAAGTAAGAGCCATACCCCCCGGGCCACTCTGCAAGTTCATGTACTGCTGGGACAAGGGCCCCAGCCCCAAATGCCTGAGGCCAGAGATCTTTTCCACTACGTCATGTTGGCAAGGAACACCTCCCTCCACCCAACCCCATGGCGACAGATAGCAACTCTATTTCCTAGCCAAGGTTACTTCTTAACCTTGAACTGCAGAAACTAAGCTGTTCTCACTGAATTGTTTTAGAATGAAGCCTGGGGTGGGGGCAGTGTGGTGGTGTGGGGACAAGTCAGCTGTCCAGCTTTCAAAGTTATGACAAGTCTTCCACTCGGCAGCCCACCTCGGTGACCTATATTTTAATATGTGCTATTAGATTATTGCTAATGAGACATTTTAGGGCTAAAAGAATTATGCTCGCTGCCCGGGCTGCGGTAAAAGTACAATCGAATTAAGGGCTGAAATCGTTTAGGACTCTGCTAGACAACCTGTCCCCCAGGCTGGGCCTGAATGGAGAGATTAAGCTTTAGAAATTACACAGGAAAAATAAGTATAATTGATCTAAGGTAACTTCACTCGTCTAAATTAAATAATGTGATTGTTACAGGCAGAAAGGATCAGGATGAGGAGCCGGACGGAAAAGGCTCGCTATCTGCAAACAAAGTTATAAGTAAAAGCCCTAGGGAATTGACTTTTTCCTGACGAGCTGGACACCCTCCTTGCTGATGGCTTTGAGAGTCCGCTGGGGCATGAGCCGGAAGTGGACCCAGTCTGAGCTCAGAGAGTCTGAGCTTTGGGACCCCCGAGCACCATCCTCACATCCCCTGCCTAGTACCTGGGCCCTTCCAGCTCTTCCCAGCCTCCCAAATGGGGGAGCTGACGCCACCCTATCCCCTTAGGCAGGTTGTCCAATGTCTTCACTCTTGGGCGCGAGAGATTTCTCTGCGGGTGGCAGGCCAGCTGCTTTGGTGTGGCCGGTGCCCACCCGCGTGAGTCCTGCCCCCTGGAGCCCCAAAGATCGGGTCCATGCCAACCTCCCTGGAACAAGATCTCCCCCCACCTCCCGTGCCACCATTTATCATGGCACAGTGCCAGCCTGAGACCCGTTCTCGAATGGGGCTGCGGCGTTTGCACAATGGCAGAGGACCTGGTGTTCAGGGAGCTGACTGGCTGAAGGAGAGAAGTGATAGCTCCTCTCTGGCTTAAGTGTTTGCATCCCACCAACACTACCCTTGGTTCTACGTCATTGGGGAAGCAGGGGCGGGGTGGGCAATGTCAGTCCTGGTGCTGTTCATTCAATGGCAGATGCTGTCAGCAGGAGCCTCCCTGCTAACCTGTGAGGGCAGAGACTTCTCACCTCATCCATCTATCTCATCCGCTCAGCCCCCTTTGCCTCCCAGATCTCCTGTGTGTCCTACTCCTAGGCGAAGAGTGGGCGGCCCTGGAAGGGGAGATTTGGGGGCTCCCAAACTCCCCCCAAATATTGCTGCATCTAATGCCTTCAAGCCCATAGTTAACCCTATTTAAAAAAAAAATTCCAGGGCACCTGGGTGGCTCAGTCGGTTGAGCATCCGACTCTTGGTTTCAGCTCAGGTCATGATCTCACAGTTTGCGGGTTCGAGACCCACGTCAGGCTCCGTGCTGTCCGCACGGAGATTGGGATTCTCTCTTTCTCTCTCTCTCATTCTCTCTGCCCCTCCCCTGATCCCTCTTTCTGTCTCTCTCTCAAAATAAACAAATAAACTTCAAAAAAAAAAAAATTCCAGGGTGCCTGGATGGCTCGGTGGGTGGAGCGACCGACTCTTGATTTCGGCTGGGGTGAGATCAAGCCCCAAGTCAGGCTCCGTGCTGAGTGTGGGAATCTTGCTTAAGATTCTCTCTCCTCTGCCCTCCTCCCCTGTTCACACTCTCTAAATTAATTAATTAATTAAAATCTTTTTAAAAATTCCAGTTAGTTAACATACAGTGTTGTACTAGCTTCAGGTGTACAATATAGTGATTCATCACTTCCATACATTACTCAGCGCTCATCATGATACGTGTCCTCTTAATCCCCTTGCTACCAGTTTCACTATCCTCCCACCTACCTCCCCTCTGATAACCACCAGTTTGTTCTCTGCATTTAAGAGTCTGGGTTTGTTGGTTTGTTTGTTCGTTTGTTTTTGTCTCTTTTTTCTTTGTTCACTTGTTCTGTTTCCTTTTCTTTAAGCAATTTTTTTAATGTTTATTTTTGAGACAGACAGAGAGCGAGCAGGGGAGGGACAGAGAGAGGGAGACACAGAATCCGAGGCATGCTCCAGGCTCTGAGCTGTCAGCACAGAGCCCAGCTCGGGGCCTGAACTCACATACCGCGAGATCATGACCTGAGCCGAAGTCGAACACTGAACCGACTGAGCCACCCAGGTGCCCCCATTTGTTTTGTTTCTTAAGTTCCACATATGAGTGAGATCATATGGTATTTGTCTTTTTCTGGCTGACTTATTTCTGTTAGCATTATACTCTGTAGATCCATCCATGTTGTTGCAAATGGCAAGAACTCACTCGTTTTTTACAGCTAAGTAACATTCCATTATGTTATACACCACATCTTCTTTATCCATTCATCTATCAATGGACACTTGGGTTCCTTCATATCTGGGCTACTGTAAATAATGCTGCAATAAACATAGGGATACATACATCTTTTCAAATCAGTGTTTTCATATTTGTTGTTTAAATAGCCAGTAGTGGAATTACTGGACCAGAGGGTAGGTCTCTTTTTAATTTATCGAGGAAGCTCCATACTGTTTTCCACAGTGGCTGCCCCAGTTTTCATTCCCACCAACAGGGCATGAGGGCTCATTTTTCTTCACATCCTCACCAGCCTCTGTTGTTTCTTGTGTTTTTAATTTTAGCCATTCTGACAGGCGCGAGGTGATATCTCATTGTGGTTTTGGTTTGCATTTCCCTGATGAGGAGTGATGTTGAGCATCTTTTCATGTGTCTGTTGGCCATCTGGATGTCTGTTGGAAAAAATGCCTGTTCGTGTCTTCTGACCATTTTTCATCGGATTATTTGCTTTCTTGGGTGTTGAATTGTATCAGTTCCTTATATATTCTGGATAGTAACTTCTTAATCAGATATGTCATTTGCAAATACTTTTCCCATTCCATACGTTGCTTGTTGATACTGTTGACTGTTTCCTTTGTGTCACTCTCCAGGTTAAAAACGAACTAGAACACGGGGGTGCCTGGGTGGCTCAGTTGGTTAAGTAGTTAAGCATCTGAGTTTAGCTCAGGTCATGATCTTGTGGTTTGTGGGTTCGAGCCCCACCTCGGGCTCTCTGCTGGCAGTGCAGAGCCTGGAGCCTGCTCAGATTCTATGTCTCCTCTCTCTGCCCCTCCCCCGCTCGCACTCTGTCTCTCTCTCAAAAAATAAACATTAAAAAAATTAAAAAACAAACTAGAATATGTAGATACAAAGGATTTCCTCCCTCTCACCATCCTTTCTTTTTTTCTTCTCCCCACCCCCTTTATTCCTTCCTTCCTTCCTTCCTTCCTTCCTTCCTTCCTTCCTTCCTTTCAATAGATATTTCCTGAGCAACTACTATGTGTCAGGGAGTTCTATGACACAGGACTATAGTGGTAAACAAGATGGCTAAGGCCCCTGCTTACACTCAAGGAGGGGGAAACATCTAAAACGAATAAACAAGCAAATAAATAAGATATCAAGACATACTGACAAGTGCTTGAAGACTACACTAGAGTGTGAGTTAATTCAGAAAGCTGGGGAGGGCCCCGGGCCAAGCAGGTACTCAGGGAAGCTTCTCCAGGGCCTCCCAAATTGAGAGATCAGAAGTTGAGATGGGCTGAGCCCTCCAGAGAGCAGGGAGGAGAGACTAAGGCAGAGAGTGCACAGGCTGGGGTTGGAGCAGACAGGACCAGCAGGAAGGGGAGGCTTCCAGAAGAGACGGTGGCAAAAGGAAGGAAGGGGTGGGCAATGGCCTGATTTTAAGGCACCCGTTGGCCACGGTGAGAAGGATGGTGTGTGTTAAGGAAGCCATTGGGAATGGCTGAATGGGAGAGCGCATGATCGAAGTTGTATCGAAAGGGTCTGTCCGGCCGGTGCGTGCAGAGTGGGGCAGGGACCTGGTCCAATGGCTCTGGAGTCACCAGGGGAGAAGAGGGGCTGTGAACAGCTGAGACCCCTCCCGGGCAGGAGGAAGAGGACTGGCAGGAAAGGACAGTCTGGGGACAGTTTCTGATCCTGAAAAACATAAAGAGACATAAAGAGTAAACAGACATGCTCTCTCCAGTTCTTTAGAGATACGACTGTCCTGGCCCAGAAAACTGCCCACCTTGGCCCGTCCTGCTGGGAACCATCTTGGAGCCCGTCTGTGTCTTTCAAAGTGGGACAGACGGGATCAGCGTCAGGGGCCGCGGGTCTCTGAAACACCCGCTCTTTGAATGGGTCTGTGGACAGGGCAGAGCACAGATCTTGACTCCTCTTAAGTACATCTCCAAACCTCACTCTGTCAGCAAACAGGTGACTTTCAGTTTGTGGAACAGGAGAGATCTCTGTTCCTCAAAAGCCTGTGACCGAGTCCGAGAGACTCCTGTATTCATTCCTGTCTTTGAAAGCAGAAGTGCAAGCTTGAACTTGGGCAGTATAAACCTCTTTCTCTCGTGAATTCAGGAGAATTCTCTCGTGAATTCAGTCCTCCCCATTGCACTTGGCACAGGGTCTACTCTTTGGGCCTCAGCTTTCCTTTCTGTATAATGGGCGAGATGATTTCCAGTGTTCACTCCTGTCTGACATCTATGTCCTCCCTGGAAGGGAGGGATGAGGGGTAAACTTAGGGGCAGTATAACAGGGGGCAAAGTAGACAATTCTGAATAAATCGTGAGCCCTCTGCCCATCTCACTGTGTCCCGGGGTGGGGGGCTGCCACCGACCAGGCAAGAATCCGATGAGAGGGGAGGGCCAGGGGGAGGATGGGCTGGCTGCCACAAAGGACCCACATAGCAGCGTGTAATTACATTTTCCCGACTTCTCCTGTTGTTTTGGTCACCTGAGGGCTTTGCAAAGCTTTCGTCGTTCTTTTTCCGTTGTCTGATTTTCTTTTCTCTTTTTCTTTTCATTTTTTTCCTGTTACCTTCAGACACTGATATTAGCTCAGTGACTCAGCCCTTTGGCTCCTTATTAATTCCAGGCTCCTGTGTCCTATCTGCCCATTCTCCTTCCCGCTTCTCAGAAGCCCGGCTCGCACTTTGGTTCTTTGCGGGCAGCGAATGCTGTCCACGATGCCCTGCTACCTTCCTCTCTGAAGTACCGTGGGTCTGTGGATTTCCTGTGCTGACAGCTCCAAGTCCCCTTGCTAGTGTAGACAGAAAATTCTGAAGTCGCTGCATATTTTCTAAAACAACAAGACCCCCAAATAAAGCAGGGCAACGGAACATCACAAGGTAAGTCGCAAAATTTTTAGGACGGAGGAGACTCCAGAGTTCATCCAAAGCAGCGTGTCCTCTCCACTGTATCACCCCCTCAGCAGTGGCCATTTAACAGGTGCTTGCATGCCTCCCTTGACGGAGTGCTTACTTCTTGCAAAGGCAAACGACTGCACCTTTAGACTTCACTGACTGGTAGGGAGTCCTGTGGTCAAGCTGCCGGCCCTGGGTTCAGCCCTTGGAGCCACACGGAGGATGGTGACCCCCTCCTTCTGCACAACCACGGCAGATATTGGAGGACAGGGATAGCGAGTCTCCCTCCCCGACTCCAATGCTACTGCCACCCACCTCGGGTTCTCTCTTGTCTAGGCCAAGCATCCAGCCCCAATGCCTTTAAGTCTTACAAGAGACTTGATTCCAAGTCACAACTCCTGGACTTGCCTTTGGAATTCAGCAGCTGCCAGGGACATCACAGCTAATTGCCTAAGAGGCCACGGGGACACATTTCCTCCCCTCCCCAGTCATTGACTTTCTCGGGTTTCGTTGATCCAGTTTGTATCGATTGCATCCCGGTGAAATGCAGACACTTGCACGGTTTCACCGCCCCTGAGAGACCTGCCTGTCATCTCGAACCGGGGCCAGACCAAAACCATTCGTGATCACTCGGGAAGGTGCCCGAGGGCCACTAAAGCAGCTGTGGCATCAGCCAGCCAGTCTGGGTGAATGGCGGAAGGAGTTACCTGGGACAGGGAGCCACCAACCAGCACCTTGTGGCCCACCTGGAGGCCGTGGAGTTGTGGTTGATGCACCTGCTACTTCGCAAATCAGGAACTCTCACACGAAACTCAGAGTCTCTGGTTTCTTCTAAAGCATCGGGAGCTCTGTCCGGCCACTCTGAGTTTGGGGGAAGGCACGATCTCTCCAGCTGAACCCAGACTCCTTACTTCTCCTCGGTCCACTCACTCCCCTTTCTGCCCACTTTTGTGCTGTGGAGAGTTTGCAGCCCCTGCCCCGGGGCACTTCTGCCTCTCTTGCCCCAAAATTTCCACCTCTTTGGCACCAAGATGGTGAAAGTACAGGACAGATGCCCAGAGAATGGAGTCTTGCTTGGGGACAAAAGGTAAGGCAGAAAAGGGCACCTTGTTCTTCCCGATGGAGACCTTGGCCTGGAGGACAGAGGCCACAGCTGTCGGTCTGACCCTGGAGGACTCATCAGCCAGTCGTCCACTAGGCTCTTTCAGGTCAGGGTCCTGCCAGTCTTTCCAGGCACTGCTCTCCCCTCCTCTCTCCTCACACCCTTCACTCCCCGAAAGCTGGGCCTCCCCGTTCTTCCTCCACGCACAGGTCGGTCCCTCTGTCCGGAAACTCCCTCCTTTCCTCCTCTTTGCTTGGAGAATCCCACTTCCTTGGGACTTTATTCCAACTCCTCAGACACCACAGCCGGGTCAGACCCCCTTGGTCTGTGTTCCAGCTGTCCCCATACCTCGAGGGACAGGCCTTACCCCACACGCCAGTGATAACACCGGTGCCCCCTGCCAGGGGACGAGCTTGTTGAGGGCAGAGACGCGGTCTCGTTCACCGTACCCCCCCCTCTACCTCCGGCTGCAGGCAATGCCATCCCCACCCTGTTTTGTTGACCGTCTGACACGGCTCTTGGGCCTGACCAGATGTTGTGCTGAACAGGAGGGAGCAGGAAGGATCCTGGGGGTGACCAGTCCCATCTGCGTGTTACCTGGTTGCCCTGAAAAGGTGTGGTCACCCGCTCCTCCCGCAGAAGACGGAGGGTCTGGAGGGCTGTTGCCAAAGCTTGTTCAGCGCCATCTTTGAAACCATCGGTTTACAAAAAAGTACCGTATTAGTTTCCTACGGCTGCCGCAGGCAACCACAGACTTTTGTTGCTCGCTGTTCTGGAGGCTGGGTGTCTCAAATTAAGGTGTGGGCAGGCTCTGGCTCCTTGTGAGGGCTCCGGGAGAGAACGCTTCCTTGCCTTTTCCAGCTTCTGGAGTTTGAAGGCAGTCCCCGACATTCCTCGGCCTGGAGCTGCGTGGCTCCAATCTCTGCCACTGCCTTCATGTGGTGTCTTCTTTCTGTGGTTGTCTGCATCCCACTGTTTTCTTTTCTCCTAAGGACACCAGTCAGATCGGGTCAGAACCCATCCTCGTATTAACTAACTGCGTGTGTCAAGACCCTATTTCCAAATAAGGTGACATTCTGCGTACCTTCTGACATTCTGAGTTAAGGCTTCAGCATGTATTTTGGGGGGGGGGCACATTTCAATCCGTAACAGGTACCAGAATCTCCGTCACTCCTAGCCTTTGCCGTCTCCCAGCCGATGGCCGAAGGACGACCTCAGTGACGAAGTCAATCGAGGTATTGCCGCGAATGACCCAAGACTAACGGGGCTCCTCAGCCAACTCTGGTCCTCCCAGAGGTCCACGAAGGGGCAAACCTGGATGCTGTCTGGGTGTTTCCTCATTCCACAGAGGCTGTAAGCCACGGCTGTAGCCAGGATGTCTGAGCAAGCCTGGTGCTCGAAACCAGCTGATCTGGGCAGGACGTGGCTGCGTGCCAGCACTGAGGACCCTGAGAGCAGCCATTTACTTTTGGTTCCCTAAAGAAGAGTAAATGTTGTGAGTTGTTCCGGAAGTAGGCTGCAAGCTCTCTGGTGGCCTTTCCTGATCGAGCTCAGATTCAGAACCGCAGGTCTCCGGTGGTATCCTAACCGGGAGTATTATTTTTTCCTTGGCAAGACGTAACCTCAGCAATCTAGACTCCTTTAAAGTTGCCAGTAGGGCGTTGAGTACCCAGCACCTCGCATGTGGAATACACCCACCCCCCCCTCCACCACCCATTCAGTGGCACTGAGAGCCATCGCTTGACCAAATCAGGGCTCCGTCAAAGTGCCCCTTCATTCTGTTTCTCCTTGGCTGCCATCTGGAGGTGGTGAGAAGAACGAGCACCTGTCTCTCTAGGTCTCCTTGGTCTTACCTCTGCTTTTCTCGATACATCTGTAAAATGGGTGTCCCAGGGTATCAGAAGGATAGCCCTCGGTGTGAGCTCTGAGATCCTTGGGAGAAAAATATCAGATTATATCCACCTGAGTCTCCTGATTTTCCAAAGCTCAGACGGTAATGTCAGCTTTCAAGGTAATACTTTCCACCCGATGTTACACTTCGAAAGATTTTCTCTCTCATTCTCTCAGTCCCTGCCTCTGTCTCTTTCACATGTGTACACACACACACACACACACACACACGTTTGGTCTGAACTGACTCCCTAAAGCTCCGTGATGGTATGTAGATGAAGTAATATCCCCATTTTACAGAGGAGGAAACTGAGTCCTAGCAAGCTAAGGGATGTGACAGTAAGTCAGTGAATGAACACAGCAACTGGAACCTAAGTGCCCTGAGCCTGGCATTCTTTTCTCTGCACTACAGGCCCACCCAGAAAATGGTGAGCACAAGCAAACATGCATGGAGGGTGGGATGGGAAAGGCCCGAGCCCCCAGGTGCCTCCCGGATTCCCTCCCATGCCATCACCCTCTGCAGCCTCTCGTGGCAAGAGCAGGTCTCCCCTCCCTCAGACGCGCACGGAAGCCCTGGCCCCAGCCTGGCCATCAAGCTCTCTGGGAACAAACAAGGCCTTTCCTCCAACCCCAGAACACTCGATCTCTCCTCTTGTGCCGACCCCACCCTGGGGAGCCATGCGTCATTGCTGTCAACACACTGGGGCTGGGTGACCGCCACAGGAATTCATCCATAAACGCAGACAATGGCTGAGGAAGTGCGGGCCTTTCATGTGGCTTGAGGGCCACATGTGGGGGATCAGAGCCAAGGGGACCTCCATTCCAGGTCATATTACCACTTGTGCCCTTTATGTGTGGCCTCTCATGAGCCCTCTGGTCTCATTGGCTCTCTCCAAGGGTCCTATGCGGTAGATAAAGCCACAGTTATGATTTCCTCTTAGAGATGCAGAAACTGAGGTGCAGAGAGATTGCAGTGGCTTAGGGGTGCTGCATGAGACTCAGAGCTGACCGGGGGTTAGGGGACTAGGCCAGCTTTGCCCCCAGAGCACGACCTAGCAGTGACTTCACTTTCCAGGGTCTAGCTTCCTCCTTTGCAAAAAGGGGGCTATTGCTTCGTTTGAGATACTTCTTGGGTCCAAAGAGGTAGCTTCTTTTTGACAACACTTTGAGAATTATTATGTTTTCTTAAATCACACAGGGACGCCTGGGTGGCTCGGTTGGTTAAGGGTCCGACTCTTGATTTTGGCTCAGGCCGTGATCTCACAGTGCATGAGATTGAGCTCCACATCAGGCTCTGCATTGGCCTCTCTCCCTCTCTGCTCCTCCCCACCCACCCCCCAAAATAAATAATTAAGCTTAAAAAAATCATACAGGGGCACCCAAGTGGGTGGCTCAGTTGGTTAAGCTCAGGTCACGATCTCACGGTTCATGGGTTTGAGCCCCGCGTCGGGAACCGTGAGATCGTGACCTGAGCTGAAGTCAGACGCTTAACCAACTGAGCCACCCAGGCGCTCTGAAATAAGTATTTTTTAAAAACTAAAAAAAAAAATCATACATAACTTTCTGGCCCCATTATTCAAATGACCTACTGAATCAGTGAATGAAAGGAGGCAAAACTAAGGTTTATTTGTGGCTGTTCTGAGTGAATGAGCTCCAGCTAACAACAAAATCATTCTCCTAAAATATCCTCTGAGGATCAGAGAGCCATAGAACATTCCACAAGACCAATTATCTGGTTCCTTCTCTTGTGAACCATTTGTGGATTATATTTAAACGTTCCCACAACCCTTCTCCATTTGCCAAAGTTGTTAGTAATGTTCATGACGCAGGCCTTGCAGGGTGATGGTGGGGAAAGAGGCCGGCTGCTCAGGTTTCAAAGCAGGTTGGGTTCCTGTTTACTTACCATTTAAACTAAGAGCCAGGCCGTCGCTGGGGAAGGTGACAGCACTTCTCTCTTGGGATTTCTATGTTTTGGTTTTTCACTACGAAACTCTCGGGCTGAGAGTATTCGGTTACTAATTTGTATCTAATATCATGGCCGAATGGAGGAGGGAGCATTAGGCCTACGTGTGTGGTAATAGTTGGACGAAAAGAAAACGTGGCATGGCGAAACAAAGCCCAGACGGAAGGAGAGGGCTCAGGGTTTAGTGAACAAGGGCTGCATCCTGTTGCAGGTCGGCCCGATTTTCTGGGTTCAAATAAATTAGCTGTATCAGAAGGCCCTTTTGGCTTTCCAAGCTTTTCCCTGTCCGTTTTATTGGAGCTTCGACAAGTCACGTGTCAGCCTACCTGTCTGAAAGTAACCCTGAAAGGAGTGTAAAGGGACTTCGGCGGCCCCGTCAACGCCCGTCTTGGTCGGGCCTGTGTTTACCATTCAAAGGAAATGGCTTTTTCCTGACGACTGTGTGGAGTACAGAGATTTTGCTTCCATTATTTCAGTTTAATTTGGAGCTCCTTCTAACTTAAAACCCTGACAAGCAGAGGACTGAACCCAAGAAATCTGGGAAACTGTGCAAGTTTATATTGTGAATGTTTGTCACCGAAGAAAACTCTGTGTGTGTGTGTGTGTGTGTGTGTGTGTGTGCATGTGCGTGTGTGTGTGTGTGTGTGTGTAATAAATTTAGGGGAGGGGCTCCTGGCTGGCTCCGTGGGTGCAGTGTGTGACTCTTGATCTCCAGGTCATGAGTTCAAGCTCTACATAATCCATCATTAAAAAAGGAAATATTTAAGGGGCACCTATGTGGTTCGTTGGTTGAGCGTCCGACTCTTGATTGTGGCTCAGGTCATGATCCCGGGGTTGTGGGATCAAGCCTTTGCGTCGGGCTCCACGTTCAGCGTGGAGGTGGGTGTGGTGCCTACTTAAAAAAAATTAATAAAAATAAATAAAGAAAATAAATGTAGGGGAAACTTCAGGCCACTCAAGTGTCTGTCAGCAGAAGCATGGATAAGAAAATTGAGGCAAGCCTTACACTAGAACCCTACTGTGTAATAGTGTTCACCAATATAGATGAATCACAGTTACTATCTGCAAAAGAAATGGGACACCTGGAAGAGTACACGCTTCATGTACTTAAAGCATGTACCTTACAATTTCATTTATACGGATTTTTAGGACGGACAGGCTAATCTGTAGTGATAGAAATCAAACTAGTAGTCATCTCTGTGGTGATGGCGATTACTGAATGTCAAGAGATTCATAGGAATTTTTTGAGACAAGGGTATGGTTTATATGAGTGTATCCAGTTAATCTGTGCATTTCATCGTGTCTGTATTTTATTTAAAATAACTATAAAAATAATAATAAACTACATGAACAAGGTTCCTTAAAGATTCAGATATCATATAATATACTTTTTTCTCTTTGCATTTCTATGTTACGTGATAATGAATGCTCAAAAGCCTATTATTAATCATCTACCACAATTCTCTTAATCTTTATGTGTGTTTTAGATCTTCTACTTTGAATGTAGTGAATTGAATGTATTATAAATTCTTACTACTATCAAATACAAAGGAAATTAACATTGAGCTCATCGGAAATGCATGTTAATAAGATGGGTAGGTTTTCTCTCTACCTCATGGCTCCTCATCAGTATTATTCCCATTTTTATTTTTATGGATGTAAGCCCTGAAGAGTTTATTTACCTGTGTAAAAGGTAGTAATGGAAGAATTTGTTATAGAAAATTATTTAGGGGCGCCTTGGTGGCTCAGTCAGTTAAGTGTCCGACTTCGGCTCAGGTCATGATCTTGCCGTCTGTGCGTTCGAGCCCCACATCAGGCTCTGTGCTGACAGCTCGGAGCCTGGACCCTGCTTCTGATTCTGTGTCTCCTTCTCTCTCCGCCCCTCCCCCACTCATGTTCTGTCTCTCTCTGTCTCTCAGAAATGAATACATGTTAAAAAAACATTCTTTAAAGAAAATTATTTAGATTATTTTCAAGTCATTTGCCAAAAATCACATAGTATCTACTATTAAAGATTATTTGTAATGATCCACCAGCTAAGAAACCGGTTGGTCCTCCTTCAATTTTACTGCAAGCAATTAATTAAAACCATTACCATTAAATACATACGTAAATTAGTCAAATAACACGGTTAAGTCTTTCTTATCCAATTATCTCCCCACTCTCCTTCTTAATATTCTGTCAGTATTTGAAATCGTTCCTTTGTCCCATGCCCAGAGTATTCTTATACCCCCGGAGTAAGGTGTGATTTTAAGACTTAGAATAGGTGCAAGGCACACCTTTTTTTCCTGTAAAGTACAGGAAATGTAAATGTGGAAGACGGCTCTTTGAAAGACTTGCAATGAATTTTAAAGAGGCCAGTCACCCTGGTATCTTTCTACCGCAACCAGACTAGATTTCTGTTAATTCCATGAATAAGCCTTCCTTTCTCCTGCACGTTTTGTTGTTTCCGGAAGAAACACTCCCTCCTTCACTCTTTAGCTTCTAGTCATCTTTCCTGGCACGGAGGGCTTCCTCCATCAATGTTAGTTATCGCTGCCCTTTGTCACTTTCCCAAAGTACCTGTTGTCGCCTGTTTTGTAACTTCATCACCCGTAGCGTTTACGACCGTTTTAGTGATTTGTCTTCACAAGGCTCTGTATCCCATGAGGATGAGGACTGTTTGTTTTGTTCACCATTGTATCCTGGGATCTATACCAGGACCTGGCACGAGTTATGTGCTTAATACGTATTTATGAAATGAATCTAAATGAATGAAGAAGGTAAGAAAAGTAGGGTGGAGATCTTTCACCCGTGGTCGACCTTATACTCGCACAATCTCTCTTGGTATCACTACAGCTTTACAATACGGTTGTATAGCTGAGGTGGCAATTCTTCCATCTCAAACACATGCAATTTGGCGGTTTTTGTCTTCAGAACTTCTTGCTATGTGTAACTCTTTGTACTTCTAAATACATTTTACAGTAAGCTTTTTAGAATCAGCTTGTCTGGTATACACACACACACACCCCATGTCACGGAGGGATCTTGACTACAATTGCTCAAATTTATAGAACTATTGGTGGAAATTTTACATGTTTATCATATCAAGTCAGCCTAGAAATGTAATTATTCTTTCCACTTAGCCCTTATTTCACATAGTTTTAATCAAATTTTATAATTTTATCCAAGTTCTTGCAAATGTATTTTAGATTTGTTTTCAGATATCTATTATTTCCTTTTATTTTTAAATTTATATATATATATATATATATATATATATATACACATTTTTTTTGAGAGAGAAAAATACGATGTGAGAACAGCTCTGTCTTTGGTAGCTTTGAAGATGGAGATGGGCCACAAGCCAAAGAATGTCGGTGGCCTCAGATGGAAAAAAAAAAAATTCTCCCCTCATTTCTCCAGAAGGAAGGAATACAGCCTTACTGACACCTGGCTTTTAGCCCAATGAGACCCAGTGACCTCCAGAATAAGATAACAAATTTATATCATTTATGCCACTGAACTTGTGGTAATTTTATAGATGCAATAAGAAACTGATATAGTATGAATGTAATTTACTTAAAAATATTTTCTAATATTAAACCATCCTTGCATTCCTAGAATAAATCCAACTCGATCATGAATTATTTGATACATTGTTGGACTGGACTTAATAAGAGAATTTATATTCATACATAAAGCAGAAAAGGTACTGATCGTTCCCTTATTGCCCTCATATCAATGTTATTTTTCTCTGTTAAAGGATGTATAATATTGGGATTATCTGTTTCTTAAAGATTTAAAACTTGTCTGGAGCACCATCTAAGGGTTCCTTGGGTGGGGTTGATTTTAAGCTACTTATTAAATTTCTATAACGATTATAGAGCTAGTCAGGATTTCTCTTTAGTCAATGTCTTGATTTGGCTTTCATCTTTAATGGAATGAAATTTCGTAAAGCAAAGACTGATCAGCTGGATATGATCAAAGTCAAACTCTTTTCTCTGTGAAAGACCCTGGTAAGAAGATCAAAAGACAAGCTACACATTGGGGAAAAAATATTTGCATATCACATATCTAACAAAGAAGTATCTAGAATATATAAAGACCTCCCCAAATCCAAGAGTAAAAACAAAATAAAATAATCCAATTAAAATATGGGCACAAGGGGCACCTGGGTGGCTCAGTCGGTTAAGCGTCCGACTTCGGCTCAGGTCACGATCTCGCGGTCTGTGAGTTCGAGCCCCGCGGCAGGCTCTGTGCTGACAGCTCAGAGCCTGGAGCCTGTTTCAGATTCTGTGTCTCCCTCTCTCTCTGCCCCTCCCCTGTTCACGCTCTGTCTCTCTCTGTCTCAAAAATAAATAAACGTTAAAAAAAATAATAATAATAATTTAAAAAAATAAAATAAAATGTGGGCACAAGAGGGGCACCTGGGTGGCTCAGTCAGTTAAGCATCTAACTTCGACTCAGGTCATGATCTTGCAGTTCGTGGGTTCTAGTCCCTCTGGGCTGACGGCTCAGAGCCTGGGGCCTGCTTCAGATTCTGTGTCTCCCTCTCTCTCTGCCCCTCCCCCACTTGTGTTCTGTCTCTCGCTGTCTCTCAAAAATGAATAAATGTCAAAAAAAATTAAAAAAAAAAAAGAAAAAGAAGAGTGACCACACCAAATATTACAAGGATGTGGAGAAACTAGACCACTCATCGCTGGTGTGAAGGTAAAATGGTACAGCTATAATAGTTTGGCAGTTTCCAAAAACAAAAACAAAAACAAAAACAAAAACAAAACAACAAAAACAAAAACAAAACAACAAAAACCAACACTCTGTGCAACACTCTGTTCCTCAGCAATTGCACTTTCAGGCATTTATCCCAGAGAAACGAAAGCTTATGTTCACACAAAGCCTGCCCATAAAAGTTTATGGCCGTTTTACTCAGAAAATGATAATAAACAGGAAACAACCCAGATGTCCCCCAGTGGGTGAAAGGTGAAATAAGCTGTGGTACATCCATGTCACGGAATAGGAAGGAACACGTTCCTGATAGAATCAGCAGCCCAAAGTTACATACTGTGTGATTCCATTGATGTAACCTTCTTGAAACCACAAAGATACAGACATGGGGGAAATACGCGTGGTTGCCCGAGGCTAAGGGGAGATGGGAAGGGGGGGTGGGGGGAAAGGGCCAGGTGGCTGTAAAGAGCCAAATGAGGAATTCTTATAGTGGATGGAATATTGTGTCTTGACTGTATTAATGTCATTACCCTGGCTGTGATATTCTACAGTAGTTTTTCAAGATGTTACCGTTGAGGGAAATCATACTAAAGTTTCTCAACACTAGTAATAAAGAAAAAATGTAAAAAAAAGAAAAAAAGTAGCCCAGTGATAAAAATACATTATATACAAGAGAACCACGAAAAGAATTCCTTTTGACTTCTCATCAGACACAATGAAAGGAAGAGGTCAATGGAATCTTTACAGAACTGGAAGGGAAAAGGAAGTCAACACAGAATTCTGTATCTGGCAAAAATAAGTCTTTAATGAAGGCAAAATCAAGACATATTTAGACAAAAGAAAGCAGAGAGAATTTATTGTCAGGCATCTTGCCCTCTAAGAATTGCTCAAGGACATTCTTCAGGCTGGGGAAAAACGATGGAAAGGTAGAATCATACCAAGAAATTGAAATAGAGAGTGCCGGAAATAGTAAATATGTAGACAGACCTTTTTTTCCCTCAAGTTTTTACTTGACCGTTTTGAACAGAAATGATAAATGTGTCTTGCGGTGTTGAAAACACATAGAAGATACATGACAAGGGTCCAAACGGCAGGACAGAATGACATGAAAGCACCCCGAGCTTCCTACATGATAAGGGAATTAACGTACTTGTATTTGAAAGTAGACAATATTAAGCGAAAAGTATATATTATAAGCTCTGGAACAACCACTATTTACTTACTAAAAGTAAGTAAGTATAGCTAATGAGCCAAAAGAAAATATAAAATGACAAGATACTAAAATAAAAAAAAAAAAAAAAAAATTAGTCCAAAATAAGTCAGAAAGAAAAAGATCAAAGAAAAAATGGACTAGAAAACAAAAAGCAAGATGATACAGACTCAAATCCAATCACATCAATAATTCTATTAAACGGAAGGAGACTAAACGTTCCAATGAAAGGACAGAAATTGCCAGACAAGATAGATAAAAAGTAAGATCCAAATGGACCACAAAATACTCATTTTTTTAAAGCTTATTTAGTTTGAGAGAAAGAGAGTGAGCCAGTGGGGGAGGGGCAGAGAGCAAGGGAGAGAGAGCGACCTCAGCCTGCTCCTGACTGTTCAGTGCAGAGCCTGTAATGCGGGGCTCGAACTCACGAACCTTGAGATCATGACCTGAGCTGAAGTCGGACACTTAACTGACTGAGCCACCCAGGCACCTACACAAACTATTTATTTAAGAGATGCATATTCCGTATAAAGACACAGATGGGTTAAAAGGAAAAGGAAGGAAAAAGATAAACCAGGCAAACACTAGTCCTAAGAAAGCTAGCATGGTTAAGCAGTTACTTACTGACAGCATAAGTGGTATTATTGGAATTACAGAGAAATATTCATAACGGTAAAAGGGTCAGTTCATCAAGATGACATAACAATAAAAAATGGTCATGAACTTAATGGCAGAGCTTCAAACTGACAGTTGATAAAAGTCAGAGTTTTCAACATCCTTCTTTCAGTAACTGCTAGAATCGACAAACAATCAGCAAGGTGGAGAGGACATCTCGAGTTATCAAGTCACTGGACCTAACTTACATTTAGAGAACATTACCCCCAACACTTGTCGAATCCTCATTCTTTACAGGTACACATGGGACAGTCCCCAAGATGTACCGTAGGCTGAACCATAAAATGAGTCTTAAAACATTGAAAGGGACAGACATGAAAAAAATAAGAAGAAGAAAGACCGGAGGAAAGTTTTCACCCCTAGCCTAGAACCCAGGCCAAGACAGAAAAACTCCCTCATTAGTCTTCCTTTGCCAGAAGTTGCATTTTTCTGGTTTATTCTTCTCCTGAGAGTATAGCCCTTCAGGCATCTGTGTGTCTCCCCTGAGACCTTGGTCCCAGATCCTCACCTCATTTAAAAACCTTGTCTTTTAGGGGCACCTGGGTGGCGCAGTCGGCTAAGCGTCCGACTTCAGCCAGGTCACGATCTCGCGGTCCGTGAGTTCGAGCCCCGCGTCGGGCTCTGGGCTGATGGCTCAGAGCCTGGAGCCTGTTTCCGATTCTGTGTCTCCCTCTCTCTCTGCCCCTCCCCCGTTCATGCTCTGTCTCTCTCTGTCCCAAAAATAAACGTTGAAAAAAAAAATTTTTTTAAAAATTTAAAAAAACAAAAACAAAAACCTTGTCTTTTGCCTCGTAGGGCAGCAAAATACTAAGCCCCTTGTTACTGAGACTGACAAATGTCCGCCTGTGACCTGGAACTTTTATGCCTTCACATAGTTCTGGTTTCCAACTCTCTTTCCATTCTTGGCCGGCCAGGGTTTCCCTTCCTATTCTGCATGCTCAGCTAGCATTTTGAACATGTTTGTGACATTTTGCTCAGCATTCTATGGGTTTTGTGGCCAGAGGGTTCTCAGATTATCTAGTTTCCATGTTTCTGGAAACTGAAACCGGCCGCATAATTCTCTAGTTATTTTATGCACTCAAGTTACCTTGGCCCCATCAAAAGTCCCCTCTTTTAAAGCCAGACAGGCTTGGGTTTGAATTCCAGCCCGGGTACTCGCCGGTTATGTAACTCTTGACCAAGTGATGGAACCTCTCTGCATGAGTCTAGGGATCTCATAATGCCAGTTTTTCAGGTTTATTGTGAAGATGATCTCTGTTCTCATACAATGCGAGGCACATGAAATGAAACCTAATGTTATTGTTGTTCATTCACAAAATAGTGTTTGCTCTGTGTAAGGCACACCTGTTAAGTGGTAGGAATAAGAGACAGTAAATATGCAAACAAATAATGTCACAGAAGTTTAAATTCAAGGGCAGCAGGATTCAGAATGCCTGTAGAGGTGGAGTGGGCTTTTTTGATGGGCAGTGGGGGATTCCTATTTGATGACCTGATGTTCGATTTACAATCTAAATAAATTCAGGGTGCCTGGATGGCTCAGTCGGTTAAGCATCTGACTTTGGCTCAGGTCATGATCTCACTGTTCTTGAGTTTGAGCCCCGCGTCAGGCTCTGTGCAACAGCTCGGAGCCTGGAGCCTGCTTCCGATTCTGTGTCTCCCTCTCTCTCTGCCCCTCCCCCACTCATGCTCTGTCTCTCTTTCTCTCTCTCTCAAAGATAAACATTAAAAAAATAAATAAAATGTAAATAAACTCAAACATTCTAAAAATTAGATGTGATAGTTGCACAACTCTGAACATTCTAAAAAAAGCACTGAGTTGTACACTTTAAATGGGTAAATTGTATGATGTACGTAAATCATGATCTCAATGAAGCCTTTGTTTCTTTTTTAATCTGAATGAAGAAAAGCGAACCAGGTGAAGAGACAGAAGACGGTTAACGGTTGACGTCTACACCTCCAGGGGGGCCAGACCATGTGGGGCCTTGTGGGCCGTGTGGAATATTTGGGATTGTATCCAAACTGCAATGGGGAGCATTAGAAAGAATTTAACTGGAGAAGTGATAACTGGTTTGTGCTTTGTAACAGTCGCTGTTCTCTCTGCCCGGCAAGGGAATTTATAGGAGGCCGAAGGTGTAGGCGAGAACAGCAAAGGGGGTGCTCCACAACAGTGCGAATGAAGGTCCTAGATACTACAGTTGTGAGTTAGTGCTCAGTTCCCTACACTCGACCTTGATGATCATATGACATTATTCTGCGAGCAGAGATGTACTGTGTCCCACAGCAGGGGGACCCAGAAGAAGCAGGGGATTGATGCTCCTTCACTACCCACAAAGGAAAAAGATTACTGTAGCGTCCTGAAGTTGACCCTGCCATTGATTGACAGTCCCTTCGATTATTCACATGGGAAGGTTTCTGGATTTTCAGCCCGCCTATCCTGGGCCTCAGTTCACCCATCTATTCCCATCCCAACCACCTCTGTCTTTCTTCCATTTATGAACTCAGTCAAAATTTGGTATCTAGACCCCACATATGGCAGACATCACTCTATCAATTCTAGAAATCAGGCAACAGTGATGCTATATGTAAATAATTAAGAAGCCTGGCCTTTGGAGTCAGACAGAACCCAAAACGAAAACCCAACTCACATGTTCAGTATGGAAGAATGATCACACGTGTCATCTTAGTGCTATCTGAAGAAACATTAGGTACACCGAAAAATTCACATTCGCAGGAAAACCGAATGACCTTGGAAAATGTCATATTCCAAGTGAAACAGTAGAGTGTAGAATACCATGCACGCTCTTATCTTGAGAATGTAAGAATATTTGGGAAAAAAAAGTGAAATAAAACATGTCAAAACATTCGTAATTGCAGATTTGGGGTGGTGGAAGCAACCGTGATTTTTCTATTCATTCTCTTCTCTCTCTTTCTTTGTTTTTATTTTTTCTAATGTACAGAGACTCTTTCAGAGGAATGATAAGAAAACGATAAGGTCCACGTTAGAAAAACTAGCGAGCTGATATCCCAGTGTCGGGGAGACAGCTGGTTAGAGCCCCTTACACACACACCCGACAAGGTGACGGGTGACCTAGACACAAGTGCTACGTTGAAAGGGCTAAAAGGGACATGAGCTCTTCAGGCCACTACCCTGTTTACTCGGGTTTGTGACGTGTGTATTGGCAACATAGCAAGAACTTCGCGAGGGCCTTCACCTCTGTCAAACCACAAGCAGTGCTGATTTAATACTCTGGTATAACAACAACCGCAAAAATTGAAGTCTCTTCAGGAGAACAGGAAGAAGAGGGGAAAGATGGTGAGTAGGTCTGCTTCCCCGCGGAGTGGTTTCTCACTGGTGGCTTCTTATCCACTTTGGTGATTGGTATATACAAACAAACACACAAAGGGTTTTGGGGTAGGGAGCCCACCTGTCCACCTCGCCCGGTGGGCCGATTCCCCATCTTGCATTTGCGGTAGCGTGAAGGGGAGGGTCCCCGAGTCTGGGAATCAGATTTCTGTACTGTTTGTGCCTCACGCGGACCGCAGACCGTACGTCTTCTAAAAGGGAGGCGGTCTCTTTGAAATATCCGTGATGGGTACCACTACTAACAGGCACGGCCAGCCCTCCGAAACTCGAGAAGCAGCGGCAGAGGGGTATGAAATACGCATAATGCCAGCAATTTGGTCTACAAGCATTCAGCACATGATCGTTCTTCAACAGAACTGTTCTGATCCAAAGCTTTCGAGTTTTTTGGATTTTTAATTTTTTTTTTCAGTTGCATTTGTTTATTTATTTTTGGGAGAAGGAGAGAGAGAGTGAGCTGGAGGGCAGAGAGAAAAGGAGAGAGAGAGAGAGAGAGAGAGAGAGAGAGAGAGAGAGAATCCCAAGCAGGCTCCACACTGCCAGTGAGGAACCCAATGTGTGACTCAAACTCATGAAACCACGAGACCGTGACCTGAGCTGAAATCAAGAGTTGGATGCTTAACCAACCGACCGAGCCACCCAGGCGCCCCTGTAGTTTTTAGGTCTTAGGATCTAGTATTTCTCCTTTCAAAAAATAACTTTTTTTTTTCAAGCTATTATAGGAAACCACAGTGCATTTAACTGATTTAATGAAACTTAATTCCTTACTTCAAGTTCTAAGAGGAGAAAAGTCTCTTTGAAGGCAATCTTTGCTATGATGGCTTCCAGAAGAACCTAGACTGTAGGGATACTGATGATCGTGACTGTGGTTATACACACCCCACTGGCCAAAGTCAACTTCTTTAAGAATAGGAGCTATGGCACCTTTAGCTAAAATTTGAGTTTTTCATTAGAGTAAGATCATGCCTGACATTTCATAAAGCTTAAAGGCAAACAAGAATGATTAATCATGCTCATAAATATGCAAACGCATTCAAACCATGATATTAAAAAGGTGTATTACCTTTGAGACAAAATGGCAGAACCAGAACTTTTTAATTGCCAAGAATTTTACGTAGCAAGTTTATTTATTCAGTAACATAATAAAATAGGGATATTACATTGGCAGAAGTGGACTTAAGGAGCACAAAATATTAGCTTAAAGTGGGAAAACAGTGGGATCGTTTTCAGGAGGCTCATAGGAAACTTCCCATTTATAATGCTACTTTTTCGTAACTAATAGGAGTAATATGCAGCCTTTCTATGATAAACAGCGATCGTGGTACCTGAGTAGTACGTGCATTCTATCGCACACTCAGGCACTATTCGGGACAGATACTTTTCTAATTACTTAAGCAATGCTTTCCAGCTCATTCAATACTTTGTCTAAACAGCTTTAAGGCATATGAAAAAGCAAACGATCATACGTGCTTAAGTATAAAACATTTCGGGAAGCGATGCTCCGAATGTGCTCATTCACTTAGAGCACCAACTGCTTCATGTGTAAAACCGGCTTGAAATGATCACCCACCTCTTGCGAGGCTTTCCAACTTCAATAATGGCATTGAAAAATGAGTTCGGGGGTAAATCGCCAATATATTCGGAAACACAGCCCAAACAAAGAGACTGGATTCGAAGACAGAATTCAGAAGTGAGCCAACTATTTTTGTACATTGTAGCAACTGGGTCTTCGTTCAAAATTTCAAACACAGGTGATATCAACCATATGTACGATGCATGACATCCAATCAAAATGGCACTTGAAGGAACTTGCTGCCTAACCTAAAGGAAAGATGTCACGGCCAGATTCCCGCATGGGGGTTAAATTCTTTACACTAATAAAGTAGGTTTTCAGATTCCTTAACTTTCGATATTTTGGAACCCTTTGTGTTTTGCCTGTAGACATCTCAGACAAGCTGTAAAATTTGTGAGGACGCTTACCATCCCACTTGGATTGTAAAATATGTCAATTCTAATACTATATAAGGAAGGCAGATCTGACTCATTTAGTGGGCAAGCCCTACATTCTGAACTATGCAACTCAAACTAGACCCTGTGGCAAATGATTCATTTTCTCAGCAGGTAATTAAGGTTACTTGCAATAGGGCAATTCCCGCTTGGCCTTTGGCCGCAGCCTGGGTCTTTAAAACAAGGTTCTAAACTGTAGGTCATGCAAAATGGTATAATTTCCTTAGCAGGCGGTTAAGGAAATCTTCCATAAAGGTGCAAGAGAGAGAATATGAGTTTTAAGAAGGCTCACTGAATTAACGAAGCTCTCCCTCCCTTCCAATCCAGCAAATTCAGTGATCCAAGAAACTGAATTGGAAATAGAAATAATGCACCTGTGAAATTAACGGCATGAAATTCCACAATGTTCCTTAGACTTCTCACTCATTTCCAGAACGGGAAGGGATTCGAGATAACAATATTACTTCATTTCTTTAGAGGGAAGTAGGTTTAAAAAGTGTTTACCCTCTTTAAGACTTTTTACAGTGTTGATTAGCACTCATCAGTAAATAAGTGAGACCGTTGTGTTCATTTGCATATGCAAATTAAGCTGGGAAAGCCATAAAAACGTATTTATCACCAGTAAACCAACCAGCACAGCACAACATAAAAGAAAGGGAATAATACGTATTCCCTTCATACGTATATTACTTCATATACGTGTAAGAATAAAAGCCTTTTAATAAAAAAAATCTATCATTTTATTTCATCATTACTCAAAAGTCACACTGAAAATGCTATCAATAAATGCCTTTACAACTTCAAGTAAATGACTTTCCTTGTGAATATTTGCTTTTAATCATCCTTTTTGTCTGAGGTGCTCTCGTCGTGATTTTCGGGACTGACTTTATTGCTGGCGATCAAGGGAGCTGCCTGGGCTTCTTTTGGTAATGAAAACACATGGCACGTCTGGAGGTCTAAGTAGGTTGTAAATATCTTCGCATACTGTGGATGCTTTAGGGCAAAACTTTTAAATTCCTCTAGAAGAGAGAAAAAAAAAACCCCGTAAATAGAGACACATCTTCTTTTGGCACGATGCCGATTAATATAGGACCTTAACGATACGATCGTTGCAAACTCCCATTACTCGACTCTTAGGAATCATACAGCCGCTTTGGAAGACAGTTTTTCCTTCATTTAGTAGAGTCGAGGATGTACATACGCCGTGACCTGTCGATTCTCTTCCGAAGTCTATAACCTAGAGAAATTTGTGCATGGTGTGTTTGTTCTGGGAGACATGAATAAGACTGTTCACAGCGACCTTAGTTATGACGGGTGACAGTGCCAACGACCCGAGTCTGTCGGCAGCAGACATGGGGATGCGTAGCATTTTCATGGAACAGAGCAGCTCTACGGCCGAGAAGATGAACAAACAGCTGTGTTGTAGCCATGTGGTCGGATCTTAAAGCCGTAACGTTGAATGAAAACAGCCAGATACACAAGAATGCATATTCGTATGAGTCCGTTATATGAAGTTCAAAAACTCGGCCAAAGCTAACACATGATATTTAACGATGGTACTTTGTGGTGAGATGCTAACAAGTAAAGCGAGGTAGAGAGTCCTTTGAACGTCAGGTTAGCTAGGCACACGTGGGTGGCTCAGTCCGTCGAGCGTCTCACTCGTGATTTTGGCTCAGGTCATGATCTCATGGTTCGCGAGAACAAACCCCATGTTGGACTTTTAAAGTCAGGTCCGTCATGCCCGCTTTAGGAGAGAGAAGGGGGTTGTCCCTGGGAAGGGGTGCACAAGGGTTTCCTGAAAAGCTCTATTTCTTTTTTTTTTTAAGTTTATTTATTTATTTTGAGAGAGAGAGAGAGAAGGGAGGAGGGGCAGAGAGACAGGGAGAGAGAGAGATTCCCCAGCTGACAGCGCAGAGCCCCATGCGGTGCTTGAACACCTGAACCGTGTGAGATCGTCACCCGAGCCAAAAATAAGAGTCAGACTCTCAGCTGACTGAGTCACCCAGGCTCCCCGAAAAGCTCTATTTCTTGACCTGAACAGTGTTCACTTTACAAAAGCTTGTGATGCTCTATGTTTATGTTTCATTCACTTTTCTCTATTGCTGTTATTTTTTATAATAAAAAAATGCTTAAAAATGCTATTGCTCATGACTTTTTCTTACTGGCTTTTCAAACGATTTTAACCTTTAATTCTGGTATGCAAATTCACAGTCTTGAGAAGCTGAGCCCCTTCTGAGCCCCATTGACTTATGATCAATAAAGACAAGTAGAAGGTACAATATATAATCATCCTATCATGAGATCTCTGAGTCGTGGGCCTCTTTCTATCTTTGGGGTCTTGGATTTACGAACTGAGGTAGAGGTTTAGAAGGCTAACTAAGTTAACCATCAGAGTTTGCATGTCAAGCCTCCGATAACCTGATGTTTCTGAAGTATAATGCCACCCTCAATTCTGAAGCCCCTCTATCCTCTTCTGTTTGGATGGAGAGAACTTTATTGAGTTTATACAGCAAAAGGAGCCTAGACTTTGAATCAGCTAGCTATCAAAATAAAAGGATTTTTAACCCCATGTTCTAGTTCTATTTCTTTTTTAAAAATTAGGGGCGCCTGGGTGGCGCAGTCGGTTAAGCGTCCGACTTCAGCCAGGTCACGATCTCGCGGTCCGTGAGTTCGAGCCCCGCGTCAGGCTCTGGGCTGATGGCTCAGAGCCTGGAGCCTGTTTCCGATTCTGTGTCTCCCTCTCTCTCTGCCCCTCCCCCGTTCATGCTCTGTCTCTCTCTGTCCCAAAAATAAATAAACGTTGAAAAAAAAAATCCTCTGATAACCCTGAGTCTATTTCACAGCACGTTAGACTAACAAACAACTCCTGGAGAAAGAAATAGGTCTCAGTGATGAGAAAGCTACCAGACTGAGCCCAAATCATGCTTTGCAACAGCAACATTATTTTGCATTAATAGACCACTTTATGTTTCTGAATCAGGCAAGCTATTAACATGTTCTTTGAATGTTCTTTTTTAACATCCAAAATAGAGGTTCATCTGCAGGAGTCTGTCTCAGTGATGAAGGCACAGGGGACTTAAGTGACTTTTACGGAAAGTAAACAGGAGAGTTGATCTACTGAAACCAAGGTCTTTCAAGACTTGTGCTCTATTCAAAAAGTCAAGGTCTCTGCCCTCTTTGGGGATGTCAGTGGCATCAAAAAGCAACTCATTTCTAGAAGAAGTGCTGTGAACTGGCTAATCCGTGGAATTTGGGCATTAATTTGGCTAATGGAAAACCGAGAAGGAAAATAATTTAAATGGTCACATTCTGATACATTTCAATAGCTATTCTTTTATAAAATCATACTTAAATGCTTCCAAACATTTTTGCAAAAAAAAGGAAACAGGTATAATATCGGGGAAAGGGAGATACGGTGTGTATTCTAAAAAAGAAAAAGATTAAACACCAAAAGCAGATAACATCATTAAAATTGACAGGTAAAGTTATGACTACCTAACAAATCATTTTTGGTATAATTGCCACTGAAATAGTTACTCCAAATAGTTGTTCTGAGTTGTTCTGAACTCAGTAAGCAGTCTTACTTGTGAAAGGAAAATGGTCAGAGAATGAGTACCCAGGGGGTTTATGACTCATACATTTTATCTCAGAATGTACTTCCCATTTTTCCTCCTTCCCTCCTTCCCTCCCTCCCTCCCTTCCTTCCTTCTTTCCTTCCTTGCTTCCTTCCTTCCTTCCTTCCTTCCTTCCTTCCTTCCTTCAACTCAATAGAGTAAGTGCCCTAGGCATTTAATTACCTAACATATTATGAAGGGCAGGCAGAATGACAGTAATTAAAAACAGAGAGGAAAAGAAGTTTGCCATCTAATTCCCCCATCCCATGAAAGTTAACAAGCTGAAACTCTCTGCACCATAAGGAAAGAGGCCCTCAAGAGGAATCCCCCTGCAGCCTGCAGGAGAGGCTGGGGGAGGTACGCCAGCCTGATGTGAATGGCAAGCTGAGCCAAGCCAGGGAAGGGGTCACCTGGGCCTCTCCACTCAGCTGTTTCTCAACAACTGTACCGGGAAATAACGCGGAAACCGACGGACCATCCTTCAGCCCTAGGGGACTTGTTTTGATGTGTGGACTCAAGCCATCTGGAGAAAGCTTGGTCACTGATGGATGGACCTGCCGTGTGGCCACAGGGTCTTCTTCTGCCGTGAAAGTCCCAGCTTCACAGCGGTGCCATCAACATGACGCGTGAAAGCTTAGCTAAGCTGCTGACGGTGGACATCAATAGACGGTTTAGCTGCTATTATCCTTGTTGGCACCTCAGTCCCCACCGCTCTACTGTGGTTACACCCGCTTCAGTTGACTTGCTCAGTTTTGCTCAGCCACGGAGACGGTGGAAGGGAAAAGACCCTCCCGGGAGGGGCAGCGGATGACAGGTAAGGTGGGGAGGGCAGAGGGCAGGCTCTAAAACCAGACTGTCGTGGCTTTTGAATCCTGGCTCTGACATTCTCTAGCTGATGCCCTTAGGTAACTTAGTTAAATGTTATGCATCTCAATCAAATAATAATTAAGAGTACTGATTAGGGGTGCCTGGGTGGCTCAGTCGGTTGAACGTCTGACTTCGGCTTGGGTCATGATCTCGCGGTCTGTGAGTTCAAGCCCCGCATCGGGCTCTGTGCTGATGGCTCACAGCCTGGAGCCTGCTTCGGATTCTGTGTCTCCCTCTCTCTCTGCCCCTCCCCTGCTCATGCTCTGTCTCTCTCAATAATAAATAAACAGTAAAAAAATAAAAAAGTAAAAAATAAGAGTACTGACTAAATAGGCCTGCTAATAAATAAAGATTTATTAAAAAATGTTTGGGGCGCCTGGGTGGCGCAGTCAGTTAGGCGTCCGACTTCAGCCAGGTCACGATCTCGCGGTCCGTGAGTTCGAGCCCCGCGTCAGGCTCTGGGCTGATGGCTCAGAGCCTGGAGCCTGTTTCCGATTCTGTGTCTCCCTCTCTCTCTGCCCCTCCCCTGTTCATGCTCTGTCTCTCTCTGTCCCAAAAATAAATAAACGTTGAAAAAAAAAATTAAAAAAAAATTGTTTAGAAGAGTGCTTTAGCATCTAAGCCCTCAGTAATTAGCTACTCTTACACCACTACCCCTGTTATTATTACCGTCAACATCATTATCACTGTTATTTCTGTTAATAGAATTAGTGGAGGGACCTCCTGCCCGAGGGTCCATCTGTAGTCAGGGATGGCTCCTGGTAAACTAAAGCAGAAAGCAAGCTGCCCACTCACCATACGAAACAGAATCCCCCTGGGCTATTTCCTTGAAGAGACCGGAAACATCCAGGTCGGGCACCCCAAGGGAGGCCTGCAAAATGGTGGAAAACTCTTCCTCTGTGATGAAGCCGTCCTCATCAACATCAAAGAGCTGAAGGAAGAGGAAAATAAAACATAGGAATGAGTGCCGACAGAACAGAAATGGGATGGAGTAATCCCAGAAAATCTTTAATAATTCCAACCGTTTTTGTGCCGGGGGCAAGGGAGATGCACGTGAAGTTAGAATGGTCTCTGCTGCCCATGTAGCTTGGGCATGGAAAGAGACAGAACTAAAACAGGGGTGACAACGACAGTAAGTACAGAGGACGTGGGAGGCCTGTGGAGAACAAGATGAATCCTACGGGAGAGGTCGGGGGAAGCTTGACCCAGCTGACACGTGAGGTGGGTCTCAGAGCACAAAGGGACATTCCTGGAACATGCAAGGACTGGCAGGTGAGTGTCGGGGGCTGGAACCAGGAGACTGACGGACAAGCAGGTCTCACGCCATGATGGGTGTGTGACACCTCACCTAACCCTGTGGGATTATGACAGTGGGGGACGCGCTGTGATCATATGTGAATTCAGAGCAAGGAGGATGGATTGGGGTCAGAAGGTTGGAAAGACTAGAGGCGGGAGAGCCAATTAAGTGTGGCGTGGAGGGGGGCCTGGGCGGCTCGGTCGGTCAGTTAAGCCTCGGACCCTCGATTTCGGCTCAGGTCGTGATCTCCCGGTTCGTGAGATGGAGCCTTGCCTCAGGCTCTGCACGGACAGCACAGAGCCTGCTTGGGATTCTCTTTCTCTCCCTCTTTCTCTGCCCCTCCCCTACTTATGCTTGCATGCTCTCTCTCTCTCAAAATAAATAAATAAACTAAAAAAAAAAAAGAGTGTGAGGGGGAGGAGTGGGAAGGACAGGAAGGGGCAGGATTTATAAGAAAGCAGGGGCAGGACTGGCATGGCAATCGGGGCCCTCGGGGATGGACGGGAAGGAGTGTGAGTGGGCGGGGGTGTTCTGGCCTGGGCACCTGGGATGAAGTGGGTGCCCTACCAAGAACGGGAGAACAGGGGTCCCCCGAGACCTAGGAGCTGGACCTGGGGGCGTAAAACCCGAGTGGGAGGAGATGAAGCGCCTCAGCTCAGGACAGCGGCGAGGCCTGAGCCGGGGATTCAGCAAAGAGCTGAGACGAGGGGTGTGTCGGAGCTTATCTGCAGGGAACGCACACAATAAGGCCAAGCCCTGGGACAGCACCAGAGGAAGTACTTTGGAAGAAGCTGCCAGAGAGCTGGAGAACCGGAAATGAAGAGCATGCGACTCAGCCCCCATAGGAGGGAGAACAGCACCAAAGTGAAAAGCGAATGAGCATTTGTTTTTGCAAAGGGTGGCCCGGGGCTCAGCAGTAACTGCCAAGGATCTCGTCACACCCGGCTCCTCACAAGTGCGAGCGCAGCTTCCTTCCCGGGCCTTCCATCCCTAAACAATCCTCGGCCACTCATCTGTCACATTGGGTGCTTTGGTGGCTCTCACTTCTGTGGCAGTTCCCTTCACGTGTCCATACTGGGGGCCTTTACTTCTTCTCCATCTGGCCCCTGTCATCACTACTCCAGCTTGCGCCCCTCACGGAAATGTTCAATTTCCCTCAACTACTCATGGCTCCCAGTAGTCTCCCTGCTGCAGAGTAAATCCCACGCTCTGGACTCCAGTAGAGAGCTCAGCACCCCGATTTCCTCAGGGGGAGTGGAATCTCCCCACTGCATGGACTACGGTGGGACTCTGAGCCAAAACACCACGTCTTTCCAGCAAGCACACTCTCTTTACAGCAGGACCAGTTGGACCCTCCCTGGAATGCGACTGAGGACAGAGGACAGAATTGGAGGTGCTCATTCTAACTGGCCTCTGGGGTCGCTGCCTCTGAGTCCACCCTTGAGCCCCCTCCCCGGCCATATGGTGATTTTTGCAGCCACAGTCCACGCCTGTCTGCTCAGGGCTAGAGAACGCTAGCTAACACTCTACCCCTGAAGGTCACTGTGGTCATGGAATGGGATCAAGGACGGGGAGTTACCTGGGAAGTGCTTCCCAAGTAAAGGATTGGATCCCATACGTATAAACGGATACTACTAAATGAAACATAAAAGTGTGCCAAAATATTTCTTTAAACACCAAACACACCTGGAAAAGGAGGTTGAAAAATAACCACAGGAAAGCATGACCCTTGTCTTACTGGAAAAAGAGTTAATTATAGTTTCAGGTCCTCCTTGCCTGCCTCTGCACCAAACCGAGGTCTAGGCCAGAGAAAAATCTCACGGCGTCTTTAAAAACAATAATTACTGTGATTGAGGGCCAAATTTTCTACCGGGTCTTTCATCGGTGAACCAAAAGTGACCATTTACTCAGCTAAACTTACAATTATGTATGCAGTCCCAAAACAGAAACAGAAATATCTGAATTGGAACCAGTTAGCTATGTGTATAATTTTAGGTTTTATGATGAATACGTCTGTAAAAGCCAAACGTTTTAAACTTGGAAAAAGTTCTGGCCCTTGCCTTCTGACCATCTGCTAAGCATCAACCACTTGGGTTCTTTATAGGCCTCACAGTTAACTCCGTTTTAACCAATCTGAGATAAAAAGCCGGCTTGGGGACTTCGCCGTCGATGACAGAGCACGTGAACATTCCTGAGGCTTGCCCTGGTGGCCCCTAAAACGTGAGAAAGGACTCTCAGAGGAAGAGAGTCTTTTCTAGACAATAGAGGGGAAAGAAAACCTCGTGGGATGCTCTTCTCAGAAAATCCGGAAGACAGGGAAGTAGGAGCAGGAACAGGGAAGGTCCTCGGTGGTCATGGTGGGTGGAAACAGGGAGACCGCCACGCGGCTGAAGGATGAGTCAATACCCACAGCTAGGTACCAAGGCAAGCAGGGAGATCAAGTTTTTGTTTTACTTGAGAGCAGACGACACAGCCTTAGAACGGGAAGGGAACATCCTGCATAAATACGCAGTAGATGCAGCACCTTTTATCTCAGAAAAACGAAACACACTTTGGGAACGTATTCTTCCAGCTCCTCTTGGGGGCATGCAGGTGATACACGGGAGTCGGGGTCGTCACAGCTCAAACCTCCACCAGGTTCTGCTGAGCACGGGACCATGCGTGCTATTCCTCTGCCCCGCCCCCCTTCCCTGATATCGCTGTGAAAGCACACGTGATACCCCAGGAGAACACACAGGGTGGGAACTTGGGACATTTAGCATGACGCTCACCTGACATCCCACAATAAAATAAATTCCATCAGGAAAACAGCACTTAAAATAGCTCTGACACACAGAAGGAGAAAATGTGAGGACAGAGGAGAACTTTCCGGATGGTGAATTAGGATGACTAGTGGCAGGTGGTGTTTATTTATACACCGCACTTCGGGGCTCCAAAACGGACAGGCTGGAAAGAAAGAATTTTTAAAGCGAATTTGTTAAATTCACCGGCTCTTCAATTTTGATGCTATTAGTTAAGCTTCTCCCAAAGACTTCCTTTTTGCTTAACCGGATGCTTGCGGTTTCTTTAGTCTCAGTGGCAATTGTCTTAATCACATTACCCCTGTGCACACGTCCCAGCAGATCTATAAACTCAGGTAATGGATTCACTGGTTTTCACATAATGCACTTAGAGTCAACACTTGTTCACGAGGCAGACGAAGATGTTTTCAGCGGGGCTGACAGTACCTTAAATGCCATTTGGATGATGTCCTCCGTGTTGGCAGGGTTACACAGGACAGCCAGGCCAATCACATACTCTCGGAAGTCAATGCTGCCATCATGGTTCTGTGAAAGGAGGGGAGAAATCAATTAGGAGAGCCACCAGTTGAATTACCATTGATCACAGGGCAAAGGTGGACTCCAGGTATGTCACACAGCTTGGCATCATCACGTGCTGAGCTTACTTGGAAAAAAAGTTCCTACTGAGAGGGAACAGCAGGCCAGCGGCCTGCCCATTCCCAGTTCAGAAGGAAGGAAAATCTATTTCTGCTTAGTAAGAAATAGAAACATTTAATCACTGAGGCCATGTAGAGCGGCTCTGGGGCACCTGGCGTGGGTTCTTGAGCGAAGGCCTGATGGAAGCCCCTCTTCGAGGCAGGATCTAGAATCTTGGTGGTGGCCCTGCCATGATGACCAACACTGACAGGTCACTAGAGAGTGACCAAGGTCACTAAGCAACTCTCTGTAGACAATGGAAAGGAAAGGAAGGGAAAGGAAAGGAAAGGAAAGGAAAGGAAGGAAGGAAGGAAGGAAGGAAGAAAGAAAGAAAGAAAGGAAGGAAGGGAAAGGGAAGGGAAGGGAAGGGAAGGGAAGGGAAGGGAAGGGAAGGGAAGGGAAGGGAAAGGGAAGGGAAGGGAAGGGAAGGGAAGGGAAGGGAAGGGAAGGAAAGGAAAGGAAAGGAAAGGAAAGGAAAGGAAAGGAAAGGAAAGGAAAGGAAAGGGCAGACTCAGGCAACAATTGCAGACAGATTCTTTCTTCCTTGCAGGCTTTGTCTGCAATAAGCTAGAAGCTAGTGTGCAAATCTGAGCCACTTCAATGGCCCCATGATGATGTGAGGCCGCAGAAGATCCAGAACTCTGAAGCATCTAGCTACTATATTAGTATCTCTGTACCTCAGGAGGTGTGGCATGGCAATACAAAAGAAGGCATGGATAATTCTAAGCCAGGTGGACTGAGTGCGCTGTTTCTTACACAGGAACTACTCGTCTAGACAGGAACGCTGAGGCCGAAGTGGGGAGAAGGAGATTCCGAGAACTGCAAAGAGGCCCCTGCGATTATAACCCCAGGGTCTTAGAAGCACTTGGGCGGCACAAAGTCTTCAAGTGATGAATTCCCAGATAAAGTGTGAACCGGCAACAATAGAGCTAGCGTGGTACTTCGCACTTGAACAAACGGTGTTCGGCATCACCAAGAGCGTAAGCTTTACCCGTGGCCGAGTATCTACATTTCGACCATCAGGAACTCCTCTAGGGCAAGGATTGCTTTCTCTGTGCGGCACTGTATTTCCAGTGCTTAGCGCACATAGGGAGGCACTAAAAACAATACTGCTTTTTCTCCTTGACTCTTACCTACTTTGAGTTCACTTGAAAAACTAAAGCGCCTGGTGGCTCAGATGGCAAAGCGTCTGACTCTGGATTTCAGCTCAGGTCACGATCCCACGGTTCATGAGATCAAGCCCCACGTCGGGCTACGTGCCGACAGTGTGGAACCTGCTTGGGATTCTCTCTCTCCCTCTCCCCCTTGCACGCTCTCTCTCTCTCCCTAAGAAATAAATAAGTAAAAACTTTAAAAATAAATAAATAGAACTGAAGTAAGTGCTCTTCACTGGGGTTCCACGGATGAGCTTGGGGAAAGGGGAGGCCGTGAAGCCCCTGAGACGGTGTGCAGTTTGTGTGTGTGCATTTTTCTAGGAAAGAAAATTGCAGCTTTTGCCTGCTTCTGGAAGCAACCAGGACTCAAAGGATCAAGAGTCACTTTTTGCATGCTGCTTTATCTTACTGCAGGGTGGGAACTAAAAGGAGAAGCAATTTAACTTCCCTTTCCCATCAGAGAAAATAGAAACAAAGATATTTCAAGACTTCCCTTAAGTAACACGGTTTATTCCGGAGACAAAAACTCAGGTCCTCTGACTTCCATTTTTGTCTGGTTATCTACAAAGGCGATTTCTTCCTTTTCTTGAATCAGTTTGTTTGAAAAAAAGTTGACTTAAGAAAATGTATCATTTCCATTTGATGAAAAGCACCCACTTTATTTTTTTTTAATATGAAATTTATTGTCACATGGGTTTCCATACAACACCCAGTGCTCATCCCAACAGGTGCCTCTTCAATGCCCATCACCCACCCATCCCTCCCTCCCAACCCCCCCCCCCCATCAACCCTCAGTTTGTTCTCACTTTTTAAGAGTCTCTTATGGTTTGGCTCCCTCCCTCTCTAACCTTTTTTCTTTTTCTCCTTCCCCTCCCCATGGTCTTCTGTTAAGTTTCTCAGGGTCCACACATGAGTGAAAACATATGGTATCTGTCTTTCTCTGTCTGACTTATTTCACTTAGCATCACACTCTCCAGTTCCATCCACGTGGCTAAAAAGGCCAGATTTCATTCTTTCTCATTGCCACATAATATTCCATTGTGTATATAAACCACAATTGCTTTATCCATTCGTCAGTTGATGGACATTGAGGCTCTGTCTGTCATTTGGCTATCGTTGAAAGTGCTGAAAAGCACCCATTTTAAATGTGCAGTTAAGGTGTTTTGACAAATGCATACACCAGGGTAACCACCACTGCCACAATCAGTATCTATGACATTTTCATCACCCCAGAAATTTTAGAGACGGTAGAGTTTTAAGTGACATCATTTTCTTCTTGGGCCAGCACCAGTTTACTTCCTTATGCACCATGGAGAGCTGCTGTTCATCAGCCTTAGAGGCCGAGCAGGGCAGCTTTCCAAACCGTAGATGTATTATTCAATATAAGCACATTTGTTCCGCAAGTGGCTTTCTTGATGAAGCAACACAGGGCCTTGGATAGAAGTTTGGGAGAACGGACAGAAGAATGGTCTGTGGACACTGAAGACGTCATAGATTGTGTGCCTGGGCCTGTGCTTTTAAATTTATGTTGTCTCTCTACTGTGAGGCATCCAATTTTTATCTTTACCACCGAACCCTACGTAAAACACAGGTCAAGTATTAGAACTCATTTTTCGGAGGGACAGAGAGAAATATAAAGGACTCTTCACATTACCACTATTCACAAAACAAGGTAATGTTCTGGACCTCTTATCTAGGAGTGGTCTTGACTGACAAAAAGAAGCAGACCCTTGATAAAGGATGTTAAAGCAGACCTTGCTAATCAGACACATGAGAAATTATATGTTACATTTTCATCGTAGTAGTGTAAGGAGGGGAAAGCAGTGTGGAAATCATTCTTAGGTGTTTTATTATTGGATGAATAAAACGATACATTGTTAAGGTTCCAAATTAAAAATAATAAGACTTGGAACTGGAAGGAACCTTAGAAATCATCCATTTGACTAATTCAGTTTTACTAATAAAAAAACGAATTCATTTTTACTAATAAAAAAATGGGAGATTTTGACGTTTAAAAATGTAGATGGCATTTCACATGATTTTTTTTTTTAATTTTTTTTTTCAACGTTTATTTATTTTTGGGACAGAGAGAGACAGAGCATGAACGGGGGAGGGGCAGAGAGAGAGGGAGACACAGAATCGGAAACAGGCTCCAGGCTCCGAGCCATCAGCCCAGAGCCTGACGCGGGGCTCGAACTCCCGGACCGCGAGATCGTGACCTGGCTGAAGTCGGATGCTTAACCGACTGCGCCACCCAGGTGCCCCTCACATGATTTTTAAAAATCACTGAGTATTCTTTTCTCTTTTTAAAAAATATTTATTTATTTATTTATTTATTTATTTATTTATTTATTTTTTATTTTGAGAGAGAAAGAGAGAGAATGCGAGCAGGGGAGGGGCAGAGAGAGAATCCCAAGCAGGCTCTGCACCGACGTGGGGCTCTATCCCGCTTCACTCGACATCACACAACTTGCTATTATCATCAACTACAATTAAAATTTAGGTAACTGGATTCCGAATCTTTCAAATTAAAGCAAGTAGTTTAATAAAATAGATTCAAAAAACAAATAATAAAAAAGTATACGATGAGGGACACTCCTTTCATTTTTTAATTTCAAATCAGTTCCGGGATAAAGATTAACCCTCAGATCTGTGGGGTTAATTCTTTAAAAACCTATTGAACTTCTCTGGAAAAATTAGACACTTAAAAAAAAATCTAGGCTTGAGAATATTTCAGGGCCACATTTAGAAGGAGGAGACCAGCTTTCTGGAAGGAGACCCTAATCCCTCCGTAATCTGTCCTAATCTGGAGGCCAGGACAGCCCCGAGTAGGAACCACGGATTTGCGCTGGATCACTGCAAAAAGAAGGGGTGACCAAGCCTGGACGAAGCTCCGGACGGTGGGCCCCGTCCCTTCCCTGGTGGTCAGGAGGATCAGAAGGGCATGGAAGTGAGGGCTGACGGTCACCGTGACCTCACGGCACCCCAGCGCCCTGCCAGTCCCACCGTCACTCAACACTAGCTTCTAGGACCAGCGGGAAGTTCCAAACCACATGTTCAAACACGGCCCATTTAAAATTGCAGAAGGGACAAATGGTGATTTTCCTGCATCTGATTCTCAGGTATCCGTTCCCTAAAGCTTTTCATAGTTGGATTCGTTCAACATTTTTATTTCTACAGAAGCAGGTATGTTTAACAACATTTGAAGTCCAGCAACATTTAAGGATGTGGGTGTGAATACACTTTGAAATGGCAAACCCCCAAGGACAGGGCTATATTCTCTTTGGTATGTTATCATTGGTACCACCCCTGAAGGTGAGAGATCGTCAATACCATCAAAATAATTTAGAAATGCTTCCATAAAAACAGAACTTACTATGCAGCAGTCAACAGAAAAAGGCCTTGGGTCCTTGAAGATACTCTACAAATCCAAAGGAGTTCTATTATTAAAATACAGTAAATTCTCAGTTTCCCAGAGGATTCTGGGGAGAGGCATTCTGTTGGCTCAAATATTCTTATTAAGAGCGTATTTCTACCCACATATGTAATTGTATTACCAATTTTCCAGGAATTAAATTGCTTTAATCCACTTAGCATTAAACGCAGACACTTTTAAGAAGTGATTCTAAAAGCACCTCAAGATCAATAAACATGTTAAATATCAGGACCCTGCAGGTGCATCTGTGAATATTTTTTAAGGCCCCACCATGGGTTAGTTGCGCAATATTACTGATGGAATTTCTGAGTTAAAAAAACAGTTTTTAAAAACACAAGCACTACTACTCAAAAGATATTTTAAGTGACCTTTAAGATGATGTATACATTTTGAACATTCTCAGAGGTTTGCTTTCCTTAGGTACAGAGCGTGTAGTTCTTTTTCCTGCTGTTACAGGTTACAGAATCCAATGATTATATCAAGATAAAGATGTTTTTCAAAACCAAGTGGCAGATTTTGAAATTAAAAAGTGTAGATGGTACAATTTCACTTGCTTTTTTAAAATCGCCGAGTATTCATTTCTCTTTTTAAAAAACATTTATTGATTTATTTAGTTTGAGAGAGAGAGAGAGAGAGAGAGAGAGAGAGAGAGAGAGTGAGCAGGGGAGGGGCAGAAAGAGGGAGAGAGAATCCTAAGCAGGCTCTGCACTGTCAATGCAAAGCCTGACTCGGGGCTCTGTCCCACAAACCATGAGATCATGACCTGAGCTGGAATCAAGAATCAGATGCTTAGCCGAGCCACGCGGGCGCCCCACTGGGCATTATTTTCAACTTAAAACATCGATCGTATAGCTTAATGTTAGAAATTGAAAAATAATGGGATGAAATGATATGAATCAAAGACCTCTGTCTTAGGCTATAAGTAGTCTTCCATGTAGAAATGGTAAATTTAAAAAAGTGTATCACATAAATACTCCCTCTTACATTGAAAATGTGCCTTTAGGGGCTCCTGTGTGGCTCAGTAGGTTGAGCACCCGACCTCGGCTCAGGTCATGACCTCACAGTCTGTGTATTCAAGCCCTGTATCGGGCTCTGTGCTGATGGCTCAAAGCCTGGACCCTGCTTCGAAATCTGCGACTCCCTCTCTCTGCCCCTCCCCCCATTCATGCTCTCTCTCTCTCTCTCTCTCTCTCTAAAAATAAATAAACATTAAGAAAAAAGAACATTTGGGGCACCTGGGTGGCTCAGTCGGTTGAGCGTCCGACTTCAGCTCAGGTCATGATCTCACAGTTCACGAGTTCGAGCCCCGCATCAGGCTCTGTGCTGACAGCTCGGAGCCTGGAGCCTGTTTCAGATTCTGTGTCTCCCTCTCTCTCTGCCCCTTCCCTGCTCATGCTCTTTGTCTCTCTCTTTCTCAAAAATAAATAAACATAAAAAAATTAAAACATCAACTGTTGGATAAAAACTAAGAAATTCAATTACTTGTGGCTATTGCTTCTGCACAATGCCAAAGTTTGGGGTACTTAAAAAAAAATCCAGAGCTTGGATTGGATTTTCCAATGTCTACTCTAGTGACTGGGGTTGTCTGTACAAATGTTCTACAAGTTCAGAAGAGAAGAGAAGAGAAATGTAAGTAACTGTGGGATGTTCTGCCCTGTGCAGTCAGGAAGAGAATCGTAGGGGCAGATAATCCCTTGACCTGTGTGGAGCAAGAAAAATACTTAATACCGCCTCCCACTTGAGGTAACTGTCTTAACTTCCAAAAAATATTTAGAATTAAGTGAGGAAAAAAAAGTGCAGTGCAGTCATGCTGCCCTTTCTACAACCATCACGCAGAAAGGTTAAATAATAAGCTTAACATTCTGAGACCTTAAAAGGCATCTTGGCGGCTTTCCCCTTTCTTGGCTATATTCCTACGCTCATGCCTAACATCTGAATGGGCGGACTGTAAAATAGAGATCCTGACATTAACGTGTGGTTGCTGGCGGCAGCCTCATTCTGATATGACCATACCTGCTCTAAGCAGCACACCAGAGCAGGCTTAAGTTACAAAGCCCCTGGCGGAAGGTGGACGTGGCGGTCTCTGTGCTTGGTTCAGGGCAGGATTATACGCACGTGGTGGTGCATAAATATGATATGATGGTGATGATGGTGAGCAAAGAGGCCAAATGCCGACCTCTCCTGATTTCACTGGGGATTGCTCCCAGGCAGCCGCGGGCTGTTAAAAGGGGTGTTACGTCGGGTCTACACAGTTAAACTCTCCTCTAAATGAGTCAACAGAGGAAGGAAGAATTTATCTTCAACCTCAAGAGGACCCTCCAAGGTAGCCTTGGAGAGAGGGGGAACGCATGAAAAGCCAGAGAAGCAGGAGGGGTAGAAGCCAATTAAACAGCAGGCGAGGGGACTGGACGGTTGCCCATGCAGCCCCCGTAGCTGAGTCTACTGGATCCTGCCTGCCCCACCATAATCACCTGAATCAAAATGAAAGAGCCAAACCGAGGGCTACACGCAAGAAAGCACGACTGCCCTGCCTGGCAACCGTGGATGCTTGCTGGAATCATCTGGGGGAGCTTTAAAAGTACTCATCTCTCCAGGGCGCCTGGGTGGCTCAGTCGGTTAAGGGTCCGACTTTAGCTCGGGTCATGGTTCATGGGTCCGAGCCTTGCTGCGGGCTCTGTGCTGACAGCTCAGAGCCTGGAGCCTGCTTCGGATTCTGTCTCTCTCTCTCTCTTTCTCTGCCCCTTCCCCACTCGTGTTCTGTCTCTCTTTCTCCCTCAAAAATATATAAACATTTAAAAATAATAATGATAATAATAATAATAATAAACCTCATCTCTGGGCCCTACCTCTAGAGATAGATTTTTCTCTAACTCATTTGGAAAGGGAGTCAGATATCAGTATCCGTGAAGAGTTCTCTCTGATTCTGAATTGCAGTCAGGGCTGCGAACCACTATAATAATAATAGCCAACCATATTTGTAAATCTTTATGTATCTCTATATTGGTTCATATTCCAAATAACTGACGGCAATTTAGGTAAGCTCTACTTTTGTTTTGTTTTTCTTTGCTTACTTCTCTTCCATCTGCAGTTTTCTAAGAGGAGCAAAACAAATATTCCTAGCTCTGAGGCAGGGCAAGACATGACAAGAGCCAGCCAACATGAACTTGGCATGCCTGATTTTGTATACGTGCGTGTAAGAATGATTAAGAGTGACATTTCGGATTACAGGTCCGCCCTTCATTCTCCAATGCCCTGACCCTCTTTACAAATACATCAGAACGAGGTTGCCGCATGCTTATTTGACTAGAGAAACAGGAATAAAAGAATTCTGGAATGTTAGAGAGCTACATGTATCTACCCCCCTCCTGTGAAACTGTTTCTTTCCTCATTTCTGAACAGTGAAATAGGTTTCCAGGAACACATCTTTTTTTTTTTTCTTACATAATGTAAAGAGCAGATGTGAAATGAGAGGAAAACAGATTTTGAACTTCCCTCCTCCTCACCTTTTTAAAGGGAAGACAGATCTCTGGAGGGCTTTTTTTTTATTTATTCCAGGAGTTTTTCAAAATTTCACTCTCAATAACAACAAATTTCCTGCTCCTTGGAACTCACTCGCCAAATAAGCGACGGCCTGTTAAAATCTGCTCCGCTGGGGCTCTGCCCCGCCCCGCCCCACAGCACGCACGCATCTGTCCATATATGTCCGGTACCTCAAAAAGCTGACATACAAACCACTCAGAACATCCTTCATAAAAAAAAAAAAATCTGTTTTAATGAAGCTGTTTAAAGGGCCGCCCCAGTTCAGAAGCATTCAGGCCGGTGCAAGAGCTCGCAGGAAGTGACAGCTGTCGGGCAGGGCATCAGCCACCGTGCAGACGGCGCGGCTAGGCTCTTGGCGGTCCCGTCCTCCGGGAGGGCGCTGGCTTCTCGCTGCCCGCTTCAGAAATACATGGTCAGCTGCAGCCATTCTTGGATGGACACCTGAACCAGGCCGCCTGCATCTCTATCCAGAGACTTGAAGGCACGGAACATGGCATCCAGGCGGACCAGGCAGCTGATGAAATTGTTGAAATCCATGCTTCCATCCTCGTCGGCGTACCGGCGGATGATCATCTGGTAAAGTTGCTCGTTTAGCTGGAAACCTGCTGCCTGGAGAGCCCCTCGCAGCTGAGAACTTCCCAGAGACCCAGAATGGTCCCTGTCATACTGCTTATAAACGCACTGCCATTTCTTGATGTTGTTCCAGAGGTACTTAAATTCTTCGAAGCCCAGCTTGCCGGTCGTGTCACTGTCCATCACAGACACGATGCTCCGGCAGGTGTCAAGACTAAAGCCGTCGGTCTTCAGGTCCTTGTGCTTAGAAAGGACTTTGTTGAGAATATTCATTAGGTCGGTGGCACCCACCTCCATGTCCGGCCCAGCCAGCTGTGCAAACTGTTGCCGAAACCGACGAACTTCCTCACTTTCGTTGGCCTCCACGTTGGTGAAATGCTGCTGAGTGGGAGGGGGTTCTGGGGTGTACTGAGCTGCGGCAGCCTCGCTGATGAAATTCACAATTCCTCCAACTATGCCGCCAATATTTCTTCCTCCTCCACCTCCTCCTCCTCTTCGCTGACCGCCTCCTCCAAGAAGGCCTCCAAGAGCTTCCCCAAGACCCCGATCAGCCCCTTCCAATAAAGCCTTTGCCAGAAACATGCTTTTGGTTTACCAAGCAAGTGAAAAAGCTGCTGATACCTTGCAGATGGCGTGGAGAGAGCTGAAATGGAGTCTCATTAGCTTACAGGTGGAAGAACTGGCTTTTCTGTACCTGCTAACAGGGCACCACGCCCCGTGGTGCTACGACTCCCCTCCTACTGAATACTTGATTTCCATTAGGTCCTAGCACCTGCCAGTTTTTACAGCACCTCAGTAAAATATTCGTAAGCTATTGTGTGCATGGCGAATTACCAAAAATACTATTTTAAAATGTAATATATTAAAATACATGCTTCTATACATCATTGACTTCTCCACATCTGAAAGATGACAACGCATTTCCCCAACAGAAGCTAAGTGACTCAAAGATGTCAAGCATGTCTTTCCTAAGGAAGATTTGTTGTTAGAGCAGAACAGAATTCTTGATCATCGGGAGGATAGTTCCCTAATCCCTCTCCTTTAGCAAAGATTCCCCAAGTCCAGTGTTCTTAAGAAAAACTTGGAAGAGGGTAGGGGGATTAAGATGCAGGGTCCCTAGGTCCCATCCTCAGAGATTCTGATTCTGTAGCCTGCTGTCGGGCTCACGATGTACATTTTTGGAGTCTTTTCTGAAGTGTAACAGGCATATGTAGAGCTCAGAGAATTTCACACACTGTGCACGCCCATATCTTCACAGCCAGATCAAGAGATAGAATATTACCACCCCCAGAGCCTCGTTCCTCCCAAGGGTAACCACTATTCTGATGATGAACACCATCGGTCAATTGCTGTACCTTAAATATATGGAGTCAAACAGTGCACACCTCTTGGCGCCCTGTTTTTAAATTTCGAATTACATTTCTAAAAACTATGGTGGAATACATATAACATAGAATTCACCATCCTGTTTTTAGGAGCTCAGTTCCATGGCATGAGGAACCTTCATATTATCGTGCAACCATCACCACCATCCATCTCCAGAAAACTTTTCATCTTCCCAAACTGAAGTTCTGTCCCCATTAAACACTAACTTCCTGTTCCTACCTCCTGCCAGGCCCCGACAACCACTATTCTTACTTTTTGTCTCCATGAACTTGACTGTTCTAGGGTACCTCGTGTAAGAGGAATCACATAGGATTTGTCCCTTTGGGACTAGCTTATTTCACCCAGCATGATGTGTTCAAGGTCCATCCGTGTGGTAGCATGTGTCAGCATTTATTTCCTTGTCAAAGCTAAACAATATTCCACTGTACGTACGGAACACATTTTGTCTATCCACTCGTCTGTGGATAGCAACCCTTTTGGTTGCTTCCCCTTTTTGGCTTTTGTGAATAATGCTACGAATGTGGGTGGACACGTATTTCTTCAAGTTCCTGCCTTCAGTTCTTTTGGAATATATACCCAGAAGCAGAACTGTCGGGTCATATGGTAAGTCGGTGTCTAATTTTTTGAAGAACCTCCATACTGTTTTCCACAACACTCCTTCCTGCCCTCCCTTCCTTCCAGCCATCCTGACGGGCGGCAGTCGTAATGAGTACGAGGTGCTAACATCTCATTACGGTTTTGATGTGCGTTTCCCGAATGATAATAGACTGTCCTCTCATTTCTGATCTTGGGTCTGGCTTTTGTTGCATTTGGGAGATTTGGTTTGATTTTTTTCAGTAAGCATCCAAAGTCAGTCTATGACGAGGAGTCCCGCACAATACTTTGAGAGACCCTATCTTTGATGCTAGCTAGAGAGGGAGGGCACCAGCCCGTCAGAAGTCTCTGGAAGGTCTACCAGTGAACTCTAGGAAAGGTGGCCAGGACATAATAACTAAACCATCACATTGCTTAGCATTTTGGAAATCAATTTCAAATCTGCAAAATGATGGTTAATACCATCTCTCTGCCTATTTCCTAATGACTCAGGGTCGTTTGTTAGGTATCAGGACGTGGGCTCAGTGTTTAGGATCCAGAGGTGAATCCATCAGGACTGCCGTGCTCAAGGATCGAGGACGCCCCCCGAAAACTGGTTGTAATTATAACCTGACATCTATGTTCACATTTCTACTATTAATACTAAACTATTACATCTGCATATAGTATTCTTTGGTATTTAGGTATCACAGAATTCCTTTGAAAGACAAAATAGTCGCGATGAGTAAAGAAAAATTCAGGGAAGGTAGGCTACCGAGGAAAGGTATGGTGCTGTATTATCAAGCATGGTGGGTGCCCGAAAGGGGTGCGATGAATTCTGCCAAGGAGAGCATTTACCTACACACGAGGTAATGTGCAGGCCTGACTACAGGGCAAGCCAGAGTTCTTCAAACAGACGACGGATGTGAAGGGACAGCGTAGTAAAAATACAGAGGAGCTAACAGGATGCGTGGTCTTTAAGTGACAGACCGACGTGATGACAGTCCCTTGCCCGGCACGACAGGCCATAACGGCAGATCCGCAGAACAGACTCAGGCTGGAAAAGGCTTTGAACCGCCAGGTGACAGTCTACCTCTCAGCGGGAGCTGCCGAAGCTCGTGTATAAAGTCGAAAGGAGATGAGATGTGAAATTACTTTGTAAGTTGTGCAATTCTAGAATTGAATTATGATTGTTCTAGCCAGTGTCAGGGAGAGAACAGTAGCTGGGGGACACTGCTCTGTTCAGGACATGGGAGCGATGTCTCCTTCTGCCACACCCAGTGGTTTGTGTAGAACACTCCCAACGACGGGTTTTATGACACAGCGACTCCAATAACTGGTCTCGTGGGCACAATGAAGTGGCCTCTGCGAACACCAAAGGCCGAATGTCTTCCCTAACCACACAGAAGAAAGCACCACAAAAGGACCATCTTCCTTTTAGGGGATCACAGGGCCATCTGGCCTCGGACAGATTGGAATCCATTCACATGAGCTCCTCTCAGAGGAAATTACATGGGCTTTGTTTTTATAATATTGCAAATTAACCTGATAGCAGCCACCGCCACATAAAACACGCCTCCTCAGGCCCAGCTGAAGTGGCTTTCACTGAGGTTTAGATCCAATTCCCCTCCTTTACTTTCCATGAAGATGGAGGGCATTTGGCTACCAGTTTCTCATAAACCATCCTGGAATAAAACACTGCTATTAGATTAACAGGCCTTTTCTTCTCTGGACTATTTAACCCCCTGAGGCTATTTATTAGAACATTAATAGTAACTTTGGTTGCTGTCTGTGGGAACTCTACTGTCCATATCTGGAGGAAGAAAGAGTAAGGGAAGAAGACACATCTGCTGGAAAATTTAGCCTCCATTTGAGGGGGAAAAGCTACCGAACTTAAATCGTAAGCAGTAATACGTGAGCGCTATTAGCAACATTATTCGTAATGGCCCCAAAGTAGAAACAACCTGAACGTGTACCAACCATTGGTGAATAACCCAAACGCAGTATATCCATACACTGGAGGGCTGTTTGGCAACAAAAGAGGACAAACACTGATCCATGCCGTGGCAAGGACGAACTGCAAAAAACATTACGCTAAGTGACAGAAGCCAGACACGTGACACCATATACTGTATGATTCCAATATATGGAGACGTCCAGAAAGGGCAAATCTGTGGAGACAGAAAGTCTTTCTCCAAGACTAGGTCTAGAATCATACTTTAGGACTCACAACTCAGTAGTGGTTGCCTACGGCTGGGAGACAGCAGGTGACAGGAGCTAACACTTAATGCCACGAGGAGACACAGTGGAAATGTTTCCAAACCGATTTACGGTGATGGGTGCACAACTTGGCAAATTTACTCTAAAAATCACTGAATTGTAGGCTTGAAATGGGTGAATGGTATGATATGCAAAATAATGCCTCAAGAAAGTTATTTATACACACACACACACACACATATATATATATGTGTGTGTGTGTGTGTATGCATATATATATACACATATGTAAGGCCCAACTGTGTCTCAGTAAAACTAGCAAAACAGGCATCAGGCTAGATTTGGTCCATCAACTGTAGTCTGCTGACCACTGCTCTATTTCCTAAGCTAATGGAAACAAAGCATGTTGGTAAGGTTTAAGGACTGGTTGAGAGACTGTAGTCAGTGCTTAGAGTGCCTACTATTAATTTGTAGGATATCCCACATTTGACTTAAAATACACACACACACACACACACACACACACATATGACATACATAAAAAAGTCAACAGTGATTGTTTAAAGTAAAAAGAATACCGATGAGCAGTTCTAGTCTCAGTCCTGCAACTGACCAGCCCTGTAGCCCTGAGCACCATACTTCTTCTCTCTGGCTGTCGGCCTTCTGTGAAATGAGGAAGGTGGGCAGTTTGACAGGAAGGCCCTGCTAGCGCTAGAATGCTAAGAGTCTAGAGTTTCGTGTGTCCTGCAGTGGTGACGGTGGTGTCGTTTCTACCTTGCATTTCCTTTCCTTCTCTTGCCCAAGTGTTTTTATGCTACATGGTGACTTCATCTTCCTTTGTCTTGGGTCTGGCTGCACCACTTTTAAGGACATACTTACCCTCACCTCCACTTTGACACACTGCCTGCTTTTCAGAAGTATTCCTGGTGGTGACCCACCAAGCATGGCGCTCCTCCTCCAAAGAGAATGCCGAGATGGGGCTGCTGAACCCAGAAGGACATACAAGCTCCCACTGGCAGGGAAACCTTTCCATTGGAGGCGGGGCGGGGTGGGGGGTGCTTTCACCTAACTGCACCATGATCTGGACCAGACCTTCCTAATTTATTGATGAAGATGTCATGTTGGATGAAATCAAAAGCCTTTCTAGAGCCCATATAGATAATATCTATTCCTTCTTCTTTATCATCTTGGACCGTCACTCTGTCATAGGAGGAAATTAAATTGGTCGGACGCAATTTGCTCTTTACAAAGCTCTGTTCTTTACTTCCTGATGCTCACAGAGGAGGCCAGCAATTGCTCGCTTGTGCTAATAAAAAAAGTTAAGCTTTAACTCATGCAGCCTCCCTTCTGTTTCTTCTGAGCACCTCCTAGGTATACTTGCATTGAGGAGCCAAAAATAAAGTGTGTAATTCTCACGCTTAAGTGGATATTCCTAACGGGACAACACTCCGTGAGAGAAAATACTATAATGGATTGAATGGAGCAGCTCAGTCAACCTGAGACGTGAAAGAGGAAATGGTCAGACATACAGGACCACCAAACATTTAGGACGACTTGTATGACTGCACAGGAAGAAGGTTATGGCCTTTTTCTGTTAATTGTGTCATATACGCTATAGGTACATTTCGTATAACAAATCCTGATTAACTGAGATTTAGAATCAACAGGAGTTCTTTAGAATCAACAGGAACTCTGAGAAACTACATTACAAATCAAACCAGAACTGGAAATTTAAAGGACCACTGTAGAGAGAAAGCAGCCATAGGCAATCCATAGATGGATGGGCACGGCTGTGTCTCAATAAAACTTTATTAAACAAAACAGGCATCAGGCTGGATTTGGTCCATCGGCTGTAGTCTGCTGACTATTGCTCTATTTCCTAAGCTGATGAAAACAAAGCATGTTGGTAAGGTCTAAGGACTGATTGAGAGACTGGAGTCCGTCCTTAGAGTGCCCAATATTAATTTGTAGGATGCCCCACATTTGATTTAAAAGCGATCACTCTGAATCTTTATTCTCGTCTCCTCGGTCTGCCTCTTGCTGATACCCTCCCTTGGTGCTACTCGTGTTATTTGTCTTTATAGATGAGAGAGACTGATTTCGAATTCCTCAGCTATAGATAGTCCAACATGAGCTCGTTATCTGTTTTACCAACAACATCGCCTAACAGACCACCACCTGATAAAATTTAGGTAGGTGGCGATTCTTTCAATTCTGTAAAAAAGTTTTGAAAACTGTCGTGATTTTTCCCCTTTCTGTCCGGCCTTCTAACTGGTACTTAGTTCTTCTGGCATTCACTATGTCCTTTGTTGAAATATTAGACAGGAAAAGCGTGTGTGCACTTCAGCTCTTTGACACTCCGGCGTTTTTGGCTATTGTAAGCTTCTGTAGATCTTTTATTGCCGTTTCACATTATGTGGAATGAATGCGTTTCTTTATCCCGAGTTCTTTCCTGTCTGCCCGGTTCTCGGTATTAGTGCCAGCTTTAAATCACGAGTGCCAACAATAACAAGCATCTCGGCTTGCCCCTTCCTGTCCGACAAGGTGGGGTGCTGCAGCATGCGGGTTTTCTGCTCACGCTGAGAGTCAGGACCGGGCGCTTGCGCAGCTGACGTGACTGGCCGTAAATAGAGAAACCTTTCTGAGTAGGATGAGATGAACTTTTCTGTTCCGTTGTACAAGTTGCCCTGAAACTTTGGGGCCATATGCCCCGCAAAGCAAAAAGTATTTACCATCTGGCTCTTTACAGGAAAAGTCTGCTGACCCCTGACATACAGCTTCTGCCACCAGTGAGCTTGCATAGTATTGGAGTGATGGATGCCGACGACATACTAAGCTGAGCGTGTCACGAGATGCGGCGGGGAGACACCGGCCTTGCTACCAGTGAGAGGTAAAGGGCAGATGACATGGCACACTGTCAAGCTAGCAACGAAGATGAGCTGTGCTGTGGGGGACGTGAGGACTCCGTCTCACAGGTACATCAGAGACTGCTGGTGAGGCGGCGGCACACGGGTCTGCTGGGGACGCCACGCTGGAGGAGGACGAAATCGACAATTCCGAGACCCCTTTGTAACTGTAAACACGACGGCGTTCCAACGATTTCTGGTTGAGCCAGTGTGGTTTCCGAATCCCATTAAGTACCCTTCAATCCCTTCAAGAGTGCTGGCAAAAAAAAAACCCCTAGTATTGAAAACGGGATTGTGAATATAAAAAATGTCGAGACACCACCATCGTCTCAGCCTTCGACTCTGACTCATCTGGACACCCGGCTCATCAGAGGCAGACTTCAGTGTGCATTCATAAAAATAAAGAAGCAGGGGCGCCTGGGTGGCGCAGTCGGTTAAGCATCCAACTTCAGCGCAGGTCACGATCTCACGGTCCGTGGGTTCGAGCCCCGCGTCAGGCTCTGGGCTGATGGCTCGGAGCCTGGAGCCTGTTTCCGATTCTCTGTCTCCCTCTCTCTCTGCCCCTCCCCCGTTCATGCTCTGTCTCTCTCTGTCCCAAAAATAAATAAACGTTGAAAAAAAATAAAAAAATAAAGAAGCTAAATTCGACGCCAAGATGAAAAAGTTCTTTTCTATCTTTCAAAGAGATCAGACCTCTCCAAAGGAAATGACCCTAAACTAGGTAACTCTGGTGCGCTTTGGATCACGAATGCCATGCTTCTGTGGGACCTTACCTGCTGCCACATACATACCTGGGAGTCTGAAGGGACCTGTCAGAGTGTCAACAGGGGGCCGGACCAACAGTGTATTTTTTAGAGACGAAACGGAGACAAAACCATTATGTATATAGTAGCGTTACCAACGATAGCCAAAGTATAGAAAGAGCCCGAATGTCCATTGACTGACAAATGGATAAGGAAGATGTGGTGTATCTATGTGCAATGGAATACTACTTGGTGAAATCTTGCCATTGGCGACAACATGCATGGAACCAGAGTACATTATGCTAAGTGAAATAAGTCAGGCAGAGAAAGACAGATATCGCATGATTTCACTCACATGTGGAATTTAAGAAACACAACAGAATTTAAGAAACACGCAGTAGGGGAAGGGAAGGAAAAACAAAATAAGATCAAAGCAGAGAGGGAGGCACACCATAAGAGATTCTTAAATACAGAGAACAAACTGGGGGTTGCTGGAGGGGAGGCGGGTGGGGGGATGGGCTAAGTGGGTAACGGGCATTAAGGAGGACACTTGTTGGGATGACCACTGGGTATTGCGTGTAGGTGATGAATCACTGGGTTCTACTTCTGAAAGCAATACTACCCTGTATGGTAACGGACTTGAATTTCAATTAAAAAAAAAAATTACAAAGTTTTTGTAGACTAGCCAAGAATGCACATAGAAAGAGTAAGGGAATATGGGGAGATAGGTCTCTTCCCCGTCCCCCAAATACCAACACAACCACATTAGACTCTGGGAGAGACTGAGAGAGGCTTCGGGCAGCTGTCTGCACTGCAAACATTTCCAGCTGCTGGAAGAGCCACAGGAACACCCCGCCCTTTCTCATTCCCACCCTTCCTCCCCCTCCCCTCCTTCTCCCCCCCCCCCCGCCCCCCATGAAACATTGAGTTTAGCAAGATAAGCTACTCTGAGGGAAACAAACTATGGCGTTACTGAACTTCTTGTCTTTCCCCTGGAACATTCCCCAGCTAAATCACTTAGAGAGACTGAGAAAACAAGCCTAGGGTGGGAGTAGCTCACCCGCACAGGGCGTGGCAACAATTGCATAATTCGCCTTCTCTAAACAAAGCAAATCTTCACAGGCACAGACATGTGGATGTGTTAAAGACAAAAAAAAAAAAAAAAAAAAAAAAAAGGAAAGAAAGACAAAGAAAGGGGAGAAAAGAGGGAAAGAGGAAAGGAAGGTCACAGGCTCTAGTCACTAATTCCCCAGACTATTTTGTCTACCTTTGGAGATCAAAAGGAAAGTGCTGGAGAGACCATCTCACTGTCTGTAGCGAAAGCCAAATCACACTATACAAAGAAGCGACAAACCCAGTTGTAAGTGATGTGTGAACCTGTGGAAGCGGTCCACGCGGGAATGTGATTGCCCAAACTGGCTGCCAACACTCACCAGTCTAAGTGCCTGGAGCCCACTGTACCCTCTAGTTCAGAGGGAACCGGCTCACCGGGGGGTTATTGTGACCCTTGTGCTGCTCCCTTCCCCACTTCCAATCTGCCCATACTTAACACTGCCAGAGAAACCACGGGGCGGCCGGCAGGGACTGTCAGTGATCATCAGTGATCGACAGCCAGATCCTCATGATCTGTGGTCCTCACGACCCCGGAACTGCTGGCGGTGACAGTTTGACACCTGAAGGGAGGGCCACCTCGACAGACATTGTTTCTAATTTTGATCAAATATCCCGATGAGCACAAGGTCTAAGATGTGCTCGAAACTTCCTCCTTGGTTCCTGCTTCACGGCGCTTCCCATTTCCCCATCTCCTGTCCTCATTTGTCCATCCCTGCCATATTCTTTCCTGTCACCACGTTCATATTTATAGAAGCTTCATTTAAAATTACTTGCCTGGTATCTAGAGTCAAAGAGGAGGATGCGACACAAATCCCACAGAAAGACTTGTAACAGTCCAAGCGAGAAGTTCTTCTGTTTTCCCAACTTGCATGGGTGGAGCGGATGACTTACTTCTCCTTTCTCCTAAATCTTCATCATGCTTTCTAGTAGTGCCACTGCAGTGTCAGGGACAGGGAAAGATTACTTGTGTGCCGCAAGCAAGCCAAGGAAAGGGCACTGGGCACTACCCAGAGAAGGTGGCTGAAGTGAGTCACGTTAAAGAATGATGAGTCTTAGAGATCACAGACTAGCTCATTAGGAACGTGAGTGTGCCCTGGGTAAAGGGAAAAAGAAGCCGCGTCCTCGTTGCTGTCATCAGGCTGTCATTTCCTCGTGAAGTATCTTTTCCCAGCGGTCAATAGAGAACGGGGACTTCCGGTGCCAGCCAGGAGGGACTAAGTCCAGTTGGGCCTCCCTCTCCTTCCAATTATAATTAGAAACTCTCATCAAAACACAGAAAGCAACTACCTCTGGACCAGACACCACGGCAGGAGGGTTGGTGAGGAAAGCCACAGCGAAAGAACAAGGAGTGTAAGGCAGCAAAGTTGTGGGAGACCGAAGGCAGTATGACGTCATCGTTAAATTGTTGAAAGGGAAGAGCTAGCAACTCAGCTCTATTCACCACGCAAATAGCCTTCAGGAATCCGCGTAACATAAAGTCACTCTCAGATAAGGAATAACAAGACCGCAGTCCTAGGTATGTACCCAGGTGAAACGAAAGCCTACATTCACACAAAAACCTATACAGGAATATTCACAGTTTGTATTCTTAATGGCCCCAAATTGGAAACAAACCAAACTCTCCTCAGTTGGGGAACGGATACGCCAAGAATGTTGCGTCCATACAATGGAATACCACTCCGCAGGAAAGGGGAACAAATTACTGATACACACAACAGCACCGCTGAATTTCAGATGCATTATGCCAAAGAAGCCAGACTGAAAAGGATATATACCCTTCAATTCCATCTATATGGCGTCTAGAAAGGGCAAAGCTGTAGGGTTGGAGTGACTGTTGGGGGTTAAGGGTAGGGCAAGGATTTGACTATAAAAGAATAGCCCCAGGGGATACTTTTTTTGCACCTGTGATATATCTTGAATGGAGTGGTAGTTATATGCCTCGATGCATTTATGAACCCTCGTAAAACTGTAACCAAGACAGTAAACTTCACTGTCAATTTTATATGTTAAAAAACACATTAAAAATAGAGAACTTGAAACCTTGATACATTTTTCCTAAGGAGACTCCGTGACAATTCAGTTATCTAACTGCGTGTACTGACATATTCATAAGCAGAAAATTGTACCCCCAATACAATGGCTAACAGCCAAGCTTTAATTGAAGCCTTTGTCCTAAAATGTTATTTGAAAAGGAAATCTACTTGGTGGTCACACATTTTGGGGGCAGTCCAAAACCTTCAGAACAGAACAGTACCACCCCTGTCATCAATGTATGAATTTTGACATAAATATTTAAGTTCCTGCCAGTTAAAGAGGCCTTGGCAATTTCCGTATTACAAACACGGTTTGTATGGTCACAATCTTTACTTCTGACTTGGTGTTTAAAATAAATAGATACTATCATAACTGTTGCAACACACACGTGCACGCACACAAGCACATCATGACATTACTACTGCTCTCGTTTATTAAGGGGAACAAACAAAATCATGAAATTAAACCACACACTCGGCCTCGCTTCCTCTAACAGCGACCTGCCAAGTTCTTCTAATGCCGTACTGATTTATGCCCCGTGGAGACGGGCAGAGTATGAACGTTAGCAAGTTGAAGATCACGTTTTAACATACCCTGTCGAAGAGTGTGAAGAGTTGTCTCAAGACATCTGAAACAGGCAACTTTAAATACTCTGCAAATTCGTCAATTCCAATTCTTCCTCCTTTGGAACAACAGGCAATGGTTGCGTACTCGTCCAACTGCTTACGAATGCTATCCCAATCTAACCTAAGCAAACAATCAGAGATGCGTGTTGTCAGCCCCTTACAATCCACAAGGACATTTTACGAACATTCGTTTGTCTGAGGGAAAAAATATCGTACATCATTACATTTGAAAATGAAGATAAAATGGGTATTTTGGGATACCTATGGAACATGTATACAGGTTTCTGAGGGGTTTTTTTTCATGTTTATTTATTTTTGAGAGAGAAAACAAGAGGGGGAAGGGCAGAGAGAGAGAGGGAGACAGAGAATCTGAAGCAGGCTCCGGGCTCCAAGCTGTCAGCACAGAGCCTGACACGGGGCTCGAGCCCACAAACCATGGGATCATGATCTGAGCCAAAGTCGGATGCTTAACCGACTAAGCCACCCAGGTGCCCCCCAGGCTTCTGAGTCTTTTAAAGGATATCGGTAAGACTAATTTCCCGCAAATATCTGTGCAAAAGAAAAGTAACTGAGAAGAGCAATGTGACAGAACAAGAAATGACTCATGAAAAGAAAATAAGAAATCATATTGTAATCCAAATATTACTAATTAGGTCAAAAGTACTTATTGAGTTGTTAAAAAAAAAAAATACCACTCTTAATTTCTAAGGAGCTTCCAGGCTGATAATGAACGCACATTTCACAAAATGTTGTGTCGGAGATTCATTAGATAGGACACACTTCCTCTGATGTTAGTTATAAAAACACTAAAACATCAGAAAACATACCGTAGCTTACAGCACATCTGCCTTTGTCTTGTACTACTAAACAGTTGACTTAACACATAACTGCTTTCTTCTGTATCCAATTTCAGTATCTAAACTTTTCAAATTTATACGAATTTTGTAAATATAACATCAAAACATGTTTGCTATCTGGAAGATATAAATAATACTTGCTCTATTATCTTTAAATATTGACCTCTGGGGTGTCTGGGTGGCTCAGTCGGTTAAGTACCCGACTTTGGCTCAGGTCACGATCTTGTGGCTTGTGGGTTTCTGTGCTCAGAAGCCTCAGAAGCTCAGAGCCTGGAGCCTGCTTCAGATTCTGGGTCTCCCTCACTGTCTCTTACACTCTATCCCTCTCTCTCAAAAATAAATAAGTATCAAAAAAATATTTAAAAAAATAAGTAAATATTGACCTTTAACACAATAACTGCTTCTGCAGCTCCCTCCTAAGGAGGATGCCAAGGCCAAGGGAATCAATACATTCTGCAAATCCCTAATAAGGCTGAAAACAGAGTGAATGGTAGTAAGTGGGAAACCAGGGGTGACACCTTTCATAGCAGATGGTTCAAATGGGTTGTTCATAAAAGCACAAAGGGGTGTTTTGGCCTTAAAAAAAAAAAAGTATGTACCCAGAAGAAAAAGGAGATTGAGGGTAAGTACTTAAAATTCAGTGATGGTCAGAATTGCTTCTCTACAAGTCAATTCATTTTTCACACGAGAAGTTCTGACCACCGCATGCCAGTCCCATCTAATTACGCCATCCTTGCAAAGGGCAGCGGGGTAGGCTGACTGCTCTGAGACCCTTCTGGGCAGAGGCAGATCTGTGCTGGTCCATATCCACTCTCTCTCAGTCTCCTCCTGTGACCAACACATATGTCTCTGAGTTAACTGTCCTTGAAAAAACACAACCGGATGAACTAAGTAGGAGATAAATTCACAACTCTGCCTTCCTTAATAAACACCATGGAGGTTCGAGAGCCGAGCATTAATGAAACCAGGGAAAAGAAGCGTAGAGGAGTTCAGATCTCTTTGGGACACCTTTACAAAACTGTAGCAATTTAAAGGTATACTTACTTTAATTTCCGGCTAATTTTGGTAAATTCCACCAGCCCAGCTTCCATGGGCAACGTTAGCTGTCCTGCTGAGATCATTAATCTGCAGTCTTCATAGGTGTGGTCTGTTACTGGAATTCCCAAAGCTCTAAACGGCATTTCAAAGCAAACAAATTCAATTTTTTTTTTTTTTTAAGAAAGGTAATGATTTTTTCATTAGGCCTGAGCTGGTGAACGAACAACAGTAAACAGGAAAGTATTTACTACTTTTTAAACCAGTAGCTTTGGCTTATTATTGCAAAAGAGACGTATTTCTCTCCTTCTGCACAGACTTCCTGGTTGTTTTGTGTTTTAACTGTGACAATAGCTGACTTCAGTCTCAGGGAAAGGAATAAGGCTTATGTTCCAGTCCGGTGGAGTCTTTCACCAGCTGTGGACCTTTTGGCTCTTAACCTAAGCCTCGCTCTTGTCATCTGTATATAGGAATAATTACCCTACTTACTCTACAGGGTTATCTATTGTAAAGATGGGCCGAAAATGCCTGTGGGAGTACCATTTGAACAGCTACGTTTGTCTGTACACAGTGTAAGTGAGTAATCTACCCGAATCGCTAGCCATCTGCGTTTTTCCATCTCTCGAAACTGGAGATGACTTCTTGCTACATAATCTTCTGAAAATACTAAAGAGAACTGATAATAAGCTCAAGATTTCTTCCAAACCTAAACATCCTCCACCCTCGAAGGAGCACATAACCCCTACTAGCTCCCTCCTGCTCAGAGATCTGATAATGAATTAGATTGGAAATATATATATATATATATACATACATATATATATATATATATATATATATATATATATATATATAAAATGACTTGAAAAAAACTGAGTACTGAGAAGAAAGCCTGGCCAGAACATGAAATAATTTCCTGAAGATTCCTCTTCACAAAACTTTCATTCACAAATATTCAGTGAGACTCATGAAGTTAGATCTTCAACGGTATTTGGTTTTGTTGAATCACCGTGAAGAACGTGACATTTTCAATAAATGGGATACGAATAAAGTATTTTTTTCTATCTACAACTAGGCTATTTTTGATGAGTAAACATTCTGGTATAAGAATACGTAAGTGGGAAAATAAACATTTTAACTATTTCAGGAATGTATAATTTATCATGCTCCATGGGTACAGCGTGCTCGTTAAGAGCTTTTGGGTTTGGGTAGCAAGTGGGGATGTGAGTCCCAGCCCAGACCCTCACTGTCTGCTATGATCTTGGGCAAACGACTTCCCGCTCTGAATCTCAGGTCCCTCGCTTGCCTCCTAGAAGTGCTGTGAGGGTCACGTTAGCTACCCAGAGTAACAGCCTGGCACAGTACTCGGTAAGTATTTATCAAGAGTAGTAGCACCACCACTTTACCACTTTCAAATGCTTCTGTCACACACTCTCCTAGGTGACTCTCAGGATAACCAGAACCATCAGAGAGGAGAGACGAGTATTCTAACTCCAACTTTACACTGGAGGAAAAGGACCCCTCGAGGGACTTGTCTGTCCATGGTTGTGCAGCTAATGGAGGTCTTTCCTACTCTTTATCCAAGACCCTTAAATCTCCACGGCTCCGAATTCAGAAAAAAACCAAAACGGCTGCCTAATCAAATCCCTGCTCTGTTTTTAGGCAAATTATTGGGAGGTCAAGATACCTGGTATAAATTCCCTCCATTCCCCAAATGTATCTTAGTTCCTAACTTTTGGACATGAGCTCCTATGAAAACATAAGAAGAAAGGGAAGAAAACAATATAAAAGCAAATTTTGTAGCTAATCTAGAAACTGGGAAAATCAAGTACCTATAGGTACACCTAGTAAAATTTTTTTGAACGTTTGAAAATTTATTGTTTTGAAAATAAAGTTCTTCTCCTGTGAAATATTAATATATATATATAATATAGACGTAATAAAAAATATAATCTTGCTTATAATACCAAATTCAGTCATGAAGCTAAATTCAGAGTTCTCATTTGAATGTTTACTGGGGATAAATATCGCCGGCCTATGAGTGTCAACCCTCCTACTGGAATGGCGGAAAGAGGTGGCACCTGGCATGAGAGTGAGCACCCCGGAGGGCTGCCTGGGAGGTCGGACAGTACGACATGCATGCTTTCATTACAGGACGGGAGGAGATTGATCTAATCAGAGTGATGGGCAGTTACAACTCCCTTAAGCGCAGGACAATACTTGCCTCCCGTTCTGCGATTTACAAATCCTAAACTTATAGCCATTCCGAATGGGGGTGACTCCCCCCCGTTTCTGTGCCTCCATCACGTTCCCTTGCAAACTTCCTCCTTTTTGTTGCTGTATTCATTAATGCCTTTGAAACACCCAGCGTTGGCAGCTCTGTGGAGGCTGGGCCATAGGAAGCGGACCATGAAGGGCTCAGACCGTCACAAGGCTTTGTCAGACAGCCACAGGCCAGCTTAGGAGAATCCACCCCGTGGAAGTCACTGGCTGGTCTCTTCTGGTTATTGAATCCTCCCTGCTCCCTTTCTGGCAAAGACACATACCCATTAGTTTGGGGTTGCATCTGGGGAAAATATTCGTAGATTGTTTTACCGCATTCCTGGGCACATTTAGAATTTCTAACCAGAATGACTTAAGAAATGAGACCCTCGGAATTAAAAAAAACAAAAAACAAACAAACAAAAACAAATCCTAAAACTATATAAAAACTATATATTTACCAATCATTTAAAAACTATTTATTGATTATGATGAGCTATAGAAACTTACTCTGCCATTAGACTCCGGACTCTACAGGCAAAAAGGATGGGATCGCTTTTTTCTTCATCATTTGGTACTTGAACAGGCATAAACTGAAAGACAAACACACCTTTCCATTACAACTGTTAGGCCTAAGCATTAAATGCCACATACATTAATTTATAAGCTGTCTGTCATTATATTAGACCCCCCACCTTCCTGGTGCATAGGTTACATGCTAGACGGGGAACAACACTGTGTGCGGACTCAGCGGATCCGTAGCCCAGCCCTGCGTCTTTCTGTGTGTTAACTGGTAGGTCTCTGGAGTTTTCTTCACTGCTGCCTGGACCCTAACAAGAGGGCTTGTGATCGCCCACCCACTTCAGCGCGATGAGGATGAAAGAAGCCAGTGCCTGGAATATTCTGGAAGTTGTAAAGCTGTAGGTTCTGAGATCTTATTCTCCAAGCTGTACCTCCTACCACTTCCAGCCCTTTGTGTGAAAATGTTAGTACCAGAAGTAACCTGTTTCTTATGATTTATCTTCTCTACCCACGCCTGTGTCGGCCATATTTTTATCATTTGTTCAAATGTCACGCTTTGCATTTCTTCTGCTCTCTTTTAACCCTTAGCATGGGCTTTCTAGCTTTTGCAGAGTATCATGTGTTATCATTTTAAATTTTACTTTTTTTTCTCTACTTGATATTCTGTAATGTCTCATTTGTACTGGTCCTGTTTTATTTACAGTTTTCTAACATTTAACAAGATTTTGGTGCTATATTGAACTCATTGCATATTTTTTGAGCACCTACTATATACCAGGCAAGATTAACAGGACTCTATCCCTGCTCCAAAAAAGATCTGTATTTTACTAGGGTAGACCAACTAACTTAGGTTCAAGTTATAAAGGTCACATGACCAGGACTCAGCCCAAGTCCTATCAGATTCTAAAACCCTTGTTTTCCCCACTCAACCATCCTTCCTGGAGTATGAGAGCAAGGGATAGGAAATGATTAATTTGGCAGGGGGCAGGGAAAGGCAGCCAAAGAAGCTTTACAGAGGAGCTAATACTTGATCTTGGCTTTTTAAGGATAAACATGATCTCGCCAATAGCTACTGTTCATTGAATTATAACTATGGACCAGGCACCGTGCTAGGGGTTTTATACGCATTATTTTCATTCCACCAGTCCTCTTGATTTTAGTCACAGGATTGGGACTCACATTAAAAGACTTGCTTAAGGGGCGCCTGGGTGGCGCAGTCGGTTAAGCATCCGACTTCAGCCAGGTCACGATCTCGCGGTCCGTGAGTTCGAGCCCCACGTCGGGCTCTGGGCTGATGGCTCAGAGCCTGGAGCCTGTTTCCAATTCTGTGTCTCCCTCTCTCTCTGCCCCTCCCCCATTCATGCTCTGTCTCTCTCTGTCCCAAAAATAAATAAACGTTGGAAAAAAAAATTAAAAAAATAAAAAAATAAAAAAATAAAAGACTTGCTTAAGACTTCATGGCCCATTTTCATTCAATAAATATTGCTGAGGCACCTCCTGTATGCCAGGCATTGCACTAAACCCAGAAGACAGGACAGCAAAGCCCCTGCCCTCAAGGAGCTCTCCATGCGGTGGGGTAAAAGTTACGACAGATGAGTGCAGTCTACCAACGAGAGCTACCATCCACTAAGCACGTACCATAGGCTGGGTACGTGCCGGGTACTGTATATTAGGGGCTTTACAAGATCAACTCTCCACAATTCCTTGAGGTCAGTTCTACCACTTGCACTTGACGGGCGAAGAAAGTAGCTTGAAGAGGTTAAGACCACACACCAGTGGCAGGATCACGATTTGAAAGAGAAAGGAGACTGTATAAAGAACACCACTTTTGGACTCGTGTCGACCTGTTTTCAAATCCTGTTAATCACGTCAAGAAGCCTTTGGGCAAGGGTGATTCAGAGATGAAGTGTGAGCCAGGGGCTGTGGTGACCCGGTCCAAGCTTTTGAGCGGAAACATCGGTTGGTAGGAGTGGACAAACCAAAGAGGAAAAGGCTAAGAGCAGGGAGAAGCCCTGGAGGGTCTGGAATCGCCCCGTGAGAGAAGGAAAGACCACGAACAGAGGGAGTGAGGGTGCAGAGGCAAGCATGGATGCAAGTGGTACGGGAGGAGAAACTGGACAGGAATCGTAGGACTGTGCGCTAGGTGACATTGACTGCCATTGACCGCCATTGACCGCTTTGTGACACAGCCTCTCCCAGGGGACGGTGGCATGCTGTGCAAAGAAAACTGTTTCAGCCGCTTGCTGTCTTGTGTCTGCCGTGAGGTCCCGGGAAAGTCATTCAGCCCTGATGAGACTCAGCTCGCCCTCTTGTCAAGCGAGGAAGTTCGACTCGATGTTCTCGAAAGCCCTCTCCAACTGGAATTCGACGGCTAGCTTTCCACTTAGGATCGCTATTCTTTAAGATGGAAAAACACGCTAAGCCACCAGAGGTCCCCACATCACTTATGTATCCAGAGCAACATCCGATCTTTGCAGATAAATCTTTCTCAAGTGTCCCTCCATCCTGTTCTAGATGTGAATTTCTTATGCGTGCTTAGTAGGAAATCCAAGGAAGAAAACGGGACGTTAAAAATCAATGTTCATAAAACCTCTAACAAAAGAATACAAAAATGTTTTAAATTGCCATATAATTCTTCACTTTTAAAAAAAAAAAAAGGCCACACGATCATTTGACACACGCTTAATCTGTAGGTCATAAAAGCACATCCTTGAAAACCCTGAAAAATAAATTACGGCTACACCGTTAACCAAACATAATACGACGAACTGTGAGTTTAATTCCTTTTACTGCAGGTAATATTTTCCGTGAAAGAATTTTTAATAACTCTCATATTGGCATGGCATTTTATTCTCAATGAAGAAAATCCCACTGAGAGTACAAAATAATTAAAAGCCTGTATTTGACCCACACGGGCCTTGGAGGCCTCCCATGCCTCCTGAGAAGCAATTCAATGGAAATTCTCGTAAGAAGTCACTTCTCCTTGGAGCGGACCTAGCCCTCTTTAGCACACTTCCATTTCGCATGTAGACATTCAAGGCTCACAGCATATACGTGTCCTCTATGCGGGTAGGGAGACTGGCTGAAGACAGAAAAACGTGATTGTTGTCGTCTGCTACTGTCCCCTAATACACAGCTCAATACCGCAGGGTCTTCAGGACCCCAAATTTTCTTTTCTACCTTCACCTTCTCTCACCATCCCGAGTATCCACATGGACGGTTCATCAGACATGTTGATCTCACGGCTCTCCACCTGGCCACAGGTGTTCTCAGCTGTGCCTCAGCCAGGGCGACAAACATAGGACGCTAACCTTCTCTGGCAAGTTCTCCCATGAGAATTTCCCTTCGTCGCCTATTAGCTTTTACTTCTCTAACCTGGTCCGGCACAGACTGTAAGAACATGCTGGTGACCCTCAGGACACGCTCGTCCCTCCCTTCCTGGAAACAGCTGCCTGCCTGTCCCCACTGCCCTTCAGGAGTCAGACACCTCCATGTGGACTTTCTGTCATCCAGAATCTCCCCTTTCTGCCACACCCATGGCGCCAACCACATACGCATGATGATCTCTCCTGCTCCTGCCTTCCCATCCCTGCTAGAGACCGCTGCGGGATGCTAAAGAAAGGTGCACAATCTTACGGGCTGAGGCTCCTCCGATCCATGGGAAGCTCCATGGGGTCCTTACAGCTGCTTGAAAATTATGTGATTTTCCCCAGGTGACCATACCGCCTCCAGACTCAGAAACAGTTTTGTTTTGCTGAAGGTCTTCCCTTTTCCTTTTAATCATGCAAGTGTGCCCCCAAATGTGATCTCAATACTGAGTCTGTTTCCTTAGCGTCTGTGTGACAGGTGGGGATCAAGTTACTTAACATGAACCTCACTGCAGCTTGGATATCTGTGCCGCACCTGCTGCCGTCATATCTAAATGTTTCAAACACGGTCTGTGCTTCTCAGGTTGCGGTCCTGCTTTTCATCCCAATGGTACTTCACGCTCAACTTTAGAAGGAAGACAGTGAAAGAGTTAAGGACATGCGACCCCAAAACATACCGCTTTGGTATACTGATTATTTTGAGCTGAAGGCACTTGGGAAATAGCCAATGTGGGGAGACGTTTTCTCTGAACTTCCCTTACCTCCCTAAAGTCAGCTACTCCGAAAGGAACTCAGTTGTCCCTCATCTGTCCTCAAGTCCCTCCTGGGGAGTTTCACCCAACAGGGAAGATGGACTCTTACCGCCGGTGACACGACTGGAATTCGACATCACACACAGACAAACGTGATCACACGCTATCATAGCTCCCGGTCTATTCTTCCTAGGGCTCACCAGTCTTTCCTAAAAACCACTGACTCTCCCCTGCATGGCCTACCCCCTCCCTCCCCTTCCTCACTACTTTTTGTGGTATCCACTTTTTATTCCCCATGATGCCTTGCACACATATTAAAAATGAAGAGATGTGTGTATCCTTTCCCCTATTAATCTGCCCGCCATGAGATTATCTCACGGATCCAGCTATGGAACCTCGGTGGGGAGACGGCAGGCACTGCCTCCCCACAACAGCCCAAGTGAGCTTCCCCAGTTTTTTCCCATTGCTCCCGAGACTGGCTCCGGGCCTCGCTTCAATGTGCTCTGTTCCTCCCCCTGCAGGCTCGGCACCACCCTGCCCCATCTAAGGGGAGGCTAACCGACATATTTCCCATGCTAACACCTCATTTGTCCTGCTGGTCTGGGAGTGCCCTACCTCCTCCGGGGCCTTAGGCCGCACGCAAGATAAAGTCAGAATTCTTCAGCCCATTTTAAAGGCGATCCGATATCCAGAGCCAACCCTTTACATGGCTACTCAGGCCCAGCAGAACTGCCTTATTCATTGTTTCCTGACCACGCGGGGCACATTCCTTTCTACTAAATGGACCATCGTGAAAAAGAGAAAGACTGATGAGTGACGATACTACAATCAGTCTTTTCTTCTTCCAAGTAACAGGAAAGGACTTTAACGAATCACTCTCAACAAACGTGGAGTTCTGGCTCTTCTCGTGATTCTTCTGTTCAGTCTTCAAGAAAGAGCAAATGCGAATCAAGGAAGGCATTTACGAACTAACATTCGCTGCTTTCTTCCCTGAAGAACAGAGACATTTAGAGGATAAGGGAAATACAAGTGAATGCTTATTGAACACCTACCACGTGCTAGTGCGTAAGTAACCTTACTAAATGCTAACCCCCCTTAAAAGAGGTGCCATTATCCCCATTTTCCCACTGAGAACACAGGCCAGGAGAGGCTTAAGTCATTCCCTCGAGCACATACAGGTTGGTAGCAGCAGAATTGGAAGAAAACCCCAGCTAATATTCTTTATATTAACATTCTATTTCTTTTTTTAAAAAATAATGTTTATTTATTTTTGAGAGAGAGGCAGTGTGTGAGCAGGGGAGGGGCAAAGAGAGAGGGAGACACAGAATCCGAAGCAGGCTCCAGGCTCTGAGCTGTCAGCACAGAGCCCGACGCGGGGCTCGAACTCACGAACCGTGAGATCATGATCTGAGCCAAAGTCGGACGCTTAACTGACTGAGCCACCTAGGCACCACATACAACATTCTACTTCTCTGCTACTACTTAGAAATTTCAGAATTCTACCGAATTCCAGAAGAAATTAGCTTTGTTAAAACAAGCACATATATAGGTTTTATGTATGTGTGTGTATTTGCGTGATAGAGGTTTTCTAAAAGGCTTGTTTGTTTTAGATTCAAAACTACAAGTCATATGAGTGTGTTTGGATAATTAAATAAACTACATAAACATATCTGAACCTTCCCTAAGTAATAAACTCTTTGGAGATTTGAAAAGTTGTATTGGGGCGCCTGGGTGGTTCAGTTGGTTAAGCGTCTGACTTTGGCTCAGGTCATGATCTCTCAGTTCGTGGCTTCGAGCCCCAGGTCGGGCTCTGTGCTGACAGCTCGGAGCCTGGAGCCTGCTACGGATTCTGTGTCTCCTTCTCTCTCTGTTCCTCCCCTGCTCACGCTCTGTCTCTCTCTCTCAAAAATAAATAAAAATTAAAAAAAAATTTTTTTTAAATAAATAAAAAGTTGTATCTATCTACAGGGGTTGGTCATAACACTCACTATTACAATCCTTTCCAAAATCAGAATTTTTTTTTTAATAAAAAAACAATGACCTTCTCTTACTTGTGACAATGGACTGCCCACCATAAAGTACTGTAAGTCCAATTTTAGCCGCTAGAAGCTTGCTTTAAGCTTGCAAAAGAATTTACTAAAACAAAATGTTTCTGTCTGCCTACAAATCATTTTTCTGTACCTGTATTATAATGGACAGCTCTGAATAAAAATAGAGATGTAACCTACGAAGGAGGAAACAGACTGATGGTCACTGTGAATGCCCTGTTTCCATTCATAAAACAGCTGCTGTCCACATAGTGCCCTATAATCTGGCTTTGCATGGATTCTCTTTCATGAGATTCACTAGCAGGCTGTTGATTTATGTCACATTTGGGGATGTTTCCTACTAGCTATCTTCTTCCCTATGCCCCTAAGCCAGATGCTTATAAAGACATACGTGTGAGGTAGCTGGCCAATAAAAGTAACCACTCAAAGACAGTTTAAACACATCCGCTATGCCACTATGATCCAGAGAATAACTTTCAGGAGAACCTTCTGAGGACACACATGGCATCATTGTTCAAGGATGCCGGAAGACCAGTTATACAGGGTGTGAGGTTTGGACCTGATTGTGTTTTTAAGACTCAAGAGTCAAGGAAATAATGGCCTCTTCAAAAGCAAGTCTCTGTTGAGAAAGCAGAGAGGGAGTGAGGGGAGGAGACATTACACTCCCTAAGTGTCAGCTATCCAATGGTTTCGGTAACTACAGAGTTGGAAAATCATCATCAGTGAGGAGTGAGTTGTAAAAGGAAAGAATACAGCCTTCAGCATCCAGAGATGTCCCATGACTCACCAGCGCAGTGTCTAGAAGGATACCAAATGATCCACTCAAGTTCATTTTAAAAACTGCAAAACTTGGGGTGCCTGGTGGCTCAGTCGGTTAAGCTTCTGACTTCAGGTCAGGTCATGATCTCACGGTTCACGAGTTCGAGCCCCACATCGAGCTTGCTGCTATCACTGTAGAGCCCGCTTTGGATCTTCTGTCCCCTCCTCTCTCTGCCCTTCCCCTGCTTGTTCTCTCTCTCTCTCTCTCTCTCTCTCTCTCTCTCAAAAATAAATAAACATTAAAAAAATAAAAAATAAATAGAAATAAAAACCGCAAAACTTAAGACCACATTCTTGAACAGTACATCTTAATTAAGCTTAACTGGTTACTAGAAGTTCTAAAGTTCTAAAAACATATGTAAAAAATAATAACTAGGATTTCCATCAGTTGTAATGAACATGGACGCTGGGAGGGGGTGCTTCTGAACAACCAACATGACTGTAGTTGGCACAATTAAACACGCCGAGCCTTCTAACTAAGCTACATGTGTGGCAGCTCAAGTCGGGCATCCCCAGATGTGGTGCAGAAGCTGGAGTCTTGACACAGCGCCCAACTCTCCAGGGCCCTGAGCCAGGGTGTGGACACAGAAAGCACCAGACGGGCTGTGGGATACATTTTTCAATTGTGCCCAACCGGGGGGAATTAAAATATTCAAAAGTCATAAAGTGGTGAGAAGTCCCCAAGGTGAAAGGTAGCATCATGAATCTAAAATAAATATAATTAGGGGCGCCTGGGTGGCGCAGTCGGTTAAGCGTCCGACTTCAGCCAGGTCACGATCTCGCCGTCCGTGAGTTCGAGCCCCGCGTCGGGCTCTGGGCTGATGGCTCAGAGCCTGGAGCCTGTTTCCGATTCTGTGTCTCCCTCTCTCTCTGCCCCTCCCCCGTTCATGCTCTGTCTCTCTCTGTCCCAAAAATAAATAAATAAACATTGAAAAAAAATTAAAAAAAAATAAAATAAATATAATTAAAATAAGAAGACTACATGCGAAGGCCACAGAGTCCCATCCTCTTGCCCTGCACCACAATTCAAACACATTGAATCTTACCAGTTCAGCTATTCTAAACCAGGTGCTAGCCATTTTGTTTGTGAAGTTATCAAAGGATATATTCTTTCTTTGCCAGCAAATATTATTCAAACAGGTCTAAGAACTGGCTGGAGAATGCAAACACTGTAATGGAAAAGAAGGAAGGAGGGAATAAAGGGGGAAGGGAGGGAGGGAAGGAGGGAGAAAGAGAGAAAGAGAGAAGAAAGAAAGAAAGAAAGAAAGAAAGAAAGAAAAGGAAGGAAGGGAAGGGAGGGAGAGTGGAAGGGAGGGAGAGAGAAAGAAAGAAAAAGAAAGAAAGAAAGAAAGAAAGAAAGAAAGAAAGAAAGAAAGAAAGAAAAAGGAAGGAGGGAAGGGAAGGGAAGGAAGGGAGACTGGAAGGGAGGGAGAGCAGAAGGGAGAGAGAAAGAAAGAAAGGAAGAAAGAAAGAAAGGAAGAAAGAAAGATAGAAAAGGAAAAAGGCCATGACACAGAAAGGAAATGTGGTAATAATGGTCAGGACAAAAAAATGAGGCCTTTGCATACCTCTGTTGTAATAGTTTGACCACTGAGACATGTGCTAGACAGTTCTAGGTGCATTTCCACATCTGTTGCTAGATCTTGTTTTAGCTGGGGAAGGGTAAATTTAGAGGAAGGGGCAGCATATATATTATATAAACAATATCTTCCCATTTTGCAGAGAAGACAGGGTGGGTGTTTTAAGTATAAGTTTTCCTTCCTCCCTCCCTCCCTCCCTCCCTCCCTCCTTTCCTTCCTTCCTTCCTTCCTTCCTTCCTTCCTTCCTTCCTCCCTTCCTTTTTTTAGAGAAAGCAAACAGAGCTAGTCTATCTGCACAGCTATGAAAGATGGAAGAGCACGCTTGGAGTACTTAGAAACAATATAATATTTCTTCCTGACAGGGCTTCCCAAAATATATCCTATGGAACACCGCTTCCAGGAGGTATCCAGAGAAAAAGGGATATGGTGCTCACACCATCTCAAAGGCACTGACAGGTCTTGAGAAAAAGAAATCTGATTGATTTTATTTACACTGGTATTTCTCAAACTTATTAGAGTACAGATTACTGGTTCTCTCTAGAAACACCTAAGTATATTCTAAGTAGTGGTTTTTTGATCACATTGAGAGAGACTGAACTGGTTTTAAAGGGGGGGAAGTGTGGCATACAATTAATAAATAGATCGTTTCCTGGCAAGCAGACAACCTGTAAGTCTCCAGAAAAATTTCCCCAAAGTGAAACTCATTTCGAAATGCAATTTGCCCCCTACATCATTTGGTATTTCTGACCTCTGTGTGGCTAAATGACTAAGCTATACAACAACAAAAAACCAGTATTCTTGTGACTTAAATTCCATGTCCTGTCACTGGGAGCATGGGCCCCCACTCAGGACTCCGAATCAACATATGCAAACTTAGAGTTCTCATTGCACAATCTACGGATGCAACTGGAAAATGCAACTGACTCGCTCTTGGGACCCTTCTCTCTTCAGAGGCTCCCTGAGAGTATCACTAGAGCCAACTCTACTGACTCTGCATTTATGAGTCCATTCCTCATCATTGCTAGCATCTAAGAACGGTTCTGGAACCTTCGTTCAGAGTCTTAAAAATCTGGCCAGGATTTTCAGAACCATCGAATCGCTCCCGCACTCCCTGCCTGTCTCTGCAACTCAAACCCAAAGACGGCCAAACCAGACCAAAAGAATGTTGACATGAGCTGCCTCCCAGAGAGGATTTCCTCAGGCTTTCCAGGTGCAGAGTGAGTCCAAAGTGAGGGCTTCTGACGTCTGTGCCTCTCCCCAGAGTCCAAGTAGCACCTCTCCGCTCTGACAGAACGTACTCTTCCAGGAGCTGTGGGGCTCCGTCGGCTACTGTATGTAGCTCCTTTTGTCAAGGTGTGAAGCACACCATACCGTTCAACCGGGCAGAGGTCAGCATTGAAAGGAGGATGATAGAAACCAGTTATGCAAATCTGGTCAGCCAGGGTGGTCGCCTATGAAAGTTCCCAGAAGCCAGAGGTTTTTCCTGATAGGATTCCAAGGGCTGGATCTGACAGCCAGGTGGACAGTTTGTAAAAGACCGGCGCCTGTTTTAAAGATGGCGGATTTGGGGCGCCTGGGTGGCGCCGTCGGTTAAGCGTCCGCCTTCAGCCAGGTCACGATCTCGCGGTCCGTGAGTTCGAGCCCCGCGTCGGGCTCTGGGCTGATGGCCCAGAGCCTGGAGCCTGTTTCCGATTCTGTGTCTCCCTCTCTCTCTGCCCCTCCCCCGTTCGTGCTCTGTCTCTCTCTGTCCCAAAAATTAAAAAAATAAATAAATAAATAAATAAATAAATAAAAAAGATGGCGGATTTAACTGCCAACCTTTGTACGGTGGGGCTCTCGAGACTAGAAGTGCAAAAGAAAAGGAAAGGCCAAATCTCCAGTTCCAAGACTGTTTTTCAATGACTTACCTCAACTTCCACCTTTGTGAAGAGCTGGCAGAAAGTGAGCATACAGAGCTGAATGCTGAGGAGAAAAAAGAACAGGCCATCTTTATATGGTAATACAAGTATCATCTATATCACCCGACGATCCTTTCTTTATAGGCAAACACTGCCACGTCATACTTCATGTATATATTTTGTGCTTATGAATGCCACACGGCAGCTGTAACACTCCTTGGGCTTAAGCAAGTATTCTTGACATTCCAAAGTTAAATCACCAAGTACAACACCAAATATGTACTTGTGAGTCAGAGCTGCAGCTCGGCAGACTAAACCCCAAATGTGAAGTCTCCTTGACAACTCAGGTTTGTAGGCCTAAGAGCCTAGAGAAACTACCAAGGCCACATTTTTTTTTAAAATTTTTTTTCAACGTTTTTTATTTATTTTTGGGACAGAGAGAGACAGAGCATGAACGGGGGAGGGGCAGAGAGAGAGGGAGACACAGAATCGGAAACAGGCTCCAGGCTCTGAGCCATCAGCCCAGAGCCTGACGCGGGGCTTGAACCCACGGACCGCGAGATCATGACCTGGCTGAAGTCGGACGCTTAACCGACTGCGCCACCCAGGCGCCCCCCCAAGGCCACATTTTAAGGTACATAAATGTGCTTATAGGAAAACTCCTGAAGTAAACATTACATTTCGAAACTCTTCTCTGATATTAAAAAAAAACAACAAACAACAACAACAACAAAAAAAACAGTGGGCCTTTCCCTAAAAGCAGAAACTTTATCATAATTGTCCCAATTAATAATCAATATTTTATTTAAGGAGAAATTTTCTGAAATGTTTCAAATTTCATTGTAAAACCAGATAAAGGCTTTCTTTAAAGTGGTTAAAGCCAACCCTCTCAAAGATAATTTCTGAAATAGTTGTTTCTATGTACCTTTCTAATATATATTTAGATTCTCCGGATAGGATTTCTATGGGATTTTTATGTCACCTCATTTAGACAGATGACCCAAAAATCTGGCAGAGTGGATTATACTACATGAAAGAAATCAACCAACCTTTTTTTTGTGTTTAAGAAACTAAAATATGATTTAGCTATAAAAGTTATTTAAAGGGGCTTACTTAAGAAATTTAGAAATTTAAACAAGGAACTTAGTTAAAAGAAGGAATTTAAGAAATAGATGTACCAATTCCATATATAATTATAAGTTGTTAAGTATTGGCTGTCAAACTTCGCATCTGAGAGGAAAAAAAAAACTTTTACTATTAACCCCAAGCAAATAAAATCAATCCACATTGTCTACTATAAAGTAAATTGTCCCTGAGTTATTTAAATTGAACTTTTGAATTTGGTGATTCACACAGACAAATCTGTTCTGAAAATTCTGAATGCTGGAAGGAAGGAAGGAAGGAAGGAAGGAAGGAAGGAAGGAAGAAGGAAAACGAAACAAACCAGGCATAAGATCTCATTGAACCTGTGCTGTCCAAACAACACTTCTCAGACCCACACAAAATGGCTTTTCCATAGCTGCCCTTTCTCTGAGTGTATTCCCCAAGTTTATTAACTCTCTCCCTTAGGCTGTCTGTCTTGGTATAGAATCTCTTCCTTAGAATCTGAGTCTAGACTAGCCCTTGGAGCAGGAGCAACTGAGAAAACTGACTTAAGAGTAACAGATTCAGTGCGAAATATGGTATGATGCCCACTGGAAGATTCGGGCAGAAATGAGAGTTACCACAGGCCAAGCACAATGTGGCATTTGGACAAAACAAAGCTGTGCCTTTTAAAGATTTTGTGTTTATCACTCCTAAGAAATCTTTAACTCCTCAAAAAGTGTTTTCCTCTCTTTTCTGAATTCTCTCTCCTATTTTCTTCTTCCCTTTGTCACACTTGTTAGAAGGCTGGTTTAACCAGAACACTCCATTTTCCATCCTGATCCCCCTTCCAAGAAGGCGTTCTCCTACTTGACCTTCACGCCTACCTGGACTGCTGAAAAAGTTTGAAAAAGCCATACTGCGCGCACTGTGAATCTGAAGTCACTATCTCTGCAAGGCACTTAAATCGTCAGGGCCCTAAGGATGACACAACTCAGGAACTATAAAGACACACTATTTCCAGTTTGTAGGCACTCCTTTTTCTAAAATACTCTCACACTATTTGTCTCTTCTCACTTGCTCTCGTATAAAAAGCTGAAAACCAGGAACCCAAGATCAACAGTGGCACAAAACACGTATTCTAGCCAAATAAATAAACTGATTTCCTGAAGAGTTAAAGACCACATAATGCCTAGATATTCTTTACAATTTGTGGTCTTTATTTTGAGTGTCGTTTACTTAACTTCAACTATGAAGGACTGAAGCGTAATAGGAACATACATGTTTCACATGTTAATAAACACTAACACATGTGAATGGCCCATCAGTTACCTATTCTGATTTAAATTTATTATTTTGATGCAATTCACACATACAAAATGGAGAAGATTGGCATGCACCATAAAAAAATCTGACTTTCATACATTGTTTGGATTATCTAAGAGGTATGCAAGGAAGTCACAAGATACTTGAAGGCGAATGAAGATTCCCTTTTAAATAGGTCCAAGTGGTTGTCTATGCATCGATGACGTTATGTAAACTCTCTATGTTATAGTATCAAAAGGCATTGCTGGGTAAGCCCCAGGCAAAGTCCTCACATCCAGGCATTTTACATGGCTCTCACCAAATATAAACCAGCTCAGACTTATCCAGGGGGATCTCGACAAAAACGTCTTGAGAGAAAGTACGATTGTACACGCTCTGTTCTTTTTAAAGGCCTGTTTCAATGCAGCTTGCTTAATGGCGAGCTGTATTCCTCTCCTGTCTTAAATGTTTATAGAAACTGCTGATCCCTCTGCTTTTAAAATCCAAGAACGGAACTGAGAGCTTAGCTATTTTCTCAGCTCAGATCAGACACATCCCAGCTATTTTAGGCCATATGACGCGATGACTCCGGACTGCTTAAACCGATGTAGTGAAACAACAATGGAGACACCAGATAACATGCTAAATCTGCAGTGGGAATAAAACTACAAGATTAAAGCTAAGCAGGGTACAAACTGGGTCACTGGACTGTTTCTTAAGGATCGGTAGCTACACACGTGAGACCCGCAAGAACACGGCAGACAGCCAGAATTCTGCACGTGGCCGGCGCTGGGGGCTAACAGGAAAGATAGTGATGCTCTCTACAGACTTTCTCCTTTACAAGATTCTAGGATCTGATTAGAAATCTTTACTTTTACAAAAACAAGGCTTTTTTTTTCAAAAAAAAGGAATAAATAATTTTTCTTTTTCTTCCCTGAACAAAATTTATATAAACCAATAATAGAAGCAACTTACAATGTATATCCCTGCCATGTCCACGTCACGGTATCCTACAATAACAAAGATGTTTAGACTTTTAGTTCAGAGAAAAAATAAAAGCTAAATAAAATCAAAATCTTATTTTCATATTGGTACTCATATATGTCCCTGCTGAATTAAAAGCAGTATGTTGAAAAGTAAAACAAGCCTATTAAACGACAGCAAATTGCTCTATGAATTCTTGGATTATATCTCTACATGGCAAAAATCTCTTTTCTATACGTAGCCACCTATCTTTTCATGAAATCGAGTTGCTTTTAGTTCTTAATAGAATTCTGAGCACGCTTAGCTATTTTTTCTCCTAATGTGAACACATCTGGATAATTAATTTGCTTATAAAGCCCAGAATATATCAGTTCCCAAAAAAGAGGGAGGGGTACATGCTTGGGAGAAAAGATTAGAGTAGTACATAGTGAAAGGATTTACATAAATGCCAAATAGGCAGAAGTACAATTAGGTAAATCTTGATAGATATTAATTTTTTAACTAGGGGATGTCCAAAGGTGAGAGGACAGCCACTGAAAGGAAGTTGAATTGATCGAGAACTCTTGATCTTAAGTGACATAGATAATGAATCACTACATTCTGCTTGTTCATGGAAAGTCTCTAGTAGAGAAAGTTCCTCTGAAGACAAAACAGATTCCAAAAATTCTTTCTTTAGGAAAACGGTGGCACAATAATATCCAGAAGACAGCGGTGTGCCCAGCTGGAGTGGAAGTCCCTGTTTCCTGAGCCAACCGTGCACCTTCTATAAGATGACAGCTTCTTTTCATGTATCTTCTTATTCACGTTACTTGCCAGGAGTCCCACAGCTAGGAAGTACTGAGCCAGTAATGAAACCCCAAGCCAGTCCCAGATTTATCCTGCGACACCAGCTATCCCTCCAGTAATGACCGCTGAATCAGGAAAAGTCTCTTTGTAGGCTCAGTGCAAATCACAAATCTATGCACGTTTCCTGCTACCCAGGCCAATAAGAGCCTGAATCTGAGATTTCATTGGACCATCACAGTAACAACAGAGGAGAAACTGGGGAAATGCCTTCCTGGAGCTTAGGAATACCAGAGACATCGTGTAATATTGGTATCCACAAACACGTGCCTCTCTTGGCAAACTTCTAGAAATGAAATGTGGCACGGGGAATGGGGTCTACCCATGTGCTTCCAGCCTCTGTCTATTCAGAGCTTTCTTCAAATTCTAAAAGGGGTCCCGGAGGATTTGTGCTGTTCGGAATGTCTGAGATGTTTTCCCACGGCCAAACACTATGCTTACCAGCTTGTTCGGGTACCTAAGGAGGATCGGCTGCACGGGAACCCCTGGAATGAAGGCCCCTAAAACCACAGTGAGACATTACATCTTCATATATGACATGAGGATTACCATAAAGAGAATTAATAATAAACGGTACACATATACTTTACTGCTTTAAGAATACACACAAACTGTGAAATGTTGGTAGAATCCCTAGTGCTTTACCAAAATGAGAGAGTTCTAAAATTCAGAATTAGGAAACCAAGACATTAAATGTTATGCCCAAGTCACTGAAAAGATTTATTTACATCCCCACGTGTTTTCATTTTCTAAATACTTATTATACAACAGGATTAAAAAAGTAAAAATAACGGCAAAGTCAAGACAAAGAGAAAATGGGGAGAAGAAAATCTAAATCAAAGCAAATACTTGTAGCAAGAACGAGCCCCACTTGCTAGAAGTGAGTTCTAACTTGGGCTCTGAGCATTCCAGCAGCCAATACAAACACATGTTAAAGTATTATCAGTTACTATGAAATTACGTATGAAATTATACATCGCTATGAAATTTATGACTTTATAATATTAAAAAAAAAGGGCGAAGTGTAGAAGGCATCTGAAGGCATTACAATGATCACTTGTTTTCTATTAGAAAACACAGGACCTGGGGTGTCTGTGAGGGTAGCCTTGAAGGAAAAGAAAAATCTGCCAGTGGTTTCTGCGTGTGCATGGATATGTGTGTGCATGTGTGTGCGTGTGCGTGCACACACACACGCGCGTGCACACACACACACACACACACACACACAACTATCCAAGGAAGGAGGGGTTGTGATACCAAAAGAGAAAGTAAAGGAGTTCTGCCGATTCACTGTGTTAAAAACTTTTTATCGGAAAAGAAACGCCCAGAACAAACTAACAGATTGTTTTGTGTATTAGTATCAAATCATTTGAGAAATCTTCCATAGTTTGTTATAGTACATAATTTAATTGATCTCACCTGGTTTAAAAGTAATCAAACAGGAACGATTAGTACAAGTACCTTCTGGGAAAACTAGTATCTTGGGAGAAAAGGAATACGTAGATTTAATATTTCAGTCTAATGAATCGGTTACCTCTTTACTCAGTTTCTTACGACTTCGCAAATAGCTGCCAATTCTTAGAAGACGAAAATGAAATAAAAGGCTAACACTTGATGCTACAGAAAACTAGAATCAGATTACTCGGTTTTCCTCTAAAAGAACTGTCGTCTGACCATTAAGGTAATTAGAATAGAAAATACACTTAGCAAATGTTTCTTAATGATGATGCTAATGATCTGAAATAAACTTAAAAGAAGATATAGACCCTGAGACCTGGTCAAAGAGCACATTAGATTCTTTCCTCTACTGCTATACATCCTTAACCAAATCGTGCCTACTTCCTTGTTTCTGTTTTCCCTGTTAAATGATATTCACTCCTACAACACATAGTTTAGGGATATACGGAGGAAGCAAAAAGGAGGAAATACTTGCAGTATGCTTTATGCTCCCTTGAATTAGTAGACATATGGAATACAGTTTAGTATCTTGTTTGAGAAAGTGTTTTTAGCATTTGACATAGGCCTTTGTGTTCTTCAAGTGAAAGACACGGAGCACAGTTAGTTTCCCCATTAACGGGACAGGCTGGATTTGCTAAGGATTTCAGGATTTGGCAACGAGTAAATTGCCAAGTACATAAAATAACAAAAAAGAAAAATCCTGCACCCACAGCAGTTAGTATGTGTACTTAGTTAGTGTTTGTATCGTTTAATAATTAGAAAGGGAAAACTTAATCAGCCTAATGTGCCACAATGACAGGCTGTTGATAAAGTAAAGGTTGTAAGTGTGTGCGATTTCATCCCCCAATTTGAAAACAAAACAAAACAAAAAACAAAACAGGTTTCCTGTTACAACAAGGTACACTATCAAACATGGCTCATTCAACGGAAGTTCTACAGCTACTCCATTAACAATGAACGGATATGGAGTAAATCATAAAATCTCAGATCTGGAAGGGGCATTAAAAGCCATACAGCCTTTCCAGTGCTTGAATTCTTCCTACAACACTCCCCTCCCCCCGCCCAAGTTGTTGCTTAGCCAGTGCCTGAAAATTCTAGAAAAGGATTTCAGATCAGATCATTCTGTCTCTGGACAGAAAGTTCCTTGAGGTGGGTGAAATGAGCTGAAATCTTACCTATTTGTTAACTTTTGCCCACAATCCGAGATACAGTCGTTGGATCCAAAGAGAAAAGTCAAACCCTTATTCCAAGTGTCACTTCTTCCTGGTCACTTTTTAAATCATTCCTCACATCCCTGGGTTTCTGAAACCTCCTGCTGGGTGATACTCCTCTTGGTATTATAACATCTACGCATCATCATGGGTGGCCAGATCACAGGGCCAAGGTAGAGCGATACTTATCAGAATTATCTAGTAACTGCTGCCCCTCCCCTTACCTTCCAAAGGCATTCCAGGGGTTGGAGGTAGTGAGATGCGAGAGTCTGGAAAAGTTCTATAGGTGATTCCTTATATACCCCTTGATCTGAAAAGCTCTAAATATACTTTGGATAAGACCAAGATCATAATCCCTTTTTCCCCCCCCAATAAACATACCATACTGTTGACTATAATTGAGCTTTGATAGGCTGTCTTTAAGATTATAAATAAATTCAGAGAATGTATTTTTTTATGACACAAAGTAAAAATTGGTTCAAAGAGTCCGGAGAATAAGAAAGAATGATACATTTAATCCCACAGGATATCTCCTGGGGAAGAGGACTTCTGAATACTCACTCATTTATTCTGCTTCTATTATGCTGAAGACACCTAGCATAGGTGTCCCCAGATACTGCCATCTGTGGAGCCAAACGATTTCCAAGTACACAAACAAGAAACAAACTCACAGTATTCTAAATGAACGTCCCCTGTGTTTTACCTGCGGCCACTGTCCTCCTGATGTTGCTCGCCTTATTATTTCATTTATTGTGTTTTTTCGAGAATCCGGATCTACACGGGACACCAGCACTGGCTGCACAGCTCGTAAAAGTCCTTGAAAACAAACAAAAGGTCACAACTGAGTCTTTTTTTTGTGTGTGGCTAAAGCTATCACAGCAATGATACTGTATGAATCATAAAACAAGTGTTATGTAAAATTAAAATACAGCAAATCAAAGAGAACTTTTAAAAAAAAACCCTCCAATTTAAAGTTTATAAGAATTTAGCTTCCAGAGGCGCCTGGGTGGCTCAGTCAGTTGAGCGCCAGACTTTGGCTCAGGTCATGATCTCACAGCTTGTGGGTTTGAGCCCTGCATCAGGCTCTGTGCTGACAGCTCGGAGCCTGGAGCCTGCTTCGGATTATGTGTCTCCCTCTCTCTCTGCTCCTACCCACTCACGCTCTGTCTCTCTGTCTCTCTCTCAAAAATAAATAAACACTAAACAAATTTTGAAAAAAAAAAGAAAACTGATTATGTGAATTCACAGTACATACGAATAAGGGGCAATTATTAATTTTACTAAAATTTTCAGCACGACAGTCTTCTGAGTAGGTAGCTTCCTCCGGCATGCAAAATAAACCTCAATTTGCCAAAATTCCATTGCTAAACAGCTTTCCAGGAAAATGCCATATGATACAAAGCACTGCGGCTACACTGAGGAAAAAAAAAAGAATGAGCGAAAGAAAGAGAGACAGAGAGAATTTTTCTGAGCTGAATGACAAAGCTGAGGACACGACTGTTTCTCCAAAGCGCCAAGGCAACCTCAGGCAACCTCCACACCCACTCTGTCACCACTTGCGGCTTGCAATAACCTTGGGGCAACCGGGGACCAGTCACTTAGAGACTCACACCCTAGGGAGAGACCATAGCACCTGGTGGGATAAGCATTTCATTTGCTTCATTATTTTATACGGCAGGAAGTACTTATTGTTCTACGTCATAATTTTCAAAGAGTTTCAGGTCCCTCATGGAGGTTCTGGGGCAATAATAAGAAAACAGAGTTAAGAGGAAAGACTCCGTGTGAGGGTGAGCTTAATACTCTCAAGAGAAATTCGTGAAATAGCACGTAACACAGTGTTTTCACCAGTTCTTTGGTTCAATTCTCCCTCCAGAAAATCAAGCATGTTTGGTACTTGAAACTCGGTCTTTCTAGCTATATAAGAACAAAAGGAAGTCACTGGACCCTGATAAAGATATGAATTTATTAAGAATTATAAGGGTACAGGTAGGGGAGTCTCTAAACTTTATCACAAACTCATTCTGAAAATATAGTTCCTCATTAAAAGTAAGAAAATAGGGGCACCTGGGTGGCTCAGTCGGTTAAGCATCTGGCTTCAGGTCACCATCTCGACATTCGTGAGTTCGAGCCCCGCATTGGGCTCTCCGCTCTCAGTACAGACCCCACTTCGGATCCTCTGTTGCCCTCTCTCTGTCCCTCCCCTGCTCTATGTCTCTCTCTCTCTCTCTCTCTCTCTCTCAAAAATAAATAAACATTTTTTAAAAGGTGAAAAAATCGCTTTGAAGTGTTTCATTATTTTAAAGTTTTTAAAAAGCCTACCGATAAACTATATATGATTTTTTACAAATTTGAACCCCAAGCATGAAAATATCTATATTGTCTTACAAGTACTTACTGCCAATCAGAGGGACCTGTGCGTTCTCGTTCCGAGACACCATGGAAGGTAACCCAGCTACGACACAGGCAATTCCATCAAAGAATGTTGAATGAGGGGCAGCGACAAAAATTGGTGCCTCGGCAGGACTTGCCACCTTTCCTTTCACGGTAACCATGAATCCCATGGATAAGAACATGGCATGACCCAGAAACTTCAAAACTGGTTGAGTAATTTTCCTTTGGAAATAAATATTAAAAAAAAAAAAAAAAAGACACAATTAGCTTTGTTAATCTCAACTAACAGCAGGGCTTTACTCTAAAACACAATACAAAAACCCAAACATGTCGGAACACTTCATTTTAAAATATGAGCTAAGGGGCGCCTGGGTGGCTCAGTCGGTTAAGCGTCCGACTTCAGCCAGGTCATGATCTCGGGGTCCGTGAGTTCAAGCCCCACGTCGGGCTCTGTGCTGACTGCTCAGAACCTGGAGCCTGTTTCAGATTCTGTGTCTCTCTCTCTCGCTGCCCCTCCCCCGTTCATGCTCTGTCTCTCTCTGTCTCAAAAATAAATAAAACGTTAAAAAAAATTTTTTTAAATATGAGCTAAGAAGAATATAGCTAACAGTTACAAGGGGTTCTTTTTGCCACGTACTATTCTAAATACTTTACATTTATTAATTTATTTAACCTTCAGCCCAATTGTATGAAATGGATTTTATTTTTTAGCATCCTCATTTTGCAGATCAGAAAACTGAGGCACAGAGAAGTACAATTTCCCAAGGACATATGGCTACTAGGTGGCTCCATGATTCTATGACTACAGAGGGATAAAAATGAATCTTCAACACATGTCCCCCACTGAGAAATCCAAATCAGTATTGTTCTTCACAGGAGTGACCTTGAGAATGTACATTTGTGTAACAATGATGCTATCTCCCCAGACGCTTTTAGAACTCTCATGCTGCATCAGTCCTCAGTTATTTTAGGAATAATTTTTAAAGCCTTATTATTTATGTCATTATAGCTCTTAGACATCATCAAAAATCTTAAAAGCTAAAGTCACCATCTCGCTTTCCTGGAACGTAGATGCACTTACACAATTTCAGAAATCGAACTGCTTACTTTTTTAAAAAGAATTTATGTCAGGGGCGCCTGGGTGGCTCAGTCGGATGAGCGTCCGACTTCGGCTCAGGTCATGATCTCACGGTTCGTGGGTTCCAGCCCCGCGTCGGGCTCTGTGCTGACAGCTCAGAGCCTGGAGCCTGCTTCTGCTTCTGTGTCTCCCTCTCTCTCTTCCCCTAACCCACTCGCATTCTGTCTCTGTCTCTCTCAAAAATAAACAAACATTTAAAAAAATTTTAAAAGAATTTATGCCATTAAAGACTAATTAATTCATCAAACTGTGCCAGGACCTCTGCTGGACACAGAAGACTAAGACTATCCAGTCCCTGACCTTGATAAGCTCAGATGAGTTGGGAAACAGAAACACATTCCAAGAAATGCAAACACAGGATGGATATCTGAGTACGTGAAGAGGCATGCAGTTTTCATGAAAAACAAAACCTGTGTCTTTCCCATAACACATCCAAGGAGAGCTTTAAAAAGTAGACTTCCTGTCTAATTCTCTCAGTAGTCTTGTAGCAATACAGCGAGGGGCTATTAAGCAACTAGTCGTTGAGGAAGTTTCTCTGACTTTTACTCCACAGTAAGGAGAAGTGAGACACAGAAAGCCAACGTACTTTTCCAGAGGGCACAGGGAAATGACTGTCTCTCTCCTTCTTGCTGTTTAGAGTGCAGTCTATTTTACATAAGGATAAAAAGCTCACCCCTTTACCGATTTCCACCCTTATTTTTGATTTAAAGTGGTGTAGGTTTTGACAACCGCATTCTAAAATATCCCATATTCAGAGCTGTTAAACACTTTTTTAAAGGATTTTAAAGGGGCTAAAAGTTTGGGGCTGCATAATTAATTTCAATGTTACCTGTTTGAGAGGAAGTAGAAATACTTAATTGGAAAAAATGGAACTTTCTTTTTTTTTTAATATTTATTTTATTTTTGAGAGAGAAAGAGACAGAGAGACAGCATGAGCGGGGGAGGGACAGAGAGAGAGAGAGAGAGAGGATTTGAAGCAGGCTCCAGGCTGAGCTGTCAGCACAGAGCCCGACATAGGGCTTGAACTCACAAACCGAGACCATAACTGAATCGAAGTTGGTACTCAACAGACCGAGCCACCCAGGCCCGCAGAACGTTCTTTTCTAACACTTATTTAATCTGTTTTCTGGATTCTTAGACTACTCCTTCCATCATGATAGGGCTTCATAAGCTGTTAACAACAGAAAGCAAAGAGATAATTGAAAGGAATTGGCCAGTCATGAAAAAAATCTCTCTTAAAGTATTTTTTAGGGACACACGGCCTTGAATCATAAAGCAAAGGATCATGATTTGCAAGGATTGAGGCGGTATTATTCTCTGGGGACACTGCCAGCCTTGTATTCACTTCCACTGGAAACCAGTCTTGTGCTGAATGTTGACATTATTCACTAGAACATGAACTGAAGAGTAAATTGCATATTTCTTTAAAAGTTTCTAGAACAGTGATTTTCAAAATTTTTGGAGGACATTCTCATTGGAGATTTGGAAGAAAGGAATAGACCCTATGTAGCATACAAATTTTAAACAAAGTGGACAATTTTAGAGAGTTCAGTGGTGCCCTGCACCTCACCTACAGCTTTCTATTCCAAGGAGTCCACCTTACAAGCCTTCACTCTCAGGACATACTTAGGGCAACAAGTTGGCTCTGTCCAATGGGAATGAACTTTTACCAGTAACTATTAATTGGTGATGAGTTTATTCTCAACTACCCTGCTGATTAGATTAATATTCAAAAATACACTATAGCTGATCCACTTACTTGCACCACGGCAGAAAGTATGTAGTTACTACAGAGGGACAAAAGTAAATGTCATGACTGAGGGACAGCAGAGGAAAGACCAATAGTTTTCAGCTGTAAAGGTTTCAAGTATACTAGTTGGGTTTCCCAGAATCAGGGACCTCTCACTTTTTGGCAATGACTCGGAAAACAATATTTTAATATTGGGAAATTACAACTTCAACAGAAAATTATCATAAGGCGCTTGGGCAAAAGTTTCTATATGTGATGAATTTAAGAACCGTTTCGTCTGAGAAAAAGAAAATAAATGGTTAATAGGGAGTAGGCAACATTAGATAAAACTACTGATTGATGACTAAACCACAGTAATTGCTTCTTTAATCTTGATTTAGCTAACATTTAGACATTATTATTTCTTACCTCCTCCAACCAGTTATTGGATGGGTCAGCTTTTCAGGACAGCATGCTGTTGAAATTGCAGCAAATGGCCATGCCAGTAATATAATTAATGCAACCAGTAAGACACGGATTGGAAGCAGGATAATTCCAAGAAAGAAAATCTGCAAGTGAAAATTGATTAAAAAAAAAAAAGATGAGTGGACAATATTGGAATGTTCTGGCTATCAGACTGAAACACGTAAGAGGAAAGTTTTGTGTTATTCACCTGTTCACTGAAGGATAAACTGAACATTAACATGCACCAGACATGAAAATCTAAGCACAAGGGAAAAGAAACTACATCTGGCAAAAGCAACAGTGAATAAAGCCAGGTACTATAATGACAACTTGATCTATTTATCAAGGAAGGTGATAGAAACAAAGTATCTGACTTAGCAGTCAGGGAAAGCTTCCTGGAGGAGTTGAAGGCTGAATGGTCTCGAAAGACAAGCACAGGGGAGCCCGGGTGGCTCAGTCAGTTAAGCATCCGGGTCTTGACTTCGTTTGGCTCAGGCCATGATCTCACGGTTCATGGGTTTGAGTCCCGCATCGGGCTCGGTGCTGGCAGTGCAAGAGCCTGCTTGGATTCTCCCTCTCTCTCTCTTCCTCTTTCTCTGCCTTTCCCAGCTCATGGACTCTCTCTCTGTCTCTCTCTCTCTCTCTCTCTCTCTCTCTCTCACTCTCAAAATAATAAACTTTAAAAAAAGAAAGAAAGACAAGCAGAAGCTAGCAAGGTGAGAGGGGAAATCGCTTTTTGAGAGCTGAGTGGAAGGAAGAGTGTTAATGAAGGTGTTAGAGTGTAAAGGAGTAAATGCATGATTTTTATACCTGCCAGCCCTTTATAATTAATAACAATAAGGAGATGGAGAAGGGAAAAGTACAAATAGCAATAAAAAAATAAGGAAGAAGAATGAAAACTAAAAATAACCAACAACACATGAGGGCTTACTAGGAAGCAGGCACTCTAAGCACTTGGCAGGTGGTGACCTATTTGATTCCCATGACCTTAGGTTGTTTTACCTCCAGGAAGGGATGGCAAAGAGGAAGCTAAGGGAAGCTACTTTAAGATCACAGTTACCAAGTAGCAGCACCAGGGTTTGAACCCGGCGTGGTTACAAAGCCCTTGCTCTTCATCCTATACCATCTTGACTTTTAAATACACGGCCCTCATGCATCCCAGATTACCTTTCTTCTATCAGCCAATTACACTAGTCACACCGTGCGGTCCTTCTGCCTCTATTGCCCCTTGATGGAAATCTGAGCCTCATCAAACAATTTATGAGAGACACCAAAATTGTTCCACTTTTCTATCAAATGATTTAACATACAATTCAATCTCTATCAACTTATCCGTGTGCCTGTGCGCATGTTTGAAGTCAAAATTACATATGAGGAAAATGCACGGATCTTAAGCACATAATTCAGTGAAGTTTGATAAATATGTACCCTTGCAACACCAATCAAGACACAGAACATGTCTACCATCCGGAGAGTCATCTTGGGCCTCTTCCAGCGAATCCCTACCCTTTTAGGCAACCAATTCTGGATTTCCATCACCATGGATTAGTTTTGTCTGTTCTTGAACGTCATATAAATGAATCATACCTCATGCATTCTTATGCGTCGACCCTCTCCCAGTTAACATAATGGGTTTTGGAATTCAACTATGTGATTTTGCAAATCAGTAATTCATTTTTTTTTATTGCAGAATATAGTTCCAGTGTATTGCCTGCATGACAATCTGTTTATCTATTATTATGTTGATGAATCTTTCGGTCGTTTCCAGTTGTGGGCTCTTATGACTAAAGCCACTATGAACATTCTTCTAGGAGACTTTTTGTGGATGTGGGTTTTCATTTCTCTTAAGTAACTACCTAGGAGTGGAACTGCTGGGTCATAGATAGTTTAACTTTATCAGAAATTGCCAAACCACTCTCCACAGTGGTTGTATCATTTTCAAGTATTACTGGCAATGTATGGGAATTTCAGTCATTTGTACATCCTTACCAACATTTGGTCTTAGTATTCTTTTTAATTTTTTTTAAATGTTTATTTATTTTTGAGACAGAGAGAGACAGAGCATGAACGGGGGACAGTCAGAGAGAGAGGGAGACACAGAATCTGAAACAGGCTCCAGGCTCTGAGCGGTCAGTACAGAGCCCGACACGGGGCTCGAACTCACGGACCGTGAGATCATGACCTAAGATGAAGTTGGACGCTTAACCGACTGAGCCACCCGGGTGCCCCAGTGGTATTCTTTTTTAAAAAAAAATCAGGGTTCCTGGGTGGCTCAGTTGATTGAGCACCCGACTTTGTTCGGCTCAGGTAATGATCTCACAGTTTGTGAGTTTGAGCCCCACATCAGGTTCACAGCTGTCAGAGCCTGCTTCGGATCCTCTGACCCCCTCTCTGCCCCTCATGATCTCTCTCTCTCTCAAAAACGAATGAACATTAAAAATAAAAAAACTTCTGGGGTGCCTGGTGGCTCAGTCAGTTAAGCGTCTAACTCTTGATTTTGGCTCAAGTCATGATCGCATGGTTCATGAGATCGAGTACCACATGGGGCTCTGTGCTGACAGCACAGAGCCTGCTTGGGATTTTCTCTCTCCCTCACTCTTTCTCGAAACTAAGATAAATATTAAAAAATCAACTTTATTAAGGCATAATTTACATAAAATAAAATGCACCTATTTTAAGTGTAGAGAGCATGAGTTTTTCAAATATATCCTTATGCAAACACCACCACAACCGGGATATAAAACAGTCCAATCACCCAAAAAAGTTCCTTTGTGCCACTCAGCAGTTAGTATACCCTCCCTGGCCCTCGGTAACCACTGACAGGCTCTTTTTCACCCTAGTCTTGCCTGTCCTAGATTGTCACATAGAGATCACACAGTATGCATTCTTTTCTGTCTGGCTTCTTTTCCCTTCATATTTTTGAGATTCTACCTGTTGTCATTATGTACCAAAAAGACATAACATCAATACATAACATGGTAAAGTCTTTTAAATTGCAGAGTATTATTCCACTGAATGAATATATCATGATTCATTTACCCATTCATTTGCTCATGGACATTTGGCCTATTACAAGATTTTAGCTATTATGAATATAGCTCCCATGGACATTAAAGCTCAAATCTCTGGTGCTCATACATTTTCACTTCACCAGGAGTGAAGACATTGGGTCAGAATGGATAAATTTATAAGACACTGCCAAACAGTTTCCCAAACGGGTTGTATGATTTTATGTCTCCACTGACAAAACATGGAAGTTTCTGTTGCTTCATATCCTCACCAATATTCGGTGCTGTCAGTCTTTGTAGGCATTCAAGGGGGCGTAAAATAATATCTCAATGTGGTTTTAATTCACATTTCCTTGATGAACCGTGATGTTGAGCACATTCTTCATGTGCTTACTGGTCATTCCTCTAACTTTTTAATGTTAAGTGTCTGTTCAAATCTTTGGCCTATGTTTATTGGGTTGTTAGTCATTCTCTTATCAATTTGTAGGAGTTCTTTATATGTTCCACATACAAGACCTTTGTCATTATATGTATTAAAATATTGAAATATTTTCTTCCATTCCATGGCTTGCTTTTTCATTTTCTTAATGATTATCTTCTGATGAGAAGAATTTTAATTCTGACACAGACTAATTTATCAAGTTTTAGTTTTAGTTTTCTGTGTCCTTTCTAAGAAATCTTTACTTACCTCAAGGTCATGATGATATTTTACATTCTTTTCTACAAGCTGTATGGTTTTGGTCTATGACCCATCTTAAATTACTTTCTGTGTGTGGTGTGAGGTAGGGATCATGGTTTGTTTTTGTCCACAGCTTTATCTAGCTGTTCCAACACTATTTGTTGAAAAGACCTGATACTCCATAATGACTTTCTTGGCAACTCTGTTAAAAATCAGTTGAACACATATGTGTGGGCTCTCTATTATGGTTCATTTATTGGTTGATATGATTGATTCATCTATTCTGTCAATACCTCATCCTCTCCACTTCTGTCACTCTTTTTAGTAAGTCTTGAAATCAGGTAGTATATGTTCTGCAGGTTTTTCTTCAAACTTTTTTTGGGTTAATCTAGAGCCTTTGCATTTCATCCATACATACATTTCAGAATTAATTTTTCAGTTTCCACACAAACAAAAAAGTCTCTTGAGATTTCAATGAATCTATAGGGTTTATTGAATCTATAGATTGATCTGGAAGGAATTATCACCATAATAATATTGATTCTTCCAATTTATAAACATGATATATCTCTCTCCACTTATGTTAAGTTTCATTAATTTCTCACAATGGTGTTTTGTTGTTTTCAGTGTACTGGTTTTACATTTTTTTGGTTAAATACATTCTTAATTATTTAATGTTATTTTATTGCTATTATAAATAAGATCGTTTAATTTTATTTGGCAATCGCTTGCTACTAGTATATAGACCTATAACTGATTTTAAGTTTTACACTTATACCCTACAACCTAGTTAACTTCACATATTAATTCTGGTTGCTAGTCATTTTGCAGATTCTTTAGGATATTCTACATACACAAACATGACATCTGTGAATAAATACAGTTATACCTTTTCTGCTTTTTTTATTTTTAATTTTTAAAACTTTAAAATTCCAATATAATGAACATACAGTGTTACATTAGTTTCAGGTGTGCAATATAGTGATTGAACAATTCCATACATCACCTGATGCTCATCAAGACAGGTGCCTTAATCCCCATCACCTATCTTATCCACCCTCCCCACTCACTTCCCCTCTGGTAACCATCAGTTTGTTCTCTATGGTTATGAGTCTGTTTCTTGGTTTGTCTCTTTTTCCCCTTTGCTCTTTTTGTTTGTTTGTTTCTTAGATTCCACATATAAGTGAAATCATATGGTATTTGCCTTTCTCTGACTGGCTTATTTCTCTTTCCTTTTTAATCTGTATGTCTTTTGTTTCTTTCTCCTCCTATTTTATTGCACTGACTAGGACCCCCACTTCAACGTTGAACAGAAGTGTTGAACAAGATATTTGTCTTGCTCCCAAACTTTGGGGGAACAGGTTCACTATTTCACCATTATGATGCTAGCTAAAGGTGTTTCATAGATACCTATTATTACATTGAGAGAGTTCCCTCTTATTTCTATTTTTCTGAAAATTTATTTAAACATCAGTGGATATTGAATTTTGTCAAATGAGTTACCAAAATTTCTGCATCCATTGAAATGATCATATACTTCTTATCATATGTTTGGCTAATATGATAAATTACATTGAAATATAAATTTTTGTAGGTTAAACCAACCTTGTATTCCTGGGATAAACCAAACATGGACAGGATATATTATCCTTTCCACACATTGCTATATTTGACCTGCTAATAGTTTAAGAGTTCTTGTATCAGGATCATGAGGGAAATTGGTGTGTAACTTCCTTTCCTTATAACATTTTTTTTTCCAGATTTTGGTATTAAGATGATGCTAACCACATATGTTTTTGTATAGTGTCTTCATTTTCATTCATCTCAAAGTATTTACTAATTTTTATGATTTCGTCTCTGAATCATTGATTTTTTAGGGGTAATTTAACTTCCACATATTTGTGAATTTCCCAGTATTTTTTCTGTTATTTTTTTCTTTTTTTAAAATTTTTTTTAATGTTTATTTATTTGTGAGAGAGAAAGACACAGACAGAGAGAGTGTGAGTGGGGGAGGGGCAGAGAGAGAGAGGGAGACACAGAATCTGAAGCAGGCTCCAGGCTCTGAGCTGACAGCACAGAGTCCGATATGGGGCTCAAACCCATGAACCGTGAGATCATGACCTGAGCTGAAGTCGGACACTTAACTGACTGAGCCACCCAGGTGCCTTCCGTTATTTTTTTCTAATTTAGATACATTGTGGTTGAAGAACATACATTATATTCTTGTAATTCTTTGACACTTACTGAAACATGTTTTATGGCCTACTATAATTCTCTATCCTAGAGAATGTTCCATGGGCACTTGAGAAAAATGCATTTTCTGCTGCTGCTGGATGGAGTGTCTATATATATACATATATATATATATATATGTATATATATAGACATGTATATATACATATATATATATATGTATATATATAGACATGTATATATACATATATATATCTTAGGGCTAGCTAATGTGTTGTTCAAGTTTTTTCCTTGTTTATACTCTGTTTCACTGTTCTACTATTGAAAGTAGGGACTTGAAGTCTATAACTACTATTGTTGAATTGTCTATTTCTCCCTTCAATCTGTTTTGCTTTGTGTATTTGGGGCTCTGTTGTTAGGTGCGTATATGGCTCTAATTGTTATATTTTCTAGATGAATCAGCCTTCTTATTATAAAGTGTCCTCCTTTATCTCTAGTAACAATTTCTGTCTTAAAGTCTATTTTATTTAATATTAATATAGCCCCTCCAATTGTCTCTTGGCTACTGTTTGCATGGTATATCTTTCTCTGTCCTTTTATTTTCAGTCTATTTGGGTCTTTGAATCTGAAGTGTGTCTTTTTAGATAGCATAGAGTTGGATTATATATTTTTAATCCATTCTTCCAATCTCTGCCTTTTAATTAGTGTGTTTAATCCATTTATACTTGATGTAATTACTGATAAGACTTAATCTGCTCTTTTACTATTTGCTTTCTACATATCTTATGTATTTTATTTCTATATTTCTCCATAAAGTTCTTTTATGTTAAACAGATATTTTTATAGTGTACCATTTTAATTCCCTTGTCACTTCATTTAAAATTATTTTCTTAGTGGTTGCTGTAAGTGTTCCCATCTTCACTAACCTAGTTTGGATTAATACTAACTTAATTGTAATAGTATACAAAAATTGTGCTTCTATATCTCTGTCTCCTCCTTCCTCCTGTTTGCTTATATTGTCATACAAATTACATCTTTATACACTATATGTTTATCAACACATATTTCTAATTGCTTTATGTAGTTGTCTTTTAAATCACATAGAAGACAAAAGGATTTACAAGTAAAAATTTTTATATTGTCTTGTATATTTATACATGTAGTTATCTTTACCAGTATTTTTTTATTTCTTCATTTGGATTGGAGTTGCTCTCTAGTATTATTTCAACCAAAGTTCTCCCTGTAGTATCTCTTTCGGGGAATGTGTGCTCGGGACAAATTCTCTCAGTTTTTGTTTAATTTCCCTTTTACTTTTGAAGGAGAGTTTTTCTGACTCTATAATTCTTGGTTGACAACCTTCTACTTTCAGCACTTTGAGTATATCATCCTAGTGCCTTCTGGCCTCCATGGTTCCTGATGAACAATCAGACATTAATCTTATTCAAGATCTCTTTGTACATGATGAGTCTGCTTTCAAGATTCTCTCTTCTTCTTTGGCTTTTAACAGTTTGATTATGATGTGTCTGGGTATAGTTTATCTTTGAGTTTATTATGCTTGGAAGTCATTAAGCTTCTTGGATGTGTAAATTAATATTTTTTTTCACTGAATCTGGAAAATTTTCAGCCAGTTTTTCTTCAATTATTCTTTGCCTCCTTCTGTGGCTCCCATTGTGCTTATGTTGATACACGTGATAGTGTTCTATGGGTCTCTTTTCTGTATCTTTTTTCTGCTCACTTTTCTGTATCCTTTTTTCTTTATATTCCTCATACTAGTTAATCTCAATTGCTCTATCTTTAAATTTGCTGATTCTTCTGTTTGTTCAAGTCTGCTGTTGAGTCCCTCTAGTGAATTTTTCATGTCACCTATTGTACTTTTTAATTCCACAATTTCTATTTGGTTCTTTAAAAAAATTTTTTTTAATGTTTATTTCTTTTTGAGAGAGAGAGAGCTAGTGGGGGAGGTGCAGAGAGAGAAGGAGACACAGAATCCGAAGCATGCTCCAGGTTCTGAGCTGTCAGCACAGAGCCCAATGTGGGGCTCGACTCATAGATTGCGAGATCATGACCTGAGCCGAAGTTGGATGGTTAACTAACTGAGTCACCCAGGTGTCCCTTGGTTCTTTTTTATAATTTCTATCTCTATCTCTATTTGGTGATACATTGTCTCATATTTTCCTTTAGTTCTTTAGACATGGTTTCCTTTACTTATCTGAACATATTTAAAGTATCTAATTTAAAGTTCTTGGATAGTAGTAGGTCCAATATCTGGGCTTCCTCAAGGATAGTTTGTATTGACTGCTATTTTTCCTATTTATGGGACATACTTTATTGTTCTTTGCATATCTTGCAATTGTTTTTGTTAAAAACCATTTTAAGTAATACGACAACTCTGAAAATCATATTCTCTTCCATCACCAGGGTTATTGTTGTTGCTGTTTGTTGTTGTTATTTGTTTGTTCAGTGACTTTTATGAACTAATTCTATAAAGCCTGTATTTTTTGTCATGTGTCATGTGTGGCTACTGAAGTCTCTGACCAATTAGCTTAGTAGTCAGCTAATGATTAAATAAGATTTCCTTACATGCCTAGAACCAATAAGTTTCCCAGTGTTTGCAAAGAATCTCTTGTGTGTGTGTTGGAGCATATCTTCAACACACAGCCAAGAAGAAGTTCACAGCTCTGCCTTAGCTTTTACTTCCTGTTTGTACACCTTAGCTTTTACTTCCTGTTTGTACAAAGCCTAAAGATTAGCTAGAGGTGAGAGCTTAGGGTATTCTGTTGTTTTGTTTTGTTTTGTTTTCAGGTCACATGTATAGCCATGGGTATACACACAGACCGATATAAGTGGATGCCCTTCTAGATTCCTATGAATATGTCAAATCTTTTTAAAGTCCCCTAAGGACATCTCATTCCCTAGCTTTTTCTTGTAAGGTTTTTGGTTAAGCCTATTGTTTGTTCCAATCTTTATTCACTGCCTCAGGCAGCTGTCATGTTAAGCAACTGCCTCTGATTGTTTTTGACAAACACCAGTGGAGAAAAGACTGTTTGCACTGGGTGACCTCCAAGGCAGGTCAAATAAGCCTTGCAAACAGTCTTGCAAATGACCTAGAAATAACCTTTACTGCAAGAAAGTACCATAGCATAGACCCTGAACAGACAGTTGGAATGAAGTTATAGTATATTCATACAATTTACATTCACAATTAGTAGCTAATACAAAATTTAATTAAGTTGTCAAACATTGGGCAACTTTTTTATGTGCCATTTCCAGGTTTGCAACAAATAATGGTATTTAACAGTAAATAAACCATTTTTGAGGAACCTTTTTGACAAATTAAAAGGATTCTCCACCATATTTCCATTTGGCACATCATCTCTGGAGGGAGGCCTTCTTTCAACACTCTCAGGGTTATCTCCTCTGGATTTTCTTCATAGGACTACTAAAACATGGAATTTCATATTTTTTGTATTTGTTTAACTTTTTCAGTGAAACATAAGCTTTAGATAGGCAGGGTCCTTATTTGTCTTGTTGTATCTCCAGAAATTACAGTTGTGCCTGGTACATAATAGACATCCAGAAAATATTGTTGGTGTGGTAAGTGCCCCACAGTTACTACCAAACACTCATTTCAATTCCATATTCTGTTGAGGAAATGAAAGCCAGGCAACTTATTTCCATGCCTAAGCGGCAGACCCTTAAATTGTCAGAAAGAGAAGAGGAAGGGCAAAGCTAAGTCTTACAGGGAGATACACAAGTGACAACAGTCCTTAAGCGAGATATTGATCATTATTCAAGGTTAAGTTGAGTCCGAATTGATCATAGTAAGTCATACTTAAATGAAAGTATATCCACCTTTTAAACTTGGTAATATAGATAACATTGTTTTTCAACCAAGTCTAGTTAAATCTTCCCTTTGCCCAGACTGTTCAAGACATTGAAACCTCTCTGGTATCTCTGGTCTATATTTTTAATTTAAAAAACAAAAGCAATGGGGCGCCTGGGTGGCGCAGTCGGTTAAGCGTCCGACTTCAGCCAGGTCACGATCTCGCGGTCCATGGGTTCGAGCCCCGCGTCGGGCTCTGGGCTGATGGCTCAGAGCCTGGAGCCTGTTTCCGATTCTGTGTCTCCCTCTCTCTCTGCCCCTCCCCCGTTCATGCTCTGTCTCTCTCTGTCCCAAAAATAAATAAAAAATGTTGAAAAAAAAATTAAAAATAAATAAATAAAAAAAAATAAAAAACAAAAGCAAAACAAAACAAAAAACCTAGACTATATTCAACTCCGTTCAATACAAGTAGTAAATTTTAAGTAGAGTATAAAATTTGTAGACAACAAATAGCATAGCTATCAATATTAAGATCAGCAAGCCGTCCAGATTCTTTCACACATTATCCCACTTAATTTTAACCCTCCTTTGATGTAAGACTATCCCAATTTAATCAACGAGGAAAGTGAAGTTCAGAGAGGTTAAGTAACTTGGCCAAAGTCATACAACTAATAAATGGTGGGGCCTGAGCAGGTTTTCTGACTAAGACTAGTGATCTTTCCATTATACTACAGCCCTTGTAGAGTTATTTGAAAGTGCTCTGCAAACAATAACAGGTCATGTATAAAAAGATAAACAAACAAAACAATTTACTCTCGATGTAATATAAATATAAATAAATATAAATATACCACTTTGACCCTCTCTCCAAAATACAAAGCCAAATAGACACACTTTCATTGAAGAATGACTGATTTGACCAAATCAGACTAAAATTAATCCTGTAGGATAGTCAATGTATTTAGAAGTGTTTCAGAAATTTTAAGATACAAAGGGAATATCTGTCCATTTAAAGACACTAGGGTCAAATTTTTAAACATTTAGCTTCTTTACAAGGAGGTATTACTACATTATCTTCCTCTTCCTCTCTCACACCCTTCTTCAACAGATGCCCATTACTCTAACCTGCCTCCACTGTGGAGGACAATGGTCTCAGCACATATAAGTGGGCTATGCAAATATTGCACTATTTCAGATTTTAAGTCAAGAAACGTGTGAGATGGACAGGAAAACATGAAGCCCCTCCCCCCCTTTTTTTTCATGCGGAACACACAGGACAAATGTAGCTTGCACATTCTATCTTGTTCTTTGATCGCTAACTTTACCAAAGAGGAAGTCCAAAGAGGGAGTTGTAACTGCTAATGGTAAAAGCAGTGCTTTACAAGAAAAAGGAAAGAAAAGGAAACTTCCTTTTTGTATTCAGCAATTTTTAACAGTGGAAAAAAGTTTGAAGAAGTGTTGACTCTAGAAGTGTTTGAGTGAAGAATGATCCAGGGTGATGACTTTTGAAACACGTTAAGCTGACCCACGTTATCCCTTTCCCTAGATTCGGATTTCCTCCCCTTGATGCCCCTGTTCAGCTCGATCATCCCAGCCTTACTTCTTTCCTTGTTCTAATTCCAGACCCGGGTTCTCTGCGTTCTCCCTCACTCTTCACATCCCAGACTGCCTCCTCTCCTTCCCTAAGGCAAAAAAAAAAAAAAAAAAGAAAGAAAGAAAAAGACTTCCCCAAGCCCAGTCTCCTATAGATTGCCCACCGCCCCCCCCCCCTCCACTCCACACTAACAAACTCGAGTTGAAGTTCTTGTCACAGATTCATCTCCCTTCTCAGCACGGAATGTTTCCTGTGCCACTGGCCTGCTCAGTCTTCTCTTGTTTAGGACTCACCTCTCAGACCCACATGTTCTTTGCATTTTCTCTTCTCACACACCTTCAGACCATCCTCCACTTGTCCTCAATTCTCACACCTACACCTCCGCCCCTTCCAGACTCGTGGTCCCTTCAAAAGCCCTCACTTCCTAGATTCCACATCTCCTTCTTCCTCAGAGCCTTTGCTTCTCAGACTCACAACCGCCCCCCCCCCCCCGGCACACCCACACTCCCCTCCGACAGCTGCCCCTGTCATATCAAAGGCCCTCCCCTGGATCTGCCTCCCCTCTCAGACCCACATCCCTTTCCTAGACCTCTCACACCCACATCCCTCCCCTGGATCTGCCTCCTCTCTCAGACCCACATCCCTTTCCTAGACCTGCCTCCTCTCTCAGACCCACATCCTTCCCCTAGACTTGCTTCCTCTCTCAGACCCACATCCTTCTCCTAGACCTGCCTCCTCTCTCTGACCCACATCCTTCCCCTGGATCTGCCTCCTCTCTCAGACCCACATTCTTCTCCTAGACCTGCCTCCCCTCTCACACCCACATCCTTGCCCTGGACGTGCCTCCTCTCTCACACCCACATCCCTCCCCCGGATCTGCCTCCTCTCTCACACCCACATCCCTCCCCTGGATCTGCCTCCTCTCTCAGACCCACATCCCTCCCCTGGATCTGCCTCCCCTCTCACACCCACATTCTTCTCCTAGACCTGCCTCCTCTCTCTGACCCACATCCTTCCCCTGGATCTGCCTCCTCTCTCAGACCCACATTCTTCTCCTAGACCTGCCTCCCCTCTCACACCCACATCCTTGCCCTGGACGTGCCTCCTCTCTCACACCCACATCCCTCCCCTGGATCTGCCTCCTCTCTCAGACCCACATCCCTCCCCTGGATCTGCCTCCCCTCTCACACCCACATCCCTCCCCTGGATCTGCCTCCTCTCTCAGACCCACATCCCTCCCCTGGATCTGCCTCCTCTCTCAGACCCACATTCTTCCACTGGATCTGCCTCCCCTCTCACACCCACATCCCTCCCCTGGATCTGCCTACTCTCTCAGACCCACATCCCTTTCCTAGACCTGCCTCCTCTCTCAGACCCACATCCTTCCCCTAGACTTGCTTCCTCTCTCAGACCCACATCCTTCTCCTAGACCTGCCTCCTCTCTCTGACCCACATCCTTCCCCTGGATCTGCCTCCTCTCTCAGACCCACATTCTTCCACTGGATCTGCCTCCCCTCTCACACCCACATCCCTCCCCTGGATCTGCCTCCCCTCTCACACCCACATCCTTGCCCTGGACGTGCCTCCTCTCTCACACCCACATCCCTCCCCCGGATCTGCCTCCTCTCTCAGACCCACATCCCTCCCCTGGATCTGCCTCCTCTCTCAGACCCACCTCCCTCCCCTAGACCTGCCTCCCCTCTCACACCCACATCCTTGCCCTGGACCTGCCTCCTCTCTCAGACCCACATCCCTCCCCTGGATCTGCCTCCTCTCTCAGACCCACATCTTTCTGCTGGATCTGCCTCTCCTCTCAGACCCACATCCCTCCCCTGGATCTGCCTCCTCTCTCAGACCCACATCCCTCCCCTAGACCTGCCTCCCCTCTCACACCCACATCCTTCCCCTGGATCTGCCTCCTCTCTCACACCCACATCCCTCCCCTGGATCTGCCTCCTCTCTCACACCCACATCCCTCCCCTAGACCTGCCTCCCCTCTCACACCCACATCCTTGCCCTGGACCTGCCTCCTCTCTCAGACCCACATCCCTCCCCTGGATTTGCCTCCTCTCTCAGACCCACATCTTTCTGCTGGATCTGCCTCCCCTCTCAGACCCACATCCCTCCCCTAGACCTGCCTCCCCTCTCAGACCCACACCCCTCCCCTGGATCTGCCTCCTCTCTCAGACCCACATCCCTCACCTCTCTCACCTGGCTCCGCCTCCCCTCTCAGACCCACACCCCTCCCCTGGATCTGCCTCCTCTCTCAGACCCACATCCCTCACCTCTCTCTCCTGGCTCCGCCTCCCCGGTCAGATCCACGCCCCTCCCCCCCCCCCCCCCCCGATCTGCTTCCTCTGGGCTTCAAGCCCCTCACCTACCTCTGCCTTCACCTTCAGACCCACGCCTCTCCCCTTGTTCCTCCTCCTCGCCCCTTGTTCCGCCGGCTCCCTCACCTGGAGGCGACTCGCCGCGCCCATCCGTGTCTGCTGCACGAACGGGTTGGGCACCGGCGGCGGGAAGAAGGACGCCTGGCGGGGCACCATGGACGGCCGCAGCCCGGCTTGCCCCATGCCCGCGCCCGGCACCGTGGCCGCCACCGCCGCCGCCTCCGCGCACTTGCTCATGGCTCAGCAGGGCGTCGGACCGGACCCAGCGACCGTCGCGAAACGCCGGAGCGAGCACCCGTCGAGACCTCCTAGGGGGAGCTTCACCGGAGTCCCAGGCCGCGGCGCTGTTGCGGGGCCACCGCGCAGGCGCGAGTCACCTAGAGGCCGTCCGGCCTCGCCTCTGGCTCTGAACGCCCCAGCTCTGGCTCCGCCCCCTGAGCGCTGGCCCCACCCCTTTAGGTATCTGGCTCTTCCTCTTTGGTCATATAACTCCGCCCCCCCCCCCCCCCCCCGCCCCGAAAGTTTCTCCTTCAGAGCAGGGCACCCCAATGAGAGACAGTTTAGGCAGGGTTCTCTGCTTGAGGGTCACGCCCACCTGGAGTACCAATCTCTTTTATGGGGCCTGTTGGCCAAGTCGCTGGCTCCAGGAGCCTCAGTTGGCCCCTTCTGTAAAATGGGGTAAATAGAACTCAGATAAACAGAACCCAAATCCAGCCATCCCTAGGATGTACCATTTAGGTGAGTTAGTATATCCAGGGTGGGTTTTGTTTTATGTGTTTAATTTCTGGCATATGTTTCGGTTTTGCTTAAACCAGTTTGAGGTGGATGTTTGCCAGTTACAGCTGAAAGAGTCATGACAACAGAGATATTGGTACCTGGAGTGGAATCTTCCCCTCAAAACATGGGCCAACATGGAAGATGGTTCTCCAAAAGAAAATCGAGCTTTCCCAATGCTGTTAATACAAAAAGACAATGATTGCCAACTATTGCCTTCCACGCTTGATGAGGAACCTGGCCCCCAAAAGGGAAATAACTTGGGTCATGGCTCTATTTTACCCTGAGGAAGTTCAAGGGCCTCTCTGGAACTATATGAGTAGTGATGGGGCTGGGGAAGATGGACAGTTTCCCAGGACCTGAGGCCAGGTGGTCAAGCCTTGGGTGCAGACAAGCAAATACTGGAGATGGCAACTTATAATTACTGGTCAACGACTCACACCAGCCTGGAGGGCCTGGTGAGAATCCGAATCAGGACCCTGGGACAGCTGGTGCTTCACACTTAGCTACTGCGTAATCTCAGAATCTTCCAACCCTACCGGATAGATGTGTGGCCTTCAGCTCCTCACTTAACCTCTGAGCTTGTACCCTCATCTAAGAATGGGAAAAAATTAATTTCTACTCCATAAAGTTGTAGTAACAATGAAAACAAAATGAAACATGTAGCGTTCATAGGAAAGCAGTCAAGAAATGGCCCCTTTTAGGTATTACATTGTGGAGCCGCGGAATGTTCTCAGTGTAACAGAGCATGTTAATAATAGTGTATTATAGTCATGATGTAAGCTTCCTTAGCCTCGGGGGTCTTCAAGTAGGGGCTGGCAGTCCCTTGTGTCTCTTTAGCCAGGAACTTGCACAAAAGGCTATCTCTTCAGGACCCTCAAGGACCTGAGCCATTGGGCAGGCCATAGGAGAAAAGATGACTCCCAGGCCACAAAGGTCACCTCTAGAGAGTCCTGTCCAATCACCAGCCTCACCATGAGAGGCCTGAAGCAACCAGTCTGTCAGAGCCAGAAAGGGCCTCCAAAATAATCCCAGGCTTGCAATTCGTTTCCCAGCAACTCCAAGCTTCCTATATAGAAGGGGATTAGGGGTGGGCAACTTGGTGGGAAGGAGAGATAAAGAGCTTAAACATTAATAGAAGCTGTGTTTTGAAGGCCCACTTTATTTCTCCCTTAGTTATGTTTACTTAGGGTGGCTTTGGGGGCAGTAGAGGGTAATGCTGCTGATGGAGATTCTGGGCTGGGGCTAGAGCTCTTTCTCTAGGTCATCTTTGGCCTTGACTTGGGTTGTTACCTGATAGCTATGGTACCCTGGGCAAGTTGCTTTTCTCTGGGCCTGTTTCCTCATCAGTAAAAATTGAGCTAATCATTAGCCTCCCCCTCTGTACGCTGTTGTAAAGGTTAAATGAAACGCTGCATGTCAAGTGCCCGGCACATAGTAAGCACTCCATTAATGGAGGGGTGTTTTTGTGGTTCAGTAGCAGTAAACTGAGCCTCAGAAAGGAAGGGGACCTTGAATGAGACCCTGCCAGCACAGTGACAGAACCAGTGCTATTTCAAAGGCTCTTCCTTCAGGACAGAGGGACTCCAGCTCACCCACTTGGAGGGTCTCCTGCTCTTTATTTTAGCAGCTCTGACCTTTGCCGCAAATGTCACCCGGGCCCTGTAGGGAGCAGAGATTTATAGACTTTTTAAGTTTCTTCTTCTGCCGGGGGCTGTAGCCCCTCTCTAGGCTCTGCAGATTAAACAAAAAACAAACAAAAAAAAAACCCTGCAAACACTGCCACTCCATTGGTGTCTTTATTCATACTTGTTGACATTTCCCATGGGGAACTGTTGAAGGAAGGTGGGGGAGGGCTGAGCGGGAGCCATGGCTTGGTTTTCCTCCAGCCAGTGGAGGAAGTGATGGGGGTCAGGGACGTACTAAACAGAGTGAACAAGAGAACCATCACTATGTGGGCTGAGATGCATCATGGAGTGACTTCAGACAGCCTGAAGTCCTTCGGTCAAGAAATTCAAAGTGGAACAATCAAGTCGATCGAGAGAAAAGAACAAAGTGCATACAAAGCAAACTGCTAACGTAGAAGAGGTCCTAAGGCGTCCGGCAGTGAGAAGCCAGGTGTGCAGGGTGGCCACGTGACCATGCCCCTGTCCCACTGCCCCGTGCCAGGCTGGGCTGTCGGGCCACCAGTGCCCTCTTGAGACAGTCTCTCTCTGTTGGCTCCGAGGGAGCTGTAAGCCACAGAAAGTTGTGGAGGGAGAAAGAGCCCGAAGCGTGGCAGCACCAGGGCAGCCCAAGGCAGGGCTGCATTGAGAATATCAAAGCATCTCTTTGGGGGTGGCTCTGGAGGGCTGGTGGGGTATGGAAGGGGGATGAGGGCACCTGGCAGGGGTACAAGCAGCACCGTTCCTGGGGCACAGGGCAGAGCCACCCTTCAGAATCTTAAATTACCAGGTAGGGGTGAGAACGCTGATTAACTACAGAGCTGAAGGCTGCCAGGCCCTTCCGGGTCCTTCCCTGGCGCTCAGGGCCTGGTTTTGCAGAAGACATGGACGCGCGGGGCCTGGAGGAGCCAGAGGCGGCTCAGCAGCCCAGCCAGTCGGATTTGATGCTTCCAAATTTCACGCTCTTCAGACTCTGGTTCTCCAACTTCAGGTAATACGCGCCCTTGAAGAAGTAGCTGTGACCTGGGACGAGACAAAGGGAGGTGGTGACCACCCCATCCTTGGGCATCATAGCACAGGGAAGGGTCCTGGGAGCCTCCCGTAGGGAAGAAGCCTTTAAACCAGAGAAGACCCCCCCCACCCCACCCCGCCCCAACCTCTGAGGCCGGAGGAAGGGGAATGGCGGGGGAACTAAGCTCTCTTGAGTCCCTGTTTCTTCATCTGTAAAATGGGGGTGAAGATACGGACCTCTTAGACCTTTGGGCGAGGATTAAATCGGCTAATACATGCTATTATTAATGTAAATAACCGCGCTCCCCTGAGCACAGGCACAAACTAAGCACTTCCCAGAGGGGGCAAATGAGGAGGCTCCCAGGCCTTTCAGGCCGACAGCTGGCTATTTGGCTTACACAGATTCTGTGTTTTGTTTTGTTCTGAATGAGTTGCCAGCGTACAAACATCTGGAAATTTCACATGAAAATACACATTTCTTGCTCCCTTTTTTTTTTTTAATTTTTTTTTTTTTAACGTTTATTTATTTTTGAGACAGAGAGAGACAGAGCATGAGCAGGGGAGGGTCAGAGAGAGAGGGAGACACAGAATCTGAAACGGGCTCCAGGCTTTGAGCTGTCAGCACAGAGCCCGACGCGGGGCTCGAACTCACGGACCGTGAGATCGTGACCCGGGCTGAAGTCGGCCGCTTAACCGACTGAGCCACCCAGGCGCCCCTCTTGCTCCCTTTTAAAACAGCTAGACTATCTGAACGATACTGGGCCCCCATTCTTGCAGCAGCCATCAGAAGAAGGTGGTTGTAAATCAGCCCAGTGCCTTCTGGTTCACCTCAGACCTCACCCTTCCCCACTGTATGCCTTGCCTGCTTCATTCATTCGTGCTATTGGCCTGGCCCCTACCGGCTTTAAAATGTGCGATTCCTGGGGCGCCTGGGTGGCTCAGTCGGTTAAGCGTCCGACTTCAGCCAGGTCACGATCTCGCGGTCCATGAGTTCAAGCCCCGCGTCGGGCTCTGGGCTGATGGCTCAGAGCCTGGAGCCTGCTTCTGATTCTGTGTCTCCCTCTCTCTCTGCCCCTCCCCCGTTCATGCTCTGTCTCTCTCTGTCTCAAAAATAAATAAACGTTAAAAAAAAAAAATTTGAAAAAAAAAGAAAAAAAAAACGTGTGATTCCTGACGTACGTGATCTCATTTCTTTCAAAAGGCCGGCACACAGTAGGTGTTCAATAGATGTTTACTCTCGAAGACAATCCTTAACCTAATCCCTAGATTATGTGCTGCTCTTTCTTGGACATGTGAGATCTTTCACCACCGGAGCTTAGGGCCATGTGCTTAGCATATGATAGGGGCTCCAAAGAAATCTTTGTGGAGTTTAATTGAAACCTCCTGTAAAAAGCCAACTGAACTCATTTCCAGGACCCTGCAGACCTCACAGAAGCCTCCTCAGAATATGGTTTTCAAACTCCAAATTCTATCCCTTGCTGATACGGGGTTGTATTTTATTCAGCAAGGGACCGGGGGCAGATTGAGTTGAGTGGGAGAACTTTGCCACATCAGCAAGAGGGCAGGACAAAAGTCTGTCCTGTCTCCAATGGAGCCATCCTTCTGCTAATGGGAGGCAGTCACAAGGCCTCCTGTGGAACCTGAAAGGGCCTGGACCAAACCCCGGAATGAATCCAGGGCACAGAGCCCATGTTTCTTGTTCCAGCAGGCCTCCTGCCCTCCCCTTCCCTGGCTCCAGGCCCTGCAGCTGTGAGGGGCCTTTCTGGGTCTTACTGCCTGGAGCCAGCTGAGTGAGCAGAGGTCAGGGGTCTGGATGCCTTCCCAGCCCTGGGCTGAAGGGGCTGGTTTGTTTTCCCCGGGCTCCGCTGGCTGCTCTGCACAATGAGGGAGTGTGTGCTTGTGAGGAGCTGGGCCCCGGGGCTGGGGGCGGGGAGGCAGGTCCTAGAAAGCGGACAGGGGGCTGGGCCACTCACCACCGCCCTGCAGGTCGACCACGGCGTCCAGGTTATCGGGGATGGCGTTCCAGGCATCCGCGATGAGCTTGGGGAAGCCAGGGTCCATCTTTTTCTTTACTTCATTGTACCTGCAAGCAAACAGCAGATGAGGAAGGGGGGGGGGGGTCCCTTAAGGCCAGCCCTCCCCCAACCTGGATGGGAGGGCCCAGCGGCTGGCTCCTGGCTGAGCCTGGAAAACCAGACCGAGCCCTGCAGGGAGGCGGCCCGCTGGAGTCAAAGGCCAGGGAGCCAGACTGGGTCTGGATCCCAACCCCACTACTCATTAGTTATGTGACCTTTAAAAGTCCCATAAAAGCAATCTTGTGATTACTGCTAATGTGTAAGCAGTGCCTTAACCACTTTCCATATATTTCCTGTCAATCTTTGTGAGAATCCCAGGACACGGTTATTACCGGAATACTCATTCTACAGACCAGAGGCTTAGAAAGTGCACCCAGCTCCCAAGTGGTAATCCAACCCAGGCCTGCCTGGCCCCCCAGCTGCAAGGTGCTCTCTGAACCTCCGCTTTACCAACTATAAAATGGGGTTGTATTGAGCATCTTAATTAACGTATGTAGGAAATGAAATAACATATGCAAAATGCCTATCTCCCTGTCTGCTGTTTAGTATTTGGGAAATGTTAGTTCCTTTACGCACTCTGATCCCTGCTGCAGTGTGGGGAGCACTGGACTAAGAGTCCAGGGATGGGGTCCCGCCTCCACATTCTTTCACTGAGAGGCTTTGACAAACCACTGCTGCTCCATCCAGGTGGAGGTGACCGTCCGCATCCTGGGAGATGATCTCCCAGGTCTCCCAGGTCTCCGCATCCTGGGAGATGATCTCATCTGGGACAGCCAGGTTCCGTGAGTGGTACGCGAATCCAAGCCCTGTTAGTCACAGGGCGGGCCTCCCGCCCCCTCCGTCCCTGATGCAGCTTACAGGGCACATAGCTATCCTGGGCCGTGCCTTTTATCCAGATAAATACTTTGAGAATTAGTTGGCATAGTCTTCTTCCTGGCTAGCGATACCTCCATCGTTTTCCTTTTTTGGAGATTTTTTTTCAAATGCCGGGGCCACTTTGACTCCTTTTCTACTTACACTCAACCTACTCATTATTCTCTGAATATTTAATGACCTCCTACTCTGCCTGCCTGTGGACACGGCAGCAATCAAGATAAAAGTTTTGCCTCGTGGAGCTGATTGTCTAGACAGATCTGTGCTCAAATGCCATTTTGGGGACAGCCGAGCTTTCCTCTGTGGGGCCTCAGAGCGGACCCTCTTCCCCGAGGCCAGCCCGACCAGCCGATCCTAGACACCAACAATAGCTTTCCCTGTGGGTTTCCCTTTCCATCCCTCACACCAACCACCATTCCCACTTCCCCCTCTGCCCACCACCCTGGGAACCGTGGGGAAAGCCCCTCTTAACCCCAGTTGCATCATAAGACTTCTTGCAAAACCTAATATGCTTCCTCGTGACCTGGTCTACCAAAACCAAGTCTTCAGCCCAAAGTCCCAGCACCTCATCCACACCACCCCCTCTGACGCCCCCAGCACTACATTCTCCCAGAGTGGTAACGGCTCCGACTCTGTGTCCTATGCTTGAACTCGCCCTCATTTCTCTCTCAGTCTACCCACAGAGGGTAGGCAGGGCAGGAAGCAAGCCCATTTTCCAGATGTGGAAACCGAGGCTCGGAGAAGTGAACCAATTTGCTTCCAAGTTCTTTTCGGCCAGGAAGAACAAGGCATCAGGGCATCAGAAGGTGCTGGTTCTGAAGGGGCCCGAAGCTCTTCGTCTTCCTCTCTGTCTGCAGGTGCCTACACTGCCTGAAAAGGTTTCTTTCTCTGTGACACTCCATGCCTCCCCACCGCTGTGGAAACTGGCAGTGCAGAGCAGGTGTTAAGAACACAGACATTTCTGTCCCAGCTCTTCCACAGGGGTACCCTTGAGGTACTTCGGCCTCAGTTTCCACACCTGGAAAACGGGGCTAAAATAAGATCTACCTTTAAAAAGAAATAAAGGTGGGGTGCCTGGGTGGCGCAGTCGGTTAAGCGTCCGACTTCAGCCAGGTCACGATCTCGCGGTCCGTGAGTTCGAGCCCCGCGTCGGGCTCTGGGCTGATGGCTCAGAGCCTGGAGCCTGCTTCCGATTCTGTGTCTCCCTCTCTCTCTGCCCCTCCCCCGTTCATGCTCTGTCTCTCTCTGTCCCAAAAATAAATAAACGTTGAAAAAAAAAATTTTTTTTAAAAAAAAAAATAAAAAGAAATAAAGGTGAGGGGCACCGGGTGGCTCAGTTAGTTAAGTGTCCGACTACGGCTCAGGTCAGGATCTCATGGTTTGTGAGTTCGAGCCCCGCATCGGGCTCTCTGCTGTCAACGGAGAGCCCACTTTGGATCCTCTGTCTCTCCCCTGGTCTCTCCCTCTCTTTCTCCCAAAAATAAGTGAGCATTTAAAAAGATAAATAAAGGTGAAATGCACAGCCTCAGGCCTGGGATAAGCCTGTCACGGAAGCCATCGTTGTTCTTTTCAAACATGTTTATATCTAGTTCCCTCATTCGACCGTAAACTCCACAAGGAAAAGCGTGACTATTTCTTGACCACTGTCTTCCAGCACCCAGCTAAGTGCCTGGCACATAGGAGATACTGAGTATACATTTGTGCACTTGGTGGAAGCTTCCAGAAGCAGGGGCTGAGAATGCCCTGGCACAGACGAGGGCATGCCAGGCTGGAAGCAGATGCCTGTCCTCTGTCCTCTGGGGCTCTCCTTCCTTCTCCAGCAGGGAGGTCCCTGAGGCCTCTGAAGCCTCGGCTCCAGAAACAACGTCTTAAGCTCATTGACTACGTCTTCCGGAAACCCAGTCCAGAGCTTCCAGAAAGGCCTTTAGCTCTGCTGCTTTTAAGTCAGTTTCACTGACCTTCCAGAGCAGCCTGTGCATTCTGGACCCCAGCTTCGGAAGGTGGGCTCTTTGCAGAGAGGGACTGGGAAGCAGATAACTCTGCCCGAATCCCAGCCAGGTGCCGCCACAGCCCGCGTGTCCGTGTGTGTGCGTACGCATGCGTGCTTGGGCACACTCGCGTTCACACGTGGCTACATCTGTCCTATATGTTCGCATACACAGGGGGCCCTGGAGGGGGAGCACAAAAGTCCTTCCAACACCATGGTTTGTAGACACAAGTGCTGCTTTATGGTTCGAAGATTCACGTTTCTGCCTGTCTGTGCTGCTCACTGTCCGCATTCTAAGATTTAGAGATTCAGGGCGCCTACCGCGCTGAGATGCTATTTGTAGTACGTGCTTGTGCAGAGGAGTGTTTGGGAGCCTACGGGCGGAAAGCCCGCTCCGAGGTTTCCTGGCTGACTGTTCTTTCTTGAGGCTTGAGATATCCATCAGCTTAAGTTGCTAAGTATCTTAGCAATATGTCTGGACTTCCTCCCTGACACGGGCAAACAGCTTCTGAATGCAGGGCAGCTGGGGGCAGGGCGGGTGGGAAGGGCAGGGAAGGGGGAGAAGAGGGAGGCCTGGGAGGGAAGCAGGACTGTTTCAGGGATGGCCGGCAAAGGGCCCGGATGCGGGAGCAGCCACAGGAGGAAGGTGCCGACCACCCCTCGCCCCAACCACCCCTTCCACTGACTGAATGACGCGGAGGGTAGAGTGGGAGGGGCTTGGGGTTTGGGGCCAGGAGAGGCAGTTACAATCCTGGTTCTGTGGCCAACACACTTACATTTAACTAATGTAGACAAGGTATTTAATTTCTTCGGACCACAGCTTCCCTGTCTGGGAAATGTGAAGCTTTCTCATCAAATTCCGGAAGTCCGGGTGGCCTTTCACTGACCATTCACGGATACTGGGCTCCCTGACCCATGGCCCTGACCATGGCCTCTTGGAATTGAACCCTTTCCTTTTGATGACCTAGAGCGGTGAGTAACCTCCTTCTGAACAGGCCCACTGCCAGCCTGCACCCACAGACACTGGCCCCGTGGCAGACATTTCACAGGGTGCCTGCTGCTTCCCGTGGGGCCTGATCCGGATGCTTCTGCGGGCAACTGGTGGACCTATCTCTGTCTTCATCGTATTTTGCCCTCTGCCTCCCCCGCCTTCACCGCCCCCATTTCTGAGGACCCCACTCTCCCAGGTACTATAGAGAATGGGGAAGAATAAATAGCATGGTCTCTAGGAGCCAGAATTCTCAGGTTCGAATCCCAACCTGCCACGACATGGCTGTGTGACTTTAAACCAGATACTTAACCTCTCCGGACCCCCCGGTTCCTCATCTGTAAAATGGGAATAATAACAATACTTAGCTCATAAAGCCCCTTGGAATAATGTCTGGCATCCAGTGTCGTTAGTAGCAGCTGCTACCTTTATTTTTATTACCCTCGTCTTCAGTGAGTCACTCCCAAATCGGAGGCCCCACACCAGACAGACATGGGCCCAATCGAAAGACTTCTGAGGAGGGAAGGAGGTTCTGACCAGACCCCTAGCAGCAATGTGCACAAGGATGCTTCATCCTTCAGGGACTTCTCACAGGGCCTGCAGCTCTGGGAGAGGAGAGGCGAGGGAGGGGGCACCCGTGGCCCCACACCTCCGACTCTGACCCAGGAAACAGGAAACCACACAGCGTCTTCTCTTCGTCCACACAGACGGCTGTGCTGTTCTCCTTTCTACTCTGCCCCACCCCCTTACCTCCAGAACTTGTCTCCAGCAAAGATGTAGGTCTTCCTGTTCTTGCTCCAGTTAAACGCAGCATCTACCCGCTGGACGTCAGGGGGCAGCCCCAGGCTGGTCAGCGGCTTGGGGTACCCTCGCTCCAGGGTGCTGGCTGAGTAGACCCAGTATTCATTCCCTGCGGCGGAAGCAAAGCGTGCGTTGGTGACCGGTGCTGAAATCCCTCAGGCGGGCCTGTCCCTCCCGTCCTCTGTCTGCCGGGGACCCCACCGTGCCCATTCTCATCAGGGACACAAGGTCCTGCTCACTTCGGGCTCAGGGCCCAGAATCAAGACTCACATATACGGTTTCACAAATTGCTTATAGAAGTTGCCTGGCCGAGGAGGTGAGTGGAAGAGGTTGGGGGTGGGGGGTGCGTGCCTTGCTCCCTCACCAGGCCACGCACGCTAAGTGCCACACTTACCATGAAGACCTTTTCCTAATATTGCATCACAGCCCACGAGCACTCTGGGACGGAGGAGGCGGGGAGCTGGCTGGCGGAATCTGTACCTTTGTGCTGCTAAGACTTCAGCTCCTCCAGGAGGCAGTCCCTGTGCCCACCCCTCGGACCAGGGCAGTTTCCTATCAGTCCTCCCTCCCCTATGATCATAGCCTTACCGCATTTCCTCCTGACAGCCCGCTTTTCTCTCCCTGCACCCCCCGCCACCCCGCTAGCTTGTGAGCTCCGTGAGGGCCGGGCTGGATCCCTGGCACGCTGTAGGTTCAAATGAATGTCGAAGGAGCAGGGTTTCCCCAATGTCAGCCGTGTGATGCTACCTTGATGATTCTTAACCACTTACAGAGACTTTTTCTACTATTGTTTGCTTACTATTTGGCTTTCAGGGAATTCATCCTGAAATCCGTAGAAAATACATTTATTTTCTTGAACTAAGTTTTGAATGGTAAAAATGAAATCACCTTTTAAAAAATTCTAACTCAAAACAGTCAAAGGCTCTAGCTTCAGGAAAGCGTTGGAGGCACCAGCACCGAACTGTAATTTTCCTTCTAGAAAACGGATCAGAAGGATTGAAAATTACAAGGTAATGAAATGTTCACACGTGGGCTAATGCTATTTGATGCTGGGTGTCCGAGCCAATCTCCCAGATGAATCCCATGCTTTTGGAAGTCATGGTTGAGAGAACGGATCCATTAAAGAGAGGGAGCACCCACAGGTGCACAGGAACCACGGTGCAGACCCCCGTGGAGCCGGGGGCGAGGCAGGCCCCTTCCCACACACCTGCAAAGAACACAGCCTTCTCCTCCTGTGGGGCCTCGTATACAGCATCAATCTTTTCCGGGAGCTCAGGCCAGAATGTGGCCACCAGCAGGGGCCCCATGGGCTTGCTACGTGGTGTCACTGTTCGCCAAATGAACCTGGAATTGGGGCAGGGAACACAGAAAACCACACCTTGGGTCACTCTGCAGCTATTACCACATGTAATATTAGCTCCCCAAGCCCACTCAAAAACTTCCCAGCGATGACGCCCTTGGAGAAGGAGCCAAGAGCAAAAGGAAGGTTGGAAAGACTGGAGAATGGGCAGAGCCCCCTCTGCAAGATGCCAGGGCAGAGAAGCCACTTTTTTGCTCCCTGTCTTGCCTGCTCCTCCAGGAAGCCCTCCCTAACTACCTCTGTCCATACCATATTCTTGTCCCTCTGAGTCTCTCAAAATCATCAACACTGGGTGCCTGGAATAGTAGTTTGATTGTTGTTGTTGTCGTTTTTAAATATCTTTTATTTAAAAACGTCTTCAAATATCTTTTATTAGATCAGAAGCCAATTGAGGCAGGGGCTTATGGTATTCACAGAATGTCTTGAATTGAAAGGCAATGGACTCGTGCACCTTGGCAAGAGTGAGAACTATTACTTCTGGAGGACCTACTAAGTGCCAAGCACGTCGTGTGCCTTATAAAACGAAATCTTCATAATGTCACAAGATTGCAGGCACTCTTGGTGGTGTACCAACCCATTACCCACTTCTTCCCCTTCCATCCTTCCTCACACAACTCCGGTATTCATGATCCAAGTTTGCCCACCGGTGGACCCAAACTCCATTCCGATTAGCTTAAGCCAAGGTCTCAAAGTGTGCTCCCCAGACCAACAGTATGAGCATCATCTGGAGACTGGGAAACAAATTATTGGGTCCCACTCGAGACCTGTGGGCCAGATTCCCTGGGCTTGGGGCCCGGCAATCTGTTCTAACAAGCCTTCCAGATGATCCTGATATGTGCCAACCTTTGAGAACCACTGGTCTAAGCTTATCAGAGCTTAGCATTTCCTGGCAATTATTATTGGTTCAGTAGTTGCTATATGATTCATGTGAGCCTAACAAGGTTGGATAGACTTGTATTTCCTATCTGGGGACTTCTCTCTCTCTCTCTCTCTCCTGCCGGATGTGGGCAAGGAAGCCTGCTGCCACTGGTAGCCATTGTGTGACCATGAGGGACCCAGCCTTGAGATGAAATCAACGCGGAGGATGGCTGTGGACAAAGATATCATTGAGTCCTGCCCCTGGAGGCAGCCCTACCTCTGGACTTCATACCACATATACATAATTAAATTGCCTATAATCATGCAACCGTTAGGAGCAGGTCCAAGATTCCAACCCAGGGAATCTGGCTCCAAAGCTCATTCTGTCACCTACCACACTCTATGGATGGATGGATGCATGGATGGGTCGACAGACTGATGAATGGATGGATGGATGCATGGATGGGTCGACAGACTGATGAATGGATGGACGATGGATGGATGATGACTGGTAATAGATAAAGGATGATGGATGGATAGATGATGGACAGATAGATGAATGATGGATGGGTGTATGAATATGTGTATGTACAGATGGACGATGCAAATATCTTTTAATGCAGTCCTAGATACTGTCTGCCATTCTCCAGGAGGGCTAGGGCAGCTGGGTGAATCTCAGCTCTTGATCGATTGAGTGGAGGCCTTTATCTACAGCATAAAGGATACCACCTCTCCCCTGCGGTTACTTGATCCCCATAGAAAGAATGATTTGGCTATTTGAGGTCAAGGCCATTCCAGGAGAAAGCCTGTGGGAGCCTGGATTACTGTTTCCAATTCTTCCCTCCACCTCTATTTCAGAATTACACATCCATGTGCATTTGCCATGTGACCTCTCAGTACCACCGTCTATAGTGGGTGTTGGGCCTGGCCATGTGATTTGCTTCAGTCAATGGAACATTCTCAGACATGATGTGAGTGGAGGCTTTAAATACGTTTGTGTGGTTTGATTTGGCCTCTTGTGTTTGTCATCTGCCACGAGCAGCTGCTAATCCCAGGAGAGTGAGTGATACGCAGAAGATACCCGAACCCAAACCGCAGCCCAAAGCCAAGACACCTGGCAGACCCATAGACTAGGGAAAGAGTAATAGAAATGCCCATTGCGGTAAGCCACTGACATCTGGAGGCTGTCCAATACATAGGACAAGCCGTCTGTACGGGCCATTCTGTGAAGCAAAGGTTGGGGGCACCGGGGTAACGGGACATGGGCAGAGGGCAAGGATGAGAAGCAAGCTCCTGTACTCACCTGTCCTTGAAGAAGAAGATCTCCCCCCGGATCTGAGAGATGCCATCAAAAACAATGTCCTGTTTGCAGATCTCAGGAGTGACGGGGCCGAGAGTTGGGGTGGGGCCGGTGCCAGTGTCAATGTCAGGGGAGGCCCCTGGAGGAGGACGTGACCTCAGACTCTCGCCAGCTCCAGGGGCTCTCCCCACCAGGCTGAGCCCCCAAGGCTGCCCACCCAACCTGCTAAGGGTCAGAAGAAATAGTATTCTGGCCTTGGAGTGAGGCCGGGCAAGACACAGAGATGATGTTGGACGTGGCAGATCAGTGAAGAGAGACCAGGGTCCCAACCAGCTGGTTGGTACTTAACAAATGCTATTCACTGACATCGCCCGAACCAGTCCTCACCATGGCCCTGGCAAGGAGGCACCGTTATTACTGCCATTTTACAGATGGGGAAACTGAGGCCCAGAAAGGTGGAGCGACCTTCCCAAGGATTCAAACCCAGAGCTCGGGTTCTTAAGCCCAAAAGAGAGTCAAGGCCAACAGCGGCCACCAGTGCGTCCAGCATCGGGGGTGTGGAACCTTCTCAAGCATTCATCCCTTTGTTCCTCGTGGCAACCCGTCACAGTTTAGAGAAGACAAAAGTGAGTCCAAGGAGGTAAAGACCTGCTCCATCTCTTGCTGTGGGTGAGGGGCAGATGCACTTGAACTTGGCATCTCTCCCTTTGACTTGGTCTGGGCACCGGAACCATTTGATACCTTTTTTTTTTTTTTTTTTCTTACTGGACCTACTCTAGCCTCATCGTAAGCATTAATAAATAAATCACTGTTTTCAAGCTCTGGTTGAATTACGCCTATTACACATCAAGATAAAAGAATCGGGTATGAAAACCAAACACCTTGGGTCCCCTCCCGGTCTCATCAGGATCTTCCATACGCTGGGACATTCGGCTCTGTATTTAGCTCCCTCTCCTGGATTCTAAACCTAACTTGGTTGCTTTCCTGGTGACCCTGGGCCAAAAGGGTTACCTTCCTCAGGCCTCAGTTTACTCACCTAGAAAATGGAGAGCCAGTGTCTCCCCTGCCGACCTCACAGAGTGGCTCTGGGGAGCCAAGAGGGGCATGAATACTGGTGCTATTTGGAAAGGAAAGGAACTATCCAGGGGTCCCCTTGGAGGGCTGCTCTGATACCCCCAGAACAGATCAGCGCTCCTGTCTCCTGCCTTTGGTCTCCTGCGGTCCTGGAGAGACGGGACCTTGCTGGTCCCCAAGCCCTGGCCTCCATCCTGGGCTGCGTGACCTCCCCAGACCCCCATCCCGAAGCCCCACACGGAGGGTTACCGTAGAGCTCTTGAATGCCCTTGATGTCGTCGTGGGACAGGCGGAAGTTCTTGGTGTAGGTATAAATGGGTGCCATCAGGGCCCCAGGGTCCTGAGAGTGCTCCAGCCCCATTGCATGGCCAAACTCATGGGCTGCAACCAGGAACAAGCTGTACCCTAAGGGCCGCAGGAGGGGAGGGGGGCAGAGAGACAAGGGGAGAGAGACAAGGGAGGATGAGGGTTCTGAGGACATCCCCATGGTAGGGCCAAGAGCCTTGCAAATGGCACATATTGATTTTTCCTTCTCCCGAATACTCTGGGACTGAGAAACTATGCCCATTGCTTCCAAGTCGGGTCAGCCAAAGTCCCTTTGTCCCTTCCCATGGGGGGGCGGCTGCTGTGTGCTATAAAGAACAAATAGCAGCTGCAAATCCTCTACTTGGGGTCCCATTTGATAAAAAAAAAAAAAAAAAACTTGCACTATAGGGTCTCCGAAGAGGAAAGAGACTGGGCTCACCCTTCCTGCCCCAGGGGAAGTAATGGCAACCATGCCCACTTGGAGTGATTGCCCAGGCTAAGCCACAGACAGAGGGCAGGCTGTAGGATGAGGGGGGGTCCCCCCAAAGGATAGGTTCAGTTCCTAAGACGGAGCTCCCGTGACTGTGACCTTATATGGAAATAGCATCTTTGCAGATAAATTAAGATGTAAGTTAAAAGGAGGTCACACTGGAGCAGGGTGGGCCCTTAATCCAGTGTGACCCGTGTCCTTATAAGAGGAGAAGATACATAGAAGGCCACGTAAAAACGGAGGCAGAGACTGGGGCCATGCAGCCTTCAGAGGGAAAGTGGCCGTACCAATGCCTTGATTTTAGACTTGTAGAGAATACATTTCTGTTGCTTTAGGACTCCCAGTTTGTGGCACTTTGTTATGACCGTCCTAGGGAACGCAAGTGTGCCACAACAGCTCTGGGGTCTTAAGCCATTCCAGCAGATGGAGAATCCCACCTTTATGTAGAAGCTGGAGCAGGGCAGGTAGTATCAGGATACGTCCTAGAGTGGCATTGGCAGGGGTTAAGAAAACGTCTTTCGGCCAGTCTCTGTCGGTTAGCCGTTACCCAAATACCACCCCATTGTGAGTAAAAAGGAAGAAAAGTAACATAAAAAGAGGCTGATCTAATTCTGGCCAGCCCCGGACCAGACCTCTCACCGGCCATCTGGTGCCATCAGGGAGCTTTAAGCCCAATCCACTGGGCCCTGCAGACTAGAGTGGGCATAGTGCCCCCAAACACCTTGCTCACTGCACTGACCACATAGTAAGGTCATGGCCTATCTCCTGGTCATGCTCTTGCCCCAGCCTGTGAGCCCTGGGGGGCAGCACTGTCAAGGTCCCCCCGCCCATTCACAACTTGGCAAAAGAGGGTGCCAATGGGACACGGAGGGCTCTGGGGACTCTCTTGTGCTACCTAGAGGGTGGTGTTGGAGAACAGATGACGCTCCTCCTGTTTTTCCTCTCTTTTCCTGCCCACCCAGCTCCTTGCGGTCAGCTCCTCACTGGAGGGGAATGCCTTGCAGGGGAATCATTCTCTGGAACAGGGTTACCCTGCGCTCGGCACTGGGATGTTTTGCAGAGCCACAGCCCCGCCTGGTGGGGCGGTCAAGGCGGAGGAGAAGAGCGCCATCTCCACGGATGGGCGGGGCCTCAGCCAAAGCAGTGTGTCTGCCAGCACAGGTGGGTGTCTGGGGGTGATGTCTATGCCAGAGGTGGGTGGGGGCCCAGGAAGGTTTCCAGCGCAGGGGCGGGGCAGCATCTGGTGTTTCTGCCCAACGGGCGGAGCGCCGTACCTTGGTCGGGGCAGAAGCCCCACTTGCGGTCATCGTCATAGTTGGCTGTGGTCGCACACCACATCTTGCCATCGCTGCGGCCCGCGCTGGTACAGCTCTCATGCTTGCTGCCCAAGAAGGTGAAGGGGAAGACACAGGGGGCACCTTCTGAGTTCCCGCCAACAGTGGACATGGCTGTGGGGCGAGGGACATGGGTCAGGGGGCAGCAAGGCATCTGAGGCCACCACCAGGGAACCACACGATGTGGACATTAACAAATCACGCTTATGGAGCACCCGCTTCAGCCCTGGGCACTGGAGCAAGCACATCTCTATAACCCTGTGCAGGAGGGACTGTAAGTCACCCCCATTTCGTGGATGGGAAACTGGAGCTCGGAGAAATTAAGAAACTTGCCTGAGCAGATACTGCTGGAAGCGTCAAACCCACGCAGCCAGATTCCAGAGCTTTATTAGCCTCCCGTGGATGGGGCTGGAGGGGACCAGAGGCAAAGGGTGCTGGGCACAGCCAACGGGGCCAGCATACTTAGACAGTGAGCTCCATCACGCGGGCTCCTGTGGAAGACCTACCTGTGTCTCCTGCAGAAGGCAGGTGCTCAGTGAAAATCAGGAAGGAAGGGAGGGAGGAAGAGAGGGAGGGAGGGAGGGAGGGAGTCCTTACTGAAAAACAGAAGCCAAAAGACAGAGACACAAACTAGAGCAAAGAAAGGCAGGGAAGACATACTTCAAGATGAGAGAGAGAGAGAGAGAGAGAGAAACGATTACAAGGAAGCTGAGAGTGGGTGCGCCATTCACAGAGGGTCCTGAGCTGGCCTGACATTAGGGATCACCATTTCGGCTGAACTGGCTATTGTTCTGATCAGCATCTGTCCGGATTTTGGTGCTCACGCTGTACCAGCTGCTAAGGACTCTGATGAGTTGTCCCGGACAGGGGGAGGGGGCTCTGGTAGCTTTTCTACCAGAGGACAGACTTTTCCATCAGAGGTGGAGACACCCACCGGTCTCGGGGCAGAAGCCATACTTCTTGTCTCGGTCGTAGTCTTCCGTGGTCCCGCACCAGCGGTAGCCGTCGGTGCGGCCCTCGGTGGTGCAGCTGTCGTAGGATGTTCCCTGGAAGCGGAATGGGAACTTGCAGGGCTGTCCGTCAGCATTGCCACCCATGGTGAACAGGGCTGGGGGTGAGGGAGAGACGGAGAGAGTGTGAATGTGAGAGGCCACCCACCGCCCAACCGGGAATGAGCTCAGCACCTGCGTGGGCGCAGGGCTGGCTGGGGGCCAACCTGCCAATTCACACCAGCGAAGATACAGCATTGTTAAGATGTTAAAACCCGTCTATGCTGGTAGCTGAGCTGCTGCTCCTCTGGTCCCCTGGAGGGTACTCCTGCCTCCCCAGCCACCTCGATCCCTCCCCTGGGACCTTATGGGCCACCCCTCCTCCCACCAATGAAATGGTTAAAACCTGGCACACAGCATGGGGCCTCCAGAGCCCTGCCCCTGACCCAACCCCAAGGTGACTGTCCACTCTGCCTGGTCTGTGCCCAAGCCATGCAGATTGCTAAAAATATCATCCATGGTGGTCGGCAGGACCACAAATCTTTGCATTCGAGAGAAAGGAAAACTGAGGTTCTGAGAAGGCTGGTTCTGGAACTGCTCATGGTCATCTCTCTCTTGCTCACACCCTTTGCCACACACACACACACACACACACACACACACACACACACACAGAGAAAGCTTCACCTCCCTTTCAACCCCAGGCACTTTCCTGGACGGCCCTCCTGTGGTCTCTGTAGGAGAGAGAGGAGGACAGGAGGGGGAGAATGGAAGAGAGGTGGCGTCTCCAGACACCTTCTAATATGCACTCCAAGCTCCCACTCTGACCTCCCCAAGACAGAGGTTATGCCTGGAGAATTTGGGGAGAGTGGGAGTCAGAGTCCGGGCTTGTCTGTCTTGGGTTTTCCCCCTGCTCCCCCATGCCTTCATCCACCCCCAAAGCTACAAAATGGTGTATCTCTGAAATTGCCAACTAGCAAAACCACAAGTGCGTAACAAGGACCATCTGTGCACAACGGCGCCAGAGGTGACCTCATCAGCCCTCGTTAACTCCACCATGGCCAAAATGGGGGCCAGGGACCACAGGATCAGGGTCCCATATCCTCACTACTCCCCTCTCCCCAACCAAGAGACCTTCTCCCCGCAATGAAACAAGGAGACCAAGGGAAGAGCCAAAACTGAAGCCAGATGCCTCGGTGGCCTCAGGGAGGGAAAGGCAACGTGTTAACCTTGAGGGAGGCCAGCCTCTGTCTCTGGTCTCCCAACAGCTGCATTTCTACCACCCAGGAAGCCCCCATCCCCTTTCAGATCCTGCCCCCAACAAGGATGAAGAAAAGCAATCATTGACTCAGCAGTCAGGAGGGTCTGAGTAACCAGAACCTCTATCCCAAGACCGAACACGTGCATGTTGTATGTACTTGAATCTGGCTAAACACCAAGTAAATGGCTAATGTCCGATGCAGGGAGAAACCAAACTTATGAATTACAGCTGTTTCCACTTCCATGATCAAGGCATTCTCTTCTAATCACAGGGACTGACACATGGCAAGGTTATCTCTGCTCGAATCCCTACTGGGAAATGCCAGAGACATAAAATATCTTTGTTTAAAAATTTGACTTATTAATGGTCAATGACTCGAACTCTTACTTAATACAAACTATCACGTGAGCTTTGAGATGTATACGCACTGTTTTTGTGATTTCTGGTTATGAAGTGTGTGTCATCGTGAAGGATCTATTAAAAAAGGATTGGGTGTGTTATGTCAATACCCTTACCCCTTAAGGAAACTCCTTGCTCTATATGGCTTCAAAATATCTAAACGTTTTGTCACAAGCATCAGCAAAAACACAAAGATACTGAGTCAAGCCTAATGCCTTTGCCGAGACACAGAGATGCAGACACAAGAAAGGGGAGACAGAGACCCCGAGAGGCACATGGAACAGTCCCACACCCAGACGTGTGCACGCAGGTGTGCACACGCACGCGCGCGCGCGCACACACACACACACACTGGAAGAGTCAGCATCAGAACCGGAAACGATGGCTGAAATTCCCAGGGCTGGTGTCCCCAAGCCAGACTGGGTACCGGCCTCGGTGTCTGAGTCTCGCCTCTGAATCCCACTGCTAGGCTTCCGATCCACCCCACCCCCCCCCAGCCTCTCCTCGTGTCCCTGAATCCCCAGTTCTGGCCAGAGGACCACTGGGCATCTTAGTAATTCTAAATTCATTCTCATGCACATTAGAAAAAAAAAAAAATAACCAGCACGTCAAACCTGTGATTTCGCAAGTATTTCTGCTAAGGGCAAAACAAAACAACTGATTTCCTGCAAGTATTACGTAGGTAAATGTGCCGATGAGAAGGACACAGCAGTGGCTCAGATGAGGCTGGTAGGGCCTGAATGAACGAATGAAGTGGGGCACACTGGCCGCGTCCGGCCTGGGGGGTGGGGAGCGCAGGGGGTAGTGGGGAGCCTGGGAAGGTGGAGGCTGAGGTGGAAACCCCGGGGCCAGGTGGACGCTCACCTTCGTGGGGGCAGAAGCCATATTTGCCATCCTTTTCAAAGTTGTAGGTGGTGGAGCACCAGAGGAAGCCGTCGCTGCGGCCCGTGTCCGTGCAGCTGGTGTATTCCTTGCCGTTGAACAGGAAGGGGAACTTGCAGTACTCCCCGTCGGCGTTCCCGTACTTCACGCGGACCACTGAGGGCAGCAGGGGGTGGATGGAGTGTGAGCCTCTCCGGGCCCTTCTTTGGAGACCGGGACTCTGACTCACCGGGCTACGTGACCTCCCTCCCCCTGCCGTCTCTCCGGTCCCATCGGAGCAGATGGAGGTGCGCACGGCGGCCAAGGAAGCCACGGTCCTGGTTGCTAGGGACGGCGAGGCTCGCGGAGGACTGGGGAGGAGACCCGGGCGTGCGGATGTTCACTTTCTCACCTTGCCCTTCTCCCAGGGTCCACAGCTCATCGTCGTCAAAGTGGGAGTCTCCCCCGACGCCAGGGCCCGGGGCAAAGGCGTGAGCCAGGAGCCCGTCCTTGCCATCAAAGGGGTATCCATCTCCATGCTCTGCAACACAGTGGGTCTCAGCTTCTAGCTGCCCCGGCCACACCCAGCCACGCCCAGCCCACGGTCCTACAGCGGCCCTCACGTCTGTCCCCTTCCCTGTCCCGGTACGGTTATCCGGCACCGGGAACACGGCATCTCCGCAGAGGGCTCCTAACTTGATCGTCACCATCCCACGGTCTTCGGTACCCCTCAAGTCCATATGGCCCCCAGTATCTCTACCACCGACCTTCACTAACGACGTTACACCTACACACAGACTAACATGCCACACCGGCGTCCTCACCGCTCACTCACTGTCCCCACCTCTACACCATTGTCTACATCACCTACCCCACGTTCCCTGCCATTTTGGCCCTAGCGCTTACCCTCAGGTCACACCATCACCAAGATCCACAACATTAGCCCTCATGCCTACTTTGCCCCCCAGGTCCGCACCATCCACCCACACGTCAACACTGCTGCCTGCACCGGTGCCTTCACCCACGTCACAACGCCGCTCACAATGTCCACGCTCCCTCCCTGCACGTCTCCACTACCGCCAGTGTTCACAAGGCCAACCCACACGGTGTCCTTGATCCCAGGTTCTATCCCGCTTACTCTGGCGTCTACACTGCTCCGTTGTTTCTGAGCCACCCTCACATCTGGAGTTGCTCAGTGTCCCCCCAGCATTAGCCAGTAGAACTTTCTGTGATGATGGGGATATTCTTTGTGCTGTTCAGTTCAGTAGCCACTAGTGTCCCGTGGCCACTAAGCACCTGAAATGTTGCCAGTGTGGCAGAGAAACTGAATTTTAGGTTTTATTTAAATTTAAACGGCCCTATGTACCCAGTGGCCACCATGTTGGGCAGTGCAGGTAGACCACTTGCTTTCAGGGCACACCCCCCTGTCATGTCACCTGCCCCCACATCAGCGTGGCTCTCCAGTGTCTACATCTTCTACTCTCCTGTCTAACCTATGCTCAGGACTCCGGTGCCCCTCTAATGGCCAGACTGCCCCCCTGGTCTCCACCCTGGCCCCCTGCTGACCCCTCTTCTGCCTACCCCAGCGGCCAAAGTTGATCATGATGTCCGCCTCTCCATCATGGATACGAGAAAACCTTAGCGGGGTTACATCACTCCAGACTTGGAAGGCACGAGCAAAGGCATCATCCACTGTCTCAGGGTCCAGATCAGGCGTGTAGCCAATGATCCTGGAGGAGATAGAAACACGTGTGAGTGTGCCTGTGTGTACCAAGGAATGTGAGTGTGCATATGCACACGAGCAGGGACATATAGGTGCAAGTGTGTATATGCAATTGTGTGTGTGACCACGCCTGAACGTGTGTGGATGTGCACGCATGAGTACAGGTGTGCGAGTGTGTGCTTAAGCAGGTGAGGGGTGCATAGACTTCTGCACGCACATACGAGCGTGTATGAGCCTGGATGCACGGGCAGGTATATGTGTGTGCGTGTTGAGCAGAGCCTGCTGGGAGAACAGCCCACCCAGAATGCCTTGGGGTTCTGTGGAGCCCTAGCCCAGCCCATGCCTCCATGCCCTGGCTCAGAAGCCTCATTCCTCACCTCTGGCTGGCGGGCGAGGAGGCATGAATAACGCGTTAAGGGGCACAAGGCAGAGATCTCCCCCTTGGAATCCAGCATGAGCCAGACAGAGCAGCGCTCGCAGCCCAGTTCACAATCAGTTATAACAACTCTTTAATATCATATAAAACTCAATTAGCAACCAATCATCAAATTCCCTCTACCTGCTCCAGCCACCCCACTTAATAATAATAGCGTATTATCGTAATAACAGTGCATATAATGTGACGAACGACTAGCATTCACTACGCTCTTACCGTAGGCTGGACGTTGTGAAATCCCCTTTATTTATGACCAAGCTTAGTTCCCAACAACCTACTAGGAAGGTTGTGTTTTAGCCCCATTTTGTAGACTGGAAAGCCAAGGCTCAGAGCACTAGAAACTAAGTTGGCTGATGCCCCAAGGCTATTAGTAAGTGTGGGATTCAAGCTGTGGTCCATCCGACTCTATTTCCTAAGAATTCCAGGCCCCTCGCTGGATACCCCCTGGGTCCCCAAGAAGGGAGAAGCAAGGCCCGGAGACCCACTGTCCCCACGGCCCAGGGGCCCTGCCTTGGCACCTGTATGTGATCTGGTTCTTGTCCCACTTGGGCTTGCGGGGGAAGAAGTTGTAGTTGGCCACATCAGGGTTGCCACAGCGAGGCTTCCGCATGGTCTCAATCGTGCTCTGGTCAAGGTCACCCGTCTGGGGCAGCCCAAAGAACTTCTGCATCTTCTTTAGCGTGTCCTTGAGCACGAACAGGTTACAGCTCTCCTTGGGGCAGCCGTAGAAGGTGTTCAGATATTGCTGGAAGACAGGAACACCCGGAGGCAAGCAGCCACGTCAGGATGGCACAATACTGACCAAAGTAGTCAGGGAATCCAACAGCACTGGGTAGAATCCCGGGTTCCCCAATCAGCTCTGTGACCCACTGGTTGAGTCACATCAAAGCTGTAAAGCATGGCTTGCAACACGTGTTGAGTGCTTACCATATGCCCTATATGGTTATTGTTACCATCCCCATCATCCAGATGAAGAAACTAAAGCTCAGAGAGGTTAAGAAACTTGCCTAAGATCCCACAGCTCATGAACAGAGGAGCTAGATTCGGATCCAAGCAATCCGGCTCCTGGGTCCACACTCGGAACTCTAACTCTCTGCCCCTCTTCTTCTCCTCTGTCATCTCTTTTAATTCACCTAACGGCTGATGACATAGAAATTGTTTTTCTCGCTTTTCTTATAAGGAGTTTCATGGCTTATGTGCACGGATTCCAGTCGCAGACAGACCTGGGTACAAATCCTAGATCTGTCATTTCCAAAAAAGAAAATCATCTTGTCTTTCCAGATCTGAGCAGCCAGCTCTGCCCTAACCGAGGCCTAAACCAAACAGACCCCTGGGGAGTCGCAGGGACCGACCAGCTCATTTGTCTCCTCACCAAATGTTTTTTTGACGGCTGCCATGTGCCCAGCCCTGTGCCAGTATTATTGGGGATAAACTGGTGAACACGACGGATGTTTCTAGTCTCCAGGGTTCAGATCCCAGTGTGGGGAGGCTGATAGACCATAGTGGGTGCAATATTAAATATGTGATCTGTGTTATAAAGACAGCCGGGAGACCTTATTACGGGGGCCCTAACCTTGTTTGGGGAGCAGTTAGGAACGGGAAATAGAGGGTATAATAATAGTGATAATGAGAATGATAACAAAGGTTATCCCTTATTGAATGTTTACCGTGTGCCAGGAACCCTTCAAGGTGTCTAGGATTACTTCCCCCTTAGCCCTGAGACAAGCATCACTATTATTTTGTCTGCGGAAGCAGGTGAGATTGAGAACTTAAGTCACTTGCCTAAGCAGGTCAGTTGTTAGAGTCTCTCTGATGTGAACCCAACCGGTCTAAGTCTAGAGGAGGCTTCTCAGGCCTCCTACTGCATTGCCTCTGGGCAACACGGACTTCCAGGTGCTGTAGGAGGTGTGGGGACCCAGGTAGCTTTGTCAGTGCTACAAAGCTCACCTTCACCCCCAACCAATAGCCACGTCAACATGCTGGCCAGCTCCAGACCCTTGTAAAAAAAGTAGCCCCCTAAAAATATAAGGTCTCCCAACCCACACTTACCCAGCTGGGACAGAGGCCTATATGTAGGAAAAGGGAGTGGTGTTATCACATCCTGAGAAGGGGCACCTAGGGTGACCAGAGGGGACCAAAGTCCTGTCCTGGGCAGGATGGGGACCAGGATGAAGGAGAATGAGATTTCTGGGGTAGGTGAAGCAATAAAGGAGCAGATGTCTGGATGGCGGGAAGGAACATCCGGAGGGGTCCTCAGCCCCAGGGGCTCTCCCCTCGGGTGCCCCCAGGCCCCTTGTGTAACGTGTAACGCTGCCGCGGTCGGTCAGGGAGCCCTTCCAGCCAGGCAAGCGAGTGAGTGAGCGCGCTGGCAAAACAACGTCTGAGCCACAGCTCGGAGCCCCGCCAGGAGGGAGGGCTGCCTGGCGGTTCTCCGGGCCGGGGCTCCTGGCGCTCAAGGCTCAGTCCGCCCCCGCCCCACGCGCCCGGGCCCTCCCGCGCCGCCCCTCCCTGCGCCCGGGCGGCCAGATCTCTCCTCGGGTCCTCAGCCCTCTCTGGAGAAGTTCGAGGAAACTTTCCGAGGTGCAACCCTTGACCTTCCTGACCAACTTGTCCATTGCGCCAGGTGAAAACGATGCGCTCTCTGCTTCCCTCCTGCCCCAAATATCTGCCAAAAGGTCCCCTCCAAGGCCTCGCTCCAGATGTATGCCAAAGGTTCCTCGACGTTGGCCAAGCTCTGCTTTACCCTGAATTCCTCTCCACATGTGTGCAAAAGTTAACCCAAATTGTGTGCCAATGGACCCTCTTCCCGAAGTCCTACAGAGGTTTCGAAAGATCCTCCATTTTCAGAAGAGACCCCTTTTAGGCCCTTGGCCAAAGGTCTCCGACTCTCGCCAGGGGCCTGTTAGCCAGCCCCCCAGATGTGTCCAAAAGTTGTTTACAAAGCTGCCCCCTTGCCAAATCCCCCAGATACTACACAATGCCCCTGCTATTTACAAAAGGGGTCCCTTCCAGCTGTTTGCCAGAGCATTCCCTGCCCTACCCCCGCTGGTTTCTCGCCCCCCCCCCCACCGCTGCTGTGTCCTAAAAGTTGCCAAGTTGTTTATCAAAGGCCTTCTCCAATTACCGAGGATTCCCCACGGTTTGCAAAAGAGATTCCCTCCTTCAGCTAGCCAAAGACCCCCCAAGTTGTTTCCTGAAGCTCCTCCCCAAGCCGTGTGCCCACCGCGGGGGTGGCTTTTCCGGAGACCCGGAGAACCCCCCCCCGCCCCCCCAATCCTCGGCCTCCGAAGTTTCTCTGAACTTGACTCCTGGAGGCCAGCGCAGCGACTCACCACGGCCAGCTCTTTGTCCGTTTTGGGGGCCACATCTCCAGGGAACTTGATGATGGGCGACGGCGCGGCGGCGGCGCGGCCCAACAGGCAGCCCAGGACGCAGAGCGCCCGCAGCGGGCCGGCGAGTGCGCCCCGGGCCCCTCGCGCCTCGGTCATCGCGCTCCCGGGCCCCGCGCGTCGCCCGGGGGTCGCTGGCTCGGTGCGGGTGGCCGCGTCGCCGCCTGGCTGGCGCCTGCTCCGCCGCGCGGCGCTGCGCTCCGAGGGGCCGCTCGACTCGGTGGCCTGGGCTTCGCCCGGCTCAGCGGCGCATGGTCCGGCCCCCGCGCCCCAGCCCCGCGCCGCCGCCCGTTCCCGCCGGCCCCGGCAGTCCCTTTGTATGTTTAAAGCCCCAGATGCGCAGCCTCCAGCCACCGCCGGAGGAAGTCTGGATGCAGCGGAAACAAGGGAGGGGGCAGCCGCCAGATGTGGCCTGCTGGGCTGGGAGGGCGCTGGCTGTGCTGGGAGGGGGGCGCGCTCAGGCCCGGCCCTCTCCGCCCCACCGCACCCCACCCCCCGCTCGCCCTCCTCCTCTTTTCTCCTCTCTCCGCCTCCTCGCCCCGCCGCCAGCCGCTCCCGGGCCTTGGCGGGCACCGGCAGCGCGCGACCTCTCCACCCCTACCCCCATCCGGGCGCCAAGACTAAGGACCCCCTGCGGGGGGACATCTGGCGCGACCACTCTAGACTCGTGACGTCCAGAGGTTGGAGAGCAGCGGTTCTTGGAGGGACGCCCGGGGTGGGGGCGAGGGCAAGGCTGCCTTCGGTCCGAGATGGGGAGGAAAACCCCGAAACATCTTCAGATTGCGAGATTGTCAGAGGAAGAGATTTTAGAACTTTAGAGGTGAGGACAGAGAGCAGTGAGAGAGCCGGACAGAAAAGAGACGAGACAGAGGGATGGAAACAGAAGTGGAGGGTCCCTCCTCTCCTTCCTTCCTTCCTCCCTCCCTCCCTTTCCTTCCTTTCTTTCTGTGGCAAATATTTAAGCATTTGCCTGGCCTCAGGCATGATGCTGGGTGCTAGAGGTGTATACACTTGGAAACACAGCAGTTGTGGTCCCTGTCCCCGAGGAACGTCACCTCCCTGTCTCAGGAAAGAGAATTGGGTGCGAAGGAGAACTCCAGCAGACTGTGGGAACACCTGCCCTCAGCCCCTAAACTAGGGGAGGTGGTCAGGGAGGGCTTCCTGGGTGAAGGGGCTTCTGAGCTGAGACCTGAAGAGCTACCTACGGAGACACAGGAGTGTTAGGTGGGGGGGCTGGAGTGGGAGGGCTGGTTCAGGCACAGTCTAGGGAATGACACACGCAAAGGTCCAGAGATGGAAGAGGGCAAGGCGTCCATGGAGAAGAAAGCCGGCGCTGTCTAAAAAAAGGTGGGGGGCAGGGTGAAGAGATGGGACTAGGGGTCAGTAGGGACCAACGTAAAGAACAAAGTCACGGGCTGAGAGGGCCAGGAACAGTCTGCCAGTGAGGGCCTTCGGAGGCCACGGTGATAAGTCTGGACTTTCTCTTGAGAACCGGAAAAGCCCCCGCAGCTTGGGTCTCAGTGGGCTCCCGGCATGTTCAGGCTTGCCTGGCAGGCCTGTGCTGCTGGTCTGCCAGCCCTCGGTCTGAAGGGGGTCCCTTGAGAGGGGCTTTGTCCCGCAGGAGGGAGCCGGACCCAGGGAGAGGCCCTGGCTATTTGGGGGAGGGTGAATCCCAGGGCGGTGGGGGAGGGGGATTGTTCCTGGCTCTGCCCCATTTGACACACGTCCATGTCCCGCGGACGGCCAGGGAGTTAAGCGGAGAGCTGGCAAGACGGAAAAGTTGTCTCACTAAAGCAGGGCTTGCAAACCCGTGGCCTGTGGGCTGAATCCAGCCTCAGCAGCATTTTGAAACGGGGGAAACTTCACGTAAAAAAAAAAAAAAAATGTGACTTTCTGGTGTTTCTTTTAAAAATTCCCGAAGATCTGGCAACCCTGGGTGCCAATTTTCACATGGCGCTAAATAGCAGCCGCCCGGTTGAGATGAGGCACGCGCCTCGGTTTGCCACAGTCCCCGCCGTTCTCTGCTGCCTCGCACACGTGACTCGGCTCAGTTCAGCTCATTTACGTCGCTCGCCCCATTCGAGGTTTAACCTTTTCCCGCAAGGCTCTGGGAGACACTGGGGCCTAAACAGCAGAGCTTTGGGGCTCCTCCGGCGGAGGGAAGCTTTCGCGGTGCCTCTTCGTGAACTGTGTGGCTCTGGCATTCCCAAGGGCGCTGGGGTCCAGCCTAGGTGCTCGATGTTTCTGCTGCTTGGCAGAAGCCGCTGCCCGTGAGAGACAAGTGGCAGTGCCCTGCAGAGACGGGAGCCCAGGGAGCCAGGAGAGCGCAGGTCACCTCTAGCGGTAATGGACTTGTGGGTGAACACATGAAGTCCCTGTGTACCCCTTTCACTCTCTCCCGCAACAACCTGTTGTGGTTATCCTGGTAGCCCCAGGCTGGTGTGGTAGAACCACGAAATGAAAGCCGCCAGACCTACCTTTGCGTGACATCCTCCAAGAGTTGGAGCTATGTCACCGCGGCGTCTTCTAGCCAACCCTAATGCAGGTGGGTGTAGAGGGGCTGTGTCGTGGGTAGGACGGTGTCCCCCCAAAAGGGTATGTTCCAATCGTAACCTCCAGTGCCTCTACACGTGTCCTCCTTTGGAAGTACGGTGGACCCTTGAACAGCATGGGTTTGAACCCATGTGGGTCCACGTCTAGGCAGATACAGGACCGTACTGTAAATGTATTTTCTCTTCTCTGCAATTCTCTTCACAACATTTTCTTTTCTCTAGCTTCCCTTATGTAAGAACATAGTGTGTAATACATATAACACCAACACGGTGTTTATCTGTTTATCTGGTTGGTAAACTTTCGGGTCAACGATGGGTTATTAGTAGCTGAGTTTATTGTGGGGGGGGGGTGGTGGTGGTTAAAAGTTACACTGATGTTTTTTCAACCGCACGGCGGGGGGGTGGGGTGACCCTGGCTGCCCCCTGAGCTGTTCAAGGGTCAACGGTAGTCTTTGGGGATATAATCAAGGTAAGAGGTCAGAATCATGCGGTTGCATGCCAAGGATTGTCTGGAGCCACCAGACCCTGGACGAGGCGAGGAAGGATCCTTCCTAGAGCCTTCCGAGGGAGCCCGGCCCTTGCCAACACTTTGATTTTCAACCTCTGAGCCTCCAGAACTGCGAGAGATTAAATTTTGGAGGTTTTAAGCCGCCCAGTGTGTGCTACTTTGTTACGGCAGCCCTAGAAAATCGATCCGGGCTGCAGTTAGGAGACACCCGGAGAGGGCATCAATCTCTGTCATTCATTCAACCATCTGGGAAAACTTTAATGAGCTCGGTTGCAGGTGCTGGGGCATGATGGCGTCAAGAGAAAGGTTGCGTTGATGAAGATCAAAAACAACAGTGTGAAATCCGAAGCATTAGGTGATACCGGGGGAGGTGGTGGCCCTCTGTGGTTTATACCTTCCAAATGCCCTGTCCTCTCTTATTTTTGGAAGCTGCCCCTTCATTTTCCTTTGGGGAGCCTCTTCTCCCCAGCTCTTGGTCTACGAGGTCCAAGGGACGTGACCTACCTTCTGGTCCCCGGGTCCTCGTGATCCAGGCCCGGCTAAAAAGCGGATCCAATACCACTGGCCGGGTGGTGGTTCAGCGATGGGCTCGTGAGTCCACTAGAGCCGATGAAAATGGATTCTGGAACCTTTGCTGGAGATATTTGAGATGCGGCCTACACTTTAAGCTGTAAATGAAGTTGGTGTCATTCAGAGGGGGAGGTGTCCTTAAGGACAGAGGCTTTTTAAATTTTTTTTTTTTAAAGTTTATTTATTTTGAGAGAGGGAAAGAGAGAGAGAGAGAGCAGGGAGGGGCAGAGAGAGAGGGAGAGAGAGAATCCCCCAAGCAAGCTCCACACTGCCAGCGTGGAGCCCGATGTGGGCTCGAACCCATGAACCGTGAGATCACCGACTGAGCCGGCCAGGCGCCCCAACCCCGAGCTATTGCTGTCAGCTCCTGGATCCAGCCTTGCCTGCAGCCAGGGCGTCCTTAGCTTTTTTGTGAGAGCCAATACATCCTCTCTTCCTAACTTTGTGTTTTGTTGTGTTTTTCTTCGGCTGTTTGCCTTGAGTTTCTGTCGCTTGCCACCCGAGAGTCCTGACTTGACATGGGGAAGACTTAGCTGAGAATCCAGGCAGGACTCATCAAACCCTCTGCCTGAGATCATGGGCTGCCCTCATTTTGTACAGACTCCTGGTCCCAGGAACATCTGAGAAGCACCCTTGGGGGCCCACGGGGGCTGCCAGCACATACAGCCCTGGAGGAGCAGAGGCAGGGACTTTCTGGGGCCAGGAAATCCCGGTCCCTTTGGGTTTCCTGCTGGGACCCCAACCCCAGACCCAGGCCTATGCATTCCAGGCTCAGAAGCTCAGAAGGTTTGGCTACTCTCTGCTTCAAATCCTTTAATGACTTCCACACACTCCTGGGAAAAACCCCGCTTCCTCACTGCAGCCTGTGGAACCCTACATGACCTGCCGTGGCCTCTCCACGGCAGTCAGGGACCCAGGAGGGAGCAGATGGCACCCCTGGACCAGGATAATTCGAAGAAAGCTTAACGACAAAAGGGATTAAATCCAAAACATGTGGGCGGAGCGCTGGGCGAGCCAGCCAGCCTGTGGTGCAGTAACCTGGGCCAGAAGTTCTGGGACTGTGACTTGCAGGCCCAGAGGGTTGACAGGAGAGGGGTTATAGGAACCAGAAAGTAGAAAGAATTGCACAGAGCAGGGGCCTTGAACAAAGCAGACAGTCCAAAAGACCCTCTGGTGGTGGGGGAGGGGGTGGGGGGGTGGAAGGGGGGGAGGGAGTGGGGGGTCCAGCAATGAATTCCCCGATCTCTTCCTTCCAATCCTTTTCTGGGCTCCCCCGGCCCAAAGCCAGGGGCGCAGAGCTGGGCCATGCATTCTGGAGGGGGCGGAGTGGGAGGTGGGGGCACTGTCTGCAGGAGCACACAGAACTCCCAACTCCATCCTAGAAGTACTTCCCGGAAGGCCCAACTGACACCCTGTCCACCCCCCGGGCCTGCAAGCTTCTTTTCTGTTAGGTCTCAGCTGAAATACAGCCTCCTCTGTGAAGCCCTCCTTGATTGACCATCTCTCACCGGGATACCTCCCTCCTCCACCCCGCGTGATTTTTTTTCCTGTCAGCTACAATTGTCTTGGAACAATGTTGTTACTTTAATTTCTTATTTGTTCCTTGCCCCCTGCACTAGAATGTCAGCTGTAGTCCCAGTACCTGGAATAGGGCTTTTCACCAAACAGGTACTCAGTGAAGATTTGTCAAATAGATGGTTGAATTAATTAATGCTTCTTCCCTAGATGTGGGGAGATGGAAGGGCTCAGTAATCAGGGGAGGGAAGGGTGGGGTGGTCCCCAGAGAAAAAGGGAAGACCAGAATGAGCACCTGGGGGCCCTGACTTGGGCTATGGAGAAGTCATGTTGGATGACCCAAAAACTCTGGGGCTTCTCTTGTCTTATAAAGGCCAGGATTCCGTCCTAGGTTTCCCCGTCCTGCCATGTGGATGGAGTCAGATGAGGGCAGACCGCTTTAGACTTTGGGGAGTCTGAGGGCAGAACTGTTCATTTGTGACCAACAGCAGGAGAAACTTAGGGTAGACTTCAGGCAGGACTTCCCAACCGTGGAAAAATGGAATGAGGCCTTAAATCGTCCATGAGGTAGGCTGAAACGATTGCTTCCCTAAGAGGCAGACACAAAGGGCCAGCCAAACCACGTTTGACCTTTCTTGAACTAGATGGACGGACACAAAAACCTTCAGACAGCTTAAAGATCCGTCTGGGCTGGGAAAGACAAGTGGGCCGTTGGCTTCCTTTCTTGCCGCCCCCACCTTGCCCGTTGGCCCTTCATTCTCCCCCCCGCCCCCCACCACGCCAACATGAGTTCTCTGAGTCCTGAATCACTGCCTCCCCCAGGGCGCTGCCCCTGCCCAGTTCCCCTGTGTCTCCGCCTGAGCGTGTAGCCACAGCCTCTGCCTTTGTTTTTGTCCAGATGTGTGGTCTCTGGCTGGGATGGTCGGGACAGAACTTGGCGCTCTTTGGGGCTGCTCAGCCCATTCTCTCTTGTGTTCACAGCTCACCTCCTTCCGTGGGGCCCAGGCCGGGCTGGCGGGAGCACCGAGCCCCTGGGAGCACAGACGCCACTTGGCAGTTTCTATCTGAGGGGACAATGCCGGCCTCGGGCCTCAGGGCGGAGCCGGGAAACAGAAGACACAGACTTGGGGACCCTTTCTGAGACCCCAGATCTAGCCTCACTAGGAACCAATCTCGTCTTGGATTTTTCCATTTGATGAGTCCTTTTAGACTTAATGCAATTTGAGTCGCCTTTCTGTTGTTTGTACCTAAAAGCGCCCGGAGGAATGGATGTGATATCTGGGAATGGTCCGCCCCTGAGCTGCTTCTGCGGGCGGGGTGCAGCTGGAGGGGTGCGGTCCTCCGTGGGTCCCAGGACATCAGCGAGGAAGGGACCACATTCCCGCCGCTGCTTGAGCAGGTGAGGAGAGGCACACGTTACCAGAGGTAGTGAGCTCCCCGTACTTGGATGTGTTCGAGGAGGCTGGGGCTCCCTGCAGAGAGGACTCCTGAAAACTGTCCTCAGCAGTGGGAGTGCGGATGTACCACTGGGCTCGCATCCACCTTGGCCCAGAGGACCCGTTCCCCCAGCTGCAGGCCAGCGGTTAACCCTTTGGGAGCTGTCTTGGCAGAAGTGCACGGACCCCCTCCCCACCCCCGCCCCCCAAGGCCACGCCCTCTTCCTGGAGCAGCATTTACCGTTGGCTGGTGCAGGGATATACAGCCTCCATCCCTGTGCCCCATTGGATGGCTCCTAAGGCGTCCTAGTCTCTGGGACCATGAGGCATGGGTTCCTTTGGGTCAAGGCACTGTCCCCTGGGTGGGATGGGGCTGGGGACGATGTTCTTCCAGAGGAAAGGAGTGTTTGGGGAGCCCATGTATCTGTTGCATTGTATATGCTGTATGGCCGGCTGGCCTTCCTGGAGCAGGGAAGGCCGCATGTGGTCTGGGGAGGGGGACGCCCAGATGAGGGGCATAGCCAGAAGTTCTGGAACTTGCTCACGTACTTGGGGCACTGATCGTGAATACCTGTGACAGGCGGGTATAGGGAAGGAGAGAAAAAGAACTTGCTAAGTAAAAACTAACTAGCGTGTCAGATCTGGACGGATCCTAGAGACGGTCTGATGATGCCTCTCTGTTTATTGGGAGGTCACCGCTGGAGAACAGTCTGTGCACGGATAGCATGCCAGGCGCCGCGCTGGGTGTCTTAGAGATGTGGAATTTCTGGAGACTCCTTTGAAGCAGGTGGTGTGGTTAGCGCCCCCATTTTATAGTGGAGAAAACTGAGGTGCAGAGAGGATACCTGCTCAGGGCCACACGCCCAGCATCAGCACCCCCTGGGGCTCGCTGACGCCAGAAGCCTTGCACCCAACCACGACACTACACGGCGGCCCTGGAGAGATGGGGAAACTGAGGCATAGAGAAGGATTTTCCCAGGCCACATTACAAGGGAAAGAAAACCAGTAACTGGAAACTGTGGCAGGCACCTTCGCCCAGGTCGCTGTACTCAGTCCTCCCAGGGAACCTGTGACCAGGCTATTAATATGGAGATAAGGTGAGCCCAGAGAAGTTAAGAAAGTTGACCAAGGACACACAGCATGTAAATGTAGCGCTGGAACGTGAGTCTGTTGACTCCCTGGCAGCAGCTGCTGGGTCCTCTGTCAGCCGGCTCCCCGACCTACGTCTTCCACCCGCTTCTAGCACCCCTGCAGCCAAACACCTCCGGCCCCTTCACCACCCTCAGCCCACTGGTTTCTCCGTCGCTCAGGGGCGTTCTTCCAACAGCCTCGCTTTGCCGGTCCGTGGCTCTCCCCTACTTTAGAGCCTGCTCAGGACTCACCCCCAGGAAGCCCTCCTTGGTTCAGAGCCCTTGCTCTGCAACCACACTCCTGTGCTGCCTCTGGCTTCCTGACCATGACCATGACCATGTGATTAACTGCAGGAAGCCTCACTCCCCTTATCTGTCCAACACTCCTAATAACTATCTCTCAGGGCTGTGGGAAGGATCTGTGAGTGTAGATTGAATACTTAACACAGTGCCCGGCATGCATGCAGTAGGCACTTAATAATTAAACGATCACTATCTTTATGATAATTGTTTTCCACAGGACTCACCAAGTCGGCTTGTATGGATGCGTGTGTATCTGTTCAAGTGAGCAAAAGTCTTTGTTGAGCACCTACTGAGGCCAGAGCCTTTACACTAGGCGGATGGGGTTCTGACTGGGACAGGGGGTTGAAATAGAACCCTGAAATAGAACCGGGCCTCCCCTGGCCTCAAGGCTCCTTCTTGCGGCTCCCTTAGCAGGGAAGGATGTGTGTGCAGCCCTCAGACCACCTATTCCCTAAGGCGGGGCGGTCCCCTTCCCTGCCCCGGCGGAGGTGTGGCTCCTTCTGAAGACAGACTACGCCATCTGGTGGCCGCTCCTGGCGAAGCGGCCTCAGGGCTCCGAGCGGCCGGGGTCAGACCCTTTCTCTGGGCTCATGGCTCCATCTAGTGGCGTTAAAGCGCAATCACAGTGTGAACCTCAAAAGGAGGGGAAGCTGCTCTTTGAACATTCCAGATTCCACTTCAGAGCTATTGAATCAGAATTTGGGTGGAGGGGGGATGCTTTCTTAGAGCCTCCATTTTAGACAGCATTCGCAGGTTATTAAGCTCTGGGAAAGGTTAAGTTTGAGAAGCGTGACTTTAAAGGGACTTCTGCAGGTGTGTTTGTAGCCGCTCCCCACCTGTTCAGTAATGAAATAGCCGTCCGCTTCACACCTGGGATTCTCACCTCCAGGAGGAGGAAACTGAGGCACAGTTAGTGGGCGCTGACCCAGGCAATCTGCTCTGGAGCCCACGCTCCTAGTCAGCTAACTTCCAGTGCCCCAGGGCAGGCGAGGCTTGGCTTCTGACCCTGAATGCCATCATGGTCTCCTCTCTGGGCGCCCTTGGCCAGGCCGCCCACTCCCCCTGTCCGGGTCTTTTTGTGCCTAGTTGCTTATTTACCTAGTAAATGCGTATTAAGCCCTGTGCCGGGACTGGATCTACAGCTAGTTTTCATGGTGCTTACATTCCAGTGGAAGGAGACAGGCCACAAAAGCAGACACATTAATAGACGAGGTAATTTTGGATGGTTGGAAGGCCTGTGAAGGATGGCGTCGAGATGATCTGATGCGGAAAACTTGGGAATGAGTGGTGACGGTGGGGGGCGGGGCTTTGAGGGGGATTCATTATAGATCTGATGAGTCCTGATAAAGGAAAGGAAAGGAAAGGAAAGGAAAGTCCTGATGAAAGGAAAGGAACCAGACACGTGCAGAACCAGGGGAAGAGTGTTCTAGGTAGAGAGAATGGCATATGCAAAGGCCCTGTGGTGAGAGCAAGCTTATCATATTGGAGGAACAAAAGAAGGGCAAATGAGTGAAGGGCACAATGGACATTTGTGGGTTTGGCCGCCAAACATCTTTCCCCTCTTCCTTTGGGGAGTCCCGTCCCTTCCCACTGAGGACAGTGTTGCTGGGAAGGTAGAATGGGGCACTTGCCTTCCCTCTTCAGAGGCCAAGTGAGTCTTTGAAGCCTTCTTGGCCAGGCCTTTCCTCTCGCTACCCTACCGGTGGGCTTGCGACCTAGGCTCAGCCAAGGGGATGCCCAGGAAACCTTGAGTAACACAAACATAAATGGCGCTGCCGGCCGTGGGGCCCCACGGACCAGCGTTTCTATCTTGGCATCCGCCCCAGTTGGGAGGTTCTTGCCCCCGCCTCTGTGATCACCCCAAGGACCCCCATTGCCCTTAAGTTAGAGTGTCTTTCTATTGCTTGCACCCAAACAACCCTAGGGGTTCAGGGTGGCGATAAAGGAAGATGAATCTGGGGTGTCAGTGGGGCCAGATCATGCTGTTTGGCTGAGCTAAGGAGTCGGATTGTGTTCCGAGGGCAACGGGAAGCCGCGGGTGCCTCTGACACTGCCCTTCTGCGGTCCCACGGCGGCGTGTCGGTGGCTTCGTCCTTGCAGGGGTGCCCTCATTCCACCAGCCCCCGTCCAGAATGCCCCCCTTCCCCACGGAAGCCCAGGCCCGTGCCCATTCTACAACTAACAAGCACCTGCCTTCAGCAAGCGCCCAGCCAAAGGACAAGGAATGGCTTTGAGATGGTTTGTCCGTTTCCCGTGCGCTGCCTGTGGTCTCTCACGGCTCAGGTAAATGCCTCTGAGACTTCATCCCCACCACACACCCCAGCAAATGAAGAGCGAAGTGAGAAGGAAGGAAAAGGGACGATCAGAACGTCCTGCATGTTGTGGGTCCCAGGTGGGGGCTGGGGAGAGGGCTAGGGAGCCCGAGGTTGACCCAGGGTCCCGAAGTGCCTCCTGCCCTTGAATTCCAAAGCATCAGGAACCAGTCATCGTATCAAACAGACAGCTGGTGACCCCAATCCTTCTGCCCCAGCTACAAGCCCTGCCTATTGTTTTTCTAAGAATCCAGAAAATCCCTTTCCTGTAAGTACCGCCCGCCCTCCCCCAGTCGGCCACAGATGCCGCTTGCCTCCCCTCTGCCGCCCAAGGCTTCAGCTCCCTCCTTCCCTGTAGCTCAGCTTCAGTCCACTGTCTTCCCCGCCGCAGCCCAGAGACCCCCAGAGCCCGCCCGGGTTCCTGGAGCCCCGACTCTGATGCCCAAGTTAGTCTCCACATCTGGAACTTTCTCTGTGTCCTGTTCCCACTCATCAAACTCGCCTAGTCCTTGCTTCCCCCCTAGGTGACCAGCTCTAACGGGTTGACACCTCCCCTTCTTTACCTGATGGAGGCTCATTGAATAAATGCCTCTGTGCAGAATACAGGAGGGGTTTGCAGTGGGATTGCAGATGGGCAGCTAGAAGGGGGGCCTGGGATCGGGGTGGGGGTCCACAGTGCACCTTGTGGGCGATGCCCTGTCTTCCTAGGGAAGAATCACCAAGCATGTCCCCCCAAAGGGGCAAAGCAGAGTGAGGGAACCCAGCCTCCTGCAAGGTCTTTAGGCTCCCCTTAATTCAGATTCCCAGGGGACTCCCTCCCCACCTCGCTGACAGGGACTGTCATGGGCCCCTGTGTGGGGGGCAATAAGTGTGATGAGAAAGGGGAGGGACAGTTTCAACATCTTCCTTCACAAGTACCACCTTTCCCTCTTAGCTCCTGCCACACAGCCCCTGGGCACTCACAGGGCTGACAGGTGAAGACCCTTCCTTGCTCACGTGGTGGGGAGGGGGTGGTGACCAACAGGTGCCAAGGGACCCCCAGGTCAAAGCAGAGGCTGAAGAAGGGGGGATCCCAAGGGCTTCAAGAGTTGCAGAAAGAACAATCTCAGTCAAGGGAGGGGATCAGGGAGGACTTCCCGGAGGAGGCATCACTGGAGTGGAGCCTTGAAGGCTGACGAGGGGGAAGAACTTTCCAAACTGGGGGACAGGGGTCGAGAAAGCCTGGGCTGATTCAAGTTCTGATGTAGGTCACGTTTAGCCTTGAGCCAAGGGCCCTGGTTGGGGTGTCGAGTGAGGTTTAATGTCCGGCTAAGACAAGACCTGACATGCGTGTCTGCCCGTGGCTGCTGGAGGGGCGTCTGCCTGGAGGGGGCTGTTTCTAATTCACACAACAGCAAGGCCTAGGTGACAGAGAAAGATCTAGCTGTAGGATCTAGCTCGAGAGGATCCCGCCTCGACCTCTGGGCATCTCTGCCCTCTGAGCCAGGGAAGCAGGCTCTGGAGTAAGAGCTTTGTAGACGCGAGGGGGTGGGGGTGGCTGGAGGACCAGACGCAGCCTGTCCAAGTGTTCCGTCCGGTCCACAGAGTGTTCAGACCATGTTGTATCCGAGGAGGGAGAGATTTCAGTTTAAGATCTTGGGGCTCAGAGCTCTTGGGTGTCACGGCCCCAGGTATATGGAGCCCGGGGTCGGGGCTGAGGGAGAGATGGCTGGATGGGGCCTGCTGAGTGCACAGGTGGTCCCGGTGGCTGTGCATGAGTGGGGGTCACTGAGGCCACCGTGGCCCCTGCAGTCAGCATCACCTCCCGCGGGAAGGACAGAGCAGGTGGCAGGGTATAAAACGTTCAGAGGCTTCCTCTCCTCTCCCCGACCCCAGCAACTTTGAACTGATGATGCTTGATGCTTTGTTGAGCCAGAAATGTTTCCTGAGTCTCTGGTCCCTTTATCTTTTGCGCGGGGGGGGGGGGGGGGGGAGGAGAAGGATGTCAGCATAGAGTTGTTGTTTAAACATGAATTAATTATTGTATCAGTCAGCTATCACCACGTAACAAATGACTCCAAAACTCAGGGGTGTGAAACAACAATTTATTTATCTTTTTTTAAATTTAGTTATTTACCTTGAAAGAGAGCCAGGGGAGGGGGGGTGGGGGCCGTGAGATCATGACCTGAGCCGAAGTCAGGAGTCGGACACTTAACTCACTGAGTCACCCAGTCGTCCGTAACAAACATTTATTATTTGTCATTAGTCTATAGGCTGGCTGGCTGAGTCGTGGCTCTTTCCTGTTGGAGTGGGCTGGTCTAGGTGGGCCAGGCTGGGATGGCCACATGGTCCGTTCCGCGTGGTCTCCGACCTTCCAGCAGGCAGGCCTGGGCCTGTCCTCACAGTGGAGACAGACTCCCACAAGGGAGACGGGTTCAGGCAAGGCCGCCTGAAGCCAAGGCTCTGAACAGATGTCCTTTCATTTCATACAGTCAAGGAGATGTCGATGAGCAGACTCAGTGGTGGGAAAGTGGACCCCGGCACATGATGGGAGGAGCTATGAAGTCGCATGCAAAGGGCCTGGATCCAGAGAGACGTGGGGCTATTTCCACAATCGATCTACCAAGATTCTAGCGTCTCGTATCCAGCTGGGAGATCTGGATTCTCCGTGCACAGTGGACTGGAGCCACGTAGTGGCATCTCTTTCGATAGGGGGCGCTTTCTCTGGCTTCTCTCTGGGCCTGAGTTACCCAAGTGTCGGCAAAAGAATTGCCTACCTCTGTCCCCAGTGCCACCAACTCATGGTCATGGACCGTCTCTGGTTCCCTCTTATCAACAGGGGAAGGTCTAAGTGCCTTAGCTTGGCATTGAAGGCTCTGCATCGTGACTAGGCCGGGCTTACCTCTTGCCTCTGCCCCAGAGCCTCACCTCCCCCCTCCCCTGCTTCCCTTTACACCATAAGCCCTCGTCACCCATCTGCAAACACAAGACACTTTCTTCGCACACTTTGGGATTTGTCTACTTCACAGGCTGTTCCTTCCGCCGGAAATGTTCTTCCTCCGCCTGGAGAAACCTACTCATCCTGCAGGGCTGGGCTCAGTGTCATGTCTACAGAGTCTTGCGTGATCCTTTTGGGCCCCCCTGGATGTCACCCTCCCCATCCTGACCTAGCACAATGAATGAATCCCTCCTTCCCTCCCCCCCCCACCCCGTCTCCAAGAGTGCTGTAAACACAGCCCTCTCGCCTCACTTCCTGCCACTGCCCGCCACTCTCTTCCCCTGCAGTGAGCCTGTGAGCCCCACACGGGCCAGGAATGAGGAGTTATGGTGACAACATAGCCAGTGCTGGCTGCACTACTCACGAACCCAGTTACCTTGGGCAAGTTGTTTGATGATCTCTCGGAACCTCAGTTTTTCCCTGTCTGTAAAATAAATTCACAATATATCCACCTCGAGGGGCTGTTCTGGGAGGCCTCATTGCGGCAACACCCAGAATATACTCAGTACGATGCCTGGAACGTAGTAGATGCTCAGTAAATATTTGTTGTGTGGACAACCTGTGGTTCCGTCCCAGGTGCCTGGAAGCCCCTGCCGCCCCCACGCCCTTCCCACCAACACCCACGAAACCCTCCTCGTTTCCTCGGTGACAACAGCATTTCTGTTCTCTGATCCACGCCAACTTCTTAATCACTTTGCGAGGATGGAGTGAGGGACGCAAAACATGCCCACAAAGTACTTGAAATCATTGCCAGGCAGGGATCAGAAGACAAAGGTTACTTGCCTGTTTCTGTCTCACGAACAAATTAACGGAGTGGCAGCTTTTGGCGCAAAATACGATTCTTGTCGAAAGGATTAGACACACTAAGTCCAACTAGAATATGCCGTGATCTTGTGTATGTATTTTTTTTTTTAAGCAAAGCTGCAATAATCGTAAATTTACGACTAATAAATTGGGTCCTGTAATTCCTCGGCAATAAGCCTTTGAAATATAATCTGTCATTTCAGACTTACAGAACATGACTTTTCATAATTATAATTCTCCAGCACACATTACTACTTATAATTAAATTCACTTTTAAGAAATCCAAAACGTTTTTTTTTTTTTTTTTGGTAGATTATCTGTTCGTACGATGTCATGATGATAAAATTAATGTGTAATCTGTTGAATAAATTTGGTTAGTTCTTATAGAAGAAACACACACTCTGCTACCGATCGAAAGCTGGAAAGGCAGATAAGGTGAACAGAATACGCACTATTTCTTAGCAGCAGGCTCATACAGAGGCAGGGCAAACCCAAGCCTCTCTCCCCATCCCTGCCTCTCAAAATGGGCAGCGAGCCCCATGAAAGGAGTGTTTGAAATAGTTGAAAGAAGGCAAATGTTAAATCATGGCCAAATTATCTGTTGAGCGTGCAGACCCACATGTTTGGAAAAACAGTTGAGGGGCGCCTGGGTGGCTCAGTCGGTTAAGCGTCCGACTTCAGCCCGGGTCACGATCTCGCGGTCCGTGAGTTCGAGCCCCGCGTCGGCGTGAGTTAGAGCCCCGCGTCGGGCTCTGGGCTGATGGCTCAGAGCCTGGAGCCTGCTTCCAATTCTGTGTCTCCCTCTCTCTCTGCCCCTCCCCGATTCAAGCTCTGTCTCTGTCTCAAAAATAAATAAACGTTAAAAAAAAAAAAAAAAACTTAAAGGGAAAAACAGTTGAATAAAGACCCCAGCCTGGATGACCAGAAAACAGACCCTCGGAGGTCCCAAACCAGTGCAAGAGAGAATGTAGACCCACCACCTATGACACAAAAGAAAAGACAAGCAGATAAAGCAAATAGGAATCTCGAACTCAGAGCAACAAACACAGAGAAAGCAGGCGTGCGTGTGCATCCTGAGTTCTCGATACCCTAGAAGCCGTGTTGCATTTTTGCAACCCCGGGCATATTTGAGCCAACGCTTTACTAGTCAGCCTGAGGTCAAGGCCGTGTTCACCCACGACTGGGTGTGCGTGCTCCCTCCTTGTGCCTCGAGAGAAGTAAATGTCTTTCCAGGTTTATTCCTTGCTCAACATGTGACAGTTTTTCCCGAGGGGCGGCTTGAATGACAGTCAAGCGCGTAGCACCAACTGGGTTCCTTGGAGAGGGGTGTGAGGGAAACGGCTTCTCCTGCCACCTGGGACCGTGAGCTTGCGTTGCCGCAAGAGTGGCCTCTGGGAGCTGAAGGTAGGGGTGTGTGTGTGCACGTCCGGGTGCACACGTGTGCCCACGTATCCGTGTTAACTGTCTGTGCCTGCATGAGGGTCTGTATGTGTGTATCCGTATCTGAGAGGGCGTGTGTGTGCGTGCATGTGCGTGTGAAGATGGTAAGAGGCAGAAGAAAGGAACAGGCTTCCAGCAAATCCCTGCTCTTCTCTGATCCTTAATCCGCCGTCAGCAAAACGGCGTTTCCCCCCGTGGGCCAGTTAATCTCAAATGTCACACCTACTACGTGCCGCCGTCTCTGTGCTGGGCGCTGGGGACATAGACGCGACAAGTCAAAGTCCCTGCCCTCACAAGGGGTCAGTGGCGTCAGGGAGGGGGACACCAGGGCTCACATCTTCCCGAGGCCCTCACCGCAACAATGAGGAAGGCCACCACCTACAGAGCAGGGCCCGCCTTGCACAAGCGATTAAAAGACCCCGCGCCCCCCTCCCCGCCTTCCCAACAGACGGGTGAGCAAAATCTCTTCTGAGTGCACTCCAAGAAGTCACTTATCTTTGAGACGATGGATGCCACTTTCCTATGTTCTCCTTTGGCGAAAAGCACATAGTGCCAACAATTCAGCAATTACGGAGGCATTTCCTGTGGTTATGGTCCAGGCAGGACCCAGGGAGGAAGTCCTGACACATTCAGGCGGGTGAGCCTCTTAAGGCCAGCTCACCAGAGGTGATGTCGTTGGCGTCGGCCTGGGGCCTGACGTGAGGTGACGAACCAGACCAGGAATGGTCACCGCGACGATTTAAAGTCTCATAAGAGAATTTTCAGCGTGTGCTACGAGAAAGAGGGGAAGGCAGAAATCCAAGGTCCTATGCAACCTAGAAGCCAAGACAGGTCTATCAAAAAACGTCGCCTTTTAATTCCTGGTCTGTGCTGAAAACACACACAATATTATTTAAAAAAAAATTTTTTTTTTCAACGTTTATTTATTTTTGGGACAGAGAGAGAGACAGAGCATGAACAGGCGAGGGGCAGAGAGAGAGGGAGACACAGAATCGGAAACAGGCTCCAGGCTCCGAGCCATCAGCCCAGAGCCCGACGCGGGGCTCGAACTCACGGACCGCGAGATCGTGACCTGGCTGAAGTCGGCCGCTTAACCGACTGAGCCACCCAGGCGCCTCAATATTATTTAAATACTATATTTGGCTGCCTCCCGCTCTCTGAAGCCGGGATGGGACCAGGATGGGACTGGAGATAAGACTGAACTTGGGGTTAGACTCATTTCTGTTTCTTTCATATTTGCTGGTACCTGGAGGCATTGGTGAATATTCAATGGATGATGATACATTGGATGGATGGATGGATGGATGGATGGATATAGAGATTAAGGAACAGACAAGCCTGGGGCCCAACAGTCCCCTCCCAGACTGAAGTTCATCCACACATTTTATTTTGGTCATACGTTGACCCATGCAAAGGTTTTGAATATTTAATAAGTACTCAATGCAAAATGAGGAGATTTCACATTCAAGAAATGCAGATTTCGAGATTTCCTTGAAAAAAAAAATCGGAAGGCAGAGCGATGGCAGGTTTGCACTCCCACGTGGAACCAATCTCAAAACTGCCTAGCAACTGCCCCTTCTGAGGGGACGATGATTTCTAGCGCTAGGCAGTCCCCACCGCACCCTCCTACCCGGCACCTTCCCCACATCCTCAATTCCATTACTGGTCTAGCCCCATAGGTATCTGCGTTTTGGATTCCTGAGTTAAAAAAAAAAAATAACTCCTATGTCTCTCTTTTTCCCTCAGTTCACTGATGCTACACCCAGCTGGTCTGAGGCTGGTGTTTTCTCTTATTTCCCCCCACGTTTCCACCCCACCTCCTTGTTCTGCAGTTCGGCGCCAGGCACCCAGATACTCCTAATCCATGCCTCCAACTCAGACAGCTCAAGACACAGAGAAGCCCCAAGCAGGAACCTGCAGCCCACCTGCCTCCCGTCTCCCATGGGGATGCTAAGCATCCAGACAAGGGCTCCCCCCACGGCAGAGTAGAACAGTGGGTCGGGTACCCACACACCGAGCGGCCAAGCCAGCCGAGGGAAGGAACAGCCAGCCAGCCGGAAGTTAAAAGGGAATGATTTCTGAGAACGTCCCCTATGCACTTTTGTATTTCATTGACATTTTAATTAAGGCTGGAGCACTCTTTGGGGAGCTCTGCTCTGAAGTTGAAATCACTTTAATATGCTGCCCTAGCATAAAGCTAGATGAATGGAGGCCTGGGGTTCTCATACGGTTCCTGGCACTCAGTGATTCCTCTTCACAATGCATTATGATGTTAAGACGGTTTATGAGTTTCTATTGGCTAAGTGCAGCCATAGCAAATCATAATTTTACTCAGTCGATTTTGCTCTAAGAAGATTAAAGGACACCCAGGCCTTACCCCGTGGGAAGGAGGTCCCAGGAGTTAACATTGTTGCTGGTGAGGTGACCTCCAGTTGAGAAGGCAGTTACGGGGTTAACATAACAGAAGGTCCCAGAAGCTGTCCTAGCTGGGGGTGAATCCACGTGTGCTAGGAATTGAATCCCACACGAGAACCTCCTCAACCCTCACGTCGTGTGAGCTTTTGTTCACAGAGCTGTGCACTTTTGTATCTCGCTCTAGTATTCAGATTTTTCCAGTCCGTGGCTAACACCCGAACACAGAGGTTCGCAACGGGAAGTATTCCCACAGCGTTTTTATTGACGACAGCGGTCCGGGGTAGCTTTCTGGGTGGCGTACGCTCACGGCCCTTGTTCCTTATCAAAAGTGTTTTAGCTGCATCACCTACACTGTGTGGAGGATGGCTCCCACAAACATTGTGAGTGATGTTGTCATTGCGAAATAATTATGTAGCCTCCAAACAACGAAATACTTGTGGAATACTGAAGCTGCTACCAAGGTTTGGGAGTCTTGAAGAGGTAGGGGAAAGCTGGCTTATTTCATAGGTGTCTTTGGAAGGGCTGCGTCGTCATCTAGAAAAAAATGTACAGTTGGACCCCTACGTCACAACTTGTATCCAAATAAATTCCAGATGAGTGCGAGGTTTTATACATTCAATAATATGAAAATGAATTGGAAGCAGATAAGGGGGAACTTTCAAATAATCTCAGGATGGGTAAGAGTTTTCACCATATGACTGAAACACCAGAAGCTATAAAATATTGACCAACTGGGCTTTATTTTTAAGGATGCGTAACAAAAAACAAAGATTAAAAGCAATCTAGATACGGAAAAATATTTGCGTCTCCTATCATACGGAGACGAATTTACTGAATATACAAAGAGCTCCTATAAATCAATAAGAAAAAGTCATAGACTGAACAGAAATATATTTTGAGACTGTGGACAGGCAAGTCAAGAAAAATCAAATACTGTTTTTCATTGGTCAGAGTGGCAAATACCACAAAATTTGATGAAGCCTTGTTCCGGGAGGTTCTGGAGGAATAAGTAGTCTCTTGGTACATTCGTCACCTTTTCTGGATGGACTCGTGAGAAACTAAGGTCACCGTCTCTGAGGAGAGAAACTGGGTAGCTGGCTAGTGTATGTGAAAGATATCTTTCGTGATTAGGAAGTGTTTTTTGCTGTTGTTGTTTTCGTTTTTGCCTTACGTATGTATAACCTACTGAAACAGAAGATTTGGGGGGCGCCTGGGTGGCGCAGTCGGTTAAGCGTCCGACTTCAGCCAGGTCACGATCTCGCGGTCCGTGGGTTCGAGCCCCGCGTCGGGCTCTGGGCTGATGGCTCGGAGCCTGGAGCCTGTTTCCGATTCTGTGTCTCCCTCTCTCTCTGACCCTTCCCCGTTCATGCTCTGTCTCTCTCTGTCCCAAAAATAAATAAACGTTGAAAAAAAATTTTTTTTAAAAATAAAAAAATAAAACAGAAGATTTGGGTCTACATATAGACCGGCACCCACATCTGCATCCACAGTACTTCCGGCTGGATGCTGGAACTTCTTCTTTTGAGAATGGTTGATAATATAGGCTCTAGCTCAAGAAAAAACGTTTCGGAACCAATTCTATATTAATTAACAGCACTATTCTCTCTTTGCTTTTCTCCTCTTCCCCCCAGACTCCTCACAACCTCAGGCTGAAAAGAACGGACACCACTCTCTTCCCACTTTTTATAAGACTAGGTCCCGAACATCCATCCAGCCTTCTCAGTTTCAAAAAGAGAAAAATTAGGTGGAAACAAACGCCAGGCCACTTGGTCCAGAGAATGACAGGTAGCAATGATTTAGTCTACCTATACAACTTTGGGCAAGTTACTTAAACCCGGTGGGTTTTTTGTTATTGTTTTTATTTATTTTTTGAGATATTACTGACGTACAACGTCGCATTACTTTTGGGTGTATGACATAATTGTTTGATATATGTATATATTGGGAAATTATGACAACAACAAGTTTAGTTATTATCCGTCACCACGCATAGTGACAATTTTTTTTCTTGTGGTGAGAACTTTCTAGATCTATTCTCTTAGCAACTTGCGAATACACAATAGGGTGTTGCTAACTATTGTGGTCGCCGTGATGTACATTACATCCCCAGGACTTCTTTATCTTATACCTGGAAGTTTGAATCTGTTGACCACCTTTACCCATTTTGCTCACTCCCACCGGCCACCAATCTATTCACTATTCAACCACCAATCTATTCACTATTTCTATATGTTTGTGGTTTTTTAGGTTCCACGTGTAAATGAGATCATACAGTCCTTGTCTTTCTGTGTTTGAGTTATTTCACTTAGCATAATGCCCTCAAAGTCCAGTCATGTTGTTGCAAATGGCAAGGTTTCCTTTTTCATGGCTGAATAATATTCCTGTGTGTGTGTGTGTGTGTGTGTGTGTGTGCGCGCGCGCGCGCGCCTGTGTGTGCGTGTGCTTGTTAGAGTGTTGGCTTCTTCCCATTTCTTCCCCGCAGCCAGAGGGGTGAGAAGACACGGTGGGAAGAAGGCTTTGGAGCAGGCTCTGGTGAGCAGCCCTGGGGTGGTTGGGGGCCTGACAGTTCAGCCCTGGTGGTGTAGCCATGAGATTCCAGGACTGAGATATCCAGGTCAGAGTCCCTGTGCCTTGCTGGGTGTTTGGCCAGGTCTCTCCTCCCTCAGTTTTCTTATCCGCTCTGCTGACATGAGCAGGTTGCTAATCCCTTCGGCGAGACACGTAGGTCACCATGGTAACAGGCATCTGTGGTTTTGCCCCCAGCCCCAGCCTCCATTCAGAATCCCCCACTCTCAAGTCCAGGCAGGTTGGGCCGAGAAGAATCCACCCCCAGGTCCAGGTGGACTTGCAACCTTGGGCACTGGGATGGGCTCCACAATGGGCAAGTGACTCCATCAGAGCCGGAGAGATGCCCAATGGCTGTTGAGATTTCTGGACAGAAGTAATCAGTAATCAGAGGATCCAACCTCAGAAACATGAGTGACGGGAGCTTCTGGCAGCCATTTTGTCACCATGAGGAAGACATCCATTTGGTTGGAGTCAACACAATCAAAAGTGAAGCAGAGAGATAAGAGAAACTGCGTCCTAGGGACCTTGTCAGATCACCTGGATCCACCTCTGTACTCATAAGTCACGCGAGCTAGTAAACCTGATTGCTACCACCATTATTTGCCGAAGCTTATTTGACTTGGCTTTCCATCGCTTAGAGCCCAGTGACTTAGTCTTGAATTATGCAGTCATCATCATGTGCCTTTCAACTCAGGAATCCGAAAGCTTAGTGGCTCGTGTGACTCCCCCAAAGGGAGCGGGGCTGGCTCTAAGGAAACTGAGTCACAAGACTTCAACCACGCTTGCCCCGCTCTGTCAGAAGACATTCCTGACCTGCCAGGGTGGGGAGGGCTTCCCTGCCCTGGGGCCCTATGGGGAGAAGGAAGTGGTGACCTGTCCTGTGATGCAGAAGTATTAATGAGTTTGTGTCACTTTGGTCCACAGCCCACTTGGGGATATCATATAATACATGGCAGTCGTGTCGTATAATCTTTTCTGAATCAAGTTTACTTTATGTATTTTGAGAGAGAGTCAACGGGAGGAGCAGAGAGGGGGGTGGGGAGAGAGAGAACCCCAAGCAGGCTCCGCACTGCCAGCACAGAGACCGATGGAGGGCTCGAACCCACGAACCACGAGATGGTGACCTGAGCCAAAACCAAGGGTCGGTTGCTTAACCGACTGAGCCACCCAGGCGGCCCTTGTTGTGTGATCTTTTTAAAACCTGAAAACTTCTGAGTACTGAAATATGTCTGGTCCCGACAGACTCAGATAAAGGCTGGTGGCCTTGTGGTGACCTCTACTCGAAACACGGAAGCTTTCACATAAAAGCGTTCCCACATTTCTGGCTTCCTCGAAGGGGTAGAAGGTCTGGCCTTGCCCCACAGCGCCATCGGTATGCACCCCTGGGGTGACAGTGGCCTCTGCTCCCTTGCCCGGAGCCTGCCCCTTGCTGTGGGTCCACAATCTGATACCACCCAAGAGTAGAGACAGTTTGGACAATCGTCTTTTCATAGGAGGTGGTGAGGGCTGTGGCGGCCTGCGGGGAGGCTCCTCGAGTCATTCCCGGCTACCTCCGTCTCCCCGAGCTGTGAGCTACCAACCATAGCTTGGACAGAGGGCCGAACACATCGTGCCCACACACCCTTAGGCACTGCTGGGGCAAGTCACATCCCTTTTGAGCTCTGGACCATCGTCGGATGGTCAATCAGCAGAGACGACTGGACTGTGGGACCCCCCCCCACCCCCCAACCTGGGAGGGAAGGAAGAGAAGAGAACAAGGACCGACCAGGAAAAAGCCAACAATCAGAGTAGACGGAGCATGTGAAAGTGAGGGGCTTTCGGATTATTTGGCTCAAGGTTCTCGTTTTCTCCGTGGGGAAAGTGGAGAAGGTCCCAGGTTCCAGGCCTCACGGTTGTTTGGAAGAGAGAAAAAGGCCATCACTGGGCTTTACAGGGAACAGATTCTGGAACCTAATAGTTAACTCTGGGCTTTGCCATTTGACACCTTCCACCCCCTGCAAACCTCATTACCTTGCTTTGCAGACAGAGGGTGGGGGTCTCAGCCCTCTCACTTCCGCCCCCTTGCCCCTTGGCCTTTTCCCCTTGGGGGATCTTTCCGTCACACTCGCCCTCTTTGGACTCTGGGAAGTGAAAACCCAGCCCCCACTGGTGCGCAGCCACACTGGAGCCCCGAGGAGTGTTAAAATTCAGCTGGAGCGGCACGTAGTCCTCCAGAAGCCCAGATAAAGGAAAAGGATCTCAGGCAAAAGAGGAAAAAATAAAATAAAGAGGCAAGACTTAAAATGTCCTGTGAAATGGAGAGCATTTGGCCCCGGCACACGTTGTCTGCGGGAGATGACTCAACTCCTTTATAAAGCGGTGAGTTTCGTGTGAGTACAGATGCATTTTGTTTTCCTAGGAGGAATCAATGATTAAATTATCAGAAACCAAGCTAAAAACCAGGCTGCTTGTATATTTCTCACACCTCCCCAGTGTCTCCCGCTTATGAGGTGCGGGCTTTATCTCGGAAGCTTTAGTTTAAATGTCCAACACATCTTATTAATGAAAGTAATAAGCTGTTGTTTATTATATGTCATAATGGGGACTATGACTATTTAATATAAATCTGACATTTAAATTCCATTTAGTTCTGCGATGTGGACAGTTTCAAGGCATAACGCTTTACCCCCGAGTAAAAACTCCCTGGGTCTGCATTTTAAAAGCATTGAAGTTTTCAAAGTAATCAGGTTCCTTTTTTTTTTTTTCCAGAGGAACCAAATTGTGAAGACATCTGTTCTGTTATTAATTTCACATAAATCTTAAGCTCCTCAAGGCCAGAAATGAGGCTTCATTCACGTCGAATTAATGAAACATGATTGTAAGTCCCTTGCATGGAAATGCTGTCACACAATTCTGAGCTGCTTATAAGCACTGAGTAATCTCACAAACTACCAGGGGACAGCCCGGCGAAATCCGCCCTCCCCTCCCCCCGCCACCCGAAAACAATATCTGAAAATATCACAACACTAACTGTATCCTGAAAGATTAATAGCAGATGAACATTTCTGGGAAATGAATCAGACTTTCTTGGTAAAGGATACAAATATTGGGGGTGGAAGCAGATTGCACAATGCAAGAGCGCTTTGGATACAGTTTAATAACTGCAGCCCTGTGTGCGCCTCGGGGGGAGGGCCCCTTCCCCCTCCCCCCTCCCCTGCCCCCGGGATGTCCTGCAGAGGTGTCTTTGGGGGGGATGTTGAAGACATAAGTTTGAAACGGGAAACCTTCCCTGGCCAAAGCATGATACGGGTGTCACACGTGTGGGAGAATGTGTGTGTGTCTGTGTGTGCAGAACTTGTGTGTGAGTGCGCGTGTCTGTGGTGCGTGCATTTGTGAGTGTGTGTGTGTGTAGGAAAGATACGTGAGTCTGTATGGACACAGACACACACACACGTAGATAGAACCCTCTCAGGATAGACACAAATCAGTCAGCGGGATACGGATCTTAAGTAATAGCTCAGCACAATCTTATGCCCGTTTGAGCTCTTGAAAGGAACTTGCTTCTGGGATTTTGAGTGTGAAGGGCATGATTTTTTTGTCAAATAACCGAAATTGCCAGCAGAAAGCTTGTCTGGAGGGAGCCGTGGAAAGGGGAGCCTGAGATTTCTTAATCAAACTTCCAAGTGTTATTTTTGGTCTTCCGCTGAGCTGGGACCCAAAAAAGAATCTGCATATGATATTTACATCTCAAATCTTCAGAGCCTCATTAGCTTTGATATTTATTTATTTATTTATCTGCAAAAAGGAATTTAAATCAAACAGAGAGGCACAAAAGCAAAACCTTTGAATGCAGTGCAAAATTAATTAAAACCGGCAGCCGATGGATGGGTAGCGTGGAATACAATGGAACTCGGAGAAAAGACAATGAAACTAATTAGACCCTGATAGGAAACTCTTTCCCCTTTTACTGATCATCCGTTGGTAATTACTAAGTCACCAATATTGGTATTAGAAGAAGTCGCCAGGATTTCATCCCCCTGTTTTTTCTAGACGTTTCCTTCGTTTCCTTAGACTCTGATCTTCCACTCTGAGCCAATCAAGTTATGCGAGGTTGTGTTTGTTTTGTTTTGGAGAAAGCAGTCAAATGGATCCCCAGCAACTGCTGAGCTCTTACCAGCCTCCCCAAAATAACACATAGGTGGGCTGAATGTAACAGACAGCAGAGGAGGACAGCAGGTCTCCAAAGGCAAGGGATGTGGAGCTCCCACAGTTGGCGCTCACCCAAGTGGCGGATCCAATTTGTCTATACCAACACATACAGTCCCCGCTACATTGTTGCCCACGGACACTCTGAGGCTTTGGGTCACCATCCGTGCTTCACAGATCTGTGAAAACCATTTCCAACCACCCGGCTGAAAAACCCTTGACCCACAATATGAGAGAGGCTTTTAGCTTTGTGTAGCATAACACACGCAGCAACACAAACGTACGCCTGTCACAGTGGGACAATTTAACGCAGAGCCCGCCTGTCACAAAGTTTTAAAGTTTCAGCTTCTTTGAGAATCTCCCTCCGACCACCCCCCCTCCCTGTCAGCCCAGCACTTAAGTCCCTCAGGATGACCCTGGGTCATTGCTAGCTTAAGGAGAGCTTTGAGAAATACCTTGCTCAACCTGTTTGAGTTTAAAAGATGGATACAATGCTAATGGCGGAATTTCAGGCTTTAGGGAGGCTGGATAAAAGGGACAGTTTTGAGCAAAGAATCTTCCCAAGTGATTCCTCAAGAACAATTCTCCTCCAATGCGTAGAGTTGGCCGTGTTTAGATAAGTGGGTAAATTAAGCACGATCTCAGTTTTCCTCTGTGTAAAATGGAAGGAACCGAATTGGAACTAGAATGATCTGAACGATTTCTTTTTTTTTCTTTTTCTTTTTTTTTTTCAACGTTTATTTATTTTGGGGACAGAGAGAGACAGAGCATGAACGGGGGAGGGGCAGAGAGAGAGGGAGACACAGAATCGGAAACAGGCTCCAGGCTCCGAGCCATCAGCCCAGAGCCCGACGCGGGGCTCGAACTCCCGGACCGCGAGATCGTGACCTGGCTGAAGTCGGACGCTTAACCGACTGCGCCACCCAGGCGCCCCTCTGAACAATTTCTTAAAGGCGATGCAATTCATGATTCTAACACACACGCATCACATATGTGTGTGTCTATATATATATGTGCGTGTGTGTGTGTGTGTAGATTGAGAGAGAGAGAGAACTTTGCTTATGTACAAAGAAAACACGAAAACCAAGGCTCTTTCTTAAAATCAGCATATGGATTCATTCATTCACTGCGTGCGTGTGTGTGTGTGTGTGTGTGTGTGTGAGAGAGAGAGAGAGAGAGATCTCTGGGCCGGGTCCTGCATCACTCAGTTCTTCCACATCGTTTTATTTAACCCTTACAACCACCTTTCAGGGTGGGTATTCCTACCAAGAGTGGTAGTCAATCTATGTAAAGATCCATAAACCATGACCCCTGCCAATCAGAAAGACACTAGCAGAGCAGTGGACGCCCTTGTCTGCACCAGGTACCCACTGCAAGATGACAAGAGGTGGAGTTTGGGGGAGGAGGGGGAGGAGCCGGGGGCTGGCAAGATGCAGGGTGTTGGAGGGTGTTTGGAATGTTTAGCAACTGGCCTGAGAAGTGCTCTAGTTTTTTTTAATGTTTATTTATTTTTGAGAGAGAGAGGGACAGGACCGAGCATGAGCACGGGAGTGGCAGAGAGAGAGGGAGACACAGAATCCGAAGCGGGCCCCAGGATCCGCACTGTCAGCACAGAGCCTGATGGGGGGTTCGAGCTCACGAACCGTGAGATCATGACCTGAGCCCAAGTCGGACGCTTAACCGACTGAGCCGCCCAGGCGCCCCTTGAGGTGCTCTCATTTTTAAACAACGAATACAGGCTGTACCGTTGGATATGGCTGAATATCAGCCTTGGTTTTCAGTCTCCCCATTCTGCAGAGGACAAACGTGGGACTTTGGGAGGTCAAGGAACCTTCTCAAGATCAACCCACTAGGTGGCGACTGCCCTGAGGTGGAAGCCCCTTTAAGTTTTTTTTTTTTTTTTCATTTTTTTTTTCAACGTTTTTTATTTTATTTTTGGGACAGAGAGAGACAGAGCATGAACGGGGGAGGGGCAGAGAGAGAGGGAGACACAGAATCGGAAACAGGCTCCAGGCTCCGAGCCATCAGCCCAGAGCCTGACGCGGGGCTCGAACTCACGGACTGCGAGATCGTGACCTGGCTGAAGTCGGATGCTTAACCGACTGCGCCACCCAGGCGCCCCAGAAGCCCCTTTAAGTTTTTAAGACTCCCAAGTTCACGTTCTTAACCACTGTGCTGGCTCTAAAGATCTCTCTAAGCTGACCTCAATATGTCCCAGGCTGGCCCAGCATTTCTTTATAAGGAGAGGCCCCAGAATCCTCTTTGAGTGGGGGTAGAGTTGCCAGGTTTAGCAAACAAATACAGGACACTCCATTAAACTTGAATTTCAGATAGACAACGAGAACGGTCTTTGTATATTTTTAGCATATTGCATGGGACACACTAAAAAATTATTCATTATTCATCTGAAATTCAAATTTAACTGGACACCTTCTTTTTATCGGCAGCTCTAAGTGGCGAGGGGCAAGGGGGTGGTCACAGGGATACTGAGACATGTTGGTCTGCAGAAAGTTTTTCTTTTCTGGGGACTCCCTCCTCCAAAGCCAACGGGTCTCACCTGCGGTCACCTCATTCGCTGTACCTTCTTGATTCTAAAGTGGCAATGCCAAGGTAGGGGTCATTTAAGCCAACACCCTGCCTCTCCCTGTCCTCCCTCCACTCAAGAAGGCAGAACCCATGGCCCAGTGGCTTGGCTTTGAAGCCAGGGAACACGGTCCACGAGGCGTGTCCTTCTCTCCAAAGCACATGGAAACTATTCCCTTCCAGAAGGCCTTCATGGTTAGCCTGCTGCAAGTCTCATGGTTTTTCGTCTGCAGTTATAATTTCTGTGGCACCCCCGCCCCAGCTCAGATGGTATTTATTAGAACACATTGCTTTTGAAAAAAAAAAAAAAAAAAAAAAAAACTCCAAACACTGCATTTTAATTAAAGGTTGGCGATCCAAAGCCTGTTTGCAGATGAGCAAAATAAAACAACCATTGAGAAGCAGGCAGCGCGTCTCCTCTGTCGGTGAGAATACCACCGTCTACACTCGGAGCGGGGGCGGGGGGGGTCTCCTAGGTGTCAGCCACCCCATCATCATGGGGTGCTTTGCTGCCCAACTAATGGAAAAGAGCCACAAGGCTTAAAAGGAACAGCTTTCAGAGCAACATGGTGCCTGGGGGCGGGTGGGAAGTTAAGGAAGGTTGTCTGGTGTCCAGAAACCAGCCACTGGCCATGCCAATGGGTCAATTTCTGAGGTCAGGTGGAAGCGGGGACAGTCTGGCTCTGCCCCGCCTCTGAGCCAAGACGAAATAAGCTGACGTTTACAAATAAAATGCCCCTTCCCAGGGTGGGGCTCATTAACTTGGATTTCCTGGAGCAGAAGCTCCCTGAAAGACCCGTGGGGGGATTTCCGGGAGCCTGTGAGCTTGCACGGGAAAAATTCACACACACACACACACACACACACACACACACACACGTGCACACACATGTTGTCTGGGCGCTGATTTCTAACTGCAAGTTGACATTTCCTTCAGTTCTGAAGGCAGGCACCCAACCACAATTGTATCAGCACTCCTTGTGACCTTTGTCACCAGTAGAAGTCACAGCTATTTAATACCATGTTCTAGTTGTCAGAGGACATCTTGAAGCCGGCTCAGTACTATCTTGAATTTGTAACTACTCGCCCCACCTCTCCTTCGTGTTTTTGAAAAGTTAATAAAGGGGTGCCTGGGTGGCTCAGTCGGTTGAGCGTCCGACTTCAGCTCAGGTCACGATCTCCCGGTCCGTGAGTTCGAGCCCCGCGTCGGGCTCTGGGCTGATGGCCCGGAGCCTGGAGCCTGCTCCCGATTCTGTGTCTCCCTCTCTCTGCCCCTCCCCCCTTCATGCTCTGTCTCTCTCTGTCTCAAAAATAAATAAAACGTTAAAAAAAAAATTAAAAAAAAAGTTAATAAAAGCACACGGATTGCCCTATCTTTGTAAAATTATTTGGACTCAGAGTTTGTTTTCTTTGTAGCCCTGGTTTTCACCATATGCTTGTGAGATTTTATTTTGTAATAAAACCCGAGGATGATGCTAAGGGAAGTCAGCCAGGCACAAAAGGACACATAGCTATTCGGTCCCACTCAGATGAGAGACTTAGGGGAGCCAAATTCACAGAGACAGAGAATAGAATGGTGCGAGGGTTGGGGGGAGAGGGGTGAGGGAGGAGTTAGCGTTTGATGGGGACAGAGTCTCTGCATGGAAGTGATGTTTGCACAACTGTGTACGTAAGGCCACAAACGGTATGCTTAACCCTGGTTAGAATGGCAAACTTTGTGTTTTGTAGATTTTATCACAATTTACAAACATTTTCTTTAAATGTTTATTTTTGAGACAGAGAGCACAAGTGGCGGAGGGGTAGAGAGAGGGGGACAGAGGATTTGAAGCAGGCTCCACAGCAGCCCCACGCGGGGCTCGAACTCACGAGCCACGAGATCATGACCTGAGCCAAAGTCAGACGCTTAACTGACTGAGCCACCCAGGCGCCTCTAAAATTTGTTTTTTAATGTTTATTTATTTTTGAGACAGAGAGAGACAGAGCATGAACGGGGAAGGGTCAGAGAGAGGGAGACACAGAATCTGAAACAGGCTCCAGGCTCTGAGCTGTCAGCACAGAGCCCGACACGGGGCTCGAACTCACAGACCGCGAGATCATGACCTGAGCCGAAGTGAGCGGTTAACCGACTGAGCCACCCAGGCGCCCCACAAAATTTTTTTTAACGTTTATTTATTTTTGAGAGAGAGAGAGAGAGAGAGAGAGAGAGCACACGCGAGCAGGGGAGGGGCGGGGGGGGGGGGACAGATGATCTGAAGCGGGCTCCATGCTGACAGCAGAGAGCCTGATGTCGGATTCGAACTCATGAACTGTATCTTATCACAATTGTTTAAAAATCCACGGGAACAATACAGATATTTTCATATCACACTGAAAATAAAAGACATTTCCTGTAAAGGGGCGCATAGGCCTCACTGGAGGGGTCCTCGTCACAAGCGAGGCTAAGACCCCCTGATTCTGGGGGAATCACCCTTCTGAACGCCTGTATGCTGTTCCACACCTACTTTGCCTGGAGGAATACTTCTGCCCTCTCGAGGGCCCGGCTCAAATGCCACTGTCCCCGTGGCCTCTGTTCTGTTCCCAGGGCTCACCTGAGGCTATGGTCCCCCTGTCCCACTAAGCATGCTCCTTACATCCCAGATGGACCCTGCTACCTGTCAGCGAGCCCAAGGCCTTGCTGTCTGCCTACGTCAAGGGTTATTTGGCAAGTGCCAGAGCCACATAAGTACCAAACTGAGACTTCCCTCGTGTGCAACAGAGAAAGTCGAGTCACTGTTACTTAACGCTGTGTCCATGCACGACTGACGTACATCTCAGGGTGACGGGGTGAGGTCTCCACTCCCTTTTGTTGGGTATTATCAGAGACAGCATTTTGCGGACGAGGCACTGAGGCTCAGAGAGCTGAACCTGTCTGACCCCAGAGATCTTCTGCATCAGACCTCTTTCTCTTAGTGATGTTCCTCCTTAGGAGCCCGGGGCTGCAGTACGTGGAGATCACGTCTCGTTGGAGACTGTGGCTTTGAACTTGTCAGAGAACAGTGAGGCACTAGACAAGCAGGGATTGTCTGACCCTCAGAGTTGGAAGGGCCATCCAGTTTCAGCCCCCTGTTTCCGATGAGGAAACTGAGGCACAGAGAGAGCATGCTGGAGAGCTGAGGCCGTAGTGCCTGGGTCTTAGCACCCTGGCACCGGCACGAGGGGCTGTCTGTTTCTTCTTCAGTCTGAGTCCTGGTGCTGGAGTGGGTGGGGGAGAGGGTCTGGGTTTTGGAGCACGTCCCTTGTCTCAGGATCCATGCCATGGCACCTCTCGAACCGACACCAAAAACAGCAATCGTAATCACTCTGCCAACCCCTTGACGTGGATTATCTCGGTGATTCCAGAACTTCCACCACTTGTGATTCCCTTTGTAAATGTGGCCGTATCTGCAACTTATCTCCTTAGTGATTTTTTTTTTTCCCCTTGAAATGGACCTACTTTTAAGACTTAGATCTACTTAACTTACAGAGCAAATTCTATCTCACTACTGTAAATACAAAACCCGAAATCATACCAATCGCTTCCATCAAAGGAAAATATTTCTTAAATTCTACCTTCGTATTGCTGCCTGGAATAGACTCAGAGACCGATGCATACTCGCTCTTTGTTAAGACACAAAGCGAACCACAGAAATGATCGCCACGTGTTGGCTGCTAAAGACGCACCAGCATCAGAGGCTTTCTTGATGTAATTGGTAGGGGCCAAAGGAAGTTGAAAAGAGCCATAATGTATTCACTGTGTGAGTCAGTGCTATTTAATGTCTTGTCTGAGTATCATCTAAAAGCATGCCGGGTGTCATGTGTGGTGTCTGTATGTTTCCAAACGCTACGTTGTCTCAGTTCATCCTTTGCCACAACCCTATGCTGGTGGAGTAGTGAGTACAGCCCCCATTTGATGGGTACAGAAGCGCCTCCATTAGCGTGAGGTGGCCCAGCCCAGCAGAGACACCCCTGCTCTCTTTGTCTCCAGGGCTGGGACTCCTCCCTCCCAGGCGGCTGAGCCGCGTTCCGCCCCCCGGGGATCTTGTGGCGCTCCGTGAACCCGCTGGAGCTGCGAGGCCAGGCACAAAGTCCTCTGTGTGGAGCCCCGTGGTGACACGGACTCCAGGCCTGCGGCCTCGCATCTGTGTGACAGCAGTGAGCATGCAGCAGGTCCCCCGGACCTGCTCAGATGTAGCAGATAAAGGGGACACTGAGGCAGGAAAGGAGGCGTGCACGGGAGGGGAAGGACTTGGAGGCAGGGGAATGGAGAGAAGGAGAGGAACTCAGGGTCTCCCCCTGCAAAATGGGGATAATGAAAGCTACTGCACGGGGTGGGTGACTGTCGGCAGGATTTCAGCACATAGTAGGCTCTTTATCCCCCCCCCCCTCATACACCCCCTCCCCACCCATGCATGTGTATTATTTAAATTTAAGGGGCCTCTGGGTGGCTCAGTCAGTTAAGGGTCTGACTTCAGCTTGGTTCGTGATCTCGCCCGTCATGGGTTCGAGCCCCCTATCAGCACAGAGCCCGCTTCAGATCCTCTGTCCCCCTATTTCTGCCCCTCCCCGCCTCAAAAATAAATAAACATTAAAAAAAAATAATAAAGGGAACGTAGGGGGGTTTGTAGCAGGGTTTGAGCTGACAGGGGAATCCACAGGACACATGGGACGAGCAACGCCGAGAGCCCAAGCCCCCTATTGCTTCGAGGCAACTTTACCAGAAGCTGGAGCAAGGGGTCCCTCAAGAGGTTATCATCCACCATGAACCCAGCAGTCCCTCCCGGCCCGACAGCCTGCGACCCCACCATTGGAACCTCATGCCTCTGAGTCTGGCGTCCCCTCACGTCTGCAGGTTCCCCAGAGAATCGCAGGAGCTGGCCATGAAGGAGAATTGCAGATTTCAGGTGCTTTTTTGCAGCAGATCCCCCAGGAAACGGGGGGTCCCCGAGAAGGGGAAGGAAGGGACCCAGCACAGGTAGACGCCGCTCCCTCACACATGGCACGCCGGGGTCCCGGGGCTCTGCTCCCGCCTAAGAGGGGGAGGCCAGGCCTGCCAAAGGCCACAGATGAAAGACCACAGAGGAGGCCCCTCCTGCGGTGCGTGACTGTGCGTCAGTTCCCTCCACGCCGGCCTCTTATCTGCCGTGGGCGGAAAGGCGGCCTGATGAGAAGGCCAGATTACAGCCCAGCCCGGGCCTGCTCCTCATCGCGGGCGACCACTTCCGCGGGCTGCCCGGAGCCCGCCACATCTGGCCACCTGGTGTGCTTTCCCTCCAGGACCAGGGAAAACACAAACACACCAGCGCGGGTGTGCAGGCTGTATAAACACAGCCGAGGTGTGCAAGGCCAGCGTAGATGGAGGAGGAGCCCGGGGGGGTGGGGGGGATTGCCGAGGGTCTAACCTGCACCGGGGGCCCAAGAAGCCTGTCTCCTCCCTGGGCCTCAGTTCCCTGAACTGTAAAATTGTGGCCGGGAATCCAGCCTAGCCAGGTGTCAGAGCGCCTCTGGTCCTTAAAATTCAAACAAAAAATAATGATCCGGACCCTGCTCTCGGATGAAAATACAGATCCGCAAGGAACGCCCAGAGAGGCAGTAATGAATCTTGTTGGCTACTGAAGTTCTGTCTTTGCACAGCCGAACACCTAGATGTTAAGAAAAATCCGACTCAGTGACAGAATCTTAATTCTCAGCCGGAGAGAGGGAGTAACGGTGCAGACTTGAGGGCCGTATTTATTTGGTCTGAATGCATGAGCTTAATCTGAGCTCGGACAGCAGTGGCCGTCTTCATTTTGCACTGTACGGTGTTTTATAAAAACTGAGCAAACATTTTAACGACAGGAGGTTTCCCATGAAAAGCTGCACAGAGTGCCGGCCTGCGGTGGCCACGGCGTGCTCGTCCTGTCCCTACCAGGTGACATTTTGGCGGTCGAGTTTGAGACCGGACTCTACGGGGAGAAGGTCCGGATGTTCAAGACAGAGACGGGGATACCCGTCTTGGGGATGTTAGTCTCCTCCCTGGTGACTGATGCAGACACAGCCATGAGCCGGCTCTGCCTCGAGATGACCAGCCCAGGAGCCACAGCCCAGAGCCGGCCTTGCCTGTGGCCCCCTCCCCATCTGTTGGCCAAGAAGGAGGCCCTGCGTGTGGCTGTCTGAGCCCTCGGGAAGCAAGTGTCAGCCTGCTGAGGGCTGGGGCCCATATGCGTCCCAGAAACGTCCCAACCTCCCATTTGATCTGGCTCTGCCACTCAACCTCTATAGCATCTCCTGCCAACTGGTGGCTTTTCATTTCTTCTGCCCTGGGCCTTTTTCCAACGCACCACATTGCTTCTCTTTCTTTCTGCGGGTAGGTCTCCACGCTCGGTGACAGGGTTCTGCCGATGGAGGCTTGGGCAAAAATGACTTTCAGGGTTGAGGCCTGTGTCTGTCTGACTTTCCAGACTCCACCTCCCTCGTGGTCTTAACTCTCTGGCTCGGCCTTCCCGGTTTGCTGTGCCCAGGGGACGGAGTGGCGGGCGGGGGTGGGGGGGTGGGGACAGCCAGAATAGGCTTCCCCAGGAGGGAGTGCCTGAGCCTGGTCACGGGTCCACAGCTAAACACAGCAGGTAAGTCACATAAGGGAGCGAGAAGAGCTCCCCCCCGAGGCACACCCCCGAGGTAGGAAGGTGCCAGCTACGTTCTGGGGAGAGGCGGGAGCGGCAGGTTCCTGGAGCATCTATTTGAGGGATGGTGAGGAATGGATGGTAGGCAGGGCGAGAGTGCCGAGGGCCGGGGACGCCCTGGTCCACTTTGTCCTGAGGTCCCCGGGAGCTGTTGCAGGTTTAAAGCCACAGATGATGCTGTCAGATCTGCGTTTGGGAAACAGCAATGTATTGATTAGAAGAGAGACAGAAGGAACGGAAAGAAGGTAACAGCAACGATCCACACGGCAGGCAAAGGCCGAATGGAATGGTGGCGGCATGACTGTGGGTCTCGGGGGCCGGAAGGGAGCGGTTTGGAGGCTCAGGACGGGCCGGCACGAGGGAGGCTTCTGCAGGTTGCCTGTGAAGGTCGAGAGAGAGGAAGGAACGCCTAATCTGGGCTCCAGGGCATAATATGCAAAAGACAGCTGCAGTGGGGGGGGGTATCAATTTGCACAATCTACAGCCTATGGGTGCACACGCGTGTGTTTTGAACGCATAAAAGATCTTGGGAATCAAGGAAAAGTCATTTTCTTTCTGCCTTCGCTGCCGGGAGAATCACGTTCAGCTGGCTGAAATGTCGTCTCTTCCAGGCAGAACTCCGGGCTTCCCTCTACACTCCCGTGTTCTTATTTCACGGCAGTGCTTATCTCATGGACCGAGAGTTCACTGCTTCCGACTCTGTCTCGATGACAAGCTGTTGATTTCATCTTTACATTCACCATCTGGCACCAGTGTTTAATATACAGATATTGTCACTAAACGTTGAAGAAAGAATAAATGATTTTTTTATGTTCTTCTTATGGCTTTGGATTCAAGGCACAGAGAAACCCAAGCACTTGTCCTAGATCACACAATGATCTTAGACCAGATCCCAAGGGACCTTTTTCACCAGCTTTGCCTTTCTCAGGAGACTTGACATTCACATTGTACGAAGCATGTATTTGGCCCACATAGTTATTTATAAGTTGGAGCCCACATAGAGATTGAGAGACTTTACACTAAGTCTGAATTTCTTCTTGTTTCTTTAACTTTTTTAATGTTTTATTTATTTTTGAGAAATAGAGAGAGAGAGAAAGAAAATTCAAGTGGGGGAGAGGCAGAGAGAGAGAGAGGGGGACAGAGGATCCAAAGCGGGCTCTGTGCTGAGAGTAGAGAGCCCTATGCGGGGCTCAAACTCACAAACTGTGAGATCATGACCTGAGCTGAAATCAGACGCTTGACTGACTGAGCCACCCAGATGCCCTCTTTTGTTTTTTTTAATTTATTTTAAGAGAGAGAGAGAGAGGAGAGAGAGAGAGAGAGAGAGAGAGAGAGAGAGAACATGTGAGTGGGAGGGGCAGAGAGAGAGGGAGAGTCAGAGTCCCAAGCACAGAGCCCAAAGTGGGGTTCGATCTCATGAACTGTGAGATCATGACCTGAGCTAAAATCAAGAGTCAGATGCTTAACCAACTTAGACACCCAGGCACCCCTGAATTTCTTGTTTCTTTTGATAATTCAGATCTGGAGACATTGTGCAGGCTCTTCCCTTCAGTTTGCCACACTCTCCACCACTCCCCAAGGTTACCCCCACACTGGGGTGGGAGGACAGCTGTTACATAGTATTAGGCTTGCATTGTTGGTATTTTCCCTCATAGAGGAACATGATTATATAGTTATGGCTTTAACGCAGCAAATTGAAGCTGGAGCAGGCCTGGTGTTTGGAGAAAGAGAGAGCACAATACTCTTTCCGGTGGAAGTAAAGACTCCTAGCTTTAAGGCGCAAATGACCCCCTCCTTCACTCTCTCACACCGTGACTCCTATGCCCAAAGACTCAGGCACCAAGGCCATCCCATAGAGGCAGTAGGGCATCCCTGATTCCAGGGCTGCAGAAGAATTCCACAGGCAGAGTCTGTGACTTCTGTAAGGATGCCCTATGTCAAGTTGTGGTCAGGAAGGGGCACTCTCCTCAGGCTAGGACCAGGTGCACATGACCCTGACAGTGGGTAAGTTCATAAATTTTGCACCCTGGTGCCTCATTTGCTTCACCCAGTCCCTGTCCTGCCGTAAGCCATTAGACATTCCTCAGACAAGGATCTTTTGGTTTAGTTCCCCCCTGCTCTGTCTCCAGTACCTAGAACAGCAGTGAACACACAGTAAGCCCTTGACGGACGTTTACTGAAGGAACAGATCTGTCCTCTTACAGTTCAAACTACAGTTGCCTCTGCTGGCGACAGCTGGTGGTACAAACCAGAGGCCAGCGTTGCCAGGAGGGACCTCGGAGATCAACTGGGACAGTTTTTTCCAAACCCAAGACATTCGAGTCTCACCACCAAGAGGTCTGCCTTATCTGTATCCCTCTTGACCTATTCGTCATTTCTATCATCCAACTATCCTCTCTTTACATCCATTCGTGTGGACTTTACTCACATACTTTTTTTCTGACAAAGAAATCTTTAAAAAATCAGTCCTGTAAAGGGAAACCGATGATTGCTTGCCATCAACAGGTAACTGTAAAAATAAGGGCAAAGGAAAGAAATCGTGCCCTGCCTTATGGAGGGGATGGGAACTCGAGCCCTCCCCTCTTATCATAATGAAAAGAGGTTCAGAAACAGAAGAGAGGGGTTAAAGTCACAGTGCCTTTGGACTGAGACTTTCTCTTCCTGGGAATCAGAAAGCTCAAAAGATAATTCAAAAGTAGTGATGACCATCATGGATGACCATCATGGACGACCATCATGGATGACCATCATGGTGTCCATCCCACTGGGGCAACCTGGAGCTGGTCGAACCCTCTCATGCTTGCAAGACTTAGGTCCAAAGGAGAAGGGTTTACCCAAGGTCACATTTCACTTATTCATTCATCTGTTTGTTTGATGTGTATCCATGGGATACAATCTATATGCCTGGCACTGTGAACCAAAAAGGCCAAGTCCCACCATCATGGAGCTATCATCCTAGGGGCAGAGAAGGGACTGTAACCCAGGTCTGCTGACTCCTAGTCTAGTGCTCCTTCCCGGCCCCTTCCCACCTGGTAGAAGGTGTTTCCATAATTCCCGTCCACACCCTGCCAGCATAGGTGACTTGGGCCCTCGGTGTTATATTAGCATTTTTTCATTTTAATCAAGCAACTCCATTTGCACCCCCCTCCTGGGCTCCCTGTCCCTCCAGCATGCACTTCGAGAGCGCTGCTAATTTCAGCGTCTGGCTTCCAGACCCAGACGTTCAAACAACTACCTTTCATCTCAGGTTTGTAACACAGAAAACCTCCAATATTGGGAACAGATAGCCTCGAAGGTGGGTTCATATCTCTCAGCAAGATTGCTGTAACTTTACTCTCCCATGCCCGATCAAGGCTTTCTCTCTGCCTCGTAGGTATTTTAATACAAATGTTCCTTTCATTTGACTGATTGAAGGTCTCCAACCTGCAATAAATGAAACATCTGATCCCCTTGAATCCAAATCACTTTTTCTTTGATTTTCTTTTACTTCTATTTCTTCATCCTTTGTTCTACAGCTCGAGTCAAATTTCCCTTTAGAAATTGAAAGAATGTGTGTGGGTTTTTCCTGCCTTTTTTTTTTTTTTTTTTTAAACCAGGCTCTGGTGCAAGTGCTGGCTCATGGACTAGAATATTAAGGTCGAATTCAATGGCTGACTGTCTCCAGCAATGTGCTTGACGCGCCATGGTCATCACCCCCCCCACCCTCCCCACCCCCAGTTTTAGGCAATGGCTGTACAAATTAGCCTCTGTGTACAAGTCGCTAAAGCTGGCTTCCTGAATAACCCTTAGGCTTGGGGAGAAAATAGGACTAGAGAGTTTTTCCCCTGCTGAAAGAGTTAAGACATCCATGCACAAAGGCCTGCATGTTGGCATTTAACTATGGAGGTAAGCAGTTAATTGCCTCTGTAGTGACTTATACCTTCTACGTGGTAGTGGGTCTCTGGTTTCAGGTAACAGGGGCCAGTGGAGACTGTCAGTCTCTGGAATGACCGGCTTGTCCATATAAGCGATTTCAAAAGGTGAGCAGTGCTTTTTCAGGAGCTGGAAAAGCCGTCTGCGTGTTCACATCCCTGACTGTGCCCTGTGTCCATACTTAGCTAGGATGTTTGTCTGCGCAGTGGTCTTGGCTTTGCATCTGGGGAGGCTTGAGCTGTGTGTGCTGTGGGTGCCATTCTGTGCTAATGAAACTGTCTTTGTCCCCGAATTGGTGGAAAGGTTCATTCCTTAGTGGTGAGTGGGTAGGTAATCCAGGGGGTAATCTCAAGGAACGTGCTGTTGCACTCTTTACCCTTTGACCCGCTGCTGTCCAGGGCCAGTGAACCTTCCTGAGCTTGTGGGGTCTTCCAGCCTTCGAGAGACGCTCTCTCCAGACGATCTGTGTCTAATCCCTGCCTCTCATTTACCTATCTGCGGTCCGTGGTCAGGCTTCACGATGGCCCGCGGAGATTCTGACTCCTGGTGCTCACACTCTTGCTTAGTCTTCTCCTGCTTTGCATCAGGGTTGGGCTGTGTAGCCAAAACAAAATGGCAGAAGTGATGGTGTATGTAGTCTGAGAATGGGTAAAAAAAGACTGGTTTCCATCTTGGGTGCTCTGTGTGTGTGTGTGTCTCTCTCTGTCTCTATCTTTGTCTCTCTCCCTTCCCTGCCTACTCCCCTTGGATCTCTTGCTCTGGAGAAAGCAAACTGCCATGTTGCGAAAAGCCCTCTGGAGAGACCTTCCCGGCAAAGAACCGAAGCCGCCAACCAACAGCCAGTGAGAAGCTGAAGCCTGCCAACAACCATGTGACGAGTCTAGAGGTGGGTACCTCATCCCCAGCTGAGCCTTCAGATGACCGCAGCCCCAGCTGCTTGTGAGAGCCTCATGAGAGACCCAGAGCCACCCAGCTTTGCTACTTGTGGATCCTGACCCTCAGAAACTGTGTGATATAATGCATGCGCTGTTTTAAGCTGCTAAGTTTGGGAATACATTGTTATGCAGTGATAGACAACCAATAGGCCAGTAAACTCATCGCAAGTGTCTCTGCAGTATTCCAGGTCAGCTTACTCAATCTGTGTGACAGGTTCCCTTGTTGTCCCTTACTATGCATTTTCTGTTCTCCCTCCATAAGAGAGACCCCCTAGCTTTTAAATGGCTGCTTAGCTGCCTGGAATAGTATATTGTTCAGCTTCCCTTGCAGCTAGGTGTGACCGGTGACTACATTCTGGTAGGTGGGCATATATGGGTATGGTACCTGCAACTTCTGGAGAGTGCCCCCACTAGAGACACTGTCTTACATCTTCCTTTCTTTACGTCTTCCTCCTTCCTGCAGGCTGCAGCTGTTGCTGCTAAAGGTTGGCGCTCCAGAGGCCGCCTTGAACGATGAAAAGCAGCAAGAGAGAAGACCCAAAGGTCCCCAACGGTGACAAGTGCCAAGTCGAACCGCAACCACCAGCCCCAGAAGTTTTTATGGGAGAGAAAGAACCCTCTCCCCTCCCCATGTCATTGAAAGCACTAAGTGAGTTAATAAATGCACAGTGGTTAGAACACATAGGCGGTGCCAGGCACATAGAAAGTGCTATGCACTCAGACTCTAGAGCTCCTACCAAGGTCTTGCTTTCACCTAGCCGTCCAAATGGTTCCTTAGAAGCTTTTTTTCTCTTCTAGAAGTTTAAAATGCTGAGGCATCCTTTCTCTTAGAGACCTACATTCTGCTCTCTTGTGCCGTCTCCTCTCTGTATGACTGGTCTCCGGAAGCCCGTCCCACCCACCCATTCTTTCTTTCCAGTTGTTCACTCTGCGCTCATGGGTTCAGATCAGTTGGTCCCTGGGGACAGGGTCTGGGCTCAAATTTCTGGACTTGTCAAATACATGCCTCCAAAGCATTTGGCTGGATCGACCAGGTGAGTGGCGGTACCATTGTTTGGATAAGAAAGATCTGGGGGATGGTGAGGGAGAAGGTTTGGATGGAAAATGTCAAGATCATAGATCTGGCCATGTTGAGTTTGAGATGTCTATTGACCATTCAAGTCAAACTGTTGAGTAGTCAGGTGGGAATACAAGTCTAGAGAGGAGAGGGTTGAGGTCAAGGATAGGGACATAAATCTGAGTATTGCACATCCTGGTCATTCTGTATGTCAACAGCAGAAGACCTTCACCTTCCAACTTTTGCTGGCAGCGTGGACAATGCTGACAAGTCCAAGCCCAGGCAAGGGCCGAGTCTAAGTTACTCTAGTATGAAAGGTATGAAAGGAACATCAACCGGACTCTGCTTTCCCAAACACACAGGATGTCAGCGAGGAGGCCACATGGCCATTTTAAGATGGATATGAATGGATATTATCCGAAGGAGCTCGGGTTTTAAAATCAGAGAGCCCTGGGCTGGACGTCTGGCTCCATCCCTTAATAATATATGACCCTTGGTCAAGCCAATGAACTCCTCTGAGCCTCAGTTCCACCATCTGTACAATAATGACAACAGAGTTGTTGGGGTAGTAAGATTTAAAAAAAATCATGCCACAAATGATACAACGAAGAGAAGGGACTGATGCATCTTACTCAATCCTCCCACCTCCTGGAAGGAAAAACCTATTGCTATCTTGCCCCTATATATTTCTTCTATAGTTTCTAAATAATGGTTTTCAGCCAGTGTGGTGAGTGGAGGCAGGAAGGTGTTGCAATGGTACAAGGGCTTTGATCTCCAGTTGGCACCTTGGAATGTTCCAGAACATCCACTGCTACAGTATAAGCCCAAGATGGGGCGCCTGGGTGGCTCCGTAGGTTAAGCACCCGACTTTGGCTCATGTCATGATATCATGGTTCACAAGTTTGAGCCCCAAGTCGGGCTCTGCACTGACAGCTCAGAGCCTGAGGCCTGCTTCAAATTCTGTCTCTGTCTCTCTCTCTCTCTCTCTGCCCCTACCCTGCTTGTGCATGTGCACTCTCTCTCTCTCTCTCTTAAAAAAAAAAGAATAAGCCCAAGATGATTTGGGAGCCACACACTATTAGCCTCCCACCTCCACTGCAATAAAAATTTGGGAAGAATGAGAGAGAGAGCAACAGACGGCTTCCCCTTAGCACCTCAATGCCACCATGACTGGCGGCCCATGTCACACACTGAATCGCAAATACCAGAGCCGGGCATGAAGGTCTCCGGATATTTAGAGACCAGGTCCCCTGGCTGGTGAAAGTGACTACGGGAGCCGGTGGGGGGGCAGCGTCCCGGACCGGGGTGTCATCCCAGCTCAAGTGCGTAAAGGAGGGCCTGTCCCACCTGGAAGGGCCCCAGCTCAGGCCCATATCCGGCTGATGCACCCTTAGCTGCTCAGCCCAGGGCTGTGTTGGGGGTGTTTCTAAGCTCTTTGACATGTCCTGTAGTCAGTTTTAAAGGGTCTTGTCGCCCTCGAAAGCTCGCTAAACAACAATCATCTCTCTCCTCCTCCTTGACTTCCTTTCTTTCTTTTTCTTTCTCCTGTTTCTTTCTTTTTTTTTTTTTCATTGCTGGATTTGTTTCAAGCGTGATCGGAAACCTGCTGTTGTGAGTTTGCGTGGAGGAGGTGAAGGCTTCCCACGTCCTGCTTGTTACTTGCAGAAAGGCAAACATCAAAAGGCCCCGCGCCCGCTCCCCACGTGGCCCAGATCTTCCTGTATAATGTGCAGAGGAAACCGGGGCCTTTGTGCTTCCCTCGCTCAGATCATATCAATTCCGTTTTCCCCTTCGCTTAATTTGTAGCTGGAGTCGTCCTCGCGGGCCCGGCGCGGTGGGTGAGGAGGAAGGTCAGGACGGGAGAGGGAGCTGGCTGGATGCCGGCTGGTAAAGATGCCCGCGGATTTGGAAGCGAGAGGGGAGGGAAGGGCTAACAAAAGGGGGGCCGACCTCTGGTCCAGGGGATTGGGAAGGGGCAGTAGCATTAACCCGGCTGCTCCCGGCCTCCCCGGGGCTCGGCCGCCTTTCCGTTTTGAATCCGTACAACAAGGAGCTGGTAACTGATGCGTGTGAGACGCCTCTCTGGCCATTAGTGTGATTCTACATCCAGTTCTGTCTCTTAACATATGGCCTTGTCCTTGCCACTTCATCTCCAGGGCTCCGTTCCCTCATCTCTACAGAGCAGTTGCCGGGCGGGGGGGCCTCGGGAAAAGAATACCCACAACGAGGCGGAGCCGGTGCCTGCAGCCTAAGAGGGACCCAATAAATGCTGCTTCTGTACGTGTCCCTTCGCCCCACCTCCCGCGGGCACATGGGGAGCGCCCAGGGGATTCGCGATTCCATATGCTTATTCCAGTAAACATCGTAGGCTCTGAGGGTTGTGTGTAGGGTCCTGTGGCATATTCCAACCCCCACCCCCCAACTATTTAACGATGTAAAAACCTTTCTCAGCTCGCAGGCTGTACGAAACCACCGTAGTGGGCTGGAGTTGGTCTGTGGGCCATGTTCGCCAACCCCTCTGCTCGCAAAATCGACAGTTCGGGTCCGACTCTCCCAGCTAGCTGTGTGGCCTCGAGCAAATCGTTTAACCTCTCTGATGATCATTTTCTTTAGCTACCGAGTGGGGCTTATAACTACCATTTCCAGAGTGGTGCTTTAGGGATTATACACACAGGTACAACATTTAGCAGAATATCTGGGATATGGCTAGTTATTACTAATGTTGTTACGAATCGGCAGCTGAGAACTTGGAGCCTGCCTGGATGGAGCTCAGGTGGGGACAGGGCTTCATTTTTCTTGCCACAGGATCGAGGGAAAAGGAGTCTTTGGGCACAGGGTCCCGGGCATCTCTGAACCAAACATTCATTCATTCATTCATTCACTCACAAACATTTATTGAGAATCTACAGCATACCAGGCATTGTAATCAGAATTGAGGATACAGCAGAGTACAATATAGACCAAACCCTTGCTCACAAGAAGTTCGTATTCTCATGGGGGGAAATAGATGCTACACATCTAAATAAATGTCAGAAAGTGATAAGGACTCTCAGGAAAAAAAAAAAATAAAGCAGAGTAGAGAGGGTTAGGAAATGCTACAAGGGATGATGATTTTTTTTTTGTACGGAGATCAGAGAAGGCCTCCCTGGGAAGGTGTTATATGAGTAGAGACCTGAATGAAGAGAGGGAATCAGCCATGTGGATATTGGAGAACGAATTTGGGGCACAAGGAGCGGCAGGTGCAAAGGCCCTGAGGCCGGACTATGTTTGGCCTGTTGCAGGGACACTGAGGAAGCCAGAACACCAGGAGCACCAGTGAGGCCAGAGCTAAGTGTTCCAGAAGGTGGTGGCAGAACGGATGTCAGCGAAGGAGGGAGGTTGGGTAAAGCCTTCAGGCCATGCCAGGCCTGACAGACGTTGCGAGGTCTTTCATGTACAAGGATGCTGGGGACGCAGCCAGATTCCTTGCTCATTCCCGTTGAAGATACCTCTTTTTTCACCCAACCCATATCCATGTGGCACCCACACTATGCCACAGTCGCGTACCATCGTCTGTGCTCTCAAGGAACTCAAAGTCACGTTGGGGATAGACAGCCACTAATTCAATAAAGACACAAAAATCAAGACCACTGCCCTGTAGGGTGGTGGGGTAAGAGGCTTTGAGGGAAACTGAGACTGGCAACCAAGGACGACTACCCCAAGGAAAGAGCCGTGGAGGGGAGGCAGCGTGGTCCCTCCAGAAACTCAGAGAAGGCCAGTGCGGCTGGCAGGTGGAGAGTGACAGGGGGCGTGGGAGGTGCAGTAGACGCCGGCTGGGTGTCCCACACCTTGTGGGCTGCGTAGGGATCCTCCTTTCTCCTGAGAGCAAGGAAGCCTCCGAAGTGGGCAAAACAAAGACGTGACCAAATATGCAACTGGACAAGATCACTTTGGCTGCGCCCGTGGGGGGGGGGAAAGCAGACAGGATGTGGGGTCTCCCGTTCAGAGGTCATTACAGTTAGCAAGCTGCAACTTTAGCAGGGAGAGGTGGATGGCCCCTGGCAATGTTTTGCAGGTGGTGGAAGATTAGCCGTGAGGAGTAGAGAGAAGAGGCATCGAGACACCTCTGAGGTTTGGGATCTGTGCCCTCAGAGGGAGGGTGGGCAGGGTGTCAGCTGGAGGACAGAAGCCTTGGCCCTTGGTGCTGCCATGCTCTGCCAGAACAGGCTCCTTGAAGGTAAGGACCAAAGTTAGCTCCCTCCCCAGCACCTGGCTCCTGACCTGACTACGACAGGTGCGAGGTCAGGGTGGCCCTGAGATCCTTTCAAGCCTCCAGGAGTTAGGAGAGAGCCTGAAAACACCCTGACCTGGCCAAAGTGCAGTGACATCGAGATTTAGTTTGGAAGGGAAGAGAGTAGGGCTGAAAAAAAAATCTGTGGGGTTTCGACCGTCAACTGGGACAGTGGCTCCTGATTTTATCTGTCAGTTTCTCAAGGTGACTTTGGACTGCCTCAGCTCCCTCCCACCCTGGGTCCTTTCCCTCAGCTTCTCTCCTCCTCCATCGTCTCCACTCCCTCTCGAGCCTATTTCCACAGGCCACCCTGGAGGGGACGCGCCAAGCTCCTTCCTACCTCGAGGCCGCTGCACACACCGCCACTTTATCGTGAGTGCCTCTCCCGTCCAGCCCACCGCCCCTCCCTGAGCCCTCCTCCTGCCTCCGTGCCACCTGTCACCTGCTCAAGGTGCCTAATCCTGGATCCCCTTCTCCAAGTGCTTCATTCCTGGAGCATCCTGTACTTTCCCTGGGTGGCCCTGCTCACAGCTGTCATTAGTTATTGTCCTTGTCCTTTCATACCCCTCTGGGTAGTTTGTGATCCTTGGTGCCTAGGGCTATGCTGGCCAGTTGCTGAATGAATGAATGAATGCATGCATGCATGCATGAATAGGCGGGCAAGGCTTATGCACTCTTAGGTTTGGATCAGCCAACGACAAACTCATATTATCCAAGTGTTTTAGAAAGAAGAGATTTTGCTTCCCATCTCCGAGGCATAGCTGCATTTTATGAGACGAAGTAAACCTGGGGCTAAAGGGACGCACCTCTTGTGATGGAGAAACTATTTTAAAAATATTAAATGCCTGCGGTTTTCATCCAAGCCCTCCATACATAACGTTGCCCACAGCCATTGTATCATGCTTGCTCCAGTGAAGGGTGAGTGCCACCTTGGGAAGGAAGGTGATATGAGGCAGGAGAAGTCCCTGCGGACGAGAGGGGGAAGGCCCTCCCGGCGAGCCATGAGAGGAGAATGAAGTGCATGGTTAGGAAGGGAGGCAAGCCAAGAGCCACCGGAGTTCCGACCGCCGTCCCCAGCGGGGCCACGTTCTCCACATGAGCCACCCCTCGAATGTGCAGGTGGCATGGATCGCTGGGAGGCCCTGGTCCCGCGGGCAGGAGTCCACCCCGGCGCCCGCTGGTGCCAGCAAGTACTCAGAGGGCACAGTGCGGATGTGACGTCCCCTCCCTCCAGTGCCATAAGCGTGAGGATCAGAAGGGACGATGTCAACTGAGAGGAGACGCTCCAGCCTGAGGAAACAGAGCCATCTTTAATTAGGAAGCTCACCCTATCCACTCCTGAACCAGGAATGACTGGAGGCTTCGGGGAGACGATAAGACCAAGCATCTGAAAGAAAAAAGCAGCATCTTCTTTGGACAGTTAAGTGGCATTCTGACTCGCCCTCCTTCCGCACCCTCGTAAGCTCGCCCCTTGGGACCGGACCCGCTTGATAGTACACGGTATGGTGTCTGCCCGTTGGTGCCATCCCAGCAGCCACCCTACGGTCCCCAGCATGCCTCCTCCTCCAGGTTGTCCTCCTCTTCCATATCCTCTGTAACGAAGATGCCCAGCACTGAATGACTATCGTGGTCCAGTAGCAAACAGGAAGTGGGGGTCTCGGGGCTGAGGCTCAGCTTCCCAGCCTCCCAGACTCTTTTACCTGATGCACAGGAGACAGCGGTGACCAAGGGGGGGGGGGGTGTGGCAGCGTCCCTCCCTGCTTCCTTATACGCAAGACGGGTTTTCTCTGCCTCACCCCGTCCACACGCAGACGCCGGGTCCTCATTTTCATTCAACCGGCGCCCCACAGATCCAGTACCCTTGGGCTCCTTAACCAAGCACACTTAACCCTTATCCTCTCGAGTGGCCGCTCTCGCCCACGAATCCCGTGATAACTGAGCAGGTCTTCCGTTCCTGGCTCCATCCTCCAGCCCACTCCAATTACCCTCTGCTCCTCCTAGGAGTTAAATATTCCCGTCGTGACTTGACCCCCTTTGAAAATGTCTGATGGTCGTATCATAAAACAATGGCGAGGCAGTTTAATGGAACCTTCTTTTTTTAAGCGCGTACTGACATCCGATGCCGAATAATAATGCTTGGCACTCACGCAGAACTTTTCATCTTCAAAGCACTTGGCTGCCGTTAAAGGCCGCATTTGCTGAAGACAGACTCGCTTTCCTGTGTCACACCGGATCGCATCAGATTGAATTTGGAGGGGACAGGGAGCAGGCGACTCCCTAGGAGCGCTGAGTGGTGCTTGCAAACAGCCTGAGAATAAGCACCAGGGAGCTGAAGGTAATTATCATTTCCTTTCTCATTCCTCACAATTGTGTCCCTGTCCTGCCTTCTCATTTCTATTTGTGGGCAGCACAGGTTAGGTTATGCTGCGGTAACAAGCAATCCCCTGACCTCAGAGGCTTAAGCTGTCAGAAGTTGATTTCTTTAAAAACAAAATTTTTTTTAATGTTTATTTATTTTTGAGAGAGACAGAGACAGAATGCGAGTGGGTTAGGGGCAGAGAGAGAGGGAGACACAGAATCCGAAGTAGGCTCCGGGCTCTGAGCTGTCAGCACAGAGCCCGACGCGGGGCTCGAACCCACGAGCCGTGAGATCATGACCCGAGGTCGGTCGCTCAGCCGACTGAGCCACCCAGGCGCCCCAGAAGTTGATTTCTGAGTCATCCTACAGATCCAGTGGGTCACCTGGGGCTGTGTTCCATATCTCCTCTGCAAAAGGGACCCAGAATATAGAAGTGGTCACCGCTTGAAATGGTGACGAATGCCACTTAAAAAGCAAAGAGAGAGGGTGGGCAATCACACGCACTCACGGGCTGTTAAAGCTTCCGCCCGGAATTGCCACATGTCACTTCTGCTGACAAGACATGGACAGACAAGTCACATTGCCACATCTGCCATAGGCCTGAGACCTATCACAGCCTCCTAAATATCTCTCTTGAGCCTGCTCGCTTGTCGTCCTCGACATTTCTACTATTCCCACCACGGTTGCAGAAGCCCCCAACCGATGTCCCTAATTTCACCTGTGCTTCTGTCCCCTGATCAGCTCTCCAGACTCCAGAGGGGGCTTTTCAGTACGCAAGTCTTATTTCACTACCCTCACCTCACGTCAAACCGTCGCATTCCCTTTGCCTTGCTCTTCATCACGGCGGAGCCCTGACATGCCCACCGACCGCATCTCGGGCCGCACTTCTCATTACTGCCCTTCCTTCTGACTCCTTGAACCACAGGTTCTTTGCCCTTGATGCCGTCTCCAGGTGGAAATCTCCTGCCCCAGCTCCGTTCCCCCAGGTAGCTCCCAGCCAGGCACGCCTTCTCCGGACAAGTCTCTCTGATACTTGGCGAGCCCTCCATGAGCCTCTCTTGTATATCGCTCCCTGCAGCCAGAACTCTATTTCTGTGGAGGACTCATGGATTCGAAGCCCCACAAGGGCACGGACCTTGTTCTGTTTCTGCTCGGCTGTATATTCTCAGCCTAATGGAATAGCGCCTGGTGCTCCATAAATATTGATTGAATGAATACATGAATGAACGAGTGAAGGAACTTCAGTCTCTGCCATTTCTATCTGCCCAAATATCCACCTTATTTCAGGGTTCAGGTCAAAGGCAAAGCCCTTCGAGTGTACCTTCCTTGTGATCCTTATCACATTTCCTTATTCCACCGTCGTCGTGAACTTGTCTTTCCTTCCCCCATGGAGCCTGGTACCTTCAGAGCCTTGCCTGGTTTGACACCTAGCGCATGGTTGTTACATGGACCTAACGTAGCTAAACTCACCGTTTCCGGTTCTGATGCAGAATGAAGTCTGCGTGGCACGCCTGTCATACGTCACGGGGTGCGGCTCTGCCCGGCTCCCTGACTTCATGCTCGACTCTTCCTCTTCGCCCCGTTCATCCTTCTCCGGCCACAGCAACCTTCTGGCTCTTCCTCACGCAAACTGCAGGCCCTTTGCACTTGCTGTTTGCTCTTTCCAGAACACTCTATCCTCAGGTCTTTGTATGATTGTCTCCCTCACTTAATTTGGGTAACTGCTTAAATGTCACCTCTCCAGAAAGCTCTTCCCGATAAAATAATGGCTTACCCTAATTTCTTTCTCCCTAAAAATTGTTCTCTGCTTTTTAAAAAGTTTGTTGGAGCTTTCAGCGAGGCATGCCGCATATTTATGTGTTTCTTTTCTGACCCTTCACTGGATGTATGTTCCACGAGGGTAGGAATCCTCTGTCTTGTTCGTCACGGTGTCTTCAGTCTCCTCAGCTTCTAGAATGGTGCCTGGCACTCAGGGGATCAAGGAACACCTGTGAATGAATGATTTTTATGATGTTGGCTCACTGGCTAGTTTTGTCACCTGGGGAGACAATGAAGAGACTTAACCTGATTGTTTGATGTTTTAGTTGTACGGGAACGGGTATTTTCTAGTTGTTCTCGTAAGAATAGGAGGCATTGTCTTCCAAATTTCAATCTATTTTTCTTTCCATTCCTGCCTGTCTTCCTGACTCTGGCTCTCACTTTCTCAACCAATCAAAGTCACATACATATATACACATACATCTACTCCGAACAACTTTATTAGATCATTAGCTGAGCTGATGGAAAGTTGACGCTCTTTGATTTTGTTCTTCATGTGTTGTAGATTTCAAATAAATTAAGTTAGTCCCAAGAAAACAAAGTATGAATTTTGCAATTTTCTGAGAATTATTGGAACCAGGTCTTCAACACGAGATACGAGTCTATAAATATTCTCAATGCTTAAAGCGGTAATTACATTTCGGTGCTGATTCGCACGTAACTGTTTTCGCCTTTCCACCACATGCATGTTGGAGTGTACATATTTTTCTTTTTTCTTTTTTTTTCTTTCTTTTCTTTCTTTTTTTTTTTTATAAGAAAAGCACATAAAATACAAATCTTTCTACTTCAAAGTGGCGGCAGAGGAGTTAGAGTTCTAAATATTCTCTGATTTGGAATGGTGTTCCACTAGCATGAAACCAACGTTTCATCAAAGTGGCTTGCTTCAATCAGGGTTGTACCGGTGAGATATAAATTATAAATCATATCTTCTGTTTTACATGAGAAATGGGAGCTCTGAGGTGGATCGTGCTCGAACAGATGGACTCGAGGTAGTTTCATGTCTTCTGCTGCTTATGTTTTGCTTCTAATGTCATTTTCAAAGATTCCATCATTAACTTCAGAGGCACTCAGGCAAGGTTCTTTCAACAACTAAATATGGGGTTTGGCAAGGGTTCCAGCAGCCAAACAAGGCAGGGTGGCCCGGGGTAGCACAAATGGGCCAGAGGGGTGGGCACGGGGAAGGGGACTGAGCAAGGGACAGAGAAGGGACATCCCCCCACTGCCCTCCCAGTGCCGTTCCCTTAGAGAGGGAGTGTCAGGAAGGAGTATCGGACGGACTCTTGGGTCCAGTTTCGTCTGCGACTCATTGTTAGCTGTGGGCTTCAGCTTCCCGGCTATTCAGTTTCTAGAATACAAGGAGCTTGGACCAGATGCCGCTGTACGGATCGTTCCGCCATGGTTCCGCTGTACGATTTGTTAATCGTTGAAATTCTGTTCGGTAGGAAGTTTCTGAGAGCTGCGGTAACAAGTAGCAACGGGCCGTGTGGCTTTAGCTCACCGTTCTGGAGGCTAGAAGTCCAAAGTCAAGGTGCTCGCCCTGAAGGATTTAGGAGGGAGTCCTTGCCTGCTTCATCTGACTTCTGGTGGTCCCAGATGTCCCCTGGCTCGTGGCTGCATCAGGCCAATCTCTGCCTCTGTCTCTACATGGATTTCCTTTCTGTGTGTGTTTCTCTGTGTCCTCTCCTCTCCCTATCAGGACAGCAGCCATGGGATTCAGGGTGCATCCTTAGCCTGTTTCCAAATAAGACAACATTTCTGAGGTTGTGGGTGGACACGAATGGGGGGGGGCAGGGGAGATACTATCCAGCACATAACACCCCTGAATGCCTCTGGTGTCCTGGCTTTCTTGTCTCCTCCCCTGGACTCCATGAAGTTCCCCTGAACCCAGCAAGTGATGTGTTCATTCATGTCACAGCAGGAGACCTAGGGACCCTGCTCCCGGGCTCTGGGCAGGACTGGAGGATCCCAAGGGCTCTGGCTGCTCCAGCACGCTCACCCAGTCAAGCAGCAAAGACAGCATAACGAGAGAGCAGGGATGAGTCCGGGGAGGACCGAAGAGACGTCAGATGTAGACAGAGGGAAGAGGATGGATGGGGGGGGGGGGCGGTGGATATCCTGGAAAGACTGGGCCCCAGTGTCATGGTGTGTACATGTGTGTACATGAGCGTGTGTGCACGTGTAGCCAGTGGGGGCGTGTGCTGAGAGTAGCCTCTGCTTGGCCAAACTGGATGCCTTTGCTATGTGTCTGGGCAAAGAGTGCTTTCCTGCACCTAAACATTTGCCCACGCTGTTTCTCTGCCTGGAATGTTCTTCTACTTTCTCTCAAGCTATATTCTTTATCCTTCAAGGCTCTCTGGGATTTTGCTCATGCCTGTTGTGCCAAGACTGCATTCCCCATCCTTCCTCTGTTCTGCACTGCAAGAGAGGGAGAGTGGGAGAGAGACAGAGAGAGAGAGAGAGAGAGAGTCAGAGAGCCAGAGACCTGCAGGCTACACCTCCCCAGGTCCTGAATCAGCTGGCCTCCAGCTGGATTCAACAAGCTGGAAGGACTGCAGAGGCCTGGAGGGGGTGGGAGGGTAGGCAGAAGCCTTCATATTTCTCCCTTTCCTCCCCTGCTGCTGCTGGAACTTCACAATCCCATATTTGGCTTATTTCTATCATTGGTAACCAATTCCCTCCAATAAATTCCTTGTGTTTTAAGTACTCAGGCTGTTTGACTGAAATACCCTTCCTGTAGCCCCAAAACACGCTGCCCAGCCATTTCTTTATTTACCTCTCTGCCTCCCCAACGGGATGGTGAACTGGTAGAGGGTAGGACCCGTGTGATGTTATTTTTTGAAACTTCCCCCATCAGAGCCTTCCTCTCCCACCCAACCTTGTCCTGTTTTTTGGTGCATAGGGAGGTCACAGTAAATGTCTGTTGATTGAATGAATAAGCGATAGAAAAAAACAAACTTTCCAGGAGATTGTCATCGGCAAGCCAGACATTGTCTTCCATTTCCTTGACACAACTTACAAGAGTCTGTTCTTTGCCTACAGAGCACTTATCATAATGTAGGATCGTGTAGCTCTTTGACGCGTATTTGATTGTCTGGCTCTTCATCTTCCAGGAACAAAGCTTGGAGTAATTTTGTTTAGCTCGCTGCATCGTCCCAGCACGGTGCCTAGCAGAGAGCAAGTGCTCTGTGAACTCTTTGTTAAATGAACGACGGGTGGCCCGGGGAGGCCTTCCAGATTTCTAATTGCTTTGAACTTAAAAGAGAAAACTTAGTTCCACCTACTTTGGAATACAAGGGAAAATGTGTTAGAAAATAAAACTGAAAGACAAAGAAAGTGTTGGCATTACCAAACAATATGTCCTTTTGCTCTCACAGACTACTAGAGAGGCCCGATCCACTTTGACGTTAAAGATACCTGTTAAACAGGGAAGGATAAAGATTATGTTTCCTGGGGCACCTGGGTGGCTCGGTCGGTAAAGCTCAGGTCTCGATCTCGAGGTTCGCGGGTTCAAGCCCCGTGTCGAGCTCTGCACTGACCGTGTGGAGCCTGCTTGGGATTCTCTCTCTCTCTCTCTCTCTCTCTCTCTCTCTCCCTCTGCCCCTCCCCGACTCATGCTCTCTCTCTCCCTCTCGAAATAAATACACTTCAAAAGAAGACTGCTTCCAAGCTTCAGAAACATAGACCAGGTTTCTCTTCTCCATCCTTTCCACAGCTCCCTGGATGGCTCTCTGCCAGAGCCAGCGCTGATCAGACTCCGGGGTTTTGTGGATTTACGCACCTGGACCTCTCACTAGCTGTAACCTCCCAGAGGACAGGAGCTGTGTTGGGGTGGTCATTGGTGCTGACCACAAACACTCCAATTCTTCCCTCCTCCCGGCACATAGTAGGATTGCATTCCCTGGCTCCCCGTGACGTCAGGCAGGGGCAATCACATCCTCATAGAAGTGATGTGTGTCAGCTCCAGGAGGAAGCTTAAAGAGCACGTAGCGTGATTTACTAGGCCCCTTTCCCACTGCAGGGGAAATGCCAAAGCACCTGCCCGGCCGGGGTCTCGGCGACTCGGAGGAGCAGCGCCCCCTGCTGGCCGGTGACGGCCACGCAGCACGAATGAGCGGGCAAGTCACTCTTGGAAGTTTCTGAAACTGTGAGCTTGCTTGTTTTTGCAGCAAGATGGAGCCTCTCCAGACTGGTAGTCAAGTCTCATTCACTTTTTTAGCTCCCGGATCCAGTATGGTACCTGACTTCTATCCTGTGGGCTCTTGGGAATTATTTGCCGAATTCACAAATGAACAAAGACACTCAGCCTGACTCAGCACCAGAGCTGGCCTGCAGACTTTGTGGGTAGAGTTTCTAGAGTCGGAGGAGACAAACCCTCTCATTTCTAGGCCAGGAAACCAATTCGGGTGCAGACTCGCAACTTCCTCAAAGTCATTTGGTGAATCGGAGTCAAAAGCAAGACTAGCATCCAGTTCTCCGGGTCTGCAAAATTCCAGGAGGGGCCTTGGCCCCAATCACACGGGCTTTTTAAAAACCTGGTTTCGAACCGACTAGCAAAAAGCTCTTCATGTTGATTGTGGGTGGGTTTTTTTTTGTTTTTTGTTTTGTTTTGTTTTGTTTTGTTTTGCTTCAAATCAAAACCAATGAAAGACGAGAGTCAGAAACACCAGGCTGAAAGGCGCCTTCTCGAGACCCCTCAAGACTCCCCTTGGTCTGACATGCGTACATAACGCAGACCTGAGCTCTGGGCCCACGTGCCGAGTGGACGTCTTGTAGCCCTGCATGTCAGTTGCACACAATCAATATGGTGGGTGTTTGTGCAAGCACCTCTGAACGCCAGAAGTCCGGGAAGCAGGTGGCTAATTTTGCAGTGGGGGAGGAGGCAAGCAAGCCCTACCAGGTATCTGTTACTCGGAGACAGATGAAAGAGGTCTCAGCAGGCCCTTTTCAAAGCTGAAAACAGTCTGCCCAGGCCGCTCACGTGGATGGCCAACCAGCTGGGTGACAGGAATTTCTTCCACTGCGGTTGACCAGACCAGGAAAACTTCTCTGGGCTGCTTGTTGTTAATAGGTTGTTAATGATTGATGCGGGGGCCTTTTAAGTCGCCAAATGAAAGGCAGAAACAGGGCCTGGCTTGGGAGCTGATGACTACACCAGCACTTGCTCCGCGCGAAGGCGGAATTTTAAAACATTTATGTCGGCTGAGCTTGCGCTGGGCTCCACAACAGTTCGTTGAAGGAATGAAGCGATCTTGTCTTGTGTCCGCCTTCCTTTGTTCTTTCACTCAGACATTAAAAATACAGCAGGCTAAAAGGAGAAAATAAATTTCAAAGATCCCGCTGGATGGCAGGCTCAAAGAGGAGGCGAGATGTGGAGTGAGTTTGCTAAACAGATGAAGCAAGTAGGTAGGAGATGAGGGGTGGATTCTTTGGACACAGAGACTTAACTCTCTCTTGGGCTCCTCGCAGCCTCCTTGGGGGATTTCTTGTACATGAGCTGGGTGCACCTGCTGCCCCGACCCAGTGGTTTTTACAGAGGATCTAGAATAGTCTAGTGAAATAGCCGTTCTCTGTGCTCTCGGCTCAGCTAAGCTGAGAGTTGCCCAAAGTAGTGCAGCTCGTGTACTTAAAAACAATAACCTTGCCTGTCGATGTATAACACACATACAGAAGAGCATTTTCCGTAACTCATAAACGCGCATCTTTCTGTGTGCCGTATACGCGTTCACCGATGGAACACCCCCAACTCAGCCCCCACTTGTGTCAGTGAGCAGAACGCTAGTTTGGACACATTGTCCCCAAAGGACCAGATGATGTCTTTGGAACCCTCCCCATGGCCGATCGGATTCTCTCCTGGATAACCGCTAACGAGTGGGGTGACCGTACAACTTATGCCAACTGGGACCCCTCTGGGAATGAAAACGTGCAACGGGCATAAGTGGGAGTCGTCCCAGGAAACCAGGATGGACGTCCTCCCTGCCCATAACGACGGGAAACACGTATGAAGCACGGTGCTCTTCATTCCCTGTTTGCCACTGCCTCACCCCCTTCACCCTGTGCCCTTCTCTCCCTGTCCTGTGCTCCGGAGAGTGGACTGCTGTGCACCACATCTCTGTGTTTCATTGCCCTCTGGCTTACTGGAGGGCAGGAGGAGAGGGACGTCAGAGTATTTCTTTCCTGCTACGTCCTTACATTGCCGTGGCATCTCTGGGGGTGCCTTGCCCCTTCTAGCGCTCAGGTCCCACCAGGCTGTTCTCCCTCCAAACCCCAGCCCTCTCTGGCCTCTGGTTCCTCTTCAGCACTGGGGGATGGAATCCGTTTTTCTCAATCGCTAGTCTCCAGGGGCCTCCACATCCCTCCGTGGTTCCCACAGCCCCGCCCACACCTCTGTGAGTCGCTCCTGCATTGCAGCCTTTTCATTAGAACCCTCTGGTTGAGGGGCGCCTGGGTGGCTCAGTCGGTCGAGCGTCCGACTTCGGCGCAGGTCACGATCTCACGGTCCGTGAGTTCGAGCCCCGCGTCGGGCTCTGTGCTGACAGCTCGGAGCCTGGAACCTGCTTCGGATTCTGCGTCTCCCTCTGTCTCTCTCCTCCCCCGCTCATGCTCTGTCTCTCTCTTCTCCAAAATAAATTCAACCCTCTGGCTGAATTCCTTCCTGCCAGGACCCTGACTGCTACAATTGCTTGTGAGGAGCTGGCATTTTGTGCCCTTCGTCTCGCGGGGTCCCGACCGCGGTCCGGGAGGTAGTGACTGCTGTCATCTGAGATGACACACACCGAAGACAGAGAAGTCAAATCGTTAGCCGAGACGCACAGGTAGAGAGCGGGTCTCGCGCGCACGACGGGAGTCTGGAGACCCGTGTGCTCCTGCCGCAGTGATACCGGTGACTCAGACCCATGGCTCGGGGGGGGGGGGGGGGGGGTCTCGGACCACATCCAGGAGGAGCCAGGTGGTTCCAGCTGTTCAGCGCAAACCCTGCAGGTCAGAGAAGAGGCTCAGATGCGTGTAAGACTCAGGCTGGCTTTCTGCGGATGAAGCACCAACCGAGCCCGTTTTTCTCTTTTTGAGCCGTTGCTTTAATACCGAGGACCAGTAAGTTGCCCGGAAGGGCAGCATCAGAATAGCTTGTTAAAAACGCCAAACCCGGGGCCTCACCCCACACCTACTGAATCCGATTACCTGCAGTGTTCCACCAGCAATCGATTCGAACAGGCCCCCCAGGGGACGCTGATGCCCTGGCCCTTGGGCTCCCGCGGCTTTTGCCTGGCACTGTCTGGCTCTTCAGAGTACCTCGGGACCTCCCAAATTCTTTCTTCGTCTAATGGGATTGAGAACAGGTGAGAAGATGACATGAAAAGCCCAGGTCCCCTGTCTCCCTGCTTCCCCTGGGGGCCCCTCTCTATTTGCACAGCTGTTAAAATCCGCGAAGCAGTTGTTCATGAATATTTCAGGGCCTCTGACAAATCCTGAGCTTGATTAGCAAGGCACAGAGGCAGGAACCCAGAACCGCCTGACCTTACAGCCTGTTGCTAAGAGAAGCGGTTATTTATTCGTTGAATCCTAGTGGGACCCCCCGAATCTGGAAGGAGAACGCCTTAGTAAACATGGAACCCATGTCTGATGGGGGCAGTGGTTCTGACTGAACTTCGCCATGCTGAGAAGTTTCTACGTGAAAAGTGAGGGGGGTAGTCCCAATACTGTGGTTTAAGTGGGGGTGCTCTCACTTGGTGATAAGTAACAGAAGCTAGGGGCGCCTAGGGGGCTCAGTCGGTTAAGCATCCGACTTTGGCTCAGGTCACGATCTCACGTTTTGTGGGTTCAAGCCCCGCGTCAGGCTCCGTGTTGACAGCTCAGAGCCTGGATCCTGCTTCGGATTCTGTGTCTCCTCCTCTCTCTGCCCCTCCCATGCTCATGCTCTCTCTCTCTCTCTCTCTCTCTCTCTCTCTCTCTCTCTCTCAGAAATAAATAAACATTAAAAAAAATAAGTAACAGAAACTAACTACATCAAGGGAGAAATAAAAGAAGTTTATTAGAAGGTGTGTCAGTCAGGGTTCAATCCAAGGAACAGAACCGGGAGGAGGCAGATAGTAAGAGTTTTATTGCCAGGAATCGGCTTACAGTGGGCTGGCTAGGCCAGTCCTACCTCCGTAGGGTAGGATGTTGGGAAGATAGGCTGGAACACTGAGGCATGGATTGTAGCTGCTATCCACGGGCAGAATTCCTCCTCTTCCGGAAAGTCTCCATACCATTCATAAGGGATTTCACCTGGTTGGATCAGGCCCACCCACATGATCTGGAATCAACTCGCTTCCTTAAAGTCAACTGATCAGCAACTTTAATCACATCGACAGAATACTTCACTGTAACCTCTAGAGTTGATTAAATAACTGGGGACTCTAGCCTAGCCACGTTGACACATACAGCTGACCATCACGGAAGGGCCTGGAGTAGCTCCAAGAATAAAGGAAAAGCCACGCTGAAAGGACCAGGGACTGTTCTGGAAGTTCTAGTGGTGAGAACACCTGGGATGCTTCTGCCGGGAGCCATATTAGGGACAACGGTTCCAACCAGTGTTGACCTCCTGTCGTTGCTGCTCAAAGTGACGATTCCTGAGTTTATATGATGCCTTCACATACACACACACACACACACACACACACACACACACACACACGCCTCTCACGCCTCCCAACGATATTGATACATTGCTCAGTAGCACATACTGGTTAGTTTCAGAACTACTGCAAGGTACCCCCACAGACGGAAAACACTGGAAACAAAGTGAAAGATTTCCTCGCTCTTTCTCACTTCCTAGACTATGTCCTCCTAGATGTGGACATTCGGAATGTATTCAAAAGTTGCTAGAATTACTTTCCGTGTGGGTATGTGGTTATAGTATCGCTATGATACACAGTTCAGGGCACCCATTTCTGTCTGAGTTCCAAGTTAGGATTGGCTTTCTAGACCCTTTTACACTTATTTTGTTCTTTTAAAATATTCACAAGTTTCGGGGCACCTGGGCGGCGCAGTCGGTTAAGCATCCGACTTCAGCCAGGTCACGATCTCGCGGTCCGTGAGTTCGAGCCCCGCGTCGGGCTCTGGGCTGATGGCTCGGAGCCTGGAGCCTGTTTCCGATTCTGTGTCTCCCTCTCTCTCTGCCCCTCCCCCATTCAGGCTCTGTCTCTCTCTGTCCCAAAAATAAATAAACGTTGAAAAAAAAATTAAAAAAATAAAATAAAATATTCACAAGTTTCAAGGGTCGGAGCCCTTTTATGAAGAGGACGTGTAAAGGGAAGTTTCCCTGCCACCCCCCACCTCCCTTCCTCCTTTCCCAGCCCACGCCCATAGGAAACCATGTTCACTCATTTCTGGTTTATCTTTCCCCAGTTTCTTTTTAGAAAAATACGCAAATACTGTGTATGTTCCTATTTTCTCCTGGTTTTTACACAAAAGCATATTATACATATTTAAACATCTTTAAGAACTGTGGTTAAAAAAAATGCATTACATAAAGTTACCACTTAACCATTTTAAGTTCACAGGTCCATCCTGTCAGGTGTGCTCGCTCTGTGGTGCGACAGAGCCCTGGAACCTTCCCTCCTGCCAAACTAAAACTCTACCCCTGTTAAACAGTAACTCCACTCCTCACTTCCTTTAGCCCCCAGCAACCACGATCCTTGCTGTTTCTATGAATTCTACTACTTTAGGAAGTGGAATCACACAGCATTTCTGATTTATGCCTGGCTTACCTCACTTAGCATAATCACCTCGATGTTCCATATCCATCTGTTTGTACCTGCATTTGTGACTTTTAATATTTTCTGGAAGTCACCCCATGTTCGGTTTTGTGACTGCATAATACTCTGTTGTATGGATGTGCAATATTTTTTTTTCCAGCCAGTCTTCTGTGAATGGGCATTTAGGTGGTTTTCGATATTTGACTGTAGCAAAAAAAATGTCACAGCGAATAACGTCTTCCGCAAGCGATTTATATTTGCAGAAGTGTATTTTCTGGGTAAATTCTGGGATGTGGGGTGGCTATGGCAGAGGGTGGAGGCACCCTTGGTTTTGTTGGATGTTGCCAAGTCCCCTCCGAAGGAGGCTTGCCTTACAGCACTTCCTCCAGCAATCCGTGAGGCTCCCCGTTTCCCTGCAGCGTCTCCAACAAAGTGTGTTGATACATTTTTGGATTTTTGCCCATGCGTTGGGCGAGAGACAGTATCTCAGGTCAGGTTCTAATTGGCATTTCTATTATGACAAGTTCGAGTGAGCATCTTTCCATGTGTGCAAAGACCATTTGTACGCCTTCCGTTGTGAGTCACCACATGGATTTGCCCGGTTTTGGATTTTCCTCTTCTCCCTCAACTTTTAGAGTGGAGACGGCACTCTTGACGACCATACTTGCTACAAATAGATAATAATGTAAAGAAGGGACAGGTGTATTGTTGTTATTTCTTTTTTTTCTGTCCAGCATTCAGGTGTCCCCTCCTGAAAGCACCACGATCTCCTTTTTAGGGAAATGTCCCACTGTGTGGAGGCGGAATGGGCTGAGTCTGCCTTCCCACACCCTGGCCATGAGGGCGGTGGACGTAAGCAGCCAGGCCCGGCTCCCTGGACTCTGACACTTGGGCAAGTGCCTGCAATTCCAGGGGGTCATTTGTCACAAGTGGCAATGGTGGGGTGCTCTTCCATCAACGCTGCTATAATTTGCAGCCCAGCCCTCCGGAGATCGCTGCATTCCTGTTGGTTCCCGGCCCCCTATTCCTGGCTCTGGCCGAGTCTTCCCCAACCTTCCAGGTAACCACCTGCTTCTGCCCACGCTCTCCAGAGTCAGTGTCTGTTGCTTACTCTCAATAATCCAGAATCATTCTTTCATTTGACGATAATTATTGAACTCCTACGAATGTATTATGTTAGGCGTGAGCAGTACGGCTGCGAACAAAACAGAAAACGTCCTGCCTTCTCGGAGCTTACATTCTGATGGGGGAGACAGGCAATGCAGGAGAGAAACACGAAAGACAGACGGAACACGGGGAGGCGGTAAGTGTGCCGGAGAGAAACGAGGCAGGGCAAAGGGAAAGGGGGGTGGGTTGGCAGGAATTTTTTTTTAATGTTTATTTATTTTTGAGAGAGACAGAGTGCAAGCAGGGGAGGGGCAGAGAGAGAAGGAGACACAGAATCCGAAGCAGGCTGCAGGCTCCCAGCTGTCAGCACAGAGCCCGACACGGGGCTCGAACTCACGGACCGCGAGACCGTGACCTGAGCCGAAGTCGGACGCTTAACGGACTGAGCCACCCAGGCGCTCCAGGTTGGCAGCAATTTGAACTGAGGTCGTTGGGGAGGTTGCAGAAGTTGGCAGCTGACTGAACACTTGCCGGAGCTGGGAATACAAACCACCCAAAACGACTGGGAAGAAAAACTTCCAGGCATAGGAGACAAAAGACCCATTGGTGCCGAGGCAAACGAGCATGATATTTGAGGACACGGTGCCTAGAGATGGGTGAGCACAGGGGAGACCAGGAGGTGAGGTCCGGAAAAGGGGTGGTGGGCGGGGCCAGTGGTGCAGGGTCATTTACATCATTGTAAAGACTTGGGATTTTGCTGGGAGGAAGACGTGAGCCAGGGAGGGTCCTGAGCAGAGGAGTGGCCAGACGTCTCTAACGGGATTCCTCTGGCTCCTAAGCGTAGAATAGACTATAGGAAGCAAGACGGGGCGGGGCGGGATGGGGGGTGGGTGGAGAAACAAGGTAGGTAGGCAAGGATACCAGTGAAAGACAGGAACTATGCACTTTAGAGCAGGGTGGCCATAGAAGGTGGACATCATGAAAAGGCGGTTTAAGTGTCTCCCCGTACTGACATTATCTCGTATGCTCTCTGTGTTATGTGTGTCCACTTGGGGAATTGCCGTATTACAAAATGTAGATTTACATTTCCCACCACGGACCAGAAGTCTTACTGAGTTGGAAGGAGAAGAGAGCCCCGTGGGTGGTTGGCCTTCAGGGTCTCAACTGTCCTCATAGTAACAGGCGGAGCGGAACCATTATTAAAATGGTACAGAGGAAGAAACGGAATCTTTGGGCTCTAGTGGGGGAATCAGACCAAAAAAAAAAAAAAAGAAAGGAACTAAATTAAAAACTGGCCAGCTTTCCTAAAAGCCACGAGAAAGGATAAAATGAGGCTGGGCTAGGAATTGGGAGAGAGAGAAAACCTGAGGTTTGTATTGGAAAGAAAGAGAAGGAGTCAGCCAAGAAAGGAATGGAGAGAAGAGGGGGTCCTAGCAGGCGGTGGGAACAGCGTGTACAAAGGCCCTGGGGCAGGAATGTGTGGCTATGCCAGAGAAACCAAAGGAATGGGGCTTGGATTTTTACTCTAAGGGACAACCTCTGTTCATCTCCAATTTCACATGCACATACATGTGCTGCATTAGCTCTAGTTCAGCTGTTTTGTTTTTGGGGGGTAGGACGTGGAGCCATTTCTTAATTGCTCTATATTTAGCTTTGTTTAAAAATCTATAATTTAAAACCCACCGAGGGCTGGGCTGGTAATTCAGCTTCCATGGTCCATTTCCTCTCTGGCCTTGGCTGCTGTGCCAGCCCACCAAGGTGACAGCATGTGCCAGTCACGATGGAAGTGTTTGTGAGCAGAACATCTGCTCCCCCAGAGCTGGCCTGGCTCTACTTGCCAAACCCCAGAGCTAATCCCAGGGCCCCTTGTTTCAGTTTCCTATAAAGCGGGGGGGGGGGGCAAACGGGGACAGCGGAACGGCTGGGGCTTAGTGGAGGGAGGTGGCGAACAGCATCACGGGCCCTGGGTCATTTCAAGTCTAGGCTGTGCTGTTTAGCAATCACATCACTTCCTCTCTCAGGGCCTCAGTTTGCTCACCTGTCAAATGGACTGGATGCAGTAAGAGGCTCTTATTTACTGGAAGCATTCTTATTTACTGTTAGTGGGAGTGTCGTTTGGCATTCCTTCTCATAGGGTCATTTGGCAATAGCACAATTTTTTAAAAAATTTTTTAATGTTTATTTCTTTGGGGGGGAGGGGCAGAGAGAGAGGGAGACACAGAATCCGAAGCGGGCTCCAGGCTCCGAGCTGTCAACACAGAGCCCGACGTGGGGCTCGAACTCAGGTGAGATCATGACCTGAGCCAAGGTCGGACACTCAACCGACTGAGCCACCCAGTTGCCCCGACAATACCAGTTTTAAGGGCACATTCTGTGATGCAGGAGTCCTAGCTCTAAGGGGCTCTGTGGGAGGCCGGGTGGCTCAGTCGGTTAAGCATCTGACTCTTGGTTTTGGGCTCAGGTCCTGATCTCACAGTCCGTGGGGTCGAGCCCCGCGTCGGGCTCTGCGCTGACAGTGTGGAGCCTGCTTGGGATTCTCTCTCTCCCTCTCTCTCTTTGCGCCTCTCCTGCTCGCCCTCTATCGCTCTCTCTCGAAATAAATAAATACACGTTTAAAAAAAAATAAAAGTCTTTCTTCCAGATGTGTTCACACTCATGCGGTTAAGGAGGCACGAAGACGTTCACATTAGCACTATTTGTGATAACATAGATGAGAAGCAACCTAAATGTCCACCAGTAGGCAACTGGTTATATAAATTATGGAGCATCCTACAAAGGAGTAGTGTGCAGCCTTTGAAAAGAAGAAGACAGGTCTATATGCAGACGAGGTACGATGCCTAAAATATAGCCGCATAAAACGGCAAATGCCGTGTACGTTGCCTTTTTAAAAAAGGTGATGACGTCATATGCTTGCATCCGTGTGTGGCTTCTTTAGACACAAGAAATCTAGTAACAGTGGTTGTCCTGGGAACAAGGACAACAAGATGGGGTGGAAGGGAGGCTTCCTTTCCACGGTACGATTTGAAATGTTTGCCACAGGCACGATTAAATCAATACATTAGGGGCGCCTGGGTGGCGCAGTCGGTTAAGCGTCCGACTTCAGCCAGGTCACGATCTCGCGGTCCGTGAGTTCAAGCCCCGCATCAGGCCCTGGGCTGATGGCTCAGAGCCTGGAGCCTGTTTCCGATTCTGTGTCTCCCTCTCTCTCTGCCCCTCCCCCGTTCAGGCTCTGTCTCTCTCTGTCCCAAAAATTAAAAAAAACGTTGAAAAAAAATTAAAAATAAAAAAAAATCAATACATTAAATGTTAGAATGTTTGAAATGCCCACAGAACCAGATAGGCGGCCTCACTGGCCGAAACGGGCTGAGTGTAACACAGCAGGCAGCCGTGGGGGACGCTGGTGATCTGGAGCGCTCAGCTTCACCCAGAGGGACAGCTGTCACTCAGCCCTCGCAACATGGCCACGGCTCGTGTGGTCAGACCCGACTTCTCAAGAGACACCGAAATTCACATTTTAACGTGAACTCTTCTGATGCTTACGCGTTCGCACCTGACTTACGCCGTTACAAAACCAGACGGCGTTTGCCCCTGTTTGCATCCAGCGTGTGACCGCTGTACTCGGTGACCTCCAAACGTCCTTTCAATTTCACCCATCCTCCGCCTGGGACGCTTACAGCCACGGCACACGTATTTGCTTGCACGCAACGGGTCTTCTTGAGGCTGGTGCGGGGGATTCTTCGGAGGGTGGCCCGGCCAGTAGGACACAGTGACATCTCCACGCCAGCGGCCATAGTAAGTGGGAAAAACACTGGGCTTTGGTAAGTACAGGAAGCTTGGCCTGTGGCAGTCAGCCTTGGTGTCCTCATCTCAGAAACGGGGGAAAAGCTGAATGTAAGTGCCCTCTGACCTTGGCAGGGCAAGGGCATCGCGTTGCTTCAAGGACACAAACCTGGACAGCCAGCCCCAGGCCTCCTGGTAAGCGTCCTCCCTACCCTGGGCTCACGGGGCCCTGGAGAGTTTGCTGCCCTACGGAGGAAGTTCAGAGAATCCGACGTCATGCACATCCAGACCCCAGAAGCACCCCCGCAAACCCACAAACCCCCAGCGGATAGTGAGACACCCACCCCTGTGTTCTAGCACACATCCTCCGAACGTTCTAGAACGGAAAGACTACTTCATTAAGAACGGCGTGTGAGCCCAGCAAGAGGTGATTTTCTACCACCTGTGGAATGACTTGACACGGAAAACAAAAGTGTTCAAGTCAGAGCTGAAAGGACAACTTCCACAGCAGGACAAAAATTTCTCAACCGATCCCTGCTTTTGCCACCCGTATCAACACGCTTTTGTTGTCTACATTCATTATGTGTTTAAGTTTATCTATTTTGAGAGAGAGAGAGAGAGAGAGCGAGCGAGCACGAGAGGGGCAAATAGAATCCCAAACAGGCTCTGCACTCCCCGGGCGGAGCCCGATGTAGGGCTCGAACCCACAAACCCTGAGATCATGACCCGAGCTGAAATCAAGAGTCGGACGCCCGACCGACCGAGCCACCCAGGCGCCCCTACTGTCTACATTTAGACAACAGAGAAAATGAGAGCCTCCTTCAGTGTGGCTGAGGTTCCGAGCTCCACGAGAAAGAAGTGAGAAGTGCACGGGCCATAAATAATGTATTAAAAAGCAATTATTTATTTCCTTCCCTCTAGTGGCTAGTAGCTGCCTGTTTCCCCTTGAATGAATCTGTTTCCTGGACCGCCGCCCTCAAAAAACCGTAATAACAAGACAGCCGGCCTTTCTGCACAAGACGACTGATTATGGAGGCCACTCGGCCAGGTTCGCAGAGGCTGCAAACCTCGAGGAAGGATAATGCCGGTCTGCGCGGGGCAGGGAGGTGATTATCCATTCACACGAGACTCCCCCGAACAATCCGGGAAGAGCAGCCTCAAAGACATACTTGAAAGGTGTCGCGAAGGCGGAAACGATCAGCCGCGTCTCCCCAGTTACGGGACCGGTGCAAGTGGGAAGAGAGAGAGGGAGCTCTTTGTGTACAACACCGGCAGGCAAATCAACACCTGAGCCTGCGAGCCCCCCCCCCCAACCCCCACCCCGCGCTGCCTGATTGAGATGTGCTGGCAAGTGACGCCACATTTCACATCACTAATGAACGCGCAGCCCAGCAACTGAGAGCCTCTCATCCCGTCCGCCCGTCTCTCCTTGCCTCCTGTCCAGCCAGCCTCCGGAGGATGAGATGTTTGTTTGGGAACACAGAGAGACAGCTTCAGGATCTGGACCCAGAACTGCCTACCATCAGTACCCGGATCCTTTCCACTGAGAAAAATCCCTGGCACGCAAGGCCGCGGCCCACATGTCCCTTCCTATATCTGCCAGCGACGCCACTCCAGCCAGACGGCCTTCCCACTTAACCATTTCTGGGGTGTTCCTTGAACCACTTTGCCAATGCCCTTGCCCTGGGATACTCTGGCCTCGTCCCTCCTCTCTTATCTTGCTCGTGGTCTGCCACGGCTCGGGGAAGCCTGCCCTCTCCTCCTTATGGTGGGGTCTCCTGCCCGGTACTATGGTTCGCTTGCACGTCTGAACCGCCCCCTGTCCCCGCCGATACTTCACAGAGCAAATCCATATATACCAACATCCCATTTTTCCCACAGTTTTTGTTCGGCGATTATGCTTGGCCCCGAAGAAACGGGTGGGTTCTCCCTCTACCCTTGGTGAGCTGAGGCTAGCTGAGCTAGGCAATGCTTCCTGGTCTTGCTTTCCTCGTCATAATGAAGCGGACAACCTTGTCCTGCTCACAAAGTTCTTGGTGGGAAGCAGGGGCGGGGGGGGTGGGGGCGGACAGTGAACTGAAGAACTGCAAGCCATGCTTTAAACTTGCAAAAGAAGTTGCATCATTGCAAGTATTTACATGTTTTGGGTTTCCCTCCATCACATCTTGCCCTTCAAACGCTCCCACGAACAGGGTGTGGGAGAAAAGGATGTTCCCAGTTTTTATAGATGGGGAAACAGGAGCCTGTAAAGGCGAGTGACTGACTTAGGGAAGAAACAGAAATAGAAAGAGAGCCCCGAGAGGGTCTTTAATGTCCCAGCCTCTTGCTTTTTCATTAGATTACAGGGCCTCATTAACAGCCCTTCTGTTCTCATTCTCAGAGAAATGGTCATTTTAATAACTCACATCCAGAAAGCTTTTAGTGAGTAGCTACTTTGCACCAGGAGGAGACTCAAAGGCCTGGGCTGGCTCAGGGAACCTTAGTTAATGAGTTCCAGCCCAGGAAATGAACCCTCTGACAGGCGCCCCAGGTGGCTCAGTCGGTTAAGCATCCGACTTCGGCTCAAGTCGTGATCTTGCGGTTCGTGAGTTCGAGCCTCCGTTTGGAGCCTGCTTCCGATTCTGCGTCTCGGTCCCTTGTGCTCTGTCTCTCTCTCTCAAAAAAAAAATTTGAAAAAAAGAGTACCTCTGAAGTCTTTTTTTTTTTTTTTTAACATTTATTTATTTTGGGGACAGAGAGAGACAGAACATGAACGGGGGAGGGGCAGAGAGAGAGGGAGACACAGAATCGGAAGCAGGCTCCAGGCTCTGAGCCATCAGCCCAAAGCCGGACGCGGGGCTCGAACTTACGGACCACGAGATCGTGACCTGAGCTGAAGTCGGATGCCTAACCGACTGAGCCACCCAGGCACCCCTGAAGTCTTAATCCTCGTAAAGTGCACAGAACAAAGCCAAGCATCTGTAGACTATTGTCGATTTGCCCAACAAATATTTGGTAAGTGCCTTCAGTGTCCTAAGCATTGTTTTAGGTGCCAGGCATTCAGCACTGACCAAAACAAAGCCCTTGCCCTCAAGGGGTGTGTAGGCCCATAGAGAGGCAGGGAATAAACACACAAATGAACACCCTTAAGTCATTTGGTTAGCTTTTCTTAACTGCCATTTCATAGATTATGACATTTTTCATTTGATTTTATTGGCAGAGAATGTGAACACTTATTGGGTCATTGATTTTAAATTTCTACATGACTTGGCTTCTAAAGATCCCAATTTGACTGTCAATGTCTCATTGCCGATCGCTCACTGGGAAGCAAGTGCCCAGTGAGACGCCAATTCAACTGTAGCCTAGAACTAAAACCCATTTGGGTTTCAGACCCTAAACGGTATAAACGCAGGGTTTGCTTAAATTAGGGCTTGCAAACTCAAATGTTTGCTGAGGTCGGGTGAGTCCCATAAAAAGGGGCAGCTGAGGGGAGGTCACTGTCACAACGGGGAAATGCGCGGGGGTTGGGGGGCACCGAATTTTCCGGTCTTTTTCAAGACTACGGCAATTCAGAATTAAAAAAAAATTTTTTTTAATGTTTATTCAGTTTTGAGACAGAGACAGAGCGCAAGCAGGGGAGGCACAGAGAGAAAGGGAGACCCAGAATCCGAAGCAGGCTCCGGGCTCCGAGCTGTCAGCACAGAGCCCGACGCGGGGCTCGAACTCACCAACTGTGACATCATGACCTGAGCCGAAGTTGGACGCTTAACCGACTGCGCCACCCAGGCGCCCCTTCGGAATTTTTTTTTTAAATAAAATGTCCTGATTTTTGTTGAGTGGAGACAGATTCACCTTGAAGATGAAACCATCGAACTGGACCAAGTGTGGGGAAAAAACTAAAATCTTCTGCAGGCTGGAGCTTCAGCCTGAGCTTCTGCAAAGATCCTGTGTTTATAACGTTGTGCGTTATTTTCAACTTTGTCCGAAACTGCCCTGCCTTTCAAAGACACCGCGGTTTTGTTCCTTTTGTCTGTCTCTTTTGCCGCCATCGTCCGTGACAGCGGTCGCTCTAAGCAGGTTTCGAGGGCCAGACCACGGCACGTTCTTGGGCGTTGAATCCTTTCCACCGTAGCCCATTTCCCCCGAGCATGGGGGAGAGAACCCGTTCCTACTCTCCCGACTTGAGTACTCACTGCCTCTTTGTATTTTCCTTCTTTCTGGTGATGTTTGTTTTCCTTGCATATGAATGTGTCCCCCGCAGCAGAAGGCTGGAATCCAAAAGGGAGCAAGTGTGGGGCCTGAGTCTGTCTGGCACAATACAGATGAAACCGGAACCCTCGGGCCTCCCCTGCTTGCCGCAGACATCCAGGAGACTTTGGCTCTGTGTTTCCCCGAAGACAACAGGATCAGAGTAACGGGTCGCCCGGTCCCAGAGTACAGCCGGCCGCGCGGCTGAGCGGGGCTCAATTCCGCACCAATGGTGAGTGACTGGTGGAGAATTTGGGGCCAGCCCGACATGCGAGTGTGAGTGAGCCTTTATTCCTGGGTTCTCAGAGCCAACCAAGGCAGCTTCGAATCATAACAAGCTTTTCAGGGCTTTGGACTCCGGCCTTCACCAAATGGAATTCAGAGGGGATGAGTTTAAGGTTTCGGTGCCTGTGTTTCAAAGAAGCCGTTCAAGGGGCGCCTGGGTGGCGCAGTCGGTTAAGCGTCCGACTTCAGCTCAGGTCACGATCTCGCGGTCCGTGGGTTCGAGCCCCGCGTCGGGCTCTGGGCTGATGGCTCGGAGCCTGGAGCCTGTTTCCGATTCTGTGTCTCCCTCTCTCTCTGCCCCTCCCCCGTTCAGGCTCTGTCTCTCTCTGTCCCTCAAAAAATAAATAAACGTTGAAAAAAAAAAATAAAAAAAAAAAAAGAAGCCGTTCAAGTAAATGCACAAATCTGGCATCTCCTGAGGTAGGGGTTCTGAAAGCTGAGGGTGTGGGGGCCTGAGGACACAGGTTTCTGCCCCCACCCTTGGCCCCCTCCACATTTGGGTTCGGAAGGTCTAGCATAGGGCCCAAGAAACTTGCCTTTCTGGCAAGTTCCGAGGTGTTGCCGAAGCTGCTGATCCAGGGACCACGCTTTGAGGAGCACTGTTCTAAGGAAGTGGCAAACGGTTTTCGAAAAAGTCAGGAATGCACGCTCTTAAAACACGTGTTGCTCTGAATGACGTTTCGAGGCTTCCAGTCTAGTGGAAATCAAATCAGGAAACCTGGATGTCAGCCCTGACCTTGCGTTACCAGCTCTGTGGCCTTGGGCAAGACCCTTGCCTTCCCTGAATCTCAGCTCCCCACACCCCGCCCCCTGAACCGGAAGCTGAGATTAAGAACTCTTTTAGAACAGGGGTGTGGGGAGACACCCATGCTCAAGACCCTCCACGAGGGACATGAGGGACTGTTATTGAGACCTTGGGGCTTTGAATTGGGGGTTCTGTTTGTGTCTTTCACTGTGGGGAGTCCTCTGCCCAGAGACTTTTTTTTTTTAATGTTTATTTATTTGTGAGAGAGAGACAGAGTGTGAGCGGGGGAGGGGCAGAGAGAGGGAGACACGGAATCCGAAGCAGGCTCCGGGCTCTGAGCCATCAGCACAGAGCCCGCGACGCGGGGCTCGGGCTCACAAACCGCGAGATCATGACCTGAACTGAAGTCGGAAGCTCACTTGACTGAGCCACCCAGGCACCCCTGCCCAGAGACTTTAAAGGTGGAAGTCCCTCAGAATTTGAGATCAATAGGTTCATTTTCATGAAGAATTAATCCTTACTCAGAAACAAACAAACAAAAAAACATTGTGACTTTCTCAGTCTCCAAGAACCTCTCCCAGCCTGAGAAAGGGGTTCGCTTCCGAAGTAGGCGAAGGTCTCAAAATAATGGCAACGTGTAGGAGCAGACGGGGCTCCTCTTCGTGCGGAGGGTTGGTTTCAAATATTGCGTTAAAAACAAAGATTGTCGACTTGAAAAATAATTCCGCATCGAGGAAGAGCTTAATTAGGCCAAGACAATAAGCAGATGTTAGAATCATGGAGAACACCACAGGGTCTCTGCGAAATGGCTAGGATTTGGCTCACCGAGCACATCTTGGGCTGTCTTGTGTCTTCTCCGGCACAGTGGACAGAAACTCTTCCGTAATGAGCTCTTGATTTCTGTCTTGATTATAAATAGACATTTCTTCTCCCTATTGGCCCAGCGCACATCCATGCTGGGCAAAACTAGATTTTTCTCTTCCATTTCCAGGATCCTTTGCAATATCAAGCCCGAAGGCTGGGCTGAGTTGGCAGCTGGGTGTCTGGCAGGCTGGTGGGGGCTGCACAGGGTCACAGCAGAAATGAAGGTGGCAATGAGTTATGAGACAAGTTCAATGTCTCACTTCCCGCTCCTAGGCACCAAGTCCCAGGATCGTCTGAAGCCGGGTTGTGGCTTAACAGGCCGATTGATTTCAAGTGTGCTGTGTGCCCAGTATGGGCCAGGTCTGAAACAAGTCTGGAGCCAGATTAATTATAAGTTGACTCTCACCCCTCAATTTTCAGCTGCGGAGTGGGCAATTTAATCACAGCAAAGGGGAAGAGAACGTGAAATGACCTCCTGCCACCAACGGTTGCACATCTATAGTGTCAGCTGTTCCTTTAAGCGAAGGTTAGTAGTGTGACGGTGTGTGTTTGGAGTGAGCCTGAGACTTTCCAAAGGGTTGGGATAGAAGACCGGGTGTGACGAACTAACCGCCTTGGAATCCTGAAATTGTGCCGCGTTCCAGTCAGAAGAACGTTTACAGACCACGGCATCTAGCCTCCTTACTTTACGGATGGGGAAACTGAGGCCCAACGCTGGGGGAAGGACACGTCCAAGTTCACTTGGGTTTTAGTGAAAGAATCATAGACCTGAAAGTCAAAGCTGGAAGGGCTTCAGGGTCATCCAGGCAACCTCCCCATTCAGCGGGTACCCAGCAGGCGGCAGAATTCCTCTCTTCGGCTGGAATCCTTCCTGCAAGAGGGCACTCACTGTTTTCAGGAGTATATCGTTCCTTTCTCCGATAGCTAGAAGCATTGGAAAATCACTGCTTTATTTCTGTCCTCCTGTGGTTTCCTAGTTCTAGCCTAGGGGACACCTGAAAAAAATCTCAATCTTTCCTTTAATTGCCATTCCTGTGGCTATTTGAGGCCATCTCTCATATTTTCTATAAATCTCTTTCCTTGCAGAGGACAAGCGTCCCTTATGCCTCCTGAGATTCACTGTCCCTTTCTCTCAGCACCCAATCACTCTGCTCACGTTTATCTGCGTCCCTCTTGAAAGTATGAAGCTTCAAACTGAATACAACCTTCCTGTAGTCTAATTAACACGATTACGTTCTTTGTTCTAAAGTCTTCATGTCTATTAAATCATCCTAAGGTCACACTGACTGCTCTCAGAAGAAATCATTTGGGATCCTTTGGTTGGAAGTGATGTGAATTCAATTCTAAGCAGCTTAAATGAAAGTGGGAATTTAATGGCTCACGCAACCACAGAATCAGAGTCGAACTTCAGGTATGGATGGATCCAGGGGCTCAGGCAACATTCGCCTGAGGTAAGTATCTCTGTAGCCATGGCTCAACTTTTCCGATCGTTGGCTCCTTTTCCAGGCAAGATAAATGCCAACCACGCGGTCCTAGTCCCTTGAGGCTGTTATAATCATATGCCACAGACTGAGTAGTTTTGTAAATAACAGCAATTCATTTCTCGGGGCTCTGGAGGTGGGAAAACCGACATCAGAGTGCCACCGTGGTAGGGCGAGTGCCGTTCCCGGACTGCGGACCTCTTGTCGTGGTTGAAGGGGCTAGGAACTCTCAGGGGCCTCTTTTATAGGAAACTGATCCTATCCACGAGGCCTCCACCGGAATGGTTTAAGCATTTCCGGAAGGGCCCGCCTCTAATACCACCATCTGCAAAGATTAGGATTCTAAGGTATGAATTTTAGGAGAACGCATTCAGACCACAGCACATGCCAAACTTAAACCTTCAAAGTTCTCAATACACGGGAACAAAAGAGAGGGGGCCTCTGAATTGGTTTGCTGGGGCTGTCATAGCAGGGACCACACGCTGAGCGGCTTAAACGACAGAAATCGATTATCTCGTGGTGCCGGAGACTAGAGGTTTGAGACCACAGTGTTGCCAGGCAGGACTGGCTCTGTAGAAAAGTTTTTCCACTACCCTTCTAGGTTCTTTTGGCTGGTCTAGTAATGAAATGGACAGAAGACCGATGAACAGGAAAAGGACTAATTTCATTACCTGCTTACGGGAGCCCCATGAGACTAAGAGACCCCCAGGCTTAATGGAAGCTTATATTGCCATCCTCAGCTAAGGAGAAGGGGGGGTTGGTCTGGGGTTCAAAGAGGAGGAAGCCAGTCCGCGGGAAGAAAGGGAGGGCCAACGTTCCGTAAACAAAGGTCCGCCATGCCACGCACACGGAGAGGAATTTGGTCTCCGGGGCCGGACGGGCTTCCCCGCCTCTCCCCCTACTTAGCTCGTATTCTTTGTGGCTATTTCTGGTGATATTCCCTTCCTGGACCAGGCCCTTTATGTGAAATATTTTAGGCAGTTGAGGGGGAGGTAAAAGCTCTTGCCTCGTCTCTTGGGCCTCGATCGACTTCAGTCCCCAGTCACCTGCATGCCACAGTGGCTTCTCTGGGGGAGCCTCAATCCGACCCCTTTCAGCTCCTTAGGAGGGCCATGAGGAAGAATCTGTCCCATGCTCTCTTCTAGCGGCTGGTGTGATTTGCTGGCCGCCTCTGGGGGTTCTAGAAGCACTATCCCTCTGGTGGTCTCCCTATGTGCTCATGCGTCTGTGTCCCAATTTCCTCTTTTTATAAAGATGCCAGGCCCTCCGGTAGGACCTCCTCTCCACCACTCGCATCTGCAACAGCCCTAGGCCCAGAGAAGGGCACATTCTGAGGAGCACGGGGAGCTAGGACTTCAACACACATATTTGGGGGTGGGGAGCGGGGGAGGGGGGACACTCGAGGGAAATAAAGGCGCCCTTAGAAGCACGAATGGGCACCAGGCAAGCCAAACCAGCAGACGTTCCCCCCACAGGGCTGATGGAGCAAGCCAGGACCCGTGGCCCGGGGGCTGGGCCACAGCTGAGGCTCCAGAAATAGGCAACTTCAAGGACGGGCTTGCCTTTATCCCCTTAAAAAGAAATCGCCTGTGCGTGTGTCACGAGTCAGAAAGGGAAGCCAAGCCGCCAGGCTGTTTTCGGTTCCTACAGAGCATCGTAGAGACTGCTGCGGCCCTTGGTAGCTGTGTGTTTTGCATCCGTTTTCTTTTCATATTGGAAGATTAAAACAATAGCTCCTGGTTATCATCCGGCGCATTATTGATTAAAATCCTTGCCCGAAGACTTTCCATCTCACTTTTCAGCATGGAGCGATTTACTTTTCTTTTTACTCCCTGTAACATATGATTAATGCTGATCTCCCGAGTCCCGGTGAGATGAAGCCGGGTGTCAGGCACGATTTGTCAGCTTGGAAGTATAGATTATTTTATGTTTCTCGAACTTTGTGGCCAAGGGAACACAGCTCTTGATTGTTAAATCCATCCACACTTTCCCCTGGGCTATGAAATGCCAGAAACATTAAATAGCCCACTTAATACATAACCTCATTCTGTACGCTTGACTATTTTGTTTTTAATTTTTCTTCCCTTTCCCGGCTGCTCACACGAAATGGGATCAAAGAAAAAAAATTATCCTCGCTGGATTTTGTTAAAATATTAATAGGTTAGGGTTGACTGGCTAAATTGAATATCTTTGCTGATCTCACTTGCATGTTTAACTTGTGCTTAGGAAAATATGTTTCCTAGGTGATAACCTTTTATGTACCAGCCTGACTTCATTGAAATGCATAGAGATAAAAATATGTCACGCTCAGCGGCTATGCTATTCTTGTGTGGCACTGTGATTATTCAGATGGTAATTGACCCCCACCTGTAGACAGCTCTTACTCTGTAGTCAATCATTTCATTTGATATTAAAATATGTCCAAGTCCAATTATATAATTTACATTACAAATCATGCTGAATGCCAGGGGTCTCTGAACCGCTGACAAATGCAAAGGAAGCAAAGGAATCGGGGGTTGGGGGGAGAGAACCCTGGTCAATAAATGAAGTGAATTCCACCGGGCGGAGGGTTCAACTTCCCTTATTTGTGTCCACAAGAGCTTTTGTGCATGTGTCATTGAAAGAGTAGCTATGGCTTTCTCGCTGCACCATAAATGGCAGCGTGTGAGACGCCTTTCTGAGGACCGTCTCCCCCCTTTCCTGGCAAAGAATCGCTTCTCCCATTAGGTGAAGAAGTGAGGGCTTGTCCAGGCCTGGAGGGAGAGCAGATCTATTCAAAGGAAGAAGGCGTCAGGTCTGGGAGGTTAAGGTGGCTCCTTGCGGCCGAACCCAACACAGGCACGGAGGGTAGGCTTGTAAATTAGGCTTGCGTGTTTCCAAACCCCAGATCTCGGCCATCACACTTGGCACCTGCATGGCTATTATTGGGAGTCACAATATTATTACTTACCTGGTATTTAATATGTGCCCGGCCCCGGGTTGAATATTTCAGATACGTTGTCTCGGTGGCCCTCACGACACAGCCACGTGAAGTAGTAGGTCTGCTATTGGTACCCTTTTCCAACGAGGAGAAAGGGCACAGTGGTTCCAGGGCTCGCCCGGGGCCATTGGGTTAGAAGGCCGACCAGCAGGCGGTGGCAGGGCTGGGGTCAGTGACCACCCTGCTCTTCTGGATCAGGCATCAGATGCCTATGGTGACCACGCAGGACTGGGAAGGTGCACAGGACAGGGTCTTAACTCAGTGGGGCTTATAGGAGAGCAGGAGGGTCTGGGTGGGAGTGGGGATCCTCGGTGAGGGGGATCCGAGTAGGAAACTCACCAACCATGGAGTTTCCGATGGACGTGGGCTATCCACTCGATATGACACGTTGGAAGGGCCAACGCCTGTCCCGCCCCAAGGCTTTGCTGATGAGCCGGCCTTCAAAAGCTCTTCTAGGCCGGGGGGAAGGCATGACGATTTCTCCTGTGGCTACGCAATACTTCCGGCATGGGGGCCACGCAAAGCCAGACTTCCTCGCTCCTTCTTCTGCCACATTCCAAAGTTGCTGGTCTCGGCCGTCGCCGGGGCCACTGGCTTCCAGAAGCGAGTGCGGTACTGGTCCAGGCGCATGAAAGAAAAAGCTCTACTCCCCACAAAGTGATTTGGGGCACCTCGAGCTGGGTTGTGTTTCTGATGCGGACACCTGATCCTTGAAATGTGCTGGGAGCCCTGCCCTGCTGGCTACGAACCACGGGTTTGCTGCCAGTGCCTCTCCCACAGGGGTGAGCTTTGGAGCGACATCCCCTGGCAGTCCTGGGGAAGAGTACCTGGGGCAGATGCCCATCAGCAGACAGTCCCCCTCGTGATGTTTGCGTCCCGTCCTCCTCCACTCTTAATCACTTAGAATAATGGTGAAAAGCACAGATTCCGCAGACACACCCCTGGGTTCAAATTCCTGCTCTGCGGTCTGCTGGCTGTGAGATCCAGGATAAGTTAACCTCTGTTTGCCTCGGTTTCCTCATTTGTAAGCGAAGTGAACAGCAGTGCCTGGCTTATACAGTTGTAAGAATGGAGAGTTAGGGGGCGCCTGGGTGGCTCGGTCGGTTAAGCGTCCGACTTCGGCTCAGGTCATGATCTCACGGTCTGTGAGTTCGAGCCGCGTCGGGCTCTGTGCTGACAGCTCAGAGCCTGGAGCCTGCTTCGGGTTCTGTCTCTCCTCCTCTCTCTGCCCCTCCCCTGCTCATGCTCAGTCTCTGTCTCTCAGTAATAAAATAAACGTTAAAAAAAAAAACAAAAAAAGATTGTTTTTCTTACCCAGTTGTTATATGCCACCTATATTTATTTCTTATCATCTTTTAAAAAAACCCATGCAAGTACTAAATATTGTTTTAAATTCTGTGCACGGACTCTCAGTGGACTGGGCAGTGCACCATGGGGAATCTCCCAAAGAGTCAAGTTCCAGCCCCTCGGCCTGCCATTCAGAATCCCCCACCAACTGTCTGTCCCCCACTCACCTTTACACATTGCCTCCCACTGACGACTCACCACATACCTGTACCTTGTGCTCTGTTGATTTAGGTACTTAAAGAATACGAAGCTGTGACCTTATTTCGTGAGAGGCAGGATAGCATAGCGGTTAAGTGCACAGGTCTAGAGCGGAAGGACACAGGTTTGCACCCCAGCTCTGCCACCTTGGCTGAGCAGCACCATTACTCTCCCCGGTGTCTCAGCTTCCTCATTTGGGAACTGGGGACAGTAATAGAACCCACCTCTTCAGGGCGGTCACAAGAATGGAATGAGTTAATTCGCGAAAGTACTTAGTTCAGGGCCGGGCCAAACGAGTCCTCCCGAAGTGTGAGCTCAGCTGGTCTTTGGTATTTCGGTCACATTTATATGTTAAATAAAAGCCCTTAAGCCTGCGTAAGGGCCCAAAGAATGAACCAGCGACTTCCCTGCCCAGGCTCTGGGAGAGAGCTTTTTGAGGGGGCTCCAAAGCCCTTTCTCTCCCGCTGGAGATGCACAGCAGAGAGCCAGAGACTCGGGAAGCTAGCTGATCTGGGAATGAGCCGGTCATTCCTCCTTTGAATCAGAAATCCCGGCAACAGAAATCACCTCTCTGTGAATGAGCCAGACGCTCTGGCCAGGGAAAATTTCCCAGGCACTTTCCGGAGACTCATTTTGAAAGTGAATTGAGACATTATCTTTAATTAAAGTGGCAATCTGCCCCCCATGAGTTTCCCATCCCTAGATGCCCAAGCGATGGCCTCTGTTTTGTCCCCTCCCTGCCTTCTCTACCTCCTTTTAATTTCAAGCCCATCAGCAGGCCAGTTTACTAAATTGGTTTTAATGGAAATTTAGCCAGCATGAATAATAATGAAATGTAAAATTATTCCTTAGCTAATGAACAGCCAGCGGCTTTGGGGTTAATCGTTTGCTTCTGGTGTCAGCTTATTTATATTGAAATAGAATCGTAATAGGATTCCAAACTAAAACTGTTTCACATTCTTGATCACCGCTTACCTTAGGGTTTATTCTTTATCATTAGCCATTGTTCCGTAATCGCTCCCACTTTGGACCTACTTGTGAATTAATTAATTACCTAGCTAAACTTGAGTGGTATTTTCTTTAAAAGACAGAAAACTTGTCACATTTTACCTTAGCATTGTGTTTTTGTTCCAAAGGTCTCCAGACGCACAGAAGTATCTTCTTCCCTGACCAGCTGGTCATCTTGATAAGTGCGGAATCATGACCTCTGGCCGTCTCCACTGATCCCCTCAGAGGACTCAGGGACAGACGGCAGAGGGATTGTCCATTTCTAGAAACTCATTTTCCTTTCTGAGGACTCAGGGTCCCCCATTAGAAAAATATATGGGGTTAGATCACTAGAGCAATGCTTTTCACACCTGTGGAGGTTCTTCAGGAGTTGTTGCTGGCGGACATTGGTGGACCAGGGATCGATCGATCGGTTACTCACTTGGGAAAGAACTGGTTATCCGATCAGTTCTTTCTTTTACAGATAGGTTTTCTGACTTGAGTTTTTGTTTGGAAAAACAAAAAAAGCGGAAGGTGAGGCTTACCCTGTTTTTTTTTTTAAAGAAAGCTTACACTCTGGACCAGATTCATAGTTTCCAAATCTGGCCACGTTGAAATCACAAAGGTAATAATTTCTTGGATGTAACACCAAAAGGACAGGCAACAAAAGAAAAAAAAAAAACAAATTGGACTATCAAACTTAAAAGCTTCTTTGCATCAAAAGACACTATCACCAGAGTGAAAAGGCACCCCTCAGAATAGGACTGCAATCCTGTGTCCAATGAGGGATTAATATCCAGAAGGCATAAAGAACTCCCACAACTCAACAACAAAAACCCAAACAACTGCTTCAAAAATGCTCAAAGGACTTGAATAGCTATTTCTCCAAAGAAGATACTCAAATGGCCAAATAAGCAAGTGGAAAGACTTGCTCATCATGTCAATTAGGGGAAGACCCCTCATCCTGGGGGAAATGCAAATTAAAACCACCGGGAGATATCACTTCACACCTACCTACCTACCTCAAAGGATGCCGGTGAGGTTTAATGATAAAACACGTGGAAAATATTTAGCACAGTGGAACATTAAATAAATTATCGATACGTCAATTAGTTCCCCTGACGCGTATTGAGCACCTGCTGTGTGTGTGTCGACTAAGGTGCTCTGTGCTGGTGATCTGGGTTACGGGGACCATGTCCTACCAATGAGTTTGCAAGAGGCCTCGGAGAAAGGTTAGATGGTAATGAAAGACGAAACTGTTTAAAGGAAGGTTAGTTTCTGATGACAGTTATTTAGACTGGGCTGTCCTTATTTTTCTTGATTTAGAAAGACTGGGATCTTGAAGAAAAAAACCAACAAACACACAGAAACTACGCCATTTCTCAGCTCTTAAGACTGTGTCGAAGTCCTAAAACCCCTGGAAGTGAATTCAGCCCTGGCCACCTGGATTAGGCCTCGCTTCTGTTACTCCCATCTGGAATTCGCTAGAAGGCCAAACCCAGGCCCTTTCCCTAGGCCCTTCCCTCAAGGCAGAATTAGGTTGGGCTATTCCAAGCTGAAGTCAGGACCGGCCCTCAGCCAAGCTGCCCGCCATTGTGATCAGAGCCTGAAGGGGCCCTTGATGTCTGGCTCACCCATTTCATTCTAGAGCCGGTGGGGGGAGGGGGTTCCGTGGCCCTGAAAGGGACCCCAAGCCTCACTCAGGGATTTATGGCACAGAAGGGGGTGCAATTATGCTATTCTAATTGTCGGTTCATCTGTCTTTGTATCATACCCTAGGGAGCACCTCTTCCCCCACGGGGGGCCTCTGCCTCTCCCATACTCAGTGACCTCCCATCCAGTCCTTGTTGAAACTTACTTTTCCTTAATCCTGCTCCTTAGAAGGGTTATAAATGACTAAAGAAGACAATTTGGGCGATACAAACTAACTTTACGTAACACTTCATGAAGTGGGCAGTCTCTGTTTCCAAGGGTTGAGTGAACTGCAAAATGGAGGCAGACAGCGGGAAGCTTATACGGGATAAAGAGAAAAGAATGAGGAAGAGAAGAATAGAAAAATGAATAAGGAACAAAGAAGTGAGTATAGGCAGAGCTGGCTTGGCGTCTGGGGCTTGGCTGACTGGATATACTGTTTCTCATCAAGTGGGACATTTACAGGGGCGTGACAGTTATCTAAGTGTCTGTTTGCTAACGTGCCCTCCCCCCCCCACCCCCCGGGGCAGGGGCGTCTCCATCTTGGGCCTGGAGATGTTTTTAACGTAACAGTTTGCTCATTCTGATTCACAGTGAAGGGTAAATTGTGCCCTTGAAGGGGACACTGTAGAGGGGTTGGAAGGGCTTTCTGAGGCTGGGGTCTGTGGTTTCCTCCTGCGGGCCCCCGCAGGCAGCCTCTGCCCTCTCCCACAATGCACTGCAGCATGGCCACCCCTGAGTCTGTTAACAGCTATGGAATTGAAGGGCCCAGAGACTCTTGAGTACGTGTTTCCCAGATTTACCACACACTCAGGATTATCTAGCATGCTTTCACAAAGGCTAGGATTCTGAACCCCTGTGCTTTGGAAACTCTCATTCGGTAGATGCCATGTGGAAACTGAGAATCTGTATGTTTGACACCCCCCGGGGTGATTTTTAGACTTTGTCCAGCGAAGTCCGTATTTCCTGCCTTTCTTTTCTCCCATGTAACTTGCAGATAAGAAGATTGAGCCCCGAAGGTAAGAAGTAATATTTTTAAGTGTGTAAAAATTGTTCTAGAACCCCACCTACCTTTTAAAAAATGATTTCTTCTTCTGCCCAAAAGCCTTGAGGAAGGCCATAAAAGGAAAACCGTTTCTTTGTCATTCACAACCTTGACAGTTGGACAGCTCTTTCTCTGGTCTCTCCTTCGGGACAAGCATTGTCATTTTCCTTTGGCGACAACCTTGTAGTCACCCCGCCCATGAACCCTCTATAACACCCCCCCACCCACCCACCCCATGTCAGTTCACAGGGAGGAGTAACAACGTGCCTGGAGAAAAAAAAAAATCTCTCCTAAAATTATGAAATAAAAACATCAGCTCTAAATATATCATCCATGATGAGGCTTCTATTTCTGATCCATTGTGGCATGGCTGTGATATCCGAGAGCTACCGGTCTGCTAAGCTTTGCTGAAATTAGACTGCAGATATTAAAAGCAATTAATGTTCCTCTCTCTCGCCTTATTTATTTATTTCTAAGTTTCGCAATGCAATTACTTAAGAGGCCTTCGGAAGAAATCCCGAGCATCATTTTCAATCAGTAGAATGAAAATGTCGCCTTTTGTGATTTGGCAAATAAACGACGTGTAGAAATAACTCCCTTATATGCCGCTGTGTACTATTCATTAAGGGCTAATTGCTGTGGTCTCCAAATGAAATATGGCAAACTGAGCCACTTCTGTGCCAGTTTGTTTAAAATCTGCAAAGCTTTATTATTAACACTATTTAATTATGAGAATGTCAGCCATGGAGAATTCCAAACCCACACTTTCCCTTCATCATTAGTAACAGGCCAAAAATGAAACACTTTCAACAATGAAGGGTTCATATTTCAAGCTTATACAGTAGCTGCTAAAAGGCTATACTCAGAAAATCAATTTTATTAAAGTCCTTCGAGCACTAAAGGGACTTGCGTGCAACTAGGCAATTTTAAAAACACGTCCAGGAGCCGCGACTTTTTGATTCATGTTTTTAGTGGGATTATTTTCGACTATTTTCAATATTGTCTCCTTACAGTGGGGTCAGGAGTGATTTGAGGAAGGGGCAAGCAAGGCAAAAGGAACATGTCCTCCCAATTTCTCCCTGCCTCTATTTCCATGAGACATGGGGATCTATGGGAACAGGCAGTCCGGAAGAGCAATGGTGTGTAAGACCAGGAATGGGGGAGGAAGGGCAGGGAGGGAAAGGGGACCGCCTCGTCCCGACTTCATTTCGTTTTATAGTTTTCATTTTAAACTCGGGAAAATAATAACTAACTATGGATTTCCACCACAGCTCTACCAGCCTGGGCTTCGAAGCCTGCAGGAAGCCTCCCCAGCCACGCGAGTTCCAGAAACGCGTTCTGTTCAAATTCCGCCCTCGGCAATTTCATTTACTGCCTTCCTACAGTCGTCAACGTCACCTACTTTTATCTCTGAACTCTTCTGTTGGTGATCTGTGTGTCTCGTCTCCTCAAAAAGATCTGGAGTGTTTTGAGGGCAGAGACCCCGGATCCGTGGTCTTGGAACCAGGAAGCCAACCGACTCTCTCCCCGAATAAGTACTTTCCTCTTTAATGACTATTTGTCTAGTTGCCTAGCTATGTCTCTTCTCCCCAGCCTTTCTTGCAAACCCTTTGGGGAGATGTGGCTTAAGTCATCACAGGGTTTAGAAAAGTGCTTGGCGGGGCGCCTGGGTGGCTTGGTCGGTTAAGCGTCCGACTTCGGCTCAGGTCATGATCTCACGGTCTGTGAGTTCGAGCCCCGCGTCGGGCTCTGTGCTGACTGCTCAGAGCCTGCAGCCTGTTTCGGATTCTGTGTCTCCCTCTCTCTCTGCCCCTCCCCTGTTCATGCTCTGTCTCTCTCTGTCTCAAAAATAAATAAACGTTAAAAAAAATTTAAAAAAAAATAATAAAAAAAAATAAAAAAGAAAAGTGCTTGGCACATGTCAGGTCCTCAGTAGATGTTGGTCGACTCCCTTGGTGTATTAATAATCAATGGCTCCATTTCTGTGGATTCTACGTAGCCTGGCCCGGGGCTTCTGTTTTAGTTGGTCCACAGTGATTCCTTTCTGTATTGTTATTTCAGTATTTTAACGTCATTTAGTATTTTAGCATGATTGCTTTCAGGCTCAGTGGCAGGACAACGTGGGAACCCCAATCAGACAGCCGGGGTCTGAATCCTGGTGCTGCCTAGTTGCAGCCGTGGGATCGCCCCAGAGTGGATTAACGACTCCTCGAAGTCAAGAACCGGGTCTTATGCTTCCCAGTGTCTCTCCGGGTTTAGAACAGCGGTAAGGAACCCGGGTTACGGCATCACATGGGCCTTCATTTGAAGAGGGATTTCATTCCGTAGGACCTGGGCCACCCTGGGCTACTCCCCTAACCCTTCGAGGCCTTGGTGTCTTTACGTGTAAAAAGTGTCTCTTCCATGGTACTGTTCTCAGGATTAGATGAGATAATGCACGTGCAGCATTCGTGCTGGGCTGGGTACAGAACAGGCTCTACAAACAGAGGCTTTGGATGACAGCAACAAATACACCATGGTTATTGTCTGGCTGAGCGGGCAAGTTGGAGGTTTCGGTGTGAAACTACGGTTGAGAAGCCAGGACATTTGAGTCCAGTCCCGTGTCTGGCTGTGGGCAAGACCTTTCACATCTGTTTTATCATCTTTGAAATGGGTACAATTTCTGTTTGCCCTGTTTGCCTCCCACCGTTGTTGGGAGGCTAGAAGAGACTAGATCTAAAAGGAATGGCAGTGTGCACAACTGCCCAGCTTCTGTCTAAAATATGTATTTGGTGAGGGCTGGATGACCTCACCGGCGTCTACCATTTGGTGAGGACGTGTATGATCGAAGTTCTGTCGTCCGGGGTAAGGTAAGGCTAACCCTAAGCCTAACAATAAACTTAACCTTACTTGAGCACTTGCCACGGGTTGGTAGTTCATTTAATCCTCATAACAAACCACTACGGCAATGTTATTTCCGGCTTCTTTTACGGATGAAGACATTGGAGCTCAGAGAGGGACGGCGATCTGCCCAAGGACACACAGCTAGTGAGTGGCAGAGCTGAGATGCAAACGCAGGGAGTCTAGCTGTTCACTACTCTTCGGCTGTTTGTTCTGTGGTAAACTGCTTCCCCTCGCTGGGTCTCTGGGTTCCCTTTCTCAAGATGAGCGAACAGCTTTCCACCCCGTGCCCCTTAGATCCCAGAAGGCCTTGGCGACAGAGGACAGGAGTGGAAAGGGATTGGGGCAGGAAGGGTGGGGAGAGGCCGAGGAGAGCAGGGCTCTATTTTAATAAAAACGGAATGTTTTAAGTTGTCAAACCAGTAACATTTCATACACAGCTCCTTTCCTTGTGTGGATATTTACGGGATCATCTCCAGTTCAAGGTCAGACAAAAAAAACCCTCCTTATCATCTGGTCTAGTTCTTGCTTTGTTTTAGTTTTACATTGATGCCTTTAATTGGACTGGGATTTATTTGGTATAGGAAGTGAGGTGAGGCTCTAACCTTGTATTTTCTAAATAGTTAATCAATCTCTTTGGCACGATTTCATTAAATCATTATTAATTTCCTAACTTATTGGAAACGCTTCCTTTATCAAACAAATGAATATGTAAATTCGACTGTGTTTCTGAACTTTCTCTTCATCTGTGGACATCTGTCTACTCATGTGTCAATACCACAATGGTTGTTGCTCGTTGATCAAAATAAATCCATATCTAATGTCTGCATGTTAATAATATTCAAAACCGCCAACTTTGGATGTGAGGTCAAAGACAACACGGACCCGTTACCATTAGGACTTTGCATGCCTGGGCAACCTTCCATCAGAATAGTGCTGTGGTATATCAAGGCTCTGGAAACATCGTTTGCCAATTAGTCATTTGACTCATTGTCCAAATGGTTGGTGGGAAGTCTTGGCAACCATCATTAAACATTTGTAAAAGATAAGGACAGACGAGCGGGTCAGGTGGGGAGCTAAAAATGTGGTGAGCTCTCCTGGTTTCCGAGAACCCGAAGGGGCGTTTGGAGATGGGTTTCCCTGTTGACCTAGTGTCAGCCCATGATACAGATTTGGGCAGAAGAAGCCACTCCAGTATCACTGGAAATCCACTTCAGTGGAAAAATCCACTTAGCGCAGGACAAACATCCGGGAAGAAATTCCCACTGCCTCACGCTCAGTGCTGTGTCCGTGTGTCCCTGAATGCCCGTTCTATTTAAGAAAAAATATGCTTGAGTAAAGTATTGGCATTTGGTAACATCTCAAGCTAGGCCCACAGGAATGGAACGCCTTGGGTCTTGTCCTTTCATGGCAATCCAGGTAGGCGTTGAGTGGCCTTTTTGCCACACCAAGATTTTGTTTATTTCTTTCGAGAGAAAGAGCGTGAGCAGGGAAGATGGACAGAGAGAGAGGGAGAAGGGGCAGAGAGAGAGAGAGGGAGAGAGAGAACCCCAAGTAGGCTCTGTGTCATCAGCATGGAAACAGGGCTCGAACTCACGAACCGTGAGGTCATGACCTGAGCCAAAATCAAGAGTTGGGAGTTCAACCGACTGAGTCCCCCAGGTGCCCCCCCCAAGATTTGATGTCATGGAGTTTCACACTAAATTCCTCAAAATAACTATCTCTTCTCGTATCTTCACCTGTATTTTTTCCATTCTCTTTTGAGCCCTGTCCAATCAGGCTCCTCTCCACCGAGAAAGCTCCTTTCAAGGTCATATTGTTAAAGCCCGTGGCCAAGTCTCAGACCTCATCTTACTCAGCTCCTCTACAGTGTGTGCCATCGTTGATCATCCTCTACTTGAGGAAGCACTTTCTTTGTTGGCTTCTAGGATACCACACTCCCCTGGATCTCACCCTCCAGCAATGGAAATGCTTTCTTAACTGGAGTTCTTCCATGATCTCCCCAACTGTTAAATGTTGGGCATTCCTGAACTCAGTTCTCAATTCCTTCCCTCCCTCTCCCATTCCTGCCCTTCCCTCACTTCCTCTCTTGTTTCCTTCCTCCCCAACCCTCTCTGACTCTTCTCCTCTTCTCTTCGCTGTTCATACTCATGCGTTTGTTGATTTTCTTCTCTGGCTACTCATCCAGTATCATGGCTTTATCTTGAAACATATCTTTAGATGAGACCTCTCTCTCTCTCTCTCTCTCTCTCTCTTTTTAAAGTTTATTTATTTTTATATTGAGAGAGAGAGAGAGAGAGAGAGAGAGAGAGAGAGAGAGGATGTGCAGGGAAGAAGCCAAGAGAGAGGGAGAGAGAGAATCTCAAGCAGGCTCTGCATTGTTAGTGTGGAGCCCAATGCAGGACTTGAACCCACGAACTGTGAGATCATGACCTGAGCCGAAACCAGGAGTCTGATGCTCAATCAACTGAGCCCCCCAGGCGCCCTGAGACCTCTCTCTTGATCTTCAGGCTCATATATCCACTTGGGTGTCTAAAAGGCATTGCAAACTTAGCACATCCAAAACCAAATTCCTGAATTCGTCACCCGTTGGTGGTCCCCTCGCAATTCCCCCATTTCAGAAAATACCTCCATTTTCCCAATCATTTAAGCCAAATTCCTGTTGACTCTACCTTCAGTATATATCAGGACCTCTCCTACTCACCCTCTCTGTGCTACCAGCCAAGCCACCAATATCTCTTAGAAGGATGACAGAGATGGCCTCCTATCTGGTCTCCTTCCTTCCAATCTTGTCATAGTCTTTGCAACATTAGGAGTCTGCATGATTCTGTCAAAATATGAATCTGATCCTGTCATTCCTCTGCTGAAAGCCCTCCAATGGCTTCTCGTCTTACTTGGAGGAAAAATCAAATCCTTACAATGGCCTATAAGGTCAAAAATAAGCTCCTTCACTGTCCCCAATATAATTTTCCATTTCCTCTGTCACGTTTTCGGCTCCAGCCAGACTTGCCTCTTTGTTCCTCTTGTCTCAGGACATTTTTGTTTTTAAGTTTATTTATTTTTTGAGAGAGTGAGAGAGAGAGAGAGAGAGAGAGAGAGGGAGGGAGAGAACGAGACGGGGAGGGGCAGAGAGAGAGAGGGAGACACAGAATCTGAAGCAGGCTCCAGGCTCCGAGCTGTCAGCACAGAGCCCGACGCAGGGCCAGGCCCAAGAACCATGAGATCATGACCTGTGCTGAAGTCGGACGCTTAACCAACTGAGCCACCCGGGGGGGCCCCATTGTCTCAGGACTTTTGCACTGGCTGTTTCCACTGCCCAGGGTGCTTTTCCATCAGCAGCAATCCTGTGTTCCCCAAGTCCCCCCAAGTGGTGTGTGTTGGGGGGGGGTGCAGAGCTGTCCCCAAGCCTCCGAGGTGCAGATCCTGGCGATGGGCCTGGCAGGATGGGAAGGCTCGAGGTTACTGTTGGCCTGGCAGGCGTTTGGACACAAGCCTTGAAAAGGCAACAGAACGACTTCGCAAGGGAGAGCAAAAGCCAACCAAGCAGGCTGCCATCATAAACTGCCCAGCTTGCTGTCCTAGGTTTGTAGAGGATTTGTCTGGACTGATTTCCTCCGGGGAAACAGTAATGTGTGTCAGCAATTACCCTTTCAAGTCGAAACACTATCTTTATCACAGGGCGCTCAGGCGCTCACTCGCTCGGAGGGTTGTATGAAGGGAAGGGGACGATAACTGAGGCCTGCCTGGGCCTGGGGCGGGGATGGGGGTGGGAGAGGGCACAGGGCCCGGGCCCCCGCCGTCTGGAGGGACCCCAGCCTGGGCAGCTCACCTGAGACTCAGGGGCACCCCTGAGCTGGAGCTCGGGAAAAAGAGCCAAGCCACACAGGGCCGGTTGTATGCTTTTAGTTCTAAGATAGCGATCGTGGGGGAAAATTCCCCGCGTTTGTGGAATCATAAATTTTTTAAAGTCTCTTGGCTCCACTTTTAAATTTAGTGCCTGAATAAAACGTTGGCTCGAGCTCCATATTCGATTATTAAAAATCATACTCAGGCCTGGGAGACGAGTATTTACACATCTGCCTGCTCATCTGAAGCCCCACATATCAAAATGTGGCTCACATCACAGCGCGGTTTCGTGGGAAGAGAGGCACGCGGGAACCCGGCACCGCGTTTGTTCGATGAGCAAGTTGGACTACAGGGTCTTTAAGACTCTTTCTTGCTCTAAAATTTGTGAGTACTCCTCGCTGCACTTTTACCAAAATCGTGGTTTGTTTTCCCTTGATTTTTAAAGAAATACATGGATGCTTATGTACATGTGTGCGTACGTGCGTGTGTGCGTGTGTGTGTGTGTGTGTGTGTGTGTGTGTGAGTTACTAAAGGAAAGATCTGGAAGGATACAGACCAGATTGACTAACAGTGGTTACCTCTTACGAGAGAACCAGGATGGGAAAGGGTGTGGTCAAAGGAGACGTTAACCTTGTACATGTGTTTAATTCTTTTTTCTAAGAACACGTAGTGGCATATTGATTAATTCTTTTTAAGCCAGCGCATGATTGCTGTAGATCGTCCAGAAGCCATAGAAAGGCGTAAAAATGAAAATCAAATATGAACCCCATTTCTGCCCCCCCAACCGCCCCCAGTGATGACGCTCTCGGTGTTTTGCCCTTTTGTTTCCAGAAACGTGTCCCAGGGAACCAGGCCCACTGACACAAGGTGTTCGCGTCAGGGTTATAAGGACATAGCATTTCGAGACAAGGCACAGCTTTGGTTTCATTGCCAAAAGGGATGATACGTACATCTTTTCCCCTAAAATAAAAATCAACCATAAAATACCCCGAGGAGTGAGATGTGAAAAGTGTCCATTTTGGTCCGTTTAAAAAAAAAACCCCAAACATCTGTACATTTTATTTTCGTGGATTATGAATCATCAGGGTCCCAGACATGATAAGTATTTACCCAAAGGAGGGAGAGGGAAGTCACTAACAGGAAAAGGAGACAAGGAAGGCTCCGAGATCTCTGAGATAAGGAGGAAGCTTCTAATGTTTGCTTTAGAGGAAGTTCAGTAAAAAGACAGCTGCCTCCCAATGGCTCCAGGAGGCCCACAAAAATGACACAAAAACACCTGTGGTTCAGGAATGGCTGACATAACAAAATACATAGATTCCTTCAAAAAAAAAAAACAAAAAAACAACAAAAGAGCCTATAAACAGCTAATCTGTATTTTGGAAATTGTTTTCCATGAATTTTAACTGGACTTCACCAACAGCAACTGAGCTCATGCGGAGGCGCGTGCCCACACTTTAAAAGCATCACGGTGGAAAAACAAACACCATTAACTGGAAGAAAATGCTTTTAATATTAAACGATCCTCAAAATAATGCCCCGACCATGAATGCCATGTACAGTGGTGATTTATAAACATCTCAAAAAAAAAAAAAAAAAAAAAAGAGGGCCGAAAGACGCGGCAAGGTCATTTCTGTGGAGAATGTAGGAGAGATTGGCCGACTCCGCCTCCATTTTAGAAGGAACAGAGGTTCTGGGTTGAGAGAAGGAGAGAGTCTGGCCCCAGAGTTGGGGACCCCATACCGCGTGGGAACTGGCCAGGAAAAGAGGCTATAGTCAGAACCCCCAGCTGGGCCTCCCGACACCCACTTAAAGCAAACCTTGGGGGTAGCGTCCAGATAGTGACTCTGCCCCTGTTCTAACTGGCCTCCAACCCTGGGACTTTGGGAGCCAAGTTCCTTTTCGAGGAGTCTCCCAGTTTATGCGCAAGCTCTGGGTAACAGGAGGAGTGCACAGGGCTTTGGGGCTGGGAAGCAGGGGCCATACTCTTAAAGGCAGTATCTCTATTTCTTGGCTTTAAGCACGGAATCTGTCATTTTAATTGTCTCCATAGCAACTCTACCCTCATAAACATAATTTCTCTGCTGGAAAAGCTGGGTCACAAATGAGAAAGACCTGATTCAAACACTAACCTCTTCATCCTGAAAACAGATTCATCATGGCTCAGGGTTAGCAGGAATGTCAAGGGTATCTAGTTCAACCTGCACCTGCTGCTTGAATCTCCCTGATGACATCCTGTTAGACACTTTCGTCTTACACGCCCACAGGGGAGGGGAACTCATTACCTCCTCACATCCGAGAGAGTCGGTAACTTTTCTTCCCGCGGAGTTAAAATCCAGCTCTAAAAATCCTTCATCCAGTGGTCTACACTGTGGGGTCTCCATGACAACAGGCTGTCACATCTCCCTGGAGTCCCCCTCTGTGTTTCTTCAACTATTCCTCACATGTGTTTTTCTAGGTCCCTTTCCTGTGAGCTCATGGCCCTACCCCCTACTCACCCCACCCCACTCCACCCTGCCTTAGCTGAGAACCCCAGAACCGCGATGAGTCTCCACAATTCAGATGTTCAAGGCAATCTACAGAATGGATTGCATTAATCAGGACTCCTGTGACCGCAACCCAGCTCAAAAGAGCCCATGCCAAATTAGGGAGTTGACTGGTTCACACCACTGAAAAGTCCCACAGTGGGTCTCAGGCATGGCTTGATCTGTGGGCTCACTAGTGTCTCAGGGCTCAGGCTCCTTACCTCCATCTATCCCCTCGGCTTCCTTCTGCGGGAGACCAGAGTGGCAAGATGGCCGCCAGCAGCTCTGCGCCTGGCGGAGGAGAGGGCTCCCATCACTGATGGTTTGGGCCACAGTTCTAGGTCTGACTGTCACTGACCTGAATTGGATCACGTGCCCAGCCCCCATTGTCCTAATGGAGGCCACGAGTATTGTGGAGCTCTGACTGGATGGACCTGAGCCAAACCCCCCACCCCTGGAGCTGGTATAGGAGTCAACTTCTCCCCAGACCCACGAACTGAGAATGGGATTCGCCAAAGGAAAAGAGGAGACCAGTTACCAGAAGGAGGGGGAATGGAAGCTGGGGGCGTGAATGTCCCTTACACCATCTGAAGACATGCAGTCCCTGTTCTGGGATCACTGATGGGGACAAAGAAAAGATCCTTGAGGAGGTAAAGGAGGGCTGTGGTGGGTTATCCCTGCAGGTCAGCATGTCCTTTGTAAGCACAGAAACAGTCCGCTTTCTCCCCCGGGGCTTTGGATAAAAGCTTTTCCTCACAAGTACCCCAGCTTTAGCTCCACCATTCACAGCTTTCAGGTTGTTGCCACATTGTTCAGAAGGAAAGTTGATTTTTGCACTTAAATTAGCTTGCTTAAAAAAAAAAACAATAACACTAACTCCTCTTCCTTTTCCCACCCACTCCTCACTTTGTTCAAAGACGGGACCCGCTAGAGACTTCGGGTGCTAAATGTGTATCACGAGGATAGGAAAGGAGTCCAAGAGGCAACATCAACAGCCCCTAAAGAGTGCTGTTTCGAGAAGGTGGATGGTGCTGGGGCTCCAGGTAGGGCTCTGATATGAAGCAAAAAGATCTTAGGGCGCTTGGGTGGCTCAGTCGGTTGAGCATCCGACTCATGATTTTGGCTCAGGTCATGATCTCACGGTTCTGTGCTCTGAGTGTGGAGCCTACTTGGGATTCTCTACCTCTACCCCTCTACCTCTCTCTCTCTCTCTCTCTCTCTCTCTCAAATTAAAAAAAATATATATCTCCAAAAGTCGTAAAAGTGAAACCTTATTGGACTGCCTTCTGCGCCCCCCGTCCCCCGCCCCGCCCCAGGAACAACAGTCTTGGGGACAGGAATAAACAACAGTGTGATTGGCCAGTTACCAACGACCGAACCCCAGAGTCAGATAAACAGCACGCCAAGCTTGTGTGGCTCTCATGTTTTGACTAAAATACTAGAAGACCACAAACACAGTACAGGTGATCCGTTTCAGTTAACACAGTGACAAAACATCCCAAGTATACACCACCCTCTCTCAAGGTTGACGGAAACAAATACCCCGGTAGGAAAAAAAAAAAAAAAAAAAAAAGTAAAAGACTTAACCAGCCACTTCGTAAATGAATAAAAACGGATGAAGATTCAACCTTCATGCCAATCAAGGGATTTAAAACAACAGGATGTAATATTTGGGACCTATCTAAAAGCTAAAAGTATTTAAAGTGATGATGCCGAGGGTTGGTGGAAATGTGGGCATATGTTCTCGTGTATTCTGCTCAGGAGAGTAGGAAGTGGCCCACCTTTTTCGGAAGGCGTTCGGCAGTTTCTACACGAAGCTTCAGAAATGGGCATGCCTGGTGACCGGGCAAGTCCACATTTAGGAATCATCCAGACGCAATTATCATACATATTTATAAAGCTTTACATATAAGAACAATTACTGAAGCCTTACTTGCAGCAGCAAAATATTAACAAAATTAAATTTCCAAAAATAAGATATTGGCTAAAAGAGCCATGAAAACCCCATTTCGGAAGGATCCGGTGACACAGGAAATGTTTATAATATACCTGAAATTAATAAGCAAATTGTGTGCGTGTGTGTATGTATATGTGTGTGTGTGTGTGTGTGTGTGTGTGTGTGTGTGTCTGTATTTGGAAGAAAGATTAGAAGGATAATGTCCAGAATATTAACTATGGTTATCTCTGGGTTTGGGATGATGGGTGATTTTTGTGTGTGTATTTTTTATATTTTCTATCGTAAAAAAATAATGCTGACAATGGCTATTATTTACTGAGGACTTATGGCATGCCAGGCATCGGCAGAAACTTCTCATAGGTTAATTTACCACGTCTACCACCTTGTGAGAAAGATATTAAAACTGTACCCGCTTTACAGATGAACAAACTGAGAGGATGTGCCCACTCAAAGTTCATGCCCCGCATACACAGGAGCCCAGCGTTCCCTGCCCAAAGGGCCCTGCTGTGGGTGAGCCTACAGAGCAGGACCAGTGAGGAAAGTGGGAGAGAGCTCTCCCTGTGGTCCAGGTCCCTTTTTGTGAGTAATGCCCATCTGGTGTGTATCCTGAACCTTCTTTCTCTGCCCGTCTTTACCTGTCAAGAAAGAAGCAGAACACAATGAAGGGAGCACCCCGTAGAATTCCAGCCCTACGTTCGCTGTGTGACCTTGGGCAAGTTACTCCCCCTCCCTGAACCTCAGAGTTTCTAGCTGGGGTTAAACCTGCTGTCCGATGCTCAACGACACTACTCACCAAAGAGGATCTCTAGAAAATACTCAGGGGGATTGGTAGGAACTGGAATAAGCCAATTCTCTTTCTTCAGGCCCCAAACCCTTGGAGCCTAGTGAGAAACAAATTCTGAAATCCAGGCACCCATCTGCTCACTCCTACAACGAACTCCTGTGTGCCCCTTTGTCGCACGTACATTCTTCAAGCCTCCACAAGGGCTGTACTGACTGGGTGGGTATTAGACGAGTTGCTGTTGACCTTCTGATCTGGGGAAAGAGGTACGTGTTTATGTAGCTTCATCGGCCACGAGATGAGAAAAATCAAAAACAATGAAGGTTTTCCCGGTGTCCGTTTTGAACCTTCCTGGTGAGTTTAGTTTCAGAATCAGCTCTTGGTTAATATGCCTTCATGCACCGACCTGCTGAGCACAAGTGAGGTCTGTCGGGAGCACCCACAGTCGGCTGGCGTCCACAACCCGTGCGTGGGGATTCAGCGGAGTCCTGACCCACCCCTCGGCCGCATGCACACTGATGAGGCGGCTGCTGTGGGCGTACATTGTATTAAGAGTGGGCTGCAGGGGAGAAGCCTGGAAAAGTAGGGCCCCCGTGAGTACGCGCAGCTCCATGTAAGCCCCATGCTTAAAACCTTCCCAGCAGCAGGCCCGTCCCCTGGGGGCCATTGACTCCATGTGAAGCCCAGCCCACATATCTGCCATCACCGTACTTCCCTCCCCCCCCCCCCCCGCCCCCAGCATTTTCAGCTCTAGCACCCTGGCCTTCTTTAGGCTGCAGGGACATACCAGTCTTATTCCCACCCTCTGACCCTTGTCACTTCTGTCCCTTCTTCCTGGAATGCTCTTCTCCCAGAACTGGGCATGGCTGGGTTCTTCTGGAATTGACATTCTAGTATCCACAAAAAGCCAGAGAGACCTGGGGTGTCTCCACTGAAGATCCCCAGCACCTGAAACACCACGTGGCACATAGCAGGCCCCCAGTAAAATTTTGAGACGGGAATAATTCTTCCAGGAGACATCCCCAAGGTCTACCTGGAGGAGGAGGCATGTGAGGTGGGCCTAGAACACTTAAGCAGGCCGCTGGGCCCCCCTTCCTCTGGACACACCCTCCCTCCCTCCCTTTTTTCCATCTGGACACACACTCTTTCCTGGGATGACCTCATCCATGTGTATCCTGGATTTCAGCTAGTATCTTTGCCCCACAATGCCATTTCACTCTTCTCCCCCCTCCCCTCCCCCCCCCCCGCTTTTGTCCATTCTCAGCTGTCCTATTTCTGGTGCTTAATTACGGTCCTGCTATGCAGACAATGACGATGCCATCATTCTCAAAAGATGATTGTGTCTGCTTGTTCTTTTGTCCAGAACAGAAAGACAGCAAGACCGTCCAGGTCACAGAAACGAGTGCCGTCTTAGTTAGCCACCATTTCGGAAAGCACTCGGAGGACACTGTCCCCAGGCTCTCCCAAACGGCACACGTAGCTTCTGATCTACTACTCCGGGCGGGATGTCTTATTAAATTAATTACAATTTTAAGATCTGAACCACCCCCCCCCCCGCTTTTTTTTTTTTTTTTTCTTTTTAGAAGCTTTTAAAAACAGGTTCCGTTTTGTTTTGTTTCTGGTTTCGACGTCAGGAACTGGAGTTTTTCCAGGCAGGAGCAAATTTAGACACTAAATAGTTTGGGTGGGAAACGTGCTCTCGCGTTCAGGTCCTGTTTAGGTTTTGGCAAACAGAGCCATTGCCTTCACAGGACACGACAGGCAAAGGGCCAGAGGCCCAAACTTTTCAAGGCCCTTCAAAAATGTTTGAGACCTAGGGGTAAAAAAGTCACTGTTAGAAGCAAAACCAGAAAATTCTTTCCCATCCTGCACGGGGTGGGGGTGGGGGTGGGGGGTAGAAAAAAACCCCCAAACTTCCATCTACCGTGGGATGTGAGTGTGTTTTGTTTGATGTGGCCTCGGAAGGGATAACACAAGGAAGACAAATTCGGTGTGTAAGGAGTCTTTCAAGGCCTGACTGCTAAACAGGGTCACCGTTCTCCTGTTCTCTGGTCTCTCGACCTCGCCAGAAGCCACTTGAATGCTCCGGACAGAAAGCTTTTGTAGCGGTGTAGGAGAGGCTTTTATTTCTCCGCCATAAACCGAGGAGTTTAAACGTCACCGGCAAGAGGAAGACTTAAGAATTAAAATGATGAAAACTTATAAAATCTTTCCAACAGGACGGTAATTGCAGTAATAATCCCCCTTTGTTATAGAAGCTACTGTATTATGGGTGACCTTGACTTCTATTATGTACTGTTACCTTTAGCTCAGAATCTATAACTCAGGGGACTATTAATTATCTTGCCATAAGTGCCCGCCCGAGTGGGGGACTTTCTGGAGAAGTAAATGCCACATCAATATAAAGTGGAGCTTCTCCGCTAGCCGCTTGACGGCTGTTATCAGTGATTAGGGTTCAGCAACCCACGGTCAAAGCCAAGGGATTATTCCCGCTTGGGTTCCACGCCATCTCAAACTTTTCTCATCGCTGTGACCTCTATCTGTGATTTACCCAGCATGCAAAACACAGCAGTTTACACACACCATTTAAACACCTCCTCCTTTTCACCCATCAACGGCCTCCCTGGGGTGTGCTCAGACTTTCATAAAAATAAAACACTGTTTTCAAATAATTTTTTTCCCCTTGGGGTATTTTCTTCCAGTTGATGGTGGAATTAGGTATTCCCTGTGGAATTAGGTATTCCCGTCTTCCGTCGTGTATTACCATCAGGGGACAGAATGTTAATTAAGCCTCTACCCAGCTCCATCAATGTGCTGTCTGTTGGGGGCAACACGAAGAAGACCGTTTCCAAAAAAATAAGCTAGAAATCGGGTAAAAGGAGGGCATTTTGTCTGCCATCATTTTCTTAAAAGGGCGAGCCCGAGCCGATGTTCTGACTGCCCGGCATCCGTTGGAAATTTTATCCTTCGATTTCAGTCTTCGGTTACAGCCAAGGAACTATCCCGAGAAGTTCTCAGCAATCTTGACTAACTAACCCCAAAGCGAAATTTCCATTTCCCCCCCGTGATGCCCTAATTGAATTTAGGGGTCGGTTATGTTTTGCATAGGCATTCACCCCACATCAATGGCATACATTCAAAAAGAGTCTTACGGAGGGGATCAGATAAACATGGGCTGCAAATGTGCTGATTTACCCCAGCTTGTAAAACAAAACAATTTACGTACACAATTTAAACATTCTTTCTAGTTTTTCATAAACCACATCCCTTGGGTGTATAATTGACATTTCCTTGCCACCCAGAAGATAGCGAGATAGTCCGCTGGGCTCGGTTCCCCTCCTGCGGGAGGGCGGCTGGAGCCGAGCGCCCCTGGTTAGCAGCTGCAGATTCGCCGCCGTCAGATGCCGGACCCGCCGGCGACGCTAGGGGGCAGGCTGACACCAAAGATCGTGGGTGTGTCGCCGACGCCAGACGCCCCATCTGAAGAGGCGGAAGCCCCTGCAAACGGAAGCCTCGTCCGTCTCCTTTATTCAGGCTCTGTGTTTTGCCAAAGAGCAGGACAAGAGACAGAGGGAGACGCAGGGAGCGGAGGGAAAGGGGACACGTTTCATGCTCCAAGGGCTTGGCCAGCTTGAGCCAAACTGCCAGGAACAGGGTCCTCATATAAAATAGAGAGCCGCTGCCAAGGAAGAAGGGATTTTTTCTACCTTGCTTCTCCAGTGATGGAGCCCTGGAGGAGAGGCTGTGGCCTGTGCAAGTACCTGAAATCAACTTCCGTGATCAAAGGAACCCGGGCACCTTTTTCCTCTGTATCAGACATCAGAATAACCATAGTAAGCCGGCTGACTCTAACTGTCCATCAGTAGGGGAATAAATGAGCAGTTAACGGCTAACGAGCTAATAAAACCCACATCGTATAGTGGAGCGTTGAAAGGGATGCATCAGATTGTCAAGTGCAAAAAGCAGATATTTTACGAACACCCCAAGTGACGCTATGCCTGGCGGGTGGGGTCTCTGTAGAGGGAGTAAATGTTCAGAAATGAAGGCAAGAAGGAAACAGACAACCTTCAGTCCAGTCTCTGGAGGAGGTGGAGGGGAAGGAGAGAGGGTCACTGGGGGGGGGTGGGGGGGGTGGGGGGGGTGGGCGGAGGAAAGAGAGTTTTATGTGCATTGTTTAATTTTTATTAAAGTAATCTGAAGCAAATATGACATTTAAAAAATATTTGTTCTTTCTGGGTTGTGGAAGGTCGTTTGCTTTTTTATTCTTTGTACTTCTTTTTGTATTTGAAGCAATGTGGGTTTGTTTGTTTGTTTGTTTGTTTTAAAGAAAAACAATTGGAAACGTGAGTGGGTAAACCACAGACAGAAATTGAATTTCAACAGAGTTTAGGCCTTGGGTCCATAAGCCCCCAAATCAGACTGTGGTTCAGCAGTCGTAGAAGGCAGTCACCTTTAGAATTTTAAATTGCACCATTTGGGTGTAATTGAGTCCCTTTCTGCCCCCCTCCCCTCTCCTTTTAGTCAAATTAAACTTATTGATTAGAACCCATTAGTATGTAATGGATTGTTAATTTGACTCTTTTTACAAATCATATTTATCTGCACCAATAAAATATTTGGATTTAATATGCATATGTCACATTTATGGTGATGCTGATTGAGGACCAAGCAATTTGAAGTGAAAGCAGACACTTTGTCTTTTACTCACACAAGGGAAAATGCACAGTTCGCTACATGAACCCTTCCAAAGGCGGGAGGCTTACATATAAAGACAAAACAAAAATTAGGAAAAAAAAAAATTAGAGGAAAGGAGAGAAATGCCCCACCCCCACTTTTTTTTTTTTTTTCCAAAGTTGAGAGAAACTCCATAGAGTGCATGCTTTTCAGCAAATACACCAGAATTGGGGCACCCAGTGTGGTATTCGATTGATTTATCATGTGGTTGCAAAGTCTCTGCTGGGAACGAGAATCGGCTTTTTGGTGAACATCAGCTGAGCTGTGGTCTCATCTCTCCTATTGGGCAAAATAGAGCCCAAAGAAAGATCAACCCCTTGCTTCCTTTTTGGCTGGTGGAGGGCACTTAGCAGGCAGGTGCCTAAAGGCAAAACAGGAATATATTTTCTGCGTAGTTCAAACACAGTATATATTAACTGAATGCTGCAGGTGATATGGTTGCTGGGATAATTTTCTTTCTTTCTTTCTTTCTTCTTTCTTTCTTTCTTTTTTCTTTCCTCCTTCCTTCTTTCCTTCCTTCCTTTCTCTTTTTTTGCTTAAAAAAAATTCTATTTTTATATCTGCACCAGTCTTAATGCATATAGTTTTCCTGTTTTGCTTTGGTTTCTGTTTTTGTAAGCCATCCTAAACCTTTTGAGAAGCAGGCAGGGTATACACTGTAAATAAATAAAAAATAAATACATGCTTTTCCTGATCCTGGCCAAATCCCATTACAAAGAGAACCAAGGCACCATCAGAATTCCTTTGTTGCCTAGGGGTTGTCCTATCAATATTGTATAAAGCGAGCAGGTCATTGGCTAGGCCTTTGGATTCTTTCTGTTATTTCAAGGGTCTGGGGTGATATTTGTTGTAAAGAGAGCCAATCCGTAAAAATAAAATTTCTTTCTTTGCCAGGTGGTAACAAAAAAGGTTTGCACAGCCAGTGACGGGCTATGGCAATATTTGGCCCATGGTCTTTGCAGACAAAGAGCTTGGCTGGTCATCATTAACGATAAGCATGATTGCGACAACTTTTTTGACAGCCAGCTTCGGTGGAAACTATATGCAGCCTATTGGCAAGTCATTTTACTGAGCTCAGGAAATTTCCATTTGTCACTTAACAGCCATGTGTCAGAAGCAAGATGCTTTGAACGCGATTTGTGATTTTTTTTTTGTTACCTTCTAAAAATGCATGTTCTTTCACTAGTAGGAAATGACCTAATTTTTTAACCTTTATTTAAAAAAAACCCTATTAACATCCAAGTTTTCGTGTCGAATACCGTCTTAATTTTTTTTTCTCTCTAAGGAACCCAACCCCCTTCATGAGCAGTCATTATTCTAGATAAGTATATGGTGAGCCAGGATATAGAGAGGAAGCTGGAAGTTTCCCTGGACTCAGCAGAAATTTGGTGTTAGAAGCAGAAACAACCCCTTGTAAGTGCCTGGCTAATAGTTATGTAGTTCCTCCTTTTCTGCCCAGGTTCTAGGGGATAGATTTTGACAAGATGATGTTATGGCTGTGGACCGAAGTCTAAAATCCTAGCGGACGGGGAAGAGGTGACATTGTCCATTTCTGTCTGCAGGACCTAACAAAATAAGTATTTGCCCATTGCACGCTAAGTTCGGGGATGAGAAATGTCCTTAAGATCTTGACTGAGTTACTTCAGACTCTGGCATCACTGTTTCATCGTGTCCGGACTGAGGGTAATGCTGTTTTGAAGATTATCGAAATGTTGGGTAGTCCTTGGGGCTGTTCGGCTGTTGAGGAAACAGAGCAACAAGGCAAAAACATTTATCAAATACATAATAATGATTTAGACGGTAAGTTTACCCCCTCGGGCGAAGACGTTATATAAACCACAAAGTATTTGGCCACTGCAACACTTAAAATATCTTAAGATGCTTAAATACCATGAGATTTATCAATATTCTTAGTAGTTACATGAATTTCACTTTGGAAGTTACCCAATATTCTACGAGGTTTGAGACTGGAGCCTGTTTTTCTTTTTTGTATTTGAATGTGTTCCATTTAGATGGATGCAGGCGTGTTAGTATGGGTGCTTAATGGCATATCATAAAGGATTTAACTTAATTCCACCATAATGAATTAATTCTCTCAGTGACACTGTTTTCATTATAGATTTAATGACATCACCTTGGCCAGGATTCAGGAATTCAGAACTCTAAGTTGCTCTGAATTATCTAAAAACGAAACTGGAAAGATGATTCTGCTTTTGTGGGTGCGTTTCCTCCAACTGTGGATCAGAGCACGTGGGGGACGCCTATTATTTTGAGTAGTCGAGTTAAAAATAAAACTCTTAACACCCGTGAGGAAATTGGATTCCGCATTCTCTTAAATTGTCTTTAGGGACATCGGTTTTACAAAACATGAAACCAAGAAAAAAGAAGAAAGCCCTCGTGTTTCTTTTCATTTGCTTATGTCATGATTATCTGTTGGAAACATAAACGGATAAATATGCGATCTCAAATCATAATTCAGACACAAGTTTTCAGCAGCTAAAGAAAGAGAGGGGGTGGGTGTAAAAATATTTATGCTGCATTTTCGAGGACTGTGCCTGATTTCCTTTCGGATTTGTTGATTTTGTGGAATTAGAGGGATGGTGCCTCCTATTTTTACAGGCTTGTATTGTTACCCCAGGAATGCTTTGGCAGACGCAAAATTAGAAACAAATTTCGTGTGTTTCTCCAGTGCCTTTTCAGACCTTAAAGGACAGGAACAAAGTGTGGCGGTTTGTCATCGGAACTCCAGGAAGCCACAAGGAAATGGAGCTTACAAACCAAATTGCTCAAAATGGGGAAGAAATGAAAAATACACAGCAGATGCTCCCAGCCTAGGAGTGGAAGCTTCAGGAAGAAGGGACCACCAGTAATGCTAACCGGTCTTGAACAATGGCTGTTTGCACCGAGACATGAGGCAGAGTCCCGTTTCCCTCTGATTCTGTTCCATAGACATCTTTCCAGGATTTGAAATTGATAATTGTAGACACAAAGATACACTTGGCCTAATTTGCCAGCCTATTGGAGTCACGGGTGATCACCCGACATGTCTACACGTGCGCAGATGGTTCCTGCCAGGTTCAATCAGATTGGAAAACGCAAAATGTGTGTATTTTTTTTTTTTTCCTTCAGACTATTGAAAGGGGCTGGTTGTCAGTGCCCTGGGTGTTGAAATGAGAAATATTATGCTGATTTTTTTAGAAGTGTTTCTTACACTTATAGACCAACGACACCAAAAACTTAGTTATCTGGGCTAAATTCGGGGATGGGGAAAATAGAGCCAACCAGCAGAGGAATCAAGCTGGAATTAGTGAATGCTTGAGCAGGGCAGATATTCCTGATTTCCATGTGTCAACAGAACTTCTGCTTTAATCGGTTAAGTATTTCTGTATTAACTCAGTCATTTCCAAACTTCACACAGGTATGGTTTCTCGTGTCCAAGTAGCTTTTGTACTACCATTTATCTGTTTTTCTGCTCAGACTTACTGTTTCAATCGCCTACATTTGTTTTAAGAAGAAAGTTTACATATCATTTCCATGAATAGAAAAAAAAAAAAAACAACTCACAAAAAAACCCAATTATGTCTCTTACCACCTGTACAGAGGAACCATTAAAATAATTGTCGTTTGCCCAGGCTCCCTGAGCCTCAGGCCTTCCCTTTCTTCATTATTGAATTTTGTAGTATGCACCTATGCTCCGGAGGAATTTGGAAAATGGTTAGCTAATTAACAGCTACTATTCACTGAGTGCTTGTTGAGCACAGGCACGGAGCTAAACGTTTCGCATGTGCTCTCATATGTAAGCCTCGCGCCAAATCTAATGACACAGGTAGCCCACATTACCTCAGATGTGGAAACTGAGGCCAAGAGAAGTTAAGTGGCCCAGAGGCACACGGGTGACAACCCAGTTTAGGCTGCCTACGGCCTAGGAAGTGTCTCAACGTCTATGTTTTTCCCGTAAAATAAAGTGTAATTTATATTTGGTATTTTGTCGATGGAAAAATATATGCCCCCTTCTAGAAAAACACCCTCGCTTTGTATCAGTTAGTTATGGCCACCACAAACCTGTATAACAAGTTTGGCCAGACCTCAGCGGGTTGAAACAGCAATCGTTTGTCATTGCTCGTGGGTCCTCGAGCCAGCTGGAGAGATTCCGCCTGGGCGGCTCTGCTTCAAGGGCCCCTCATCCTTTTCCTGGGACTAGTAGGCTAGCCGGGATATGATTTCCGAACAATGGCAGAGAAGAGAAAGAGCCAGCTTATCTTTGCAAGCACAGGCCCACGGCCCATTTCAAGGCTCTAGTCACAGCATGGCTGTGAACCTTCCATCGGCCAGAGCAAATCACAGGGCCGAGCCCAAAGTCGAAGGGAAGGGAAGTATACCATAACTATATGACGAAGGGCATGGGACGCAGGGAGGGCCCCTGATGCAGAATCTATTCCTTCTTTTGAAGCGCAGAAGTATCTCTCTCTCTTGTTTGTGGTTACGCCTTTGTCGGTTTCTTGCTGGTCTTTTCAAATACAAGAAGTATCTCAGTCCAACCTCCACCCCTTCCCCCATCAGTTGCAAGAAATCGAGCTACAGATAGGTGGATGTTGTAGTTCCTAAGTGTCTCTACTGCAGCTCTCTTGGTCTCCAACCTGAAGAAACTCCAAGGAGAGAAAAGTCCAAGGAGAGAAAATGTCTTTTCCAGGTCAAAGCATTGAATGAGTGGTAGAGGGAGGAACAGACCCAGATTTCCTGACTCCCGCCTAGCCCGCCTCCCACTCTGCAAAATCAATGGGGTCAGAATCCGTGAGATTTTCCTGATGCTTTTTTCACATAAACAAGGGAGTTATCGAACCTCCACGGAGAACAAGATATCTTACTTGAGTTAAAAGAGCAGCCCGATAAAAATGTTTAAAGAAGTTACTATGGAGGTATTTTGGATTCAGCCCTTCATTGTTTTTTTTTTTTTTTTTTTAAGTTTATTTATTTATTTTTGAGAGATTGGCAGAGAGCACGTGCACGGGCAAGCAGGAGACGGGCCGAGAGAGAGGGAGACAGAGAATCCCCAGTGGGCTTCAAATTGTCAGCACGGAGCCCAAGGCGGGGCTCCAACCCACAAACCGTGAGATCATGACCTGAGCTGAAATCAAGAGTCGGACTAACCTACCGGAGCCACCCAGGCGCCCCTCATCCCTTCGCTGTAACTGAAATTAGATGTCGCCGATGAACACAGGCTTACGTTTACGCTAGCGACTTTGGAGATTGATTTTGCCCTGCTTTAGAGTGTTTTGAAAGCAAAAAAATATATTAGTGAAATCAATGTCAGTTTAAATACGCTTCACTTCCAGGCACGGAAGTATTTTCATCTGGGGCCTGGATGGGGTTTCCCTCTTCTTTCCTTGATGGTATACAGTGGATTTCACTTTGGTAAGATTCGCTCCGAAGTTAGGAAAGAAAGCAGCGTGGTCGTGGAGAAAGAAACACGGGGAACTGAGCCCCTGCTTTGGCAGAGAGAGACCTTGGACCCAGAGACTGAAGACCGAGTGTATTTTCCCCAGACAAACCTGCCCTCCCCCAGGGTACGGCGGCTTGTCCCCAGTCTGGAGCAGCGGCCGGGTCATCTGCTCGTCGCCCTGCTTTGTCAGGATCATCCTACACGTGCTCTAGCTGTGAGCAGTCAGTCCGAGCGGCATCGAGTTATTCGGAATCCCTGCCCGAAGACACGGACCACAACTGGGGCAGAATCAGAATTTCCAGAGCTGGAAAAATCCGAAAGATCGTCTGGATGGAGGCTGTCATTTTTAGGGGGGAGTAGGGGCCCAGAGGAAGAGAGCATCTTGCCCGAGGTAGCACAGCTTGGTAAAGGGTTCAGCAGCACTTTGAGGTGGCGAAGGAGTTTATGGAGACGTTGTGGAGCTCTCCATAGGGAGACCTCCTCGAGGGCTGGGTTTCTGCTGATTTCATCTCTGTTATCCCTATTAACTTATTAGTGTCTTTAGGATTGACACAAGGATTCCAGGCTGCTCTGTGAGTTATTCCCAGGGCACTTAGTACAGTCCTGTGCCTGCTCTAGGCAGAACTTCGTAAACGTGAGCTGAAACCAGTCCCTGATACCCTTGCGTTACATTTTGTGGGGTTTTTTTTTGTTTTTGTTTTTACTATTTATTTTTGAGAGAGAGAGAGAGAGAGAGAGAGAGAGAGCGAGGGAGGGGCAGAGACAGAGGGAGACACAGAATCAGAAGCAGGCTCCGGGCTCTGAGCTGTCAGCACAGAGCCCGATGCAGGGCTTGAACCCATGAACCATGAACTCATGACCCGAGCTGAAGTCAGATGCCTAACTGACTGAGCCACGTAGGCGCCCCAGATTTTGTGGTTTTAAAAAGCATTTTCCAGGGGCGCCTGGGTAGCTCAGTCGGTTAAACTTCTGACTTCGGCTCAGGTCATGATCTCACAGCTCACGAGTTCAAGCCTCGCGTCCGGCTCTGTGCTGACAGCTCCGAGCCCGGAGCCCGCTTTGGATTCTGTGTCTCCCTCTCTCTCTGCTCCTCCCCCACTCATGCCCTCTGTCTGTCTCTCTCTTTCTCACTCTCCCTCTTTCTCAAAAATAAATTAAAAAAAAAAAAAGGAAGCTGAGACCCGGAGAAGGCAAGCAACTTTCCCAGGTTTACGCACCTAGTAAAATCCAGCACTGGCTACTCCTAAGTCCACACCCTTGGCCACTGTGCCGGTCTTCCAAACACACTCAATAATAAGAAACCCATGTGGTCCTGAAGAAATACAGATTCCCAGGTGTCCCTCCGTCCATCAGGAGTCAGGAGTTCTTGGGTGGGGCCCGGGAATCTGGATTTTAAGAGACGTGTATGTGATTCTCCTGGTGCTGTAACTATACTGTCTCATTTTTAAGACACCAAATGCAGAGACTGTCCAGCAAACCCAAACCTCCTTCCTCCTTGCTCTCTCCTACACCTGAACTCAGACCACGCCTCTGAAAAACGAGGTTAGCCAAGCACAGGCCAGTCTTCGTGTCCTGGGGAAAAGCATGATTGCTTTCTTCTCAACCCAAGGAAAGGGGAGGTGAGAAATGCACTTAAGTGGGCATTGTGAGGAAAACATTAAAAAAAAAATCCCCCAAATCAAACCCAAGAATCACAGTTGCCATTGGGAATCATTAAAGCTCTATTCAAATATATCCAAGTTTCAGAATATTCCTTAGCCCAAATGTCTTACGGGAAGAGGTACCCTTACTGCTGCCTTTATTTTTATGATTCCTATCTCGTGACCAGGACTAGGATAAATCACTCGCTTGAGACAACGCACTGTGACAGAATAGCGCCCGACTGAGACCCGGGAGATCTGGGCCCCCTTGCTAAATGGCATCCTCGAGAGGCTCTGGCCTCCGTTTCTCAGGCTCTGAAATGGGCGGTAAGCGGACATGGCCCCTGCCATCTCTGACAACTGTAAATTAAACAAATCAACAAACCCAAACCAATGACAAACGAAACCAATAAGACAAACGTAAAAACAGGCAAAAACTCACGGCGCCCCCAACCTGCATCCGTGCCCATTTCGGAAACCCTTCCTGGTGGGGTCAGCCCTGATATATTTTTCTGAGAAGGCATTCAGCAAATGTTACTTAGATCCATTTTCTGTGCCAGGCAACTAGGGTAGGACCTGGGGACAAAACAACAAGGCTTCCCTAACCTCACTGAAAGCAAAGCCGAACCAAACTAAATATTCTGGTCTTAACGTGTTTATAGTGTAGTCAGTGGTCAGGGGACGATAATGAAACACATAAATACAATGGATACATATTATAATGTATACTATACCAATATGTAGAAACTCCAATAACATATTCATATTATTGGCATAATATTGGCACAGAGGTTAGGAAGAGAACAGGGTGGTACTATGAGTGTGTGGGTCAGGAAAACTTCCTGGAGGAGGTGATAATGTTGCTGAGAATGGAAAGGAAACTTGGAAGTTTTGGCTCGTGATGCCTTAGAACATAATGGCTGTGGTCTCATCTGATTTTAGATGAATGGAAAATCCCAAAGAAAATAACTCAAGCGTGAAATAATCTTTGTTCACGATCGGGAAACTTGCTCCCGTTCCAGCTTGGGCCACCTCGCACGGCTCACAAGAAGTAATGGCTGAATTTTCAGGAAGTTTCTGCATTGGTTGTGAAAGGCAACCATTATTAAAAATTAAACCATACAACCTCTCGGTTAAGTAAATCATTAAAAACAGAGGTGATAGATACCCGAAGCATCACTTCTTAGTTATTTGTACTATGCCGATGGTCTTGAGACTGGTCACGTCCGTTGCGTGTGCATCTTGGAAATGCCATATGCGGATGTGCTATTCCAACTGTGTGCCTCTTCCCAACTTCTCACTGGGCGAAGGCATACGGGGGACTTGAAATCGGTCACGGGAGTATTTACACCACAGGAATTAGCCAACACTAGAGATCAGGGCTTCCCTTTTTCTCCCCCCTGGGAGCCAGCCAGTTGTTAGACCAGGGCAACCGCTTCCCCTTCGGAGCTACTCACTCTGGGTGGCCATTGAAGCACTCCGTCAGGTCAGTCGGTCGACTGCCATGGGAGAGCCAATCAGAGGGGTTACAGTTCAGTTCTTTTTTTTTTTTTTAATGTTTATTTATTTTTGAGACAGAGAGAGACAGAGCATGAACGGGGGAGGGGCAGAGAGAGAGGGAGACACAGAATCCGAAGCAGGCTCCGGGCTCCGAGCTGTCAGCACAGAGCCCGATGCGGGGTTCGAACCCACGGACCACGAGATCATGACCTGGGCTGAAGTCGGACGCCCAACCGACTGAGCCACCCAGGCGCCCCTACAGTTCAGTTCTTGTAGAGGTTTGTGTCCAACTCACCCTGGGGAATTTCAAGAACCACTACTTAAATCTTCATTCGTTCATTCATCCATTCGTGCACGTGGCTTAGGAACTTTGAAACCAAGATGGATGAGAAGGGCAAAGTAGAATCCTTTCTTTCTCCATCCACTCCCCAGCTGTGGCTTTGTATGCCTTCCAGACCTTTCTACGCGGTGCCACATCTCTTTCCCCCTTCCAACTCACTATGTGTTGGTCAGTAAGTTGCCTTTTTTTGTTGTTGATTTTTGTCCGCTTAATAACGTCGCCGGGCTCTGCAGAGAGGGCAGTGCAGCCTGGCATTTAGACCATCATTATGGAGCCAGACTGTCCTGGTTGACCAGCGCACCGGCAGTATAACCTTGGACAAGATCCTCCCCTGCGATGCAGTTTCCTAATCTGTAAAATGGGAACAGAGTAAAAAAATACCTGTCCCTTAGGCTTTTGCATGCGTTCTGTTAAGGAACACATGTTGAGCATTCCACAGGAGGTAGCCTGTGGTATCTCCCTCTATCCGATCATTTTTCTCATTTTATTTTTTATCACTTACTATTCCATTTTCTAAGCGTACTAAAATACACTTAAGTAGCTTCCCTAATATTGAGATTATTTCCTTTTTTTTTTTTTTTTGGCTGCTACATACTCATGTGAATATATTTGCACAATTGTCTGAGTTTATTCATGAGAAAAATTCCCGGAACGGAGACTTCGGGCTCAGAATTTGATAGCTATGGCCAGTGACTCCACATCAGGTTGAAACAAATACACGCTCTCCCAACAGAATGTGCGAACGCCCTACTGCATTTCAAACGCGTCAGCCAACCTTTCGTGTTGCCAATGCAGAGAGGGAAAAGTTGTGCTTGACTTACTCTGCGTTTTCTAACTTTCCAAGAAGTTTAACTAGCTATTCATACTTGCATTATCCATTAACGTTTCTTCTTCAAAAGACGAAGTGTTCCTGTATTTTACTCTCCATATTTTTGCAGCTTGTCTTTTCTTTTTGGCCACACAAAATATTTGTACGTATTCAAATGGATCCATCTTTTATTCAGTGGTTTCTGGGTGGTATGCCACATGGAGAATAGACTTGGATTGCCCTTTTGGTAAAACAAAATCATTTAGGTTCCCTTTAAGTTCTTTGAGGGTTTTACATTTTATATCCAAATATTTGAGACCTCTGTAATAGTTGTAAAGAGAGCATTAATGATGAATTTCATTTTTTTCCCAAATATTTAGCCAATTTTCTCAGCACTTTTTTTTGATTTGGGTTGTTTTTTTTTAAAATAATTTATTGTCAAATTGCCTAACATACAGTGTGCTCTTGGTTTTTGGGGTGGATTCCTGTGGTTCATCGCTTACGTACAACACCCAGTGGTCATCCCAGCAAGTGCCTTCCTCAATGCCCATCACCCATTTTCCCCTCTGCCCCAGCCCCCCATCCCCCTCGGTTTGTTCTCTGTATTTAAGAGTCTCTTATGTTTGCCTCCCTCCCCCTCTGTTGTAACTATTTTTCTCTTTCCCTTCCCCCATCGTCTTTTGTTGAGTTTCTCAAGATCCACACATGAGTGAAAACATAAGGTATCTGTCCTTCTGTGACTGACTTATTTCACTCAGCATAATACCTTCCAGTTCCATCCACGTTGCTGCAAATGGCATGATTTCATTCTTTCTCACTGCCAAGTAGTATTCCATTGTATATATAAACCCCAATTTCTTTATCCATTCATCAGTTGATGGACATTGAGACTCTTTCCACAATTTAGCTATTGTTGAAAGTGCTGCTATGAACATTGGGGTACAAGTGCCCCTATGCATCAGCCCTCCTGTATCCCTTGGGTAAATTCCTAGTAGTGCTATTGCTGGGTCATAGGGTAGATCTATTTTTAATTTTTTGAGGAACCTCCACACTGTTTTCCAGAGCGTCTGAACCAGTTTGCATTCCCACCAAAGGTCAGCACTATTTTTTGTATAAACCATAGTTTCCCCGTCAATTTGAAATGGCACTTTGATGACATATAAGATCCCCATGTTTATTTAGCTTAACTTCTTTTAGTAGTGACTTATTTCTTATGTTTTTATTTATTTTTATTTTAGAGAGAAAGTGAGAATGGAGGAGAGGGGCAGAGGCAGGGAGAGAGAGAATCTTAAATTTTCTTTTAATGTTTTATTTATTTTTGAGACAGAGAGAGAGAGAGACAGAGTGCGAATGGGGGAGGAACAGAGAAAGGGGGAGACACAGAATCTGAAGCAGGCTCTGTGCTGGTCAGCTCAGAGCCCGACGCGGGGCTGAAACTCACAAACCGTGAGATCATGACTTGAGCTGAAGTCTATGCTTATCCGACTGAGCCACCCAGGTGCCCCTGGAAGAGAGAGAGAATCTTAAACAGTCTCTGTGCTCAGAGCAAAGCCAAACTTGGGGCTCGGTTCCATAACGCTAGGATCATGACTGAACTGAAACCAAGAGTTGGATGCTCAACCGACTGAACCAGCCAGGCACCCAGACTTTTTAAAATTTTTAAAATATTTGCTATTTTTTAAGGTTTATTTATTTTTATGAGAGAGAAAGAGCACGAGTGGGAGAGGGACAGAAAGAGAGAGAGAGAGACGAGACAGAATCTGAAGCAGGCTCCAGGCTCCAAGCTGTCAGCACAGAGCCCCATACGGGGCTCAAACTCACAAACTGCGAGCTCACCACCTGAGCTGAAGCTGCCCCTGGAGCCACCCAGGCGCCCCTGACCCATTTTCTCTTTTATTCCTCATCCCGATGCTGGCAATCCCGGGCTCCCTTTACAGGTATAAAACCCGAGGCTCAGAGCAGCGATGGCCCTTGCTTGCGGTCACCCAGCCAAAACAGGGGCGGTGTCCTAAGGTTCACACCCAGAGTTTTCTGACTCTAAATCAGAGCTCTTTCCACCGTCTCCAGAGAACGATAAATGAAGGAATTCGTTAAGAGAAGTGGGGGGAAAAATTCCGTCTTTTAAATCGAGAGTCAGCAAGGAAATCACTTGGAATCCAGGTACGTGTTGAATTACACAACGCGTCACGTCAAACGAAGCCACCCGCCCACGTACAATTCTGACCTTCCTCGGGTTTGTCCCGATGACCAACTCTGGAGCCGTTATGAGCAGCCAAGGCTCCAGAACTTTTTGCTAATATTATGTATTAGGTACAACCACACTGCTGCTTTGGGCTGCTTCCTTAAGAATGGAGGAAAAAAAAAATAAGGCTGAGACTTTGATCTCGTGTTTTCAATCTGGCTGTTATAAATAGAATTTCAGCTTAAGTATACTAATGATTTTTTTTCACTATGCAAATGATATTGGTTCCCTAGCAACAGAACAAATAAGTGTTTCTCCTCTAATTCTGTGTATGTTAGTTTAGAGAAGGCACACAATAAGTTAATTAGAGAGTGGTTGGGGGTGATTTGTAAATGTCATATTAACATGTTGCTTGCCTTTGTAGCACCCAAAGATTTTTAAAATATACGGATGCCATTTCTGGCACGGTTGATTCATTTTTGTGTCTCTAGCACCTCTCCCCCAACTAATATTTGGAATACAGATTGGGGAGTGGCAGGTGATGTCTTTGGTGGCCACTTCTAATTACGGATGCACTCGGTTTGGAGGAAAACAGATCTCTAAAAACCAAACCTGAAGCTAAAGATAAATCAGGGCGTTACCGGAATCCCAGTGTATCAGAGGTGGACCGCAGAGGCCTTTGATTTCGCCGAGGTGAGAACCGAGCAGTGACTTATCCAAGGGCCCGGGGTCTGTAGTTGGCTGTGCTTCTAGCCAAATCCAAGACTCCCTATTCTGTCCACTAGCCCCCTCTCGTGCCAAGGCTTGCCCTATATTCCTTAAGCAGCCAATGCTTTGCTGTTTATTGGTAAGGCTCTGTGTATACTTCTGGCTGTTTTCCGTTCACCTTGGACTTGATTTCTTCTTTTCTTTTTTTTAACTTTTTAAAATGTTTATTTTTGAGAGACAGAGCACAAGCTGGGGAGGAGCAGAGAGAGAGGGAGACACAGAATCTGAAGCAGGCTCCAGGCTCTGAGCTGTCAGCACAGAGCCCGACTCGGGGCTCGAACTCACAAACCGCGAGGTCATGACCTGAGCCAAAGGCGGTCGCTTATCCGACTGAGCCACCCAGGCGCCCCTGGACTTGATTTCTTCTAAAAGTCACCCTCTGCCCCTTCTGCCCACCACAGATGACTGGCCTGTATTACATCTGATTCGTGAACTGTTTCCAGGGAGGGGGGTAAAGAGAAGGAGGTGCATCGAGGGAGTCTATCACATCCGGGATGAAGTCTGAGGTAGAAAAGCTGACAAGAACTTTGACAACAACAACATCAATTAATTTATTAAAACAACAACATGCTTTCTATTTGAATTCTTTCAATCGCACAACTCAAAAAGTTTTGACGTTTCTATCTGCTTAAACCATCAGCCTTCTTTTGACTGTTAAAAAAATGTAAGGCAAAGATGTACCTTCATATTTTACAACACCTAGCGGGCGAGGAAAAAGAGTTACACGGACAAGGGTGCAGGCTTTGTACTCAGAGACAAAATCAAATTTTGTGCGGGTTAGGAATGCGTTTGGGCTGCAAGTCACAGGAAACCCCACCGATAGCGGCTTAAACCACAGGACCAGTCATCGCCTACGTCGCATGAAGTCTGGACGTGTGCGGTCACAGTATTGTTCGGAATATAAATGACGTTGGGGTCGCAGTTGTGGTGATAGCGCGCGCCGTGGCCCCATGCCGCATGATGTCACATGGCCCATCCAAAGGCAGGAAACACAGGGAGGCCAGGAGGTGAGGGGTCTCCTTATATATCTCTTTCCCTGTATCAGGAAACAAGTCTTTCCCAGAAGCCCCTCTTTGGCTACAACAAAGCCACCCTTAGCTGCAGAGGAGGCTAAAGATGCCTTCTTGCTGAGAGGTGGGCAAGGACAAAGGGGCTGGGCACGCTGCTGCCTGGGGAATGCCCGGCTCCTCTTCCCCTTGACATTCACCCTTCTGTGTACCCGCCGTTGCTGTGTTCTACTGGGAGCGGCTGAGGGCTTTCTCTTGGCTGCAAGTTGGCAAGGCCTGGGTGCTGAGGACTTGTACCCCCTGTGTGCAAGTTGGAAGTGAAGGACAAATGGGAGACAGAGGGTTTATGCCCCAGCTGGCTCCCCCTTGAGTGGGACAAGTCCAAGGCATATTTCACATCTGTTCTTAGGGGTTCCTGGTGGGGTAATGACCCAGCTGCCCACAGAGGTAGCTCATCTGTCAATACACCTTGAGGTCCTTGCCTTGCCTTCTCTGTCTTGCTTCCCCATGTCTTCTGGGACCACCTTCCGAATAAATCACTTGTGTTCAAGTCTTGCTTTAGAGTTAGCTTCCGAGGGCAACGCAGCCTGTGATGCTGGCTATGAGAGCCTCCCCACCTTCATTTCTTCGAGCCGTGGAAGGGAGATGCCAACCTTCATCAGGGTGGCCAGTTGGGAGGGCCAGTGAAAAAACATCCATGAAAACATGTTGCAAAACGCAAAACATTAAAGACACAGGGGTAACGTGGGCTGGAAAACACCACGTGCCTTTTCCCCCAACCCATCAGTTTGGATTCCATTTCTGTAATTTCGCGCATACTTGCCAGGGACTAGGTCTTTGGGCAGAGATCCTTTCCTTTGACAAATAAAGGAAGTGTAATTGCTAAAGTGGTATTTCCCCTCAATCTCAGCTAAGAGCCTTGCTTTTATGGCTGTTACTCCACTAGGATTCCAATTAGCTATTATTCTTTAGAGAAGGGGGTGGTGGTGACAAAATGGTCCACACTGTTGCATTAGAGTTTTCAATATTCGGTACACTGACAAAGATAAACAGTTCATTCTCTGTCGCAGGTACTCAGCCGGAGACACTTGGGACTGCCTCAAACATCTTTACTCCCTGGTTTCATTTTCTCCATAGGAAGAAAAAAAAGGCACATCGATGTACTGGGTACAATCACCTTAATGAAGCCAGGCTTTTAAAAATAAGAAGCAAAGTCATCTATTTCCATGCAGTTGAAATTCTCATCTAATATGGCCTGCAGTTTCTTCTCGTTGTTGTTGTTGTTGTTGTTGTTGTTGCTTTTCTTGACTTCCAGGCTGGGAAACTGTGGATCCCATTCTTCTAACTCCTGTCATTTGTTTGATGCTATTCTTCTGGCCTTGTTGTGACCTCCCGCAGTAGGGCTGTGCTGCAGCCCTCTTCTTCTGAACATAGCACCTGTGTTGGGTATTTCCCAGCCACCCCTCCACACTCATGCTCCCATTCTTTCCCCTGCTCTGTGTCCCTGGAGGTTGACTTCTACAGTCTGCATCACCAGGCTCCTTTGTTCTCTGGCTTTCCACTGGAGAGGATTAGCAGGAACCGAGAGAATCTGACGAGGGAGGATTGGGTGTTCAGCTTCTCTGTACACTCCTGTTGAGTTACTCTTCAGCAGTGGCTTCCTTGTTCCTCTATCTACCATGCTGGCTCATTCAGGCAGCCCCTCTCCTACAGCTCTCTCTTGTTCTACTGATAACTCCCTTCCTAGGGACTTCCAGCGAGAGGTGGTAATGACTTTCCATTGTTGCTGGTCTCTGGGTGCAACACCCCCCCACCCCGGCTCCCTTAGTCTACACCTCTGTAAATAGTGCTGTATTAACCTCTCTGCAGTCACCGCTTCAAGAGGGCCCTCTGCTCCCCGATGGCTGAGACAGCACCCCAGTTGCCCTTTGAGAACTTACCTTTGTCCCACGGGATAGAGGTAGTGGGACATCATAATCAAGGTGCCCTGCCTTTCCTCAGCCCGAACAAGGAGGGTGCAGAGGAACACATGGTCCAAGCAAGTCCAAAAGGGATTCTGTCTCCCTGGGACTTCAACCGACAGCAGAGAAGCCACATTCCTCTGGCAGCCCAACCGAAGGGGCTGAGGAGCAATTCCTATCGCTCAGACTTCCAGAGCTGCTCTGGTGGGTGACTTTTCCAGGCCTGGTTCGGCAACCTTCCCCTCCATCCTCTGAGTCCTTCCAGAACCTTCCAATCAATTCCTTATTTTGCTCAAAGTGAACCAGTATAGGTTTCTGCTGCTTCGCCCCAGAGAATCTTCACTGATGCATCTCTGAAGCCACTTTTTCCAAGACTTGCCTTCCCCAAGCATCCGTATGGCTTAGGGGCCTTCCCCTTGGCCCCTGTTGGGGGAAATCGATCCTTTTACCTGCTTTCAGTTACTGCACCTGCTACTCGCTGACTTCTGGTAGCTTCCTCCTTCCTATTTACATGTGCACCCATAGTCTATCACAGTAACTTCTTTTGATATTTCCCGGATTACCCCACCTTTTGTAGTTGTTGGGTTTTGCCTGCGATTCCTGTTTATAATGGTACAGGATCTGCAGACCAGAGCCCTATCAAAGATTTCCCAATGTTTTAAAACCATGCCTCAAATTAGTTGACATCTGTGACTCTTAAGTATAAAGCTGGCTGAGGAAATGCTATCAGCATGACACAATTTGAATGTGGGCGCACATGTTAGGTTTGAAATGTAAGGGTGTGGTTGGCTTTTAGACAGATGTTTTTAAAATGTTGGGGGCATCCAAGTCGGGTAGTGACAGCAGTGTGGTCAACCTTTAAACATCTGTCAATACTGTGTTCAGAGTGTGGGATATGAGCAGTTTCATACACTGCAGAGAGGGGACATGTCCAGTTAGGGTCACTTTAGGGGACAGTTTCATCTATTAAAATGTTAAAGCACATTCCCATGATCTTTCTAGTGTACTGTTCAGATCCCACTCGAATAGACACGCTTGCCTATGTGCCCAGGGAGGTACGTATAAGATGTTTAATCCATCAGTGTTTATAAAGATTAAATTTGGCTGGGGGGGGATTGAAAACAAATATACAAATGTTCATCAGCTGGAAGATGGGCTAAATGCACCTTGAGAAATTCACCTTTTGGATCACTGGTGAGCAATTAAGAAGAACGGGCTATGTTTCTACTCATGACTGGGTGCAGCTCAATCATAAGGTTGATACCACTTATGAAAGAAACACGCAAACACCAACGGTACCTCCGTAGGTCTGCATGGACTTATACATATTTATGCCATGCAAAGAAAGGCTTAGAAGGTATCACATCAAACTGACAGAAGTGCCTACCTCTGGGGAAGAAGAGACCAGGATTTTTTGAGGAGTGAGGCATGTGGTCAAAGGGGATTGTGGCAAAGACTGGCTGACTCATGGTCAAACCTATTCCTCTCCTTTCTGATAACCCAGCTACACAGCATTTTCCTTGCAGTTAAGTGTGGCCGTGTGATTAAAATCTGGCCAGTGGAAAGGGGGTGAAGAACGCGTCACCACCTTCCAACAGGCAACCCTTCCTGCCTTTTCCTTCCTCTGCAACCTGGAAGCTACATTTCAAGATGGCGGAGCCACAGATGAGGAAGCTAAGTTCCTGGACCTCTCTGCCTGGGAGACAAGTGCTCGCAGGTCAGGAACACCGGATTGGATTTCATGAAAGCAAGAAACAGATTGCTACTCTGGTAAGCCACTGACATTTCAGTGTTCATCTGTGCTGGGAACTAGCTTTACCCAAACCCACATCACGATTTTAGTGTTCATTCAAGGGTTTTTACTTTTTAAAAAAGAAGAGTGCATGGGGCGCCTGGGTGGCGCAGTCGGTTAAGCGTCCGACTTCAGCCAGGTCACGATCTCGCGGTCCGTGAGTTCGAGCCCCGCGTCGGGCTCTGGGCTGATGGCTCAGAGCCTGGCACCTGTTTCCGATTCTGTGTCTCCCTCTCTCTCTGCCCCTCCCCTGTTCACGCTCTGTCTCTCTCTGTCCCAAAAATAAAGAAATGTTGAAAAAAAAATAAAATAAAAAAGAAAAAAGAAAAAAGAAGAGTGCATTCACGTATCACTTGTGCAGTTAAGTTTTCAAAGAAAGATGGAATGAAAGCAAATCCTATCTAAGAAGGACTTAGGATTCCATGCGAGTGACCGTGGATGCTTTTCTGGCTCCCTTACGGCTTCAGGTAGAGTCCTGCCATGCATGTACCAGCCAGAAAAAAAAATCACTCTCCTTTCTTATAGAAGGTCATGAGTCAAGAAACCTGAATTCCAGTCCTCACTCTTGATTCCGCCACCCGTGGGGCCTTGAGTCAATCACTTCCCTTCCTTGGGTCTCAGTTTCCTGGCCTGTAAAAAAGAGTGAACGTTTAGGGCGAGTTCCCCGAGAAGCAGACTCTGAGACTCTGAGGTTGACTGGGGAGTGTTCTTGACAGGTGAGAAGCGAAGGAAGCAGGACCGGGCAGAGGGAGAAGTTGGATTGTGATGTGGTTGGAAAAAACCTCAGTGGATTCCATGCGGAGCTGGGATGGACTGTTAGAGTTATCCCAAACTGGGGCAAAGTGGCCAAGCCTTTGTCATCATCTCGAATGTGGGTACCAGAATCCCAGGGAAAAATGAAACCACACAACATTAAGTCCAGAGAGGTGCCAACAGAGGCGGGTCCAAATCAACTTCATCTAGTAACTTTTCGGTGCGTATCCATGTAGTAATGACGAATGATTTACTAGTGATGAATGGCGAAGTTGTCGGTGCCCCTCTGATGGTCTGAAATTAACAGGGACCTGGCATCTGTCGGGAAGGTGAGAGCCATGGTCATTTCAGGGTGGGGTTGAGGTAAATATACTCTGGATGTTCATCCCTACTGTGATCCCCATCTGTCTGATTAGATTCAACCCGAAAAGTAAAACCACTGCTGTTTGAGTTTAAAGCCAAGACCGCAGTGCAGCTTTGGAGATGTGAAGACGTTAGCCAGGAAGCGGCAGGTGCTAGAAAAACGATGCCAGGAGGTTGTACATCGATACCTTCACAATGCTGTGCAGTGTTCCACAGATGTCGGATTTGACCCTGGAGCTCTTATTTCCAGCTCTTGGAACTTGGCGGCCCCCGGGGCAGAGTGGGGGTGGAGTGGGGCACCCCATGTTGATTCTAGAGCTGGCTTTCTCCAAAAAGTACCCAGTGCTTTCCGAGGCGGGGGCGGGGGTGTAGTTGGATATGATCCTCTGGGATACCAGATGCACATGTTAGAGTTTCTGCTTACTTTCTATCTTTTTTAAATAAATATTTTGTATATATTCACATCGTATACACTCCTATCATAGTATGTACATGTAATTTAGGAACAAACAAATGCACCTATATGTGGGGTGCACCTCTGAAAAATTTTTCCAATGGTAATATGCACCTTTTAATTTTTTTAATGTTTATTTAATTTTGAGAGAGAGAGAGACAGAGTGCAAGTGGAGAAGGGGCAGAGAGAGAGAGAGGGGGAGACGGAATCCAAAGCAGGCTCCAGGCTCTGAGCTGTCAGCACAGAACCTAACGTGGGGCTCGAACTCACAGGCCGCAAGATCATAATGTGAGATGAAGTCGGACGCTTAACTGACTGAGCCACTCAGGCGCCCTTAATGAGATTATTTTTAACGGCTTTATTGAGGCATAACTGATATACAAAAACTGCACATAGTTAATGGATACAACTTGACGAGTTTCGACATAGACGTGCAGGAGTGAAACCATAATCATGTTCGAGGTAATAGACACACCCATCACCTCCCAAAGTTTTCTTGTGTCCCTTTTTTTGTTGGCTTGTTTCTTTTTTGTTTTTGTGGTAAGAACCCTTCACGTGAGATCTATTCTCCTAACAAAGTTTCAAGTGCACATCACAGCATTGTTAACCACGGGCAGGTTTTTCTTAAATAGGAATGAGGCAGATAAATCACACTTCAGCATATATAGCCAAAAATAAATAAACCTATCCATAAACACTCAGGTGCCCAGGATCTTGAATCCAGGGCAGAATCTGGGGCTCATTTTTCTTCCTATGGCTTTGGTTTATTGTCCAACTTTCTGCGAAACATTCCCTTCCCTGGATCCTTTCCTCTCTTCCTTTTCTGACCTTCCTGTCTCCGTTCTCATTCATTCACTTTTCCACATTGGGTTTTCTGGGACATCTACCTCGAACCAGTCACTGAGCTTGGGGCAGAGAGCACGGTGGACTGCCTGTTCCCTGCCGTGGCCGCTTTCGGTGTCTCCTCCCAGGTCGATTTCATTCTGCCCTCTCTTTCTTTTCAGGGCCCGGTCGCTGTCACCGCATCCTACCTGCAGGCCTTCAGCCTTCTCTTGTAACTTACACCTCTGGAAACATCCCCGTCGGCGGGTGCCTTCTCTGCCCGTCCGTACTCCATGAACCGGCAGCTTCACGAGAGGCCTCTCTCCGCTGAATTTATGGCTTGGCAAAGCCATTTCATAAAAGATGATTAATGATAATTAACATTTTAACTTCAGGCCATTTAATGGCACCCGACAAAGGGGTCAAGTGAAACTCATGGGTGTCATATGTCAAATGTCACAGTTATGGGAGGGGGCTGAACAGGAGCTGAGGACGAGCCGTGGAGAGTGCGTGAGGAACCATGCAAGGAGCTTCCTTCCCCACCCACCCCGCGCTGCCTCCTCTGCCCACAGTCAAAGGGCCGCTGCCCCCACCCCGGATGTGAAGTATCTGTGCTTCAGTTTGAACGTGTGTCTGGGAATTCGGTTCTTAACAAATGTAATAACGCCAGACTCCCTTCGGCCCCCTGTGTTCAATGCCCAGCACGCTGCCCATTAAGGAAAGCCCACCGATGTTGAGCGCTAAGAGACCAGCACCAAAAAAGTTAGCAGAAAGGGAGACCAAGAACCAAAGCATTGCAGAACCGGAGGCCTTCCGCGAAATAAGGAGATGAATGACCAAGGCCCAGACAAGATGGCAGGTGCCACATACTGGATCTTGCTGTCCCCGAGATGGGAGCCTGGTGTGGAGACAACAGCCGGTAATGAGAAGGAACACACGCCGAGGTGAGGGAGGAGGTCGGTTCCCAAGGACAAGAAAAGTGGGGTAGCCAAACAAAGCTTTGGTCACAGAGCCACCCCGCATGCCAGGATTCCGTCTTCGGGAGCGGCTCTCTGCTGACAGAATTGGGACCTCGCAGCGGGTGCCTGGGACTGTAGTCCGCGTCACGATCTCCGCGCGGACACGACTGGCAAGCTGAGGCTGCGTGACACTCCCCAGGAAGGTCACCCGCACTGGAACGCGTTAACACAGGAATCGCCAACATTTATGGAGCACGTGTCCCAGCTTCTGAGCTAAATAGCTAACGTTCATCAACGGAGTGAGTCCTCACCGACACCCCCTGACCCAAGTTCTTGTTGTGGTTGCTGCTAAAGCAGGCGTCGCGCTCAGGGTGGAACCCGAGTCGGGGCTTGAACTCACGACCCTGAGATCAAGACCCGAGCTGAGATCGAGAGTCAGACGCGTAACCGACTGAGCCCCCCCAGGTGCTCCAAGTTCTAGCTTCACCGCATTTTATTTACAAAAACGCCGAGGCTCAGAGAGCTTAAGGCACTTGGGTACCATCACCCGGGTACCAAGCCGTGGGGCGACCCCGTGAACTCAGTTTGCTCGGCCTGTTTCCACATTCTCAGTCGCCCCACCAAGCTGCCTCCTGAACAGCTGAGAGTGTCACAGTGACCTCACGGTAAGGGAAGGGTAGAAATAACCAGCCGATAGCAATCTGAGGCTTCCTTTCAAAAACATTTACTTAAAAACACGACAGCGAGTCTACTTAAAGAGGAGTATCAATGGAACGCAGTACAAGTTCGAAAACGGCCTGGATCTTGAAGGCGAAATGAAAAGTAGCAGAGGCTGCAAAGCTCTGACGTGTACGTAACAGGCCTCAGTTAATGGTGCTGGTAGCGTGTGCGTTTGAGGAGCGATCGGGCATGATGAGGAATTTTCCAATGTACTGAAAAAATCCCCACTGTCAGGCGCGCAGTAACAGTCCCCGTGGTCGGCAGCTTTCTGACCTTGCCTCGAATGTCAATGTCAATAGCTGTTGTCACCAGTCAATGGGCCTCCCTTTTGGTACTTAGAGATTCTCTTTATGCACTTAAAAGGCATCATTAGTACCAAGTGGCTATTAAAGCAGTCTTGCTGTTCAGAATGATTTTCTGAGGCAAATGCAGAGGAAACGTGTTGAGGGTTGAAGTCATTAGCTGTGACCACAGAAGGACCGACCGTGGGCAATGGTGCCATTAATCTTGATAAGGGGAAGTGTGCACAATTCATAAAATCTACTTGGTGAGGTTTCTCCCTAAATGGACACCCGGCTGAATGACCCCATGTCTTTGCTCTAGGTAAGAGGGACACGCGTGAGCTCCGACACGGACCGGGGATAACGGTCGACGCAGGCAGGGCTGCTGGGGGTGGGGACACCACAGTGATTCCAGGCCGCGTGGGGAGGCCAGGGAAGCTGGAGGGTAGTGGGGCAAGAGGAGCTGCGGTGGGCATTTTAGCTAATGATCACCAGGGACCAGGCACAACGCTAATGCTTATGTGGTAACTGCCCAATGCTCATGACCATCCTGAGGCGGTTGTGAGACCTTGTGACTTCCACCCAGACCTCGTGGATTACTTGCTCTTGGAACCTAGCTGCCATGAAGTGAGGCACCTCAAGCATCCCTTGGAGACAGTAGAAACCTCTGCAGGGGGCAGAGCCCCAGACCCTCCTTGGAAGTGGATCATTGAGCTCCAGTCGAGCTGCCCCTTCTCCTACCCGCACGGATCAGAGACAAACCATCCTCGCTTAACCCTACCCGAGAGGCAGATCCGTCAACAAAATCAACGACTGCCGATGTTTGGGATTTTAGTGGCCTGGGGTACATAGCCCAGGTTTTGGTATAAAAAACTGAAACACAACAAAAGACCTTTCTAGCTTAGTTAATGAGCCACAGAGGTTGAGGACTATTGCTCTAGACTCGTCACCATTATCACTGTTGGCATCAATGTTCTAGGGCCCACTCTCTAATGTCTTAAATAAAGCTACGTTGGCGTTTGGAGATGGTCCCAGGCAACGAGAGAAGATGTCAGTCTCTCGTGGTCTCGTAAGTAATAGTCACCCTCCACACGAATACGGGTTAATTCACCAAAGAGTGGAATGGGCACCCACCAGCATACCACTAACGGTGGTCACAGCGTTAAATAATGCTGGATCTCAGAGTGACCCCAACTATCCACTTTTCAATTCTCTTTCAATCCTCTGATGACACAAAGGTGACAGATCATATATATATGGGGATAATACATCACACTATATATACGGGGATAATACATCATTCTATATTACACTATAATATAGGTATATACACTATATATACACTATATATTACAATATATATTATACTAAATATAATATGTATACTGTATATAATATTTATTCTATATATAATATGTATACTGTATATATTATATATAGTATAATATATACAGTATATATAGTATATATACAATATATATACATGTATTATATATATGTATAGTATATATATACAATATATAGTATAATATATACAGTATACATATTATATTTACATACAATATAACACACTATATATTTCAATCCTCTGATTACACAAAGATAACAGATCATATACATATGGGATAATACACCATACTATATACACACTATAATATAATATACTATATATATACACTATATATATAGTAGTATAGTGTATATATATATGGTAGTATAGTGTATATATATAGTATATTATATTATAGTGTATATATAGTGTATATAATATAGTATATATATGTATATATGTATATATACATGTATATATATGTATATATGTATATATACATAGGTATATATGTATATGTGTATATGTATATATGTATACATGTGTATGTGTATATATGTATGTATATATGTATATATACACATATATGTATATGTATATATTATGTATATATGTATATATACACATATATGTATGTATATATATGTATGTATATATGTATATATGTATACATATATAATATAGTATATATATGTACATATATATAGTATATATGTATATGTATACATATATATAGTGTGTGTGTATATATATATATATATATATATATATATATCTGCCCCTGGTTCCTGGCACAGAGCTCCTATTTTTATTTTTATTTTTTTTAAACATTTATTTATTATTGAGAGACAGAGACAAAGAATGAGCATGGGAGGGGCAGAGAGAGGGGGAGACACAGTATCTGAAGCAGGCTCCAGGCTCTGAGCTGTCAGCACAAAGCCTGATGTGGGGCTCGAACTCACAAGCAGTGAGATCATGACCTGAGCCGAAGTCGGATGCTTAACTGACTGAGCCACCCAGGCGCCCCAAGGCACAGAGCTCCTAAAAGCCATGTGATTTCCTAAGTGATAAGAACACTAGGAATATCTTTTGTTCTAATATTTTGTCTTTGACCTCTCAGTTCCTGACCCAGCGCTCCTAAATCCCTTAGAATTTCCTGGGTGATAGGAGTGTCTTTTATTTTAATGAGTTGATTCTTGGTGGGCTCCTGCTTAGGATCCTCTGTCCCCATCTCTGTGCCCCTCCCCCTGCTTGCACTGTCCCCAAAATAAATAAAAATTTAAAAGAAGAAGAAGAAGTTTCTGTGCTCTGGGCTCTCCCAGACCTCATCCCATTACCTCCTCATTTGGCTGTTCATCTGTACCCTTAATCATGCCCTTTAATAAACTGGTAAACGTCAATGTGTCTATGAGTTCTGTGAGCTGCTCCAGCAGATTAATTGAACCTGAAGATGGGTTTGTGGGAACCCCTGATTTGTAGCTCAGTCACCAGATGTTGTGGGTAACTTGAGGACCCACTACTTGTGACTGGCACCTAAAAAGAGGGAGGTCTCGTGGGACTGAGCCCTTAACCTGCGGGATCTGATGCGATCTCTACGTAGATAGTGTCAGACCTGAGGTAAACTGTGAGATACCCAGCTGGCGTCACAGAATGTCACTTGGTGTGGAGAAACCTCACACATGGCTGGTGACTAGAAGTGCCAGAAGTGAAGACAATGTGGAGGTGGTGAGAAATTAAAGAGGTTGAAAAATTTCCAACATGGCGCCACCTTGGCTTCAACATTTCTCTAACTCGTGGCAGAAATCGGAGTTGGTGTGCCACCAACCAAAATTCAAGAAACACTGATCTAATAAGTCCTTGTTCCCACAACAACTAAGTGAGAGAACCAGAGAAATCATGAAAGAGCCACATGGTTTATGATCATCCCAGAAAGCTGAGTCTCTGAGACACTTGGTGACTTATCCAAGGACTTGGGTCACTGTTTCTCCCCCATCTTCAACTTAACATGTAATGAAGAAAAATGACATCACTAGAGGGGTCCTCTGCCATGTAACTGGTAAATAGCCATTAGACTCCATTTGTTTTCTTTAGAGAGAGTGAGAGAGAGAGAGCACATGAGCATGAGTAGGGGAGGGGCAGAGGAAGAGAGAGAATCTTAAGCATGCTCAGCATGGAGCCCCACATGGGGCTCGATCCCACAGACCCTGGGATTATGACCTGAGCTGAAATCAAGACTGAGACACTCAGGCACCCCCATTAGACTCCATCTTTACTCTGATCTCAGAATAAGGGCCAAAGAAGCTCCAAACGAGATGGGGAGAGAGGAAGGGGAGGCACAGAGGGTAGGAGACAAATTTCAGAAGTTACGTGGAGAAGAAATTGGTTCAAAAAGGAAGAACTTTCTAATGCCAAGGCTGCAAATGGCTACGTCAAAAGATGGTGGCAGGCCAGCCAACCCCCCAACCCCATTGGCTCTTTTATTTGCCTGAGCATAGAGTCTTCCATCCTTGGTGTTGGCTTTTCCCGAGTATGTAGGGATTCTGGACCACATGTTCACGTTTGGGGACAGAATTGTCTCCCGCACCGAGGTTACAAGTGACTCCTATGCTGCTTGCACCCTGAAATCCTAGCGGGTCTTCAGACGGCTGGGAGTGGCCTCTTCCCCCTCCAATCACTACACGCTTTGAGCTTCAAGATGGTGGGGGTGAGGGTATGGGTGTGGGTGACTGAATCGGATGAGGAGAATGAATGTGAATGCAGATTAAATCCGGGAGGAAATGTTGGCATCTGTTATTGGGATGTGATTTACTTGTGGCCAGCAGCAGGGACTCTAAGCACTCATGCTGAGCTTAGGGCTTGGCCAGTGCTACCCAGGTTAAAAGCCCACCAGACCGCATAGGGTGCTTGTTACAAAGGCAGATCTCCCAGTGTGATTCTTTAGCTGTGGGATGATTCTCATGGTAGAGATCCAAGGGCTACATTTTGCCAAACACTGACCTGGGGTGTCTCAGCTGCGTCCCGGGGACATGTGGACAGGGGGAAAGGTGATGGATGCTCTCAGCCAGGATATGCGGGCTGTGCCCAGGAAGCACCAAGATTCCTTTCCCATTGGACATTCCTGAGACAGAAGGAGCTCCAGTGGCCTGAGATAATAGATGCACAGGCACTTAGAATCTCAGAAACACAGGCTCTTATTCATAATGGAATAAAAGCATCTTAAAATAATAGAGTTGCAGGGCGCCTGGATGGCCCGGTTGGTACAGCATGTGACTCTTGACCTCAGGGTTGGGAGTTCAAGCCCCACGCTAGGCATGGAGTCTACTTAAAAATAAATAAGTAAAAATAATTTAAAAAACAAGATGCATTAGCAGTCGATCTCAGCCGTTAAGAATAAGTTGTATTCAGAGTTTAACTTCTTTACTTCATTAGCTGAATAGCTGACACTGAGTTACTTCATCTTTCTGAACTTCTGCTTCCTCCTTCATTAGATGGGCCTCCTAGGGAGTAGAATATAATGCCCTCTCGCACGGTTGTGACATATACATGAGTCAGAGCGTTTAAAGGACACGGCGTTGAGGGTGCTACAGGGGAAGGGGTCCAGAAACTCTTATTATCGTTGCCAAGGTCATAGGATCTTAGGACCAAAGATGATCACAGAGATTATCCAGTGAATCCAGGGGCCATGCAGAGAGTGACTCCCAGTGGAGATGAATCAATAACGGAAGAAGCCACTGTTGTGTGAGGCTCCCTTGGTCCAGCCTCTCCTCTCAACCTAGTGGTGGTGGGTGTTCTCCAGCCGAGGAAAGAAAGGAAGTTTGGAGGCCCATCTCCTCGAGACCCTCCCAACCTGACACCCACCGCCTTTCCTTGTTTCCGGACACCTGCCTTGCAGAGCTCGCACGCCTCCCGTCGGTGGGCACCGGCATCAGCCGAGGAGAGCGGGGCTGTGTCCTCCCTCCCCTTGCTCTGGTATTTAATCAAGACAGTATTCGAAATATGATTCTGGGAGATTATATTGGGAGATTTGCGGGAGGCTCTCAGTGGGGGCAGCGACGGTGGGAACAGATTGCCACTGGGGGCCCAAGGCTGGGATAATCGGAGGCTCAGACGTGCCTTTCTCAGGCCTTCACCCGCACTCCTGGAGCCCACCCCCAGCCCTGGAGCGGCCAGCACACCGGGACGGAGAATAGATCATTCCCCATATATTACAGCCGGGGAAACTGAGGGGGGGGAAGGGGCTTGTCCACAGCCCCAGCCAAGTAGCCATGGCGTTGAGATGCTAAAGCTCTTTTCTGGGATTCCAGCCTCTCTTTTCTGCCCTTCCTACACCCACCGTCTCCAGCCAGGATCTAGGCCTGGATCCTGGGGCAACCCCTGGGCTGCCTGCTGGTGCTCTGGGTCGGGGGAGATGAGGAGAAACTAGGCCTCACAGACAGGAGCTGGGGAGACAACCTCCTGAGTTCCTGAGTGGGAAGGCAGGCAGATACCTGGGCCTCTCATCCCAGGGCTCACCGTTCCATAAAAGGCTGGATGGCTGGGAGAACTCCCTTCTCCTCCCTGCCCGCCCCCCCCCCGCCCGGGGGGGGGGGCAGGGGGGCTCCTGCACTCTCTGGATCAGCCACACGACCTGGGGCTCAGGTGCCTCTCTGCTCTCTGGCCTTCACTTTTCCTGTCTCCAAGTGTCTCGGTGTGATGCTAAGGGTCCCTCTACCCTCCACAAAAAGGCTCCCCGGAGCCCCACTCCCAGCCGAGGCCCTCAGAAGGCGCTTCTGCTGACTCCGCAGCCTCTGGAGGGGTCTACCTGGCCCCCCAGGAGGGGGTGGGGTCGAGAGCGCCTTGAAAGAAACCTCCAGCTAATGCTCTTTATTACAAGCGTTAATCCCGCAAAGCCGACTGGAAATAATGTTTATCTTTTCGCAGTTTAATTTCCCGGACCCTAAGCCGCGGGTCAGTGAGGGCGACTGGAGGTCCCCCGGGGAGCCTGGGGGTGGGAGCAGCTGGTGCCCAGAGCAAAGCGAAAGCAGGGAAGGGATCATCCGGCGGAAGCGAGGGAAAGGAGCATGAACCGGAAAGAGGCAGTGGACCCTGAGTGGAAAGCTGGGGGGTCCCCTCTCCGCCACGGATTCCGTGTGACCCTGAGCCAGTCCCCTGCCCTGCCACTTGGCCTCAGTTTGCTCATCTGGGGAAGAGGTTTGTCCTTTGTAAGCCATGATCGCTAAGGCCCCTTCCGACCCCGGGGTCATTCTATAAAAAAGAAGACAAGGTGGGGGCTGGGAGGGGGTCCGCCGCCTGTTCCCCGGTTTTTCCAACCCCTTCTTCTCCGCAGCCTCCGGGAGGTCTGACAATCTCCCCGCCTCCGACCCCTCAGGATGCGAGGATGAGGGCCGGGGGCTGGGGGGGGGGAGGGGGCTTCCCACCCCCCGCTGCAGTGCCAGGCGCTGATTTAGCGGCAGTCACCCGGTCTCGGGGGCCCGGGCCGAGCCCAGCGGTGGAGACGCAGCTCCCCCAGGATCCGGTCCTTGGGCGCACACCCCGGCTGCCCTTCTCCTGACTTCCCGCCCGCATCAGCTCCCCGCAGCTCCCCTCTGGGGCCCCGTCCCGGGTTCACCTCCCCCTTTCCCCGCCGAAGCCAAGAGGCCCGGGACTCGAACTCAGGCCGGGCGCGGGCGGCTTTCCATCTCTCCGCCCCCCGCCCCAGTTCCAGACGCGGCTCCCCGCGGGGCACCGAGTCCGGTTCCCTGCCCATCGGCTCCCATTGGTCGGCCTGTACCGGAAGTGATTGCCGACACTTGGTTCCATAAAAGAATGTCTCCTCTTGCCTCCCCGGGACCCAGCAAGCCGTCACGGGATCCCCGCTGCGTGCCAAGGGACGGCCAAGGTTATCCCCATCCCCTGTCCTCCTAAGAAACTAAAACCCAAGTACGAGCCCGGAAACAAATGCAGCTTCCAAATATGCAGACAGCTCCCCGACCTCCGACCTCGCCATTTCCGCCCCGTTGCCCCAGTGCACAAGACCCCGCCGCCGCGCGTCACCCTGCTCGGCCAGTTAGGTACAGGCAGCGTCAGGTAGACAGAGTTAGGCGCCCTCACGGCCTCGGCCTTAACCTCGCCAGCCTCTCTCCTTGCGGTGAGAGGGACTGGGGTCTGCAGCTCACGCCGCCCTGGCCCCAGATCCCTGGCCTCATTCCATCCTCCCGTCCGCCCTGGCCTCTCCCAGCGCCCCTGGCACAGACACGCCACACGGGTCGGGTTTGATGTGATTATTTTTGAGGACACAAGGAATAAGGACGAGGAGAAGACGCAGGTGGTCCTTAGGGACCAGGTCGGCGCTGAAGTTACAAAGTGAAAGGGGGTGAGGGTGGGGGTGAGCGAGAGAAGGAGTTGCTGCAGACCCTGAATCAAGAGGAGGGAGGCCGACTCGGTGTCCCGAGTGGGTGCACAGGCCAGAGTCGCCCGGCTGTCCCACCCGGCCCTCTCCCGGGTGCGCCGCGCCACCTCCTCCAGCGGGTCTGGCGAGATGCACGTCCGCCCGCCACTCCCAGCTCTGCGTGCAAGAAGGGCCGGGGGAAGGGTTTCTGTGTGTCTGTCTCTTAGGCGAAGTGAGAGCCCCCAGTCCCTGGCAAGGTCTCCCAGCTTCCGAGCGTGGAGGTGAGTTCCGAAAGTAGGGCGTATTTTCGAGATTCTTCCGCAAATCGCAGCCATTGCGCTAACCTGCTGAGAGAGGAAAGGTTGATTAAAACCCGAAGGCCGCTTGGCGCCGATTCCTAGGAAATGGAAGGTCGGTGGTGTCCCATCCGAAGGGAATCAAAGGTCTAGAGGCAATTTGCTTGCTAGAAGGAGCATTCGGACCCCGTTATGTGCAAATTCAAATAACAGCGTAACCCAGTTTTCTAAGCCAGGAGCTAATCCTGAGAGAAATTACTACAAAGCAGAATCTGACAGTAATTGCCGGAAGCTGCCTGATGCTGGGGGGAATGTCCCTTTGTGGGGTGCGATTCCCTTCCGCCAGGCACAGCCAGAGAACCAGCCAGGGCCAGTAGGCAGTGATTGGCAGTCACACCCGGCTGGGGCTGAGCCCTTGGGGGGGAGCGCTCTCCAGGGACAGCCCCAACCCTCGGCCACCCTCCCCAGGGGTTTCAGCCGGCCCAAGGCAGGGCTCCAGCTGGACCTAAGCGCTGGCCTTAAACCAAGTGCATGTATCTGGCCCGTCCTTTCAGGCTTCTTGGAAGGCCCTGGTTCCGGCCCAGCCCTAGCAAACTCTTGGTGCAAGCACCGCAGGGGGCCAGCTGGCCTCCCCCGAGGGGCGGGCAGGGGGCAAGGGTGTCTCTGCCAGAAGGTTGTGATGGAGCCCACCTGGCACATTTGCCAGCACATTGGGCACCGGGGCGCAGGGGTCTAGGTTGACGACTTGCTCAGTGCGCCTAGGCAAGTTACTGTCTCACTCTGAGCCCATTACTATTAAGTTTCAAAAGGAGGCGGAATTAGTGCTTTGGTTCCTAAGCTGCTGTTTCAGGAAGCGCTGTGGGACAAGCCCGCTCCAGGTCCCAACGTGGCCGCGCCCCAGAGGCCGAGAGGCTGGACAGTGGCCGGGCAGCACCGTGGGCAGCCCTGTCCTTTGGACAGACACACCCAGCGCCGTTGGGGACCCACTACCTTCTGCTCCAGACGGGTACTGGCACCGCACTGCAGGCTCCCTCCGCCGCGGGCAGGGCGCACAGTTCATCGGCGGCCCCTGCAGGGCGAACGGGTGGTTTCCAAAGGCTTTGGCTGCGCGGGAAGACTCTTCGCCCGCGGAGTCTCTGGGGACGGCGGGTGGGCCGCCGGAGCCCGGAGGCGGTCCCGGAATCAGACGGCACTCGGGACTTCGCGGCCTGGGAGGGGTTGGCGCTGCCCCGTCGACAGCGCTGGCTGCCGCAGTGTGCGCCAGGGACCAGATGCGCGGTTTCTCGCGGCACGGGTAGTGCAGGGTCAACGTGGGGCCCCCAGGCTCCGCCCGGAGGAAATCCACTTCTCCCGACCCGGGGGGCTCAATGAACGAGAAGGGGCGCGCCGCCAGGCCGCACTCCCGGCGCTCCAGCCGGCCCTCTCGAGCCGCCGCGGCGGCGTATGGTGCTGGCTGCGCCTGCGAGTCTTTATGGAACTCAGCCAGCCTGTCCGTAGCGGTGGCCACCGCCTCCTCTTCTTCGGCCTCCTCCTCTTCCTCCTCCTCCTCCTCCTCTTCCTCCAGGTCTTCCAGGTCACTCAGCCGGAGCCCTCGGGCCTCTTGGCTTGCAGAAGCATCTGCGGGAAATCAGGACCGAGTGAGAAAAGCCCCAGGCCCCAAGGGAAATCCGCGGGAGTGCCCACCCCAGAGAAGCTTTTAGCAAGATGGCTGTGACTGAGGGCATTCTCGGGGTTGCTCACCAGGCTGGCCAAAACCGTCTCTTACAGTCCTCCCAGCGCTCCGGCTTGCCCCCCGGGAAAAAATGTAGGCCCCAGCCCTGCCCCCACTCCTGGGAAGACTCCTCTCTGGTGCAAAGAAACTAACGCTTTTTCCTGCCTACGACCTGGATCTCGGTGTCTCCACCGTAAAGCAAACAGACAAACACCCAAGGGGACATTTTCCCCTCCAATTCCAGCATCCACAGGTAGCTGGTGTGTATTATTTAATTCAGCAAATATTTATGGAGTGCCATCTATGGGCCAGACGTCATTTAGGCCCTTGGGTATTAAGAATTTAGGGAATACAGCAGCGAGTAAGAGACACTGTCTGGTGGAGGTGATGTTCTGGCAGGGGGAGGCAGACACGGACCGGACCCTCTTCCCACAGTGATAGGTATGGCAGAGGAAATACAATAGGCCGATGTGATAGAGAATAACTGAGGGGCTAAGTGAGCTTGGGTGGCCAGGGAGGGCTTTGTCCAGCCCACGCTATAGAAGTCAAGAAGAAGCCAGGTATGTAGGGAATTCCTGGCAGAGGGAACTGTACAGGCAAAGGCTCAGAGGTGTGTGTGTGTGTGTGTGTGTGTGTGTGGTGGGGGAGGAACACAAGTGCAAAGGTAAGTCAGGGAGCGCCTCCAAAGACGCTGTTGTCCAAGGCCGCTCGCCAAAGTGCCACCAGCCCGCTATCTAGCTGGGAAAGCCGAAAGGTGGGGTGGGGAACATTCTGGGTACCTTTGGCGGCACCATTCAGGCAGCCCAGGGACTCCTCTGCTCCACTCTCAGCCCTCCTCTCCTCCCCGCCTTTGCTCTTGGGCGCCCACGTCATCTTGTTCTCCTTCTTGAGGCGCCGGCGCGCGTTGGCGAACCAGGTGGACACCTGGGTGAGGGTCATCTTGGTGATGATGGCCAGCATGATCTTCTCGCCCTTGGTGGGGTAGGGGTTCTTGCGGTGTTCGTTCAGCCAGGCCTTGAGCGTGCTGGTGGTCTCCCGGGTGGCGTTCTTCCGGCGGCCAGTGCCACTCAACTCCACCGCTCCATACCTGGGGGGGGAGAACCTGGCTCACAGTTCTGGGTCTGAGAACCTGGGGCCGCAGGCAGGAGACAGTCTGAGGCCGGGAAATGAGGTTCCGTGCTCCCCCCTCCTCACACACCCTCCTTCCCAGGCTGTTCCCAGATGGGCCCTATGGCGGGAGGCGGGGAAGGACCTGTAACGCCAGCTACCCAGGCACCCCATGCCTTACCGGTCGTACTGGTACTGCCCCAGGGTCGGCTCGTAGGGGTAATAGGCTCCTGCTTGTGCCAGGCCAGGTGTAAAGTTCCCTGCGGCCTCTTTAAATTCATACTGTGGATTCTGGTGGGGGTTGGGGTGGGAAGAGAGCATTCAGGACGACGTTTGGGGAAGAGGCAGTGTAGTTGCTAAGGGCGTGACCTCTGGAGTCCAGTCGGGTCCTACCACTCCTACTGGCTACGCGACCTTGGGCACAGTTGTTTACTCTGTGCCTCAGTTTCCCCTTGGTAACTGGGAATAACAGCAGTACCTCTAGGGTATGGAAGAAGCACCCTTGGCAGAACCCCTGGTGCAGAATAAGCAGCGGTTAAACGCGAGCTCTCCTGGTTATTACTGTCACCACTTGTGACTACTCCCAATCCCCCCTCCCTACCAGCTGGGGACCTTCCCTGCCTCACTCTCCTTCCAGAGCTATTCTCTGACCCTCTGTATCTTCGTGGCTTCGGGCAAGGGGTTTGAGCCCCTCTTCATTTCAGTTTCCTCGTCTGTAAACTGAGGCTCCCTACCTCACGAGTGAACCGAAGCACAGATGTTTTGTAATCAGGACGGAGTTCTGCAAAGGGTCAAACTGCCCCCCGCGCTTTATAATCCTACCCGTTTCCCTTCCACGGAGTTTTGCCTCCTTCCTAGATGTCCCCCCCCCACCCCCCTCTCCCCCAGACGTCTTACTGGATTTCACCCGCTGCTGCCTTGTTCATGCCCCCCCCCCCCCACCGGGCCGGATGGGTTTTGGCGAACAGACCCAGGGGTACTCACCAGCGCCCCGTACAGCGCGGGCGGCTCTGGGCTGTAGGGCAGGTAGCCTGGGTAGCTCTGGGCAGCTGCGGCGGCCGCGTAGGGGGCTCCGTAGATGCCCAAGGCCGCGCCCAGCTCGGGCCGCGCACTGCCCAGCAGCCGACCGTCGTAGGGCGCGCAGCAGAGAGCGGCCGCCGGGGTGGAGCCTGAGGCCACGTCTGGGACCGAGCGCGGGGCGGATTCGCAGCAAGTGGCGCTGGAACTTGCAGACACCAGAAACTACGGGGGTGAGAGGGGCGCACCGGAGGTCAGAGACCGGCGCCTCAGGCTGGCGGGAGCCAGCGGCAGAACAGCCCGATCGCTCCCTCATTCAACATGAACTAAATGCCACCCAGAGCTGAGCGAGCACTCTGCTGCGATGGAAATGATCTGAAGACGTAATTTAGCCAAACTGCCCTCATAGGTACTTCTAAAACGTTGCTCAGGCTCCAGAGTCCCGGGGGTCGAGGCGATGGCACCGTCTGAAACCCGAATTACAGAAGCCAAACTTCTCTTGTTCCCTCGCCCCCCCCTCCTCCGCCCCCATCACAGGATCTTACAAAGGCAGAGCTAGAAGTTAGGTTTAGCGACCACCACCACCTCTTACTCCAGCTCCCTTTTTTACAGATCGGGCACGAGCACCAGGGAGACTTGTCCAAGATCCCAAAGCGGGTCAGAGGTCAAGTGGGAACTAGACCCCACAATCTAGGCAGAAACTGGAGGACAGCGGTGGGTGTCCCCAGGAAATCCTTGTCACTGCACAACACCCACCGTAATCTGGAAAATCCAAGGAGCGGGAGCAGAGAGCTTGGACCCGGTCAAAGAAGGGGGAGGATAAGTACAGAAGTCAACAAGCAAACCACCGAACAATGCTGAGGTGGAGAGATCCGGGTCACCTCGGATATCTGTACAGTAAGGAGGCCTGTCTGGAAGATCTCTGAGATCCCACCCACCTCGCTTAGCGCGTGGTTAGTGCCCAAGTTTCGGGTCACACGATCTTCCGGCTTGCACTGGGGGAGTGGAAGGTTCTCGGCCAGAGGTTGGGGATGTCGGAGGGGTCTGTGGTACATTACCCTGGTCCCTGCTCTCTCTGTCTTCTCCGGAGACTCGTGCGAAAGGGGGGCGCTCAGCTGCAGGCGCGTGCACTGGGCACCCCCTCCTCTGTGTCAGCCCCCATCCCCCATGGAGGCCCTTCTTACCTGGGAAGCGCTGCCGTAAGGGTGTCCAAAGTGCGGGAAGGACATGGTAGCTGTCCCTGGCCCTCCTCCTTCCCTTGCGAGTTCCCGCCTCAGCCCCGCGATTCTGCGCCTCCAGCCGTGCGCCGCCTCGGTTCCTTACACGGCTGCTGGTGCCCAGCGCCCGGTCCTCCGCCCGCTTGGCACGACTGGAGGCAGAGCCCAGGGCAGTCCGGCTGCCGAGCCCTGCGCTCCAGAAGGCGCCCCTCCGGCCCGCGTGGTTCGGAAGACAGAAGGGCCCATGGATGGGCAAGGAAAGGGAGAGGATGCGGGTTCCCAAAGTCGCGCGGCGGGCGAGGCAAGGTGAGGCGCGGCGCCGGGCTGTGAGGCTTCAGAGGTGTCCCAGTCCAAGGTGGCCAGAGGCTCAATGTGACGTCACGGTAATCCCGGGCCGCCAGGCGGGCCCCCGGGCCCTGGGGCCCCGGGCCACCAAGCGTGCCAAGCGCAGCCAGCCCGTGCGCGCGCGCGCGCACTCTCAACCACGCTCACACTTGTTCCGGGAGGTTTGTGCAGCTGGTGAGGAACGTCAAAGACCCTGACCCTCTGTGTTTGGCGCTGGATCCTACCCCTTTTCGCCTTAAACTCACGCGCGCGCGCGCGCGCGCGCGCACACACACACACACACACACACACACAACCTCTCCAAATTACCCGGGAGAAGTAGGAGAAACGCCTCCCTCTGTGCCGCGCAGGCCCCGGGCGCAGCGCGTTTACCTCCTCCCCTGCGGCCCGGAGGAGGAGAGAAGCAAGCCAGGCGGGCGAGGAGAGAGAGAATACAAAAGAAGAGATAGGAGAAAAAAGAGAGGAGAAAAGTGGGGGAGAAAGGCAAGAGGGAGAAGGAGGAGGGGAGAGGAGAGAGATGAGTCCAAGCGAACAGAGGCGCGCGGGGGAGGGGAGGGAACTGGGGTGGGCGAAGGCTGGGCGCAGGTTGAACACCGGCAGGTGGAGGAGAGCGGCGGCTCGGGGGACTAGCCTCCAGCCCGGCTCCCCCGCCCCTCCGCTGCAGGAAAGTTTGTTCTCGCCACAGGCCCGGCACTGCTTGGGGCCGCGGCCGGGGAGCGTCGGTGGTTCCCACTGGCCCGCCCGTCTTTGTGCTTCGGAATCTGATTCCCCACCCCAGCCTCCCCAGGACTCTAGCTAGATTCAGGCTCTCGGGGCCCGGGTCTTTGCCAGGGTCTCGACCCAGGGGCTTCTCTGCAGCCTCTGGCCTCCGAACAGAGCGAATAGCGCCCCCTCGAGGCCAAGATTCAGTTCCGCTTGGACTCGGCCTGGAAACGCGCTAAAACTGACCCTTGGCATCCGCAGACAGCTGGCGAACACCCCTGGGCATCTCCTCCGAAGACGACGCTTGGTTGCTTCCTGCGCACAGACCGCTGTGTCCACGGGGGAGCCGGGGAGCCCCACAGGAAGGTGCCGGGGCCGAGCTGCAGCCGCTGCGCTCCGCTGGGGGTGGCGCTGGCGAGCCGCGGTTCAGCTCGCGGGGACTGAGGCCCAAGCCCGGCGCTCCGCCGCGACGCCGGGTTGGGCCCAGAGATCTGACCACCCCCCTCTATCCCAGGGGTCCTCAAAGGGGCGCTGATGGGCGGAGGAGCTCGTTTGTGCCCGGGAGGGGGCTGCGTGCTCTAGGCCTGGCACGAGACCAGCGGCCGCCAGTTTGTGAGCACTGTAGATCCTGCGCACTCAAGGCTCAATTCCCCAGGCCTGGAGCATACCCACCGAGGGCCACCAAACCGCGACGCTGGGGAAGGGGGAGGGGCGGGGGGGGGGGGGGAAGGACGGGGCGTCCAGTCTAATGGGGGAAGGTCTTCGGGGGATGCTGCCGAGATCCCAGTGGAACTCAGGCTCTGGGGTTTGCAGGCCAGAAACCCCAGAAAGTCTCGCCTTTCACTCCAGGGTTAGAAAACGCTCTCCCAGGTCCTCACTGCACCTCCTCAGAGGAATCCAGGGGGTTGGTTCAAGGACCCAGTTTTATTTTTTAGTTGAAACGCAAGAACGTGTGGCTCAGATGTTAGGAACAACCCGGGACTCCGCCCTGGGATTTTGCGAGGCGAGGAGGAAGCCCAAAGACCATGCAAGGTCTAGGGCCCTGGCCTGGGATCCCTGGCCGCGAGCTTCCCTCTGGACTCTGGAAGAGGGAACTGGTAGGCCCAGAAGCCAGCTACCTGTTTGGAACAACATCGGCTCGCCCACCTCCCCAAACAGATTCTGCAGAACGCGCAAGGCACAGAAGAAGCCGCCGACCGCAGACCCCTCTGCCTGGGATGATTATTATGAGGACAAGCTCCATTCTCAATATTAACGAACCCAGCTGGGTTGCCTGGTCCGTTACCTTGGAGAAACCTTGCGTTCAACCCCAGGGAAACTCCCAGTTAGAAAAAGAATCATAGTCCTCGCCAGATCGATTTAGTGATAAAAATTCCCCGAAATAGATACATCCCTTGATTTTTTCAAAACGCACTTTGGAGCTATCCACACATTTGCAGCTTGGATACATCTAAGCTATTTTTTTTTTTTTTAAGGGAGCATTGGAGAGAATTCATTCAATTAGTCCCTTGGGGAAGATTACTGCTAATTAATTAATTGCAAACATTTCCAGAGGGAAGGTATGTCAATTGTAAAGTAATAACATTAGATAGTTGAAATACTTACTCAGCAACTTTGATTGCCCCTTCGTTCCTAAGCAGATTTTTTTTTATGACAGAAAGATGGGGTTGGTGGTGAAGAAAAAGCATTAGTTCTGTCCCCTGGCGATCTGGTTGCAAAGGAGAAGCTGCCATATAGAACGTATTGATTTTTTAGCTGATTTATAAGACCTCTGCGGGAGCAATGCCGTGTGCAGGGCCTCCAGGCCTAGCTCTTGTCTTTGCGCTCTAGGATTAGAGAAAAGCAACAAGAGTTTTCAAGAGAAAAAAGAAAAAAGGAGGAAGAACACTGGTGAAGTACATTGGAGGCTAAGGCAATGAAGGTCCCTCAGCGCTTTTCTTCTTACGTAGAGGACAATCGAAAGAGCAGGTTTTATATTAAGGCACCTTTCTATTGTCTCCAAAGTTACTTGACAGTATCAGAGTGTCTTGGGGAGGGAGGCTGCCACTTCCGGATACGGGGGGGGGGGGGAACCTTGGTTTCGTATTTCCTTCTATTGCTATGCCTGCCAGGTACCCTCGCGATTTGACTGTGACCACCACCAGCATTAAGTGGGGCTCCCTAAAAAATAGTTCTTAGGAACTGTGTTCTCTTCCGGCGATTTTCAGAGCCTCGTAACAAAACACCGCCGGTGGGTTCTGGCAGAGACCTGGGGGGTGTGGGGGTGTGGGGGGGAGACAAGGAAGTCTCTCCTCGAGGGCCTGAATGAGGGAAGTGGCCGTGGGATCTGCTCTCGTCCTTCTGACCGTGGACAGACCCTCACTTGGGCAGCCGAGTGCTCTGGCTTCTCATTGCTTTGTTGAGCACGGATTAATTCAGTTTCGGGAAAAATGCCCGATGGTGCGTATGTGTGTGAATTTCACTGAAGCTAGTAGACAAACCTATGCGATGCAGACCCTCCTTGTTCTATTCGAGGGGGACACTCCACCCAAAGTATTTTCTACAAGTGGGCCAGACTCTTTTGTTGTATTATGCAATATGCCCCCATATGTCCTTTAGCCGCTCATGAAAACAAATATGAAGAGTCAAAGGCCTATTTGGAGCAGGGAGAGGCCTCATCCGCATCGTTTATTTGAAGTTCATGTTGCTTTGCTTTAAATTCGCTGAAGGTCCCGAGCAGACAGAGAGAAGGATGTGTCTTTGAGCAAGAAACAGACTCTTAACTAGAGAGAACAAATTGGTGGTTACCAGAGGGCGGGTGGGTGGGGGATGGGGGAAATAGGGGATGGGGATCAAGGAGGGCACTTGTTCTGACGAGCACGGGGTGACGTAGGGAACTGTTGAATCACTGTATTACACACCTGAAACTAACATTGCACTGTGTGTTAACTAACTGAAATGAAAATCAAAACTTTTAAAAAAAGGACGTGTCTTTGACAATAAACTTAAATGCAGCATGCACACACACGAATCTTATTGTATTATTTGGGCTTAAATATCCATCATTTCCTAATATTTTATAAAGACGGAAGACTTGACAAGGGCCGGGGTGAGTAACAACCCAGAAATGCCCAAATCAAGTTCAAATGCCTCAAATCACAGATGCAATGTGTGAGTGTATGGGCATAATAACATAGATGAAAACGGGTTAAAGTTATATTTTTTAAGTACGGATTTTTTTTTTTTTTAGTGACTGTTTTTGCACTGAGAAGGATGAAATTTCCTCAAATCTATGCACGAGTGAACAAGTGCATCTGGACAGATGCATCTATAATTTATACTGATCAGTCACCGCAGGTCTACCCGAGTAAAGCCGAAATGAACACTAATTGTTCTGACTCAAGTACTGTGCGTAGCATCCGATTGGGAAACACAGGGAGCCCCTGCCTGGCCTGAATACACACTGTCAACAGCAACCTTGGCATCAGGAGGAAAAAAATAAAAAGGCAAGAATTCCCAGATGAGGGTGTTAATGCTGTTTGTCAAGAAGGTGGCAACTAGAATGAATTTCTGAATAAAGTAAAAAAAAAAAAAAAAAAAAGACACTCGGTGCAGAGGTCCTGGTGTGTCCACAGACCAGGTACACCTGAGCTTAGTTACAAATCGTGGCGTGTAGATAATAAAATTCCCTTGCATTCGTAGCGTGCTTGGGAGCTATCCCAAACACCTCTGCTTTATCTCTTTTAAGGTTTAGGGTAAGGAAATTGGAGAAGGTGGGAAGCAAATCCAAGATCACGGAACCCAGTAGATGGCAGAGGGGGGGACCGGAATCCAGACCCCCAGACTTTGGGTCTTTCCACAAGACCGTATTTCAAACACACATAAAGGCAGACACAGCCAAGACATGTGGTCTAACTCCAACTGGACCCAGAGAATTCACATGTCGTGTCCACACACAGTGTGATTTAGCAGAGAAAATATCTAAAGAGGGACCGGTATACACAAACAAATTCTGGATCTTTACCACATGCTTTTCTATCAGCCTGTATTATGAAAGCACTTACACAATATTTGGGGAGTTTTAGAAATTTGATGTGGATCCTTAACAGCAAGCAGCCCCAGCTGCGACTGATAAATATATGAATCAAAATAACAACAACAAAAACACTCCAGAAAATCTAGCCAAGTTTGGGTCTCTATACCTACACTGGTTTAAAAAAAAAAAAAGCAATGAATGGAATTTAGTTACTGACTAAAGGATATATATATATATATATATATACTCTTTAAGCTTTGCTTAAATTATATATATATTAATATATTAATATTAAATAATTATATTAAATAATATATGTATATATATATAATATATATATTCTTTAAGCTTTGGCCTCGGGGGGGGTGCAGTTCGGTGCATTAACTTCTTGCTTGTAAAGCAGTTTTTGTATATAGAAAGTCTTGATGATTTTTATCCTGTGGATGGTAACAGCTTTCTCATGATAAGCTTAAGGCGTCTAGTGTTTTCAAGGAATTAAAATAGAAAGTAAACAACAGACGTGTGGATTAGAAAACCAGAGAACAACTTTAAAAAAATTTTTTTTACATGTTTTTATTTATTTTGGGGAGGGGAGGGTGGGGCAGAGAGAGACGGGCACAGAGGATCCTAAGCGGGTTCCGTGGTCATAGCGGAGAGCCCAATGCGGAGCTCCAATCCACGAGCCACAAGGTCATGACCTGGGCTGGAGTCGGAAGCTTAACTCACTGAGCCACCCAGGCGCCCCAGAGAACAGCTTCTGAAGACGAAGTCTAACGGAGAGAAACGCATGTAAGAAATAAGCACCTGGAAAGGACTGCATGTTAGGATCCGCTGGGCTAAGGTGCCATGGCCTTTCCCCCTTTGTGACAGGGCCTAGGGGCGGTCCTGACTGTGCAGCTCGGGAACAGACTCCTGGCCTGGACCCACGGGGAAGGCTGCTGCCGAAGCGCTGACTCGGACGAGAGCCAGGGACGGTGCAGAGTTGGCCTACAGCTCTCTGACTAGGACACTGTGACCAGGCAGGCGATAAGGTGGGTCCTTGGTTATTCTTCCTGCTTTAGGATTTCGTTGCCGGAGACTCTTAAGGCTTCGGTTAAAACGTGCAGCTCCAAGCCAGAGCCATGTGTGTCCCGCCGGTGACATTCCCCGGTTTTCTCTGTCACCGTGGCTTCTCCTACTTGTAACGCCGAGCATCAGAACGGGCCAGGAGCCTTCTTTTTTGCACCACCCGGGGCCCACGACTTGAGGGAAGCTGAGACCATTTGTGATGTCACGTGCCGGCCCCAGTAATTTACAGCAAATCGTCGCGAATCAATAAAAATATGGGAAGTATATCATTTTTAAAGGGGGAAAAAAAGAGAAACACATGAGACATGCCCATTAAGGGCAGAACCATTCCACTACCTGCTTGTCTGCTTGGGTCTGCAATTAAAAACATTCTGATAATAAATCTCCTCGCAGGCTCTTTTAATGCTTTTAACTTTCCTGAAGGTTCAAATTGGTATCCCAAAAATGTGCCAGGACTTTCACAAGGTATTTTATAGACTCATAAATAAATACGGCAATTAATCCGCGCTATATTTCTTTCATATTTGATGACAATTTATTATGGCGTTCACCGATTCGGTGCACAAAAACTCTAATGCACTTAAAATCGGATTTCAAACCAAACATTTTATGGGAAAATATAGTATTGATCATCCATTTAAAGATATCATGAAGATGATTCATAACCTGCCGTAAAAAAAGATCTCATGAGGGTCTTACAAATGAGTGGGGTTCTGGAACAGTCTATTCATAAAACCAGAGCTATTGAATCTGTTCCTCTTGTTTTCTTCATCTATCTTCGAGTCTTCCAGCACTGATTACTTTTGCATGTTGCTGTTTTGTAAGAAAAATCTCCTTCCGTGGCATTTTTCATAGTGACAGAAGTGGAATTTGGGAGTGAATATTTTCTATTGCAGCGTTCTCTTGAAATTCTGTCCGCAGGAAGAGTTTCAAGGGCAACCGAGGTGATTCTGATATCTTGGAGGCAAAGCTATGGTGTGGCCCCCATCACATTGGGTGTTCTTGACAGATCACCGTGGTCCTGAGCAGTCTCGTGCCCCTGATAGTCCATAGTCCTAACGTACTATCAGTGGTAGAATATCTTCGGTGCACACACAGTACAGGGTGCCAGTGAGGACAGAAGAAAATCCGAGGGTGCTGGCCCTTCTATTCAAGTGGCACACAGGCCTGTCTAGGGAAAGCGACACATATGATTTGCTCAACAGACACACACTGTGTGTACTGAACGTTGGGCGTGATGGTTAGGAGGCAAGGGTTGAGCACTGAACTGAAGACTTTCCTGCCCTCATGCAGGCTACATTCTAAGAAGTTAAATACTTTCAAGACATCCTGAAATCATTTATCGCTAGCGAAATGTGCATTTAGTGGCCAGCAAGGCCATTAAAATCTCTGAACCCACGGAGCTTAGAGTTTAGCTATAACGTCTGCCCCAAATTGGATAGTACTTGTTTCCTTTTATAGAATCTAGAGCCTATGAGAGTTTACCTTGCCTAGTGTAATGGAGCTCTTACTGGACTCAAGCTGCTGGTCACAAAGTGGTGGGAGAACAACGCATTCAGATTGCCACATTGAATTGTCGAGACGATGCAGTTTCAAGAAATAACCGCCTCACCCAACATGTAGTGGATCCGAGCGGCTTTGTTTCTGGTCTATTTGTGTGGGTTGGGTCCCCTTACCCTTTGATGTCTACACAATACCGCGTATCGGCATAGAAGTGAAAAAAAAAAATCAGGGCTCTCAGATAGACGTCTTGGTCTCTTCGACGCTAGCACCTAGAATTCTCAGCTGGTATATTTCACAGTTGAGACTAGGGTCATATATAATGTCTGAACAACAGGGGAATGCGTCTCAGAGATACTGGTTGATGGGGATAGGGGATGGGACACAGCTGGGTTGGAAATTTAAGACCTCAGTGACTCAGTTGGTTCAAATCTACCCACATTAACGGCTAATGTATCGTACATTCATAACTTGCTCTCTTTCACTTTCCCAACTACACTGGGGGTTAAATAGGTGCGTTTTCTTACCCTCTTTCCACAGATGAGCAGCTGAGTTTCAGAGGGATTAACCCACTGGCTCAGGTGACATAGCCGATTAGCATTTGAGACAACTCCCAAGAGCCACTGGGTCTTTGAATGGTTGTGTGGTCCACTTCCGGGCCCCAGGACCTTTTGCGAGAAAGCATCAAGTCTGACCTTGGCGCTCTATACGGCCGGGCGTTGGGAGGTACAGCCTGGCGGGTCTTCCCGTCTCTGGGATGGTGACACCTTGTTCTTCCATTTTGGTTTTGTGATTGGATCTCCCCTGGCAGTTTTAAAGCCCCACGTGCCTCTGCTTTGTGGTGGTCCAGGTTGGCCCTGACCATGAGCTCAGAAGAGAAAGTTTGCCGTGTCCACAGCAATCACACAGGCCAGATGCTGAGAACGACGCACGTCATCAACAATAATAAATCCATCAACAGGACCTTGGTGTGAGTCTTCTCGCCCTCATTTCTGAAACTGTCTGTCCCAAAATCGGCCCATAAGGTCTTTCAGAGGGGTGCCTAGGTTTGCTCCAGGCACACACTGCTTTGAGTCTGTGGAGATGGGACCACTGGACCCAGCGTCTAACTTGTGGTGGAGGGAAAATGGACTTGACAGAGACAGCATGAAATACATGAGCAGGATTAGACTGTCAGTGTAGACCGGAGAACATAAACCATTTCCTGTGCCACTCTCCAGCTCAAGGGCAGGGGCAGAGCAGAGGGGAAGCCTGCAACTATAATTACGAAATATAAATTTATACATATATAAAGGGAAAGGCTGAGGGTAGATGTTAACCACTAAAACTCCTTTTACGTTATAAACACCACAGGGATATGGAAAAGCAGCATAGGGATTAAGGACATCTTTTTGCCTTGGGACTAATTTATTACTCTAGATTATGCAGTTAACAGAGAAAGGAAAAATTGATAGGTGGCTGTTTTTCTGTAAAAGTTAAATGTGAGTAATGGGAAGGTCCTGCCCCTGGCTTTAAACACCTGATGATGGAGACTAAGGTGGCCAAGAGCTGAAGAGAGCAAGACGCTGGTTTGAGAGACAAGGCTGGGACCTAGCCTGAATCTACCACCGATTGCCTGGGAGGCTTTGGACAAGACTCTCTCTCTGCCTCTGGGAGCCTCAGTGTACCCATCTGAAAAATGGAGAGCTTGAGCTCAGTGATCTACCAAGGACTCCTGGGCTTACATCTTTATGGGAATCAGGTCGCATTTCCTTTTCCAGGACTCTAAAATCTCCCTGATACCTGGTAAGACTCTCTGAAAGTTCTTTTTGTTAATCATGGATGGTGCATCGAAATCTTTGGAGCATCTTTAAAAACCCACACATCCCCAGCCTCACGCCGTGAGAGTCTCAGCAGGCCTGGACGTTTGTATTTCAAGAAAAATGTATAATAAAAGGAGAACATGCACCCGGTAAAAAGTCAAACTAGCTGTGGGAGAAATGATGGATTGCCTAACTGATACCCACGCTGCTTCTTCCCGGCTAAGCACATCCGGATGTTGTCTGGGATGGCCATGTAGAGTCACGGCCGCTTGCTGCTGGCTTTCTAGCATCTTTTACTTGGGGGGCGGGTGATGGGGGAGAGGAGTATACCGTGTGAACCAATTTTGGTTAATAAGGCTTTGAGGAAATCTGTATGGAGGATTCTGGGAAAACATTTATTTTCAGGCTAGAAGAGGTCCGAGGCAGGGCTGCCCCGCCTCGTCTTTTGAGTCCGTGAACGTGGATGTGATGACTGACGCCGCAACGTTCGTTCATTCCTTGGTTCAACACACATTTATTGAGTATTTACTCTGCACCAAGTAGGATTCGGAGATGCTGGGATACAGCCGCAAACCAAACAAAACCCCCATCCTCATCGAGCTGACGTTGTAGAGCCGAAGACGGACAGGGTGCAAGGCACGCAGGTAAAATACAGAAATGTCCGATGAGGATACAAGTAAGTAAGTCAGTAGGTAAGTAGATAAATGAATAAATGAAGCAAGGGAGAGGAGTTTGCATGAGCACAGGGTCAAGACGATCGCGCAAAAGTAGCCGTCCTATCAGGGAGCCAATAAACCCCTGGCTCCGGGCTTCTAGTTTGTGTCAGACAAATAAACTGGTTTTGTTTAAGTCTCTGTTAATTGAGTTTTCTATTACTTACAGCTGAATGAATTCCTAAGACAGTGTAGTGGGGGTGAAAGAGACACATAAGTCATCTGATTATTTCATTCCCACTCTCCAGCGGCGTGGACGCCTAACAGTTTCTTGGCTGCCTTCCAGAAACGTTCTATGTTAATACAAGCCATATAAACATAAGCTCTGTATACAATCTCTCCCTCTGTCTCTCCCTATGTCTCTCTCTCTCTCTCTATCATACACCCGTACACACCCACCCACACGTAATTAATGACAACATAGCATGGTGGCTGAGGGCCCGTGTGCCCACAGCCTCTGTAGCATAGCATGACACAGAGTCCGGCTGCGTAGTGGCTCCACCCTTTACCAGCCATGCTTTCTGGAACAAGTCTCTTAGTCCCTGTTTTTCAATTTCCCCATCAGTAACATGGGGAGAAGAAGCCTGCCACACGGGCTTCTTCTGATGATTTCATAAATTCCTACGTAAACCCCGGCACCGTGTGACCAGCCAGAAGTGTTAGCTCTGCCCCGTGCAACGAACACCCCTGTGCTCGCTTAACCATCTACGGCACGTCTTTCAAATGCCTGGAGATGTTTCTCCTTTTTTTGACACCTGGGTAGTATTTCTCAGCGTGGAGGAGATCTGTAGCATTTTTTTTTTCCCCTCTTACTATCCATGGGACATGCCGATGAGCACCCTTGATGGAGGACCGTGTTCTAAAAAGATCTGTGCGCCCTCAGAGCTGGCTCACGGCAAAGGGAGAATCTGCCGAGATCGGCCTTCTTTCCTTCTTTGTTAGCTTTCTTTCCCTTTTACACAGCTCGCTGTCTCCTGCGCACTCAGCTCCCCCCACATCCGTACAGTTTCCCCTTTAGTTCTATACGGGGCCACGCACGCTCAGGGGGCAGCATTTATGATACATCCTACTTCAACATTTAAGAGCTAGATCTTTGTAGACTTTTCTCCCATGAGGCTGCATCTCTTTAGGAAGGACTTAAAAAAAAAAAAAAAGGAGACAAACCCCCAAAGTCCGCTTTGTACAGAGGCAATGATAGCTAACTTGGCGGCATTCATCCTATGAACGAGGGGGTAAATACCTAGTAGTCCAATGGGGGGCACAGACGTGAAATAAACCAGATAATAATAATACAACATGTTAAGTGCAATGAGAGAGAATAAGTGTAATGGGCAATGGGGGTAACTAATCTTAACTAATCGTGCCTTGTGGCTGTGTGCAGAAGATCAAGCCATAATCTGGCTGTGACAGACAAGCTGGGTTTTTAATGAGGGGAGGGGGGGTTCCAGGTAAGAGAGGAAATGGCACATGCAGAAACACGGAAGGAGCTATTTGGGGATCATAATAGAAGCGATGGGAGGGCATGAATGGGAGGGGGCCGGAGAAAGCGGTCAGGGGCAGACTAAGAAGGAGGGTGGGTCCCACTGAGTCTGTGATTGGTGCCTCCGGGTCCTGGCAGGGTCAGGCATAGCAATGTTGATGAGCCGTAGAAACTTCTAGAGATCTAACTCTTGCCCAGGCCCGTACTCTCAGCTGCTTCTCTGTTTCACCCACCCAGCTGTACCGTTCTGTAGGGTTCCAAAAGAAAGTAGGTGAAGTTGCTGGGTTTGGGGGAGAAATACAGAAAAACAGCTAATGGGAAGGCTGAAGAGGAGGTGCCTCTGTCTTGAGGGTGGATGGGCTAACAAGTTAGTCAAGATTCTTTTGTTACTGGAACAGATGGACACTGGCTCAGTTAAGTGGGACAGAAGGGTAAAAGGGAGGTAGGATATAGACATCCAAACTTGGGGAGACACATTTAGAGATTGAGAGCAAGAGGCTGGGGGGAATTTCTTTCCAGGGGCTGCCAGTAAAGAGTTTTGGCCTCCAACACTGTCTCTTTTAATAAGTGTCATATTTCTAAGAAAGAGAGACAGAGAAAGAGGTGGGGGGCAGGTGGGGAGGGAGAGAATTTAATTGGTTCATTTCTGGTCCAGTATCTTTGTGACCGGACCAATCAGCTCTGGGTCAGGGGGACCTATTGTGAGCCAAGCCGTCTCGCTAAAAGCTTCAATCCAAAATGGTGGATGGAAGAGTAAATCAGGGCAACCCCACAAACGAAGCAAAGCTGTGTTCCATTCCGTGCTTGGAGCGGGACAGTTAGAGCTACCCCTGCTGGATCCAGGCCCTAAGAAACTTGGACTTCATAATTTACGAAGGCAACAGGGAGCCAACAAATCCATTCAGCGCACATGAAATATTTCAAGCGAGGCACAAGGGACCCGGAGCAGGTCTTAGAGAAGATGAATTTACATCTGGCAATAAAATCCCAACTCCAGTAACCTTTGCACTTAGGTCTGGATTTTGTCTGGATCTTAAAGCTTTTATAAGTGTTTAAGAGCATGAACTCTGCAGGGGTTGGAATTTCTCTTGCCTTCTCTCCCTCCAGGGATTGGGCTGCCAAGAGGAGGCTGGGGGCCCTATTACCTTTCATTCTCCTTGGCTTGGAACTCTTTGCCTCGAGGGTGTTTCATCTCTGCCCATGGATGGAGTTGGCTCCATGGCCTCTTGAGTGATGTACTTAAACTTGCTGAGCTCTAGTGTCGTCCCCTGTGAAATGGAGGTGTCCCTACCAACCTCGTAGGACCGTCATGAATGCAAAGTCCAGACCACATTTGAGCGGATTTTGTAAAGTAACAAATGAGTGAATGCAGCTATTTTGTGATCTTGTTGGATGGAGTTCGGTTTTGGAGGTGGAAAAACATTACTTTGGGTCCCAGCTCTGGCTTGGGAAAGTTGCCTTGCCTCTCAGAACCAGGGTTTCCTCATCTATAAACCAAGTGGTGTTGTTGCGGAGGTTAAATGATAATGCGTGCAAATGGTCTTGTAAGGGCCTGAGCACAGGTCAAGGCACAGCGCATGATAATTGTCCTTGTCTCCCACAAAAGTGCTCAAGAAGCCAAAATAACATTCATGGGGGACGCAGGTCTCTCCAGGGACTAAGACAGCTTTGGAGTCCCTATTTGTGGTAGAATTTTCTGGTGCTCACCTACATACACTTCTCCTTTCCTTCCTGGGCATGCTGGCTAGAAAGAACACTTTCAAGCCTCCTTAGAGTTAGACTGGGCCACAGGGATAGGAGTCAGGTGAATCACTCGTGGGCCGAGGAAATGAGAAATCTCTATAGGAGATGCCCGGTTTTCTCTCCCTTGCCTCTGCAAACATGCGGAACTCATGCTGACGTGGGAAAGCCCCCGGGTGTCGGAGTCACCGCCTGGCGAACGGTTGGCCCCGAGATCCTCAGCCCTGCATCAAACTTTGCAAAAGTCAAGCCTTCGAGGTTTGGGAGATGTTTGTCATTGAAGCATACCGTAACCTCTCCTAACGAATGTACTATTATTATCGCTTCTTATCTATGTGGTCTTGGGCAAGTAGCGTGAGTCTTTATTGGCTTAGCTGTAACATAGGATCCGTACTAGCACTGGCTTCCAAGGTGGTTAAAGGAGAGGACTCATGCAAAGTGCTTAGCTCTGGCTTTGGCACACAGAAGATGTTCGACGGACAGCGGCAGTAGCGACGAGGGTGTAGTGGGATGATGGTGACGGCGATCGCCGCTGGCGATTCGGAAGCTGGGGGGTGGTGGCTGGATTCAAATCCTTCTATTCAAGTAGAAGAACCCGCACAATCTCCAACCCTGGGGAGTGGGTGAGAACTTGCTCTGGCCCAGGCTGGTGGGCGGTGAATTGCATTTTGAGATGCTAATATGGTGCCGGGATCCGCGCGTGTCTCCGCAACTTCCTGGCCTCTGTGCAAAAGGATAAATACAGTAACATTTGCCTTCTTGGGAAAACTCTTCGGTAGAGAGCACGGCCAGCAAAGCACACTTCTATTCCCAGGGCTGCTGGTTACTTTTCTCCTTTGCCAAGACGGCGAAGCCAGGCATCGTGCTGAACATCGCCTCTGTAGGGATGAATGAGAACGGGTGTGTGGCCTCAAGGAGCTCGCAGTCCTTCCGGCGCTTATCATGATCCCGCTGAGCTACCTTACGACAATACGTCTCATGTCTCCGCCCCCCACTTTGCCTCAACACCAGCTCGTAGGGTGGCGTGATGCCGTGGAAGGAGCTTGGGCTTTGTGGACAGAGGGATGAGTCTGAACGCCGTCTCTGCCATTTGCTAGCCGTGCCCTTGGATAAAATTCTTGACCTGTTAGCTTTGGCTTCTTTATCTTTAAAAAGGGGGAAATGGCGCGCCTGGGTGGCTCAGGCGGTTAAGCATCCAACTTCAGCTCGGGTCATGATCTCGCCGTCCGTGAGTTCGAGCCCCGCGTCGGGCTCTGTGCTGACCACTCGGAGCCTGGAGCCTGTTTCTGATTCTGTGTCTCCCTCTCTCTCTGCCCCTCCCCCGTTCATGCTCTGTCTCTCTCTGTCTCAAAAATAAATAAACGTTAAGAAAAAAAATTAAAAAAAAATAAAAAGGGGGAAATGATTGCTATCATGTTATGAGAATTAACTATGATACCTGTAACACCCCTTGGGCAGAGCTTAGCATGTAATAGGTGCTTGATAAATATTAGCCCTTCCTGGAGATTCTACGTTATTCTGTACTCCCAACATCTGGACCATAAAGAGTGCTCTTTATGTATTTATGGGATGGCAGGCAGAGAAAATTATTGTCCACAGGGAAGTACTTTTGGGAGGAAATACTTGTGATGGTAGTTGAAGTATTTGTATATTTCAAATCCACTTTAGTTTATGCAGAAAATTTTTTAAATATTTATTTATTTTTGAAAGAGAGAGAGAGACCGAGCCGGGGTGGGGCAGAGAAAGACGGGGACACAGAATCCGAAGCAGGCTCCAGGCTCTGAACTGTCAGCACAGAGCCCGCCGCGGGGATCCAACTCCCAAGCCGTGAATGAACTGAGCTGAAGTTGGACGCTTAACCAACTGAGCCACCCAGGCGCCCTGTAGTTTATACAGAAATTTTAATTAATTAATTTTTTAAAGATTTTTTTCAAATGTTTACTTACTTTTGAGAGAGGGAGTGACAGAGTGTGAGCAGGGGAGGGGAAGAGAGAGAGAAGGAGACACAGAATCCGAAGCAGGCTCCAGGCTCTGAGCTGTCCGCACAGAGCCCGATGCAGGGCTTGAACCCATGGACAGGCAGATTATGACCTGAGCCGAAGTCAGACGCTTAACTGACTGAGCCACCCAGGTGCCCCAATTAATTTATTTTTAATTAATAAAATTTGGACCTCTGTCTTGGATTATATTACTCACTTTTTTGACCTCTCAGCCAATTACCATCATTGTTTGAGTCAAGCCCCTTCCTGCTAACTTTATTTTTTCCTCTTTTGGTGACTTCCCTCTCCACTCCCCTTCCCCCGATAAGCATAATGTCAAAGGTGTAGTGTGGCTCTGTGTGTGTGTGTTTAACTTACATGAATTGGACTGTGCTGAAAATCTGATCTTCTTTTCTTCTTTTTTTTTTTTTTTGAGAGAGACTATGCAAGCGAGAGGGGGAAGGGCAGAGAGAGAGAGAGAGAGAGAGAGAAAGGGAGAGAATCCTAAGCAGGCTCCACGCCTCCGCATGGAGCCTAACGTGGGGCTCAGATCTCACAACCCTGGGATTATGACCTGAGCTGAAATCAAGAGTCAGATGCTTAACCGACTGAGCCACCCAGGTGGCTCACTTTTCTTCTTTCTTCACGAAGCATTCTGTTTTTGTGACCTGTTGACATTCTTGTAAGTACTTCTAATTTATCGTTCCTCACTACTATATAATATTCCAGGGAGTCACTTTTTATTAACCAGAAAATTGGATTTGCCAGAACATCTTTATCCCCCAGCCAAGACTGCTATACGAGAAATATTATCTTCATTTTGCACCGAGTAAATCACTCACTAAATTGCGACCTTATGATGCTATTGCAGCGATAACAATGGCACATGCCTGCTTGCCCACACCAAGAGTTATGGCAGGAAATTACGGTAGGAAAGAGCTAAAAGCAAGTCGTTTGATTTTTTTATGGCTCTATGCTGTGTGTACACGTGAACATGTGCATGCGTGCTTTGGGCTATATTGTCCTTTTCTGTGTTTTGAATAAATATTCCAATTTGCATAATTGAAGTGAATTTCTGTGGTGCATGAAAGTATAAACTCGGGGCTGTGATGTCAATTAGGACAATTCGTATCCCGCAGTAAAAGCCTTGGGCTTAGAGGCAGGCGATCCGCATTCGAGTTTGGGTTCTGCCTCTTGCTAACTGAGTGATGTCAGCCAAGCCGTCCAAACCCTGCTGTCAGGCAGAAAATAATAAAACAGGTTGTCGTGGGAGTAAGATGAGCTAACAGTTAGCCGTACTAGAGGAACGTAGTATGGTGTCATTTTTGTCTGTTTCAAAGAGGAAGTTTCAAAACTGAGTGACATTCGCGGACATCTGAGTCCCTGCTCTGGAAGGTGTCCCTTTCCCATCCAGTGCACGATAAGACCTTACTAATTGAAGTGACACCATTGTCAGCTTAGTGCCCCAGTAAGACTACCAACTGGCTAGGGCCAACTGGCACCCCACATTTTTATTTTGGCCATTCCTGATTTGGGCCCACTGAGGAAGAACAGAGGTGAACACGTCCCCAGATTTGCCTTCAGAAAGCCTACAGTCATGCGGGAGAGACAGACATAACTCCAAAACAATGCAAAGTGTGATCTGATGATAAATCATCAGAGTGCTAAGGATACACAGAAAAATGAGAGACTGGTCTTATTGATGGTCATTATTGAAAGTTTTTTGGAGCTTGTAGCATTTCAGCTAAGGATTCAAGGTTAGAGATGATTCGGGGGGGGGGGGTGTAAATGCAGTAAAGAACATTCCAGGGAAGGGGAAGGGCATAATCAAGTTTAAGATGTGAGATGTGCGCAGTATGTATGGAAAACATCTCAGTGTGGCTTACATCCAGGCATAGCATACTGTAAGGTAAACAGGGTACACTGAACATTTTAAGAGTTTCGAGTATTTTCCTCAGCTGATGCTATTACAATTAGTACGATTACTAGTACTAATTGGTGTTTCTTGAGTACTTACAAGGTTCTAGACACCATAGGTGCATTATCTCACTTGAGAACTATGAAAGTCTATGAAATAGTGTATCGGTCAGTTATTGCTGTGTAACAAACTATTCCAAAAGTTGGGGGCTTAAAATAACAATCATTTATTATCAATCGTGAGTCTAGAAAGGTTTGCAGATCTAATCCAAGAAGGCCTAAGCTGGACAGGTTCTGTCCAGGTTTCTTATCCCTTCAGCAGGCTAGTTTGGGCTGTTCACATGCAAGAGACAGGGTTCTGAGGTGTTACTAGGAAAACGCAAAGCCTCTGAGGCCTAGGTTTGGAGTTGGCACACAGTCCCTATCTCGTTTGGCCAGCCCAGATTCAAGGAATGCGGAAATAGACTCCACCTCTGAATGGAAGCTGTTGCGAAGTCACATTGTAATCAATCTACCACAAGTAGTTGCTAACATTATTATCCGTATATTATCAACGGTGAAACTGCGGCTACAGGAGGTCGAGGCCTTGCCCAAGTTCACGTAGCTGGTACGCGAAGAGCCCGAACTTGTACTTGGCTCAGTAGACGGTGGAGAGCCTCGAAAGATCCTGAGCGGGAGAGCGATGCTGTCGGCAGAGATAGAAGGAGCCGGTATTTCTCTGGCTACATGCTGGCAGCACGGAGAATGCAAATCTTGATGATTCCAACATCAGTTCGTCCCATTTTCAACTCAAGCGTACTGCCTTGGGACATCACGTTCTCTGCAGTGGTGGTATCGACTTTGAAAGACACCCTTACTGGGGTTGCTCTTGCTCCAGCCTTTGAGAAAACCAAGCACTGTCCCTTCAGGGCGCCTCCCGAGCACGGCCTGTGGCTGTTAGCCAAAGGGGCCTGTCACTGCAGGTGACGCTGCAAGGGCTCACGCAAGTAGTTACGTAAGAGCGCCGCATGGAGCCGCCATTGGCTGAGCGCTTTGGAGAATGGACAATTAGCATGGACCCGGTATCCCAGCCGCCTTACTTGTCATTGGCTGGAGGTCGAGGCAGGGCAGCATGGGACCCCTCCCGGAGCCAGACGCAAGCCGGAAATCCAACCTTGATCGGACCTGGGCTCCCGAACCGGAGACCTGCTAATTCTCGTGACTGGACGCATAAAGCCAAACAGTGGCTTGATTTTTCTCCCAGGTCAAGGACAACGGACCTTTTCTAAGTAAGATTGCTCTCAGATCACAGGTTCGGAGCCATGTTTACCATTAATTACAAGGTGGCCCCTGGCCTAGGAGAGAGTCTGTGAAGCTTGGTGGAAGGTTACGAGAACGTGCTTTGAAAAAGAGGTTAAGAACGTATATACACCCCGTTTCCTTTCTGTGTGTATCTTAGACATGGGCCTTGACCTCTCAGGGCCTTGGTTTCCTCTTCATACATGAAGATGGTAACATCTACTTTTTAGAGTCGTCACCAGAATTCAGCGATCGGGGGTGTGGAAGTCCTACCGACGGCCATTGTGATCAGGAGCGGCCCTGCATCATCAGAAGAGGGGAATCGGAACCTGGCCACGCTGCCCAGGACAGAGCCAAGCGTATGCAAGGAATCAGACCACCCCTCACTGCTTTCAGTGTTAATATTTGATCATTAGGGGCGCCTGGGTGGCGCAGTCGGTTAAGCGTCCGACTTCAGCCAGGTCACGATCTCGCGGTCCGTGAGTTCGAGCCCCGCGTCGGGCTCTGGGCTGATGGCTCGGAGCCTGGAGCCTGTTTCCGATTCTGTGTCTGCCTCTCTCTCTGCCCCTCCCCCGTCCATGCTCTGTCTCTCTCTGTCCCAAAAATAAATAAACGTTGAAAAAAAAAATTAAAAAAAAAAATTTGATCATTAAAGTTCTGCTCACTGTGCCCTGCTTGGGGACACCTGCTGCATCGGTGGGTTCTCGAGACTGGCCGCGTGTTACAATCGTTTGGGGAGCTGTAAAAGATCTCACTACTCAGGCCCATCGATGCCATCAGAACCTCTGGGGTGTGGCCCAGCGACGGGTATTTGTAAAAGCTCCCCGATAGGGTTGGGACCAGGGGAAGGCGAACGGGCCACCTCGTGTGCACAATGTAAGGGGGAACCCCACAGTCAGGTGCCGCCCGCTTGCAGGGCCCTGAGAGTGCCCCCTGGGTACCTCTCTCTGCTCGCCCTGGTCCTTAGATCTGTTCCCCAGGTGATTCCAATGGTCAGTGAAGGTGCCAGTAATTGGGTTTTTTGTTTGTTTCTTTGTTTTAAAATTTATTTATTTTGAGAGAGAGAGAGAGAGAGAGAGAGAGAGAGAGTACAAGCAGGGGAGGGCAGAGAGAGAGAGGGAGAGAGAGAATCCCAAGCAGGCTCTACACTGTCAGTGCAGAGCCCTTTGCGAGGCTCAATCTCATGGACTGTGAGATCTTGAGCTGAGCTGAAATTCAGGGCCGGATGCCTAATGGACCGAACCACCCAGGCACCCCAAGTGTATGTTTTTAAGGAATCTCCACACCCACTGTGGGGCTCAAACTCACAACCTCACATCACGAGTGGCTCTTCTGATGATACAGCCAGTCAGGCACCCCAGGAGGACTTACCCTTCAACGCATCTCACGGCACGTTTTTTCTCGACCTTTCTCAGAGGGACCCCCTGTACTCCGGTGACCAAAATCGCCTTGCAAATAGCACTGGGCTTTCCACCAGAAGGGTCTACTTAAACAAACAAACAGACCAACCAACCAAAAACCAAACCCTCTTTTCTCATAGCCCCTGATGGTTACGTGTATCGTGTGCGACTCCATTAGGTTCTTCCCGCGAAAGTAGGCATCACGTTCGCTCGCTGTTATGATATCCCATCGTGTAGAAAAGGGCGTGACACGTAGAGGCATTTTCCAAAACAAGAATAGGGGCGCCTGGGTGGCCCAGTAGGTTAAGCGTCCGACTTGGGCTCAGGTCATGATCGCTACTGCTCGTGAGGTTAAGCCCCGCGTCAGCCTCTACGCTATCAGCACAGAGCCCGGCTTTGGATCCTCTGTCCCCCTCCTCTCTCTCTGTCCCTCCCCCGCTCTCACTCTCTCCTCCCCCCTCTCTCTCAAAAATAAATAAAAACATTAAAAAAAAAACACCCAAGTATATGAATGAATGAATGGACCTAGACTCTATTTTGTCTTCTCCCTTTGCCCTCGTGGTCTGATTTCGCCAGCCTCGCATCCACACCTTGCACGCAGTAGGAGCACAGAAAACACTGAATGGAGTCCAGGGCAAAGCACCCAGCGCCCCCCGTCTCAGCCTGCGAGTCACTCAGAGATGCTCTGGAGAAAAGGTGCTGAGAAGCTCGCAAGCCCTTGTGCCAAAAAGCCTGGTGCCGAAAACAGGAGCCTGCTACCCACAGGTGGCCGGCAAGGCTGGACCAGGCTGCGCTGGAGACTGGGGGGGAGAGGAGGCCTGGGGAAGCTCCCGGGCTCCTGTGGCCCGGAGGGGAGCAGAGAGGAGGCTTCCTCTTTGCTCTCCACTTGGCCTCCTAGGGCCCGAGGTAGAGTCTTGGGGGGAAAAAGGTTGGCGGAGGGGCCCGAGGCTCAAGTTAACATCAGATAGGTTACCAGCTGCCTGTCTTTGAGGACCTTTATCTATGAAAGAGGCCCCGTGATTCAGACCCGTACAGCAGCCAAAATCTTTTCTTTATTAAAATGCTTTGTGCTCCAGGATACCAGGGTGTTAAGCTGATCTGTCTCTGAGAGTGTGTTTGCCGAGAGCGCACTATTAGATACTTTGTCTCCTTTAAAATAATACTAAGAGACGGCTTTGCATCCCTCGGCTCCTGCCCTGTGTGGCTGCCTGCAGAACGGCGCCGGGACAACACATGGCCCTTCGGAAAGGGCCTTGAGGGACCACGAAATGAGGTCTTCCTGACTGCCTCGGTCCCCGGCAGTTTGCAAGCTGGAGAAAAACCAACCGCTTTGATCCTGAACGTGTCATTTGTGAAGACAGCGTCATCCCCCAGAATGAAGATGATGCCCGAGTGTCGGCATCTCTTGTTGCAGATGCTACCGAGCGGCTCACGGTAGCACTCCTCGTGGATAAAATATTGCATCGGGATCATTTATTTATAAAGAAAATAGTGTCTATCCTGGCATCATGACCTCCTCCATCTCTCACCCCGTGTTCAAACCCATTCGTATTTGGAAGCTAAAACGTATACATCTGATTATCCCTCGGCACCTCGTGATTTAAAAAAGGAAGAAGAAGGGGAGGGGGGGTAGAAAAAACCCCGACAGCAAATCCTTTAAAGGGATTGCTTTTTATGGGCTCCGTGCACAGAGTTTTGTGTTTCTCTGAGCATGTAAAGGCATCTCATAACACACACAGTGTCAGTATCCTCGGCAGGCTGGAGTCGTAAATAACCACCCTCTTAAGCGGCGCGATATGTATTATTTTTCTCCTGTGAACCTGGGGCCTCCCACACACGATTCTTCCATTGCAAATAATAAAATGTGGGCGAGATCAGGGTTCCTAATTCAAGAATAAACCAGAAGAAATGTTGTATTTAAAACTGCATGAACGCTGGGGTTTTCAGAGCGACACCAGCGAGCAGCGAGCGACGTCTCTTTCTGCCCAAATCTGAACCGCCTAAGCCCTGCACTTCGCCATTTAAATATCTCTTGCTTGGGTTACCACAAAGAGCCTTTGTACAATATTCTGCAAAGCCGTAGGCATAGGATTATGTGTTCTTACATGTCTTATTTTAGGCATCAGCAGCAAAGTATACCAAAGGCAAATTTATGTTTAGAACTATCAATAAAACATAACAGAGAGTCTGCTAAATTAGTAATCATGGAAAACCCGCCCGGTTCTCTCTCACGCGCGTTCTCGCTCTCTCTTCTCTTTTAATATTACAAAGCAACTTTTAAAGTATTTGCCTTTGGTGTGAGGGTGGTCTCGGAAGACGACGTGTACTTAAATATCTCAGAGGTACCTGAAGGCCTTATTTTTGGACGGGGAGCGTGTCAAGGGACAGCTCAACAAAAATCTAATAATGGTTTTAAGTTAAATGCCTTCAAGTTAAATACCGTCAAGGGCTCTTGCGATCAAATGTCCGTCACGAAAGGCGTAATGTATCGGCAAGATGGGAAAGATACTGTTTGTCAGCAGTTGTGATCAACGCAAATGAAAAGACAGTCTTGCCCAGGCCTCGACGAGCTGCGTTTCAATCTCACGGACACCAGGAGACGGCACATGAAACTATTTAGCCAAGAGGGAAAACCATGCCCCGTCTTACCGCCAGGCCGCTGGATTTTCTAAGGGGAACGTGAACAGGAAAGGCCACAGGGAAGATGCTCTCTCTGAGGCAGCGGAGGGTGAGGTCCTGGCAAAGAAGAAAGCCCTTTCTTTGTGATGGGTCTCACACTCGGAGGGAGAGCTTTTCCCATCAGGGGGGCGGCTGGTGGAGGGGACAGCCATCTGGTCCCCCCAGCAGGCAGCATGCAGACAGGCGTCTGGGTGTGGTTTCTCTTTGGTGCCGGAATCATTTGCAAGAGGCCGAAGGACTAGGAAACACAGACCATCATCTCCCCGGGCTGCTGGGCTGTGAGCGCTGGAAGGCAGGCTTCCGAGATCAGTTGGCAAAGTGGTTTTCGTTTTCCTTCGAGCCTCAGAACTGTGTCTTCCCTCAAAATATTATGCAGAACCCTGATTATAAAAGAGAGAAAAGCAGGATGGTCTGGTTAAGGTGGGGCTCGGGGGGCTCGGAATCCCACCCACCGAGCCCCCGACCCTCCTCCTGCGAGGGCTTCTGAAGGGCGCCTAAGGGCTCAGCAGAACCTAATTGCAAAACCACTGCCCGTTAACTTCCCTTGCCCCCAATCACAGAGGAAGGAGGGAAGGCTCAGTGAGGGGGAGCGACTTGTGCAAAGTCACACAGCTCACTAAGGGCAGAGAGGGACTGGCAATGCCCCCAAGGGCTTTGCATGCGACAGTTGTTAAGATTCAGAGCAGACCACCTGTTCTGGTGGCCGGTGCCTTGCCCGCGACCATGCTTTGCCGCCTGCAGAAGCCGTGCATATATATCCATGCCCTTCTGTCTTTACCGCTGCTCCATTTTTCCTGGCAGCGAGCAGGACCACTTATTACTAAGCAGATTTAAAGATGAAAAATAGCCCTAGTGACTATTTGCACCTATCCTTTTTTTTTTTTTTTAAACACTGGATGCTTGCCATGTCTGTTTCATCCTTTCAGTTTCCCTTAAGGATAGAGAAGCTGGGGCTTCGGCTACCGTTTGGACTTCCCTGATGCTCTCGGCTCAACGCCTCCCCACAGTTCTTTCACCCCACTCGAGCCGTGTGGCTCAGGCCGCCCAGCTCTTGCGGGACGCCAGCCCGCTGACCTCAGTCGGCCAGCCTTCACACCGGATAGAACCACAGATACGAAATGCAGAAAGTGTGGCTCAGCCGTATTCCACCCCGAGGGGGACTGACAAGTTCCACCGGCAACCAGAAACCTCACTTGTCCATCCGTCGTACCCTTCCTTCCAAGGTGCGCAATCAACAGGGCACCGGGGCTTGGGAGTGGAGGGTTTGGGGTCTGGAATCATGTCAACAGGGTCACCACTAACTCTTGACTTAGAGCGAGTCAGTCCGTTGCTCCTTATGTCTCAGTTTTTCCATCGATCGACGGAGGGCGATAACGGTACTTGTCTCAGAGAGCTTGGGGAGAGCTGAGTTTCCAGCACTTGGTCCTGGAAAATCATCCTTCATGTTTCACTCCGTCCCTCAGTTCAGGAATGCGATGCTGTGTGTTAGCAGGGAGGGGGCAAGAGGCTACAGGAGAGTCAGGGCAGATGAGGGCCAGGAGGGTATTCACCTCGTCCCCAGTTCATTCCGTGTGGAAATGCCAAATGGAGCTCCCTATACCTGGTCAGTACTCTGTCTGTGCAGGTGGATTCCTGTCCAGGGCTGGGGACTCTGGGGGCCCTAGTGAATGCACCCCTGTAATCTTCTGCTCGGCCTAGCGTCTCTACACATTCCTGAGTCCCTTGGTATTACGAAATCTTAACAGTCTCTGAATCTGTGAGCATCTTTTTATCCAGAATACCACCTTCTGGGACGTCCGGGTGGCTCAGTCGGTTAAGCGTCCAACTCGTGGTTTTGCCTCAGGTTATGATTTCACGACTTTGTGGGTTTGAGCCCCGTGTCGGGCTCCGTGCTAGAAGCATGGAACCTGCCTGGGATTCTCTCTCTTTCCCCCTTTCTCTGTTCCTCCCCAACTTGCACTGTCTGTCTCTCTCAAAAATAAATAAACTTAAAAAAAATACCACTTTCCCATTGTGACTAGCATGCTATTATTTTCTTTCCATACCCCCTGCTAACTAGTTTGAGTTGGGGTTTTAGCCTTTGTAACCAAGGGAGCCCTACATTTAGATACATCTGCTCCCTAATTCCAACACCAGAGATGGAATCCCTTCCCTGTTGCCCCGCCCCCCCGCCATGTTTTACTGAAATACCACGTTGGATCGGGTTGATCTGTAGGCAGAAAAGAACTCATTGTCTCAAACATTTCCTGAGTGCCTCTAGCAAAGTAAGAGGCAAACAGCGATACAGCCTATCGAGGGCTCCTAAGGAGAGGACAGAGAGAGATCTGGGGGTTTGCAAAGGAAAGGGGATTGCTTCTAGCTTGGGGTCTTAGGAAAGGGTTCCCAGGGAAGGTGGCTTTGCTCTGGGTCTCGAGGAGAAGGGCACATCGGTGACAGAGGTTCTGGTCAGGACAGGGCCGGGTAGACTGGAGGCAGTGGCATCCCTGTATGAGCATGTTCAACGTGCAACATCACTGAGGGACAGATTGGGGTCTGTCCCTACTGATAGTAATAACACGTAACATTCCTTGAGTTCTTATTTGCCAGATTTCTCTTACTTGATTTACAGATACTCCTTCGTTGGATGCCCCCAGCACTCTGCAGACAGATCCTGAATTTGTTCCCCTTTCGCATGAGAGTTCACGTGTGTAAGTGGCAGAGCTGGGATTCCGACTTTTGCCAAGTCACCTGATGCTCATTACCGCGACATCGTGGCTCCCAACGCACAGGGCCCTGCCCTGGGGAGAGGCTGGGACAAAAGTGACCCTTGCCCTTCCGAAGCTCACACTCCAGTGTGTGTTGAGAAGAATGTAGATTTCACTCTTCTTTCTCGTGCCATTGTTTTTATGAATACCAGTTAGGTGAGAATACCAGTTCTATGAATACCAGTTACCTGGAGTGGTGTGTGGTTTTTGAGTTTGTGCCAGGACGTTTGTGGTTATATCTCTGGGACGTCAGCGGGTCTGATCATATTGGTTTTCACGTTTTGTCTGGGAGTGCTAACACAAGATTCTCTTTCTTCCCCTCAGGGGCGTGAACAAAGACACAGGAAGCGGTCCAAGCTGCTGAAAGTCCTTTTGGGACTGGGAGAGGAAAAGTTTGCTGACGTTAGAGTCATCACCAAGCACACGGAGCAGAAAAGTGAAGAGAGAAGCCGGATCCTGGTGACCTCACTGGGCTCCTGGATCATGCCTCACCTGAAGCAGATCCAGCCCTGGATTTTACAGTCACAAAAGTCAGTTTGAGTCAGGCGTCCATTGGAAGACGGAGCTTACAGTTCAGGAGGCTGCGGGGGCCACGGTTGGTTTGGGAAAGTCTCTTCCGAGTCCCAGTTTGCCACGCGGTCTTTTCGTGACCTCTCTTCTCCAGGTCTCAGGTTCTTTATCTGTAACATGAGAAATTCAGATAGAAACAGCAGTAATGATGAGGATGATGGTCACGATCACCACTTATCAGGCATGTTCTGCTTGCCACCTGCTCATCTGCTCTGCTGAGGGTTTGTATATGCAATATCTCACTTAGTTGGGGCAGCAGCCTCAGGAAGTAGTAACACAAGGCAGCTGATGCCCAGAGAGATTGAATCACTTGTTTAAGGCCATGCAGCACAACTGGTAAATAACAGAGCTGAGATTTACTTCAGGCATCTAACCCGATGGACCCTGATTTTTTTTTTTTTTTTTTTTTTTTAGAGACCAGCTTCTTCATGGTAAAACCCCTCTCATGGTCTAGGAGGGCTGGGGCCACCGCTGTCATTCATACTTTATTCTCCCAGCACCAAGCGTAATAGTCCGCAAAACGTAGACATCTAATACATATTGTTTGAATGAATGAATGAATGAATGAATGAGTGGCGAGATGAATTTCGGGAGCCCACGCGGCCCTAAAGTTCTTTGAAACCTGCCTTATGCTCTTAGCCTAATGAGGGCTCCCAGAAGATTTCTTGGGTGAAGGGCAAACCCCTTTCTCTTCCTCTGAACTAGTGTTTGCTCTACTAGCTGTCCCCCACTAATGAGGGGACACAACCCAAGGGGACTGTGTCTCCAGGCTAATTATTTTGTGGTTGCTCTGACCACACCATTCAAAATATTCAGGCTATAGTTGGTGTTTTACATCTTGCCACAGTTGCCCTTGTCAACTTCCAAGGGCATGAAGCCATGGCCCAATGGGCTAGCCCTTTCAAGGTCAGCTTCACAGCAAACACAAAGTTAATTGAGCTGGAATAATAATTTTTTCCCCCTTTACTTGATGTGCAGGTGACAATACGTAAAATATCGACATGCCTTAATACTTTTAAATTCAGTTGTTTGCTGATCAGCAGCTCTACTTAAATTGACCAATCTATCTTGCCCGGCTGGAGATCAAGGGATCAGCACTTAATTTCATTCCCTGAATAAAGAATTTTTTTTTTTATATCCACACGGAAATATCAGAACATGAAAGGTTAAATCAATATGGAGTTTTACATTGCTTAAAGGGCATTTGCATCAAAGCAGCCCTGAATGCAATTCACTTGTTTAATGAATTTTTTATGCTTATTTAATGAATTTCACAAAGGTTTGGTGTTTTTCATAAAATGGATAAGGACTTCCAGTTTTATGAAATAATAAAAATGGAACTGAAGTTATGAAATGAGCAATCTCATTAGTTAGGCATGATATATTCATATGAAAATGTACATGCCTTCCTGTTATTGCCGGGGCACCATTATGCGCACGGTAGCTTGTTATAATAGCACGGCAAATATTCTTCTAGTTAAGATATCAAGAAGTGACAGAAGGAAATTGCATTTTCTCCCCATTTCTAATAATGACATAATTAATGCTCATTTAAAATAATTACCTGGGCGTTGTTTCCCAAGAGGGCCGAGGCCTAACTCAACGGTAAACGCTCCCTGGGATACTTTTGCAACCCCGGCAACCCAAAAGACGTCCCATGTTTTTTAATTTGTTATTTGTGCAAGTCACAGTGATTGCCTCCCCGACAGTGATTTAACTGTCCTGGCGTCCCTGCGGAAAGCGCCAGACTCGATGTGTCAAATTGTCCCCATACAGAAGACATAGAAGAAATACCTGTGTCTGATGAAGAGATTGTGTGCGCGCGTGTGCACGTGCGTGTGTGTGTGTGTGTGAGAGAGAGAGAGAGAGAGAGAGAGAGACCGTTTGATTGACTGGTTGTGGTATCAGTTCTCCCTCCCTTGACTTTTTTTTTTTTTTTTTTTAAGGGGTCGCATATTGCTTTAGATCGCGGGCTTCCTGTTGTGTTGCCAGAATTTGGAGAACTGGTCAGGTACCGCGCGCTGACCCGCCCTTGACGTTCAGAGGTCAGAAAGCGTCCCGAACAACGATTTAGGCTTTGAAACGCAGCCCTGTGCCTGACAACTGTTGGACCACGGGCAAGTTACTTGACCTCTCTGAACCGCAGCTGTCAAATGAGGATCGGACTTGGTAGTTCCTGTCTCCCAGGGTGGTGGGCGAGACTCAGGAAGCCCGTGCGTGAGAAATGCTTAGCACGGCGTCTGGCATCCGGTAGACGCCCCGTAGCGTCGGCTGTTGCCATAGATGCTGTTGGTGGGAAACCGCGCCTGGCGTCTGCCGCCCGCTCCGGTACGGAGTCTGAACAGAAGTCATGAATCAGAGCTGCGCGGGGCCTCGCTGGGGAAACTTGAAACTTTCATCTCTCTCTCTCTCTGCCTATTCAAGAGGACAGGCAGCTGGAATGCTTCTCTGGCATTCAACACTGATATCAATCTCAGCAACATTAATAATACAGTGCAACCAAATTAATTGTGGCTTCTCTGATTTCACAGAGCAGACAAATTCAGATGAACAGTTCAGCGAGCATGTGCGGGGGCGCCCGGTGGGTGCTGGGCTCCAGCAGTGGGGCCCTAAAAAAAAAAAAAAAGACGAGGAAAAGCAGAGCTCTTCGTTCTCAAGGAGTCTGTCACGTTGTAGGGCAATTTGGAACAGGCAGGATACAATTTTATTACCAATAAAACTTCTTCTATCTGTATAGCACTTTGTAGTTTACAGAAACTTTTCAAGAATCGCGTTAAGTTGTGGGACCCACTGATCCCTCAGGACTCTTTTGACAGTAGATTGAAATAATTTCATTGGACACAGAGAGGTATTTAGTGCCGTGGTTAGCAAATTGGTTCCTGCAGTTAGAACTGAATTTCAGCATTGGCTTTGCATAGTTCCAGCTGTGTGGCCTCCTGTAAATCACGTAACCTCTCTGAGCATCACTTTCCTCGTCTTTCCAATGGAGATGATAAAAAGACCCACTAAATGTCCTGGCATAGAAGATACGTCTGTCCCCCCCTTTCCGCCACGCTCTTAAAACCCTGCGTCGGATGTGCCCATAATCCAGGTAGAAAGGAGAGTTGAAGAAAGTAATGGAAGATGCTACCCCCTAGTGGTGGAGTTAGGTAATTCAGAACTTCACAGCAAAGATAAGAGAGTGCGCCATTGCCTTTTGACAGCGGTGGTGGTTGGTAAATTTTTTACTTCATAAATTTAAAAAACAAAAAACCAAAACAAAACAGAACAACGTAACAAAGAAAAAACCCGACCGCAGGCCATATGGCTGACTGGAGTTCGAATTACTTCTGCTATTTTTTGGATTCGCTGATGTGTGTGTATGTATATTACGTACATGTATATATGTTATATGTGTGTATGTAATATTTATGTGTGTACACACATATGTATATGTAATATATATAAATGCATATATGTGTATATATACGTGTATATGTAATTCTTAAAGCTGTGCCATCTCATACTTTTGAAAGAGCTGACCATTACTGAATATCCAGACATTACGATTTTCTACTGATTCCAATACGCGGTCTACTGTGTAATAATAACACACAAAACAGTGAAATTATAAAAATATTCCTTCCCTTGTAGAGTCACTTTAATATTTATTTTTGAGAGAGGGAGAGAGAGTGCAAGGCAGGGAGGGGCGGGGGGCGCGGGGGGGGGTGGTGATCGGTCAGCACGGAGCCCGATGCGGGACTTGAACTCAACAAACTGGGACAGTGTGACCTGAGCTGAAATCAGACACTTAACCAACCGAGCCACCCAAGAGCCCCTTAATTTCACTTTTAATATAGAAACAGTAAAAGTACTCAATTTCTTCATCTTCCTCCAAATTTTCTTCTCTGGAGAATTAGGGTAAATCTCACTTAGTAAGTTACGCTAATGATAATAAACGTAATAATATTTCTTTCGGCTCAGGTCTCAACCCCCGAGGTCAGAGATCCTTCTAAGAGAGGACACTGCCTCTCCTCTCCGTCTTTTACCTTCACACGTCTGCATGCTTCCTTCCACACCTCCTGTTCTGGATCAGAGCATGCCTGAGATGTACCTGGAGACTTTTGTGACCAACGCAAGCTCCCTGCTCTAGGCGGGGGACTCCCCTGCACAACTGAGGGCCGCACCCTGGCATCTGTGTCACGAAAACGCTCCCCTTGTAATTCTGGTTGTCCCCCCACTCCCCGCCGAGATTCTAAAACTAGGATTCTAAAACAATCGGGCAAGCAATCTTGAAAGAATGTGGCACAGACTCTCAACAAAAATGATGAAGGGATAGACTGCTACGTTTTAAATCTGCCTCTACCCACGTCTGTATATTCAACAAGCAGCCCCTCAAGGTCAAGAATAGCCTCATTATTTTATAAGGGAAGCTGCCTCGAATCACAGGTGAGCTCCCCTGTCCCGCCCCGCACCTCCACGTCCCGCACTGGGTCTCCAGGTGCTTGCGCCCCAACCTGGCCATCATCCTGGACTCTGTCTCTCCCCCTGCACCCTCCCAGCACGCACCCACCCCCGCACCCACACGCACACATCAACAAATCCTGCTGGCCCTACCGCGGGAGTCTGTCTGGAAGCTGACCACTTCCCACCCCGTCCAAGCCTCCAGTTTGCCACCTCATTCAGCCTGGATCTTGCGGTAGCCTCCCACGTGCCTTGCCCTTCTCACTCTGTTCCCCTTGGTCCCTCCAGTCCCCCGAGCAGAAGCCAGAGTGGTGCTTTTAGATGCAAATCAGATCACATTACGCCTCTGCACAAAACCCATCTCATTCAGAGCGAACTCCTAAGTCCTTAGGGCAGCCTGGCTAGGGTCCGGGTCTCCTTCAAACTCGCGTGCACTCGCCCACTGTCCACGCGCCTTTCCCTCCCTGCCTGGGGCTCTCTTCCCCTTCTCTTCCACTTTCAGTCCCATCCGGGGGAATGCCTCTCCCTACCCTGTGCCCCGAAGCTGTTTTATTTTTCTTCGGAGCACTTAGAGTCACTTGGCAGAGTACATGTTTAGAATTTCCTTGTTTATTGTCTGCCTGACTTCTTCACTAGGATATGGGGGCTCCGTGCTCACTGCCTAGAGAGGTCTACACTGTAAGGGTTGGATGACCACTGTTGAAGGAGGGAAGGAAGGAAGGAAGGAAGGAAGGAAGGAAGGAAGGGAGGAAGGAAGGGAGGAAGGGAGGAAGGGAGGAAGGAAGGAAAGGAGGAAGGAAGGAAGGCAGGAAGGCAGGAAGGAAGGGAGGGAGGGAGGAAGGAAGGAAGGGAGGGAGGGAGGAAGGAAGGGAGGAAGGGAGGAAGGAAGGAAAGGAGGAAGGAAGGAAGGAAGGAAGGGAGGGAGGGAGGAAGGAAGGGAGGAAGGGAGGAAGGAAGGAAAGGAGGAAGGCAGGAAGGGAGGAAGGAAGGGAGGAAGGAAGGCAGGGACGCACGAACGAATGCTTGGGCCCCAGGATAACATTTGTTCAACGTCTGCAACTATTTCCCTGTCTCCGCCCGTCATGATTCAGGATGAATCTCCATCCCGGAGACTGGAGACCCGTTTCGATCGGGCCTTCTTTCTGACTTACTCTCCAGGCCTGGGGCGGGGAAGTCCGAAGCGTGGAGAGTGAGTTGAATGAGAGCAGACCCCAGGCCAGCCCCTTCACAGCCTCAGAGACACAGGCCGAAACAGAAGAGAAAGCGTCTAGTCCTCGGGCTTTTCCCCTCTCACTCGCCTTGTCCTCCTTCGCGTAGAGAGTCATTTGTAAAATTCAGCCCAACAAGGTTTCCAGCTAATTGAGGCTTTCCTGACTATCCTATGTGATGCATTGATTAAGCGCCCCTATATGCTCTGCGCCGCGACGGAGGGCTGGGAGGTAAAAAAAAAAAAAAAAAGTGAGCAAGAGGAGGCCTGTGCCCTGCAGGTGCTGACAACTCCAGCGGGGAGAGAGACAGACACACAAGGACTTCTAACCCAGGGCAGAAAGAAGACAGAGCTAAGTAGGCCTGACAGCCCTGTGCTCGGGGTCAAGAGGATCCATTACATCAACTCTTGTTTGGTCCAATTTATTACCACCACTATTACTAATCTAATAATCATTCTAGTAGGCCTGCCTTCTTTGATATCAAAGGCGTATTTTTCTACTGCCAAAATTAATGATAAAGGAAAACAATCCATTGGAATTAAAAGCAGTTGTGCTTGCTGGTTGTTGAGAGGGTCATGGGCTTCTCTTGGGCGGATGGTGGAGGGGGGGACTGGGGGTGGGGAGGCTCGTGAATATCCCGCGAAGGACCCGCTTCCCCAAGGACCCCTTCCAGCAGAGCATCCGGGCGCTTGCAAAAAATCAAAGTCACCCTGCGTCGGTCTCTATCAGCTCTGCCATTTAATGTTTAACATCTGGGAGGGAAAATATCCTGAAGCTTTTCCAAATACGCGAGGCCCTGCACTCCAGGTTTGCGGGGAGAATCCTAGGCAGGGGCGGCATCTCGCGTGCCAAGGAGGCCCGTGCCGGCCAAGGCGGGGTCCAGGAAGCCCCCCGCCACTCACGGGAGGATCTGGGCGGATGGATTTCTTGGAGCCCGGTTTGCCTCTCCGCGGTTCCTAGATCGCCAATCGGCCGAACAGCGGCGGGCGTTTTCCACTCGCACCTTCTGTTCCATTAGCCCTGGAGCCACATCGTCAAACAAGTCCCGGATCGCGGGAGGAACGGATCCGCCGCTAGATAGCAGGGCCAACGCTGAAAACGACTATGATGCAGTAGAAAGCCGGCTTTTCTCCTTTCCTGTGACTCATTAATGACGTTGGCGTGTTACGTTTCAGATGTCTCTGGTGAAAACGCCCACGGGGCCATCGAGTAATGGGGGTGAAGTGGGCGGGGCTTCAGGACCTGCAGGCGTTTCGTGGGAGGCGGGGCCTTGGCCAAGCAGGAGGCCCTGCCTCCGCATCGGAGACCAAACCATTGGCGACCTCGGTCAGCGGCCCGCCAGGCAGGAATGTGCTGGGCCCAGGCAGGAATTAGGAGCTTTCCCGTGATGCAACAGTCGCAGGAAACGTGCCCGGAGCCCACTAGAGGCGCAGTTTGCAAACACTCTTCCCGATCATCAAAGCGATCTCCCAAACTTGATACCTATTTGGCATTTACATCTGTAAACGGTCTGCCCCCTGAGGTGGTGTGTGAGGCCCGGTGACACAAATACGCCTTCCAGGTCGCGTGGGAGGCGCAGGGAACACTTTCATTGTACAGGCGAGGATGAGCTTATTTAGCGATTACCTGTGTGGTCAAAAGAGGCGGGGCGGGAATCCCAAGCCTAAATTCTTTCTCCAAGCGTAACATGCTTTGGTTTCTTCTCTGCCGTTTGGATATGCAACCGCGGGGCACTGGGGATGGCTGGAAATCTGGGGACGTCTTTCCCATCAGCGATAGGTCGCTCGCCCCCTCGCCCCGCATCTGGGTCGGTCTGGAACTACTCCGACCCACAGGGCGCAGTGAGACTGACGCCAGGCTAGCTCTGGGGGGTGTGGGTTGCAAGTGTGGACTGGTGGTTTCTGCTTCCTCTTTCTTGGAGTCCTGGGCTGCTTTGTGACACGTCTGACCAGCCAGCTGGAGACGGGACATGGGGAGAAGCTGGACTTTGCATGCAGAGGGGCAGGTCGGGCTGCACCAGCCTCGCAACCACCCTGCGAAGGGGCCAGGCCTGTGAGTGTTCACTCACACTCCACAGCCACGCTCCTCGGTCCCTCCAGACCATCCAGCTGCCAGCTGAGTGCCATGGAGGGGCCCCATTCGATGGCACATGGAACAGAAACCTCTCCCGCCTGAGCTCTGCCTGAATTGCTGACATATAAAACCACACGCAGTAATAACTTGGATGTTGTTTTAAGTCCTTAAATTCCAGGGAAATGTGCCATGCAGATAACCAAAACTCAACTGCATAGCACCTCTGGATACTATGTTCTTTCTCCCTTCCTTCCTTCGTTCCTTCCTTCCTTCCCTCCTTCCTTCCTTCCCTCTTTCCTTCCTTCCCTCTTTCCTTCCTTCCTTCCTTCCTTCCTTCCTTCCTTCCTTCCCTCCTTCCTTCCTTCCCTCCTTCCTTCCCTCTTTCCTTCCTTCCCTCTCTCTTTCTGATTTATACCAGTATATCAATATCAACATAGTGAATTTGAAGGATGCAAAAAAGCACAAAAAAAGAAATGGTCTTCTACCTAAAGCTTACCACTATATTTTTTATTTGTCTCTCCACGTCTTTCCCCGTTTCTTTTTCTTAACAAACCTGAGATCATCCTGGGCTTCCTGCTGTGTCATTTGTCCTTCTCACTGAGTACGTCGTGAACCTTTTCCATGTGATAAAACATTTTTTCGATGGGATTTCTAGTGGTTGCACCAAAAATTCGTGTTATGGATAGACTATGATTTGGGCAACCAATTTCATATTGAATATTTAGTTTGGCTCCCAGATTTTCTGCGTTATAAATATTGTTATTATTCATATCCATGTCACAGCCACTAGTGTGCATCAGTGATGGGATTTTAGGACCCATGTTTGCACCGTCAGGCTAACAACTCAAGGACGTCCATTTAATCCCTGGGTCTACTTTACTTATTTTTTAGATTTTATTTTGAAGTTTATTTATTTGTTTTGAGAGACAGGGCGAGCGAGCAGGGGCGGAACAGAGAGGGACGGAGAGAGAGGATCCCAAGCAGGCTCCACGCCGCCCGTGCAGAGGCCCCTGAGGCACTGGAACCCATAAACCATGAGATCATAACCTGAGTCGAAACCGAGAGTCCGATGCTTGACTGATGGAGCCGCCCAGCCCCCCCCCCCCCCCCCATCGGGTCTATTTCTTCAAAAAGGAAACTTTGGGCGTCTGGCTGGCTCAGTCGTGGAGCACACAACTCGATCTCAGGGTCGTGAGCTCGAGCCCCATGTTGGGCGTGGAGATTACTTAAAATAAAATCTAAAAAATAAATAAATAAATAAATACATACATACATAAATAAAAAGAAGGAAACCAGACTTCAGGAAGATTAAATTGTATGTCTGAAGTCACACACTGATTTGAATCCAGCCTTGTCTGATTCTACACTCTCAACTCCTCTCACATGCTGCCGTTTAGTAGTTAAAAAATAAATTATTAAAAAAAAAATCGTTTCTCTGTTGTATAGTGAAGCCAAACATTTTTCTGTACCTTTAAGCCATTTGCAGGGCTCCTTTGGTTAGTTACCTGTTCGTGTCTTTTGACAATGATTTTATGTTATGTTCATGCTTTTCTCATTTATTTGTAGGCGTTCTTTACATATTAAGGGCGTTACTCTGTTGCGCAGTCTTCTCTCAGTGTTTCGTTTTACTTTTTTACTTCAGTGTGCTGCTTCTCTGCTCATACATTTTAAAATTTAAAGATGTTTTCTAGCAAAGTGACAACGCAACAGCATTCTCAAAGTCTGCAAAACTTCAGAGCCGGCAAGAACTTTTGAGGTTATTTAATGTTTACTTAATGTTCACATGTGAAAACAGAGACCTGGATAATGAGGCGACTGCTCTCTAGGAAAGCACTCAGAGAAACCTGCTTCAGGAAAAACTGCCTGTTTTCTTATGTACCTTTGTGTATCAGAGGGGAGACGAAACTTGTGCAATCTCACAAATCAAAATTTCAGACAGAATCTTATGCCTCTGGTTTTCCTTGGTCAAGGGGTGAATTCACTTAATGACTCAATCAGACCATCTCACACAACAGCAACATTATCTGGTACAGGGAACCCTTTTAAAATGAAGTCTTGCAGGGGAGTTCAATACCAACTCATAGTTGCCCAGGCTTATGGGCAGATCTCCAACCGGTTCAGATCAGGGCCACTTGGGTGTGGGGTGAAGCTTCCCCTTCATGTCCCGGGGCCCACAGGGGCTGAGTTCTCCACCCTCAATTCGGGATTCTGCATGGGTGGCAGATATTGGGGGTGTTAGGGGTGGAAGTGTCTACCCTGGGCTGTCCGCACAGAGCCCGACACAGGGCTCGAACTCATCAACTGCGAGATCGTGACCTGAGCCAAAGTCAGACGCTCAACTGACTGAACCACCCAGACGCCCCAAGTGAACACCTTCTTCTACCTGAATCACCATCTGGCTTCTCCTTTCCTTCCCCCACCCCCTTCTTTGGTCTTTAGAGCGGAAAAATGTACCCCCAAACCAGGCATCTTTTTCTGCTTTAGTTATCAACTGGGGGAGTGAAAAGTGGCCCGTGAGAAGGGTCAGACAGAAGGAAATCAAACAAAACAAACAAAAGACAATTCTTTGAGATGCACCCCTGCAGTAGAACAAAGCAGATAAAAGCACAGTTGTTGTGGGGGGCGCTTTTATGCTTCCAGGTCAATCCTCATTCCCTTCCCTAACCTGCACTAACAGTTTCTTCAAGAACAACCTCATGGGAGCAAAAGACTGCACAGGAAAAGGTAAAACCCTGTGGCATAGTCCGCTGTCTCCTTTTAATTCAGGATGCCGAAGCCCAGAGAGGGGAATGCACTTGCCTGAGGTCACACAGCAAGTTAATAGTTTGGCTAGGTCTTAAATTCAGCTGACCTTTCCAGTGCTCTGTTGCGGGTAATACTTTGCCAGCCAAATAGAGATCAAAAGACGCCAAGTGAAAAAATAGTCATTTTAGGGGCGCCTGGGTGGCTCTGCTGGTTGAGCGTCCGGCTCTTGATTTTGGCTTAGGTCCCGATCTCGTGGTTTGTGGGTTCAAGTCCCACTGCAAGCTCCGTGCTGACAGTCCAGAGCCCGTTTGGGATTCTCTCCCTCTCCAAATAAATAACAAAACAAAACAAAACAAAAAAAAAAAACACACAAAAAACAAAAAAATTTGTAAACAGTCATTTTATTAAGAAAAACTTCACAAAAGCATACATGTAGAGAAACGATATCACGAATCCCCACGTATCTATCTTACAGCATCAGCAATTACTAACTCACATGTACAAAGTCAGTCTAAAGCTGCCAGGTGCTCTGTAGCGACATGCCCGGAGTCTAGCGGGACAGGAGGCTGCGGTACAGAGACTTAAGCGGTTTCTTTTAATTAAGTGGCTTCTTAGCACTCTGGCAGAGGAGGGCTGTGAATCAGGACAATTTCACTTCTTCCTCTCCAACATGTACACGTTTTAGTTTGTTTTCTTGTCCTAGTACCCAGGTTAGGACCTCTAGTACCCTGTTGAACGAAAGTGAGAATTTGTCTAGTTCCCGATCTCGTAGGAAATAGGTTTAGCTTTTTGCCATTAAGTATAAACTTAGCTATAGATTTTTGCACAGATGCCCTCTCATACATGCCCTTAAAATTTTTCTTCTGTTCCTAGTGTGTGGAGAGTTTTTACTACGAATGGGTACTGAACTTTCTCAAACATGTTCTCTGAATCTATTGAAGTGAACATATGACTTTTTCCTTTGCTCTGTTAATGTGCTGAATTAGGTTGATTTTCAAATGTTAAACCAGTTTTGCAATCCTGGAATAAATTCTACTTGGTCGTATTGTATTATGCCTTTTTATTTATTGCTGGGTTCGATTGCTAACATTTGGTTAAGAATTTCTGTGTTCGTGTTCCTTAGGAGGGTTGTTACCTAATTTTTTTGAATTGCCTTAGCATCAGGTTAATGCTGACATCATAAAATGAGTGAGAAAGTAACTCTTCTTTACTTCCTGAAAGAGTTTGTGTGGAATTGTATTCTTTCCTCCTTAAATGTTTGGGAGAATCATTAAAGTTACTGGGTCTAGCATTCTTCTGTGGGACACTTTTAGTTTTTTAATGTTTATTTACTTTTGAGAGAGAGAGAGAGCAAGAGAGAGCAGGGAAGGGGCAGAGAGAGGAGGAGACAGAGAATCCTAAGAAGGCCCCCCACTGCCAGCATGGAGCCCAATGCAGGGCTCAAACTCATAAACTGTGGGATCATGACCTGAACCAAAATCAAGAGGCAGATGCTTAATCAACTGAACCCCTTTGTGGGACAGTTTTAAATTATAAATTCAATTTCCTCAATAGATATAAGGCCCTTTAAATATTATTTCTTTTTTTTATTTATTAAGTGATACGTTCAAGGAATTTGTCCATTTCATCCAAATTGTCAAAAGTGTTAGCGTGAAGTTATTAAAAATTTTCATTATCATATTTTTAATGTCTGTAGAAACTGTAGTGATGTACCCTTTCTCATTTGCAATACTAGTAATTTGTTTTGCTTACTCTCTCTCTTTCTCTCTTTTCCTTCTAACCCTTTCCCTTTGAATAGCTTAACTTGAAATTTATCACTTTTATTGATCTTTTCAAAGAACCAACTTTTGGTTTCATTAATTTCCATTTTTGTTTGTGTATTTCTGATGTTCACTCTTTATTTCCTGCCATTCCCTTTGGGATTAATGTCTTATTTATTCCTCTTTCTTCTTATCATAAACTTTAGACCTTTATGATTTTCTTTTTTTTTTTTTAAGTTTATTTATTTATTTTGAGAGAGAGAGACAGAGACCATGCACACGTGCATGTGAGTGGGGAGGGACAGAGAGAGAGGAAGAGAGAGAATCCCAAGCAGGCCTTGCCCCGCCAGCACAGAGCCTGCTGTGGGGCTCGAACCTTTGAACCATGCGATCATGACCTAAACCGAAATCAAGAGTCAGACTCTCAACTGACTGAGCCACCCAGGTACCCTTCTGTTTTTCTAATATAAGCAGATAAAGCTTAATATTTCCCTCGAAATTTGACTGAAGGCCACAGATTTTCTATGTTGTATGTTCATTGTCACTTAGTTCAAAACACTTTCTTTAAAAAAATTTTTTTTAATGTCTATTTATTTTTAAGAGAGAGAGAGAGAGAAAGACAGAGTGTGCACAGGGGAGGGGCAGAAAAAGGGAGACATAGAATCCAAAGCAGGCTCCAGGCTCTGAGCTGTCAGCACAGAGCCTGACACAGGGCTGGAACTCACAAACCACAAGATCATGACCTGAGCTGAAGTCAGACACTTAACCGACTGAGCCACCCAGGCACTTCTAATTCAAAACATTTTCTAAGTTTACTCCTGATCTTTTCCTTGACTAATAGGTTATTTAGAGTGTGTTCCTTAATTTACATGTAGTTGGATATTTTCCATATGTGTTTTATTATTAATTTGTGCCCCCTTCCTGCTTTGTGGCCAGAAAGTGCCAGGTAGAAAGCTAGGGTGAGCTCACTTCCTATATCTTTCTCTTCTCAGAGGTAGAGTTGCCAGATGAAGTACAGAATACCCAGTTAAATTCAAATTTCAGATAAACAGTGAATTTTTTTAGCATAAATATGTCTCAAATATCAGATGGGAAACAATCATACTAAAAATTATTCATTGTCTATCTAATATTCATATTTAGCAGAGCATCATGTATTTCTTTTACTAAATCTGGTAACACTACCCAAAGACCACATAGTTCTACTTTGCCATTGGTTCAATGTCTGAAGACAGTTGATTCAGGTCTTTTTTTCCTCTCAGTTTTCTACTTATTTATCATGGGAGGGAAAGTCTGGTACTAGTTACTGTCTTGGTGAGGATCAAAAGTCTCACGTCTCCTTTTTAATTTTTATTTCATTAAATTTTTTTTTAATGTTTATCATTTTTGAGAGAGAGAGAGAGAGAGAGAGAGAGACAGTGAAAGCGGGGGACGGCCAGAGAGAGAGGGAAACACAGAATCTGAAGCAGGCTCCAGGCTCTGAGCTGTCAGCACAGACCCTGATGCGGGGCTCAAACTCAACGAATGCCAAGATCATGACCTGAGCCAAAGTCGGATGCTTAACCGACTGAGCCACCAAGGCACCCCAGTTCCACGTACTTTTAATACAAGTCCCTTATACTACCCTTGTCTATTTTTCTCTTGTTCTTATCTGGTCTGGTACATAGCTGTTACTTGTGTTTTGTTTGTTTGTTTGTTTGTTTTGTTTTGTTGAAACTTGCAGAGATTTTTGTTATTTAATCAAATTTGTCAGTCTTTTCTTTTATGACATCTTAGCTTCGAGTCACAATTAGACAGATCTTTGCCCTTCCGATAAAGAAATATTCTATCCTTTTCTTCCCGAACGCTTATGACTTGAACCAAAAAAATGTAAGTATTTGGTCAAGTTTCAATGGTTCAGGCGTGAGGTATGCGGCAGCTTGATAACTTTTCTTCTCCACATGGATTGTGAGCTTCATGTGTTGGGCAGACCATTGCTTCTCTGTCGCTTCGAGATGTGGTGGAGACAGTCAATTTAGGGTAAATTCAGCCAATTCGTATTTTCCCCCAGGAAACAATAAATGGTTTGCTGCCTCCCTTGTCTCCCCCAGAGGGGTCCCCTCCCCTCTCTGGAGGTCCTCTTACTCCTTTAGATCTTGACTTGCATTGGGCTGATCTTGTTTGCTATTAAGCCTCTTGTTCATGACATTTAGGGCTGCACCTTTTAATTATTTTTTTTGTTTTTTTGTTTAATATGAAAATTTATTGTCCAGTTGGTGGAAACCATACAACACCCAGTGCTCATGCCAACAGGTGCCCTCCTCAATGCCCATCGCCCACTTTCCCCTCCCTCCCACCCCCCATCAACCCTCAGTTTCTTCTCAGTTTTTAAGAGTCTCTTATGGTTTGGCTCTCTCCCTCTCTAACTTTTTTCCCCCTCCCCCTCCCCCATGGTCTTCTGTGAAGTTTCTTAGGATCCACATAAGAGTGAAAACATATGGTATCTGTCTTTCTCTCTCTGACTTATTTCACTCAGCATAACACTCTCCAGTTCCATCCACGTGGCTTCAAAGGGCCAGATTTCATTCTTTCTCATTGCCACGTAGTATTCCATTGTGTATATAAACCACAAGCTCTTTATCCATTCGTCAGTTGACGGACATTGAGGCTCTTTCCATAATTTGGCTATTGTCCAAAGTGCTGCTATAAACATTGGGGTATGAGTGCCCCTATGCCTCAAGGGCTGCACCTTTTAATATCCCAACCTCAAAACCTTGGGTTTCGGGAGCTTAAGAAGTCTGCTCTCAAACGATGGCTTTTGCCTTGAGTGTGCAACGTCTGTTTCGAAACCGAAACGAGACTGTTCTCTTTCTCTCTCCCTTCTGCACCCTGAGGGCAGTCACCTAGGATGCTGGCCCCTGCGGTCGGTGTTGGGGGGTGGGAAGATGGGAGGCAGGGGTGGCACAAAATAGAGATCACGGAGACTCCGGGCCAGTATTTCAAAATATGCCTCCGTGACGCCACATCAGTTAACATGGTTCTCTGGAAGGTTGGAGGCTTAAGACCTTTCCTTCATGTGAACGCTACGAAGCAGAGCCCTGAAGGCCTCTGCTAGCCCTGACTCTAGCCCCGCTCCCACCAGATCACCACGGGAAAAGTGTGCCACTGAGCGGTCTCTGAGCCTCAGTTTCCGCATCTGCACTGCCTCTTTCCCAGGCTCCCCGTGAGAATCCAAATACGTCAACCAAGGCTAAAAGCACGACACACATGTGAGGCATTACGATGATCTTCATTCTCATCAAAAACATTTATCCAGGCCCCCCCTCCCCCCCGTGTTCACAACACCATTCCAACGCATCTGTTCTAACACATAACAAATACCTCTTTGAGATGTTTTTAATTGCACGTTACTTCCTTTCAGACCTGATTCATTTCTGATCCGAAGAGCAACAAAGAGAGCTTTTATCGCCGAGGTTCATTTCTGGAAATTAAATTTCCATTTTCAACACTAATGCTACTGTAATGCGTGCGGGTTTCTGTCTCCTATTGTGTCTGACGGCGACCGGCCTGGCAGCGTAAGTGACTGAATGCGAGTATGTAAATGGACAACATAAAAAGACATTTTTGAAAAGCGGGCGAAAGAAAAACATTTAAAGTAGGAAATTAGAGCAGTTATTGGATCCCACACCATGGTTAATGAGTGCATGGAAAGCAAACAGTTTCTGGCTCTGGGACCCCAAGCGTTACGGCCAGGGCAACACGTCTCCTGTTTTTGGAAGGAAATCAGTAATAGCCTCCACACATGGGAAGCCTTCAGTTTGCATTTTTTAATGCCTCCAGGGAGGACAGGGTTTCTGGTTTCAAATCTGTTAAATTTTTCTTTAAAAGACGGGTTTTGTTCAGAAACCCAAACAGAAATTAGCATATTACGAATATACGCGGGTCACGGGTTTGCCCCTGCGCTCAAAGATTTCATCAAGCGTGGCTTGCAAAACATGAGTGAGTTCTCGAGAAGCAGGATGGGACTCGGCCACTTTGGCCTAATTAGGTAAAATCCCTTAAAAGCCCCACGCCCTGTTTTTTATTAAGTCTTATGTGTATAAAAACTGGCCAAATGCCCATCAGTATGTTAAAAGCGGCTGGGGAGTTAGGAGCTATTTTAATTTTCTTCTTCTTGTTTATCCATGTTTTCTAACTTTTTTTTTTTAATTTTTTTTCAACGTTTATTTATTTTTGGGACAGAGAGAGACAGAGCATGAAAGGGGGAGGGGCAGAGAGAGAGGGAGACACAGAATCGGAAACAGGCTCCAGGCTCCGAGCCATCAGCCCAGAGCCCGACGCGGGGCTCGAACTCTCGGACCGCGAGATCGTGACCTGGCTGAAGTCGGACGCTTAACCAACTGCACCACCCAGGCGCCCCACTTTTTTTTTTAATAACAGAAGAACGTGGCATTAGAAACAAGGAAAAAAATAGGAGGTACTTAGGACAAAGCAAAATGAAAACTCACCAATAGTTCTGCCTTTTTTTTTTTAACACGAAATTTATTGTCAAATTGGTTTCCACACAGCACCCAGTGCTCATCCCAACAGGTGCCCTCCTCAATGCCCATCACCCACCCTCCCACCCCCCATCAACCCTCAATTTATTCTCAGTAATAGTTCTGCTTTTGAATTCTGCCCCTGGAGCACTGATCTTAAAACAGGTGCCACCTCAACTCCGTCCAAATTAATAAAAGCTCTTTTACTGAGCACCTACTAACTCTGACACTGTGCTTTTCTCCTGTTCTGATACTCATCTTTGTTTTTACTTTCACAAATGAGTCTTGCGCGGTCCGAAGACCGGATGGCACCTGGTGTGAAAGTGACATAGGGATTCGTGAAAAAAAGAAAAGCCCTTCCTGCCTCCCGTAAATACAGGCCGAGCGTGTCTTATCTATAATACTCTAAGTGTTGGAGTTGAACTCCTAAAAAACGGGCCTATTCTGTTAAACTCTGGAGCACAGTGGTTCTGGAGTCACGACTTAGTCCCATCTTGCTGTACGAACTTGGTCCAATCGTTCGCTTAGATTCTTATCTAAGAATCTAAGATTCCAATCTTTCCAATCATTCGTAGATTCCAATCTAAGATTAGATTCCAATCATTCACTTAGACTGACTTAGCGGTTGGGATTAGGTTCTGAGAAGTAGAACCTGGAATGGGGGTGTCCAACTATGGGGGGGGGAGAAGGAAAATGAGAGAGGAGAGAGTCACATTGAGTTGTTAGGGATTGGCCGAGACTCTGGGAGAGATGGCTCCCTGTTCACCAAAAACCCACTGTCTTCCTTCTCTTCCTCCCCTCCTCTCCCTCCTTCACTCCCTCCTCCTCCTCTTCCCTCTCTTCTTCCTTCTTGGTTGCTGGCATCATCATCATTATCATCATCATATGCAGCACATTCCATTCCTCAGTACCCCCCCCCCCCCCCACACACACACACACTTAGGTTTGGCCACGGGACCGAATCCCAAGCCAACAGAATGTCAGCAGATTTGATATCTGCTGGGGCGCCTGGGTGGCTCAGTCATTTGAGCCTCCAGCTCTTTGGTTTTTGGCTCAGGTCATGATCTCACGGTTCCTGAGTTGGAGCTCCGCATTGGGCTTTGACAGCCTGGAGCCTGCCTGGGATTCTCTCTCTCTCTCTCCCTCTCTCTGCCCCTCCCCCGCTCTCTCTCACGCGCGCTCCCTCTCCCCAGATAAATAAACAAACCTTAAAACATAGAAATGATATGTGCCGTTTTGGGCCAGGGATGTGTGGAAGCCTCATGTTCCCCCGCCCTCCCATCTTCTGTCTCCCCTTCCTCTGGTGGCACACTGATCGTGGCAGGACTGTTCCCCGCCCAGGAGCTGCTAGAGGCACACAAGGAAAACAGGTGAGGTCCCCGAATCCCAGCAGGGAGGAAAGTGCCCCTGATGGGGGAACATCTGCCTAAGGCTCTTACTTAAGGACTAGTAAACGTTCTTGAGGCATCATGGTTTGGGCTCTGTCACCTGCAGAATCGAACACCAACACCCAGAGCCTGAGGCAGGATCAGTGGTGTAGAGCCAAGAGGTGGGTAATATGGGGCCTGAGTGACCTCCTATGCCAACACGTAGGTCAGTAATATGACAGATAAAGACAAAACTGTGGCGGGTCCTTGGCCGGCCTTGATGAATCTGTGGGGGTCCTTAAGAGCCAGGGGTCGCTTGGTGCAATGAGCTCCTCTGGACTCTGTTTCCTCATCTGTAAAATGGGGGTGTTGGGCACGATTAAGAGTAGCAAGTCACGGGGCACCTGGGTGGCCCAGTCAGTTAAGCATCTGACTCCCGATTTTGGCGCAAGTCATGATCTCACGGTTCTTGAGTTCTGGCCCTGCATCGGGCTCTGGGCTGACCACGGGAGGCTGCTTGGGATTCTCTTGCTCCCTCTCTCTCTCTCTGCCCCTCCCCTTTGTTCTCTCTCACTCTCTCTCTCTCTCAGTGCACTTCATTTTGAGGACCAGCACTGATAGATTGGAAGGGCTGCTTAGACCACCGCGTTAAGAAAGGTTCTGAGGTTCGGTCATGGATCTGTGGGAGGGCACCTTAGCCGACTAAGGGTACAGGTCCAGGAGCGGAGAGAGAAGGAACTGTACCCCCACGCTAGACGTTCTCTGCCATCTACGAGTCTCACGGCGGGCAGATCGCTTCAGGGCTGGAGAGGCAAATGTATCCAGCTGAGGGTCACCTCAGAGACTGGACAGCTGGGGTCAATCCATCTCTAGAAGTGTCGACTTCAAAGATGCCAAGCTGTCTGCATTACGGATGCCTGGAAATTCTATCCAGGTTTGCATTTTCATTTTTGTGCTAGGCTATTCTAAAAGAGCTCAGTGAAAGAGAAACGCGAGTGAATTTGACCCTGAGAAATGTTTCAATTGGGTTCTAAGGAGGTCAGACCGATTCAGACAAAAACCTCTAAAAAATCCGAGATGATGCGGTCAGAGGCCCCGGAGTGAGCAGATACTTTTGATGTAATTTGGAAGGATAAGGCATTCTACCAAAGTGGCCCAGGGGAAGGAAACGAACTCATCTTTTCAAAGCCTAGGAGAGTTGTATCCTGGGGGCACCTGACTTGGCGACCGTAGAGCCGGGAGGCAGGGCTCGAGTTCCAAACTTGTTGCCAATGGGCCGTGTGACCTTACACAAAAGGTATCCCCTCTCTGAGCCCCGGTGTCCTCAAAATGAGGGTTGTGGACTAGACGAGTGGTTTCTGAATTGTGTCCTGTGGATCCCAAAGGTTCAGAGACAATGGAGGGGGGAGGAGGGTACCACTGAGCGGAGGCAGGAGTGAGCTGGGCTCTGCTCCAGGAGCGGGGACTGCCGTCTGAAAGACGGTGCAACTCCCTAAATATTTTGTCCCCAGGTCCCTCCTCACAACCGCTGGTGCCCTGCCTCATCTCCATTAAAGGAGCGCTCTCATTCTGCCTCTGGCTTTTTTGGAGGTTCATAGCCCCCTCCCCGCCACCCACCCCTCCCCGCCACCCACCCCGCCCCCCCCCCCCCCAGCCCGGACTTGAGATTAAATCCCCAAGCTCGGCTTGGGGTTTTATTAGTGTCATAGTATCCACAGACTAATCATCACAACGCACATAATCCTATGCGTCCAAACCACTTCAAGTTCTAGAAGTCCCTTCATCTATGTTAACCCGCTTACAGACAAAACCCATCCCCATTCTGCTTTTTTTTTTTCATCCTTTTCTTTCAGTGCAAATGCGACACGCGGTTCTGTCTCCTCAAGAACACCAGCTTTGGCCCCAGGCTGCCGTGGTTTGGCTCCTGACTCCATCACTTACGAGCCGTGACTTTGGGCAAGCTGGCTACTGCCTCTGAACCTCAGTTTCCTCATCTGTAAAATGAGGAAAATAAATAAAAATAAATAAATAAGGGGGCGCCTGGGTGGCGCAGTCGGTTAAGCGTCCGACTTCAGCCAGGTCACGATCTCGCGGTCCGGGAGTTCGAGCCCCGCGTCAGGCTCTGGGCTGATGGCTCGGAGCCTGGAGCCTGTTTCCGATTCTGTGTCTCCCTCTCTCTCTGCCCCTCCCCCTTTCACGCTCTGTCTCTCTCTGTCCCAAAAATAAATAAACGTTGAAAAAAAAAATTTAAAATAAATAAATAAATAAATAAATAAATAAATAAATAAAACTTAATCAAAAAGTAAATAGTTGAGGGGGGGAGGCTGGCTGGCTCCCTCAGTGGGTGGAGACTGTGATTCTTGATCTTGGGGTTGTGGGTTTGAGCCCCCAGGATGGGTATAGAGATTCCTTAAAAATAAATAAAATCTTGAAAAAATAAAAATAATACAAATAAAAACCCCAAAAATGCTAAAAAAAAAAAAAAAAAGCAAATAATGGTAATAAGGGAAAAGCCTCACTTCTGCCCTCTTTTACCCATACATTCTCAACAGGGGTGATATCACCCCCCCCAGGGGGCACGATTGATTCTTGGGGGTCCTAGAAAATCCAATTTTTTTTGTTTAAAGCACAGATACACATACAGTCTATAAACAGATGTACAGTATATCTCTACAAGCATTTCCTGGGTGGGATATGGGGGCGATAAAAAAAAAGAAAGAAAGAAAGCGGCGCCTGGGTGGCTCAGTGCGTTGAGCTTCTGACTCGATTTCAGCTCAGGTCACAATCCCACGGTGGGATTCTCTCTCCCTCTGCCCCTCTCCGCTGTTCACACTCTCCCTCTAAAAGAACACAAATAGATCATTAAAAAAAAAAAAAGGTTGAGAAACACAGCTCTAACCCCTCTGCCGTGGTTAACTGGCTGTGGGTATGTCCTTCCAGACCCTTGAAAGGAATCCCCGGTTGTTTAACAGTGAAAGGAAACTGTTTCTGAACTCTGCGATGTGTTTGCTCTCCTCGATTCCCCGGGCTCCCCTCCGGTGGGGCGGGAGCAGATCGGAGGCACCCTTCCCCACGCATCCTGGAGACCCCTACTTCAGGGCCCGGATCCCCCTGCCTGGCGGCCTTCGGGCAGCTCCAGTGACCGGTCACTCTTGACCACGAGGGCAGATTCCTACAAGTGCAACTGGCGGGCGAGAGCGGCGGTGCTTTTCCAGTGGTCAGAGCTCCTGCCAGGTTTCTCATGTGACCTTCACGAGAATCCTGCGCAAGAGCTCTGGTGTGGAAACTGGCTCAGACACGGGAGACAGGCCTGGCCCAGTGAAGGCAGCCCAGCCAGCCTTGCACTTTCTGTCCCCCGCAGCCCCGGGGGCAGGTAAGTTTCCTGGGGCGGGCTCTGCCTGGGTGCTTTCGTCTGTGCAGCGAGGGCTCCCTCGTCTGCCCAGGACCAGCGGGGGGAGGGGGGGAGGGGGGTTCACTGCGGAGCCTTTTGCAAGGCCACCCCGCCTTGTCGCTTTGTCGCTGGAAGGGGGCGCTCTGTGCTGAGTGAAGTTTAAAGGGGATTGCAAGGGGCGCCTGGTGGCTCAGTCGGTTAAGCAACCGACGTCAACCCGGGTCACGATCTCGCGGTCCGTGAGTTCGAGCCCTGCGTTGGGCTCTGGGCTGATGGCTCAGAGCCTGGAGCCTGCTTCCGATTCTGTCTCCCTCTCTCTCTGCCCCTCCCCCGTTCATGCTCTGTCTCTCTGTCTCAAAAATAAAATAAACGTTAAAAAAAAATTAAAAAAAAAATAAAGGGGATTGCAAGAGGAGGACGACTCCAGCGGGGCAGTGAGGCTGCTGGGAACCCCGGGGAGACCCCCATGCTCACGTCAGTGGGGTGTCACAGCCTCCTGGACCCTCTCTTTTATCCATCATGTGCACTTCATCCCAGAACCAGACCCTGGAGCGTTCCTGGTTTACTTCCACTGACTCCTTAAACCATAACCGCCGCGTACACCAAACTATGGGGACCTGAGACCTGACTCACTGACTCCTCTTAAGAGTGCCCCTGGCTCAGCATTCTAAACAGGACTTCTCAGACTGTAATGTGCATAAGAATCACCGGGAATCTGGTTAAAATCTAGATTCTGAGGCCACAGGTAGGAGGGATCCTGTCTTTCTTTCTTTTTTCTTTTCTTTCTTTTTTTTAGTTTATTTTCAGAGAGAGCATGTGCATGAGTGGTGGAGGGGCAGAGAGAGAGAGAGAGAGAGAGAGAGAGAGAATCTCAAGCAGGCTTCATGCTGTCAGTGCAGAGCCCGAAGCTGGACTTGATCTCACGAACCTTGAGATCATGACCTGAGCCGAAATCAAGAGTTGTACACTCAACTGACTGAGCCACCCAGGCACCCCAGGGATCCCGTCTTTCTCCCAGCTCACGGACACCCGAGTTGCCCCTTTAAGGAGGAGGAGGCTGGGAGTGGCCAGGTTAACGGAAAGCCAAAGGAAGCAGTCTGGTTGTAAGTAGAGGGGAGTAACGGGGCCTACCCCCCCCTTCCTTCCCCTAGCAGCACAGTCCTACAGGATTCTGCTCTGATCTCAGCGTTTGGGCTCTTGGACGGATTGCGTGCTCTCCTGAAGAGTCCAGCTTGGCCCTTTGCAGAGAACGTCCTGGCACCTGTGACCATTCTGGAAGGAGCCAGCTTTGCGTTTAATGCGAAGAGGTATAGTTCTGGAACTGCAAGGAAATGGACATTTGTCTTTCCCCGCCCGCACACACACGTGCGAGAATAACTCCTCAACGTTCTTGGCTTTCGCGGCCATGAGCAAGTTGCTCCTTGGCGTTAAGAAGTGCCCTCCTTCCTTGATATGCTTTTCTGTGCAAATGAGCCTAGAGGAAGGACTATCTCATGTCATAAACATCTTAGTGTTTCAGATCGTCTCGGCCGGGGAGGGTGTGGGGTGGGGATGTCAAGGGGGATAGCACGAGAGCCCAGACCTCCTGGTTACTAACAGTAACCAAACCTTCAGTGAGGCGCGCTGTGGATCCGGGAGCCTTCGGAGCACTTTGGTTGTTATGCCCCCGGTCATCCTCAAAATGCCTCCACGAAGCACACACTGTTACTAATAGTATTCGTTGTGCACAAGGAAACTGAGGCCAAGAGAAGTGCAGGAATGTGCCTGAGGTCACAGAGCTAAAAAGAGGTAGAGTTGAGGTGTCAGGTGTAAGAGCCCAGAACCCTGGGCGGGGGCGGGGACACCCTGCTGCCGACTGCTCTAGCGACCGGGGAATATGAAGGGGCAGGAAGAGACCGGCTGGAAAAAGGAGGCACGGTGAGCCAATGCCCCTCATTTCCTTCTAAATTAAAAAAAATTTTAATGTTTATTTCTTTTTGAGAGAGAGAGAGACAGAGCATGAGCAGGGAAGGGTCAGAGAGAGAGAGAGAGAGGAGAGACTGAATCCAGAGCAGGCTCCAGGCTCTGAGCTGTTAGCCCCGATCTGGGGCTTGAACTCACAAACCGTGAGATCGTGACCTGAGCCGAAATCAGATGCTTAACCGACTGAGCCACCCAGGTGCCCCTACTACTGGATTTAGGCTTGGTCCTGGGTCCAGAGAACGGCCATGGGCAAACCTCACCATCTCTTCCAACTCCCATTTGTAGCCTGTGCCTGCGGAAGATGGCTGGCTTCCCCCTCTGCAGCTGATCTGGGCGTCAGAAAGCTCTGGACCCCGTGCCCAGGCACGCCTCTGTGTGAGCTTTCAGGGATGGGGAGTATAGGCTGCGAGTCCAGGAGTTACGTCATTTGGGGCCACCTCTCTGGACCTCAGTGTTCTTGTCCGCGACATGGCCTTCGTAGCTCTTATCCCCGAGGGCAGTTATGAGGATGCACCGAGTTAATACATAGAGGGAGCGTGCCCGTCGTGAATGCCCTCCAGAGTCATTCTTTGGCGTGACTGGGTGGGGAAGCAGAAAAATCTACTGAACGCCCGGCTCAGCTTGAGTTCGGGCCCCGGGGCGCCCGGGCCGCCTCCCCCTCTCCGTGGCCCGCTCGCTCACAAAGTCACCAGGGGATGCCAGAGGCGCTCTGCACAGAGCCCTGCTCCTCCTCAGGGCCCCCACCCTCCGCCGCACCTGATTTCACTGCCAGTCCCAGTGTGTCCAGCCAGAAGCTACCGCCAGCATCTGGAGCCTCCTTGGGGACCCAGGTTTCTCTCCATGGAACCGAGCTGCTTCGGCTGGATCGGTGCAGCCAGAGGAGGCGGGCAGAGACGGGCAGAGGTAGCAGGGGTGGGCAGAGGGGAGTGGAGGCAAGCGGAAGTGAGCAGAGGCAGGCAGAGGGGAGCCAAGCTGGCTGGGTGACCTTCAGGAGACACCCTCGCAGCCTCTGGGGGACGTGGCCCAGACGCCAGGGACCCAATGTGACGTCCTGAGATCGAGGCTGCCTGAGTGGAGCAAGGAATGTGCCAGCAAGGAACAGACAGCGTCTCAGGATCCGTTCACGCCATTCCCCAAGACCGAGGCCAGACTGAGCTCGTCTTTGAGGCTCTGGCTCTCCCCATTTCGAGGGCCTTCCGCCCAGTCCCGGGCAGGGGAAGTTGCTGGCCACGCTGCGGTATTCCAGCAACAACCCGCTGAAGGACAAACCCGGCCGTCCCTCCGCCATGTCGGGTGGGCCCCGGGCTCCGTGGCAGCCGCCACAACGGACGGGACCCTGTGGATGAAATTAGGTGTCAAAAGTGGATCAGCGTCTCAGCACCGAGAGCCCCCGGGGACTCAGGCCCCCACCCTGGGTTCCAGCCCGTCAGGAGGCTGGGGGACCAGACACAAGTCCCTTGCCTGCTCCAGGCCTCAGTTTCCCCACGCGTAAACAAAGGCCCGTGACCAGGTGTCCCCCAGCCCCACCTGCACGTAGTGCCAGGTGACGGGAGACTCGGACAGACCCGGTGCCCAACTTTATATTGAAAAGGGACAAGTGGAAACAGGAGGTTTGAGCCCCACACAGAACCAAAAGCAAAACAAAACAAAAACAAAAACAAAACCAAGCAGAAACACCTAGAGCACGACGTTTTAAAACCAAGAGGTAAATTCACAGAAGGGTATTAGTTTCTGGCAAACAGCCACGTAGAAAGTGTCCTGTCAGACAAGTCTAATGCTGTGACATGTTAGATCTGTTATTCCCTTTTGATCAAGCAGGCCTTGAATTACCTAAGGCAAGGCTCCCTCTGTATTTTTTCAGCCAGGGAGCAGCGGCAGTTGTGAGCTGGGCGTCAGAAATCCGACGAGCCTGGTGGTTGAGGCTGGATCCTTTCACTGTGCGGCTTGGTGACCCTGGGAAACTGGCCCGCCCTCCCTGGGCTTCCTCCACTTGCTTACATGTAAAACGGGACGATAGGAGCTGGGGCATGCTGGGTTCTTCCTGAGAGCCAGGCCTGAATTGAATCGCTTGGCTGGAATGAAGTGATTTAGTTCTGACAGCAGCCCCAGGGAGTAGGGGACTATTACTGTCATACCCATTTCACGGAAGGAGAAATGGAGGCTCAGGGTAGTTAAGGTTACTAACTTCCACGACGAGGTTACTAAGGTGACACGACGACTAAGTGCCGGGATCTGAGTCAGGGCAGCTTCTAACCCTGCCCTGTGTCCCCTGCTTCACAGAGGGGATGAAGTTCAAGGTCTCCAAGGAGTGCCTGAGGCCCAGAAAGTGCTCAAAACAGCCTAGGAAAAGGACCAAACCACAAAAATAAAAATCGCCTGGGAAAACCTCACCCATTTCGCGGCCCGTGGGCGTTGTACAGCAGCCTGACCGGGAAGAGGTTCCTCTTTGCCTCTCTCTGGGCTGATTCAAAAGGCAGAGATTCAGGCTAGGTTTTGCTTTTGCCATTTTTTTTTTTTAAAGCAGCCAAGAATGGCTGAGTGACGCAGGAGTTTCTGTCGTAGGATGATGAGTTACTTCCAAAGGGCAGAAACGAATCTAAATGCCAACATCAGCCTGGGCTCCCTGGAGGACAGATGGTAGCTGGTACTGAGCAGGTGCCCTGCTGAGGCTCCCTGCCTGGAGACCTCGGCTCCCTCTCTGGCTCCCCTGCGGGTGTTCGAACTTCGGAGGGAACGCGGAACAAGGAGCCAAGGCCTGATTTGGGGCAGGGCGGAGGCAGCTCGGTGCCGTGTCCAAGCGTCACGGGGCACCGGTCCTCCCCAGGGTGGGGAGGCCGCTGCGTGGGGGGCTTCTGCACTGAACCCCGCAGAGGGGTCCAGCCGCAAGCCCGGGTTTCGGGGTCAGGTGGTGAGCTGGGCAGGAGTCCTATCCAGGAGCTGATTAGTTTAAACTGTGGCATCACAGGAATTACAGGGCAAGTTTCCAGTAACCAGCACCACCAAAAAGAAAAAAACAAAAACAAAAACAAAAACGTGCCCTGCTGGAAATACCCTAATGCTCACATTAAGAAAGGGAGAATAGTAAAGTGCCATGTACAAGTCAATTTCTCTTCATTACCCAAGACACGTGTATGTTCATTCATTCATTCTCACGCTCATTCATTCAGCCAGGTGGGATCACCTAGCTGGAGCTAAGTGTGTGCTCAGGGCATCAGCAAAGGAGGGGACCCCCACCCAAAGTTCAGCTTTAATAGATTTTTTTTTTCCTGCATCTTATAATCTGAAAATCTTAGAATAGTCTTAAAAAAAAAACTTTTTTAGCATATGTATATATTTTGTGTTTTGTGTCCACTATTATTTTATACTTTGCAAAATTTTAAGGTTTTAATTTATTTTGAGAGAGAGAAAGCACAAGTGGGGAAGGAGCAGAGAGAGAGAGAGAGAGAGAGAGGGAGAGAGAGAATCCCAAGAGAGAATCCCGCATCCCTGACGCGGGGCGCGAACTCACAAACTGTGAGATCATGACCTGAGCCAAAGGTGGACGCTTAACCGACTGAGCCACCCAGGCGCCCCTATATTTTGGAGTTGGGGACTCTGTTATCTTTACAAGGCTCCAGACCTCAACAGTGTCTCATTGTGGTCCCATATTCAACAAGCATTGGCACACGCATTGTGCTAGGTACTGGGACATAGCCGCTGTCTTAGAGTTTTCCAGAGAAACAGAATCGATAGGATATAGATATAGGTATAGGTATAGATATAGGTATAGATATAGATAAATTTCTATAGAGAGAGACAGGCTTATCATAAAACATTGAATGATATAATTATGGCAGATGACAAGTCCTCAGACCTGCGTATGGTAAGCTGGAGACCCAAGCCTTCCTGATGTTTCCATTCAAGTCCAAAAGCTAGAAAAATCCAATGCCCCAGCTTGAAGGCAACCCCTTACTCACAGGAGGGTCAGGCCTTGTGCTGTGTTTGGGTCATCAGTGGATTGGGATGACTGGAGAGGGCAGTCTGTTTGACTCGGTCTATCCGTTCGAATGTGTGTCTCGTCCCCAAACATCCTCACAGATGCCCCTGGGAGACTGTGTGACCAAATATCTGGGTGCCCTGTGGCCCGGCCAAGTCACCAGAGGAAACCTTCTAGCTGGGAGCGCAACTGTTTTGTTAACTATGTGCTCGGTTGTCCAATGGTGCCATTGGGAGAAAAAGGAAGGAGGAGGCATCTGGGGAAAATCAAGAAGCGAGTGAACAGACCTGGGAAGAGAGATGAGTCAGAGACAGAGAAGAGGTAAGATTTGGAGCTTCTGGGGGCACCTGGGTGGCTCAGTCGGTTAGGCGTCTGACTCTTGATTTTGGCTCAGGTCGTGATCTCACGGTTCGTGGATTCCAGCCTTGCATCGGGCTCTGTGCTGACAGCATGGAGCCTGCTTGGGATTCTCTCCGACCCTTCTCTGCACGCACGTGCGCGCACGCTCGTGCTCTCTCTCTCAAAATAAAGAAATAAACGTTAGAAAAATAGCAGAAAATAGCAGAAAGTAATGGGCGATCATCATCCCGATCTGCTCAGTCTACACCTGCTGTCCTGGTGGTGTCCCGGTTGGTTCCGCCTTTGGGCCCAATCAAAGTGCCCCAACTAGACCATAAATCATACGATCCCCGTCAGTCCTCGGGCACTTTCTGAGCTGCCCGCGTGTTCCCCACGGCTGGGAAAGGTTGCGTGTTGGCTAACTGATATCCTTCCAACCCTACTAGGGCGCCGCTCTTAGGGTCCTGGAATCAGGCTGATTCAGGTGACCCAGGAATCACCAACCACCATGGCCCCATCACCGTCTGCGAAGTTGTTCCAGAAACTGCCACGTGTCAGGCACTGTCCTGGGCACAGGAGTCGGGGGAGGGGGGTGGGGATGAGCTACGAGGATGAACCGCATCTGGAGGACAGACCAGTAAGCAGCTAATTATAGCGCAGCGTGATGAGGGCTTTGAGGGAAGGAAGCCCGGCGGCTCAGGAAGCCCCACGAAGAAGTGCCTTTTTATCACTGGCCATTGCTGCGGGCGAGTCTTTCTGAGGTGTTCAATATTAATTAATGAGCAGTAATTGAGCACCTGGCCCCCTGCCTTCACCCTCACCCCCCTGCCGTCCACCGTCCACACAGCCAGCAAAAGAGATCCTTTTCAAGTAGGCAGCTGAGGAGGTCACTGTCTTCTTTCAACAGCCCCATGCTTCCCACGACGGGAGACTAGCATCCGGGTCCCTGTCCTACCCGCTCTGGCCGCTGGCTACTTCTCTGAGCACGTTCCCCTTGCTAGTGGGGTGTAGATGAGAGAATGCACTCCGGCTATGGGGACTCAGGGAGGTAGAGAGTTAAGCCCAGTGTGAGAAGCTAGGGGGCAAAACGTGCGCTCCAGGGAAGGATGGGCTGACCTGTAAGGTAGTGAGTTCCCTGTCACCGGAGGTATGCGAGCAGAAGAAGGGTGCCGACTGGGAACACCCGCGAAAGAATTACAACTTTAAAAGAGGAGCTTCTGCAAGCTGAAACTTAAGGTCTGTTTTAATATGTTATCCTGTGATAAAGGCGTTTTGCTTATAGATGGACGTGCTCCCCTCCTGTCTTCTCAGAGTTTTCCGCAAGAGAAGAAACACTCGTCTAAGCTGAATCAGCTTTCAGGACCTCACTGGGTGACAGGGCAGCTGGCAGAGTCACCGGGCTGCTCCTTTCTGGCACACTGTTTCCCCAGACTGGAGAAAGGACCGTCGGACGGAGCCCCGGCTGGCTGGTCGTCTGTTGTCTCTCTACTATTTTATTTTTCTATCAAATTCTCACCTAGCACTTGCTGTGTACAAGGCACCCCGCTAAGTGTCCTTTCTAACTCAAATAACCCCCAGAGAAACTCTAGCTGGTAGGTACTCTGATCATTCCCATCTTACAGATGAGGACACTGAGGACACAGAGGTTGAGGACCCTGTCCAGGGTCACACAGATAGGCTGGGAGAGACCAGGATTTGAACCCAGGCGGTGCAGTTCTAGACCATATTCTCAACCACGACAGCCATCATGCCACCCTCTTTTTTCCCTGAAAGCTTTGGTTTTTGATGTCTTAGCTTTGGTTTCATTGGAACATAAGTGCCTCCCCCTGGGAGTGTGCTCTGCCTATGGCTTATTTTGCAGGCTTTGGGACCAGTGCTGCAGGGTCTTTCTCTCTGGGCTGTGCTCTCTCACCAGGCACCAGCCGGTGCAGAGACCTGACCTGGGTCATAGGAGGCCAGGGAAGTGGCTGTCTCGTCGAGTCCTCCTGTTCATCCTGGGGATTCCAACGGAACCACCACTTCCGGAGAAGTTTCCTCCGCCCTCTTCCCTGCCCTGCCCTTGGGTGTTAGGCGAGGCCGGGCTATGCTGCAGGAACAACCAACCTCGAATCTCAGCAGGACATCACCGCTAAGGTTCGTTTCTCAGTCATGCCAAGAGTCCCCCGCAGATCCAGGCAACCCCGCAGAACCCTGTGCCCCAATTCCAGGTTATTCCCTGCTTGTGATCACACCTTCTCCACACATCTGCCTCAAGAGGGGAGTGAGAGCTGGAGAACCATGGAGAACTGCATGGGGTGGGGCGTCGTGTATGCTCGCGTTTCATTGGTCAGAACAAGTCACGTGACTCCAAAAATGCCCAGGCAGGAGAGGACTAGACACAGGTGATCACTAGTCTTGTCTTCCACACCAGACCAGGTTTCCTTCTAATTGTTCTCACATCCACGTGTACCTTCCTTTTATGTGTCGGGCTGTAGTGACGTACTGGTGTGATTCCATGATAGACGGCCCTCCTTCCCCCATCTCCATTAGAGTTTAACTTCCGTGAGGCGGGAGCCATGTCTCCATGTAAGTATTGCTGAATGAGTAGGTGAATAGATGAGTGGATGGATGGGCGGACAGGTGGTTGGATGGATGGATGGATGGATGGATGGACAGATGGATGGCTGGATGGATGAATGGATGGACAGATGGTTGGATGATGGATAAATGGGTGGTTGGTTGGATGGATGAATAGATAGATAGATGGATGGATAGATGGATGGATGGATGGATGGATGGACAGACGGATGGATGGATGGATAGATGGATGGACAGATGGATGGATGGATGGATGGATGGATGGATGGATGGATGGACAGATGGATGGTTGGATGGATGAATGGACGGACAGATGGTTGGATGAATGGATAAATGGATGGTTGGTTGGTTGGATGGATGAATAGATGGATGAATGGATGGATGGATGGATGGATGGATGGATGGATGGTTGGATGATAAAGGGTGGCGGTGAGCCCTTTCTTTGCATGAAAGATGATGGTATTCACAATTTAGCATTACTTGGATGTGTCTGCTCTTTCCTCCCAAGTTTCAGAACTAATCCTTATAAGAGTTAATTAAGACTTCCTAGGGGATTAACATCTGAGGCTTTTTTGGAAGATTAATTATCATTTGGTGTTAATGATGCAGCCAAACTCTCAGGAGAAGTTGTAATCTCTGAACTCAGGCCCTGCTTCCTGCCTCAGTCCCAGCTTCGCTGACCTGCTGGTCCTCCCGTGGCCACGAAGGACAATGGGTGTCTGAAGCCACGCTGGGGAGTGCTCCTTGTCTCCATCCTATTATGGCTGCAGCTTCCCTGGACCATGAGCTCTGAGTATGGAAGGGATGGAAGAGACAGGTGGTACAGTTAGGACATCAGCAGAAAACGTATTCTCCATTTGAGGCCAGAATGTGGCATTAAATGCGTCTGATTTTCAGATGGCCGAGGAGGAGTCAGGGGCCCCTTCCAGGGCAGAGAAGAAGGGAGAGGATGCTAAACCTTCACCATCCTCTTTCCTCATAGAACCTCAGCCTTCTCTACAGTGTCATCGAAGCTTCGTCGTCCCTGTGGCTCTGACACTTTGTGAGAAGTCACTTGGGGGTGAGTTCTCAGGGGGGTGGTACGAGAAGGGTTTAAAATTAGTCACAATCGTCTGTGATCTCATCCGTTGGTTGAACTGCCGGGGAGGCGAGTTTCATCAGAGGCCACGTCAAACCATCTCTCCTCTCCGTCGTTCAACATGATTTTATGATAAACAGAGCTGTCGCACGGGGTGGTGATCAGCCATGTCACTATCATTGTCAGGTTCTCCCACCTGGGGACACGTGGCAGACCTCTACCTCTCACCTCCTGCCAATGCAGCCATGGACTTGCCTTGTCCAGTGGGAGGTGAGAAGAAGTGACATGTCATGTGTTATGACACATGTGATGCTCTGGGCAGAAATTTTTGAGTCGTTGGGCAATTCACCTTTTGCCTCCTTCTCCTGCCCCAGTAACTGGTAACCCTCCAGACAGGAGGCCTCAATGGCCCAGATGCACGAATGAGGAGTCTGATGGACTCCTTCCCGCTGGATAACCTATCCCGAAGGATAACCTTCCCGCTGACCTCCAGGGGCCACGCAGGGTGAGGGAAACTATGCTTCCGTTGTGTTTAGGCACTCAGGTTTTCAGTCGTTCGTTCCTGCAGCGTAGCCTAGCCCCTCCTGCCGGAAGTGAGTCCCAGTGTGGACAGCAGACCCCCTGGGAGGCGCTGCGGAGCACGTTCCAAGGGCAGGTTCTCTGGAATCAGGCGGTCCTGGGTCTGATCCCTGCTGTGCCTCTTCGAGGCTGAGCCCCTAGAGACAAGTTACTTGACATCTCTGGGCCTCCTTTCCTTTCTCTGAAAAGTGAAGCCGGGACCCGTCTCACAGAGTCCTTTGCCAGGACCCGGTGAGAAAATAAAAGAGCCGGGCGTGGTTCCTCCCGTTGAGTAAACTCCGTAAATGTTGATGGAGCCAGAGTGCAAACGTATAAGTTCCTTTGCTGTGCTACGCAGTTCAATCTATGTCAAGCCGCGAGTTATAAGCCAGTCAGTTTAGGGGCGCCTGGGTGGCTCAGTCGGTTAGGTGTCCGACCTCGGCTCGGGTCAAGATCTCGAGGTTTGTGAGTTCGAGCCCCGCGTCGGGCTCGTGCTGACAGCTCAGAGCCTGGAGCTTGCTTCGGATTCTGTGTCCCTCTCTCGCTCTGCCGCTCACCTGCTCCTGCTCTTGTGTCTCTCTCTCTCTCTTAAGAATAAATAAGACCGTAAAAGAAAAAAAATAGAAGCCAGTCCGTTTAGTGTTGTCTGTTTTGCCCGGTGATATCTCCTCGCTCCAGCAGGGCAGGGGGACAAGTGTGACCGTCTTCAATCTCTGTTGGCATCTGCTGAGTCTTCCGTATTGCCGTCTCGCTTCTGGTCAGGTGCCCACACCTGCCACGGCCAGAACGGCCTTCCTTCCTGAGAAGACATTCCACATCCCCCTCCCGTCTCCGGGCTTCTGGAAATTTCTCCACAGAAGGTCCCGTTGTCCTGGGCTAGCTACCAGAGCCCCTGGGAGGCTGTGTGCCCCCTCTGGCTGGACACACCTCTCTATTCTGCTCTCCCTCCGTGCCGGAGGCTCGCTCTTGCTGTGGGAACAGGGACACTGCTATTTCAGCTTTGGAATTCCTTAAATCTACCTGCTTTAGGGTGGGCTGGCGGGGGTGGGGGGGGGCGGCTGTCAAGTTCATTGATTTCTTCAGATGTTCCTCCACCCCCAGGGCCTATGGACCTAATCTCGGAAAGACAGTTTGGCTTTCTGAGCCAATATGAACAAATATGGCCCCAGCGCGTCATGTCTCCCGGAAGGAGATTTGGGGACCCGGGCGATGGGCTCACAAGTACCTTTTCTCTGTCTGCTTCCACGTCCTTTCCTGGAGGCAATGGATGCCATATGTTGGAGCCGCTCAGAAGGTAAGGAAGGGTCAGGGGGTAACAGGAAATACCAGCGAAAAACAATAATTGGTGTGTATTTAAAATTATCACCCCACATCATTAGCTATTACTATAATTGTTATTACTATAATCATTGGAGACATACTGAGTTATGGGTTCTTTTATTAATAAGTGAACTCCCTTCACCTCGTGCTCCCCTATCCAAATAATACCCACTTAATTAAGGCTTAAGTTTTGCCTTGCTGCCTCAAAAAACCATTTCCCGACCTCCAGCCCACACGTTTCTTCCCTCCTCTCAGCTCCTGTCTTGCCCACCCTCTCTGGTAGGGATCAGGATCTATTTTAAATGAGCATTCCCCCGGTGTATGTCTCGCTTTGCTCTCTTGTGCCGGTTACCCGGGGCAGCAAGCAGCCCCCAGATTCACGCTGGGGTGATCCTCGTATTATGTTTAAGGCACGTGTGGCTCAGGGATTAGGGGTGGGTAGAACCCCGACGGTTTGTGTCCGTGCCAGGATACCTGGGACTCTTCTCTGCCCCCACCTCCCACCCCCCACCGAAGGTGGCAGTGACTTGATGGCTGGGGTAGGAATCATCTGGAGACGTCTCTACTCACACGTCTGGCGTTCGATGGTGACTGTTGGCCAGAACGCCTACACCTGACCTCTCCATGCGGACTGGGCTTCCTCCTATCATGGCAGTGTCAGACTTCTTACTGGACGGCTCGGGGCTCCAAAGGACAGTGCCCCACGGTCACCAGGCAGAAGTACTACCCCTATTATGATCTAGCCTGGATGCCGCACGTCACCGCCGCACCTTCTGTCCCGAGCTGCCCAGGTTCATGGGGGAGAAATGGAGACCCCCACCTGTCTGTGGGAAGAGTGTCAAAGACACGCTCTATTTGGGATGGGAGGTGTTGTAGCGATCTTCGGAAAATACCATCTGCCATGGATCCTGGATACTACCCCCCCCCACCCCGCCCCCGCCCCCAGGGATGGAGATCCTGACTTAATTCTCCTTGAATCTTTTCCAGATCTCTCTTGAAAATAATACACGCTCAGCAATACTTATTGGGTGATTAACTGGCCTGTGATCGAGACAGCCGCCTGACTGTTTTGGGTTAAAGCAAGTGGAGTGGAATAGCATTTCGTAATGGACGAATCACTCAGATATATGTATTAACCAACTATCACTTAAATACCACAGCAACCCTGCCAAGGAGGTGTTGGTAGCCCCATACACGAGTTCCCTGAAGTCTCAGAGCGTCTAGGTAACGTGTCTAATGTCAACGCAGCTGGTAAAGGACAGATTTGAATCCAGGATCTGCCCCTCAGCCCAGGACTCGTCCCCACCTCGAGTGGCAAAAGCCCAGTGGAAACAAAGGTGACCAAGAAAAAAAAAAAAAAAAAGGCAGGTAAGTGTAACTCTTCAGCCGTTTGTCTCGAAGGTTTTGCCGATCCCTGATCCAACATCTGCAGGCTGTTTCTACTTCCTGCTGAGCCCCTTTCCAGAAGGCTCCGTCTGGAAAGGACTCCAAATTCAGCACGGAAAGCCCGGCTCCTGGTAACCGAAGATGGTTGGCAAATGGTCTTTGAACAAACCTCTCTCATGAAATGCTGGGTCGGTTTCACAAGTACATAAAATAACAACGGAATCAAAGACATAAACAAGAACAAGCCTGTAATCGTCACAAAGCGGGCAGGCGTGGGGGAAGGAAGGCGGCTTCTGATGCTCTGGCCCCTCCTGTTTTCTTTGCAGGCGAGTCCAACGCTCTGGCCATCTGTTCCTTGTTGTGGGTGGTTAAGTGAAATGGGCTGCCAATACAAATAGCCCCACTTGAGGTTTGTTTGCATAAATTGTTTTGAAAGCTTCATGACGAATTTTCAGGATTACTTGCAGTGGTGGGGACCTCGGTGGAGGCGGAAATATAAATTTAGAGATGCCAGTTGGAATCTATTAATTTCCTTGAAGCCCATCGCCCTGGCTCTGCTGCTCGACTGGCTGTGTGACCTTGGGCAGGTGAATTAACCTCTCTGGTCTTTAGGCTCCCCATCTGCTCGATGGGAGGTGATAGGCATTGTGGACACCTCATGGGACTATGAATTTGAAACAAGATGAGGCGGACGAAATGCTTAGCGCGGGGATCGGCGCGCGGCGCGAGCTCGGGAAAGGAAGCGATCGGAGCCTTTCTGTTGAAATGAGAGGAAGGGTGGCCCCATTCGGTGCTCAGAGGCAGACAGCCCTGGGGTGGTGGGCCAGCGACGTGACACGCTAGCCGGGTGACCTTGGGAAACATAGCTTCTCTCTGAACCTCGGGTTTTAAATTCGGGGAATGGGGCTTAATCAGGGGTCATGAAGGCTACACGAGGCCACGTGCGAAGCACAGAGCACGATGTCAAGTGTTCACAACGGCTGCCACGGTGATTATTCCACGAAGGCCATGGCTAGGCTACCGCTGGCTTGGGTTTGAGGTCTTTACTCTCTAGGCCTGGGATGGCGCACCCCCGTTCCGTCCCCTGTGCCTTCTCTGTTGCTTCCGATCTTGGTTGGAGCCACCCGGAGTGCAGTTTGTTCAGAAGGAGCGAGACGGGGGCGCGCCTAGGAGGGGAGGCACAGGAGTGTCACAAGGGCACTTGACGGCCGTGCTCTGGACTCTGGCAGGGAAGACATTAAGGCCACCGCCTGCCTGCGCATGCTCAGCTGGTAAAGAAAGAAGACGCACAGAGCGAGGTGGAGAGAGGGAGACACAGCGCAGAACAGCCCGCGGCCAAATGTCGCCAAGCTTGCGCTGGATTCCGGACCCCCCCAGTGCTGCTGGCGTCTCATGGCGCACGGCGAGGGGTCTCCAGGGAGAGCCCGTTTCAGGTCAGTTGTCTTGGGGTAAGAGGGAGAAAGAGACAGACAGGAGGGAGAGAGAAGTAACGAGAACGTGAGACGAAGGAGGACTGAGCGAGAAGCAGAGAAGAGACACAGAGAGCCGGGGAAGAGACAGAAAGAGCGACGGGAAAGAGGCAGAGATAGAGTCAGAGGGACATGGGAGAAAGAGAAGAGGCGTGGAGAGAGCGAGAGAAGGAGAGAAACCCAGAGGGACACGGACAAGGACGGACACAGAGAAGGTGAGACAGAGAGATGGAGAGAGACAGGGAGAGACGCGCATAGCTATACAGAGAGAGAGAGACACGCGTGCAGAGAGTGCAATAGGGACACGCAGGGGTGGGACAGCAGAGGGAGAGGTGGAGGGATGAACAGAGATAGAGACCGAAGAGAAAAGGAGGGCGCAAAGGCTGTCCACGGCTCCCAGAACCCGAGCAAACGACGCAGTCCGCTCGCTCTTGGATTCAGAGCCGCACGCTCAGGGGCCATCACAGGTGGTGACGGGCGGTGACCCCCATCCTGTCCCTGGGACACCCGCCGCCCATCTGCCCCCCGGCCTGGCGCACCGGCCAGACCTTTTTCTGGCTCCCGGGGGCCGGGCCCGGTTCTTTCGTCTCCCTGCCGCATGGCCCCGTCTCCTAGTGCACACGGAGAACGGCCCAGAAGGAGCAAAGGGCCAGGGCTCGTGGCCGTGCCCGTCGGAGCATTTCTACCGATGACAGTTAAATTGCCGGGGCCTCTGTTCTTCATTGACATCACAGACGGGAGAGTCCTCCGACGACCTCCCCCAAATGAAAGCCAGCTGCCCCCCATCCCATCCGTTGTGCCTTCTTGCTTCCTTTCAGACGGTCTTCTGACTTTCAGCTCCAACCTGCCGTCTGCCTTGACAGGCTGGAGTGCTTAATGATGTTTTATTGTGTGATTTCACCAAACCCTAGAGTTTTTCACTTATTTGAAGCTAATGGACGAAATCTGGACCCATTTGCCAAAACGAGCCCCGTTGTGGCGAGGAGCAGAGTGGTCACACATAAATCAGAGTCTCAGGTAAAAGATTAGGTTTCTCCTGCATCGGAGCCAGCGACAGGCCGTATTTCTACGCGATTGGTATGTGTAGAACCAACGGCCGTCACCAGGCATGTTTGAAACTCGCTTTCCTACCGGGAAGGATGCGGGGCAAACTAGTGCCCTGGGTTCTGTGATAAATGTCTGCCTAACCTCTGTTGTATGTGAGTCCTGGAGGCATCTGTAGCTGGCAGGCACGCTCCGGAAAGCAATCACATCCTGGTAGGGGACGTGCCTATCATTTGAAGTAGAGAGTGGACCAGTGGGCGAGGTTCTGGGGGGGTATGCCTACCAGCGGGGGGGTGCACTCTCTCGGCAGTGTGGAGTAGGTGACTCAGAGGCAAAGCTTCACATCTGGGTAGGTGTGAGAGCGGCGGCTCTCGGCCGGAGATGATTGTGCCTTCTGTGGGACCCTCGACAACGTCAGGAACATTTTCAGTTGCCATAACTGGGAAGGGAGGGTGCCAGGGATGCAGCTAAGCGTCATACCATGGACAGGACAGCTCCCCACAACGCAGAATGATCTGGCCGAAAATGTCAGTCCTGCTACTGAAGAATCCTGTTTTACGTGGAGGGAAACAGTGTGGTGATATATATGATCCAGATGACTGGGCGGACAGGTACAGCTGTGCAGGTTGCGCATTGGCCAATTCCAGTGGGTGCTGGTCACATTGCCTCTGGGGAACACGGGCCTCCCGGAGCTGGGCAGCGCAAAAGTCCTTGGGTGGGGGGGAGCAAAGTACGGAGTACGAACCAAGTTGGGAGTACGAGCAAAGACTCAAAGGCAGGACAGTTTGTGTTTGGTTTGCCTTGAGCAGAAGATGCCTGGAGGAGATTGGAAGGCAGTGAAAAGTTAGGGTTGGGTCTAGGAGCTCGGACTTCGTTCTGTGAGCAGTGGGGAGCCACGGAAGGTTTTGGGAGATAGCATGAAATGAGATGTGCTTCGGAAAGACTCGGTGAGCAGCAATCCGTAACGTAGCTGAAAGTCGTCATGGGCGGAGAAAGAGCAGGGGAGGCTGGGAGAAGGGACGCCAGCAAGAGAGGCGCTCCGTGGCCTGTGGGATTAGAAGAGATGGGCCCGGGGAGCAGACACATCGCGGAGGCCAGTCACGGGGTGAGGAGGGCAGCGAGGATACCCGTACCACCGGGGCCACCAACTCCAAGCCCCTCTTGGATTGACCCCGAGTAGACCCTCCCGCCGGCTTCAGCGTGAAACTGAACACCCTGCGCAGGTGGCCCCGAGGCCCGTGTAACAAACACGGTGCTGTTTTGAGTTATTTGTCCTTTTCATTTGTGGTGACAAGGGGACCCAGAGAGAGAAGCGAGAGCACGCCCGCAGCCCGCCTGAGGATCCGGGGATACCACCCTCCGAGAGCACAGAAGAGAGTTTTAGGTGTTTGCTGTCATGGTGAAGGTAAATAAACATTAAAATTAAAAAAAAAACAACAACAATCGAATGAGTTAATGAATGTAAAATGTTTTTTATCATTTATTTATCTATTCTCAGCGGAAGAGAGAGAGCTAGAGAGAATCCCAAGCAGGCTCTCTGCTGTCAGCACAGAGCCCAGCACAGAGCTGGATCTCACGAACCATGAGATCGTGACCCGAGCCAAAATTAAGAGTCAGGTGCCCGGCTGAGACTGAGCCACCCAGGCGCCCCTAAACGTAAAATGTTTTCGTAGGAACTGGCAGGAAGTAAATGCTCAATAACACACGAGTCATTTTGATCATTATCATTTGTTACTTTCATTAGCCCTTATGCTTTAGGGTTTGACAGGTACCCCTTAATAACCAGTTAATGCGTTCTGTGTGAAAGATACTCAGCCTCTCAGACACGGAATAATTCTGATCTCCGCTCCCAAGAAGGTCATTTCTTTACCTGCTGTTTTTACGTCGTTAACGGCAACGTGCATCTTATCTGTTTGTTTAACCACAAGTGTCAGTCTTTGGGGGTTAACGCTGGCCTGAACCGGACCCACTAGAAATGAGCTACCCCGTCCCCCCCACCCCCGCCCATTTCCGCATCTGGCATTTGGGGCAAGACCCTGGGACTCGATCAGCTCAGAGTGGAAACAGCCACTGGCAGGAAATAGCAGGGCTTCGCGGGCCAGAGGGAGATGTCTTTGGTTACGCTCAGTCAGTATCACAAACGAAAAAAAGGAAGAAAAAAAAAAAAACCCACCCTCATCTGGACAAAGTGATTTAAATGAGTGTGTTTTGAAGGAACCTGGAATAACTCAGAGGAGGGAGATGACAAATATCCGTTTCCGGAAAATAGTAGCCGGCGCGGCAATGACTGAGAGGAACATTCACAGCGCCCCCTGCAGGAGGAAACGCGCCACGTCGCCCTGTTGCCTGTGAGCCTGTGTCAGGGACGAAAAGTGGCGCCAGGCCAACCAATGATGCGGGGAGGCTCTACAGGTTTTATGTGGCACGAAAACGTCTGCTTTCTCGGTCGATCATTTAAATGAGTGGCTAGAACCCAAAGCGACCGGCAAAACCAAGCATCTTTCCCTTCCAAGAGGCAACATTTGAATCCACTGTCTAAAAGATCTCTGGAGACCCCGGCGAGCTCCTGGATTTGTCACGGGTCTGGGTGAGGCGTAAACAAGGGTGAGAGAAGTTTCTGACGTGGAATTTGGAACTGCCCCACCGTCGGCAAGAGCCAGCGGCTACCAGGCCCTCCGCTAGGGCAACGTATCTCATTGCAAGCAATGTAGGGCTTGGTGTATCTCATTTAAATCAACACCGGGCGAGCTCCCCGGCTTCAAGACTGGCTCCCTGGTGGTAAATCTTGTCGGCGAGATAATGCCAGAGTCACCCGTGGGGACCCCGTGGGGCTGGCCTTCCCGGAGTCAAGCCCGGGGTGGCCCCACCATGGGCCCATGACCTGACGTGGCCACTGGGTGTCACTGTGCCACTGATCTGGGCCACAGAGGGCATTTATGTGGCTGTTAAAAAACCCTGCCTCTTAAGGAAAACACTGGAACATGACAGTTGGGAGAACTACTCAGACAGGCCTTAATTATAATGCAGACCTTGTCAAGAAGATGGTGTTTACTGTAGGAGGCACTTTACATGACTAACTTCCACGTGCTAGGGGACGTTTTTAGATCCAGTTCCAAACAAAATCAAAACAAGAAAGGCGAGAAAGGAACCAAATGAACCGTCCCGATTCTTAATCCCGCGAATTGTGATATTCTGATATGTTATGTGGTTGTGTTGTGGGATGATGCATGCCAGAATGAATTTTTTCCCTTCAGTTTCTTTCTTTTCTTTCTTTCTTTCTTTCTTTCTTTCTTTCTTTCTTTCTTTCTTTCTTTCTTTCTTTCTTTTCTTTCTCTTTCTTTTCTGACAGCTTCCCCCCCCTCCTCTTCCAAGAGCCACAAAAAAATGTTTTTCAAATGAACACAGGCAAGGATGTGTCACCCAGTGATGGATTGCTCACTCCAGTTCAGCTTTTGATAATTAAGTTCTACTCTTCACAGACGAAGGCTATTCTGCCAAATCCAAAATAACCCTGGAAAAAATGTAAAATTAGAACCTTATGAGAAAAAAGATTAAAAGAGCTAAATATATATGTATGTAGTTTGGCTAAGTGATGACTGGGGTGGGGTGGGGTGTGGAGAGGGGGGCACGGTTTGATAATTGCCCACTAATCTGTACAGGGACACATGGCAAGGAAAAAGGGGGGATATTTACACCCCGGGACAAGGTGGAATTAAGAGTCACTAGGTGACTGAAATAAAAAAAAAAAAAAGAAGAAGAAGGACATTTAGGACAAACACCACTGGAACAGCCCCGACCGAATAGGACCTAGTGTTCCACTTAGAGTGGTGCTTCAAAGGGAAAGTCTTAGATAGTCCAACGCTTGAGACATTTTATATGGGTCTACCCTAAACACAGGCTGGCAGTAACCATGCAGAGACCAAAAAACCCTGTTCAGCATCCCCAGGGACCGGGCAAGTCTTCTTAGAACTCTGATTTCTGTCTCTACAAATCTTGCATTTGGGGCCTTGAGGTTACACACCATTAAATGTGATTTGCTAACTGGAGTGTTCAGCTCCAGAAGACTGGCTTTGAATCATACGAGCAGGGGAATCCATGCGGCCACTCCAGAAGTCTATCAGGAAATCCTGGCTAAGGTCAGAGAGAGCCCTGCCACCCTTGAGGCTGCAACCCACGCTCATTGGCTTGGAGGCCGCCATCTTGTTTTGCTGCATTCGTGGTTTACCCACTACGCTGGTGGAAAATCCAGCTCTGGAAGCAGCCTGTCCTTTCCCCATGGATCAACACCACCGACCACAACAAGCACCAGCAATTGCTGAGTGATTTATTAGAAGAGACTGCAAAAGATACTTTAAAAGCAAATTCCCTTACCCTCGTAATGTACCGGGGGGTGGGGGGGGGGGGACAGTGGTGGAAAGGCCAACAATCCATGTGGCCATTACATTCTTGGCAGAAAGCACGCTCTTAGTTGGCTCACTCGAGTGGGCAGGAGCTGGGTTTCACAAACCGTTCCTATCTTGAGGACTCCTGGCGTTCATTTGATCGCCCTGAAAGCTGGATCCTTATCTGCCCCAGTAATTTATCTCCTTGGAAGGAGAAAGTAGGGGCAAAGGCAGATGAAGTCGATAAGTACACTATTTTGCAGTGTATAATCAGTCTCAGTTCAATGTCGAAGGGCTGCCTACGGGGGCTCTGAAACTGATATCTCGAGCTCCCCCAGCTTGGGGCTAGTTCTCCCCACCCCCGCCACTTTCTGCCCCTGGGAGAGAGACACTCAAGGAGCCCGGTGGGAAATTTCTCAAGTCCGTAGGGAGGATGAGGGGCACAGAGACGAAAGAGGGTATGGCCCAGGCCGGGCCTGGCTGGTTTTTTCTCTTTGCCAAGAAGCTCTTGGATTTTGCATTCAATTTTTTTTTTTTTTTTTTTTTTTGCATCTGATTGCATGCAGTCTTAAGGGCAGTCTGGCTTGACCCTGGGCTCAAGGGGAGTGAGATAGCTTAACACTGCTTTCTGTCAGAACTCTCTCCCCATGGAGATGGCTTGGTGGGAACCCAGAGATAAAAAATGGGAACTGACTTCTTCCATGGGGCAGGAAAACAACCAGGAGGGAAAGAGGACTTCCTGCCCCACTCGGTCAGCCGATAAGCCTAATTGGCTGGCTCGGCCTGCTGCGTGTTGATTCCGCAGCCTAATGAAACACTACTGACCGGCACAGGGTGCCACAAGTGGTCCACATGGGCAGTGTCCCGGCCCTTGTTATTTGGTCGGCAATCTCTTCCCGTGGTCTGGCGTCTTAGCTTTATAAGTTGGGCTCAAGGTGGCATGCACTCATCTTGGGGCCCTCTGAACAACTTTCTGATCAGTCCAGGACCAGCCTGTTGCCCTGTTTGGGCAGGAAAAATGCCTTGGTTGGATTCAGGAAGCACTGAGGTACTCGTTCTACCCTGAGTGTGGCTTGCGTTTTAATTAAGCCTCAGAACGAACACAAACGCTGCTCAGGGATCCCAAGCCCACGTGGCCAGGCTGGGGAGCTAGCTGGACTGGCATTGGCCGTGCACAGTCTCTCAGGGCTGAGGGGGGAAAGCAGAGGAAGGGATGGCCGGTAGGCTGTCTTGAGCCGTGGAACATTGCTGTTATGGCTGAATGAGGCTGGGCAAGTCTCTTGACCTCTTGAGCTGCCATTCCTCATTTGAGAAATGGAGATAATGATAGTGGTTACCTAAAGAGACTATTGCAAGAATTAAACCCTCCCCACACCCAACATATAGCTTAGAACAGTGTGAGGTCCGACGCAAGTGCTCAATGCATCTTAGCAACATCTTTCCGTGCCATGAAACCATTCTGAAAGCAATATGGCAGCACCTGGTCAACTTGCATATACAGTGAAAGCTTGGATTGTGAATAACTTGTTTGGCGAGTGTTCCACAAAATGGGCAGAGGCTTCTAGTCAATTTTAACTTGATAAACCATCCGTGTCTTGCAATACGAGAGGACATGGGGTCAAATGTCACACGATCACGACTGAGCCAATGGTGCTTGAAATTCGCTTTGATGGACAAGTGCTTCGGATTACAAGCATGTTTCCAGGAATCATTCTGCTCGCAAACCAAGGTTTTACGGGACATACAGCCCAAGACCCAGTCGTAATGACCCTGTGTGTGTGTGTGTGTGTGTGTGTGTGTGTGTGTGTGTGCGCCCGCCCCACGGGAATTCCCATACGAGTCATTGCAAAGGGATATCAAAAGGAAATTCATTGTGTTATGTTTTCTGGTGGTGGAGACTTGGAGACAATCTGGGGCTCATCCCTGGGAAATTGAGATAGCCCACCATGGCCATCTGAGACATTCTGCAGCAACAGACTAGATATCCACACAGCAGTGGGACCGGAGTTTCGATGCACGGTGTTAATGGTGGCTAAGTAAGAAACACGATGAAATATGTAGCGTGATGCGATTTATGTAAGTTAAATGTACACACATGCACACGCACACACTCATACAAGATGAAGATATACGTTAGAAGGTCAAGTGAGGAGGGAAATGAGCATTAATGAGAATAATCAGATAACCAAATAAATACCATGAGGTGAGTCTTGCCCAGACCCGTAATGGCAATGTATGGCTGACTGGGGACAAACTTAACTCGCGCCCTACCCCCGAGTTCCCAAAATAAGACTGCTTACCCCCACGTTATTAAAAGTAAAAAAAAAGATTAAGCATAGAGAAGTTTAATAAAGCTATGGGTTTCCCCCCATGTTAAACCCTTTTTATTTTGGAATAATTTTTAGATTTACAGAAAAGTTGCTAGAAAGTACAGACAATCCCAGTAGACCCTTCGTCCAGCTTCCTCTAATGTTATCATCTGACCCAACCATGGTGTATTTCAGAAGCCAGCATGGGTACATTACAGCTCCCTGAACTCTAGATTTTATCTGAATTTTGCCATTGCCCACACATTTGGTTGTCATGACCCCGTAGTCTCCTGTGGTCGCAGGCAGGCTGTCAGACTTGTATGTGCTTGGCAGTTTTGAGAAGCACTGATCCGGGAGTCTATAGAATGCCCCTCACTCTGAAATTACCTGGTACTTTCTGATGATTGGTTTGGGTTACGGATTTGGGGGAAGACTACCACAGAGGCGAGATACCCTTCTCATAACAAGATATCGGGGGCACATGAGAGTGACATTATTTTTCACTTGTGACATTGACCTTCACCACTTGGTGAAGGGGTATCTGCCAGGTTTCTCCACTGGTAAGTTAGCATTTTTCCTTTTTCATCCTCTGTTCTTTGGAGATGAGCCACTAAGTCCAGCCCAAGCTCAAGGGGGGAACGACTCAAGCTCCCCTTCTTAGAGGAGGTTAAGTTTCTCCTCTTATTTCTTAATGCATGATTGGTCTTTTGGTAAAATACATACAACATACAATTTGCCACCATAACCATTTTCTTTTTCTTTTTCAGTATATGAAATTTATTGTCAAATTGGTTTCCATACAACACCCAGGTGCTCATCCCCAAAACCATTTTTCAATATATGATTCTGTCATGCATTTCAAATATAGCGTTATTGGGATTTAATTCTCCTACCATAAAGTTCACCCCTTTAAAGCATAAAAATCACTGGTTTGCATATATTCCTGGGGCCATGCAACCATCACCATTAAATAAGTGTAGGTCGTGTTCACCAGTCTGAACTGGTTCCATATTCATTAATAGTCATGTGAGTTGCAAGAATTCTCTAACCGTATTTTTATTAATATTTATTTATTGTTGAGAGAGAGAGAGGAGAATGCAAGCAAGGGTGGGGCAGAGAGAGAAGGTGGCTAAGGATCCGAAAGTGGGCTTTGGACTGACAGCAGAGAGCCCGATGTGGGGCTCGAACTCACGAACCGGTGAGATCATGACCTGAGCTGAAGTTGGACTCTGAACCGACTGAGCCACCCAGGTGCCCCAAGGATTCTTTCTATATTCAGCAAGCCAATCTCTTACCAGGTGAATGATTTACAGATATGCTCCCATTCTATTGATCTGTCCTTCAATCATCAGTTTCTTGATCGTAATACATAATTATATAAAAACAGAAGCTTTTAATTTGGGGGTGATCGACCTTTCTATTTTGTTGTTTCTGTTGCTTGGTAATGTTCATGTCCTATCCAAGAAAGCATTGTCTAATTCAAGCCCATGGAGAGGAACTCCTGTGACTTCCAAGAGTTTTCGAGATTTAGGGATATCACTTAGGTCTGTGATCCATTTTGAGTTAACTTTTGCGTATGCTCCAAGGAAAGGCTACAAATTCACCCTTTCGTCTGTGGGTATCCAGGGGCTCCTGTACCATTTGCTGAAAAGGCTATTCTTTCCCCCATTGAATTTTCCTGGTACTCAATGCATTTCTGGAATATCAACATTTTTCAAAAAAAAAAACAAAAACAAAAACCAAAACCCAAACTTTTTTGATGTCTCCATTTTGTCTTTCCTAAGCCCCAGGTGACCAATCAACCATCATCCCCAGGAGCACCACAGGGCAATATTGTTTGACGGAAAAAGCATTTGCTTTTGGTGGGTCAGACGTACCTGGATTTGCTTTCTAACTCTATATTTATGGCTGTGTGACCTAACCTCCCTGAAATGTCACTGAACTTCTCTGAAGCTCATCCCTCTATCTGAGAAATGTGAACTGTGTTGGGTTGTCAGTAGGTAGAAATGAGAATACCTATTAAAATGCTATGTAGGGGCCCCTGGGTGGCTCAGTCAGTTGAGCGTCTTGAGTCTTGATTTCGGCTCAGGTCATGATCCTAGGGTTGTGGGATCGAGCCCCACGTTGGGCTTTATGTGAATGTGGAGACTGCTTAAGATTCTCTCTCTCTCTCTCTCTCTCTCTCTCTCTCTCTCTCTGCCCCTCTCCCTGCTGTGTGTGTGCTCTCTCTCTAAAAAAGATAAAAAATAAAGATAATAAAAAAAAATCTTAATAAAGGCTGTGTAAAGTATAAAGCGAAGTGTCCTGTATATTTGTTATTCATCACCGCGTAATAAATGACCTCGAACAGCATCTTTAAACAACAAGCTTTGGATGTCTGAGTGGGCCAAACTGGGCTCTTCCACTGAAGGTCTCTCACAGGCTGCAATCGAGGTGTTATCTGGGTCATCTGGAGGCTCGAGTGGGGAAGGGTCCACTTCGAAACTCGCTGGCTTGGTGTGGATGGGATTCAGTTCCTCATGGGCCGTTGGGTGGAGGTGCCCTCAGTTCCTTGCCACATGGTTTCTCCAACAGAGCAGCGCACTCCATGGTGGCTTGCCTCGTCAGAGCAAGTGAGAAGAATAAGAGTGTGTGACAGATGGCCGTCAGTCTTTTATCACCTAATCTCCAGCAATATCTCATCGCTTTTGCATATTTGACTTGTTATAGGCAAGTTATTAGCCCAGCCCACACGCAGAGGGAAGGGGTTACCCAAGGGCACAAGAACCCGGAGGCGATGATCCTCGGGGATCATCTGAGAAGGCGGCCTACTACAATCCTGTCGGGGCAGTGGGACTGAGGCATTTGTAGCTCTCAGAGCATAGGGCTGTGTCCTCTACATGGCGAGCCTTCAGCCAGTGTTTGTTGAAAGAACAACTCGTTTCCGTAAGACTTAGTCTGACCAGCTGTTGGACATCATCAACTTTATTCATTAGAAATTCAGTCCCATGTGTAGTTAGGCAGTTAAAAACATAGCCCTACTTGAAGAAGTTTAAGGAGGGGCCTGCTAGCCAATGGCCTGCTCCATTTCCTGTCCTGAAAACTACATTTCCCAGAGTCCTTTGCTAACTGTTTCTGGTGAGCCACTGGGTGGTATTGGTGGAGACTGAAGGATAAGAGAAGGAGAGAAGGCGGGACATCTCTCCTCCCTCCCCCCACTCCTGCTGTAGGTGGCTCTTCTCCCAGGGCTCTGTCTCCACCTCTCTGCTGGGCAGCTGCTGACCTCATTCCCCCGGGCTCTGACAGTGCCCCCAGTGTCCTTCCAGCCCTGCCACCACCACCTGTGAGCGGCTTCCACCTCCCCTGTTGGGCTTTTCGGCCCTCCACCACCTTTGTATTTAATTCTGGGCACTAAATACCATTGATCGGAGTCCCTGGGATGTACTCTGCTTTCCGAATCACACTGAGGCAATCCCTTCCAAGTTTTAGAACATCTGGTCTTCCATGATTGGATCTCACGACATCCTACCAACGCGCCTCTGGGTGGGCAGGAGAGGGAGCAGATATCTGCTGTCCCTCGCTTTAGAGACCCTCATCTGTCCAAACCCTCAGTTGGGAAAGGGGGCTCACCCAAGGTGACACAGAAGCGTTGAGACCCAACCCCAAATACCAGACTCTTCAGCCCTGGACCCCCCAATTTCTGACAGCATGCCCCCCCTCCATGTCCAAGTGCCTTTGCGTTCCGGGACGGACACCCCCGGCTAACGTCACCTTCAGAAGTCGTTCTTAACCACACCTCAGTCAAGTGGTGCTCCGCGGGCAATTTCTGCCCAGAATTTTCACGCCTTCCTGGAGGCAGTGGCACCTGTTTCAAATTCATTATCTCCCAAAGGAGTGCCTTTTATCTCAACTATAGCACGATTTATTTAAAAAAATTTTTTTTTCAATTATCACATGATTCAGGTAAGCAGTGGCTCTGCTCAGAAACCCGTTTGTGGTGGGAAGAGAGCATCGTGCCCTCTCCTCAGAAAAATGTGCACCCTCTTACAAAATTGTGCACGATTTCAGGGGTTCCAGGCTCCGCTAAAGGCCACTGGTGCACTCATTAGAAATCCACGGAGTTAAGGTTGACGCCAAGATGTGCACTGTTTCAAGGTTTCCCAAATGCTGTAGAAAAGTGTTAACACGTCCCCCCCCCCCCACCTTTCCCATTGTTTATATAATATTTCCGCTGAATTGACTTCTGATAGTTTCATTCAGCTGTAGCAGGGCACTTGATCCATTCCGGTGATGTCTGTGAAATCACGGCATTCACGTAGTGGCCAAGAGCGTAGCTCTGGGGGCACCTGGGCGGCTCAGTCCGTTAAGTGTTTGACTCTCGGTTTCGGCTCAGGTCATGAGCTCATGGTTCGTGAGATTGAGCCCCGTGTTGGGCTCTGCGCCGACAGTGCTCAGCCTGCTTGGGACTCTCTCCCTCTCTGTCTGCCCCTCTCCCCACTCTCAAGATAAATACATAAACTTCAAAAAAAAAAAAAAAAAGAGCTTAGCTCTGGAGCCAGACTTCCCGGGGTTGGAGTCCTGGATCTACTATGAATTCACTGTGTGACCTCGAGCAAGTTGCTTAACCTCTCTGTCTCTCTGGTTTTCATTTATAAAACGAGGCTAATAAGAATCATGTCTGCATAGAGTTGTTTTCGTGGGGATTAACTAAGTTAGTGTGTGGAAAGTCTTTGAACAGTGCCTACAACATGGTAAGCATTCAATAAATACTAGCTATTGTTATAACAACAGGCAATTGTCCGTGTTTAAAATTAATTTATTTTTTAAATATTTTTTAAATGTTTATTTTTGTAAGAGAGAGAGAGAGAGAAGGGGAGGGGCAGAGAGAGAGAGGGAGAGGGAAGGAGAGAGAGAGAGAATCCCAAGCAGGCTCCATGCTGTCAGCACAGAGTGCAACACAGGGGCTCAAACCCACCACCCTTGAGATCATGACCTGAGCTGAAGTCAGGTGCTCAACCAACTGACCCACCCAGGCACCCCAGGAAATTGTCTATTTTTAAATGGACAAAAAAATACTAATATTAATAAAGCATCATATGTGTGCCACACCATATCATCTTTGTGCACCCCAGTGGCTCATACATCTTATACTTTGAAAAATGCAGCCGAATAGTCGTGATCTCTCAAGAGAGGATGCACACACACACACACACACACACACACACACACACACGCACGTTTGCTCTCTTTGTTTCTCTCTCTCCAGCAAAAGAAACAGGAAATCCCAAGGAAGAGATAAAGTGACTGATCGTGGCTTCGGGAAGATACTCAGAGGGCATCTGAGGGTGTGTTTGTTTCTGGATTACAGTGACAGAGCAATAAGGAAAAACAGACCCTGTGCATCCTGCTCAAGGCTACCTTTCAGAGAGGCCAGGAAACGCGTTTGCCCCTATGGCGACTATGCGGCCGTGGGGCCCTCCTTGGTCCTGTCCTTCTAGCTGGCCGCCCTGAGCCGCTGCAGCCCTTTCGCTGGGCTGCCGGGGAGGGGGGACCCCATCCCGCCCCTCCCAGTGTGGGGGCACCACCTGCCGGGCCTGGATCTGTGCACAGAGGGGTCCTTTTCAGGAGGCGGGTGTGCTGCCTGGGGCCTAACTCATCGGTCCACGGTGGCTAATGAGGAGGGATCTGGACCAGGCCCTGGGGTGTATCATCTGTAAATTTTCTTCTGTGATTTCCCACACCTTTTTCTTGAGGCAAAACCACTCGGATTTTGTTCTAGGGAAGCCCCTCCTACTTTCACTTTGGGTTCAAATTTCAGGGGTGGGCCTGTGCCCAAAGCTAAGCCAATCAGCTCTTTCTATCCCTCTGGCCACGTTGGTTGGTTTAGGGATGGGCGCGTGACTCAAACGGGTCCAATCAGAACCAACCTGACTCAATACTGGGACCTGTGTTTGAGCTATTAGAGACGACGCCTCCCTTCCTCTGACCTGGCATTGGGGAGATAGGAGCTTGAATGGCCAGACACGTGTGAGGGCGGAACCACATCGTGGGGACCAGGATCAAGAAATGGGTCCTGATAATTGAGCCCGAGTCATCCTGTGCCTGAAGCCCACCGTATTCGCAGATTTGTCTTTTGCAGGTGCAAAATCTAGTACCTGACCCTCAGACTCACTCCAGGGAAAATTAACCATGCCATTGAACAATTCGCATTGGGGAGCAGCCTGGTGGCAGGTAGCTAGGGGATGCTTGGCGGGTGTGGCTTTAAAACTGGATACCAATGCTATTTGCTTCTTAGTTCTGTGGAAGCATTTACGGCCGCCGGCTTTATCCAGGATGGCCATTCAACCTCAGCCTTGGGTGTCCCACTCTTAGTCCGCCTGGCAGTCTTCCGCTTGCAAAAGACCTTCTAAGGCATTGCCTCTTTTGGTGCTCCTGTAATGACCCTTGGAGGAAAGCGAAACAGGAATGAGCACCCCCTGGTTTATAAACGGGCAAACTGAAGGTCCCTGTCCAAGACACCGATCTGATTAGTGGCAGCCGGGACTTACATCCTTGTTCTCTACCATGAACTCACCACTTTTCCTAAGTCACCGGTGGGAAAGGCAAGGATCCCGGTTTCAAGAGGCTGCCCTGTCCGGGCGTGGAGGGCGCGGACTCTGGACTCAGACCACACGGGCTCGCGTCCCATCTGTGCTGCTGACCAGCAGTGAGGTCTTAAGTACTACTTTCCTTTTTGTGCCCCAGTGTTTCCGTCTGTCAAGGGGATGATAATGACACCCACCCCATAGGTGTCCTCCCCTTTGGGCAATGTCAACCCACATCGTTGTGAGGAGTAAAAGAAACCACCCAGATAAAGGGCTCACAGGGTAAATGCTCAAAGTTAGTGCTTACTGTAGGATTTGTTATGGTGCGGTAACACAGGCGGGACAGTGCCATAAACCTTTGGGCTTTACAGAGCAGAGAGGATTCCTAGGAGTGGGGGAGGGAGTCGGGGTAGGGTGGGGCACCTGCAACTCTTGGCAAATCCACTTCTTTCCAAAAGACTCGTAGGAACTGCTCCTCTGAACAGGCTGGTGATCAATTTCAAAGAAAAGATAATTTGACAAGGGAGAAGACAGAGGAAGGGTGGGGTAGGACATGGGAGGTCCCGGATGAAGATAGACCTGTCTGTCAATGACATCCATTGCTTTCCATTCCGGCCGCCATCCTCGAGGGAGCACACATCCAAAGCACCCAAAGGGCTCGCGAGAACACGGATCAAGGACCCCATCCCCAGAATTTCTGATTCTGTAAGACTGAGAATTTGCTGCTGGGTGGGGGGGCATCTTGCTTTGGGAACCACTGCTTTGGAACTTGCCAGGGACACCCCATCTTTGTCATTGGAAGTGGTCCAGAAAATTTGATGGAATTCGTTTCCCACAGGCATGTATCAATTTTAAGATAATACTTTGTTGCTCTTGGGTGATCTTTTCTGGTAGGTATTCTGAATCTTAGAACTGGACGTTCTCTGCTTTTTCTAACTCCTTGTGCTTAACGGATGCCACATGCCATCAGAGGGAATTTGTAGGTATCACCCGTGCATTTGAATTGTTCTGGGGGCCTCTCCCTAAACCCGGTCTAGGTTCTTGAAGGAGAATCCCATTTGAGGCTGCAAGTGAAGCCTTCTTCTCCTGCTCAGTACACACATCAGCCTTCCCAGACAAGTCCACGACCACCCTCTGGACCGCTTCTGACTTCTCCGGAAGCACATCTGTGTGACTGCTGAGGTTTTATTTACTTTCTTTTTTTTTTAATGTTTATTTATTCTTAAGAAACAGAGACAGAGCATGAGCATGGGAGGGGTAGAGGGAGGGAGACACAGAATCTGAAGCTGGCTCCAGGCTCTGAGCTGTCAGCACAAAGCCTGACGCGGGGCTCGGACCCACAAACTGTGAGATCATGACCTGAGCCAAAGTCAGACTCTTTACCCACTGAGCCACCCAGGCGCCCCACTGAGGTTTTAAACAAGCCCAAGTCGTAGCTCGTGATTACTGGGTTCATAAGCCGTGCTAGGTTTGTGCCATAGCTTCACTGGTACCACTTTGATTAAGCTTCAGGACATCCAATTAGCAAGTGGATGCTAATTACTACTCTGATTTTACAGATGAGGAAACTGAGCCTGGCAGAGGTTAAGTCACTCATGCAAGGGCATACAGGTGGTGAAGACAGGATTCAAGCCCAGGGACTCTGATTTCAGAAGCTGTCATCTGTACTGGCTTTATACTGTATTTCTTCACCAAGATAACACAAAAGAATACTGCCTTGTATTTTATTATTATTTTTTTATCAAAAAAAATTTTTTTAATGTTTATTTATTTTTGACAGAGAGAGAGACAGAACATGAGCGGGGGAGGGGCAGAGAGAGAGGGAGACACAGAATCCGAAGCAGGCTCCAGGCTCTGAGCTGTCGGCACAGAGCCCGACGCGGGGCTCGAACGCACAGACAGCGAGGCCATGCCCTGAACCGAAGTCGGAGGCTCAACTGACTGAACCACCCAGGCGCCCCATGCCTTGTATTTTAAAATGTGATTTCAACGCCCCTTCACCTGTTACCACTTTTGATCTTCACTGCCACCCTGGGCAGGTGACTTTATACTCGTCTTACGGGAAATTAAGATGCCCGAGTCTCAGGCACCTTGAACACGGACACCTGACAGGTGAGTGGATGGAGCTGGGCCTCTGGTCCTCTCTGGGGCTCGATGGTTCCAGTTCCATGCGGCTTTGACTCCGATTCAGTCACCGCTTCCCAAGGACTAGTGAAGGGCTTGCAGAACGGTTCCCCACAAACCACAATTGTACACGGACCATTGGATTACGTATTAGTCGCCATGATCATCACAGATTCCATCCTAGTTAAACAAAAAACAAACAGTCCCGGAATCTCTGGGGATTTTGAGCCTTTGAGAGATTATTATTATAGGGAATAATAGTTGTAGCAGTATTAGGAACAGCAGTAACGACACAACAAGCACACGAAGTGCTTCCTGCCAGGATGTCACAAAAACTTGGCCTTGTTACCTGCGTGCTGTGGGTATCGTGCCCATTCGAGAGACCAGGAAACTGAGGCTTGGTGGTGTTAGGGGATTCACCTGGGGTCGTGCACCTAATACGTGGCAGAGCCAGGACTCGAACCCCCGCTCCACAGTCTCTGCACCTTCTCCGGGGCTATGCTGCCGCCTCCACTTGAAGCTTCGCGACCTCCACGACACCCCCTTTCGTCGTGGGGTACCTCCGCGGAGGATGCCCTCACCTCCCAGTGGTTCTGCCCACTGCCTGTTAATCCTCACTGCTGCCTTCATAGTAATATCTCTTCCTAAATCTTTAATCACTTGGCACTTGATTATAATGTAATAAAAGGATCGTAATGTAAATTGATAGGTTACATTTATTGTTGTTTAAGTGACGAGCGGGAAGAGAACATTCATAAAATATTTAAATGTTTCTTTTCCCTCGAGGGCTGTGATTCGAAGGCTCTCCCCACTCCAGCCTCTGTGCTGTTTTCCTCTCCAATCTGAAGCATAAGAGGCAAGCGAGAACCTTCCAGGGCTGTTGCTCTGTCTGCAGGAAGTATGCCCTCCTTTCTATATGGTCCCTATTGGTTTAGGCAGAGATTGCTTGATTGACCCTAGTTTTAGCAAAAGAAAAGAAAAGAAAAGAACAAGGAGTTAATCCTAAGGCTGTTAGACGTGTCTTATGGAACCTGTATTGGCCATCATGCCCTTAACAAACCACCTAAAACATCAGTTAGTTTGAAGAAGGAGTGTGCTTTTTGGTTGATGAGTCTGTGGATTGATGATATGAGCGGCAGCAGGGTGGTGCTTCTGGTCCCCTTCCTTCTTGCCCGGCTTGGTCAATGGTACCATCAACCATACAGGCAATACAGGATGAAAACTTCAGAGTCCTACCTTTATCCTTTTTACTGCCAGCTCCCACCCAAGCCATCAGCAAATATGACCACCATATTGGTCAAATCCATTCACTTCTCCCCATCTCCTTTGGCCCCACCATTGGTGTCCAGGTAAGCATTCTTGTTCTAGATGCCCACAGTAGTGCCCGGGCTCCCGGTCACTTTCAATCTGTTGCCCTGTTTCTTTAACTCCACAGCATTTACTATTATCCTAGATCATCTTATCGTATGCTTGCTTGTATCTGTCCCCTCACAGCCTATGGTGGACTCTTTGAGGACAGAGGATTTTTATCTCTTTTGGTGTATATATATACCCAGTGCCTGGTCGTATACACAGTTATTGGTGAATGTCAGCCGCTCCGTGTTGAATGAATGGAAAGAGGTGAGTCATGTAAATACAAACATGGCTGCCATCTCCCCACTTCCCCACCGTCTACTCATCCTGCGCTGGTGGGAGATTCTCGGCCGGGGCGGGGGAGGCGGGGAGGAAAGGGGCAGAGGGCACCCTTGAAAGGCATTGACTATAGCCACAGATGCCAAGTCTGAGTTAAGAACACAGGGCATGAAGTCAGGGTTCCCCGAGCGATGCCCTGTGTGAACAGCACCGGACGTGAGGCAGATGCAGCCTCAGCCTACTTATGATGAAAAGGGAAGATTTCTTTGTAATTAGTACAACCGCTGGCCTACAATTAGTATGGAAGCTAGTCCTCTAATTTAGTCAACAAAGCAGTCCCAGCAGGACCTCAACTTAGAAATAATTTGTCAGCAGTTAAATTCATAGAATTGCAGTGACTAAAGAGTCACTGTAAATACTGGAGGATAATAAAGCTGCACCCACTTAAAAATATTCTATGATTCTGCCTTCTCCCCGGCCTGCTCCCCAGTTAATCCAAATGTGTTTATTTATGATGTCTACGCTTCCTACTTCCCAAAAGGATTTGATGTGGCTTACATTAAAGGCGCATTGCCAATGGAGAGAATATATTTAAAGAGAGAGCCCATCCAGCCAACTCTTAGGCTCCCCCTGCGAAGCCAGAGGAGGGGGAGGAAGGAGGCAGAGTGGTGATGGGGGCCTCTGGCTGAGGGGCTGAGGGGTGGGCATGTGGGGGGGGGGCGGTGGGAGGTACCCACGCTGGGATGGCAAATTTCTAAGGAAATTTCCCGTCTGTCCGTCTGCTGAGATTCCTTTTCCAAAGTTGCTTTCTTATGTTGCCAGCGGGTAGAGCCTATCCCATCTCTCTGGGCATATTTCCCCAGATACGGTGTGTGGAGGGGAAAGGAGGTGGGGGAGAGAATAGGGCTGACCAACCAAGCAAAGCTAATGCTTCTACAGACCCTACCCTGTGCCAAGCACTGTTCTAAGCACTTTCTATGAAGTAACCCAGTCTTTCTGTAGTGATCCTGTCATTACCCCCCACTTTACAGATGACGAGATAGAGGCATGGAGAAGTTCCGGAACTTGCCCAAGAGCAGCACACGACAGAGCTGAGATGGAAACCCAACTGGTGCGACTCCTGGGTCCAGGCTCCTAACCTCTGGGCAATACCTCCTCTCTGCAGGCCAGGGCTCTGTGCTGGGGCATCTCCGCCATAGACCTTGCCTACAGCAAGAGGAGGTCGCCAGGCCAGGCCCAGAGGACTAGCTTCCGGGGACATGGGGCTGAGAGGCAGGGGCCAGTATGCACCGTGCAGGCTGTCATCAGCCTCGGGCAGCGTGAGGGTACCCTAACCAGTATCTAGACCCCGGGAAAGGCTCCGGGAGAGTCCCCGAGGCTGGCCAAGAAGGGGGACTGAAAAAGAGGACTGTATCAAGAGAGGATGAGAACCGACAATCCCAAGTGGTAGAGTGGATGTATCGTTCTAGATTCAGAGAGCACACACTTCACAAAGGACCTTATTACTTGACTTATGCCACGTAATAGACACCCAGGAGTTACTCCGGAGACACCCTGATCTATTTAGCTCCCTTGGAATTTAGCAAACTACGTGCTCTCTATAAGCCCTGAGCCTTATAACTCAATATTTTGGGGGTGACCAGAAATTGTGAGTAGAGGGTCTGACTCCAAAGTACGGAGAGGGACTTCCCTCCATCCGTGCCTGACTGATCTGCACAAATGTGCCCTTCTCACGATCCCTATCCGAGAAAAAGGAAACGCAGTGGATGTCTTTGTCCATTGCGAATAGCCCATCCCCGCCCCCCCATCCCAGGTCTTCTGGGTACTTTCCAGATCAAATGACTACTACATAACAGAACAATTAACACAGTAGCTGCCGATCAGTATGTGCTCAATAACTGCTAGCTATTATCGTACTTACTGTATCAACTCATTGGGCCCACAGTAATGCTGTGTGACAAACAACCTCATAATGTCAGTGGCACACCGCAATAATTTATTTCTCATTAGTCGGTGGGGCCAGCTGGAGGTTGGCCGGTCTGGGCTGGTGCACTCATGTATCTTCAGGTCAGCGAGGGCCCTGCTCCAAGCTGAGCTTGGCTGGGCCACCTTAGCTCATTTTTCTAGGCCAGGCATGGATTTGTCATGGCAACGACAGGAAAGCAAGCGAGTCAGGAGAAACAAGCAAGGCCTCTGGAAGCCAAAGACAGGAACGGATACAGAGCCCCTTCTCTCTCTTCTATTGGCCAGACAAGTTCCGTGGGAGGAGGGAGATATACTCTGCCTTTTTGGGAGGAACTCCAAAGTCACTGGAGAAGGGCAGGGGTATAAGGAGGGTCAAGAATTAGGGCCATGAATACAATGGGTCTTTTGCATTGATCGTCACCATGACTCTTCATATTCAAATGTAGGATTTGAATCACAATCTTTCAGCCTAGGGCCGGTTGAATCTCCACCCCAGGTGATTCTGACCTCTGGCTTTGGGAAAATCTCGTTTCACTAGCGACCGATATTAAGGACCATCTGATGAGGAAAAAAAGAGTCTGATTCCTAGGTTCCTCCCCCAGAGATTTCAGGGAGGGTCCTGGAACCTGACTTTTAATAAATGCCCTGCAACGGTATTCTCACGACTGGGAAAACTGCAAAACAATCTCTAGGATGGCACCTTTTTTTTTTTTTTTTTTTTTTAAGAAATTAAGACTAAGGCCCAGAAAGGTCACCCAGAGAGAAAATTCTAACTGGGACTAGAAATCAGATGACTTAGCACCCTTGTGAACAAGCGTCTTTTCCAAATACACTTAATGGCTAGAAGTTTCTACACCTCAAACATGTCACCACAGAGTCCCCAGCGTGATTCAGAGGGTCTTAGGAAAAGTCAAGTCAACTTTGGTTTAAAATGGCCTCTGATTCACCATGTCTCCTGAACAAAGATTCCCAGCGATCTAACATACGAGGGCATATAGGTGCCCTCCCATGACACCTGCTTGGGCTGTGATAGACTGCCACCCAGATCGCCCTCTGGGGTGGGTCGGCTGCCCAGCTGTGGGGGGGCGGGGGTCAGCAGGCAGCCTCCAGCTCTGGCTCCCTCAGGGCCTGTTGAGCTGCAGAGAACCACCTTACCCAAGGTCATGCCCTTCCTGGCATACCAGGCACCTGGGTGAGGTAGGGGTCAAAGGCCTGATACCCAGAGAGGGTCAGTGCTCACTGGGGAACCCCCTTCCCCTCTGGCCACGTCTGTGTGGGGCTGCATCGCGCAGTTAGGTTTACTGGTGCCCAGTCTTGTTTCCTCTTATTCTCCTCACAGGTGTTGACTCTTAAAAAAACCCATCTTGCAACCCCAGACTCCATCTTGGCATGTCTTTTGGGAGAACGCAACCTGCAGTGGGGGACAAAACCAACATGGGTGACGTGGCGGGGAAAGGCTTCAGCCCTGGCAGTGAACTTTGGGAAGGGGGACGCACGATGGGGAAACGGAGGGGCGAATCACATAAAATGCACGCTTTTAAGGAAGGCTTGGCTGACAGATGTCCAGGAGACACCTAAACATTTAAATCACCTTTTCCTATTGATCAAGGTAAATACTTTACTGATGGCGTTAATCAATACCCCTATAAATTTTGCACGTGTGATGGTTTTACTGTGCATTTAATGTTTCTGTCTTTAATTGAGTTACATCCCCCTCAGCCCAAAATGATGAACTGAAAGTTAGAAATCATCATGGCTCTGACAAAAATGGGGAGGGTTTTTTTTTTTCTTTGTTTGGTTTGAAGAACTACAGCTCTGGAATGTAAGTCAGCAAGGTGACCAAGTGGTTGGTCTCATCTCTTTACCTGTCTGGGTCTTGATTTTCTCCTGTGAAGGTGGGGAACATGGCTGCTTTGCCCATGAAAGGTAACCACTGGCGAAGCCACGAAGCTGGAGTGGAGATTTACAAATGCCCCGAAGCACAGATCAGTAAGAAATCTTGCCAGAATCTTCCATGGTACCCACAGGGGGTGGCCACAGGGCTCCTGGAGCCTGTTAATTCCTCCCATGGCCCTCTTTCTGCACTGCCACCAACTGATTGATTTGCCCATTTAGTCATCTGAGTGTAAATATCCACCTGTCAATCACTCCATTATGCTAAGTGCCCAGTCAGCCTGGAATGGTGATTTACGTCCTTCCATGGAAGGCTCTGGTCCTTCTGCACACAGTTGTGCTGTGTGCACGGTGGGCAGAGTGGGGCACAGCGGCTTGCATCATCTGGTCTACACTCCAGACCCCCAGAAACATGGTCTTTTCCCCAAAGAGGGGTCTGGATGACAGATGGGGGTATTCTTACACCCCTATTTCCATCCCCAGTCCTGCTGAGAGAATGACCTTCAGCAAAGCTCGGAATCCAAAGGAATAGCTTCTGAAATCAGAATCCCTGGGCTTGGATCTTGTCTTCACCACCTGCATGTCTCTCTGCCCCTCCCCTGCTCCACTCTGTCTGTCTGTCTCTCTTGAAAATAAATAAATGCTAAAGAAATTTTTTTTTAATTTTTTTTTCAACGTTTATTTATTTTTGGGACAGAGAGAGACAGTGCATGAACGGGGGAGGGGCAGAGAGAGAGGGAGACACAGAATCGGAAACAGGCTCCAGGCTCTGAGCCATCAGCCCAGAGCCCGACGCGGGGCTCGAACTCCCGGACCGCGAGATCGTGACCTGGCTGAAGTCGGACGCTTAACCGACTGCGCCACCCAGGCGCCCCTAAAGAAATTTTTTTAAATGCTGTTTCTTTAAACAAAAGAATAGCATCTTGTTTTAAAGTTTGTTTAAAACAAAACAAACTAATGAGGTTGGATATTTAAATATGATTTCAGTTATTTATATATTTTTCTGGTTTGAATCGTCTGTTCATGTCCTTCGTCCATTTTTCTTTGGGGATTTTTTTTCTGTTTTCCTTTTGTATAAAGTCTTTAGATTATACTAGCCTTTAAATGAAGAGGAGTGTATTTGTTATAACTATTTCCCCCAGTCTATTGTTTGACTTTTACAGATATGTATATATATGCATATATTTATGTGAGTTTACATCAAGACATTTTCTATATAAGTGACGTATCACTAAATTTGACTCTTGAGTCCATTATTACACTACATGTTAACTAACTTGGGTTTAAATAAAATTAAAAAGTAAATAAAAAATAAAAAATTAAAATTAAAAACCAAAAAAGTTTATAAAAAAGACATTTGAATGTATTTGGTCAAATCCTTTCTTTTTCTTTTGGAATGTATCCCATTGCTTTTAAGGTCAGTCATTTCTTTTCTTATCTTAATCATAGGTAAATATGATTATTATATGTATTTTTACACATTTATAGAGAGGCTTTTATTTTAATCATGCAAGCAGGATTAAGATATGATTAAAGATGAAGATATAGCTACCTATATATAGTTTTTCCTGTCTTTTAAAAGATTTTTTTAAATATGTTTAGCATCTGAAGTTTATTCACGGGACTAGGTAAGAAACTCATATTTTTCACCTCAAATGTTTGACCAGTTTTCCCGGTGGTTTTATTACCTAATTGTGTTCCCTTTCCCGGACATGGTGCCTCACATATGGTATTCTTCTACTTAATGGAATTTGTTTGTTGGGTAGCTGCTTCTTTCTTTGTTTGTTTTTGTTCCCTCAAGCATCTGTAGTAGTTATTAATGCTATTCACCAATATTTCTGGCTTTCTGGCTTCCAGGAAAGTGATTAGGTTACATTAGCTGGTAGCCATACTCCTTATGTGTGAATGGAGTCATGTGACTAGCTCTGGCCAATGAAAAATGAGCAGACATGAGGTGGCTCTTTTCTGGGCTGGAAACTTCACTCGCCAGGGGGAGACATTCCAGAACTCTGTTCTTTTTCCATCACTGATTTCATTAGCTGGAGGAAGGAGAATTGGAGCTGAATCCCCAGGCAACCTCTAATGTATGTGCCTCAGAAAGATAGAAGTCTTTGTTTCTAAGACACTCCTATTTGGGGGTTATTTGTTTACTACAAGCAGAAGCTAGTCTGTGCTGACTGAGACATATCCTACTGTTTTATTTACTTAGTTTTTAAAATGTTTATTTATTTTTGAGAGACAGAGAGCATGCTAGTGTGGGAGGGGCAGAGAGAGAGAGAGACAGAGGATCTGAGGCAGGCTCTGTGCCGACAGCAAAGATCCCGATGTGGGGCTTGAACTCATGAACCACGAGACCATGACCCCAGCCAGACACTTAACCCACTGAGCCACCCAGGTGCCCTTCCTACTATTTTATTTATAGTATCTCTAATGCAGTTTAATATGTGGTCATGGAATTCAATCCTTGCTGCTTCCCCACCCCTTCAAAATATGGTCTGAATAATATAATCTATTTGTCTTTCCCGAAAACCTTTTGATTCATGGCATTAAGTATTACCCCTCCTTGCCTTCCCAGGTGAATCTCGGTGGGATCTGGTTTAAATTGTATACAATATGTTATTAAATTTAGTAATAATTTTCAAATTCTTTCATCTTCCCATCCGGAAACATGGCATCTTAGTCATTTTGTTTACAAATTATTTTACGTAGTTTTCTAGAGAATTCTGCGTATTTATCGTAAACATTATTCTTAAGTATTTTACGGATATCGTTGTTTTGTGTCTGGGGTCATTATATCAATACAATTTTATAACAGGTTTCTGCTGCTATTTATGAAAGCTTTTTATTTTATGCATTTTGTTATGAATTCTACTTTACTGTATTTTCATTACGTTTTAATTTAATTATTTCTAGTAATTTTTCAGTTCATTGTTTTCGACTATTTTTCAAAAACTTTATTTTTCAAATTGAAATTGTACATTCTAATTTAAACAAGTAATTTTTATGATGCCAAATGGAAATAACTGTGAATAAGTCAAGTAAGACATTAATTATTTTTGCAGTTGTTAACTTGGAGCTATAATTTATACACTCTTAGTTTTTCTCTACAGTCACAGTCTTTCATTTTTTAACTCTTTATAGAGAATGTATAACGAACTCACATGTATATCCATTTTCTAGCTTTAAAAATTTTTAACTCATGACCACCCTTGTTTTATTTACACTTGCCCAATCCTTATCCACACTGACACACACACACACACACGCACACGCACGCACACGCACACGTGCATGCATGCACACACAAAGATACACACGTGCACACACAGAACACACACGCAGTTTTCCACTAAACTGCTCAGCAGAAAATGCCACACAATCATATCATTTCATATATCCTAATTTTTAGTCTAAATTATGAACTTGTCCTCTTTAATTTAAAATCGCCAAATTCTAGACGTTATCCCGAAAACCTGCCGTTGGCTGTCCCAATATGGTTCTACCTTTCTTTTTAATAGAACAGATTATACTTGTTCATCATTAAAAAAAAAAAAAAATCTTTTCTTAAGTCTCCAAACAATAGAAAGGGATGTTCCATGCAGAGTGAATTGATGTCTTTCCCCAGGCCTCAAATACTTCTTTCTCAAGAGTGTCTTGTCTGTTTTTCTCTCAGATGTTCCAGGTTGACATCATGCCATCTGCAAGAAAAACAAAAAACAAAAGCCCGATGAAGGCTAGACCTTCCAACATAACCGAGATTATACTGTTTGTCTCTAGCAAGTTGAGAAAGTCAGGATTCATATCCATGAGCTTCAATGCCAGAACACGTGTTTTTAAGTACTATCCCAGACTTTAACACAGTAAAGAAGTATGCTTCTCTTTCCAGGTTACTAAGAACCGGAGGTTGAATTTGATCCAATTCCTATTTGGAATCTATTGAAATGATTGGCTGGTCTTATCCTTTGATTTACTCATGTAAATTTCTGTCTTCATTATGTTACTAATTTAAACCCATTGTTCAGTTCCGCAGATAACTAATATTTTGGAATCATATTTGGTTAGCTGTACTTTAACACACTGCTGGTTTCAACTTGTTAAATGTTTTTTTTCTTTTTTCTTTTTTTTTTTTTGAGAAAACATTTAAAAGCCCATATTTGTAAGTACGATTGGGCTATAGATTTCTGTGTTATCTTTGTCATATTTTTCTATACTGTAAAATGAATCAGGAAGCTTTTTAACTTTCTCTAACTTTGGAAAGATGATTAGTAGGGAGGTAACCTGACCCCCTGGGAGGGTGAAAGTATTCATGTTTTTAAATTTTTTTGTTTATTTATTTATTTTTGAGAGAGAGACAGAGAGAGTGAGCTGGGGGGGAGGGGCAGAGAGAGAGGGAGAGAGAGAATCTCAAGCAGACTCCGTGCTGTAAGCACGGAGCCCAATGTGGGGCTCGAACCCCCAAACCATGAGCTCATGACCCGAGCTGAAACCAAGAGCCAGATGCTTCACTGACTCAGCCACTCGGGAACCCCAAGAAAGTATTCATATTAGACAGGCTAGCTCTGAAGATTTATTCAAAGGCAACTTTTTGATAGTTTTGAAATGCCTCAAATCAATTTTGATCAATTATATTTTCTTAGAAACTGTCCATCGCACTGAGAATTTTCAGAAAAATTTATTTAATATTGAATTTAACTTGATTCCAAAGATACATATGTGTTAATTTTAGAACACTTGAAAATATAGTAAAGCAAATTTTAAAAATAAAAATCACATGGATTTCAAGCTCCTTTTAACATTTTGGTTTATAAACTTTATACCTGTCTAGCTGGTTCCATAATTTGTTTAATAAAACATGAAATTTTGTCATTATTTTTCAAAAAACGTGATTTAAGCGCTACGTAATATTTTATGCTATGGATTTACCGTAAGTTATTTATCTAATTTCTTATTGTTAGAAATTAGTTAATTCTACTTTTTCTTATGAATAACACTAGAATTATATAGCTTTGTAAACATGTATACAATATGTGGTTATTTTCTCAGTATATATTTTTAGAAAGAGAGTTGGTAAGTCAAAGGTTATGAATATTTTAAGCCTTTTTGGTCCTTATTTCTAAGCCAGTTTGCCTATCTATACCTTTAACAACTCTGGCTATTACCTTTCAAATATCTGGCTTGTTTTGTTTTTTTCATCTTTTTGTTATTATTTAAACATTTTTTTACGTATGTATTGGGCATTTATAGTTCTAATTCTCTGAGTTGCCTATTCCTATGCTTCCCCCATTTCTATAGGGTGCTCATATTACCCTTATTAATTTAGATGATCTGTCAACTGTGTAGATTGAAAATATTTTTTCCTAGATTGCTGTATGCTTTTGAGTTTTAATTTCTGGAGATTACGGAAACGTTTCTTATTTATGTAGTCTATTAATTCTTTTTCCTTTATGCTTTCTTCTTTTACTTTTTTTTTTTGTGTAAAGTTTATTTATTTTTGAAAGAGAGAGAGAAACAGAGCATGAGTGGGGGAGGAGCAGAGAGAGAGGGAGACAGAGAGAGAGACCCAGAATCCGAAGCAGGCTCCAGGCTCTGAGCTGTCAGCCCAGAGCCAGATGCGTGGCTCCAACCCATGAACCACCAGATCGTGACCCAAGCTGAAGTCGAACGCTTAACCAGGTGCCCCTTTTCTTTTACGTTTATACTTGGAAAGGACTTCATTATTTTATTTTGTAATTTCTCTCATTATTTCATGTAAAAAAGCTCTTATCTCTTATTACTTTCCCTCGCTCGTTTCCAGTTTTGTTGGAGCTTACTCTTGCTTTCCTTTTCATTGTTGAATTGGCCGGCATAAAGTCTGTTTTCTTACAACTTTAATGAGTCACCTTACGCATTTATACTGCGCCTTCTCTTTTTGGTTTTTATCCATTTAATTTGTACCCAGCTTTCCTTCGGCTTGTTTTGTTGTTCATTTGTTAAATTCTGGAAACAAACATTTAATTCGTTTATTGTGATTCTTTCTTGTTTAATAATAAAACAACTTATTGCTTTGCATTTCTTTTCCCTAAGTGTAACTTTGGCAGTGGTCCATGAGCTCTGACAAAGCGTTGTTTTGTTCTCATTTTATTGTTGTCTAAATAGTCTGTAACCGAGGTTTTTATTTCCCTTTTGACTCAATAACTATTTATGAGAATTTTTTTACTTATTTATTTATTATCCACGTTTCTAGAATTTTCTTTGTGGCTGTTAGAACTGTTGCCATTTGGTTTAGTTCTATCGGGGAATTTGGCCTGTAAACTTTTCTTTCTCATCGAGATTTTCTCGACAGTGCAGTACGTGGCAGGCTTTTGAAAACGTTGTACTAACACTTGAAAAAGTATTTATAGGGAACAAAGTTGGATATACTATATATCTTTAGTCTTAGTTTCTTGTTTTCTCAGTTGATGTATTGAAGGCAGCTGAGGGTCATTAACCTTCTCACAAATGCGTCTCTTTTGGGTCCTGTGTACATTTCCAAAACGTTTAAATATCTTGAAGGTTCATACAGAGCTTTATGATATCTTCATTGGAGATTTTATTCTTGTCCTAATTAAATGACCTTCTTTCATTCCAAGCCTTGGATTATTTTTTCCTTTCTTTGTGTGTGAATCTGCCCTTTTTCAATGCCTTTTTTTAGACCCCTTATTCTCATTTTTTTATAGGTTCATGGAAGTAAAATGTAGTCAAGTTTTACTTTTACTCCGAGGAAATTCAACAACAACTTGGCAAGGCGAAGGGTACATATTTGGAACCTAGGACCCTGCACACGGAGGCAAGAGAAACACAGGGGTAATTATTATATCTAGGGCCCTATTTCCACCCTCGTAGGTTGGTATTGTCTGGGGAACGTGAATTTACTTTCAGAGCTAATGTGTATGTTCACATTTCTTTTATTTATATTTTGTGTTTTCCATTTTATTTATATACTTTTTTTTTGGATGTTCTCTTTTTGGGGGGCACCTGGATGGCTCCAGTCAGTTAAGCACCTGACTTCTACTCAGGTGGAAGTGCGTTCGTGGGTTTGAGCCCCGTGTTGGGCTCTGTGCTGACAGCTCAGAGCCTGGAGCCTGCTTCAGATTCTGTGTCTCCCTCTCTCTGCCCCTCTCCCTGCTTGCACTTTGTCTCTCTCTCTCTCTCTCTCTCTCTCTCTCTCTCCCTCTCTCTCTCAAAGGTAAATAAAACATTAAAAACATTTTTAATGTTCTTTTTTAAAGGTTATTTACTTATTTTGTGAGAAAGAGAGAGAGCATGTGTGAGCACAAGCAGGGGAGGGGCAGAGAGAGAGGGAGAGAAAGAGTCCCAAGCAGGCTCCCAGCTGTTAGCGTAGGGCTCAATCCCATGAATCAAGAGATCATAATCTGAGCAGACATCAAGAGTCCAACGCTTAACCGACTGAGCCACCCAGGCGCCCCTGTGTTTTCCATTTTAAATGATGTGTTCATTGATCTCCCAATATAATCCTCACAGGCTTTGTTTTGTTTTTCTCTCTTCTTCCTGTTCTCTTAGGATTTGGAAAGTTTTCTTTCTTTCCTAAAAACAAATTTAAGGTTCTACTGTTAAACTTTCAAGAAAGAGCTCTAACTTGAGCTTGAACCACAGGCTCCTGAGGGTTCAGACAAGTCTGGCGAGCTTCAGGGAGGCACATGCCAGGGGTCTATTTTCATGAAGGACTGAGGGATTTCCTGGGAAAGAAGCATGTACTTTCTCCACATTCATCATCTTCCTTGCATCATTTTCCTTTAGGAATCTCCTAAGAGAAGAGAGCATCACATATAATAAACTGTGGCAGGTTAAAGATGTCTGTGAGTTTTGACGCTCCTCCCATGGGGACCTGGGGTCCTGTGTCTCCTTCTCTTGGACCTGGGTGGGCTCTCTGACTGCCTGACCAGTAGAATTGGGCAGAAGATTCTCTGTGCCGGTTTCTGAGCCCAGGCAACTTCTACTTCCGGTCTCTGGGAGCACTCGCTTTTGGTACCCTAAGCGGCCATGTAAGGAGTAGGACTTCTCTGCTCCACGTGGACAAAGCTGGAGCTACATGGAGAGTGAAAGCGACCCCATTGAGCCCAGTCCTCCAGCCATTCACCAGGGTGCCTATGCGGGAGCGGAGAAGCGTGTTGAAAATGAATCCTCTAGCCCAGCTGACACCATGTGACTCAGAGATGAACCGTCCAGCTGAGCCCTGTCTACATCCTTCCCACAGAATCTTGAGCAAGATAAAGTGACTTTATGTATTTATTTGTTTGTTTGTTTATTTATTTATTAAAGTTTACTTATTTATTTTGAGAGAAGGAAAGAGTGCAAGGAGGAGAAGGGCAGAGAGAGCGGGAAGGAGGGAGAATCCCAAGCAGGCTCCTCACTGTCAGCACTGGGCACAGTGTGGGGCTTGATCTCACAAACGATGAGGTGACGACCTGAGCCCAAATCAAGAGCCGGACGCTTGACCGACTGGGCCACCCAGGTACCCCCATAAAGTGGTTTTTAAAGTCACCTAATTTGCGAATAGTTGGATACCTCACAATAGGTAACCAATACTCAACTTTGGACATTGGAGAGAAGACTGATGATTTTGAGGGGTGATAACCATTCACCTCTCTTCTGGCCCAGCTCTGCATGGGCTTGTACCTACATACCATGGACAGCAACGCAACCCCGAGGAATCGTTTTTTTATGGCAAACTATTTAAATTTTTTTTTTAACGTTTATTTATTTTTGGGACAGAGAGAGACAGAGCATGAACGGGGGAGGGGCAGAGAGAGAGGGAGACACAGAATCGGAAACAGGCTCCAGGCTCCGAGCCATCAGCCCAGAGCCCGACGCGGGGCTCGAACTCACGGAGCGCGAGATCGTGACCTGGCTGAAGTCGGACGCTTAACCGACTGCGCCACCCAGGTGCCCCTATGGCAAACTATTTAGATTATAGGGGTTTAAGCACTACCGCACCCACTAACAAATTATAACCAAAAAAGTTGAGACAATTCCCTTCACCCGTCCTTGTATTTTCTCCACACTTCTCCCTCTCCTTGCATCATTATCAACGACCTTTTCCTTTCTTCTACATTCTGGAGAGTTTCTCTAGCCTGTTCTCCATCCCATGACTTGATGATCACCTATTGATTCTGCCCTTTCCTGCATGAAATCCGGATTTCGATTTTGTCAGCACATTTCTGTTTCCTTACGGTTCTTCTGGATCCCATTTGCATTTACTTGTATCTCACTCTGTTGGTGTGAGTCTCATGTCTCTTAGAGCTTGGTATACCAGTTTCATGGAAATCGTATCTTGGTGGATGCTCTTCAGGGCCCCCAAGAGTTCCCTAGAGTCGTTATCTCCTTCTTGTGGATTGTGTTTTCAAAGTCTTGCTCATCCTTTGCCTCTTCAGGGTGTTGTTCTCTTTCCCTTCTTAGTAGGTTGTGGTCACCCGCAATGTTGGCTTTTCCCCTGTTTCTTGAGAAAGCTCTCTCCAGACACAAGGAGGTGTTGAATATCTCCGTCCAGCTCTCTCTTCGCCAGCACACGGGTCTCAAATGCCATTCGCAGTCCAAGCGGGTGGCACATTGGTGTGCTCGGTTTCAGTCTGGCCCACGCTAAGTCACAACTCTAGCTGACTTTTATCTCTAAGGGCTCCGGTGCATCCAGATGGGGGCACCGTCTCCTCCCTCTGAGTTCTGTTTCCGGGTCTCCGTGTTTACAGGGTTCTTCTTGTCTCCACATCCTTCCCCCACACCACTAGGAGCTTCATGTGAACAGACAGACACCGACTTCTAGGGCTGGGAGTCATAGGTGAACGTTCTAGATGCTCTTGTGAGCCTCCTTCTGTTTACCATTCCCAAGCAGATGATGCTACATCGCCTCGCCATGCCTTTGCTTGTGCCGTGACCGCTGCCTGGAATGTCTCTGTTGTGCTTGCCCATCGCACAGTGTAATCCTGCTTACCTTTGAAGCTCCACTTAAACGTTGTCATCTTCCCTCTGCGAACTTTGCTCCTATGTCCTCATTCCTGCTCTGTGTACCCATGGCATGTGCTCAGGTTTTATAGAGCTTATTTTATTGTCTATCTTATTTTATTTTATTTTTTAAAAGTAACGTCTACACCCAGTGTGGGGCTCGAACTCACAACCTTCAAATCAAGAGTCGCATCCTCTATCAGCTGAGCCCGCCAGGCACCCCCTTCGTTGCCATTTATTGCTGTGAAAAATGGTACATTCCTCAAAGGAAACGGGCAGGCCTTATTCACTCTCGTGTCTCCACCCCCAGCATGGTGCAGGCTTTGCACAGGACGTGATGCATAGTAGGTCTCATACGTGCTTGCGGAAGGGGTTGGTTTTGCTCTCGTGGGGTCTTGCAATTGACTGAACAGCCCAAAGACTCTTGTCACCTCGGGGTCGGAATTGGGTCTCAGGTCAAAAGGGTCCAAGTGTCCAAAGACCAGGCCTCATTGCACCTGCTGGTAGTCTACTGGTGTGAAGGATGTGGCCGGTTCACTCAGGCCATGAGGGTCCTACCTCTCCCTTTGGATGACTCCTTAGGATCAGTCTGTTTAGCAATATCAGTGCTATACTTGGGGAACAGAGTGTAGCGAATCATGGAAGGCCTACCAGTGCCGCGCTCCAGAGTTTGTGGGGGCTAGGAATGCACCGTTCACTGGTCGTGCACTTCCGGTCATATCTATCCACGTCATTGTTCCCCAGCCCGTCTGTAACGTGGGAGGGATACCAGTACGTACCCTGTAGGGTTGTCGTGGAGATTAAATGAGTCACTACACGTAAATCACGGAGCATGCTGCCTGCTCATCGTAAGCGCTACATAAGTGATGCGATTGTTATCCTTCTCAATGGAGATTGATTGGCCTTATCTGCCTGTGTTGAGAGGGATTCTGAGGCCTCATCTGGGCTTAGCTAGAGAAAAAGTACGGTGTCTCGTGTGCAGGAGGTGGTGGTCCACACGCCAAGGATTTGCAAGTCTTGCTGTAGGCACTAGGAAACTGAGAAGTTTTCATTTTAGCAGGGCACTACAGGAGTGGTGTGGATCTGGCAGCTTCTAGACGATCCCTGGAGTTTAGTTCTAAGGAGAGGCCAAAGGAATTGCTACCTAATCCCTCTCGGTAGAAATGACGGAGCGTGCGTGGGCAAACACGTTGAGCGCACACCACGCGTGCATGTAACACCCAAGAAGACGGAGGCAACAACCTCAACGTGTGCGACCCGTGCTTTTGTCTCTTCTCCGCGCCCTGGGCCAAACTTTTCTGTGGCGAAGTAAAGGGTTAAGAGTCTAGAGAGGCTCCTGGGCCCATTTTGCATATGAGCATTTCCATGTTAATAGGACATTTAAGGGAAAATGCTCTCTGTCAATTGATTGTATAAATATTTTATCCGGCGTAAGTGGCAGCAATGACAGTCTCTAGAAGTCTTTCCCTGCGAGTGGTGTGAAGGATAAAATTAGGGCGTTATTGTGGAAGAAATAGGACACAACGGGGAGTTACAAACACTTGATCCAAAGTGTAAAAAATGGTCCCCTCGCCTCTGTGCAGCCTGGAGCCTGGGCCGATTAAATCCATAATGGAATGAGTAAGTTTGGGCCGCATAAATTTGTCTCCCTTCCCCAGGAATCCTGCCCGCCTCCCGGCTAGATTAATGGCCAGGAGCCCCGCACATAATGAAGTGCGCTACCCTGGCACCCGTTCATGAATTTATTATGGTGTCCACAATTGGGCTGGATGGCGGAGACATCTTTATAAATCCTGCATTTAGCGCTGCCGAGATGAGCACTTCACTCCTAATGGCGAGCCTGATTTATCACCAGGGGCCTTGCTCCTCAGCCAGGCCCCCTCCTCAGCACTTCTCGAAGGAAATACAGGTCATCTTGCTGATGGAAATGAAATGTGAAGGTAATTAGAGGAAGCCAAATGGAGATGGGAGAGGGGGCACGATGGACATTTTAAATATGTTGGTCATCTTTTTCCTCCGAGCAATTATATCAGGCTGATTTATTTTTACAGTTTATAATCACTTAACTACCTGTGGCTAGGGATTTTTTTTCTTTAACCTTAAGCTTTGGACCGAGAGACGGGCTCTTGATTTCTCTTTTTTAGGATGGCATGAGGTCGAGGGCCTTAGGCTCTGAGTTCCCGTGCATTCTCACAGCCCCTGCGGCTGGCAGCTGGGAGAGGTCCTGGTCAGTCCCTCTCTGGGCCATCCGAGTTGTTTGTGGCCCCATACAGGACCCATCTCCACGGGAGGACGTACTCTTCCCAGAAGGTCACAGGGGCTGGCCCACAACAGGGGGCAGAACAGGATTAAGAGTAATGTCTGATGGGCACGGACTCCAATCCCGCCTCCTCGGCCTCCTAGCTAGCTGACGCTGTGTGTCCTACTTCATTTTTCCAAGCCGAAGTGTTTTTTTCATCCATCAAATGGGTATAATAATAGTGTCCCCGTTAGGCTGTTGTGGAGATCACATGAGAAAACGCTTGCAGACTCTCAGCCTAGTGCCTAAATTGGAGCAATCGCCCAGAAATTTTAGAGCTGTGAACTCTTTGGGGCCACCACGTTATAACTTGGTCAGCCTGCTTTGAACTTACAAATTATGTTTGGACACTGTGAATATAGACTTAAGGCTTTACCCTGCCACTTTGGGTTGTCTTTTAGTGGGGAGGGCTGGGCATTGAAGACAATGTCAGTACAGAGCTGCAGAAATGGGGAGAATACATACGATGGGAGCACCATGGAGGAGTCCTAAACCGCCAAGAGTGATTCTAGAGGTGCCGCATCAGGGAGGGCTTCCTGGAGCAGAGGAATCTTACCTTTTCAGCAGGAATTACAGCTTACCCAACACTTCCATGTGCAGTAACTTGACTTTTTGTAATAATCTTGGGCGATGGGCAACCGACAGGCAGGGAGGTGGGGAACAGAGAGGGAAAGTGGCTTGCAGGGAAGCGGCTTGTCTGCTTGTCCAGAGACAGCAGTGGATTCAGGGTTTACCAACATGGATTTGAATCTTGGCAGGGTGTAGACTTCGTACCAGTTGGCGTACTCAATTCCCATCTGATATGAGTGAAATAGAACTAAGAGTTTGGTTGCGATGCACTTGCCTGGGTGACATGATGTGAAGGTGCACATGTGTGTGAATATATATATACATGGATGTCTATCTATATCATCTATATCTATATTGATAACTACATCTACATCTATATATCTATTTATCTCTCTAGATGCTTTTAAGATTTTCCTCTCATCTTTGGCTTTCAACAGTTATTTTATGGTGTGTTTTTGTCTTTAATTCTGCTTGTGGTTCACAGCACACCTTGACTGTGTCCCCTGGTATCTTTGGCAGTTTTGTCACATTCTCAGCCATTATCCTTTCAGACCCTGCCTTTTCCCTTTTCTCCATCGTTCTCCTTTTCCAGACATTTTCGGACTGGGTATTTTCTACCCCCATACTCTCCAGATCGTCAGTCCTCTTTTCGGCTGTGTCGAATCTGATAAATCCGTGTATTAAGTTCTTCATTTTAGCTATCGTAATTTCCACCTCTAGACTTTCTGTTGGGTTTATTAAATGCAGGGAGTCTAGCTCCTTGGTTAAATTCTCTTGAATTAGAATTCTTTCTAGAAAGTTCTATGTTCTGGCACATAAGAATCACACTCATTTTTAAGTTCACCTTGGATAACTCCGATATCTGGATTACCTGTGAGTCTCTCCAGTTGTTTTGGTTTTTTTTTTTTTTCATCCTGCCTCCTAGTATGTTTGGCAATTTTTCATCAAATAACTACATATTGTGTGTAAACAGTTATAGAGGCTCTGGCTGCTTTCTTCTTTTCTTCAGGGAGTTTAGTTTCTAGGAGGCAATGACAGTGAACTCAGGTCATCCTAAAGCGTATGGAGATGCCTTAAGGTTAGGTCTCAGCCTCTCCATTGCTACTTCTTAAGCACTAGCAGATATGTGGAGGGGAAAAACGATAGAGAACTTGAAGCTCACCTCAGTGAGTTCACTTCTCTTTGGGATCATGGTCCCTCGGGTCTCGGCTGTTTGGTTATTTCTCTGAAGCCCTTCAAACAGAATTTTTAAAAAAGCTTAGCCAGATTTTGTAGTTACTCTCATGACGGGGTGACCTACTACAAGCTCACAGCCAAGAGTAAAAGGTCTGGCATATATTAGTTATAATTTTGCAGTTTTTTTTTCATATTTTGGGGCCTATAATTTTTATTCTTGTCTAAACTTATTTTTATAGGCTCTTTATAAGCTCATAGGTCCTGTATTCTTCAACTTACCAGCTGAACAAGATTGATAGCGATAATAACAATAAGTAATGTTTATTTAGTGCCTGTTATGTGCCAGAAATAATTCTAACTGCTTTAAAAAAAAACTATTTTTTTGGGGCGCCTGGGTGGCGCAGTCGGTTGAGCGTCCGACTTTAGCCAGGTCACGATCTCGCGGTCCATGAGTTCGAGCCCCGCGTCAGGCTCTGGGCTGATGGCTCGGAGCCTGGAGCCTGTTTCCGATTCTGTGTCTCCTTCTCTCTCTGCCCCTCCCCCGTTCATGCTCTGTCTCTCTCTGTCCCAAAAATAAATAAAAAACGTTGAAAAAAAACTATTTTTTTAGTGTTTTATTTATTTTTGACAGAGAGAGAGAGAGACAGAGAGAGACAGAGACAGAGCATGAGTGGGGCAGGGGCCGAGAGAGAGGGAGACACAGAATCCAAAGCAGGCTCCAGGCTCCGAGCTGTCAGCACAGAGCCCGACAAGGGGCTCGAGCTCACGGACCTCGAGATCAAGACCTGAGCCGAAGTTGGACTGAGCCATCCGGGAGCCCCGATTCTAACTGCTTTTATGCAGATTAAGTTATTGGGGCATCATTAACCCCATTTTACAGATGAATCCTGAGGCACAGAGAGGATGGCAGCTGGCCTCCAAGATGGCCCCAAATGCTCCTTGGCTCCCGGTTGGGTGGTCGCCCCCCCACCGTGTACCAGGCTTTGTCCGTCTGGCCAGTGAACTGTGCCAGAGGTGATGATACGTCACTGCCGAGATTAGGTTGTAAAAGGCTCTGTGGTTTCCGTCTGGATTGTTTGCTCACATCCTTTATTTCTTACATAGGACTTGTTCTCCCTCAGACCCCTTGCTTTCGGAGAAGCCATCTGCCACGTCACACGTAGTCCTATTTTACAGGGAGGCTCATGTGACCAGGAAAGCCTCCTGCCAACATCTAAGGGAGTACTCTCGGAAGCCCACACAGTAGCCCCAGTCAAACCTTCAGATGCCTGCGGCCCTGGCCGGCAGCATGACCCTGGGCCGGAACCCCAGCCAAGCCACTGCTGGCTTCCTGACTCTCAGAAACTGTGTGGCACAAAGCGTGTTTCTGATCTTCAGCTGTTGGATTTGGGGGGGGGTCCTTTGTCAGGCAGCAGTGGGTAATTAATCCAGAATCCAGAGAGGTTTAAAAATGTTGACGTGGACAGTACGGGGATGAGTATGGGGATTAATCGGGCAAAGCATTCAACCCTGTTGTGGAAAAAAAAGATCGCAGGCTGCAAATATAAAGTTTTTAAATTTGAAAACAAGATTCTGTCGTTTATAAGGACTAACATGTGGGGAGGAGGCAGAGGAGAGCGCATCAGCAGGAAGGAGGCTGGGGACTTTCTCGTCCCCGGTCCTAACACATCAGACTTTTTCTTACAGGAAGACAACTTAAGACCTAGTGAGAGTGAGCGCTTCCTGACAGCTGACAAGAGAACGGAAACCTCAGTCCTACGACTGTAAGAAACTGCTTTCCATGAACAACCTGGATGAACCTGGAAGAAGATACCAAACCAAGCTGCGGCTGACCCCCTGGCTGCAGCCTCGTGAGCCCCCTGAGCATGGAACTCAACAAGGCTCGATTCAGATTTCAGAGTCCTGGAAGGTGCGTGATAATAAATCTACGTCGTTTTATGTTTGTGGCGAGTGCTAAGCAGTTAACACTAACACCAAGTTAAAAGGCAGCATTTAAGGAGCACCTGGGTGGCTCCGTCGGTTAAGCGTCCCGTTTCGGCTCAGCTCACGACCTCGCAGTTCGTGGGTTCGAGCCCCGCGTCGGGCTCTGTGCTGACAGCTCAGAGCCCGGAGCCTGCCTCGGATTCTGCGTCTCCCTCTCTCTCTGCCCCTCCCCTGCTCACGTTCTGTCAGTCTCTCTCAAAAAATCAACACGCGTTAAAAATTAAAAAAATAAAATAAAATGCAACATTTAAGTTTTAAAAGTCAAGCAAGGATTACAGTAAAGGTTCTTTGGATGGACTCCCTCCCCCGTTTGAAATTAGAAATGATGGCTGACAGTGACAAGTTTTATTTTACTCTCACATCCAGCCTCAACCTGAATATTGTTGAGAGTCAGGGAGATCCAGATTTCCTCAGATAAGCCGTTATTAATCGCTCAATTTGCAAATCCTGGGTGCTCTTCAATTATTCAGAGCTAGAAGGAGAAGCTTAACTTTGGGGCCTGTCCCAGAGCGATTTTGCTGGTCAGTCCAAGTTAATGATTTGGTGGTCCTGGGTGTATTAAATTTGGTATTCAGCATCTGGAGAGTTGCAGGGATTTAAAAAAAAAAAAAATTGCTTTTAAAAATAACGAGAACTGTGGGGTTTTTTTAAATTTTTTTAAACATTTATTTATTTTTGAGACAGAAAGAGACAGAGCATGAATGGGGGGAGGGTCAGAGAGAAGGAGACACAGAATCCGAAACAGGCTCCAGGCTCCGAGCTGTCAGCACAGAGCCTGATGCGGGGCTCGAACTCACGGACCGCGAGATCATGACCTGAGCCGAAGTCGGCCGCTTAACCGACTGAGCCACCCAGGCGCCCCTGAGAACTATGTTTTCAAAAGAATTATAAGTGGAATATTTGGGAAATCTCTGAAGGACTTTGATCAGATTCAGGGCTCCAGAAGACACAGGAAAAATCCCAGGCTTGGCAATTTCCCCAAGGACTTTCTAGCTGTGCTTTTCATTGATCTGTAATTACTTTAGTTAGAGTGTCTTACCTCTTCCTCCACACTACCTTAGAAGGTCATTAGGTCACAAGTGTTTCCACACACGGACGCACACACCCACGTATATACGTGAGTGTATATATATCTATGACATTATATATGTATGTACATATATGAAGCATTATGTATGCATATATGAGGCACTGTGTGTGTGTGTGTATGTGTGTGTGTGTGTGGCATTACCTATACCTATGTATATTCTGAAAGGGAGCCAAGGTCTGAGTAGGGGGTTGGAGCTAAGGGCACTGGTGGGCACAGGATGATGTGTGCCTATACGTATAATAATAAGTGGAGAACAAATAACACGACTATTTGAGAACATACTACTTACTGTATTCAAGTTTACCGTGCTCCTCTGCTGACTTTTCATTGTGTATTCAGTGGACACGATCTCACCGAGGAGGCCAAAGAGGTTTGGTATCCATTAAGGCTGCTTCGGCAATCTGATTCCGGTTGTGCAAAAATATGCAGTCTCAGAATGATCTAGAACGTGGTTTTCAACTCAGCAATACCGACACTTGGGGGCCGACAATGTCCGGTGCATGAGAGATGTTCTGTAGCATCCCTGGTCTCTACCCACAAGATTCCAGTAGCACCTCCCCAAGCCCGCTCCAGGCCATGACAATCACAACTGTCCCCTGGGGGACAAACCAGGCAGCTGGGAACCTCTATTCTAGAAGAAACCAAGCTTCGGGCTTAGAGCAGCTGTTTTGGCCCAACAGTTTTTCTTCTTCTTGGGCTCCTCCCATCTGGCACTCGGTATTGGGGATCTTCAGTCCTCCACAGCAGGAAAATTTTAGAAAGCTCTAGACTATAGTAGACACATTCTGGAAATTAGAACTTTCCCCAAATCCCAGGTTTAGAAACGGGGAAACAGAGACCCAGAGAGGAGAAGGAGCTTACACATGGGCCCTCAGAGAGCCAGGAACTGGGTGCCAACCGTTCCCTAGTTGGCAAGGTACCTTATCTTCCCTGTCTCTCCATCTCTGAGTCTCTGTCTCACACACGCACACCCGTCATCTTCTCCCGTCCGACCCCCGGCAGTTTGCATGGATTGGGGCTAACACAAATTCAAGGCAAGAAAGGAGGCGCTGTTCCACTGACTAATCAAATACACATAAAAGCTCCTTCTGAACTATAATTACGTTTGTTCGCTCCTTGGGTTGATTTATTTTTTATTTTAATTGTCAGCCCTGCTCCACCATGATGCTAATAGAAATGTTATTGCAGCCAATATGCGCTAAAATGATGTCTAAAGATTATTAATGAAAGCAATAAGAAGGTGTCTTCATAATAAGTCAGCATTAACGGAGTAATTCATTTTACCTGATGTAATTGGATTGTAGCGTCTCAATAGCCTGGGACTTCCTCCTAATTGGGATTAGCTACAGCTTCCTCCTTTTAGGAGAACATTTAACTCTTCCTCTTCTACTTTCCAGTTTTTTATGAAGTCATTAAATGTGAACCGTTGGGCATTTCGGGAAAGGGAGCCAAGATCTGAGTAGATGCTCGGTGGTGAGGGGAAGGGGCGGAGCCTAGGTCACCGCGGGCCCCAGGCCGGGAGAGTCAGTCCTGCCCTCCCCCCTTCCTTCTAGATCCTCCCTGCCAGTCCCTCCTCCTCCCTCCTCCCCACGCTCAGCTTCCTCAGCCCCGCCTCTTCCTGTTCACCAACCCTTCCGATTCTTCGGGAAGGAGTCTGGGATCTTAGCGTGGAAGTGAGGCCAAAACCATGCTATGTGAGGCTCGATTTAGCCAGCGGCCCCTGGCCTGTGAAGAGGCAACTCCGATCTAGGTCCTACCGGGTTCCCGGGATTCAGGTCGGTCTCCGGGTCCCATGGAACAGCTCCAGAGCAGCCTTGTTTTCCTGATGAGGAAATCGGGGCTCCGGCACCAGACCCAGGCTGTCCACCTGCTTTGCCCTGAAACGCCCCCCCCCCCGCCCCGCCCCGCAACCCCCCCGCCCCGCCCCGCAACCCCCCCGCACCCCCCCAGGGTGCGGCCAGGAATGTTCGGGCAGCCAGGAATGTTCGGGCAGATTTCCCCAGGTTGGGGAATTCATGGTACAGGAAAGGATTTTAGGGGGGGTGCAGAGACCAAGAGTGTTTCCTGAATATGACTTTTAATGAGAGTTGGGGGGAAAGACGAGCATCGGACACTGAGCAGCAGAGCCAGAGGCAGTAGAAGGTCTCAATAACCATCACCTTCCTCTTCCTCCTCCCCCTCGTCGTCATCTCAACGGCAGGCGCCACATATCGAGCCATTATCCCGTGCCAGGCACGGCGCACTTGCCAGGCGTTATCTCATTTAACCTTTACAGCCCTTCCCCCACCTTCTCGTCATCTCTACTCTGTGTGCGGAGGCACAGAGCACGCAAGCAAGTTGCCCAAGCTCACACAGCATTGCCAGGCAGCCTGAAGAAATAGATTAGGACGATGGTTCTGGGCTCAGAGGCCGGGAGATAGTCAGGCTACACTCCCAGGGCAGGGAGGACGTCGCTGCTGAAACCCAGTCACCGCTGCCGCCCGTGGCTTCCACTGACCTTTGGCCAGGCTGTGGCGGCCAATGCCAGACAGCCCTCTACTCTGTGCCCCGCTTGGGATCCCAAACTGCCCCTCCAGAGCTTGGGCAAGAAATACCTGTTTGGATAGGCCTACGTATTATGGTCCCAGACACAAAAGCAGATGGGAAGGTGATTGTTTCTGCAGTAGTACACGGTCTCTGTCCCATGAGCCGTGAAACGATGAAGAATTCTGGAACACGGCTGTTCTCAAACTTTTCCGTCTCAGGATCCCTTTGCATCTCAAAAATTATCACTGTTGAGGAACCCAAAACCTTGTGTTCGGGGGAGTTATTTCTCTTGCTATTTTATTTACCACGTTAGAAATTAAGAATGAGATGGGGCGCCTGGGTGGCTCGGCCGGTTGAGCGGCCGACCTCGGCTCAGGTCACGATCTCGCAGTCCGCGAGTTCGAGCCCCGTGTCGGGCTCTGGGCTGACAGCTCGGAGCCTGGAGCCCATTTCGGATCCTGTGTCTCCCTCTCTCTCTGCCCCTCCCCTGTTCATGCTCTGTCTCTCTCTGCCTCAAAAATAAATAAATGTTAAAAAAATTTAAAAAAAAAAGAAATTAAGAATGAGAAATATTTACTAATTTATTGACATATCTACATAATAACAATAATGAAGCGTGTCACTGTTTTACAGCCTTATAAAGGTAGAATGGTCTCCGGGGAAACTCCCCTAAAGGCTCCCGAGAGAGTGACAATTGAAAAAAACGGCAAATAACGTTTTAGCATGACCATGGAAATAATGGGTAGGCTTCTGGAACCCCCAGGGGTTCCTTGGCCTCACTTTGAGAACCACCACCCTAACACACAGAGCAACTTCAGCGATCAGATAAAATCCAATACCGAGGTGTGTCCCCTGCCCCCACCTCCCTCCCCGACCCTCCTGAGGCTGAGCTCCTCCCACTCTTTTGCCCTACCTGTGGGCACGGCTTCCCTAGCCTATAGCCCTGCCACCTGTGGGAGCTATCTGCAGACAGTGCCGGACAGACATAGAATTTTCTGGAGCGCTTGGTATTCTGTTAAAGTGGGGAAGAAGCTCTCCCTTTGTTTTCTGTGGTCCTGCTGTGTGCTGGGCACAGAACCAGGCCCCGGGGACAGAGTAGCGGATTCGGCATGGCCCCTTGCGGACAAGCTAACAGATGATCGCACCGCCCCAATCCGGTGCTCTGATTAAAGCAAAGGGTGCTGGGGACCCCAAGGGGGGAGCAGCGTGTTGACCTGGGTCGGGAGCCACAGGCTCTGTCTGCGGGAATACTCTTGCCCAAGTCTCCCTTCAGCCCCAGGGAAGGTTGAATGCCTCCTCAACTCCTCCTCTGTGTTCGCCTCTGCGCAAGTCAGGCTGCTTAGGGATCACCCACTCCTCCAAGTCCACCGGATGAGGACAAGCAGTAAGGGCAGGAGACTCGAGGCCCCAGTGGGCAGCCCACAACCAATGACGGATGGGGAGTCAGCACCCCGGCCCCCTTGTCCTTGGGTGGTCGGTAACTCTGAAGAGCGCTCCCCACAGTGTCCCCGAAGTCCTCAGAGAGCGACAGGGTCACCTGCTCAATTGCACACTTTTTGGGGGGTCCCTCCTTCTCCTGCCTCACTTCCCCACCCTCCTGCTGCCATTTCCCGGGGCCATCTTCCCAATAAACTATTTGCATACGAACCCTTATCTCGGGGTCTGCCTCTGGGGAAAACAGAAGATGGGGTTTAACGGATTTTCAGATGCTCCAGCACAGAAGTCTAGCGCAGCACGTTTGTGTGATCCTTGGTTCGGTGTCTGGGTTCCCACAAGACTGGAAGTGCTTTGGCGAGAGAACCATGACCCTCTGTTCGTTATTGAATCCTTAGTACTGAACACAGGTTTTGGCACACGCTTGTCCCCCTTGGGAGAACACTTGTTGACTGACTGAGCGGTCAAGATGATTAAATGCATGAAATCCTTCACACTAGTCTCCAGCCGTCCTAGAAAGTTCAGCCGCCATCGTCACAGAAACCTTGTTAGGGCTAGGGCAGGGGTTGGCACCCATTTTCTGCGAAGGACCAGGTAGTAAATATTTCAGGCTTTAGTGCTGCCACACAGCCTCAGTTGCTGTCGTAACTATTCAGCGTGGCTGTTGTAGCACCAAGCAGCCATACGCAATATGTATGTCCCAATAAAGCTTTATCGACAGAAACAGACGGTCGGAATTTGGCCCGAGCGCCGCAGTTTGCTGACTTTAGTCCAGGATACAGACGTTAGCCATTCCGTGCGTGGCGTTATTCAAAGCATTATGTTTGGTTCTCACGGCGGACAGCTGTCCTCCTTCCGAGAACCCTCCCCAGGCCCCTCCGCAGCTCCACCCTTCCCCTCCCTCACTGTCCACGAGCTCTTCTGAAGTGAGTGCAGATCACCTCAGGGCCTGAGGGCCGTGGCTCTGGCCCTTTTTCCGTGTCTGGTGACCGGTTGCCCCGTTGGTACCTACAGCTGCTGTTTTCATGATCTGTTTGCTGGCCTCAGTCAGGGCCTGAGGTCCTCCCTTACGACCCAGCCAGCCCTACCTCGGCCGTGTTGGTCCCTGGAACCCCAACTTTCAGCCACATCCTCCACTTTGCCCTGAACTTATGCTGTTCACTCTGAGCCCTCCGCAATGAGGTCACCTGGCCCCTTTCTTGGCAGCTTCGTTGCAAGTCTGTCTCAGGCAGCTTGGGCTGCATAACAAATATCACCCCCCCTCCCCCAACTGGGTGGCTTAAACAACAGAGGTTTGGTGTTTTACAAAATTTCTTTTTGCAACTCTGGAGGCTGAAAGTCCAAGATCAACGTGTTGGTAGGTTTGGTGCCTTCTGAGGCCTCTCTCCTTGGTTCGCAGATGTCCACCTTCTTGCGGAGTCCTCACACGACTTTTCTGTGTGTGTGCAGGTCCCTTGTATCTCTCTGTCCCCAAATTTCCTCCCCTTATAGGAACACCTGTCATATTGGAACTGGACCCACATTCTGATGTCATTTTAGCTTAATCGCCTCTCCAAATACAGTCGCGTACAGGGGTTAGGACTTCAACGTAATTTTAGGGGTCACAATTCAGCCCACGACAGGGACAGCTGGCTAAGTTCCACATCCCCTGTTGGAAACTTTGGATCCCTCTAGCGCCTGATGGGAGACAAAAGGGCTCAGAATGCTAGCTCACATCTCTCCCCATCTAACCGTCTCATGACTTCAGGTTCAGTCTACCGCATTACCCGCCTTGAAACAGGGACATCCGTGTTTAGCGATCTCTGATTTCCAAGTAAGAATTAGGGCACCAGCTCTCCCTGTTTAGTTTTTTCCCCTCAACCCAGCACCCTTACCTCTGGGATTTGGGTCCAGAGAGCGGAGTCCAGACATATCCCGCTGTCTTCTGTTCCAGAACAGCATTGTGGATATTAGCGTTTGGAACTAGTGGGCCTGCCTTCAAATCCAGCAAGATCTTTAAACTTCCAGTCTTCTGTTTCCTCATCTGTAAAATGGGGTAACAGTTGTAACCAGCCCCAAGCTGGTTGTAAGAAGTGAATCAGTCAATAAATATAAAGGGTGTCACACTTCTGTGTATATGAATTAATACATATAAATACATTTACATACCGGTATACAGTTAGCCCTCAATACATGTGACCACGGAGTATCCTGACCTCTGTCCTCCTTCTATCACTCACACTGCCCAGGGCATTATTCCCCTTCTTATGTGTCAGGTACTCCTTCTCCCTCAAATCTATCCCCTCCCAGAGGGAACATTGGTTTTCCCCACTGCCCTGAGTCCATAATGGGGGGGGGGGGGTGTGACTGCAGGAGACCATGTTTAATGGGAGAAGCAGCATATAAAAATATGTTGATTTAACATTTAAAAAAATCATACCCATTATAGATAAGTAGGCCAGGCACTGGGCGAACCATGGGAAGACAGAGACTTTTAACAAAAGGACATGGCTCCTACCTCCTTGTAGAGTATTTTTCTAGGCTGGAAACATGCCAGATGGAAGAAGTTCAAACGGTGGCTCTGACCTTTAATACCTATGTGTCCTGAGCATGTTGCTTTTCCCCTCTGAGCCTCCATTTACTCCTCTGTATATTGGGATGATAGAAGAAGCTACCATGAGGGGTGACTGAGACAACGCATATAAAATGGGTTTACACACAATAGATACGAAATAATACTATAAGCCAGGTAAACAGTCAGACAATAAACCCGATCATGTAGATAAAGGGGCTGCCGTAGGGCCTGCCATGCATACGAGCACAGCTTCTAGAATGTTCGTGGAGGTGCCCGCAAGACGGGGCGATGAAGTGCCGAAGGAGTACTGGCGATTCCGTGGCGAGGAAGAATTTTGGAACAGCCCAAATGTCAGATCTAGGTCTGGAAGCGACGCCGCGGCCCCAGGGAGATTAGATTCCTGCCCAGGAACCAGGAAGAGCTGGGACAGCATCTCTCGGGTGCTGAGCACACAGAAGACAGAGGCCGCCTGTCTCTCTCGGCCGTGTATTTAGGAAGAAAACCAGGAATTAGTGTTTGGGGCCGTCAAGATGCCAAGCAGAACTCGCTGCCAGGCCAAACCTGGGTTCCGTCCAAAAGCCACTTGCAAAGACAGCAGGGAAAACGCGGTGGTCACAGGGCCAGCCCGCGATGATGGAGGCTTCCCCTTCTTCCCTGTTCCATCAACCCGGAGTCTGGCTGTTGGAGGGCATCGGGGGCTTGGGGAGTGGGGAGTCTCCTGGTCTCCACCCGAGAGGTTTTCCTTCCTTGGGGGCTGTGGCGGGAATCAGCAGCGTCTGGGGAAGGGGGGGGGGAAAGAAGGAAGTGACGCTCCCCACCCTGAGCTCCCCGCGGCCCCCCCACCCGTTACGGCCACAGCTGTGATGCTGAACCTCAGATTGTCCCACTATTGATCCCCCTCCCATAATGAACTGTAACAACAACTCCATTACTCTGTGCTCGCCCATTGGCTGAGGATAATATAAAATTAGCCAGCGTGCATGGGGCCTCTCAGGATCGATTTTCCTACTCAGATTACTTGTTACGAAAGAATAGAGCTGTCTCCCCCATAATTGAACAAGTTAACTCCTTGTCTCATAAAATGTAAGCCAGTATTGATTGGCTGTTGTGGCACACAGAGGGGGGCTCGGAGGGGGTGGGAGACCCAGGGTGTGGGGATGGTCTCCCCCCCCCGCCCCCCACCTCGTGACGCTGCCCCCATTAGCTTCCGCGGTTGGGGCATCAGCCTGAGGCTGGATCCTTGGTCTAAATGGAACTATGGGGAGTGGGTCTCTGAACCCCAGTTTAATGCCCTCAGCCCCTGCCTTTCCCTACCAAGGACGTTAATACCTGTCAGAACACTTGAGGCTTTGGGTTCAAGTCCTGGCTGTGCCCAATGTTAGCCGTATGACCTTGGACCGGCTCCCCGGCCCCTCTGAGCCTCTGTTCATGCGGATAGTAGCAATAACCACCTTGGAGTGTTTCTGCAGAAGACTGAATGAGCCAACCCACGCACGAAGCCAGGGACACTGGGCAGAGGCATCCACATTTTTGTCAGTAACAGAAACCCATCAAGGTGACGTACGCCCTGGAGAAACACACACGGTTTTCTGCTGGGCGAGCGAGTGGAGCCTTCAAGGAGCGGGGGCAGAAAGTTCGGCCGTAAACACCTCTGACCGTCTTTCGTGTGTGGCCAGAAGCCGCCGACGTCGTGACAGGCAGGCTTACTCGGGCATGTGTTCCAACGGCGCAGCTGACTTGTCGCTCCGGAAAGGGAGAGGCTCACCTCGCTGACCGCAGCAGCCCGCCGGCCCCACGCCTGACCCCCCACCCCGGCCCCAGCTATCGCTGCTCCGTCATCGCACACAGCCTCCCAGACGGGGCCGGAGGGCTCGTGTTCGCTGGGTTTTTTGGGACCCCGTCCCGAGGCCCGCACATCAATCGGCGGTGAGCGACAGTGCCCAGGCGAGTCTAGTTTTCAGGACTATCATCTCCTACCGACATCGGCTGGGATGTCAGCGGGGAGGAGGGGGCGGGAGGCAGTGAGGACAAGGTGGCGAGCCCCAGCCGGCCCCAGGTCCAGGCTCTTGGTGTATGCTCATGGCAAACAGTAGCCATCACTTACGGTGTGGACAGGGTGACTTGGCCTGTAGACAGGTGCGAGGCATAAGGCTCATTCTGCAGCTGGGACCAACAGTAAACTCACTCAGAAATTACTTCCTTAGTAGCCGTGCAGATGGGGAATTCTTGTTCTGATAATAATATCAATAATAATAATGTGAACCCTTAGCATGTGGGCTCACTATAGGCCCGGGCTCTGTTCTAAACACTTAGCCAGCGTCCCCTGGTAGAATTTTGCCGGCAGCAAAAAACAGGTGACGTTATCGTTGTATCAGGCATCATTTTGTTGAGACCTGCTCTGAGGATATCCTATAGGAATGTTCTGGGACCACAGAAGCTTCCAGGCTGTGAGCGTCGTGATGGACCCATTCCTAATAATGACGGTCAAAGGAGGCCAGCCGCAGGCCAGCAAGTCTCCCGGAAGTATTGAAACGCGTGAAGTGTTTCATGGTGCCGTGTTCCATAGCCAAGGCACCGCCTCCGATGCTTGCTTTAAAAAAAAAATTTTTTTTAATGTTTGTTCATTTTTGAGAAAGAGGAACAGAGTGCAAGCGGGGGAGGGACCGAGACAAAACCGGAAGCAGGCTCCACGCTGTCAGCACAGAGCCCGACGCGGGGCTCGAACTCACGGACTGTGAGATCACGACCGGAGCTGACGTCCGACGCTTAACCGACTGAGCCACCCAGGAGCCCCTGTGCTTGGTTTTCTTGACAAGTACTGGTATGTCCAGCGCGTGTGCAATGCATAGTGAAGAGAAGGCGGCAGGGAGCTTGGATTCTTGCCCATCTCTCTTTTCCCCCCACCAATAAACTGAGTGGCCTGGTACAGTCCCCTTCCCCCCACGCTGAGCCCCAGCTGCCCTAAATTCAAATTGGTTTGGAGAGGGGCTCCTGAACATGCCACCTGGCCTTGACCTTTGGCTGTGTCTTTGCACAGAGAGTCGTAGAAGGCACCCTTCCCCTATGCCCTTTGGTTTTGCCATTGCACCGGTGTCCCCACTCTTCCATTGCAAGCTTTTGCTCTGTATTTTCATTGTGAAAGTCGTATGTAGCAAATTCAAGCGGCGGAAGAGGGAACACAATGCAAAAAGATCTGTCATTCCAGATCTTTCTCCAGAGGCAGCCAGCCCTACATTATATGTGGTATTTCCAGACTGTTTCTAAACAGAGGCAAGTGCGTGTGGGTGTGTGGTTTTAAAAATATCGAGTTCGTGATGCTTGTTTTGTACTTTGCGTCCTAAAACCTTTTTCAAAATTAATTTTGGGGGCTCCTAGGTGGCTCAGTCCGTTGGAGTCCAACTCTTGATTTCGGCTCAGGTCATGATCCCAGGGCTGTGGGATCGAGCCCCATGCTGGGCTCTGTGCAGGGCATGCATTCCACTTAAGATTCTCTCTCTCCCTCTGCCCCTCTCCCCTGCTCCTGTTCGCATTTTCTCTAAAACAAACCAAAAAAAATAATAATAATAAAACATGAAAATAATTTTGGATTCAAATAAAAGTTATAAAAATAGCATGAGTTTACGGACGCTTTACCCAGCTTCCCTCTATGTTAACAACTTATACAGCCTTAGTTCAGTGATCAAAACTGGGAAATTAACAGTAATACAAAACTATTAATTAAGCTACAAACCTTATTCAAATTTGATCAATCATTGTTCTGACATTAGGATATTGATGTCCCAGGATTCAATTCAAGATCCCACAGGGCATCCAGAGCTTTTGAGTTTCCCACCTGTGACAATTCCTCAGTCTTTCATGACCTTTGAAGAGCGCGGGTCGGGCAGTATGTGGAAAGTCTGTTAATTTGGATTTGTCTACTGTTTTCTCATGATTGGACTGAGATCATGCAAATTTGAGGCACAGATACCGCGGTAGCGACGCCGTGTCCTTCTCCGTGCGGTGCATCCGGGGGGGTGTGATGTTGACGTGGCGTTCTCTGGGGCTACCAAACAAAGGTGCCTTCTTTTGACAACGTGTCACTTCCCTCCCCCGGCTTCTCATTGTACTTTGGAAAAAGTCGCAAGTCCTTAGCAAGGTCCACCAGGGGCCGTATGACAGGCCCCTACATGCAGTCTCGCTTATGTTCAAGACGGCTGGCCTCTTTGTGGTCTGGGAAGGAACTCAGATCTCCCTTCTCTGAGGCTTTGGCACTTGCTAGTCCCTCTGCAGAATGTTCTTCCTCGAGGCCGACTTCTTGTCCTCATTTGGGATTTGGCTCCAAATGTCACCTCTTCCAAGAAGTCCTCCCTGATTCCCCTGGCACCCGGTTCTTTCTCACACAGTATTCTATTTTATTATTTTCACAGACTTATCGCAGCCCAAAGCGCTTCCTTATTTATGTTTTTCTTAGCACTAGCTCCAGGATGTGAGCTCCCCAAGGACAACGACTTGGCCTCCCTTCTTTGTTTACCTTTACATTCTAAGGATTCTTGGACCTTAATGTAAAGGAGGATGTGCCAGGCACGGAGCCTGGAGGGTGTGAGAAATTGCACGAAGGCAGGTGGTCAGGGTCCCCCCTAAAAATAGGGCAATGTGTTTTCAGAAACTGAACAAAACGGTGAAATTGTGATGGCTTGTATCAGTCACTTAGCTGCTCTATCTAGACTCACAGATGGTGCTGCTTGGCTGATGTTCCACGTTGAACTTGGACTATGGAGCCTTTTGGGGTACTTGGGTTGAAAAACCCTATACCAGCCTTTTTCCCCAAAGGCCCCACCCCAGAGCCCCGAGATTGTGTTGGAACAGGTCTCCCCTGCCGTGCCCACCAGTAAATTCAGCTCAGCCCTAGCGATGTCCCAGAGCTGTTATTTTATCTTGGTCAATCCCCAGTTCCTGGCACGGAGAAATGCTCCATAAATGTTGAAAGCAAGAATGAAAGAGAGGCAGGGAGAAAGGAAGGATGAAAGGGATAGAGAAAGGGAGGGAGGGAGGGAGGGAGGAAGGAAGGGAGAAAGGAAGGAAGGAAGGAAGGAAGGAAGGAAGGAAGGAAGGAAGGAGGGAGGGAGGAAGGAAGGAAAGAAGGAAGGAAGTTAGTTGCCTTAGACTAGATATTGGCGGAGGCCTGAGCCCACAAGCAGTTGGGCTTTTTTTTTTTTTAAACTGAATGTAGTTCTTAGGTTCTTGCTATGAATCTAAACAACCACATTTACTCATTTCAGATAAGGCTCTGGATAGCCTTACTCTTGATTTTTGTATGCAACTAATTCCTCGTAAGCACACAAGGAATAGATGCCTATCATAGAAAAAGCTGGGAGACAGAGACAAACCAAAAGAAAATGAAATTATACATATATCCTCACTGTCACTCCTGTGATGATGACTGTTGTTTATTTCGTGTCTGTTGTCGTAGACTGTTTTTCTATTTGGATGCAATACACACACACACACACACACACACACACACACACACACATTTAACCTAAACGGGACAATATTATTCATTCTATTTTGTGACCTTCTTTTTTAACTCGGCATTATACTTTGGACACCTTTCCTTGTCAGCGGGTATACATCCTAAATCACCTTTTGTAAAATCTACCCACGGTGATATTTTCCAAACTGTAGCTCATGACTCTTCAGTGGGTAAGAACACGAATTTAGTGAGTCAAGATCAGTATTTAAAATAAATGAGACAGAAAAGAATAGGGCTGGGTGGAATAGAAAAATCAGATGTGTTGCGTGAGGGAAGATAAGTATCTGTGCGATGATTCTGCGCGGTTAAACAAATGGGTGCATACTGGGTTGGGATAGAATATGTATTTCTGATGTGAATTCCAGTCGAAAGAGTTTGAAAACTTCTCATTTGCTGCCAATAGGATTCGTCAGAATCCATTGAGCACATACCCTATTCTTGAATGTTTTTGTTGTTTGTACATCGAATTTCTCATATTTGTCGAATTACTTCCTTCCTTGGGATTTCCAATGGAACTGGAGTGGGTCATAAGGGTGTATCCATTTTTAATGTGTCTTCCAGAAAGAAGGAGCCAATGTATGTTTCTATGAGCTGAGTATGCGAACACCTGTTTACCCATTTTCTGGCCTCCACTCAGTTTTATTGTCTTTTAATACTTGCCAAATTAAGGTTATTAAGGACAGTAACTATCAGGCTTGCAATATTCCATGTTCCAGGTTCTATGTGAAGTGTGTCATCCGTTCATTAGCTCCTTGGATCTTATGTTAACCTTCTGAAATTCGTGATGTTTGCTCCGTTTTGCAGATAAGAAGCTGAGGCTGGAAAAGGTTAAGATCCTGGCAGACAGAGGATTTGAACTCCTGTCTGACTGCAAAGACCACGTGCGCCCATTACCATTGTTCTCAGCGGAGGTTCTCATTGACATGGTTCATACGTAGCCCATACCTGGAAAGACTGGAATCTTCCATATGTCTATCACATAGCACAATTAAAAATGGTTTCAAATACATTTTGATGGTTCTTCAGAGTCCTTACGGTGTATCGTCTGGGATTCAGAGTCCAGAGCTTGGCCCTGGGATACACATATATGTGTGTGTGTGTGTGTGTGTGTGTGTGTGTGTATCTATATATATCTTAATATATGTATATCATAATATATCTTAGATATATTTATATCTATCTATATATCTATATCTTATATAGATATCTATATCTTATATATACATATAAATATATACCTTATATACACATATAAATATATAATATATATATATATCTTAAAGTGCGTTGTGCATTTTCCAGGGATGTTCCTGGGGGATACGGAAAGCCACAGCATAAACAAGACAACATCTTCCTGAAGCCTTAATTTAATGAGCAATTTGAGGGAAAATGTTATTTTTATACTACGATGATCACTAGTTTGCCATGGAGTACAATATTTTTATTTTGATTTATTTTTATTTTTATTTATTTTTTTTTAATTTTTTTTTCAACGTTTATTTATTTTTGGGACAGAGAGAGACAGAGCATGAACGGGGGAGGGGCAGAGAAAGAGGGAGACACAGAATCGGAAATAGGCTCCAGGCTCTGAGCCATCAGCCCAGAGCCCGATGCGGGGCTCGAACTCACAGACCGCGAGATCGTGACCTGGCTGAAGTCGGACGCTTAACCGACTGCGCCACCCAGGCGCCCCTTTTGATTTATTTTTAAATTTATTTATTTTTGAGAGAGAGAGAGAGAGAGAGAGAGAGAGAGAGAGAATGAATGGGGGAGGGCAGAGAGAGAGGGAGAGAGAGAGAGAATCCCAAGCAGGCCCTGCCCAGTCAATGTGGAGCCTGACACAGGGCTTGAATTCACAAACCGTGAGATCACAGCCTGAGCCAAAACCAAGAGTCAGATGCTTAACTGACTGAGCCACCCAGGTGCCCCTACCATGGAGGACAATATTTTTAAAATTAAGACACAAAACTTCAAAGAAACGTGATCTTGCCACAGACAGGTGTATCAGTCAGTAGAGGCTAGGTTATGCTGTGGTAACAAATAGTTCCAACACTTCAGTGGCTGAAAACAACTGATGTTTGTTTCTCTGTGGCACAACATGTCTATTGCCTGTTGTTTGGGGCTCTGTTCTGCTGGATTCTCTCTACGAGATCCGGGAACAGCCCCCACTGAGAACAGTGTTGCTATGGGTAAGAATGTGCTCTAGAGGGTATCATGCCAATAGTTTTAGATCCTTAGCCCAGAAGTGCCTTCACCTTACCCCTTTTTTGGCCAGGGCTAGTCACATTGTCCCACCCAACCACAAAGGAGCAGGAAGAGCAATTTTATCATATACCTGAAATGGAAAGAGCCGGAATATTTGGGGAAACAGCATAAGAGCTACCACAGTTGTTTGGGCTCTGCCTCCAGACCCACCCTACTTCTTGAGTCCTTGAGTGATCTTCCAAGAAAGAACAAAATGTTATCCAATTAGCTATGAGAAGACAGTATCAGAACTTCTATATCTGCTATTTAAAAAACCCAGCAAGGTAGAAGATGACTTCTCTGTCATGTAATAGAGCGCAGAGATACGCGTTCTAGAACTTGTGTAATAGTCCAAAGTGACCAGGATCCAGGACTGTTCCGTCTTCTTGATCCACTATCATGAATCTACCCAAAGTTTCAAGGAGGCTACTCGAGCTGCAGCCATCATGTTTTTATATTCAAGCCAGCAGGAAAGAATATCTATTTAATATTTTCAACAGTTTTATTGAGATGTAATTCACATGCTATTCAATTCATGCACCTAAGGTATACAATTCAGTGGCTTGTAATATATCCACAGGTATGTACAACCTTTCTCGGTCAATTTGAAAACATTTTTGTCACCTCAAAGATATGTTTTAGCTATTACCACCCCCCCCACACACACACACCCTCAGCCTCCCGTAGCCCTAGGCAACCACAAACCCACAGACTTCCCTATTCCGGGAATTCATTTCGTATGAATGGAGTCACGTAATACGCGGTCTCCTGTGACTGATTTCTTCCGCTTAGCATAACGTTGTCAATGCACGTTGTCGTATGTATCAGTCTCTCATTCCTTCACCTGGCCAAAAACATTCTGTTGCATGGAGACACCGCATTATGTTTATTCATCCATCAGCTGATGGGACACCGGGGTTGCTTCCCCTGTTTGGCTATTATGAATAATGCTGCTATCAACAAATATTCATGTACAAGTCTCTGTGTAATCGTAGGTTGCCATTTGTATTGGGGATGTACCTAGGAGTAAAGTCGCCAGACCGGACAGTAAGTCTATATTTTAATCATGTGAAGAACCATCAGACTGCTTCCCAAAGCAGCTACACCGTTTTACGCCCGCCCCCCCCCCGCCCCCAGCGGTGTATGAAGCCTCCAGTTTCCCACATCCTCACGACACTTGTTTGTCTGACTTTTTGATTATAGTCTCCTCGTAGGTGTGGAGGGGTAGCTGCCTGAGGTTTCGATTTGCATTTCTTTGATGACTAATGATGCCCAGCAGTTTTTCATGTACTTATTAGCCATTTCTATGATAGTTTTTGGAGACAGGTTTGTTCATCTCTTTTGCGCATTTTTAAAACTTGTGAGTCTTTACGTATTTGTCCTGATAGATATAATTTGTTTTTATGTATCCTAGCTACGGGTCCTTATCAGATGTATAATCTGCAAACATTTTCTCCTATTCTGTGAGTTGTCTTTTCACTTTCTTGATGGTGTTCATTGCGGCACAAATCTTTAATTCTGCTGAATTTCAATGTATCTACCTTCTCTCTGTGGTTGGTCACGCTTTAGGTAGCATATCTAAGAATTCTTTGCCGAGTGCAGGGTCGGGAAGATTTACTCCTATGTTTTCTTCTGTGAGTTTTATGGATTTAGCTCTTACATTTAGGTCTTTGATCCATTTTGAATTAATTTTTTTTTTTTAATCGAGTGAGGTAGGGATCCAATTTTATTCTTTTGCTTGTGGCTCTCAAGTTGTCCCAGGATCATTTTTGAAAATCCTATTAGTCCTCCGTTGGATGGTCTTGGCATCCTTGCTGAAAATCAGCAAGGTCACAGGATACCAGATCAGTATGCAACAAATGAAACAACCAATTATAATGGATACAATTGCAGTGAACAATCTGAAAATTAAGTGAAGAAAACTATTCACTTTGTAATAACAAAAAAAAGAATAAAACAGGAATAAGTTCAGTGGAATAAATAAAAAAGCAGATTAAAATGCACTAATTTAATCAATAATTAAAATAATAATATAGGTAACATACCCGACGGAAACTACAAAAGTTGTTGAAAGAAATTAAACAAAATCTAAATAACTGAAAAAATATCCCATGTGCATAGGTTGTAGGACTTAACATCGCTACGGTGTTTATACTCCCCGAGACTGGTCTACAAATTCATTGCAATCCCTATTAGAATCCTGGCTGACTTCTTTGTAGCAATTGACAAGTGGACTTAAAAAATTCATAGGAGGGGCACCTGGGTGGCTCAGTTGGTTAAGCCGCCGACTTCGGCTCAGGTCACGATCTTGCGGTCCGTGAGTTTGAGCCCCACGTCGGGCTCTGTGCTGATGGCTCAGAGCCTGGAGCCTGTTTCAGATTTTGTGTTTCCCTCTCTCTCTGACCCTCCCTCGTTCATGCTCTCTCTCTGTCTCAAAAATAAATAAACGTTAAAAAAAAATTAAAAAAAAATTCATAGGAATTGCAAGACCCAAAATAGCCAAAATAACACTGGAAAAAACAAACTAGGAACACTGATGCTTCTATATTTTATTTAACCATTTTTTTTTCAAGTTTACTTATTTAGAGAGAAAGAGGGCAAGTTTGGGAAGGGGGAGAGAGAGAGAGAGAAACAGGGAGACAGAGAGAATCCCAAGCAGGCTCTGCACCAGCCTTGTAGAGCCCAATGCAGGGGCTTGAACTCATGAACTGCAAGATCATGACCTGAGATGAAGTTGGACACTTAACCAACTGAGCCACCCAGGTGCCCTTGCTTACTACAAAGCAATGGGAATCAAGGCAGTGTGGTAATGGCACAAGGAGAGACCTATAGAGCATTGGAACAGAGTCGAGTCCCTAAATAAATCACATTTTTTTTTAATCTAAAATTTGGGAACTAAATGAAGCTTTAACAGTTTTTAAATTTGCTGATTGGCACTAGTTTTCTCACTCTGTCCTATGTCACAAAGGTTGTATGTGCTTTGAATCCTACAAGAGATGCTGAGAAGAGTGGACATCACCACTAGGAGGAATGGATCGCTTCTTTCTTTTTTTTTTTTAATGTTTATTTATTTTTGAGACAGAGACAGACAGAGCGAGAGCAGAGGAGGGGCAGAGAGAGAGGGAGACACAGAATCCGAAGCAGGTTCCGAGCTCTGAGCTGTCAGCACAGGGCTTGACTCTGGGCTCGAACCCATGAACCATGAGATCACGACCTGAGCCAAAGTCGGATGCTCAACCGACTGAGCCACCCAGGTGCCCCAGATCGCTAATTTCTTATTCATTTTTTCTTCTTTCAGTACATTTTGAGGAGTTGTATTTTCCATGTGTCGCAAGTTAATCGGATTTACAGGTGATCTTACGTCGTTTAACTACATCCGACTTCCCAAAAAGGACAAGTGGCTGAACATGATTCCCAGGGAGAGACCACAATTAAAGTTCATAATGAGAATGCCAGCAGAAGTGAGGAAGAGTGTGGAGGGGCCGTCACGCCCTCTTCCCTCACCCGGGCCTTTGACCGGCTGTAGTGCGAGATCAAAACGACGGTTATCCAATAAGATCTGAAAGACATTGGTCAAAAACCACTGAAATTAACCAAAAGATCATTTGAAATTTGGATTTACATCCCTACTGTTGACATCCCGCCCCCGTACGAGGGGATAGTGGGCTCTGAGATGTTAGCTGGTGATAGTATGACACCCTCACAATTAGAAAAAACATGGGGCGCCTGGGTGGCGCAGTCGGTTAAGCGTCCGACTTCAGCCAGGTCACGATCTCGCGGTCCGTGAGTTCGAGCCCCGTGTCAGGCTCTGGGCTGATGGCTCGGAGCCTGGAGCCTGTTTCCGATTCTGTGTCTCCCTCTCTCTCTGCCCCTCCCCCGTTCATGCTCTGTCTCTCTCTGTCCCAAAAATAAATAAACGTTGAAAAAAAAATTTAGAAAAAACATTAAAAATAACGGCTCATTTTATCCCATCATTACACAACTTCATTCTTCATATATGTGCATTCAGATACATTTATTCCTTTACTGGGCAGAGCATTGGTCTGGAGACCGTGCATTAATCAAGAATGCAATTATGTTGCTCTCACGGAGCTGACATGCTCTGGGGGAGAGGCCGACAATGAAGAAAAAGCATAGAGAATATAATGTTCATTATACATATTTGTTCAGACGTATGCGTATACGTGCGTGTGCGTGTAACATTTTTCTCTTTGTGGTTCACGATCATTAAAATTTGGTAACTCAAGTCCGGGTATTTAAACAGCATCCTTTGCCATGAATGATACCTTGAAGGAAAAGTTTGGGAGGTACCAACATGGAACCTGACTCCTGACTAATGGTGGCTTAACATCCCTTCTGTCTTCCTGACGCTTCCTTCTGTCCGCCTTCCTGTTCTTGTATTATCTTGGACAAAATAAAATTCCAAGAACCAGCATTTTGATTGTTTTGCTATACGTCTCAGTTGTCTGTAAATGTGTAAAAAATGACTACAAACCGAGCAGCTTAAAACAGTAGACGCCTATCTTCGCCCAGTTTCTGTGGGTCAGGAATCCAGGCGCAGTTAGTGAGCTCTTCTGTTTCAGGGTTGAGTGAAGGGGTTGGTCAGACTACGGTTTCATCTGAAGCCTTGACTGGGGAAGGGCGTTTCCGCAAGCTCACCTGACTGTGGGCAGAATTCAGTTCCCAGGGGCCGCTGGAGTGAGGGTCTTAGTTTCTAACTGGCTGTTGGCCAGAGATCACCTTCAGTTCTCTGCCACATGGGCCTCTCCAACATGGTGGCCTGCTTCAGCGACACGTGCAAGCTTAGAAAACAATAGAGAAAGTTCGCTAAGGAGGCAGGATCCGTATTTGTATGTAACCTGATCATGAAGTGACATCCTGTCACCTTTGATGTACTCTTCTTTTTTTTTCTAATTTTTTTTAATGTTTATTTATTATTGAGAGACAGGGAGAGACAGAGCGTGAGCGGGGGAGGGGCGGAGAGACAGGGAGAAACAGAATCCAAAGCAGGCTCCAGGCTCCAAGCGGTCAGCACAGAGCCCGACGCGGGGCTCGAACCCACGAACCGGGAGATCATGACCTGGGCCGAAGTCGGACACTCAACCGACTGAGCCACCCAGGCGCCCCTTCTTTTTTTTTTTTTTTCTTTTTAAAATTAAACTTTGGATTTTGAGACAATTGCAGGTTCACATGCAGCTATAAGAAATAACACAGAGAGACCCCGTGTGCCTGTTAACCAGTTCCCCCCAAAGGCAACACCTTGCAATATCATGACTAGGGTATTGACATTGATACGGTCAAAATACCAAACATTTCCACAATCACAGGGGTTCCTCATACTTGCCCCAGTAGCCGCAGCTATTTCCCTCCCTTCCCCACCCCCTCTTTAGCCCCTGACAACCATCCATCAGTTCTCCATTTCCATAATTTTGTCACTTGGCGAATGTTAAATAAGTGTAGTCATGTAGTATACACCTATCTTTTAAAATCTCTTTTTTTGGGGGGTGGGTCTTTTCCAGGAATCAGGGATAAGTTTGTAGGCAATGTTTCTTTTTTTTTTTTTTCGTTTATTTATTGTTGAGACAGAGAGAGACAGAACACGAGCAGGGGAGGGGCAGAGAGAGAGGGAGACACAGAATCGGAAGCAGGCTCCAGGCTCCGAGCCATCAGCCCAGAGCCCGACACGGGGCTCGAACTCACGGACCGCGAGATCGTGACCTGAGCTGAAGTCGGACGCTCAACCGACTGAGCCACCCAGGCGCCCCAATGTTTCTTTTTTTAAAAAAAAATGTTTATTTATGTATTTTGAAGGAGAGAGAGAGGGAGCACACAAACAGAGGAGGGGCAGAGAGAGAGCAAGAGAGAGAGAGAACCCCAAGCAGGTTCCACGCTGTCAGCACAGAGCCCCACACGGGACTCGATCACAGGAACCGCGAGATCACGGCCGGAGCTGAAATCAAGAGTCGGTCACTCAACCAACTGAGCCACCCGGGCGCCCCTGTAGATAATATTTCTAACCGGACACGGCGACACATTTTCTGGGTCACCTTAGTCTGATTTTCTTCTTACTCTTAACTACTCCTTAAATAGCCAACATTTTCATTTTTAAAAACCGACTGAAAACTACTGAATTAGATGCCCTGGAGGCTGAGTCTAAGGTGGAGGCCTGTGTAGAGAAGACCCACGGGGGCCTGGAAGGCAGGACTGGGCAGGAGAGAAAGGTGCCCCACGGCATGGTTGTAGCTGGGGCCTCGGGGCACCTTGCGGGGAGCTTTGAAACCAGATGGCCCTTGGCCGTGGTCCCAAATTAAGGCAAGGGGGCCGGACCTATGTATCTCCATTCTGGTTCCACTGATTCTCCAGGTACATTTTAGAATCGGCTTGTAGACTCCTGCAAAGAATCCTGCTGGGGTTTCTGTTCGAGTTATAGACGTGGTGTATCCTTAGATGTCTTCCGTCAGTGTTTTATAGTTCTCAGCCCACAGATCTTTGCCTTTGTCGTATCCTACCGGTCGGAAGCAAAGCGAAGGTTTCTTCCTCTCACTCCAGAGGAGGGGATTACCCCAAGGTGTGGACCCCAGAAGGAGGAGATCACCGCAGGTCAGCCGGAGTCGGCCTGCTGTCGTCTCTGGGTGGTGGTGACCCTCACCGCCTCCTGGCTCCCAGGGCCCTGGTGTTCCTGTGCCCCGGGGCTCTGGGGATAAGCCACCTCGAAGTGGTTCCGAAGGAGAAGAGGTGAGCGTTCTCGATGTGGTCCTAACCGCTCCCCCCCTCCCCCCAGCATCCCTTCACACGGTTTCTGCACATACTCTGCTCTCTCCTGCTCTCACACGTATTGAGCCTCCAGCCTGGAACTGGATCACTCACTTTCTCTATTTATCAAACCACTGACGCCCTTGTGAGCCCAGGCTCGAAGACTCCCATCTCCAGGAAGGATTCCCTTGTGTCCCTGGGAGAATCAAGCTCTCCTCGCAGCCTGCCTATGACACTTAACCTCGCTCTGCCTTCTTCTGCACAACTTAGGCACGTTCTGTCTGTCGTGACAGTAGACCGGTTCTGGCCAAAAAGCTACCGTATTGGCTCATGAAATGGGCAAGTCCAGGGGTGTAGTGGGATCGGATCAACGATAGGACCCAGTCTCCTCCATCATCTGTTCCGTCTCGTTTGGGGGTCCTTTTCCCCAGGCTCCTGGGGCAGCAAGATGTTTCCCACGGTTCCAGACAGAAGGTAACTAAGTCTAACCGCATCTAAAAGAAGGAGCGTCCCTTTCTCCCCACAGAGGGTCCTGGGGGCTCCTGGGCCATGTGTCCATCCCTGAGCTCACCATGGAGGCCAGGTGGCATGGCACACATCAGGTGAGGAAACCCAGGACATCGGACCAGAAGCAGCAGGAGGGTACTGAGTTGTGCTACGGCCCCAAGGGGTCCAGGTCTGTTTCCCCCACCTCCTGCGAGATCCCCAGGGGCGCGGCAGGAACGGTGGTCTTTCCCTTTTTTGTGTTTTCCAGCACCCGGCCCAGGGCCTGGCACAGGTCCCAAGGGCTGAGTCAACGTTTGTTGAGTGAATAGATAAGTGTGTGGCTAAACGGGGTAGCAGTCGGCACACATCGTCTAAACGGCCAGAGATAGTCACTATTTCCTGGCTCTGAGGCTCTGCCCTTGTAGCAGAAAACAGCCGCGGGCAATAAAAACAGACGAAGGTGGCCGCGTTCTAATAAAACTTTATGCGCACTGAAATCTGACCGTCGTGTCAATTTCACGTATATACCTCGCTCACCGGGGTACAAAGGCAGGCGGCGCAAGCTTCAGAGTGTGCTGCCTCCGGGGACAGAGCACTGCAGGGCAGGAGGCTGAAAAATAACTCAGCGCGAGGGCCACCTACCTCCTCCTGCGGTTCCACACCCCCCGCCAAGCGGAGGCCCATTGTGGCGGCGGAAACGCGAGAAAAGGTAACATTTAATTTAGGTCGCGCATCTGGAGCTCGCGACGAGCCTTCATCAGGCTGTATTTAAATTTCTGCGTTCCACACCAGTGCCTCCAAAATTGTTAAACTGCGGCGGCCTTGCAGCTTTATTAAACCTCGCACGTTCCAGCCAAGCTTGACGAAGGCTTGAGCTGAGTTGCCTCCGAGTCCCCTAGATTTGCCAGGCAGGATCCGGCTCCCTCCCCGACGCTCCGGGAAGCCAACAGACGTCCCAGCCCCCGGCCCTTTGTGCAGGCGCCCAGCGCCCACCAATTGTGTCTCTAATCAACTGCCTCTAAGCAGGTGAGCATTTATCTCAGTCAGTTACCCCTTATAATTACTGTATTGAACCTAGTTGTCTATAAAATGAATGGTTTGTTCAGACACTTTACCCGAAGAGTTCATTAGGGGTTAAACAAAATGCAATCCCATTTGCAAAGAGTATAATAAATTGTTTCATCTGTGAATTTAGCTGTTCTCCCTAATGCAGACATGGGTGTTACAGTGGCTTTCCCTTGATAGGGTTATGGGTTAATGAAATGCCTTTTCTGTTGCTTATTTTCCTCTCTTCTGTGCTGAGTGATAAGTAGCTAACCAACGAAGCTTGTAATTACAATCTTACAGAAACCGGGCCGATCTGTATATAAATCTCACCATCCAATTACAAGATGTAATAATTTTGCACTCAAGCTGGTAATGAGGTCTAATACTCGTGCATGCGATAATCCCCTCTGGATGCTGGCTTGATCAGATGTTGGCTTTGTAATTAGACGGGCAGAAAATCATTATTTCATGTTCAGGAAAAAATTAGGTTGGTGGGAAGTTAATTTTCTCACCGCTCTCTGAAGCGTAGACAAGAATTTAATGATTTAATCATGATTGTTAGCTCTTTTGCAATCAATTTGTAATGATTGTGTAGCAACTCTCTTCAAGGGAAGCTGCTTTGGAGAGGAGTTTGCAAACAGCCCCGTCCAGGGGGGGGCTGGCCTTCGAGGGACACGTGACAGCAGGCCCATTAAAGCCGTCTTCAGCGTGACTGACACGCGGGGAGCCCCGGCCTTCCGGCTTCCCGAAGGGCTCTCCTTCCCGCCGGGAGGGTCTTGGCACTTCAGCCTTCCGGGGACCCTGACTCCGTGCTCAAGGAACGGGATGCTTAGCCGCCCGTGCCCGGAGAATAATTCTGCGGATGTCACACAGCGCAGATGTCGCTTTATAAACTCAAGTGCACAAGATATAGACACGTCCCGTCATTTCCTCTCAATTTACTTAATTCTAACGCGGAGACTCAGGCTCCCAGGTTGGTGGGACCCGTAACTTCAGATCGGCCCCACCTCCTGAGAGGGGCCGACGTCCCGACCTCACACAGGCCACAGCCCCTCCTGTCTCTGCCGGCAGGGTCCCCTCAGGCCGCAAGGCTTCCAAGCGTGAGACACAAGAACCTTTGGGGAGGCCGGGAACTGCGGAGCTGGGGGCCCGCCTCCGGAGCTCTGATGAAATTGTACCTCCGTGGGGGGACGGGTCCTGGCTTAGGCCAGTCTCCCTTGCCAGCCTCAGGGCCAGCTCCCCGTTTCCCACGTGGAGGGCCCTCTCGGGCGCCCCCAGCCCGCTCCGACGGCCACACACCATCTGATCGCTGGCTTTCCTTCTCCAAACGATCGGCAGAGGCTTTAACGTCAGGCCGTTTCTGTGTGCGGCCCTGTTAAAACTCCAGAGGCCAAGAATTACAAAGCCCGCCTACCTGCTTCAAGGGGAAGACAGAGGGAGAACCGACTCTAATTAATATTTCAATAAATTATCCTCCTGTATTGACTCAGAACTTCCTCCTGTGTGTTCACCCGATGATTTACTTTCCGAGTGAGCCAAACACATTTTCTCTCCCGATATCGGATAGCGTGATTAGCACTCGCAGGTATCTGGCTGTTCATCGAAGCCATTCTGGAAGTTTTTATTAAGCTCCAGCTAGATGCTTAAGATCGAGCAAAGGGTATCCTGTGTGTGCGGGGGGGGGGGGGGGGGTGATAAACAGCGTTAACATTTATGAGTGCGCTTTATTGAATTTCTTCGACTCCATCGATTGTAAAATGCGTCATTATTTTATCTGCTAAGAAAGTAAAAAGTCATGGCCAACCACGGAAGTACGATGCTTCTTTAATCGCTTAGGATTTGTATCTCATTCTTAATGAGAACCCTCTTCCACACTTCTGTAAACATGGATTTTTATCAGAGAGCTTTCCTTTGTGAGCATAAAGAGGAAAGTGGGAGTGGAATAAATTGGCGAAGATATTCCTTAACCGTCTTCATGTTCGGGGAACAAATTTTCTGAGCTCAGAGTCACTGATGCCCGTGTCTTCTTGACAGAATACTGCCCTCCTGCCTTCAGAATTCTCTTCTAAGAAATGCCCCCCTTGGGTAAATGTTGACACCCACGTGCCGGTAACACTGATGATGTCATGGCCGCTTCCGGCCAACGTCTAACCCAATTTCGAAGATGTTAAAACGTGAGGAAAAAAAAAAAAAAAACACGTTCATCTCAAAACTGGTGACGTCATGGGGCGCCTGGGTGGCGCAGTCGGTTAAGCGTCCGACTTCAGCCAGGTCACGATCTCCCGGTCCGTGAGTTCGAGCCCCGCGTCGGGCTCTGGGCTGATGGCTCAGAGCCTGGAGCCTGTCTCCGATTCTGTGTCTTCCTCTCTCTCTGCCCCTCCCCCGTTCATGCTCTGTCTCTCTCTGTCCCAAAAATAAATAAATGTTGAAAAAAAAAATTTAAAAAAAACAAAACAAAAAAAAAAACTGGTGACGTCCAATAAACATCTGGCCTTGGATAGAAGGACGGTTTTGCATCCAGGGCAGGCGGAGCGAAGACCGAGAAACCTTGGGGGCTTTCACTCCGGGTAAATGGAGTTTTTGGCCACGCCCCGCTCATTCCCACTTCCAGGCCTCTACCCGTGCTGTCTGTCCCACTTGGATATCCTTGCAGATCACCTCTCTTTCTCCAAGTAGTGCCAGGGCGCCTTACGCCGTCGTTAGGGAGGAACTTGGCTAGCGGCACTGCCCCCCAAGAAAATACAGCCTCCCCGAGAGGCTATTCCGCTTGCGCGCCGCTGGCGCTTGTCATGCGCTTGTCTCGTATTGCACTGCTCTTATATGTTCCTTCTCACCACAGGGCCTTTGCACATGCGTGTCCTGCTGCTAGAAGCTCTCTTTCCCAGCTCATCCTTCGGGTCCTGGCTCTAGCTTCATCTTCCCAGGGAAGCTTTCCTGGTAGCCTGAGGAGATTATCCCGCCCACTCTTGGCTTCTCCCTGTGCCCCGTGACCCTCCTGCACACCCGTGGACTCAGTTGCAAGTCACGTTCCCTCATGCGGTTACTTGACACGTGTCTGTGTCTCCCACTAGGGCGTTAGCTCTCCCAGGGCAGGGGCTGCGCGCGCTTCGCTTCCCAGACCCGGCACGATGTCCGCGCGCGGTTAAGTGCTCTCTCTCACCCTCTGTCCTCACGAATGGACGGGTCGCTTACAGATGAATGGATAAACGAGAGCATGGGTGATAAACATAAGAGGCGATTCTGGGCATCGCAGGAAGCCACACCAGCACCTGCTGAGGGTGAGGTTGCCCTCCCACCAGGCGTGGGCGACTCTGAATCTGACATGTGACACTTCAGTGGGCCACCGAGAACCTAGTGAGCCCTTGGAAAATGATACTCAGTGGCATCGATTTGCATGATCCCTTTTCTTTCTTCCAGGCAATGCCAGTCTGAATTCTAGTCCGAGGGCACTTGGTCTCTGAAAAACTGCCTCCCCTACTCTAGCCTCTGCCTTGAGTCCCCACGATCGTATTCTGTCCGATTTTACCTCCTGAGGACTCCAAGCTCATTTATCTGGACTCTGTGGCTGCACTGAGAGCCCCCAGGAAGGCAGGGAGGGTTGGACCCCTCTCCTGCGGCCAGTCTGGCAAGGCTGTATATGCGTCCCGGCGTCCCGGCCACGCCCCGTGTCTTTTCTCTGGGCTTGGATCCTCTGATCCTTGATTTAATTTTGCTTCTTTTATTTTTTTTTGAAAACTGTGGTGAAATATACACAACGCAGAATACACCAGCTTACTCGCTTCAAAGTGCACAGTTCCATGGCATGAAGTACATTCTGGCTGCCTCCACAGAACAGTTTTCAGCTCGCAAAACTGAAAGTCTGTCCCCATTAAGCCATATCTCCCGGGTCCGTGCTCCCCCAGCCCCTGGCACCCACCGTTGTACATTCTGTCCCTGTGAACTTGACTTCTCCGGGAAGCACATATAAGTGGGATTATATGGTATTTGTCTCTTTGTGCTGGCTTATTTCACTCAGCGTAGCGTCCCCAAAGTCCGTCCGTCGTGTAGCAGATGTCAGAATTTCCGTGTCTTTTTTTTTTTTAATTTTTTTTTCCAACGTTTTTTATTTATTTTTGGGACAGAGAGAGACAGAGCATGAACGGGGGAGGGGCAGAGAGAGAGGGAGACACAGAATCGGAAACAGGCTCCAGGCTCCGAGCCATCAGCCCAGAGCCTGACGCGGGGCTCGAACTCCCGGACCGCGAGATCGTGACCTGGCTGACGTCGGACGCTTAACCGACTGCGCCACCCAGGCGCCCCAATTCCGTGTCTTTTTAAGAGGGGGTGAACCTTATTTTCAGAGAAAGCAGATCCCCCCCTTGCCCCCTCCCCCCACAAGCATGATGGCAGCCGTGTGGGTTTCCTTCCAGATAGAGAGAGAGACGGTCTGGGGATGTAGACACGTCCCCGCTCCACTGAAATCCAAGTTTGTCTCTATTTTGATTTAATTGTGGTTGCTTTATGTAGATTTTACTGGAGACAAATAGAGAGAAATCACGTTAGTTTTAGCCAGAAGTCTGTGCTCATCTCAAACGTCATGGTTATTATGCAGTTTAGCTGTGATTATAACACAGCTATGCTCGGGGTGCCTGGGTGGCTCAGTCGGTGAGGTGTCCGACTTCAGCTCAGGTCACGATCTCACAGGTTTGTGGGTTTGAGCCCCGCGTCGGGCTCTGTGCTGACAGCTCGGAACCCGGAGGCTGCTTCGGATTCTGTGTCTCCCCCTCTCTCTGCCCCTCCCCTGCTCATGCTCTGTCTCTGTCTCTCAATAATAAATGAACGTTAAAAAAAAAACAACTATGCTCATTTTCAAAGCTTAGAAAACAGGGGAAAAAAGTATAAAGAGGAAGTCTCTGTTCCCATCACCCAGAGAGAACCCTGATGACATCTGGGTCATATCTTTCCGGGCTGGGCAAGATGGCAGGACAGGGCAGTAGGGGGACAGGGCAGTAGGGGGACTGGGTGCACAAGGAGGGTCCTGTTGGCTCCTTGTGGTGAGGGGAAAATGTGTCCTGTGGTGTCTGTGTAGCAAATAAGAGTAATTTAGAGTACAGAAAAGGATCATGCCAGGCGCTACGCTAATCTCTTCCCATCCTCATCGTGAGCAAAGAGCAAATCGTCTCAATGTCCTACTGGACCCTATGGCTGTCACTTCTGTGTTATAGATGAGGGGGCTGAGGCTCAGGGTGGAGAAGCGACAGGCACAGCTGGAAAGTGGCGCAGGGGTGTGGAGGCCGAGTCCACGCTCTGAATCCTCCCCTGCCCTGCCTCCAGAGCCCTCGGCGGAGCACTTTGCCCATCGTAGGCGCTCACGCAGCATTTGCAGAATTTCCTTGACGGCTGAATTCCTTCGTCACCAGGAAGCGTGGGGGTGAGGCTTTTGTGCTCAAGAACAGAAGTTACACCTCACACCCGTTAGGATGGCCGCTATTCAAACAAACAAAAACCCAGAAAATCACAAACATGGGCAAGGACGTAGAGAAATCGGAACCCTTGGACGCGGTCGGTGGGCCCGTAAAATGGCGCAGACGCTGTGGGAAACAGTCTGGTTTTTCCCCCGAAACATGTAACACAGAATTACATAGAGTAGCATAAACATAAGACTCCGCAATTCCACGTCTGGGGAGATACACGGAAGAATTGAGAGCGGGGTCTCAACGAGAAAGTCGTACATCCACGTTCATAGTAACGCAACACGTTTATAAGTAGATTACAACAGCCAAAAGGTACAAGCAACCCAAGGGTCCACCGATGGACGAACGGGTAGACAAAATGCGGTCTCAGAATCAAGATCAAGGGCGCCTGGGTGGCTCAGTCGGTTGGGCGTCTGACTCTTGATTTCGGCTCAGGTTACGATCTCACAGTTTCGTGAGTTCGAGCCCCACCTCGGGGTCTGTGCTGACTCTGTAGAGCCTGCTTGGGATTCTCTCTCTCTCTTTCTCTCTCTGCCTCTCCTCTGCTTGTGCTCTCTCTCTGTCTCTCTCAAAATAAATAAATAAACTTAAACAATTATATAAGAAAATAAAGATCGGGTGGAGGGGAAGAAATCCAAGTAAAAGCTACCGAAGAGCATACGCCAGGGGGAGAATTATGCAACACAACAGAGGGAGAGCTGGAGAAACGGGTCTCCATAGACTCAAAGAATTCATATGCAATACGGTCCTGCTACAAAAGGAACTCAGAGTCTTGATGGAAAGCAAACTAGCAAAGCTCAGGCAAGAAACAGAGAGTCGAATCCACCACTGAAAGCAAGAACAGCCAAAAAAAATACACAGGACCAAAAATTCAGCCCGGGAGGTGGTGAACAAAGAGGTCAGAGCAAACCAGAACGGTGAAAGGGGGGAAAACACAAAGGACAAATATCACAACGATCGACGGCGAGGACCATGGCAGACAGAGGAGATCAAACACACACATGCCGCCATCTGGTGTGGAGGCTATTGGAAGAAGAGAGTCAAGTCCAGGGGGAAAAGAACCAGGTGGGTCTCAGACTTCTCCATAGCAATTTGCAATTCATAAGGCAATAACGTTTATGATGCTCTGATAGGAAAAAAAAAAAAGACCCTCAAATTTATGCCCAGCCCAACTACCACTCAAAGTATAAACACAACACATACTCTCGAGCGTGCAAGAACTTAGTTACGTAGGACCTAGGGATCCCTTCTGGAAGAAAGAAAGAGACAGAGAGAGAGAAAGAGAGGGAGGAGCGGAGGAAGGAAGGAAGGAAGGAAGGAAGGAAGGAAGGAAGGAAGGAAGGCAGACTTAATGTTTGATGAAATGTAGCCAACTTAGGGTTGAGTCAAAGTCAAGAAGAATTCTGGAATGAGAAGCAATGGAGAGGACAAGGCGGGGGTGGGCTCGGGGGGGAGGCTATTTAGCCCATTTCAATACATAAACTCAGACTGAAGAGCTTAGGGGATTATGGACACAGAAGACAGCGTGCAAGTTATCCACCTAAACCATAAAACTTGATAACTAAAGAGAAAAGATTAGTGCTCTATTAGCATGCGAGGGCTCCCGTTAAAAGGACCCTAGACTGGGGGCTTGGACACAGAAATGTCCTGTCTCACAGTTCAGGAGGCTGGAAGTTTGAGCCCGAGGTGTCTGCGGGATTGATGCGCCCCGAAGGCGTCCTGTGGTTTGCCAGAGGTCTGCAGTGTCCCCTATATCTCCCTTCACCTTCACCTTCACGTGGTGTCCTCCCTGTGTGTGCACCTGTCTCTATGTCCACATTTTCCCCTTTTCATAAGGACACCAGTCGTAGTGGATTAAGCCTACCCTGTTGACCTCACAGACCTCACTTTTTTTAAAATTTATTTATTTTTTAACGTTTATTTATTTTTGAGAGAGAGACAGAGACAGAGACAGAGGGCGAGCAGGGGAAGAGCAGAGAGAGAGAGAGAGAGGGAGACACAGAATCCGAAGCAGGCTCCGGGCTCCGAGCCGTCAGCACAGAGCCCGATGCGGGGCTCGAACTCACGAACCGCGAGATCGTGACCTGAGCTGAAGTCGGACGCTCAACTGACTGAGCCACCCAGGCGCCCCTCACAGAGCTCACTTTTAACCTGACTTCCTTGGTAAGGACGCTATTTCCAAATAACGTCACATTCTGAGATACTTGGGGTTAGGACCTGAACATACGAGTTTGGGAGGACGTGATTAAGTCTTAACAAACAGGAGGAGACTTGAGGGGAAGGACGGCTTGCAGTGGAGGAATCGGTACCATGTAAACTTGAACTGGGTGGCTTACCAGACCGGAGGTCTCCAAACTCTTAATCTTTTCGTAATCTTTATTTTTCCCCTTCACTTTAAATGGGTCTTGGAGCAAATAAACCTGTAGCTCAAAGCTCAGCAATTCCTTCAGGTTCCCTTCCCCCTCCCCCCTTTTTTTTTCTGTGAAATTCAATTAAAATTGATTTCATTAAAAAAATTAATTTATAAAATTGTTTTTAGGCTTGGAGGAAGGAAGCGGAGACATAAGAGATCATTCCAGCACAATCTGAGAGGTGTGAACGCCAGAGCGGTGGTTCCCCAACCCGGGGCAGGACTGGGGGGCCGCGTGGCAGCGTCTGGAAACATTCGCGACTGTCGTGACTTGGGGGACGGCTCTTCCTGGCGTCTAGTTGGTAGAGACAAGGGATGATGAAAATATCTCACAGGGCAACTTGGAAGCTTCTCCCCTCTTCCCGCACAGCGTTATCCGGTCCAGAATGTCAGGAGGGCCGAGGTTGAGAAAATCCTGCCCTGGTGGGGTGGTTAGCAAGCTGGGGGAGAGGAGGGAAATGGAGGTTTTGCCTTAATACTGTCCAGGATTCGTTCATATGTGACATCATGACTGTGCTGGGTCTCTCCAAGACATTTGTACTTTAGTTTTTTTTTAAAAAAAATTTTTAAATTTTTTTTTTTTTAACGTTTATTTTTGAGACAGAGAGAGACAGAGCATGAACGGGGGAGGGTCAGAGAGAGGGAGACACAGAATCCGAAACAGGCTCCAGGCTCTGAGCTGTCAGCACAGAGCCTGACGCGGGGCTGGAACTCATGGACCGCAAGATCGTGACCTGGGCTGTAGTCGGACGCCCAACTGACTGAGCCACCCAGGCGCCCCTTTATTTAAAAATTTTTAATGGTTTTATTTATTTTTGAGAGAGAAAGAGAGAGAGAGACAGACAGCGTATAGGCAGGCGAGGGGCCGAGAGAGAGGGAGACACAGAATCGGAAGCAGGCTCCAGGCTCTGAGCCATCAGCACAGAGCCCCACGCGGGGGCCGAACCCACAAACTGGGAGAGTAGGACCTGACCGGAAACCAAGAGTTGGATGCTTCACCCACGGAGCCGCCCCCCTCCAGGACACCCCAGAAGTCTGTACTTTAAAAAGCTTGCTCAAGCAGGGTGCTGCTTCTCCTAAAGGGATCGATCACCTTTCGGGGGACATCGTAGACATCCTATCAAGCAAATAGGGGAGAAAACTTGGGGCAGGGAGAATTTTCTGGGCGGCCCCGAGCATTACCAGCGGGCCTAGGTTCTGATGCAGCCACTTTTTGCGGGCCACCTTGACCCGGACCCCTTACTCTTGTGGGCTGCCCCCTGTCCTGCCAGACCCAATGTCCCCCAAACTCTCGCAGCCTCTGGGCCACCGCATCGGTCCCTGAAGCTTGCTCGCCTCATCCTAGGAAGTCCCCTCCCTCCCCCCCCCCCCGCCCCGCCCTACTCCGCTTCCTTGGGACTGGGCTCCAAGTCCCCTTGCCTGGAACTGCCCGCACTTGGCCACCTCTCTTAAGTGCCTTTAAAAATTTCCGGCTTCTCTAGTCCGGAAGCCGCGCACGGGGTCAGGCATTTGCGCCCACGAATCACTCTGTTGTGCCAGGGCCCGAGTGCCACGAAGCCTCCTTTCCTGCCTAGTTAAAGCCTCCGAGGGGCTTTCAAGTGCTCTCCTGATAAATCACAGTAAGTGTTATTCCGGCCACTCCAGCGCGGTACCTGCCCCCGCCACCCCCCAACCCCCCTCCCCCGGCGTCCAGCAGCTGCTCACCATCGCCGCCGCTCACTGGCGACAGTAATTCATTCCCCTCGAGCTTAGTTCCCGTTTATTTGCGCATCATGAGCTGTGTCACTCCGTTTACCCTCTAGACAGCAAACGGTTGGAAAAATATTTGGGAGAGGAGACCAGAGAGGGAAAGGGGGGGGTGGGGAATCAAAGCTCTGAATACAGAGTCCCCCCCCCAAAAAAAAACAAAGAAAACCAACCCCAGATAATGAAGAAAGAATCCCTTTGAATGATCTCCACCAGCGACAGCATCAGGGATGCCACAGACTTCCAAGTTTTCCCGGGAAAGAAATCTCGGGCTCCCTCTGCGCTTGGGTCTGAGTTGTCGGAAAGTGGGTCCAAACCAAATCTCATCCTCGGGTCAGGAAAATACTCAGAAAATACCTTTGAAATCAGAGAGGCCGGGGCTTTGTTTTCTCCCTTGCCTGTTGAAGCCCAGGGGCCCCCCCTCTGTAGCCCCCGTCCCCTTGTGACGACTGGGGTGACCTTCAAAGAAACAGAGGCAGCTCAGAAAGGGAGTGCCTCTTTTCCGAAGTCTCAGAGCTTATCCGAACAAAGACTTGAAATGGGACTCCTCTGGGGGCACGTGGGGGGGCTCAGTCGGTGACTCCGGATTTTGACTCAGGTCGTGATCTCACAGTTCGTGGGATCGAGCCCCGCGTCGGGCTCTGTGCTGACAGCATGGAGCCTGCTTGGGATTCTCGCTGTCCCTCTCTTTCTGTCCCCCCCCCCCCACCATGCACTAACCCTCTCTCTCTCTTTCAAAATAAACAAACTTAAAACAAAAGAAAAGAGAAATGGAGTCTTCCAAAATCCTGTCGTGTCTTGCCTAACACTGGCTTATATAGCACCTTCGTGAGTTGTATCAAAAGTTGCCCCCTCCCCTGTAGCTAGGATATGGCTTGGCCTGCTGATGGTGCCCCGTGTGAAGAGAAGATACCCCTTCCTCTGAGCAGATACAGCCCCATGCCAGGTCACATGGTTTGGTGTGCAGTATGTGGACTGAGTTTCGTTTTGCTCAGGCCCCCAGCTGGGAGACTTTGGGCAGTGCGCATCCTGCACAACCATACACGACAGCTTGCCGTGATCATCTGGGAAAGTCTGCTTCCTGCCGGATGTGGGGAGCGGGGACCAGAACATTCAAGGCTATATATGGGCTGTATCTAGCCAGATGGCAGCGTATGGCCAAGCCAAAAGCTGAAGCAGGATGAGAGAGGAGCTGTAGAATGGTAGTCCTCGGCCCCAGAGGGCAGTCTGCCCCCGGGCTGCAGTGGGAGGAACAGATCCAGGTGACGGAGTCAGGGCTGAGGGTGTGCAGGCAGAGTGTGCCTGGCCCTGGGGGGAGGCCAGCCCCTTCGAGGTGGTACACGGGACGGGGCTGGAGACACGGCTTGCCTCTGAAGCCATGGCAATGGCCCGAAGGCTAGGATCTGGCAGGAGATGTGGGGTGATGATGTCATGACTAAACTCATTGTTTGAACCCTGTCCCTCTATCACGCTCATGCTACCAGGGAAAGTGTGATCCAGTCTAAGGTCCGAGTGCCCCCCCGGCCCCGACCCCCTGCCTTCTTCCCTAGTGTGGAGTCAGTGTGATAGCCCTGCCCGGAAGGGCAGCTGGGAGGGCTGGGAACCCCAGGGGCACAGGTCTTGGAAACAGCAGCGAGGAAATGGGGGAGGTACGGCAGGGCTCCAGGGACAGCCCAGCTGTGGGGTCCCCTGAGGCTAAAGAGCACTGGCCCCACCTGTCCCTGCCCCCCTCACACCAGGCTTCTGAGACCCACTCCTCAGTGGTCCAAACGTGGCTTCGTCTCTCACTAGCTACGTGACCTTCGGTGGCTTCAGTCCCCCCGAGATGCAAGCTCCTCATCCGTAAAATGGGCCAATACCGTTCCCATCATAGGTCACCGTAGTGACCAAATGAGAAAACGCACTTTGTAAGATGCCCAGCAGAGGACACGGTCAGTAGATGCACGACAAATTATTAATATGACCATCGTCATCACCCCGGGGGCAGCAGCAGCCTCAAGCGTGTCCTACCCCCTCCTGAATCTCTGTGTCTCATCCTGCCTCTCTGTCTCTCTCTCGCTCTCATTTGCTGGTTACCCATTACCCCCCTGGGATTTCTGCTTGGCTTTCAGAAACACACATGACTGTTGGGTAGGCAGAGAAGATACCTTTCTCCAGTGTCAAGCACCATTCCACTGGGCAGGTGGGAAGCTGATCTCGGTCGCTTCGGAATCTTGCCCTCTGCCTTCCTGTGGCCAAGTCAGTCTTTCTGGGAGCCGAGGGAGCGGACTCGGGGGCTCGGCGGTCCACAGAGTTCCCTGCTGAGGCTTTGGGGCAGACACTGCAGGCCCTTTACTCTGTCGCGCCTCCCCCCACCTTTACCTTTCTTCAAATAATCATTATCAAATGTGAAAAAGTTGAATACATGTTTACATCTAAATGTCCTCTGGGAGGCTTTGGGGAGAGGATTTTTTTTTTCTCATCTTCCTAAAAGAGAAGAGTATCCCAACAGTTATCTCTTTCACATTGGCTCACCCCTCCCAAGTCGCACTGGATACCGTGGTGTGACGATGTGAGGGCTGGGGCTGCTGCAGCCATCTTGCAGCCATGAGGAAAAGACCGAGCGCATCACATAGGAGCTGACCTGGACCCCTTGACGCCCCTGAGCTGCCAAACTAATACCACTGAGAAGGCACAAGTCAAGAGAGATGAGTTCAATCGGCTGGGCGAGACCCGTCTTCCAGGGCCAACAAGCACGTATTGATGGGTGCTGGGTGCTGAGTACTGTGTTAGGCCCAGAGAGGGGACAGCGAGGCCATCGCAGTTGCTTCCCGCCGCCACAACATCTGTGCAGCTAAAGAACATCTTGAACTTGCAAACCCCTCTCCATAGGGCTTTCCCAGGGCTGGGCTCCAGGCTCAGAATCTTGTGGTTTGTCCCGGGACAGCTTCTTCCAGTCATTCTGACCTCAGTTTCCATTCGCGGGAAATGAGAAGAGTTGTACCCTCTCGCGGGGTTCCTCCGGGATGGGGGCTGTAAGAGCTGAACGCCCTTGAACAGTTCGTTTCTGAGATGTTTACGACTTGACCGCTATAATTATTAGGAACTATCACAGCCCCGGAGCCAGAAGGGCGTTGCTGGAACCCTCTTCCTAGTCACGCCTGGTCTCCCGGGAACTGGGCCCACATCCGGGACTCAGGGCCCACGTGGCCCTGGCCGGAGGGCGGGGCGGCCGCGCCCGGGGACCCCACCTCCTCGCCCCGGAGACGCGGCGCAGAAATTAATCCTCTCCGTTTGGGGCCCTCGTCTTTATTACCTATTCATCAAAAATTGCCCGGCGTTTGTGCATTTTTCATTACAAGAGTCAACATTTGCCACGTTAATAAAGCAAGGGGCTGCTTTTCTCCTCTCGGAAATAGAATATGTAACGACACGGCCCCTTTGATGTTTCTCAGCCAATACAATATGTATTTCAACGAGGACCGAAGCCGTCCTGTTAAGGGCCAGGCTGCGGAGGCGGGCGCGGTGGTGGAGTGGGGCCGGGGAGGGGTGCGGCAGGTGTCCCTGGAAGAGGCACGGCCGGGCAGGAAGTCGTGACGTCCGAAGGCTACGGGGGGGGGGGGCGTGGGGTGCCCGAACAGGGGTGCCCTGGGGTGCCCAGGGTGGCCGTGGGGGCGGGCTGCAGGGTCGCTCACGGTGTCTTGGAAGGAGGATGGTCAGGGGGAGGGAAGAAGCCCCTTCCTCTCAGGGTGGCTTGGGCGCGTTCCCCGGGACCGCGGCCGCGAGCGTGGCCTGGGGTGGGGACGCGCGGTGGGATTGTTCATCAAGAGGAGCTGCGTGTCCTGAGATGCGGGGGCTGCGGGAGACGCTGGGAGAGCCGGCCTGTCCTTCCCCGTCCGGCCGGGGAGAGGCGCCCGTCGCGGGCCTGGGATACCCAAGCTGGGCTACAAACCGGGGTGGTCCTGGCAGCTGGGGCGCGAGCAGGGTGGACAGACCCACCCTGGGTCAGGGTGGGACCCAGGACAGGGCCTGGGTCTGGCTCCTCGTGGCTCCAGCCTCGCTCCCAACAGGGTTATTAAACAGCCTCCTCGTCCTCTCTCTAGAAGGTTGCTGAAACCAGTGAGGACCGTGGACAGTCGGGGTGGAAGGAAGGCGCCCGACAGCTCAGAGAGAGGCAACGGGCAAGTGAGATCTGGATGGAGTCATTGCCTGAGGCCTCAGCTCGTCACCATGTTGAGCCTCAGTTGTCTCATCTGTAAAATGGAGCCCCTGTTGGGGCACCTGGGCGGCTCCGTCGATGGAGCATCCCACCCTTGGGGTCGGCTCAGCTCAGGATCTCACAGTTCCGTGAGTTCTAGCCGGGCGTCTGGCTGTGGCAGGGATCCTGCTTGGGATTCTCTCCCTCTGCCCCTCCCCTGTCTCTCTCCAAAAAAGTGGAGCTCCTGTTACCCGCCCACCCCCTACCCCCGACGCACGAGGTCGCGTGACACGGACACCAGAACTGCCGGTCTGCAGCTGAGCCGGGTTCCGGTGTCCGGGTGCCCGGGTGGGATGGCAGGGCACCTTCCTGACATAGTTGCTGGGAGGAGAACGGGAGCGTCTATCCACACGGTGTCCCGAGCCCTCCCAGGCCCCAGGCCCAGCCCTGCCCCCAGGGGGCTCCCTCTGTGCAGGGGAGAAAGACAAAGGGCAAATATATATAAGGGGGTGCCGTGGCTAGAGGGACCGCATATCCCCCCATTATATCTCCGGCACGGTTACTAAAGCACCCCCTTTTACACTCAAAAGTCTTCTGGTTTGAAAGGTCAGTTCTATACTGGCCTTCACGATGAAGGGAGTTAAAGACGGGATGGGGAAAAGAGTGACCTATGGGAGCATCGTTAATGGACTAGGAAGGCCGCTCAGAGGACATGATGTTTTCGTTAAGACCTGAGTGGGTTGAGCGTCCGACGGCGGCTCGGGTCATGATCTCGGGGTCCGTGAGTTCGAGCCCCGCGTCGGGCTCTGTGCTGCCAGCTCGGAGCCCGGAGCCTGCTTCGGATTCTGTGTCTCCCTCTCTCTCTCTGCCGCTGTCCTGCTTGCACTCTGTCTTTCTTTCTCAAAAATAAATCAACAGTTAAAAAAATAAAATAAAATAAAATAAAATAAAATAAAATAAAATAAAATAAAACAAAATAAAATAAAAAGACCTGAGTGGGGGAAGGAGTCAGCCATGTGACCCTCAGGTGAAGGAGCATCAGGTGAACAGCAAGGGCAAAGGCCCTGAGGCCCTCAGGCGGCACCGGATGGCGGCTACCGGAGGACCAGGAGGGCCAGTCATGTGACCGAGCAGAGGAGAGAGCAGTGCCAGAGGAGGGCCCAGGGGGGCCGGGGCCAGATCACAGAAGGCCTGGTGGGTTTAGGACGGAAAATTTCAACTTTGTTCTCTAGGTCAGAAGTCAGTGAGCTTTGTCTGTCAAAGGCCACGCGGTACCTAGTTTAGACCCTGCAGGCTACAAACTCGACTACTCAGCTCTGCCACTGTAGCACAAAGGTGGCCCTACACCGTGTGCAAACAAGCGGAGGAGGCTGTGCTCCGATAAAACTTTAGTTATGAGAACAGGGGGTGGGGCCAGACTTGACCGCGGGCCATAATTTGCCAGCCCTACGCTAGGTAATGGGAGGCCACGGGTGGATATCAAGCAATGGGCTGACCACGGTATGACCTGATCTGGTTTGCGTTGTTAAAGGAATCTCTCCAGTCGCGCTGGGGACCACGGGTGGCCGCAGGGCAGGAGAGACACGTGCGTGAAAACAAACGCAGAAGTCCAGGTAATTGCTGGTGGCGTCTCAGAGAGAAATGACAGGTTCTGTTTGGAAGGGACGCGTCCCACAAGGGCTCCCGTGGCGCTCTAGAAGGGCGAGACGTGGGCCAGACACAGGGCGTGATCATCGGCTCTGTCTCTGCGTCTGCGTCTTCCCGCCCGTCGCCAAAGGGCTGGCTAGTCTGGAAGCCGCCAGGACCACTCAATAAGCTTTGCAGCAATCACTCCTCGGTTCAAATCTCTTACAAAGGCCCAGGCTGCAATTATAAAGCTTCATAGCTGTGCAGCATCCATAAAAGAGGTAATTTTAATATTTGGTTCGACTTCAAAGCAGTAACTTAGAATTATATATACCCCATTAAAATATAATGTTTTCCCCCCCAAACTAATCAAATGGCTAAATCAATTGTTGGTGGATTGCCAGTGGCCTGAGGATCAATGGGAATAGAAAATGTATTCTAGATTTTCCTTGTTACATAGAGTTAGAGCGCATATTTTATTAATGTTCATCCTTTAGAGACCAGATTTGTGCATTCGCTAAAATAAACACTCCAATCTTGAGGGCTGGGGTGGCTGGAGTGTAAGGGCAGAGAACACTTCACAAGAAGGCAGCCCCTCCAGAGCCCTGGCGGGGTGATGGGAAGTGCTGGGGGGGGGGGGGAGGGCGGGCGCCAGGGAACGCCGGTCTCGCACGTACTACTCGCGTTCAGTGACTTCGGAATACGTCCTCTGTCTGCTTAGTCTCTCCCATTCGTCAAGTGGGGAGTTTAGAGTCGGCGAAGACGAATAGCTTTTGTGCTAATTGAGCTCAATCAGCAGGCACTGCACGGGGAAGGAGTCTGACACCATGGCCGGGCGCGGAGGGAGGGAGTGCTGCAGTCGATTAGTAATGTCTGCCAGGAGCCAGGGCCAGGCGTCCTGCAAGCTAGCTGTTTGGGATTCTGGGCTCATTGAATTCGAAGGTCCCCTCTGCTTCTCGCGGGTTGAGTAAGGGTCGCCGAGTCTGAGCAGAGGGTCTCGTTTAGGACCGGGAGGATCTTCTCCAGCCCCTCTGTAAAAGGTTCCTCACCTGCCCCGTGGCCAGCTTTGGCTGGACTGGAATAAGAGATTTCATGCTCCGTGTCCGATAGGCCAGTTGCCAAATCTCGGCGATGCTACTTTGCACCAAGAACTGTGGCTTCAAAGATTCATAGGCCACGGCTGCAGCTTCACGTGAGCAGGGACTCTGCAGAAGGACAGTCTATTTAAGGGACAGACAACTACCGTAAAGCAGGAGGGGGCCCCGTGTCTCCTTGAGTTGTCCATCCACGCCAGGGAGAGGCTAATCAAGAGGGTAGGACACTCCCCTTATCTCCTGAGCAGAGGCTCGCTCTTTTCCTTGGCGAACTATCTGTCACCTGCTCCTTGGCAGCTGCCCCGTTTGGCGGCCAGCAACAGTGACAGACGTCGGCAACAAAGGACTGGATTGGAAAGTTGTAGGGAAGGGCTCCTTGGGGGTGACGGGGAGGCCGGGGAAGTGGTTCCGGAAAAGGTGGCCCCAGAGTTCAGGGTACAGAGATGGATCGGTCGCGTGGGGCCCTGCCCTTGTGGGGTTTTCCGCTCAACTTTCTGTGTCCTGGGAGAAAGACCGTCGGTTGAACAGCCCCCGTGCTTTCTTCTTGGCGGGGGGCCACAAGAGGACCTGATTTACAGACCCACGCAGTGGAGGAGACACAATAACCCACAGGAGGACGGGAGGAGGGGACAACGGAGGTCAGGTGGTTCAAACCAGAACACGTCTGGAGTAACAGCCTTGCAAATGCTTCGGTCTCAGCAGCCGACCTGGGCTTCCTTCAGCCTTGACCAAGGGTCAGCCGGATCCGCTGTTTCCTGATGCAGAACCTGGGTCTCCAGCCACACCCCCTGTGCCCGTTTCCTGTGGCTCCTGTGACAAATTACCCTGAACAGGGTGGCCTCAAACAACAGAAAGTTATCTTCTCACCGTTCTGGAGGCCAGAGGTCCAGATTTAAGACGCGGGCTTCTTCCAGAGGCACCAGGGAGGGTCCGTCCTTTGCCTCTCTTCCACCTTCTGGTGACTGTTGACATTTCTTGACTTGTGGCTGCATTGCCTCTGGGACCACATTGCCTTCTCCTCTTTGGTCTGTCTTCTTCTCTCTTGTTTGTGTCAAAGCTCACTCTTCCTTTCTCTTACACGGACACTTGCCACTGGTGTTAGGGCCCGTCCAGATTATCCAGGGGGACCGCTATCGCTCACGGTTTCGCACTTAATCATATCGACAAAGACCCCTTTTTCCAAATAGCGTCACGTTCTCAGGTTCTAGAGGCTAGGACGGGAACAGATCTCTTGGGCAGCCACCACTCAGCCCACCGCTCTTACATCAACGTCATTGTTGCCTGTGATCTGTCTACTTCTCCTGTGACGCTGGCCGTAGAGGGCATTTCTTTCCCTTTTCCTAAAATTCTTTTTGTGCATTTTCTTTTTAGGGTACACGTGTTTTGCTAGAGTTTACAAATGTCCAGAGTTCTTATTATGTGCTGGGCATTTTTATGTGCGAGCTTGATTTTGACCCTTATAGCTCTTCGAGAAAGAGAAAGGCTCCCTATTCTACTCCCTGTGGCTTCAGAGGGTACATGAAATGGGAGGGAGCTGGGATTTGGACCCAGGCCACTCCAGCTGGCAGGCCCGTCCGCTTTCCACCGTAACCCACTTCTGTTTGACTTAACCCTTACGGTTTCTTTTCGGCTGTTTCTCTAGGAAATCTCCTAAGGACTGGGGAAGAGAACATCATGAGTGGCGCCTCTTGATGTCCTACCTAAAATTGTCCCTTCCTGCTACAAAACGGCCTGCCTTTGCAGGTGGAGCCGGAACGTGTAGAGCCGGAACTCCCTCTCGCAGTGAGTTCAAGGGAATCCCAGATTCCCCTGAAAGGTCTTTGGGGCCAACAACTGCATTTCTGGGTGGTCCGCCAGAACTGATCCGGAAAAGTGGGAGCCTGGAACTTCTATTGAAGGCTGGCCCTCCTCCCAGTCCTGAGGGGCTGAATTACATACCTCAGGTTCCCCCTCTGTGCCGCAAGCAGCACTGCATGACTAAACTCTGTCTGTGCCTGGATTTGTGGCCCGGAGCTGTGTATCCGCTCCCTACGCAGAGTTCTCTTACCAGTCGCTGCACTTGGAGGTGGAAGCTTGGGGGTACTCTGGACCTGGGAGCCCCGTGGATGGCGAAAGCAGAAGAGGCTGAGGGTGCCAAGCCAAAAGACCTTTCCAGAACTGGAATTTGCCCAACATCGGGGCAGTGGCTTCCCTTAAGAGCTTGGAACTCTATCGTGTGTGCTAATGTAGTTAAATCTTTTTGTGTTATAGATAGGGAAACTGAGGCCCAAGGAAGGGCAGAGACCTTCCGCGAGCCCCGCAGAACTCACCTGGCCTGGCTCCCTTCCTGGGTGCTTCCCCCAAAAGGCCGCATTGAGCAGCGGATAGCCCAGATAGGCTGCGCAGACAGCCGGGAAAAGGAGCTCACCAATTAGTCTGGGAAAGTGACAAGCACATGAAAAATGACCAAGAAAAGAAGCCTAGACGTTTCGCGAGGAAAATTACACTTCCTCACAGCCTCCAAACGTTCCCCATAAAGTTTCCCGGCCAGATCTCTTTGAGAACACCCGACCTGTCGGGATTCCTTCACAGGCTACGTTTAAGTGTTTTCACCTGGCGAAGAGCGTTGTTTTCCCACTTGAAAAATAAGAGAGAGCAACCTAATGGCGCAAAGGAAATGCCTCCTTCGGAGAAGGGCAGGTGTGTTTGCAGGGACGCGTTCACTCCCTCGTCCGTTCTCTCGTCCACTCGTTCGACAAACATTTGCGGGGTCTGATTCCGTGCTAAGCACCGAGGATACGACCGTGAACGAGAAACGAGAAACACGTAGCCCCAGGTCTGGGGATGGTGGTGATAATGATGGTAACAGTGTTCCACTTCCATTAAAGGTGCTCTACCCTTGCCTCACTCCTTCACTGATGACCTCATTGTGGCTTTGCACCAAGCATGTGAGGCAGGGGCACGTATTAGCCCCTTTGACAGATGGGGAAACGGAGGCACGGAGGTGTTAAGGAATGCTCCGGGGGTACTCGCTTTGAAGCGACGGAGCCAGGTTTTGACTCGGCCCCTCCGGCCCGATGAGGAAGACGGATGCTAAACAATTTGCTTCCGAAAATGAATACGTTCTTACAAACGGGGATGGCTTGTCCAAAAGAGAAGGACAACTCTTTGGAGAGAACGTAAGGCCAGGACCTCTTTGCGTAGGATTTTGGGGACAAAGCTTGAAGGGCGAGTGGGAGTTAGTTCAGCAAAGGGGGTGGGGAGAGGGTAGTTTGTGTTGTTTTATTTCGTTTTTTAATTTAGTTTTCAAAGTTTATTTTTGAGAGAGAGAGAGAGAGAGAGAGAGAGAGAGAGAGAGAGAGAGAATCCCAGGGAGGCTCCACACCATCAGTGCAGAGCCCGGTGTGGGGCTCGAACTCATGAACCGTGAGATCATGACCTGAACTGACACTTAAGTGAGTGAGCCAGCCAGGCGCCCCCTGTGTTGTGACTGTTGTTGGTTTGTTTGTTTTTTTTTTTAAAAGAATGCTGAAATCCTTTTTCTCCAGTAGAGTTCCACCCAGCGCCCCATATAATAACTTCGGACAGGGACAGAGCCTGCCCGAGTGAGCCCCAAGGCCCCTCCAAGTCTTCTCCTCTCCTGCCCCTCCACCCGCTGTCTTCCGGCCCCGTCCGGCGGGCACCAGAAGCCCCACGGAACCCAGCGTGGCACCCACCAGCGTGGAGACTCACATTTCAGCCACGGGTGGGTCTGTGCCGGGAACCCCGAGCGGTGGCTCTCCGGGCGGAGGTCTGGTGACTGGTCAGCGTCACCTCTCCCCGCCTGAGCCCGGCCCCAGCTGCACCCGGTGGTGCTTTCGCACAGGGGTGGGTAGCGTGAACAGCAAGACAGAGTTTTTAGTGCGGCGGTCGAGTCGCTGCTGCTCCCTGCTCCGTCCTAATCTGGCCCCACTACGCGAGCTTCCCAGGTGACCCCCGGCATACCCGCTAGGCTGTGTCCCTGGCCACCGGCGGACACCCTTTCTTTGCTCCCGTCTCCAAGACTTTGCTTTGACCGTCTGTTCCACCTGGATAGCCACCCGCCTCCCCCCACGCGCCATCCCCATTCACCTCCGTCTTGCCCACCCTGACACGGCACGCAGGACTCGGCCTGACCCCCTGGCCCTGACCGAACCCCCCTCCCGGAAGGCAATGCGGGGGGCAACTCAACTGAGACATACACGGGGAGGGACCCATGGGGATGGAAGGAGCCCAGAGGCCGAAGGCTCCCATTCGTTGACATGCCTCTCTCCAAGGCCGGCTCTGTGACCCTCGGCGAGTCCCCTCCCTCTGAGAGCCACACTTTTCCCGGCTCACGGGAGGGCCGATGACTTCGACTCCGCCTTTGCTGGTGGTTCCTGGATACATGCTTGCGGCCTGTTGGGCTCTGTCGGGCGGGGGCCTCGTCTCAAATGCCCACTCCTGTGACCGCTGGACGTGCCCATCGTGGCCAAGAGCCCCTTCTCTGGAAGATTCCCTTCCCACCCCCCACCCCCACCCCAGCCAACTTGCTAAAATCAGATGCCTCAACTTCCCCAGGATGACTGCCCTCTGTCCCAAGGCTGGCCTGGCCGTAGGCTGGCTATCAGACTCTTGGAAGCAGCTATGAGGAAAGACAGCCAGAACCCCGCCTGTGAATACTGAGTTGACAAGTGGCAAGAGAGGTTCAGGGCCAGAGTCGCCATCAGGAGGGGGTGCGGCACGAGACTAGGAGGGCACTGGTCAGGGGAGAGCCTGAGAGGAAGACCACATGGCCCCTGAAAGAAAGTGAGGGGGCAGGAGAGCGAGGCGGCTCCCCTCCAGACCTGTCCCCGGATGTTCCCACCCTAAGGCCACTCTCGGGTTCTCAGGTCAAGCCCTCTGCCCGGGTTCTGCCACTGCCCACGTCCCCTTCGCTCCCTACCGTGTCGCCGCGAAAGGCCCCAGGGGCCAGAAAGGGGCTTGTCTAGGAAATAGCCACAGTTAGCTCTGAACATGGGCTGGGCACCCTTCTATAAGTCCATTCTTGGAACATTCGGTGAGGCAGATACCACATCAGTATCCCCGTTTCACAGGGGAGGAAACTGAGGCACAGAGTGCCACGTGGCTTGCCTCATACGGCAAAAGCCAAAAGAGTGCTGACTCAGGATTCAGACCGGAGTTGTCTCCAGGGAGGCTGAACTTAACCCCTATGTTAACCTATCAGCCAACTGTAATCAGCCAGAGAAAGCAACGAAAAAGAGATAGAGAGGGCGGTTCGTTCGCGAGGGGCTCAAAAATAGTCAACAGCCTGACAAGAAACGGGCAGGAGCCTCATGAAGAAGAATACAAAATTGTTCCAGGACACGAAAGGTTTGATTGATACGTACATAATGTTCCCATATGGAAAGATTTAGTGCTATAAAGTTGTCGATCTTGTCTGTCGTGGTTTAGAAATTTGAAACAACTTAAATCGTGGGGCGCCTGGGTGGCTCAGTGCATTAAGCGTCTCACTTCGGCTCAGGTCATGATCTCGCGGTCCCTGGGTTCGAGCCCCGCGTCGGGCTCTGTGCCGACAGCTCGGAGCCTGGAGCCTGCTTCGGATGCTGTGTCTCCCTCTCGCTCTGCCCCTCCCTCACTTGCGCTCTGTCTCTGTCTCTCTCTCTCTCAAAAATAAATAAATCTTAGGGGCGCCTGGGTGGCTCGGTCGGTTAAGCGTCCAACTTCGGCTCAGGTCATGATCTCACGGTCTGTGAGTTCGAGCCCCGCATCGGGCTCTGTGCTGACAGCTCGGAGCCTGGAGCCCGTTTCAGATTCTGTGTCTCCCTCTCTCTCTGCCCCCCCCCCCTGTTCATGCTCTGTCTCTCTCTGTCTCAAAAATAAATAAACGTTAAAAAAAATTAAAAAAAAAAAAGAAAGAAAAAAAATAAATAAATCTTAAAAAAAAATTTAAAACAACTTCAATCACGAGGGTATTTTTTGAGGACCCTGATAATACGATCCTAAGATGCACCTGCAAAACTTACTGGGCGAGGGGAACCAGGAAGTTTCTGAGAAAAGGAGCATCACTAAGTGGGAATTTGCTCATTACCAAGTTTGGGGACACGTAACAAAGCCACGGTAAAGCCACAAAACAGCGTGACAGGACACTGGCTTTTGAATAACAGAAAGGCACGATCTCTACAATTAAACATTTGCTACCTAATAAAGCAGGTGTTTCATGTACGTGAAGAAAGATATATCACTTCTACCCAAATTAATTCCTAGCGGATTCAATATTTCCAAATGAAACTGATGTCCTCTCAAAAAAAAAAAAAAATGCATAACCTGAATTTAATCAAAGGGAAACATCAAACAAGTCTGAAGGAGGGCCCTTCTACGAAACGACTGGCCTGGAATCTTCTAGCTGTCAGCAGCCAAGCAGGCGGAGGGAGGAGGATGAGCTCTCGGAACCCGGGAGAAGGACCCAGGGGTGTGGGCGGAGCTTCTGTGGCGTCTGAGACAGAGGGAAGGAGAGATGTTTCAGGAGAAGGTGACACCCGCTGAGGGAAACGGACCCTGAAAGAAAGGTTCTGGGAATACGGCCTGTGCCCACCAAGAGGCCCCTCCCCTGTCTCCCTCGGTTTTCGGAACCCTTCTCAAGAGACTGCTGATACACCCCTTCATGCAACAGTGGCTAAGCTCAGAAAAACATATTTGTGAAGAATTTCTAATCGTGTCCGGAGAGACGTGAAGTATCGTGTTAAGACGAAACACTGAAGAGTGCTGACTGTGTGCCAGGTGCTATCCTAAGTCCCTTTAGGTGTTTTCCCCCCACCTACCCCACGAGGCAGGTACCAATGTCCCTTTTTAAATGGGAGGAAACTGAGGCAGCGAACGAGAGGAAAAATGATCCGGCCAAAGTCACATGCTGGTATAAGCAAGGGCTGGGATTTCACTACAGGTAGCTAAACCCCAGAAACCACACTCTTAGCTACCGACCTGTACTGCCCCCGTAGGAGCCTATACCATGACCAGGAACAAGACTGAAAGGGTGCTCAGAAGGTAAGATTCCAGGTATTTGGTTCCTGGATGTATGTGTTCTTTGCTGAACTTTTAGACTCTCCAGCGTAAGTCAGCATCATTCTTACAGTTGGAAAAAGTCAATGATTACGGGAAAACATTGTACCCACCTTCCTAGGGCATTCTACGGGAACCGGTTCTTGGCCATTCCCAGGCCATACTCACCTCCGTCCTCCCTGCAAACCCACACCACAGGGGTTTGTCCTGTCTTGCCGAGGAGTTCCGTGTCGGCTGAGGGGTCGGCGGGACAGATCCGTCTCTAGGATCCTCAAGGGAGTGTACAACTTCAGAGAAAGTAAGTAACTTGCTAAAGTTCACGCAGCAGAACAGGGTTTCGAGCCCAGGTCTTCTGACTCCCAGGCAAGGGCTCACATCTCGGCAACTTAGCTGCCTCTCCTTCCTTGAAAACGTTCACCTCCGTGGACCATTCCCAACATCCGGGGCTTCTATGCCTTCCTCTCTGGCATCAGCGCTTGCCTGGCACGCGTTCCAGAAAACACTGCGTGCCTCTCTTGGGAGCACGATAGTCAGGTGAATGTCTGCACGCCTGCCATCCAGCTGGTGTAGACAGGGGATCTCCATGCTGGGACTCAGGACCTGTTGGTGTTTCTGACATGGGCTTGCTGTATGACCGTGACCATGAGCGAGCCACTTCACCCTGACCCTCGACCCTCGAAGTCCTCATGCACACAATGGGAAGTGACAAATCCTCCAAGGGTTCTCTTGGCTCTAAAGCCCTCTCAGTGATAGTACTTCCTTCCTTCCCTGAGGCGCTGAAAGGGCCTACTTCGTTCACAGAGGTGGGAGCATCTCGAAAATTCAAGAATCACACCGTGGCTAAGAGGATTGGCTTTGGAGGCCAACGATTCAAGGGTTGAAATCCCAGCCCCTACTTGGTGGACTTGGGGAAACTTTCTTAAGCTTTCTTCATCCTAGTTTCCTCGTATGTCAAAAGGGTATAGTAAAAGCACCTCACTCGTTCTGTTGTGTATATTAAACAATTATTAATTACAACGTCTGGCACCAAGAAGTGCTTAATAAATATTAGCTCTGTGCCAGGAGCCACTGTTATTATAAAAGCCTCTGTTCTTGAAGGATTTCCAGACTCGTGGGGAGACAAGAAGTACAGTCCGGGGACAATAAGATTGTATGGTATTCAACCTGAATTCGAGAGTGTAGTGCAGGCTGCCAGCTATAGGAAGCCGAGAAGTGCCCTAGAAGGGTTGGAGAGGCTTCTTTAAGGAGGACGTCGATGGGGCAGATTTGTTGGGAAAGAGTGGGTTCCAATGACAGGGTGTTGGGGAGAGCCCTGTTTCGGGTGAGAGAGGGCGCAGACCAGGCATAGCTTCTCTGGGTCATTCAGATCTTTCATAATTTTTCCTTCGATGTGTTACACTCTGTTCAGGACGACTGTTCAGGACGAACATCTCAGGTTGAGATGTTCAAGATGAATAAGGCAGTTCAGCATCATAGCTTAGACCGTGGGCGGCGAAATCAGACATACTTGGCTAAGAGTCCCAGTGCTGTCACTGGCAAGCTGTGTGATCTTGGTGAAGCTATGTAATCTCTCCGAGATTCACTTTTCCATTCTGTAAGATGGGGATAATCACGGCATTTCGTGATGGGGCCATTGTGAGGATTAAATGAACTGTCTCGAAAAGAAGTTGGTCCCTGCTAAGTGCCATCCTTAGTATATATATCTTTTTTTTTAATGTTTATTTTTGACAGAGAGAGAGAGAGAGAGAGAGAGAGAGAGAGCACAAGCGGGGGAGTGGCAGAGACAGAGGGAGACACAGAATCCGAAGCAGGCTCCGGGCTCCGAGCTGTCAGCCCAGAGCCCGACGCGGGGCTCGAACTCACGGACCGCGAGATCCTGACCTGAGCCGAAGTTGGACGCTCAACCGACTGAGCCACCCAGGCGCCCCAGTATATATATCTTTAGTGCTGGCAAGTTGTGGGTAACGTGGTCTGTGCGAGAAATACAGCTTCTGCCTGGGAATTGTGCATAAGCCAAAGGAAAGTGATCTATGCTTCATCCAGATTTCCCAAGCTGTGGGATGGCCCTACACGTGAACCAAATGGATCCCAGAACAGTGCTGCTCAAAGTGCGGTCCATGCTCCCACACCAGCTGATAAACTCTTTGTAAGAGATCTGTGATGAGACAGCTATACAGGTTGAGAGCAAAAGTTTTGAAGTTCTCATAGCAATTTTACTTTGCTCTGACATCCAAATGCATGCTTGATAGACTTGTCTCATTGATCAGGGCGTAGATCAGTTCCATTACTGTTGAATTTGCATGATAAATTGCATGTGGTTCCAGCAGCATACCAGTTATGTGTCAATCCATGATGGATTGAAATTATTTAAAAATGGTCCTTTGCAACAGAGAGTTTGCAAAACACTGTTTTATAGGCAGGAAGAGAACTTTAATTTTGAGTGGGCAAATGTATCAGGCAGGGTCCACCAGAAAGACTAAAAATGCCCTACATAGTTCAAATATAGAGAATTTAAAATTTTTTAAGGTTTATTTATTTTTGAGAGAGCAGGGAGGGGCAGAGAGAGAGGGAGACAGAAGATCCAAAGTGGGTTCCGTGCTGACAGCAGAGAGCCCAAGGCGGGGCTCAAACTCACAAACTGTGAGATATGACCTAAGCCGAAGTTGGACGCTCAACCGACTGAGCCACCCAGGCGCCCCAAACATGGATAATTTAATAGAAGGGATTGATCACACAGAAAATGGAAGATCTGAGAAGCCAAACAAGGGATGATGATACAACCCAGACCTTGGCTACATCAGGAAGCTGCTACCACTCCTGGAGCTAAAGAGAAAACGGGGTCGTGTGTTGCAACCAAAAACAAGATTCAGGTTGTCCAGAAGGAGCACAAGACCCATGGCTGGGTTTCTCACCAGGAATCAAAGCCGTGGAAGACACCTAGACACTGCCATAGATACCACAGGAGAAACTGGAGAGAGAAAGAGATATACCCTGGCTTTCTTCCTCCTTCCATCCCCCTTAATTCTGCCAGAGCCTTCCATTGGTTGAACCCAGAAACCATTTTGCGAGGGAGCTTGGCAACACAGAGAAGTGAATAGATCTGAGGGCAAATAAGCCAATGACTGTTATGGAGTAAGAAACTGGCCAGACAGACATGACGTCCAGTTGATTCCTTCTGACCATGCTGGTGGTGGTTGTGGATTAGGACTCCTCACCAGCCCTCTGTCCCTGGGCATTGAGAAGATCAAGTAAGATGATGCTCACTCGGGACTCCTGGAGTTTGGAGGGGTGGGGCGGGGAGGATGGAATTTCCGTACCACCAGCCCCAAGGGCAGGATTAAGAAGCACGATGAAAGTCCGTTTCTCTAGATTATTTCCCCTCCAACCTCCCTCTTGTAACTTCCTAGTGGGGGGCGGGGGGAGAACCCATGAAGGCTGTGATGTCTTCCACTTTTTTAAATGGAGCTGTTAGAGCCCAATGATGTGCGCATTGTGGAGATTTAGGAGAACCTCTTAGAAGACGGAGAAAGAATTCTAAGAAAAAGTTAAAACAAAGCAAAAAGCAAGGGGTTGGGAGAGCAGAACACTTGTAAAAAGAACCTGCCAGGCTGGGATGCGGGGAGAAAATTGATATTAATGAAACATCATGAGCGAATTAAGACAGCCAAAGTGATCTCAGATGTCTGTGGGGACTGCTCCTCTCACTGGCTTTTGGCAGAAGTTAACATGTAAAACTTCCTCATAAACAAAAGTATTTTAAGAATTTCAACTCGGAGACATTCCTGGCTAGCATCGCTCGTGCAGTTGGGAATACCTTTGATTAATTCCGGCTGGTAATTAGGCTGGAGACTGTTTTGTGCCAAGAGCTCCCAAGAGCTGCATGAAGGGCGAGGAGGGAAGTCAGGGCACCCGGGGAGAGAGCCCTCACCTCCTGCCTTCCTGCCCTGCGGTGAGCTGGATGGTTGATGAGACCAGTAAACCCCCAGACTGGCTCAGGTCATCTGTAAGACTGTCACCGAAATCACCCTGGGTGTGACTACAGTAGACACCAACTGGGGCGTCTCTTCCGGGCTCCTTTCTCTGAGACCTGCCTCTCTCTTCTCGCTCCCCTTCAGCCATATTTGAATCCCAAGAGCCCAGCCCTGGGTGCAGCTGATTGGGCCAGGGGTGGTCACCTGACCAACGCTGAGCCAATCAGATTGTTTCCGCCCAGCATTTGGACCGGGCGTTTGCCGCTGCTGGTGAGTTTCTGTGTGTTACTTAGACTGCGGAAGCGTGAGCTCGGCGTGTGCCGGTCGGCCGCCTTGCGCAGAGAAGCCAGTTTGCAGACAAAGAAAAGGAGGAAGATGCAGAGGAAAGAAATGATTCAAGGCCATGGAGCTGGAGAGAGAGCTTGGTCATGGGGCCCTGGCTCCTGTCCTCCGTGAGCCACCGTTCCACGGCCTCTCTTCGGGTGTTGAGAGCCGCGTCCCCAAACAGTCGACCTTTTTATCGCAACATTTTATTTTTCGTGCAACTTTGGGTGTCTGCTCTTTGCCCCCGAGACACCAGCCGTGTGAGAAAGTGTCATGGCCTAAAATGGCCTCAGTGCCTGCAGGCAAAGCTAGGCAATAATACCTTCTTAGTATTCAGTGGGTGAAGACGCTGTGTGATCTGGTGACTCCCTTAAAGCTTCCCTGACCCCAAACAGCCCCTGCCCGCCTGCCTCATGTCCCGCCATGAGAATCCTTACTCTCCGTGCGGATCAACCCAGGATGCTACACGGTGAAGGGTATAAAGCCCATTGTACAGGTGACATGGCCAAGACTCAGAACTTAAATGACTCCTCCTTTACAGCCTCTGGCAAAGTTCTGGGCACCAGGTGTGTAAGACCAACTTATGCCTGTGACCCAGCCGTGTCCTCCGAGGAATCCTGAAGCTGTCTTGGGGAAATGACTCTCAGTGATTCACAATATTGGCTGCAACGTAGAATTACTTGGATGCTTGGGCCACATTCCAGACCAACTGAAACATAGGCTCTGGGTTTGGGACTTGGGCATCATTATTTTTCAGAAGTTCCCAAGATTCTAAGATTCACTCAGGGTTGCAGAGCTACTGAGCCGGGCCAGTTACTTTTTGGAAAAAAGGACAGATTAATTGAACTACAAAGCTGGATCTTCATTTGTTGAAGCCCCCAAGTGCCTTACCTAGCATGGGTGGGGGAGAGAGAGGGAGGAAAGGGGTTGACTGGGACAGAATGGAGTTCAGAGGCTGCTTTGTGCCCCCCCACTGAGGTCAAACCAGCTTGGACTGCCTGAAGTTCGCCGGTCATGATACGTCATTAATTTGGATGCGAGGTGAGAATTTCCAAATGTTCTCAAGCCGGGAGGAGATGACTTTGTTCAATGGAGGAAAGATGGAAGTAAGACAGCGGCCCTTCGGCCTGCTGAAGGAACCGGCCCTATAGACACGCACACACAGCGACGGCTTTGCTAATCATACATCGGGTTTTAGTTAGTCATTAAAGTAGGTCCTTGGGGACCACTAGTTGCCAAACACTATTCCCGGCATATGGTAGAGACTCAATAAATATTTGTTGAATGGATGAATCAATGAACATATTGTCACTGTAGAAGTCACCACATGCTCTTGGGATTATAGAAGGTTTGGAAAGAAATGTAATATTTTGAAGTCCAAACAAAACTGAGTTGACCTGCCTCCATCTGGAACCTGGGGAGGGGGGAATCCTAGGCCAGAAATTCCAGATTTGGGGCCGGGTGATTTCCGATGGTTTGGCTTTCAAGGTTCCCAAGCTCCACACTGTTCCCTCTGCATACTCCAAGGCTGGCTCCAGCCTGGCTCAACCTTGACCAATAATCGAGGGGAGCCTGGTGAGGCGTGTGTCCCTCACCGACTCCGCCTCTGGGCGTCACCCCGCGTGAGGAGACGCTTCGGGAGCGCGGGGCATCTCAGACTTGCCACCCAAAACACCGGCAAAGGCAGAGAAGCATGACCTCACTCTCTCCGTGATTTAGGGGCACTCCCCAAAGCAAACAATGGCAGCAGGGCTGCTGGGGCCTCAACTAGATTGTGTCTCCCCCACATTCCTCTGTGGAAGCCCGAACCTCCGATGTGACTGTGTTCAGGGCCTCTAAGGATGTAAAGTTAACTGAGGTCGTAGGACGGTGCCCTGATCTTTTAGGATTCGCGTCCTCGGAAAAAGAGGCACAGAGAGTTGTCTCACACTCAGAGGAAAGGCTGTGTAAGGACAAAGCTAGAAGGGGGTACCAGGCCGTCTCTAAAGTTTCTTAAACTTGTTTTTTAATTAACTGATTTATTTTGAGAGAGAGAGAGAGAGAGCGAGCAGGGGAGGGGCAGAGAGAGAGGGAAATGTGGAGCCTGACGTGGGGCTTGAACGCACCAACTGGGAGATCATGACTTGAGCCAAAACCAAGAGTCAGGCACTCAACTGACTGAGCCACCCAGGCCCCTCTCTTGAACTACTCCTTTTTATTTATTTTTTTTTAATTTTTTTTTTCAACGTTTATTTATTTTTGGGACAGAGAGACAGAGCATGAACGGGGGAGGGGCAGGGAGAGAGGGAGACACAGAATCGGAAACAGGCTCCAGGCTCTGAGCCATCAGCCCAGAGCCCGATGCGGGGCTCGAACTCACAGACTGCGAGATCGTGACCTGGCTGAAGTCGGACGCTTAACCGACTGCGCCACCCAGGCGCCCCGAACTACTCCTTTTTAAAAGCAGGCTTCACGCCCAACACAGGGCTTGAACTCACGACCCCGAGATCAAGACCTGAGAAAAAGGTTGGACCCTCAACCAACGGAGCCACCCGGGTGCCCCGAAGTTTCTTGAACTAGTTTTACAAAATTGATTCTGGTGTAATTCACTTGACGATAAAGTCTTTGTCCTGACATTTAAAACAGTTGTAATTTAAAACAACATTTTTCCCGAAGTTTCGCCCCATCTCATCTGCCGTTATCTTTGCAGGTGCGCGTGCCCACTCTGCAAAGTAGACCACGCGCGCTGAGCGGGGCTGAGGCCAGAACAGGGAGGGTGCCGTGCCCCAGGCTGGGAGAAGTGTTTGCCTGAACTGGGGGTGATTGCCCCCAAGAGGACGGGGCAAGTGGACAGGCATGACAGCCGCCTTCAGCTGCCGGAAGAGGAAATGGAGACATGAATCAAACCAAGACCTTCCATCTTGAGAAACACCGGGTCTCCTTTCAATAAATATAAAAACCTCGACTGTCCTGGGGGTTCTGGTGCCTCTCCCTTGAGCCGGCACACGTGTGAGTCTGTCCTCTGGGTATCCTATCAGCCAAGGCTTCGTCATACTCTTATTCGTCTTCTGGGAAAATAGTATTTATTTTTCGGCTTTCCTTTTTAACTATTATAACTTCAATTGGGTGTTTTCAAACCATTTACGCCCCTGGCACCCTCTCTACTTTGGAGGTTCTGATAGCCTCACCCAGCCTGCTTCTTGACCTCCTCACTGAGTTTTATTGTTGTAAGGATGCAGCTCCACAAAGCAGAATTCAGCCAATGGGGTGGGTTTCAGCATAGAAGAGACGGCATCCTAAAAGTTAGAGCCATCCTTGGGGCGCCTGGCTGGCTCGGTCGGTTAAGCGTCCAACTCGTGATGTCGGCTCAGGTCATAACCTCACGGTTCGTGTCAAGGCGGAGCCTGCTTGGGATTCTGCTTGTCTCCTCTCCCTGCCCCTCCCCTGCTCACACGTGTGCTCTCTCTCTCTCTCTCTCTCAAAATAAATAAGCTTTTAAAAAAGAACAGTTGAAAAAAATAATAAATGAGCCACCCAGCCATGGAATGAATTGATGTGGAAGATAGTGAGCCCTCTGTGGCTGGGGGTGTGTAAGGAGAGGCCGAATAACTACTTGTGACCAGAGTGACATTTGAATGCTCTGATTTCCAATTTTGATTTGGAGCTTCAAGAACAGAGACATATGGCACAGAAACCCCAGGTCTCTGGTGGAACAGCCATGCCTGGTAGATGAGACATTTCAGTATTTTATTTTATTTTATTTTATTTATTTTATTTTATTTATTTTAACTTATTTATTTTATTTTATTATTTTATTTTATTTATTTTATTATTTTATTTTATTTATTTTATTATTTTATTTTATTTTATTATTTTATTTTATTTTATTTATTTTATTATTTTATTTTATTTATTTTATTATTTTATTTTATTTATTTTATTATTTTATTTTATTTTATTTTTTTATTTTATTTTATTTTATTTATTTTATTATTTTATTTATTTTATTTTATTATTTTATTTTATTTTATTATTTTATTTTATTTTATCTTATTTATTTTATTTTATTATTTTATTTTATTTATTTTATTATTTTATTTTATTTATTTTATTATTTTATTTTATTTTATTATTTTATTTTATTTTATTTATTTTATTATTTTATTTTATTTATTTTATTATTTTATTTTATTTTATTTTATTATTTTATTTTATTTTATTTATTTTATTATTTTATTTATTTTATTTTATTATTTTATTTTATTTTATTATTTTATTTTATCTTATTTATTTTATTTTATTATTTTATTTTATTTATTTTATTATTTTATTTTATTTATTTTATTATTTTATTTTATTTATTTTATTTTATTTTATTATTTTATTTATTTTATTTTATTATTTTATTTTATTTTATTTTATTTTATTTTATTTTATGAGAGTGAGAGAGAGAGAGAGAAAGGGAGACCAAGCAGGGGAGGGGCAGAGAGAGCTGGAGACACAGAATCCGAAACAGACTCCAGGCTCTGAGCTATCAGTACAGAGCCTGACGTCGGGCTCGAACTCACAAGCCGTGAGATCACGACCTGAGCTGAAGTCGGATGCTTAACCGACCGAGCCACCCAGGCGCCCAACATTGCAGTGTTTTAAAGACGTTTTTCATACTTTAAAAGAGGACCCACTCACCTCCAATTTCTTGACATCGCTAATTCTTTCCCCCACCCGATTTGGGGAATTGAACCCAATTTTGCCTGAGCAATGGAGAGCCTCTGGGGCAGAGACAAAGGGGTGTGGGGTCGCCAAAGGTGCAGGTGGAGAAGGTGACAGCGCTCTACCCGGGTGACATGTGAAAAGGCCACAGGGAGTTCTCTTTGTCACTCTGGCCTTTCTAGGCCATTCGTTACACGCCCGGAGGTCTGAGTGCCCTGGCGGGAAATGAGAGACTAGCCGGCTGTCATCCCCACCTTATACATCCTGAAAAGTGCTGGTTCACCCGTCCAGCCTCACTCTCCTGCTCTAGGCCTGAGGTGGCCCACAGGCTAATCTCAACGCATTTGGGTTGACCAGGAGGCTATTGCTATTTTTATCTTGTGATCCTTCCCCTACCAAACAATGCGGGAGATTTCACGTAAGAAATGCAGATCTCCAGGGTCTCTGTCAAACTCCGGTCTGGGAGGCTGAGCTTGCCTCCCGCCGGGGCCCCGTCCACCTCCCTTTGTCACCAGCTCTCCCTTTGTCTTAGTTCGGCTTCCCCCCAAAGCAGGTCCTGACACCAGGATGGGAGAGCCAGTAGTTTACTGGGGAAGTGAGCCTGGGACGCGTGTGGGTGGGGATGTGGGATGCGGGGGGCTGGGGGCAGGGGGGGAAGAAAGCCGACCGAGTTACTACTGTGCGCAGCTAGAGTTTAAGCCTGCCGCGGTCCCTGTGAGAGTCACTGCAGGGCATGCCTCAGTTTCCCTCCTGCAAGGAGAGGAAGGTACAGTCTCGGGTGCAGGCTGCTGGAGCGTGGAGAGATCCAGGGGCCAGAGAAAGCCCTGAGGCAAAGAGAGGCTGATCGTAGCAGCAGGAAGGGTGGGGGTGCACCAACAGGGTGAGGCCTGCCCCAGGAGCGGGGCGCGAGGGACTTCCGCTATGCCTTTGTGACATGTCCGGCTTCGCCACCTCTGTTGTAGCCCTTTTGGTCCAGCCCTGACCCAAGAGGAGATCGCCTGTCATCCTAGTCCTTGTCCGACTCGATGGCTTTTCTGTGCTGTGTTAGCATGACAGCATATGTGTGGGTTTGAGGGGCCGTGGACTGAGGCAAGGTGCCCACTGTCCCACGGAAGGAACAGCGCCTGCCTTGTATCGCCTTGTTCTCTCTCCCAAATCCCGCTTGTGGCCGACCTTCTCCAGGGGGCTGACGACAGGGCCCGAGCCCCGGGTCCTCTCTTTCCTCCTTGCTATCCGGCCGGTCTGGCTCCTTCCTCCCAGAACATTTCGATCCTTCAAGTTCTCCGCTCCTTTGTTCGATGTAACATTAACCAGCTACCCGGTTTCCGTGGTGAGGTGCGGGGGGATTAACTGGAGGGAAGAGATGAACGATCCTTTTCTAGGTCCAATCTCCAGATCTGGGTAATTAAAAATGATGCCTCGTTAAGTATTTCCACCTTGGCTGGCATCCCCTCGCTGACCAGAGGGAGAACAGCAGGGACCAATGGACCCCGATGGACCCCGATCTGTGCTCACGGCTACAACACTTCCTGGAGCGGAAGGGGCTGGTGATGTGTACGAATGAGAGGCGCGGGTTCTCTGCCAGGCCTTTTATTCTGAGAATCTGTCTTGTAAACCCCGCACCCACAGCTATTGTTTAAAAGAACCCGTTGACCATCTCTCTTCCAAAAGATCTCTGGTCTGGGGCTTTTAAGCTTTGAGAACCATGCCCCCAGTCCCCCAGGGATTCATTTTGCCAGAAAGTGCCAGCCAAGGGCTTTTATTCCACACCGCCCCCCCCCCCCCCCCCCCCAGCCAAGTCTTTGCTCATCAGGACCTGGGGTCAGAACTGGGAACTTTTTCTGACCCTTTCTCGTCTTGTTCCCCTTTGTCAGATGCTGTAAACTGAGAGTGGGTGAGGCTAGCCCACTGGATGTAGCCAAGGGTTCCTGCCTTCTGGAGTGTAGCTACACTGAGCTGTGACGGGCACCGGGGACAGGGAAGTACACAAAGACCCGAAGCCAAGCTTGCGGGCCTCGAGACTTACGGCTCAGGGCACAAGTCTCCGCTGTTTGCCAGCGGGGTGTCGTCGGGCAAGTCGTTTCACTTCTCTCTGTCCCTGTTTCCTGGTCTATAAAATGGAAACAACGATAGTGCCCGCTTCGTGGAGCTCTTGCAACGGTAAGACACGCGGGAAAATTCCCTTGCCTGGCACACAGTAAGAGTTTGGCAAACGAGAGCTGTTTCTACCTCTTGTCACCATCACCGGCATCACCACCATCATCACCGTTACGGTCATTGTTGTCTGGGCTTCCGGAAATACCAACACTGAGCAGCGGGCTTTCATAAGGACGGGGGCCCGTGCATCGAGAAGGAGCAAAGGTAGCTTCTTAAATAATGAAGTTTTGGGGGCGCCTGGGTGGCTCAGTCGGTTAAGCATCCGACTTCAGCTCAGGTCATGATCTCACAGTCTGTGAGTTCAAGCCCCACGTTAGGTTCTGTGCTGACAGCTCGGAGCCTGGAGCCTGCTTCAGATTCTGTGTCTCCCTCTCTCTCTGCCCCTCCCCCGTTCATGCTCTGTCTCTGTCTCAAAAATAAATAAACGTTAAAAAAAATTAAAAAAAATTTTTTTTAAATAATGAAGTTTTGGAGGGGCGCCTGGGTGACCCAGTCATTCGAGCCTCTGACTCCTGACTTTGGCTCCAGTCATGATGATCCCAGGATCATGGGATCGAACCCAGCATCGGGCTCCGTGCTGAGTGTGGATCCTGCTTAAGATTCTCCCTCTCTCTCTCTCTCTCTCTCTCTCCTTCTGCTCATCCCCCCTCTTCACACACACTCTCTCTAAAATTAAATAAATAATATGATAATCATAATACTGAAGATTTGGAGATGGGCCTTGAAGAATGGGCAGAAGCTGGACGAGTGGCAACGTCGTGGGGGCCGATGGCAGGTCAGGGGAGAGAGTGGGTGGAGGGGGCCAAGTGAGGTGTGGAAGGAAAGATCGCACACGTGTTTAGGGTTACCAAGTCACGACTTGGCAGCACTGGGCATGAGAGACGCAGAGATGGGAGACAGAAGAGGTGAGAAGAGAGAGAAGAGGTGGGCTGGGCCTGGCCGGAATGACAGGCTCAAGGGTAGGGGCGCCACGTGCGGTTTGAAGCCAGGGGACCTCTTTGATCAGAGCAAGGAACGTGAGCGCTCAGGAAGGGGCAAGCCGGCGTTCTGGGAGAGGCCAGCCTTCTCGGATCACGGAATTCTCCTCGGGTCTTAACAAAATGGCCAACATGACCACGTGCCTGGATGTTCCATTTGTCAAATTACACCCTTGGCTTCCACAGCCACGCCGAGGCCCGGTGCGAGGTGCCCGGCGCGGGAGAGGTAGGACGTTTTATTGGACGCTATTGAATTTGTCCAGACCCCTGCAATTCCCCAGGAAGGGGCCACGGGCACGGGGTTAATTTACCCTCCGACCCGAAGCCGCAAAGTTGATAATCAGCTGCCACGGTCTACGGGAGAGACGAACCCCATTGTGGAGCTGTTCAATAAATCTGCTATTAGCAGGGAAAGTGCTTACATGCACTTAAAAAAAATTAAACAGCAAAATAAGAGCCGTTGATTGACAAGGCATCAATAAAGCCGTGCCCGTGCACTGCTGACCTCCCCCCACCCCCCAGCTGCCAATCCGTGTTTATTAGAAACCTGCTCTATAAATAGCTTGTGGCACAGAAAACAGTGAGCCGCTTCTCAAATGTGTCATTGTGAAATGCTCACTATTTAATACTTGGCTCTTGGTTTGCTCTAGCTGATATGTGGGGCATCGGGAATAAAGGGGTATTGTCAGGAGGTGGCTAATACTTTCTGACCCTCCACCTCGGAAGCGAAATTTCCAGTTCCCCGCTCCCTCTCCTTTCTTCCTTTCGTGCCGACCGCCTGAACGCCAATTTGTTTTCAGGGTAGCAGTGTGCTTTGCTCGAAGAAAAAAAAAATGGCTTTTCCATACTTCTTTGAAACCAGGGTTGGCCACACAGTTCTGGGCAATGAGACACCGCTGAGGGTTTCTGGGAAAAAAATTTTGCTGATCCGATACATGCACCACCTCTTTCCCTTTCTTCCGTCCATTTTCCTCTCGCCTGGAATGTGGCTGTGAGTCTGGAGGTACAGCAGCCATATTGTGGCTATGAGGTTACGAGCTTGAGGATGAAGGTCATGGCGATATGGATGGTTGGAGCAAAAAGAGGGATAGGGTTAGAGTCCCCAGTGTTGCTGTTGAGACACTTACCATTTCAGGCTGTCTATTCATGGGCATTTTGGTGTGTGATAAAAATAAATTCTTACCTGTTTAAGCCACGGTAGAAGGATTTTTTGCTAATTGTAGCTGAACACATCCCTGACTGCCAGCCACAGTTTGAGTGAGCTTACATACATTAATTCATTTACCCCTTGCTACAATCCTCTTAAGTAGGAAACATTATCGTTCCCATTTTGCAGATGAGGAAACGGAGGCCCTAGAAGAACTGTGAAGGGGAAAAATCAGGACTGGACCACTGGAATGCTGTGCTCCCGACTCCTCATCGGGGCTCTCTCTGTCCTTCGGCTCAGAGAGGAGGCATCGCCCCACGACAAGATCAGGGGAGAATCTGTTCTAGGGTTCCCAGTGTTTCTCCTCTCGCCCTCGGGGTGTAAGAAGTTACTAGTAACGCTTGACCAAAACAAACCACAACAAAACAAAACATCCTAGTCTCAGAGCACGAATCGTGCAAAATGGGGAGGAAAGATTGATTATAACATGTCGGATCTCCGCTCCAATCGATAGTCCGTCAGCTTAAGAAATGAAGGCACTCCAGGAGCCCTCGTCCACGTGAGGCAGAGAATACAGCAGGAAGGAAGTTCAAGCCTCATTCTTTATCTATCCCTCTTCCACAGGTAGGGTTTCCTCCGCTGGAGACACAGCACATTCTGACTCACCTAGAGAATCATGGCATCTCGAGGCTACAAGAGACTTTACGGGGGTCATCTGACCCGCTGCCAACTGGAAAGTGGTAATAACAGTAGTGAGATTAGTTGACCGACAATAAACACTTCCTATGTAACGGGCAACCCTGCTGATCACGTAACATACTTCTTTCTCTCAACCGTTTTAGGAGTTTGGTACGGCAGATGTCTCCAACTTCAGAAGAGAAACTGAGGTACAGAGAGTTTAAGCAACGTGCTCACAAGTCATTTAGGTGAGTAACTTAGAAAAGTGAATGGAGGGGCGCCTGGGTGGCTCAGTCGGTTGAGCGTCCGACTTCAGCCAGGTCATGATCTCACAGTTCGTGAGTTCGAGCCCCGCGTCGGGCTCTGTGCTGACGGCTCAGAACCTGGAGCCTGCTTCCGATTCCCTGTCTCCCTCGCTCTCTGCCCCTCCCCCCCACACGCTCTGTCTCTCTCTGCCTCTCGAAAATAAAGAAAACTAATAAAAAATTTTTTCTTTGCAATTCGTGGGTTCGAGCCCCGCATTGAGCTCTGTGCTGACGGCTTGGAGCCTCGAGACTGCTTCAGATTCTGTGTCTCCCTCTCTCTCGGCCCCTCCCCCGCTCATGCTCGCTCTCCCTCTCTCTCTCTCTCTCTCTCTCTCTCTCAAAAATAAACATTCAAAAAATTAATAAATAAAATTTGAAAAAAAGTAAGTGTACTTGTCAGGGTAGCATCAGGTCTATAACAAATAATCCCCCAAATATTAGTGCTTAACACAGTAGAAATTTACCTGCAGACCCCTCCACACTCCAATGCTGGTGTTTCTGGTCACAGGGTGGTGTCCTCTATCTACATGGTGATAGGACCCAGGCTCCTTCCGTCTTGGAGCTCTGTTATCCCCGAGGGCCCCCTCTCTGTCCACCATAGCCATCCGGAGGGAGAGCACAGAGAACTCACTTCTTTGGAATCTTGGCCCACAGGGAACAATATCCCACTGGTGAGAAGTAGGGATGTAGCCACATCCAGATGGAAAGCAAAGGCAGGCCCTTCTCGGGGACACTTCCGCAGTGTGGGATGAAAGGGAGGACTTCGGGTGACAACTAGCCACCTGTCATGGTAAATGGGGGGAGGGGAGGGGGCAGAAGGCAGCGCAATTTCATCCGTCTCCTCTCACCGGTTAGCAAGGAAGAGGGAGAGGAAATGGCTGTTGAGTAACCGGCCGCTTGAGTCAATCACGTACTCGCTTATTCAGAATCTATTCCACACACGCTGACTGAGCACCTGCTCTGTGCCAGGTGCTGCGCTAGCTTTGAGGAGGGACGTCATTTCCGTTGTTCGAGACCACCCTGCTTCCCACCCAACACCCCGCTAAAGCTGCCCTCACCAGAGTTACCAGGAACCTCAATGTGGATCAGCCCCAGAGACACCTTCCTAGACCTCACGGCCCGTTAGATGCCTTTGCCAAGTCAAGATCATCTCCCTTCTTTGGGATGGCTGGAAAGAACCCCAGGGCCCCAGGATCAGACGTGGAGACGTGGAGGGGCTTACCGCCAGCCACCCCTCTGCTTGGCTCCCTGGAGGGGAGTGGGGAGGGCCCCTTCCCCTCATCTCTGCTGATTGAACCAAGTTCATGTTCAGAATGTATATAAAGTTATTTGGGCCAAATTTCCATGTTAACTGTTCAGAACAGAAATGCTCAGTGTCAGTTAAATTTGGTTAGATTACAAGACAACACAGTCAAGATCAAGAACATGTGGCCTGATTTGATTTAACCCAGAGAAGAAATGCCTTTTTCCTTCTGCTCAGCTATAACATTATACATATAAAGATACATACGTGCTTGCTCTCTGCCAGAAATGTCAACTGCTTTTGATCTCTCCCTTTAGATATTAAAGTTTCCCCTGCTCACCCCTCTGGTTGGCGGGCCCCTTAAGGGCTTTCAAACCAGTAAACAAGCCTGGAGCTGTTGAGAGGGCGGAAGCTGTTTGCCTTTTGAGCTGGAGCCCCGTAGCCCAAAGGTCGTGTTTAATCAGCCTCAAGGTTTTGGTTAACACTGACTTGGAGTTTAAAATAGCATTTCAATAACCTCGGCCTCCTCCCGCTCCCCCATCAGCCAGGGGAGGAGGGAGACAGGGGCCCATGGCTTTCGAAGGGTTTGTGTGTTTGTTGTTAAGGTTCTGAAGCGAACGAGCCGCGCTTGGCTGGTGGCCGTGATGGAGAGCTGCCCTCCTGGGCCACCTCGGGCAGGGCCCTGGCCAGGACCAGGTCCTGAGTGCTCCCCAGTAAGGGGACTTGCTGTAGCAGAGTGCTGGCTGGGGTTTGCATTTCCTTCTTCTCTTCTGCTTGGACTCTAAAGGTAGGTCATGCTCTTTAGAAGACAGCATGCCCCCCCCCCCCGGTGTAAGTTCTCAATTACGCCCTCAAAACTGGGTGAAGGGGGAGAGTAGAGGCATCACAGCCTTCCCCACAAGCTGCTTATGAAACTCACCCAACGCCGGAGATGGCATAAAGCCCTCGCTGCTCTCCCTGCCCTGGGAAGGGAAATCCACAAGCCTCCTGGGATGGGGGTCAGGCTGCTTTTGCTCCCTCTGCTTTTCGTCCCTTTTCCCCTCTACCCCTTCCTTCTGTGGCATCCTGGTCCTGCCATGCTGGCATCTGCCCTGGGAACCTGGCGGTAGACAAGCTCCCATCTAAGACAGATGGCTTTGCCTCCTCTTTAACAGAGCCTGCCTATGAAAGCGTTCTTTCAATGCGTCACTATACTTAGAAATAGCCTCCCGGGGCGCCCGGGTGGCTCAGTTGGTTAAGCGTCTGATGTCGGCTCAGGTCACGATCTCACAGTCTGTGAGTTCGAGCCCCGCGTCGGGCTCTGTCCTGACAGTTCCGAGCCTGGAGCCTGCTTTGGATTTTGTGTGTGTGTGTCTCTCTCTGCCCCTCCCCTGCTCACACTCTGTCTCTCTCAAAAACAGAGAAACATTGACAACAAATTTCTTTAAAGAAATAGCCTCCTCGGGGCGCCTGGGTGGCTCAGTCAGTTAAGCGTCCGACTTCGGCTCAGGTCACGATCTCACCGTCCATGAGTTCGAGCCCCGCGTCGGGCTCTGGGCTGATGGCTCGGAGCCTGGAACCTGCTTCCGATTCTGTGTCTCCCTCTCTCTCTGCCCCTCCCCCGTTCATGCTCTGTCTCTCTCTGTCTCAAAAATAAATAAACGTTAAAAAAAAGAAAAGAAAAGAAAAGAAATAGCCTCCTCATCTCCTGGGTTCGAAAGCCATGGGCCCCTGTCTCCCTCCTCCCCTGGCTGATGGGGGAGCGGGAGGAGGCCGAGGTTATTGAAATGCTGTTTTAAACTCCAAGCCAGGGCTAACCAAAGCCTCGAGGTTGAATAACACACCATCCAATAGCTCAGCCATCCCGTGCTGACCAGGACGGCCTAGGTTATGCCGCAAAGTAACCTTGCCCGAACCCCACAGAAGCCCATTCGTCACCCACGAAGAGTCCCGTGCAGATGAAGGGGCCCTCGGGGGGCCCCTTGCACCGACTCGGTGAGGCCGACAGCCTCCACGGTCTCACCACGTGGCTCCGTGACCACAGAAGGGACACGTAGAAGGTTGAGAATGGCTTTCGAACGCTCTAGCCCAGAAGTCGCATGCATGGCTTCTGCTTGTTGACCGGCCCCAGTCACAGGGCCCTCCTCAGTGCGAGACGTCTGGGAAATACAGGCAACACATTAGGGGAGCGGGAAGTTCCCTCTGCCACCCCTCACCCCACCTTCTGCCTCTCGGAACCCTCGTAAGTCCCTCTTCTCGGGTGTTAGGGAACTCCCTTCTGAACGTATCGCTAGGGCCGGGCTGGGATGGGCCTGAATGTAGAGGCAGCGGACAGAAGAATCATCCCTACCCTCACGGTCACCACCAACCACCACCATCGCCGATACTTATTCGGCAATTTTCCATACGCCCGGCGGGCGCCGGACCTCCTCGTGCGTTGTTTCGTTTCATCCTCCGCGCGCGTTATCACCACGAACTCCTCATTTACTGCCGCGTCAGCTGAGGCCCAGAGAGAGTAAATGATTTGCCCTAGTCTGTCCATCAATAGTTGGCAAAGCTCGGGCGGTCAGACCCTCGAGTTTTCCATGCTACGTCTACAGGCCGGGGACCGGTCCCCGAGACCCCGGGCCGTGCAGGAGTCAACTCCAAGGGGTCGTGGTGCCGTCAGGGGGGATCCACGGCAGCTTCTCTTGCCAAAGCAGACGGTGGCCAGCTTCAGCAACCCCCAGACCGCTTCTCACTTTGAGGCCTTCCTCCTCAGCACAGCCGGGGCCTCACCGGCCAGGCCCCCCCTGCGGGCCCAGCTTCCCCCGAGTTAGATGCTTATTGACTGGCTGTTCCTGTCTGGTCCCGATGCCCAGAGGATTTGGCCGAGGACGTCACCGGGGCCCGTGGACCTCAGGCCTGGCGGCGTGGGAGGAGCAGTGGGCCAACCACAAGGCCCGTCTCCCAACAGTGGACCGTGGGTTCTCCAACCCACGTGGGCTCTCCCCTGCCACATCCTTCCCTGCAGATCGATGGAAGCTGTTTTTCTTCCCCATTAGGCCAGACAAGGGGAGGCCTATTAGAATCCGATCCACAGCCAAAACACGAGGGGTGTGGGATGCTCCATTGTCCAATCCTGACCCAGGCCCCGGAACCGAGTATGCATCTTGGGGGCGGGGGGAGCTGGTCACGTGGGGCAAGGGTCCTTCACTCACGCAGCTACTGATGGTGCCAAACATCAGGTCCAGCCCAGAAAGAGGGACGAAACAAGGCCGCTTGCACTTGAGGAACTTCCTGCAGGCGGTAGACAGACAGGTCGTCCTAGAGTCGAAACAGGTGCAAAATTTGACGGAGCCCCGGGGGGGGGGGTGACTTCCGGTCCTTCGGGAAGGCTGCCGTGAAGAGGGGGTAAGGATGCTGACGCGTTTGGACTCAGGGGGCACGGTAAGAAGAGGACGTTCCAGGCAGAAAGAACAGCATGTGCAAAGGCCCGGGAGTTCCGGAATGCGTGCACTGTGTCCTGAGAATGTGCATTTGCCGAAGGTGGCTATAACATTGGGTACAGGGCATGGGAGGGGGCCGGCAAGGTCAGATGTGGCCCCGGAGGGATACTTCTGCCCTGAGGTGGACCCCGGGGAAAATTCACGGCCCAAGGGGCCTTTTACTCGGGCCCTCCTGAAGGTTGAAGAGATGTCGGGTTTGGAAATGAAGGCTTAATCTGCGTCTGTGAAGGAAGGCAGAGCCTGGGGGGGGTGGGATGGTTGCCGCTTGGAGCTTCGAGACGTGCTCCTCTCCGTGGGCAGTTCACAGCAAGGATGCTCGCTTTCTCCAAGGCCCCCGTGTCTCTCTGACTTCCCCTTTGGCCACCGGTGGGACAAAACTCTGCTTTGTAAAGGGCTCCGGTGGTCAGGTCGGCCTCACTTAGACAAGCTCTGTATTTTAAGTGCAGCTGCTTTGGGACTTTAATCCCACCTGCCAAATCCTGACATGACAACCCCCAGAGTAGCGTTCGATCGAATAAAGGTTGGGGGGGGGTGTCAGGAATCTTGGGGCCCGTTTTAGAAGCTTGGCTGTCGCCCGAAGTGAGTGGGGCCCCAGGAAAGGCGAGCTGGAGTAAGAGAATCCCTTGGGTGCAGCTGGACGGTGGCCTCACTGGAGGCTGGGCGGGCTGGCCGCACAGGACTGGCGACCGGAGCCTGGCTTAGGGTGGACCGCAGAGAAGCGTCTTCTGACCAGTGGGGGCTGCTGAGCTGATTGGCTGCGCTTGAGATTGGGCCCGCCCCCCACCCCAGGTTTCTTTGTCCAGCATGGGTAGGAAGGAGGGGGGATGCCACCTGCAGGGAAGCGACTCTGGGCCCCACGACGTACCCCAGCCCCACCCGCCTTCAGTCCCTGATGATGGCCTTCTAGGACCACAGTTGACCGGAGAAGCAGGAAGCCCCCATCCCGGGTTCTGCTGTCCCGGTCACGTCCCCTCTGAGCCCTCACGTCCCCGCTGCTTTGGCCTCAGGGCCAGGGAGGGTGCAGCTGGGAGACCCCCCCCACCCCCACTTTCTGGGCAGGCTCTTGTGTACCCTTTGTGAGCCGCCCAGTTGGATGTAGCCACAAGAGGAGGGGCAGGAGAGGCTCAGTAATAAGTAATAATAACAACGGTTATGAGACCCACAGGTCCTAGAGAGGGGAGGCACGGAACACCGTGCAGGACCACAAGGGAAAGACCCCCGGGGTGGACAGGAGGCAGGAGACCTTAGGGGGCTGCGCGGGGTTCCCAGAGGCAGAGGCAAAGCAGGGCGGGGAGAACAGCCTAGAAGGGCTAGTTTGAATAATTTCCGGCTTTGGGCTGTAGGGGCGGTCTCTAGCTGCCGGGCACCTGGCCCTGGGATGATGAAGGCAGAGAAACATTGCCTCCTGGGTGCCCAGGCAGAAAGAGGAGGAAAGGCTCCGATTGGTAGTTTGCATATCAAAGGCACGCTCCATCTGGGCCCTTTGCTACCTCTAAGAACTGGCTGGCCCAGGGAGAGGCAGACTCTCCCAGCCAGAAAGAGTTTGTTAAGATGTCAAAACATCGTAATATACAGAAAATTAAAAAAAAAAATGCAATACACAGGCTCTGCTTAAAAGTGGGTAATCGGGGGTGCCTGAGTGGCTCCGTCGATTAAGCGTCTGACCCTTGATTTTGTGGGATCGAGCTTTGCATCGGGCTCTACGCTGATGGCACGGAGCCTGCTTGGGATTCTCTCTCTCTCTCTCTCTCTCTCTCTCTCTCTCTCTTTCTCGCAAAATATAAATAAGTAAACATAAAAAAAGTGGGGACTCAAAGCTGAGGACAGGTAAGACACATAACTGGGGCATCCCCGTTTTTTACAGAGGTGGAAACTGAGGCCCAGATACACCAAGTTTTGTGTAGGCTCACGGTTGGTAAGGGACAGAGGGAAATTTGACCTGTGGTCGTGTATTTGTGTCACCAGGTTCCTATACCTCTCCCATCTCGGGTATCTGTGTCTCTTCCTTTGCCTCCTTCCAGAAAAGAGACTCAAGCCTTCTTACCCAGAAGAAAGGACCCCGAACTCCCTCCACAGTGCATGCCCGGGCACTCACTGGACGTACTCCCCCGACAAGGTGGCAAGGGGGTGATTCTCAACCCAAAAGACAGGGTGGTGCTTAACTCCAGGGAGCCAACAGCAAAGCCCGCAACTGGCGAGAGGCCAAGAGGGAAGGAGGGAACTTTCAGAGGAGAGTAGGGGGCCGTGCCTGTGCCCAAACCCACAACTCGCCTCTTTTGGGCTCCCCCCCAAAACTGAGGGCCCCCCACCACCACCTAAACTGAGGCTCTGACTTGTTCCTTTTGTTTCTGAACCTGCTTTCTTGCCCCCCCTCCCCGTCAGTTCCATTTTCTGGAAGTACTTCAGTGACTCCGTATGAGTTGAGGGACGAGTCTCTGGCCGTTAGCGCTCTGACTGCGATGTTGTTTGAGGCCACACTTTGGGCTCCTCAAAGGGCCCGGGGTCAGAGGGATTCACTAGAAAGCACCCCATGGACCCAGCCTGGCCCTCACCAGCTGAGCGAGCCCCACCGTGCAGGCAGGCGTGAGCATCAGTATCCAGGCGGAAGGGAGCTCGCGATAGTCCCTCTGAGCACACGGAGACAGATGCCGCTGAAAGCCTGAGGATTATTTGCCTGGCATGTGTGACCTGCTAATTAAGTTTTACTATTTACCTCTGGAAAGCGACGTGGCTTCCTGGGCTCTGGAGAGGGCCTGACCCCTCCCCTCTCGTCTTTCCATCCTCCACCCCACTCAGGCCTGGAAACGTCTAGCTCTGAGAGGGGGGTACATCGTTGTTGGGGTCTAGAGAAGGGGAAAAAGTCACCTAAGCCCCTGTGCACACCCCACCTCCCCCCCCCCCAAGTGCCCCTGTAGGTGGAGAGCAAGCCTAGGGATATGGGGCAAGAGAATGAAGTCATTCAGCCAAGGCTAATTAGCTCCTTCTAGCTACTTGACCTTGATCTCTTTGAAGGTCATTCCCCTCACTTGTAAGGTGGGGGAAATAATCACATTTCCCTCTGAGGATCGATGGGAGGATTAGAGGAGGTTCGTGTGGGAGAGTTGGCTAGATACCCACTCAATGTCCGTCTTTCCCTTCCTGGTTACCTACAGGCCCAGAATTCTTTAGTTGGCCAGCAAAATGCCCAGATAAAAGATCATGTTTCCTGACCTCTCTTGCAGCGAGGGCTGACCCAGGAGATATAAGTGGAAGTTGTTGGCCGTGGCGGTGGAGTTCATCTGCTTCCATAAAGACAAACCTGCCGCTCTTTCCTCCTTGCTTCATTCTCCTTCTTGCCTGGGATGCAAACATGATGGCTGGAGCTCTAGCAACCACCTTGGCGTATGAAGTGATCTCGGGAACGGGTCCACGTATTGAAGATGGTGGAACGAAAGGATGGAGATGTCACGCTGGCTCTGGACCATCTATTTCTGGATTTATTCTAAGGGATAGACACTTAACCTCTATGTTGGTTTAAGTCAGTGGTTCTCAAAGTCTAGCTTCCTCTAGAATTGCCTAGAAGGCTGGTTACACACATAGATAGCTAGGCTGCAGTGCCTGGAGGTTCTGATTTGATGGGTCTGGGATGGGGCCTCACAGTTTTGTTTCTAACGTGTTCCCAGGTGATGCTATGGTGCTGGCCTGGGTACAAGGTGCACCTTGAGAACCACCGGTTCAAGCCATCATCAGTGAAGTTCTTCATCTTCCGAAGCAGGACCCAATCCTGACTTACCTAGCAAGGTAAGTGCTTCACACTCGAGAAATGTGATTATTATTTTTGTACAGGGGTGGAATGATAGCCAGGGGGCTACCCATTCCCCTCCTGGCACCCAGGAGATCAAAGGGCTGGAAGGGAGGGCAAAGCCGCGACGGCCAGCGTGCCCACCCCAGCTGAAGGCAGCCTTGACCTCCCCAAAGGAGACTGGGTGGCCCCAGTGCCTTTCTTCGGGGAGCGGTTGAGGCCCCACTTTGCCCAGATCCATTGTTTGGCACCTCCCGTTTCTCTGAGTTGCCCAGAAATTTTCTGAAAACAGGAACCACGTGTGAAGTCGAGCGCTCTGCAAGTATTATCTCATTGAATCCTCGTGACCCATGTCACAGATGAGGAAACTCAAGCGAACAACGGGTAAGTCACCTGCGCACAGTCACAACACCCTCGTGAGCGACGGAGTCGGGGTTTGAACTGTAAATGCCACCCTCCCAACAGCTAGGAGAGGCGGGAGCCACCCCCGCCCTGGCATGGGGCGATGCTCAGCTGTATTCTCAGAGATAAGAAAGCAAGGGGGCCACGGGGCAGCTTTGGGAGAGGGTGGAGGGAGTCTGGACCCTCCTGCCCCTGCGTCCATGGACTCGCACTGAGGGCTGAACGCCAAGCCCTATAGAGAACGAGGAGAGGCGACCCCTTGTCCGGGCATGTGTGCTGTGTTGATGGATTGGAAGCCATGCTTCTCCTGAGGTCAGTGGCCCTCCCTGCCCGGCCAGCCGCTCTAATAAAATATGAAGTTCAGAAACCCCAGGCAATCCTCTCTCTCCGCTGAGTGATGACCTTGTAATTGGCTCACAAGCTAGCTTGATTTATCCACTCCAACCCGGGCAGCCCGAAAAGGATGAATGAGCTTCAGCGGCCTGTGGACGAGAGCAGAGTCCCTGGGAACCGTGATGCCATGGGCGTGGGGGCCATTTGTCACCACCAGCCTTTGCCTAATTGTGGGAAGATAAAGCGGGAAGGTGCCGGGTGGCAACGTGTAATCGTGGTCTTTCGTGGAACAACCTGGGGCCCAGCTGGCCAGGCGGGTGGTCCGACTGGGAAAGTCCCAGACACGGACCTGCTCCTCTGACACTCCCCCCCCCCCCCCCCCGTGAAAGAGGGCCCTGTAGGGAGGGACTGGGAAGCTAATGGTGCTACAGCCTCAGGGGAAGGTGATGCCCTCTGCCGAGCGTCCTGGGTTCGAATCCTGAATCTGTCATTTACCGGCTGAGGGCCGGTGGCCAAAGTCACGTAACCTCTCCCTGCTGAGCATCATGGTTAAGGGCACAGACCCTGGATTTGAATCTGGCCTCCACCTTTCACTAGCTGTGTGGCCTTGGACAAGTTACTCGATCTTTCTGTGCCTCATTTTCCTTATCTGTACAATGGGGACAATAATAACACTCAACAGAGCTGTATTAGCTTTCTAGGGCTGTTGTGGCAAATTATCACGATCTGGGGGGTTTAAAACAACAGAAATTTATGCTCCCACAGTTCTGGAGGCCAGAAGTTTGAAATCAAAGTGCTGGCAGGGTGACGCTGCCCCTGAAGGCATTGCGGGGAGGACCCTTCCTTGCCTGTTCACCTCCGGGTGGCCCCAGAGTTCATTGGCTTGTGGCTGGGCCACACCAGCCTCCGCGTTGGTCTTCTTATGCCCCCCCCCTCCTCTCTGCCCCCTGTAAGGACACTTGTCATTGGACTTAGGGCCCACCCGGATAATCCAGGACGGTCTCACCTTAAGTTTTTTTTGGCTTCATTACCTTTGCGGAGACTCTTTTACCAAATAGGGTCACATTCACAGATTCCGGAAGTTGGGACCTGGACGTAACTTTCTGGGGCTACCCTTCAACCTACTCCAAGGGCTGTTTTGAGAATTAATGAATTAATACTTGTAAAGTTCTGAGGCAAGGGGCTGGCACATCTTAAGCGCTATACAAGTATCTGCTACGTGAATGTGTGGGTACCTACATATTATATGATTATTATATATGTATTCTAGGTTCTGTAATGTATGAAATGTATACAGATATTTATTTATATTTTAATATAGATAATATTATAAATATAGATATTATAAATATATTATAAATATATATATTATAAATATAGATATAGATATAATATAGATAATAAATAAATATACATATATTTATTTATATTTTAATATAGATAATATTAGACATTAATATATTCATTATTAGTTTAATATTAGACTTTAATTATATTTAATTTAGTTTAATTAATATATTCGACTTCATATATTCCTATGTGTGTATTAATGCATATAATAAATCTACATGTATATATGCAGAGAAAATAATGGTACACATTCTGGAGTAAATCAAGCTATTGCAAGGATTAGAGAGGACGCTGTCACTGTGGTCAGGGCATAGTAACTATTTGGTAGATGCTGGCTTTTGGTATTATGACATCGTACAGGCTCAGGGATGGGAAGGTCAGTCCTTCAACTATTCCACAGGTATTTATTAGGCATCTGTTTTGTGCCAGGTGCTTGTTAGGCAATGGGGATAAGAAAGGGGGTAGAAGAGCCCCCTTTCCTCCCAGAAAGCTGTAGTTGGGGAAACAGACAAAGACACAAGTAAGTATGTAACATTGTGTCAGCCAGGGACAGGGAGAAAGGAAGGACGAATAACAACATCAGGCATAACCCCAAATCACACGTGTCCTGGTAAAGGATGGACCCCGTGGGGAGACAGGTAGGTAAACTGAGAACCCAGCCTACCGTTTTAGGTTTGACACACGGGGAAGGAGAGCGGGGACGACAGGGGAATTGGGAAACTTTCAGGTGGAAGGGAGGTGCCTCTTGAAGTGTGAGGAAGGGGAGGGAAGCAAGCAGAGCAAAGCGGGGAAGGGCATTCCGGCAGGTGGAACAGCAGGAGAGAAGTGTGCTGGCACAGGAGGGGCGATGCTCGGGGCCGAGGCATGAAGCGGCCTGATCCAGCTGGGGTGCGGGCAGCTGAGGGGCGTGGGCTGGCCACACTGCCAAGGGCACTGGGGACTGACCCGTGAAGGCTCTGGTCCCACCACCCAGCAGGGGGCTCGGTCACTGTGGCCTGACCAGGAGGACTCAAGGACTTTTGCACTCTGTTTGCAGCTGGAGTTTTAAGGACCTGGGGACAGAGAGATGGCGGGGGGCGGGGGTGTCAGGAGAGAGGCAGAGTCCTAAACCATCAGAGATGAAATACACAACGTGCCTAACATGAGTTTCATAGTGGACCATGCTTAGAATTGTATCTGTGTTGTCCGGTGTAAGGAAACCAGGCTCAGAGGGGTGCAGCGATTTGCCTGAGGTCACACAGTAAGTTATTTCCCTGGCAGAACCCCTCTCCTCGCTGCGGCCTGCTGGGCCCTATGTGATCTGGCCCTAACCTAGGTCTCTGACCACGTTCCATCTCCTCTCTTCCCGCCACACGGCCCCGAGGGCCTCTGCAGCCAGTTCACCCTTCCCTTGCTGTTCCCACATCCTCTGCTGGGTAATTCGGATTCAAGCGCTCCAGCTTGGATGGCACCGCCTCGGGAAGTGGTCTGAGCCACATGCATTCAGGCTGCCTGAGTGGAGTTTGACCAGCACTGTGGGCGATGAACGGCTCTGGAGCTGACTCGCCACCCGGCTTCTCTGTTCCTGGCGTTTTCCAAAAAGCCTCGGCAGCGTGTCTAACCTCTGTATATTATGGTGGGGGAGGGGGGTGTGGGCTGGAGGTTGCAATGCAGGGGAGTTGATGGCCCGTTCAATGAGGGACGGATGGAAACTGGTAGATAGATGCCACAAACTCGTGGCCTTCAGCGGGACAGTTCTGAGATGTGTCTTGCTCAGCACCTCAGAGGGTCTCGAGGGGTGCTGGGCCCAGGGGTCCACAGAGGTAACCGATTCCCTAAAACACCTGTATTTGCTTTTCTCATTTCCCTGTCTCTTTTGTCTTGCTCCCTCACTGCTTCCTGCAGTCAGCTCCTGGATAACCCACCTGCACCAAATCCTTGTCTCAGGCTCTGCTTTGGGGGACGCTGGAACTAAGACATGTACCTTTCCTGCTCCTATTATTTTCTGGGTTACTCAAATCACTTGCCGTTATCTCTAATCACGTAGCTTGTTGGTCTCGATAGGTAGATGGCCCCCAGTGTGCTTCACATCTTTCGATGCCCACTCGTATGTAGCCGGCCTCCCCTGCACTGTGACAGTGTGGTCAGGTGTGACCAATAGAATCAATCCAGTGGACGTGAGGGTCTGTGACATCTAAGGCTAGGGCAGAGGACATTACCCTGCTACTCTGGCGAAGACAGCCACCACGTTGTAAGGCCACTCAAGCAGCCCTGTAGAGAGGTCCACGCGGGAGGAAGCAAGGCCTCCTGTCCACGGCTGCGTCTCCCACACCGTGTGGACTTATCAGATACCCCCAAGTGGTATCAGCCCTGGAACGGCCAGCATCTCAGTGCCCAACTCAGTCTCTGGTCCGGCCAGCCAGGACGCCCCCGGAGCTGGCTTGAGTGTCCCTCCCCTCCAGGAGTGACACAATGCTCCCAAGGACAAGTCACTGGCTCAAAGGTCTGGCCCTAGCCCCGTTCCCTCTTGTTGCCCTGTGTCACCTCGGGCAACCCGTCTTCTCTCTCTGGCTGTGGCCTTGGCTCCAAAGAGATACTCAGGAGCCCCCTCTGTGCATGAGGCGGGGTCAGCGCACAGAGCCCCGGGCCCCCACTCGGTTCCTGCCCACACCCAGGGCAACTCTACTTTCCTGGTCTGTAGATTGGGGTTTCTAAGCAAGACATCACCTGATAGACACCTGCTAGAATCACGGCGAGAAGTTACAACACCGATTGCTGGTGAAGATTCAGGGCACCTGGAATTCTCCCTCCTTGCTGGCAGGAAGGCCGAAATGCTACAGACACTTTGGGAAACCTTGGCAGTTTCTCAGAAAGTTAAATATAGATTTACCATGTGACCCAGCAATCCCCACCATAGGTATTTACCAACGAGGGGGAAAAAAACTACGTTCACATAAAATCCGGACACAATTGTTCACTGAAGCCTGGTGTGTAATAGCCAGAAAGCAGACACAGCCTAGCTGCCGCTAGGTGGAGAATAGGTAAATAAACCGCGGTTCCTCCATACAGTGGAATACTACTCAGCAATAAAAAGGAATGAACGACGGACACGCACAGCACCGTGGGCATAATCCTAGCGCATGGTTACATACGTCGTTAAATGCAACGGCTGTTACGAGGCAGGATCCCCTCTATACGTCATTCTGGAAGACGGTTGAACCAGTGGTGGCGAGGGGGGAGGGCAGCTGTCGACCACAGAGGGCCGCGGGGGACCTAAGCGGGGCCGGTGGACCCCTCCTAACCCCGATTGATCGTGGTAGCCGTGAGGCCACCGTGCTTTTTAAACTAGCAGACTTGCGTGCTCTGGGGGTGAAATTACTGCATGTAAGTTACACCTTCACTGAGAACTGAAAACAAAACAAAAAAAATCATCATCATCTGAAGAAAGGGTTCTGCTCTTCCAAAACAGAAGCCGGAACGTCCCCAAGCCGGGACAGTCTAAAGGTCCTTCCCGCCACGCCAGTGTGGGATCCCAGAGGGACGCAGAGCTGGGCTTCCCCGCTCCGAGCCGCGCCCAGGGGCTTGGCGTGCGGATCTGACACCCTGTGTCGGCTTGTCTGCTGGGTGCCCCGCCTGGGAGACACTGGTCCTCCCCCGCTCCCCCTGCGCGGCCTCCACTGAACAAACACTGACCCCTGCTGTCTCCTTCTGTTTCTCTTCCCCTCTAGCCTGCATCTCGGGGCCAGGAAACTGTGGTCCGTGCCTAGGTCGGGGGAGCTTCTGGAGAGGAGCAGGGGAACAGACACAAGCAAGAGCTGGCCGCCCGCCCTTCGGTGGGTGGGGGTCCCGCTGGAACTAGGCTTTTGTCCTGGAGCCGCCAGCCCTCTCCGGGGGCTGGGACAGGGCAGAGCCCGGATGGGAAGCCCAGGGGCTCCCAGGACACCCTGCTGCCTACCTGCCTTTGCCCCGGGCGCACTGCCCAGGCCTGAGGGGGAGGAGGAGGGGGAGGAGGGCATCAAGGGGTCCCGCAGATGGGGGCAGGACTGGGGTACAGAGCCACAGAGGCCACAGGCCGAGTCGGCCCGGCTCTGCTGAGGGTAGCCAGCTAAGTGCTGCCCTTCTCTGGACCTCAGTCTTCCTGGCTGTTAAATGGGAATGCCAGTCCCTGTTCTTCGCTTCTCTCCTTTATTTGCACACCGAGCACAGGCACCCTAGGGGGTGTGAAGAGACGCACGGGGCTGCCGGGGTCCCCGGCCCCACAGAGCTCAGAGACTCCAAGGGACCCGGAGGTTCACAGCAAACACGGTAGCGACGGGCGGTGGACACGATGAGGCCCAGTCTACAAGGACAGCTTGGAACCAGTCTATTTACTCACTCCGGGAGAACGAAGGGTGGGGTTAGGCTGGCTGGGAGCTGGGGTTGCGGGGTGTGGAACAAGACAGATTCTGGACTTCGCCCCAGAGCCCCCTGAACCTATCCTTGGGTGCTCACGTAGGCGTGTGCGTGACATCGCGGCCCGCGTGGGCCTCGGCGTTGGGTGCGCGCACAGCCCAAACGTGCGTGCCTCGCCGCGCGAGCGCGCGTCTGTACTTCTGGACGTGAAGGTCGATGCCACGCGTCCGGGTGTATGGGTGAGGGGACGCCGCGTGTGTTGGTGGGCTGTGAGCGCGTGTTTGCGTGGGCACGGCGGGGGCGGAGCCACCGGGTCCGGTGCGCCCGTGTGCGGGGGGGGGGGGGGGGCTGCTGCCCCAGCTGTCCCCAGCCGAGACCCCGGGCACGCACACGGTTGCCTTCTCCCGGGGGACGAAGCCGGAGCCTCCCCAGGTGACACAGCCGCCCCGGGCAGGGCAGGGCCGGGCCGGGCACCGTCGGCCAAGCGCTGATGAGCTCCCTTCATGTGGTAGCTTGGACCTATTTCTGTCTTGTTTGGCTCGTCCTGGCCGGGTGTTCCCGTCCAATGATGCCCTGTTTCTCCACCCGGCTATTTCAGCTAAGGAATGTGCTGTTTGTGTCTCAAGGAGAAAAACCAAAAACCCCCATTATGGTTAGCTGTCCTGCGGCTTCGAGCAGCCACTCATTTACTTAGGTTTCTCCTAGGCTATATTTGTCGACGGATGCCATGTTGAACTTGGAAGGCACGGGTTGGGGGGACCAAGGCCTCTTTGGGGGAGGCTGGGGCATCATCTCAGGCCTCCCCACCGTCCAGGACGGCGTTTGACTTCTCCGCTCAGGGCGGGGAGCTGCCCATTCTGCTCCCCACCTGCACTGCCCAGCACCCCTGGGCCTGGCTCCCACAGGCCTTCGGCCTCAGCTGCAAGCCCCCCGTAGAGTTTTCTGGAACCCTGCTCCACACATCCAGAGCAGCATGGGGTCAGTTAGGGCGCAGGATCTAGAACAGAACTGTCCGGTCTGACCCTTGGTTCAGCCATCAACTGGCTGGGTTACTCAAGCGAGTTATTTCTCTCCTCTGTTTTGCTACCCCTCCATCCACGAAGTGGGAATAAGATGTAGGATGGTTCTAAGACACGCATTTTCACACTCTCACATTGGCCTTACGGTCCATAGCATGGCTCCAGTTTTTCTCTGTCTTAATGAAACAGGAACTGAGGGTGTGGTTCATCATCGATGGCGTGTAGAATTCTATGAAACAGGCTCATAGCCCTGTAACGGATGGCACATTTGAATTAAGCTAATTTGAAGATTTTTTTTTTATGTTTTTATTTATTTTTGAGACAGAGAGAGACAGAGCATGAATGGGGGAGGGTCAGAGAGATAAGGAGACACAGAATCCGAAGCAGGCTCCAGGCTCTGAGCTGTCAGCACAGAGCCCGACGCGGGGCTCGAACTCACAGACCGTGAGATCATGACCTGAGCCGAAGTCGGAAGCCCAACCAAGCCACCCAGGCGCCCCCAGAGGAGGTTTTAAATAAAGAAACGCAAAGCCGTGAGCAGGATGTGGGGAAACCACGGGCGGTAGTGAGATACTGGGACTAGTGAGAGAAGCATTTTCATGACTCCAGACCTCAAGAAGGAGGTGGGGGGCAAGGGGTTACCGGAACCTTCGGGAGACATTTTGGTACCGAGGACCCTTGCTGGCAGTGACCTTCTCTTGTGGGGCGCACGGCCATCCCAAGACAGGCTATTGGCTCCGGCACCTATTAACTATATGATTTGGGGCAAGTTATTTAGTTTACCCATGCCTCAGTTTACTCATCTGCAAAACGGACGTGATGATGGTTCCTACCTCATAGGATTGTTGCCAGGCTTACATAAGTGAATACATCGAGTGTCTAGAACATCTCAGTAAAGCCTGCCTATTATGGTCCTCATCCTTTTGGTAATAGTACCTGGACTCGTTCTTTCTACCTTGGAGTTCTAAGCTGCCCCAGTGCCCGTCCTAACTCCAAACCTGGCCCTCCACTGTCCTGTCTGTTCTGTGAACTATGGCCACCAGAAAGCCCTGGCTCCATGGAACCACAGCAGTGATATAGGATCAGGTCAGGGTCACCTCCCAGCAGACACTACTGGTAAATGGTCTCTGCTCACCACTCACTGTCAGCCCCTCACCCCATCCTGCCCTACCCAGCCCCCCGCGGGACTAGAACACAGATGGCAAGCCACCATGCAGCGTCTCTAACTGACGTGGGAGTGGAAGTCAAGAGCCTTGCTCCTGCCTCTGTCCCCTCCTCCCTTTCCCCTTCCTCCGCACCCCCGTGCCTCAGTTCTAGAATCTTCCAGAACAGTGGCTCCCCAACAGTTTCATCCGCAGCCCCCTTAGGCCACACCAAAGCCCCCAGACCACGAATCTCATCCTATCCCAGGGCAGGAAGGAAAGAGAAGGCGGTGAGAGCACGGAAGAGCCCCGTGGGAGCCCTCGAGAGAGCCTCTGTACAGAAATAAGGGCATGGGGGTGATTCATAACCAAACTGCAACACCTACATGTTTCAGAGTCTAGTAGTTATTGGAAAATGATAGGCCCCACACTCCGCTGGTGCAAATACGCATCCCTACATGCTGTGGGGTTAACCGACAACCCGCCACAAGCTGCCCTGATGACGAGGGAACTAAACCAACAGCGATTCGTAATTAAAACATAAGAATAGCGACAACTGCAAACCAGGACCAGCCCGAGGCAGCCCCGATGATGCCCGGACCTCTCGCGTAGGACATCTCGGCCTGTGGGAACATGTGGTAGCGTTTTGCGATGCGGCCAAGTGCTGCATGGCCGCCCGACGTCTTTGCCAAATGCTGAATCAAGTCTTCAAGAGCCTTCTAACGTGCTAATTTTCGTTTATAAATACCAAATTTTAGCAGCCCTCAGTGACTCACTGGACCTATTAGTGAGTGGCTATTTGTTTATAGAATCGTGCATCGTTTGCTGAAGAAAGATTGTTGGCTTGGAAAAAAAAAAAATCACTGTGTCTAGAATCTTGTGTTTCAGGGAAAATAGCCACGATGTAGAAGCCAAAAGACCTGGGTTCGAGACCTAGCGATACACAGCCTGAGCCTCAGAGTCTCAGGAAATCACAGCGGGCCGCTGCGTCCATAACAGGCGGGCTTATGAACAGGGCAGTGACGTCATTGGCTCACAAAGGACTTGGCATCACGTTGCAGTGGGAATCTCACAGGAGGGACAGCAGGGCCGGTGGCTTCAACAGCTCAGTGTCATTTCTGAGAACCCCCATCGGCTCCGTCTTCCTTGGGGTGGCTTCCTCCCTCTGTGTGTTATTCCCAGAAGCAAATGTACAAGGGTGTTATCAGGGAACTGCCTTGGAGAGAAGGTGGAGAGACAGCCGGGCGAGTCTGGCAATAAAGACCGGGATCAAGGTTGGGTGGAAACGCTCTGGAGTGCCTGCAGGGGCTAAGGAAGGATCAACAAGGCTGTAGGGGAGTCCTAGGGCCAAGGTCCCCGCAGATCCCCTGGACGCAGCCCGCCTTGGTGTCCCTGCCACGCTCATTCATTGGCCGGGAGCCGCCCGAGGGAGGCGTGGCCTCAGGGCCAAGGTGGAGAAGGATTTCAGCATGCAGCGCAGTCCTTGGACATTTACGATCCCTGTGCTGACAGGTCTGCAGGGGAGAGGGGTCGCCGAGGTTTTAAGCAGGCTGCTTCACGCTCCGCAGTGCGTTCCTGATGGCCTTGGGGGGCGGGGGGTGGGGGGGTGCCCGTCGGACGCCCTCCTGGAGCGGAATCCCCAGGTGGGTCTTCGGCCTCCATGGGCCCGTGTCATCATCGCCTCCTTCCCTCGGCCTTCATGCTTCCTTCTGCCACCTGCCAGGGCACCTCGGGTGCTTGCACGTTGCTCGGAGTCCTGCCTGGTTTTCTCTAATAACCATCTGAGTAGCCACTTTGGCCCGTTCCCCGGGGTCCTTGCTGGGGTGTGGAATTCCCAGGCCCCAAGGAAGTGCCCTCCGTCAAGAGATTCTTGTGTCTCTGGTCCTACACGCCAGCCCCCTTGAACAAGAACCCCTGAGCCCCACCCCCTCCCCCGGAGCTCCGCCCACACTGAGCCGGGGACCGCGCCACTCATTATTACTTTTCTTCGGCTGCAGAGCCACCCCCGGTCCCACCGCCTTCCACCTCAGCCTCCGCGGCAATGTGGGCCTTTGCCCTACGTCTCAGCCTGGCAGCCGGGCTCCCAGTAGAAGCCTTTGTTGCCTAGTGAAGGGGAGGCTGCTCCAGCCCCCTGTCCCCCCCCCCCCCCCCCCCCCGCAGCCAGGGCGGAGGAAGCACCTGCTCTTACGGGCAGGGCACGCTGCCCCTGCAAGCTCCAAAGGCCCCAGGCATCCATGTGCCCGAGGACATCCATCTAGATGTCCCCATTGCACATTTCAGAACCCCCCAGGTCTCCCCAAGCAGGGCCTTGGCCTTTGCATGACAGAACTGCCCTGGTGTTTGCATACAGACTTCTCCGGTGTTGTCACCACGGAGCTCTCTGCCTCTCGCTTGGCTGTGTCTGCCTTTCCAGGGCAGGTGATAAAGGCCTTTTTGTGAGCCACCCCTGAGGCCAAAGTTTTGTCCCGGACCTGGGCACGGGAGGGAGGGATCCTGAACCATATCTGTGCTGCCGCAGCGTTGGGAAGGCCACCAGCGGCGTCTGCTACGGAGGGGACCTTACAAAGGACACAACCCCTGCTTACAGACAGGGATACTGGGGTCTAGAGCGGAGGTGGGAGAGACGCGCCCAGGGTCTCACGGTGAACTCGGGCCGCGACAGGAGACTGGGACCTAGGTAGACTCTTCCGGAACAGGTTACACACGTCCTGTCCCGGGACCAGCACCTGCGACTGGACCCTGCTCTTACTGAGCTGGCCCGGGACAAGCCCTCCCTTTTCGGAGATCTCAGCTGGGTTGGCCGTTTTGGTTTCCGGAGCTCCGCCTGGGCTCTGGCTACTTCTCCCTGGAACATCGGAGCAGCCCCTAGGAGTGAACTCACAGCCAACCCGGGTGAGATATTTTTAGAGCCATTAAATGTAGCAATAACTCCTCACCTTCTCTTAAGGCTCATTTCCTATTTCTCTATTAAAAGGAATAAAAACCCATCCTGGAAGGCTGCCCGACACCCTTTTTGGGGAAGGAGGTGGGACCGGACGCCAGGCAGGCAGTGCTGGCCAAGGTCAGATGGAGTTTGCCTGTGAATCCTCCAAGAGGCTTGCCTGACGGCGCAGCGACCCCCACCTCAGCTCTCCAGCGATGTCTGAGTTCCTGCTGCCGTGACCCGAGTACCAGGGATTGTTCGACAAATGGGGACCAGATGGATGATCTTCCCGATGGGACTCAGGAGGGAGCATTATCTCCAGGTCATACAGACCTCCTAAATCACCTCCACCTTCCTGTAGCCTGGCTGGAAAGTCTACCCCTGGGCATTTTCTCTCGTTGGCTGAGCCCAGGGTTAATTCCACACGTCCACATTCATTCTTGGGGGTTGTCTTTTCTGCAGGCCCCTTGCTTGAAAATAGAAACACCCCTGGAAAGAAGTTCCAAAGTCAGAGCTCTTGGGTTGGGACAGAGTGTGGATTCCCATATCTGCCACTTAGAAACTGGGTAATCAGGCAAACCGTTTCCTCTCTCTGAGTCTCAGATACCCACTGGGATCAATTGTCTTTATAGGACCTCTCTCCTGCGGCTCTTAGAAAGATCAGGTTCATCAGTGGTTTGAAAAACTGCTTTAGAAGCTGTGAAGCTGTATCAGTCAGATGAGGTTAAGCCGTGTTGTAGTAACAAACCCAGAACTTTCAGTGGCTTAACACATAATTATTTCTCTCTCATACCGAGTTCTCTGGTTCCACCTTTTGGCTTCACTCTCTCAACTCCTGGCTTCCCAAGTCACCGCGACAGGGGTTTAAGGTCTGGAGAGCCCACACCAGCCTTTAAATGCTTCGAACCTGAAATGACACTCGTCACCTCCGCACCTAGCCCGTTGGTCAGAATTAGGACATGGCGAGGACCGCCGGCAAAGAGGCTGGGGAATGTGGGGGAACGCGGGAATACTTGGCGAGCTGTCGGTGTCTCGGCCACGACAGCAAGCTACGATTAGGAGAGACTGTGATTATTATTCGCCAGAGCAGTTTTTCTCTGTCTCTCGCTCATTTTTACGGGGAGCCGGAGCAGAGACGGTCGAGCCGTGAAGTTGCATCTGGGACAGGATGGAGTGTCTGTATGCTCAGGGCAAGAGGGAAGGGCCCAGAGAAAGGGGGTGCAGATATGGGGCGAGGGACGGCAGCCCCACTGGATGCATTCTCTGCTAGATTTAAGTTGGTCCTGGACCCTGGAGAATAAAGGCCTCCTGCCCAGCACCAGTCACCACAGTCTGCTGGCCCCTGCCGGGGTCTCACTGACACTCCCTGGGTCCCCGCCCAGGCCAGCCAGGACCCCTTAATTCTCCAATTATCTGTGGCTAGAGACCGGCTTTGTTTCTCCGACCTCTGGTGGACTTCCGAAAGGCACGACTAGAGAAGTTGCCCAACCCAGAAAGTAGGCCCGCTGGAATACTCTAGAAAAGAACCCAGTAAACAGACCATCACTTGGAAGATACTCTGGGAACAACAACAACAAAAAAATCTAAATAAGACGATACAGAAAAGAATCCAGAGGCTAAAGAAATGAATTTGCGACGCACGTTGGCAAACTCAGATTAAAAAAAAAAAAAAAAGACTGCTAAGAAAATAAAAGAACGTGACAACTTGTCCGAATCCTGCTGGAGGAGACAATTCCACTGACTGAGTCACCAGGATACTGTGGCAGTGTCACATTGCTCTGGAAGTTAAGTGCTCCTCGGGATTTCTTTTCTTTTTTTTTTTTTAAGTTTATTTATTTTGAGAGAGAGACAAAGTGGGGGGCGGGCAGAGAGAGGGAGAGAAAGAGAACCCCAAGCAGGCTCCGCATCATGACCGCGGAGCCCGGCACGGGGCTTGAACCCACGAACTGTGAGATCATGACCTGAGCCGAAGTCGGACGCTTAACCCGCTGAGCCACCCAGGCGCCCCTGGATTTCTACACTCACCTCATGGTGGACCAGTTTCAAAGGTCTGTGGCTCAGCACTGGGCTCTGAATACACTGGCCTGCCAAGCTGCAGACTCCCGGTAGGCAGAGCCTGAATTGCCCTACAAAGAAATACGTGGGAGGGGTGCCCAGGTGGCGCAGTTGGTTAAGCATCTGACTTGGGCTCAGGTCACGATCTCGTGGTTCATGGGTTCGAGCCCCGCACTGGGCTCAAAAACTGACAGCACGGAGCCCGCTTGGGATTCTCTGTCCTTCCCCTCCCCCCTTCAAAATAAATAAATAAACTTAAAACAAGAAATATGTGGGAGATACAGACCACCCCCCCCCAGAGAAGCCTGGCTGGTGAATAATGGGGACCCCCAGCCTTGGCCAGGGAACGTGCCGAAGAAAATCTCTCCAAGCCAGAAGTGGGATGCGTGCCCCCCGCCCCCGTCAGAGCCTTGCCCCCGGGAGGGGTGTGTTTGGAGTTTTCTTCTCTCCGGACTCCGTGTGCCTCCCGGCGCCACCCCACACCCGTACTCCAGAGCCACTCATATGCATTTATGGCTTTGCCTACTCAAGTCTATATTAATTAAAGAGCAGACCCAAGATAGGAGAGCCAACTGTCTTATTTCATAAAGTAGATAATGTTCGAGATTTTAATTTACAAGGAGAGCAGAGACCAGGGTCTGTCTGCAGCAGAAAGAGCCGTAGAAAGCTTCTTCGTTTCTGAATCTGATATCTGAAGACGCTCTGAGTTGCCATAAATTCTGATAAAATGTCTTCCCAGCGGCAAAAGATAATTTTTATAAGCTTTTGGAAGGGCCTAATAAAGCAATAATCTACCACCTTCCATTATTTAAAGACCTGGCTCAAGGGATGTGATTTGTAAGGGTTTTTTATATATAAATATATAGACGTATATTAATTATATGTCTCAATCCATCACCCTCTCTGCGAAGGAATTGTGGCAGAGCTTTGGTTTCCCCAGGACTGACGTCTTGCCTCTGCTGGAGCTGGCGAGCTCTGTCTCTGAGTCCTGCCCCTGCGGATCTCCATGCCTCCAGGAGAAGCGATCCTAGGTGATAGTGCAAACGCTCCCCATCCATCCCCTGGCCCTGGGTGATAACCTTAGGGTTACAATTCCTGTCTGACAAACACCATTTCTCTGTGACAAGGCCCGGTGGCGACGGGGGCGGTTTAGCCATCATCTGACAACAGGCACGTGTTGGGGATTTTCCCATCGGCCTCTCGCCCGAGTGTTCGAGCTCTGGGGTTATCGTGCAGACACCAGCCTGAGCCTCCAATAACAATGAGCTTAAGCTCAGCGCCAGAGAAGGCATCTCACCCCAGGAGCCGGGGACCCATACCGGACGAGGTAGAGCCCATTCTCAGGCTGCGGGATTTGTGTGGCTTATTACATAAGAGTACTTCTTGCCCCCGGGAAGCGCTTGAGATCCAACCGGGCCAGCGGATTGTCCCAGGTTCCTGCCCATCAGCCTTCTGGCCTCACTCAAGCCAAGAGGCCACCATGGGTGAAGCTATTCCTTAAAGGGACAGCGGTTGCCTCCTCTGTCTTCGCCATGTTTCTGCATTTCTACAGCGTCCCTTCACAATCTGAACACACGAGGGGACCCGACCCTGAAAGGTGCCGGTGAAAAGTGGCACCATTCCATCCATCCTGGCATCTCCCTTTAACCGCGGTCTGTGACCCAACGTAGGCGAAGAGGCAAGTTCAGACTAGGGAGGTCCAAAGGCAGAGCCAGGATTCAAATCCAGGTCTGGCTGATCCCAGAGTCTGGGACGGCTTCTGCTACAAATGTTGACGTACAGACAGAGAGGACAGAGAAGGTAAAGGAAGGAGGGAGAGAAGGAGGGGGGCGGCGCTGGCTTCCTCCCAGCCAAGACTGGACCCAGAAGTAGCTGTGCTCCTGGTTCGGGCTTTCTGGCCTGACCAGGAGCCTGGAGCGCAAATCGGGGCCTGGTGCCGAACCTGTGCCCGCTGCTCAAAGAGTTGCCTTAAAGCTTCAGGACTCAGGTATAGAGAAAAACTTTGAGAGGCATTACGAGCCACTGAGTAAGAGGAGCGAGGGGAGGAGAGAATTTCCCAGTCGGGAGCCAGCGGGGACTGGCTTCCCACGCTGTCCAGGTTTCCTCCAGAAAAGCGCACGCACTGGGGCCATCTGCGGCTGAGGTCGCCGGCAACGGCTTCCCCGGCCACCCGTGAGCTTCCCAGATTTCCGGAAAGTCCCCAGCAGCCTTCCCAACCCCTGCTTCCACCCTCCTCCCGACCACCTTTCAAGAATTGCACAATTTCCTGAAAAACGAACAAACAAACAAACAAACAAACAAACCCTCCCTACTAGAAACACCCCGAGCAGCTCCTGGCTGCCCGGCTGAACCCTGAGTGTGACCGCGGGATGGGGGGTGAAGCCAACCCCCAGAGAGTATTTCTGCCACCCAAAAGAATGGAGGCATAATTGTTTTGGAAAGCTAAGGTTGCCTTCTTTGGACACCTGAGTATATAGACTGATAGTCAGACCTGCTACCTACGTTTGAGGAAGCAGATCCCATCAGAAAGCCGGAGAGGTCGGGATGATCCCCATTCAGTGGATTGGAAACATTGGTCCCCAGGACACGAGCCACTGAAATCAAGCGTGTGAGCCCTGCATTGGTCAGCTCGGGCCGCCACAACCAAATACAACAGGCTTGGTGGCTTCAGACTGGAAGTCCAAGATCAGGGTCCGGGATGGTTGTTCCCGGCGAGAGCTCTCTTCCTGGCTTACAGAAGGTGTCTGCTCTCTGAGTCCCCTCACCGCCCTGCCCCTGTGTGTGCACAGCGAGAGCGAGCGACGCTAATCCTGTAGGTCGGGGCCCCACCCCTAGGACTTCGTGTAACCTTCATCACCTTAGAGGTTCCATCTCCAAATACAACCACACCTGGAGGCGAAGGCCTCAACCAGTGGGTGGGCGGGGCGGGGGTGGGGTGGGGGAGGGACTCGAACATTCAGTCCATGCCCGACCCCCAGCCTGGTGCTCCTCCTATGGCACCTGGAAACCGATCGCGGTAGGGAGAGGCATCCGGGGAGGGTGAGAAGAGAAGAAAACGAACAGGGACGAAGGTCTGGGCCTAGTTGCAGCCCAAGTCCAAAAGACGCTCCTCTCCGAGCCTCGAGGCAGACACCCCGTTGACATACTGAATCTGCGATGCTTATTCTTGGCCCGCGTCGCGCCTTTCAGAAATCTGAATTTGTCGCCAATTTCTAAAGATTGGAAGACTTCCCGTGACAACCCGGGTTTCTGGCATCTCTTGGAAAATCAGAAGGTCCCTCGTCTCCCTGGGGCAGCACATCAGCCTAGCAATCAGTGTGGGAGTAGCCTGTTCCGATGGGGCGTCTGACTTACTCCCTAGCTCACCCCGGTTCCTGCCCCTGGCCGTGACCTCCCGGGCTCCCTCCGGGCACACCTGCGCCCCGTGGGCCTGAGGAAGACAGGGCGCCGCTGAGCAGGCCCAGCCTCCGTGAGCTGCTTTGCAGAGACAACAGCACAGCGTGGGCCCTCTTTGATTCTGGAGTGCCCATCCAACGTGCGGCCGCCCGCTTCCCCCCATGACAGTATTGCATAATTCACAGGAAAGCGGATTAATATACAGTCAGGAAATTCAGACACTCGATACGACTTCTAAGGGCCTTTTTATTTGTACGAAAAAAATATCATCCCAGAATATTCACTGTTCCTCCCCTCTGGGGTTTGAAGATCATCCCCCAAGACCCCGTCCCACCGACCATTTGGAGGATGACCAGAGAATCCTGTAGGCCGAGGGCGGGTGGCTTCCTGGGCACCCCATGCTGGCTGCAGGCACCCCGAGGTTTCCATGTGAAGGGCCCGATCTCGGCGTTTATTTATTATTAAAAACTCAGTCTCTAGCTCTGAATCCTTTGCTGTTTTTTGGCTCTTTCCTGAAGCCTCTCCCACAGCCCAGCTCCTCTGATCATTTGTGTCGGAAAGTTTCCCCGTTGGCCCAGGAGGAAGCCGGCCTGTTACCCCACGGTGCTGCTCGGGCCAGGGGAGGTGGGGCTGGGGGGGAAACCAGCAGAGGCAATGGTAATGGTTTCTGGGTCCACCCACGCGGCTCTCTGCTCCTTAGCCGTGTGACCTTGGGCAAAGCGCTTTACCTCTCTGGGCTTCTGACTGTTCCTCTGCCAAGAGGGGGTTTGCCACGCCCCAGAGAAAATGTATCGTGATAGCGGCTGAGGAAAAGTCTTCGAGAGACATAAACGATACCTAAAACTCAGTGAACAACAAGGAATCGGTGAGGGCTTCCAAAGGAAACAAACAAGGCCACCCAAACAAGGTAACAGATGGTGAGGGGAAATAGAGGACTATTGACAAAGGAGTAGGCGGGTTTGAGGACACTGACAAGGGATCGGGCAGCACCCTAGGTTGTATCTGTGGAGGTCTAAGAAAAGGAGTAACTGGCAGAGAACCCAGAAGCATGGCTGTACAAACAGGGTTACCTGCACAAAGAAACGAAAAGCAGAAACAGACCCATAAATACACAGAACGAACTGGCGGTTGCCAGAAGGCTGGGGGTGGGGGCATGGGTAAAAGGGGTGAAGGGGGATGGGGGGGTACAGGCGTCCAGTTATGGGATAAACGAGTCATGGGGTTGAAAGGCACAGCCTTGGGAATAGAGCCAGTGACATTATAATCGGGTTGTATGGTGACGGATGGTACCTACATTTGTGGTGAGGATAACATAACGTCTCAACTTGCCGAATCACTGTGTTGGGCACCTGAAACTAACGTAACGTTGTGTGCTAAGTATACTTCAATAAAAAAAAATAGAGAAAAATGAAAATTAAAGCTAACCAAAAAAAAAAAAAAAGAGAGAGAGAGAGGGCCGCCTTCAGTAGGGCATACAGCCAGCCCCTGGTGACCTGGTGAGGCAGGGGAGAAGCTGGAGGAATAAATGGCCCAATATGTTCTCCTCTTACCCTCCTCAGTCTTGCTGGGGTCTTCCATTGGCCACACCCAACTGGAAGCCAGAGAGCAAGGAAGTTCTCATAGCTGTGCGGGTAATCAGTCTCTCAAGCCACAGAACAGGGTGTGGAAGATGGTCACCGGGTCTGGAGGGGAAACAGAAGACATCTGGAGCCACCTGGAGCACACAGGTACCAGTCACTGTGTTTGTAAAGTGCGTCGGGCCCTCTGGCAAGGCTTCGTATCGCTGTCTTCCTTGCTTGCCTCGCCAGCCCTAGGAGGTGGGGACTCTATTATCCCCAGTTTACAGATGAGCAAACTGAGACTTAAGCAGACCGATTGACAGGCCCAGGATCCCCCGGCCACTCGCTGGTAGAGGCAGGAGTTGAACCTAGGATCTCAGATTCCTCGGGCACGTGGCTGTGACGGGCTCTCAGGTGGAGAGAGAGGGCTGTTCCTGCCTCACTATTCTGGATCCCAGCGTCATATGAATGCCTTCTGCGTTGTTCCATATGCGAGTGTCGGGCCCTGTGCTGGGCACCATGGAGATTTGCTGGGCTGGCCTCAGGGACTCATCGTGTAACCATGAGCCCTGTGAAGGCAGGGAGCACAGCCCTGGATACAGGCACGCCGGGGTGGATGGCGTGAGCAAAGCAGACGAAACAGAACGTAACGCTCAGCGACAAGGAGGGTCTGCGGACAGAGGAGACAGCCAGCTCCAGGTGACCCTGGGGCTTCCCCGGGGCCTGGAACCCTGTGCTGACAGAAGCGGAGGGAGTGAGGGCGCGGGTGAGCCGTTCTTTCTGAGGTCCCCGTAGAACACGCAATTGGACGTACCCAGCTGGCCGTTGGGCTCTGTAGGCTTTGAGCAAGTTCTCTGACTTCTGTGTTCCAGGAACCGAAGAAACAGGGCTGCCTCCCCTCCCCACACTTCTTTTCTCGGTCATCTATGGATTAATACGGAGGACAGCGGGGTCCCAGGGAGAGTGAAGGGTAAATATAAGAAGAGCTCAAGTCCATAATCACCATGTGTAAATCACCTTTGCACCCCTGCCTTAGACGAATCATGTGAATGAAAGATAAAGCTCTTTTGTGTCCAGCCACTGACATGTTAGGGTTTGTTGGTTACGAGACAGAGTTAACTCGCCAGAACTTGGAGCTTTTGCGTGGGTCCCATCTTGTATATGGAAGGTTCTGCAGGATGGGGAGCTCGGACTGCCTCCAGAGGGGTCCCTGGCTTCTAAGAAGAGCTCCACTAGGCAAGACAGAGGTACATCTTCCCCTAAGAAATTTCTGGCTTTCGGCAGGGTGAGGCGCACCCGGGCCGGGGATCGGAGGGGACCTGGGCAGTTGGGTCCCCCGCTCTCCAGGGACCCAGAAGCAACTGGAACTCCACGCATAACTGCTCCAGTTCCAACAACGGGCTTCCGGGTGTGGCAACAGCCTGGAGAACTCAGCCGGCAGGACGCCTCCATCCGACCCCCACGCTGTCTTCTTGCATATTGATCCAAGCAGCTCTTCCTCGGCTTCAAGTCTCCAATGGCTGGGGGTTTTTGTTTGTTTGTTTGTTTGTTTGTCTTGTTTCGTTTTGGGTTCTCCTGGTTTTTCATTTTCTCCCCCCAGATGGAGCCATTTTTCGTTGCATAATTGAGACCCGCCGGGCCTCCCCGCACCCCCCCTCCACCCCCGCCCGTTGCCGGCCCCACCACTGCTCTCCCAGGACGAAGCCCCAGAAGAACCCGTGGGGCGACAGCCAGGGCCTTCCCAAACCATGGCCTAATTCAATGCTATTTGATACTCCTGCAAACCCAGGACCCGCACGATGTGCTGGGACCGTGTTTGTTTGGAGAACACAGTTCCACCCCCTTTGTACTGCAAGCCCAGGACCGAAGAACGTGCATACATTTTCTGCAAATCTGGAGTTTGCAAGGGCTGGAAGGGAAGGCGGCTCGAGACCACGCAGACGCACTACGGTTTCTCTATCCATGATACGGGGGCGCGGCTCCGCGGCCCGGCCGCCTCACAGGGAAGTTACGAAACAGCGCGGAAAATGCCTTCGTCAGTGGCGAGTGCCAGCTTCGAGGAACAGGGGAGTCTTACGACCGTGATCCCAATTAATAGGGGTTTCTTTTTCTCCCCATAACGAGCCATGGGGAGACTGGAGCACGGCAGTGTGGGGCAACGGTTCAGTGGCTCAATGATGCCAACAAGGCCTGAGGTCTGTTTCATCTTTCAGTTCCCCCATCCCTGGGATGTTGACTTTGGACCTCACGCATTTGCTTCCTGATCCCACAATGGCCAGGGGCTCTCTAGACCTCACGTCTGCATCAGAGGCAGAGGGAAAGGGGTCAAGGCAGAGGTTTTCTTCTGACGAGGCTTCGCCTTTGCGTTTGATAGGGTAAGCCACATCCTGAAGGTTGTCCCGTCACCTCTCACTGGCCCCAGGGATGAGCACAAAGAGCAGGGGCACGAGTGATGGGGTGGAGGAGACGATGGGTAGCACCTGCCACAGAACCACAGACTAAGAGGGGCAATGAACTGGGTTCCAACCCTGGTTCTGCCCTGAAATTGCCCAGTGCGTCTGTGGGTTCTGTCCCTGACTTCTCCGTGCCTCAGCTGACCTTCTGTCCCAGGAGACAGTTGAACTCTGGGCCCTCAGGGACACTTCCTCTGTCTGTGGCTCTGAGGCTGTAACCTGGAGCTGGTGACCATTCTGTGTGGCGCCTTCAGCAGAGGAGGCCCCTCGTGACTCCCTGGGGAAGGCCAGGCCCACCCGTCTGCTTGTGTCCCGCCTCCTCTGACGCTGCAGTGGCCAGTTCCTCTGCCCCAGGATTCTGCCTCCAGGGTCGGATGAATCTGCGCTGATCTCAGAGTCAAGCCTGAGAGTGTGCAGGGGCCTGCCTGGGACAGAGGGAACAGAGCGGGCAGCACAGGCTTGAGCCCCCGGAGGGCTGGCTGGCTGCTGGTCCCAGGGATGCTTCTGATTTGCCACGTGACCTGCAACCAGATGCTGGCTGTGCCTCAGTGTCCCCCGCGTTCGGGGAGGGAGCTGGACAAGATGGTCTGTGTTGGGCTGCAGAGCTTTAAACTACGTCTGTGGGGTCGAAGAGGAAAATGGGAGAGAAAGCCCAAGTCCGCATTCCACAGGAAGCCCCGGACGTGGCGAGCCAGGACTGCCGTAGAGAAACAGAGGCCCTCCTGAACGAGAGAGTCAGTGCTTTCTCTGGGCTGGTGTCACAGTTCCAGCCAAGGAACTTGACATTGACGATTCTCAGAGCCTCAGGCAGGGGGCGGGCCCTTGGGCTCTTGTTTCTGTTCCATAGACGTCTCAAAGCCCCGCCTGGAGATGACTCTGCCCTCCCCAACTTAGGGTTTAAGGATCCGTTCTAAGAGTACGTGGCAATGACCCACCTCTCTATATTCCTCCTATCCCTTCTTCCTCCTTTCCTTCCTTCCAGAAGCATTTACTGAGCAACTACTGTGCTAGTGACCTAACAGTGAACGAGACAGACCCGGTCCCTGCCTCAGCTCCGGGGAGGTGGGGACACAGGCACTGAATAAGTATTTACCGTCTGTATGTTGAGGGTCAAAGCTGTGAGAGCACAGATAAGAACCAACCCACAGAGCCAAAGAGAAAGGGGACAGGGACAGCTTCCTGGAGGAGGTGGCATTCACGTGGCAACCTGAAGGATAGGGAGGGGTTAACCAGGTGGTCCACACAGGGGCATCCACTGCGGCCACTGTGAGTGGGGGTCAAGTGGCTCACTTCTGCCCGCTCTCCAGAGAATCTTCCACTGGGTGAACGCTTCACCCGGAAATGCCTAAGAGATTCCCTGTTCCCCTCATCACCGCCCTGAGGGAGTAGACTTCAGTCAACAACTGACGTAGGGCCACAAACCCGGTCCCCTTGACTTAAGGTGGGACAATTCTGGCTCCATCACTCCCCAGAGCTCCCCCCAGGGCTAGGCTAAGGATGGACTGCTGTGGAACCCATGGCTTTGCTCAGCTCCCTCGCCTGTCCTCTCCTCCTTCCCGTGCTCGCTTACAGGTTTCTTCCGGAACAGTTCCTCAAAGAGCTGCTCGTAGAAGAATCCCCATGCTGATCCGTTTCTGGGGAAGTTACCCTAAGACACCCGATGACCCGCTACTCCAGCAGAAAGGATAGCTCATATAAAAGCCCCGTTGGAGACAAGGAAAAATAGGGGAAATTTGTAAACCACGATTCAGGGTGGCCGGGCCGTGGAATCTGGGGGCAGCATGGTGAGCCCCGAGGCTGCCGACTCTCCCTGCAAAACCCGGAGATTCTGCACCAGCTGTTGTCCTGACGCAGGCTTGGCGAAGTATCAGTGAGAGCCTGCTGGCTCCCTCTGCCCTATCTTGGTTTCCAGAGGTAACGTCAGCCCAGCCGTGAGAGAGGGAGATCAAGAAAAAGGCATCCAGGGGAAGCCGGAGGTATGCCTTGCTGATAGTAACGCGCTGTGTGTTTTGCAGGCCCTGTGGATCGATAGCGATGCATAATTGAGAGGCTCAGCATTGTCTGGTTACTCATCCGTGAGCCCGAGAGACGCAGCCCCTTGCCAGCCCCGGAGTCCTTCTGAGGCTTGCTGCCCAGCTCTGAGGCATCTCTCTCAGCCCCCAGCCGTCTCCTCACTCAGCGACAACAGCCTCTATCTAGTGGAGGGAAGGACACATCGGACATGGGCAATGGGGAGTGGCAGTTCAGAGGGCAGGCTCTGGAGTCAGACTGTATCAGTTAGCTATTGCCACAGTAATGCCGTGTAACAAAAGAAAGGACAAACTCTCGGTGGCTGACAACAGTAAGAATTTAGCTAACGCCCCTGTTGGGGGGTGGTGCTGAAACAGCTTCTCTGACCTTCAGCTGGGCTTGCTGATGTGTTTGTGGTTCATCTACAAATTCACCGATCTCAGCTGTGGAGCTCGGATAGTTTTGCTTTCCCTGAAGATCCGTGTGCAGTCTGTTATCCTCCTTGTTCCAGTGAGATAGCCGGAGAATGTTCTCACAAGTACAGAAAATGGAAACATAAAACCTCTCAAGGGCTAGACTCGAAACTGGAACACTGTCGACTTTGGTCTCATGGTCTTGGCCAAAGGAAGTCACGTGAGAGCACCCAAAGGCAAGGCTAGGGAAATATACTACACCTTTTTACGGAGAGGTACCGTAAAGTCACATGGCCCAGGGTGAACTATCAGGGCCAATAACATCATCTGTCCTGGACTCCTTCTCTGGACTTCTGGCTCTGCTGCTCGCTAGCTGTGTGCCTTTGAGTAAGTCATTTAACCTCTCTGAGTCTCAGTTTTCTCCTTTTTAAGAGAGAAATACTAATGGTAACTTCCTTTTGGGTGGTCGTAAGGATCTGATTCAAGTGGGAGAGATAGGTAAGGAATTGTTCTATACGGTTTGTTATCTTAGCACCACGAAGTCCTGTAGCCGTGAGGAAACCATCTTTGGGGCAAGGGCCAGCTCTGAGGTAGCAGAGGGGAAAAGGAAAGGAATCTAATCCTTGAAGTCTCTGAACTGCCTGATGGAGTGACCAGAAGCTCTCGAATACTAGATCTGTGTAAGCCATAAATTCCCTTCCTGTTTGGGCAAGAGTGGGCTACTTTTTTTATTACTTGGGTTACAGATGTTGACTTCTTACGTGTCCTCTGAGGGCAGAGAGAGGCTGTCCAGCATCTTTTTTGACTTCATCACCTCCCTAAAGCCCCAGTGTCTAACACCATCACCTTGGGAGTTACCGAAGGTGAAAGGTTACCAGTTCACCATGTGAATTTGCGGGGGCACAATTCAGCCCATAGCAGTGGCCTAGCCTCTTAATGCTTTCACTATCTGTTTTCTGAAACACTGATTCGTTTAGGACAGGGTATCTCTTGAAATAAAATATTCAGCAACATTTTTAGTTGAGTAAGTTTCTTTCTCTTCCGCCGAATTCAAGTTAAACATATTCCGTGGCTTTTCTTTAATGTCTACAATTTATCGAATGTCGAGTAGGAACCCATTTCGATCACTCATTCTGTTTTGATCCATTTGCCTGTCCATCTTTCTGTCGGTCGATCTATGTAATGTTCCCTCAGCGTATATGTGAATGGAACGGCGGGAGTAATAGGCAGTCGTGGGAACAATGGCTATTTCCTAGCAGGAGAACGTAGAATGATTTTCCTTTCTCTTCCAGTTTTTTCCATTTTAAATTCTTATATTTTTGAATGAGCAGGCACCTTTTTATTTTACCAAAAAATAAAATTTATTACCACTTTTCTTTGTAAAACCCAACTTGCTGATAAAATAAAGATGATGGTTGCCATTAATTGAGTGCCCGCTACATTCTGGATGAGTGTCTCCCAAAGCAGACTACAGTTTGTGTGGCTCTAGCCTCTTTCCTCTTCCTCCTCCCTCCCTTTCAGCCAAGTTTATATCTTCAAAGGTCTTTCATAGACATTGCCCAATGGTCTCAAGTTCCACCTGTCAAGTGGCAAGTTTGGACTGTGATTGCTCGCCCTGTTGGACAGAAGGGTAAGCTGAATCCAAAGAGGCTAAGTGGCTTGGCCAAAGTCCCCTGGCCAGAACCCAGGTCTCCATATTCCCAGCCTGGAGCCTCCTGGGCTAGGACTATGGGAAGCTTTGGGTGCAAAGCCAAGAACTCCACCTTCTTGGTCCAGGACTTGGCACATCAACTCTCTATCTTCTACCTTCTTCTAGAATCCCACTTGAGTTCAACCTGATCTCCAAGACTCCCATCCTGAGGCTCAGAGAGCCTCTTATGAGTGATAATCAGCACCGGGGACATTTTTTGAAAAGTTACTAATATTAATTTTACAGAAATGAAATCAAATTGGATGCCTCCTGGCTTTCCCCGTTAACTTAATGTTATGGACTTTTAACGGATGTTTTAATTAGATGTCCCTAGTAATGGGAATATGGCTCAATTTTCAAATGAGGGACCAAGCTGCCAATATTCCCATTTGGACTTTTAATTAAGGTGAGAAAATATGAACCAATCACATGGGATTATTGCTTGGGTTTTTTGCAGGATGGTGAAGTCATAATACACCAGGCACACAAGGGCCTAGAGGGGAAAGGGAAGGCTGGGAGTCGCGGTTGGGATGGTGGGGACAGGCAAGTCAGGACGTAGTCACTTGAAGGGGATCCTATACTAGTCTATTTTTCTATGTGAAGATGTGGATCTGGAAGCTGCTTCCAAATACTTATCTGCATTTCTCTTGGACTTTCCGAGGTTTGTGGAATACCCGCTTAACAAGTATATTGATTTGCTTTTGCTGTGTAACAAAATATCCCCCAAATTTAGTGGCTTTAAAAACAACTTTCTATTATTTCACAATCCTGCATGACAGCAATTTGGGCTGAGCTTAGCTGGGAATCCCTTCTAGTCTGCACCAGATTTAGCTCATCTTGCCTAGGCTTGTCCATGCATGTGTGGTCAACCAGTGGACCAGCTGGGGCAGGCTGGCTGATGAGGGTCTCATCTGGGACAGCTGGGATAAATGGACCTTCTCTCTATGTCGTCAGCCATTTTCCAGCAGCCTAGCCTAGGCTACAGGGTTTTAAGAGTTGCTAGAAGGTAAGCCCCCATGCTGAAATGCTTTTCAAGTGTCTTCTTGCATCAGAGACTTCTGCCACTGTACTGTTTGCCAAAGCAAGTCACATGGAGGGCTCTGTCAGAGGATGAAGGCATAAGAGGCAGGAGCAAATTTAGGGCATTCCTACAATTAACCCCCCATGACAGGTCAGGTGAAAAGCAGGGAAAGTCTGCTTCATGAAATCAGAGGTCCCAAATACCAGTGCCTGAAATGCATGACACAAAAATGAATGAAGCAGGCCTGGCAGCAGGCACTGAGGGATACCGGTGACCCGCACCATGACTAAAGAGTCTCTTTACAGCTCAGCCCCAGCCAGTCATTACCATGCAGGAACACCAGCCAAGGGTGGCTGGAAAGTATATTTTCTCTGTTGTCAGCAGATGTCTGCGTTTTAGTACGGTGTCTCTCAATTTTTAAAGGTTGGACACAAAATAAATGTTTAAACTCCCGTACAGCCAGCAGGGAAATGGGAGACAAGTTTGAACAGGCACTTCACCCAAAAGGAAATCCAAATGGCCAATACAGACGTGAAGTGGTGCTGGACCTCTTTAGTCATCAGAGACATACAAATTAATCCCAGGATGAGGTACGTTCACACCACAGTCTCAGACCCTGCTGATGGGAGTGAAAGCTGGGGCAGGAAATTATCTAGAGGAGTCGGAGGTATGTATGGACCATATGCAGAAATGCCACTCCACAGCATGTACTAAGAAACAGGTGCCGTATTCACCAGGCCACACGGTCGAGGGTGAGCATGGTGGCTTTGTACCCAAAAGCCCAATGTGGGAAACAACCCAAATGCCCCTCAGCAATAGAACTGCTACACGTGTTGTTGTGGACCACTCCGAGGGAGTTCTATGCAGCAATGAACGTGACCAAAATACTGATACGTCGGTGAACGGGTGCCACATAAGTGAGTCTCACGGACGTGATTCGGAGCAAAGAAGCAAGACTCAAAAGAATGCATACTGCATGATTCTCTTTATAGAAAGTTCAAGAGGGAGTAAAATTAAACTATATGCCAACGTTCATGTGCATACATGATAAGCAATTTTTAAAAGAGATGAAAGCAGTTTGAGAAAGCCAAGGTGGTGGCTCTCTGTGAGGGCAGAGAAAAGGTGGCGACTGGCTGTGGGCATGCCAGGGGCCCTGTGTTGCTGTCACAGAAAGTTGCCAACTTTCTTGACCTGGGAGATGGTTGTCTGAGTTGGGAACTGGAGTGGGGCTCAGCTGAACGATTCTTATGTTCTAAGTGGTATTGCCTGGGGTCACCTGGTGGGTGACTGGCTAGTTGGGAGGTTCCAAGATGCCTTACATCACATCCGTGGGAAGGCTGGGCTCATCTGGGCTCCTGAACCCCCTCCGTGTGGTGTCTCGGGCAGAGCGGGTGGCTTCTTCTACGAGGCTCAGGGTTCTGAGAGTCAGTGTTCCCAGAGACAAGAAGTAGAAGTTGCTGGGTCTAAAGACCCGGGCCCGGAAATGAGCACACTGACCGCCCACTGTATTCCACTCATCAGAGCAGTCGCAGAACACCCAGGCTCCAGAAAAAACACGTACCCCACCTCTCCATGGGAGGATGTCAAAGAATCTGTGGCCATCTTTAACCTGCCAAAATGCTATCACTGAAAAGAATCGACCAGTATTTATTATGAGGCTTCCAGGGTTAGAAATTTGAGGACACAGCCTTGCCACTAAGACCCTCCTGTTGCTTTGGCTGAAAGGGCAAAGCCCTGAAAATCAGCTTCTTCCTTCCTCTGGGGTGGCGGTCCTCGGTGCTCGGTCCGATGAAAGGCGAAGAGCAAGTTTTTGGCCGACTTCTGTCCCCCAGGGCGTACCCTTTCCCCCCTCAGTTCTCTAGCTCCAGGAGCACTGCCTTCCACCGCCCCATATGTGCGGGGTTCTTGCCCCCCCCCACCCCCTCCACCCAGGGCGACGGCCAGCGAGTCAGATGGCGAGCGAGTCTGCTGAAGGCTTAGCAGCCAATAAGAGGCTCTGTGTGATTCGGTGACACGCCTGTGCCCCATTCCCACCCCAAGACACGTACAGTAGCGTTTCTTATCTGTCAAGTGGCTTTTTAGGGAGTGGCAGGTGAATACAGACGTGGCACGGCTTTGCAGCTGGGTTATCCGGGTTGCAATTTCAATTCTGCCGTCTACTCACTATATGCCAGGTGCTGGGCGACTTCTTTAATGTCTCAGTCTCCTTGTCTGTCCGATGGGGATAATAATAGACACCCCTAAGGGGGGCTACTAGGAGGATGAAGTCAGTTAATATAAAGCAGCAAGAACGGTTCCTTCTCATAGTAAGTAAGGATTCGGCGAATGTCTGCCCTTATTTTTAGGATTGCAGAATGAAAGTACACCTAGGAGGAAGAATGCAGAAGAAGGCACAGTGGAAAGCCAGTCGTCCTACAGTTGTATCTCCTGCCTTCCTCCCCAGAGGTGATCTCTGCTGGTAGTTTCTTGGATACACTGCCAGAAATATTCATCCAAGCCTGTGTGTGTGTGTGGGTGTGATTTTTATTATTTTTTACTTTTTTATTTGGAAAATTTTTTTTAATGTTTATTTATTTTTGAGAGAGAGAGAGAGAGACAGACAGACACAGAGACAGAGTGTGAGCGGGGCAGGGGCAGAGAGAGAGGGAGACACAGAATCCGAAGCGGGCTCCGGGCTCTGAGCTGTCAGCACGCAGCCCGATGTGGGGCTCGAATCTATCAACCGTGGGATCATGACCTGAGCCGAAGTCGGACGCTTAACCCACTGAGCCACCCCGGCGCCCCGTGTGTGTGTGTGCTTTTTAAAAATCATACACACACACACACACACACACACACACACACACACGTTGTAGAATACTGAATACTTTTATAGATATTTATCTGTACCTTGCTTTCTTTCTGTAACTTATTTTCAAGGAGTTTTTTATGAGCACATCTGGACTCAAGGAATTGAGCTCTAATGGTAGAGTTGAAGATATTAGATATTCAGGCCCTCAGGGAAGAGATTCAATGGAAGAAAAAATCCTTTAGGCCTTCCTCAAATTCCACCTGGAGATAATTCCTGATCCTGCTTGTGGATTTTAAGTTTTGTCCCCAATTCACTCTGTGACCTCGGCAAGTCCCTCCTCTCTGGCCTCAGTTTTCCCATCTGTTAAATGGGCGTTGGACAAGGCGATCTCTAAGCCCTTCTGACGCAGGTCATTCTAGGGCTTCAAGGATACCCGGAGACTCCAGCCTTGGCCGTGACCCTGGGACGTCAGGATCCGGGTCATCTTCTACAGCCCAGGAGTCGCCAGGCCCCATTGCACACAGCTTCTGTAAAGGGGCTGGGGACGGGGGGAGGGGGGGGAGGGGGGGCGTGTGTCACTGATGCAAGGAGAGTCGGGTAACAAGGCCAGAGCGGGAATGAGGCAAATGTCCTGGGACCGCCTGAACCGAACCCGGGGCATTTGGAGACGCCAGGCGGGCGGCCTCGGTTTGTGTTGGATGCCTCACAGCCCGCCCGTGGTAACCAAATCAGCTTTTGTTTGTTTGTCTAAATAGGAAGACAGAGGCTCGGAACTGCCTGGGATGGCTCCACAAACAGCCCCGCGGCCAGAGTAGGCGGCCGGGGGCTCAGCTGGGCAGCCGGGGGCCTGCGGGACTGAGGAGGGGGCGCCCGGAGGCCAGGCTAACCGAGCCTGTGAGGGGATTGGCACGGGCGGGCGGCCGGGCAGGACTGAGGGGAGCTTGCCCAAGCGAGAAGTCTGGAAGGGAGAGGCCGGCCTGGCCCAGAGCACAGCCTCGGGTAGGCCTCTTCCCTCTGCCCTGGCTGTGCCCTGCAATCTCTGACCTCATCCCCGGGGAGGCGGGCCTGGGGCCCGACCCCTGCGAGCTGCCTCCGCCTTGCCCATCAACACGAGTCAGTGTCAAATGGGTTATTGATCTCTCCCTTCTGCTATGGGGGGCACAGCGGCCAGTTAATGAGGGCCTCCCTGGTCAGCAGAGGGAGTGGAGGGGACCAGCTTCCTCAGAGGCCAGGACAGCTGGCAGCCATCCGGGGGCCTCTTTGACCCTCTGGTCCCCCAGGCCTCGCTTCCTTTCCATCCCAGAGCAGTCGGGCTCCTGGTGGGGGCTGGGGGGGACGGTACCCCCAGATTCAGAATTAGAAGAGCCTTTGGGTGTTTCGTTTTTGTGGCAAAAGGAGATATAGATTATATAGATTAGGTATAGGTGTAGAGCTAAAGCGTTTAAAAGAGCCAGTTTTATAGAGTACAACTGATCTAAGACTAGCAAATTCATGTGATTCAATCCAACCATTATAAAGATACAGATGCGGCATTGACTTAGATCTCAATCTACATTCACACAGAGATATACAGACTCATAGACAGGCACACATATTTTAACATAGTATACTAGTCATCGAATGTATCAGTTTTACTGAGCTTTGGCATCAGGGACATCCGGAACCGGACCCCCACCCTGCCACTTACTGCTGCCGCGATCTTAGTTAAGATACTATCTCCTGGGGGGCGCCTGGGTGGCTCAGTCGGTTAAGCGTCCGACTTCGGCTCAGGTCACGATCTCGCGGTCCGTGAGTTCGAGCCCCGCGTCGGGCTCTGGGCTGATGGCTCAGAGCCTGGAGCCTGCTTCCGATTCTGTGTCTCCCTCTCTCTCTGCCCCTCCCCCGTTCATGCTCTGTCTCTCTCTGTCTCAAAAATAAATAAAAAACATTAAAAAAAAAAAAGATACTATCTCCTGGAACTTCTGTTTCCTCATCTGTGAATGGGAAGAAGGGGGCAGGGGATATAGATAGGACCAGCTTGGCCTGAACCGGGATAACTGATAGGGACCTGACCCCTGGGGTGCAGAATGACCTTAACAAAAGGTGACCTTGCCCTTTCTTATTGGGCCTCTCTGGCCTGTCAGGAAGCAAAAATGCCCTTCGGCCCTACGCGTGGCGGAGAAGCACAAACATTCATCTTATGTAAAATTTGTCTCGGTTCCAAAAGTAATCCGTTTTATAAAATTCTGAGCAGTGAACTGAAAGAAGAAGATAAGACGCCCCCCCCCCACCGCCCGCCCCCCAATCCCGGGCCCTGAGACTACCAACGTGAACAGTTTATCATGATGGGGGGTTCCGGATGTATAATTTGCAGGTAGGGAAAATCTGAGTCAAATTAGCTTCAGACGAAAGGGAGTTGATGAGCCCACATGCCTGAAATGTTCAGAGGAAGCTTGTCAGATGGCCCAGGGGTTGAATGATGTCACCAGGCAGAGCGGTCAGCTTGGGGTACCACAACCCATACCACAGACGGCGTGGCTCAAACAGCAGAAATGTATTTCCTCACAGCTCTGGAGGCTGGAAGTCCAGGGCCAAGGTGCTGGCAGGGTTGGTTTCTCCCGAGGCCTCTCTTCTTGACTTGCAGATGGCCGCCATCTTCCTGGGTCCTCACACGGCCCTTCCTCTGTGCTCATACCCTCCCGGGATCTCTACTCTTATTGTAGGGACACCAGACACCAGTCAGCCCTCCTGAGTGACATCCCTACCGGCGCGACCTTGTTTAACTCTGATTCCCTCTCTAAAGGCTCTATCTCCAGATACACTCCCATTGGGGGTTGGGGCTTCAACGTTCGAATTTTTGCAGGGGACCCAATTCGGCCTATAACACCAGGGATCCACGGCTCTGCGTCCTTAAACCTGATTTCCTTTGCCCGCCTCATCCTTCGTCAGGACCAGTGGCCCCCAGCAGCCCCAGGCTGACCTCCTACCTTTTTATTTACAAGAGACGGTGTCTCTGTTTCAGAGTGTCTCTGTTTCCGTTGCTCCCGCAGAAGCCCCAGGATTCCGTTTGATTGGCCCACCCTGGGTCATGTGCCCCCTCCTGAGCCAATCACTGGGTCCTGATTGATCAGGCCCATGACCCGTGTTCATACTGGCTGTTGGGGATCAAATCGGCCCCATGAGAGCACACGGCCTGGAGTGGGGGGCAGTTCCCAAAGGACGTTGGGGTTTTCTTCCCAGCAGCAGGCTGCACGGATGCCGGGTAGGCCAAACAGCTCGTGCCTATCACGTTCTTGGAATATAATCACGCACGAGTACATGCTCCTGCCATCCCGGCAAAAATACAGTCAAGAGTGTCGGGGAGCTTGGAGAGGCATAGATTGCTAACCACCTCTCTGAATGACAGTTCTGTGGCCCTACCTGAGGCTACACCCTGCAATTCCTCCCTCAAGCAGTGTTGCCTTTATGCCCTTCTTAGACAACCCCCTCCAGCCCCACCACACGGGCCGCCCCCGAAAGTCAAATCTCTCGCCGGGTATGTTTCCTCTAGAAGAATCAAGGTGCCTTCAGACCCTGGCAAGGCAGAAGTCTCAGAAAAGAGACAGGAGGCCTCACAGCCTTTGCAAATGGAAAGCGCCATCAAATTCCGTCTGCCATCTAATGGAAGTTGACCTCTGCAACCATGGGAACACCAGAGATCCAGTTCGGCCTCTTTTCTTTAAAAAACATTTTTTTTAATGTTTTTATTTATTTTTTTGAGAAAGAGATAGAGTGCAAGCAGGGGAGGGGCAGAGAGAGAGGGAGACGCAGAATCCGAAGCGGGCTCCGGGCTCTGAGCGGTCAGCAGAGAGCCCGACGCGGGGCTTGAACTCACGGACCGTGAGATCGTGACCTGAGCCGACGTCGGACGCTTCACCGACCGAGCCACCCAGACGCCCCTGCCTCTTTTCTGACCTCTGCTCTCTGATCTGCAGTGGGCCCACCGAAAAAAGGAAGAGCTTTCATCTCAGTACCAGACCCCATTGGGTCCCCGCGCCCAACCCCCTAAATTCAGCATCTGATTTCCTCTTGGAAATCGCCCTTCTCCTCAGAGGGGCAGTTCAGGTAGAATGACAAATGCGGGTGCGTCCCACGCTGTGTGGAAGCCACCTGGATAAGCTCAGCCCTCTCTTCACCCTACAGCTGGGGTCAGGTGCGAGGTCAAGTGTGGGGTCGGGTGTGGGGTCTGCGTGTGGCCAAGCAGGTGCTCTCATCGGGCCTTTGCTCGTGGAATCTGTGATGCAAAGGCGAAGAAGGTACGGGTGGACTCCCTCGCCCCAGCTGTGGCCTGCTCGTGACCGCGTCATTCCTCCTGCGACCCCATGGCTGTGGTGGCTGCTCCCCAGGCTTCCAGAGCAGCCCTGCCATATCCCGGTCTGGTGACTCCTTGACATTTTGCCGATGAACGTCATCATGCCTTTTCTGCTGCTTACGGCCAAGACACCTGAACCCACCAGCACCCCGAGGGCCCTTCGATGCCAAAGTTGGCAGAGAGAAGGGCGGTGATCGAGACCCCTGGTGAGTACTCCTTTGTATGTTCCTTTCCTCCTGGCCGCACCGCTCGATGGCATTTCCCAGCCTCCCTTGCAGGGAGGCAAGACCATGTGACTAAGCGGCGGCCAGGGGAACGTGGGCGTGAGGTGCCCCTTCCAGACCCGGCCTGCAGGCCCTCGGCGCAATCGTCCACGGGGCCTCTGGGGTCCTAGAGGCGGGCAGTGCCCTGGACGGAAGACGCCACACGGGTGAGAAATGGAGTCTCACCGTTTCAAGCCACAGACCCTTCAACGGGTACTCGTTACGGAGCTGATGTTGTGGGCCCTCGGTGCGCGCACAGTAGGTCTCTTGGGAGAGGGTCCCATGCCTTGGAGCTGGCAAAGAAGACGCTCATCAAAGCCAGGAAGTGACCACGGCTGCTGCTCCCTTGTCAACCAGAGGGGCGGGCTCCCCCGACCGGGGGCCAGGCCGTGTGTCCCATAACGTAGAAAGGGCTTGATTAGGAAAGACCGAGAGCTTCACTTTCTTGCTCCTTCAAGTATAACCTCCGATTGCATTAAGAGTGAACTTTCATCAGGGACCCAGGGATTTCGAAGCGACTTTCGAATGTTCTGGAGCCTTCCCTTCAGAGTTCACTGGGCTGGGCCCTTTTTCCCAGAGCACTCTGGGAAGATCCTTCCCCGAGTAAAGGAGCAGATGTTGATTTGCATATATGCATGTTTCTGGCCTCTGATGAGATTAGGAGGTGCATTTTTAATCAAAGCCTCCAGCGAGGCTGGGCCCTCGAGGGGAGAAGAGGAAATGTCACAGCAAAGAGGGTGTGGGCCTGGGAGACAGAGGCTCTCAGAGCTGAGGCTTGTTTATAAAATCGGATCGTTGGGGGGCCCTGTGGCTGGCAAACGAGGCGAAAGATGCTGGTCGACCTGGAAGTGAGGAGGAGGGCCCCGGCCCCTGCACTGGCGGCCTACAAACCTTGGACAAGTCCTGGCTTCTCCCTGAACCCGAGCTGCCCCTATAAAACGGAGGGTTGGGGTGACGCCACTGGACCCGCTACCTTTTCCAGGTTATTCTACGATGAAAAGCAAAATTATCCTGGACACAAAGTGCTTTGCAGCCATTTCGGGCCCTCATGATGCAGATAGAAGGAATGATCTCCCGGACAGGGTTGGAAGCAGCAGGGACGCCCCTCCCTGACCCCCGGGGCCCGGTCCGAGTTCAAGGGGCTGAGGGTTTTATCCTAGAAGGAAGTTCTCTTCCACCAAGATGCCCAGCTTGGAGGCTGGGGTAGGGTGGGGAACAGCCCACAGCCCTTCTGGTGAACAGGGACGCCTTGCTATCTTCGGAAGACGATGTTTGGAGACGATCGCAAGGCGAATTCTGTGTCCCTCGAGCCAGCTAATCGTCAGAGCGGTGTCCCCCGAAGTCTTTACGAAGGATGAGCTACGTCTGCGCGTATTCCTCGAACACTTCAAGCCCACCGCCCTCACCTCCCAGTTCCGTTCGTGTCTCCGCTGAACCGTTACCGCCTCCAACGGTCTTCCCTGAGCCATTCGGACTTCAGTGACTCTTGCCTGCCACTCTCTTCCCTCCGATCTACGGTTTCTCAACCCCGGCACTATTCTACCTCGCCCTGGATAATGCTTCGCTGTGGGGGCTTCCCTGTGCCGCGTGGGGTGCTTAGCAGCATCCTTGACCTCTACTCCCCGAGATGCCAGGAGCACCCACCCTCCAAAGGCTATGATGATCAAACAGTGTCTCCACACATTCTCAAACGTGCCCCGGGGGCAAAGCCTTCCCAGTTGAGCACCAGCTGTCCGACTTGTTTTATTTTTCTGTAAATAAAAATTTCTGACACCGCCTGAAGTGTACTTTGCATGTATTTCTGATCAGCCGTGTCTCATCCGTGGCCCCCACTGGAACGCGAGGCCTGCTTGGGCAGGGCCCCTGTTTTCCCTCGTTCCCCAGGGTGCCCGAGAGCAGAAACCGGACAGGTCAAGGAGCCCACCGAATGCCTGTGGAATAAATACGGGAGTGAGGAACAAAGCAGCGGCTTCACGCGCCTGTGTGTGGGGCACGATCCCTTGAACGTCTGTGTGCACGCGTGTGTGACCAGATGCAGAGATTCATTCCTGCGGCGGCTGGTACAAAAAAGCTTTTAAGGGAAACGGGAGCCTGCACCTGAATAGCACAAGTGCACTTTGAGGAGGCCACCTCCCCCTCGGGCTGCGGAATGGGCTTGAAATTGCGCTGCAGGAGGCCAACAACACAGAACCCCCTGCTGGCTCCCACCACGTTCAGGATAAAAGCTAATGTGTGTGCAACACCCGACGTCACCTACGCTCCGTGCCTCGCTGACCCTCATCCTTTATTCTCCCCCATATAAACTCAGCCCCTGCCAAACCAGCTTCCTGGAGAGCCCTCGAACCCTCCAAGTATATCCTGCCTCAGGGCCTTTGCACGTGCTGTCGCCGCTCCCCGGAACACCCTGAACCTCTTACAGAGGTTGTTTTCGTGGCTTGCAAGTTTTCCCACTCCTCTGCGTGTCTATGCAGCAGTCACCTCTTCAGGGAGATGTTCCTGACTGCCTCATTTCCTTAACGTTTGTGTTGTCTGTCTCCCCCCCTGGGAGTATCGGCTCCTCGAGGGTAGGGGCCCCTACCGGCTTTGTTTTCTGCTGCACCTAGATTCTCGCTTGGCACGTTCCTGGTCACGTGCGGGTGTGCGTGGATGCATGTATGTGATTTATTTCAACCGCAAGGCCGGGGGCGGGGTGGGGGGCAGGGGGGACGGGGGACAATGGCTGGTACGCCGTGGGTGTTTAGGTGGGTTCCCCAAGGCAGACCCTGAGGCAGAGTCGAGTGAAAGTGATATTTAGGAAGCGTTTGGGGGGAACAATCCATAGGGAGTGAGCAAGTGGGACAGGGAAGGGAAGGAGGCCAAGAGAGGGCGCATAGCCAAGCAAAATTCTGCAGAGGGGACTCGGGGTCACATATCTGAGTTGTCCTGCCCAGGGGTAGGAGAGGGGAAGCTTTTATATCCCACGCCCATCATGCTGTCTAGATGGACGCCCATGCCGAGGCACTTCTGGCGGTCTGTACGCGCAGGCCGAGAATGTTCCAGAAACTTGAGGGCAGTTGTCTGCAAAAAGACTCGGGGGCTGGCTAATGGGAGAGGAAGCACATCCAGATTTAGAATGCGGCGTGCAGAAAGGGAAAGGGATCCCCGGGGCCTGCAGATGGGACGGACCGTGTCTGTGCCTGTGAGGCACATGCTCCCTGTCCCCCGTGTTGGTGGGGTAAACGCTCCAGCCTGTAGCCACACAAGTGACCTCATCCCATATTAGCGCACCGCCGTCACCTGCGACTCATAACTCACGTTAAAATGAGCAGAGCGGGATCTATCTCTGAACTGTGGTTCTGTCCCTCTGGTCCCCCAGGGCCTGCCAAGGCGTCTGGCTTCTGGAACATGGGTGGCACGTGCTTCGTAAACGACCCCACCAACCAACGCCCCCAAAAGGCGAGAGGAGGGAGAGACACTGCTAAACCCGAGCCCTTCTCCGTGGCATCTTCTCCCGGCCCAGGTGGACCCGGGACTGAGCATCCAGAAACCTCTCCGGCCTTTGAGGTTGCCACCCCCGTTTCTGGCACCCACATTCTTCTCTGCCTTCCCCCTTCCCACCCCCCAGGTTTCCTCCTTGCGTCTCCCCCCCCTTACCCCCGGTTCCCCTTCCTCCCAGGGGCCGGCCCTGGCCTCCCCCAGAACCTAGGGCCTTGGCTTCCTGCCCCAGAAACTTCTGGAGCCAGGTCAGACTCCAGGGCCCCAAGAGTTAACCACCTCAACCTCAGCTCCAACTGTTCACCGTCAAATGGATTTCTCGGGCCAGCCAGAGTGCCAGGAGCCCGGGCCGAGCTGGGTCGAGCGGAGGTTTATTTTTCTGCTGACTACCCTCTCCCAGCTGAGTATCTTTCCCAGGACAAATCTCCGGCCCCGTTTTCCCTGGCTCTCTCTCCCCGTATAAAAACAACTTTATCTCTAAAGAGCAAATAACACCCAGCGCTCATAACAGATGCCAAGAACTGTTTCTGTTTTGATTTTTGAAAATAAAAATTCAACTGTGTTCAATAAAATTCAGAAGCCGCTTCCCTCTGTGGAAATTAAAGGGATCCAAGACGCCGGAGAAGCCACCGACCTTCCTAATTAAAGCTGCAGCAACGGCGGGGATCTGCTTCCTACAACCAGCCTCCTCTTGCTGAGCCGAGAACAAAGCCGGCCCCCATCAATATTTCATTCTCCTTTTCCTCCACGATAACAATGCTGTGCGTTCTGAGTGCGCCCCCCAAAAAGACATGCAGAGCTATGTTAATTAGGGTTTAAATAATTGACGCCCCAGATCTCGCCGTGTTTCCGGAAGTGTGCAGGGTGGGGTGTTGGCTCAGCATATGCGTCTATTCACGGTCACAGCCTCTGTCTGTCTGTCTGTACTGTTTGGCAGGTATGGGCTTAAGGGAAGACCAGCCCCAGTTTCCCAGAAATTGCTTCCGTCCTGAGGTTTTAGGTGGGTTTTTTTTTTTTTCGTTTTGTTTTGTTTTTTTTACTCTGAGTAGCAGGCTGGAGTCTGGTAAGATGTATTCGGTTAAGGCCTACTCTGAGGAAGTGAGTTCTGTACTTTTTCCTGCCCTGGGTGAGGGGCCGGGCCACCCCCAAGACTCTGACCCCATTCTGGGAAACAATCTGTGGATGCCTGACCTTCAGGAAAGGCAGAGCTAATGGTCTTTGCGTGGAATGAAGGGAGGAAGGGAGGGTAGAAAAGAGAGAAGGAGGAATGGAGAGAGAGACAATGAAAGGGAAAAATGGAAGGAAGGAGGGAGGAAGGATGGGTAGATGGGTTGGGTGGATGGATGCATGGATGGATGGATGGATGGATGGATGGAAGGATGGGGAGTGGGTGAGTGGATGGATGGATAGGTGGCTGACTGGAGGGATAGGTGGCTGACTGGGTGGGTGGGGTAGGTAGGTGGGTGGGTGGATGGATGGATGGACAGTTGGGTCAGTGGATGGTTGGGTGGGTGGCTGGAAGGGTAGCTGGCTGTTTGGGTGGGTAGGTGGATGGATGGATGGATGGATGGATGGATGGATGGATGGATGAGTTTGTCCTGAGGGCCCATGGTGGTTTATCTCCTCCTGGATGGGAAAATAAAAATACGGTAGATAGTCTCCCCATAGGTCCTTACATGCAGATAGCGCCTTACGACCTAGTTCTATAAGCAGCGAGAGGAGCCGTGGTGTGGTGGCCAAGAACCTGGCCATGAACTCTGGCCAGGCTATCAAGGTTTGAATCCCAGCTCTGCCGCTTACAGGCTGTGTAACCTTAGACAAGTTACTTGGCCTCTCTGTGCCTCAGTTTCCTCATCTGTAAAACAACTGTACCTACCTCCTAGGGCTTTTGGGAGTATTAGGTTGTTATAAGTATCAGACATGTTGACATCGGGTATCAGCCACAATCATGCTTGTTACAAAGGTTTGAATTTCAGGCAGTGCAGCAAAGAGGGTAGGGGAGGCGGCAGGGGAGAGACCATGGATGGGGGGGGTGGGCGGGGGCTTCCAGGGACTCCAATACATAGAGGCAAAGAGAGTCAATGCGGAGGGTTCTGGTGAGTAGAGGGGGGCCAAGGCTGCTCGTCACTGTACTAAGGACATATTTAACAAATCTCCTTGGGCTGCGGGGAGGGTTTAGCGATGGCCCACTGTGTGGACGGCCAATCTTTGTGGGGCTCCATACCCGCCCATCCTTCCATGGCCAGTTCCACTGTCATTTCCTTTTGAAGAAAAACCCTCCCTTATCCCATCGCCTTGCGGTTCTTGTCTGGACCGACACAGGTCTCGAGCCAGGTCACACAACCCCAAATGGGAACCAGGGGGAAAATGCTGTCTACATCCACTGGGTTCTAGACTCTCAGGGGAGCCTCCTACCTCAGGCCCTTTGCCCATGTTGAACCCCAAGCTGGGAATGTCAGCTCTCCTCTGCCTAATGCGACCCTCCCGCTGGCTCAAGCCCAGCCGAGATGCTGCTTCCTCTAGGCCCTTCTCCGGTATCCCCTCGGGGAGTTTCTCTCTGCTGGTCTGTCCCTTTCCTGAGCCACTTGGCTGCCATCTTGGAGTTGTCTGTCCATGTTTGTCTATCTGGGAGTTTGGGGAAGGGAAGGACTTTCCTTGCTACTTGGCGGGGGGGGGGTCTCCTCATGCCCCACCATTATCCCCCAGTCTATGAGACTCCCCTTCCTCAGTTTGGGGAGTCATCTCCCTTGTCTTGTTTTGGTCGCCCCAGCCTCTGGGGACACATCAGGTGGGGCCAGTCTCCCATTTCTGCACATTGTTCTAGAACTTCCCATCAGACCTGACTTTGAGGCAGCTGTGAAGCTGAAAGGGTCGCCACAGGCCGTGGAGTCCAGGAAGGCTCCAGGGATGATCTGACTAGAAACCCCGTCCCCGCGGGCCCAGAAACCCAGCAGCGGGGGTCCCTAACGGTTCTGCCCTCGAACCCGCGGGGCAACCCCAGCCTCCTTGGAGCCTCATTGCGTTCGTGGCGTGGGTGAAGTGTGCTCCTCCCCTTACTGGAACGGGCCTGGGGGGTCCTCAGCTTCTGACCACCGGCTCTATTAGCCGATCTGCTTCTCTTGGGCTCACAAGCTGGCAAGTACCACGTCCCCTGTGCTCCTTGTGCAAAAGCCACACCGAGGCCCAGGCCAGGCGCCTGCCCGCGACGGTACCAGAAAGACTGAGCCAGACGGGACCACAGAGACCAGTGGATCCTTCTTGCCCAGGGGCAGAGCCGCTGGGGACTGTGGACCCACATCTGCAGGGGCTTGAACACAGGACTCCTGACCCCCAGGGCGAGCCTCCCACTCTCCACCTGGCAGCTGCAGGAGTCGGGGGGGGGGATGCTGACTTCCCCCCTTCGTGGCTGCGGTTCTCCCCAAGGGTCCTCAGAAGAGGCCTCGTGGTTCCTATACCTGATGAGTACATCCGGCCCTTGGTGGCTTCAGTTCCTCGACAGCAGCCACAACACTAATCTCTCCGTCCTCCCTCCAGCCTGCTGTTCCCTGACCCCTCGCTCGGTGCTCCCCATTTCTCCGCCTGATCCGGCTCAGCCTCCTCCCCGGAACCTCTTCCTCAGCCTGGGCCTTAGCGGTCAAACTTCCTCGGGGCTTGATCCTTCCCTCGGCCCGCCCCTCCTCTCTCTTCTCCCCTCCTCTTCCCCCTTCCCTCTCCCCTTCCCAGCCGGCCCTCCCTCCCGGGCACCCTCATGGGCCTCCATGGGCCCACTGGGCATTGACAGGCATATATATATATATATATACATATATATATATATATATATATATATATATATATACATACAGGCCGAGACTGCTCACCGGGGCCACCCGCCGCTTACCTCCTGGTTCCACCCAGGAGTCTGACCCAGCCCCTCGTCAACTCGACACGTCACAAGCCACACCGTGCAAAGCGGTCGAGAGCACACACACTCTAGGGCCGGACTGGCTGTGTTCAAATCCGGTCCCTGGCACCCGGTGGCTGGGCAGCCTTGCGGGGGGGCGGGGGGGGGGATTCTGAACCACTCTGTGCCTCAGTGTCTCCATCTGTAAATGGGAGCAAAGACAGTACTTATCTCACTGGGCCGTCGAGTTCACGTAGGCAAAGCCCCCGAGAACAGTCCTGGCTCGCGGTAGTTGTTACGTGGCTTTTTCTATTGTCGTTAATATTTCCCCTTCTTCCCTACACTTGCCCCTTCTTCAGCCCCCCCCCCCATCTCGGCAAATGACGCCACCATCCACCCCGGAAATCAAACCTGCTCCTGTATCCTGCCCCCTCCTTACAGCCCCCCATGTTATCACCTGAAGAACACGTTCACTGCCACGTTCCTGGCCCTCTCCTTCTCCTCTCCCTGAGGGGCTTGCAGCCGCCCCCTAACTAGTCTCGCGGCTTCCAGCAACGCCTGCCTCAATCTTCTCTCCACCCACAGGCCAGAGTGGTCTTCTGACGGTTGCTCTCGGCATTGAGCCTCAGGATCAGGTCCAAGCGCCCGCGTGTGACCTTCAAAGTCCCCCCTCCCCTCCTCCTATGGCCCAACTGCTTAGCGCCAAGCTTTTGGGCATACGGTTCCATCCACCCGAAATGCACTGCCTCCTTCTCCTCCCCCCCCTCCCCCCTTCCCTGCTCTGGACTCTCCCGACTCCTCCCTGACTCCTGCCCCTTGGCCAAGTGTCTGTATGTCCACAGCCTCCCGGCTCACCCCCGTGCCGCCCCAGTCCGACCAGGCTGGGGTTGTCCGTCTCCCCCAGCCGACTCTGAGAACCACAAACACGATGTATTAATGTTCTCTTGCCGCTCTAAACATTTGCACAAACTTAGCAGCTTCAAACAATGCACACTTACTGTCTCACACTTTCCCCATCGGGGGACTGGGCACAGCCTGGCTGGATTCTCTGCCCAGGGTGTGACGAGACTACATTCGAGGCAGGGCTCCGAGATGCTGTGGTTGTTGGTAGGAGTCAGCGTCTTGAAGCTGTAGGCCTGAGGCCTTTGCTCTCCCGCTGGCTGTCTGCGGGGTGGTGGGGGGAGAGAGCAGGGGATGCCCTTAGCTTCAGGAGGTCACCCACAGTTCCTGGCCATGTGGCCTTGGTATAGACTCTCTCACATGTGGCAGCTTACCTGCTCACAGCCGGAGGAGAATCTCTTCTGTCTTCCAGAGGGGCCCACGCGGGTTTAAAGACCTTCACCTGATTTGGTCAGGCCCACCCGGGACAATCTCTCTTTGTGATTCGCTCAAAATGAACCCCAAACCCACTGACTTGAGACCTGAATTACATCTGAAAAAAAAAATCTCTTCGCCTTTGCTAGATAATATGACCTACTCACAGAGTCAAACCCCTTCGTATTCCTGAGGCCTGCCGCGCTCACGGGACATGCACACAGGGGGGCAGGAATCTTGCGGGCCATCTTAGAACTCTGCCTCCCACAACAGAGGGGGTGCGGGTGGACTCGTCTGCTTTTACCAACACCGTGTTTCAAGCCTCTTGCCCACAGCAGGTACTCATAACCTATTATTGAATACGTGAATGAATGAATGAATGAATGAATAATATGGCCGTGCGGCTCACAGCTTCCTCCTTGGGAGGGAACGGTGGGATCGAGTTACACATCAGCCTGGAAGGTGACCCCTCATTCACCATCGAATCAGCTCCTTGGAGCTGATCCATGTACCTTCGGTGGCTACTTTTCCTTTCGGAGGCTGGACATGTGAAGTACGGTCCCGTTCACTCCTCTGGGGTCATTTGATGTGATGAGCTGACGGCTGGCACTTGAGCGTCAGCCCCCGTGGAACAGAAGCTTGGATTCCCCGGTGTCCCCCAGGCCACCTCAAAGTAAGAAGCCACCTCCCCTTTGCAAGGAGCCAGCCTAATTGTTTCTTCATGGCCCCACGTTGGCACACGTTGTGTCCAGCCGGAGCCAGTGGGGAATCCCAGGAGACACCCTGACTTTGGGCAGGAATCAGGGATAGACACTGTGTGCAGTGAGCCATAAAGAGTCACTCGCTGAGAGGCCCATAGCATCCTTTATTTATTTGCATTGAAATATTTATCGGGATGTGAGGCATCCATAATAGATATGTCAGCCGCTCGGGCAGGCCTGCCGGGGGAGGAATCTGGGTGGCCTCTTAGGCATCGCCGTATTCACTCAGTGAATAACTCACCTGGAATAACTCACATTTCCTGAGGACCTACTGCAGACAAGGCACTGGGCTATGGGATCAGAATTTGGGCACTGCCCTCCGGGAGGAGAGGAAGACGAAGAGGGGCTGGGGAGACGCCGGTGTTCATCGAGTGTCCACTGTGTGTGAGGCATTTGAAGCAGACTCTCTCACTTTATTCTCTCAACAGCCCCACGACGGCATAATCGCGTCTCCTGTGGAGATGAACAAAGTGAGGCCCAGACAGGTGAAGTAACTCGCCAAAGGTCCTCCAGTCTTTTAAAATCTGAAGTCCAAGGTCTTTCCACCATGCCTGGCTTCCTGAGACCTGAATTCAGAGATCGCCATTCGTTTCAGCAACTGAGGGAAGGCCGGGAGTAGAAAGATGAGGCCGCAGACCCGGGGTGGAGGGCGGGGAAGCCGTGGGGGGTCTGACCCCAGCCTAGAGGCTAATGATGGGAAAACCACTACGACCCTCATCTGTCGGGGCGTCACTCTGTGCCAGCCCCTGCTCAGAGCAGTGTAGCTCCTTCCCCCCTCCCAGCAGCCTTCGAGGGTAGCGGTTTTTTTAAAAAAAATTTTTTTTTTCAACGTTTATTTATTTTGGGGACAGAGAGAGACAGAGCATGAACGGGGGAGGGGCAGAGAGAGAGGGAGACACAGAATCGGAAACAGGCTCCAGGCTCTGAGCCATCAGCCCAGAGCCTGACGCGGGGCTCAAACTCACGGACCGCGAGATCGTGACCTGGCTGAAGTCGGACGCTTAACCGACTGCGCCACCCAGGCGCCCCGAGGGTAGCGGTTTTAATCTTCATCTTATGGGCGAGAAAAGGGGGTCTCAAAGGAGGGAAGCGACTTGCCCAGGCTTGCCAAGTACAAAGTCGCTGAGCAAACACCCCTGTGAGTTGTGCACTGTCACTGGGCCCGTTTCCCGGTGGCGGAAACAAACCACAGAGGGGTCCCGTCCATCACATAGCCAGGGTGGGTCGTAGCTGGGATTTACAACCAGGCAGGTTGGGGCCCAGAGCCAATTTGTGTAATTCTTGTGACTGGCTGTCCCTCTGGTAAAATGCCTTGGCACCGGGGGCCTGGCATCAGCCTATAAACTGAGGGGGCCGGGGGACTCCCCGGAAGGGGGGAGGGGCTTTCCCATAAGCCAGGGCCAGGTGCACAGGCCCAGCCACACACGCTCCCTAGGATCCCTCTACCCGGCATCCACTGGCTTCCCAGGACCCTGCCATGCTTGTCCCGCCTGCCGTCTGCGATCCCATCATTTCTGGGTTGTTCTCGGCCTTCCTTGGTAAGCCTCTAACACAGGACTCTCCAGGGCCCCGGAAAGATCCTTCCCGGCCCTGGCTCCCCATCCAGGACGATTTTTTGATCCCTGAGTGCAGTTCCCTGATCAGAGCCCGACGGACACCAATCTGGCTGCAGAAAGCGAACAAACACAGCACCACTACCGACGGCCCAGAGGCGAAATAACAGAAGCTTAACATCTTTCGGGGACCAGCCTGCTTCGGAAGGGAAGGGGTGTGTGTGTGTGTGTGTGTGTGTGTGTGTAGGCGTGTGTGGACTTAGTTTGTTTTAATCACGAAAAAGTCTCAAACGTCGCAAAGTAATAAACGTCTATGGTCTCTAAAGCCAGACGACTCTGCAAGGTTTAGGCAGGAACATGGATCGTCTGCTTTCTCCTCAGCCCTCCTCACCTGCGGCTTCTGCTCCCTGGTAGCATCCGACTTCACCCCGTAAAACTCCTGCTTCTAGGGCTTACCACGCCCCTGTGCAATATTCTGCTATGGTTTAATTTAACAGCTTCGTCGGGGTGTAATCGACATACCGTCCATTGTACATTTTCAAACTACGTGATTGGATACATTCTGAGCTGTGCTTGCACTCGCAAAACCATCACCACAGTCAAGATGATGAGCACAGCGGGGGCGCCTGGGGGGCTCAGTGGGTTAAGCATCTGATTCTTGATTTGGGCTCAGATCATGATCTCACGGTCACGGGATGGAGCCCCCCGTCGGGCTCCACGCGGACAACATGGAGCCTGCTTGGATTCTCTCTCTCTCTCTCTCTCTCTCTCTCTCTCTCTCTCTCCCCCTCCCCTGCTCACTTGCTCTCTCTCAAAAATAAATAAACATTAAAAAAAAAAGATAATGAACATAGCCATCAACTCCCCAAATTTCCTCCTACTCCTTTGCAATCCCTCCCTCTTGTCTGCCCCCCGCTCCCCGCCATCCCCAGGCAGCCCATGAGCTTCCAGTCACTGCCAAACTGCTTCCACTCTCGAAACTCTTATGCCAAGACGGTCACACCATACGGGCTCTTTTCTCTCTGGCGTCACGATATCGAGGCGTTGTGCACGCTGTTGCGCACGCTGTTGCGTTAACAACCAACTAGCAAGTTTTACTGCCGAGCGGTGTATTATCACAGGGAGACACGTCCGTTGGTTCATCCGTTCAACTCAAAGGACATTTACCCTGTTCCCAGTTTTCAGCTCTTTCAGGCGGAGCTGCTCTGAACATTCACGTACGAGTCTTCGTGGGGATGTGGGCTTTCACAGTCCTCTTGGATGAGGACTCGAAGTTGAGGAATTCCGTCGTAGGATAGGTGTACGTATACCTTTTTAAAGAAACTCGCAAACTGCTCTCCAAGCGGTCCCGCCAGTACTCTTTTACTTCCCCTCCACTCCCCAGCGGGGTATGAGACTCCAGAGTATCTCACGCTCTTGCCAATACTGGTACGCTCTGTCTCCTTATTTCTAGACGTTCTAATAGGCCTGTAGGGGTACCTCGTTGTGGCTTTAATTGGCACTTACCTAATGACCAATGATGCTTAGCACGTTTCCATGTGCTTGCTTGCCATCTGTATATCTTCCGTGACGAAGTGTCTGTTCAAATCTTTGGCTGTTCTTTAGACCGGGTTGTTCGCCTTCCTGTTAAGTTTTGAGAGCTCTTTATGTATTTTGGATACAAATCCTTTATCAGATAGGGGACTTGTAAATATTTTCTCGCAGTCCGTGCTTTGTGTTTTCACTCTTTAAACAGTGCTTTTCAAAGAGCAGAAGTCCTTCATTTTGATGATGTTCAACTAATCAATTTTTATCTGTGATGAAGCATGTTTTTGATGCCTTTTCTAAGAAATCTATGACCTAATCCAAGGTCGCAAAAGATTTTTCTCCTTTGTTTTTTTTTTTTTTTCCTCTAGAATTCTATAGTTTTTGGTTTTACATTTCAGGTCTTTGATCTATTTGAAGGTCTATGATTAATAGTCACACACGGCGAGAAGTATGGATCAAGGTTTCTTTGTTTGTACATAGATACTACAATTATTCTCCATCATTTATTGAATAGACTGTTCTGTCTTCATTGAATTCTCTTTGCACTTTTGTTGAAAGTCGGTTGCCCATATATGAGCGGGTCTGTTTATACACTCTTTGATCTGTTGCATTGATTTATTTGTCTATCTTAACACCAATACCGTCCTGTGTTGCCTACTGTATTGATTACTAGATGTCAGGTAACGTTAGTCCTCCAACTTTGATCTTCATGTTCAAAAGTGTTTTGGCGATTTCCGGCCCTTTGCGTTTCTGTATGAATTTTAGAATCAGCTTGTCAGTTCCCCCCCCAAAAAAAACAAACAAACTTTCTGTCTTATTGGGATTGCATTGAATTGACGGATCAATTTGGACAGAATTGATATCTTCACAAGAATGAACCTTCTGACCCACTCACACGATACACGTCTCCACTTATTTAATTTTTATTTGATAACTTTTATCAATATTTGGTAGTTTTTCCGTGCACAGATCTTGTACATTTCTTGTCAGACTTATCCTCAAGTATTTCATATTTTGTAGCACGTGGTATATTTTGTTCCAATTTTCAATTATTCTGTGAAAGTATGTAGAGGCACAATGGATTTTGGTGTATTGATCTTGAATGCTGGAAGCTTGTTACATTCCCATATTAATTCTGGTAGCTTCTTTGGTAGACGTCTTTGGATTTTCTGCATAGATACGTATCAGTGAATAACGACAGTTTTATTTCTTCCTTTTCAATATGAATGACTTTTAATTGTTTTCTTGCCTTATCACACTGGCTAGACCCTCTAGAACAATAGTAAACACAATAGGAAGAGTGGACATACCCGCCTTGTTCTTGATCGTAGGGGGAAAGCAATCAGTATTTCACCAGTAAGTATGATGTCAGCTGTGGGTTTTCATACATACCCTTACCAAGTTGAGGAACTTTACTTCTCGTCATAGTTTTCTGCAAATTTTAAAAATCAGGAATCAATGTTGGATTTTGCTGAATGTTTTGCATGCATCTATTGAGCTACTCATATTTTTAAAAATCTGTTAACATAGTGAATTGCATTGATTTATCCTCAAATGTTAAACCAACCCCTCATTTCTGGGATAAATCCCACTTGGATCAAGAGGTCGTATTCTTTTTATACATTGCTAAAACTTTGTTATGAATTTTTGCCTTTATGTTCATGAGGGACACTGGTCTGTAGTTTTCCCTTCAAATAATATTCTCTCTGGTTTTGGTATCAGGGTAATGCTGGACTGTGAGAGTTGGGAGATAGTCCCTCCTCTTAAGTTTTTGGAAGAGTTTTTGTAGAATTGGCATTATTTCCTTATTAAATATTTAGTGGAATTCATCCGTGAATGAATTCTTATCTGAAGTTTTCATTATAATAAGGATATTTTTTAATAAAATTCAATTCATTTAATAAATACGATTATCGGAATATCCATTTGTTTGTGAGTGAGCTTTGGTCCTGTGTGTTTTTCAAGTTTGCCTATTTTATGAAAATTACTGAATTTATTGGCGTAAAGTTCTTCATAATCATATTCTCTTAGTATCATTCAAAAATCTGTAGAATCTATAGTGATTTACCTCTCTCAATATCGGTAAAGACCATTTGTATCTTTTTCCTTTCTTTTCTTTTTTTTTTTTTTTTTTTTTTTTTTTTTCCTGATCAGTCTGGCTAAAGTTTTAGGAATTGTACGGATCTCAAAAGATCAGCTTTTTGATGTTCATGGTTTTCTGCTTTCTGTTGTATTGTTAATTGTTTTTCTGTTTTCTGTTGTAGGGCTATAAATTTCCCTCTATACTGACTCATACATTTTTATATTTTGTCGTTTCCTCCACAGTCATTTCAAACAATCGAATTTTCCTTTGATTTCTTCTTGGACCCGTGGTTTACTTCGAAGTGTGTCATTTAGTTTCCAAATATCTGGAGGTTTTCCAGCTATTTTTCTGCCATTGAGTTCTAATATAATTCCATGTGGCCAGAGAATATACTCTGAATCTTTTTAAATTTATTGAGACTTGCTTTATGGCCCAGACTATGGTCTCTCTTGGTGAATGTCCTGTGTGCACTTGTGAAGAATGTGTATCCTGATGTTGTCAGGTGGAACATTCTATAAATGCCACTCAGGTCAAGTTGATGGATACCGCTGTACAAATCTTATAGGGCCTTACTGATTTTCTGTCTACTTCCTCTATCGATGCTTGAGAGAGGGGCATTGAAATTTCCAACTCTGATCGTGGATTTATCTATTTCTCTTTGCGGTTCTATCAGATTTCGCTTCATATATTTTGAAGCTCTGTTATTAAGTGCATAGATGTTTAGGATTGCTATACCCTCTTGATAAATGGAGCCCATTATCATTATGAAATGAACTTCTTTGTCTCGGGCGGGACCTACGCAGTGTTTAGTCTAGGGTTGATTACTCCTTGCCATTGATGCAAGACCCTTCTGAGTATTCTACTCAATGCTGTAAGAACCGGGAGCAGTTTCCACTCTGCCTGGTGGGAAAAGGTATCATTGCAGGCCCTAGGTGAGCTTCCAATACTCTTCTCTTTAATCCTTCTAGGCGGTGCTTTTCCCACCTCGGGAAGCTTCTTCATGTGCATCTGCTGACGGCGCCCTATGAAAACTTGAGGGGACCTTCTGCAGACCTAGGTGTAACCCCCTCCTCTTCCATACTCTTCTCTGTGCACTTTAGCTGCCTGGGCTTTCTGGATTCTTCTCTCCAACGGAAGGCACTGTGTCCCACCTTCTCCCTGGGCGGTGACCAGGAAACTCTCTCAAGGCGGTAAGCTGGGGTAACTGTGGGCTTACCTCGCTCATTCCCCCATCTCTCAGGGATCCGTGTCCTTGACTATGTCATGTGTGATGCTTTATTTTTTTTTAAATTTTTTTAATGCTGATTTATTTTTGAAGGAGAAAGAGGCAGAGCATGAGCGGGGGAGGGGCAGGCAGAGAGCCAGGGACACACAGAATCTGAAGCAGGCTCCAGGCTCCGAGCTGTCAGCACGGAGCCCGACGCGGGGCTCGAACCCACAAAGTGTGGGATCGTGACCTGAGCTCAAGCCGGACACGCAATCGACTGAGCCACCCAGGTGCCCCACGCGTGATGCTTTACAAGACATTGTTTCACATGTTGTCACTCCTTCAGGTGGAGCATAAATCTAGTCCTTTTCGCTCCATTTTGGCTGGAAATCGAAGTCATCATCTCTTTTTTAACTTGTTCATTTTGAGGTACCTGTGTTGACCTATGACTACAAAAGTTGAGGGCTTAGATTTCTCACAGAAGATCCTCCACCCTTCCAGCGCCACACATTTTCCTTTCCTGCATCGTCCCAGTAGACATCCGATGGAAATTAGCATTAAATGTTTGCACTCTTACGACTTCGGAAATAGTACTCTAGCTGAGTCCTGTGGTATACCAGGACTGACGCTCTTTCTTTCGTATCTTTCCGTTATCAGTAGAGTTAATATTTGCCTTGTTAAATGGTTTGCTTTGAATCAACAAAACTAGAAGGCAACCAACAGAATGGGAAAAGATATTTGCAAACGACATATCGGACAAAGGGCTAGTATCCAAAATCCATAAAGAACTCACCAAACTCCACACCCGAAAAACAAATAATCCGGTGAAGAAATGGGCAGAAGGCATGAACAGACACTTCTCTAAAGAAGTGGCCAACAGGCACGTGAAAAGATGCTCAACATCGTTCCTCATCAGGGAAATACAAATCAAAACCACACTCAGATGCCACCTCACGCCAGTCAGAGTGGCTAAAATGAACAAATCAGGAGACTATAGATGCTGGAGAGGATGTGGAGAAACGGGAACCTTCTTGCGCTGTTAGTGGGAATGCAAACTGGTGCAGCCGCTCTGGAAAACAGGGTGGAAGTTCCTCAAAAAATTAAAAAGAGATCTACCCTATGACCCAGCAATAGCACTGCTAGGAATTGACCCAAGGGATACAGGAGTGCTGATGCATAGGGCCACTTGTACCCCAATGTTGATAGCAGCACTTTCAACAATAGCCAAATTATGGAAAGAGCCTAAATGTCCATCAGCTGACGAATGGATAAGGACGATATGGTTTATATATAAATGGAATACTGTGTGGCAATGACAAAGAATGAACTATGGCGTTTTGTAGCAACGTGGATGGAACTGGAGAGTGTGACGCTAAGTGAAATAAGTCAGACAGAGCAAGACAGATGCCATATGTTTTCACTCTTATGTGGATCTTGAGAAACTTAACAGAAGACCATGGGGGAGGGGGAGGGAAAAAACAGAGAGGGAGGGAGCCAAACCATAAGAGACTCTTAAAACTGAGAATAAACTGAGGGTTGATGGGGGGGGGGGGGGTGGGAGGGAGGGGAAAGTGGGTGATGGGCGTTGAGGAGGGCACCTGTTGGGAGGGGCACTGGGTGTTATATGGAAACCAATTGGACAATAAATGTCACATTCTAAAAAACGGTTTGCTTTGTTGTCTAACGGTTTATTCTTCTACTTTAAGAACTTCATACTCAAACAACATGAAAGTCATGTTATTTGGGAGGGGGGGAGGGAGGTTGCTGAGAGGGCTGGGTTACGTGGGCCAGCACGTGTCCCCAGCACGGCAGAGGCGTGGGGCAGGGACTCTCGCTTTGAGACACGGCCCCTGGCCCTCTGCATACGCATTACACGTCCCTGGTATATTCTGGGACTGAAGGAAAACATGGAGATTGGGGTAGAGAGGGTAAGAAGCATGAGCACAGAACCACACATGAGATTCTAGTCTTATCTATGGTACTAACGTTCAGCAGTATCTCAAGCAACTCTCTTTTCTTTTGAGGCCCCCAGTTACTTATTTATCTGTGATGGGGGCACGAGGTTAAAACGATTAGAGGTCTCTTCCAGGTCTCCAAAGCCACGCAGGGTTGGAGGTGACCATGGAGAGACATCAGGGGCCTGACAAGCTTCCCAGGCCCCTGCCCCCAATTCAGCCAAGACTCGGGCATTTCTTTGCACATAAAAGGGAACAGGCCTGGTCATTTGGGGCCATCGCGGGCTCTCGTGGTGGGAGCCACAGGAGGCAGGTTTCAGATCAAGATGGCGATGAATTCAAGAAAGATAAAGCTTCCGTAGGTAATGAGTTCCCCATCACTGAAGTGTGTGAGCAGAACCTGTACCAGCCTTGGGCCAAGTTCTGCAACCTTCCGTTACAATCTTCGCACGGTATTGTCATCGGCTGTTTCCTCCACGGGCTCAATGACTGAACTGTGAGCCACTTGAGCATCCAACCCAGGGGTTCTCAACCAAGGCAGTTTTCCCCCAGGTGACATTTGACGATGACCGGGGACATCGCTGGGTGTGACACCTCCAGGTGGAGGCAGGGGAGGTGCTGTAGGCATTTAGTGGATAGAGGCCGGGGAGGCTGCTAAACATCTTAGCAAGTCCAGGAGACCCCAGGCAACAGAGAATCGTCTGGAACAAACTTAGCGGCATCGAGGTTGAGAAGTCCCCGATGAGCCCCCGCCTCAGCCGGGCACTCAGCACAGAGGCTGGCACACGGGGGGCAAGTGAGACGGGGAGGGGGAACGACCTGCAACGTAGGGCAGGGGTCTGCTTGTCTCGCTGTCCCCCATGCCCACAAGGACCCCATAGGAGAGTTGTCCAGCACGGCTTAGGGGAGCATTCCCCACCCCAAAGCACAGAGGGTGAATTCGTGGTCCGACCGGGCCATCCCTTCCCGGATTTGTGACCCATCCTGGTCAGCGAGGAGCCGGACTAGACCCCCACCCTTTCTTCCACCCTCTGGACTAACTGCCCCGTTGTCAGCTGAATGAGCCAAGACTTGAGCTTCCTCTCTGTATCATGGGGCCATCAGCAGACTCGCTTGCAATGGGGGGCCATGGAAGGATTTGGAGCACAGGACTGGCAAGCTCAGACGTGGGCCTGTGTTACTTTCCTGTTGCTGTTGGGACAACTTACCGCAAACTCAGTCGCCAAAACCCGTGCAACCCTATTCTTTTAAGGTTCCGGAGGCCAGAAATTCCAAATCAGTTCCACTGGGCCAAAGCCCAGGTGTCACAGGGCCGGTTCCTTCGGGAAGCTCTGGGAGAGAATCATGTCCTTGCTTTGGGTAGCTTCTGGAAGCCGCCTGCGTGCCATGGCTCTCGGCTCCTTCTTCCCATCGCTTTGCCTTTTCTCTCCTGCTTCTGCGGACACATGGCATTTTTTTCCCTTTTCCGTTATCAATTTTCCCTCTGTCTTTTTATAAAGATTGTATCAGTGGGCTCACCTGGATAATCCAGGCTACTCTCCCACCACCAGGTCGTTCATTTAATCACATCCGCAGAGTCCTTTTTGCAATACGAGGGGCAACAGATTCACGGGGTCCTGGTGCTACAATGTGCACGTTTGGGGAGGTGGTTATTATTCGGCCGAGCACAGAGGCCAGACAGGGAACAGACTGCAGCTCCAAGCGGCCAAGCCATGGACGAACCTAGAAGCCCGGCCCAGTGACCCGGACCAGCCATTTGGGGGACTCCACTGTAGGGTGACAACTTTCTCCAAGGTGTCCCAGTAACACTCCAGGACCCCCTCAGAACACTCTGCACGTTGGGGAGAGGATACATGGATCAGGTCCCCACATTAATATCTGTGCCGCCTCAGGCCGGTTTCTGTCCCTCCCCAAGCCCTGTTTCCTGATCTGGCATGGAGGGATCATTAACCCCATCACTGCCTGCAGGACTTCAATAACATCAGATTACCTACCATCCCCAACCCCCTACCCCCCTTGCCTCTCTCCACTTGATCAGGCACACTAGTCTTAAACACACCAACATTACGTGCCTCAGGGCCTTTGCACTAGCTGTTGCCCTGCCATGGCTGCTCTTCCCCAGATACTGACATGGCTAGCCCCCTCACGTTCATTTCTGCATTCAGTGTCATCGTCTCAGAGAAATTATCCCTGAACATCCTATCCAAAAACCACACTGCTATCACTCTATCCTCTCTTCTGGCTCTATTTTAGTTTATTTTTTTTTTTAATGTTGATTTATTTTTGAGAGACAGAGACAGAGAGAGTACCCAGGGGAGGGGCAGAGAGAGAGAGGGAGACAGAGGATCCGAAGCAGGCTCCACGCTGACAGCAGAGAGCCCAGTGCGGGGTTTCAAACCCACAAACCGTGAAATCATGACCTGAGCCCAAGTCAGACGCTTAACTGAGTCACCCAGGCATCCCTCCACAGCGCCGAAGCAGAGAGGGAGTGGGGAAGAAATACCCCGACCTCTCCCTCCACCCCCGGCCCTCCAATCTCCAGCCAGTGCCTCCACTGGCCCAGACCACGAGACATCAGAGCACAGGCGAGCCGAGAGCAGCCGGACATGGGATTCAGCCTCCCTGGGCACCAAGCAAGGCAAAAAAGGGCAGGGAGGGGATCCAGCAGCCGGAGGCAGGTGGTGGCCACCATATTGAATGTTTGTCTCCTCCCCAAGTTCATATGTTGAAAACCTAGCGCCCAAGGTCCTAGGTATTAAGCCATTAAGCCATCGACTCCGGCTCTCGTCATGATCTCGAGCCCCGCATGAGTTCGAGCCCCGCATCGGGCTCCGCACTGTCAGTGCCTGGGACTCTCTCCCGCTCCCTCTCTCTCTGCCCCTTTCCAGCTCGCGCGCGCTCTCTCTCGCTCTCTTTCAAAATAAATAAATAAATAAACTTTAAAAAAAAATTTTTTTTTAAATCTTTAAAATGATCTGTCTTCCCATGCAACGTGTAAGGTTCATGAGGATGAGGATTTTTCTCTGTCTTCATTATAACCTCACCCCCAGGTGCTGTGAACGTTGCCCGGGTGCCCGTAGGTGCTCCGTAAACGATTGTTAATGAATAAGCAAAACCACACCAAACAATGGGTCTAAAAGTAAAATGCTTTGTGGGCAAGAGAGTAGCCTACGCATGAAAAGCTGTCATACTGTGGTTGGATTAACTCCTTCGGAGCGGACCCGTCTGTGACTCATGCAGCAGAGAACAGAATGAGGGGAGGAAGGAAGCCTTCGGTCGCCTTTTCCTCATCCATGGTGACCCCCGGGGCCCCCTGCCAGCTCTGGGTATTGTGCCCAGGGCGCCTGCTCCCCCCCAACTGCAGGCTGTGCGATGCTTATTTAAGAAACTTCCAGATCTGCTCTGGGCCCCCTGCAGATTCGGCCAAATGAGTCCTGCCAGGTTTTCCCCTCAGGGAACGGTAGCATTTTTAGGCCCACCTCCCCTTGATTCAGAGTGGGCATGGCAATCGCGGGGGAATCTGGGGCCTGGTGGCCGTCCAAGGAAAGAGGACTGTGTCTGGGGAGGCTCTCCTAGGCTATGAGAAGCAGCTGCGGGAGACCTGGGACGCTCCCCAGGTCACTCCCAGTCCTTACCGAAGTTGGCCCTGCCGTCACCTAGCCCTGGCGCGCAGAGCGGCTGAGAAGGCAAGCCATTTGCGAGGTCAGGGGGCCTTGGGTTCAAATCCCAGAGCCTCCTCTTGCTAGCCCTGGGCCGCCGCCTCCTTGAGGCATTAGTTGTCGGGCTTTCTTTATGCCGCTCTCCTGAGCATGACACGAATCACAAAGTCCCAGCAAGCGCCTGGCACGTAGTGGGCACCCCCACGCCGTCCTGCCTTGCCTGGCTTCTCTTCTTAAGAGCCCTCCAGAGACTGTCTTCACCGAAACACCGAGAGTAAGTAAGTAGCCAGACGCCAGCCCATCCTCTACCCGGAGCAGCGTCTCCGCGTTTGAAAACTTCCAAGGCAAGGAAACTTCTTCTCCCAGGCCGGCTCCATCCACCTCGGCTGCCACCTTGAAAGCCCCTCCGCCTTCCCCCCCAGGGCCTATCGCCGCCGTCTTAAGAAAAACCCTCGTCTCTCCCGGTGCCTGGAGTCGTCGCCCGGAAGGGAGGGGGAGCCGAGGGGGACGCGCTAATGGGGGACGCCGCGGCAGAGGAGGAGACACAATGGATGAAAGAAGAAAGCGCATCCAAACACGCGTTCTTGTTCTCGAGAAGAAGGGCCAAGTCTGACTTTATAGCAACAGCTTTGAGAGCAGCAGCGGTGGGATTTCATGGCAGAGGTTCCGCGGGAAAATCAATAAGCGGGGCCGCTGTTTGGAGAGGCAGCAAGAAAGGCCACTAACGAGGCCAGATTGTAACAGTTCTGCGAGCAGCCACAATGCTCACCTTACACGGCGCGGCCGCGCGTTAGTAAATAATAAATCACAGCGGCCGGCGGGCGGCGGCGGCGGCGCCGGACAGAACGCGGCGCGTTTGACTGCAAAGCAGACCCGGGGCCATGAATTATTCACCGCCGCGCGGAGATAAAACACGGCCGCGGGAGGAGGCGCAGCCCCGCAAACAGGTGCCCGGCGCGGAAATCTGCCTTTTGATTACGAGCCTGGGCCGGGGATGGGCCCGGCCGGGGCCCGCGGTTCGGGGGGCGGCGGCGCTCGGGGCGCGGGGAAAAGATGGGATTAATCAGGGGCGGCAGCCGACGCCCCCCCAAGAGCGATTTGCCAGACTCCGGGGCTGGGAACGATTAGGGCAGGCCCGGCAGGGCTGGCCTGTGTGTGCACGCACGCCCTGGGTGCTGCAGCCTGCCTGTGTGAGTGTGCACGTACGCAGGGCACTCGTGTGTGTGTGTGTGTGTGTGTGTGCGCGCGCGCGCGCAGCTACACGCGCCTCTGGGTTCCCCTTGGGAATGCCCATAGTGCCCTTGTGGTCTGTGTGCCTGCAGGCACTTGGGACGGGGCGCGTGATTATGTGCAGACGCAGGGTACGAGTGTGGGAACCTGCCCGTGCCTGGTTCTTCCCACAGGCGTGTGCGCGCCTGGGGGGTGCACGTGCGCGAGGACACACGGCATGCGCGTGCGCCGCGTGAGCACGTATCTGCCGGGCACGTGTGCTTACCGGTGGTCCTGGAGGTGCAGAAGCCGCTTTGGGCCGTCGTCCCGCGTACCCAGCGTCTCCGGACGCGCATGTGGGCACACGCAGGGTATGCGTTTGCGTGTGGCCATATTTGCACGTGTGGTATTTGCGAACAGGTGCGCGGTGCGTGCGTGTGTGCGTTTGCAGCATGGGGGGGCAGCCACGTGTGTGCAGGCGGGGGTGTGTGCCCGGCGCGTTTGTGTCGGCGTGCGCTGCGTGTGTTCATCCGTGCCTTGTGACGTCTTGGAGGTTGGTGGTGCGCATGCGTAGTACAATTGTGTGGCCTCGTGAGTGGTTCTGGGCCAAAGTGCTCACGCGCGCCCTGAGTACCTGTATCGTGTGGTCCTTTGCATGGCTGCCTGACGGAACCAAAGCACACGCCGGAGGCCGTGCGCGTGATTATGTGTGCCCGTGTGGGTGCAGATGGGCACGGGGACGTCAGCGCGTTCTGTTTGTGCTCACATACACGTCATCGTAGCGGGGCCAGCCGCATGTTTGCGGCGGCCACGTTCTCCCCTCGCTGCCCATCTAAAAGCCAGTCCGAAATGTCACTGCCGCCACAGAACGGATCACAGCACAATGCGTCTCCAAGACATAATGAACAATGTGCGATTTACTGACGGCTTCCTGGAGAGATGGAGAAGAGACTTTACCTCCTATTTCACACCCCAGATTTCTTTGAAAGCCACGGTAAACACCTCTGCCTTCTTCCCAAGTGCCCTGTGGGGTGCCTCACCTTTTCCTTCCCCCTCCTAAATGAGTTTTTCTTCATTTACTCAACAGATTTTTACCGAGCCCGGCGCTGTGTTGGGGCCTTGGAAGATACCAAAGACAGTAAGAAGAAGAATCTCAGATTTGGGGAGCCCAGGAGAATAGTGTAGGTCAGACCCATGCACCTGTCGCTAGGACACACAGTAGGGAGTGGCTGGTACCCTAAGACGAGGAATGTGTCAGAAAGCTCAGAGCGGGAAAGAGATGCCTCATGACTGGAGAGAACCCAGAGGTCTCCCTGGAGGTAGCAGCACCGAAGTTGGGCTCAGAAGACTGGGGAGGATTTGGCCGTGCTAAGATGGAGACATGGGTCAGGGAGGAAGTCGAGAAAATAAAAGCCTAGGGGTGTGTCTCAGTCAGGGCCCAGTTAAGAGACAGAAACCAGGTACTTGAACAGAAAGAATTTAACGTAAAGAATCGTTAACCAGGGATTCAAGCTAACAAGGTAAAAAAAAAAAAAGAACGCTCAAAGTTTTCATACCGTTGGCCACCGCAGGACGTGACCACCAGCTCCAGAGCTTGGAAAGCAGAGAGCAGGGTGGAATTATTAAAATTTAGAAGCTTAGAGGCAAAGCCCCTTGGGCCTGAGATCCAGACCTTTGAGAAGGAGGCACCGTTGGCCGTCACGGGTGTCTCTGAGCTTGGAGGCGGGGCTCCCCAGGCCCAGGAGCCAGACCGCTGGAAAGGGGGCACCAGCAGCTGGTGCTGGTGTGTCCAGGGGTGCGACGAGGCTGGTTCTATAAGAATTGTAAAATCACCACCTGGGCTCAGCTGCTGCCCTGGGACAGAAAATGCTGTTGCCGTGGTGAAGAGTCGTGGCCAGGGAGATGCTCACGGAGCCGCCAGCAGACAGGACGTCCACATGAAGGAGCGAGACCCTCCCTCTCCCAACCTCGCGGTCTCCCTCCAGCGACGGGATGGGCAGAGCCTGACATGGAGCCAGAAGAGTGGCTTTTGGAGCTGCGGCCCCTGCAGCACAAAGCTGAGGCCAAGAGGGCAGCTTCGGGGCTGAGAGACGGTAACTCAGTAACTGTCACAGTCCACCCCTTTGACCAATCGGCATCGGGAGACACCCTCTACGCCCGTGTGAGATTCCGTGCAGTAACACCACAGCTGGGTCTCTGCCTGACATTCTCTCCACCTTCAAAATGAGGACATACGTTTTCCACTGGAGTCACCCCGGGAACACCGAAAGAATCCGGAGTGAGCTTCCTGCCCGGAGTCCCACCAAAGGGCTTCGGGAAGGGCCGGCAGATGGCCGACCGCGCACTGGAATAGAGAGGTGAAGCCCCTGGCCTCTGGCTCCATGGACCCTAGAGCCTGCAAGTATTTGGGAGTCCGCAAGTTATGCCAAGCCGCTTCCCCACTGTGACCCTCGGCTTTGTCTTCTGTCTGCCTGCAGTGAGACCCAGAGGAAGTTGTCAGCCTCTAAGAGCAGCCTGTGGGCAGTGGGAGGGCAGGTTCCAAGACTAGACTTCCTATCTCCTCTGCCACTTGGGATGTCTTGTGCTCTGATCCCAATGGCTCTGATTTAGAAGACGCTTGGGAAGCGTTTCCGTGCGTCCTTCAGTGCGGTATAGAATAGGAATGGTAAGCCTGGGACCCTGAGCCTGGAGGGGTTCCTCCCTAGCCAGCCCAGACCCACCCAGACCCACCCAGACCCACCCAGACCCTTGAGGAGGGGCCCCTGCTTGAGTCCTCAGGGTTGCAAACAGGTGCTTAGAGAGCCGACAATGATCTCCCCTTGCCGCTTCCTGCCGTCGCCCCTGCCTATGCCCAGCCCATTTGAGTGAATATCCTCATGATGCAAGGTAAGATCTGTCTGTGCCCAACCCCAACCCAAGGATGACTGCTTTCTTGTAAGTACTCCAGGGCCTGCCGTGCGCATCCCAAGGAAGAAGGCGCTGACGGTAGAATGTCGGGCATCCTCAAGGCTGCCATAGTACAGTTGTGCAGGCTGTGCACTGCCAAAAGGTTCTTGGCCGAGGGGAAAAGCGGGGGCTAAAACCCATCCTGGAGTCCTCCCCAAAGGTCGGGAAGACGTTACCTAATTCTTACAAGGCACTTTCTGGACTAGGGCTGGAGCTGGGTATCAACATACCTAGGACAAACCAAGTCACCACAGTGATTCTACACGTTTCTGAGCTCCCAGGGGCTGTGCGGTCCTCACCCACTAGGAGATCTCTGAGCAGGATCGAGTCACAGCTACAAATGATCTAATCTAACATGCTGCCCCTCTGCTTGCTCCTAATACTGGTGAAGCCTGGGCCCCCTCCCTCAGCCCCCCGGGCGGCCACAAGAAAGGAAGCCTGTCCTATCTCCACAGGCTGCAGGCAGGCCGGCTACTCCAGCCCAGCACCTCTAGGGACTGACTTTGGGCAGAAGGGCCTGACTTCAAGTGCCTTGGTTCCCGTCTCTGTGAAATGGAGGTAATCACGGCTTCTCCCAGAACCACTGGGAGGATTAACCGCAACGATAACAAACAGAGTTACCACTTCACGTGACCTCCTCCGAAGACTTCACATACACCAGCTCCTTCCAGAAGAACCCTTTAGGGTGGGGCCTGCCTGTCGCTTCGTTTTCGAGGTGAGCAATCAGGCTCAAAGAGGTTAGGTAACTTACTCAAGGTCACAGCTACTGCGGGGCAGGATCCGAACCCGAGCGGGTTCTAGCTTTTGTACGAGGCTGCCCTCTCGGGGGGGGGGGGGGGGGGTGGCGGGAGAGCACGTGGCAAATACCCGACACGGCACCGGGCATATGGGAAATATTCCATAATTGCAACTCCTGGTATATTTTTTCTGTTAGGATGGGTCCTGCCTGGCTTGGGGTTATCTCCGGCAGTCACTACATCAGCTGTCCCCATCCATCCCTAGCCAGGGCCCGGCATTCCTTTCTTCCTGACACCAGCCCTGGGGTCTCCGGAAAGGCCAGCCTCTGACCCCTGGCCAGGGCGTTATCAGTCTGTCTCTGTCTCAGGCAGCGATGGGCTCCCTTTGAATCCATGTTCCCCCGCCGACCAGCTGTGTGAGCCTCCACGAGTAGCTCGGCTTCTCTGTCTCTCAGTTTTCCCGTTTAAAAACCGATCAGGAAACGACGTATCCCCTCGCATTACCATGAGGATCCAACATCTCGTTCCGTGCGGAGTTGCCTAGAACAGTGCCTGGTGCAGAGTAAACGCTTGAACTCTGTGAGTCGGCATTGTCTTTCCACACTATCCACCTTTTATCGTAAAGCGTGGTTTGTGACGGTCCCCCCAGCGACTGGGGAGTCCGTTAGAGCACCGTGTCTGGCCAGTGGTTGCCATCGACCCCATGAGAGGAGGTCCAGGGCGGAATTTCCAGATTCAGGACTTCCCACTCCATGGGATGATCGATCACGGCTGCCCAGAGCTTTGGGTAGAGAAGGATCCTGAAGCCTTGTCTGGGCCCAGAAGGAACAAGGGATGTCACGGACCAGCGATGCTCGCGCCCAGCATGAGAGAGGCAGGAAACGGCCTTTGCTTTGGCTTCCCCCACAGGAGGTGGAGCCCAGACAAGTGCAAGGTTCTTGGGGAGGTGATGTCAAGACGACCCCGGAGTAAGTGGGGCATGAGAAGGAAAAGCAGGGGGCGCGCCTGGCTGGCTCGGTTGAAAGATCACACGACTCTTGATCTCTGGGTTGTGAGTTCGAGCCCCACGTTAGGTGCAGAGATTACTTTTAAAACATCTTAAAAAAAAAAAAAGAGGAAGGGAAAGCAGATAGCCAACGAAGGGGGCAGTACGGAGAGGGGTACCACTGGGGCAACGCGGGCTCATTCCTTCTGGGGGGTTCTTGCTGGAGACGGCAGCACACCCCTCAGGATCACCCCGCCCGTGGGCGGGACAGCGGGAGGGTGTAGCCTCCAATTCTCACGGCCCAAGCCTGGAAGAGCTGCTCTCTGGGCATTAACTCTTTGGCCCTCGAGTAGAGAGATTCAATAAGCTGGTGGAGACCGAGGCGGGTCTGAAGTGACCTTTGGGTGGAATGGGGGGGGGTCTAGGGCACCTGGGACACAGGTCGTGAGTGCTTTGCATATGCCAACACACACCGTGTCACCTGCCTCCCTCCTCCCTGCTCCTTCCTTACTCCCCTCTTCCCTGACCCGCCTGCCTTCTTCCCTTCCCTCTCCTCCTCCCCCCGCCTTGCTTCTGCAAGGCATCTTCTGTGCATCCGTGACTCGCCAGGCCTCACGCTAGGAACCGGGAGTAACAAAATAAGTAAAAGCTCACCTCTGCCTTAGCTGTGCAGCCTGGTGAGAATGGCTGAGACCCCCCCTCGTCTCCCCGAAGAGGCAAGAAGACGCCCAGAGCAGCTAATAAATGGTTCCAAGTGGTTCCTTTTCAGGCACTTTCATTTTTAAAAGCAGGGCCCAGGGGCTGAGCCGGCGACTGGCAATTAGAGGCTGAGCCCGTGTTTGAGAGGAGGGTGCGAGGAACGCGGACACCTTGGAAAAAGTAAATTTATCAGGGCAGAGGACGATCTTACAGGGTATGAAATTTACAAAAGCTCCATCCGAAGAAACACTAATTACGGGCCACTTTATTGATGTTTAATTCAAAATCAGAAGCTAATGCAAGTGCCCTTCCCTTGGAGTGGGAAGGAGGCAGGAGACTTCCTTCCTAATAATTTACTTAAACCGAATTTCATATGGGAAATTAATTTGCCTGGAATAAAAGCAAGACATCGCTCCAGAAGTAAGAAGTCACCTTGAACGAGTCTATCCTCACATGGACAGCTCACTGTCTTCCAAGGCTGGCAAGTTCCATCGGGCAAGAATTCTGGAGGTAAAGCACGGCTGTATTTTGGGGTCCTTGGGGCTGTAGTTGTTTTCTATCGCTGTGTGACAAATGGACACAAGTTTGTCAGCCTGAGGCGACGCAAGTGGACTCTCTTCACAGTTTCTGTGAGTCGGGAGTCCGGGCATGGGTTAGCGGAGGTCTCATAAGACCCTGTCAAGGTGCTGGCTGGGCTGGGTCTCATTTAATCCTCAGCGTCCCTTTCCAGGATCCTTCAGGTTGTGGCAAGAATTCAGTGCCTTGACATTGTAGAGCTCATGGCGCCTTTTAGCTTCTTCCAGACCAGCAAGCGAAAGGATTCTAGGACCCTCGCCATCACCTGATTCGGTCAGGCCCACCCAGGATAATCTCATTTCAGTGAACTCATGGTACAGTGATAGGAGACCTCATCACAGCGGGAGGAGCGAGGCAGGGTGAGGAGGAATCCCGGGAACCATCTTAGAATTGCCTCCCGGGAGGAGGTGGCAAAGGAGCTGGCTCCACCCGAACCTTCCTCAGCCCGAGCTTGTGGATGAGCCATTTTGTGCTGCTTGGCGCAATCTTAGTCCTGCTGACCTCGAGAGAAATAGCAGAAGTGTCTTACGTGATTGGCTGGGCAGTAATTCCAGGAAGCAAAAAGGACAGTGTGAAATCGTTAGAAATGATCTCTCCCTATCTGTCACAAGCATTTCATCTTAAATTTGAGAAATGAGTATTCATTGACTTTTTTTTACCTTATTATTATTATTATTATTACATAGGACCAAGGCAATTCTTCTGAGGGTGAGCCTCCCCCCTGGAGCTCCCCGTAATCATTCTCACGCGAGTGAAACCCGTAGCATTCCAGGTATGACTTCCAATGTCCCTCAATGTGGAGTTGCAGTGCACCTGCCAAGCCATGTGAATGCAAAATCGGTCTAGCTGTTTCCGACGTCCGCGGCCTTTCCTAATGACTTTGTTCCCTCCTTATTGTGACCGCGCGTTCTCCAGAAGAACTGCCTTCCCTGCGACTCTCCAGAGCATTCGCCTCCTCGGTTGTGCGCTCCCACACCATCGGCTTACGTAATAGTTAGCGTCGTAATGAGATTAATGACGAGAACCAGGGCCCCTGGCATAGAAACACGCTTGGGAATAAATTCAACCAAACGGGGGTGGATCTGCCCGGCTCCGCGCTGTGGAGCGCGCACGTGCGGGCACACAGCACCGCGGTGTGCCAGCTGGGGTGTCTGAGCCCCAGTGGCCCGCAGCCAGGCCGTTTAGAGAAGACAAGGACAATAGTGGCTCTGTCTGGCAAGTTGGTTAGGAGAAGATCGGTGGGGAGCTCTTCTACCCAACCCTGAAACGGGAAGTGTTTGGGCAAGTGTGAAGTCTGCTGTGAGTCCGAAAGGGTGTCCGGGGCTGGCCCTGCTGTCCTCATGCCTCCTATATATCTGCTTGTCTTGAGCCCAGGCGTCCTTCGTGATGCCATGGGAGTGAGCGACTTCTCCCCTCCCCACCTCCCGGGGAAGGAGGGAGGGCTGTGGGGCTCTGTGGGCTTAGTCCTGGCTTCCTCTGCCCAGCACCGTCACTGCCCCCTGGGGGTTGTAGGAATCTCCGCCTGGGGACGAGCTCTATAGCGGAGTCTCCAATCCAGTCAAACGCACTTGGTGACTCTGTCCAGATCCCAAAGGAGAGGGGGATCCCCTGGGTCTATTGCTCTCATCCTCAGATTCTGGGCAGCCTCCACTCACCCCTGGCATTCACGGGCACTCCGAAGTAATGCAAGGAAAGACAAGAGCCTAACAACAACGACGGCCATCGTTATTGTTATTTCTTTGCCCTCCCATGTATACACCCTTGATATGAACCATATCCTGGGCTACGTGCTTTACGCTGGTCGGCTCATGTAATCTTTGTATTAACCCTATCAGGTCGTTAGGATTAACCCCATCTTACAGACGAAGACGCTAAGGCACAGGATGTCCTGTGATTTGCTCATTATAAAAGCCAGGGAAGCTGGGATTCAAACCAAGATCTAGTGACTCCAAGGCCATTGCTCTTAACCCCACGGAATTGGCTCTTGGACTTTAACGTGCAAAGAGTTCCATTTTGGGGGAAGAGCTTGATGAAAACGCCACATCCTGGGGCCCTGCCACCATGGATTCGGATCTGTTAGATTTGGTCAGGACCCAGGAATGTGGGTTTTAACCAAACGTACCACATAGCCGGAAAGCCTGGGGTCAGTGGGTATACCATGCCACGCAGTGCCCTCCAGGACTGCCCCTTACCTGAGGCTCGGCCTCCTGCGGTCCGGAGCCGTGAGCCGATTCTGGACCTCGTCCTGAGTCTTCTGGGGACCCTGCCCAGAAAGAACTGCCTGAGCCAGTGGAGGCCCCTGAGAGGGCCCTGGGGCCTTCCACAGAATGGGCTACCCCACCTGACCATGGCCCTCAGGCTGGCTGCACGTTAGACTCACCCGAAAGCTTTAAAAATACTGATGATGCCCAGGGGCGCCTGGGTGGCTCAGTCGGTTAAGCGTCCAACGGTCCTGATCTCGTGGTTCGGGAGTTCGAGCCCCGCACTGGGCTCTGTACTGTCAGTGCCTGGGATTCTCTCTCTCTCTCTCTCTGCCCTTCCCCAACTCATTCTCTCTCTCTCTCTCTCTCTCTCAAAATATATAAATAAACTATCTGAGTCGGTTCTAAGGTGCAGCCAGGATAGAGAACCACTGAGTCAAAGGAGAAAGAGTTCAGCCCAGGACATGGAAGACCTGTGCACCGTTTGAAGCTGTCCAGCACGGAGAAGGAAATCTCGGGAAGTCGCGAGCGCTCCGACTCAAGGCATGAAAGACAGGACCAGGTGACGAACGACTACTGGTTACGGAGGATTAGGGGGCACTGGCGGGGCCCCGGGGGGTGCGGAGGCTGCCATCAGGAGACAGATGGAGTGTCCGGCCTCCAACCTGGAGAGCCTGTGCTGTTGCACGTGAGCAAAACAGACCGGGTCGGGGGCAGAAAGTCAAAGGAACATGAGAGGCCAGAGCCCGGCCGGCTCACCTTCCCATTCAAAGGGAGGGCGGCCCCCCAGCCCTGTCATCATTAAGATGACATCACTCACAGTAACAGTGGAGTGAGGCCTGTCCTGGACCCTTCAGATCGTGATTGTGTGATTTAATTGTTATGAAAAATTTATGATGCTTGTGATGTGGCCGCCCTCTTGCAGCTGGGAGATTAGGTCTGCGCGCTGCTAAAAAAAAAAAAAAAAAAAAAAAAAACTCAATTACAGAGGATTTGAGCCCAGCCCGTCAAATACTTTTGGCCTTTCTATTCAACCAGGCTGCTGTCCTTCTCTCAGGCAACGTGCACCCGTGCACGCGTGTGCACATATGTGCACACACATGCACACATGCACACATGTGCACCCGCATGCACACATACACATACATGCACGCACACCTACACCTGTGCACACGCACACGTACGTATGTGCGCATGCACACGTGCACATGTGCGCACACATGTACATGCATGCACACACATGCACATATAGACACGTGCACACGCATACACACGTACACATGCACGCACACCTACAGCTGTGCACACGCACACGTACATATGCACACGCGTGCACACGTGCACATACGTGCACACACATACACACACATGTGCACACGCATGCACACGTACACATACATGCACGCACACCTACACCTGTGCACGTGCACACACGTACGTATGCACGCGCATGCACACGTGCACATGTGCGCACACACGTACATGCATGCACACACATGTGCACACACATGCACACGTACACATGCACGCATACCTACACTTGTGCACACGCACACACGTACGCATGCACACGCATGCACACGTGAACATACGTGCACATACACGCACACATACACACATATGCACATGTACACATACATGCACGCACACCTACACCTGTGCACATGCACGCGTACGCATGCACACGCATGCACACGTGCACGTGTGGGCACACGTAGTGCGTGCACACACATGCACACATACGTGCACACGCATGCACGCGCATACACATGCACGCACACCTACACGTGTGCGCACGCACATATGCACACCCACGCGCACACACATGCACATACGTGCACACGCGTGCATACACACATGCGCATATGTGCACGCACACATGCACACATACACATACGTGCACACGCACGCATGCATGCACACACACACTGGCACTCGTGCTTCTTGCATGAGAATACGCTGCACAGGGTAATCTCCGCCCCCCAGGTCTCTGCCTTGTTCTCCTTCTGCCCTCCTCTTGTCCTCTGGTCTATCTGTCTTGCTTTCTGTGTGTCAGATGGACTGTCCAGTTTTAACTCTTCTCCAACATTTCCAGAGAAGCCCACCCATCTGCCTCCATTTCACAGTTTCCAGTAAGATGTGTCGGAGGGGCCACTAACTCCAGCCTCAAAGGAGTTGTTCACCTAGTTTGTTTTGCAAGGGACGCCAAGCAGACATTTTACACGCATGAAGGGCCATATGACCCTGGTACTCTCTCATTGTTGACGAAGCCATGAAGGCGCCCCTCCCCCAGGGAAGAAGGTGGAGCAGGGACTTGAGCCGGATAAATTGCAAGCCCCCAGCTTACCCAGGCGTGGGCCACCTTCTTCTCCCCACCTACGTGCATAGACACAGAGCGCCGAGGCTCACACTAACATCTACGGACGTCCAAGAAGCTGGGATGGACAGACAGCATTGTCCCCACTGTACAGAAGGGGAAACTGAGGCCAAAGAGATGCAAAGAAGCCACTCGGTGAGCTGCAAGTATCAGAGGCAGGAATCAAACACAGGACTCGGGGTCAGAGCAGTGGAGAACTCAGCAGGGCTCCCAATCCGTAGGCCAGTATAGCCGAGTCCATTCTGACTGGTTAGTGCCCATGCCTGCCTGATTATTAAATTCCTTCGTTTCTTGAATCCCACCCTGGCCCTCGGCTCTGGGGATGGCAGAGATTGGACAGGGAGAAGCTGGAGGCCTCCGGGCCTGCGGAGATGGGCGCTGCAAACATTACTGGGGCTTGGCTTAGCGGATAAGGTTGAGGGGGATCCCAGCCCAAATTCCAAATGGGTTTCTTCACCAGCGGTTCCCACCAGTGGAAAAGACATGCTCCCCTCCACCTCGCGTTTTCAGTCCCCGAAAACCGAATGCATCACTTGACTCCTTGGGCGCCTTTCCAGACGATCTCCCCATCTGATCTGTA